>NC_057862.1:156981561-159475727 GCF_019393635.1 Dromiciops gliroides | reverse complement strand
AAATACTTGTTGACTTGAACTGAAGGGAACTGAATTGAATTCTAACTATCCAATCATTGTCCTATTCCTTTGTTGTATACCCCATTAGAATGTAAACTCCTTGAGGACAGGGATTGTTTTATTTATGACTTTGTATCCCCAGTGCTTAGGGTAGTACCTGACACATAATAAGCACTTAATAAGTGCTTATTAACTGACTGGATGAAAGAATATATGCTCGTGGCAGTCTTTTTAAAATTCATTGTTATTGTCTTGGGGTTGCTGGGTATGGCTTACCTCACACTGTATTTTCACCTTTTTGAGAGGAAGCCTTTTTTTTTAGCTGACAAAGCTGCTATTGTACAATGTGAGTGTGTTTTGAAACTTCTTATTTTGAAGGAGACATTCTGGAGCAGATTACAGTAGAATTACTCAAACGGGATCAGTAGCAAGGAGCAGCTCTGCAATTCTGAGTGTATGACTGCTTTTCATCCACAAGAAAGGTGAATAACAGCCTGGATAAGCTTATAGGCAGGATTAAAGCTGGAAGTCCCTCGTGAGCTTGCAAAGGGCATTGAGAAAGAAAGGAACAGCCCCTGGGAAATGTAAAAATGCCTTTGCACACTGACTTATCTAACACTCAGAAAAAATAGTCTTGTATGAAAGTCATGTTGCTCATGTGATCCTTACAAGCTTCGACCCTATTTACTTTTATAGCAGCCAGTGGAAAGCATTTCTTCCCATGTTCAAAAGAGAAATTGATGAATGATATGGATGTACAAGGTCCCCATCTGTGCCAAGGGAGCTGAGTTCTAGACTTGGATCTAACTAACTGGCTGAGCTACCTTGGCTAAATCACTCAAGGTCCCTTCCTTTCTAAAATTCTATGATCTATTCTGATGGAGGAGGCAAAAGGGGGTTAACATAAACTGAGGCTTGGGTCCTTATCAATAGTACCTAAAAGGGTTAGCAGAGAAACTAAGGTTTATGTGCTTAAGTAACCAAGAGGGTTTGTCCGTATCAGTTTATGTTAGTTTACTTAGCAATCCTATGTATTTTATTTTAGGCAGCTATGTGACACAGTGAATAGAGAGCTGAGCCTAGAGTCAAGTAAAGCTGAGTTCAAATTCTGCCTGAGATACTAACTGTGTGACCCTGGGCAAGTTACTTAGACACTCTCCCTCATAGTTTCCTTATCCACAAAATGATGATGATCATAATAATACCTGTTTCCCAGGAGGGTTGCAAAGACAAAATAAGATAAAATTTGCAAAGAGCTTTATAAACCTTAAAGCACTGTATAAATACTAGCTATTATCATTTATTTTATTCATTTATAAACATTATTATGAGAAGAGGTACATCAGCTACACCAGACTGCCACAGGGGTCCATGACATAAAAATGATTAAGCACATCTGCTCTAGTTGGAGGGAAAACACAACACTCACAAAAGTTATCCAACTTTCTACTTTTTTTGGGTAACATCATAGTGAATAGCTGATACCAGCTCCATTGTCCTTCACAAAATCATAGTTAATGAATGCTTCCCAATAGGAGTTTCAAGAATGGTGATAGAATAACCTGTCACACACACACACACACACACACACACACACACTTAACTTTACACAATGCAAAGTCAACCAAATGGGTCTCAGGATCCTGAGAGCACCTTTCAATTATCAAATGGGATGGGACCCTTTCAGTCCAGAAATGAGGCCCCCAAAGAGTCATGCAGATTGAGGGAGATGGATCTCTATTCATATAATGGGGGTCAGACTCCCCATTGTTGCAAAATAACTTCTTCCTTAAAGATCTTCCAATGTAGATGGGCATTGTCTTGCTTGGAAGTGAAGCTAACATAGGCTTGAACTTGTCTGAACTTACAGGTTAGTTTGATAGAAAGTAATAGTCAGGCCTTCTGGATTGAGCTCTTCACTTAGACAGACTTTCCACCTGGTCCCTCTCTCTCTTTCCCAGTAACTGGCTGACAAGAGAGCAGCATCATACCTTTTCCATTCTGGGCAGCTAGGAGGGAGTAGAATGGTCTGGCTTACCTCTACTACTTTCTCTCTTGCCTGCTGGCTCATCTGAAAGTAGGATGTTAGTGGTTTAGTTCCTACTTGTTTTCATCCCTGGCTATGGAAGATACTGGCAACCCTTAGCTGGGATCTGGGCCTTCCCTTCCCTTCTGGTAGGTCCAGAAGAGCTCTGGCCCTCTGTCCCTCCTGGCCTTGCTTGTCATCCTGCATTTGTTTTGACCTGGAGCTAAATTGAATGGCAGAGAGGGGCCTGCCTGGCCTTGTAGCCTTTTCTCTTTTTTCTTTCCCTGACAGGAGTTGAGAAGTTCATGTGCTCCCATACAGGCTGGACCCTGGGTTTTGGACAGGTATCAATTATAAAGCATTGTAAAATCCTCTTTACAGGAATAATTATGTACCTTACAAGTTGAGGATATGTGAAAAATTCTATTTTTATTATATAGTTTGGTATATTCATTCCTGAACTAAGAATTTCTTAATAATCTGTAGAATGGTGAACCATACTAAATACCTCTCCCTCTCTAGCATAAAACTGTGTCATTTTTAATGGAGTTCAGCTTGGCAGGTGTGCTTAAATAAAGGCCCAAAGATCCCAGGAGTCTTGATACCAAAACAGATTTGGGGTGGATCAGGAGCTACTAGAAATTGAATCCCCGCCCCCACCCCCACCCCAATAACAATAACTTCAAGATAATTTGAGGAGGGAGAAAACACTTACAATTAGAGGGATCAGAACAGGCTTCCAGGAGAAGATGTCACCTGAGCTGAGCCTTCAAGGAAGCAAAGGATTCTAAGAGGTGGCAATGAGGAAGGAATGTAGGCCAGGCATAGGGAACAGCCTAGGCAAAGATGCAGTGATGAGAAGTGAGACTCCTTCCCCAACTCTGAGCTCTGTATCCTCATGTTCTCTCACCCTTATTGCCATTAAAACTTGCTAGGATGAAAGCTTAATGTGTCAACTCAGTTAAAGCAGTTGCATTTTAACAAAGGAATGGGTCTCTTCCAAATTGTACCAAGGGGCTTTTGTTTACTTCACAGCTTTGATAGTCAATGCTAGCATGAATTAATAAGTATTTGCTGAGTTCTACTGACTCCAAGGCACTGGAAGCAAAGAAGAATTAGATAATGTAAAGATATTTAACCATATAAGGCAGTATATGATTAATAATTGGGTATAGTAAGTGCCCTTCATGTCTGAGAAGTGGTAGAGCTTCCTTTGTGCTTCAAGAAATAGGAAGGACTTGGAGATCCCAGGATTTAGAGTTGGAAGCAACTTTAGACATAATTTTATACAATTATCTTATATTACAGATGAAATAACTGAGGTCCAGTGAGGTGGAATGTCTTGTCCAAGGCAATATGGAAAGCAAATAATCCATCTGGGATTTGACTCTAGACTTCTCTTATCCTGGGTTCAAGACTCTTGCCATTGGCTCACAGTTATATGATTAAAAAATAAATAGGATTCGGGTAGGTATAGGGAAGATGGGAAAGCATTCCAAGCAAGCAACACTCATTATGCAGTGGTCATAGAGATGAAAAGGACTGGAACAAGCATTTATTAAGCACCTACCATGTATCAGCACAGTGCTAAGTGCTTTGCAAATATTATCTCATTTGATCCTCATGACAGCCCAGGGAAAGAGGAAGGGCTATTATTATCTCCATTTTACAGTTGAGAAAACTGAAGCAGACAGAGATTAAGTGACATAGTTGCCCAGGGTCATATAGCTAGTAAGTCTCAAACTGGATTTGAACTCAGATCTTCCTGACTCCAAGATAAGCATTCCATTCACTGTGTTTGCAAGATAATTCATAGACCAGTCTTATAGGAAGGAGGATATGGAGTGGGATAGGAAAGAAGGTTTGAAATGGAAGTGAGGTCAACAAAGAAGTAAGTGGCTATCCATCCTGAACAAGGTAACAGAATAGATTCTGGGTACTGATTTTGGAGAAGCTTTGTGAAGCTTAAAATATCTAACTGTGATGTTTAAAATCTAATGAGTGATCACCTTAAATTAGAAGCTTTAGCACTAGTCTTTTTGCATTAAGCATTTATTAAAGTATATTAGGGGTTAGCATAGAGAGCGAAGAAAAGCCAACTTCACCTAGCTATCTAAGAGAGAGAATGTGTCTGCTGGCCCCAGTAGGTTCCCAAACCAAAAGGAAGATCTTCAGCAGCTTCTCCCAGAAGCCCCCTGTGAAACAGGAAGCAGGGCCATCCTCACACATAGCTCCAAACTAATTGGCTGATAGCATTGATTGACACAACCCACAGGCGGTAGATATAACTTCCAGGATGCCAATCCGACCTTCAAAACCCCAGGAAGGTCACCTCATGCTTTCTCCTCAGGGCGGAGCTGTCCTGGTTCTCACAATGTCTTTCTCAGC
This sequence comes from Dromiciops gliroides, assembly GCF_019393635.1. NCBI lineage: Eukaryota > Metazoa > Chordata > Mammalia > Microbiotheria > Microbiotheriidae > Dromiciops > Dromiciops gliroides. The sequence continues at coordinate 159,471,313 of NC_057862.1, read as the reverse complement.
AGGCTGGTGGCACTCTGATTCTCACACCTTTAAATATCTCACTAAATTCATCTTTTAGGCAAGAGATAATCATGAAATGTTTTTTAATTGGACATGGGTTTTGATCACATGATCACATGATCAGGGCTGTATATTAGGATAATTAATTCATTTAATTAATAAAATAACTATAATAAATAATTTTATTATTGCTAATAATTATTTAATATTACTGATATTAATACAAATTAATATTGTCCATCATAATACATAATTTAATAAATTAAATTAATCAGCAGTGTGGATCAGAAGAGGGAGATGCAGGAAGGGGACAGTGAGTAGGATAATTTAGTAGCACTTAAAAGTTTACCAAGAGTTGAACATATGTCATTTGATAGTGCAATGAGAGATAGGACCCCAGATGAGGGCATGGGTAGAAACAAAAGTAAAGGAACAGGTAAAAGACTTGAGGGGGCTATAGACTTCCAAAGAGGACACTTATAAGGCTAATCCACTGCCTAATCCAAATATGCCTATTACCTTTCTTTTACAGTAGGTAAGTCTTCCTCCATTTAGATTTTTATAGATGCATCTTTGACAAGGTTCCTTCCCAGGTGCCCAGGTTCTGTGCTCATTCCTGCTGAAAGGAACCATTATCTCAGAAGGGGATAAAGTGAAGCTGCTCTTACTCAGGGTTAAGACAGATGAGACTATCAGCCACAAGAAGCCCATCCCACTAATAACACAATTTAATTTCAGAAGCTAGAAATGAGTGGTATTGTGGTGATATTCATTTACATAGTAAGATGTTGATAGTTCCCTGGGGCCAAATCAGTAAACATTCCTCTAACTTAAATTGCAGTAGGTAGCCATTTTCATAGAGAAATGTTTTCTCAATTGATAGGTGATAGGCTTTTAACTACAATGGAGAATTTGGTGTATGGGAAGAAAAGCCCTTGGGAGATGCTCAAACAACTTAAATACACCCTAAAGATGATTATTGAGGGAAGGAGAGAAAGGTTCCTTAGCTATTCCCTTTAAAAGAAGGGATCGGCAAAGGATTAGAAAAGGAAGCCTAGATGAGGGGACTCAGTGTGGATGGAGAGCTACCTGTGCTTTTGCTGTCCATGATGCTCTATAATATGGATATCCTAGATGACAAGGAATCACAGACTCTCAGAGAAAAAAGAGATTGTAAAAGGCTTATAGTCCAATCATGCCACATCCAAGAAGGGGACATCCAAGAAGGGGGACCCCACTGTCCATTCCACTGCCGAACAATGATGATTGTTAGAAAGTTTTTTTTCTCCTGTGGCTCCCAAACCATCTTTCTGTACTCAATTTTCACCTTTCCCCAACTTCCCCTCATTCTGCCACCCCTCTTCTTATTATACCTAAATCCCTCCCCTCCCATTTTGTGGGTATTCCTTCCCCAGTACCTACAACTGCTCCTCAGAGGGGTCACCTTTACCCCTCATCATTCAAAGAGTCCTTCTTCTCAAACCTCTCAATCCTATATTCTCAGCCTTTATTCCTAACCTGGGAGTCCTATTTTCTACTCTTCCCTAAATTCTCCTTCCCATCCATTCCCTACAGGAGTGAAAGTCATTCTTTCCACCAGCCTCTTCCCCTCATTCTGAGTATCCTCCCTCCTCCTATTCTTTTTTTTTGGGGGGGGGGCCTCCCTATAATCCCCCTCACTTCCAAATCCTCACTTCCTCCAAATCTGGGGGGTTCCCTTCCCTCAATTTTCTTCACTGAATCTGAGGAACTCCCTCAAGAATCCTTCTTTCTCCATCCCCTGTAATGATTGGAATGACGCCACCTACTGGAGACTTGCTGTGGAGAGCTCCACCATGAGGAAAATGCCTCAGAGGCATTGTGGCTTTTCCTTGGCGTCAGGAAATGACGTTTGCTCATGGGTGCTGTCTATCAAGTCTACCAGCCAATCAACTGGAGGAGCCTCCTATGGTCTGGGAGGAGACAGGAAGGAGGAAAGGGAGCCTGCGCAGAGAGCGCTGGCTTTTTTGGCTTCCGGACTTGATGGTGGTGGCGGCAGAGGACTTCACAGGAAATTTGAGGAAAGATAGGAATGCCAGGCTGTTAGAATTCTGTTCTCAATCTTTTTCTTTCTATTTTCCAATAAACCCTTAAAAACCTAAACTCGTTTTATCAGTGATTTTTAGTCAGTTTCCCCCAAACTGGGGGAACACATTAGAATCCACATTTAGAATCTTAAATTACACACCCCACAGCTACCCTCATTCTACAGAGCCTTCTTTTCTTCCTTTCATACTTATTCCTCCAAATCTAAAGGACCCCTTTTCTCCTCCTCATATACCACAAACTCAAAATATCCTTCCTACATAATCCTGAGGACTCCTTTCTTCCACTATCAAAGCCTTTCTATCTCGATTCTAGGTGTCCCTTCCAATTTCTCTTGTTTGGGACAAGTCACTGGCTCATCACCTCAGCCTCATCCACACAAACATCCTCTTGGCCTACAGTGCATGGGAAGTAAGAGAAGAGAAGCATTATGCCTGGTCCCAAATCTATTTTGCCACCCCCACCACCTGAATCCCACACCCCTATCCAGGGGGTCCTCACTGAGATGATGACAACAGTAATAGCTAAGGATCCTTGGAGAAGTAAAAAATAGAGAAAAGAACTATGGAGTATTATGTGCTATTATGTGGTAGAGTAAAAAGAACCCAGGGTCACACAGCTAGTAAGTGTCTCAGATAAGATTTGAACTCAGGTCTTCCTTGCTTTAAGTCCCACATTTTATCCATCATGCCACCCAGCTACTACAGAAGTTGATGAATGAGTCATTAATGACAAGCATCAAGAAAAAAGGAACACACCAACTATTCTATGCTAATAGACACCATACTATACTAGATGGAGTCCCAAACTTGGAGTCCAAACACCTGAGTTACACCTGAGTCCAAGTATCTGAGTTACAGTCCTGTCTCTATTAAAACTTATGATCTTCAAGATGCTTAACCTCCCTGAGGCAATTTCCTCATCTGTAAAATGGGACCAACAAGATCTATTCTATCTGTATGACAAGATAGTTAGGAAGATCCAATAAGAATGAATGGAAGACACTTTCTAACTGCCAAGTCCCACATAAATATGTCAGGAGATGTTATGCTACAGTGGATCAAGCCAACTCGGAAAATATCTGCATGCTGAGTCATCCAGAGCAAGAAAAAAATAGTCTGGGCAAATAGAAAAGAAGTATTTCATATTTTATTAATAATAGAGCTCTTTGAGGAAAAGTGAATTGGGGAGACACTTTGTTGGGTGCATGATTTCATTGGCATGATCTTACACTAGAGAATAAAATAGTTTTTACAACCTTAATAGCTGACTAAGCATGTCATGGAATAGTCAGAGAGAATACATTTTGGGGACATCAGAGAAAAGTAAAGGGAAAGACCTTGGCTCCAGGGGTACAAAGAAAAGAAAATCCCCAATCCCTTGGTTTGAGTACTAATTCTTTGTATTTGGGGGAAATTTCCATATAGGAGTGCTCTGAGCCCAGTTTCTCATACCGGAGTTGTTACTTTAGAGTTTGTTGGGAAGACTGATGATGGGTAGAGGTTGAACTAATTGATATACAAGGACCCACCTAAGCTAAGTTTCTATGAATATTATCAGACCTTCCTGGGAGTGTTGCATTGTGGCTCAAATGGTAACTATTTTGTTCCTCCTCTCCCTAGCCCTTTTTTTGCTCTGTTGCCAGGAATAGGCAGCCAGTTGGCACAGTGGATAGAGCACTGGCCCTGAAGTTGGGAGGGCCTGAGATCAAATCTCACCTCAAACATTTACTAACTATGTGATCCTGGGCAACTCACTTAACCACAATTGCCTTAAAGCATCTGGGGCCATTACCAGTCATCTTGAGAGAGAGAGAGAGACAGAGAGAGAGAGAGACAGAGAGATGCATATATACATACGTGTATGTATATGTGCTTGTATACATGTATGTATACATGTGTGTTTATCTATATACACATACACACACACATATATATATATCTCTTGCCACTGGACCCAGATAGCTCTGGAGGGAGGTTGGTGACTTTGCTGTGCCCTCCCTCACTTAAATCCAATTCACTGCAAGTCATGACATTACCCTGATGTCATGGTCCTCTTGAAGAATAAAGTATAAACAACAATAATTGCCAGGAATAATCCTACAATGCTTCCCCACTCCCAACAACACTTATTTTGTATCTTTCATATAGGGACAGGTATAAAAGACTCTAGGAGCAGATAGAGCACTGGATCTGGAATCAGGAAAACCTCAGTTCAAATTGAGCCTCAGACACTTACTAGCTGTGTGATGCTGGACAAGTCACTTAACCCTGTTGGCCTCAGTTTCCCCATCTGTAAAATGAACCGGAGAAGAAAATGGCAAACCACTCCAATACCTTTACCAAGAAAACCTCAAATGGGGTCAGGAAGAGTCAGACATGACTGAAAAACAACTGAACAACAACAAACAAGTGATTCTATAATTTCACTGGTGTAGGGAATTTCCAGACTAGAAAATTCCCCTTACCAGTGTAGCTCCAAGACTAAGTTGTCCGCAATTGATAGTCTTAGGGAGTTGCCTAAAGTACTGGATCAAGTGATTTGGAGTTGTGTCTTGCCAGAGCTAGTATGTATCAGAGGTAAGACTAAAATCCAAGTCTTCCTGATATGGAGTCTAGCTCTCTATCTACTATGCCAAGCTGTCTCTTATTCTTATACAAGTATCTTCTGGCCCTACTTTGTTCTATGGATGCATACATGAGACTATTTTATCTAATCTTTGGATCTCCCCTAGTACTGAACACAGAACATTCACCAGACACATAAATGTTTCTTTGAAATGTATGCTTGGGGGCAGCTAGGTGGTGCAGTGGATAAAGTACCAGCCCTGGATTCAGGAGGACCTGAATTCAAATCCAGCCTCGGACACTTGACACTTACTAGCTGTGTGACCCTGGACAAGTCACTTAACCCTCATTGCCCCACAAAAATAAAAAATTAAATTAAATTTTAAAAAAAGAAATGCATGCTTAATAAATATTGGTTTGAATAAATTAATTAATTAATCACAGCTATCCCATGTTAAGGACATGGACAAATTAGAGCACATTTGAGTGAAGTCAACTATGATGGCTAGGATGGTATGATCATCTATTTAGTGGGGGAGTCCACAGAGACCTCCTTATCCAAGCTCCTCATTTTGCAGAGATAGAACCTGAGGACCTGCAAGGTAAAGCAATTTGCCCAAAGTAGAAGAGGTATAGAATATCAGAGCTGGGATTTGAATCCAGTTCCCCTAATTCCAGATGAGGGGCTCTTGCCATAATACCACACTGCCTTGGAAAAAGCATCATATGAGAAACTGTTCAAGAAAAAAAGGGTGCTTATCCTGAACAAGAGAGGCCCTAGGGCAAAACTGAAAGTTAACTTAAAGAAGGGAATGATGTGGGGAAAGGATTAGGGAGAGAAGGATAATTTGTTTTGTTCCAGAGGAAGAAGCTCAATTGAATGGGCAAACAGATTTCAGCTTTATTAGAGGAAGAACTTTTTAATAATTTTTACCTCTACAATAATGCAAGAGATTGCTTCATGAGGTGTTAAGTTCCTTTTCATTGGGGGAAGGTTGAAAGACCGCTTGTCAAGGATGCTATAAAAGGTATTCCCAGGTTAGGGAGGAAATTGGGTTAGATGACCTCTAAGGTCCTTTCCAACTCCAAAGTTCTATCTTTCTAAAACAAAATGAAGTTTAATATGTGATCTGTAGGAGAGTCGGCTATGAATTCAGCCTGATTTTCCACTTCATATAAGCCTAGCTTGCAAATTTACCAGCTCGAAAAGCATCTGCATCTGCCCATCCTCTATTTAGTAAGTTCATAGCTACAATCAATATAATTTTTAAACAAAATCAGGGCACAGTCTTCCAAAGGATATTCCACTTGTAATATTTCATCAAAAAGATAATTTTTTCTTAAAACCAGGACCATCCTGTCAAATCTAAGATATTATTGTTGCTTTATTTGTGTGTTATAGTGGTCTGGCCCAAAGACCCATATTCTCAAAGGACACCCAGCATGCTCTGCCTGCTGCTACTGGAAAATCATAATTACATAACAGAAGAGTCCTGAGATGGAATATGCAGACATCTTGTAACTGATTTTTTTCTATTTATATACTTTTATTTGGAAACATTCATATCAGGGCAGAGAAATTGGATTTAGAGACACTAGATACCCATTTATTATAAAATAAGAGACCTGGAAATTATTTACATGAAGAAACAAAAGATTTCAGAACTTTAGTGGAACACACAACTTTCATGACACCACTTCAACAGTGATTCCCATCCACATATTTTCCCCAAAATTCCAATTATCTATGTGATAAATAGAGGGACTTTTGATGGACCACTGAGTCAGACCTGGGTTGCATTCAAAAGACAACTGGAGGGGGCAGCTAGATAGCACAGTGGATAAAGCACCGGCCCTGGATTCAGGAGTACCTGAGTTCAAATCCGGCCTCGGACACTTGACACTTACTAGCTGTGTGACCCTGGGCAAGTCACTTAACCCCCATTGCCCCCCCCCAAAAAAAAAAAAGACAACTGGACAAAGTAAATCTATTTTCTCTTTCCTGCCTGGTTGTGTTCAAGTTAGAGAGACATGATGTAAGCCTCTGGATGGGAAAGACCCCAGGCTCTCCCCACCTGTTATAAAATATGGCCTATGTTCTCTGTCTCTTTGCATTATTTCCCTCCTGTTTTTAGGTGAAGGAATATTGGAGATAGCCATGCCTTTGGGAGTTTTGAAAAATTGCAATAATGAGCAGCAGAGGTCTGAGAATCAAAATCTGTGCTAGAGTTTTCAGCCAGCTGAGCCTAGTCTACCCAGCACAGCTCAGCAGCAGATTGACTCCTGAAGCCAAGATGCTGGGCACTGTAAACAAGCAAACAACTGTGTTCATTGCCTATGCCAACTTCAGAGATGAACTGGGTGTGACATTTTTTTTACCAGTGTTTGAGCAAACTCTCCCCAAGGACCAAGGTGGTATAGGGAAGAGTGTGCCCAAAGTTTGAGAGTAAATGTTTTGTATCTTCTGTTCTTGTTATATCATCATAGTAAATATCCTTTTGTAAAATTTATGTGAAGCCAATTGGGTAAATGGAATTGGGGCACTAATTTCTAGTGGTTAACACTGGGGAGAATATATTGGAATGGGGACTTGAAGCAATAGCATTAGAGAAGACTCACCCAACCCCTCATGGTTACTCTAGAATCCAAAGAGGGGAGTGTTGCTTTGCTCTGGGGAAGCTGATTCATCAATGTGAATTGGGATGAGGGCCCCAAGAACTTTATAAGGGTTACCCATGGGAAGTGAAAACAAGGATACCAGGAAAATAATATCATACTTTTCACATATGATCTCATCTGCTCCTCCCAATAGCTTCCCAAATAGTCTGTAACACCAATGTGTCAAAGTTATAAGGAGTTAAATGTCAAGGGACTACATGATAGAACTCATCTATAAAATATCATCTCCATTTTCCAGATGAGAAAACTAAGGCTCAGATGGATTAAACAGCTCACCCAGGGTCACAGAGCTAGTGTTAGAAGTAGAATTAGACCCAGGTCTCCCCTAGTTCCTACACTCCTTTCCTCTACAACAAATTTCATTTTCCAGGATTCCTTGACAATTGACTGTATGAATTGTCTCTATCTATATAACTGTGACTAGGCTCTTGTTTTTTTCTATAGGGGAGTGGCCTATAGGACCATGTAAGCATAATCTGTGCTTAGACAAAACTCAACAGGGAGGAAGAACAGCAGAAAGAGGAGCAGAAGGAGGAGGAGGAGAAGAAGAAGAAGAAGAAGAAGAAGAAGAAGAAGAAGAAGAAGAAGAAGAAGAAGAAGAAGAGGTGTCAACAAAAAAATGTTTAATATACAAAAGAAAATTCAGAAGGAGACACAGACTGCACAATTTTGTTACTACAAAATTATTAAGTTATTAAGTTTCATTTACACTTTTAAAAAATCTACATGAGAAAAAAATCAGTTTTATTTTTCCTCTTTTGTATCCTTCATATAGTGAATGTCCATGTTTGTTGACATTCAAGTTCAAAGTGAAAATAGAATTTTTTTAAACTGAAATTTAAAAATGATATAAACAGAACTCCCTGCAGGATTTAAGAAGGATTAAAAGACCAAACTCATCAGTGATACACAGCATAGGTCTGTTTACAATATCTGACAGGATGTGAGTCACAGGATGTCTCTTTCCTTTCCAGAGCAAGTTCTGGCTAACCTGCCCATGTCAAAAAGAAAAAACAAAGCCAGATCCTAATTGTATTCAATATAGCCAGATAAAAGCAAAGTTTCAAGAAGCTGGTAAGTAAATGACCAAAATATAGGGATATTTTGCAAAACCCAGCAGGAACCAAGATACACATGCATACCAGCTTAGGGCAATTGAAAAGCCAAGAAAACAACAAAGGGCATTTATGCAGTCCACTCCCAAGAAAACAGAAGGGCCAGCTTGTCAGGAAATAGCAACTCATGGTTTGAGGTGACTTTAGCAAAAGGAGATGGGCTGTTTACATAGTGATCTCTGTTCATTCTGGCTTGAAGGGAACCTGAAGTAAGAGATGGAGGAATCCTCTGGCAAAGACTGCTCCATGATGCTGTGTGAAGGTCCAACACTTTGGCCTTTCTCATCTCTAAAGGAAGCATCGTATAGGTGGGTGTCCAGGCCACCCATAATGTTCAAACTTCAATGCTTGGTGGAAAGTCGATTGGAGGCTGAGGTACTAGGAATGGGACCCCTGGTGGGTAGATGCAATTTGCCCAAAGGTCAGTCCTGTCAGAACCCACCTAGTAGCACAAAGGGTTTCCAAGGCAAGGCCTGCTCTACAGAACCTTCATAGAGTGAGTGTGTAGTGCCCTATGCCCATGTCTATCCTTGTCCTAGAAACACCCAAAGGCATGTCCTTCCACCTCTCTAACCTAACAGTTACTCTTAAGTCAGTATTAAAAATTTACCAGGAGGGCAGGAGGGGGCAGCTAGGTGGCACAGTGGATAAAGCACCAGCCCTGGATTCAGGAGTACCTGAGTTCAAATCTGGCCACAGACACTTGACACTTACCAGCTGTGTGACCCTGGGCAAGTCACTTAGCCCCCATTGCCCCGCAAAAAACAAAAAACAAAAACAAAACAAAACAAAAATTTACCAGGGGTGCAGCTAGGTGGCGCAGTAGATAAAGCACCGGCCCTGGATTCAGGAGTTCCTGAGTTCAAATCTGACCACAGACACTTGACACTTACCAGCTGTGTGACCCTGGGCAAGTCACTTAACCCCAATAGCCTCACCAAAAAAAAAAAAAAAATTACCAGGGTGGGGCAGCTAGGTGGCGCAGTAGATAGAGCACAGGCCCTGGCAGCCTCTGACACTTAACAATAGCTGTGTGACCTTGGGCAAGTCACTTAACCCCAATTGCCTCACCAAAAAACAAAACAAAACAAAACAAAAAACCAGACTGCATGGGGTACTACAGTGTCCTCTCCAAAGCCATGGAGGGAAAGGAAATCCTTTCTTCGGCTCCACAAGGAAACAAAATGAATTCTCTAAGCCCTGGAAGAGTGACAGGCAGCATGATATAGTGAAGAGACTGCTAGACTTGGTGTTGGGAAGACCTGGATTTGAATCCTACTTCAGACACTTGGCTAAGAAACAATATTTTATTGGCTTTGTAATTGCAATGGATATAGGTTGAGATTCTACCCAACCCAAGGAAAGGGAATAAGAAGAAAATCCCAGAAGATAAAACAAATTAATTACTTACAACAATAAATGGGCTCTAAATATGTGGTCTGAAATTTCCTTGTTAAACAAACAAAAAAAAAGGTCAAGAACAGAAAAGATCCAGGAATAAAATCCAATCATCATGGTCTTTATAGGAAACATCCAATACAAAGTGATATATAAGTAGGATGAATTAGATGTAGTGTTGTATGCCTGTGTCTTTCTCCACAGTACAAATTTAAAGATCTTTATTACTATAGACACTTCTGATTATTATATTAGGGCTTGAGTTAGACAAAACCTTAGGGGCCTACTAATCCAATCCCCCTCTTTTTTAAAAATATTTTTAACATTTTTTGGGGGGGGAGCAGTGGGGGTTAAGTGACTTTCCCAAGGTCACACAGCTAGTAAGTGTCAAGTGTCTGAGGCCAGATTTGAACTCAGGTACTCCCGAATCCAGGGCCCGTGCTTAATCCACTGCGCCACCTAGCTGCCCCTATTTTTAACATTTTTATCTAAAATTTTGAGTTCCAAATTCTGTCCCTCCCTCCCTCTCCTTCCCTCTCCCTAAGATGGTAAGCAATCATATATAGGTTATACATGTGCAATTATAACATTTCCATGTTAGCCATTTTGTACAAGAAGACTTGATTAAAGAAAGAAAGAAAGTGAAAATAGAATGCTTCAGTCTATTTAAACATCAGTTCTTTCTCTGGAGGTGGATAGTGTGCTTTATCATTAGTCCTTTGGGATTGTCTAGGATCATTGTATTGCTGAGAATAACTAAGTCACTCACAGTTCTTCATCAAACAGTATTACTGTCACTGTGTACAATGTTATTCTATTTCTGTTCACTTCACTATGCATCAGTTCAAGTAAGTCTTTGCAGGTTTTTCTGAAATCATCCTATTCGTCCTTATAGCACAATAATATTCCATTACTATGATATACCACAGCTTGTTTAGCCATCCTCCAATTGATGGGCATTCCTTTGATTTCCAATTCTTAGCCACCACAAAAAGAGTTGCTACAAATATTTTTCTACAAATAAGTCCATTTCCCCTCTTTTGGATGTCTTTGGGAGCTAGCAGTGGTATTGATGGATCAAAGGATATGTGTGGTTTTATAGCCATTTGGTTAGAGTTCCAAATTGCTTTCCAGAATGCCAACTCCCCTCATTGTAATGATGAGGAAAGTGAGGCCAAGAAAAGTAGGAAGTAGAAGAGCTATAATCCAAAGTCAGGGCCTCTGATTCCAGAACTGGGAACTTTCCCCATAACAGCGTGACCCTGGACAAATCATGTAAACTCTCTGAGCTTGTTTCTTCATATGTAAAATGGGAACAATGATAATACCTGTTTCACAGGGCTTTTGTGGGGGTCAAGTGAAAGATATCATGTATGGAAAGTACTTTGCAAACCATAAAGCACTAAATAAATGTGAGCTCCTATTACTACATGTAAAACTTGGGAAGGCTTCACTCTGAAGATTTACAGTGGCCCAAATCCTCCAATCCATAGCCCTAAAATCAGATTGATTTGTTTTAATTGCTTTTTTCCAATGAGGTTTCTTATCCTGATCTTTTTCTTTACTACTTGTCCAATGACAGCAAAAATAGCATAATTATTATTTTTTTTAATATTGACAGTTAGGCCTGGGTTGATTCAGCTATCTGAAGAAATGTGTTCTTTTCTGGCCCAAAATTTCCCTGACCTAGTACATGGGGAATTTGAAAGTAAGACTCAGCATTACAAAAAAGAAATGTAAGAAATGTGATGAATTGGAAAGGAAGTCATTGCCACAGTCAAGTTCACCCATGTGTTGTCTGCCCTTGTAGATCAAAGTGATGTTAATGCGGTCTGGAGGAACTTTCTTATTTCTCAGCCTTCAGTTCCCTGGCTGTGTGCTTTCAGCATGCATATCACTTGCTTTTATGTCACAAAATAACATGAAAAAAGAATACCCCTGGCTTTGTATCAACCTCCTGAGGTGGAAAGTCCCAGAGATGTGAAGGCTCACACAGCTTCTTCCTACTTCATTATATTAGATAAAAGGACAACTGTCGACCTCATCTGACACCAGACAGCAGTCCTTCTGTCAGGCCACTGCTTTGAGAAAGGCCATTTCATCTCAAAGGAAACAGTCCCCATGGCATTTTGTTGGCATTTAATATGTGCCTGCACATCCAAGGCTTAAAATGGGTTAAATGGCACCGTGGGATACGGCCCGCTGACGTTGCAGAAAGCATGAAGAACATGGTTTCCAGAACATGTGGAAATTCACTGAAGACATTGCTTTCACTCTTCACCCCAGTGCTGTCTCCAGCGACCTCCCCCCCAGGCTTGTTCAAGATGGTTAATCAAGCCTGAGTCTCAGGCTGAGTGATAGAGGATTTTCTCAGACTTATTAAAGGACACTCTTGATGGCTTCCTGTGGCTTTATACAGTGTGTTGGGAAGGAAAAAGAAGTAGGGAGAGAAGGAAAACTCTTCACTTACTATGAATGGATTGAATGCTGCTGTTCTGCCTATGGGCTGGCATCCCAGCAGAAGTAGAAGTGTATGGCTGGCCATTTGTTGGACCAGAGATGCTGGCCCTGTAAGAACAAAAGCTCTTCCTCTCACCCAGTCATTCCTGATTCATTGCCTTTCAGGAGCTTGCTTAGATACTCCATTTTTTCTCTTTGTGCCAAGGAGGGTACATCAGCAACACATTCCTGGCCAAAGGAAAACTGAGTCCATGAGCTCTTGGTATGGCTAAGGAGAGGCACTTTGTTGGGGAGGAAGGAAACCAGTTCTGCTACTTAACTGTCTGCCCCTCGACAGACTGCTTCACCTTATTTGAACCTCAGTTTCACCATCTGTAAAATGTGATAATATTCACACTACTAAATTCACAGGGCTATGAGGACACTTTAGTAGGATATAGAGTGTTAGAGATCTATTAATTTTCATTGCCATTACTATTAATAACATTGAAACTCTATTAAAAGCTAATAACAGCAGCAAGAATTCATAGAGTAGTTTTTAAATTTTCAAAGAGTTTCACATATTATCTCATTTGACCCTTACAACCCTATGAGGCAAGTACAGATGAGGAAACAGAGGATGGGAAAAGTTAAGTGACTTATTCAGGGTCACACAGCTAGCATGTATCTAAGGGAGGACTTAACCAAAATCTTCTTGATTACAAATCCAATTTCTTTCCACTCTGCCTCCTAACTTCCTTTCCTTCAAGCATTAATAGAAGAACAGAATGCGGGGCAGCTAGGTGGCGCAGTGGATAGAGTACCAGCCCTGGAGTCAGGAGGACCTGAGTTCAAATCCGGCCTCAGACACTTAACACTTACTAGCTGTGTGACCCTGGGCAAGTCACTTAACCCCAATTGCCTCACTAAAAAAAAAAAAAGAAGAAGAAGAAGAACAGAATGTAGTTTCATTTATGATTTCTTGAAATTGAGCATTAGGAAGCCAGGCTTTGATATAGCCTATTGTGATTCAAATTTTTTTTGACAATATTTGACAATGCTTTACACCCAAATCACTCTGGTTCTCCCTGATTGGCCAACAAGAGGTCCCAGCCCAAGCCTCATTTGGTCATTTTTTTGTTCTGATGGCTCCAGATGTAAATAGGAATTGTTTCTGTTTTGGCCAGCAACCCTGAGGGTCTTCCCCTCCCAGACGGTTGTTTTGTTTTTAAACTAGGTAAAAGAGGCCATTTTTTTTTTTTTGCCTCATTTCTTACCTAGCTTTAATCACTGCATGGGTGTTGTTGCCTCGACAAACTTAGACCCTACTTTAAAAAGGCCAAGGTCTCCCTCTACATCAGGGCCGTCTCGTCTCCTAATCTATATTTTGCCACTGAACCCAGATGGCTCTGGAGGAAAGAGTGAGGCTGGTGACTTTGCACAGCCCTGCCTCAATTAAATCCAATTCATTTGCAAGTCAAAGACATCACCCTCCTGATGTCATTGGTCCTCTTTAAGGACAAAGGACAAACAACAGGTTGATCAATTTCTAACCATTGCAAACCTTTAGTTGTAGAAGAAACTAGAGGGAGTATACTCCGCTCTATCCCCATCAGATGATCTAACCTACTTCAGGAAGATTCAGGCCTTCTGGTATGAGCACCCTCTAACTCTGCAAATCCTATTCCTTAATGTTTCTCATACCCTCATCATTCCCTGCTCCTTCTTTCCTTCTGCACCCTAGAAAAGGTCATTTTAATCCCCTCTCTCTGTGCCTTTGATCTCACTTCTAAGTCAGTCTGTCTCTGTCTCTATCTTTTTGTGTGTGTGTCTGTCTCTGTCTCTCTATCTCTTCTCTTCTCTTCTCTTCTTTTTTCTTGTCTTTTCTCTTCTCTATCTCCTGTCCCCTCCACTGGATCTTTCTTGTCTACTCAGCATTTCTCTAGTCCTAAAAAAAAAAAAAAAGTTCTCACTAAAAAAATCCTATCCCATCTATCTACCATGTGGGTGTTCTCTTCTTCCCTTCACTATTTAACTTTTTAAAAAATTTTTCTGTGTCTCAGCCTCCCTGCTTTGTCTTGAACCCCTTGCAGTTGGGCTTCTGTCTCTATCACCCCAATGAAACTGTACTCTCTGACGTAAACAATGACTTCCAAAATGTGAAATACAGTTACCTTTTCTTCAGTTCTCATTTTCCTTGACCTCTCCTACTTTCACTTTCTTTCTTCTCCATGCCGACGTTCATACTCTATCAGATTGATATTTCTAGGACCCATGTGTATAAAAATATTTATAGTAGCTCCTTGCAGTGTCAAAGAACTGGAAACTGAGGAAATCCCCACCAATTAGAGAATGGCTGAATGAATTATGGCATATGAATATGATGAAATACTACTGGGCTGGAAGAAATGATGATGGAGATGATTGCAAATTAAACCTGGGAAGACTTGTAACAATAGAAGCAAAGTGAAGTGAGTGGAACCAGGAGAATAATTTATTCAATAATATCAATACTGTGAAAACAAACAACTTTGAAAGACTTAGGAACTCTAATCCACAGTGGCCAGCCACAATTCCAAAGGACTCTTGATGAAATATACTGCCCACATCCAGATAGAGGGGTGATAGGCCTCAGAGTGCTGATTTTTTTACATGTCTAATGTAGAAATTTGAGGGATTTGTTTTGCATAAGTTCTCAATGAATGGGGATGAGGAAGAGTTATAAGAAGGAGATAATTTGCCCAATTGCCTCACTAAAAAAAAAATCTTTAGTGGCTTTCTATGACCTACTGAGTAAAATTCAGTCTCTTCTGTCTCCTCCACAATCTACTGCCAGCTTCCTTTTCAAGTGTCTTTCATATTCCATTTCATTCTGGGACCCAGTCAAATTAGTAATTCTCTGCTCCTAACTAAATAACACATCTGTTTCCACGCTTTTGTTTACATTAATTCCTATTCCTAGAATTTCTATTTATATTCCTCTCTTAGCCTGTTGAATGAACCCATCCTTTAAAACCTAACTCAAATGCCTCTTCTTCATGAAAATCTTCCATGATTCTCTTACTGCAAACCTTATTTAGCAATGACTTCCCCCAGAGACCTCAATAGCATGGGATCCTTCATGGATCCTTGAGTAGTGAAATTAAATGTATCCCCACTCATCACAGAGCTTATGCTGTTTGGAAGCATTGTTGCTTTTGATGCCCTGAGCTGTGACTAGAGATGGATCCAAGGGTGTAATGAGACTCAAATGAGATCATGGATATAAAGGACTTTGCAAACGCTAAAGCACTATATAAATGCCAGTGGTGTTGTTGTTATTGTTGTTATCATTATCATTATCATTACCACCACCACCACCACCATCATTATTAGTTAGCCAGCTTCGGTAACTGGACATTCAATCTGATGATGACTTCATTCCATGAGCCTTCTATTGTACTCCTACTAAGCTGAAGCAGTGTTTATAGAGCAATACAAGTGTATGCTGGAAAATGTTTAACAATTGGGCTTTCAGGATGAAAAAAATAATGTATACACACTTTTATTCTTTTTTATATATCTTTATACACACTTTTAAATGTAATCTGAATTATTAACACTTTATTGGGACAGCTAGGTGGTACAGTGAACAGAGTACCAAGCCTGAAGTTATGACGATGACTCATCTTCCTTAGACACGTACTAGCTGTGTGACCCTGAGTAAGTCATTTAACCTTCTCTGCCTCAGTCTCTTCATCTGTAAAATGAGCTGGAGAAGGAAATGGCAAACCATTCTAGTATGTCTGCCAAGAAAGTCCAAATGGGGTCATAGTCAGACACGACTGAAATGACTGAACAACATTAACACTTTCTCAAGTCTAGATAATCAACAAAACAATAGATCAAGCCCTGGTTTGTAGTGATTGTCTATTTCTGAGGTATAAATGCTCATGGTGAAAATTTCACAATAGGCTGTCTCAATCCAGCTAAAGCTGGCTCTAGCACATCCCTGGATGCATTTTTTTATAGGCTCTATTATTCAGTGACAATAGAGGTTGGTTTATTAGGTATATTCTCGTTTGTTGGGAGACCAGATGAAGAGATTGTAAAATCAAAGCCCTTCTCTAAAAATGCTTGAGGGGGCAGCTAGATGGTGCAGTGGATAGAGCACTGGCCCTGGAGTCAGGAGTACCTGAGTTCAAATCCAGCCTCAGACACTTAACATTTACTGGCTGTGTGACCCTGGGCAAGTCACTTAACCCCAATTGCCTCACCAAAAAAAAAATAAATAAATAAAAATGCTTGTGATAGTTAAACAAATTGTGGTGCATAAATGGAATGGAATATGACTGTGTCATAAAAAACAAGGAATATAAAGAATTCAAATAAGATGGGAAGACCTGTATGAAATGATGCAGTGTGAAGTAAGCAGAACCAGGAAAACAACACATTCAATGAAAATGAAAACAACAAATTAGCATTCAGTGTTGTGTAACTATAATGACCAAGCTTGATCCCAAAGAAGAGATAAGGAAAAGCACCTCCCTCCCTTCATTGCAGAGTTGAACAAGGATGGCTGCTTCCACATTGCATTTACTGTCAGACTTGGTGGATGACTTAGTTGGTTTTGCTGAACTACTTTTTAAAATTTCCTTTTGAATTCTTTATTATCAGGGATGACTCACTGGGCAGAGGAGCGGGGAGGGATACATTTGGAAATAAAGGCAATATAAAAGTAAAAGATAGTCAAAGTTAATATTTTGAACAGAAAGGTATAAGGATACTTTTTCTTCCTAGCAGCTTTGTAATTTCCACTTTGGCTAACCTTTACCATTCCTTGTCTCGTCAAGAAAAAATCATCTAACAACAAAGAGGTGAGGGCAAGAACCCCAGGAAGAAACTGAGAAGATAAGCCTGTACATGCCTATGACAGAAAACTGAGAATGAGACAGTTTCTGAATATGGTTATTTTGGGGTATCTGGGGACTTTTCTGTGTCTTCATTATCACCACTCATAGGGGTCAGGATAGTGGGACCTCAGTGAGGTGGAAGCTATTTTGGAATATGAGGAACAAAGGGGAGATGCTTCTGAAATCTAAGCTGCAATGCTATAGCCAACAATCAAAGCTTCATAAAATGCTCCCAAGGCAAGTAATTGGTAGACAAGAGAAACCTCAGAAAGTCAGGACACAAAGCTTCATGGGGGAACATATCCCAGAACACCACCACTTTTGAGGGAGATAAAGACTCTGGGGTGAAGAAAGTGGTACTCATGGATATGGGGCACCAGGAGGCCATGACTAAAAACAACAACAAAAAACCAAGTGGGGCTGGTTCCACATTGGGATCAGTGTCTTTACCTGGATCAACCGTTTCATTAACCCTCCCAGAACCCTGCTACAATTCCAGATGCCTCCAGTCTCCCCCCCCCACCCCACCCCCTTTTCTACCTACACACCTGCCTGAATCCTAAGAAGATTCCAAGATTTCACCCTGAGGTTGACAAAATGATCCCTATCTCAGAAGATCCCAACTTACTGCTCACTCTCCACTATCACCTCCAGGCTCCATATCAGCTGTCTGGTTAATTAGCAAGTTGTCCTGGGGTTATCTATGGACCAGGGAACAGGCCAGGTGAGTGAGGAACCTGCCCCTCCTTAAATCATACTACCTGGGTCCCCCTGAAGCTTGGGACAGTGCAGCCTAGAAACAGTTCCTTAAGGAACTAAAAGTCAAGTAAAAGAAAGGCAAGATGAGCAGACAGAGAAAGGTGAGGACCATAGAAAGTTTCTTTAGTGACAAGGAAGATTGAGGTGCACGCTCAGAAGAAGATAGCAACATCAGGGCCCCTATATCTAAAGCTTCCAAGAAAAATACAAATTGGTCTCAGGCCATAGAGGTGCTCAAAAAGGACTTTGAAGATAAAGTTAGAGAGGTAGAGGAAAAAATGGAAAGAGAAATGAGGGTGATGCAGGAAAGACATGAGAAAAAAGTAAACAGCTTGAAAAGCCAAATGGAAAAGGAGATACAAAAGCTCTCTGATGAAAATAATTGCCTAAGAATTAGGATTGAACAAATGGAAGCTAGTGACTTTATGAGGCAGGGGAAAAAATAAGTATTGGCAGGAAGACTGGTGTGAAAGGCCTCCTATGGTACCTGGTTCCTGCTGGACCCACTGGGTGGGATCTGGGCCAGAGGGGTAGAGAGGTGGGAATTACTAAAGAAAAGTTACTAAATTGCCTATACCCTTTGACTCAATGATCCCTGTATTAAGTATATGCCCCAGGAAGGTCAAAGATAGAAACAAAGCTCCAATGTATGCCAAAATGGTCATAGCAATACTGTTTCTAGTAGCAAAGAACTAGAAATAAAATGAGCACTCATCAATGAGAGGATAGTTGACAAAAAAAAAACCCCTGCCAAATGTGAATATAATGGAACATTGATGTGCAATAAGAAATTATTAATATACTTTTAGTTTCTAGCTCACACTCATCAGACTGGGGGAAAAGCCTCTATTTGGTATAGCTTTAAATTATTCCAGACATTCTGGAAAAACAATTTAGAATTATTTCCCCAAAGTTACTGAGCTGTGTATATTCTTTGGACCATCTATTTTAGCATTAGGCCTATGCCTGAAAAAGACCAAAGAAAAAGGCAAAGAATCTATGTGTACATATATTTATAGCAGTTCTTTTCATAATAGCCAAATATGGGAAACCAAAGGGATATCCTCCAACTGGGAAACTGTCAAACAAATTATGGCATATGAATATAATGGGATATTGTGTGATAAAAAATTACAAAATGGGCGTTTTTTTAAGAAACTGGGGAGATCTCTATGAACTGATGCAGAGAGAATTTAGTAGAACTGGGGAAACAATTTATTCAATGACAACAACATCATAGAGAAAAACAGCTTTGAAAGATTTTAGAATTCTTGTCAATGCAATAAGAAACCATGAATACAGAAGAGAGAGGTGATGACCTTAAAATGCACAGAGTAACATACATTTGGGGGCATGGCCAATACTTTGCTGGTCTATGCATTTTATGACACTAGTTTTGGGGTGTTTTTTTTTTTCAATGATAGGGCATTCTTACCAGGGGAAATCAGAAATAGGATCACTTGTAGGGGGCTTGCAAAGAGAAGGACTACCTCTTCATGTGAGGCAGGATAAAAAAGGTCAAGAATGTAACCTGTCTTTGGAGTAGAGAGATAGAGAGGCTGAACTACTGAATGGATAGCATCCAAAATCCCAAGCTTACCCCAACTTCTTCTGTTAAGGGGCTTATAGGAAGGGTAACTTAAAAACTAAGTAATGAGAAAGGAGGAAGGAAGGTTAGTTGAAGCAGTTACCCACCCAAAAGCTGTGATAGAAGAAACTGCTGAGAGATGGGCCACAAGGACATTTGAGAGGGTGAGAAATGATCTTGCAAAGACACTTGTCTTTTCCAGTTAACTGGCTATGCAAGTCTGTCTTTTTAAAAATTTATTGGGACAGCTAGGGGTGCAGTGGATAAAGCACCAGCCATGGATTCAGGAGGACTTAAGTTCAAATCTGGCCTCAAACAGTTGACACTACCTGTGTGACCCTGGGCAAGTCACTTAACCCTCATTGCCCCGAAACACATAAAATTATTTGTAACTTTCAGTTGATATTTTATTTGCCTACCACAAAACCCTGTGGGAGAGCAGGAAAAAAGAAATGATGAAAACAACAAATTTTACATCTTCTTTCTATTTCTCCTACTTTCTCTTCAAAGTCCCTTTTGAGAGCTTCCATGGCCTGAGACCAGTTCATATTTTTCTTGGAAGCTTTGGATGTTGGAGCTTTAACCCTGTTATTATCTTCTTCTTCTGAGGTTGTATTGTGGTCTACCTTTTCCCCAAAGAAGTTTTCGATGGTCTTCTGTGTTCTCTGCCTACTCATCCTGGCTTACTATTTCTTGGCTTTTAACTCCTTCTTAAAGTGTGGCACTGCTTCCAGGACACACTGTTCAAGCTACAGCGTGGCCCAGGGGGGTGGTTGGGCTTCTTCTCAGCCTGCCTGGCCTCGCTTTCATTTGATTTTAAACTCTCCACTGGGGGGTCGTGGGGGGGTGGGGCTGCTTCTCAGCTCCACTTCTGTTCTCAGCTTCAGAGGGTCCCAGGTGTTTTGGGTTGAGGTGGGGCAGGCTCTAATCTCACCTGGCCTGTTCTCAGGTCCGGAGATAACCTCAGGCCTACTTTACTAAGCCACCAACCAGCAAAACTTTCTGTGGTGTGGTTCTCAGCCCCCAATGAGACTGCTCCCCTGTTCCCCTCCCCAACCTGGGTCTCCCGCCACTCAGGATTTCTTCCTGGTTCCCCACTGGGGTGGGATAGTCGAATCCTTCCCCCCAGTCCACTGGTACCTCTGCACTTACCACCCCCTTCCTCCCCCTCCCCGCCAGCCGTTCAGTCTGACCATGCGCTTGGTTACAGAAGACACCAGTGCTTCAGCCGATTCAGAGGCACTGGTTCAAATTCCTCTGGCCGGTGTCTGGTGTGTTGGCCCAATTGCAGGGTTAGGCTTTATTCATGGCCCAGCATGGCCCCCTGAAATTTTGTGTGTTTTTCTGCCCCAAGGTTCTTTTATTGCTATTTTGGGGGTGATTGTATCGGGGTTTAATGTCTTTCCTCTGCCATCTTGGCTCCGACCCCCCATGCCAAAAACAACAAATTTTAAAAGACACAAGAAGATTTATATGAGCTGATACAGAATTTTTAAAAGAGTAAAACCAAATGAAAATCATACATGACAATAATGCAAATGAAAAAAAATTTTTTTTAAAAAGAAGCTAAATTCTGAATAATTTCAAAACCAATCACAGTCCAGGCAGAACAGATTCTAAAATCTATCTCCCTCTTCATGACTGAAAATCAGAGGAATATGAGGGCAGAGTGTTGTTTACATTGTCCGATAAGGTCACTGTATCAGGTGATTTACTAATTGTTTTTCTTTGCTACAAAGAAGATTCAATCTAGAAAGGAGTTTTTTCCCATCCAGAAGTGATTGTGACATGGTGACAAAAAGCATTAATGAAACATTTTTCAGCTGATTCAGAGGCTCTGGGGGTCTCCTTCTCTGGTGTGGCCTTCCTGGGACTGTCAGGGTGACTGTGGGGTTGGGCTCAACTCCTGTATTAGCACAGCAGCTCCCTCCTTCTGACCTTCCAAGCCCTTCTTGGTTGGAAGATGATTTCAACACATTCTTCTGTGAGTTTCGCTGCTCTGGGCATTTTCCTATGGCATTATTTGGATGTTTTTTGGAGCGATTGTGTCATGAGTTCGGGAGCTCACTCTAATGAAACATTTTTAATTGAAAACAACAACAAAAACATTTCAGCTCTTTGGATATAAAGCCCAGTCACCCAACCCAAGTATGCTAAGCATTGAACTCATGACTACTGTAATTGATGGGAATCAATGGAGACAGATTACAGAGGGACTTTCTCTTGTCCAAACGAACAGGAACCAAGACCAAAAAGACCGAGAACTAACATGTA
Source organism: Dromiciops gliroides (assembly GCF_019393635.1). Classification (NCBI taxonomy): domain Eukaryota; kingdom Metazoa; phylum Chordata; class Mammalia; order Microbiotheria; family Microbiotheriidae; genus Dromiciops; species Dromiciops gliroides. Next base: position 159,449,517 of record NC_057862.1, on the reverse strand, counting down.
ACCAGGCTCAGTCAAAGAAGTTGACAGAGTAAAGAAGCAAATAAGTTAGCTGCATAGCCCCCAATGAAGAAAATACTGTCAAGGGTGAACAGGTAAAATGCAAGCAATGTAAGCAAAGGGATTGATGTATATCAGAAATTGACTATGCCCACCAAAAAGGTCTCCAGAGCTACAAGTTACTTATCAGTTTGATTCAGTAGAAGAGTTCAGTGTATAATGTGGGGAAATGAGTGAGAGAACCCTGTGGAACCAATTGAGGGCAGAGATTTATAGGCGAAGGGGAACTAAATCATGCTCCCATTGGATCTGCCCTGCTGTAAGACTAGCAGGCTAACTGGACAGTGATGAAGCTTGCTGACAAGAAGATTAAAGAGGTAAAAACAAGAGCTGATAACCAATTTGAGAGACTTGGTATTGGGCCTCTTCCAATCACTTTCTTGGGACTAAATGAGGTAAGAAATGCTAAGGAGAAGATTTTGCCTTCAGATAACTGGTCGTAGACTGAAGACAGCAAGATAGCACCAATTCCTTAGATTTATGTGCTGGGTTCTAAAAATTTCAAAGATGTTAGCTCTATAATTTCATTAATCTCTAGTGTCCATTGCTATAGGTATAGGATTCATTCCCTGTAGGGAATGTTGAGCTATAGAGAACTCAATTTTTTTTTTTTTTTTTAGTGAGGCAATTGGGATTAAGTGACTTGCCTAGGGTCACACAGCTAGTAAGTGTTAAGTGTCTGAGGCCGGATTTGAGCTCAGGTACTCCTGACTCCAGGGCCAGTGCTCTATCCACTGCACCACCTAGCTGCCCTGAGAACTCAAATTAATTGCCTAAGGTCTCAAAGAAAATTAGTGACAGAACTGAGACTAGAACCCAAGTTTCTTGACATCTAGTGTATTACCCCAGCTATTAAACCTACATTCTATAAATTATGGCCCTGTAAAGAGCCTGTTGGCTTTCTCTATTCCCTCTCACATGTACTCTAGCTTTGTATAGATCCCTCTTCTCTGTTTAAAAAAAAATGCGTCAAAACCGGAGCCAAGGGGGCAACCAGGTGGCACAGTGGAGAAAGCACTGGTCCTTAATTCAGAAAGACCTGAGTTCAAATCCAGCCTCAGACACTTGACACTTACTAGCTGTGTGAACCTGAGCAAGTCACTTAACCCTCATTGCCCTGCCCCCCCAAAAAATGTTTAAAAACAGAGCCAAATTCTGAGTAATTGCATTTATTAATCTTGGCCCCAGAGATAGGGAAGTTCCTCCTTCCATTTGATAGAAAGTAGGGGCGGGGGAACTATGGGTGCAGAATATTACATATACAATCATATGTGAACATTGTTGGGTATTTTTGCCTAACAATTTTTCTTTGTTACAAGGCAAGGCTAATGGCAGGAGGGGCATGGGGTGGAAGGAGGGGAAATGATGTGGAGATACCTAGGAAAAAAATTGATACAAAAGCAAAAGGCATCACTAGAACTCTCCTAAACATTTTTAAAGGAATAATTTCATTTCTTGAGTTTTCTAATCTCAAATGCATCAAGCACAAGGCATTCTACTGAAATATATACTGAATGAATAAATTGTGACTTAGAAATTGGCTGGAAAATGGGCAATATAATAGGTCAACATGTGTAAAATGTATTCAAATTCACTTTTGTTCTTTTATGTATTTCACATGATGAATTCTGATCCTCTGGGAAAACTATACTGGAAGTCATTGGTGAAAATGACTATAAAAATCCCTCCAGATAAAAGACCAGGATAATCATAAGGGAACATTTTTCTGGGGAAGAAGAGGTATCAACATTTCATTTAACCTAAAGTATAGCTGGGGAGGGTCCTTCCTGAAAGCTCTGTTGGGAGAGGACTTATGTATGAACTCCAGAACATATTCCGGTTACTATCCATCTGGAAATGACCTCTGCTTTGGCTGCAGACTAAATAGACCACATCCTAAGGATATGTACAAGGGTCACTTGTCCTGAGAATTCTTTTCCTGAAACTTAATGGCCCAGTTCTGACCATCCTTGTCTCCTTAACCTAGATGTTCAAGGAGGAGGAACTGACCCACATGGTTTAGTGGCTGAGTTCCACTGCCACGTTGCAAAAAAAAATTCCATAAAATTGGAATGAGGTGGCATGGTTCTTCTATTCTTAGGAACCTTATAATTAAAGATGACCTTCCTTGGCCTGCCACTCCCATTAAATTAGATCTGTCAATCACACAACACTTCCTTGCCCATGTGTCCAAGGTTAAATGAATGGACCGCAGAGAGATGTAGAAAGAAATCTGATCTCACCCTCCCTGTTTCCACTCTGTATCATAAAATCTCAGAATTGGAAGGAACCTTATAGGTCATCTGGCACAACCCAAACCTGAACAGAAATAAATCTCTTTCTTTGATTTTCCTAACAAGAGGCTATCCAGTTTCTGCCTGGAGACTTCTAGTGCTAAGGAAGGCAACCAACTGAGAGAGAGAGGTTTACGACAGATGCAGTTATTAGGAAGTCTTCCCTTACATGGAGCCAGAATCTGCTTCTAAACAGCTTCTACACATTGCTCCCCAATCTAGGCATTGAGCTATTAGGCTACATCTAATTAATTTAGATGGAAAGAGCTATACTTAACCCTTGGACCTAAAATTGGGTCACTGATGAGCCTTGGGCCTTTGTTTTGACTACACATAGGTGGGTTAGCCCTCATCTCTTTTTTCAGTAAAATCCCTAGATTAGATCTTGCCTGAATTAGGGAAAACATGCTACAAGGAGTCAGAATCAGGGTTATGGGATTAGAGATTTGCATATGGAAGGCACCTTAGAAGCGATCTCATCCAATCCCCTCACTTTATAGATGAGGAAATTGAGGTCCATAGTGGTTAAGTGACTTGCCCAAGGTCACACAGCTAGTGTGGTGTCTTAATGACAAAATCTTGAGCCCATGTCTACTGACTTCTAGTCCGGTACACCAAGTAATGCTCCAAATATAGTTGGTGACGGCCACTTCCATCTTTAGAAACAATTCCTACTCTTGGGATGCTGGTAGGGAGAATAGTGTTAGCCAAAAAAGAAACATTTACTCCAAAATCTACTACTGAGATTTCTTTCCTTTTTTGACAAGTGGGATTTTATATAGTGCTTTAGAGTTTATAGTGCTATAGAGTTTATAAGGCATTTTACATAATCTTGTTTGAGCTTCGTGACAATCCTATGAGGTAAATACTGTACGTATCCTTGTCTCCATCTTATAGATGAAGACATCTATGCTGAGAGATTTCTAATTTTATTTAAGAATCCAGGGAGCAGAGGCTTTTGAGTGATGTGTCTATAGTATAGAAGAGATTATTTTTTTCTTGACAGTTTGACTCTCATTCCAACAGGCTATGGGGCATCCATCACCTTTTCATATAGTCAGCAGCTGTGTGGACAGCTGAATAGAAGCAGGGGGCTCTGCAGGGCTAGATGGACAGGGAGCAGCAAAGCAGGGAAGGTACACCTGTTGGCCCAACAACTCCTATCAAAACCACAAAGGGTGGGATGATGCACTTGCTTTGACAAGTCGCCTGGTAAACTATCAACCTCTATGGGGTCTGGATGAACTTTGTGAGAAAGGAGAGAGATCACTGGACTGTGAGTTGCAGGTTGGGATATTCCTTTGAATCACATTTTTCTCCCTCCATCTCAAGTTGCACAGGACATCATTGATCAAGCCATTCCCACAGAGACCACACCAGGCTCATGGATTCAAAATTGGTATGGGATAATAACATTCCCACCTGGCCTGAGCTGATCCCAATTCACATAAAGGGACCAGATGGGGAAGCCCTGGCATTAAGGTCAAACCCATAGGAAACAGAATATGGTATAAAAATGACTAACTCTAGAACCAGAGGACCTGGCTTCAAATTGAGCTTTTGAAGCTTGCAGACCTGTATGACCTTGGGCAAATGACTTAACTTCTTTGGGTCTTAGTAATGTCATCTATAGATTGATGCAGTTAGACTAGCTGGCCTCTGAAGGTCTTCTGACTTTAACTCTCTGACCCTAATATGACTGCCTGGCCCCCAGGAGTATCTCCAAGGGAATATCACCTGGATGTGTTTTTCTTTTGTTCTAGAAGTGCCACAGCTACTTAAGTTCAAACCGATTATTCTCTGGAGCTGTAGCACATGCCATTTCCCCCAAGTGCGTGAGCCATTGGCCAAAGCATCATCTGAGAGACTCTTCAGAGCAAGACATTACCTGGTATATAAATACATATCCACTGCCTCCCTCGTCCCTTTGCATCAGAGACTGGGGTTCATTCAGAGAACCTGGATTCAAGTCCTAGGTCTCTACTTACTCCCTATGCAAATCTGGATAAGTCACTCAATTTCCCAGGGTATCAGTTTCTTCATCTGTAAAAATGACCAAGTTAGACTAAATGACTACTAAGGTGCTTTCTGGCTTTCAAGCTATAATGTGATTATCTTCATTTTCTCAAATTGAAGCAAACTTTACTACCTATTAAATATCAGGGCAGCTACGTGGTAAAGTGGATAGAGTGCTAGACCTGGAGGGATCTTCCTGAGTTTAAATCCAGCCTCAGACACTTACTAGCTTTGTGACCCTGGGCAAGTCACTTAACCCTGTTTGCCTCAGTTTTCTCATCTGTAAAATGAGCTGGAGAAAGAAATGGCAAACCACTCCAGTATCTTGGCCAAGAAAACTCCAATGGGGTCATGAAGGGTCAGACACAACTGAACAACAACAACAAATACTGAGGCTCCCAGAGCTAAAGAAAAAAAGGTGGGGGTAAAGAACCAGAAAAACTATTTATAAAACAGAAACAACATTGTGAAGGAAAAAGTAACTTTGAAAGATGTGAGGAATCTGATGAATTCAATGGCCAACTACATTTCAAAAGAATTGAAGGTGAAGCATGGTAACTACTCACTACCTAGCAGAAGTGATGGACTCAGGATGTACAATGACACATACAACCTTGGACACAAATAATGTGGGAATTTGTTTCATTTGATTGTTTATATTTGTTACAAGGTTTTTCTCTTTTTTCCCCTCTAGTGGGGAGATGAATGAATTGGAGGGGCTGTTAGGAATATGTATAGGATAGAAAGAAAGAAAGACAGACAGACAGGAAGGAAGGAAGGAAGGAAGGAAGGAAGGAAGGAAGGAAGGAAGGAAGAAAAGCTTTTATTTTTTAATATAAAGATAAGAAAGAAGGCCAGACAAGCAGGACAGCTTTGAAAGTCTCAAGTTGATCTTATTATATATGTAAAAAGGAAAGCAAGCTATACTATACATGAAGCCTTCAGTTCACGTACAATCTTCTTTTCAGTTCTGCTATATACACCCAAGTCATGATTAGTGTGAATAATGAATCCCCTGAAGTGGTCACATTATTTGGATTTGCACTGCATATTTTCATTGGGCTGGAACCAATGACCATATTTTACATAATTATAACTTCAAATAATGTGAATTCAGATACATAAAACTGCTTTAGGGGATTCCTTTTTTTTTTTTTTTTGCATTAATCGGGCCCTGGCTGTACATACAAATGCCCATTCTATTTAGTATTTGAGATTTTTTTTAATCAATTAAAAGAGGGCTGGGGGGCGGGGCAGCTAGGTGGCACAGTGGATAAAGCACTGACCCTGGACTCAAAAGGACCTGAGTTCAAATCTGGCCTCAGACACTTGACATTTACTAGCTGTGTGACCCTGGGCAAGTCACTTAACCCTCATTGCTCTGAGAAAAAAAAAAAAGAGGACTGGGCTGAGTATTCCCAGTGCTCTGACTTTATCCTTGCTTTTTCCATTAGGAGTCTGGATAGAGGCTCCTTCACCCCACCCCCCCTCCACCTTTATCCTTCCCCCCTTTCACCAAGAACATGCAAATTATTTTGAGACTCTAGAGTACAGTGAGGTCCATTTAATGTGAGAAGCACTGGGAAGTAAGGACTTTTCTTAGTAGCTAATCCTATCAAAAATAACACACACAGCTTAATCTGAGAGAAGGTGCTAAATATAGTTTTCAACAAAGCTAGAAAGCTACCCATTAAAACTGCTGAATTTTACTTACATGTTTTAAAGAATTTCTGAAACCGTCAGGAAAATGACAGGTAGCCTAATGGGCTATTTGATGTACAAGTAAGGAAAAGTAATATGGAGAGAAGGAAAGAGAGGAGCCGTATGACCAAGACCAGTACTCCATCTGCAAAGGGAAGTCATGCATCCTGGCTATGGGGCACTTGTGACCAAACTTAAAGGTAATAAAGGGAAGAGAGTGGTTGTCAGAAGTTCCTATGGAACCCTCAGGTAGCTGGAGAGGTAAGGGCCTCTGCCACCTGCATAAGTGCAACCTTCAGCAGGCAGCATCTGCTAGGGAACCATACATATCCTGTAAAAAACCCTGCCAGGCACGTCTGTTCTCTGAAACATAAAACAACCTCCGGCAGAGAGAGAAGCTGTAAATTTTCAAACCAGCTGGAGGCGCCTCCTTCCTCCACAGCAGGGATGGGGGAAGGGCAGGTGTTTGGGTCATCTTAAGCCCAAAGGAGGAAATTTCATCTTGGGAACAGAATGGGAAATTCCATTCCCAAGAGTTAAACTTCCTCAGCCCAAAGTGAGGAAGCATAGCACCTTATTTAAAGCTAACCATTCAGTCCTGACCCTCATTCAACTAAGTTTTTAGAGCCTTTCTTGGGGAATCGATAAAGCTAGTTGCCAAGCTGAGAACACTAGGCAGTAGAAATGGGGGTAGCAACTGCCTTGGCTCCTTGTGCAGGCAGGATGTAGTAGCAGGGGTCTTAGTGGCCTCTCCCCTATCTCTAGTAAGGGCTATAGCTCCAAAATAATGCCCTCCAGACAAAGGGCATTAGGGGCTCACTATATATAAGCAAAATGTAGGGTAGATGTTCTCTTAAGAAGCCCTGTCTCCTAGGAGGCAGGTTTTCCCATAACCAAAAAAACAAAAATGCCCCTTTGGTAAGAAACATTTCTTTGCTTCCATTATGACACCTTAACTCAGTCCCACTTAATGCTTGCTTTAAATACGTACATACACCCACACATACATGTATATATACATACACATATATACATATATTTGTGTACATTTATGTATGTAAATATATATATCCATACACAGAGAGATATTATGTGTGTATTGTTGTTGTTGTTGTTGTTGTTTGTCCTTCATTCTCAAAGAGGACCATGACATCAGGAGGTGATGTCATGATTTGCAGTGAATCGGATTTAAATGAGAGAGGGCTGTGCAAAGTCACCAGCCTCACCCTCTTCTCCAGAGCCATCTGGGTCCAGTGGCAAGATATAGATCAAGATGACCAGAGATGGCTCAGATGTAGTAGAAAACCTTAGCCTTTTAAGCTAAGGCCTTTCACAGGTCACAGTGCCTACTCAGTGATTAAGGCTAGGTAAGAAATGAGGCAAAGAAAGGCCTTTTACCTAATCAAAAAGAAAATCAATTAATTATTTAATTAATGGGGGGGAGATGATCAAGGTTCCTGGCCAAAATAGAATGTGTATATATGTGTGCATATATGTATATGTGTATGTATGTGTATAGGACTTTAAAATCATGAACATTTCACAATTGTTAAAAAGTAGGTTGTAGGGGCAGCTAGGTGGCGTAGTGGATAAAGCACCAGCCCTGGATTCAGGAGGACCTGAGTTCAAATGTGACCTCAGATACTTGACACTTACTAGCTGTGTAACTCTGGGCAAGTCACTTAACCCTCATTGCCCTACACCAAAAAAACAAAACAAAACAAAAAGTAGGTTGTAGATGAAACTCTGAATTTCTACTTTGTACGTTTACCGCAGCAGTGACAAAAATCACCCTGTTTATTTGTGCCTACCTCTGAACTTCATTTTTTTTTGCAGGGCAGTTAAGAGTTAAGTGACTTTCCCAGGGTCACACAGCTAATAAGTGTTAAGTGTCTGAGGCTGGATTTGAACTCAGGTCCTTCTGAATCCAGGGCTGGTGCTTTATCTACTGCATCACCTAGCTGCCCCCTTTTCTGTTCATTTTTAATGTCTAGTTGATGCTTTTTTTGTTTGCATCTGTGGGGACCAATTTTTAATTGGGGAGTGCTCGCTAAGCGGCTCGCCGCAATACTGGGGCAAGGAAGGAAACCGGCAGCCTCCCTCAAAACAGAACAAGATTTATTTTAACAAAAACGAACTTAAAAAAAAAACACAGGGGCAGCTAGGTGGCGCAGTGGATAGAGCACCGGCCCTGAAGTCAGGAGTACCTGAGTTCAAATCCGGCCTCAGACACTTAACACTTACTAGCTGTGTGACCCTGGGCAAGTCACTTAACCCCAATTGCCTCACTAAAAAAAAAAAAAAAACCCACAAACAGGATCAGTAGGATCAAGGGAAAGGAAATAAAAATGGGGAAAGGCAAATTATAATACCTGAAAAATTCCACCGCCCAGGAATCAGCTGAAAGTAAGCAGCAGAACGCCTGTCGCTTTCCAGCTTCCACCTCTAATGCCCAATTCTCCTCCCCCAAACCTAGAAACACCCCCACACAGTCCTAGCCAATGGGATGGCCGCTCTGACAGTCACATGACTGCCCTCACTAGGCTTCCAATCATTATAATTTTGCCAGGCTCACGTAGGCATTGACGAGTGGTGATGACGTAAAGTGACAGAGCCCTGGCAACAGCTACAACCAGTGGGTGGAGCACCGTGCGGTTTGCAGAGCCCCAGGACAATGCGCACCGAGGCATAAAAACCTCAAATAACAATTAATTCTTTACACATCTCAACCACTACACGCAAGCATTTATTTATTAAGACCAGTGATTTCTGTCAACAAGCACTCATTGAGACCAATGATGTCCATCAACAAGCATTTATTAAGACCAATGATGTCCGCCAAAAAGCATTTGTTAAACACCTAGCTTGTGTAGGCTCATGGGGAAGTGCTGGGGATATGAAGAAAGATGAAAGCATGGCTCCTGCCCCCAGGGAGCTCCCAGTCTAGTGGGAGGAGATAACACACAAAGCTATGCCTGAGCATCTTGAAGGAGTCTCTTGATCCACGGTTTGCCATGCCTTCATCTTTGATTCTGCTGGGTAAAAGGAGCAACAAACATTCAATTCAGAGACACAAAGGTCTCTAGTAATCTTCTTTACTGGTAGATAGCCTCATTTGGGTCAAAACAAGGGGGAAAAAAAACGTCCAAGGCTATAATGATCTTATATATCTTTTCTTTCTTCCTTTCTTTCTTTTTGGTGAGGCAAATGGGGTTGAGTGACCTGCCCAGGGTCACACAGCCAGTAAATATTAAGTGTCTGAGGCTGGATTTGAACTCAGGTCCTCCTGAATCCAGGGCCAGTGCTCTATCCACTGTACCACCTAGCTGCCCCACTTATATGTGTTTTCTAAAAGCTATAACAGTTAGCAAGTTAGCTCTCCTGGCTTCCACATGGTGGAGGGAGATAGGTAAGGGTTACTCATCCTTATTTCTCTTTGGTTTTCCCATTTGCCTCTGCATGGACATATCTGTTCCTCTCTCTGCCTTTGTGAAGCATCCTCATCTCTCTGACCCTCCTAGCCAGAGGTATAGCTAGGAATTTTTGCATCTCAAGTAAGTGGCATCAATTTAGTGGGAGAGGGGGAGAAGTTACCAGAAAATTATGTGAGAAAGTGGAAAATATTGTCACAAGGCCATCTCTGAGGAGGCTCCCATGAGAGCCTTTGGAAGGGAGCATACTCCAAGCTGCCATTCAGTAGCTTCTTATGTTCACTCATTCTTGCAAACCAGATACTGAACTCTGCTGTTTCTATGGCTGCTGATGGATTCCAAGTGTTGTCAGAACCCCCTGAATTCAGTGCCCTGGGGAAAAGCCCTGGTCCCCCAGTCAAAGTTATGGCTCCACTCATTAGATTCCCTAGTTCCAGATTTTACTTGTTTGTTTATTTTAAATTAATTCACATGACAATGTAGTATATTATAGGCTCTCCACTTTATTTCTTTTCCTACAAGGAGATTAGTGGTTTGGGGGAAAGGTTATTGTTAGAACTCCTGCATCTATAAAAAGACCAGAACAATATGCTGGAAGGGAGAGAGGATTCCCATGTACTGTTTATTGGATCCTAAAAAACAAAAACAAAGAAACAAACACACAAGCTTACATGTAATTATTTTGCCGAGTCTAGTCCTTTTTAGTCCTTCTAAAAATCCTAAGTGATCTTTCTCAATATTTCTCCCTCAGGTAGGACATCTACATGCTTTTATGGTATAATCTCCTACTTCTTGGTTCAAGCTGCACATGGCAGGCCAGGGTAAGGCAGACCGCAGCCCCATAAATAAATAGCATGAAATAATAAGTTTAGATAAGAAAGGCAACAGGGATTGGTTTTGAATCCAGGCTGGCTTTGAATCCAAGACCAAGATTTAAGTTTTGCCTCTGATGATGTACTAGCAACATGACCATGAGCAAGCCACTTAACCTCTCACTGCCCTGGTCAATTTCTCAAAGTTTATGAGTTGCAGATGAACTGGCAATCTGCATTGGTGGAGGGATTTTCCATACTGGGAGTCTCCCATTCCTGTAAAATCGTAAGTCTGAACCCCCCCCAAAATTCTTGGGCAAGTGATTTTACCTTCTGGTCCTCTGCTCCCTCCATTGTTAAAATGAGAACATTACACAATATCTTTAAGGTTCCTCCTAGATCTAATTTTCTGTCATTCTCTAGGCTGTCATTAGTATTCAAATAGTGAATACCTTCTGCAAGCTTTGAGGGTTTAGTTGAAGTGAGCATCTTATGCAAATGTAATGATTTACAGAGCCTTAAAAAGTCTCTCTAGTCTGAAAGGCCGTCAGTAACTTCCTGTTGAATAAATGGAACCTTCAAGAAGTAAGGGTTTAGTATTTCAGGGCTCATTCAGTCTCTGAGCTAAAGATGATGAAAGGCAAGCTAGAGTCAGAGCCAAGGAACCAGTGCCTGCCCCTACTTATTTGCTTGTTCTCTAAGGCACCATTGTCATCCAAGCAGCTCAAGTAGTAATGGGTTGGGAATCTCTTTTGTTTGGCAATGAAGAAATGTTGCCCAAGGAGCCAAAACATTCTATCTATATTTGTGGGAGCAGAGAGACCCTGCCCACAGTTAACATTGAATTTAAAAAGAAAAACATACTGATTTCCCTCAGAATAAATAAGCTTAAACCTTAGGATGTTAGGGTGGGAAGGGACCCCAGATGAGTTATACGTCCTTTACCGGTTAGAAGAGAAAGGGAGGGGGCAGCTAGGTGGTGCAGTGGATAGAGCACCGGCCCTGGAGTCAGGAGTACCTGAGTTCAAATCCAGCCTCAGACACTTAACACTTACTAGCTGTGTGACCCTGGGCAAGTCACTTAACCCCAATTGCCTCACTTAAAAAAAAAAAAAGAAGAAGAAGAAGAAAAAGGGAGAAAAGAACAAGCATTTATTAAATGTCTACTATGTGCCAGGCACTGTGCTATGCATTTTACAAATAATATCTCATTTGATCCTCTCAACCCTAGGAGGTAGGTGCTATTATTATCCCCATTTTTACAGTTGAGGAAACTGAAGCAGGCAGTGGTTAAGTGACTGACCTAGGGTCACACAGCTAGTAATTGTCTGACGTTGGTTTTGAACCCAGGTCTTCCTGAATCATGGCCCTACTACTCTATTCCCTGAATCAGAGAACTGAAGTGGAAGGAATGCTAGCTCTAGAATCAGAAGACCTTGGCTTGAATTCCAACTTTGCTACTTACCAGACGTGTGACCTTGAGCATGTCGATTAATTATTCTCAGCCTTGGCTTCCTCATGTGTAAAATAAAGGAAATGGACAAAATGACCTTCAAAACCCTTCCAGCTCCAAATCTACAGTCTTCTGATTCTTTTTTTTTTTTTTTAGTGAGGCTAAGTGACTTGCCCAGGGTCACACAGCTAGTAAGTGTTAAGTGTCTGAGGCCAGATTTGAACTCAGGTCCTCCTGACTCCAGGGCCAGTGCTCTATCCACTGTGCCACCTAGCTGCCCCAGTCTTGTGATTCTTTGAAGTGAGTTGGCACAAATCAGATTTTGTTAGCGGCCAAGACAAGTTTAAGAGCCAGGTTTCAGGTCTCATGAGTCCCAAGGCAGAATTCGTGCTACTGAATTTCACTGATTCTCACACATATCAACAACAGAAAAAGTCTGTCATGCATTTTATACAAGATTCTTTTGACAGGGGCAGCTAGGTGGCGCAGTGGATAGAGCACGGGCCCTGGAGTCAGGAGGACCTGAGTTCAAATCTGGCCTCAGACACTTACTAGCTGTGTGACCCTGGGCAAGTCATTTGACCCCAATTGCCTCACTTTAAAAAAAAAAAAAAGATTATTTGACAAATACAACAACCCAGATAAGATCTCATCACTCAGATGAAACTGCTCCTTTCAAGGCTACCAATGACATCTAAACTGCCAAATATTATGGCCTCATCCTTCTTGACCTGTCTGCAGCGTTTGACACGACTGACCATCCCCTTTTCCTAGGTACTCTCTCCTCCCTGAGTTGTCATGGCTCTGCCCTCTCCTGGTTCTCATCCTAGCTGTCTGGCTGATCCTTCCAAGTCTCCTTTCTTGAATCATTATCCATATTCCATCCACCACCACCCTCCATATGAGGGTACACCTCAGGGCTCTGTTCCAAATTTCCACACCACCCCTCTCTGTGTGTGTGTGTGTGTCTCTCTCTCTCTCTCTTTCTCTCTCATCCTCATCATGTTCCTTGGGCTCAGCTATCACCTCACCAGATTTATATATCACGCCATAGTCTAGACAGATCAAGATTATATATCCAGTCATCTATATATCCAGTCACCTAGGTTTATGACCTCAGAGCCCTTCACCACTCTTCCTTCTCATTCTACCTCCAAATTCAACCAATTTCCAAGTCCTGTCAATTCTAACTCCACAACATCTTTGGGACCCATCCCCTTCTCTCTACTTACACAACCACCATCTTATTCAGGCCTGAATCATCTCTTAGTTGGATTATTTAGATTCCTAATTAGTTTCCCTGACTCCAGTATCTCCCTTTTTTAATCTATACTGCTTACAAATGCCAAACTGATATGTCCTCTCCCTGCTCAAGAGTAATCCCAAATGCAGCTAGGAGCAAATGCAAACATTTATATTTGACATTTAAAACTCTTCACAATTTGGTTCCATCTTACATTTCCAGGCAAATCACATACTACTCTTTTTCATGAACTCTTTATTCTTTTTTCTCAATTCTTTACCTAACCCTTAGTCATCGAATGGGCATTGCCTCAGACAAACTGAGGCCTGGAAAAGATTTTAATTAAAAAAGACAATCACGGGGCAGCTAGGTGGCACAGTGGATAGAGCACCAGCCCTGGAGTCAGGAGTCACTTAACAGCAAGTCACTTAACCCCAATTGCCTCACAAAAAAAAAAAAAAAGACAATCACTAAAAATAAATAAATAAATAAATGAGGGGGCGCTAGATGGCACAGTAGATAGAGCACTAGCCCTGGAGTCAGGAGTACCTGAGTTCAAATCCGGCCTCAGACACTTGACACTTACTAGCTGTGTGACCCTGGGCAAGTCACTTAACCCCAATTGTCTCACTAAAAAAATTTAATTAATTAATTAATTAATTAAAAAAAAAAAAAAAGACAAAGCTTGTCTACTGTATCCCAGGCTGTTGTCAGTCATCTGGACTTCAGTGATTCTGGAGGAGAGAGTGAAGCTGACAGAATTGTACAATTCTGCCTCACTTAAATCCAATTCACTCCCAAGTCAAGACATAACCCTTGTGATAGCATTGGTTCTCTTTGAGAAAGAACAAACAATAATAATTCCAGCCAAGCTGGCCTATTGACTATTTGAAATGCATAGCATTCCATCTCTACTCTCAATGCCTTTACAAAAATTGTTCCCCAATCCTGGAATGCCATCCCTCATCATTCATAGAATCCCTAACTTCCTTCAAGGATAAACTTAAGTGCTACCTCTTATACTAAGCCTATCTTAATCCCCCAGTTGCTAATGTCTACCACCCTCCCACCCCCGAAATTACTTTGTGTTTATTTCATATTAATTTATATGGGCTTGTGTCATATCAACCCCCCCAAAATAGGATGGAAGCTCTTTGAGGGCAGGCACTGTTTCATTTTTGTCTTTGTATCTCTGGTGCCTAGTACAATGTCTGGCACATAGTAGACACATAACAAATCCTTACTGATTGATTTAGAGCAAAGGCTCTCAAACTTTTTGACCTCAGGACCTTTTTATACCTTTTTTTAATTATTGAGGACTCACCAAATAGCTTTTATTTTTGTAGGTTATAGCTATCTATAGTTGCTATATTAGAAATGAAAATAGCTTAGGGTTATTGTAAAAATAGTTTTGACCTTGCAGACTCCTTGATATGATCTCAGGGACCCAATGGGTCTGACATTTTGAGAACTACTCGTTTAGACCAAAACTCATAGCATTCTTTTGATACCAATAATTAAATCCTATACTCACAACTTTAGTTATGAAGGTTTGGTGAGGAGGAATGTCTTATCTATCATTTTTCCTTTTCTCTTCTAATCTGAGGATATGTTCCTGCTTGTGAGGTTCAGTTATTCATACTTTAAACACTTTTAGTTACTATGTCAACCATTAATATCCCCATTAATGCCCCCAATAAAATCTCCGAAGCCTTACAAGGAAGTCTAAAAATTGAGGAGACAGTTTCCTTGAAGCTTATTTTGGGATAAATTCTCTTGTCTTGTCAAAGAATTATCTCCTTGGAAAAACAGCTGACCTGGAAAATAAATCTAGGAGAGATCATTTTAAAATCACTGGACCACCTGAAAACTGTGAGTGAGATTTTCCCCATCCCTTAGTTATAAGTGATTTGATTAAGATAATAATCAATATATTAACTAAAAAAATTGTGATTTATTCTATTTCATATAGATTGCATAAGGTTAAAAGGTTAAGTCTTTTCCCATATTTCTTAATTTTCCAATGACAAGCATTAGGTAATATCACAAGATCTAGTAGTCAGCAATACTATATTTTAATAATCACGAGTGCCTATAAGAGTTCACGCTGTTGACCAGTGGCCTAACAATGATCCACCCTATTGTTATCATAATGCTGTCATTTATAGTCATTTAGATAGTTCCTTATATTTCCTAAGAATATGTTCTAATTTTAGAAATGTAACTAATGATATAATACAAGTGTAACTTTGGAAGGGTATATAAACCCATGAATTTTGTAATTCTGGGTCTTTCAGGCCCAATGCCTGGATGACCGGATTTATTGGGAGGCTAAAACCCTCTCAATAAACCTATTGGTTTTGTTGGGGGACTAACCCTCTCTCAATAAACCTATTTGCTTCAGCCTGGAAACTTTGTTATTTTCGTTCTTCCGTCGGACTTAAAAATTTTTCCCGACAAAACCATAACCAAAACAAGAGCTTAGACACTATCCTCCAAGAGATTGTGAGGGAAAATTGCCCTGATATTCTAGAAGCAGAAGCTAAAATAGAAATTGAAAGAATCCACCGATCACCTCCTGAAAGAGATCCCAAAAGGAAAACCTCCAGGAATATTATAGCCAAATTCCAGAACTCCCAGGTCAAGGAGAAAATATTGCAAGCAGCTAGAAAAAAGGAATTCAAATACTGTGGAGCTCCAATAAGGATAAAACAAGATCTAGCAGCATCTACATTAAAGGACTGGAGGGCATGGAATATGATATTCCAGAGGTCACAGGAACTGGGACTACAGCCAAGAATCACATACCCAGAAAAACTGAGTATAATCTTTCAGAGGAAAAAAATCAGACTTCTTGGAAGCTTTGGATGTAGGAGCCCTGAAGTTGTTTTCCTCTTCTGAGGGTGCACCTTGATCTTCCTTGTCACTGAAGAAACTTTCTGTTGTTCTGAACTTTCTTTGCTTATTCATCTTTTACTTGACTTTTAACTCCCTACTGGGGGGGCCCTGCTTCTAGGCTACACTACTGTCCCTAGCTTCAGAGGGTCCCAGGTGTTTTGGTTTGAGGGAGGACAGGTTTTTCTCTAGCCTGGCCTGTTCTCTGGTCTGAAGATAACCTCAAGCCAACTTGCTAGTTAACCAGCCAACAGAGCACTGTGGTGGTTTTTAGCTTCAATGAGCCCATGCCCCTCCCCAACCTGGGCCTCCCACCACTCAGGATTTCTTCCTGGTTCCCTGCTGGAGTGGGACACCCAAATCCCTCCCTAGGTCCCACTGATACCCCTGCACTTCCCCCCAACCCCCCGGAGAGCCATTTAGCCCTCTCACAGGACCGCACACTCAGTTCCAGAAGACACTGGTAATGCAGCTGATTCAGAGGCTCAGGGGTAAATTCCTCTGGTGCAGTGTGCCTGGGGTCTCTGTCAGCATGATCAGGGGGTTGGACTTTACTCACAGTCCAGCACAGCCCCCTTTAATCTATCTATAGCTGAAAAATAATATCAGCCCATATTTTTGTGGGGTTTTATGCTCCAGGGGTTCTTTTTTTTTTTTTTTTGCTATTTTTGGGGTAATGGTATCAGGAGCTCTGTGCATTTAATTTCTTTCCTCCATCTTGGCTCCACCACCCCCCCCCATTTGGGGTTTTCTTGACAAAGATACTGGAGTGGTATGCCATTTCCTTCTCCAGTTCATTTTTACAGATAAGGAAACTGAGGCAAACAGGGCTAAGTGACTTATTCACACAGGTAGGAAGTATTTGAGGCCAGATTAGAACTCAGGAAGATGAGTCTTCCTGACTTTAGTCCTGGCACTCTGTCCACTGCATCACCTAGCTTCCCTAGAATAAACAGAAGCATTGTCCAAAATCAACAATGTTTTGGATGCAAGGTTATTTCCCTGGCAATACTTTGTGACAGGTGGAGAAAATAATTTTTATTTCAAAATTTGAAATACCAGTCTTCAAAACATGATATAGTCACCCAAGTTTGAAGACTGAATTTAGATCCACTAATTTGCTCTTCCCATAGCCCTTCAGTGCACTGGGATATTCAGAATGATAGACTTGCTTAGGCTTCTATTTGAAATCACCAGCAGCATTAGATCCTAACAGCTGTTAAGTCCATCCTTAGCAATCTTAAATCCAGGTATTGATTTCTCTTCCTTGGCAATCCCCCTTGAGGACATTTTTCCCCTCGAAATAGCCCTTTTTTTTTGTCAACATTAAAAAAAAAACACTTAGCACTCTCTCCTGGATTCATCAGCTAATTTATTAAGGAAATCACTAGCTGTGTGCTCATTATCAGTTGTTATTTCACTTGTACCCTTGTGTTTTGTGAATTAAATCTTGCTTTGGAACTAGTGAAGGAACCCCTCCCCTCCTTAATAGGATGTCTTATCCTGGCTGTCTCACCTCTTCCTTGTCTTAGGTTTTTGAAAAGACTTAAGTATCAGCCTGAAAGATTGAAAGGCTTAGGAAGACATGGTGATGATGCTGGGTTCAGTTTGTCAATCCAAACAAGGAGAAATACCTTCATTGTTGGCAGCACGTCCTCATCTCTGTGATTTCCTCAAGGACTCTGGTCATGTTCTTGATATGATCACCAAAGTGATATGAGGCAGCTTAGATTTATGAACACACAGGTTTTTATTAATGCTACCATCCATCAATTTTATCATTTGGGACTCAAAATAAAAAAACAGCAGACTTCCTAATGTAAGCATTGCTTCTGACAAAATACCCACCATCACTTTTTCTATTGTCTTACCTAAGACTCGAAAGGGGAAAGGTTCTCCCTATAAAATCAAGCAATGATTACTTTACAGTAGAGGGTATTCTTGTTCAGGTACAGGGTTACCCTAGATGGTCTCTCAGATCTCTACCAACTGATACTCTGTCACAGAACCTGGTGGTGGACTTTTATTTCTTTTTCTGTATATAAATCTTTTCTCCTTCATGGAAGAAAATTTTCTTCTTTTACTTTGTGTGTACTTTGTCTTTATTTACTTTGTATAGCTTGTAGATGTCCCTAGTAGAATTTAAGCTCCTTGAGGGCAGGGAGTGTTTAAGTTTTATCTTTGTATCCTGGGTATTTACCACAGAGCCTCGTGTATGGAGATAGCTGGGGGGGTTTTGTTTGTTTGGTTGGTTGGCTGTTATTGTTTTTTACTGGCAAAGATCTCTGATCAGAGTCATGGGATTTAGTTACTGACATGTATGGATAATAAAACAGGCCTCATGGTTAAGGGCCTTTGCTTTCTTCTCTTAACTTTCATTCTGAATCAAAATAAATTGCTGGCCAAGAAGAAGGAGGAGGAGGAGGAGGAGGAGGAGGAGGAGGAGGAGGAGGAGGAGGAGGAGGAGAGAAGAAGAAGAAGAAGAAGAAGAAGAAGAAGAAGAAGAAGAAGAAGAAGAAGAAGAAGAAGAAGAAGAAGAAGAAGAAGAAGAAGAAGAAGAAGAAGAAGAAGAAGAAAACAAACAAGAACAAGAAATATGGAAGATGGTTTCTGTTGCCTTGGAATTTAGCAAATGCTGAACTGTTTATATTTATGAAAATCCTACATCCATGCCTAACAACTTAAAAACCTTCTTTTACATCAGACAGTTGTCTAGGTGAAAAACTAACATGCCTATGCATCATGATGCTGATCAGCACACATTTTGGTGTTACAGAGATAAATCATTGTGGGCTGACCACAAATGTTATCCTATGTCATTTGAAGAGTGATGTTTCCACTAGCAAGTTCCTTATAACTATCAATCTGTGTGATCAAATAGCAGGACACATTTGTGGAATATACCTGGACCGTAAGCAGTTAATACCCATCATGGTAAGAAATTTGGTACCTAAGTAGAGCCAAAAATAAAATATCTATGCTAGATAACCTTCTAAGACTTGTTAAAAATGGATGACCATTACCTCCTTCTAATCACTCACACGGGCACAAATGATATAGCCAGAAGAACCATAGAAAGAATTGCTAAATATTATGAAATCTTGAGCAAAAACTTGAAGATCTTAGGGGAACAGATGGAATTTTCATTGTTTTGCCCATCAAAGAAGCAGTTTTTAGGGGGTAGCTAGGTGGCGCAGTGGATAAAGCACTGGCACTGGATTCAGGAGTACCTGAGTTCAAATCTGACCTCAGACACTTGACACTTACTAGCTGTGTGACCCTGGGCAAGTCACTTAACCCCCATTGCCCCTCAAAAAACAACAACAACAAAAAATAAAAAGCAGTTTTTAGAAGTGAATAGCTAGTTAAGAGGATTTTATCTGAAAAAAATATTTTGGATTTCTGGGTAATGATCTAAAATATAGGAATGGCAGGTCTCTGGTCAGAGATAGAGTTCAATTAACAAGTGCTGGTAGGAATGTGAATGCATTCCTGTCTTGCACATTTGATTGTAGGGAGGTTTTTTGTTAGGCAGAATACATCACAAAAGTCAATGGTTTGTTGCTCACAGATATACATAATAAAAATGGAAATGTAGACCAGAAGATCAAGATTATTACCTTGCCTTCATCATTTAGCTCTGATTTTTATCCATCTTCATTTGAACTCTTAACTTAATTCAGTTTTTATTTTACATGTAACTCACCCGAGAAGAATTTAGTTGCCTCACCTTCCACATTGATTCTGTTGATTTGGAGGAGATAGGTATCTTTTATTTATTTTTTTTTTGTGGGTCAATAAGGGTTAAGTGACTTGCCCAGGGTCACACAGCTAGCAAGTGTCTGAGGCTGGATTTGAACTCAGGTCCTCTTGAATCCAGGACCAGTGCTTTATCCACTGTGCCACCTAGCTGCCCCTTCCCCATCACTTGTAAAGTCCAGATAATCAACAAAACAATAAGCGATGCCCTGATTTATAGCATTTGACAATTTCCAAGGTATACATGCTAACACTGAAAATTTAACAATCTACTCTCTTGAGGAAGTTTGAGTTGGCTCCAGCAAACCCCCAGTTTCAACTTCCCTTCCACTTTTACTCAATAACAGACTAGAAACAGAAAGAATAAAAGGGGGAATGAAGATTCTCAACTCCAAGGCAATTGTTACTCAATCGGCCTCCATACACCACTTTGATCTGCTTACTCATTACTCACTCTTTTTTTTTTTTATCAAGTAAATTGTGGAGGAGGGGGTCCAATACCACTTTGCCTTGCTTCAGGAAGTTTATCAAAAATTAATCAATCAAAATCATAAGTTATTTTTATCATTTCAATCAATACTGGATGAAGTGGAACTTTAGAATGAGGTTACAACCTTTGCCTTTTTTTTTTTTAAATCTCCGCATACCATCAATCATTCACTATTTCTCCTTTACCAATAATGAATCACAAAATCAGGTACTATTAGAATTGATCTTATTTTTATCTATAGTAAGCTGGCTTTAAAGCACTAATTAAATTAGCAAGTAAACAACCAGAAGACCAGATAAGGTTTGGATTTTACATTCCCCATCTCGGGGAATAAAATGAGGAAGGTCAAGGCAGACGCCTTAGTGCTCTTGCTGGGACAAATTCAATAGTGACTAGATTCACCTCTACTTAATACATCACAAGGTTGCCCCACTATCTATGACAGACATGGGCAGCTGCTTCAGAGGTCCCAGCAGTAGCTCAATGCCAGCTTCTGCCTTCAACAACTCATTCCCAGTTTCTAGTCAACTGCTCCAAATTCAAATTCATCTCTTAATCATTCACACAAAACAGCCTCTCTCTCTCTCTCTCTCTCTCTCTCTCTCTCTCTCTCTCTCTCTCTCTCTCTCTCTCTCTCTCTCTCTCCCTCTCTCTCTCTCCCTCTCTCTCCCTCTCTCTCTCTCTTTCCTGTGTCCTCTTTTTTTTTTTTTTGTGGGGGCAATGGGGGTTAAGCAACTTGCCCAGGGTCACACAGCTAGTAAGTGTCAAGTGTCTGAGGCCACATTTGAACTCAGGTTCTCCTGAATCCAGGGCCAGGGCTCTATCCACTGCGCCACCTAGCTGCCCCCTCTCCTGTGTCCTCTTATACATTACCCATGAAAATCTTTCCTTTTCTCTCATGGTGTGAAGAAAACAACACTCTCTCTTGGAGTCTGTATTTCCCAGAAGTTCATATATCTAGTCTCTGCCAGCAGAGGAAAGGATTCCCCTCCCCCCACCCAAAATGCTACATGAGGGGGAAATTTTTCCAAACAATTAGAATTTCCCAATAGTCGAATAGACTGTGTTAGAGGTAGTGGGTTCTCTCCTTTTATACTTTGAGCTTAAACTATATAATTGCTTGTCAGATATGTTGTAAAGGGGATTTTTATTCAGATGTGGATTAGACTAGATGGTTGCTGAGGTCCCTGACAACTCTGAGATTCTGTGATGGAGAGAGAATGCTGTCTTGTCCCAGCTCATACAACTAGAAACAAAGTCAAAAGAAAATCCAAGTCTCCTGACACCTAGTCCAGTGTAATTTTGATTATACTACTATGAGTCCATAAATACTTGCTCAGTTCTTACAATTAAATTACATATACCATATAGATTATATATAGTATATATTATACATATATAGTATATATACTATATATTAAAATTAAAATATGTATACTTTATGTCATCTAGAATCATAGTGAACATTCAATAGACCCTTTAAAGCAGTGGCAATGTAATGGGGAGTTGATGCATGACTAGACCAGATAAAATGACATCACCCGTGTGGAAGATGTGAAGGGACTGCTCTGGAGAAACTAGAGGACTGGAAAATGTATAGAAATTCTCTGTTGGCCTACTACACGTTTGGGAGCAACTTTTTCCCATTGGCTTCATAGCCAAACTAAAGGCATCTTGGAAAAGGCCTGATTTGGCAATTGCTATATTCAGTATCTAAGGATAAAAGTGACTCCTTTAGTCATACCAGTTCATTAAGGTGAAGAGTCATAGGGAATCATTCCTTCCCCCATGAGGCTATAAGGCTCCTCAAGAAATGGGCCTGGAGGGGCAGCTAGGTGGCGCAATGGATAGAGCACTGGTCCTGAAATCAGGAGTACCTGAGCTCAAATCTGGCCTCAGACGCTTAACACTTACCACCTGTGTAACCCTGGGCAAGTCACTTAACCTCAATTGCCTCACCAAAAAAAAAAAAAAAAAAGAAATGGGGCTGGAGGGGCAGCTGGGTGTCACAGTGGATAAAACACCAGCCCTGGATTCAGGAGGACTTGAGTTCAAATTCCGCCTCAGATACTTGACATTTATTAGCTGTGTGACCCTGGGCAAGTCACTTAACCCTCATTGCCCCCCACCCCCCAAAAAAACCCTGTATGACCCTGGTCCAGTCACTTAACCCTTACTGCCCTGCCAAAAAAAAATGGGCCTGGATCTTTGGATTTTTTATTTGTCTGTTTGTTCTTTTCTGTTCTGAATGAAAGAAGAGGAGGACTCTGATCTGTCCTGGGATCCAAGTCTCTAGGAATCCAGGCCAGATGTTGTAGGCAGCCCAGCAGGGATGCCCTGAGAAGCATGAGTTGGGAACTCCAATCCAGCAAAAGCTAACACCTGTCAAGTCAGGCTTTGGATTTAAACTTGGTGGGACTAATGCTATGCAGGAACTGGGCTAAATTCTAAACCTAATCCCACCCTCTCCAAGACTGAGTTGGTACATCGGGGATTATACCTCCAGGTATTGGGGGAAATGTTTGACTATTTGTTCTTGCTAAATCGTTGAAGTAACCAACCTTTTGTAAAAGCTAATTCAATGCTAAATGGCTAAATGAAACTGGGTTGCTAGTCTCTGGACCCCTAAAAATGGAGAGACGTAGGGAATAAAATGGGAGGGTGAGGCTTGCACCAATGACAGAGGAAACAGAAAGCCCTGTTTCTCAAGGTACAGGGGAAATCTTAAGGAGTTAAAATGTAACAGGTGTTAAGGGCTAAAATTCTAGCTAGTCTGTCTAAAATATTTAATGAGTGGTCGCCAATAAATTATAAGCTTTAGCAAGAGTTAGACTTTTAAGCATTTATTAAGGAGAATAAGAATTTGGTAAAGAGAGAGAGAAAGGTCTAGATTCCTATCTATTAAAGGGAGAGCGCATTTCTAGCTCCCTTCTCCGCCAGAGTCCAGAGGAAAGAGCGCCAGACCGAGCGCCAGTCTCTTCCTTCCTCCTCCCACTAGTCTGCGTCACTTCCTCC
Organism: Dromiciops gliroides; assembly: GCF_019393635.1. NCBI lineage: Eukaryota > Metazoa > Chordata > Mammalia > Microbiotheria > Microbiotheriidae > Dromiciops > Dromiciops gliroides. Next base: position 159,426,351 of record NC_057862.1, on the reverse strand, counting down.
CCGCCAAAGAAAAGACTCCTGGTCTTGCCCTCAAAGACCTTCGCTTCATGGGCAGAACTCTTCTACAGTAAGTATCCAGCAGGTGGCGTCATTCCAATCGTTACAGTCCCCCCTGTTGTTCCTCAAGAAACAAAATGTTTCCTTGATGGAACAGTAAAAACAATATAATAACTATTGCTAACTAATAATATGTGAACAACAATATAGAAAAGGAAGAGAGGAAAGTTTTGTCCAGAGGGGCGATTTTTTTTTTTGTCCTCATGAACCGACGCTTTGACATTGGTCTTGCAAAGGGAGGGCCTCTGCAGAGAATACATGTTACAGATTGTGTATATTATAACAGAAAGAGAAAAAACAACAAAAACAACAAATCAAAACTGTTCATTTAAAGTCTCTGAAAGTCTTTTCTCAGATGTCCTCTAGGTGTAGTCGTGGAATGGAAGTCTTTTCAGGGGTTGATGTGTGGATGCTGGTAATCAGCCAGGAAAATTTCCTACAAAATTGAGCTTAACACAACTTTAAAACAGCTTTGTCAATAATCAAATCAAACAATGAAAGTTCTCAAAAACATGTCTAAGGGAATACAGAATCTTAGTTGTTACACATGAAACATATAATAAAACAAAAATTGAAACATTCTTTAAAATTATAATCTTACTATAGTCCCCCCTTATGGAGGGTAATTGAGAAGACAATTGCTGCGATATTAATTTTTAAAAATAATTTTTATCTTTGTTTCATCACTTTTTGCATCATCTGCCTAATTATCCTCATGCCATTATGAGAAATTAGAAAATCTAATATAATTGGTAACAGGTGTCAAGGCCAAATTCAACACTGTTATTTATCATGACACCTGAGATAATTATGGGGGTTACCATAAAAGAACAGAGAAATGATGGGATATGAGCATTCCCACACTTGAGCAATATGTACTGCCCATACAGTATGCCAGGCTTAAAATAGGTGGATGGAATATATGTCCATGCCACCGAACATATTGGAAGAAACTGAATCAGACTTAATCAGATGCATGGGATTGAGATGTCCATGGCATCAGGCATATAGGAGGGAGCATAGAAGCCAGGTGTAGAAGTGAGATGGGTGGGATGAATACTTCCAGCCATCTGTACAATATTGTGGGGAAAAAGAGAATAAAATATTAAACCAAGAGAATCCAACCTCAACATTTGTCAAAAGCCGTTCCCTCGGCCATACCTTGACTTCATGCATGTCTCCCCTCATGTGACAGTTCAGTGTCTGCTCTTGCATGTATTCCTCTTGTGATTGGATGGCATCTTGGCCAACTGGCATCTGATAACTCAGAATAAAGGCAATTAATGTCTTAAATGATAAGTTCCCATAATCCAAGTCTCATATGGATTTAAAATTGAGGATAATAAATGATTGCAAAAAATGTGAATATATCTTGACTCAAAATATAATATATAATTATGCAACAATTTCAAATAATACCCTTTTTTTTACTTAGTATACAATTACTTTTGTGAAAAATCAGAACATACTTAAATACAAGTTAAAGCACAACAGAATCTCAAAGAACTTTTTTTTTTTTTGAAAATAGAAAACTTTTACAAATGTTCCCCTCTTTTTTTTTTTTTTTTTGGGAATATGCTTATCAAAAATAATACTTCTAGAATCAATTTACACTTGCCATGGCAACCAATTTGCCAGGGAAATGCTTTAAAGAGTTTGATCAAATAATCAGTTGAGAAAAAATAACAAAAACAAACAACTCAGAATATGGGAGCACAATACTCCTAGAATTAACATTGTATAATAAAATCAAAACCATCTTGCAATGTTTCAAAATTAGATAGACAAATGAATAGAAGAAAATACACATGGAACAATAAAAGACAATGAAATTCAAACTAAGGAAGTCTAAATGAATGTGAACTTAATATTAATAAGAGTATTATAAAATATAAACTTGATCACATGACTATAAAAAGCTTTTACAAATATTCTCCTTGTTTTAAAAACTAAATATAAAACACAATCTCAAAAGCATGAAAATCTCTATGAAAATAAACCCATACCATTAATTTCAAAATGTATATGTAATAGCATAGAAATCCTATGTAACCTCTGAACTGATATTAATACTCTGAGTGAATTCAGAACACCTTTGATTCTGATATCTAAAATCCCCAATACTCATATCAATACCTTGCTGCTTACTTCTACATTTCTGTAAAATATATACCCTTCCATGGCAAAAGAGGCAGCGTCTTGAACTATGTTGATTGTCATTCTTATTCAGCTTAAGTTTTTCTTCTTTAACCCCTCTATATTGTCTGTCAGTCTTTTCACCATACAAATGCTTTATAAGATTACTAATTAAAGACAAAAGCAGGTTAGCAAAATTATGAACAAAACGAGCATATCTGGAATTTAAAGAGTTTTCTAAGATTGTCTCAAAAGCACAGCCAGGCCGGGGAAGGGCTGAGCCTGAAGCTGCAAATGCAGGTAGAAAAACTTGAGCATGCGCATCAGATCTCTGGACTTCCCAGGCAGGGGAAGCAATGGGCTTGGCCATAGGAGGAGTAGAGGGTGGGGTCTGGAGAGGAGGGGAGGGACCAGAGCAATTTGAATCAGACTTGATTTTGAACTCAGGCCTGGATTCCTCTTCCCCCACTTTGCCTCCAGGTGCTAGGGGATTAAAAGCTTCTAGAGGGTGGGTCATTGCCTCCAGGCATGCAAAATTAGAGCAACAATTAGTGTTAGAACTGGGAAAAGCTGCGGGAATCTCTTCAGGTTTCTCTGAAAAAGCATGGTTGGGAGAGGGAGAGATATTTCCTTGTGTGAGTAAGTTGCTGGCTCTTTTAACAAAAATAAAAATAAAAATAGAAAATCCACAAAAACAAAGCATTAACATGATCTTATCTCCCATTTGTCTGGTTAAACAGACCAAAATCAAAAATAGGATAATTAGGGAGTTTAAAAGGTCCATTCGAAAAAATTCAAAGGAAAAACACAGCCAGTACACCAGTACTTAGCAGTTAAAGGGAGAGGGAGGGGAAATTTCTTACCCAACCAGAAGATCAGAAGAAGACTGAGGGTTAGCTTTCCTCTTCGTGGTCAGCCATCTGTTAAGGGCTAAAATTCTAGCTAGTCTGTCTAAAATATTTAATGAGTGGTCGCCAATAAATTATAAGCTTTAGCAAGAGTTAGACTTTTAAGCATTTATTAAGGAGAATAAGAATTTGGTAAAGAGAGAGAGAAAGGTCTAGATTCCTATCTATTAAAGGGAGAGCGCATTTCTAGCTCCCTTCTCCGCCAGAGTCCAGAGGAAAGAGCGCCAGACCGAGCGCCAGTCTCTTCCTTCCTCCTCCCACTAGTCTGCGTCACTTCCTCCCCGCCAAAGAAAAGACTCCTGGTCTTGCCCTCAAAGACCTTCGCTTCATGGGCAGAACTCTTCTACAGTAAGTATCCAGCAGGTGGCGTCATTCCAATCGTTACACAGGCCTGTCAGTCCCTGAGACAGTGAGGCCAGAGCAACCATGCTTACAGTAGCATAAGAGAAATCTGGTTCCTCTCCTTAGGAGACTTCTCATGTGAAATATAAAGAAATCAGTCATTACTCTTTCATTCATTCCCCACCTACAACAGTTAGCTCAGAAAGTAACAATGATAGTAGCTGATATTTCTCATTTGATCCTCACAATAATTTTGTGAGGCAGGTGCTATATTATTCTCATTTTACAGATAGGAAACTGAGATTCAGAGAACGGAGGTGACAAAGCTAATCTATATCAGAATTTGAACCCAGGGCTTGCCTCCAGGTCTAGGATTCATCACTAATGCCAAACTGTCTCTCAATAGCCTATAGTGTTAAAAGTTTCATTTGGAAGAGAGGAAAGAAAAGAAACAGAGGACCTGGACTTCAGGGAGCCAGCAGTCTAATGAGGGTATGCTATTTGCTCCAAAGATTGAATCCCCTGTGACTTTTTTTCCCCCTTCCAATCAGGATCCAGTTACCTCGCTAACCACTGCAGTCAGTCACTCATTCATTTGCCTTTGAAGCTCTCCTTGTCAAAGATATTTTGCACTGAAGATGGCTTGTTTGCTGAACCTCGGCATTTTCCAGCAGGGTTTTTACTAAAGATTATACTTTAACTGGGCTTTAAATTCCAGAATTGATTTTATTTTGAAAATAGTGCTTCAAGAGTTTTGCCTTTTCCCCCTCTGAACCTTTAAACATCATTTGTATGTAACAGACACATTTGTAAACATGGTTACATTTCTTTGATTTCCTTTCCAGAGAAAAGAGAACAAGAATCTCACAGTAGTCAAGTTGATATTTGTAGCTAGTCCAAAATGACAGTTCTTAGCACCCTGTGCCCCCTTTTTTGCCCCTCTGCCACTATCACTGCTGAAGCAGGACCATAGGCCAGCTTGGGTTTGTCTTTGTTTCCTGGGTTTCCATGGCCAAAAAATTCATTCCATAAGACAGTCAATGAAAACCAGAAAATACTGTATTTCAGGACATCAGTGGAAACATGAATCATTTTTGGATTCAGAAGTCCTGATTTTTTCAGGATAATGAATTATTGTCCACTAATTGTAAATAAGCAGAGAGATGGCCACCTTTACTACTTTCAGTGAAGTGCAGACCTTTACATCTAGAAGGGTTATTAGGGGTCATCTGGGTCGACTCTCTCACTTTAAAGGGAAGATTGAAGCCCTAAGTAATGGAAATAAGACTCAAACCCAGTTCTTCTGACTCCTAGTCCAGTATTCTACTTGAGAAATCGTATTTATATGACACTTTTGACTTTAAGCTTATTAATAGTTTTCCTCATACTAACCTTGTACATGTAGGCAGAGAGTGCATTAAAAAGGCAGCTAGGTGGCGCAGTGGATAGAGCACCAGCCCTGGAGTCAGGAGTACCTGAGTTCAAATCCAGCCTCAGACACTTAACACTTACTAGCTGTGTGACCCTAGGCAAGTCACTTAACCCCAATTGCCTCACTAAAAAAAAAAAAAAAAGAAAAGGTTTGCGTGGCTTACTCAGGGGCAGCACAGATGGTGTCAGAGACAGAATACAAACCCAAACTCCAAAGTCCAGTACACTTTTGACTTCACAATTCTGTCTCCCACATACCACCCTGAAGTTCAATCATTTTTTTCACTCATTCACTCAACATTTTTTGAGAGACCACATGGACAGTCAATAAAGTGCTAGGCCTAGAATCAGGAGATCTGAATTCAAATTCTGCCTCACTAGCTGGCAACCTTGGGCAAGTTATTTAACCTATTTGCCTCAGTTTCCTAATCAGTAAAATGGGGATAATAATAGTATCTACCTCCTAGGGTGGTTATGAGGATTAAATGAGATAATAATTGCTCTTTCCCTCACCTATTTCCAAGATGGGTATCAGGCTTAATTTATATGTCTCCATCCTCTCAAACATTGAATGCAGGTCTAATGGTATTAGTCTTTTTCAGAACAAAAGCCACTTCCCAATTTACTTATTCAGTGCCATACCAATCAGACTACCTAAAAATTATTTTATAGAGCTAGAAAAAATAATAACAAAATTCATCTGGAAAAACAAAAAATCAAGAATATCCAGGGAAATATTGAAAAAAAATTCACAGGAAGGTGGGTTAGTGGTACCAAACCTAGAGCTTTACTATAAAGCGGCAGTCATCAAAACTATCTGGTACTGGCTAAGAAATAGAGTGGAGGATCAATGGAATAGGCTAGGCACAGGAAATGCAGTAGTAAATGACACTAGTAATGTAGTATTTGATAAACCCAAAGACTCCAGCTTCTGGGACAGGAACTCAGTATTTGACAAAAACTGCTGGGAAAACTGGAAGATAGTATGGCAGAAATTAGGCATAGACCAACATCTTATACCTTATACTAAAATAAGGTCAAAATGGATACACAATTTAGACATAAGAAGTGATACCATAGGTAAATTAGGAGAGAAAGGAATAGTCTACCTATCAGATCTTTGGAAAGGAAAACAGTTTATGACCAAACAAGAGATAGAGTATATTATAAAATGCAAAATGGATGATTTTGATTACATTAAATTAAAAAAATTTTTGTACTAACAGAAACAATTCATCCAAAATTAGAAGGGAGGCAGAAAGCTGGGAAACAATTTTTGTGGCCAGTACTTCTGATAAAGGCCTCATCTCTAAAATATATAGGGAACTAAATCAAATTTATAAGAATCCAAGTCATTCCCCAATTGAGAAATGGTCAAAGGATATGAACAGGCAGTTTTCTGATAAAGAAACCAAAGCTATCTATTCCCATATGAAAAAATGCTCTAAATCTCTAATGATTAGAGAGATGCAAATTAAAACAACTCTGAGGTACCACCTGACACCTATCAGATTGGCTAAAATGACAAAAAAGGAAAATAATAAATGTTGGAGAAGCTGTGGGAAAGTTGGAACACTAATGCATTGTTGGTGGAGCTGTGAACTGATCCAACCATTCTGGGGAGCAATTTGGAATTATGCCCAAAGGGCGATAAAGCTGTCCATACCCTTTGACCCAGCAATACCACTTTTGGGTCTTTCTCCCAAAGAAATCATGGAAAGGGGAAAGAGACCCACATGTACGAAAATATTTATAGCTGTTCTTTATGTGGTGGCAAGGAATTGGAAGTTGAGGGGATGCCCATCAATTGGGGAATGGCTGGACAAGTTGTGGTATATGAATACAATGGAATACTATTGTGCTGTAAGAAACGATGAGTAGGAGGAGTTCAGAGAAACCTGGAGGGTCTTGCGTGGGTTGATGATGAGTGAGATGAGCAGAACCAGAAGAACATTGTACACAGTATCATCAACATTGAGTGTTGACCTACTGTGATTCACTATATTCTTCTCACCAATGCAATGGTACAGAAGAGTTCCAGGGAACTCATGATAGAAGAGGATCTCCAAATCCAAGAAGAAAAAAAAAGAACTGTGGAGTATAGATGCTGAATAAACCATACTATTTCTTTTATTTAAAAAAAAAAAGCCACTTCCCTAGTTACTAGCCCTTTGCTTACACTTGACAGCTTAACTTCCTTCCCAGCAAATGCTGGTTACACAAAAGAACTTCACAAACAGCAAGTAAACTCATTTTTTCCCAGATAAAACAGTGAACAGAAATTGGAGAGGTTCTAAGATAAAAATACACCAGAAAACACACAAAAGTGAATGTATAACAGACACCTTCAAGCTATCATCATGAAGTTCATATTTATTACATGCAACTCCCCCAAGCAAATGGCACTTCCACTGCAGTTCAGCCACAATTTTATTTGTTTTTCTTTTTTATTAAAATTTTATTGATTTAGGGTTTTTACACCCCCTTAATTTCTGAATATATGTACACATATATGTGTGTGTGTATGTATATGTATGTGTTCCACCCTCCTCTTCCCTTGCCCAAAAAGCTATCCCTTATAACATATTTTTAAAAGGAAAAGGGGAAAAACCAGTTCTCTAAGATTAACATCAGCTGAGTCTTCATAGTATCTATAATATTCTACACATGCATTCTCTCCCCTCTGTAAAGAAGAAAGGAAGGTACATTTTTTTTATCCCTTCTCCAGGGCCAAGCTCGGTAATTACAGTTACACACCAACTGTAATTTCAAAGGTTTATATTATATCCAACTACTGAAGCCAGGCCCCTTCCCTCATTCACCAGAGCTCTGAGCCAGAAATATTCACACCAAGAGATGAGAAGAAAGTGGTATATTATGGTAGAGTGTGGTGAGAGACCACATGGTGTAGTTCTATGCTGAAGAAAAAGTCAACAGGGCTTCCAGGACTTTCATCTAAGCTTTAAAAAACACAGAGTAGTAAATCCATTTGCATTCTGTCTGAGGACAGTGTCTTTATATCCAAAGAGAACCACCTGTTGGCCCCAGGATAATTCTGGTTACTTAAGATCCCATCTAATCAAAGGCAAAATTGCCAAGCTAGAGAAGATAGGGCATTTTCTCTGCCTTTCTCATGAATCCCTACTAGATAGATCCTATCTTTGAGATAGCTGCTTTCAAAACTGGATCCCTTTCAGAGTGCAGCATTAAGTCCTTCCACAGCCTCCCCATGTGGGCCAATGTGGTATTGTCATAATATTCTATAATTACACTTACTGTTATCTCTTAAAAAGAATTCCCATTGGTTCCAACTTAATGGGCTTCCAGCTCCAAGCATATCTGTGGCTAATGATCAACTACACTATTACAGAGCTCTGGGGGGTGGAGGTTGGAGAAGGAGAGAAAGGCAACTAAGTGGTACAGGGAATAGAGCAGGACGTACAGGGTGTTCAGGGAGGACTAGCACCTCTGGTGTGAGGGCTTACTGAGCCCTTTTCAGGGCTGCTCATCCACCTTTGGTATCCCCTTGTCACCCAACTCTCGATTGTGGCTCCAAAAAGCCTACCTGTGCCACTTATTGGCACTTTGGCCAGAGGCAAGCACGCACAGTGGCCACACCCCAGTAAAATGTCTTGGCAGATGGAATGAACCTGGTTGAGGGTAACCAATAGGCCTCAAACCTGTCAGTGAATCAGGATGCCCCTCCCTGGCCAAATGGGTGGATGAGAACGTTTTGTTCCAAGGCCATCAAGGTCACTGGAGCACCTAGAGCTTGGTCAAACATAAAAATGCCAAGGTCATTAATTGCATCCTGGGCCATCACCAGTTATCTTGACTTTTGTCTTGCCACTAGACTGATGACTCTGGAAGAGAGAGTGAGGCTAATGACTTTGTGCAACTCTGCCTCACTTAAATCCAATTTATGTGCAAGTCAAAACATCACCCCCCATGATGTCATTGATCCTCTTCATAAATGAAGGATGAAAAACAAGGATAGAGTACTGGACTTGTATTTTAGATAGACCTGAATTAAAATCCAGACTCCCAAGCATGTTAGTTATATGACCCTAGGGAAGTCACTTAATCTGTCTTCCTCAGTTCTTTCAATAATAATACCACCTACTGGGGCAGCTAGGTGGCGCAGTGGATAGAGCACTGGCCCTGGAGTCAGGAGTACCTGAGTTCAAATCCAGCCTCAGACACTTAACACTTACTAGCTGTGTGATCTTGGGCAAGTCACTTAACCCCAATTGCCTTACCAAAAAAATAAATAAATAAATAATACCACCTACTCCCGAGAAAAACAAATATTTGTCAAGCACTTTGCAAACCTTAAAATACTTTGCAAATGCTAGCTATTATTATTGGATAAAGACCTTGGTTCAAATCCTGTCTCTGATACTTATCTGCTCATCATTTCTTACAGCACAAAAGTATTCCATTACATTCATATACCACAACTTGTTCAGCCATCCCCCAATTGATGGGCATTCCCTTGATTTCCAATTTTTTGCTAAAGGGTAAAGTCTCTAGCGAGACAAGTTGAAAACCTGAGGCATGGACCAGCTTCCAAGCTTTTATGTCTGCAGCTTCCAAGTCAAATCAAAAAGCATTTATTAAGCACCTATTATGTGTCAGACACTATGCTAAATGCTAGGGATACAAATAAAGGCAAAAGAATCTTTGCTCTCAGAGTTCCAACTCTTTCCACCAAAGAGTCTGTGAAACCACTGAGTCTCCCCAGCTCTTGAAATAACTTTACTGCTCACACAGAAACACTAGGTCACCTCTGCTGACCCCACTGACCATCTCTTGGCCTCAGTTTCCTCATTTGTAAAATAATAATAGTACCTAACAGGATTGTTGTGAGGATAAGAAGAAACAATATATGTAAAGCTCTTTGCAAACCTTGTTCTTGTTGTTGTTCATTCATTTCAGTCTTGTCTGACTCTTCATGAGCCCATTTGGAATTTTCTTGGCAAAGATACAGAGTGGTTTGCCAACCTTAGAACCCCATATAAGTGCTAGTTTTCTTCTTCATCTTCATCATCATCCTCTCTCAGCCTCTGTTTCCTAATATGAAAATAATACACATAGAGTCTACTTGAAGAAGCAATTTTGGAATAATAGAGTACTGACCTCAGAGTCAGAAAAACCTGGGTTTAAAGCCTACCTGTGCCACTTATTGGCACTTGGGCCAGAGGCAAGTCATTTAAACTCTCAGAGTGCCCATACAATTCTCTAACACTCTAAGTTTCAAAGAAGGTTGTGATGTGTCCTACTCAATGGAGTTCTTCACTGGAAACTTCCTACACAGATAAATACATTGGTCAAATTAAGAATAGTAATAATAATACCACCTCCCCAGTGTGTTTGGGAGATTTAAATGAGATAACATGTAGAGGACTTTGTAAACTTTAAAGCATATATAAATGCAAGCTAATATTACCAATGTGACCTTGGGCAAGTAAATTACTTTCCCTTAATTTTCTCTTCTGTAAAACAGAGTTTAGAATAAAGGACATCTAAAATTTCTTCTGAATCTAACTCCTATAAACCCATCCTTTAAAACTGTTAAAAGACAGGAGGGAGGTTAGTGGGCTCAGGAGATGCCTTCTCTTTCCCCCAAGTTTTTCTGATTGGCCACAAAAAAGTCAAAGAGACATAACTAGCAAAAGCTGAATGGGATTTTGCCCCCAAGCACCAACATGGGAAAAGGTGCTTACTTCAACCAACTCTTGTCACAAAGTCAAGAACAAAAATATCTGTTTTGCTTTTAGAGACAGTTTCAACCCTGTGTGCAATTTTTTTAAATAGACCATTTATTTCCTCAGCTTAGGGAGCTTTTGGTAAGAAATGGCCACTACCAAGCCAGATTGGTGGCAATACCTACTTTGCAATTTATTGTATTTAAAAGCTGCATGTCAGGGAGTAGGTGGTGCAACTAGGAGTGGATAGATCACCAACCCTGGAGTCAGATACTTACTAGCTGTGAGACACTGAGCAAGTGACTTGAGCCTTCTAATTACCTCCATGCATGGGGGACTGAGTTGCTCCTAGTCACAAAGCCAATATGTGGCAGAGGAAGGATTTGAACCCAAGTCTTCCTGATTCTGAGGCCAGCTCTCTCTCTCCATAACACCACACTGTTTCTCATTGTGCACACATTAGGTGTTTTAATAAATTTTTTTGAACTATATCTGATTTTCGAGTCACAGCTACAAAGATAAAAGCTTCTTCCTTCTGCCTGATTGAAGGGAATTACTTCAAATAAAGTTGTTTAGAATTGAAGCTGGTGAATAGATGCTAAACTCTGCCATTGATCTCTGAGATTAGACATGAATTGCCTAATTAGTATATTAAGTACTCATTACTAGGCAGAGTGTGAGGACCTGAAAGATTAGAACTCCCTTGCAACTTTAAAAAGGACAGTTAAGTGACTCATTACCTGAGATTACATCAGGCTTTTGCTAGGGAAAGTCTGAAGAGTACACTAATAAGCTCTACTCTTTAATGAGTGGAGTTTTGTTTCATTACTCACAGGGGTGTTGAGAGGATCAAATGAGAGAATGTACATATGCAAAATGTTTTATAAACCATAAAACTATCTATATAAATGTAACCTATTATTTTTTCAAATGTTTTGCAATGCATGTACTCATAAATGTTGCTATAAGAAAATCTTAGCTATACAGAACTTTTAGGGAATGGCCCATTCTGGATAGTTGAATTTTCCTTAGAGTTGAGGGATTAATCCTTCACACATCCATATTTGAAAAAGAAAATAAACCTCTTGGAATGAAAATCTTTCTAAAATGATCATCCCAAGAACATAAACTGGTAGGAAAGTTGTTGTCTTTTCAACAAGAACTGCTAGGAAAATTGGGAAACAATTTGGCAGAAATTAGGTTTAGACTCAGTGTTTATACCACACACCACAATGAGCACCAAATGAATACTTAAACTGTACTGGCTCATTGCCAAGTGAAACTCAGATCCTATATCTCCAAATGCAGTAGAAAAATCACATCCTTTCCACAATGCTACGTTGCCTCCTGTCACTGACAGCCAGAGCCATAGATCTGACACAAAAACCACTTACTAACTATAACTAGTTCATTCCATCATAGAATCATGATTCCTTGACTCATCACACAAGATCAGCTCACTCTTATAATCCCAATCTTGTTTATTTTGTTGCTTATTTGTTTTCCCACTAAACGTGCTACTCTGAATCCTAACTGCAGAGTGGGCTTGAGCCTTGGTTCTTGTATCTGTCTTATTTGAACATAGTTGTTTGCATCTCATCTTTCCCATTAGATTTTGAGCTGCTGGAAAGCAGGAACTGTCTTTTGCCTTTCTTTGTGTAACAGGGTTTACTTGGAACATGCTCAAATCTCCTGCACCTAGAAACTGAGGACAAATGAAACACAACAGAAACAAGCGCCCCCAAGCACCTCTCTCAGAGCCACAGGGTAAAAAGAAAGAAGAGGGAAGGCATCTCCCCTTCCTTGTTCATTTCCTGGCACCCATATTGTGGGCAAACTATATGTGATTTTTGCCCTCTGGACATAGCAGGAAAGCATTCGACTCACCCAGTCTTGCAGTCAGTCAGAGCATGTTACTCCCACCTACATAATAGGAGGCTGCAGGATGAAGGTACCACCATATTAGGCAATCTGGATATGTTCCAAGCAAGCCTATTATGTTTATATCCCCAGTGTTTAGCATAGTACCTGGTACACAGTAGGCACTTAATAAATGTTTATTGCCTGAATATAGCATGAGTTCTGGAAGGTCCTCAAAACTGGAAAGGTTTCAAGTACAGTCATAGCAATGGGCAGTGGGTCATCTGAGGACCAACCTATCTAAATTTGGAAAGGCAATGGACCCCCAAGTGATGATTTGTTTTATCCATTCATAATAACATCTAGCATCTATACAATCCTTTAAGGCTTGAAAAGTGCTTAACATATTTGACCTCATTTGATCCTCACAATCCCCCTGTGAGGTAGATGATATTATTACCCCCATTTTAAGATGAAAAAACTGAAAGTAACAGATATCAAATGACTTTTCCAGGGTCATATAGGAAATGTTTGGGACAGGATATAAACTGAGGGTCTTCCTGTCTCCAAATCCAGTACTCTATCCACTATGCACTAATGGAGAGAGCATCTACATGGATAAAATCACAAGCATTTTAAAGAATTTTCACACCTCCTGCATTGGAAGTTTCCAAAATTCAATCTGTCACTAAGAAATTTAACAGTTCAGGAAGGAGCTGAGAATGTCAGGTTCATCTAATGCCTTTCTCAAGTTACCTTCTATCTTCTACAGATCTCAGCCCATAGGTAATAAGGTGGTAAGGTAATTGAGTTCAATGCCTAAAATATTTAGCAAGAATTCAGTCAATGAGTCAATAAATATTTACGAAGACCCTACTATGTGCCAGACACTATGCTAAGCACTGGAGATGTGAAGAAAAATTTTAAAAGACAGCCCCTTGGGGGCAGCTAGGTGGTGCAGTGGATAGAGCACTGGCGCTGGAGTCAGGAGTACCTGAGTTCAAATCCGGCCTCAGACACTTAACACATACTAGCTGTGTGACCCTGGGCAAATCACTTAACCCCAATTGCCTCACTTAAAAAAAAAAAAAAAAAAGACAGCCCCTGCTCTCATAGAGCTCTCAGTTGAATGGAAGAGACACCATGCAAACAATATGTACAAACAAACTATAGACAGAATAAGTAGGAGATACTCATCAAAGAGAAGGCAGATTGGTTATTCTCAGAGCAGGGTGCTGAGGTCTGAATCTAGGTACATCATTCCTTCACATCCATGGAAATGGAATGGAATATTATTCTGCCATTCACCACCTTTCTGACACCCATAATCTCCATAGGAAACTAAGAGTTGACCACAATATACCCTAGGTAAAAACAGTACATTTTCACTACAGCCATATAATCAGATAAGTGCAATAGAACTGGGCTTTCCCAAGGCACTCATGTTCTCCCAGGGATGTGGAGAACAGCTGATGAGAGGTATAGACTGATTACATTAGCACTTCTTAGCCCCTCAGTAAGGATACTTAGGGGAATAAGAGAAAACAAAGCTAGTATGTAATTGATCAAACTGGCATGGAACAATGGAAAGAGTACCAGATTTGGAGTTGAAGGACATGGGTTCAAGTCCTACCTTAGTGATTTACTACCTGTAGGACCTTGGGCAAGTCATTTATCCTATCTGGGCCTCAGTTTCCTCATTTGTAAAAGGGTTTGTACAAGATGACCTCTGCAGTGGCTTCCAGTTCTGAATCTCTAATCCTATGGACCTAAACCTCATGGGGAGCAAAGAACATATTGGAAGACCATAAGCAGAAGCCAGGTGAAGCTGTCAGAATGTGCAGGAAGCCCAGATTCAGCAGTCAGGGGTTGGGTACGCCCCACTTGGGTGGTATACCTCCCTCCTATTTTCATGATGTACCAGAGGAGTTGAGGCATTCATGACACGGAGGTAATCTGTGTGTGTGTGTGTGTGTGTGTGTGTGTGTGTGTGTGTGTGTGTGTCTGGCCCTAATACCCACTTAGCTGGAAGTTGGGGTGCCTGTACCTAAGAGAGAAGCAATAAGGATGGGAAATGGCCAACATCAGAGGTTCTGAGTCACTTGTCTGTCTCAAAGTTTATCCATGCCAGGGTCACAGAACTTTGGTTATTCGGGATCTGATATCTAAACGTGGAGGTGAAGCCCTTGTTTTCTATGTCCTTAATAAGAGATACCTCAATTTCTGATCATAGAAAAATTTCGATAAGTTTACCCAAGACCAATTTTCAAATATTATTAAACACTCTGTTCCCTTAATCTTTAGTCACTTCAGCTTATTATCCCATCAATCCTAAAGGGATGAATCCAGGAAGAGATGATTTATCAAAGCACATAATTCTGCAAGTCTGGGTGATTCCAGTCTCAATCCCTTTTCCTAATATCCTAATTCCCTATTATCCTTTCTATGGTACTTCCTTCCCTTCTTTGCTGAGATGAGGGACTATGTGAGTGGAACACTATAGGTAATGGCAGACTTTTAAGTTGCTAGTTTTCCACCCCCTCTCTTTTCTTCTTTGTTGTAAGGCAGAAATTCTTGAATTTTTTTATTAATTCTCTTTCTATTCTTAACCATTTGTTCTTCCAAATGAATTGTTATTATTTTTTCTAGCTCTATAAAATAATTTTTGGTGGTTTTATTAGTATGGCACAGAATAAGCAAATTAATTTAGATAGAATTGATATTTGTATTATATTGGCTCAGCCTACTTATTATATTGACTCAGCCTACCTTGACCTTTTTTGCATCATGGACACCCTCCCTTTCCCCCACCCCACCCCCAACAGTCTGGTGAAGCCTATGGACCTCTTATCAGAATACTATTTTTAAATAATTGAAGGAAATAACAAATTTCAATTAAAGATTAGTGAAAACAAAGATATATTTTTCCCATCCAAGTTCATGGATCCCCTGAAATTTATACATTATGATTCATGGACCCTAGGTTTAGAATACTTGCTATAAGAGATTTGGGGGTAGGGAGAGGAAACATTGGAAAATATTAGTAATTTTAAATAAATTTATGTTTGTTTATTTTTGACATTTTAAAAATTTTGAGTTCCAATTTCTCTCCCTCCAGTTCTTCCCCTACCCATTGAGAATGCAATTAATGTGATATCAATTATACATTTGAAATCATGCAAAATATATTTATATATTAGCCATATTGGGGAGAAAAGACAAGAAAAATAAAGTGAAAAAAATTACACTTCAAACTTCATCAGTTCTGTCTCTGGAGATGAATAGCATTTTTTTAATCATGGGTCCTTCAGAATTCTCTTGAATCGTCTTGATCAGAGTAGCCAAGTCTTTCACGGTTGATCATCGTTATGATACTGCTGTTACCATGTAGAATGTTGTCCTGGTTCTATTCATTTCACTTTTCATTGGTTCATGTAACTTTTCCCAGGTTTTTCTGAAATCATCCTGCTCATTAAACGTAAGCAATAGTAAAAACAAAACAGCGATAAAGTTCTTTGGGGTTTTTTTTTATGCCTTCTCCAATTGATCTCTAGAAAACCAGTTTTCTGGTATTTGTAAACCTAACAGATTACAGATACAGGAATTCAGATACCAGGTTAGTGACTCCTCCAATCTTGACCTGATTAGGAGAACTAGGACCTTCTCACTCAGAAAACCCTTGATTTAGGGTGACTCAACTTTGTCTAAGGTCAACTAGGTGGCACAGTGGATAGAGTGACAGGCCTGGAGTCAGGAAGACTTATCTTCTTGAGTTGAAATCTGTTCTCAGATACTTAGTAGCTGTGTGATGCTGGGCAAGTCACATAGTCCTGTTTGCCTCAGTTTCCTCATCTGTAAAATGAGCTGGACAAAGAAATGGCAAACCACTCCAGTATCTTTGCCAAGAAGACCCTAAATGGGGTCATGAAAAGTCAGACAGGACTGAAGATTAATGGATCAACAACCTTTTCCAACCATAGCATCTAGCCATAGTTCCCAAATATGCAAGCACATATACTGCACATGGTAAACATCCCAAGACAAAGGAGGAAGACTGGGCAAAACTCATTGAATAAAAGCCCAGGGGTCGCTGAAGGGACAGGGCAGACAATGTGTGGTCAGCTCTCCTTTACTTGGGACTTGATCCTGCAGGTTTTGCTTTTTTCTGTACTAGCTCATCCTTTTCACCATTTCACTGCTCATTACCCCTTAGGCTAGAGATGAGCAGGGAAAAGGGAAGTAAAACAAATCAGGTCATTTGGCTTCTTCAAAAGAAATTGGGGGAAAGAATTGAGGTCATGAGGAAGACTTATTGCATTACTAATGTTACTGCTCTGTGACTCAGTTTCCTCCTTTATAAAAAGAGAAGGTTGGAACTGATGGTATTATAATAATGATAATGATAGCTAGCATTTATATAGCACTGACTCTGTGCCAGGCACTATGCTAAGTGCTTTACAAATACTATTTCATTTGATCCTCACAACAACCTTGCAAGTAGATGCTGCCATTATCCTCATTTTACATTTGAGGAAACTGAGGCCAACAGAGGTTAAGTGACTTGCCCAAGATCATACAGCTACTAAGTATCTGAGGCTGGATTTGAACTCAGTTCTTCCTGACTCCAGGCCTAGTACTCTATCCACCTAGCTCTCTCCTTAAGAAGTTCCCTTCCCTAAATTGTCCTTAAATTACATTCAGGATTTGGAAGTAATTTCTCTCAGTAGCACCTCAAAGATCTATCTTTGGCCCTGTAACACTCAGCATTCTAATTAGTATCATGAAAAGGAGAGATATTATACAGATAAAACAAAGAGGATAGCAGTAGCTGAGGATTTCAATAACATTTTACCAAATCTAATAAAATTATAATTAATAGAGATATGTATAAAATTTTACTCTTGGAATTGCAAACTAAAGCACCTCTGAGGCTCCACTTTACTCCCATCAGGTTGACAAAGGTGACAAAAGAGGAAAAGGTCAAATGTTGGGGATGGGTAGGGTAGTATTAGGGAGATGAAATAAAATGCTCACTAATTGAAAAAAATAATAAAATTAAACTATTGGAAAATTTATAGTTGAGTTCAAAAAATGAGTTTTTCAAATGTAAAATCAGGAGGTATTGCCTCAAAAAGAGTTGTATGAAAAAAATCAATGGGTCTTAAAGGACCACAAACTCGAGATGAGTAAACAGTGTTACGTGGTGGTCATTAAGAGATACATAAGACCCAGAACATGGGAATTCACAATCCTGCTCTACTTTGCCTTGGTCAAACCACATCTGTTATATTATGCTTAATTCTGGACATCACCTTTTGGGAAGGACATTGAAATCCTGGAGCAACCCCCCAAAGAGAGTAACCAGAATGGTGAGAAGATTGATGATCATGTCTTTTAATGATGAGCTAAAGAAATGAGAGATGATTAGAATGAAGAAGAGATAAAGGCATAGTGATTGTCTTCAAGTACAGTATTTGCAGGACTACCATGTAGAAGGACTAAAGTAGTTGTGTTTGCCCCCAGAAGAAAAACCAGGAGCAAAATGGATAGAAGTTATAAGAAACCTATTTTGGCTTTATGAAAATTAAACTTCTCCAATGGCTAGAGCTATATTTGCAATGGGCTGTCTTGGAAGGGGAAAGGGAATAAGCATTTATATAGTACTTACTATGTATCAAGAACTGTGCTAACTACTTTGATCCTCACAACAACCCTGAAAGATGCTATTATTATCCCCTTTTACAGTTGAAGAAACTGAGATCAACATAGGTTAAGTGATTTTCCAAGGGTCACACAGCTAGTAAATTTATTAATCTGGATTTGAACTCAAGTCTTCCTAATTCTAGTGTTTTCTCAACTGTACCATCCAACTGCCCCCCTCAGTGGAGATTTTCAGTGCATATTGTGTGACCCCTTTTTAGTGATGCTATAGGAGACATTTTTTTGTCAATTATGGATTGGATTAGCTTGCCTCTGAAGTCCCTCCCTATAATTATATGATATGATGAAATATGCAAGCTACCTTGATCAGTCATGGAAGATATCTTGTAGAATATAGTTCCCAAGACTATAGAGAACACCTTCAGGGACTACTAAAATGGTAGAAAAATAATTGTCCACTGAACACTTTGGTGTTCTATCTTTCTTTACTTCTGTATGACATTTTTATAATGATAACTTTTGTTTTTTACATCACTATAGTTTCCCCCAGGGTTTCTTTCCTTCCCCCTTTTTGAGAAACATCCCATATATCAAATAGTATTTTTAAATCCAAACAAAAATAAAGAAAAGGAAGAGGAAAAAATCAGCAAAACTGATCAATACATCAAAAAAATCTAAAAAATATGCACAATATGCAACACTTGTGAATTTCCTACCTCTAAAAAGAGGTAGGATAGGAGTGTCTCCTCATATCTTTTTTTTTTTGAGCCATGCTTGTTCTTTATAATTTTGCACGTTCACTTTTGATTTGTGTATCTGTGTCTGTGTGTGTGTGCGCACTCGCATGCGTGTGGTTGTCCTTTCCATTTACATTGTTGTAGTTACTGTATATATTGTTTTCTTGGCTCTGCTTATTTCACTTTGCATCAGTTTACACAGATCTTTCCATGCTTCTCTGTATTCATCACATTCATCATTTCTTATAACATAGTAATATTCTATTAGATTCATGTACCACAATTTGGTAAGCTATTTTCCAATTTATAGGCTTCTACTTTGTTTATAATTTTTTGCTATCACAAAAAGTGTTGCTACACATATTTTGGTGTATAGGGGAATTGTCTTCTTATCAATGGCCTCCTTGGGATATAAACCCAATAAATGTAATCTCTGATTTCAAAGGATGTGGATATTTTAGTCGTTCCTTATGCTTTTAAAGTAGAATTTTATGGAACTAGGAAAAAAATTCTCTTAAAAAAAACAAGTCTAGGGCAGCAAGGTGGCACAGTGGATAAAGTA
The DNA here is from genome assembly GCF_019393635.1 of Dromiciops gliroides. Taxonomy (NCBI): domain Eukaryota; kingdom Metazoa; phylum Chordata; class Mammalia; order Microbiotheria; family Microbiotheriidae; genus Dromiciops; species Dromiciops gliroides. Next base: position 159,406,949 of record NC_057862.1, on the reverse strand, counting down.
TCGGCCCTGGAGTCAGGAGGACCTGAGGCTCAGACACTTGACACTTACTAGCTATGTGACCCTGGGCAAGTCACTTAATCCGAATTCACACACACACACACACACACACACACACACACACACACACACACACACACACAAGCTCAATATGACCCCAAAATGAGATGTAGTTTTTGAAAACAGTAGGACAATCTTAAGCTGCATTTCCCAAAGTATAGTGTTCAAGTCTTTCTCACTTTACTCTTTCACCTAAACATATATGGAATATGATGCCTGGTTCTGGGCGTCACACTTTAAAAAGGACATCAACAAATTATAGTGTGTCCAGAAGACAGAAACCAAAATGGTTAGAGATTTGGAAAGCAGGTTGTGTGCTTTTTTAATGAAACCTTGTTAAATTAATAAGGAATGTTTAGAACAGAAAAGAGAAGATTTAGGAAAGACATGATCCAAGTCTTCAAATAGTTGGAGGGGACTATTATCTGAAAGAGGAATAAGGCTTGTTCTATAAAGACTGAGACCACACTGTTAGGACCAATGGGTAGAATTTAAGAAAGAAAATTTCTCTTCAATAAAAGGAAAGAATTTCCTAACAAAGAAATTTGTCCAACAATGGAATAACCTGCTTCTTGAGGTAATTAATTTCCCATTAGTGGAAGCGTCCAGGCAAAGGCTTTGTCTGGGATTTAATACAAGGGGCTCCTGTTTGTATAAGGAAAGTTATAAAAATAGTCACTGGGATTCCTTCCAATTTTCAGATTCTATGAGATGTGTCACTAGCAACTATCATGCCCTCCTATTTTATTGTTTGTTTCTTTATCATTTTCCAAACTGGTCTATAAATACAAACTGGAGAATTTCAATATGCCATGCCTTTTATCCATTCCACTCTGAAGCTGCAAGTTTGACAGCCTGTGATTTTCAGCTCTTTTTTCCCATCTTTGAAACTAGGCTATCTTCCCAGTCACTGTTTGAGGGTTTAGGACATGTCCTAAAAAGGGCCATTTGTTTTCTTCTCTGGACAATGAACTGAATCCATCCCCTTTATTATTTCTTGGAGCACAGTATTATTCCATTACATTCATATATCATAATTTGGCCATCCATTCTCCAATTAATGAGTACCTGTTAGATTTTTGTATTTTCCTTTCCTTTCCTTTCCCTCCTTTTCTTTTCCTTTCATTGTTAATCTTCACCTCAAGATCAAGAACTTGTTTTGCTTGGCACTATACCCTCCTCTATATTATCCCCCTCCTCATATCCATACTTGTTTCTCTGATGTTTAATTTCTCTCTAGATCATACCATGTGTGTTCCACCCTCCTACTTGTTTCAGATAAGAGTAAGATTTATCTGATGCCCTCTCACCCCACCCCTTCCTCCATATTTGTACACTCTTCTCAAGCACTCCAATTATGAGAAATAGCAAATTCTACCCATTTCTTTAACACTAATGTATACCTCTTCCTTTTATCTTCCCTTCTCTTTCCCTTCTTCAGACCTTCAGAACAGAACCAATCTTCACTCACTTGTTTTTCTCATTTAACTTACTCCATGTCCTTTGAAAACATTAAGGTTATGAATAGACACTTGTCTCTTCATTGTAATAGACAATGTTAATGCTACATCATCATATGTCTTCTTCCAATTGCTCAAATAAATTTACCTGTCTGGGTTTCTCTTCTTGTGTTTATATTTCAAAGTTCGTACTCTGGTCTGATCTTTTTTGTCATAAATGATTGAAGTTCTTCTATTCTATTATATATATATATATATGTATATATATATATATATACCCTATAGAATTATACTCAGTATAAATTTTTCCTGATTATAAGCATATAGCATTTGTCTTTTAGAATATTGTATTTTTGTTTTAGAATATTGTATTGTATTGGGGGCAGCTAGATGGCGCAGTGGATAGAGCACCGGCCCTGGAGTCAGGAGTACCTGAGTTCAAATCCGGCCTCAGACACTTAACACTTACTAGCTGTGTGACCCTGGGCAAGTCACTTAACCCCAATTGCCTCACTAAAATAAATAAATAAATAAATAAAAATAATAAAAATATTGTATTGTCTTTTTTTTAGTTGAACCTCCAAGGTTCTTAACTATGGTTTCTTGGAACTTGAAATCCTTCTTTCTGGATGCTTGCAGGCTCTTTTTACTTTGAAATACAAGCACTGAATTTTGGCTATGATATTTCTGGGACTTCACCTCTTAGGCGTTCCTTTCAAGAGGTAATTGGGGAATTACTTCTATATTCACTTTGCCTTCTGGTTTAAAAGATCTGGGCATTTTCATTTATAATTTCTTGAAATATAGGCCTTTTTTTGTCACAGTTTTCAAGTAGTCCAAAGAAGGTCTGTTGTTTTTGTAATCAGATATCTTATATTTTCTTCTATTTTATCAATCTTTTGAATTTATTCTATTTTTTCTTGCTTGCTCATGGAGTCAATGTTTTCTGTTAATTATACTCTCATTTTCAGGGAATCAATTACTTGGTTAAGTTTTCCAAGACAGTTATTCTCTTATTAATTCTTTCTTTCAAAGCTTTTATTTCAATTTTTAAAAAATCTCTTACTTAATTTCTTCTAGATGTTCATGTAATTCTTGTAGAAAATTCTTTTGGCGGGGCAGCTAGGTGGCACAGTGGATAAAAGCACCAGCCCTGGATTCAGGAGTATCTGAGTTCAAATCCGGCCTCAGACACTTGACACTTACTAGCTGTGTGACCCTGGGCAAGTCACTTAACCCTCATTGCCCTACAAACACACACAAAAAATTCATTTTTTAATTTTGAGGCTTTCTCTCATCTTGTAGTTGTTATAGAGGTACTCACTCCTAGGCTGGATTTTGGGAAATCGCTAGATCTACAATAATTATTTTATATTACTCAATATCTTCTTTGTTTCACTCATTTGTCCAGCCTTAGTTCCAGAATTGAAGTTGTTTGTCAAGGTCAGTCTTTACCCCTGCGATACTTGGAATGAGGTGATAAGCCCTTGTTAGTCACCTAGGTTCTTATGGCGACCCACACTCCTCAGGATTGGGCCCCCTGGATCTTTGAGTTTCATAGCACTGCCCTCTATGACATGTCATCACAGAATGCTAGGAACTTCAAAACCCACAGGTGTCTAGACTGTCCCAAGCTAAGCACTACTGACCATACCACCACAGTAACTGCTACTCCTGGTGCCTTCCAAGAGGCCACCATAGGGCTTTCTCTGTGAAGTGCTTCTCTCTTTCTGCCTCTGGACAAAGATCCTTGCAGCATACACATGTATGGCCCATCTCTGGTCATACTGCAAGACCACCAGTTTGTCTGGATTGGTGGTGGCTTTGCTAGCAGCCCCCTTTCATATTGCCCATGAGCTTCTGACTTTTTGTGTTGTTCTGGGAAAGAAGTTGCTTTAGTTTTAGTTTAGTTTTAGCTTTAATTTATCATTATATTCCTTAATCATTATTTGATCTGGTATGAATTTCAGGTGGTTTTTTTTAGAGTAGCAATGTAGGATATGGGTGGTCTGCTTCCATTCTGGCTGCCATCTTGGGCAGAAGTCCTCATACTCTGTTTTCTTCAGAGCAGTTCTTTTGTGGTACATGGAAAAGAGCACTAGGTTGGGAGTCAGGAGCTTGTATTAGAGTCCTCATTCTGTCAGTGTGCCAGATCCACCTGGCTCCCTCCTGACATAAGAGCCCTATTGAGCCTATCCATTCCAATCGCATCTTCCTGGTTCTCTTCTTTCTACATGGAAAGTTAATCTTGTCACTGTGTTTGCCTCAAGTGGTTCATATTAATAGGCTGTCTGAGTGACTATTAGTACAACCACCACAGGCTAAATACAATGAAAACATTTCACATAGCAATTATAAGTTAAACATACCAGATTTCTTCACAGCCTGGTATCACTAACTCATAGAAAAAGCCTAGAAGGAGAGAACAATTGACAGTATCTTCAAGTGAATAGGAAATAATAATAATAGTTCACATTCATATAATTCCATGTTTATAATGTATTGCCATCTGCTCATGTACCTCTCTGTTGCCCTTGGGGTGATTTTCAATTTCAAATCTTCTGAGTCTGAAATATTCCATAATTTGAAGTCATATAACGATGCTGGAAGAATATTCGAAAAAGTTGAAGACGGGGCAGCTAGGTGGCACAGTGGATAGAGCACTGGCCCTGGATTCAGGAGGACCTGAGTTCAAATCTGACCTCAGACACTTGACACTTACTAGCTGTGTACTTACTAGCTGTGTGACCCTGGGCAAGTCACTTAACCCTCATTGCCCTGAAAAAAAAAAAAAGAAAACATTGAAGCCAATCTAGCCTGCTCCCCTCTCATTTATTTCTGTGCCCAATTCATGGTCCATTTGGAATGTCTATCAATATACTAAGGAGCAAGCTCTATTGGTTTTCCATGCAATTTCAAGTCATGGTTGGAACAATCTACTTTTTTTTTCTATGTGGAAAGTTAAGTCAAATTCTTTATAGGGTGACTCTGGAGTGAGTCTAGGTTGACCTGAAATGTTCGGGGGCTTGATGCAATCAGCATTACAATTGAGAATCAGAGTAAAGGATGCAATAAAAAATGTATGAACAAAAAAAAAAAGAGTCTGGCTACAGCATAAGAGTGAAGGATAATGATTGGACAAGCCACGTACACTATTAGTATATTTTTGATGTGAAAAAGCAAGGTAGATGCTTAGCATATATAGTAGATCCCTGGTTGCAAAGTTATGGACAAGAGTTACACAGGATGGGCAGGCATGAATGAGTTGTAATATACATTGTTGTTGGTTTGGGGGTTTTTTTGTTTGTTTTTTGGTTTGTTTGGTGGGTTTTTTTTGCAGGCAACGGGGGTTAAGTGACTTGCCCAGGGTCACACAGCTAGCAAGTGTCAAATGTCTGAGGCTGGATTTGAACTCAGATACTCCTGAATCCAGGGCCGGTGCTTTAACCACTGTGCCATCTAGCTGCCCCATATAATATACATTGTTGAAGAAAAAAACAGTGTTGATGAAATCACAGATCCATTCAAGTATTGAATAGTTGAATGTTTATATAATGATTTAAGATTTCAAGGTGGCTCAATCAATCAATGTAGGTTTATAAAGTGCCTACTATATGCCAAGCTGTGCTAACCATGTGTTAAGCTCTAGGGATACAAAGACAAAATCAAGAGAATTCCTGTCTTCACAGAGTTTACATTCTAATTGAAGATATATATATGTGCATGTATAGGCATATACAAAACATACAAAATAGCCTCATGAGGTGAAGCTAAGGAGTCCAGGAAAGGCAGAAGATGGCATTTGATATGAGTCTTGAATGAAACCAGAGGTTCCAAGAGGCAGAAATGAAGAAGGAATGAATTCCAGGCATTGGGGAAAGCCAGTACAAAAAGGTCCAGAAACAGAAAGAGTGCTATGTGTGGGAAACCATAAGAAGGTGGTTATGTCTCTCTTCTAGATTGTAGAGGGAGTCCAGAGGGGTTGAGAGAATTGTCTTTCTAATGCTGTCACTTACAAGCCCTCATTAATGTGCTTCCTTCAATGATTTATCAATTGATATCAGTCAGACTTAATTAGTTTCAAGAAAGGGTCATTTATTAAAGTGACAAATATAAGTCGGTTTACATTGTTGATATATAACATCCCCCCCACAAAAGTTTGTGACACACTCTGTGATGTGCACATACAGAGTCCAAGAGAAAATGGACCGATGAAGTCCAAGTTCTTCCAGCTTCCAAAGGTCCTTCTCTGGCCAAGAATGGGAGGACAGATAGAGACTGAGACCTTAGAAGCTCTTTCATCCTCCCACCAACTCTAAATCTATGAACCCTTTAACTGCATGGGCTCTGGACTCTCCTGCCAACCCAATGGCTCCAGCCCCTTCGTCTTATCATCCAGGAGATCACTCAACTACGTGGTCTTACTAATCAAGATTACCAAATCCCTAAGCACGGGGTCTCCTGCTGAGTTCTCATTCAGATCCTTTCATCATTCCATTAGTATCACCTCCCGTCAGCCCAAATTGTCTCTCAGTTGGCAAAATTCACTTATTCAAGCAATAAAAGAATCTTTTCCCTTTCAGTGTCTCAGCAGGGCAGTAACTACAAGCTATTTGTAATGGGGCACCCCACAAATGACCAGGAACTTCTCTTTAAACTAGGAAAGTACCAGTTAAAGCTGGAAGGAACTTCACCTTGAAAATAAGGAAGGTTTCTTTTTGGTACATACTAGGTACATAATAAATACATACATACATAATAAATCTGCTGAAATGAATTTACAGAAGAAAAAAAAAAGCTGAGGCCCAGAGAGATTAAGTTATATGAACATAGCAAAACGTAATAAGTGGAAGAGACAACATTTGAACCCAGGTCTTCTGACTCCAGACCTATCAAGAAAAGCTAGTATTACTTGTCACGTTTTTTGGGTTTTGTTTCTTTGTTTTGTTTTTTAAGTGAGGCAATTGGGGTTAAGTGACTTGCCCAGGGTCACACAGCCAGTAAGTGTTAAGTGTCTGAGGCCAGATTTGAACTCAGGTACTCCTGACTCCAGGGCCGGTGCTCTATCCACTGTGCCACCTAGCTGCCCCTACTTGTCACATTTTTTAAACCACTGGCACAAGCAAACCCTGAGACTACGAACTGACTTTGCAAGACTGAGTCATCACTGCCCAACCTTTGGATATATGCTACAGCTAAGATCCCAGGCAATTCTTTGGTATACACATAAAAACAAATGGAAAACAAAAAGGTAACTGAACATCTAGGAGCTGAACTGCTGGAATGAAGGGAAAAAAAGGTTTCTCTTTCCTTCCTTCCTTTTTTCCTCCCTTGCTCCTTCATTCCATGCCTTCCTTCTGTGAGAGTCAAAATTGGATATATGGAGTATTAATCTCCCCCTTTAATACTTTCCCTTATATGTCCCAGGCCAATAAGAAAAGGAGCCTCTGATTTTTAGTTCAAAAAGGATCAGGTTTTATTGCTTGGGAATTAATTAGAACACAAAGGTGAAACCAATTAAGGAAATAAGGAAGTAGAAATGCAGATAGTCTTAACACTAAACTTAGGGTTTTCCATCAACTCACCAACCCAGTACTCAGAGTCTGCAATAACTCAGCAGTCACCCAAAAGAGAGTATGAAACATGTGTTCTGCCAGGTCCCCGGACACCACCAGCCTGAACTCCCCGCATGCACCACGGCTAAGTCCACAGCCAGAGAGAGCGAACTTCCATTCCCAATGTCACTTAAGAGCTAGAGTCCCGGAAGTTCCTTGAGTTTTCCTCCCCAAAAGGGGAGGTCCTTCAAAAGCCGCTTCAGTAGCATGTGCAATCTCGGGGTGGCCCCTCTCAAATGATTCAACTAAAACTTTCGATATTAATCTTTGCCACAAATAATTTTTACCACACTTCCTTTCTTTTTCCCTCCCTTCCTTCTTCTTTCCTTCCTTCCTTCCTCTCTTCCTTTTCTTCCTCCCTTTTCCCCTCTCCCTTTCTTCCTCTCTTCCTTCTTCTTTTCTTCTTCTTCCCTTCTTCCCTCTCTCCTTTCCTTCCTTCCTTTCTTCTTTGTTCCCTCCCTCCTTTCCTTCTTTCTTTCCTTCTTCCCTTCCTTCCTTTCTTCTTTTCTTCTTTCCACCAATCAAAGAGCACTTATTATGTACCTGTGCCAGGTACTGAACTAATCATTGGAAGTATAAAGATAATAATTAAAGTTTCTACCCTTAATTAAGGGATTTGCAATATATCAGGGAGGAAAAATATGCGCAATATAAATATATACAAAATATATATATATATATATATAAGTTAAATACATGATCATGGGAGTGAGGAGTAGAGGGGGTGAAGTGGGCAGAAAGGGCCTTTTAAAAGACTCCACACCACAGAAACAGTAGGAGCACCAGTCTAACACCAGCCCCAAAGCCTGGGCTGTTTCTGCATTCATAACCTGTCTACCAGCAGCCTCCAAATAAGACAGAGGCATACACCTATACTGAAACTACTGACAGCAACTGCTGCCTTCCTGCCACTCAATTCAATTGCCCTGCCTGCAGGATTGTGCTAACACCTACTGCTTATACTCTGATACAGTGGAAACATGATTGGCTTTGGGGTCAGAAAATCCAAATATAAATCTTGTCTCTAATATTTGTTGTCTGTGTGACCTTGGGCAAGTCACTGAGACTCTTGGGGTTTCAGTTTCCTCACCTCTGAAATGAAGAAGTTGAACTAGATTACTTCTGATTCTCCTTCTGGTTCTAAATCTATGATTCAATGAATCACTGGCTAGAAATTTTCATTTTCACTTTTGTCTTTGGTGGTGAAAGGGTTATTATTCCCACAGTAGTTTCTGCTCTATCATTTTGAGTAGGAGGACTAGGTGACAGAGCACAATGAGGGGTGCAATTCTTAGAATTTGCACAGGGTGCCCAAATCCTTATTTCTATGTTTTCTCTGCCCATTAGAATTAAGTCTTCACAGACCTCCACCCCATCTTTGAAGAGGTGGGAGTCAGTGGGTACAGGATACAACGTAATGTTAGATTTCTTCATTATATTGGTTAGCTTTGTTGAATTATTGAGGGGGGTTTTCCCTTTTTTTAGTCTTTATAAGGGGAAGGAGAAATACATTAGTAAATACAGATGACATAAACAAAAAATATCAATAATAATTTACTTTTTCCAAGAAAATAATATGCCTTTATAACCCTTACAGTATTCTCCTATTTAGAAGTCAAAGCCTGCTGTCCTATATATCAGCTACCGCATTATCATTTCTGTCACTCTATATAGCTTTGGAGTTTCATAACTCCAAAGCAGCCTCAGATCATTTGTGTACTTTATCCCAATTCTTTTCCTTTCATTTCTGACACTTATTTTAACATAATATTCCAACTCCTTCCTCCCAGCTTAAACAAAACAAAACAAAACAAAAAAGCAAACAAAAAAAAACCCCAATATCCTCAGGTTACAGTGTCTCTAAAAATCTATTGGGGGGAGAGGGTTCCCTTCACAAAGGCAAAAACATTTAAGAATGATTATTTGTCAGGTCAGGAATGACTCATGTCTTCTTTTTTTTAATTTAAAAAAATTTTTTTTGGTTATATTTTGAGTTTTGAGTTGTCTCCCTCCCTTCCTCCCAACCCCACATTAGAGAAGGTTAACATTTGATATAGATATATATGTGGAACCCTACAACACATACTTCCACATATGAGTTCTTCCTCTGGGGGGCAGCTAGGTGGTGCAGTGGATAAAGCACCAGCCCTGGATTCAGGAGGACCTGAGTTCAAATCTGGCCTCAGACACTTGACACTTACTAGCTGTGTGACCCTGGGCAAGTCACTTAACCCTTATTGGCCTGCAAAAAGAAGGAAAGAAAGAAAGGAAGAATTCTTCCTCTGGAGGTAGATAGCATTTTCCTTCATAAGTCCTTCATAGTTGATTTGATGATCATATTACTCAAATAGCTTAGTAATTCACAATTATTCTTCAAACAATATTGCTGTTACTATATATAATTTTCTCTTGGTTCTTCTGGTTTCACCTCTGGATTGTTTCATGCAAATCTTTCCATGTTTTCCTAAAACCAACCTACTTGTCATTTCTTTTTTTTTTTAAGTTGTATTCAGATTTTGTTTTTACATTACAAACATGTGCAGATTACTTTTTGTTGTTGTTGTTTTACAGGGCAATGAGGGTTAAGTGACTTGCCCAGGGTCACACAGCTAGTAAGTATCAAGTTTTTGAGGCCAGATTTGAACTCAGAGCTGGTGCTTTTATCCACTGCACCACCTAGCTGCGCCCCCCTACTTGTTATTTCTTACAGCTCACTAGTATTCCATCACAATCATATGCCACAACTTGTTCAGTCATTCCCCAATTGATGAACATCCTCGCAATTTCCAGCTCTTTACCACCACAAAGAGAGGTGCTATAAATATTTTGGAATATACAGGTTCTGACATGGGCTTAGAATGACATGGGTTTAAAATCAATCAGAAGAGGTTTTTCCTATGAGAAACAAAATCAAAGGTACAGCAGGGCCTAGGAAGTTCTTCCTGATTGATCTGCCAGATAACAGGGTAACAGGAAGCCAAATGTTAACCACACGTACCCTAAAACCTGTAATCTTTGACCTCAGAGCCCAAGAAACATAATACCAACTTGTTTCAATATTCTGTGTCAAATCCCCACCCCACACCCATCTATCTTCTATATAAAGCCTTGCCTTTCCCACTGTCCTCTAAGGAAGTGCTTTTGAACTCTTCCCTGTGAGGCTAGGTCTCTGACCTTCCTCTGGGTCACTTTACCTAGCCTTAGCACCAAATAAATAAAAGAAGATTTTAATTCTAATTAGACTGTGTGCAAGAGTGTAATTCTTTATTGAAGAATACCAAAGGACCACCACCTCTCCACCCATGACATATTTCTTTTCATTTTTTCCTGATCACCTTAGGGAATAGACCTAATAGTTGTCTTCCTGGGTCAAGGAGTATACACAGTTTTAGAACTCTTGGGCACAATTCCAGATTGCTTTCCAAAATGGTTAGAACAGGGCAGCTAGGTGGCACAGTCGATAGAGCACCGGCCCTGGATTCAGGAGGACCTGAGTTCAATTCCGGCCTCAGACACTTATCACTTACTAGCTGTGTGACCCTGGGCAAGTCACTTGACCCCAATTGCCTCATCAAAAAAAAAAAAAATGGTTAGATCAGATTCCACCAACAGTGTATTAGTTTCCCAGTTTTTCCACATCCCCTCCAACATTTGTCATTTTCCCCTTCTATCATTTTAGTGAATCTGATAGGTGTGAGATGGTACCTCAGCATTTCTCCAACCAGTAATAATTTGGAATATTCTTTTTCATATGACTATAGATAACTTTGATTTCTTCTTCCAAAAACTTCCTGTTTATGTCCTTTGATCATTTCTCAATTGGGAAATGACTCAGATTCTTATGCATTTGACTCAGTCCTCTATATATTTGATGATATGGGGTTGGGACATATCAAGGAATTAAGTGACTATTAAAGTTTAAACTGGCCAACTAGCTATCGGGATGGACACACCTAAGAAGTAAGGGGAAATTAAATTCTATAGCAAGAAAGTCAGTTAGGTGTGGCTACTACCTGAGGTAGGAGACAGATAACTCCAGAGGTCAGGACTATCATTCCAAAAGAAACCCCATCCCCAAAGGGAACTTAACATAGTCAGATGGTCACCCCATCTGTCCCCCACCCCCCACCATCTGTCCTCTATGAAGGCTTTGTCCTCCCTCCCAGTGGAGGAGAAACGTTCCTCAGAGAATCATGTTGTCTCTAAGCCATTTTCCCCCCTTGAGGTGAAGTCTTTGACTTCCGTTTGTCACTTTCTCTAGCACCCAAATAAAAGACCATTTTACTCTAATTGGCTTGTGTGTAAGAGGTGTAATTCTTTAAAGAGGAATACCTAAGGACCCCCATCACCTATTTCCTGGTGACATTTGAGATATGCGGCCTTTATCTGAGAAACTAGCTATACAATGTTTTCCCTGTTTTCTGCTTTCCTTCTAATTTTGCCCACATTAGTTTTACTTGTACAAAACTGTTTTGATTTAATGTAATCAAATTATCTATTTTATATCCCACAATGTTCCATATATATTGATAATTCTTTTATCCATCTCTCTCTTTATATCTAGGTCATATATCCATTTAAGCTCCTCTTGGTAATAGTATTAAGTATTAGTCTATACCTAGTTTCTGCCAGACTGCTTTCCAGTTTACCCAGAAATTCTTACCAACCAGTGAGTTCTTCTTTTTTTTTTTTTTTTTTAGTGAGGCAATTGGGGTTAAGTGACTTGCCCAGGGTCACACAGCTAGTAAGTGTTAAGTGTCTGAGGCCAGATTTGAACTCAGGTACTCCTGACTCCAGGGCCAGTGCTCTATCCACTGTGCCACCTAGCCACCCCTAACCAGTGAGTTCTTAATCCCAAAAGCTTAGATGTGTATTATAGTAATATGAGGTTACTATAATAATTTACTACAGTGTATTGTATACCTATTCTATTCCACTGATACACCATTCTATTTTTAGTTTTGATAATTACTGCTTATAATACAGTTGAAGATCTGGTACTGCTAGACCTCCTTCTTTGATATTCTGGACCTCTTATTCTTCCAAATGAATTTTGTTATTATTTCTAATGTCTCAGAAGTATTTACTTTGAAGTGCTCCTCTCATTTTCCTTTTGTTTTAAGGCTTTCAAACCTATTCTCTCACAATACCTGGCTTAGCAAGGAACCTACTCTTTTGTTCCCATTGCTTTCTCCATTCAGGAAAACAATCAATCAGTTTCTGGCTTCTCTGGGCAGAATCAAAAAGTCACCCTGTTTCAAAACAGTGGAAGACCAGAGAAGGCAGTGAGCATTGTTGATTCTGTGCCAGGCCTTCATCTCTTTGAGATGTGAATGTTTGAAGTGAATGAGGTGAACAAGAGAGGCAGCTTCAAAAGCAATGACTCTGCTCTGGGCTGTTTTCCTTGAAACTCTGGGGCTGGCCTCTTCCTGTAAAGGGGAAAGAAAAGAAAGCCAAAGGACCAGAATAAGTCTGAGGTAGGTTACAATTCTTCTACTCAGTGAAATCACTGGCAGATCCCAACTGGGACATTCACCATCAGTTCAGTCAAGGACTGGGGTTTGCAAGGCAGTTTGTGCAAATTAATCTGTTTCTATCCACCTGGGTACAGCATCTGCAATTCATCAAAATAGCCACTAGGTGGACAGTGGTGCCTGGACCAAAGTGAGGTGATCTGAAGCATCACAATTCTCACTGGTGCAATTAGCTAAGGAACTTGTCATGGGGCGCAGAGCACCCCAGAATTTCTCTGGGGCACACCGAGGAATCTCCTCCTTGAGAAACTAAACCAGAGAACAGATAACGCCTAGAGAGATAAGCTGAACCAAACCGGACTGAGCTAGCTTCGGATTCCTACCCTTCATTCTGGTCTCCCTTACTCTGGAGAGATAAGTTTGGGTGTGGCTTCGGCCTTTGTGTTCTGAGGAGGGATCCATAGCCACCCCTCACCCAATTCCTTTAGTCACTACCAGTGGGGGATGGTCCTCCACTGCTCACCCAATTCCCCCAGCTACCACCAGTGGGGGATGGTCCTCTCTCACTAAAGGAACTTTTCACGGGCAATTGGTCCACCCCCATCAGTCATCTATAAAAGTACCTTCCGGTCTCCTGTTCGAGGAGATTTGGTACCTCTGAGCCATGTGCTTTATGCCAAATCTCCCCATGAAAAGTCTAAGGATTTCTTTCATGGTTTCCTTCCCCCCACCCTTCCCTTCCCTTGCTCCTAAATAAACTATCACCTTGTTCTAACTAAGTTTTGTGTGCAAGAGGGTGTAATTCTTTAAAGAGGAATTCCTAAGAACCCCAACCCGTACCCCATTTCCCACTATAACAGAAGGAAATGGCATACCACTCCAGTATCTCTGCCAAGAAAATCCCAAATGGACACAACTGAACAGAAGTAGAGACTGAAAGGGGGAAGGAACAAGCATTTATAAAATGCCTACTATGTGCCAGACACTTTCTACATATTATCTCATTTGATCCCCACAACAATCCTAGGAAGTAGGTGTTATTACTATCTCCATTGTACATTTGAGGAAACTGAGGTGAAGTGACTTGCCCAGGATCATACAAATAGGCAGTATCTGAGGCCAAATTTGAACTCAGTCCTTTCTGACTCCAAGACCAGTCCTCTACCTACTATAGCAACTAGATGCCTCTAGCTACCCATGCTGTGAAAAGGAATGAAGGGAGATGGAAAGGAAAAAAGCAGCAGAAATCACTCCCCGGAAGGTTTTACCCCCACAAGCAAACATCTAACATTTCTTGTCAACATTTGTGAAAGTAACCAAGAAATGCAATGTTAGAAAGTCTCTGTGAAATACATTTTTGACTGAATTAAAGCCAGACAGGTAAGTGTATGTAATATTATTTCAGAGGTAGAAGAATATCCATTATGTATCTGAAGACTTTCACAAGGTCATGCATTCAGTGATAGAAGGAACTAAAGAAGTCATCTTGTCCATTAGTCCATCCCCTCCCATATAACTAACATTCAACTCCCATATCTCTCTTCCCTTTTGTGGATAAACTCATGGAGGCCATGATGAAAGGCACTTCTACTTCCTTTTCTCTCATTCTCTTCTTCATTCTCTACAATCTGGCTTCTGTCTCATCATTCAACCAAAACTGTTCTCTCCAAAGTTAATAGTTGTAATGGGGGGAAATGGGGTATGGATTGGTGGGAGTTGGGGTTCTTGGGAATTCCTCTTTAAAGAATTACACCCTCTTGCACACAAAACTTAGTTAGAATAAGGTGATAGTTTATTTAGGAGCAAGGGAAGGGAAGGGTGGGGGGAGGGAAACCATGAAAGAAATCCTTGGACTTTTCATGGGGAGATTTGGCATAAAGCACATGGCTCAGAGGTACCAAATCTCCTCGAACAGGAGACTGGAAGGTACTTTTATAGAGGACTGATGGGGGTGTACCATCTGCCCGTAAAAAGTTCCTTTAGTGAGGGTGGACCATCCCCCACTGGTAGTGACTAGAGGAATAGGGTGAGAGGTGGCTACGGATCCCTCTTCAGAACACAAAGGCCACAGCCACACCCAAATTTATCTCCCCAGGGTAAGGGAGACCAGAATGAAGGGTAGGAATCCGAAGCTAGCTCAGTCCGATTTGGTTCAGCTTATCTCTCTAGGCATTATTTGTCCTCTGGTTTAGTTTCTCAAGGAGAAGCTTCCTTGATGTGCCCCAGAGAACTTCTGGGGTGCTCTGCACCCCATGACATAGTGATCTCTTAATTGTGAAATCTAATGGCTTTATTTCTATCCTCATTCTTCTTGACCTCCTTGTAGCCCTCAGTATTGTCTATCACCATCTTCTCCTTCATACATACATACATAAAATTTTTATGCATTAATCTTTCCCAGTTCTCCTCCTACTTATCTGACCAGACCACTGACTCAGTCTCTTTTGCGATATCTTCACCTAGGTCATGCCTACTAAACATGGAATCCCTCAGGTTTCTGTCCTGGGCCCCATTCTCTTCTGTTCTCTTCTCCCTCTATATGATTTTACTTGGTCATGTCATTAGCTACTTTGAATTCATTTATCATCTCTATGGTGATGACTCTCAAATCTATTTATCCATCCCTAACCTCTCTCCTGACTCACAGACTCACTTTTCATGCTTATTGAATATGTTCAACTGTATGTCCTATAGACATCTTAAACTCAACATGTCCAAAAGTGAACTCATTATCTTTTCCCCAAAACTGTCCCCTCTTTCTAAATTCCTTATTACTGTCAAAGCTACCACCATCCTCCCAGTGACCCAAGCTCACAATCTAGGTGTCATCCTCGGCTCCTCTCTGTCTCTCTCTGTCTCTGTCTCTCTGTCTCTCTCTGTCTCTCCCTCTAACACACATACACACACACACACACACACACACACACACACACACACACACACACTGCACAGTGGCTCCCTGTAATCTCCAGGATCAAATATAAAATCCTCCACTTGGCATTCAAAAAAGCGCGTCATAACCTCCCCTCCCCTACCTTTCCAATCTCCTTCTACCTTTTACCCCCACATGCATACATACATAAATACTGTGCAATAGAAGGAAGACAAGTGAGGTATGACCCCAGACTACCACCAAAAGAGAGAGTTCCATGCCTTTACATGGTAGAAAATGAAGGCAGAAAATCCATCAACAACCTTTCATGTGAAAAGTGAAAAATCCAATCTACCTTTTTTTTTTTTGCACTGGTCTCAGTGTTAAGAAGACCTGAATTCAAATCCTGCCCCAAATATTTACTAGATCCGTTACCCTGGACAAGTCATTTACCACTCTGTGCCTGTTTCCTCACCTATAAAATGGAAACAATAGCATCAGTCTCATAAGTTTGTTGTGAGGATCAAATGAAGTAACATGTAAAGTATTTCATAAACTTTAAATCACTATATAAATGATATATAGTTGTTATTATTAGCTATTATATCAAATCAAACAATCAATTTAAATACTGCTTTTCACTGAACTGATTCATTGATTATTACTATGTTGGTACAATGACAAGGCTTCAATACTTTCCAAAAAATCCATGATTTCATCTAAATAAAAGCAGTCTCCATGAGCATAAATTGTTGTTCTTCCATCTATGCTTTCATAGCCTTAATCACTGAATGGGTGTTGCCTCAGGCAAATTGAGACATGGAAAAAACCTTAGCTTAAAAAGGCCAAAGTCTCCCACTGCATCCAGGGCCATCTTCAGTCATTCCGATATATATCTTGCCACCAGACCCAGATGGCTCTGGAGGAGAGAGTGAAGCTGATAACTTTGCACAGCCTTGCCTCACTTAAATCCAATTCACTGCAAGTCATAACATCGACTTCCTGATGTCATGGTCCTGTTCAAGAATAAAGGACAAACAACAACAAGAAGACTGTCACACACAAACACAAATCACCATCTGATTGGCAACTGCCTTAATGACTAGGCTCTCTGAATTTTTTAGGTAGGCTGGCCCTTGGATGACAAACTTATACTTATTCATAAACTTATCCATACTCAAAGTCTTGCCAGCTTGGTGGGAATTGCTTGAGCTTGTATACTGATGGCATAACCTTTGAAAAGTCTGGGTCATCTCCCAGGCAGAATGAGGCACTGGAATGGAACATTAGCCCAGGCATTGTGTACTAAATCTTTCAAATAGATCTCAGATAAGGGGTCTCCATTACACTCATTTATCCTTGCCCTTCAGTTTTTAATGACTTTCCCAAAGATGGCAGGGCTTGCATGAGCACAGAGGGGAACGGAAAGAGGACAGGGCAAAAGGGGAAATGGATGCCATTTGTATCCAGGCAAATTACTGTCTCCCAATTGCTCTCCGGGGTTATTCAAGTCCAATATTGGATATTTTCATTTGGGTATAACTCTTTATGGCCTACAATTAACTAGATATGGGTAGAATCTAGGTATTTTAATAAATACTATTATGGAATCTAGTTTTATGTAAAATTGTTCTGGTTGAAAGCTTGTCCCAGTCCAGCTTTACTGATATGAATTCTTCTCAAATAAGAGAGCCTATAAAACAGATGCCTTGGCAAATCCCTGTCCATTTAGAAATCACTTGATTCAACACAGATGCTATCTTTTTGCTATCATATTTATGACCCTAAGCATAGTACTTTTGTAAAATAATTTTTATTGATATCTTTTGTTTTTATGATGCCAAAATTTCTCCTGGTATCCTTCTTGCCCTTATCCCAGAAAGCTGTCCCATATTAAAATTATATTTTAAAGAAATAAAAAGAAAAATAGGAAGAAGAGAAAATATCAATAAAACCAATTAATATATTAAAAAGTCTGAAAATACCTGGGCAAGTCACTTAACCCTCATTGTCCCACCAAAAAAAGAAAAAAAAAGTCTAAAAATGTATGCAATGTTCCCTACCTGTGGTCTGCCCACCTCTACAAAGGATTTGTGGGGGGAGGGTTTTCTTATAGCTCTTCTTTGTGATCATGTTTGTCCTTTGTAACTTTGGAATAAACACTTTTAATTTTTTTTTATGATTGCTGATCTCTCCATTTACATGGTTAAAGTCATTATACATTCTGTCTTCTTGACTCTGATTACTTCTCTTTGAATCAGTCTTTCCATTTATTATATATATGTATATATATATATACATATATATTATTTCTTACAGCATACTAATATTCCATTAAATTAATGCTCCACAATTTGTTTAGCCATTTCCCAATTGAGGGGCATCTACTTTATTTTGATTTCTTTGCTACTAAAAAAAAAGTGCTATAAATATTTTGATGTATAGGAGGCCTTTCTTCTTATCAATGACCCTCCTTAGGATATGTGCCTAGTAGTAGAATCTCCAGTTCAACAGTTATGTACATTTTAGTCACTTTATTTATAGAATTCCAAATTGATTTTCAAAATGGTTGTACTGGTTCACAGTTCTACCAATAATGCACTAGTGCTTCCACAACCCATTACTCAGAGTTATTTTAATTATCAGATTTCTTATTATTAAAGCTTTGGAAAATTCTTTAATGTGGGTATTAGTAGTTTGCAATTTTTCTTGTAAGAACTGTTTATTCACATGCTTTATTGACTGGATAATGAATGACTTTTATCTTACATATCTGTTAATTGTATGTGTGTGTGTATATATGTGTGTATACATATATACATAGACATATATGTATATATGCATGGATGGATGGATAATTTGTTACCAAACCTTTATCTGGGATATTTGATATAAAGAAGTTTTTTTCCTCCTATTTGACCACTTATCTTCTTAACCTAGATTTCAGTTCAGTCATTTCCAGTCATGTCCAACTCTTCATGATCTCATTTGGAATTTTCTTGGTAAGGACACTGGAATGTTTTGCTATTTCCTTCTCCAAATCATTTTACAGATGAGGAAACTGAGGCAAACAGGGTTCAGTGACTTACTCAAGGTTATACAGCTAGTAAGTGTCAGAAGCCATATTTGCACTCAGGAAGATGAGTCTTCCTAGCTCCAGACCTGGGGTTCACTGAGCCACCCACCTGCCCTCTTACCCTAGATGCATAATTTAATCTGTACATTTATTTGTTCATTTTATTTATTTCAATTTCATGTCATTACAATGATCTATTTTACCTTTTGTGTCCTAAGTGCATTCTTTTTTTTTTTTTTTTAGTGAGGCAATTGGGGTTAAGTGACTTGCCCAGGGCCACACAGCTAGTAAGTGTTAAGTGTCTGAGGCTGGATTTGAACTCAGGTACTCTTGACTCCAGGGCCAGTGCTCTATCCACTGCACCACCTAGCTGCCCCTAAGCGCATTCTTTTTGTTTTTTTTTTGTTTTTTTTTTTTAGTGAGGCAATTGGGGTTAAGTGACTTGCCCAGGGTCACACAGCTAGTAAGTGTTAAGTGTCTGAGACCGGATTTGAACTCAGGTCCTCCTGACTCCAGGGCAGGTGCTCTATCCACTGCGCCACCTAGCTGCCCCCTAAGCGCATTCTTAATAAGAATTGACACAATCATAGAGAAAGAAGGGAAAATAGAGACCATTTAGTTCAGGAATTTCCTAAGCTGGGATCTATGAACTTATTTTTTAAAAGATATTTTTATATTTCAATATAATTATATATATATTTCAATATAATTGTTTTCTTTTGTAATCCTATGCATTTTATTTTATGAATTTAAAAACATCACTCTGAGAAGGGGTTTGCAGGCTCCATGACACAAAATAGATTAAGAATTCCTCATCTAATCTGACTCCTTCCTTCACCACTGAGGAGCATAAGGATCAAAGCAATAAGGTGGAACACACAGCTACTTATTAATAGAGCCAGAACCAGGCCTTCCAACCCCCCACTCAGCTGTACTTTTGGCTTCATCAGCTCCCTTCCTTACATAAAGATAATTTCTGTATTTTCCAGAAAAAGGCATAAATGAAGACTGGGAAGCCAAGGCTACAGTGAGCATCTGGCAGGGGCTTTTCCAAAATATTCTGTTGATTTATGTTGCTTTCCTTGGAGGATGGAAGGCTTCAAGCCCCATCCTCAGTCACTGTCCTTTCAAGGCAGGAGCAAAGATTAGGAGTTGACTGTTTTAATGAAATGGTAGTTCATTTGGCTTCATGTGCCTATACAGAAGGTCAAGGAGCTAAGGAGAAACACTTAGTTTTTTGTTTGTTTGTTTGTTTTGTGGGGCAATGAGGGTTAAATAACTTGCTGAGAGTCACACAGCTAGTAAGTGTCTAGTGTCAGAGGCCAGATTTGAACTCAGGTCCTCCTGAGGGCCGGTGCTTTATCCACTGTGCTACCTAGCTGCCCTCAAAACACTTAGTTTTTAAGGAAGATATTAGCCTCTGTTGAACAATATCTCCAACATGCCATCCAGTCCTAAAATTCCATTATTCTATATAGAATCTACATAGAATCAAGTATAGTTATAGCAGGAGGAAAGAACATAGGCACTGCTTCAAAAATTATTTTTGAAATTCCTTTTTAAAGCATCCTAATCTTTTGTTATTGTTAACAATAATGTATATATGCTCACATAAAAATGAATCTAATGGAGTTCCATCTATTCCTTAATATTTCAATTACTCATTGACATGGGTATATTCCTTCCACTGCTATAAATGCCGACCCTTCAGAGCTTAGCAGATCATTTAACAAGCTACTTTGGCCAAAACAATCCATCATGGCAGCCAGCCCTCTGGCAATCAGCTTCTAGCTAGGCTAATACTGAAGATCACTGCCTTCTCTGTGACTTCCAAACCCAACTGATTGGGATCCATCAGAGCCTGGGCTCCACTGACCTAGTCTTTAGAAGCTCAGGGTCATCTCTATATCATGATGATGCATCATACTTGGACTTTAGTGAAGTGTGTGGATTATCATACATTCTAAACCATCAGAGCCTGAACTCATGAAGTTTTACTGTATTTAAATATTTCAATGGATCTATGGTCAATTCATGGGAATACCTTCCCTCTACCATTGGCGGTCACCCATCTATGCCTTCTCATCCTGTGCTGTTCTCTTCCTTACTTTTCCTTAAGTGGCCTTTAGTTGATTCTTTTAAGTATAGGGGGTTTTGACACCTCCCTGAGTTTATAGGGAGGTGAACATTGTCTGGGACTTGTATTTTCTCTCCCTATGAAGGGTGAGAACATGACCTTTTTGGATTCATTCTAAGTGTGGACTAAGTAGGGAAGAAAGTGGTTAGCTCAGACTATTATAAGGGGAGCCACTGCCTTATGCTGATAAATATTTAACAACCTAAATGGGGCAGGGGTTGGTGGGGAATGTACTACAGGACACATTTTTAAGTTTGATCTCTATTATTAACATTTTCTCCATCACTTTATTAAGTCCAGACAATCAACAACACAATAAATCAAGCCCTGATTTATAGTGCTTGCTGATTTCCAAGGTATAAATGCTCACACTGAAAATTTAATAATTACTTTTTGGGAGCCTGTATGAGTTGGTTCCAACACACTCCTAGCTGGAACTATTAAAAAGAGAGGTGATTGGAGGATCAGCTTCTGTCAGAAAGATCCTGAGAGAGCATTAGAGCTAAGGGCCAAGAGATGACACTACTGGTGGTCTGGGACTGGGGCTGGGCCAAATGAGAGTTGCACATGCCCTCATCTGTGTAATACAGGAAGAGAATTTCTTGGATTCAGAGTTCCTAGCCCCAGTTACCAGGAGGCAGTGGCCCAACTCTTCAGCCTTAAATATGGACTCAAGAAGAAGACAAACCATGGTTTTCTGGGAAAGAAAAACCACCATAATCAAATTGCAAGAAACAGAGAAAAGGGGAGTTCCTGAGTAGCATCAGCCTTGGGGTTACTTTCTAGAAGCCCTAATTTCAAGAATTCTAGGATGCAGAGAGTGTAGCCCCACTCCCTTGGTGAGAATAGTAGATGCACATGGCCCCAATGCTAGAGGACAAGTAAGGATAAATTCCTAATTTGGTGGGGCAAAGGACATAGACTTTGCCTTTTGACATTCCTGTGAGTTACTGAGTTTTTGTAGGTTCATTGGAAATGGGGTAACCCCTCTAGCAGCTCCAGGTTTGTTTTCCTCCTAGAAAGAATCCAAACTACATAGTGATTTAGTATAACTGTATGGTAATTCCAGTCACCAGTAATTTGAAGTAGTCTTGAAAACAAACAATATTTTCTTCCTACCTTAACACAACAGGATCTCTGAGTGACAACTATCCCTCCTCACCCACCCCACCCAGAATGAATCATTCAGGACAGAAACTTGTCCAACCAGCTATAATGATTGACCCAGCTCCCTATCTCTCCATTTCTCTAACTGGATCTCTTAAACTCAACCTACAGGTTTGGCTCACATCAAGACTTGGAATCTATCGAGCACCCAGGCAAGAGAGCTATAAGGATGGGCCAACAGTTGATCTTGCTGGTTCTACTCTAGTTGTCATCTGATTTGAACAATTGACCTCTTACCTTGTCCATTGCAATCAAGCCCCCGTGGAATCTTAAAGTCCAGTTCCAGTAACTGAGTCATTCTCTTGCTCCCCATATTGAACCATTCCCCAACCATAGCACCTCTATAACTGGGCCCTCATTATTTGCTGCTAGACCCCTGTGACAGCTTCTGCCTCCCTTTCTGGACTTCTACCTCCTGCTGGACACCTACAAATATACCCAAACATGGACATTCAATGGAAACTCCTTTTCTAATGATGATCCACTGAATCCCTGGGCCTCTACCTATTGTTGGCTGCCATATCCTCCTGAGAATCCACTCTATACATCCCCTCATTCTGTACTCTACCCACACTCCTTCTTACTATTTGAACGTGTCCTTCCTTGTTCCATGAAGTCTTTCAACTCTAGTCCTTACCAGCAAAGGAGGAAAAAAACAACTCTACATGAGAATTACATGACAATAAAAATGTAAAATCTTCCTAGTGTACAAGATCTTGAGCTGGAGTCAATGTCAGTAAGTTCATGGTGTAGCCTATCCCATAAGTCTTTTCTGTGTTAAGTCTTGTCCCATAACCAGTTGGAAGGAACATTTTCTTAGATTTCTTCCTCACTTGGCTAGCATAAATAGTTTTAGAGTTATAAAGCATAATATTCCAACTCAGTTCTTATTTTAAAAGGACAAAGTTCTGTCAGAGGCTTCTTGGGAAAAAACAAGGGGGCAGCTGGGTGGTACAGTGACTTGCCCAAGGTCACACAGCTAGTAAGTGTCAAGTGTCTAAGGCCAGATTTGAACTCAGGTCCTCCTGAATTCAGGGCCAGTGCTTTATCCACTGTGCCACCTAACGGCCCCCCAATTCTTCTATGTATTCATCATATTCATCTTTTTTTTTTACAGCACAATGAAGTTCTTTTCTTCCATGTACCACAATTTAATCTGTGAACATCTACTTTATTTCTGGTTCTTTATTACTATAAAAAGTGTTCATAACTTGTGTTTGTCATGGGGTGCAGAGCACCCCAGAAGTTCTCTGGGGCACATCAAGGAAGCTTCTCCTTGAGAAACTAAACCAGAGGACAAATAACGCCTAGAGAGATAAGCTGAACCAAATCGGACTGAGCTAGCTTCGGATTCCTACCCTTCATTCTGGTCTCCCTTACCCTGGAGAGATAAATTTGGGTGTGGCTGCGGCCTTTGTGTTCTGAAGAGAACACCCCTCACCCAATTCCTCTAGTCACTACCAGTGGGGGATGGTCCTCCACTCCTCACCCAATTCCCCCAGCTACCACCAGTGGGGGATGGTCCTCTCTCACTAAAGGAACTTTTCACGGGCAGATGGTACACCCCCATCAGTCCTCTATAAAAGTACCTTCCAGTCTCCTGTTCGAGGAGATTTGGTACCTCTGAGCCATGTGCTTTATGCCAAATCTCCCCATGAAAAGTCCAAGGATTTCTTTCATGGTTTCCCTCCCCCCACCCTTCCCTTCCCTTGCTCCTAAATAAACTATCACCTTATTCTAACTACTTTTGTGTGCAAGAGGGTGTAATTCTTTAAAGAGGAATTCCTAAGAACCCCAACCCCATACCCATTTCCCACCATTACATGTTCATTCTGTCTCCACTAATATCTTTCATTCATTATTTCTACTTCATTCATACTCTTTCCACCCTAAGTCAGACCTTCATTATTTTTTTGCCTAGAGTTTTATAATAGCCCCCAAGGGGTCTTCTTGCCTCTAGTCTCTTCCTTCTTCAATCCATCCTTTACAAAATCACCAAAATAATTTTCCTAATATACAGATTTAAGATCACTCTAATTCTCAAAAATCTTCTCTCATTGTCCATAGGATGAAGAAGGGCTCAATGGACACACATGGGCGTGAAAGGATAGAACTTTTAAGAAAGTCACTGGGCATAGAAATACAGGAGCCAGTCCAGGGCAAGTGATTGTTCTTCTAGCTGGTTACATGGCATATGGGAACAAGCTTGTGAAAGCTACATTTTTAAAAAGAGAGAGAGCATAGAGAGGGGAAAAGCTAAGCTGAGAGCTAAAAGAGCTATAGTCAGTCAATAAAATTTAGTGAGTACTTAGTATGTGTCAGACACTGTGCTAAGTTCTGAGGATACAAAAAGAGGCAAAAGATGGTTTCCCTGTGCTCCAGGAGCTGGCAGTCTGATGGGGGAGACAACAAGCAAACAAATCTGTACAAACAAGCTTGATGCAGGAAAAATAGTAGATAATTTTAAAAGGGAAGGCACTAGAGTTAAGGAATTAGGAAAGTCTTCCTATAAAAGACGGAATTTTCTTTGCAAATTAAAGGAAGTCAGGGAAGGCAGTAGGTAGAAATAAGGGAGGGAGAGCCTTCCAGGCAAGGAAGACAGCCAGAGAAAATGGCCAGAGCTGACAGATGGAATGTCTCGTTTATAGAATAGCAAGGAAACCAGCGTCACTGGATCAAAGGGTATATGGTGAGGAGTAAGGCATAAAAAGACTGGAAAGGTAAATCGGGCTAGATTATGAAGAGCTTTGAATGCCAGAGGATTTTGTATTTGATCCTGGAAGAAATAGGGAGCCATTGGGTTTATTGAATAAATGATGACATAGTTAGTCCTGCACATTAGGAAAATCACTTTAGCAACTTCAATTAGATTGGTTGGATTAGAGTGAGGAGAGACTTGAGGTAGTCAGACCCACCGGTAGCCTATTGCAACAGTCCAAGCATGAGGCGATGAGAGTCTGCACTACAGTGCCATGAATATCAGAAGAGAGAGGGGGGCATATTTGAGAGATGTCGAAAGGTAAAACTGACGCACCTAGGCAACGGATTGGATATTGGGGGGACGGGAGAAAGGATAGTAAAGAGATGAAAATAAAACCTAGGTTGTGAGCCTGAGGGACTAGAAGGATGGTATTTCCCTAAGTGGTAATAGGAAGTTAGAAAGGAAGAAGTATTTGGGGGGAGTGGGGTAGAGATATTGAATTCAGTTTTGGACATGTTGAATTTAAGATGTCTAATGGACATCCAGTTCAAGATGTTCAAGATAAAAAACAGTTGGAGATGCCAGACTAGGTCAATAGAGAAATTAGGGCAATACAGATAGATTTGAGAATCATCAGCATAAAGATGGTAATTAAATCCATGGGAGGTGATGAGATCACCAAGTGAAGTAGTATAAAGGGAGAAGACCCATCACAGAACTCTGTGAGACAACTAAGGTTAGAGGGTGTGACCTTGTGAGAAGTGATTATCTCTCTCTTGTATTAGTAACTAATTATTGAATCAGAACCAAGATTTTCTCCCTTTTCTACTCCCTCATCTGGAAATCAATCAGTGTGGGAAATCTTCCTAAAACACTTACCCAGCTAGGCTGGCTAAGATCTAATCAAAGATAGTCAAAGAAATTCTAAGTTTAGGCTAAGGGGTGCATTCCTGATCATTGTATTTGCTCAGAAAGGTCTGAGAAAATGTGGATTCTCCATTTTTGTCGGACAGGTGATATGGAAATTGATAAGTCTCTTTGACCAAGATTTGGGTGGACCAAGTCACCCCAAGACCCTCATTGTAATATAACCCAGCCTCTCATTGTAATATTCGTCCTCTCACTAACTGTTAACCAATCAGAGTTAATTGCCACCCTCAGGAACACCTGCTTTTCAAAGGACATATAAACTGTGAGCCCACCTCCATGAGGGGTCTTTGGTCTAAGTGAGACATCCAAATGACCATTCTTTTAATAATAAACATGCTGGTCTTATTAATAAAAAATTACTTGCAAATCATGTCTCTCAAACTTTTTAAAATGCCACAACCTGGATGATTCATTAAAAGAGACTGAGAAAGGGACAGCTAGGTGGCACAGTGGATAGAGCACCGGCCCTGGAGTCAGGAGTACATGAGTTCAAATCTGGCCTCAGACACTTAACACTTACTAGCTGTGTGACCCTGGGCAAGTCACTTAACCCCAATTGCCTCACTTTAAAAAAAAAAAAAGAGAGAGAGACTGAGAAAGAGAAATCAGATAAGTAGGAGGAGAACCAGGAGACAGCAATGTCCCAAAAACCTTAGAGAGAAGAGAGTATCTTTTTTTTTTTTTGCAGGGCAATGGGGGTTAAGTGACTTGCCCAGAGTCACACAGCTAGTATGTGTCAAGTGTCTGAGGCCAGATTTGAACTCAGGTACTCCTAAATCCAGGGCCCGTGCTTTATCCACTGCACCACCTAGCTGCCCTGAAGAGAGTATCTTTGAGGAAAGGATGATCAACAGGATCAAAGACTTCAGAGAGAAAAATGAGGCCTGAGAAAAGGCTAAGAGTCGGTCTGGGCATGCATTGCAATTATCATAATGGTGCCACAAGTAATGCAAGAAGAGCAAGTAGACCCCAGAGACAAACGCCAAGGAGACTCTGCCTCTCACCAAAGTCCTGGAGACTATTCACTAAGAGTTCACTGTGGTCAGTTTGGCTAGGTTGGTGGTGAACCTCAGGGAATGGGGAGCTCCCCAGAAGAAGACACTTCTTTTGCCTTTTCTGTGTTCTTATCTCTAATAAACACATTTTTTGTGTAAAGGCTTTGTTAGCTGCAGGGCCCTTGGAGAGACAAAAGCCAAATTATGAAGTTTCCAGGGCCTTGCTCTGGGGAGAAGGCTGAGCTATAGAGATTATTAAGAGACAGAAATTCCTGAGATTGAATTCAGTCTTTGCATGCTCAGAGCTGAGCTCCTGAGCAAATGGTTACATTCCAAGGAAGATCCTGTAGTTCTTAATATTTCACACGTTCTAGGTCAGCACTTGGGCTATCAATTTGCTATCCCTGGCTCTTGCCACTCAGCCATCCTATCTCCATTTCAGTTTAAGCAGCTGGGCAGAGAGCTGTATTTGGTCACAGGGAAGACCAGAGTTCAAATCCTTCCTTATACATATTGCAGTATGTCCCTGGGCAAGTCACTTAATCTTGCCCAGTCACAGTTTCTCCATCTGTAAAATAGAGATAATAACAGCACAGAGTTATTGCGAAGGTCACATGAGATGGTTTATGTAAAGCATTCTGCAAACTTTAAAGCAGTATAAAAATCATAGCAATGATTCTTATATGTTGTTCTTGATGTTCCCATGCCATTTATGACACAGAGATGATCATTAGTAATAGTCTGCAGTCCACTTACACATCAAACAAGTCTTTGCATCTCCCCCACGGCTGCCTGCAGTGTTTTCTCTTCTGAGATTGTACTGTTCCAGCATTCACAGCAAAGGAGCATCACTAGGAGGACATTTGTGCTTTAAAAAAAATATTTAGAATGTTTATGCCAGTGAACCACTTGGCATCATTGAAGACATTATGCAGTCTCCCAATTGTGACCCATCCTGATGGCCTCCTTCTGTTCAAACCTGGACCCAGGCCTTTGTTCATCTGTGGTACCACCTGGACAAGATATGTACTTACTTAGTATTTATATAGCAAGCACTTTAAGGTTTGAAGAGCACTTTACTAATATTAATTTAGACACACACACACACACACACACACACACACACACACACACACACACACACACACCCCGCAGCAACCCTGGGAGGCAGATGCTATTATCCCTATTTCACACATGAAGAAACTCAGGCAGACACAGGTTAAGTCACTTGGATCACAGGATTACACAGTTGCTAAGCATCTGGATTTGAATTCGGGGCTTCCTGACTCCAGGTCCAGCACTCTATCTACCCTGCTGCCTGATTGTCTCTACCTATGGGCTAATTCAACGGTCTCCCTATATAACTCCATGTCCCGAACTGAAAAATATATTTTCTGTCTATTCTTTGTTTTTGTGACCTAATTGCTAAGCTGATCTACTTCAAGGAATCGTGGATGTCATTAAAGAAGCCCTGTTGTGGTCCAGAGCTCAAGTAGGTGTATCTCTTGATGCTTGTGTGCTGTTTATGTAGCCTTTGAGAAAAAAAGGTTTGCCCTCATGAGACAATGAGGTAATAGTCAGACTTTTATAAAGGTATTATTATTAACAACAACAACAATAATAAGATCTTGCATTTAGGTAATGACTGATGCTTGTAAATTATTTTCATGTCTTCTATATCACTTTTTTTTTTTTGAGAGACAGCATAGTGGAAAGGACATTCATTAGATTTGGAATTGGAGGACTTGGGTTCAAATCCAAGCTTTGTGGTATGAGTGACTAAGCAAGTCACTTGATCTTTTGGGGCCTCAGTTTCCTAGAAGTAAAATGAGGGGGCAGGATTAGCTGGCTTCCAGTCCCTACCACCTCTAAATCTGTAAGTCTATAAGTGTGGAGTCAGGAAAACCAGATGCCACATTTACTAGTTACATGACCCTGAACAAGCAAGAGACCTGACCTCTATGTGCCTCAAGCAACTCCCTAGCACTTCTCTACTAACTTGTAGACAGGTTGCAATCTGTGCTGGTGGAGAGGGTTTCCACACCAGGAATTCTCCATACTGAAGAAATTACAGATTCTTCATGTATTCTTGTATCTCAGCTTATCTTTAGAATAACCTTGCAAAGTAGTGAGGGTAATTGGCATTATTTCCATTTTAACAGATTAAGAAAAACAGGACACAGTGATCAAATTACTCTCCCAAGGTCACAGTAAAGCTAGTCCTGGAAACCAGATCTCTTGACTATCATTCTATTCAGCTGTCCACTGCATTATATTTCTCACAGCAGAACAAGGTGCAAAATAACTTCAAGAAAAATATATAAAAGACGATTTCTGGGGGCCAGCTAGGTGGTGCAGTGGATAAAGCACCAGCCCTGGATTCAGGAGGACCTGAGTTCAAGTCTGGCCTCAGACACTTGACACTTACTAGCTGTGTGACCCTGGGCAAGTCACTTAACCCCAATTGCCTCACCCTCCCCCCCCAAAAAATAAATAAAAGACCATTTCTGGGTGCTGGAGATAAAGATATAAAATCGTAAGCTAGGTTTGTTGTTCATTCATTTCAGTCGTGTCTGACTCTTCGTGACCCCATTTGGGGTTTTCTTAGCAAAATTACTTGGAGTGCTTTGCCATTCTCTTCTCCATCTCATTTTGTTGTTGTTTTGTTTTTGCAGGGCAGTGAGGGTTAAGTGACTTGCCCAGGGTCACACAGCTAGTAAGTGTTGAGTGTCTGAGGCCAGATTTGAACTCAGGTGCTCCTGAATCCAGGACCGGTGCTTTATCCATTGCACCACCTAGCTGCCCCCTTCTCCATCTCATTTTACAGGTAAAGAAACTGAGGCAAATAGCGTAGGTGACTTACCCAGAGTCAAACAGTTCAGAAGTGTCTGAGACCAGATTTGAACTCAGGACTCTAGGCCTGGAACTCTATCCATTGTGCCACCTAGCTGCCCACTGATTCTAGGTACTAGAAATAAAAAACCAAAAATTTAAATGGCCACTGTGCTCAAGGAATTTACATTTTATCTGGAAGATAAAATATGTGTGTGTATATATATAAGCACAATACAAGATAGGTAGTGATGGGGGAAAGGTTTTATGGAGGAAGCAACCCCTAAGTTGAATCATGAAGGAACATGGGGATTGTGAGAAGTTAAGTGACTTGCCCAGGGTCACACAGCTAGTTAGTGTCAAGTGACTGAGGCTGGATTTGAACTCAGGTCCTCCTGAATCTAGGGCCAGTCTTTATCCACTGTGCCACCTAGCTGCCCCCGCCCCTTTTTCTTGGTAATAAACATTTTTATTTATAGTTCTGGGTTTCAATTTTTATGCCTCTTTCCCTCCCTTCCCTCACCCCTCCCTGAGGTGGCAAACAATCAGATGTGGGTTATACATGTATGGTTATGTAAAACATTACCATATTTGTCATTTTGTACAAGAAAACTTGATTAAAAGAAAAAAATGAAAGAAAGTAAAAATAGCATGCTTCAGTCTTTTCCATCAATATCAGTTCTTCCTTTGGAGGCAGATAGTGTACTTCATCAATAATCCTTTGGAATTATCTTGGATCATTGTATTGTTGAGGATAGTCAAGTCATTCAAGTTCTTCATCAAACAATATTGCTGTCTCTGTGCACAATGTTCTCTTGGTTCTGCTCAGTTCACGATACATTGGAATGTCTATCTTGCCCTAGGAAATCCAAGAATATTTTTCTCTCCATCATTCTGCTAGAGGGTTAAAAATGACAGAGAATGCCACTAGTTCAGTCACCCAATCAGTTAAACAACAATTGCTAACCACTTGCTATGTGCCAAGCACCATGTTTAGCTCTGGGTGGGAACCGAAAGGCAGTAGCAGAAATGGGAACCACTCCACAAAAACATTGTTTGAAGTCTTCTCAGTCAAGTGGTTGGTTGGCTGTTTTCCTTCATTCTTAAAGAGGATCAAAATGATATCACTATGTTGGGGTCAAGGTAGTATGTCCAATAGTGGCTGATCAGACCATTACCAGCTCGGAAGACTCTACCATAGATTAAACACAAATAGTCCATGTGAACATTTGGAGTGGAAATGTCTCTAAATTTTCACGTCTCACATTTCTCTTGAGCTACTGCATTGCTCATAGAGCACAGTGCTTTCTTTGATGTGGGCCCATCATGCTAGGTGGCCCTGTGCCAGAGTCTCCCATGTCTCATCATCAACTCCAAAGTTCTTTAGAGAAACCTTGAGGATGTCCTTGTATCACTTCTTCTGACCTCTGTGTGAGTACTTGCCTTATATGAGTTCTCCATAAAATAGTCTTCTAGGCAAATATGCATTTGGCAGTTGAATCACGTGGCCAGCCCATCAGAGTGCAGTAGAGTTTGAATGCTTGGCAGTTCAGCTTGAGAAAGGACTCCAGTGTCTGAAACCTTATCTTGCCAGGTGATCTTCAGCATTTTCCCAAGATAATTCAAATGGCAGCAATTCAGTTTCCTGGTGTGGAGCTGGTATATGGTCCAGGATTCACAGGCATACAATAAGGTCAGCACAATGGCTCTGTAGACCTTCAGTTTGGTAAGCAGCCTAATACCTCCTCTCCCCCACATGTAATGATTTGAATGACGCCACCTACTGGAGACTTACTATAGGAAAGTTCTGCCATGAAGTGAAGGTCTTTGAGGGCAAGACCAGGAGTCTTTTCTTCGGCGTCAGAAAGTGATGTTTGCTTGTGGGAGGAAGAAGGGGGGAACCTGGCACTCTGATTGGGGCTCTTTTCCTGGGGATGCTGGTGGAGAAGGCAGCTAGAAATGCGCTCTCCCTTTAATAGATAGGAATCTAGGCCTTTTCTTCTCTCCTTACCAAATTCTTATTCTCCATAATAAATGCTTAAAAGTCTAACTCTTGCTAAAGTTTATAATTTATTGGTGACCACTCATTAGATATTTTAGACAGTTTAGCTAGAATTTTAGCCCTTAACACACACTTTCCTTCAGAGCCTCCCAAATGCCAAGCTAGCTCTGTCAGTGCATGTGTCAACCTCATCATCTCTGCGTACATCCCTGGAAAGAATATTGACAAGTTAAGTCAACTTATCCACAGCATTCAAAATCTCTCCATTTGCTCTAAACAATGGTTTCCCATATGGATGGTGTGGTGCTGGCTGGTGGAGAACCTCTGTTTTCTTGGTGTTGATTGTGAGGTCAAAATAAGCAAATAGACAAATGGTTAAATGTGGTTAATGCTTCATTTGACCCATTGCCTACACTATGAAGAAGAAAAAGAAAGAAGGAACCCCGATAGAATAGAGAGTGACTTTTTCTTCAACTGTAAAGGAGGAGCTGGCCCACAACATGACAGGTCCCTAATATAAGGGACTAAAATTCTAGCTAGTCTGTCTAAAATATCTAATGAGTGGTCACCAATAAATTATAAGCTGTAGCAATAGTTTAGACTTTTAAGCATTTATTAAGGAGAATAAGTATTTGGTAAAGAGAGAGAGAAAGGCCTAGATTCATCTATCTATCTCAGGGAGCTACCATTCTCCTCCTCCTCCACTCTCCACAGAGTCCTTGCGAAAGACAGAGTCAGAGCGCCAGCCTTGCCCCTTCTTCCTCCCACAAGCAAATGTCACTTCCTGACACCAAAGAAAAGCCACGCGGCCTTGCCCTCAGAGGCCTTCTCCTCATGGTGGAGCTTTCCTACAGTAAATCTCCAGCAGGTGGCATCATTCCAATCATTACAGTCCCCCCTTTGTTTCTTCAAGAAAAGGGGTGTTTCCTTGATGAAAGAGTCAAAAAATAACAAAATATAATATTCTATGCTAACTAACAATATGTTAATAACAATATAGAAAAGAGAGAGAAAAAAGTTTTGTCCAGAGGGGCAGTCCCTCATGAATGCAATGCTTTGACATTGGTCTTGCAGAGGGAGGGCCTCTGCAAAGAGTACCTGTTACAGATGGTGTATATAATAACAGAAGGAGAAAACAAAACCAAGAAAACAAAACTGTTCATTTAAAGTCTCTGAAAATCTTTTCTCAGATGTCCTCTGGGTGTAGTCATGGAATGGAAGTCTTTTCAGGGGTTGATGTGTGGATGCTGGTAATCAGCCAGGAAAATTTCCTACAAAATTGAGCTTAACACAACTTTAAAATAGCTTTGTCAATAATCAAATCAAACAATGAGTTCTCAAAAACATGTCTAAGGGAATTCAGAATCTTAGTTGTTATACATGAAACATATAATTAAAACAAAAATTGAAACATTCTCTAAAACTTAATATTACTATAGTCCCCCCTTGTGGAAGGTAAATTGAGAAGACAATTGCTGCGATATTAATTTTTATCTTTGTTTCATCACTTTTTGCATCATCTGCCTAATTATCCTCATGCCATTATGAGAAATTTAAAAATCTAATATAATTGGTAACAGATGTCAAGGCCAAATCCAACACTGTATTTATCATGACACCTGAGATAATTATGGGGGTTACCATAAAAGAACAGAGAAATGATGGGATATGAGCATTCTCACACTTGAGCAATATATACTGCCCATACAGTATGCCAGGCTTAAAATAGGTAGATGGAATATATGTCCGTGCCACCGAACATATCGGAGGAAACTGAGTCAGACTTAATCAGATGCATAGGATTGAGATGTCCATGGCATCAGGCATATAGGAGGGGGCATAGAAGCCAGGTGTAGAATGAGATGGGTGGGATCAAAACTTCCAGCCATCTGTACAATATTGTGGGGGAAAAAATTAAACCAAGAAAAACCAACCTCAACATTTGTCAAAAGCCATTCCCTTGGCCATACCTTGACTTCATGAATGTCTCCCCTCATGTGACAGTTCAATGTCTGCTCTTGCATGCATTCCTCTTATGATTGGATGAAATCTTGGCCAACTGGCATCTGATAACTCAAAATGAAGGCAATTAATGTCGTAAATGATAAGTTCCCATAATCCAAGTCTCATATGGATTTAAGAATTGAGGATAATAAATGATCACAAAAATTGTGAATGTACCTTGACTCAGAATATAATATACAATTATGCAACAATTTCAAATAATACCCCCCTTTTTTACTAAGTATACCATTACTTTTGTGAAAAATCAGAACATATTTAAATACAAGTTAAAACACAACACAATGGGGCAGCTAGATGGCACAGTGGATAGAGTACCAGCCTTGGATTCAGGAGGACCTGAGTTCAAATCTGGCCTCAGACACTTAACACTTACTAGCTGTGTGACCCTGGGCAAGTCACTTAACTCCAATTGCCTCACCACAAAAAACACACACACACACACACACATACAACACAATCCTAAAGAAAACTTTTTTTGAAAAAGAAAACTTTTACAAAGGTTCCCCTCTTTTTTTAATGTGCTTATCAAAAATAATACTTCTAGAATCAATCTACACTTGCCATGGCAACCAATTTGCCAGGGAAATGCTTTATAGAGTTCGATCAAATAATCAGTTGAGAGAGAAAAAAAAATAACAAAAACAAACAACTCAGAATATGAGAGCACAATACTCCTAGAATTAACATTGTATTATGAAATCAAAACCATCATGCATTGTTTCAAAATAGAGATAGATGAATGAATAGAAGAAAATACACATGAAAGAATAAAAGACAATGAAATTCAAAGTAGGGAAATCTAAATGAATATGAACTTAATATTAATAAGAGTATTACAAAATATAAACTTGATCACATGACTATAAAAAGCTTTTACAAATATTCTCCTTTAAAAAAAAAAACTAAGTATAAAACACAATCTCAAAAGCATGAAAATCTCTTTGAAAATAAACCCATACCATTAATTTCAAAATGTACATGTAATAGCATAGAAATCCTATGTAACCTCTGAACTGACATTATTACTCTGAGTGAATTTAGAACACTTTTGATTGCGATATCTAAAATCCCCAATACTCATATCAATACCTTGCTGCTTACTTCTACATTTCTGCAAAATATGTACCTTTCTACGGCAAAAGAAGTGGAGTCTTGGGCAGCTAGGTGGCGTAGTGGATAGAGCACCGGCCCTGGAGTCAGGAGTACCTGGGTTCAAATCCGGCCTCAGACACTTAACATTTACTAACTGTGTGACCCTGGGCAAGTCACTTAACCCCAATTGCCTCACTTAAAAAAAAAAAAAAGAAGTGGAGTCTTGAACTATGCTGATGAGGCTTGTCTTGTACATCTGTATTCAGCTTTAGTGTCTCTTGTTTTTTTACCCCTTTATATTGTCTGTCAGTCCTTTCATAATACAAATGCTTTATAAGGTTACTAATTAAAGACAAAAGCAGGTTAACAAAATTTTGAACAAAAAGAGCATATCTGGAATTTAAAAGGTTTTCCAGGGTTGTTTTGGGAAAACCACAGCAGGTCGAGTCAAAATCACAGCCAGGCTGGGGAAGGGCTGAGCCTAACTGAGTAGAAGCTGTAAATATAGTTACAGAAAGCTGTCCATGTGCAAGATCAGAATCTGAGGAGGGTGGATTAGATCTCATGACTTCCTGGGAAGGATGATCAAGGGGCTTGGCCATGGGAGAAGTAGAAGGTGGGGTCTGGAGAGGAGGGGAGGGACCAGGGCAATTTGAATCAGATTTGATTTTGAACTGAGGCCTGGTGTCCCCTTCCCCCACTGCTAGGGTATTAGGCCTGGGTCGTTGCCTCCAGGCATGCTAAATTGGAGAACCTCTTAGCATTAGAATTTGAAAAAAATGCAGGAGTCAGAGGTTTCTCTGAAAAGGCATGGAGTATATCTACATTCCCTTGTGTGAGCACCTTGCTGGCTCTTCTAACAAAAATAAAAATAAAAATAGAAAATCCACAAAAACAAAGCATTAACATGATCTTATCCCCCATTTGTCTGGTTAAACAGACTAAAATCAGAAATAGGGTAATTGGGGAGTTTAAAAGGTTCAGTTGAAAATTTAAATAGAAAACAGCCCGTACTTTAGCAGTACTTCGGATTTAAAGGGACAGGGTAGGGGAAATTTCTTACCCAACCTGAAGATCAGAAGATGGAGGTTTCAGCTTTCCTCTTCATGGTCAGCCAAACTGTAAGGGGCTAAAATTCTAGCTAGTCTGTCTAAAATATCTAATGAGTGGTGACCAATAAATTATAAGCTGTAGCAAGAGTTAGACTTTTAAGCATTTATTAAGGAGAATAAGGATTTGGTAAAGAGAGAGAGAAAGGCCTAGATTCATCTATCTATCTCAGGGAGCTACCGTTCTCCTCCTCCACTCTCCACAGAGTCCTGGCGAAAGAGAGAGTCAGAGCGCCAGCCTTGCCCCTTCTTCCTCCCACAAGCAAATGTCACTTCCTGACGCCAAAGAAAATCCGCATGGCCTTGCCCTCAGAGGCCTTCTCCTCATGGTGGAGCTTTCTTACAGTAAATCTCCAGCAGGTGGCATCATTCCAATCATTACACTAAGAAGACCTGGGTAAGGGAATAGTATGTAACGATTGGAATAACGCCACCTGCTGGATACTTACTGTAGAAGAGTTCTGCCCATGAAGCGAAGGTCTTTGAGGGCAAGACCAGGAGTCAGGAAGTGACGCGGGCTAGTGGGAGGAGGAAGGAAGAGACTGGCGCTCGGTCTCACTCTCTTTCCTGAGGACGCTGGCGGAGAAGGGAGCTAGAAATGTGCTCTCCCTTTAATAGATAGGAATCTAGGCCTTTCTCTCTCTCTTTACCAAATTCTTATTCTCCTTAATAAACGCTTAAAAGTCTAACTCTTGCTAAAGCTTATAATTTATTGGCGACCACTCATTAGATATTTTAGACAGTTTAGCTAGAATTTTAGCCCTTAACAGATGGCTGACCACGAAGAGGAAAGCTAAACTTCAGTCTTCTGATCTTCTGGTTGGGTAAGAAATTTCCCCTCCCTCTCCCTTTAACTGCTAAGTACTGGCGTACTGGCTGTGTTTTCCTTTAAATTTTTTCGAATGGACCTTTTAAACTCCCTAATTACCCTATTTTTGATTTTAGTCTGTTTAACCAGACAAATGGGGGATAAGATCATGTTAATGCTTTGTTTTTGTGGATTTTCTATTTTTCTTTTTATTTTTGTTAAAAGAGCCAGCAACTTATTCACACAAGGAAATATCTCTCCCTCTCCCAACCATGCTTTTTCAGAGAAACCTGAAGAGATTCCGGCAGCTTTCCCCAGTTCTAACACTAATTGTTGCTCTAATTTTGCATGCCTGGAGGCAATGACCCACCCTCTAGAAGCTTTTAATCCCCTAGCACCTGGAGGCAAAGTGGGGGAAGAGGAATCCAGGCCTGAGTTCAAAATCAAGTCTGATTCAAATTGCCCTGGTCCCTCCCCTCCTCTCCAAACCCCACCCTCTACTCCTCCCATGGCCAAGCCCATTGCTTCCCTGGCCCGGGAAGTCCAAAGATCTAATGCGCATGCTCAACTTTCTCTAACTGCATTTGCAGCTTCAGGCTCAGCCCTTCCCCGCCCTGGCTGTGCTTTTGAGACAATCTTAGAAAACTCTTTAAATTCCAGATATGCTCGTTTTGTTCATAATTTTGCTAACCTGCTTTTGTCTTTCATTAGTAATCTTATAAAGCATTTGTATGGTGAAAAGACTGACAGACAATATAGAGGGGTTAAAGAAGAAAAACTTAAGCTGAATAAGAATGACAATCATCAACATAGTTCAAGACTCTGCTTTTGCCATGGAAGGGTATATATTTTACAGAAATGTAGAAGTAAGCAGCAAGGTATTGATATGAGTATTGGGGATTTTAGATATCGGAATCAAGAGTGTTCTGAATTCACTCAGATTATTAACAGTATCAGTTCAGAGGTTACATAGGATTTCTATGCTATTACATATACATTTTGAAATTAATGGTATGGGTTTATTTTCATAGAGATTTTCATGCTTTTGAGGTTGTGTTTTATACTTAGTTTTTAAAACAAGGAGAATATTTGTAAAAGTTTTTTATAGTCATGTGATCAAGTTTATATTTTATAATACTCTTATTAAGTTCATATTCATTTATATTTCCTTAGTTTGAATTTCATTGTCTTTTATTGTTCCATGTGTATTTTCTTCTATTCATTTATCTATCTAATTTTGAAAAATTGCAAGATGGTTTTGTTTTTATTATACAATGTTAATTCTAGGAGTATTGTGCTCCCATATTCTGAGTTGTTTGTTTTTGTTATTTTTTCTCAACTGATTATTTGATCAAACTCTTTGAAGCATTTCCCTGGCAAATTGGTTGCCATGGCAAGTGTAAAGAAGTATTATTTTTGATAAGCATATTCAAAAAAAAAAAGAGGGGAACATTTGTAAAAGTTTTCTTTTTTCAAAAAAAAAAAGTTTTCTTTGAGATTCTGTTGTGCTTTAACTTGTATTTAAATATGTTCTGATTTTTCACAAAAGTAATTGTATACTAAGTAAAAAAAATGGGTATTATTTGAAATTGTTGCGTAATTATATATTGTGTTCTGAGTCAAGATGTATTCACATTTTTTGCAATCATTTATTATCCTCAATTTTAAATCCATATGAGACTTGGATTATGGGAACTTATCATTTAAGACATTAATTGCCTTTATTCTGAGTTATCAGATGCCAGTTGGCCAAGATGCCATCCAATCACAAGAGGAATACATGCAAAGAGCAGACATTGAACTGTTACATGAGGGGAGACATGCACGAAGTTAAGGTATGGCCGAGGGAACGGCTTTTGACAAATGTTGAGGTTGGATTCTCTTGGTTTAATATTTTATTTTATTTTTCCCCACAATATTGTACAGATGGCTGGAAGTATTCATCCCACCCATCTCACTTCTACACCTGGCTTCTATGCTCCCTCCTATATGCCTGATGCCATGGACATCTCAATCCCATGCATCTGATTAAGTCTGACTCAGTTTCTTCCAATATGTTCGGTGGCTTGGACATATATTCCATCCACCTATTTTAAGCCTGGCATACTGTATGGGCAGTACATATTGCTCAAGTGTGGGAATGCTCATATCCCATCATTTCTCTGTTCTTTTATGGTAACCCCCATAATTATCTCAGGTGTCATGATAAATAACAGTGTTGAATTTGGCCTTGACATCTGTTACTAATTATATTAGATTTTAAAATTTCTCATAATGGCACGAGGATAATTAGGCAGATGATGCAAAAAGTGATGAAACAGATAAAAATTATTTTTAATAATTAATATTGCAGCAATTATCTTCTCAATTACCCTCCATAAGGGGGGACTATAGTAATATTATAATTTTAAAGAATGGTTCAATTTTTGTTTTATTATATGTTTCATGTGTAACAACTAAGATTCTGAATTCCCTTAGACATGTTTTTGAGAACTTTCATTGTTTGATTTGATTATTGACAAAGCTATTTTAAAGTTGTGTTAAGCTCAATTTTGTAGGAAATTTTCCTGGCTGATTACCAGCATCCACACATCAACCCCTGAAAAGACTTCCATTCCACGACTACACCTAGAGGACATCTGAGAAAAGACTTTCAGAGACTTTAAATGAACAGTTTTGATTTGTTGTTTTTGTTGTTTTTTTTTCTCTTTCTGTTATAATATACACCATCTGTAACATGTATTCTCTGCAGAGGCCCTCCCTTTGCAAGACTAATGTCAAAGCGTCGGTTCATGAGGACAAAAAAAATCGCTCCTCTGGACAAAACTTTCCTCTCTTCCTTTTCTATATTGTTGTTCACATATTATTAGTTAGCAATAGTTATCATATTGTTTTTACTGTTCCGTCAAGGAAACATTTTGTTTCTTGAGGAACAACAGGGGGGACTGTAACGATTGGAATAACGCCACCTGCTGGATACTTACTGTAGAAGAGTTCTGCCCATGAAGCGAAGGTCTTTGAGGGCAAGACCAGGAGTCAGGAAGTGACGCGGGCTAGTGGGAGGAGGAAGGAAGAGACTGGCGCTCGGTCTCACTCTCTTTCCTGAGGACGCTGGCGGAGAAGGGAGCTAGAAATGTGCTCTCCCTTTAATAGATAGGAATCTAGGCCTTTCTCTCTCTCTTTACCAAATTCTTATTCTCCTTAATAAACGCTTAAAAGTCTAACTCTTGCTAAAGCTTATAATTTATTGGCGACCACTCATTAGATATTTTAGACAGTTTAGCTAGAATTTTAGCCCTTAACAAGTATATGGTACAATATCTATACCAGAAAACCCTAATCTGGTCCTAGAGAATGAAAGCTGTACTTGCTATTAGAAAGAAAACAAATCAGCCAAACATTATCAAACTTAGACTGTTCCACACAGGGCCCTCAGGCAGGGGAGGGAGGAGTCCTCTACTGTTAAACTCCTCAGGCCAAGCCAACATGGAAACTGAAACTGCAGTACAAATAGGCAGATGCCAGGTGTTCACTGGACAAAATGCCAGAATGTGAGTAAAAAGATCTTTACTTTGGCCCCACCCTCTGCTTTAACCTCACCCTGAAATATATATATATTATTCTCCCTAAAAAGTAGAAACCAAGCCAGGGTTTGGTTTTGGTTTTTTATTAAGCCTCATTAATTATGATTATTTTGATAAGTAGTCAATCCAAATTAGAAAAATATCTGAATAGTCCATAGACTTTTAAATGAATTATTATTATTGTCAAATGTATATTTGAAATGTAGAAACAGTGTGGTGTAATGGTTAGGGTGCTGGGCTTGGTCTTAGAAAGATCTGGGTTTAGATCTTACTTCTGAGATCTAATAAATAGTTGCGTGACCCTGGGCAAGTCATTTAACCTCTCTATGCTTCTGTTTCCTCATCTATAAAACAAGGAATTTGGACTCAGTGACCTCTTCCAACTCTAAATATATGACCCTATGATCTTAACTTCTATTTGTCTCAGACAATGGCAGTTCCCTAGAATTTATCTGCCAAGCTTTAATAACTAAGGCAATAGATAGATTATTATCTGGTTGGTGGAAGGAGTTTCCACACTGGGAGTTTCCCCAAGCTGACAAACTCACAGAATGAGTTTTCACATATTATTTTGGAAAATATACAGTAACTAATGAAAGCCATTATCTAAAATAGGCTCTTGGAGGTCAGTTTAAATGAATAGATGAGAATTCTTTGCAATGAGCACATTATTTTAAATATAGGTGCTTCTTTAGTACTTAAAATTTTTGTTCCTTTAGATGAGTTTAAATAGCCTCTACATTTTTTTTTTGCAAACCAATGCTTCCTGCCCCTCCCCCACTTAACCCTGCCCCACACTTTTTTTGTGTGGGGCAATGAGGGTTAAGTGACTTGCCCAGGGTCACACAGCTAGTAAGTGTCAAGTGTCTAAGGCTGGATTTGAACTCAGGTCTTCCTGAATCCAGGGTCGGTGCTTTATCCACTGCACCACCTAGCTGCCTCTGCCCTACACTTTTTTTTTTTTTTTTGACAATCTGGTGGGTTTATTCCATAAGCGAGTGTCCGAATTAGGGCTATGTCCAAGTCAGGGTTTATTTGCCCTTTCGGGCCTTGATCTTTCTCAGGTAGAACTCCAGCTCTTTGCCCTCCAGCACGTAGCCATCTGCTCGGCCACACTGGCCTGGCCTCGAGGCGATACAGGCAAGGAGCTTGCCCTGCTGAAACTGCTCCTCCAGAAGCGAGCTGATCTTGGCATTCTTCTTCCGCTCCTCATATTTCTTCTGGATCTTTTTTGACCGCTTCTTATTTAAAATTTCTTCCTCCTCAGGAGTCAGCTTTGCTCCCTTCTTCCGTCCCAGGGGCAGGGCATAGTGGGACTCATACCACTGGCGGTATGGGGTGCTGTCAATGAGCACAATGCAGTTCTTCACCAGCGTCTTGGTTCGGACCAGCTCGTTGTTGGATGCGTTGTAGACCACATCAATAATCCTTGTTTTGCGGATGCAGCACTCAGAGCCCCAGGAGAAGTTGCCCACGTCCAGCCTCAGCGCCCGGTACTTTTTGTTGCCTCCTCGGACGCGCACGGTGTGGATGCGGCGGGGGCCGATCTTGGTGTTGGCGGGTGGGCGGCCCAGCTCTTGTGGTAGGGCTTGCGCTTACCCCCGGTCTTGCGGCGTTTGTGCCAGTTTTCCCGGGAGATTCCCATGGTCGGCGCGAGCTGCAAAGAGTGCCCTACACTTTTAAAAAGAGATAAAGCAAAGGTAAACTTTGGTTGAACCCCTGTTGAAAACTAGAAAATACCCCAAATCAATTAGTTTTTCCTATATTTCCTAGTTTCCCCATGGAACGGAATGCATCCACACAGGTGTTCAGTCAATGGTGTTTACTGCCTGGAAATAGGGATTGTTTATCTTGTCCAGAGGTACTATAGGGAGTAGGGGGAATCATCTTCCTATGAAATAAGTTGTTGTTCAGTTGTTTCAGTCATGTCTGACTCTTCCCAACCCCATTTGGGGTTTTCTTGGCAAGGATACTAGAATGGTTCACCATTTCCTTCTGCAGGTCATTTTACCAATGAGGAAACTGGAGCAAACAGGATTAAATAACTTGCCCAGAGTCGCGCAGCCAGTAAGTGTCTGAGAACAGATTTGAACTCACCCCCAACACTCTATCCACTTCACCACACAACTGCCTCCTTGCTATGAACAAAGACTTGGTCCTATAAATTTTTGTCAGTTTCATCAAAAAATTGGGATAGGCTGGAGCGTGGAGGAAGATAGCTCCTGAAACATGGGAAAGGTGAAAGAGTAGGAATGTTAGTGAACTTCATAACCTGAGGACAACTATGGTAAGTTTGAATCCTAAATGAAAGCTGCTATGGTCTCTACTCAATAAGCCACTCACCACTACCTCCCCTTCCCCTCCTATCTTCCCCTCTCACTTTCTTGGCTTCCTTTTCTTGAAGCACACTTTCTCTATCACCAGAAAATATTGATTTCTTTTCTAGCTATTAATTTTCTTATCATTGTTACAATGAAGAAAAAAGTTCTATTCCATGTCATAAAATCCCAATTTCTGAATTCTCTTTCCTCAAGAAACTTTTTCAATCAAAGGAGAGCAAGCACCAGGCAATTTAAAAAATCTAATTAAAAATCTAAAGCAACCATTCCTATTTTAGAAAGAGGACCGAAGACAAAAGTAGAACATTACCAGAATTAGTCAATGCTTTAAGAATTGCAATGGAAAGAAAAAACTGGGCTCAACCCAAAGTAGAGAAAGTAGATTATTTCTCAGTGAGGCTGAGGTCACTCAGGAAATTAGAATTTCCCATTTCACAATTCATACAAAAGGAAGAAAACTTGCTAAATGAGATAACTAAAAAATATTAATGGGACCAATTAAGGTTACTTGTGTAAACCATGTGTGGATTGAGGACAGATAAATTAGGTTCAATATTAGGAAAAGTATTTCTAAATACAATTAGTTTGGTTCATTTTTACTGTGACCCAGAAGCTTCTCTGTAAACATCTATATTTGGTTTGTTTCTAACTCTCTCCCATAGTGGTATTCCACTATAGGAAATATATGTGTGTGTGTGTGTGTATACATATATGTGTATGTATATGTGTATGCACATATACATATACACATATGTCAATCTACACACATATATAAGTATATATTCTAACCCTATAGAGGACAAATGTCTAATAAACATTTAAACAGAGCAAATGTTTTTTGTTTGCTTGTTTGTTTTTACTAATTATGTGAATAGAAATTAAACTAGTTAGCAGGAAGAATATTATAGGTTTCCTCTTTCTATTCTCCAGAAAGTCATTTCCCCTTCCCACAAAAATCAAATTCACAACACTAATGGTGGAATTACTAACAGCATGAAGGAAGTTGGGGGTTATAGTGGAGGCTTCATGCCCTATCTCAATGCTCACTTCCCATGGAGTCTTGGCTCACTCCTTCACTTGCTCTGGGGTCCACATAGCTCTTCTGCACCTTTCTCAGCTCTTGTTTGTACAGCATCTATACACAGCATGGTATGGCCATACCATGTTTTCCTTGGTTGTTTTCCTCTCAGCTATTACCCTACTTACCTTGCCCAACTGTT
The DNA here is from genome assembly GCF_019393635.1 of Dromiciops gliroides. Classification (NCBI taxonomy): domain Eukaryota; kingdom Metazoa; phylum Chordata; class Mammalia; order Microbiotheria; family Microbiotheriidae; genus Dromiciops; species Dromiciops gliroides. The sequence goes on along the minus strand of NC_057862.1, from coordinate 159,363,454 downwards.
TCCATATTCCTAGTTTTTGTTATGATCCAATATGGTAACTGTTAGAAACAGGTAAACTGAAGCACAACTCCCAGTCTGGTGTAAAGAAGGAAGGCCATTTTATTTCGATCTTGCAAGATAGGGCAGACACTCCAGAGGAATGATGCACCTTTCCACAGTGAAGTTGCCCTTTTTATTCTAGATCTAACACAAGGTTTCTCCCCCATCTGGGTTCACATTATTCACAATACTTCTAAACATGTAGAACACCCCCCCACCCCCGCAAGATGTGGTGCCACTGCTGCCCCCACCCCATGGGACAACCAGACCCTGAGATTTTATGATTCTTTGTTCTCTAACTTTAGAAAACCTCTGTTGACTCAGCAGGGAAAGGAAGGGAAATTTTGGGGAGTGGGGATAAGCCTTTAGGGCTTGAATTACATAGTTTGTTCTTATCTGAGAGGAATATCCTCTACTGGTTAACTGTTAACTCAGCAGGAAAAAGGAAGGAATGGTGGAGATGAGGAGCAGAGAAAACCCCCAGGACTTGAATAATGTATCCTGCCAACTGAGGTAGACACACCATTCCTCTCAGTAACCCGACTATTGCTTATGAAAACAGACATCTACATAAGCAATAATGGAGCTGTTCACATTTCATGTCTGTTTGTTGGGCGCTTCCAGTTTTACCTACAAATTCTTTTAAGATTCTTTAACTTAGATGGACCTCCTGCCAAGCTCTCTAAAGGTTCATTTTCTCATCAACCACTTTTTTCTTTTTTTTTTAATAAAGTATTTTTTTCCCCGTTACATGTCAAGATAGTTCTCAACTTTTGTTCATACAAGCTTTCCAATTTCAGATTTTTCTTCCTCCCTCCCCCTCCCCTAGATGGCAGGTAATCTGATATAGGTTATATATATATATATATATAATAACATTAAACATATTTCTGCATTAGTCATGTTATGAGAGAAAAATCAGAGCAATGAGGAAAAACCTCAAAATAGAAAAACAACAACAGCACCAAAAACAAAAGAAATAGTATGGTTCATTCAGCATCTATACTCCACAGTTCTTTTTTTTTTTGTCCTGGATTTGTAGATCCTCTTCCATCATGAGTTCCCTGGAACTCTTCTGTACCATTGCATTGGTGAGAAGAATATAGTCCATCACAGTAGATCAACACTCAATGTTGATGATACTGTGTACAATGTTCTTCTGGTTCTGCTCATCTCACTCATCATCAACCCACGCAAGACCCTCCAGGTTTCTCTGAACTCCTCCTACTCATCGTTTCTTACAGCACAATAGTATTCCATTACATTCATATACCACAACTTGTCCAGCCATTCCCCAATTGATGGGCATCCCCTCAACTTCCAATTCCTTGCCACCACATAAAGAGCAGCTATAAATATTTTTGTACACGTGGGTCCTTTTCCCCTTTCCATGATCTCTCTGGGAAAAAGACCCAAAAGTGGTATTGCTGGGTCAAAGGTCATCAACCGCTTTTTACCATTTTGTAATAATTATTCCTCATGTTCTTCTTTAACCCTTCTCTATAATGTTTTGCCACTGAGCTTATACTCCAGATAAGTTTGCCCATGGGTGCCATTTCTCTCCACTTGGCAAGGAGATGAAATATCCATAAAGAGAGGCTGTTTCTGGGCTTTTTCAGTGTTCTTGTCATGGCTGCTATTTTGTATCAATTCAATTCAATTCAGTAAATATTAATTGCCATTAATTTTCAAGACCCTATAATAGGTACCAGGGATACAAAGACAAAAGATGAAAAGGTCCATAATTTACATTATACCAGGTAGATCCAACATGTTGTTGTTGAGTTGTGTCTGACTCCTTGTGACTCCATGGACTTATCCATGGGGTTTTCTTGGCAAAGATACTGGAATGGTTTGCTATTTCTTTCTCCTGTGTGTCCCCATTTTACAGATAAGGAACTGTTGCAAATAGGAGTTGTGAGAAAATAATGGGTTTTGGAACACCCAAAGGCCCCAGATGGGGGGGGGGGATTTATTTAGATTGATTGGATTGACTGACTCTGCTAATTGACTCACTTGGAGTTAACTTGATTAAAACCACACCTACCTGAGATGCTGGATCTCAGGGGGTGTAGACTCTGACCTCAACAGGGGACCACCCTCAAGTCCAGTGAACCAGTGGATTTGGGTGATGCTAGCCAATTAGCTTGAAGCAAGGTGTAAGGACTGTTGCTCCTCTGTATGCAGGAGGAGCTTCCTCTCTCAGTTCATCTCTGGAACAGGCTCGTGGAGGAGGACTTAAGGAAGAACCAAGACAGGTTGGAACTCTAGGGTAGATAGGCTTTTTCTCAACTTTCTGACCCAGGTATTCCCTTTTTACTAATACCTGGTATGCTTTAATAAACGCTTTTTTTTTTTAATGGGGCAATGGGGTTAAGTGACTTGCCCAGGGTCACACAGCTAGTAAGTGTCAAGTGTCTGAGGCCGGATTTGAACTCAGGAACTCCTGAATCCAGGGCCAGAGCTTTATCCACTGCGCCACCTAGCCGCCCTTTAATAAACGCTTAATGCCCCAAACTAAAGCTTCGGGGCAGCTAGGTGGCACAGTGGATAAAGCACTGGCCTTGGACTCAGGAGGACCTGAGTTCAAATCCAGCCTCAGACCCTTGACACTTACTAGCTGTGTGACCCTGGGCAAGTCACTTAACCCTCATTGCCCCGCAAAAAAAAGAAAAGAAAAGAAGTAAAAAATAAAGCTTCTAATTTATAAATAAAAACTTGGGACAAGAATAAGACGACCACACATTAAATTTTAATCATCACAGAGTTAAGTGACTTGCCCAGGCTCTCATAGCTTATAAGTGTCTGAAGTTGGATTTGAACTTACATCGTCCTAATTCCAAGTCCAGTGCTCTACTCACTGTAACACCTCACTTCCCAGACCCAATATACACGCAAAATTTATACAAAGTAAATGAAAAGAATTTTAGGAAAATGTGGAAACAGGACGACAAGACAATGGTAAGAGTAGTGAACTTAGAAACTACAGAGTATGAATTTGAGTCTTGGTCATGCCACTTGCTTTCATGACTTTGGTCAAATCACCTTATTTCTCAAGGCCTCCATTTCCTCCTTTGTAAAATGGGGGAAGGGGGCAGTTAGGTGGCGCAGTAGATAGAGCACCGGCCCTGGATTCAGGAGGACCTGAGTTCAAATCCGGCCTCAGACACTTAACACTTACTAGCTGTATAACCCTGGGCAAGTCACTTAACCCCAATTGCCTCACACACCCCCAAAAAAAAATGGGGGAAGGGAGGCGTTAGACTGAATGATTTCTAAGGTTCCTTCCAACTCTGGAAGTTCCTTCTACAGCTCCATAATCCTGTGACCCTATAAAATGGAAAGGTCAAGAATGACCTCATGGACGAAGTAGCTCCTGAGCTGAGAGAAAGAAGAAGGAGCTCGAGAAGAGGGGAGGGGTTTTCTTGGTTTTTTTCATTCCTTCATTTTTTGTGTGTGTGTTTTTGTTTTTTATGGGGCAATGGGGGTTAAGTGACTTGCCCAGGTTCACACAGCTGGTAAGTGTCAAGTGTCTGAGGCCGGATTTGAACTCAGGTCCTCCTGAATCCAGGGCTGGTGCTTTATCCACTGCGCCACCTAGCCGCCCCCCATTCCTTCATTGTTAACCATAGTTTTCACCATCTTCTGCTAACTGTTCTTTCATGTTGAAATCTCCAATGTCTCAAATGTCAAAATACAGGTTAATTGAGTTGGAAGGATCTCATCAGATATTTTATAGGGCTACTCCTCTGCCCTCTGCAGTATACATTAATGCGCAAGGCAGCATACTGTAATGGCTAGATCACTGGACTTGGAGCTAGGGAAATTGGGGATCAAATAGTACCTAAAACATTTATTATCGGTGTGACCTGAGGAAAGTTACTTAACCTCTGTGGGTCCTGTAAAATGGGAGGGATAGACTTGATGGCCACTAAATTCTCTTCCCACTCTGAAACTGTGATCTGCTGTTTTCTGCTGCCTGAGCTCCTTGTGAGTAGAAATTGTTTCATTTACTATCTTTGTACCCTTAGGTCCTAGAACAGTGCCTAGCACATAATAGGGATTTAATAAATCCTTTTTGCTTGATTGGTTTGTATGCTTCATGAAATCACCTCCTCCAATCCCTTTATTTGTCTCTCCAAGGAGAACCTGTAAGTCACCCATTCATTGAGTTGAAGCATTTTTTGTCTTTTAGTTTCACGTATAGGGAAAATGTCACTAGCTATCTGTGTCAAATCCTCCAGCAGAGTTGGCCATTGAACAAAGATCACAGGTTAAGAGCATTAACAAGTTAAATCAATGTTTGTAGATGGCCTAAGAACTGAGTGATGGAAATCATCTCATTATAAATTATATTTATGAAGATGGAGTCATAGGAAGTAATGTAGGTGAGTTCTTCTCCAAAAACTCCTCCTAACAGATTTAGAAAATGCACCAGACCAAATCCTTTTGGGAAAATCCAAAAAAAAGTCACATTGACTCCCTTTTTCCAGTGTAATCTGCCATGAGGAGACGGACTGTGAGGTCTGCAGAAACTGGTCAGGCCAAGAACATAGTGGACCATATGAGTGCCCAGGGAAACATTGTACTCCAGAGCAAGAAGAGATTTGAGACCCTTACTGGGATAAGACCAGACCCACAGAAGGGCACAGAGATGGAGAAAGGTGCCAACTGGCAGCTTTGTCACCCACTACCCAGTCCCAAATCACAGATCCAGGATTGAGAGGGGAACCTGTACACATGGTTAGCTTTTCTGGGCAGAGAGGTCCTGGGTAGTGTACTAAGTAAGGAAGAAATGGAGAAGCCAACAGCGGAAGTGTGACTCAGACCTCAGGCAAAGCAGGGTTGTATTTCCAGATCAGCCTGTAGAGGAATAACCAGAGTGGGAATCTTAGCCTACAATTCTACCACTCTGAGCCAACAGAGCTTTCCAGCTGGTTGATAGGGCAGAGTCCAGCAGCAGCCTACTCTTGCTCAGAACCAAACCCAGGTCAGGTACTTGCAGCTCAGACCAGAGAGGTAGCAATTGAACTTTGCCCTGGATCAGACCACTTTGGGAACACTGAAAGCTTACAGGTCCCCAGCCTGCCCCTAAGATCCTAGAATCCCACAACTCTCAATAACTCCAAAAAACAAAACAAAACAAAACAAAAAAACCCAAGGACCATCCCAGACCTGCTCTCCAACATTAAGTCCAAAGTCAAGAAGTAGATTGTAAGAATGGGCAAGCAAATAAAGAGTCCCATCGTAATGAACTGGTGGCAGGACTGCTCAAGACACAAACTCCTAAACATCTAAAAGCACTGTCTTAGAGAAAAACAGAGTATAGGCACAAATTCAATTAAAATTCCTGGAAGAGATAGAACAAAAGGAAAGGAAATGAGAACATATAAGGGAAAAAGTAGAAAAGGAATGAGAGCTAGGGAAAAAAAGAATTAGAGATGAAATTAAAGGTTGGTACAAAAGGTACAAAACTTTGACCAAGCTGTAAACTCCCTGAAAATTCCAGTGGATTATATTGAAGCCAATGACTTCATGAAGCAACAAGAAATATTCAAACAAAGTCAAAAGACCAAAAAAATAGAAGAAAATGTAAGGTATCTCATACTAAAAACAATTGACCTGGAAAACTGATAGAAAAGAAAAAACATGAATTATTGGACTATACAAATGCTATGAAAGAATCTAGGCATTATATTTCAAGAAATTAGAAAAGAAACCTGCCCAAGTCCCTTAGAACCAGATGGCAAAGTAGAACTTGAAGGAACCTGCCAGTTAACTCCTGAAAGAAACCCCAAAACGAAAACTCCCAGAAATATCATAGCCAAAACCCAGAGCTTCCAAGTCAAAGAAAAAATGCTACAAGCAACCAAGAAAGAATTCTCTTTCTACCATCTTAGGTGAAAAGTTGGGTCATTTGAGGGACAGGAAGGAGGAATGTCTTCATCTGTAAAATGAGTTAGTCATTGTGTATTTGTTAAGCATTGACTATAGCTACAAAGAAAGAGAGTAATGTCACTAGTTTCACAGGGTTGTTTTAGGGATCATGAGAGATTAATATGTGTAAAGTGCTATTGGCAACCAGATGACTCTGAATAGAGAACTGGGCCTGGAGTCAGGAAGACTTGAATATAAATCTAGCCTCAGACATTTCCTAGCTATGGAACCCTGGAGAAGTCATTCAATCTCTGTCTGTCCCAGTTTTCTCAACTGTAAAGTGGGGGTGATAATATTAGCACCTTATTCACAGGATTGTTGTAAGTTCCAAATGAGATAATATTTGTAAAGCTCTTAGCACAATACCTGGTTTGTAGTAGTAACTTAATAAATGCTTCCTTCCTCCCTCCCTTCCTTCCTCCTTCCCTCTGTTCTTTCCTTCCTTTGTAAACTTTAAGTTGGGGGCAGCTAGGTGGCACAGTGGATAGAACACTCGTCTTGAAGTTGGGAGGACCTAAGTTCAAATCTCACCTCAAACACTCATTAGCTCTGTGACCCTGGGCATTTAACACCAATTGCCTGAAACATCCAGGGACATCTGCAATTGTCCTGATATATATCTTGCCACTGGACCCAGATGGCTCTGGAGGAGAGAGTAGGGTTGGTGACCTTGCACAGCCCTGCCTCACTTAAAGCCAATTCATTGCAAGTCATGACATCATCCTGATGTCATGGTCCTCTTCCAGAATGAAGGACAAACAACAACAAACCTTAAAGAGCCATATAAATACTAGCTGTTATCATTATTAGACTACCATGTGAGCTAAGTAGTACAAGCTTTATTGTCACCATTTTATAGGGGAGAGGAAATAGTCTCAACAGATAGGCAAAATGATGTATCATCTTCTTGCTGCTGGGCTCTATCCTGGACCTTTTTCTTTTCTCTCTCTATACTCTCTCTCTTCATGATCTCATAAGCTCCTGCAGCTACAATAATTATTCTCCCTATGCAGATGACTCTCAACTCTACATATCAAGCCTTCACATAGCTAGTATCAAGTTTCACAGAAATGAAAAGCAAGAACCCTGATTGCTAACCAAACCTGTATTTGCCACAATGGTACCCAATATCTGTCTACCAGTCTATACATATGTTAATAACTTGTCCTTTCCCAAGAGTTACATTAGAAGTAAAATAAGCAACATCAGTTTCTTGGGAGGGGCTCTATATTCCAGTGCCTTCAAAGGATCCCAAGCTTGACTTGGCAAATGCATACTAACAATCCTGGTATCAGAATCACCAGGCTTCTTGGCATACCCCACAACTCAGTGTGCAGCTAATTGAGCAACCATTCACAATCATTCATCCAGCAATAATCCTCACGCTAGAATTATTCAAAAGAATGGCAGGAAGGCAGCAAAGAACTTAGCTCCTAGGTACCAGTCCTATTCCACACCCCTTGTAGACCAAGGGGGTTTCTACGACTATAACCCCCACTGAGAAGTCTGGTCCTGTCCCAGGCAATCTCCTAAAGGGGCTAAAAATTCAACTGACATCTCAAGTTCCCTCTAGACAACTATGGTTAGACTGGGATCATTGGGAAATTTCAGATACACAGGACAGTTAGTTCCACCAATAGTCCAAGTTCTAGACACATAGAATGAAGATACTAGAAAGCACAGCAGTCATACATGCCACTGCAATGCCCAGTGAAATCTTCCACTATCACCAGGCATTCACCGGAATATCCCAGCACCATGGCAAAATATTTGCACTAGAAATAAATGATTATGGCTTAAGGGAAGAGGGGGATAGAAAATGAGTCATTCCTCAATAAGTAAGTTGGCCTGAGCTCAACTCTTATGACCCATCATCCCAAACTGCCCATTAAGCTGAGTCTTTTGTAGGAGATTACATGAAGAAGAAATGCTGTCTGCTTTATGAATTACTTATCATTTGAGCAAGCCACACAATCTGCAAGTGGCAGCAGCTAAAAGGTTAGGGAAAGCTTCCTTTGAGTGGATTGAAAGCAACTAGTCTGCTTGAGACCATTCAAATCACTAACACTTTGGACATTCAAGAGCAGGAAAAAAGCTAGGGCTAATGTCAATATAGAAACAAACAAACAAACAAAACCCAACCCACCCAGGGATCAAAGTGGCTGAAATTTGTAGGTGTTTCTGGCTCCATTGTCTTTGACTGGAATCAGTCAATCTTGAATTTCAGGTTCCGGGGCAGATTAAAAGAGTGTTATCTATATTTGCAATTCCAGAACTACAAAGCCACTGCAAATTCCTCATTGTAACTGTTGCAAAACCTTCCCTCCAAAACACGGAAAATGTCACTGCCATTTAGCCTAGGATATAGCTTTAAACCCTCACTGTTCATTAACATAGGCTATAGGCTGGGGGCGGCTAGGTGGCGCAGTGGATAAAGCACCGGCCCTGGATTCAGGAGTACCTGAGTTCAAATCCGACTTCAGACACTTGACACTTAACTAGCTGTGTGGCCCTGGGCAAGTCACTTAACCCCCATTGCCCTGCAAAAAAAAAAAAACAAAAAAAAACAACATAGGCTATAGGCTATCTAAATAAAGGACCTAGAGATGGAGAAGGACCTTAAAGTCCATGTCACTCAGAGCCATCACTTTACAGGTGAGGGAAGTGAGACCCAGTTGGGTTGTGATGTTACCCCAGACACACAGGTGCCTGCAATTGAAATTACAGGCAAGTGAACCAACCTTGATTTGCTCATCTGCAAAATAAATATAATGATGTCTATAAGTACCTACCTCATAGGGTTGGTATAAAGTGCTTTACGAATTTTAAAGTAATACATAACCGTCTGTTCTCATGATCAAAGTTCACCACTACCTCCTGTCCCCTGTCTTATTGCTGCTGGAGCCAACTGGAACTCAGGAAACATGAGATTGTAATAATCATCCCAGGTGGCATTTCTCTACAGTTTTATAGTTGCAAATAGCCTCATACTTTATCTGCTTTTCATAAACTAGAAGGAACCTTAGAAGCCTTCCAGCCTCATTTTCCAGATGAGGAGACTGAGACAGAGGTTAAGTGACTTGCCCACAGTCACACAGATGGTAAGCATTTGAGGTGGACCAGATAGCACTGACTCCAAGGGCACCCCACCCACCCACTGTTTCCTTCAAATGCACGCCTGCATTATCCAGATTATTATTTCTCTCAGAGACACAGTGGAGGATATGGTGCCTATTTTGGTCCCTGGTCAAAACAAACTGATTGGCAGTTTACAACAAGGAGCATCTAATCTGGCACATTAGACAAACATTTTCCAAGTTTAAATAAAAGGCGGATGCCCAGGAGTGTTCTGACAGCCCCTGCAATCCCTCACAAGCCCATAGTTTAGCAGGCTCTCTCTCCTTCCCCTCCCACCATCAGAGACCTCGGCTCCATTGCCTTTTAAGAGAGCCAAGCGGGCAAGCAAGCAGGCTCATTTACTATGGAGTCTTCATTAAAGTAGGGCAAGTGTGAAGTTTTGCTTAAGGAAGCTAGAGTTGTAGGAGGGGTTTCCTTTGCTTCATTGGTAACTTCATGGGATAGGGCAGTAAGTCACTGAATGTTTTTCTTTAAACCACAGATATGAACTGCGTGGGCTTTATTATTTTTTTTTAAAACCACCATTTAACCACAGGCTTTGGCAATTCTGCTGAGATCAACAGAACTGGGATAAATTGAGGGATTCAACACACCCAAATCATTGCTTTTTATTCTTGCTCCCCCCTCTCCCCCCATCATCTCCAGTTCCAAAGCTTTCAACTCCAGGCTCCCTCCCTTTCCTTTGCTGGTTTTGCAATTCTTTTCAGATGGGGCCCTTAGCAAACCAAATTTGAGCTAGCTATCCTCTGACCTTTGACAGAATTTCGAAACGCAAAATATTAACCTCAATTGGATCTATTCCTGAACTGAACAAGGTAAGTAGCCCAGCGCAAACCATTACACTTATAAAATCTATACCCTGGGAAAAATTCCTTTAGAAGGAGGTGGGGGGTGGGAAGCAAAACTCCACTATTTGCCTTAGATGGGATTCTTGGGGGGAAAGTACTGAGGACAACAGACGGGATGTTTAAAGGTTAATTATTAATGGGCAACCTTTCTTAACAAAGTATCCATCATCCATTATTTTTCAGTTGTTTGGCTACAGAATTTAGCCAGGAGGCCTGTGTGCTAAGAAGGAGCCAAAAGAAATGGAAAGTTCACTGTGGGCTTTCCTTTTTTTACTCTTCTCCATCCTTGTCCAATTAAATGCTTATGGAAGAAGTCCCGATCCAGGTAAGAGTCTCTCTTTGGGGGGGGAATATGGATTTTCTTGAAAATCTTTGATAGAAAGAATTGAGGGGTCCTGATTATATTGGACTGAACCCATTCTTTACAAGTGATCCATAGTCCTCTTTTTATCATCATCTGGTTGAAAGGGAAATGAAGTTGCTTAGTATCAGGCTGGAAATTTTTGGAATTTGCTTTGAAAATCACTCCAAGGTTGAGTCTCTAAAGTCCCTCCAGACAGAAGCTAGTGGCTATCACACCCGTCAGTGAATGCTTTTGCAAGCGACTGATTCCTTCCCATTATCATTTGAAATTATTTGAAATCTGAAGAAATCATTGCCAATCTCTGGAAAGAGAAATCTTGAATTGTCTAGACCTCACAGATGCTTGAATTGAATAAGTGAATGGAATGTTGAGTAAGTAGAAGGAATTTGCAAGAAAAAGATATCTATTCTTGGCTACTTCTGGTCTAAAGAAGTACTTCTTTACTTTTTGTAATTATTTTTGGTTTTGGTTTTGGTTTTGGTTTTTAGTGAGGTAATTGGGATTAAGTGACTTGCCCAGGGCCACACAGCTAGTAAATGTTAAGCGGTCTGAGGCAGATTTGAACTCAGGTACTGCTGACTCCAGGGCCCGTGCTCTATACTAGCTGTGTGGCCCTGGGCAAGTCACTTAACCCCAATTACCTCACTAAAAAAAAAAAAAAATTATTATATTGGGGGTTAGGGGCAGCTAGGTGGCGCAGTGGATAGAGCACCAGTTCTGGATTCAGGAGGACCTGAGTTCAAAACTGACTTCAGACCCTTGATGCTTACTAGCTGTGTGACCCTGGGCAAGTCACTTAACCCCAATTGCCTCACCAAAACCAAAAAAACAAACAAACAAAAATAATTATTATATTGGGGGTTGTGTTTTCTTGTTTTGCTTTGCTTTTGTTTTGCTAAAGCATGATTCTGAGGAATCTACCTCCAGTGACCTAGGTTTTGCCTGAAATGTCATGAACTTGATTGGCAAATTCTAAATTCTTACACAATATGAAACATGAAGATTCTCCTTGCCTGACCAGAGATTATTAACAACTTGATTGTCAATCGATGTGTTATATGAACTCAGAACATTAATGAATGATATGATTTGGCTCAGTCCTTAGGACAGCTTAAAAAAAAAAGATTTAATTAAGTTGGATTAGCTAAATGGATTTTTTTCTTTTACCTGAAACTACAAATCTATCATGTACAACTCCTGGTTAATGACTAGTGATAGAAATAGGGAGACACACTCCCACCTTACCAGCTGAGGTTTGGGGGAGTGAAGAAGCTTTGGAGCAGACACTTTGATTTTGCCCTTAGTAAATTGTTTTGGGACCTACCTATGGCCCTTCTGGGCAAGGAGAATATAAAACCAGTTTTAGGACTTGGTTAGCCCAACTTCTGAGATCCCAGGAACCTCCTCTATTGGCTGCTTTTCCTTGCCTTTGCTTTTTATCCCATTTTTACTTTCCAGTGATGCTTTTCGCTCCCTTGTGGATTTCCTCTTACTTGGAGGTTGTTTGTATGTTTTTGCTAAAGGAATTGTTTATTTGAACAGTTGGGTTCTAAGTAAGCCATTGCACCAGATTTAGAATACTACCTAGACAATAATAGGTAGTAATCCTGAGGTAGGGTTTGGAGGGAGCAGATTATTGGACTGTGCTTTGTTTTGTTGTTGTTGTTGTTGGGTTTTTGTCCCCACAAAACATACTAGCATGAAGAACTGCTGTCATCTTTCTGGAACTAGGAGGGAAACAAACATTTAATAAGCACATTAGAGGTAGCTAGATGGTGCAGTGGATAGAGTGCCAGGATTGAAGCCAGGAAGACTTGACTTCAAATCCAGCCTCGGATACTTAGTAGCTGTGTGACCCAGGGCAAGTCACTTAACCCTGTTTACCTCAGTTTCCTCATCTGTAAAATAACCTAGAGAAGGAAATGGCAAACCACTCCAGTATTTTTGCCAAAAAGAGTGGGATATGATTGAAATGACTGAACAACAAACATGTACCAGGTACTGTGGAAGTTGCTTTACTAATATCTCATTTGATCTTCACAACAACCCTTTGAAGTAGATAGTGTTATTATGTCCATTTTACAGTTGAAGTTGGCTTGCCCAGGTTCATACAACTAGTAAGTATCTGAGGTAGGATTTGAAACAGGTCTTCCTGACTACAGGCTATCACTCTATCTACTTCACAATCTAGCTGCCTCTAGAGCAAGCATATTAGGGATCTGGACTCCGGGAGAAATATTAAAGAATTCTGGTACCTTCTTGCCCGATTTTTAAGTGGATATATGTGTGTATACATACATAAATACCATGTCTTTTAGAAGTATCAGATATGTAGCCTACAACACTCTCAAGTGCAACCTAAGCCAGATTATATTGTAATTGGGAAGCATTTAGCCAAAGAAATACAATAAAACAGATTTTAAATGTATATGCATATATACATATATATATATATTTCATTAAAGATTTCCTAATTACATTAAAAGATTTAACATTCTTTTTTTTAATTTTGAGTTTCAAATTCTCTCCTACCCTTCCCCCACCCTTTGAGAAGCCAAGCAATATGCTATCAATTATACATGTGAAGTCATGCAAACCATATTTCCATATTAGCCATTTTGCAAAAGACAACATACACACAACAAGAAAAATAAAGAAAGTGAAAAAAGTGTGCTTCATTCTGCACTTGGAGATGTTCTCTCTCTGAAGGTGGATGCCATTTTTCATCATAGGCCCTTTGGAATTGTCTTGATCAGAATAGCCAAGTCTTTCACAGTTGATTATCACCATTACAATATTGCTGTTACTGTATGCAATGCTCTCCTGGTTCTGTTTACTTCACTGTGCTTCAGCTCATATAAGTCTTTCCAGATTTTTCTGAGAGTATCCATTTCTTATAGCATAATAGTATTCCACCACTATCCTATCACAACTTGTTTAGCCATTTCCCAATTGATGGGCATCCCTTCATTGTCTAATTCTTTGCCATCACAAAAAGAGCCACTATAAATATTTTTGTACAAACAGGTCCTTTTCCCTTTTTGTTTTATTTCTTTGGGTATTATATTGCTGGGTCTAAGAGTATGCATAGTTTTATAGCCGTTTAGGCATAGTTCCAAATCATTCTCCAGAACAGTTTGACCAGTTCACAATGCCACCAACAGTACATTAACATCCCTATTTTTCTATATCCTCTCTAGCATTTGTCATTTTCCTTTTCTGTCAAAACATAGATATTGGGTTTTGTTTGTTTGTTTGTTTGTTTTTGGTGGGGCAATAGGGGTTAAGTGACTTGCCCAGGGTCACACAGCTAGTAAGTGTCAAGTGTCTGAGGCCAGATTTGAACTCAGGTACTCCTGAATCCAGGGCCCGTGCTTTATCCACTGCGCCACCTAGCTGCCCCTCATAGATATTGTTAATATGTGGTTTTCTAAATCACCATGGGGCCCATAGATGTTCTTGTGTATGGTTCAGTAGCCCGGTTTTTATTGGAGTTTGACATCACTGCTTTAGCTTATTTTCCAACTTAAATATTCATAATAATAAAAGTCCTAGCACAAAAAATTGGAACTCTAAATATAGTGAGGCAGTAGCTTGATGAAGTGGAAAGAGCATTGACTTAGAGTCACAAGAACTGAATTTGAGTGTGCCATTTATTACCTACGTGACCTTGGGCAAGTCGTGTAACCTCATTGGGCCTTATTTTGTTACACGTAACTTGTCATTTCTACAATAATTTGTAATAGTAATTTATTAACAAAAATTTGTAAAAATGAATGAATTGGATTAGTTGACTGACCTATAAGGTCCTTTCTCATTCTAGATATATGATCTTGGGATGTTACATTTTAGAGGATTTTTTTTTGTTTAAAAAAAAGATCAACAACTAGGGGCTACTTATGCTGGCTCTAACCTTTCCCCTAGAATGTTTTTGTAATAGGAGACTTTTGGTTAGAAACCAGAGAGTGGAATTTGAGGCTGATGGGAAGAGTAGATGAAGTTTCTTTCTTTTTTTTTTTTTAGTGAGGCAATTGGGGTTAATCGACTTGCCCAGGGTCACACAGCTAGTAAGTGTTAAGTGTCTGAGGCCGGATTTGAACTCAGGTACTCCTGACTCCAGGGCCGGTGCTCTATCCACTGCGCCACCTAGCTGCCCCTAGATGAAGTTTCTTGAGACTTGTGAAGATAGGCCTGTATTTTCTGGAGCCAATCTGGTATGTGTTGGCTTGTTGGTTTCTCAGGATTCCCAATCATTCAAAACACAGGGAGAATGTGGCAGGAATATTTTGCTCAGCACACAATTTTCAGAAGAAGGAAATCCAGCCAATCGACAACCATATGAAACAAATATTCTAAGTCACTAAATAATTAGAGAAATGAACATTTTAAATAACTCTAAAGTTCTACTTCATATCCATCAGAGGCAGTAGATGGAGTGCTGGATCTGGAGTCAGGAAAATCAAAGTTCAAATTCCACCTCAGATACTTTGCAACCCTGGACAACTCACTTAACCTCTGTCTGCTTCAATTTCAGTATCTATAAAAGGTGCATAAGAGCACCTACCATCCAGGCCTCTTGTGAAAATAAAATGGGATATTTGTAAAGCACTCTGAAAACCTTAAAGTTCTATATAAATTTAAAAATGTAAATAATAAACATTTTTAATTTTAAAAAAATTTTTAATGGGGGCAGCTAGGTGGCACAGTGGATAAAGCACTGACCTTGGATTCAGGAGGACCTGAGTTCAAATCCGGCCTCAGACACTTGACACTTACTAGCTGTGTGACCCAGGGCAAGTCACTTAACCCTCATTGCCCTGAAAAAAAAATTAAAATTTTTAAAAGTTCTATATAAATGTCAGTTATTATTGTTTTCTTTTTTTTTCAGGGCAATGAGGGTTAAGTGACTTGCCAGGGGTCACACAGCTAGTAAGTGTCAAGTGTCTGAGGCCGGATTTGAACTCAGGTCCTCCTGAATCCAGGGCCAGTGTTTTATCCACTGCGCCACCTAGCTGCCCCCATCAGTTATTATTATTGTTGTCATTGTTACTATTACCTTGACAAAACTGCAAAAGAAGAAAATGACAAATGTTGGAGGGGCTGTGAGGGGAAGAATAATACCCTGATACACTGTTGTTGAAGCTGTGAATTAACCCAGTCATTCTGAAAAGCAATTTGGAACTATACCCACAAAGTCACTAAACACTACATAATCCCTGACCCAGGACTAGGCCTATGCCCCAAAAAGATCTAAGGAAAAGGACCCATATAAACCAAAGTATTTATAGCATCAGGTTTTGTAGTGACAAAGAACTGAAAACTAAGGAGTTGCCCATCAGGGAATGGCTGAACAAATTATGGTGTTTGAATGTAATGGAATATTATTGTGCTCTAAGAAATGGAGAAAGGGTCATGTTCCACAAATGAGAAGCTGCAAATCAGCTAGTTGTTTGGTATAGCTTTTTTTTTGGGGGGGGGGGCAGGGCATGGGGGTTAAGTGACTTGCCCAGGGTCACACAGCTAGTAAGTGTCAAGTGTCTGAGACCGGATTTGAACTCAGGTACTCTGAATCCAGGGCCAGTGCTTTATCCACTGTGCCACCTAGCTGCCCCAGCTCTTATGTTTTTAAGACTACTCTGTTATTTGGCTACCTCCCAGGAGCATTTTCTGTGGGAACATCAGCATGGCATCAAAGATAGAGAATCCTTCAGGCAGTCAGGAAGATCTGGGTTCAAATCCTGCTAATGGCTTCTCCCATCTGTGTTACCCTGGGCAAGTCACTTAAGCTCTTGGCAGAACAGGGCAGATCGGCATTGGTAGAGGGCATTTGCTCACTGGGAGTTCTCTATCCTATTAGAATCACAGGTCCCTTCTTTTCCCCTCCCTCCCCACCCCACCCCACTCCCCCATCCCCTGCATCATTCTGAAACATTTCAAACTCTCAGGACTTCTTTCCAAGACTCATGGGGTTTGCTTATACATATCCTCATGATTTAAAAGACAAGATTTCCTAAGAAATGATCCTGAGACAGGGAAGTAAGATCAATTCTTAATTATCCAAACAAATTGATATCTTGGAGAGTAGCATATAAACAGAACCCAAATGACCAAAATTTGTAACCCTGCCGCCCCACTGTGGAAAGACCTTGATCTGTTAGAATTTGATGAAGTGTGGGGGCAGAGAGTGATGGATTTGGAGATGAAAGACCTTGATTTGAATCCTGTATCTACCTAATCCTTATGGGCTGTGTGACCTAGGACAAGTTACTGTACCTCTCTGGGCCTGTGTCTTATTGGTAGCTTCCTAGGTCCATACCAGCTCAACATCTATGATAACCCTATAGTCCTGTCTCCAATGAAAGAGCCTACTTCTCAACTCTGGGACTTGGAGGTTGGAGGCAGGGTTAGGGAGAAGACAAGGAGTTTCTGATGACATGAAACTCAACAGACACTTTCCCAGAGAAGCCATATTTTATATACCACCACAATATCTCTAAGAACAAAGCTCATAAGCCAGAAAGCGCTTCAAAGGCCACATGGTCCACACACACCCACTTTTTTGAGGAAGCAATCTGGATTAAGAGACTTGCTCAAGGGGCAGCTAGGTGGCGCAGTGGATAGAGCACCGGCCCTGGAGTCAGGAATACCTGAGTTCAAATCCAGCCTCAGACACTTAACACTTACTAGCTGTGTGACCCTGGGCAAGTCACTTAACCCCAATTTCCTCACTAAAAAAAAAAAAGAGAGAGAGACTTGCTCAGGGTCACACAACTAGTAAATGTCTGAGGTGAGATTTTAACTTGGGTCCTCCTGACTTCAGGGCCAGTGCTCTATCCACTGTACCACCCAACTGCCCCAACATACCCACAGGTAGAAGGTATCAGAGGTAGGATGTGAACCCAGCTTTTCTAGACTGAGTCGGTAGTCTTTCCACCTTAACATGTTACCTCAACATGTTCCAGTGACATACTTTATTGTCAAAAGCTTCCTTATCAGCAGTGAAAAGAACATAGCCTTGATAGCAATACATTTTAAGACATCAGAAGGAGTGAGTTAGGGTTTGAGATTGTAATTCAATACTTTTAAAAAAGTGTCAGATGTGTCAGGAAAGATAAAATATGCAATCTCCGTCAAAGGACTAAATCAAGCCATTGTTACATACATTGTGATTCCAGATAAAGAGATTTCCCCTAAGGCCTTGCTGATGCTCAAAAATTCTTTTAATAGAGTACCAAGCCTTTCATGATGTTTTTTTTTTCCTTTCTCTCTCTCTTTTTTTAAAAATCACTATTGTGATTTCATTGGTACAGGGAATTCCCGGTGAGTAAATGCCTTCTACCAATGCTCATCAGCAACAGCTCTGCTGCAGCTTTTACTCTAAAGAATTGTCAAGGGCACTGAAAGGTGACTTTCCCAGGGTCCCATAGGCACAATGTGGCACAGGTAGGACTTTAAAATGGGTGTTCCTGTCTCTGAAGTTGTTTTCCCAACCACTATTTTAAGCTGCCTTCATTTCTCTCCCTCTCTCCCTCTCTCCCTCTCTCCCTCTCTCCCTCTCTCCCTCTCTCCCTCTCTCCCTCTCTCCCTCTCTCCCTCTCTCCCTCTCTCCCTCTCTCCCTCTCTCCCTCTCTCCCTCTCTCTCTCTCTCCCTCTCTCTCTCTCTCTCTCTCTCTCTCTCTCTCTCTCTCTCTCTCTCTCTCATCTCTTGGCAATCAAGGTTCAGTAATTTGCCCAGGCATATACCTACTAGGTGTCCGACATCACATTTGAACTCGGGTCCTCCTGATTCCACAGCCAGTTCTCTATCCACTGTGCTACCTAACTGCCCTTCTGTTCATTTCATCATTGGAAGTAAAAGGAAGAAAATACAAGTGTTTAAGGAAAGTAACAGTAATAATCCTTTGCCTGACTGTAATACACTATTTTCATTATTATTCTCAAAACAACATACTTTTATATATATTACTTTACATTTATAAAGGGTTCTGTTTCTGACTAGCCTGTAAGATAAGCAAAGATAGTATTTTTTTCTTTAATAGTATTTTTTTCCAGTTACATGTAACGATAACTTTCAACATTCGTTTTTACAAGATTTTGAGTTCCAAATTTTTCTCCCTCCCTCCCTTGCCTCCCTACTCCCAAAGACAGCAAGCAGTCTGATATAGGTTATACAGTACAATCATGTTAAACATATTTCCACATTAGTCATGTTGTAAAAGAAGAATTAGAACAAAATGGAAAAACCTCAAGAGGGGGGAAAAATCCACAAAGGAAAAAGTAAAAATAGTATGGTTCAATCTGCATTCAGATTCCACAGTTCTTTTTCTGAATGTGGAGAGCATTTCCCATCATGAGTTCTTTGGAAATGTCTTGGATCTTGTGTAGCTGAGAAAAGCAAAGTCTATCACAGCTGATCATCATACAATATTGTTCTTACTGTATATAGTGTTTCTTCTGGTTCTGTTCACTTCACTCAGCATCAGTCCACTTAAGTCTTTCCAGGTTTTTCTGAAATTTACCTGCTTATCATTTCTTATAGCACAATAAAATTCCATTACATTCATATACCACAACTTGTTCAGCCATTCTCCAATTGATGGGCATCCCCTCAATTTCCAATTCTGTGCCACCACAAAGAGAGCTGCTATAAATATTTTTGTACATGTGGATCCTTTTCCCTTTTTTATGGTCTCTTTGGGATACAGACCTAGTAGTGGTATTACTGGGTCAAAGAGTATGCACAGCCCCATAGCCCTTTGAGCATAGTTCCAAAATGCTCTCCAGATTGGTTGGATCAGTTCACAGCTCCAAGGGTGGTGTTATTTTGTCCATTTTACTGATAAATAAAGGTGAGCTTCCAAAGGAGGAAGAAATTTGACCAAGGTCATATGCCTAGAGATTTTAATTCCAAATATGGTGTTCTTTTTACTCACTATGCCATAATTCTTCCAGCCAATCAACAAGTATAAATGATGTAACAGGAGATCCTTTCAAGTTTTTTTCTACTACACTAGGGATCAGGGAGCAGGACAATGGACACCCAGAGGGGAGGAGAGGAATGGCCATTGTGGTGGGGGTGGGGGGGAGGTATAGAAAAGAAGGGAGGCTGAGGACACTAAAGACAAACTGTTGACTTCATAATTTTGCTAAGGGTCAGCCCTGTTGGCCTTCAACTTTGTGTAGGCAAATAGAAACTATGTTCATAGATGGTTTTTGTCCTGGAAATATATACGTGGGCAGAACTTAGCATGAACACTGCTACTGAGCAGTATGATATTGACTCACCTGACTTATTTGGTTGGTTGGATTTTAATATGGTTGACTTTGTTATGAGAGAACTTTGATCCTAGAGGATTCATTAATGGAGCATTAGTAGTATAGTTGTAGGTCAAAATGTGTTTTTGTGAACTAGCTTGGAAACCCAGTCCCATTATTTCTATGGGAAAATAAATGCCTTCCAAATTCTGGATCACCACCCTACAAACCAACTTGGGTAGCTGAATGTAACTCTGCACTATAAGCCCCCTGATTTTGACACTATATTCTTGATAGTCTTGACACTGACACATAGTTTACCCTGTTAAGTTATGTCTGGTCCTGAAAGCTATCTCTATTAGTGAACACCTAGCATGCTTGTAGCTAATATGTGAAATTTATCCTGGTGTTATCTGGGAAAATATATATTATTTTGTCAAGATATCTTCTTCAATTTTAAGATCAACTTTTCTTATTTTTTTTCTTAGATTGTATAGGTCTTACAGATATATATATATATATAGTAGATATTATATAATATAGGTACTATGGATATTTATAGGTATAGTTTTATTCTTCAGAAGCTTTGTGGATAGTGAGTTAACCTCAGAATCAGGAAGACCTGAGTTCAAACCCTGCCTCTAATAGACTGAGTGTATTACTCTGGACAAGTCTATAAATTTTAGAGAAGATGCCAGGCTGCATTAGGAGAAGTTCCTCCCTCAAAGCTCCCTATATCAACAAAATCACAGATATGGTCAAATAAAATCAAAAGTCTTTACTCAATTTATAGTCAAGATTAATATTTTTTAATTTCCTGATTCTTTTCCCCCCACAATTTTAAATACATTTTTAAAAATAGAGAATAATGGGGTAATTGGGAGGAGGCCACAATTTATTGAACTGGACATTTGCTATGGACTAGGTATGTGCTGTATACAGAACCTTGCTAAAGAACTTTATGATGCAGCAGCTCCTGATTGGTCCCCAGGTGTCCATGTGCCTAGGGGATGTGTGGAGATAATTGGTTACTAATCCAAGAACTACTTACTCAGTAGCACCTACCTCCCTTAGGGAGGTAAGAGAAAAGTTCCTCCCTCTTTTGAGCACATCCCTTGGGACTTTATTAGTTTTCCCATGGACTTCCAGAAAGGGAAGGGATTTCTGTCTTTTACTATATCTTTTGTTTCATTTCCCAATATGCCCCATCCCTGTCTAGAGAGCCATCCCTTATAACAAAAGATAAAAAAGAATATACTTCAGCAAAACTAACACATCAGTTAAGTCTTAGGGTATTTGTTCTCCCTTTCTGCCTCCATGGCCACCCCCTCCAGTCCCAACCCCTTCAAAGAAAGAAAGGGGAGAGCTGTATTCTAGAACCTCTTCTTCAATGCAAAACTTGGCTTTCATAATTTAAACAGCATTCAGTTGCGATTTTTGTTATTGCTATTTCTCTTTCCATTTAGATCACTATAGTTGTATATATGGTTTTCTAGTTCTGTTTACTTCACTCAGTGTCAGTTATTATGTCTTCATATACCTTTCTGCATTCTTCATACTCAGTCATGGTCCAGTGGTTAGTGCTGGATCTGGAATCAGGAAGTCCTGAGTTCAAATCTGACCTCAGGTACTTACTAGCTGTGTGACCCTGGGTAAGTCACTTAACCCCTATTTGTTTCAATTTCCTTATCTCTAAAATGAGGATTATATAGCACCTAACTCCCAGTATTGTTGTGAGAATCAAATGAGATAATAATTGTAAAGCACTTACAACAGTGCCTGACACATAGTAAATGCTATATAAATGTTAGCAGTTGTAATTATTATTCTTTGTAGTTCAGTAAAATTCCATTGTATCCAGGTAACATGATTTGTTAGCAATTCCCCAGTCTCTTAGCATCTACTTTGAGTTCTTTACTACCAAAAAAAATGCTACTGTATATATTTTAATGTAGGGAGGAATTTTCTTTCTATCTTAGACTTTCTTGGGGTATATGCCTAACAGTGGGCTCTCAGGTTTGAAGAGAAGGGACATTTTGCTTACTCTCTTAGTCTACTTCCAAATTGTTTTCCAGAATGGTTGGGCTGAATCACAACTTGACCAAGAGTGTGTATATCTTTCTACTACCCCTCCAATTTAAACTATTCCCATATTTTGTCATTTTTACCAATTTGCTGGATATGAGGTGAAACCAAAATTGTTTGATTTGCTTTGCTCTCCTAACTGATTTGGAATACTCTTTTTTAATGGTTATTAGTGGGTTGAGAATGGCTGCGTATATTCAATGACTTTCTTTGAATGGTATTCATTGTTATATATTTGCGCTAGCCCCCTATATATCTTAAATATTAAATCTTTATTGGAAATATTTGATGCAAAGATTTTTCCTAATCACTTTGTTTCCTTCCCTTCCTAAGTTCATCAAGCTGGTCAATACAAAAGCTTTTTCAATTTCATGCATCTATACTCTATAGTATATCCTTTATAATCACCTCTCTTTTCTTTTTTACCCACTTAATAGTATTTTATTTTTTCAAACTACATGTAAAGATAGTTTTCAACATTCATTTTTATAAGATTTTGAGTTCTAATTTTTCCCTCCCTCCCTCCCCACCCCTCCCCCAAGACAGCAAGTAATCTGATATATCACTTCTCTTTTCTTATTTAAGAATTCTCCCCTAGCTGTAGCTAATCTGGTTCCTTTCTAATCTTATTTTATGCTGTGATCTTTAATGTTTGTCATATTTTGAGATTATTGTAGTATATGGTAAAAAGCTATTAAGTTAATTCTAATAGCTTTGGAACTTTTCAGTTTTTCTAGAAGTTCTTATCAGAGAGTTCTTTCCCAAATACTTTTTTATGTTCATGGGTTTTTTTCTAAATACCAGGTTCTTGAATTCAGCTATTTCTTATTCATCTTTATCTAATCTGTTCTACTGATCTACTTTTCTCCTTTTTAAACAATGTCAAATAGTTTTGATGATTACTCTTTTTTTTTTTTTTGCAGGGCAATGGGGGTTAAGTGACTTGCCCAGGGTCACACAGCTAATGAGTGTCAAGTGTCTGAGGCCGGATTTGAACTTAGGTACTCCTGAATCTAGGGCTGGTGCTTTATCCACTGTACCACCTAGCCACCCTGATGATTACTCTTTTATAGTATAATATGAGGTCTGGAGATGCTATTCCCCTCCATTACTATTCAGATTTAGTATATTATTAAGTCTCCATTTAGGGGGTCTATCTTTTATTTCTATGTATTAAAAGTTATGTTACATTTTCTGTTCTCTAAAGTATGTGTTTAGTACTTTATTTCTTACATTTATTTATAGTTTTCCCTGTGTACTAGCACATGGACTATTTTTTTGTTTTGTTTTGTTTTTTTCAGGGCAATGAGGGTTAAGTGACTTGTCCAGGGTCACACAGCTAGCAAGTGTCAAGTGTTTAAGGCCGGATTTGAACTCAAGTCCTCCTGAATTCAGGGCCAGTGCTTTATCCACTGTGCCACCTAGCTGCCCTACATGGACTATTTTTGTAAAAGTACCATGTGATGTTAAAAACATGTACATTCCTTAAGGTTCCCATTCAGAAGATGCTAAGTCTTTCATCTCTAAATTCTTACCAGTTTGTTCAGTTTTATCTTTTTCCTTTCTGTTTATCCTTCGGTTACATCTGTATAACTGAGAAACGGATCCTAAAATCTCCTAGAAATATTGTTGCTTGCTGTCTGTCTTTTTGCAGCTTCTGCTCTAAGAATAAAAATATAAATATAAGCCATTAATACTGATCTATCTTAAAACATTTTTAAAAGTTTTTTAAAAAACTTTTAACAAGAAAAAATATAGACAAAATAATAGCTGGCTTCAAGTATTTGAAGGGCTATGTACAAAAGGGATTAGATTTATTTTGCTTGCCCCCAAAGGGCAGAACAAAGAGGAATATGTGGAAGTTGAAAAGAATTAGATTTAGATTCTCTCTCATGAGAGAAAACTGAATAACATTGAGAGATGCCCAAAAGTGAATTGAGTTGCCTTAGAAGTATGGGGGAAAGCTGCTTTGTGGCAATATTGGATTATCCAATAAGCACATTAGGCAAGTGTTGAAAGGTGAAGTTTAGCATTTACCTGTATCACTGGGAGGAAATGAGCAGTTGCCAGAAATATTGTAGAGGGAATTCCTATTCCTATTCAATATGTGTTGCTAGTGTGATACAACATTCAGAAAAGCTAATTTGGTTGTAGGCTACACTGAGAGGCATAATGTTCCGGACTAAGGAAGTGATCCACTGTTCCTGTTTGGTCAGGACACATCTGATCTCCTGAATGGGGATGGGGAGGGCAATGTTAGGAATATATTCAGAAACTATTATTATGTAAAAACAAAAGGCATTAATAAAAAATAAGATCAAACTTTTTAAAAGTCTCATGTTGGTTTTTATCTTTGCCCCTTTCAAACATCAAAATTTGAAAGTTAAAAAAAATGAAATCTAGGTTAAAAAATAGGTTATAAAGATAAAAACAGAACAAAGATAGAGTTGGTTTCTGAGAGTATAAGTTATATTTCAGAGTAATTTTTTTAAGAGTCATCAGACCAATACATCATGGTGTCATAGTAACTGTAGAGTCTAAAATAGTTTCGCCTTAGGATTTTGAAGGGGCCAAGTAAAGATGCTACAAAAGATATGAAAGTGTCCACATTGGACAATAAATAACTTACTTGTGACCTATGGCCGCACAGCCAGGAACTTTCCAAGCAGAGGAGACATCTTTAGGGATAGAACGTACTTTAGAGTTATCTCATCCTGCTCATCTTCCAGATGTGGAAGGTATGTTCTCAAGAGCTTAAACAATCAAGCACATACTCTATGCTAGGCACATAGTATTAACTAGAACCCTGGTCTTCTGACTTCCGCTTTAGTGTTCATTCTATGTCATTTTCAAGTATATAAGCTAATAAACCTGTTTCTCTGTTAGGCACACTAATGCATTATTGGTAGAGCTGCAAATTCTAGAAAGCAATATGTAATTATGCAAATAAGGTGGCTAAAATGCCCATACTCTTTAATCCAGAGATTCTACTGAATAGCATTTACCTTTAAGGAGCTCACTGACATTAATAATAATGATGAAGATGATGATTTTTAAATGCTCCCTATATACCAGCCCCTTTCACGGTAGCAAAGAACTGCAAGCAGAGGAGACACCATATATTGGGGAATATACACAATGACTACAATAATATAAATGGAAAGAATGACAACTGCAAAACAATAAAAAATCAATGTCACAAAATTATAAAGAACAGGTTCTCCAAGAAGAGATATGAAAAGACATCTCCACTCACTCCTTTGCAGAGGTGTAGCAGCATATGTGGAATACCACATATGGTTTTTTTTTAATGTATTGATTTTGCTGAATTTTTTCTCTCACTTTTTTCTTTTTAAAATTAAAAAAAATTGTTATAAGGGATGGCTCTTGTGGAGGGACACAGAATAAAATCTGGGGAAGGAAAAAGCAAAAGATATCAATAAAAATCTATTTAAAAAAAAAAAAAAACCCTGTCTCTCCTACCTGTGCCCACCTAATCTATATGGACAGGATGTGGGCCCTAGGACCAAAAAGAGACTATAATTCCCTCTCCTATAAACAAAATGGTGGCAGTTTGGTTCCTGAAAACACACAAAAGCAATTTGTGACCCAGAAGAAACAATATTCAGCCTGGAATTTACTTGTCATGGATTAAAACTGTTGTAGTATCTAATTAAGCACTCTCACTCAGCCAGGAGTTGGCAGGCCTGGAGATAGCATTAAGAAGAGCCCTTTTCATTTTGTGACAGCTGTGGACAAAACCGGGTAGGGATTTGTGGGGCCCCAGTTAGTTTAATATCAATCTTTTAGTAACGATGCAGGACTTTCTAGTGAGAGAACTTTTCTCAGCTGCCTTGCTCCAGAGAAAACCAAAGTTCTAAGTGGGAATGCTTTCAGGGTTAAAAGCAGTTGCGGAGAAGGGAGCTGGGACCTGAAGGAGTGGTCCAACCTTTGCCCCTGTGTGGGTTGGAAGGGAAGGGGGCCAGAGAGACACCATTGTGACAGGAATCTGGGGTAGGTAGCCCGGGAGACAGTGAGATAGAGTGCCAAGAGTTCTGTCTTTGAAGTCAGAAGTTGTTGTTGTTCAATTGTCTCAGTTGTGTCTGACTCTTCATGACCCATTTGGTGTTTTCTTGGCAAAGATACTAGAGCAATTTGCCACGTCAGAAAACCTGAGTTTTTAAATCTCTGAAGCTTGCTACTGGTGTGGCCTGGCAGAAGTCACAATCTCTGTAGACCTCAGTTTCTTCTGATATCTGTAGAATGAAGGGGGTTTGAACCAAAGAGCCTCTGAGGTCTCCTTCCTCACCATATTTATGATCTTATGAGTAGTTGTGGAACAAGGAGCCTGCAGAAGATTGTGAGTAGAGGGGCAGCTAGGTGGTGCAGTGGATAAAGCAGCAGCTCTGGATTTAGGAAAACCTGAATTCAAATCTGACCTCAGACACTTGACACTTACTAGCTGTGTGACCCTGGGCAAGTCACTTAACCCTCATTGCCCTGCCCCCCCCCCAAAAAAAAGTCATGTTCTAAGTGGAGAAACAGACCTAATGAGAAACACCATGTAACCTATAATTTCTTCCATTCATCAATGAATCTGTGATCTTCTGCATTCCTGCATTGGTACATCCATCTATACCTCATCCTATGTGACTCTTAGTCACATCTTCCCAT
The DNA here is from genome assembly GCF_019393635.1 of Dromiciops gliroides. Lineage (NCBI taxonomy): Eukaryota > Metazoa > Chordata > Mammalia > Microbiotheria > Microbiotheriidae > Dromiciops > Dromiciops gliroides. The sequence goes on along the minus strand of NC_057862.1, from coordinate 159,337,114 downwards.
AATTTCTTTTTTGAGGATTCACTCAACATACTAGGGACCTTCCTTTAGGTCTTTCTGTATTTGCTTGGGTACCAGGGCAGTACTAGGAATGGTTATTAGTCATCTTTTGTTCTTACCACATGATCAACCTGCCTCCTATTCCCATCAGTCAATTCCTGGATAATGTCTCTGGGAGTAATATCATGTCTAATTTGGAGTCAGAGGACCTGGGTTCAAATTCTGACCTTGACTAAATCATTTAATCTCTTTGGGCCTTGGTTTCTTCATCTTGCAAAGTAAGAAAGCTGGACTAGCTTTAAAACTAGGAAGCTATTATTTATATAGCACTTTTTTTTTTTAGTGAGGCAATTGGGGTTAAGTGACTTGCCCAGGGTCACACAGCTAGTAAGTGTTAAGTGTCTGAGGCCGGATTTGAACTCAGGTCCTCCTGACTCCAGGGCTGGTGCTCTATCCACTCTGCCATCTAGCTGCCCCTATATAGCACTTTTAATAGCTAAGAAAACATTTTCACATTATTATTCACACCATTATCTCATTTGGTCTTCATAATCTCCCTTTAAGGGTCTGTCCATTTATTCAACAAATAATGTATTAAGTTCCTTTTGTGTGCTAAGAGCACCGTGTTAGACTACCCGGGACGTAAAAAGGTTAGATAAAGCATTGTCTCTGTCCTCTTGGGGTTCACAGGCTATTGAGGTTGTTTTATAATCCACCAACCACCAAACCAACTGGAGCATTAATCTGGACTGCAATAAGAAGATGGCAGTCTCATCAGACAAGATTTATGATAGGTATTGCCTAGAGCCAAAACAGAGAAAAAGGAAATAATTCTCCCACCTTATCCTTTTAAGCATATTCATGGATTTCAAATTGGAAAAGCCCTCAGAGGTCATCTGATAAAACCCCTTCATTTTACAAATGAGGAAACTGAGGCCCAGAGACCAATTCGATAAACATTTATTAAGTATTGGGAAGGCAAAAAAGAGGCAAAAGACAGTCCCTGTCCTTAAGTATTTACAATCTAATGTGGGAGACAACATGCAAACAAATATATATATATAAAGTGAACTATATGCAGGATAAATAGGGAATAATTAAGAGGGGGAAAGCACTGGAATGAAGAGATGTTAGGGAAGGTTTCCTGTGGAATGTGTTGAGACTTAAAGGAAACCAGAGTCAATAGTCAGAGTGGAGGAAGAGGAACATTGCATGCACAGGGGACAAGCAGAAAAAATGCCCAGAGCTGAGAGATGGAGCGTCTTGTTTATGCAGTGGCTAAGAGGCCAGTGACATACATGATGTAAGAATACTGGAAAGGTAGGGAGGGCTAGTCTTTTGCCCCAAGTCACACAGGTAATATAAGTGGTAGAGTTGAGATCTGAACCACAATCCTTTAATCCCTTATCCAAGATTCTTTCCACTGTGCCATACTCTCTTCTCAGATATTTGGGGTTTATTCAAGTTTTATAATTGATTCTAGTTTATAATTCATAATAAATCCAAAATGGGGAACTTTGCAGAAAACCTGCCCCTTCTTTGACTGGCTAGTTGCTTTATTAGGCAACTGAATGGCCTTGAACTTGTAATCAGGAAGGCTAGAGTTCAAATACAGCCATGGATAATCAATAGCTGTTTGACCCCTGTATGTCACATTTTTCTCTGGGCCTCAGTTTCTTCATTTGTAAAACGAGGAAAACAATAGCCCCTAGCTCCCAGGGTTATTGTAAGGATAAAATGAAATTATATTTATAAAGCATTTTTAACCTTAAAATCCTTTACAGGGCGCATCTAGGTGACACAGTGGATAAAGCACTAGCCCTGGATTCAGGAGGACCTGAGTTCAAATTTGGCCTCAGACACTTGACCCTGGACACACAAGACTGTGTGGCCCTGGGTAAGTCATTTAACCCTCATTGCCCTGCAAAAAAAAAAAAAAGAAGAAAAAAGAAAGTAGACCCTTTTGAGTGGGGAAAAAATAAAATATTATTTATTTAATTAATTATTTACTTAATTAATAATTCAGTTTTGATCGCCTACTTCCCCAAATTGAGCTTCACAGATAGCCATATAAATCCCTTACCAAGATTTATTATCAGATAATGGTAAAAAAGCAGTAGTCTGGAATTCAGAAGGCCTGGGTTCTAATTCTGCCTCAATTGATAACTTACTGTGTGACCATGGGCAAGTCATCCAACCTCTCTGAGCTTTATTTCCTCATCCATAAATTAAGTATTGAATTAAATAATCTTTAAAGTCTCCTCTAAATCTAAAGTCCTCTTGTCCTGTTCTTCATTTTTCTAGGCCTAAAATAAAATTTGTTTCCTTTACTAGTCTATCAGAAATGGCATAGACTACTCAAATTCAAGGAGCAGCTTGGTAGCAAAGTGGATAGAGTTCCTGGAGTCAGGAAGACCCATCTTTTTGAGTTCAAATCTGGCCTCAGACACTTACTATCTGTGTAACCCTGGTCAAGTCACTTAACCCTGTTTGCCTGAGTTTTCTCATCTGGAAAATGAGCTGGAGAAGGAAATGGCAAACCACTCCAGTATCTTTGCAAAGAAAATCCCAAATGGGGTCATGGAGAATTGGACATGACTGAACAACAACAACTTGACCTAATGATTGCAAGACAAACCCTTTATGAAGCAATTAGAGAAGTGTAGAGGTGCAAGCTATTCATTCATTTAATATTGGACCTCAGCAATCATCTAATCCAAGCTCTTCATTTTGTTGTGGGGCTAAAACTTAACACAGAAAAAAAAAAAATTCCCCACACAACTGCCAAAGTGACATTACTAAAGCATGGGTTTGACCTTGTCACTTCTGGTCAATAAACTCCAGTGGCCCCCTATTAACCACTAGGATCAAAAAAAAATACTCTTTGGCACAAAAAGCCTTTGATAATCTAGCTCCAAGCTTCTTCTTCAGGACTGATATTACTTCCCTTTCCTTTCATATTCTTTGGTCCAGTCAAAATGGCCTTCCTCTACCTCACATGACAGCATTCTATCTCTGGTCTCCATGCCTAGGGATAGCTAAATGGCACAGTGGATAGAGAGCTAGACCTAGAGTCAGAAAGACCTCGGTTCAAATTGAGCCTCAGAAACTCACTAGCTGTATGACCCTGGGGAAGTCACTTAACCTGTGCCTACCTCAGTTTTCTCATCTGTAAAATGAGGACAATAACAGCACCTCCAAGGGTTGTTGTGAAAAGCAAATGAGAGAAATTTTGTAAAGTACTTCACACGATACCTGGCATACAGTAGGGACTTAATAAATGTTTCCCTTCCTCCTGACTTTGTATAGACTGTTTCCCATACTTAAAATGCACTCTCTCCTTGCCTCCACCTCTTAAAATTTCTAATTTTCTTTAAGACTTAGCTTAAGGCAGTTGGTGGCACATAGAGCACTGTGCCTGGACTCAGGAAGACTTGTTTTCATGAGTTCAAATCTGGCCTCAGATACTTACTATCTGTGTGACCCTGGGCAAGTCACTTAACACTATTTGCCTCATTTCCTCATCTGTAAGATGAGCTGGAAAGGAAAAGGCAAACCACTCCAATATCTTTGCCAAGAAAACCCCCACTGGGGTCATGAAGCAATTAGATACAACTGAACAAAAACCAAAAAAAAAAAAAGAAAGAAAAAGAAAGTAGGATTTTATTGAGAAAAAAAACTCCCTTTAAAAAAAAGACAGAATAAATACGATCTTTTTTTTTTTTTTAGTGAGGCAGTTGGGGTTAAGTGACTTGCCCAGGGTCACATAGCTAGTAAGTGTTAAGTGTCTGAGGCTGGATTTGAACTCAGGTACTCCTGACTCCAGGGTCGGTACTCTATCCACTGCGCCATCTAGCTGCCCCAAATACCATCTTTTTTATAAGTACTTTCCCCAAGCTCTTAGTGCCTTCCCCCCCACAACTAAGTTACCTTCTATTTCTTTTATGTCTATGTGTATGTATAGGGGGCAGCTAAATGGCACAGTGGTTAGAACCCAGCCCTGGAGTTAGGAGGACCTGCGTTCACATCCAACCTCAAACACTTACTATCCTTGTGACTCTGGGCAAGTCACTTAACCCTGTGTACCTCAATTTTCTCATCTGTCAACTGGAAATGGCAAACCACTCCAGTATCTTTGTCAAGGATACCCCATATGGGGTCACAGAGACTCAGACATGACTGAAATGACTAAACAACAACAGTAACATATATGTATATGTACATGTATATGTTGTTTCTCCCATAAGCTCCTATTTCATTTTTGACTTTGACTCGAAATCTCTAGCATTTAGCGCCTCCTGCCACATAGTAGGCATTAATATATGTGTATTGATTGCTAGGCTGAAACAGTGTTGATTTTGTGCCTTATTGTCTTTCCCTTGGCTCTCCCAAACATTATGGAATTTTTTCATAACCTGAAAATCTTGTACATGAGGAGGAAAAAAATGGTTTTATATGTAATTATGGTGCATTCCTGACAGCATCCCTGAAGGGCTTTGGATTGCTCCTGTGGTTACTCAGTAGCTGGCAAAAGGTGACTGGAGCAGACTTCATTTTTAATGGAGAATATCAGTCAGTGGAGACATGTATTATTAAAGGGAACCTTTCCCCTCCTTTGAATATTTTCTTGCTAAATTGCTTGGATTTTGTGCTGTTCTAAGCCACAGACACATTCTGAGGCAGCTTGGAGTTAAGAATAGGCGTGTATGAATAACAGCAAACAGAATTGGGAGCATGGCAGAAAAGCCCCAGCCTTCTGGAGCAGGCATTGAAATGGAGGCAAGAGGTAGGCTTGCTGAGGCAGCCTGCTTGTGTGGGGAGCCAGCTGGCAGTGGGGGGATGGGCCTCCAGCCATTCCAAACAGAATGAGTAAGATTTTCTGGCAGCCCAAGCAATAACTGGCAAGAGATCCAGAAGGAGCCCATCTATCTTGCCCGTGTCAACTCTAGGTGATAAAGTTCACTCCTCTGGCCCAGGGCCCAAAAGGATGACAATTCTTACAGAAGATATGCTTAGTATGAGTCCTAAATCTGTAGTTCCATCCTTTTCAAACTCCCCTCTTTCTGAGGGGGATGGAAAAAAGTCTTCAGCCTCCTGCCATCTGTAGGGGTAGGCCTTCCGTCACCAAGCTGAGCCCTATATGCCCCTGAAGGACTTACAGTGAAGAATAAAAGTAGGATTGAGGCTCAGGGAAAGAGCAGAGGATGAGAAAGCAAAATTCTTGAGCTCTGCCCATAGCAATCCCCAACTTATGTCTGGGTGACTGATTCCCAGCATGCATTGAGACTCCTCAAAGCTACGCCCACCCATTATGATAATAGCAGCTCACATTTCTATGGCATCTTAAGGTTCACAAAAAGCTTTCCTGATAACAGCCTTATAAAATACTATTTAAGTATTACTCTCCCCTTTTTTACAGATGAAGAAATTGAGGCTTGGAGGTACAAAGTTGGGGGCAAAAAAGAGGGGCAAACACTTTTGACTCCAGATCTAGGGCTATGTCACCTCAGCTGACATATTCTCCCTTACCCTTCTTCAAATGACAGCACCCTTCCATGTATTTGATTTTACTGCATATACATGAGCATGTCTACACACATACACACGCACACATGCCCCTATGCAAAGAAAAGTATGTTCATGGCTGAACATGAAGCTACAGCCTCCTTAGGAACTATATCACCCCAAACCCTATGAATTAGTTCCATAATCATGGCAATAATCTTATCTGGGGGAGGGTATGACCATACTGTGGGAGTCCACACAGACCTCTGGGAAATGTATATCCCAAAGGAAACATGACAGTCATGCTCAGCCATAGGGATATCTGCTTGACATGTATATTCTCTTTTAAAATGAGAATGAAATAAAAATAACTTTGTTTGGGGGAATTTCCCTAGGCTTCTGAGATAAATGAAAATATTCTGGGAGTGTCGTAAAACTATCCCTGCCCTCAAATCTTCAAGCAAAATGATGACTCTGTTTCCCTTTCTAAAGCACAGGAACAACATAAAATGGTTTGTGAATCTTAATTAAAAGATACTCCATATGTCTGTGATAGCACTATTGATTTGAAAGGGAGAAATTGCTTCCAAGCCCCCCACACACTATATTCTGAAAAGCAGATAGCTTTACATTAGAAATTGGCCCAATTCCAGTTATGGATTATATAGGAATGTTCCTAAGTCCTTCGGTTTTTCACCAAGTCAAGAAACAACTCAGAGACAGCGGTGTATGTATTTCAAGTTCCTCCTCTTCTAAGATCATAACCTCCCCAGACAGTTCGATAGTCTAACGGGAGCTGAAATCCATGCCCAGCCTTTCAGATACTTAATTTTTCAGGAGTTACACAAAATATGAGATGGTTTTATCAGTAGAAGAGAAATATCCAGGGACTGCTCAGATGCACTTCCGCAGAGGACAAGATTTAAGGAAAGAGCTAACTGGTTAGATATACCCAAAAGAAAGACCTGGAAAGTTTTTAAAAAAAAAGTTCCTATGTAAATGTAAACTATTGTTATTCAAATTTGCGAGGAAATTTACACACATTATCTTCACTTGAACCTCAAACAACCTTGTATGGTACATGCTATAAATATTATCTCCATTTTATAGATGAGGAAACTGAGGCCTAGAGAGAAATAGTTTGCCCAAGTCAACTGGCTAGTGGCAGTGGCAGAATTTAAACCCAGGTCTTCCAGACTTCAAGTCTCATGCTTTTTCAACAACATTATTCTGCTTTGCACTGGAGGCAGGGATGTTAGGGGGTATAGGTGGGCATGGGAGAAGTCAGGTTAATTTCTTTCTTTTTAACATTTCCTATTTGAGTATAAAACCTTCACAATGTACCCTGAGTTCGCTTTTTTGGGGGGTTTTTTGGTTTTTGTTTTTGTTTTTTAGTGAGGCAATTGGGGTTAAGTGACTTGCCCAGGGTCACACAGGTAGTAAGTGTTAAGTGTCTGAGGCCAGATTGGAACTCAGGTACTCCTGACTCCAGGGCCGGTGCTCTATCCACTGCGCCACCTAGCCGCCCCTATCCCTGAGTTGTTTTGTTGTATTTATTGATGCCTCTTCTGTTTATATTAGTCATTTCTATATATGCTTTTTTTGTTTTGTTTTGTTTTGTTCTGTTCTATTTTGTTTGGCCTAATTTCTCTGCGCCCTGGCTGATTTCATACCTGTGGTACATGACTACAATAAAAAATAACAGCTCATATTCATATACAGTTATCCCTTCCACATCATGACTTTCTTCATCACAGTTTCAATATAATTTGGGTTGACATAAGAAATAAAATGGGAATTTTGGGAGGGTTTTGTGGAAGCCACAAATGACAAATGAAGGCCAGCAGACAACACAAAGCCTGTGACCAAATTCTTAACCCAATTACAATAAGGTACTGTAAACACCCCAAAAAAGAAAAAGGAAAAATTCAGATTTCTTCTCTGGTACAAAGTGAGAGCCAAAAAATTTTACATGGATTTTCCATGTTGCAGGGGCACCACACCCCTCCCCTTTGCATTGTGGAAGGAATAACTGTAATACTTTATGCTTGGCAAAGTCTTTTCTTCACAAAAACCCTGTAAAGAAGGGGGTTTGCAAATATTATCTCCATTTTACAGATTAGAAAACTGAGGCTCAAAGAGATTAAATAGAAACTCTTTGAGAAAAGGAATTGTTTCAATTTTTTGTATCTCTGAAACCTAGCATGGTATTTTGCTCTTAGTAGGCGCTTAATAAATGTTTGGTAAATTGAATTATGTTGTCGTTGTTGGTCCTTCATTATATTATTAACCCACTGTAACATTGTCGAGTGAGAAAGTTGAGATTTCATTGCAGGCCCTCTAGTTTCAAGTTCCTCCCTCTTTCCACCAGGCTATAGCTTTGTCTTCAGGATACTTTTCTGAAACAGTATCTGTAGTGTTCCATACCAAGCAGCATTACTCCATATTTCAACTGTCACGGCTCCCGTTTGGGTAATGAAGTGTTATGAAGCATGTTGGAAGCCATCAATTAATGCTTAACTCTATGTTTGTTGGGCAGTATTTCCAAGGATGCTCAATTAGGATCCAGATCAGATGTAAATCTCTCCCCTCCTTGTTCAATTGCTTGAGATTTTTTTTTTAAAAGAAGCCACCCTGCAAAATCCCCCAAAGAAATTGAGATTTATGGGTCAATGTCAATATCAACACATGCTGGCTATTATTTGAAAGTCTCCTCTGCTCTCAGGACTGATTGCTATTTACTTAGAAAGATAAATGTGACTTCATAAGCCATTGACATTGCTATTTCAAATGGGTTTAGAAAAGAATTTTTTCCTCCTCCCACCACACCTCCCCTCCCCCACTAGGTTTTGTTCTTTTGTTCCATTTTTCTTCTGACAGTTTCATGTCCCACTCCAACCTCATACAAGCAATATAGGTCAGAGTTACGCCAGGTTGGAGGCACTAGGAAGGTCAAGGTCATAGACACAAATAGGATCATAGCATCATGTATTTAGAGCTCTAAAGGATTTTGGAGATCACTGAACCCAATTGTCTCATTTTATCTTTGTGAGAACCAAGGTCCAGAGAGGTTGAGTGATTTGTCCAGAGTCGCACAGCTAGTAAGTGTCCGAAGGTAGGATTCAAACACAGATCTTCTTGTGTCCAAGTTTAGAACTCTTGCTTGGATAAAAGGTGTGAGGAAGATTCCTTTGCCCTGTGAAGGATTCTGCATAGACGTAGACATAGAGATAAGGATAAAGATAAGGATAAGTCATCACCTGCCACATTCAATGCACCACACTAGGCACTAGAGCTATAAGGAAAAAAACAAGAGTCCTTACTTTAAAGGAAATTATGTTTTACTAGGGGTGTTAGGAACTGATAAACTGAGGCATAACTCCTGGTTTGATACAAAGAAGGAAGGCCATTTTATTATGATCTTGCAAAAAAGGGCACGCACTCTAGAAGAGTGGCATGCTTTGTCACAGCAAACTTCCATTTTTAGCCTAGATCTAATGCAAAGTCCCTCCCCCATCAGGGTTCCCATTCTTTGCGACACTTCTGAACATGTAGACCCCCTCCCCCCAAGGGGCACCATCACTGTCCCCACCCCGTGGGACAACCAGACCCTAAGATTTTATAATTCTTTGTTATCTAACTTCCGTAAACCACGGCTAACTCTGCAGGGAAAGGAAGAAAAATTTGGGGATGGGGGGTGGGGATAAATCCCTAGGGCTTGAATAATGTAATCTGTTCTTATCTGAGAGGAGCCTCCTCTACTGGTTAACTGTTAACTCAGCAGGAAAAGGAAGGAATGGGGGAGATGGGGGAGAAGAAGCCCCCAGGACTTGATTAATGTAACCTGCCCACTGAGGAGAACATATTATTCCTCTCAAGGGGGATACAATATGTCCACATGCAAGAGATTTACTGCTAGATGTTATTGGAAATTAAGTAATGACACAATAATCTGAAGAGGGAGAAAGAACCACAAAGTCAGTGATCCTTAAGAACGCCTTCCTTAATACAGCCTTGACTGAACAAGAGGAAGACTAACCATAGCAACATGAATGGAAACAACCACAAAAATGCTGCTAGATTCATATTGTTTGCAATAACTAATCTTTATCAATCAACAAGCATTTATCAAGTATCTACAATGTGCCAAGCACTGTAAAGAAAAAGGAAAAACAAAAACAAAACCAAAAACAAACCCCTAGTGCCTGCCCTCAAAGAGATTACATATTGGTCAGAATCAGGTACATACAAGATACATACAGAGCAGAGAGAGAGTAACCATAGAGGGGCTGGTGCTAGCATCTGGGGTGGGGGAACCCATGAAGGGTGGCATTTGAGCCTACAGCTCTCCCTGATCCATTCCCAAATCTCCAGACTTTTCTGCTTCTCACCTGGAAGATGCCTCAGCCCTCTCTTCCAATTGACGAGTCCCTGGCTGGGACTACTACTACTTCATAAAGTACCCAAATCACCATGCTGCCTCTTTTCTCAGACTCTCACAATTTTTTCCATGCAGCCTTGCCCTGATTCAGGTACCTTTCCTGCCCCTGTATTTCCCTTATATGTGTGGTCTTTCCCCATTAGAATAAGAGCTCATTGGGGGCAGCTAGATGGCACAGTGAATAAAGCACAGGCCCTGGATTCAGGAAGACCTGAGTTCAAATCCTACCTCAGACACTTGACACTTACTAACTGTGTGACCCTGGGCAAGTCACTTAACCCCCATTGCCCTGCAAAAACAAAATAATAATAAGAGCTCATTGAGGATAGGGACCCTCTCTTGATTAGATTTGTATTCCCAGTACTTAGACTAGTGACAGTCATATGATACTTAACTAATGAGTGAGGTCTCCTCATGAATGAGGCAAAGGCAGCAGACCTCCCTCACATTAACATTAATCTTGCTATAAATTGTGGAGATGTTGCATCTCATTCGGGTTAGCCTACTGTCTACTGCTTTTGCCTATGGAGAACCATCACCATCCTGTGATTAGAGGACATTGCCACATGCGCAAAAAAAAATGTTAAAGTCGTTACATTTTTGCAGCTACAGGCACAAATAGGAATTTTTCCTTATTTCCCTATTCCCCCATAGACATCCAGGCTCAGCATGGCACCAGATCGGAGGGTACTGGATAAACAAAGTTTAGCCTAGTACCTAGTGCATAGTAGGTACTTAATAAATGCTTGGTCATTTAGTAATTGATTTTCCCAGAGTACTCTGACACTATACAGTCTAAATCTCATTGCTGTTGCCATTATTGCCAGGTCCTCTTCAGTATTCCGTGCTGGTGAGTCATCTGGTCTTAACTGGAAGACCTTTAGTGAGGGGGCACATACTACAACCTCAAATAGGCCGGTCCACTTCAGGAGAGCTTCCATTGTGAGGAATTCCTTCCAACTATCAAGTATTCTTAAGAGTCTACTATCTGCTAGACACTGTGCTAGGGTCTGGTGATATAAATAAATACAAGAGGGGGCAGCTAGGTAGTGCAGTGGATAAAGCAGTAGCCCTGGATTCAGGAGGACCTGAGTTCAAATCCAGCCTCAGACGCTTGACACTTACTAGCTGTATGACTCTGGGCAAGTCACTTAATCCTCATTGCCCCACAAAAAATAATAATAAATAATTACAAGAGTGAGTCAGTCCCTATTCTCAATGAGCTTATCTGAGGGGGGGGGGAATACTGAATAAACACAGGACAGAAGAAAAGGAAAACAAAAGGACAGCTTCTAGAGTAAAAAACACAAATCCCTCCAAAACTATGATATCTTGCAAAAATAAGAGAACAAAAATTTCATTCCTACGGACAGAGCTCCCACATGTAGCAAGTATGGGCCACATATAGGTAGTGAGGCCCACTTGTGGCAAGGCACCTAGTTTTGAGGGTCCATGTGTGAAGAAGACTGGCCTTGAAGAATCCCAAAGGGGGCTAGAGCTCTTTTACTCATACCAAGCAACTAGAGTCCACCCCTCACAAAAGGCAGGGCATTTATCTCCACCAGTAAGGAGAAAGTCCCATCCCAATGGTCCTTGGGACAAGAATTACACATTTTACTAGAGGGAGACCAGATATATACAGGATAGATAGATAGATAGATAGATAGATAGATAGATAGATAGATAGATAGATAGATAGATAGATAGATAGATAGATAGATAGATAGTGATGGGGGAGGCACTAACAACTGGGGGAACCTTTACATTGAACCTAAAGCTGTCTCCCCACCCCAGCGAAAACTTACCCACGGATAAAATCAGTTCAGTGATTGCTACTCCCAAAAGGGTAGCCTGGGATCAATGAGGCCCTGCCCATAGAATTTCACACAGTGTTCTCTTTCAGCACAATTTTAATTGTATTTAAAATATTAACTGTAAAAGGAGAAGGAGAGGCAGTTGACTGAAAGGTATTTAATTTTTAAAAACTTGCCAGCCCATTGCCACTAGTTTGCCACGCCATGGTAACCCCCTCACACCCAATTTACTCTTGAATAGGGCTTCAGATCTGCCCTATTTTGCTGCTTGGTTACTAGGTACTGGGTACATCCATCCATCCATCCATTCATTCATTCATTCATTCATTCATTCATTCATTCATTCATTCCTTTGTCCACTGTGCTCAGACACCAGATAGCTTGTTATTGCTGCACAAATACCCTTAAGAAGGTATCAGGGGGCAGCTAGGTGGTGCAGTGGATAGAGCACCAGCCCTGGAGTCAGGAGTACCTGAGTTTAAATTCGGCCTCAGACACTTAACACTTACTAGCTGTGTGACCCTGGGCAAGTCACTTAACCCCAATTGCCTCACTAAAAAAAAAAAAAAAGAAGGTATCAGGACTTGGAAACATATGGAATGTCACCGTGTTCCCTAGTGCTTCCCAAGTGAAGAACATCTCAATGAGAAGCCTCATTTAGGCTGCTTAATTTACACAGTGATTATTTCTCAAGTTTGTAACCAGAATAGCAATGTTGTGAGCAGGGTGAATCCATTGGCACCAGGCATATCACCAGGGGACAGGGGGAACCTAGGCTGCTGGAGGGGGAGCACTAACAGAGAATAAGGACGGTTGTGGGGTAAGGCAGAAGAGAGTCAGCATTTCCTTTACAGAGGGGGGAGGTTGTTTCTTTTAAATTTGCCCTGCTAGCTTTTGATTTTATATCACCTTTATTTCCAAATATAGCCCTTCCTCCTCCCTTTCTCAGAGCCATTCCTTATAGCAAAGAATAAGAAAGAAAGAAGGGGAAGGGGAGGAAGAGCAGTTCAGCAAAGCTAACAGCATATCAACTGAATCCGAGAGGATATGCAATGTTCCACACCCATAGTCACCCACCTCAAAACAGAGTTGAGAAAGGTATATTCTCTCCAGAGAAGAAGAGTAGTTTTATGCGGTCCTGTCCACAGCCCCAACATCAAAGAGTGAGATCCCCCCACTCCCCCGCCGCCACCTTGGCTCTTGGCATAGACATAGACAAATGAGGCTGGGCAGTGGACGACCTCCACAGAGCCTCCCTCTGACTAAGCTAAAGAAGCATTTTGAAAAACTTCGGTTCTTGTTAATTATAGACAGAGCTTTCTGAAAGGAAATAGAAAGGGTCATGTCAGTCTTTAGAATTCAAGTCTTCGTGATCCCCTAGGCAAAGGTAATAAAAAACACAGCTCTGTGGGCCCAAGATGATCTAGACTCTTCTCTAACTGGTGTAGGAGCCTGGGGGGAAAGTGGGGGAGCTGGCACTGAGAAGCCAGGAAGCCAAGGCATTCATTCAGGTGTTGCCATTCACAGCACTGGAGGGAAAGTTCTCACTTAGGTGGGAGCTGCTTGGGAGGCGAGGGAGCCAATGGCAGCTCCTCAGTCGTTTGTTTTTTTAATGGTGCCAGGAAGTGAGCAGATTGCTGATGGGAACAAATGAGACAGGCCTTGGAGCAGAGAATAGATTATGTTAGAACTCTGCGAGGTAGGGCAGCTAGGTGGCACAGTGGATAGAGCACTGGCCCTGGATTCAGGAGGGCCTGAGTTCAAATCCGACCTCAGACACTTAACACTTACTAGCTGTGTGACCCTGGGCAAGTCACTTAACCCTAATTGCCTCACCAAAAAAAAAAAAAAAACCCCTCTGCGAGGGAGAACCCGTGGCCCTGGAGTGCGAGCTGATAAGATAGCCTGTGGAGTAAAAGGAGTCTTCTGTGGGCAGGGATCACAAGAGGCTGTCAGTGTCATGGGATTGAAATCCCAGGGTCCACACATGGCGGTTGAGAGGAGGAGACCCAAGACATGTGGGAGAGGTCATGTAGTGTCCTTCTGGGACATACCTCATGAGACCACATGTACTGTATACCAATGCAGGAGCCAGGGATGATGCTGCCATGCTATCTGAGCCAGTCTCATCCTACTTGTCTGAATTCTATCAGCTAATGGTCTTCCTGGTTCCCATTCCCAGGAGAGGGAGGGAGTCGGACAACCTTACAGTAGATGAGTAGAACAGATCAGCCACAAAAAATAAAATTCAAAAACTCTGGGACCCTTCAGAAACTTTATTATCCTGAAAGATGCCCCACTGACCTGACCTTTCTTGATCTGTGAGGGTAATCTGGTAATCAAGAGTATCTGCAAAAAGTACAGCCTCTATTGTGAGATGCCCTGGGTTCAAATCTCACCTCTGGCACTACCTGCATGGCCTTAGGCAAGATGTTTAATCATCCCGAGCCTCAGTTTCCTCATCTGTAATATACAAGATTAGATTAGTTGGCCTACAGGATCCCTTCTGGCTTCGAACTTTTCGTTCTGTTCTATTGAACACTCCAAGTACAAAGCTTTATGCTGGATTGTGGCTCTCCTATCTATATCTGTCTCACTGATCGCTTTGAGATCTGGCCTCGTTTTAGTCAGGCTCTGGGACTCTGGATCCATTGGACCCACACGTCAGAACATGTCCTCTTAGTTCTGGGCATTGTAAGGTATGCCGGGAAGTTCAGCTTTTGAGGTGTTTCATGCTGGAAACTGAATCAAAGAAAACCAAACTGAACCCAAAATCAGAGTCCCAACACATCAAGCAATGTGTTGAGAAGGGACATTCCTGCTTTCCTGAGCCCCATTCTTCTAAGTCCTCAAAGGAAGATCATATCTTAGAAATCTGATTGACTCTCCAGGGAAGCCAAATTAGCCTGTGATTGGCTCTTCCTGTAGCTAGGGAAACTAGGCAACTAACTGGTTGCATGTTTCTAAGCAAACCTGAAGCAACAAACTATAGTAGTTGCTTGTTTCTAACATCATTGGTTAGCTGAGGATGGATCCTTTTATGAGCACGTTTCACTAAAGCAGGAGGTCTTAACCTGGAATCTACAACCTTCTTGGTGTATGTGTGTGATATTTTCATACTTTAATGTAATCAGTTTCCTTGGTAATCCTTTTATTTCATTTTAACCAATTAAAAACATTTGGAGAATGGCTCCATAGGTTTCAGTCAATGACACAAAAATGGTTAAGAACCCCAGCCCTACAGAAACCCACAGATTCAATCAGGTCTAATTTAGACTAGTTAGTATGAGAGCCCCAGGAATCATAGAACCTCTAAGTGTAGTGAGACTTCAGAAGCCATCAGATCCAAAGATGTCAGATAAGAAGCATCCCCTCCACAACCCAAATGAGTTTGGTCAGCCAACCTTTACTTTAGGGCTTCAGGTTAGAGAAGCAGCCGTTGCTACTTTTAGGTAGCTCCAACTGTTAAGTTTTTTTCCCCCTTGATTTATTGTTGTGAGGATCGAATGATGTAATATTTGTAAAGCACTTAGCACAGTGCCTGACGCACAGTAGGTACTTAATAAATGCTTGTTTCCTTCCAGTCCCCACCCCACTTCCCTTTCTTGACATCAAGCCTAAATTTCCTCTTTACAGCTATAACAAATTGTCCTATGTTGTGCTCTCTGGAGGTAAGTAGAATAGGTTGAATCCACCTCCCATAGGACAACCTTTCATATATTTCAGGCTATCATGTCCCCCACCTCCCAACCCAAGTTTTCTCTTCCCTGAGCTAATCATCACCAGTTCCTCTAACCAATTCTAAATCTGGCATTTACTTGATGCCTTTACCATCTTGATTGGCCCTCCCCTTGGATCTCCAGCCTATCAATATCTTTGTTAAAGCTAGTGCCCAGAGGGCAGCTAGGTGGTGCAGTGGATAAAGCACTGGCCCTGGATTCAAGAGGAACTGAGTTCACATCCAACCTCAGACACTTGACACTTGCTGTGTGACTCTGGGCAAGTCACTTGACCCTCATTGCCCTGCAAATTTAGGGGCAGCTAAGTGGCACAATAGATAAAGCACTGGCTCTGGATTTAGGAGGACCCTGAGTTCAAAGCCAGCCTCAGACACTTGACACTTATTAGCTGTGTGACCCTGGGCAAGTCACTTAACCCTCATTGCTCTGCAAAAAAAATAGAGAAATACAAAATTTTTTTTAAAAAAAGGTAGTGCCCAGGATTGAATATGATACTCTAGATGTCTGACCAGGATAGAGAACAGCAGGAGGATCAGCTCCAAAATTCCTAGATATTGGGCCTTCTTTTCAATGAATCCTAATCAAATTCACTTTCTTTGCAGCCATATCACATGGTTGCTTCATATCAATCTTGCAGCTCACTAAAATCCTTAGGTCTTTTTCAAGCTGAGCTGCTGCTTAATCCTATCCTCCCCATATTATACTTATGAAATTGATGGGGTTTTTTTGTATTCAAGTATAAGTTTATAATTATCTCTCTTAAATTTTAGAGCATTGTCTGCTAAAGTTATGCTAAAAAAGAATTGAGCCAAATTGTAAAGGTGTTTGATTTAGTCAAACACTCAGGCTTATGTGGGTTTGGATAGATATAAAGTGGTATAGACACACCCTACCTCATATTATTAGCTGGCTTCATGAGTGTATAACATTAGGGAAAACAATATTATTAGGTGTATGCTAGAGCTAGCTCCTACTGCCCAGAAAGAACTGATTATTAAATTTTCAATGTGTCTATGATAACTTTATTATATATTTAAAAGGAATAGCAAGTTATACATAATAGATTTGCAGTTTCATGTGCAATCATTTTTTATTGTACTGTTATGGAAATGCTTACTTTATTCCATGAATTAAAAAATCAAATGAAAATTAAAAAAAATTTTATGTGAACATTTACACCTCAGAAATCAGCAAAGGCTACAAATCAGGGCTTGATTTATTGTTTTTTTGATGACTTAGAGTCTTGAGACTCTAAAAGTATCAAACTCATGGCCCAAAGCTGCCTGCAAAACTCTCCAGTTCAGCCAGGACCAGATTAAAGTGTAATTGAGAAATGTTTAACAAAATAAATAAAAACACAGTACATCAGAGATAATGTTAATATGAGGTTTTCCAAGTCAATATGTGGCCTCCCAGGATCCGTTTCTATTTAAGTTGCATACCACTGATGTAGACTTAAGCAAGTGATGGAGAAAATGTTAATAATGCAAATTAAACTTAAAAGTAGTATATGATGTTTACATTTTCCCCAGAGAGTCAGTTGTTAACATTTACCAGCATATCTCTGATTATATTGTACAATGAGTTCTATAGGACCAGTGTTATAAATAACAAGCTGACCAAATGCTGATCAATAGTTTCACAAATTTATAGTAGGGATATTTATAATATCTTAATGATGCTATTACAAAATAATATCAATCAGGACAACTGTATATTTGTTATTGTTCAGTCATTTTCAGTCATGTCTGAGTCTTTGTAACCCCATTTGGGGTTTTCTTGGCATAGATACTAGAATGGTTTGCTATTTCCTTCTCTAGCTCATTTTACAGATGAGGAAACTGAGTCAAAAAAGTTAAGTGACTTGCCCAGGGTCACACAGCCTGTAAGTGTCTGGGACTAGATTTGAATTCACAAAGATAAGTCTTCCTGACTCCAGGCCCAACACTCTTATCTATTCCATTACCTAGTTGCCCATGCCCAAGCTATATGCCTAAGATCATTGAGTATTTTATATTGTCACATATTCAGATCTCCATTTGTTAGATGATAATAATTAGTAAGACCTAACATTTATATAACACTTTTAGGTTTGGAAAACATCTTACAAATACTTCTTTATTTTATCCACACAACAACACTGAGAGATAGGGGCTATTATTATTCCCATTTTACAGATGAGGAAACTGAGACACAGAGAGGTTATAACCTGCTCAGGGTCATATGACTAGTATATGTCTGTCAAAAGCTGGATTTGAACTCAAGTCTTCATGACTCCAGGTCCAGTGCTCTACCTACTGTGCCACCTAAGATGCCTAGATATATGTGGCTATCATATATAAACTCCTGGTCAACAATTTCCTGATGCTGTAACTTAATAACTTGATGGTAAATAGCACACTCTTTTAATCACCACAGGTCATAGGAGCTATCAGATGTTGAGAGATGGATATTTGTGTGGGGGTTGGGTGGACAGAGTTGGAGCAAGAGGTAGTAGATAAGTGATGGGCTTAGGAGTCATTATAGAAAAGTCAGGGAAAACTTCTAGGCTCATAGCCCAGAGAGTTCAAAGAAAGAAAGGTCCCATATGCCAGGAAATATTTGTTGCAGCCCGTTTTTGTAGTAGCAAAGAACTGGAAATAAAGCAAATGCCCATCGATTGGGGACTGACTAAACATTATGTTGATATAATAGAATATTATTGCACTGTTGTTTGGATGGAGTCTTTTTTAATATGAATATGTAGCATCTATAGAAGCATGAGAATATATAATATGGTAGAAAGAGAACCAGCTCAGGAGCCAGAGTACAGGAGTTCAAAACCTACCTCTCCCAAATACTTCTTGTGGGCAAAGCACTGAACTTTTTGGGGCCTCAGTTTCCTGATCTGTCAAATTAGAGTGTTGCCTTAGATGACTTCTAAGGTCCCTTGTAGCTCCAAATCTATGATCCTAGGAAGCAGAGTAAAGTAAACAGAACCAGGAAATTAATAAACACAATGATTACAGCAGTATAAACAGAAAGAACAAAAAATATATAAAACAAATGCTATGTAATCCTAGTAACCAATCTTAGCCCCAAAGAAGAGATATGAGAATGTACTTACCTTCTTTGCAGAGGTGGGGGACTGTAGGCGTGGATCATTGCCTATCCAATGGGCTTGGTTTGTGTATTGATCAGTTTTGTCAAAGTACTTTTTTCCTCTCTTTTTAATTCTTTGTTATATGGAATCACTCTCTGAGAGGAAAAGAAAAAAAAAATCAACAAACATTTATTAAGCCCCTACTATATGCCAAGCACTGTGCTAAGCACATAAGGATATATTGAAAATTCATGATGTAAAAACAAAACATATCAATTAAAAATTAAAAAGAAGTGTCAAGGAGAGGTCTTTCAGTAGAAAGTGGGGGGACTATGGATATATAATATTGCGTATACCATAAAATATGGTTACCAAAAAAAAAAAATGGTTACCACGTGGGTTGCTTTTCCTTGATCATTTTTCTTTGTCTCAAGGGAGGGCTCATTATTAAATAGTAGTATATCATATACTAATTACATCATATACTATATTATTTTAGAACCAAAGACATCAGCAAAATTTATTATTTTAAAAAGGAAAGGAGAGGTGAAAATCCACTTACCCCATGAGACTTTAGAAAAATGAGAGGAAAGGAAAAGTGCTAATTTTGCTGAAATTCTATTCAATGTCTGAGACTCTCTTTGAGACTGTGTAAATTTCTCACTTTCTCTTCATTACCTACTGAATAAATTCCAAACTCCTTAGCTTGCTAGTCAAGGCCCTCTATGACCTCAGTCAGTAGTCAGTCAACAAGCATTTATTATGCATCGACTGTGTGCCAGGTACCATGCTAAGCGCTGGGGATGCAAAAAAGGCCCCAAAAGGCAGTCTGTACCCCTAACCCCTGCAGTGTGGAAGGGATAACTGTATTTTCAACCCTAAATCTACCTTTGGACAACTTCTATCTTTAATTCCTAGTTCCAACTTGTGGGGTCACACAGAGCAAGTACAAGCTCCCTTCAATTTGACAGTCAATCCTTCAAGTACACAAAGACCTCTAACATGCCCCCTGTTATGTTTTCTTTCTTCCCATCTAAACATCCAAAGGACTGAGGCATGATGTCTATAATCTCTGCTATGGGGGAGGGCTAAGGATTGTGAATCACCTGAGCTCCAGAATTCTGAGCCACAGTGGGATTAAAGCCAATCGTGTGCCCCTACTAAGTCTGACACCAATATAATGAGCCCACCAGGCTGCAAAGAAGGGTGAACTGGGACTAGGCCAGAAATGGAACAGGTCAAAGATTCCATGATATTCAACAATGGGATGTAGTCATTATTCTTCTAGCCTGGGCAAAATAGGAAGATTAATAAAACATATGTGTATATACATGAATGTATGTATATATGCATATGTGTGGTATACATATATACATATATGTATATATAAACAAATGAATGAATGAATACCCAAAATTCTTACAACTAATACCCATATGGCATGGGATTCAGTCTTCTCACCATCTTATGTTGGTTGAATGAATGAATGAACAAATGAACAAATGAATCAATTCATGGTCTTGTGGTCCCAGGGCATATGCAGAACAAAATTAATGAAATGAAATAGAGCACTACCAAAGTCATAGTTATTTTCCTTTCTAATTCCAGTATATATGCTAAAACTGTGTTTAATCTGGGGAATAAGAAGATGGCATAATTAAGCTATTTGCAACTTTTAAAACTGATTATGAATAAGAATATATGGAATCTAAACCAAATTAAAATATTAAGTAATGCAACTCATTTTCTAGTCATGCATTACTCAGCATTTGCAAATTCAGTTTTACATAAAAAGCCCACAAAGACATAAATTTTAAATTATCTAACAGATTTGAGCTATGGAAAATTAACATTACTGTGGACAATGTGAAAGTAGAAATGGTGAATTGGCTTCTGCCAATCTTGTGATAACTCTGTAAAGGTATACCAGTAGCTTCAGAGTTAATAAATTTTGTTTACAGGAAACAATGTGAGCAAAGGGACTCATGAGAGAGAGCAAATATTCCAATATAGATGGAACACAGATTATATTGAGGGGGAGTAGTATGAAATAAAGCTAGAAAGTGAGTTTGGAGGGGCAGCTAAGTGGCGAAGTGGATAGAGCACCGGCCCTGGATTCAGTACCTGAGTTCAATTCCGGCCTCAGACACTTATCACTTACTAGCTGTGTGACCCTGGGCAAGTCACTTAACCCCAATTGCCTAGCCAAAAAAAAGTGAGTTTGGGGTCTAATTATAGAGAACCTTGAATGCCAACCTAAGAAGTTTGGACTTGGTTCCACCCAAAAAGTAAGGGTTTGTTGAATAGAACCATTACATGTTATAAAGTCCCTGCACCATAAACAAAAATGATCTTTTTTCTAAGATCTCTCTGAAACCTTGGTCACCTTCATCCCAGAAATTACACAGCAAGAGAAGCCCCCCCCCAAATGTATATTAAAACCCCATTTTGTAGTCCCAGGCCATGTCCTTGATCCTGCCATAGACAATTTGAATGGAAGTGCTTTCCATGCTTGCTTGCAAGGGCTTCCTGCCAAAGCTCTTTCTGGTCTTTAGGAGATGATTTAAGACATACATTATGTCAACCTCAAAGTCTCTTATCAATAAAGTCATTCAGATCCTTAACTTCGTGGCTTTATTATTTTTCTAATGAATATTTAGAAGCTGAAGTAATAGATCACAAAATGCGGAAGAGGCTATAAATTTCCCTTTGGCTTTAGGGTTATTAAGTCCTAGGAGGGAGGCCTGGGTGGACAAACTTCATATTTTAAGGTGAAATATGTGTTTTGTGGTCCTGTTATGACTAAAACAGGCTCTGCTCATTGTGAGCTTCTGGCCAACAGGGTCTATATCAGAGGGTCCCACTCACAGCACATCAAGGAAGGGTTCGATTCATTCCAAAACACACTTAAGAAGTGCCAGGTCTGTCCTAGGCACTGTACCAGGTTCTGAAGATACCAAGACAGAATCAGCCCTGCCCTGAAAGAGCTTACACTATCCTGAGGGGGAGTGGAGAGAAAACATTGACATGGAGGTGGATCAGGGATGCTTTCATGTAGGAGGGAACACCTGAGCTGAGCCTTGAAGAAAGGATGATAAGATGGTAAGTGACAAGGACAGTCTAGGCATGGGAGACAGACAGACTAGAGATCGAATGTTGAGTCCAGTTGGGTTAGGTTCCAAAATACATCACAGATTCTCAGAGTTAGAAAGGTGTTTACGTGACCCAAAGGATAAAGCGCTGAACCTGGAGTCAAGAAGACTCAAGTTCAAACCTGGCTTCAGACTAGTTGTGTGACCTTGCAAAAGTCACTTGACTCATCTGCCTCAGTTTCCTCATCTGTAAAATGGAGATAATAATAGCACCTACCCTCCCAGAGTTGTGAAGATAAAATGAGAATATATTTGTAAAAGCACTCTGTACCCCTTGAAGTGTTATATAAATGCTAGTAGTTATTTTTTAATAAATTCACTTTTATTTTTATCAATTTTTATTTTTAATAATAAATTTACTTTTAAAAGGGATCTACAAGATTATCTAGGCTAGCCCACACCCAAATGTTCCTTTATGATATTTGCAACAATCAAATTATCCTGTTTTCTGTTTCTAGTGATGGGTAAACCATCACCTCCAATTCATTCCACATTCAATCAATTCCAAATCCTATGGTTTAAAAGTTTTTCCTTTCATTGGGCCTAAATCTGCCTCTCTGAATCCTCCCAGCTCTTACTCCTAGTTTTGTTCTCTGGGCCCCCACACAGAACAAATTTAATCCTATTCCCCATGACAGCTCTTCAAATATTATCTAGTCCCAGTCGTCTCTTCAAGGCAGGCAAGAGGGGCAGCTGGGTGGCGCAGTGGATAAAGCACTGGCTCTGGAGTCAGGAGTTCCTGAGTTCAAATCCAGCCTCAGACACTTAACACTTACTAGCTGTGTGACCCTGGGCAAGTCACTTAACCCCAATTGCCTCACTAAAACAAACAAAAACAAACAAACCAAAAAAAAAGGCAGGAAAGGGATTGAAAGCTCACCTACCCAAAATGGCACATAAAGAAGCTCCCATAGCAGAAATCCAAGCCATTCCTTACACTGAACTCTCTATCTTCATCATGATGCCTTTGCACTGGCTGTCCCTTATGCCTAGAATTCTGTCTCTCCTCACCTCTGCTCTCAAAATCCCACATTTTCCTTCAAGACTTCACTCAAGCACCACCTGCAACATAAGATCTTTCCTGGACCTCCATTTCATAAGCATCTCCCCTGATAGAATGGAAGCCCTTGAGGGCAGGCACCGTTTCATTCCCCCAGCCCCACCTTTGGATATCCATCCCTTTTGGATGTGGCATAATCACACCTGTGTTTTCAGAATGTTAGTTTGGCAGTCATATGGAGAATGGATTAGGTTGGGGAAGGGAAGGTAGAAGAGAATCCGTTAGATTGGATGCATAGGGACTAATTAGGAGCTTTTGCAAATGTTAAATAAGGGGTGAGGAAAACCTGAACTAGGAAAGTGACCCTCTGAGTAACAGGAAGGGGACAAATATGAAAAATGTTGTGGGAATAAACAAGACTTTTCAATTAATTAAATATTGAGGCAGGTAGAGAAAGGGCTAATAGAAGAGAAAATAGTCAAGGATGACCCCAGGGTTACAATCCTAGGTGATTAGAAATATGGTAGTGTCCGCAGCAGAAATAGAGTTTGAAGGGGCAGTGGGTTTAGATTGGAAAATAATGAGTCCTAGTTTGGACATGTTGAGTTTGAGATGCCAGTGGAAAAATCAGGGTTGTTGAAGATTTTGTCAAAAAATTATTGATCTCTTCAGTGTGCAGAAAAGAGTGGAACATTATCTTCCTTCTAACCCTGCTTTATTAATTATTCAGGAAGGGGAAAAAGATCCGCTGGCAATTTTCTTTTTAACACTTTGCTTGTTTCCCATTGAAATGATACATTTTTCTAAGGTTTTTCAGGAATGATGTATTTTCTTTTTCCTAGCTTTTAAAAAAATAGGGGAATCAGCAAGTATGTATTTGCATAAATATATACATGCATAAATATGCATTAACTACATATACAGGATGACCCAAAAGTCTTAATGCAGTTTTAAACTTTAACTTAAAACTATACTATGACTTTTGGAACGATATATAGATATGCATATATACGCACATGTGTGTGCATATGTAATATATATGTATATATGTGAATATACATGTGTGCCCTGTAAATATATTAACTTTTTATATGTCATACACATAGTATTGTGAGAATCAGAGCACATCATAGTATATATTACCTATATGGTATATATGCCTATGCCTATACTAGATCAGCATGTTGTTTTGCCTGCTTCAGTGATCATAGGAATAATAATAACTTACATTTATATAGTCCTTTGGAGTTTGCAAAATGCTAGCATCCCACTACCACACCCCCCCATCATAGGGAAAGAATGATCCTCACTCCCTACCTACAGAAACTTAAGGTATAATGGAATTTACAATGTTTCCTCATTTATGGTTTATAAGAGTAACAATGTTCTGAGGACTTCAAAGTCCTTTTGTAAACAGTGCTGTTTTTTGTCAGTCTTCAGATCAGCACAGTGTCTGGCACGTAGTAGGTGTTTAATAAATGTTTGTTAATTGATTGAATGGTACATTTTGTGACAATTTAATGCATAATTCCTGACAATATAGATTTGAATGAGTTCCACTGTGTTCTTCAGTGTGGTTATTGCTGTTGTTTTTGTTGATGTTTTCCCTAAGATTGGGACAATAGCACAGTGATGTTCTTGATGCCCAAGACATACCTGAAAATATTGGGGGGAAAAATCTGTAAAAATGAAAATAATTTTCCCAGCATCTGCCAAAGGCCCTGATGAAAGCTGTGGTTAGTCCAGCTAATTTGTTTCAAAGGCCTGTCAAGTACTTCTGTGGGTCTCCACACAGACCTTCTGAATTCTGATGAGAGCTCCAGAAATTCATTTCAAAATACTCGCAGTTCCTTCATACCAGTTTGAGTATTGGCTCATAGATAGCTCTCCTTTTATCTTTAATGACTTTGAATTATAGTTTTGAAAGAGAGGTTTTCTTTCCCATGAAAGTTTGAAGATTTCGAAATGGGGATGTAAAACCATGACTTTGGCCTTAAAGGAATTCAGCAGGCCTAAACCTGAGGAAAAAAGACTTCCTGGAGAAAATCGGACTTGGAGGAATAGGATTTTTTTTTTTAAAGCAAGATGCTTATTAAGCAAAGAATTCAAGGTGGCATCAATGATAGACCCACCTGGGTCCTAGGATTCCCACACTCTGGGATATGGAGTCCTTGCACACCAACTTGAAGGTTGCCAGCCTTATCTGGGGATCAGCTGCCCAGGCTGAAGAGAAAGGGGTAAAATTTGGATAAGGGCAAGGTGGAGTATGGACTATCCAAAAAAGAAGAAAAATACAATCAAAGTCACATGAAAGAAAAATCATAAAGTGTTCATGAGATAGCTTTCTTTCTTCTGCCACAGAAAATGTGCCAGACACAAAAGATTCATAGGCATGCATTAACAAGCACAAAATTGTAAAATACCCCAATTAGTCCATCATCCTTCATTCCCTAAAGATAAAGACCATTTGTGAATTTGGGGAGTTGCTTGTTTTTTGCCAGCACAAATTCACAAGCTCTAGATCTCTGGACCAGGAAGAACATGGCCCTTTCTTCCTCCCTCCCTCCCTCCCTCCCTCCCTCCTTCCATCCCTCTCTCCCTCCCTCCCTTCCTTTCATCTTCACCTACAGTATGATCTGGCAATAGTCATCGCTAGGAAGCAAACTGTTGTGGAAGTCATCTCCCACTAGGCATCTAGCACTAATCTCAGGCATTTTAAAATTCATTATATGGCTGCCAGGGCTGACCGCATGTCCATTTCTCTGAATAGTTCATTGGAAATCTTTTGTATAAAGAAGGAAATAGATAAGCAATCAGGGTCTCAGATTCACCTAGGCAAACACACATTCCCTCTCCTGAGTGCTTAGGTCACAAGCCTCCATTGTTCCAAGGAATGGGGGTGGGTGACACTTCTACCCCTAGCTGGAATTCAAAGGGAGAGAAAGCATTAGCAAAAAAGCTCAACAGAGAAAACCCAAAAATAGAAAGTGGAACTGTTTCCATAGTTCTTACAGACAACACAGAAGAGACATTCCTCCCTTGGAGTCCATCCCCCATAACAATCATGGCCTATTATCATTAACACAATGCCCCTGATCACAGACACTCACAGAGACTCATCAGGAGTTGTGGGATCATCTCAGCAAAACACATATCCCTCTAAAAATGCCCAAAGCACATGACCAACTCCATGGGAGGTGACCCTATTGGGTACATCAGAAGTTGGTTTGATGACCCATGCTAGATTAGTGTGAAAGATCCTATGTTAGGAAGTTGTAGAACATAAGGTTGAATAGGTTGGATTATAATTGGGGTATATAAAGTCTGTCAAAAGAGGTTAGTCTTGATTTCATAGGAAATCAGACAACATGGAGCCATGGAGAAAGAGAAAGGGAGGGAAGGAGAGAGGGAGGGAGGGAGGGAGAGAGAGAGAATTTATTAAGCACTTACAATGTAGTAAGCACTGGGGATACAAATCATCACGGGATAGAAAAATCAAGACAGTCCCTTCTGTCAAGGAGCTCACACTCTAATTGGAGAAGAGATTAAGTTAAAAGAAATTTTAGCTACAGAGTAGATGAAAAGACCCAGAAGTCCAAAGGGTGTAGTAATGTGGTAGATGGTAAAGGCCAGGGATCCCTGGGTTAGGTCACATGAAGGTGCTGGATAATAATAACCATAGAGAAAGGGCAAATGGTATATAGCCTTGTAGTCTTCCATCTCATCAGAAGGAATAGTCATTGACTCTCATCTAATCCAAATTGTGAGAAGTCAAGCAGCCCAGGAAGAAGGGAAGACAAGGAGGAAATGTGTCCTCCATGGTGGTGAACAGTTTAGGCCCAGCTCCACTACTGATTAACTGTGTGACTAGCAGCAAATCACTTAACTTCTCTGGTTATAAAGTGAGAGGGTGGTGATTTTTGAAAACAGTATTTAATGAAGATTAGCAGTTTGTAATACATATCACCTCTCTTCCCCCGAGGGAGAGCCAGATTAGGGAAGCCAATTTAAGAGGCTTTCAAAATAATCTATGCATGACTCCCAGGGCCTGGACTTGTGCAGTGTTAGTGGAATTGGAAAGGAAATGGTATTTCCAACGAAAAATCAATAGGACTTGATAATTGTTTGTGTTTGTGTTTGTGGTTTTTGCAGGGCAATGAAGGTTAAGTGACTTGCCTAGGGTCATCTGAGGCTGGATTTGAACTCAGGTCCTCTTGAATCCAAGGCCAGTGCTTTATCCACTGCACTACCTAGCTGCCCCCAGGACTTGATAATTGAATAAAGAAAGGAAGTTCTGTCTTGTTCTCCCCTTTCCTCAACAAACTGCTCATTTCTACCTCCATTGTTCTCTTATTTGGTTACTTTCTCCTGAAATAGCACTTGCTCTTGCTCCTCGGCGCTCTCGCTCTCGCTCTCTCTCTCTCTCTCTTTCTCTCTCTCTCTCTCTCTCTCTCTCTCTCTCTCTCTCTCTCTCTCTCTCTCCTCTATCCAAATTCTAACCAACCCTCCAAAGCCTACTTCAAATCCTCCCTCTTCTCTATGGTTCTAGTCTATACCAACTTCCTCTTTCTCTAACCCTACCATATTTGTTATCTCCACTGCACAGTTTAATATATTCCAATATATTGTCCTATTCCATAACTATTTTATATGTAGATGTCACATCCTGACAGGTAGATTTAGAGGCTTTTGTGGGCATGCTTCTTTGTACCTAGCACAGTGGCTAGGTACAGTTGACTATTTGTCAAGTGATAAGTCTAGGATAAGAGACATGTGCCCACAGTGGAATGAGGGATCACAGATCTAGAATCTGATGGGAACTAGGAGCCCTATAGCCTGACCCCTCATTTTGCAGATAAGGAAACTGAGATACAAAGAGATTTGCCCAAAGTCCCACAGGTAGCAAGGGACATCTGTCTCTAATCCACAAAGGACCAGGAAATAGATGCCCCCTTCCAAGGGAGAAAGTAATAAACAAAGTGGAAAGATAGAATTGGCATAGGCTAGATGGTCAATAAGTTAGGAGTGGAGGCAGCAGCAGGAGGGAGTTTATGCTAAGAATGACATGTGGAGAACAAAGATGGGGAAAGAAGCCCTAACATGGGAGGCAGAGTGGAGGCACATGAGAGGCAGGAGCCAGTGAAGGGAACTTTGAGGAAGCAAGACTCCAATTTCTTTCATAGCAGAAGATTAAAAAGGGACAACCTAGGCACATTGTGAACACTGGTGCTCTGAGGAAGGGAGAAGAGGACACAGGTCATAGAGGACAATTATATTATGGTAGATATAAACATAAGCTATATTCACAAGTATCCAATGCAGAAATACATACACACACAGAGCTAAGGCCTGAGCTAAAAGTCTTCAATGAAAGCTTCCCATAGAGACGTCTCTTACATGAGCCCAGATGACATTACAACAATCTTATAAGGAGCTGATTCTCAGAAACTCTGACTTTTCCTGGGGCAGACATGTGAGAGGAGTTGCCCCAAATGGATTTCACATGACTAACTAGAGGGCTGCATGTATATTCATGGGATCTAGCAAATAGCTGGGGGCAGAGCCATAACTAGGATGGGGTAACCAGAGTAATATTCCAGGATGCTGAATTCAAAGGACACTGGCATCATTTGCAGTACTTCATCTGCTAGAAACAACAGAGCTTAATCACTTGTTAACCAGAATAGCCAGTGGCTCTTTAATGTGATCTTCCTTGTGCCACCCTGCTTCCCAAGCCCAAAGTAGTCACATGCCAGTATGCTAGGGATCATAGCGGTGATGACGACAATGATGATGAAGTAGGAAAGGGGAGGAGTGGAAAGAAGGGGAAGAGAGGAAGGAGAACGACTTCTAGCCAAGATCTAGGATTCCTTAAATAGTACAGTGGGATTATGGTCCAAGCAATGACATTGAACAGAAATTACAACTCCATCTCAACAAATTAGGGCCGTGACCTGGCCACATCCCACGTAGCATGTGCCTTGGGGACCATTATTGTCATCCCTCTCAGGCAGTAGCTTCAAGGCAAGTAAAAAATGGGCAATGGATGAGGCCTGTGCTGCTCAGAGCCCATCCTAATCCCACTACGCAAATTATAGCTAGGAAGATACAGGGCCATCTTTATTTCTGAAAACTGGCACTGACACGATGTTTTCTGCCCTGTCAGCAACCATTGCATTGATTTAAAAAAAAAAAAGATTTTAGCTTCTTTGTTCTCTGGACTGGTGCCCAAAGTGAAAGAAATAAGGCCCTTACCTGCTCTGGATCCTACTTAAGCAAATTAATTCTAAGTACATCAGAAGAGAACTCTGGTGGGGCTAACTGTACAGGAGCCAGTACCGTGGGGGAAGACTCAATGGAGCAGAGGAATTGCCTGTCCTGTTTTTCTCACTGAAGAAAATGCCAATTCCTGCGATTCAGCTTTTTGGCTGCCTCCTCCAATATGGAGGGGTGGGGTGGGGAGAGCTGCCACGGGGGATGATGGGAATTTCAATTCCCTCTCCCCCAAGCCTTAAATGAACCCACCTGGCTGAGCTCCAGGATGATTCAACCTCATGCCTCGGAAGCCCTGAGGTCCCTCCTTCAAGGACGGAATTCGGGCTCCTCAGCCTGTTTCTGCCGAGGCAGGCGCCCTGAGTTATTATTGGCTCTAATTAGCACTTGTGCAAGCTGTTGGATCACTCCAGTATTGCCAAGCAGGCCCCAGGATGATGCAGATTCACTCTCCCGCCTTTGGGGCCATCGAAGGAGAAGCAAGAAATCAACCACAATCTGTCCCCTCCCGGGAAGGGCAATCACAGCAGCAATTGGGGTCATCTTTGGCTTTTAGAAAGTGACCAGAATGAAATTCCTGTCTAAAATATTAAGGACATAAACTACAGAGCTTTTAAAAAAATCTCCTATCATGCCTACTGGAATGGGAAGATTTCCAGGTTGCTAATTCTCACTATCCTGATTGGTCTATTGGAAAGAAATTAAACAACAGTACTGGGAAAGAAGAGGAAAACAAGTACACATTATTCCAGGACTCTTTATGTAAGACTGAAAGAGGGGTAAAAACAGGTTGGTGTAGTAGACAGACAGCTGGCCCTTGCAATCAGTGACTTCCTGCCTTTGACACACACTGGCTATGTGATCCAAAGACAAGCAATTTAACCTCTTGGTGCCAAGCAACTATCTGAGACTAGCAATCGCAGAATAGTTGTTAAGATGCATAAGTGGGGGCAGCCAGGTGGCGCAGTGGGTAGAGCACGGCCCTGGAGTCAGGAGTACGTGAGTTCAAATCCGGCCTCAGACACTTAACACTTACTAGCTGTGTAACCCTGGGCAAGTCATTAACCCCAATTGCCTCACTAAAAAAAAAAAAAAAGATGCATTGGTAGAGGGAGCTTCCTAACTGAGATCTTCCTATACAGTTGAAATTGCAGGTCTGGCACAGAGAGATTCCCCTTCATATGCATGTATATGTGTGTGTGTAGCTATATGTGTATGTATGTATGCATTAATGATAATGTATATCTACATATCTATATCTACATTGTAAATATGTATACACACAAATATGGATCTATGAGGGGATAATAATGTACCTTCTCACAAGGTTAATCAGAAGAAATAATTTACCAAAATGTTAAATCTTAATGCTCTCTATGTAAACATGAGCTATTGCTATCACTCCATCTTTCTGAAACTCGGTTTCCTAATGAATAAAATGAAAACCTTAGCCTGTCTTTTGGACTGAATGATGTCTAAGGTCTCTTCAAGCACCATCTTGCTCTGAGCCAGAATTTCTCCTCCTCCACACCTGACACATGGACAGAATTGGCGGAGCCCTCTCCCTCTCCCTCCTGCCCTCTCCATGGGCCTGCTTGGTTTCAGGGAGAGTCTCCAGGCCTGGGAGAAATAAGGCAGGCTGCCATTTCTTGGTGAAACAGAGCGGCAGAGATGACCTAGAATCTAGTCGTGAGGGTTAGCAGGTGAGAGAGAGTCTATAGAAGCTAACTGTGGTCAAGATAACACATGAGAACCACCAAAAAGGCCCCAGAACCCAAGATGATAATATTGATAATATTTTAATAACTGCATTAAAAAATAATCTTTCGGGCGCAGCTAGGTGGCGCAGTGGATAGAGCACCGGCCCTGGAGTCAGGAGGACCTGAGTTCAAATCCGGCCTCAGACACTTGACACTTACTAGCTGTGTGACCCTGGGCAAGTCACTTAACCCCAATTCCCTCACTAAAAAAAAAAAAATTATCAATACAAATTCAAGGCCCTCAAGTTAAAATCATGTTCTAGTCTAATTCCTTCATTTTACAGATGAGAAACCTGAACCCCAAGAGTGGGTCTTGACTTGTCCAAAAGAGCTGTAATTCAACTTAGCCACTCGGCCAAAGTCACATTTTCCTTCATTAAATGAGTTGTTATGGGTTCAGTCTTCATTTTGGTCAGCCTTACTCTTTTAATCAGTTTCTCACAACTCAACCATCTCTCCCTCAAATCCAGCTAGGTGTGTCCTCAAATTCAGTGTTATGTATATGAGACCCTTGCTCACTCATCTGACCTAGGTCATTCTTCAGTATTAATTGATCTTCTCACCACTAACCTCTCTAGTAGGCTGTCCATGCTCCAATCCAAAATCAGAGACTTCTCCCCTTTATGATAATATTAATAATAACTACCATTTATATAGCACCCTAAGGTTTGCTTTACAAATATTATCTGATTGTATCCTTCCAACATCCCTTGGAGGTAGGTACTATTATTATTCCCATTTTATGGATGAGAAAACTGAAGTGACAGAGGTTAAATGTCTCACCTAGAGTCACAGTTACTTAGTGGCTGAGACAAGGTTTGAGCTCAGGTTTTTTCTAACTCTGGGTACTCTCCCCAAGTCTACCACCTAGCTGTTAGGAGATAATAAGGAGAAATTTAGTATACATTTATTCTGCTTAGTCACTGCCAAATTGAGCCTCTACTCTTTCCCAGCACTCCTACCAGATATCTTCATTATTCACAACCTTCTGATCCAATTTCAGCAGCTTATCCTTTTTTCCCCTTCTTTTAAATTAATTTTTTTCAATTAACATTTATTTTCTTTCCCCAATAGGAAAAAAACCTTGTAACAAACATGCATAGTCTAGCAAAACAAATCCTCACATTGGCTATGTCTAAAATGTATATCTTATTCTACATATTAAGTCCTGACCAAGGTTGGTAGCATTCTTCACCATAAGTCCTCTGGAATCATGTGGTTGGTCACTACACTGATCAGAGTTCTAGAGGGTTTCAAAGTTGTTGGATTTTTTTTCAGTGTTGTAAATATAGTATAAATTGTTCCCTTGATTCTGCTCATTACAGAACAAGTGTCAGTTCATATAAATCTTCCCAGGTTACTCTGAAACTGTCCATTTCATTACTTCTTACAGCACAGTAGTATTCCACTACATTCATATACCAAATTTCTTCAGCCTTTTTTCTGCATCAGTTACTGTAGCAGAATCACAAGATCACAGATGAAAGGGCTAGACAGCATCTAGTCCAAAGCCTTCATTTTACAGATTTTTCAATGATGACTAATCTACAAGCCAGCCAAAATTTTAATATTTCTTCCCCAGAGGAACATGGGTTCCTTCTTCAGGAGGTCATTCGTTTAAGCCAGTCATGTCCCTATTTGACATGAAACCTAGACCCATTACAAGCTAAAGGTACTATATTGTCTTAAGCTTAATCCGGCATTTCAATTTACTTAACAACAAAGCTTCTCTGCCCAAACCATCTGAGCAAATCTCTATTTCAGAGGACAGCTTAGTGATCAGTTTCTAAGCACTCTCCCTCGATTTTTATCTCAATGGGAATTTTTGAATTGTAGATTGTTTCTGGCAATTTGCAGAAAAACAGACTGGATCTTTTGTATCTCTGCCTTACTTCACATCTCCCCAAACCATCATTTTGCCCTTTGATGCTCTAACAATATCCTTATTTTTATGCTCAGGCTCAATTCCTAGAATTAAAAGTCTGCTACATGTTTCTATGCACATTATCATGCACTACATTTCTAAAATGTCGACTTCTATTTTATCCAAATCCAGTTAAAATTATCCTCAGCCAAGCACCATGCAAAACCGATCAACTGTGAAACACACATGCAAGTCATAAGCATATATAACAACATAAACAATAGCAATGGTATCAATGTCACATGCTAAGTGCATGCAATTAAGTAACATCATAATCAATAATGCATCACTCCAATCCATAGTAATTAACAGTAGTCGATACTATGGCAAGCAAAACACATTAGTAGTTACAATGCACAATGTAATGGTACAGACTGAATAGGTCAGAAGAGTGAGAAGCCTATTGAGAAAAAAATACCAGGTCATAAAATGGAGAGAACATTTAAAAAAATATAACGTGGGGGGCAGCTAGGTGGCGCAGTGGATAGAGCACCAGCCCTGGATTCAGGAGGACCTGAGTTCAAATCCGACCTCAGACACTTGATACTTACTAGCTGTGTGACCTTAGGCAAGTCACTTAACCCTCATTGCCCTGCCCCCCCCATACAATAAATTTCAAAACTGAAAAAATTAAGAACTCAAAATAAAAAACATTTTCAGTGATTTTTTTTAAAAAAACAGCCAAAAGGAAATATTCTTAAAGTTAAAATTTTTTTTTTAATTTTTAAAGGAACAAGCTCCAACTTATGAAGTCCATAGTCTTACATGTAAAAGCAATTATCCATACACACAGAGGCATTGCTTTACAATGACACTAATGTAGGCTTGGGGGTTAGAATAAGTTAAGGATATATATATATACCTAGATATCTAGGGAAACCACCAAGAGGTATTTCAGACTCTAAGGTACCAACTCAAGTACTGGGCATGCATGGACTAGAACTAAAAATCTCCAGTTCTGAGCCCAAGTTCCTGCCTCCCAGGTGTGGACACGTAATCCTTGATTCCTACTTCTCCCCACAATTTCCCACTTCCCATGCCAACCCATGCTTCTTTATGAGTATGTGATTAATCCCTTCATAATTTATAATTCACTTGACTCATGTTCACCCCCATTTCCCAGAAACCTAATCTCTTTCCCTATTTCAGCATGACCCCAAAACAACTATTCAGTCACAGATAGATTCGATTGGATTTACTAAAGCTAAATCAGAAATAAAAAATGCCCAATATTAGAATTCCAGAGTAGTGGGACCCTCCTGGGCAGGGTCTGAAATCTTGTCTTCTCCCAGTCTTGTCATCCACACTCTGCCTCTGTCTGGAGACAAAGGAATTCAAAGTCTTGTGCCAAGCAGTTCGTGATCTCATAGTCTCAAGGGGGAAGGGCAGGGCAGGGTGGGGAAGGTTATCTCACTGAGTTCCACTCCCCCCCCCCAACAAACCCACCCCCACCCCGTTTAGCCAGTGACTGATCCATATTCCCTATCTGACTAGCCACACTAAAGCACTAAAGATATCTTGATTGACAGCACCTGCAATCAGATGCCCTTTATGGGCCAGCAGGGTAAAGGTGGGGGAAGAGTCTATTCCCAGATCAAAACACAACCACATACTTGTTGGTCTCTGGTCTCTAAGAGGTCTTGGACTTCTCTTCCATCATTCCCAAAACAAAATGATTCTGTTTTTTAAGTATGCCACTCTCAATCAACATTAGAAGGATTTCAAGAAATTCCATTTACAGATAAGAGTACTAAACCCCAGAGAAGGCAAGGAAGAAAGGGAGTGATTTATCCATGGGCAATGATTGGCAAAGCCAAGATTCAGATCCAGGTCCTCCTACTCCAAATCCCATCGTTTTCCTTCTGTTTCACACTGCTCTTTCCAAGGTTTTAAGTTTCTGGAACGCAGGAACCATGCCCTATAATTCTTTATACAAGGCTGAGCACACAGTAGGGGTTTAGTTGTACTTGTTGATTGCCTGGAGTCTGTTAGGGAGAACTTTGTTAACCCTCACACAGGAGCAAACAAAGCTGAATGGTGTAGGAACAAAGGAATAAAGAACTGAGCTTTCAGAATCCTCTCTTTCCCTCCTTCCCACATTGCCCAGCTGCTGCTTCACGATGGAAAGCTCTCCACCCCTAACTTCACATTATATCACAAATATTCTCAGCTGTCACTTGGGATGGAGGATGAGCTGGCTCATCCAAGCAAAGAGATATGTGGAGAGCTGGGGGTGGGGGGAGGGGCGGCGGCAGTGAGTATTGACTATGGAGTTAGAAGTCCTAGGTTTCGGGGCAGCTAGGTGGCACAGTGGATAAAGCACCAGCCCTGGATTCAGGAGGACCTGAGTTCAAATCCGGCTTCAGACACTTGACACTTATTAGCTGTGTGACCCTGGGCAAGTCACTTAACCCTCATTGCCCTGCAAAATAAATAAATAAAAATCCAATGTTTGGATCCTAGCTCTATCCCATACTACTTGTATGACCCTGAATGAGTCACTTAACCAATCTGGGCCTCAGTTTTCTTGTCTGTAAAATGGGGAAGCTACATTAGCTGACCTCCTTGAAGTCCCTTTCAGCACCTCCTAGTCCCAAGAGCATCAAAATGCCAGGTATGTTTCATGCCTTCCTTATTTTCTCTAATTCTCGACTTTCCTATACCTATATTCCCCATTCCATAATACAACTCCAGCTCTACCCAATTTTCTACAAGCCCTACTCCTTCTTCAGCCAGAAAGGGGGAGGGGATTAAAATGCAAATTCTTTATTTTTAAATGTTATTAAAATCAACCTGTCATTATGCTCACATATCAGCCCAATACACATGGAAATTACTTAAATTATATTTGTTTTTAAATTTATCTACCCAAATGAATACTCCTATAGCAGGAAAATGTGTGTGAGAGAGTTTTGCGCCCCATTACATTGTCACAAAGCCCTCCGTGACAGGCTTCAGTAGGGAAAGTAATGGGGCAGAAAATAAAATGGCAGGAAAAAGCACAGAAGAAAAATATAGATAGCTGTTTAAAAAACCCACAGGTAAAACACAGCATTTTGTTTTCCAAAATGTTTGCCAAAAAAATAGCTCTCTTTAAAGAAATCATGATCAAAAGCAGCATGCAATTGTCATCTACCCAAATTCTAATGACCATTCAAGTCTCACTCATTTTGCTGCTTTCAGACCTTAGGCAATGTGATGTTTGCTTTCAATTTATAGGTTGGGTTTGTAAGGTTAACAACCTAGAGGCTGCTTTAATTCCTGCCTGCATTCTAGGTAATCTGTAACCAAGTAAATGGCTGCCTGGGTTATGGTGTACTCATCTGAATAGGTTTCCCCATGGGCATGGTTAACTGAATCAAAGATTAGTTTGTGTTTCTAATCAATTGTTTTTGGTTTTTTTTCTGGGGGGAAATAGAACTATTAAACAGCCAAGCATAGATATTGACTTATATTAGCACACTGTATTTTAAAAGATCATACCTGATTTAGAGTAAGATTCAAGAAATATAAGCTATTTTTTCAAAGATGATACATGATTTAGAGCAAGATCAAAGAACAAAAACACTTGGCTAACTCACTTATCAATCTTTAAATGATTATCTCTCCAGCCTTCACGTTGGATCTCAGGATTGAATGGAATACCACTTTCTAACAACTGAACTTTTCTTAGAGTTGGTTCTCCTGGGATCATGGTCATCACTCCTGGACTTTGAGCAAGAACCCTATTGATCATTGGGGCTGACCCCACTCTTCATCCTTCTCCATCCAGTGTTGACTTAGCCTTTTTTGTTGTTGTTTGTCTTTGTGTCGGTTCCCTCATTGTAATACCCCACCCCATCCAATTGTGACTCCATTTTAATTCGAACCTTCAAAGGTTTTTCTGAAAGGTCCACTGGTTCCCTCTTATCCAATGGCTAATCTACCTGCTTAAGAATTCAAATAGTGGGGATATGTTTGCCCTTATAGAAACCTTATTTACCTTCCTCCCTTACCCCACCCTACCCCAACACTATGGTTATTTACAAAATTCTATGATTGCAGTTCAGGCTCCCTTGAACTGAGTCATGGCAACCTTACTTTATTATAGATTTCATCGGTTCACCAGATATCAAAGGAAGGCTCTCCAGTCAGAAGTTCCCTGGTCTCCTCTGGACTCCTTTCTATAGATTCGAGGCACATTAACATTCTGTCAATCCCAAAGTTCCATTAAAACTCCTAGATGGATGCCACCTGATCCTAGTGGTTTATTTTTGTCCGACATGTCAGTTAGGTCTAATTCGTCTTATGTATTTTTATTTGATCCTGATAACTCCAACCCAATGATTCAAAAGACTGTTTGAAGGCAGGAACCTCCCTGATAACTTTCTTCAAAGCAAAGACCTACTGAATTTCTCTGCTATCTTTTCTTCATCCCTCTGCTCTATAATCAACAAGTTCCCCTGCTGATTTTGCCCTCTGCTTTGATGTAGAGAACCTCTTTGGTATCATTATAAACTACATTAGAAAGGTCTATGGGGTCCAACTTAAATTCCAGTTGTACCCTGAAGTGCCGCATTTTGTGAGTTTACCTGTTCTTCTCACAGTGAAGTATTTTTAATTTGTCAAAAGATGCCTTTATCTCTAAGATAGCTTTTCTTCCTTTATCAGTTTGTCAAGCATTTTTTGTTCAAGCACTAGGATTGAATATAATTTTCCTAGACTTCTATGAGGTATGCATGTGTGTATGTGTATACATATGTGTGTATTATACATGACAATCTAACAAATTATATATACATATATTTGACAAATTATATCAATACACCACTATAATAACACATATAAAACAATTATATATAAAACATATATGTAGCCCTATATATCTCTGTATATTTATGCACATATGTGAATGAAAGATATAAATATGGATATATTATAACGTAATATTTTCTCTTATAACATCTTAAATCTTGGGACTTCTGTGGCTGTCTTTTTAAAAAATCTATTGCTTTGGGTTTTCTCCATGGCTAGTGCCTACATTTTATCATAATTACTTTTCTAAAATGGAGAAATAGAGTGATTCTTGTTCTTAGCCTTCCCACTCCAAACAGCATGCTGAATTAATCCTGTTCTGATCATTTCTACTCAGTGCCTCAACTATGATTACTAACGATATTGAGCCCAGCCTGTGACTCAGGACCATTTGTTCCGGAAATAATAATCATACTAAAAATGATCACTGACAATTATAGAGTACATTAAGGTTTGTGAAGCACCTTTCATACATTATCTCATTTTATTTGAGAAAGTCATTCTTTGTCTTTTCTCCTTACCAACATGGTTTATTCTAAGATTGGTCTCCTGCCAATCTGTACATTCTCCATTTAAATCTGTATAGTCTCATTTAAAACATTGAGCTCAGTTATACATTATCCCCATCTAGTGTGAAGCTGGTTCTTCCTGAACATTCTTCTCTAGGGACAAGAAACTAGAAGCACATTCAGCCAGTATAATTCTGATGAGCAATGCTAGACAAGATCTGCCCACAACCACCCTCATTATTTGCCTCCCCATTGTTGTTGTTCACAATATGTGAAAGTATTGGTGCAGTAAAAGCCATAAACCAAAAGAGACATCTATGAGAACAGCCCCCTCTCATCACAATGAGGATCCAAGGAGAGCTTGGACCCTGGCGACTAAAGGTTGAATCTCTTACAGTAAGAGTTCAGTCTGTGCTTACCATTTTATCCAATTTACAACACTTAAAATAATCACTCCTGAGTCAGAGAAGGCTTCCCAGGATATGGGTTCTAGCTTTGTCTTTGAGAAGGCTGTTGGAGGTGGTTTTGTTATGAGGAAAAATTCATGAGAAATCAGTGATCTTTCTGGGAATAGGAGACAAACCACAAGAAATGCTTCATTTTTAAATGCCATTTCTAAAAGGAAAACAACCATTAGAGGGTGTGAGAAGCCCCATGCTGTGTAATACACAACACTAACACTTGTTGGGAGACCAGTGGTACAACAGAGAAGCCCATTACCCACCCACTTCCTATGTGATCTGAGAGAGAATATGAGGATGAAAAACAAGCAGACAGAATGATAATACTTCTAGCAGAATGTGGAAATATGTTGTGGGATGAAATTACAAAGCAGAGCAAAAATAGAATGAGAAGAAATCATCCCAATTGATATATTTCTGCTGGTCAGAAGAAGATATCTAGGAGATAAGAGTCTTGGGTCCTTGGCCAATTGGAGCAGCCAGTAAACCATGCAAAGCCAAACCAAGTTAGAACTAGGCAATAATTGGGGCTAGTTGACATTGGCAATGGCAGACTACTGCCACTTTACCCAATCTAGGT
Organism: Dromiciops gliroides; assembly: GCF_019393635.1. NCBI lineage: Eukaryota > Metazoa > Chordata > Mammalia > Microbiotheria > Microbiotheriidae > Dromiciops > Dromiciops gliroides. Next base: position 159,298,082 of record NC_057862.1, on the reverse strand, counting down.
GGTAAGGGCCTGAACCACAGAGATAGCAGTGTAATTGGAGAGTAGAACATTGTTGTTATTTTGTTCTTTGTTCTCAAAGAGGACCATGACAGATGTCATGACTTGAACTGAATTAGATTTAAGTGAGGAAGGGCTGTGCAAAGTTACCAGCCTCATTTTCTCCTCCGGAGGCCATCTGGAGAGGAGGACATGTATTTTGTGGAGACATCGTGGAGGTGGAATGTCAAGGACTTGGCAACTGACCGAATACAGTAAGTGAAGGAGGAAGAGCCCAAGGTGAGCTGAATGACTGGGAAGGTGGTGATATCATCAACAGACATTGGGAAGTTGACAGAAAGTTGGCAGGATTGGCAGGTTTATTAGGAAAGAAAATGAATTTGGTTTTGGACATTTGAATATGCTTTGCCAGTAAGACATGAAGATGGAGAGGACTGGCAGGCAGCTGGAGATTTGGGACTGGAAGAAATGAATGGAAGATAAATTGGGAAGTCAACCATGCAGAGGTGATAAATAAATCCATGGGCATCAATCACAGAATCATAGCTATAGATATGAAAGGGACCTTAGAAGTCAAGTAGTCCAACCTCCTCATCTCATAGAGGGAACTGAAGCCTAGGAGGGCTGAGGTTAAGTCCCTTCCCCAAGGTGAGATAATCAAAGGAGGTAATAGAGAGAGAGAAGCCTTTATATTAGCCTTGGGGAGTCAAAAATGTGGCACCTACAATTATTGAGAAGTGATACAAAGGCTGCATGAAACTGCATGGATTTAGAGTCAAAGGCCTGTGTTTCACATCCTGATCTCTTCTTTCTCAAATTCTTCCAGATGTAAATCTATGCATCTTTGAATCTAACCACAGCACACTGGCACTGTAGCCTCCCTATATTTCTATTTAGTGCAGCCTCAGATTACATTAGCATTTTTTAGTCAGCTGCATCACAGTGTTGGCTCATACTGAGCTTGTGATCAACTAAAACCCTGAGGCCTTTGCATATAAACTGCTGTCAAATCAGGTCTCTCCCATCGTGTAGTTATACGATTGATTATTCTAACTTTAAATGAGGGATTTTACATTGACCCTGATAGAATTCTTTTCATTAGATTTGCCCATAATCCTAACCTCTCAAGGTCTTTTTGAATCTTGATTGTCATTTGTCCCATTAGCTATCCCTCCCAGCCTTTTATCATCCACAGTTTGATAAGTATACCTCATCTTAATGATATCATGCATGTTTACTTCGAAATTGCAAAGTGAGACACACCAGGAGGTTGTAGGTTTCCATTATAAACATTTGTTGTATTTCCCAACATCACCAGGTGGTCAGTAAGTTTTATTAACTTTTTTTCACATACCAGCTTTATAAAAATGCAAGAATCATACAATCTCAGAAGTCTTCTGGTAAAATCTGAACTAAAATTCCTTCTATGACATTTCCAACAGGTGGTCATCTGGAGTCCAGTTAAAATCCTCCATGAAGAAGGAAGCCACTACCCCCACCCCATACCCATTCCCCTTTAGAAAGGCTCTAATTATTAAGGAGATTTTCCCTACACGGAGACTAATTTTGCCTCTCCATACCTTCTACCCTTTGTTCCTAATCTGTTTCTAGGGCCAAATAGAACTAGCTTAATCCCTTTTCCACAGGATGACCCTTCAAATACATAGAGATAGTTGTCTTGTCTTCTTTTTTTGTTTTGTTTTTTTGTTTGTTTTTGGTTGGGCAATGAGGGTTAGTGACTTTCCCAAGGTCACACAGCTAGTAAGTGTCAAGTGTCTGAGGCTGGATTTGAACTCAGGTCCTCCTGAATCCAGGGCCAGTGCTCTATCCACTGCACCATCTAGCTGCCCTTGTCATCTTTTCTGAAGGCTAAAAACCACTAGTTCCTGAAAACTAACTAGTCCTCATTAAAGCACAGTCCTTAATGCTCTCACCATTTTAATCACCCACCTCTGGACAAATTCCAATTTTTCACTATATTTCCTAGAATGCCATGCCCATAATTAACATGTGGTCTTACTGGCAGAGAGAAGAGCAGAACTATTAGCTCATTTATTCTGCCTCTCCTGATATAGACAAAGACCACGTTAATTCCTTTGGCTGCCCATGTTACCCTGTTGACTCAAATTGAGCTGCTACTAGTCTGCAAAAAAATCTCCCAGATCTTTCTCAGATGACCTTTCATCTAAACATGCCCTCCTATCCTGAGGTTGGAGGAGGTTTTTTTACCCCATCTATAAGACTTATTAAATTCATTATATTGTACTTTGCCCACCATTCAGCTTCCTTAAATCCTTTTCAATCTTGACTCTGACACTGGCTTCCTTTTTTTTTTTTTCAGGGCAGTTGGGGTTAAGTGACTTGCCCAGGGTCACACAGCTAGTAAGTGATAAGTGTCTGAGACCAGATTTGAACTTGGGTCCTCCTGAATCCAGGGCCAGTGCTCTATCTACTGTGCCACCTAGCCGCCCCTTACCGGCTTCCTTACTGTTCTTTGAATGAGACACTTCGTCTCCCAAATCTGGGCATTATCTCTGGATGTCCCCTATGTCTAGAATTCTCTCCCTCTTCATCTCTGCCTCCTGATTTTCCTTGCTTCTTTCAAGTCCCCACTAAAATCTTACCTTCTCCAAAGAAGTGTTTCTCAATCTCCCTTGACCCTAGAGCTTCCCTTCTATTGATTGTCTCCACTTTATCTTGCATATACCTTGTTTGGACATAGTTGTTTGCATGTTGTCTCCATCATGAGACCATGAGCTCTTTGAAAGCAGGGACTGAGTTTGTTGTCATTGTTGTTGCTGTTTAGGGGCTGAGTTTTCCTTCTTTGTATTCCTGCTGCTTAATACAGTACATGGCACATAGTAGTCATTTAATACAACTTATTGACTGACTGATTCAAGTATTCTATCATGTTAGTTACGCCTCCTAGTTTTGTGTCATCTACAAATGTGTTAAGCATGATACTAAAAGCTTCACTGAATTCCCCTGATAAAAATATTGAACAGTACAGGACCAAGAACATTTCAAGATACTTGATGGAGAATATTCAACATTTTTTCTAGTCCAGTAACCCCATCAAAAAATAGCAGCAATAGCATATATGGAAAAGAGTACAGGCTCTAGAGTGGGAAGAACCAAGGTCAAATCCCACCTTTGACACTTATGACACTTATTACCTGTGTGAATCTGAGCAAATCGCTTAACCCATTTGGGCCTCAGTTTCCTCATCTGTAAAATAAACGGTTGGACTAGATGACCTCTGGTGTCTCTTTCATCACTAAATCTATGGCCTGTTCTTGTTTTGTTTGTTTTTTGTTGAGGCAGTTGGGGTTAAGTGACTTGCCCAAGGTCACACAGCTAGTTAAGCGTCAAGTGTCTGAGGCCGGATTTGAATTCAGATCCTCCTGAATCCAGCACTGGCGTGCTCTATCCACTGCGCCACCTAGCTGCCCCTAAGTTTTTTGTTTTGTTTGTTTATGGCCTGTTCTTGATGAAGCCGCATTGAATCTATGATCACCACCTCCATTTCTTATATGCTCACAAACTCTATAAACATTCTAGAATTTTGCCTGGTATCAAATTCAGAGTACCTGGCCCATTTGAAGACCAAACTCTCCCTCCTCCCTTTTTGGAAAATCAAGGCAACTTTTGCTATTCTTTAACACTGTACCAGCTCTCCCAATTTCTGACTTTTCAGAGATCATTGACCGGGGCAGCTAGATGGCGCAGTGGATAGAGCACCGGCCCTGGAGTCAGGAGTACCTGAGTTCAAATCCGGCCTCAGACACTTAACACTTACTAGCTGTGTGACCCTGGGCAAGTCACTTAACCCCAATTGCCTCACTAAAAAAAACAAAAACAAAAAACAGAGATCATTGACCATTCAAACACTCATATCAACCAATGAGACCTTGAACAAGTTACTTTGCCCTGGTAGGACTCAGTTTCCTCATCTGAAAAATGACAGAATTGGACTGAATGACCCCTAAGATCTCCTTCATATCTATCTATGAACAACTTATGAGTCCCTCTACATTCATGTAGCTAATAAGCATCTACTCTGTCAAAGGCCCTGTGTTCAGCGTTGCATAGGGGGAAAAGATATATGAAAATATATAGTAGTCTATAATCTATTAGAAAAAATTGGGGCAGCTAGGTGGCACAGTGGATAGAGCACCAGCCCTGGAGTCAGGAGGATCTGAGTTCAAATCTGGTCTCAGACACTTGACACTTACTAGCTGTGTGACCCTGGGCAAGTCACTTAACCCCAATTGCCTCACCAAAAAAAAAAAAAAAAAGAAAAAGAAAAAATAAGACAGCTCTATAAATAACTACAATACAAAGAGTAATGGAAAGGATATTGGAGAAAGCAAGGGGCTAGAGGTCAGGAGATACTGATTCTGATCTTGGTTCTTATGAGTTTATAACATCAAACAAATTACCTGTCCCAGAGGCCTCCATTTCCTCCTTTTTAAATTGTAGGGACTGGACTAGAGGATGCCTAAAGGTTCCTAGCCCTAGAGTCTGAGACAGGTATTATAAATACAAGACAAGCTCAGAGGAAGGTAAAGATCATTTCCAATTAGGAATGTTCAGGGAAAGCATCATGGAGGAGGTGACATTGCAGTTGGGCCTTGAAGATAGGTAGAATCATATTAATTAGGGCAGTAGAAGGAACACTGGGTAAATATGGAGTCTTCACACCTAAAACCCAACAGCAGCCCCAAAAGGCACTGGGCTTGTACCAATTTCCATGTTCATAAATATCTTCAAGGGGAAAAAGAAATAGGGAATAACTCCTCTAGGTACAATAGAGAGCCATTGCTGTGACATGAGCCAGATTTCAAGGAGGGCAAACTCTATCTTTTCAGTACAGAGCTCAGGGGAAGGTCAGTCATATTTTCCTGATGGCACCTAACACTGAAACTCTTACGTTCCTGTCCTCGTAGAGAGTGGTTCAGTTGAACATCACATACAAATTCCATCTTCACAGGGACCCAGTTTTTGCAGAAATTTATAGTCACAGTAGAGTCCACTTCCTCTCCTGATTTTACCTTTGCTCCAACAAATTGTACAACTCACTAAGCAGAGAGAGAGAGAGAGAGAGAGAGAGAGAGAGATCCCATCACTTGAACTCTGTGACTGAAGCCTTTCTTTTGTTATTATTGGGCCAGTTTTCCTGGTTCCTTCTTGCATTGTACTAACAAATCAGCCTCTGATGGGTGACTAATTCGAATTCTCTTTATTTATCTGTATAGTAATCTAAGGCTGCATTGTCTCCAAACTGACCAGCCTTTTCCCACAGTGGTACATAGTTAGCTCTTATTCAGTAGGTATTTATAGATCTTTGGGTGTGATATTTTCTTCTCTTTCATGCTTTTATGGGCCACCACATTCTTTTCCTGTTTATTGGTAGCATTTGAAAATATCTGCCCTGCTCTCCCTTGGTGGTTATTTGTAGGCATTTGAACAATGAACAAAGGCAGGCCTACAAAAGTGATTCACTGAGTCAGTGAGGAAAGGAGACACAGATTTAGGCCTTACAAGGATCTTCAGGGCCATCTGTTGCAACCCCAACATTTAGATCCGCTAACATGAGGCAAGCTGATGGAAGACCTTAAACTCATCCTTAGATGGCTCTCTGATCTGTGAATATTTCCACCAGTGGTGCATGTAGTCAATCAATAAATCAATCAATAAACATTTATTAAGAACTTTCTGTGTGCTAGGCATTTTGCTGAGTGCCCAGGATACAAAAAGAGGCAAACAACAGTTCCTGCCTTCAAGAAGCTTATAATCTAATGATCCTAACAGTCCTAATCTTGGACACAGAAGGGACTTCAAAGGTCTTTCAGTACAACTCCCTCTTTTCATAGATGAAGAAATTGAGACATTGGGAAGTAAAGTGATTTACCTATAGGCAGTAAATAGACAGGTTTGCACATAGGCAGTAAATGGCAGGGCCAAGATGAGAATCCAGGTCCTTTGCCTCTAAACTTAGCTATATAACACTGCTTTCCAGTCATACCTTCCCATACTTTGCAATCTCTTTTGTAAATTCTCCATAGAGACCAGGGTCTTCCTCAGATTCATTTAATGTTTCTGAAGGTAGCATTGGTATTAGTAACATCATTACCTCTACTAGACCATTCCCTGGATGACCTCTTTTAACCTACATCTTGGCTCCATCAATTTTGCACATACCTGTGTATGTGTATGATATCTCTCCCAATAGAGTATAATAAGCTCCCTGTGGACAGGGACTTTTTTGTTCTGTGCCTTTGTACCCTCAGCATCTGGCACATAGTCCACATGTAATATATGCTTAGTGATTGATGCAGGTTACCTCCTCATCTCCACTGTGTGTCCTTTCACTTCTCTTTGGATCACCAGCAATTCGGATTCTTCAAGGACCATGGTTTTCCATGGCTCACTGCTATATATTGTGGCAGAACTTTCCCTTTAACTCATCAATCCCTCTGTGAAAGCTTTACATAGAGGAAGAGAGAGCAACTAAGCTTTAAATGAGTCTGACATAATGACTGTTTCGAATAACTTGCATCTTAACTACTGAAAGAACTCATACTATTCTTCTCTTCCTGTCCTAGTTTATTCCTATATCTTAGCAGGCTCAGAATTATTATTCATTATTGTTCACAATTCCATGAACTATTCTATGGAAATACTGAGACATGAAATCTCCAAAGAAAGGTTAATTAACTTCCTTCATATCACATAGAATTACAGGGGCAAAGGGGAGGGTAACCTACAGTCTTTTGAATCTGCACACTTTACCATACTGCCTTCTTAAAATGTAATTTAAATATTGTCAAGTACGTCCAAATTATGACCTATTTCTCAACCTCCCATATAGAAAAATATGGATCTCTCCGAGAAAAAAAAAATTTTTTGTAATCCTGGTCATGAAATGAGTGGAACAAAGTTATCCTGGTGCCTAATAAGCTAATGGAGTGCACCCAGCCTCTTAAAGAATATTGAGCCATCAAGTATTTGTTAAGCATTTATCTAAGTGCCCAGCCCTGTAGTAGGTTTTAAGTTAAAATGAAAAAAAAAAGTAGGAAACCTGTTCAATCCCTTATCTCAAATTTTAAAAAACTAGAAAAAAATTACTACAAAATGATCAAACTTTAGGCTCGCAAAAGAGGTATCCAGACATTGTAGATAAAGTTTAGACTTGAAGTACAGTGAGATCTGGGTTCAAATCCTGTTTCTGACACTTACCGGCTGTGCGACTATGAGCCGGATGCTTAATTTGTCTCAGTCTCAGTTTTCTCACTTGTAAAATGAAGATAATAATGTCTTAGTGCTGACTTCACAAGGTTGTTGTAAGGCTCAAGAGAGATAGTATATCCAGAACATGTTGCTGGAGGTGTATGGCCTGGCTTGAGTGTTTACCTCGTACATCTCCTGGGGAGCTGTCCTGACTGACTGGAATCAGATATTGATTAATTCCCAATCCAAAGGGAAGGTGTACGTTAGAATCAGAAGCCACATGAGTATGGGTCATCAGGCTTAGACTTTAAAAGGAGTCTCCCATGCAATGCATGTGATGGGCAGGCAGAGAGATCAGGAGTTCTTCTGAGTGGTGCCCTAATTTCTGGAAGACTTGAGTCCTGCCCATTCCAACAATTCACAGCTATTTGGTATTAAACTTGCCTGTAGGGACATTAGACTGAAGAGCCAGTGTTCCTGAGAGGGGAGTATGCTTTACAAGGTGGGGGTGGTCTTCCTGCCTTAAATCTCCATCCCCTTTCCAATATTCTCTTTTTTTTTTTTTTAAGTGAGGCAATTGGGGTTAAGTGACTTGCCCAGGGTCACACAGCTAGTAAGTGTTAAGTGTCTGAGGCCGGATTTGAACTCAGGTACTCCTGACTCCAGGGCTGGTGCTCTATCCACTGTGCCATCTAGCTGCCCCCAATATTCTCTTTGTTGTCCCTCACACTTAATCTATAACCATAAGAGTCCTACAAAGAGCCTCACTTTGTTTTCTCCTCATATCTCGCAAAGGTATCGTTTCTTTTGTTTTTTTTTATTTACACACCCATGAATTGCCTCTGTGGTTTGCTCCTTCAGATTTTTGTGCTGTAAGATGATGTGCATTGACTGTAAGTCAAACAAAAAGGCATTTGTTGTTGTTTTTTTAAAAGGAGTTGGGGTGATGGATTAGGGTACATACTCCCCTTCTCGGTTATATCCCCTGTGCCTCCTAAAATGCCATTCCAGGCTTCTGTTTGCCAACAATAGTCAATATCAAGCTGGTTTTTCTCCCTCTGTAACCAAGGAAGCCTGAGAGTCAATTAGACCAATTCCAAAAGAGATGGGTGATAACTCATTATGCTAAAATGTAGGGGTTAAGTTTCAGGACCTAAGGATATAACTAAAAATCACTGCCTAGGTTTCTCATGCATTCATTTGGCTTGTCAGCTGCAAGCCTAGCTTCTGCTAGGGCTGGGTCAAATAGAAAACAGAAGAAATGAATATGAAAAAGACAGAGAATCAAACAAGCTTCTTCTTTTGTACAATGAGGGAGTTGGGGTAGAGGGGAGATTCTAAACCTCATTAATGTTGTGGTCCCCTTTGGCAGTGTAGTAAAGCCTATGGACCCTTTCAGTGGATAATGATTTTAAATGCGTAAAATAAAATACAAAGGATTACAAAAGAATCCAATTACAGTGGAATACAGTTATCAACATTTTTTAAAACCAAGTTCACAGACCCCCTAGCTTAGATTAACCCCTCCTATTCCTTTCATGTCTAAGTCTTTTGATCTTATAAATCCAAAGTTTTTCTTTGTAGGAATGGTGGATCCTCTGCCAAAAGAGAAAACATGCAACTCCTCCATATAGCTAGGGTGCTTTGGATAATAGATTAACCTGCAGCTAGGCAGAAAAAAATCAAATTATACAGTGAAATTGCTCTGGGCAAGGAGTCTCTTGCAGAGGAGATAGGGACCCAGACCCCTTAAAACACCTTCTCATGTGAACACAGAAGCATTGGTTGCTCTTTCAATTATGTACTTTAAAAAATAATAGTATAAATTAATATAGTGCCTTGTAGAATGCAAAGCCCTTTCCTCACAACAATCCTGTGCAGTAGTCAGTACAAGTATTACTATGCCCATTTCATGGTGAGGAAACTGAGGTTCAGATAAGTCAGATGATTTATCCAACATCACACAAGCTACACCTGTGTAGAGCTGAACACTCTACTTCAGGTAGACTCTTAAGTCAGCACCAGGAAGAGGGTCATCAATTCCAGCATCCTTCTCATCACCTCTTTGCTGCTTTCTGTTGATTGTTTAACACTCAACAAATACCTCACCAGTCCACTGCTCCTGCAGCCCAGATAAACAGAAGTGGCCACATAATGATCAATGCAATATAGACATTATCTAAAACAAATGTGCAAGCCATAGAAAAGGTAAAGTCATCTAAGTCTTATGCAAGTAGAATTTTTAATAAAAATATTTTATTATTTCTTTGTCTTTCTCCCTTATGGAAGACAGGCAATTAGCTGCGTTTGCTGTATCACAGACAAATGAAATTGGGTCTATGCCCAGTCCACCAGCAAAGGATTTCTACAGCAATAAAAATAATCAATTGTGTTTCTTCTTCATTTTCTGCTGGGCCCATATGATTGCTTTAATAATGTCAATGCAGATTGTAATTTGTTGGGAAAAAATAAATACCAATTGCAGGAGGCATGCGAATTCAAACAGAAGTGCCATCTCTGTTTACAGATCCGTTTTGCAATGCCAGGATGTGACTTGAGAGCAGCAGATTTAGTGAATAGCCCAGAGAACTTGGAGTCAGGACATTGGCCTGGATTGAAAGGCTACCTTAGCAGCATAATTATCAGCACCTCACTTTGTTTCTCCGAGTCTTTCTCAGTTTTCTCATCTGTAAAATGCAAAAGAAACCCATAGGGTCATTGCAAGGAAAAGGTTGGAGAAAATGCTGTTGGTAATTAGACTGAATTTCCTTTGCTGGCCTGATTCAAATCAGGAAGTTGTTGTTCAATCCAGTCCTACTCTTCAAGACCCCATTTGTGGTTTTCTTGGCAAAGATACTAGATTGGTTTGCTATTTCTTTCTCCAGCTTATTTTACAAGTGAGGAAACTGAGGCAAATAAGGTTAAGTGACTTGCCATGAGGCACACAGCCAGTAAATTTCTGAAGCTGAATTTGAACTCAGGTCTTCCTGAGTGCAAGCCCAGCACTCTAACCATTGAGCCACCTAGCTGTCTCCAAATCAGGTAGACAGGAGTATAAATCCTGCCCCCAGACACTTACTAGCTGTGTGACCCTGGGCAAATCACTTAACCTTTCTCTGCCTCAGTTTCCTCATCTGTAAAATAGGAGTAATAATAACAACAGGGCAGCTAGATGACAAAGTAGATGCCCTGGAGTTAGTAGGACCTGAGTTCCCATACAGTCTTAGACACTTACTAGTTGTATGACCCTGGACAGGTTCCATTGAACTCTGTTTGCCTCTGTTTCTTTTATTAAATTTTTTTAATTTATGGACTAAAATAAGCATTTCCATAGTAAAAAAGATAATTGCACTTGAAACTGCAAATCTATTATGTACAACTTGCTATTCCTTTTAAATATATAATAAAGCTCTTGTGTAAATTTCTTTTTTTTTCCCCCTCAGTTTCCTCATGTGTAAAATGAGCCGGAGAAAGAAACGGCCAACCATTCCAATATCTTTGCCAAGAAAGTCCCAGATGGGCTCACAAAGAGTCACACAGGACTGAATGACTAAACAACAACAACAAAACCTCCTTCCAGAGTTGTATGAGGTTCAAATGAGATAGCATCTGCAAGCCTTTAAGAGCTACATAAAACAGTATTGTTGTTGTTGTTGTTGTTGTCATTCAGTTTATTCAAAAAGCCTTTAAGTGTTTCCTGTGTGACATACATTGTGTATACCCACTAGGGACACAAACACAAAACACCCCTTGCCTTCAAGAAGCTTACCTTCCACTAAGGAGGAACAGTGTATATATAGATGAGTCAGTAATAAATATATTCAAATTCAATACAATGGGAGGGAAATTAACTGGAGGAACCAGCCTACTCTTGGTTTCTCCAATACAACTTGTCCCTTCCTGCCTTAATCCTTATATGCAAACTATTCACCTACCACCCGAACTCTCCTCAGTTAACTGGACTTGTAGGTGTCCTTTAACACCCAGATCCAGTGCTCCCTTTTCTGTGAAGCCTTCTCTGATCTCCCAGGTGAGAGTTCACTTACCTCAAAACATCTGGGACATTTGTATAGGTGCCCCATATGGTATTTATCCATATACCTCCTCAAATTATTAGTTATATCTTTACATCTGTCTGACATCTATAACTAGATTGTAAACTCCCTGAGAGATCAATTTTTAAAAAAAGAAGTTTGCATTCCCCCCCTTTCCTGAAGCCGAAATTTACCTCATTACAACTTTCTTCCTTTGCTTCTAGTTCTGGGACCAAGTAGAACAAGTCTCTTCCACATGACAGTCCTTCAGACGCTTTATGACAGCTATTATATACCCTTATATCTTTCTTCCCCAAACTAAATGTCCCCAATTCCTCCAGCCGCTCCTCATAGAGCATGGGCTTAAGGCTTATCACCATTCTGTTTGGTGTGCTTTATTGGCCCTCTGGTTTATCAATGTCTTCCTTAAAATAGCAGGCCCAGAATGCAGAGGGACTCTCATCTCCTTATTCCTAGATGCAATGCCTCTCTTAATACAACCTGTCTACTCAATGATCTCTCATGCCCGAAGGACTCATCAATGATGGAGATGGAAGGATGCTCACTATTTATCCTATCATGACAGATTTTCAAGGGGGAAACAGAGTCATGTCTTTGAAGAACCCTAGCTTTAAATTCTTGTTCACGGTCTTGCTGAAACGCCAGCCCATTTTCTTTCGTTTGTTCCCTTGTAAGGACTGGCACCTTTCGAATAAAAACTGGCTTTTATATAATGAGTGCTTTTTAGTTTACAAAGCACTCTACGTAGGTTATCTCATTTGAGCTTCACAACAGCCCCTTGAGGTAAGCAGGCAAGGTATTATTATCCCCATTTGACTGATGCTCAGACAGATCAAGTGATCTGCTCAAAGTCACGAGACTATTAAATAGAAGAGCTGTAACTCCAACCTGGGTCATCAGATTTCAAATCCATTGTTCTTTACAGTACATCACAGCTACCTTTCATAGATTTTACTTTTCTTAAACTGGGGCTCCCTATATCACCCAAGATGAAAGTTCAGAAGCCACTCATGGTCAAATCCCACTGCTGAGTTCCATAGAAGTTCTAACCTGTTCTGTTTCCAGCTTGGGCTAATTTGCCCCTAGTTGGACAGTCTTAGGACATCCCATTTCCCAGGGCTCACCTTGTTTGTACCAGACTTAGTGTAGACATCCAATCAGTTTTAGGCCTACTATCATTCAGAACCCCTAAATTAAGTTATCCACCAACCTCAACCTCCCTGGGAGCAGGGATTATCCAAGTATTTCCATGTACTTTTGTTTTGTTTTGTTTTTTGGGTGAGGCAATTGGGGTTAAGTGACTTGCCCAGGGTCACACAGCTAGTAAGTGTTAAGTGTCTGAGGCCAGATTTGAACTCAGGTCCTCCTGACTCCAGGGCCGGTGCTCTATCCACTGCACCGCCTAGCTGCCCCCCCTCCATGTACTTTTTTTTTTTTTCTCCATGTACTTTTAAAAAGAGTTATTGAGTCATCCCAATTCCCTTAACCTTTCTCTCTAGGTTATGTTATCCAACTGTTTTGCTCCCTTCGGTATCCATGTCTAAAATGTGGAGATCCAAATAATCCTCTTAAACTATAGTTCAAGTCATAGAAGCTTCATATATGAGGCATAGGACCAGGGTGATATAACTCAGAAATGTCACAGCCACAGCCAGTCTGATGCTTTCGAAGCAGAGAAGATGATTAGAGAAAAAGGGAAAAGAACCAATATTTCTAAAATATTTATAACAGCTCTCCTTGTGGTGGCAAAGAACTGGAAATTATGGGGATGCTCATCAATTGGGAAATGTCTGAGCAAGTTGTGGTATGTGATTGTGATGGAATACTACTGTCCTATAAGAAATGATGACCTCAGTGATCGTAGAAAAACATGGATAGACTTACACAAAATAACGAAGAGCGAAATGAGTAGAACCAAGAGATCATTGTATCCATTAACAGCAATGTTGTTTTAAGAACATCTTTGAATAAGTCATTTTAACTATTTTAAATACCCAAATGAACTACAAAGGAGATATGAAGGAAGGTGCTAGCTGTATCCAGAGAAAGAATGGATAAAGAGACTCTTGCTTCTAACTTATAGGTCCCATTTCACCAGTGTCATTTTGGTTCCAAGCAGTTTGCCTTCCCAGAGTTAATCCTAAAGTAGAAGAAAGGGAGAGGAGATAATGGATCTAAATCAAATTAGCCACTCAGTTTCCATTTTACTGGAATCTCTGGGCACTTGCTCACCTGGGTTTCCTAAACCAAGACAGGATGTCTGCTAAACTTTAGAACTGCACTCAGACTTTTGAGACACTCTATTATCAGCCTAACTCTAAGAATAAAGGATCTTTTGGCCTGAGTAGTTTACCCTAGAGACAGGACTGAAGTAGAGTATTTCTGTAGGCTCCTTCTAATTCAATGATTGTTGGTTCCTGTCTTTTTTAAACTCTCCATTCTAGAATGGAGGGGGAATCTTAGGGAAGGAATATTTGGAAAACAGTCAGATGTTCATATAATGCTAATCTTTCCCTTTGCCTTATACCACTTCCTCTTTCCCCCTCTCTCTCCCTCCTTTTTCCTTCCCTCCTTTCCACTCCCTCTCTCCCTCTCCACCTTTCTTCCCCTCTCCCTCTTCTCTTTCTCCTCTTCCTCCCTTCCTTCTCTATCCTCCCCCCTTTCTCCTGTTCTTCCTCCCTTTCTTTTTTAAGTTATGATTTTCCCCCTTTTCTACTGTAAAAACAGTATTATGGGGCAGCTAGGTGGCGCAGTGGATAGAGCACCCGCCCTGGAGTCAGGAGTACCTGAGTTCAAATCCGGCCTCAGACACTTAACACTTATTAGCTGTGTGACCCTGGGCAAGTCATTTAACCCCAATTGCCTCACTAAAAAAAACAAAAAACAAAAAAACAGTATTATGTTCCTTTGCTTACTTTAATCTTTTTTTGTTTGATTGGTTGGTTGGATTTTTTGGTGAGACAATTGGGGTTAAGTGACTTGCCCAGGGTCACACAGCTAGTTTGTAAGTGTTAAGTGTCTGAGGACAGATTTGAACTCAGGTACTGCCAGTGCTCTATCCACTGCGCCACCTAGTTGCCCCTACTTTAATCTTTTTTTCAAAGTGATCCTGTTGGGGCTTGCAGCTAGGTGGCGCAGTGGATAGAGCACCGGCCTTGGAGTCAGGAGTACCTGAGTTCAAATCCCGCCTCAGACACTTAACACTTACTAGCTGTGTGACCCTTCATTATGGTGTTGATGTTTTTTGTCCTGTAGTATTCTTCTAGGAGACCTATGATCCTTAAATTGTCTTTACACATCCTTTCTTTGAAATCAGTATGTTTTGCTTGCATAGTGAACATATTTCCTTTGCTGTTATTGGTTTGGGTTTGTTTTTTAAGTTTGGGGGTTTTGGAGGGGGTTTTGCTTCTCTTCTTCTAGATTGACTTTCACTTTGGTGTTTTTGCATTCCCAATCTATTTTTCTCTCTTCTTTGGTGAAGCTTCCCATTCCAGGCTCCAGTTTTTCTATTCTGCCCATAATTTTTGCTATGCAAACTTTAAGTTCTGCTCTAATAATTCTCATTTCTCTTTTGACCCACTCAGGAATAGCATGTTCCATGTTCTCCTCAAATTCCACAGTGTCATCTGTCTTATCAAATGTTGGATCATTTTCCTTTGCTTTACAATATTTAGTTAGAGGTGCTTGAACTCATTTACTAGATCTGGAGGTCATATTTCTTTCTGTTGTTATTGTTTTTCCTGTTGATTTATCTATTTATGTTCAAGGTCTGTGAATTTTCTACTTTCTGAAATCTTTGGTAATTTCAGTCTTTTTATCTCCCTTATTTTTCCCTTCACTCGCTTTCTGACTCCCTCCCCTATGATTACAGTTTTTTTAAAGGCTGAATATCAAAGTGTCTAAGCCTCCTCCCACATGGAGCAACTATGGTTTACTCACTCAAGTCTTTACCCCAACTGAGTCTTGGGTGGTTAGAATTGGCCCCAAATGGATGCTGTGCTCTGTCCTTCAGGCTTTATGGAGAAGTATATAACACATACATATTCATTCATTCATTCTCTCTCTCTCTCTCTCTCTCTCTCTCTCTCTCTTTCTCTCTCTCTCTCTCTGTGTTAAGGGGTTATTGGTTCTAGCCTAGCAGTTCAGACTTTTGTAGCACTGGTGCTGTGGTGTTATGAGCCACAGCTGGCTTTTGCTCCTGAGAGTCTGTGGCCAGCTGACTGTCATACTTAGGGCAAATTTCCATAGCCTGGACCTGGGGCCTCTAGGGCACTGCAAAGGAAGAGAGGGAACCTGGCCATGGGGGTAGGTTTTATTGTGAGCCAGTGTCAGGTCCTTGAATCTGCTAGTACAGCCCTGCTGCCAGTGGCCAGTAAGCATTGATTATGGGTTTGGGGATTGCTTTTTTTTTAACCTTCTTTGAGATTTTGCATGTCCCAGACCAGGGCTTCTTAAACTTTTTCCATTCACAACCCTCTTTCGCTGGAGAAGTTTTTACACAATCCCAGGTATATAGGTATATAAAATAGGTATGCATAACCTTTTACTGTTGCCAAATTTTTTGTGATCCCCACATTCAATTCATCACCCACAATTTAAGAGCTATGTCTTAGACCATTGAGACAGCTGAAGTTACTCTATCTTTTGGCAGGTTTCTGTTCTGGAGAGGTTTGAGAGATTGTGAGGATCAGAGAAAATGTCAAGTCCTCCGTCTTGTTGCTCAAGAAACCTCTCTCCGTTTCTCCCATTCTTCCTCTGACCCTTCTCTTGCACTCTCTTTCTTCCTTTTTCCCTCTCTTAGTCCCTCAAAGATGCTCCCCAGAGTTTGAGTGTAATAGAGGTTGGAGAACTGATGGGCATCCTGGGATTTGTGGTTCAGAAGGACAAACATTCTAGGGGGAAAAATGCTTTTCCTTCTGAACTACAAATCCCAGGGTGCCCATCAGTTCTCCAACCCTTATTGCATGGGGAATTGTATTATTAGCAAGTGAACCTAGGATGTTTTAACTACTGGCCCTGGGAAAGAGGGGATGGAGGTGGGGAGAGGGTTGAGTCACAACTATCTCATGAAGCCAACTGTCTTGCAGTTACCAAAAGAGCATCCTTCCCCTCCCCCTGCCCCCTACAAGCATTACTGCTGTTGAATATGGGAATCCAATCAGAAGACAGACTTTCCTTTCTAACACTGGTTACCAAGCTAAAAGAGGCACCTACCTATGTCCCAAAGCAACCTTTTCCTCTCCCTTTCCTCCTCCCTGCCATATCACCATTCAGTTTTTAGAAAGGGTTTCTAAAAATAAACCACAGATCAGATAAAAAACAAAGAGAAGGCTCACAGTTGAGTCTGTTTGACTAAATTTGGGATGTTAAAGAGCACAGATGCTTTCAATAATATTGTGTTCATTGAGTAAAAATACCTCGTAGCTAGTTGTCCTAATTCAGTTGTTAAAGTAAGTCCTCATTTTCTCTCATTTTCATATTAGTAACTTAAAAACCCTGAGGAAGGTGCTGTTGAAGAAAGAAAATAGAATGTTGTCAAATTCATTTTCAGGAAGATGTATTCATTAAGAAATTGCCATCACATCTTAATCCCTAACAGTAAATTTTTAAGGTGATAGTTCCACCTTGTATGATTGGAAGTCAAAGAATGTTATAATCCTCGAATAACAGAAATTTAGGATTCCCAGAGGGTAGGTGGGAGCCAGATGCAATGCGTTACAAATATGAAATTATGACAGAGCAAAAGGGCAAAGTATGTTCTAAAAAACATGAAGAGAAAAAGAAGATGGGCTGGTCACATGGACTGAGTGAGGGATAATGGATGGGGTTGGAGAAATAAGCATTTATTAAGCATCTACTACATGCCAGGAACTTTACAAATTTTATGTTATTTGATCCTCACTACAGCTCTGGAAATATGCTGTTATTATCCCATTTTACAGTTGAGAGAACTGAAGAAGGCAGAGATTAAGTGATTTTCCTAGGGTTACACAGCTAGCAAGTATCATAGATTGGATTTGAACTTGAGTCTTCCTGACCCCAGATTCAGAACTCTATCCACTGGGCCACCTAGCGGTATGTGTGCTGTATCTATATTATGTCAAGAGAAAGGGAGGAAGGTTTCTAGCTTCCTGAGTGGACACCCTTTGGCAAATTTCTAGGAGGACATGAGCAAGAGTCCCACAGAATAGATAGGCACAGATAGATTATGATATGCTTCATTGGAATGAATATACACATCAGTGAATTTTCAGGTATATTAGACTGGGCATTTGTGAGTCTGCCAGCCCCTGCCTTTCCTGGATTGTGTTTGTTAGCTGACATGGATTTACATCTGCCCACAGCTGTCTACAATTCTGTAACCATGCCATTGTAGATTGTAACTTTTGGTTGAACCAGTCGGTCAAGCTTGACTATGATGTAATCCCTAGAGACCCCAAAGTATCCATATCACACTTCTATGAACATTAAATGCAAGTGGGAAGCAGTATGATATAGGAGAGAGTAAGCTGACTCTGAAATTGTAAAGCTGGGTTCAAATCCTTCCTCTGATGCTTTCTTAAACCTGTGGGACCTTAAGCAAGTCACTGGACTTCTGTGGGCCTTAATTTCCTAATCTGTAAAATGAGGGAATTGTATTAGGTAGCCTGGGAGGTTCCTTTCAACTCTTGATGAATGAGCTTATGATGATCCTATCAAGGGTCACAATAAGAGCCAAGCATGAAAACCCAGTCTTAGATAGGAAGTCCTACCAAACACATCTTTTATGTTTTGACTCATCTTTGTAAGACAAGCAAAATTTCAGGTGACTAGAAGGGCAATGGGAAAATCCCTATGGGTGTGATGAGACTGTGGCATATTACTACAGATGAATTGCATGCAAAAAGTCATAAAAGACATCAAAGGAAAGTATGATGGGAAAAGGAGGGGGTGTATACTCTGGAATTATTGATGGCACTTTCTCAGAAGTTGCAGTTTTATTCTCATAAGTAGGAATAGCTTGTCACAAAGATGTCCCTTCAAACCCTCCATAGTGCAATCCTTCCAGAATTACTCATTCCAATAGCTTTAAGAAGGCTTTACCCAATTTCTCAAGAAATAGAACCAAGGCTCCCAAATCAATCAATAAGTAGATGATCAATACATATCTAGGGTGAACACACCTGAAATTATGCTTGGGCATGAGAAATATAAAAGTTTTCCCCTAAAAAAAAAGGTGGCCCCTGCTTTCAAAGAGTTTATGATGTAGCAGGCAAACATGGGCACATGAAGCAATTAGATGATAATCTAAGGCAGCCTGTAACTAAATGCTAAATAGTATAATATAGACCATCAGTCTGGTGAATGGGGGCAGGGTGGAGAGAAGGCTATTGTGGAGGTATTTTCAAGATACATGGCATCATACTGTGATGAAACTTTTCTTTTTTCTTCTTATATCAAAGAGTAGGAAAAATGCAAAAGTCATGGAGATAGATTGGAAAACTAATTATGAGTGCTAAAAAGGCAAATTACTACCTTGTCTTTAATGTAAGTTGGAAATAAGTCTTTCTCAATGAAAAGAAGATGAAAGAAAAAAATAGGAAACTATTTACTAGCACTTTTGATGCCAAGCTCTTCAATCCCAAAGCTCAGAAAGCACCAAAACATTGGAGTCAAAAACCATTTATGTGTCCTTGGGAGAGCTTTTGATTCTGACAAAAGGTTCAGAATGATTACCAGCTGGATATTTACTCCTAAATGAACCAAAGGGGAGCAGCTAGGTGGTGCAGTGGATAGAGCACCAGCCCTGGATTCAGGAGGACCTGAGTTCAAATCTGGCCTCAGACACTTAACACTTACTAGCTGTGTGACCCTGGGCAAGTCACTTAACCTCAATTGCCTCACCAAAAAAAAACAAACAAAAAAAAAACCCCAACAACCTAAATGGACCATAGGCTTTGAAAGCTCATCTCTCCTAAGCTTGCCCCTCCTCTAAATTTCCCAAATTTCTTTTCAGGGCACTAATATCCTCCAAGTCATTCAGGTTAATAACCTCAGAGTCATTCTTGACTCTTCTCTCTTTCACCTCCTACATCTAATCAGTTTCCAAGTGTTGTCCATGACTCCTCCACATCTCTCATATCTGGTTTCCTTCAAGTCTCAGCTAAAATATCCCAGCAGCACAAAGTACCAGAGTTTCCTAGTCTTCCTTAACATTTGTGCTTCCAAGACTACCCCCAATTCATCTAGTATGGATCTTGTTTGTATATAGTTGTTTATGTCTTGTCTTCCTCATTAGACTATGAGCTTTTCTTGAGAACAGGAGCTAAACTATGCCTTCTCTACTATCTCCAGCACTTAGCACAGTGTCTGGCCCATAGTGTTGTTGTTGCTGTTAAGTTGTTTTTCAGTCGTATATGATTCTCCATGACCCAATTTAGGACTTTTCTTGGCAGAGACATTGGAGTGGTTTGCCGTTTCCTTCTCCAGCTCATTTTACAGACAAGGAAACTGAGGCAAACAAGGTTAAGAAACTTGCCCAGGGTCATGCAGCTAGTAAGTGTCTGAGACAAAATTTGAACTCACAAAGATGTCTTCCTGATTACGAGCTCAACACTCTATCCACTGAGTCACCTAGCTGCCCATAGGAGGTGCTTAATAAATGCCAGTTGACTAACTCCTCTCTACTCACATTGCCACTATACTAGCCCAAACCATCATTGCCTCTCACCTGGGCTTCTGCAAAAGTTTCCTAATTGGTGTTCCTACCCCTAGTCTCCTTCTTCTCCAATCCATCTTCCACAAAGATGACCAAATAATCTTCATAAAACACAGATCAGAAGCCATTTCCTGACTCAAAACCCTTCAAGACTCCCCTTTACCTGGAGAATTAAACACAACTGGCATTTCATGTCCTCTGCAATCATTCCTTCCTTTTCAGTCTTACTCACTTCATAAATTCTGTGTTTTAAACAAGACTTCTAGCCATTCCCCAAATTCTGAGAACCTGAGAATTCTGTAGACAGAAGCACATTACAACAAAGATGGCCACCCCACCATACAAGGATACAACACTAGAACATGTGGTCAACACAGCAATTTACCATTTAGCATAAAACTGTTACTGGATCTATTGGGATTTTGTTATTTTCCTAATGCCCTGGCTTGTCTCAATATTTCTTCCTCAGCCCTACTTCAATTTCTGTTTACCTGTTGCAGCTAGGTGACACAGTAGATAAAGCACTGGGCTTGGAATCAGAAAGACTCATCTTCGTGAGTTCAAATCCGGCCTCATACACTTACCAGCTGTGTAACCCTGGGCAAGTCACTGAAACCTGTTTGCCTTAGTTTCTTCATCTATAAAATGAGTTGGAGAAGTTTATGGCAAACTAATCCAGTATCTTTGCCAAGAAAACCCCAAATGAGATCACAATGAGTCGGACACAACTGAAACAACTGAAAAACATTTCTATATAGTCAACTCTGCTTGAACTATATGGCCCATATTTCTAGTCTCTCTACTGAACTGATCACTTCTTGACAAACCCCACATTAAAATCTAACACTTGGTTTCTTTTGTTTCTGCCAACCAAAGCTTTCCCCACTCCAAGAAGCTTTTAATTTCTACTAGCCCCTCCATTAATGATTAACTGGGGGGTGCAGCTAGGTGGCACAGTGGATAAAGCACTGGCCCTGGATTAAGGAGGACCTGAGTTCAAAACCGACCTCAGACACTCACTAGCTGTGTGACCCTGGGCAAGTCACTTAACCCTCATTGCCCCACCAAAAAACAAACAAACAAAAAAATGATTAACTCAGGGAAACATTTATTATGAGTGAGGCATTGAACTAGGTACTGGGGACACAAACATTTTTAGTGACAAATTTCAGCCTTGTCAAACAAGTAAACAATTGAAATCATCCACTGAAAATATACACAAGAATGGGGGAGGAATTGGGAGTTTGGGGAGAATGGAGAATATCTGTAATAGCTTCTGTGAGATGTTCATTAGGGAATCTACAAGAGATGACTAAAAAATGGCTGACCAATGATCCATAGTGGTTCCACATCAACCTTAAAGCAGACAATCAATCCATTGGCGTTGTTGACTCTATTTCCTACTGAGAGACTTTAGAAATCTGATTCTCAGTAACCACAAGGTATGACTTATTCTTGGTTCATTAGTTTTTCTGCTGAATCAGTTTTGACCAGAGACTTAGGGCCACAGTGGAAGATTGTTGAGTTGGAAAAGGAAGAAAACAAAACATAAAAGGGCTTTCTGTGTCAGGAGCTAATGAGTGGCCCCAGTGATCTATGGATGACTCAAGATGAGCCTTGGGGAACAGACACTTCCCTTTTTTCCTGGTTTGTTTGTAACAACTCCCTGCTCAATGCTAGAATACCATGCCCAACCCAGAAGTTTAACTGTAGCCTGTTGGCCAAAGGAAAGTCCTTTCAGAAATAATCATCTCCAATATGATTTGTTACATAACACAGATAAGCTGGTGAATCTTATTTCTACTTCTCAGTTGTTAACCATATTAATTTACAGTTAATGATTCTTGTGGTGGAATGGTGGGGCCCAAACAAGTTGACTAATTATAACATTTTCAGAATGCATCTAATCATTCAAAAGCAGCTTTCTCAGGAGATGTGACTGAAATAAATGGGCAATTAACAGGTTTAATAGGACTTTCCATTCCCGCCCAATAATTCTAGCACATCAAGTCAATAATATGACAATTCTTTTAAGGAAATACAATTTAGAAATTTCAAATACTTACGGGTATCTTAGTCTAAATCTAAGATTCCCAATGAAGATGTCTACACTATGAGTACAGTCAAAGTTTTAACACTGAGATTTCTATGAAAGATGACCAGGGAGGACACATGATGCTGTTGAAGGAGCATAAAGCAGTAACTAGGGCAAGGCTACCAGGGCTTTTCCCAGGCCTTTGGAATTTAGACTATATGAGGAGATCTGGGACCCAGATATGTTACCAACTTGCAAAATTCTTTATAACATCTTTGAGCCTCAGTTTCCTCATCTATTAAATGAAGGAATCAGATTAACTGATACGGATCTAAATTTCTATGTTTCTGTGACACCTGGGCCTTCTCCTCAGCATTTTCATTGACTTGTTGGGCAATCATTTGGCCCCAGAAAACACAACTAGGATGAAGAGGTCCTAGTTACAGAAAAACAGACTTTGGTTTATTATAAGCAGTTTTTTCTAATGCTAGGGGCAGCTAGGTGGTACAGTGGATAAAACACTGGCTCTGGAGTCAAGAGGACCTGAGTTCAAATCTCCTCTCAGACACTTATTAGTTGTGTGACCCTGGTTAAGTCACTTAATCCCAATTGCCATAAACATCCAGGGCCATCTCTAGTCGCCCTGATGTATATCTTGCCACTGGACAGAGATGGCTCTGGAGGAGAAAGTGAGTTTGGTGACCTTGCACAGCCCTTACTTAAATCCAATTCATTGAAAGTCTTGACATCACCCCAATGTCATTGTCCTCTTGGAGAATGAAGGACCAAAATGGATGAATTGGTGGATATACACATATATACATATATATTTTTTCTAATTCTTAGAGTTTTCTAATAGGGGAATGGGCTGCCTTAGGTTCTAAGGAGTTCCCCATAATTAGAAGTCTTCAGGGGGCAGCTAGGTGGTGCAGTGGATAGAGCACTGGCCTTGGATTTAGGAGGACCTGAGTTCAAATCCGGCCTCAGACCCTTGACACTTACTAGCCGTGTGATCCTGGGCAAGTCATTTCACCCCCATTGCCCCACAAAAAAAAAAAAAGAAGAAGAAGAAGTAGTCTTTAGACAGAATTTGGAGAACTACTCATTGTGCATGTGGTATAATAATTTAAGTAGACACTTCAAAGGTGGGATGAACCTCAAAGGTCCATTCCAGCTTTAAGATTCTATGATCTTGGGGCAGCTAGGTGGCACAGTGAATAAAGCACTGGCCCTGGATTCAGGAGGACCTGAATTCAAATCCAGCATCAGATACTTGACACTTACTAGCTGTGTGACCCTGGGCAAGTCACTTAACCCTCATTGCCCTGCAAAAAAACAAAAACAGAAACAAGATTCTATGATCTTCTGGTTAAAACTGAGACGTGGCAGGGCGGCTAGGTGGCGCAGTGGATAAAGCACTGGCCCTGGATTCAGGAGTACCTGAGTTCAAATCCAGCCTCAGACACTCGACACTTACTAGCTGTGTGACCCTGGGCAAGTCACTTAACCCCCATTGCCCCGCAAAAAAAAAAACAAAAACAAAAAAAAACCTGAGACGTGGCTATAAACCAAGACTCATGTCACATTTCATAAAAAAGGAACCTTCCCTCCATAGAGTTCAGTGTCTCATGTTCTGCCAATCAGATCCTGACCTGCTTCAGAATGGGTTCCCTTCCCACCTCATAAGTAACTGGATAAATGTGGGAAAGGGAAGAACTTCCAGCTAATCAAGTCCACAAACATTTTATTAAGCACCTACTATATGCCATGGTGGAATCCTGGGGATGCAGAGACAAAAAATCATCTTCCCTCAAGCTCACAGTCTAATGAGAATGACAAATGTAAAATAACTATATACAAACAAGATATGCAAGCCTGGGCATATATCCAAGAGGATCAATAGCCACCCACCCTCCAACTGCCCCAGTGCAGGTATCACTCTGTCCCATGAGCAAGAAAGAACATAGAGGTTATATCTATTTTCTGCCAGTGTGTCTCCATTGGGTAGGCGGGGAGAATATTTTCAAGTCTGTACCATTTCCTTTTACATCTCATTGAGTGGATGGATGTTGTGAGCATTCAGAATCATCTCTTCTCTGGGCTCCAGCAGCAATTCATATTATAATTATCATGTTGTTTTCCAAGCACGTGAGTGCATGGCAGACCTCTTTTCTCAGAATCCAGCCCATCATGCTAGCGACACTTGTATTTTTAGAAGCTGTTTTTCACTGGGAGCTTCACAACCTCTAATCCACCACTCTCCTGATGACTACAAATTAAAACACATGATAATTAAACATGGGGAAATATTTTATCCTGTCATAATCTTTGGCTGTCTGAAATGATTGTGGTGGATTTGGTGGAGAAGCCGACTGGTCTCCATAGCAATGAGGTGGAGGAGATGGAGGGGGAAGGAAGGAAAAGGTACCTGGCAGCATTCTGACTCTGATGAATGACTGCTAACCAGTTATTAGGGAGGAGCTGGCACTTGAGAAAACTTCAGGTCTGCATGAACCCAGACACAGAGATGCCCAAAGGGCTGTCATTACTCCCAGGTGGTGGTTTGCCCTGTAGCTCACCTGCTTAAGAAGCATGTTCCAGTCAGATAGTAGGAGGGAAATGAAGTTAGGAGAATTTCCTTCTTAGTTTAGCCATAAACTCAGTGCAAAGCCATTCTTAGATTTCCAATGAAAAATCTAAGAATACAGAGGCATTTTCTGAAACCTCATTAAAAAAAAAATAATAAGATTTGTCAGAAAGCATCAACAGCCAATGGGGAAAGAAAGGAGAGGAATTCCTACTGAAGCATTTGAAGTTTCCATGCCTCTCTCTAAAAGAAAGCTCAAAAGGTGGAAATTCAAAATCCAGTGCATAGAAGGGCTAATGAAGGGATTCCATACAAAACTTCAAATTCCATCTATGCTGTATAATTAGGGGCCATTCTCATCACTCTCTGTGCCTCAGTTTCTCCCTCTATAAACTAGGGACAGTTTCTATTCTAGCTCCTACCTCACAGGGTTCCTCCAAGTAAATAATATGTATCATGTCTTTTGAAAACTTTAAAGTATTGTATTAATAACAGTTTGGAGGTTTGTTTGGTGGTGGTGGTTGTGTGCCTGGACTTGTGATTTATCAGTGAGGGAACCTCTTTCATTAAAGGATAACAGCAGGGGCAGCTAGATGGTGCAGTGGATAGAGCACTGGCCCTGGAGTCAGGAGTACCTGAGTTCAAATCTGACCTCAGACACTTAGCACTTACTAGCTGTGTGACCCTGGGCAAGTCACTTAACCCCAATTGCCTTACCAAAAAAAAACAAAACAAAAAACGGATAACAGCAGTTCTTCAATTTAGGGAGTTATCCAGGGACAAAAGAGGTTAAGTGACTTGTCCAAACCGAATTTGTTAGAAGAGGAACTAAAATACAAGTTTTCCTGACTCTGAACTCCCATTATGCCATGATGCCTCTCAATTTCTAATGCTGCTAATGATAATGATAACTAACATTTCTATAGTTCTTTAAGATTTTTGATAGACTTTCTAAAATTAGAGAAACAAACTCTTATTGATCAGGAAGCTATAATTATCACTGCTGTCAGGGCACTAAGGGAATCCTATTCACTAGACTAGACTTTATAACTTTTTCTGCTTTGTGCCCAAAAGGCAGCTAGATGGTTCAGTGGATAGAGCACTGCACTTGGAGTCAGGAAGAAACTGAGTTAAAATCCAGCCTTGGACATTTACTAGCTGTGTGATCCTGGGCAAGTCACTTAACCCTGCATGTCTCTGTTCCCTTATCTGTAAAATGAGCTAGAAAAGGAAATGGCAAACCATTCCAGCATCTTTGCCAAGAAAACCCCAAATGGGGTCACAAAAAATCTGACAAGACTGAAATAACCAAACAATTCAGGAATAATTGCTCCTGAGGTTCCATTTTCTCCCCAGAATATCAGGGATAGAACAAAAAGATCACCTTGGTTCTTTTTGGTTTTTTGTTGTTATTGTTTGTTTGTTTTTGCAGGGCAATGAGGATTAAGTGACTTGCCCAGGGTCACACAGCTAGAAAGTGTCAAGTGTCTGAGGTCGGATTTGAACTCAAGTCCTCCTAAATCCAGGGCTGGTGCTTTATCCACTACACCACCTAGCTGCCCCCAGATCACCTTGTTCTTTGGGAATTTCTATACTAGCTGTCAGTATCTAACAAAAGAAATAATTTGGTTACAGAACTTCCCAAGTGACCTTCCTCATATAGAGTATGTAAGCCTCAGGCTGTCATTTGCCTGTCTTTGATGGTAAATTGGGTTCATGCTCAAGAAAAGTTTAATTCATTGAGGTATCATGAAAGAAAGTGTCTGAGTATATGTCATAATGATTTACCCAAAATATCTCATGGGGCTACTGAAGACTATTTCAGTGGCAATTTAATCACATTAGACTATGAGTGTCTTCAGAGCAGGAACTGTTTTTGCCTTTCTTAATATCCAACACTAATGCCAGGTCTGGAGCCAGGAGGATCTAAATTCAAATCTGGCCTCAGACACTTGCTAGCTGTGTGACCCTGGGCAAGTCACTTAATCCTGTTTGCTTCAGTTCCTCATCTGTAAAATGAGCTGGAGAAGGAAATGGCAAACCACTCCAATATTTTTGCCAAGAAAACCCCGAATGGGTTCACAGAGAGTTGTGTGGTGAAAATTTCCAAGTTCAATGAAGAAAAGGAACAGCAAAATCTCCAAGCCATAGAAAGATATGTTTATTGAGAGAGGGATCCTATCTCACAATAAAGCCAGTCTCAGGTCTAAGACCCAAAGACCCCGAACCTCTCCAAAATCTGCTTTTTATACTCAATTAGGGCTCAAGAGTATATATATACTACTATTTTTCGATAAACTCCTCCCATTTTACAGTCCACCAAAACACATACAGACAACCAAAATGATATATGTCTTGCCATACACTATTAAAAAAAAAACCAGACAAGCTACTTGAGGTGCTGTTCTGTATTTAAGACAGTCTAACTTTTTAACCTGTTGAAATAGACATATCTTTCTTTAACACAGGATTTGAAACAAATGTGAAAGAAACAAATTTATATCCTGGTTTCATCATTCTTTTAACACAGTTAAAAATATCAAGATCATCAGATGACATCTAACAGCATTTCACAAATAAAAAGAATACCTAGGGGGCAGCTAGATGGCGCAGTGGTTAAAGCACCGGCCCTGAATTCAGGAGTACCTGAGTTCAAATCCGGCCTCAGACACTTGACACTTACTAGCTGTGTGACCCTGGGCAAGTCATTTAACCCCCATTGCCTGCAAAAAAAAAAAAAAAAAAGAATACCTAAACAAGTTAAATCACAATTTGTAGTCTATATGCTGATTATCACCACAGTTAAATCACTTATATCGAAGGGGTGGGGAAAATCTCACTCAACAGTTGGACACAACTAAATTCATTCCCGTCTGTAAAAAAAAAAAAAATTCCCACACTTAGCACCATCCCTGGTACATTGTAGGTGTGAAATTTAAAATTGGATATTAGATCATAAATCTCCCCTACTTAACTTTTCCCTTAATTTATCTCCCAGACTAGTAAATGGAAGAAGCTTCTGGTTTTCTAGATAGAGCCTTTATGTATATAAGGTGTGTGATTAGAAGATAGGAAAAGTAGAAATACAGTAGAAATCGTCTTAAATCTAGCGCTTAGTCTAATTTCTTATAAAAAACTCACCAAACAAAAAAGGCCACCTTTGGATTGAGGGAGACCGTCTGTGCTCGCCGCCAGGGAGTTCCCGCCAAGCAGGCAAAAGAGGCCCTACTATGACGATCTCCAACCCGGGAAGTCAAAAACAACCGGCAGGCAGTCTGACATGCGCAAGCGAGGCGGACTCGGACTGTACCCGGCAGGCAGTCTGACATGCGCAGCAGGCGGACTGTTCATCTCCTCCCCAAAAGGGTGGTCCTTGAAAAAACTGGCGTCTTTCAGTTATCCTAACCGACTGTTAAAAACTTTCATATTTTACCACATAGGTATTTAATAAATGCTTCTTGACATGGGAGAAGCCTATCCAGTTATGTTAGTGCCTATGTCCAGATAGAGCTTTATTGTATAAGGTGTTGTTGATTAGAAGGATAGGAAAGTAGAAATACAGTAGAAATCGTCTTAAATCTAGGCTTAGTCTATATTTCTTATAAAAACTCACCAAACCAAAAAAAGGCCACCTTTGGAGTGAGGGAGACCGTCTGTGCTGCGCCGCCAGGAGTCCCGCCAAGCAGGCAAAAAGGCCTACTCTGCTTCTCTCCACCCCGGAAGTCAAAAAACCCGGCAGGCAGTCTGACATGCGCAGCAGGCGGACTGTACCCGGCAGGCAGTCTGACATGCGCAGCAGGCGGACTGTACCCGGCAGGCAGTCTGACATGCGCAGCAGGCGGACTGTACCCGGCAGGCAGTCTGACATGCGCAGCAGGCGGACTGTACCCGGCAGGCAGTCTGACATGCGCAGCAGGCGGACTGTTCATCTCCTCCCCAAAAGGGTGGTCCTTGAAAAACTGGCGTCTTTCAGTTATCCTAACCGACTGTTAAAAACTTTCATATTTTACCACATAGGTATTTAATAAATGCTTCTTGACATGGGAGAAGCCTATCCAGTTATGTTAGTGCCTATGTCCTGTATTAGAGAAATCAGCTTCTCAGCTGTATTTCTAATAGACACGAATCCTGTGCACTGCTCATGAGTCTCTTATTTGGAACTCCACTGTACACACGTAGGACACATTCCTTGAGAGTGGCTTCTCTGGTCTAGAACTGGCTGCATTGAGCAATTAGCAAGGATGTTGATTTTATTTATTTTTACGATCGGTCATAGATCGGGGGATATTGAACAGAGGGTAAATGAAACGAATCTGAAGCACAAGCTGGGAAATGTTTTCTGCTCTGTACAAGGATAGGATAGATTTTTGGACCAACCCCTTGCCCTTTGGTATGAATCATGTTATTGGCTCATTTCCAGTGAATGGTACTTGGAAAGGAGAGATTGGTAGGGAGGAGATAAAGCAAATTTGTCAACTAGGCCAGGGTTCCCCTTGCCTCTGTCCCCCACTTCCCTATTCCATGTCATTTATGCATCCTTTTACTCCCCCTACTTACTCAGTACTTTCATCTTGCTCTGAAAAAAAAAATCAATCTAATAAACCCTTTCCAAAATTCTTGGAATGACAATGTTAAGCCCAAAAGAATGACTCTCTAATGGTGAAACTTCAGACCCCATGGTATGTTGAAAGAGGCAAATACTTTGGACAAGGAACTCTCCTAGTGTCTCTCAAATCACACCCCAGGTACAGGTAGCGGCCCGTGTGAACACTTTAAAAGTCTACATTGTAGGCCATCTTTTTTATTTGGCAAAGGAGTTTTCCTACTTTTATATACATATGTATATAATATTTTTATATATAATATCTTTTTTATATGTGTTAAATGGAATTAAATTAACAAAGGGCTGCCTAGCACAGGCCCTTGGAGACTTTAACTATTATGCTAGATTAGCATAATAATAGTCACCATGGAAAAAGAGCATTGGAGTTGAAGTCACAGGGCCTAGTTTCTCTGGCTCTGTGTGATCCCTGGCAAGTCACTTAGCAAAATAAAAACAGTCATCACCACAATAAGTAACTAATGCTTACATTATGCTTTAAGGTTTACAAAGTTCTTTACATATGTTTTCTCATTTGATTCTCACAACAATCCTGTGAGATGCTATTACTATCCCCATTTTAAAGATGAGGACACTGAGGTTGAAAGGTTGTGACTGGCCCAACCCAATACAGCTAGTGTTTGAGGCCGAACTCAAACTTGGATCTTTCTGACTCCAAGTCTAGTACTCAATCCACTATGCCATCTAGCTGTATCTTAGCCATCCTGGGCTTCAGTTTATTCATCTATAAAATGGGTGGATAGACTGGACAATCTTGAAAGTCCCTTTCAAACCTAAATACTATTATCTACAATGACCTTTCTGGAGGTTTTGAGTACTTGAAATGTCTGTTAACTAATATAATTATTTCCCAGGGCAGCTAGGTGGCATAGCAGATAGAGCACCGGTCTTGAAATGGCTAAGAATCATCTTCTTGAGTTCAAACATGGCCTCAGACGCTAGCTGTGTGACCCCAGGCAAGTCACTTAACCCTGTTTGCCTCAGTTTCCTCATCTGCCAAAATGAGCTGGAGAAAGAAAAGGCAAACCCCTCCTGTATCTTTGCCAAGAAAACTCTAAATGGGGTCATGAAGAGTTAGATGTGACTGAACAACAGCAATAACAGAGCAGGT
This sequence comes from Dromiciops gliroides, assembly GCF_019393635.1. Taxonomy (NCBI): domain Eukaryota; kingdom Metazoa; phylum Chordata; class Mammalia; order Microbiotheria; family Microbiotheriidae; genus Dromiciops; species Dromiciops gliroides. The sequence continues at coordinate 159,267,745 of NC_057862.1, read as the reverse complement.
GCCCAGAACCTTTTCCTTTCTCACATGCCCTAACAACATCACCCCATTCAAGAAATATTTCTTATCCACGGCTCAAGGAAGCTCTAGGCAGACTTGCTAGTTAAACCCAGAGATGGGGCAAAAGGAGTGTTTTTAAGACGCAATGAACATTCCCCTTAAGGAATACATCTCACTATAACTCTGTCAATGTCAGCCGGGCATCAGGTATTTCCTGAGCAGCTCCGAAGTCCCTTCCATTGTCAGCCCAGTCTTTTCTGAGCTTCGATAGCCTCCATTGTCCACACCCTCCAAGACACATTTACTGCTGTTCCTGCATAGTTCCCTTGTCACAGGCATAGATAGGTCTAGAGACTGACATCAGTCTCTAGAGTAAAAATAAGTCAGAGGCCCTGGATTCCAGTCCTGACTCTGCCAATTATGGCCTAAGTGACTTCATCTGTAAAATAAGGGGTTTAGAATAATTAACCTCTCAGGTTCCTTCCCTTACTACCATCTTGTGGGTCCCTTTGGTGTATAATCTGATACTTTGCACCCAGTGGATGCTCAGGAATTTACCTGATGACTCCATGGCCCTTGTGATAGGCCCTTGTAGCATATTATAAGATTAGAGAGAGGTAGCTGGGTGCTTGACCTGTACATAGTCAGTGTTTAATAAATGCTTGTTTTCTTCCCACCTCCATGGAAGGCAGTTGCTGAAGGAGATCTTAAGGTCCCTCAATCTCTTCATTTTGCAAATGAGGAAACTGAGCTTTTGAGAAGTTAAATTACACGTTTTAGGTCATACAGCTTGTTATTGGCAGAGTAGTGACTCAGCCCAAGACTGCGGACTCCTAACTCTGCTTTCACCATATAATGCATCCTAGAAGCAGATTTTATAGATGAGAAAATTGGACCTGAGTAGAGGTGAAGGAACCTACCCAAGCTCAAGCAGGTGGCAGAGATGGGATTTGAACCTAGATCTTTTGATTCAGAATTCAGTACTCCAGTGTAATTTCCAGTACCATGCTTTGTTTAGTTGTTTTCCAGTTGTGTCGAACTCTTCATGACCTCATTTGGGGTTTTCTTGGCAAAGATACTGGAGTGGTTTGCCATTTCCCTCTCCAGCTTATTTTGTAGCTGAGGAAACTGAGGCAAACAAGGTTAAGTGACTTGCCCAGGGTCACACAACTAATAAGTATCTGAGGCCAGATTTGAACTCAGGAAGGTGAGTCTTCCTGACTCCAGGCCCAGCACTCTATTTACTCTGTCACCTAGCTGCCCTTGCCTCCCAATAATATCATGATAAACCAACCAGTCAAACTAAATAAACCAATCCCACCATGCACTGAAAAGAAAACAAAGGTCCACCAACGGGCTGAAACAAAGGCCCCATGCCTTTGTACTGAGAATGCTCTAATCTGAATATTTTAACTAAATGATGACAAAACCCAGGCCAATAACAATTATTCCCATTGGCAAAGGGACCTAAGCAACATCACGGAAACTCCTTTTTTTCAATTAAAGGAAGGCTTGGTTGATGGATACATTAGAGCCAGTGAGTAACAAATATCTTACCCTTTAAAAAAATAATAACCTTCTCTATCTATGTCCCCATTGGGAGAATTACAGTTCTCACCTGAGTCCCTCGGAAAGGTGTAATGGACAGCTTCCATTCAAGCCCAACTGGGCAGGGGGTGGATTTCTTTCTCAGACGTCTAGGTTGTTTAGTGTGGCCAGTCAGCTATAAATCCCAATGCAATCCATGTTTCTGCCCACGCACCAAATGAGAAGGGAAGAAGACAAATGGGTTTCCTTTCATCGTTGGCAGGTGATGCAGTCCCATTGGCAGTGGAGTGTTCTGTCTGTTAGCTACTTTGTTTCCAAGATGAGTCGGGGGAGGGGACAGAGAAGGATATCAGATGCATGATTACCAGGCAAAGTGAGAAAACTCTCCAGTAAATAAGTTCTTAATGATAAATCAATTCGGTTCATTTCAATAAGCACTGATTACACAAGTCAAATTTTTAATGTACCTAACCCCTCTCTAAGGGAGAGGGGAGGGACCATGAGTGTGGAAGGGCGCTTATACTATCAGATAGGGTCCTTGTGTCTATTAGCTTTGGTCAACTGTTTTTCTTTATTTCAAGGAAAAGTTCAGTGGGAATGGAAGAGGAGAGAGAACAAGAAAGAGGTATATAAGGAAAAAATGGCTATGATATAAAATAAAGAGGCATCAATAAAACTTTAAATTTTTTTAAAAATCAAATAATTCATATTACCATAGAACTGAACAGTTAGCTGTTTATATACCTCATCTCACAACCTTGGGACATAGTTGGTAGTAGAGTCATTATCCCCATCTTATGGATGAGGAAACTGAGGCTCAGAAGGGTTAAGGTCGTTCCTAAGGTCCTACAACTAAATTAGACAACCTGAAATTGGAGCCAAATACTAATACTAATAATAAATGGCTAACATTTATGTAGCACTTACTATACACCCAGTATTCCAGTGATCTTTCCACTGATCTGCAATGGAAAATGAGATGTCTGTAAGGAGAATGGGAAAAATCCCACTATGATGAATGGAACACTTTAGGGGAAACCCCACTGTTTTCTCCATCTCATGAAGAACACTTAATAATTCTTCAGGATTCCTTTCCCTGCTCCTACAATCCTGGTAGAGCGATCAGTGATACCCAGCTTGTCACTTGACTGTAGGGGAATACTTACAAGCAAGAGTCACCTCTACCATTGGTCTGCATAAGTATGCTTCAAGATGCCTGGGGAAGTGTCCCCTGATGGGGGAGGGGGTAAAGAGGTGGGATCCATGGAAGGCATAAAGCAGAAGAGGGCGATTAAGGAAGGCTTAATACAGAAAGCCCCCAAAATTAGAAGGCTTAACATTGCCCCAAGACTTTTTTAATACCCTGCATAGTTTGCTATAATAGTGACTAGGAAAAGGGTTTGTGTTCTCTCACAGAAGTGTCAACACCGTCTTCCTTTCCCTATGCTTCGCAATTCAGTGCCAGACTTCAAAAGTACTGTTTATTGCCGAGTAAATAACTGATTATAATTGAGTGTAATTCTTCTGTATAAAAATTCAAGTTTCAAATTGCATTTGTCATATAAGTTGACTAACCCACCCCCTCATGCAAAACAATATGATCTTCCTACCAGCCGAGACCTGCATAATAGAAATAAGGTAAATGCAATGTTGAATGCCATGAAGGAGATTAAAAGGAGTTCCTCAAACGGGGGACCTCTAGATGAATAGCTGCCATGAAGATATTCAAAGTTCAATTTTCCAGATCTGATGAAGATTTTGCATTAAATAATAACTGTTGTTATCCATTCATTTTCAGGCATGTCAGACTCTTCATGAGCCCACTTCTTTTCTTGGCAAAGATACTGGAGTGCTTTGCCATGTTCTTCTCCAGCTCATTTTACAGATGAGGAAACTGAGACAAATAGGGTTAAATGGGGACAGCTAGGTGACACAGGGGATAAAGCACCGGCCCTGGATTCAGAAGGACCTGAGTTCAAATCTGGCCTCAGACACTTGACACGTACTAGCTGTGTGACCCTAGGCAAGTCACTTAACCCTCATTGTCCCGCAAAAAAATTAATAAATAAATGAATGAATGAATGAATGAATGAATGAATGAATAAATAAATAAAATAAACAAATAGGGTTAAATGCCTTGCCCAACTAGTAAATGTCTGAGGCCAGATTTGAACTTAGGAGGATGATGAGTCTTCTGGACTCCAGGCCTAGCGCTCTATCTACTGTGTCACCTAGCTGTCCTAGGTTTGACGATGATGGGTGGTGATGATGATGATAATTGCTGGCATTTAGCATATCTTTGTATAGCTTCCAAACTTGGGAAGTGCCTCACATACATTAGATCTCTGTGAGGTAATAATAATTACAAGTACTATTATGTTCATTTTATAGAGGAGAAGACTGTGATTTAAAGATTTTAAGTGACTTGCTTGTGGTCATACAGTTTAGTGTCACAAGCAAGATTGAAACCCAGGTCTCACTTGACTCAGAATCTACTATTCTTTCTATTACACCATGATTCATTTTGCTATATACAAGGGAAGCTTTAGCTTATGTTTTATAAAAACCGTCTTCTTCCTTCCCCTGGCAGAGAAATTAATATCTATAATCCTTGATAGAATAAGAAGGAAACAAAAGGGTCAGCATTATAGGCATAAGAAGGAAATAGGAGAGGAGTGATGTGTTTTTATTACCCACACTTAAGCTAGATAATGCATTTTCCCATAGAAACTACAGTATATGGGGCAGTTACCTTCAGTTGACCTGGTATGATTATTACTATACTTCAAGTACGAGTTACACAACCTTCCCCCCTCAAATGCACCCTGTGGCCAGTGATGTAGTAGTATAGGGTATTTTAGGTAGTTATGCAGACTCAGGTCTGCATAACCCACAGTATTTTCTAGCCATAAGCTATGCAGAAACCACAAGTTAAAATAGTAAGTATTTTATCAAGACAGAATAGCAAGGCATCACATCAAAATAAATGGGCCAAAAAAGAAAAGGAAAATAAGGTTTGTGGGCAACAAAATGATTTTTAGCCGCTCCCTATTTCCCTCTCTCCCCACACACATACCCAAATGGCTACAACCTCACACGTTTGCTGGTGGGGAAATAACTTCTAAGGAAAATCACTTTGGGGTGAAAATAACCTCCCTCCTGTGCTTGGACAGAGAGGAAATAGGAAAGTAGTTCTCTTGCCTCCTCTCAACTTCTTCTTGAAGATTTATGGATACCTCCTAGGGGCAGAAATTCATTGAACTGGCTTCATTGTTGTCAGAATTCTACCATAACTATTGGATTCTAGGGATAACACTGCAGACTCTACCATGTGGCCCTTTCATCTTCCACTACCTCTGATTAAAGGTTATCTTCCTCTTTAACATGGTCCCCATGGCTCTTTTGTCACCATGATGCTTCCTCCCCTAGTTTCTTTCTTCAAATCTTCTGATATATCCAAGTACATGTTTGGGGGATTCTGGTAGCTTGGGACTGTCTCCAAAGAACACTAAATCCTCATTACTTACAATCCCTAAAGTCAAACCGGAATCCTCCATTTTGGGTAACTCTAGTGTAGCACAGTTTGGAACACAGAGTGTGTTAAAGGAAATAATATAAAATAAGACTGAAAAGGATTGTGGGAACCAGACTGTGGAGGGCTTTCAATGACAGGATGAGGAGTCTGTATTTTATCCTGGAGGAAACCATGATAGTCACTGTATGGGAAAGTAAGGATGAATACAACAGATGACGTGAGGGTAAATTAATAGAATTTTGCAACTGATTGAACTTGGGGGATGAGAAATAGGAAAGAACCAATGTTGAAGCTGAGGTTTCAAGCCTAGATCTCTGGAAGGTTGGGAGTACCATGAAGAGAATAAGGGAAGTTAAGAGGAAGGGAATGTTTAAGAGGAAAGGACATGAATTCAATTTGGAATATATTGTAATTGATCTACCAGCAGAGCATTTAAGTGGAGATGTCCAGGAAGTGGTTGGATATGTGAGAATGTAGCTCTGAGGAAACATTGGAACTGGATTAATGATTTGAGAGTCATTAGCATCGAAAAGATTTTTTAAGCCATGAGAATAGATGATATTGAGGACAGAAAAGGAGAGCAGAGTTGGGGGAGAGAGGAAAAGAGAGGAAGTGAGGAGAAGGAAGGGAAGGGGGAAAAAGAGAGGAGGGAAGGACAGAAGAGGGGGAGGGATGGGAAAGGAGGGAAAGAGGAGGAGAAAGGGGAAGAGGGGAGAAGAGAGGAGAGGAGGAGAGGGAAGGGGGAGGGGAGAGGAGAGGAGGAGAGGGAAGGAGGAGGGGAGAGGAAAGAGGGAGAGGAAAAGAGAGAGGAGAAGAAAGGGGGAGAGGAGAGAGCTAGAATCAGAGCCTGAAGGGAGACCTTGATTAAACTATGGGATACTATGTCAGGTTGTGAGAACCACATTTGAGGAAAGATATCAATAAGCCAGAAAGGATACAGAAGAAAGTAACCAGATTAGTGAAGGTAATATGTTATATTAGGGTCAACTGAAATCACTAAGGAGATTTAACCTGGAGAAGAGATGCCTTAGAAGAGGGAATGGGAAGTGAGAGAGGGAGAGGGAGAGGTTATGATAGGGTCTTCATGCATTTAAAGTGCTGTTATACCACAGATAGCTCAACTCTGATGGACTGACCACATAGCCTGTATGCCAAATGTACATTTACCTCAAATATTATTTGACTGAGAACTCGCACAATGGAAGCATTCACACAGAGGTCAGAAGAAGAGGTACAAGGACATCCTCAAGGTCTCTCTGAAGAACTTTAGTATCAATTGTGAAACATCAGAGATGCTGGCACAGGACAGCCCAGCATGGTGCACCAACATCAAAGAAGGCCCTATGTTCTGTGAGCAAAGCAGAATCTCAGTAGCACAAGGGAACCAGAGATGTGTAAAACTAGAGATAGCTCCATCCCAAATGTTCAAACAAACTATCTGTGTCCCACCTGTGGTAGAGCCTTCAGAGCTGGTGTTGGACTGATACCTTGACCCCCCAACATTATGTCATTGATCCATTTCGAGTTCAAAAAACAAATGACAGCAGCATAAAAGAGGGATCAATTTTGCTCTGTTTGGCCCCAGATGGCAGAACTAGGAACAAAGGGGAGAAGTTACAAAAAGGCAGATCTAAATTTGATGCCAGGAAAATCTGCCCAATAGCCAGCCAGAGCTACCACAAAGCAGAATGAGTCATAGTAGAACATAGTTGGGTTTCTCTTCATTGGATGTCTTTGAGCAGAGACCACATGACCCTTTATTGTCTAAATTGTAGTGTGGGTTATTAGGGTTTGTGATTAAATGGCTCCAAGATCCCTTCCAACTCTGATTCTGGTGACGCTAGTGATAGAATACAGGAAGATGAATTCAGAGCCAACGTTTAAGGAACCATCACCCAAGAAGTTGCAGGGCTTTATTTAACCAGTAGGAACTGAGGAATTATTTATTTAAAGAGATTTACTTGATTCCAACATAATCCTCAATCCGTGCAGTTTCACTGTCTTATTCATTTACCTAGAAGTCATTCTCATTCTATTTTTGTGCCTTAGTTCTTTGTCATGTGTGTGTGTTTTTAACACCACCCTCTAGTATTTCTCCAGCCATGACAGGTCTCCCAAACAGACAAAGAATTTAGAAACATCTTCTGTTTATTTTTAACATCTGAGTCAGCGAACAAAGGAATTGTTCTGGGGAAGGAAGGGGACACACAGGGAGAACAGCAGGACTTATTTCATTTTAATCATCAGAGAGTTATCCATCAACCTAGATTTGCTAGTTATGTAAAAGTCAGTTGGGCCTAATTGAAAAAAAGAGTGGGACATAAAGATCCCACTAAGAGATGATCCGGGGCAGCTAGGTGGCACAGTAGATAAAGCACCAGCCCTGGATTCAGGAGGACCTGAGATCAAATCCGGCCTCAGACCCTTGACACTTACTAGCTGGGCAAGTCACAACCCCAGTTGCCTCACCAAAAAAAAAAAAAAAAGAAAAAACAAACCAACCTCAACTAAAACTAAAAAAGTAAAAAAATAAACCAAAGAGTATGCCTAACCTATTCATTTTGCAGGTGAGGAAACTGAAGTCCAAGAAACACAATGACTTGTCTAAGATCAAATGGAAATGAACACAATCAAAATTTGAACTGGGGACTTCTGATTCTAAATCCAATATTTTTTCTACTACACCAAAAGTCCAAAAGCGATTTCTTAGTTTCAAGAACTCCTATGGCTCTACTTATTTGAAAGCTATACTTCAGGAATTCTTTATTTGTAGCTTAAGGTTGATAAGAGAAAAACATATAGCTCTTTAAAATTTATAAAGCAGTTTTACATATGTAAATCATTTCACATGAGCCTCCTGCAACCCCGTAGGGCAGATAGTGTAAGTGTTCTTTTGTCTATTTTATAGATGAGAGAGTTCAGCTTTCAAGAAATTAAATGATTTTGCCTAATGTCCCATAGGCAGCTAAAAGCAGTGGATAGAGTGCTTATTGGGCAGTTAGGAAGCTTTATCTTCCTCAGTTCAAATCTGGCCTCAGATACTTACTAGCTGTGTGACCCTGGGCAAGTCACTTAACCCTGTTTGCCTCAGTTTCCTTATCTGTAAAATGAGCTGGACAAAGAAATGGCAAACCCCTCCAGTGTCTCTGCCAAGAAAACCCCAAGGGGACTCACTAAGAGTTGGACATGACTGAACAACAACAATGGCACACAGCTTGGTGAACTCAAAGCCAGGTCCTGCAACTTTCTGGTGCTCTTTCTTACATGCCCTTCAGAATAATTCAAAGGAATAGATCTGTATTAATAATGGTAACGTTCCCTCAGCGGGATGGGAGGTCAGCATTTGGGGGGACAATAGGCCTAGATTCTGCATATATTTCTGCTGTCTGTGACTCTAGGGATCACTGGAGGTATGACCCAAAGACAAGAGCACATCACAGCTCAAAGCAAATCTACAATAACTATCAACTCAGCTGCGCTTGGGTGCTGACAGTAGTATTTTCTGGGAGAGACATGGGTCTAGAAGGACTGCAATGAGGCAGAAACAGATGTGTGGATAAACTAAACAGCACTGTCTCCACAACCCAAATCAGGTCTCTACTCATGCCTAATTTATGCCTCTCTATAGCTATGAAAACACAAATGACTTTGTCTTTAGAGCCAATATCTTAAAAGGCTACAGGATGAGAACCTGATACCCTGGGAAACCATCTCTTAGTTGTCTTTTTCCTCTTTGTCTCAAAGACATATGATGACAAAATGCTAGCTTTATATTCCTCCTGTGCTTAGCATAGTGTAAGCCACATAGTAGGTGTCTTAATATGTATTAACATGTAATACCTAATAATTATTATAATTATTATATTATGTTATAATTACATGCTAATATATTTTATGTCAATACAGTTTATAATAATTTGTGTGTTCATATATTTTACATGAATGTATTATATTGGTACATATATTCACATATTAATATTTAATATATAATTGTATTGATATTTGATATCATTTGTTAATATAATATTTAATATAAATGTTTTTGTGTTTAATTAATAATTATTTGATATTAATACTTGAAATTAAAATACTTAATATCTATAAATTCTTCCATGTCAAATAAATAAATGGAAGAATGTATACTTCTAACTTTTCCTGTGTTTGTGTCATCGTCATTCTGTCTTCTCTTAATTTTCCATCTCTCCCTCCGCCCCTTCCTTCTCTTAACACAACATGTTCTATGAATAAAGCATAATTTTATTATTGTTCTGCTCACTGAACAGAGTTTAATGTTTCCCATTGTTTCTTCTATAAGCAGATGAACAGCCTGTTCTATCATTTTTTTTCTTCCCAAAAAGTAAAGTTGCTTTTTTACTTATATAGCCCTTAGGCAAAAAGTACTTTATAAATTATAATGTGAATTATTATTATTATCTGATTAAAGAAATTAATGGTAATGAACAATTAATATACTTAACTTCCTAGACTAATAAATAGTTTTTTTAAGGGGGTGGGAGGAGAAAGAAGCATTTATATTGTACCTACTATGTGCCAGGCACTATGCTTAGTACTTTTACAAATATTTGTCTCATTTGGTATTCTCTCAACAACCCTGAAAGGTAGGTGTTATTACTATTCCCTTTATATGGTTGAGGGAACTAAGGCAAATAGAGGCAAAGTGACTTGCCCCAGGTCATACAGCTAATAAGTGACTGAGGCCCAATTTGAACTCGGGTCTTCATGACTCCAGGCCCAACACTATCTGCTACACCACCTAACTACTTTATTCATTTAACTGGATAACTTGGAGTAATGCAAACAGAAGTTACTGGAGCTGGGGAGTTGGGGTGGCAATAATGCTATAGCATAGCACAGAGGATAGAGTGTTGGACTTGGAATCAGGAAGACCTGGGTTCAAATTCCACCTTAGATATGCTAGCTGTGGGGGGCAGCTAGGTGCCACAATGGATAAAGCACTGGCCCTGGATTCAGGAGGACCTGAGTTCAAATCTGGCCTCAGACACTTGACACTTACTAGCTGTGTAACCCTGGGCAAGTCACTTAACCCTCATTGCCCCACCAACAAAAAAAAAAAAAGGATATGTTAGCTGTATGACCATGATAAATTCACTTAACTTTTCTGAGCCTCAGTTTATAATCTATAAAATTAAGATGAGTACTATCTCATAGTGTTGTTATGAAGATCAAATTATATTATATATGTAAAGTGCTTCGCAAATCTTAAAGCAGTATGCAATTATCAACTCTCTTATTCCTTTCTGCTTTTACCCAACTCCCATTATAGCTACCAAGGAGATTCCATTCCCCAAGTCAAGGAAGTGATGGGGCCAGAGACATAGAGTCCAATACCCTCAAGGAGAAGGTGTGGTAAGGGCCTGTCCCCTTAATTGAAACCAATCACCTTACAATTAGCCTCTCAAAGAAGAAAGTTCATGGGCCCAAGGCTAAGACTAGCCTCTTTTTCCAACGGAGATAAAACATGTTTTTTCACATCAGGAAGGTGGGCAGTATCCCCAGTTGAACTTGTTGGACAAGTAGAAAACTTATTAGGGAGAACCTGAGGCCTTGTTCCATTGATGGACAACAAAAAAACAATGGCCTCAGCTCATAGGCAGTCCAGGTGGGAGGGGACTGGATCAGATCTCTCCCCTTATTCATTTTCTTCCTTGTTGTTTTCTCCCCAATCTCAAGTAGACGAGGAACATCTCAATCCCAACTTCTCCATTTAATCCACTTCAAGCAAGATGTCAAAGGCGCCTTCCTTGTGAGACTAGTCAGTGCCTCAGATGTTCTCCTTCCCCTCCAGTACTGGGAACAATCTTCTAACCTTCCCCACCTCCATCCAACTACTGAAATTGTCTTTGAGTTTTTATTGGCTCAGGGGATTAAAGCTCAGGTTACTGATGAAGCTTCCTGGTCACCTGGGTACAAAACAACCAGGATATAAGGGAGACTTTGGACTATATATAGACCAGCAGCATGAACAATGCTGAGAAACTGTGCTCGGCTGAATCCCTGTTTTATTCTGGATGAACATCCCTTCCCTGTTCTGAACATCCTTCCCCTGCTAATGGCTAAGTAAACTTCCTTTTGTTAACTGTTAGATGGATTGCGAATGTCTTGTTTCATTTCAGTTTTGAACCTACACTACCAGGGAATCAGGTTGTGTCAGTCCCTGTCCATTATACCACCCCTTCTCCCTGGCTAGGAGTTCCATAAGAAAAGTGGGAAATGGTTTAGAACGGTGCTTGTCAAACTTTTTTTATTCATGCCACGGTCTTCTTAGCCATGAGGAAATCACAGCACGTTCAGTGTTGGAGCTGGCAAGACTACAGAAGAGTTGGAGAAACACAAATATACAGTTCCCCTTCAATAAGAACAACCGTCTTATTGAGTTTTTTATAAGTTCAAAGTGTGGTGTATTTTTTTTTTTTAGTGAGGCAATTGGGGTTAAGTGACTTGCCCAGGGTCACACAGCTAGTAAGTGTTAAGTGTCTGAGGTCAGATTTGAACTCAGGTCCTCCTGACTCCAGGGCTGGTGCTCTATCCACTGTGCCATCTAGCTGCCCCCTAAAGTGTGGTATATTTTGAGGTTAGTAGGTACATGTGTAGGAAAATTTCTTTTTTTGTTAATATTTTACTTACCGGAGGCAGTGTTGCCCAATGGGTAGAGAGACAGTCTCAAAACAGGAAAGATTTGAGTTCAAGCCCTCCCTCAGGCACACATAGGCTATGTGACCCTGGTCAAGTCTCTCAACCTCGCAGTGCTCTAAGCAACTCCCTAAGACTGTAAAAAACAGAGAAGGCACTTATCTGCCATGATAAAGAGGGTTTCTTCACCTATGAATCTCCCGTACTAAAGAAAACATAGAACTAGTTCCTCTTCATATACTTGACACACACACACACACACACACACACACACACACACACACACACATTTGACTTATACACAAACTAGAGAAGTAAAATTTACATTAGACAAAATTATTTATAAATGTTCTTTTATCTTTAATAACATAATATCCAAAATATTGTGATATGCCTAGCAAAATTTGTAGCATACTAATGGGCCACAGCCTATTTGTGGACCATTAGTTTAGAAACTTCTGAAACACTTGCTGGCCTTGCATGGTTGTACATGTACCCCTGCCCTTGGGGGAGGGGCAATTGATGAATTTCTTGAGTTTGGGAGTTCTGTGCTACAGTTGGGTTGAAGCCAGTGACCATTACCCTTAATCCAGTCCCAGTATGGTGCAGGTGGAGAGTGGGGGGGGTGCCACCAGGATACCTAAGGAGTGATTTGCTTCCCCCAAGTCAGAACAATGGAAGAGGTTAAAGTTTCCATGGAAATCAGTATTGGGGTTGGGTTTACAAGCGATCATTGCACTCCCAGCTGGAGAGAGAAAAGGAAATTTTGGCTCAAAAAGAAAAAAAAAAGAAAAACTTAATGAATGTGCTTTTTTGTGCCTAAAATGACCAAGCCACATTCCTTTGAAGAGTGGCAAAGATTTAGTACCTACTTTTGAGATTGCAGGGCTTGTCTTGTATAGTTTGGGTGTCAGCCCGGGGCACACTTAGAAAAAAATGTCAATAATAGTCTGTCTTCACCATGGATCATGATGGTTATGAGCTTTCTCTTTAACTGCTATGCTGTGAGGCTATGTTAGTCAGAGACAGCTAGTGGATAGAGCCCCTGGCCCTGGAGACAGGAAGATCCAAGTTTAAATCCTACTTCATAAAGCCTTTACCAATACCTTTTTTTTTTTTTTTAGTGAGGCAATTGGGGTTAAGTGACTTGCCCAGGGTCACACAGCTAGTAAGTGTTAAGTGTCTGAGGCCGGATTTGAACTCAGGTACTCCTGACTCCAGGGCCGATGCTCTAACCACTGCACCACCTAGCCGCCCCTACCAATACCTCTTAAATCTGGTGTCTTCCCTCTGTTAATGATTTTCTATTTATCTTTTATGTAACTTGTTTGCATATATTTTTTCCTTATCTCCCCCACTAGATTGTGAGCTTCTTGAAGGCAAGGACTCTTTTTTTGCCTTTCTCTGTAATCCCAGTGCATAGCACACTGCTTCATGCCTTGTTGTTCAATCTTTTTTTAAGTTGTGTCTGACTCTTCTTGACCCAATTTGGGGTCTTCTTGGCAAAGATACTGGAGTGGTTTTCCATTTCCTTGTCTAGCTCAAATGAGGAAGCTGAGGCAAACAGGATTAAGTGACTTGCCCAGGGTCACATAGCTAGACACTTAGTGTCTGAGGGGGCAGATAGGTGGCACAGTGGATAGAGCACCAAACCTGACGTTAGAAGGACCTGAGTTTAAATCGAACCTCAGACAGGGTCATTTCTAGTTGTCCTGATGTATATCTTGCCACTGGACTCAAATGGCTCTGAGAGAGTGAAGTTGGTGACCTTGTGTACAGCCCTCCCTCACTTAAAAAAAATCCAGTTCAGTGCAAGTCATGACATCACCCTGATGTCATAGTCATCTTTGAGAATAAAGGACAAAGCAACAATTGCCTGAGGCCAGATTTGAACTCATAAAGATGAGTCCTCCTGAGTCCAAGCCCAGTGCTCTATCCACTGTACCACCTAGCTGTCCATGTGCTTTGTGCCTAGTAGACACTAATAAAAGCTTATTTTCTGACAGACCTCAGACACTAGCTGGGTAACCCTAGGCATATCACTTAAACTCTTATCTGCGTCAGTTTCTTCATCTGTAAAATAGGGGTATTAATAGCCGCTATCCTCCCAGGATTGTTGTAAGGATCAAATCAGATTATTTACAAAGCACTTTACAAACCTTAAAGCACAATATACATGAGACAGTACTTTGGCACAATGGATAAAATGCTATGCCTAGAGTCAAGAAGATTTGAGTTCAAATCCACCCTTACTAGCTGTGTGACCCTGGAATAGTTAACCTCCATTTGCCTCAGTTTCAATAACTGTAAAACAGGGATAATAACAGCACCTTCCTTGCAGAGTTGTTGCAAGGACCAAATGAAATAATATTTGCAAAACGCTTAGCACAGTGCCTGGCACATAGTAGGTGTTACATAAATGCTTATTTCCAGAGCAGCTGGGTGGGTCAGTGGATAAAGCACCAGCCCTGGATTCAGGATGACCTGAGTTTAAATCCAGCCTCAGACACTTGACACTTACTAGCTGTGTGACCCTGGACAAGTCACTTAACCCTCATTGACTTAACCCCCCCAAAAAATGCTTATTTCCTTCCCTACTTTATAAATGTTAGCAATTATTAGATTCAGGAGGACCTGAGTTCAAATCTGGCCTCAGACACTTGACACTTACTAGCTGTGTGACCCTGGACAAGTCACTTAACCCTCATTGACTTAACCCCCCCAAAAAATGCTTATTTCCTTCCCTACTTTATAAATGTTAGCAATTATTAGATTCAGGAGGACCTGAGTTCAAATCTGGCCTCAGACACTTGACACTTACTAGCTGTGTGACCCCGGGCAAGTCACTTAACCCCAATTGCCTCACCAAAAAAAAAAAAAGTGGATAATCATTTTGGGGGTGGCTAGGTGGCGCAGTGAATAAAGCACCCGCCCTGGATTCAGGAGTACCTGAGTTCAAATCCGGCCTCAGACACTTGACACTTACTAGCTGTGTGACCCTGGGCAAGTCACTTAACCCCCATTGCCCCATAAAAAAAAAAAGCAATTATTATTAAATCCAAAGAGTCACAGGCTCACAAATGGGTTGTCATATTATACTTTAAGTTACTGGGAGGATATGGGGAAGCTCAAGATTGACAGGGCAAATAGTAGTGTCCCCATTTTATAGATAAGAAAACTGAGTCCCAGAGAGTTCACAAGATAACTACTAATTATTCAGGTCCTGTAGCAGCCAACAGTAGTGTTCTCAACCATTTACAAATTCACTCCTCAAAACTCCTTGTGAAAGGTCTTTAACTTTCCCAGTTGTTCTTTCTTTAGATCACAGTTTCATACTTTCTTTTGGGGGGGGGGGACACTTGGGGCAATGAGGGTTAGATGACTTGCCCAGAGTCACACAGCTAGTAAGTATCAAGTTTCTGAGGCCGAATTTCAACTCAGGTCCTCCTGAATACAGGGTAGGTGCTTTATCCACTTTGCCATCTAACTGCCCAACTCAGTCTCATACCTTCTTGAAAACTACTTCTTCAGTAATAAGAAGTCACTTTGGTTTTGGCCATTTATCTATCTGCCCTTCCCCCATCCCAACACCTCCCTAAATTCTTCCAACCTCATTAAGACTTTAGTCTCACAGCCATACCTTTGAACTTAACTGATAAATAATCAAGGTGTCTCCTAACATGTCCAAGAAGTCTGTGGGTGATCACATTAGAGAGAATGAGGGATCCAATTAATAATCACCATGTAGTGACAGTCTCCTACCTGGAATTCAATGAGATGCTGTCTGCCAAATGTTTTTCATCATTCTTCCTCTGTAGAAGATGTCACAGAATCACAGAATTTGAGAGCTGGAAGAAATTTCATCAATCCTGTAGTATAACCCATATGAGAAAGGAATCCCCACTATAGCATGCCCCGCATGTGATGGTCTAGTCCCTGCTTGAGGTCTCTTGGTTAAGTGACTTGCCCAGGGTCACACAACTACTAAGTGTCTGAGGCATTGGTAGCTGATATTTGAGTTGTTATGTTTCAAAATTTCATCACCCTTTTGACAATTTAGTGATGAGTATCTCCGAACTCAGCCATACTGATCTTCAAATAATAAATATGGGGGTAGCTCAGTGACACAGTGGATAAAGCACTGGCCCTGGATTCAGGAGGACCTGAGTTCAAATCCAACCTCAGACACTTGACACTTACTAGCTGCGTGACCCTGGGCAAGTCACTTAATCTGCATTGCCCCGCAAAAACAATTAATAATAATTACAACAACAATAATAATAATAATAAACATGGTACAACACCAAGTTGGTGCATGAAATCTTTCCCATTGGTAGGACCTAGCAGAATTGTATTCTGCTGATGTGGCTTTTAAGTATTAATGAATAGGGGGCAGCTAGGTGTTGCTGCAGTGGATAAAGCACCAGTCCTGGATTCAGAAGGACCTGAGTTCAAATCAGTCCTCAGACACTTGACAGTTACTAGCTGTGTGACCCTGGGCAAGTCACTTAACCCTCATTGCCCTGCCCCCCACCCCAAATAAGCATTAATGAATAAATTAGTCAATACAAAAGCATTAAGTATTTGGAACGTGCCAGGCACTGTTCTGATAAATACAAAAAGTCAGACATCCCCTGACTTCAGGGAGTTTATGTTCTAATAGGGGGAAAACATATTAGGCAAGTGGTAGCCACAGAGGGGCATTTTGGACTGGGAAGTTACAGAGATGGTAAATGCAGGACCTAGGGTCATCTCTGGAGGAGGCATCAGAGTAGGAGAGACAGAAGAAAATTAGCATTTGTTAAGTCCCTGCTTTGCACCAGACAGGCATGCTAAGCACTTTACAAATATGATCACATTTGATCCTCATGACTACCCAGGGAGGCTCTTATTATCCCTGCTTTACATTTCAATAATAGTAGCTATTATAATCCCCATTTTACAATTGAGAAAACTGAGGCAGACGTTAAAGACCTTGCCCAGGGGAACAGGTAGTAAGTGTCAAAGGCTAGATTTGAACTTGGGTCTTCCTGACTCCAAGCCCAGCATTCTATCCACTGCCACCTGGCTACATCAGAAGATTTTAATGAAGGCATATTTTACAAAGTGCTATGCAAATGTGAGGGCAGATAGATGACTCAGTGCATATAGCTCCTACCCCAGACACTTACTAGCTGTGTGACCTTGAGCAAGTCCCCTAACCTTTGTTTTGCCTTAATCCACTAGAGAAGGAAAAAGCAAATTATTCCAGTATCTTTGCCAAGAAAACTCCATAGACAACATGGTCCATGGAGTCATGAAGAGTCAGACACCATTAAACAACTATAATGCAAATGTGAGTTATTGATATTATATTGTATAAGTGTCACATCCTTGCTACTAGGCTACAAGCTCTAGGAGAGCAGAGACTAGGTCTTTATTATTATTGTCATCTTCATCATCATTGTTATTGGTTTTGGGGGGCTTGAGGGGGGTTTTTGTTTGTTTTTTGCTGGGCAATGAGGGTTAAGTGATTTGCCCAGGGTCACACAGCTAGTAAGTGTCAAGTGTCTGAGGCCAAATTTGAACTCAGGTCCTCCTAAATCCAGGGCTGGTGCTTTATCCACTGTGCCACCTAGCTGCCCCCTATGTTATTGTTATTATTTCTTTATATCTTCCCTAACACCCAGCACAGTGGGCTACATGGAAGGTCCATAGTAACTAATTATTCCTTTCCATCATTCATTTAGACAACCATTAACACCTTCATGTGAATCTGTCAGGTCTGCAATAACAGCTGAACCACTGAGGAAATGAGAGCTTTGCACTGAAGATAGAAGGATAATCTTGGGGCATGAAACAGGCAGGTTTGGCCAGTGGCCAAGAAGCCTTAGGAAATTTGGGTGGGGGGGTAATGAGGGGCAGGAAGAGAAAAATAGACAGAGGACCACTTCCTGCTTCTCAGGAAGGACCCCAGCCAGTTGGTCTCAGTTCCTTCTTTGAGCTTTTTGAGGGAATTCTTGAAAGCCTTTCTGTAGCTCCTCTGAGTTCTTTGGCCTGAGACTGAAAACAAATGCCATACAGAAACATAGTGCCTTGTAATTTTTTTTTAAGTTTCCTTTCTTAAAGATGAGAAAATTCATCTGCCTTTTAAATATAGGAAGAGGTTCCTAGGCCCAAAGCAAATTTGTGCAGTGATGCCTTAATTAGATCAAAACCTGCCTGAGTAGCTAGCTGTCTTTTCAGACATTTCCTATTATTCTCCTTCTACATTGCAATCAAACTGGTCTCTCAGCATTCCATCCTTAGTCCCCTCCATGGCCTGAATGTGTTCCTTCTCCACCATCCTAGGGCTGTTGATGCAAAATAAGGTTAATAAATGTAAAGACCTTTGCAAACCTTAAAGTACTACATATATGCTACCTGTCATTATTATTATCATTATTATTACACATGAGTGGTATAAGTCTCTAACATCTCTAAGCCTCAGTTTCCAGCTCTATAAGGTGAAAGGACTGAACTAGATGACTTCTGAGGTCCCTTCCAGCTTTATATCCATGATCCTCCCCACTGATGGTGGTGAGAGAACAGGGAGATTAAAAAAAGAAAGAGGAAAAAATATGAAATGTAGCTCTTGCCTCTTCCCTCTCCCTCTTTATTATCACTCCAATATAGTATTCATGGCATTTCCCTACTCACAGGACCTTTCAAACGATTCCCCCGCAAAGGCCAAGAGTCTCTTGTATTCTCTTTAGACAGCGGATGCTCATTGCCATTAAATGAATCATCTTTCAATCTGCTAAGTTTAAAAAATATATATCTGAGGAAAACTTTAAGGCCATTCAGTGGGGTTATAGCCTGAAACTTTTTTTTCCAAGTCTGCATTAATTTATTAATAATTATATATTTCAGCATTTCCATAGATCCCATCAATGTCAATATTCCCTCCAACCATACAAATCCCAAATCTTCTGTGCCTTCTCATTCCATTTGTCTCCTATCTGGCCCATAAATCCTCCATGGGGAGTCCATCCAACGGGCCATGGTCCTTCCTCTAGACTTCTTAACATTATGTCAATGACCGTGAAGTACACAGGCTGTCTGTTGTTTATGCCTCACTCTTGATACATAACTGGCCTATCTTCTTTTCTGGTCATACATCTCTCTGATGATAACCTTTATACTGCTTCTCTTGGACAGTGCTTCATTGGTAATGTGTTACAGCCCACATGGAGTCACAATTTAAATTCTTCAGACTTTGAGTCAGAGAATACAGCATCATCAGAGGACTGCTGATGTTTAAAAAGATAGGTCTTTGAGTCGAAGAAAAGCTTGGAGTTATTAAAAGTTCTATGTAATTCCCAGAGGGAATGGGGGGGCAGGGAGAGAGAGAGAGAGAGAGAGAGAGAGAGAGAGAGAGAGAGAGAGAGATCTCATTCCCTTTTTTCCTACTCAATCCTGAAGCCAGATCATTGTCCATCTGCAGAATCTGTCTAAGATAGATGTATTGATGCACTAGCTCAATGTTCATTCAACTGCATATTATTGTCTGGCCAATAAACATTCATCTATTTGGTCTTTCCCATATGAATAATTGGGTCAAACTTTTTTGAGCAAATGTTAGCTACAATAATTTGCACAGTTTACTTGTGTAACACTTATTTATAAAGTACTTTACTTCTATGATTTCATTTGATACTCACAACAACTCTATGAAATAGATAACCTGACAATTATTTTCATTTCTTGATAGATGAGGAAATGGAGGTTCAGAGCGATAAAGTAACTTGCCCAAGGTCACACACACAGTTAATCAAATGAATATTTAGGACACAAATGCAAGTCACTAGACTCTAAGTTTTGTGCCCTTTCCGTTGTACCATGATGTTCTAGATCTTAGAATAATGAGACATCTAAAATATGATATGTGAAATGGGAATAAGATTTCTCACCATAGAAGGATTATGGAATCACAGATTTAGAACTGGGAAGGACTTTAGAAGACATATGTTTGGGCGCAGCTATGCGGTGCAGTGGATAAGAGCACTGGCTCTGGAATCAAGAGGATCTGAGTTTACATCTGACCTCAGACACTTGAGTAGCTGTGTGACCCTGGGCAAGTCACTTAATCCCAATTGCCTCCCCCAAAAAAGAAGAAAACATCTGTTCCTTCCTTCATCTTTCAGATGAGGAAGCTGAGGTTCAGAAAGGTTGTGATTTGATACAACTAATAAGTGTCAGAGTTGAGACTGAGTAAATCCTGAGAGGGTAAAAAAGGATAGAGGAAAAAGCTGGAGCCTGAAATCAAAAATAAATCCAAGAAATGTAAAACAGGAGAAGTTAGAACTGCAAGCAGAGGCCTCGTAAGCCTTAGGAAGATTATACCAACATGAGAAACAAAGAGTTAGAAGCAACATCTGGGAAGAAAACAGGGCCTGAATCAAGCAAGTGGAGAGAAAAGGAGGACAGAAGATGAAATTAGAGGCAGAAAGGGAATACCAAGATTTGTCATGAATACCTTGAGATACGATGCAAAGCACTGTGTCACCACCAGGTGGCATTAACAGCCACTATCCTGGTCCTGTACCATAAGAATTGGAACCCAGGCCACTCCCACCCTGGCCCAGCAGTTATGCTGCACACCGAACAGGAGTGCCCAGGAAATACCAAGTCTCTGTGGATCTCAGAAAGTCCATGAGCTTCCACCCCTCAGCTCCCCTCTCTCTGGATAGTCCCATGGATTCACTATCTGTGAGATGCAGATTACTGTAGATTTACCCAATCAGAATCAACTCTGAGCCCTCTTCCTAGAACATCCCCTCCCCCGACTATTTTATTGAGCCCATCATGTGACTTTAGCATAATGAAGCCACAGGAACAAACAAAATCTCCTTATCTAGGTGCAGCTCTTTACTCCTTTTTTCTTTTCTTTTCTTTTCTTTTTTTAAAATAAAAGTATTTTATTATTTTCCAGTTACATGTAGAGATAGTTTTCAACATTTGTTTATATAAGATTTCAAATTTCAAATTTTTCTCCCTCCCTGCTCTCCCTCCCCTCCCTCCCCTAAACAGCAGGTGAGCTGATATAGGTTATATATACACAATAACATCAAACATATTTCTGCATTAGTCATGTTATAAGAGAAGAATCAGAGCAAAAAGGGAAAACCTCAAAACAGAAAAACAGCAGCACCAAAGACAAAAGAAATAGTATGGTCCAATCAGCATCCATATTCCACAGTTCTTTTTTTTTTTTCTGGATTTGGAGAGCCCTTTCCATCATGAGTCTCCTGGAACCCTCCTGTACCCCATTGGATTGGTGAGAAGAATCTAGTCCATCACAGTTGATTAACACACAATGCTGATGATACTATGTATAATGTTCTTCTGGTTCTGCTCATCTCACTCATCATCAGTTCATGCAAGTCCTTCCAGGTTTCTCTGAACTCCTCCTGTTCGTCATTTCTTACAGCACAATAGAATTCCATTACATTTATATACCACAACTTGTTCAGCCATTCCCCAATTGGTAGACATCCCCATAATTTCCAATTCCTTCCCACCACAAAAAGAGCAGCTATAAATATTTTTGTACATGTGGGTCCCTCTCCCCTTTCCATGATCTCTTTGGGAAAAAGACCCAAAAGTGGTATTGCTGGGTCAAAGGGTATGAACAGCTTTATAGCCCTTTGGGCCAGCTCTTTACTCTTAACACAGAATCAATAAGCAATATATGATAATAATTTTTTTAAAACCCTTTCGACCGTCCCCACCATTCCTAGATCCAGGAGGTTTTCAGATATTATGTAGATCATACTAAACCTAGTTCATTTTGCTTAACCTCTGGGGGCGACTTCTCCTATGAACAGAAAAAAGAAGAATAGACAATTGATGTTTGACTTGTGAAACTAATAGGACCAGTCTTTAGATTAAGACTCAAGAACTCTGGACCCTGGTTTTGGCTGCAGAGTTTGAAACTTTTCTTATTTGGTGTCTGTCACTAATAAGGGACCTCTGCTTCTTGTCACAGCTACTTCATTACTTATAAAAGCAGGGTAAAAAAGTAGGGTGATGGATAGAGCACTGGCCCTGGAGTCAGGAGGACCTGAGTTCAAATCCAGCCTCAGATACTTAACACTTACTAGCTCTGTGACCCTAGGCAAACAACTTAACCCAAAGTGCCTCACCAAAAAAACCCCCAAAAAAGTAGGGTGAGTAGGCTCAGTAGCAAATCCCAGGGAGCAGGAGTGTACCACACTGTCATCTCTCTGACCTGGAGACTCATCATCTCTCACCTGCTCCCCTGTCTCATCACTTCCTGTTTCAGACCAACTCTCTCACTACCCAACAGTGCCAAAGCTCCACTCCTACACACATCAGTCAGAGGAGGGGCAGACACAGCAAAAGAGGGGCTACAACTATGTAAAGCTCATCTTCCCTATTAAAATACAAGTCCCTTGAGGGTAAAGACTATCTTACCTTCCTATAGTTTTTCCTCAGGGCTTAAAGCAGTGTCTAGCATGTAGCAGGTATTTAATAAATACTTTTTCCTTCATTCATAAAGAGTACAGCTTAGTTTTTGGTTTTTGCTTTTTGGCTTTTGTTTTTTGTTTTGTTTGTTGTTGTTGTTGTTTTGGGTTTTTGGTTTTTTGGTTTTTTGTGGGGCAATGAGGGTTAAGTGACTTGTCCAGGGTCACACAGCTAGTTAGTGTCAAGTGTCTGAGGCCAGATTTGAACTCAGGTCCTCCTGAATTCAGGGCTGGTGCTCTATCCACTGTGCCACCTAGCTGCTCCCAGCTTAGTTTTTAATATTGAGATTTTACACTCAACAGTAGTGTTCCCATAAATCCTGAGATATTTTCCTTATCTTATCATCATCATCCATAAAAATATTTACTTCTGGGGCAGCTCGGTGGCACAGTGGATAGAGCACTGGCCCTGGAGTCAGGAGGACCTGAGTTCAAATCCGACATCAGACACTTAACACTTACTAGCTGTGTGACCCTGGGCAAGCCATTTAACCCCATTGCCTCACTAAAAAAAAAATAAAAAAAATAAAAATACTTCTTACTGGGTATTGCCACACCTGTTAACATTCTTTCATTCTAAGGAGAGTTGGTTCTGCTCCATATAAATTTCATTCCTTTTGAAAAAATAAAATAAAATACTTAACACGTACACATTTGCTTCAGTTGCCCAAAACAGGAAAAGAGGGGTCCGCCCTATTTTAAAATTTGAAAGTCAACAGCTATTAAGTTAATGAACCTAACCCTTTCTGAGCTGACACTAGGGGGCATCTATCTCCCCTGAAGTTTAGTATTCCCTTAATCTCAAAGGAAATTTCAGTTAAGGAAGCCCTTCTAAGAAAAAAATAAAAAAGAAAGAAAGAAGGAAAGAAGCCCTTCTGACTCACAGGTCCCAATTAGAGGGAGTCACTCTCCTGGTAGGGTCAATTTATGTAACAAGTGACCTAAGAGCTTAGAGGGTCAAAGAGTTCTTGCATTCCTATGATTAATAGGTAAGACCCAAGTTAAACTGGGTCAGTCCTACCAAGGCACTAAAAGAGTTTATACCTGTCCCTTGGTTAAGTCTCAGCCTGGTATCCTAATAACTGCAGAAACCTAACTACAGTATATCAGAGGGTACTCAGGAATCCACTCAAGCCTTGTTCATGAGTTATCCTTTAACCCAAACTTACCCAAGACAAGCAGAGACTAGGCAATATAATTTCCCCAGGGCTATGGGGAAATCTAAATGGTTCCATACCTCTCAGAGAATATGGGTAGAAGTGACTGTTTTCCTTAGGAGAGGAGATTCTGACAACCTATGGACTTGGCACACATCTAGAGATTGCGCCCTCTTGCAGGCTGTCCAATGGAAAGTGGGTGGAGGGTGGTGAGTCTATCAGAATTATCAACTTGCCAGAGAAAACACCTTAGGGGTGGGGAGGGACAAGAAGAGGAGGGTAGTCCTTATCTGGGTTCTCAGAAGTCAAAAAAGAAAGGAGGGGAAGACTTGCTCCGTGTTGTCCATAGATTTCTCAGTTCCTTATCACAGCCTCTGCCTGTCTGGGCCCTTTGCTTGTTACATCTTTTTTTTTTTTAATAATCAAATTTATTTTTATGTAATTAACTTTACAACTTTTTAACTTTAGAAAACTCTTGGGGGCGGCTAGGTGGCACAGTGGATAAAGCACCAGCCCTGGATTCAGGAGTACCTGAGTTCAAATCTGGCCTCAGACACTTGACACTTAGTAGCTGTGTGACCCTGGGCAAGTCACTTAACCCCTCATTGCCCTGCTCCCCCCCCAAAAAACCTCTTAATGTACAATATGTCTTTCTTTTAGTCTACTTCTTTATTCCACATAATTTGGTATTGAGTTCACAAAATTTTGATAAATATGCTGTAATTCTTCATTATTCAACCACTTTTATCACACTGGATATTAAGCATATATTTAAACCCATTTTTTTTTTTTTAGTGAGGCAATTGGGGTTAAGTGACTTGCCCAGGGTCACACAGCTAGTAAGTGTTAAGTGTTTGAGGCCGGATTTGAACTCAGGTAATCCTGACTCCAGGGCCGGTGCTCTATCCACTGCGCCATCTAGCTGCCCCCTGTTCTTTTTTTTTTATTATTATTACATCTGTTCTTATATCTTGAGTCCCTCCAGCCTAGTCAGCTTACCTGAGGACTTCAGATACATTTGACCTTCTCCTAAGTCAGGCTCCAGTTCTCCCCTTGAACCTTGGGCCTTGTTATCTGGTGGCCTCTCACTCAGGGTAGGTTTTACCCATTATTTGGTCATCATCTCCATTCCTTTCCTGGGTCCTATACATTCATTGCTTCCCTTGGAGGAGGTAGCAACTGGGCTTGTGATTCCATGGATAACAGGGACCTTACTCACAAGCACCTTTGCTGCTCCCTCTAGTCTTAGTAGGTTGCTTAGGACTCACTTGTCCCTGGTCACACAGGCTGGATGTGGAGTCAGGAAGACCTGAGTTCCAATCCTACCTCAGATACTTATCAGTTATATGGGTGAGTTATTTCACCTCTGTCAGCCTTTAGTTTCTTCATCTGTGAAATGGGGGTAATAATAGCACCTAACCTCAGCTCTGTTATTGTGAGGAAAAAAATGAGATATTTGTAAAGCACTTTATGAATCTTCAAGTACTAAGGCTATATGTTATTATTGAATATAAACTGTTGTTGTTATTTATCTATGGATCATATCCCCCCAAAGAAACCCAGTTACCCTCCCCCCCCTCCGTACTTTATATGTGTGTGTGTGTGTGTGTGTGTGTGTGTGTGTGTGTGTGTGTGTGTAGATATATCTTGTTTGTACCTATTGTTTGTTGTCTCCCCTGTTAGACTGTGAGCTCCTTGAGGGCAGGGACTTTTATTTTTTTTAGCTTCCTTTGTATCCCCATACATTAGCACAGTGCCTGGCACATAGTAGGAATTTAATAAATGTTGGTCAATTTGACTTGAAATTTCATCTTAAACCAAAGCCAGCTAGCTCTCTCATTTAATACAAAGCGACTTGGTAACCAACTCAGCAATGCAGATTTCCCTCTAGAATCCCCCAATTCAGTACTTCTTGACTCCAGTCTGGTGAGGGCTCATTTTATGATACAATCATTCCAGCCTCGTATTTGGTTTGTAACCTCTCAGTGCAAAGGAAAATAAATACTCCCTCGTCAGCAACTCCAGGGCAGAAATGATGACAGGAAGCCACTTGGAATTTTTCTTTTTTATACCTTGTAACCAGCTTTGGATCCTCAAGGCAATGAATGAATGGCTTCTGAGTCTCTAATGCCCCATTATTTAAACCAAAGCTACAAGGAGAGACATCTTAAAGTTCTCATTTTAACCAGACATACCTCAGAGGCCAGGGCCCTCTCCTCCTTATATTCAGAGGAAGAGAAGAGACTAATGGGAGCTGTACCCAGCAATCCAGCAATAACCTGGAAGGGAGAAGCCAAGTATATAAACCTAACACTTAGGAGGTTACTTGGGCTTCCTCTATATCAGTCTGTATAACCTTAATTTTTGTTGTTGCTGAGTCATGTTCGGTCATATCCTACTCTATGTGACCCCACTTGAGGTTTTCTTGGCAAGCATACTGGAGTGGTTTCCCATTTCCTTCTCCAGCTCATTTTACAGAGGAAGAAACTGAGGCAAACAGGGTTAAGTGACTTGCCCAGGGTCACACAGCTCATAAGTGTCTTAGACTGGATTTGAATCCAGGAAAATGAGTCTTCCTGACTCCAGGCCCTGCACTCTATCTGCTTCACCACCTAGCTGCCCCTATAGTCCTCATAGTTTGCCCCATTTCCTCTAAGCTATTCCTGTGCAAGCTCTTTCATTGTTAAAAATAAATTTAGACCTTTTTTTTCCCTTCATAGAAATCTCAAGTTAGTCAGAAGAGAAGAAAATGCCTACATTGATTATAATGTCACAGCATCAATGTAATTATTACCAGAAAACAACGTACAGAGAGTAGCAGGTCTATAAATACTTCTATAAACCCCAGGATATGAAGACCCAAATAGTCCCATTATCTAGACTTAATGAGAGCTTGGCAGTCACATTGGATTTCTTAAGGCCTAACATCATTCGAGTGTCAATGAAACGGTCTCATGATTCTCATGTGTGGGAATGGGAGAAGTGGAGTTAGGAACAGAGGGAGGGAGGAGAGAGGCAGTAATCCTGATTGGAATATGCAATTGAGTTTTTTTTTTTTAAATGGCTCCTTGACTGTTTTTTGCACTATTTACTCTAGTCCTCAAGTGTGTAATTGTCATGAGAAAGAATAACTAACCTCACTTCCTCACTACCTAAGAAGCATTTTGTGGTCAGCTACAGGGTGCAGAGCTGTAACGAGGCTAAGGTATGAAGAGATTATACACACACACACACACACACACACACACACACACACACACATACTCCTAGGGCCTTGATATTTAGACAGCATTGCCAAGCATTACATTACCAAAAGAGAAACATCTGAGTTTCTTGTGACTGTTCACAAGAATAATTAGTTAAAATAAGAAAGAACCTGTGTGCTTCTTCCCCTTATCCTCACCCCAGCTGCTTCAGGCCAATCTTCCCCCACCCCACCCCCACCCACATACACCCACATATGCCAGCTTTCCTAGTAGTATTGATGTTTATTAAGTACCTACTATGTGCTACTCACTATGCTTAGCACTGGAGACACAAAGAAATGAAAACAAAAGCAAAACAAACCCAGACCCTGTTCTCCAAGAAATCACAGCCTAATGGAGAAGACAACACGCAAACAACTATGTAGAAAAAGAGATATGTGCGGAATAAAGTAGAAATAATCAACAAAGGGAAGGCATGAAAATAAAGTGGGAAAGGCTTCCTGTAGAATGTGGGATTTTAGCTGGAATTTGGAGCAAGTCAGGGAAGCCAGGAGGTGGAGATGAAGAGGAGGGAGAACATTCTAAGAATGGGGGACGATGAGTGAAAATGCCAGTAGTTGAAAGAAGGAAAATCCTAGAGGAAAGAGAATATTAAGGAGAAGAAGGTGATTAACAGTGTCAAAAGCTACAGAAAGGCCTGGAAGGACGATGCTTGAGAAAAGGCACCACTGAGACCTAGAGTCTCTCTCGCTCACCATGGGTGGTATTTCCTCCACTTGTCTTGGGGGTCAAGATTGACACTTATGTCTCCCATAAGGATTCCTGACACACCCTCACTTGTTTATTCATTCAGTTATTCAGGAGAAAGTATTCTGACAGTCAATAAACATTTAGTAAGCACGTACTATGTGCCAGGCACTGTGCTAAATGCTAGGGATATAAAAAGAGGCAAAAGACAGTCCCTTGGGAAAAAAAAAGGGGGGGGGGCAGGTAGGTGGTGCAGTGTATTAAGCACCAGCCTTGGATTCAAGAGGACCTGAGTTCAAATCTGGCCTCAAACACTCGACACTTACTAGCTGTGTGTACCTAGGCATGTCACTTAACCCTCATTGCCCTGCAAAAAAAAAAAGACAGTCCAGGCCCTTAAGGAACTCACAATCTAATGGGCAAGACAACAAGAATACATACACATATATAAACAACCTATTAACAAGATTAAAAGGGAATAATTAAACAAAGGAAGGCCCTAGAGTTCATTAGGGTTGTGAAAGGCTGAATCTATTTGGGTCTTAAAGAAAGTCAGGGAAGCCAGTGGGTAGAAAAGGGGGGGGGGGGGAGATGTGGGACAGCCAGAGAAAATATGGAGAGCAGAGAGATGGAGTGTCTTGTCAATATTAAAAACTCCATTAATCAAGTTTTATACAGACTTTCATCTCAGGGCACTTATTTAGTTAAGATAAGTGAAATTTTTCTGTAAAAGTGAAACCATCTAACACCCTAAAAAATTAGGTTAGAGACCTTTGGGAAGAGCTTTAAATGATAAACTGAGGCATGTGCCTTTGATCCTAGAGGCAATCGCCGTCGGGGGGAATATGACATGGTCAGACCCACACTTTAGGAATATCACTTTGGCAGCTTTGTGGAGAATGGAGGTAAAAGGCTTAAGGCAAGGAGACCAATTAGGAGACTACAGCAATAGCACAGGTGAGAGATGATGAGGACTTGAACTACTATGCTTGTAATGAATAGAAACAAGGGGACAGATGTGATACGCTGTGGAGTTAAAATTAACAAGATTTGGGAACTGAATGGATGTGGGCAATGAGGGAGCTAGAGCTCAAGTGAATGACTCTGAGGTTATAAACTAGGTGACTGAAAGGATGGAGGTGCCCTCAACAGAAATAAGAAAATTTGGAAGAAGGATGTGTTTAAGGAAAGAAATAATGAGTTTTGCTTGGGATATAATGGATTTAAGATGCCTAGTAGACAATGAGATCCATAAAGGCAGGGACCAAGTCTTATCTAAATATTGTATCTCCCTAGTCACCTAGCAACATTCTCTGAACTGGGTTGGTAACTTAATAAATGTCTTAAATTCAACACACATTAAGTACCCATTATATTTTGGTTACTGTGTCGGGCACTGATGGCGCTACAAAGATAAATAAGAATTGTCTCTGCCCTCAAGGAATTTATAATCTATGTTTATAGTCCTGACATATTTCAACATTTTCTCTTTATGATGCTTGGGTCTGTTTTACATTAGAAGTCAATTTTTAAAAATTATTCAGACAAATAGAAAAGAACAGAAGTGAAGATTGTTCCCAGAGGCAAATAATCACCAAATCCAAATATTGGCCTTTGGAATCTTTTTGTATATGATTTTTGAACATGGGTGTCTCTGTTGTCCTGTCAGTTCACTTCCCAACCCTAGATTTTTAGCAAAGCTAATACTTTGGATATTTTATACTTATGCTTTAGATAAAGCATCTCATACTATTCTCATAGAGAATGTGATGATGGTTTGATAGATTCAGAATTGGCAGGATGGCTGGACTCAAAGAGTAGTTAGTTATTAATGGTTCAATGTCAGGAGGCAGGAGGTCTCCAGTGGAGTTCCCCAGGGATCTATGCTATTTAACCTTTTTTATAAATGACTTGGAGAAAGGCACAAAAGGCATGTTTATCAGATTTATTGATGACACAGCAGGGAGGGCTAGCTAACAACACATGAGGACAATAGAACCAAGATCCAAAAATATCTTGCTAGGCTAGCATTGGGCTGAATCTGATAAGACAAAATGCAATAAGGATAAATGTGTTACACTTGGATTCAAAAACTCAACTTCACAAGTACAAGGTGGGGAAAGTATGACTAGATAGCAGTTGTTCTGAAAAAGATCTAGGGGTGTTAGTGGACAAAAGTTTAATGAGTTGGTAGCATATTGTGGGAAACAAAAAAACTAATTCAAAAAAACTTGGGCTGCATTAAGAGAACTATAGCTGGGCAGCTAGGTGGCGCAATGGATAAAGCACTGGCCCTGGAGTCAGGAGTACCTGAGTTCAAATCCTGCCTCAGACCCTTAACACTTACTAGCTGTGTGACCCTGGGCAAGTCACTTAACCCCAATTGCCTCACTAAAAAAAAAAAAAGGAACTATAGCTTCCAGGAATAGGTTGGTGATAATCCCATTATGCTCTGCCCTCATCAGACTTTTTTCTATAGTACTAGGTTCAGTTTAAGAAGATAATTGATAAAATGGCAGTGTCCTGAGCAGGGCAATCAAGATAGTGAGGGGCCTGGAGTCCATGTCATGAAGATAAATTGAAGGAATTGGGCATGTTCAAAGAGAAGATTCAGGGGAGACATGCTACCTTTAAATATTTTAAAGGCTGTTGTGGAGAAGGAATTCATCTTGTTCTGTTGGGCCCTAGAGGGCAGAATCAGGAGCAATAAGTAAAGGTTGAAAAGCAGCAAATGTGGGCCTGATGTCAAGCAAAACTTCTTAACATTTAGAGCTAGTCAAAAGTGGAATGGTGTGCCCTAGAGGTCATGGCTCCCCTCTCCTTAGAGGACTTCAAGCAGATGCTGGGTGACCATTTGTTAGGTATTTTATAATGGGCTTTCTTTCAGGTATATATTGGAGCAGATGGGTAGGGAGATCCCCTTCCAATCATCAGCTTCTGTCATTTCCACTAAGAGGACACAGATGTAGAAACATAGTTCTTGGTCACAAAGTCAGTCTTAGTGCCTAAGGAATCTCTAGGCCATCCTCAGGGTTTGAGGGCAAAGGTCTCAGGAACCTATAGTCATTCAAAAAAACCAGGAGAACACTGTGACAATAGTTGCTCTACGTAGAGCTACTTGGGTGGTGAAGTAGATGGTGCACTGGGCTTGGAATCAGGAAGAGTCATCTTCCTGAGTTCAAATCCAGCCTCAGATCTTTACTAGCTGTGTGACCCTGGGCAAGTCACTTAACCTTGTTTGTCTCAGTTTCTTCATCTGTAAAATGAACTGGAGAAGAAAATGACAAACCACTCTAATATCTTTGCCAAGAAAACCCCAAATGGGATAATGAAGAGTCAGACATGACTGAAACAACTCAGCTAAGAGCCACACAGACTAACTTGAATCATAGCTTTTTAGAGCTGAAAGGAACCTTGAGAATCATCTAGTCTGGGGCAGCTAGGTGGTGCAGTGGATAGAGCACCAGCCCTGGAGTCAGGAGTACCTGAGTTCAAATCTGGCCTCAGACACTTAACACTTACTAGCTGTGTGACCCTGGGCAAGTCACTTAACCCCAGTTGACTCACTTTTAAAAAATTTTTTTTTTTAAAAAAGAATCATCCAGGAGGACCTGAGTTCAAATCCGACCTCGGACACTTGACATTTACTAGCTGTGTGACTGTGGGCAAGTCACTTAACCCCCATTGCCTAAAAAAAAAAAAAAAAAAAAAAAAGAATCATCTAGTCTAATGCTCCCATTTTACAGAAGTCCAAAGAGGTGAAGAGATCTGTCCAAGGTCACACAGGTAGTTAGTAACAGAGCTGGGATTTGAACCCTTCTAATTTCACATGTAATGTTTCTTCCAGCCTTGCAATCCTTTATGGATTTGAAAGGCCCCAACCAGTTGTTGATTTGGGTAACCATATTGTCAGAATCCTATTGTAGGGGATGTTCTCCAGTTGGATGGGGTAGCTCAGTGAGGGAAATCAAACTCTTCATCAGTGTTATAATTCTCTAAGAGTTAAACAAGAACTCTTTTTTATGGAGACCCTGGCCCTCTCTCTAAAATTTTTCCCTAGATTTAAATAAATATTCTGATTCCAAAGGGTATCTCCAACAGTCCTAGACCAAGAAAGAGCAAGTTGAAGTAAAGTAAGATGTGGAATCACATGAGTGATCAAACAAAGGAAGTTACTGTCAGTAAACTTGAAAACAAGATCTGCCATGCATAAATTCTGCTTCAGGGGTGAGTGAGCTGTATATGTCATCTTAGACTAGAAATTGTGTGGTACAATTTCTAGTCCAAATACCTCAGAGCATCAAGGAACTAGACATAACCACATGACCACTCTGTCAAACAGTGAAACTCTAAAGTAAGTTGGTACTGGCAATTCAGTCCATTAGTAACAGGAGATGAAGGTGCCAAGCCACCCACCAAGCCACAGGAAAGGCAGTATTGCCAGTTGCTACCAGCCCATCATCAACAAACAGGGGCCCCTGAAGATTTACAGTATGTGAGAATTACCACTCTAATTAATAAGAAATTATCCCCTCCTCTCACTGAAGATATGACTAGGAAATGGGTTTAACTTGCTACCTGAATATAAGTTATTTGCAAATGGCGCTTGTTCCCCCAAGTTTTGAATGCATTTCCACTTTATCTCCACCTTTGATAATCCCTTTCTTCTTGCCAAACTAGGCTGCCTCACAGGTGGCATTTCCTCATCTTCCCCAGCTGCTGGTGCCCTAACTACAAATTTATTTTGCCAGTATTTTGTTTAATTTTGCATTTACTTACGTGTGCACATGCTGTTTAACCCCAGTAGAATGTAAGCTCCCTGAAGACAGGGGCAATTTGGTTTCTGGCTTTGTATCTCCAGCACCCAGAACTTAATAAGTACATGTTGAATGAATGGATGGATGGATGGATGGATGGATGGATGGATGGATGGATGGATGGATGGATGGATGGATGAATGAATGAATGAATGAATGAATGAATGAATGAATGAATGAATGAATGAATGAATGATTATGTAGAATACTCTATTACAGTAATGTTTTAGAATGGTTCTAAATGTCTGGAGGATGCTATATGTCTGAAGGCAACAAGACGATCTCTACATGCTCTCTTAAGATCTCTTCCAGCCCTATAGTTCTGCATTCTGTTTTCTGTATAATAACTTGATCTTATCAGCTTCCATAGGTTTAATAATCAACCCTGTGAAAATGATTTACAGTTCTATATATCCACCCTTTGTCTCTCTCCTGAGTTCTAGCCTCTCATCACCAACACCTCTACCTTGATGTCTCATAGATATCTCAAACTTAGTAACTCCCAAACAGAAATTGTTATCTTTCCCTCCTAAGCCCACCCACTTCTCCTAATGTCCCTCCTTCTGTTGGGACTACCCCTATTCTTCCAGTTACTCTAGTTCAAAACCCTGTATAGCTAATCAGTTGCCAGATATTGTCTGTTCTGATTCCAAAACATTGTCCATTTCTGTCCCCTCTTTTCTATTCATAGGGCACCAGCTTAGTTTAGACCATTATCAGCTTTCCCCTGAGCTATTACAGTAGCCACCTTCTAAATGATCTCCCTGCTTGCATCTCTCCCCTCTCCAAGGTTTCATCCCCACAACTGTCAAAAGAATTTTCCTAATGTAGCAGTCTGACTGTGTCACAGTGTTGCTAAAGAATCCTTGGTTGATTCCTTTTGCCTCTCAAATAAAATGCAAATTCCTCTGCAGGCACCAGCCTACATCTCTAGTCTTATCTACATTCCTCCCCCTACCATAATACACTCTAAATTGCAGCCAGTCTGGCTCTTCTCTGTCTATAACATTCCATGTCCTTGTATTTGCAGAGGCTATCCCCCCATGAAAAGAACATACTGCCTCCTCACCTTCCCTCCCTATAATCCCTTGCTTTCTTCAAGAATTAGCTCAGGTGCCACCTCCCACATAAGGCTTTTCCTAATTCCTACCCAGGGGCAGGTAGGTGGTGCAATGTATAGAGTGCTACACCTGAAGTCAAGGAAGACGCATCTCCTGAGTTCAAATCTGACCTCAGACACTTATTAGCTGTGTGACCCTGGGCAAGGCACTTAACCCTGTTTGCCTCAGTTCCCTGGACAAGGAAATGGCAAACCACTCCAGTATCTTTACCAAGGAAACCCCAAATGGGGTCACGAAGAATCAGACATGATTGAAATGAATGAACAACAACAATCCC
This sequence comes from Dromiciops gliroides, assembly GCF_019393635.1. Classification (NCBI taxonomy): domain Eukaryota; kingdom Metazoa; phylum Chordata; class Mammalia; order Microbiotheria; family Microbiotheriidae; genus Dromiciops; species Dromiciops gliroides. The sequence continues at coordinate 159,234,160 of NC_057862.1, read as the reverse complement.
TACCCAGTTATTAATATCATCCACCCCAAAAACTTTGTATTTCTCTGCGTGTAGGCAGCTAGACGGTGCAATGCATAGATTACCAGATTTGGGCAGAGTTGAGTTAAAAATCCTGCCTTAGTTAGCTGTGTGACCCTGGACAAGTTATATTAATCTTTCTCTGCCTTAGTTTCTTCATCTGTAAAATGAGGGTAATAATAGCACCTAGCCCACAAGATTGTTAGGAAGTTTGAATGAGATAACATGTAAAGTGCTTTATATATCTTAAAGCATTATGTAGATGCTTGCTATAATTTTATTATTAATTTGTTGCCATATCTGTCTGGAAAAATATAAACTCCTTAAACTTATATAGACTTTCTTTCATTTTTATTTTTATATCCCAAGAACAGTACATTATGCAAAACAGATGCTTAATAAATGATTGTTTGAATGAACTGGACAAGTCTGCCTGGGACTCTTGGCTCCATCTCTCTCACCCTAGACCCTATCTCTCTCTCTCTCTTTCTTTTTTTTTTTTTTTTTTTTGCCCAGGGTCACACAGCTAGTAAGTGTTAAGTGTCTGAGGCCAGATTAGAACTCAGGTCCTCCTGAATCCAGGGCTGGTACTCTATCCACTGAGCCACCTAGCTGCCCCGATCCTATATCTCTTTAACCTCTGACTCTGCCTCACAGGGTCCCAGAAGAAAAAGCGGATACTGCCAATGTTATCATGGGTATAGCACCAGAGGGCCACAAAGGGTCATTCAGACCCTGGCTTAACCAACCAATAACTCAATTCTAACTTCTTGCCTTCTCCTTGACCCTCTCCCTAAAATGGCTTTTCTATCACTTCAACCATGTCTCCTGGACCTTTGTACAAGTGGCTTGGGAGGAAGGAATCATTTTCCTCCTGAGACATTTGGAGGGGCTTCTTTTGGATGGGATAGCAGCCACCAAGGGGGTGTCTGCCAAGATCCCTTTATGTAGCTATTTCCATTCAATCTCCTCCCTTCTGATTCTTTTGCTTCTCCCAACCCTACCTGGCACTGACAGGCTCCAAGTGGGTTTGTTCCTCTCTGATGCTGGAGGCACTGCTCCCAGCATTGGCAGATGTTCCCCACGTGGCAAGCTGCCTCTAGGTCTTGGATCCCTCTTTAGCATCTATGTCTGTCACTCTCTGGTTTCCTGAAGAAATATATACCTTCATTTCCCCTAGCATCTGCTCTTTAGCCCGGGGCTTTTCTTAGCTCAGTAGCTGATGGGAACCTCCACTCGCTACATCATATCACACACACACACACACACACACATACACCCCCCCCCCCACCAATCCTAGGGAGCGGAGTATTACAGTGCCTCCTGCAGTTTCCTTGAAGGAGTGAGAATTGATGTGTGCTCTCTCTCAATCTCTCTCCCTCTCCCTCCCTCTCTCTCTCTCTCTCTCTCTCTCTCTCTCTCTCTCTCTCTCTCTCCCCCCCCCTTCCTTCCTCCCTCCCTCTCCCTCTTCCTCTCTCTCTGTCTCCAACAACCACTCATGGTTGGTCCATCTCACTACTGATTGCCACAGGAACTTTGACCTACTCTGTTTCTGGGCTCATTCACCCTTCCTTGGGAACCCTTCTTGTCCCCCATTTCACATTCTCAAAGGACTTAATGTGGACCCCTGGTAGTTTTAGAACACTGCTGCTTAGACCTGCTAACTAACCTCAAGTGATCCAACCCCATTTCCCCAATAGCTGGGATTACAGGCATGTACCATCATGATCCCTGGATGCTGCTAGATTCTAAACCCACACCTCTATGGGAACACAAATATAGGCATCAAACCAATCCTGCTTTTCAAGTATATCCACATAGTCATATTTCTTTTATCACTATTTAAAAGGGCATAGTATGGTACAATGTTATAAATCATTGGCTTTGGAGTCAGACGATCTGGCTTCAAATTTGCCTCTGACACCTACTGCCTATGTGATCGTGGGCAAGTCACTGGACTCTCCTGAACCCCAGTTTCTTCATCTCTATAAGGAGAGGGTTTCTTTAGATGGTCTCTGAAGTCCCTTCCAACTCTTGAACTAAGACCCTATACCAGTTTCTCCACTCAGTGGCCCTTTCATGGACAAAATAACCCTTGGTGAGGGCAGATGCCATAGGGGAGACAATATAAAACTGGCAAATGGAACCCATGCCCTCTTTGATCTTTTGCTGAACACAAGGGGTGTAGTGGAAAGAGCCTGGGACTTGGACTAAGAAGCTCTAGGTTCAAAGGCTAGATATAATTTGTTGTATGGGTTTCAGTTTCACTTAGTAGCCAAAATGATCTGCCTAAGGCACAAAGGTCTGGCCAGGTCACCCCTCTGCTCAATAAACTCCAGTGGCTCCCTATCACCTACAGTATCAAAAATAAAATTCATTGTTTGGCATTCAAAGCCCTTCATGCTCTAACCTTCTTCTACCTTTCCAGTCTTCTTATACCTTAGACAACTTCATGTCCTCTATGAGATAGTGACATTGAACCTCTTGGACTTTTCACTGGCTCTTCCCCTGCCTTGAATATCCTTCCCTCCTAATCTTGGCCTCCCTGACTTCAAATTTCACCTTAAGTCCCATTTCCTAGAAGAAGCCCTTTCCATTCCCCTTTAATTCTAGTGCCTTCCTTTTGTTAATTATCTCCAATTTCTCCTGTATATCTCTGTTTATTTCTATATCTACATATCTGTACCTTGGCTTGTTTGCATGTTGTCTCCTCTATTAGACCATAAGCCTCTCGGGAGCAGGACTGGTTTTGCTTTTCTTTTCTCCCCAATATTTAGCACAGAGTTGGTGTTAATTTGACTTGACTTACTATAAAATGTAAAAAAAACCCAATACTTGCTGTAAAAATACTTGGACTACCTACCTCACAGGGTTGTTATAAGACAAATGTTTGGTGAAGTTCAAAGTGCTTAGAACACTCAATACACTGCAATTTGTGTGTAGTGTAATATCATTCCCAGGGCCTGTGGAAGACAAAAAAGGAAACCAACTCAGAGCTATCTGAGCAAAATTTCGTTTCTATATTCCTCCCACTCCTACCCCCTCCCCGGTGCCCTCATGTTGACCTCTATTTTCTCAAAATACTAGAAACCTTTCTCTCTCTCTCTCTCTCTCTCTCTCTCTCTCTCTCTCTCTCTCTCTCTCTCTCTCTCCCTCCCTCCCTCCCTCCCTCCCTCCCTCCCTGTAAAACTTACCGGGTCCAGACCCCACTTCTTCTGACCATCAGTCATTCAGTTAGCTAGCATTCATTAATCACCAATTCTGTGCTAGGCTTCATGTACGGCAGTGGGAATATGAAAAAGGGGGGGGGGGAATCAAGCCTTGCCCTCAAGTTGCTCATCTCTAATGGAGAGACAACATGCAAAGAACTATGTACGAACAAGATATAGGCAGGATAAGGAGGGAATAGTCTTAGAGGGAAGGCACTAGGATTAAAAAACAACAACTGGAAAGGTCTTCTTGTAGAAAGTGGGGCTTTAGCTGACACTTGAAGGAAATCATGAAATAGAGATGAAGATGGAGAGACTTCCAGGCATGGGAAACAGCCAGTGAAAACACTGGGAGTCAGGAGATAGACGATCCTATGTGAGGCCAGTGTCACAGGCTCTCCCATCATGCAGAAGGAAGTAAGGTATGAGAAGACACAAATATAGGAAGGTACCAGGTTGCAAAGAGCTTTAAAGCCAAACACAGGCTTAGAGGTGATAGGGAAGCTAATGGAGCTTATTTAGTAAGGGGATAGCATCACCAGACCTGCGCTTTGGGAAGTTCAGCTTGACAGACAAGTGAAGGGCAGATTGGAGTGAAGAAAGGTTGGAGGTAGGAAGACCATCCATCAGGTTATCACAATAGTCCAGGTGAAAAGAGATGAGGGCCTGTACTAGAGCAGTGACAATGTCAGAGGAGAGAAGTGGAGTATACGCTGTAAGACATGCTACAAGGTAAAAATGCCAAGGCTTGCCAATGACTTGATAAGGGGATAGGGATGGCGAGAGAGTAGCTGGCACCTACATTGCCAGCCTGAGTGACCGAAAGGACCCTTGATGGTAATAGGGAAATTAGGAAGATTGATTTAGAGGGTCTGAGAGGCAGGATAAGCGAGTTCACTTTTGGACGTGCTGGATTTAAGATAGTGATGAAGCATCCAGTTCAAGATGTCTAACAGGCAGTTAGAGATGCAAGATGAGATCAGTAGAGGTTTTCAGCTGGACAAGTGGAACTGAAGGTCTTCTATGGGGAGATGTTAATTAAAAAATTGCAGGGGGGCGGCTAGGTGGCGCAGTGGATAAAGCACTGGCCCTGGATTCAGGAGTTCCTGAGTTCAAATCCAGCCTCAGACACTTGACACTTACTAGCTGTGTGACCCTGGGCAAGTCACTTAACCCCCATTGCCCCATAAAAAACAAAACAAAACCAAAAAAAAAAAAATTGCAGGAACTAATGAGATCACCAATGAAATAGTATAAAGGGAGAGGAGAAGAGCTCCCAGGGCAGACCACCCGTGGTTAGCAGGTATAACCTGTATGAAGATCCAATAATGGACACAGAGAAGGAGGAGTCAGATGGGTAGGAGATAAAACTTGAATGAGGAGTATCATGGAAAAGAGAGAATTAAGAAGAAATGACCCGGGATTCAGGAGGACCTGAGTTCAAATCCGGCCTCAGACACTTGACATTTACTAACTGTGTGACCTGGGCAAGTCATTTAACCCCCATTGCCCCGTGAAGAAGAAGAAGGAGAAGAAGGAGGAGGAGGAGGAGAAGGAGGAGAAGGAGGAGAAGGAGGAGGAGGAGAAGGAGAAGAAGGAGAAGAAGGAGAAGAAGAAGGAGAAGAAGGAGAAGAAGGAGAAGAAGAAGAAGAAGGAGAAGAAGAAGAAGAAGAAGAAGAAGAAGGAGAAGAAGAAGGAGAAGAAGAAGAAGAAGAAGAAGAAGAAGAAGAAGAAGAAGAAGAAGAAGAAGAAGAAAAGAAGAAGAAATGACCATTCTGTAATGAAAAGAGCCCTGGACTGGTAAATAGTAGACCTGAGTCTTAGGCCCAGTCCAGCCACTAGCAGCCATATGACCTTAGAGAAGTCATTTCATTAATTGACTCTCAGTTCTTTCATCTGTAAAATGAGGGAAGTGAATTAGACACCTCTTTTTTTTTTTTTGGCATGGCAACCAGGGTTAAGTGACTTGCCCAGGGTCACACAGCTGGTAAATGGGCCAGTGCTTAATCCACTGCCCCACCAAGCTGCCCCCTAATTAGACACCTCTTAAGGTCACTTTCAACTCTGATGTTCTATGACTCTTTTCACCCAATGGGCACAGGTATGCAAATAATTGATGCAACCCAGCAAACTTGTCAAAAGTCACACATTCGGGCACTGCATTGTATCTTTCACCCTTAAGACTAAAATTGAACATGAAGTGAGGAGGATTATGACTCATTTAGACATTTTCATATCTTCCACCTCATTACAAAATATTTCTCACCACCCTCATCCTCCCTCCACCAATTCCTTTCCATAGGGAGCAGGCACTAATGCATAGTTGGTTGAGTTCAGTGATGGTACAATGTGTTCTATGATTGCAGTTTAGTTGGGTTCTACATTTCACCCAGTATTATATAGCTCCCTATTCCACTGTGCATGGTGGTTCTGCTATGTCTTGGATGAACTTTTGCCTTGCTTTATGCTCTGAGAATCCCTGGCTTCCTTTAAAGCACAACTCATATGTCATCTCCTCTATCTTTCCTGACCAGCCTGGTTACTACCACTCCTTCCCTGTGGAAATTACTTGTATATGATTTGCATTTATTTGTATTCTTACCCCTCATCCCACCTCCAATGGGAATGTAAGCTCCTTGAAGGCAGGAACTGTTTTTCCTTTTATCTTCATATCCCAAGCACCTTGCACAGTGCCTTACACCCAGTAGGTAGGTACTTAGTTTATGGTCGTTGGATTGTGTTTAAGTATAAGTCATAAAATAGCATAATTTCTCATCTCAACTTCAAAATAGCTCATTTTCTTTTCTTTTTATCATTAGGATGCCAACAAAAAGTGTTTTTAGGGGAAATGTGCTATATGACTAATGGCCCTAGTCTAAGTGAAGCAACAATAGGTATTAATGAGTTAATCAGATAACCAGATCTCTATGAATGTGATTATAAGCTAATGTGTTACCTCAGCCAACTAATAGATATGAGTGTCCAAGAACAGGCAGGCGACAGCCATCTGGAGAGCTGTGTGTAATACAGCAACGAAGGTTTACCAAAGCAGGAGGCAAAGATGTCAGGGTATGGGTGGGGGGTAGAGAAGGAGAGGGCCGTGATGAACAATTGGTGGAAGGTACAGGCAGAACAAAGGGAGGGGGTCTGCCACTCCTGGGGACTATCCCCCACACCCCACTCCCATTCCCACCCCAACAAATCCTTTTAAATGTACCTCCCCTTTCTCTTTCTTTTCCCCTTGCCTTAGTAAACCCTCCCCTTTGTGTAGTCTATGGCCTTTTCCCTCAGGCACTGACGAATTACCTGACAGAAGTAACTCATTAGCTATGGGAGGTGAGCATTTCCCTCTGCTAGAACTCAGAAGAAGAATAAGGCAATATCTTGTGATGAAGGGTAGCTTAAGATTTAGCTTGACATGCTTCTCCCCTTGGAACCACTTTCAAAAACAAAAGTCTGGGCTCATAGATGGGGGTGGGAAGGGGAAGAGTGAGAGGAAGTAAATAAAGACTGATTCACAATAGCCAGCATTGAAATGGCACATTAAAGTTTGCAAAATACTTTAGAAATATTATCTCTTTTTATCCTCACTACTACCTGGGAAGTGTTATTTTTATCCCTGTTTTGCAGATAGGGAAACTAAGACAGTCAGGGTTAAGTGACTTGCTCAGGGTCACACAGCTAGCTAATTTAGATTTGAACTCAGATCTTGTAGATTTCAGGTCTAGTCCTCTATTCGATTTGCCACTTAGTTTCCCCTGATCATGGACTTCAAGTTGGAAGGGATTTTGGAGGCCATCCAGTCCAGTCAATCTCATATTTTACAGATGAGGAAACTGAGGCAAACAGGGTTAAGTGACTTGCCCAGAATCATACAGCTAATAAGTGTCTGAGGCTAGATTTAAACTCAGGTCTTCCTGACTCCAGGGACAACACGCTATCCACTGTACTACCGAGCTACCTCCTTTACAATTAGAACCATTCAAAAATGGGATGAGCTACCTCATCAGAGAGTAAGTTGCCTGTCACTACAGGTTTCAAGCACAGGTATGACAATTTTTATGAATTTGAGCATATACCACCTAACTGTTAACCAGTTCCATAAAAGCTTCTTAGGGGCATGAAAGTAGTGGATATATCATGGAATGATTTGGATTCAAATTCCGCCTATGTGAGCCTGGGTCAGTCATTAAATCTTTCTCAATCTCAGTTTTCTCATCTGTAAAATAAAGATTATACTGCCAATTTGATGGGTTGTTGTGAGGATCAAATGAGATGATATATGTGTTCTCCAAACCTAAAATGTTAGCCAAAGTAACATTGTCAAACAGCCCCACAATGTCATGAATGGATGATTGACTGAATCAGAGCTAGGTTTCATGAAGCTGAAAGGGTCGAATGTGGATTTTGCCATAATGCATTATAATGATGTTATTGCAAAACATCTTTGGTTGGAACAATATGATGTAGGGCAGAGGTGTCAAATGCCTCACACACACACACACACACACACACACACACACACACAAACATGTCTCACCTGCAATACTCCCTGAGTGATGTGAAAACCAGATTAAAATGTAATTGGAAAATATTTAACAAAATAAATAAAAATGCAGTAGAACATAGATAATATAAATACCCCATTTCTATTTGAGGTCGACACCACTGATATAGGGTATCACTTAAATGTTAGCTTAACAGGTGGTACAGTGGATAGAACACCGGCCCTGAAGTTCAGAGGACCTAAATTCAAACCTCACCTCAGACACTTAGCTGTACAACCCTGGGCAAATCACTTAACCCTGTTTGTCTCAGTTTCCCCATCTGCAAAATGAGCTGGAGAAGGAAATGGCAAACTACTCCAGTATCTTTGCCAGGAAAACCCCCAAATGGGGTCTTGAGAAGAGTTGGATACCACTGAAAACACTGAACAACAACAAAATAGCTCCCACCTGTTTCTGAGGGGATCAAATGAGATTAAGATATGCAACTATAGGGGGCAGCTAGGTGGCACAGTGGATAGAGCACGGGCCCTGGAGTCAGGAGTACCTGAGTTCAAATTCAGCCTCAGACACTTAACACTTACTAGTTGTGTGACCCTGGGCAAGTCACTTGACCCCAATTGCCTCACTAAAAAACAAAATAAACAAACAAAAAAAAAGATATGCAACTATACTACAAATCTGAAGGCACTATGTAAATGTTAACTACTATTACTATCACTGCCATCTTCTATCACCTCATGAAATCCCCAGTTTAGAATTGCAGAGAGGAGAGAAAAGCAATTTTATGTCCTTATCAGATACCCCCTTAGAACTCTCTGGTGTTGATCTTAAGTCACCTGGCCCTAACTAAAGAGCATTAAAGTGGCTGCTAAGTATATTGACCCACTCCCTTTTTATCCTGGCTTCTCACTAAAACTCTGCCTTAGAAGTCCACGCCATAAGAAACTCATTCATTTTCAAACATAGTAATTCATGGTAAATAGTTTATTTTGTAAATAACCCACATGGTGGTGTGTCCTAACAAAATCATCACCCACCAATCAATAGTGACTCTAGCCCAGGTCTATTCATTTCCATTAGAGGAATACCAAAGGTAACAGCTTTCAGAAAGAGCCAAGCAGCTTAGGTCATACTTAAAGGGATTATGTTGATTCATTTCTCCTTTAACCCCAGTTTCATGCATGGCTTGCTTCCTCTTTTTTCCTAGTACCATGTGAGAGGATTACCATCACCATGTGAGGGGATTGCCACTGGACTATTCTCTGCTAAACTATCCTTCTGTCTGGTTCTTTTACAACAGTTTTCCCCCCACCGCCTTCTGTGTTCTAACTGTCTCTTACTATCCTTTCACATAACCCTTTTCCTTCTGCCCCAAGCTTCCAGCCTCTTCCTTCTCTCCTTCATGTACCAAGTACCACGTACCATCATATGAAATTTATCAGACACCATGTTGCAGTGGATATCACTTATAAACAATCTTTATAATCTCTCAGAGCACTGATATAGAGAGCCATTAATTAAAGAGCACAGATAGTATAAATGGGGAATGAGAGAGGCAACCCTGATCCCTGTTCAGACGTCAGCATATTCTGAACCTCTGGAAAACAACTCACAAAATCTGTTAGAGTCCACTGGTAAATATCCAGATAAAAAGAGGACACACAGGAAGGTTCATTCCTCTCAGGAGCATAGACTCTTAAACCTGGAAGGGACACAGAGGCCAGCTAGCAAACCCCACATTTTTTATAATATTCCCTAGTGGTCATCTAAGCTCCTCTTGAAAACCTCCTGGGAGACCCATCCCACTTTTGGACAGCTCTGAGTTTTAGGAACTTTCTCCTTCTATCCAGACGACATTACTATCTTTGTAACTTCTATCCATCATACCCAATTCTTCCCTCTGGAACCAAGCAGAACGAGTCTAGCCCCCTCCTATATGTTGTTGTTGTTCAGTCATTTCAGTTGTATCAGACTCTTCATGACCCCATTTGGAGTTTTCTTGGCAGAGATACTGGGGCGGTTTGCCATTTTCTTCTCCAGCTCATTTTAGAGATGAGGAAACTGAGGCAAACAGGTCAAGTCATTTGCCCAAGGTCACACAGCTAGGGAATTTCTGAGGTCAAATTTGAACTCAAAAAGATGAGTCTTTCTGACCCTGGACATGGCATTCAAAGCACTGTATATGATGTTCCTTCAAAGACTTGAAGACATTTATAATGTACCCTGATAAGTCTTCTCTTCTCCAACTTAAACATTCCTAGTTACATTAATCTCGTATGGCATGGTCTTCAGTCTCTACACCATCATGCTTGTGCTCTTCTGGAGGCTTCCTCGGCTTGTCGTTGTCCTTCCTAAAACGTGATATTCAAGACTGAATGTAGAACTACAGACATGGTCTGATCAGAACAAGTACAATGAGACTATAATCTCCCTCCTAATCAAAACTATTTTTGTGTTCATGTGATCAGTTCTCATTAGCTTTTTTTGTTGGTTGTATCACATTGCTGACTCAAATTGAGTTTGCAGCTCAATAAAACCCTGTAATCTTTTCACATAAATTGTTCTTTTCCATTCTTGGTAATTTATTTTTTGAACCCAAATGTAAGACTTTACATTTATTAACCTTCATCTCATAAGATTCAGCCCATTGTTCTAGCCTATATATATTTTTTCTTTTGGTGATACATGGCCATAGTTCTAATTTTAGTGCAGGCACTATTCTTTATAAACATAACTCAACTATCCCTGCTTCACTGTGCATCAAACCTCAGATATTCTGACATCTGTTCAAAATTAATGTCCAGCCACCACAGGCTTTTTTCAAATCTGAGCATCCTAATAAAGCATATAGTTTATCAGTTCCTTAAAATTCCCAATAAACTAAGATGTAATCTGGATGCAAATGTCAGTATTCTTTGTGTGGATTAAATACTAGATAGTATTCCTTCGTTGATGATCTATACTAACTGCATTTCCAAAATGCCAGAGAGAGAATAGTATTCTGTTATGTGTGGTATAGTAGAAAGAGAGCTGGCCTTCAAGCCAGAAAAACCTGGGGTATCTGCAACAGACTAGCTATGTGACTCTGGGCAAATCATTTAAATTTTCCATGTTGTAGACAGTTTACTGATTGTACATTGCAGAGAAGAAACTGATATGCATTTATAGAACAAATTCCTCCCTGAGATCCCTCTATACCAGTGAAATCACAAGGTCCAATCCCTACCCTTTATCTGCCTATGAAATGACTTAGACTGACTCTGTTAATCCTCTATACTAATAAATAACCAATATTTATAAAATACTTTAAAACTTATAAAGTCCTTTACATATGTTATCTTTTTTAAGCCTCACAACAATCCCATGATGTAGGTATTAAAATTATATTATAGGGGGTGGCTAGGTGGTACAGTGGATAAAGAACCAGCCCTGGATTCAGGAGTACCTGAGTTCAAATCCAGCCTCAGACACTTGACACTTACTAGCTGTGTGACCCTGGGCAAGTCACTTAACCCCTGTCGCCCCACAAACAAAACAAAAACAACAAAAACAACAAAAAAAATTATATTATACCCATTTTACAAATAAGGAAACTGAGACTCGGGGAATGATAACAATGAGAAAATCCCAAGCAAGGTATTGTACTGGATGGGCAAATTGAGAATTTAAAGAATGAGATACAGTATCTAAAGCCTGAAAACATTCCTGTAAGGAGGGGGGGCAGTGTAATTCTTATAACATCAGCTCCTTGTTATGAATCAGTTTGGGAAAAGGAATGTCTTGCTCAAGATAAAATGATTAAGCAAAAACTATACCTTTAATTTGGGCTACAACCTATTAGAAAGTTTCCAAGTCACTGACCTTTTCAATCAAACTATTTGCATATATTGACCAACCTTCAAGTTGTATCACAAGAGTATTGAAAGTTTGATATGTGATTTACCCATGGTCACACAGATTTTAAGTGTTAGATTTGGGATATGAACCTAGGTCTGCCTGATTTCTGGTCCAGAACTCTCTCCAAAGAACTACACTACCTCTCCTATCAATCAGGATCAAAAGAAATCTTCTAATATCGAATACTGGTTTTCCCAAAAGTCTCGGTGTAGCTTTAAGCTACTAAAGCTATTTTGGTTATTAAAGCTTAAAACTGCACTGAGACTTTTGGGACACCTGGTATCAGATAGCCCCATAACTTGGGCACCTATCCATGGATTGCCAGAGTCTGTTACAAAGCACTGTAAATAAATAGTTGTTAAATGTTTAAAATCTCAACTTCTGGAAGAAGCTGTTCCCAACCCGCTTTGATATTAGTACCTTACCTCTCTGTATACAACATAGCTTGTTTGTTGGTTATTTGTTGGTTGCTCCCATTAGAATTTGAGCTCTTTGAGACCAGTGACTGTTTTTGCCTTTCTTTATATCCCCAGTTATTAGCACAGCACCTGGTATATAGTAGGCACTTAATAAATGCTTATTCTCTTGATATGATTGAGTGATTGGTTGGTTGACTGATTGAAAGAATAATGCTATCCTTTCCAGCTTAGCCTGACTAGCCAGTCTACCGGTTTATCCCATCAAATTTTTGGCCTTCCAGCCAGTAATTTGTTGTATCGTGAAAATCAATCTCTTAGTCAGGCAGTACATCTACTGTCCTTCATCTTCGGAACATGATTGCTTCCTGTATATGTGGCATATCCCATAAAAATGGCCAAATTTACCAGTAATAAGGTCTTTTTCTACAGCAAATATTACCAAATATATTAATTCTACAACAAGAGAATATTTCCAATTAGAATTAATATAAGCCAATTTCTATCTAATTTTCCTTCCATAAAGCTTCAATCAATCCCACATTTTAAAAATTATACTTGTAAAGAATTGAAATTGATTAGATTCAAAATGCAAAATTCAATCATGTAAAAGAAAACAGCTTATAAATCACGATGGATCATAGATCCCTTGAAGAATAAATCATGGTGACATTTGCCAAACAATCTCCTAATTCAGATACACAATCCAGTCATCTCATGGACACATATCCATATCTCCTCCTAAGAAATATGACATACAGGGAGAAGCTAGGTGGCACAGTGGATAAAGTACCAGCCCTGGATTCAGGAAGACCTGAGTTCAAATCCGGCCTCAGACACTTGACGTTCACTAGCTGTGTGACCTTGGGCAAGTCACTTAACCCCCATTGCCCCACCAAAAAAAAAAGAAATATGACATACAAATAAATATAGCCACGATGCTGAATCTTACCAAAGTGTGTATTGCCTTAATTATTATATGGCATGGCCGCCTGTTTTAGTATGGACTATAAGTCCGAAGAATGGTTTTTATATGTTGCAGGCTGGACTTGGCTGGAAAGCCATAGTTTGCCAACCCCCAGGCTAGACATGGAATCAAGAATATATGGATAAAAAAAAAATTAAATTTTTAAAAAATAAAAATAATTATTTTTAAAAGAAAGAATATAAGGATGGGGGCGGGTAGCTAGGTGGCACAGTGGATAAAGCACCAGCCCTGGATTCAGGAGGACCTGAGTTCAAATCCAGCCTCAGACACTTAACACTAGCTGTGTGACCTTGGGCAAGTCACTTAACCCTCAATGCCCTGCCCCCCCCCCCAAAAAAGAATATATGGATAGAAATCCCAACTCAGATACTAGCTATGTGATCCTGGGCAAATCACTTAACCTCTCTCTCTCTTTTAATTTTCTTATCTGTAAAATGGAGGTGGTAATAATAATAATAATAACAACAACAACAACAACAATAATAAATACCAGTGAGATATATGTGTGTATAGGTATATACCACTGATGGATTGTGTCTATGTATTTATATACTTATGCAATACATACACACACACACACACACACACACACACACACACACACTGAGGCTGAATTTGAACTCAGAAAATGGCTTCCTGACTCCAGGTATAGGTATATGTATACATATATGTGTATGTATGTGTGTGTACATACATACACACACACACACACACACACACACCATTTGTCTCTCAAGACTTTTGTGAGGCTGGAATGAGACATGCATGTAAAAGCATTTTGCAAAGCTTAAAGCATTATACAAATATAAGTTATGATAATGATGACAGTGGACCCAATGGGGCACACAGTTTGGCAAGTTAGAAAGATAATGTACCAGCTTGCATTGCCACCAAAAATGAAATTTAAAAGAGAATTAGTCTAGAAAAATAATGCCTGCCCAATGAACATATTGCATGTGCCCACTCTATTCCCACTTTAGCCTGAGTGGCATTGAATTCTCTGAACTTACTCTGTGTTACTACTATCCCTCACCTCCTATTCCTGCTCAGGTGCCAATCGAACCTCACGACCTCTGGGTTCCTTTCAATGTGCAGATTCTGCTCCTCAGAGCCATCAGCTGCACAGTTCTGCAAAAATCCCTCCAAACCAAAGACAATTAAGACAGAGCCCTTGAATGGTTTTAGGAGGGATTTGGTCCCTAGTTTACTGGTATCATGTCACAGAATCAAGACAATTCCCCAGACCAAATTAATCTCATATACCAATCTCTACACATTTAAACATTAATCACACATCCAAGAAATAATGTGTATCCCTTTATATAGCATGGTATTTGCTTCTTTAGTTTCACTGTAGTGAAGTGTGTAACTGATTTATTATCCTTATGAAAGAGATTACAAATAGAAATTGACTCTAAGGTTAGATTAATTTAGCTATTCACTTTATCAAGGTACTGCACACCTATTTTTTAAAGTGTCCTTGGGTAGTGCAATTTAAATGGAATGTTTATATATTATAGAATACGAAAACTCCACAAATAAACACATCTCAGACTTAATAAAATAAAATAAAATACATACTCCACCATCATCACCAAACTCAGATTTACATTCTCTAAGGGCTAATTGAATTTTAAAGAAAGAAAATTCCTTCATAGCACATGCCTAGAGGAGGAGTCTCTCTCTCTCTCTCTCTCTCTCTCTCTCTCTCACACGCACATACACACACACACACACACACACACACACACACGGAAGACCAGCATAATGTGAATTAATGAAAGATACAAGTTATAGCTGGGTATACCAAGAATGAATTCACTAATTCATAATTACCCAGATTTCCTCTCACACTAGAAAAAAAAAACAGACATTAGGTGAAACCTTTCCTTCTCCTTTAAGAAGGAAATAATCATGATTAATCCCTATTGAGCTCATTTTTTTCAAGGGCAGCTAGGTGGCACAGTGGATAGAGTGCCTGGCCTGGAGTCAGGAAGATGCATCTTCCTGAGTCCAAATCTGGCCTCAGATGCTCATTAACTATATGATTCTGGTCAAGCACTTAAGTCTCTATGCCTCAGTTTCCTCATCTGTAAAATGGAGAAGGAAATAGCAAACCACTCCAGTATCTTTGCCAAGAAAACCTGATATGGGGTCATGAAGAGTCAGACACATCTGAACAACAACAGAAATGGTTAACTAGAATACTCAGCAATACATAATAAGTGAATTCTAAAGATATGAAACAACATACTTTTAATCATTTAGAAACATTTTCTGCTGGAGGAATGTGCAAAACTGACTACTCAGTAATTTCTTCACTCTAGTGTAAAAATTACCTTCACACTCTATTATAGCTTATTCTGATTACTTTGTATGATATTCTCTTAGCTCTGGTTAATTTTCATTTCATTCCCATCAGGGCAAAGGAGGAGAAAGAAGGCATCTAGGTATTTAAACTCAATCAGACCTCAGACCCAGACAGCCTTAACTATTTACTGCCCAACACAGAGTCTACACTCCAAGATGATTAATCTCATCCCCACCAAACCTTCCTAATGGCAGAGTTTTGACAAGTAACAAAATTGTTTTGAGTTTCATTTCCTGTTATGTTCTACTTTCTGTGGGCAGAGAGAATAACTAGTGGGAGGTACTGTGACATGGGTGGGGGGGGGGAACCTAACTCATGGGACATATAGATAGAAAGACAATGTGTTAAGTGGAATAAGAGCTGGTTCTGGTCAGAAGACCTGGGTTCAAATTCCACATCTGATACTTATAACCTATATGGCCATTGGCAAGTCAGCTAACCTTCCTGGGCCTCAGTGTCCTCATCTGTAAAAAAAAATGAGGTGGTTGGAATAGCTGGCTCTGAAGTCCATTCTAGCTCTAGATTTATGTATCTGTGAGCTGGGTTCACATCCTGGTTCCTCCATTCACTGTGAGATACTGGAGAAGTCACTTAACCCTACTGGATCTCAGTTTCCCTATCTGTAAGATTGGGGCATTATTGGGTTAGTTAACTTCCAGTTCTAATCCCTTCTAATTATTGAAGGAACCTAGATAATCAGTCTCAGGATGATTGAGAGCTGGCTGAACAGAGACATTGCATGTGGAACTATGAAATACCATAGCCTTGCCAAAAGTTCCTTTGGGGGGCAGCTAGATGGCGCAGTGGATAGAGCACTGGCCCTGGAGTCAGGAGTACCTGAGTTCAAATCTGGCCTCAGACACTTAACACTTACTAGCTGTGTGACCCTGGGCAAGTCACTTAACACCAATTGCCTCACTTAAAAAAAAAAAAAAGGTCCTTTGGTCACTTAGTCCTCCCTCTGCAGGATACCACAAAGCGCTCCAGAGAGGCCCTATAGGATGAAAGGACATCATTGTCTCTAGAACAGCCTGATTCAGCAGCTTCCCAACCAGGGACCTAGTGGAGACTTTTCTTTTTCAGACATTTGGGCAGCATGAAAAATGCATTCACAGCATGGAAGCACCCACAGAAAATACAAAGGGTATTACTGAAGACAGAACGAAACAAAAGTAGCCCTTTGTAGAAGCATCTCTTGGCCATTCCACAGCCAACCCACTCCTCCAGTCCAAGTCTGCCATGAAATATGCTGTTCAAATGTGCTGGGCTGTCACAGAGGGCGTTGGTCGGTCAGTCTTTGCCATTACCAGGGAAGCAGCTCTTGGACTATCAGTGTTCTTCCCTATCCACATCCATTCAACTCCACACATCCCATTTACACATTCACTTACTTCCAAGGCTTCATTTTACTGACTCACAAATAGCAAAACTTGGCCAAGAAAGGTTTCCTACTTTTAATTTATCAACCAAACTGCCCAAATGGTGAAAGAAACAGGTGAAGAATAGCACTAATGAAGAGCCATATATCTCCAATTTGGGTTAGACAATCCTGATTTTTTTTCCTGATCTTATATTGATTGAGTGGGCAGGTCCTCTGAGAAGGTTCTGTTTAGGGGTGAGATGGAAATCACATGTAGTTTCTATAGACAAACTGCGAAATGTTTTCAGGTGCTTTGTAAATGATACTACAGGGGCAGCTAGGTGGCGCAGTAGATAAAGCACCGGCCCTAGATTCAGGAGTACCTGAGTTCAAATCCGGCCTCAGACACTTCACACTTACTATCTGTGTGACCCTGGGCAAGTCACTTAACCTCCATTGCCCCCCCAAAAAACCATTTTTTTAAAATGACACTACAACCCTTTAGGGTTAACAAAAGTGCTTTCTTCACACTTCCTCTGTAAGGTAAATTGTATAAGTATTATTATTCTCATTTTAAAGATGAGGAGCCTGAGGTTTGGAAAAGCCATAGAGCTAGAAGGGATTCCAGGCATCATCTAAACCAGTCAACCCATTTTATAGATGAAGAAACTGAGGCCCCCCAAAAAAGGTATTTCATTCATTCAGATTTAGAATTCTGACCATGCATCTCCTGTTTCCAAAACCAGTATTCTTATTGTTACATCATGGTCTTTCTAAAAAGCTGATAGTTTGGTAGTTTCCAAAGAAGTGGCAAGTTTAATAATTTGCCTGCAACATAGCCTAGAAAAAAAGGGGGGGGCCCTCTAGCTCCTCCTTGACACCCAGAGTTCAATATGAGAGTTTGGGGCTGTGGTAAAAAGAGAAGAGCTAAGGACACTGCTCACTGAAGAAGAAGCCCAGACTGGAGCATTCTCTCCCCTCCCCCACTGCCACCACTTCTGCTTCAGCCTAGTTACTGGGGAGGAGAGAAAAAAATGGGTTGCTTCCATTTTATTGAACCAGAATGCCCTATGGTCCCATTCAAAACACTCACATCCCTTCCTTGTTGGGCTGCTCAGAAACAATCATTTTAAGCAGCCTCACTCCCCTAAGGTATCTCTGACAGCTTAATCAGTGGTGCCAGTTTTAAGTGATAAAGATGAGTGAATTCATGTCTGTATTTAATCAGCAAATAGAGGGTGTCCCCCAATACCCCGTGCAGCTTTAACCAAAGCTCTGGGGACACCCTTTATTGCTCAAACACCTCTTGTGTCTAAGACACATGCTTCTTGTATACACCAATTCCACCCCTTGGGCAGCTAGGTGGCATGAT
This sequence comes from Dromiciops gliroides, assembly GCF_019393635.1. Lineage (NCBI taxonomy): Eukaryota > Metazoa > Chordata > Mammalia > Microbiotheria > Microbiotheriidae > Dromiciops > Dromiciops gliroides. The sequence continues at coordinate 159,216,021 of NC_057862.1, read as the reverse complement.
GGATAGAGCACTGGTCCTATAGTCAAGAGGACCTGAGTTCAAATCTCACCTCAGACACTAATTAGCATGTAACCCTGGGCAAGTCACTCAACTATCTCCAGTGATCCTGATGTATATCTTGCCACTGGACCCAGATGGCTCTGGAGGAGAGAGCGAGGTTAGTGACCTGGCACACAACCCTCCCTCACTGAAATCCAATTCAGTGCAAGTCATGACATCACCCCAGTGAAGGACAAACAACAATTTCATCCCTTAGGGAAATTCACAATGACTTGGGCTGATCTCTGCTTGGAATGATTGACAGAGAGCCAACCCAGAAGACAGAAAGACCTGAATTCAAGTGCCACCCTGACCCATGCTGGCTATGTGACTCTGGGCAAGTCACTGAATTTCTCAGTGATCTAGACAATTCTCTAAGACCATAAGCTATAAAGAAGATGCAGATCCTCATTAGTACAGGGAGTTTCCTCATCTGGGGGTTCCCTATGCTAATGAAATCACAACTCTAGGCCCCACTCCCCCACCCCCATCCACAGGCAAATTATACATACATATGCATACATAATAACATGTGTGTATAAACATATGCATATACATCACACATATATGAAATGTAACTAACAGTGCAATAATATTCTTACTTAGCAGAGGTAGCAAAGAAGTGGCTGGAGGGTAAGCTTTGGAGTCGAGAAGACCTGCACCAGGTCCTGCCTCTGACACATACTTGCTAGTCAAACACAGACAACTCATTTACCCTCCCAGGAGGCTCAAGCAGCTTATATCTAAGACTAACAATTATCAAGGGAACTGCTGATCAGAAAGAGTGGCAGTATTTTCCACATCAGTGAAATCCCAAGTCCTTCCTTGCCCTCCTCCAAAAAGATTATATTTTATAACACCTTTTAAGCCTCAAAGTATCTCCCTCACCACTGCCCTGTGAGGCAATACAGCATAATTAGCTTTGTTTCAAAGATGAGGAGATTGCAGATCCAGAGAAGAAATCTGCCCAAGCTCACAATAATAGGGACAGAACTTGGGGCTCAAGCCCCAGTTCTCTGACTCAGAATCCAAGTGCAGCTCACTGGCCACCAATCCTGAAGTCTCTTTCCCACCAGACAATAAAAAAGAGTACAAGCTAGAGACAGGTCTCCAAATGGAAATGATTCTAGGGTCAAAGGACCTGGGTTCAAATTCTGCTTCTGGTTTTAATTACCTGCTTAAAGTTGGGCACATCACTTATCAATCAACCAATACAGCACTTATTAAAGGCTTCCTATCGGTTAGGCACTGTGCTAAGCATTGGGGATACAAAGAAAGACAAAAACAGCCCCTGCCCTCAAGGAGCTTACATTCTAGTGGGTGAGACAATATATAAATAATCGGGTACATACTATATTATAGGCAGGATAGAGACAGGTGATAAGCTTAGAGGAAGTAAACACTAGCAGTTAGGGGGGATGGGGACAGGGTGGGCTTATTCAGAAGGTAGCACTTGAGGTAAGTCTTACAGGAAGTCTAAGAATCTATGAAGTGGAGGTGAGGAGGGATAACATTTCAAGCATGGGTGGTAGTGGAGATCTTAAATGCAGAGTCAGCTATGAGGAAGAGTAATTAGGCAGGCACTAGTGTATAATGAGGTGGGAGTGGGAGATAGGATGATGCAATCAGTCCTAAGCTTCAGGAAAATCACTGGCAACTGACGGGAGTAATGACTGGAGTGTGGAGAGAATGGAGGTAGTCAGCCAGCTAGGAACCTATTAAGAGAGTCCAGGTGAGGTATTAAGGGCCTGGACAAGGGTGGTGACTGTTTGAATGGAGAAGGGGAAGACCAGATGACTAGGAGGGATGTCATAAAGATGGAAACAAAATTTGGCACTAAACAGCTATGTGAGGAGAGCAAGAAGTCAGGAAGAGCAGAGGTTACGGACCTATGTGACTCAGAGCACAGGGATGCCTGTGACAGTAATAGGAAATGGAAATTAGTGGATAGTTTAGGGGTGAAAGATATGAAGTCCTATTTTGGACATATTAAGTTTAAGGTGCCTACAGGGCAGCTAGGTGGCACAGTGGCTGGAGCACCAGGCATGGAGTCAGGAGGACCTGAGTTCAATCTGACCTCAGATACTTACTATTTGTGTGACCCTGAGCAAGTCACTTTACTCTGTTTGCCTCAGTTTCCTCATCTGTAAAATGAGGACCATTTCTCTGCCAAGAAAACCCCAAATGGGATCATGAGGAGTCCGACATGACTAAAGAACAACAGCAGTTTGGAAATCCAATTTGGAATGTACAATAGGTAGTTGGTGATACTGGACTGGAGCTTAGGAAAGAGACTAGGCACGGATATATAAATTTAGGAGTCATCTGCAGAGAAATAACTGAACCCATAGGGGACTGATCAGGTCACCAAGGGAGATAATATAGTGAAAAAAGAAAAGGGAATCCAGGACAAAGACTTGGGAAAATCCCAAAGCCAGTGGGCAAAACATGGATGGATGAAGACCCAACAAAGGAGACTGAGAGTTAGACTAGATGGCCCCAGGAGTCCCTTCCACTTTCATTCTATGTCCCTTTGATCCTATGAAGTTTGGTGCTAGAAGTGCCTGTTCTGAGCTCTACCTTTCACTGACTGAAAGAAGTGCCCCCCCCAAAAAAGGTGAGGAGACAGTAAATGCTTCTGGCTCCCAGTACAATGATCCTTTGACTATACCCCAAGGTTTCCAGGCAATATGCAAAGCAGGCAGGTGGCTCTGTTTGCTTTAGAAACCCAGCCTCAGACTAGTTCTTATCTTGAGGAAAAGAGAGAAATGTAACTATAGCTTTGCAGCCCAGGCCTGAAGCATGCTCTCAGCTGCTGCCACTACTTATCAGCTGCAGCCTGGCCAGGGCAGGACCTTCTCCTGCTGGCACAAACCCTGGGCTGCAGTACCAAGGGCCAGGGTGGGGCACAGAGTACCCTAGGCTGTGGGAGCCAAAGATTCACTCTTGCTTTCCAACATCCAGTCCTCTGGCAGGACAACAGCCAATACACCCAACAGCTGGAGTTTTCAGTCCCAGTTTTTCCCTGAGTACAGTTTTGACTTTTAAATAGTACTCCTCTAAGAAACACACTTCACAGAACAAGCACAAAAGGAGCAATTTTTACAACCATTCAAATAGGTCAAACAGAAAACATCAACAGTAAAGTAGACTAAAATAGCCCATAAGGAAAAAAGAGAGAGAGACAACATGATACAGAGAAACAGACAGGCTGATAAGAGCTAAGAAATAAATGTTCCTGTCACCAAAGGATATTATAAAACTTGACTGGCATAGGGCAAGGGTTTCTTTCTGTTAAAAACTTAATTATTTGTGACCTTCCTTATGTACTCTAGAGCCCAGCCATATTTCCTGTTCTTGGCATGTCTCCATCTCTGTCTCAGTACCTTTGACTTGGCTGTCCCCCATGGCTGGAATGATCTACCCCATTACCTCCAAATCATCATTTCCCTGACTACCTTCAAGACTCCACCCAAATGCTACCTTCTGCAGAAGTCCTTTCTTAGTTCCCCTAGCTGATAGTACTTTCCCTTCTGAGAATACTTCCCATCTACTCTGTATGTATCTTCTCTAACTATTTATTTAAATGTTGTCTCTCATGTTAGAAATGTAAGCTCCTTGTGGGGGAGTAAGTGAGCCTTACTCTCATCAGAATTGGCTCAAAGAGAGAATAACATACACAATCAAGTGGGTATAGTAATATATCTTGCCCTGCCGGAAAGTGGGAGGGAAAGGGGATAAGGAGGGAGAGGAGAAGGAAGGGAGGGCAGATTGAGGGAGAGGGAAGTAAAAAGCAAAACACTTTTGAGGAGGGACAGGGTGAAAGAAGATAGAAAATAGAGTAAATATCAAGAGGAGGGAATAGGATGGAGGATAATACAGTTAGCAATAGTAACTGTGAAAGAAATGATGAGCAGGATGCTATCAGAAGGACTTATGAAAAATGCAATCCATCTACAGAGAAAGAACCGATGGTATCTGAATACAGACTGAAGTATTAAAGAAACAAACAAACAAATGTAAGGTCCTTGAGAGCAGGGAATATGTTTTACCTTCCTTTGTGTCAAAGTCCTTAGTGCCCTGCCTGGCATATAATTAGCCCTTGTTAAATGCTTTTGTCTCAATTGATTAAATCCTTTATGACCCTCCCAGACCAAGTCTGAAATACCATTGAGGTATTTCAAGTAGACCGAACAGTTTTAGAATTCTTTCTAATTTCTCATTCATTTCTGTCAGAGATTTTAAAAGATGACACACTCTTTTTTTTCCCCCCGGGGAATGAGGGTTAAGTGACTTGCCCAGGGTCAGATAACTAGTAAGTGTCAATTGTCTGAGGTTAAATTTGAACTCAGGTCCTCCTGAATCCAGGGCCAGTGCTTTATCCACTGCGCCACCTAGCTGCCCCCAAGATGATATACTCTTGATGTGAATTTGCAGCCTGGCCCATTAACAAGCCTTCATTCAGCAAGCATTTTTAGCTTAATCTTTCCATACACTTGCTCCCAAGAACCTGAAGAAAACTACCCCAAAGTCTCAAATCTTCCAGAATTCTTTGAAGAACAGAAACCAAAAACTATATTAGGATGTTATTTACCCAGCTACTCCAAATAATTTTCGAAGCCAACTTCTACATCCTCCCCCCACCCCATGCAGCTCACAGCACATGTGGGCTGGCTTCATGTTTTCTAAGCAAATGTCTGTGAAAACAAACATATCAATGAACAATAAGGCTGAATTATTTGAAAAACAAAACAGAAACTGAAATGAAGAAAAAAAACAAAAGGGGGAGAAATAGGAAGACAAAGGGCAGGAAACTGGATATTAAAACCAACTATCAGCACTTGCCTATTTATTTCCCTTCAAATGGTGAATTTACCTGATAACGAAAGTAACTTCAAAGCAGCTTTTTTTCCTTTCCTTTCCTTTCCTTTCCTTTCCTTTCCTTTCCTTTCCTTTCCTTTCCTTTCCTTTCCTTTCCTTTCCTTTCCTTTCCTTTCCTTTCCTTTCCTTTCCTTTCCTTTCCTTTCCTTTCCTTTCCTTTCCTTTCCTTTCCTTTCCTTTCCTTTCCTTTCCTTTCCTTTCCTTTCCTTTCCTTTCCTTTCCTTTCCTTTCCTTTCCTTTCCTTTCCTTTCCTTTCCTTTCCTTTCCTTTCCTTTCCTTTCCTTTCCTTTCCTTTCCTTTCCTTTCCTTTCCTTTCCTTTCCTTTCCTTTCCTTTCCTTTCCTTTCCTTTCCTTTCCTTTCCTTTCCTTTCCTTTCCTTTCCTTTCCTTTCCTTTCCTTTCCTTTCCTTTCCTTTCCTTTCCTTTCCTTTCCTTTCCTTTCCTTTCCTTTCCTTTCCTTTCCTTTCCTTTCCTTTCCTTTCCTTTCCTTTCCTTCTCAGAAATCTGAAAAGGTTTGAATAGTCTGTCTAATTGGCAGGCTGATGCAGTAGATAGATATTTGAACTTAAAACCCCATTTAAGACTCAACTCAAAGGATATTGCCTACAAGAGATCTTTCCTGATGCCACAATTGTTAGCATTTGCTCCCCAAGGCCAGAAATTACCTCGTACATATTTTGCGTTTACTTATCTGTATACATGTTGTTCCTACGCCTGTAGAATACAAATGCACATAGAACATTAGCTAGGATAGGGATAGTTTCAACCCTGTACTTGTATCTCCTGTGCATAGCACAGAATAGATGCTTACTAAATGTTTGTTGTTGGTTTAGTGACTTCATGTTGTTCCCCACCTCATTTACATCCAGTATAATGTAAATTCCTTGAAGAAAGACTGTTTACATTTTTGTCTTTGAATCCCCAAAATTTAATAAAGTGCCTGGCAAGTTCTAGGCACTTAATAGATGCTTATTAGAATGGGTTGGACCAGAGTGAACTGAAGTCAAGACTTGGGTTTGAATTTTCATCTCACTTCTGACAGTCACTTGATGTGTGATTATGGAGGAGAAAATGAAATCATTTAACCCTTTTGACCCTAAGTTTCTTCATTTGTAAAGTAGAGAATATCCATTCTTGTCATTCCTACCTCCCAGGACCACCATGAAGATCAAATGGAATGATATATGTAAGGCATTTGGCGAACTTGAAAGCTCCACATAAATATCAATGATTATTAATCCCCAAGGTTTATCTTTGCTTTGGAATGGCTTAGCTCTCTGTGTACTATCCCACACCATATGGAACCACATTTTTCCTGGGCATGAGATGAGTGTAGCTTTCTTTACTGAAATTCTGAAGACATTTTGCTCACATGTAAACAAACATTTTCTTTGTCTTTGCCAGTTTAGTACAGCCTGGGAAGTTGTGATGCTGAATTAGTGGCATCTCAATCACTTCTGTGACAATCTGGCGACAGGCCGGGATATGATGAATATGACAATCAGATGTTGCCACAAGAAGTGAGGATGAGGGAAGAATAATAATAACCTGTTAAAGTGGTACAGTAATAATAGTGATGCCTCAAATTTTCATAAAACTGACTTTTTCATATCCTCTTTGTCATGGGAGAAATTGGTCATGTGGGGGTCCTGAGATATTCTTCTTTACAGAATTACACCCTCACACACAAATCCAATTAGAATGAAATAATCTTTTATTTAGGCACTAAAGAAAGGAGACCAAGAGAGAAGCCAAGGACTTCTCCCAAAGGGAGATGGTTCAGAGACAATTCTCTGAGATACCTGTCTCCTCAAACAGGAGAAAGGCAAAAGCTTTTATAGATAGTAGAAAGGGTGATACCCTAGAGAGTGGAATGTCCCTTATTGGGGGTGGCTTGGGAGAAGTCGGGTGAGGGGTGGTTGTTCTGATTCCTGGAGTTATCTGTGTCCCCTGGCACCAACGAGGTAGTAACCATGCCTAATAGGCTTATCTCCCTTACTTCTCAAGGTGTGTCTGTCCTTTAGTCTAACTTCTCAAGGAGAGTTACTCCAGACCAATGTCTTTTAGTTTAGCTGGTCAGTTTAAACTTTAACAGTCCAAAATTCCTTGATATGTCCCAACCCCATAACATTCTTCGTGTCTTTTATTTTAACAATAACCAAGGCAGTTAGGTGGTGTAGTGGATAGAGCACTTTGGCCTGGAGTCTGAAAGAGCTGGGTTCAAATTCAGCCTCAGATACTAAAAAAACTATGTAACCCTGGGCAAGTCACTTAACCTCTCACTGCCTTGGTTTCCTCAACTGTAAAATGAGGAGAAAAATAGCACCTACCTCCCAAGATTGTTTTGAGTCTCAGATGAGATAATATTTGTAAGGTGCTTAGTGTACTTACTACCTGGTACAAAGTAGGTGCTTAACAAATGCTAGTTCCTTCTCCTTATTTTACAATTAGACAATTAGCTACTTGAAAATAGTAACAGCCTTATTTATCCCTGCATCCACTGCCACTCCCATGCCTAGCACAATGCCTCTCACATAGGAAATAATTAACAATGTTTTTACATTTAAAATAATGTTATCAACTACTGTTTAAGCAAGTGTTAGCCCCATTTTCAAGATCTGTAGGATCAAGACCCTAGGACTCCCCCCCCCCCTAGTTCACTATTATTTCATTACATTGAATTCAAGGTCTTTCTTACCTCCAACTAAAATCTCACCTGTGTTAATTTAGGTATGCTTCCTCATTTCAATCTTTTGTGAGCCAAAAGAAGTTCCATATCTTTCTCCTAATAATATTTCACATATTTGAAGCATGCACCAGCAATCTCAACCATCCAGAAAACAGCTGTGAACCAAATAAACCGAAAAGGTCTCTAAGAAGTAAATAGCTATCCCAAAACCCATACACTTATTTCATGGGAGAGGCAGAATCATGATCAGATCTTTGACCTCCAAGTCAATGGTAAAATGAGACATAGCAATTCGAAAGGAATGAAAAGTAGCATTAATAATAGAGTAAGCATAAAGAAGGACTAAATAAGTAGAAGAGTTTGGATCTTCCCAGTGCTTAGCACTGGCTTTTCCAGCTAAGCCTGGCACATAGTAGGCCCTTAATAAATGTTTGATTGTAAGGAAGAACTGCTAGCAACAGCTGGTCACAGATTCAGGGCAAGGAGCTAGAACAGAAAGAACAGAAAGCAGAATAGGGAATAAATATTAAGGTTAAGATAAGCATGCTTGAGAGAAGAGGGTAATTCTCAAAATGTATGATCAAGGATAGACCTGTCCCTGCTTTTGTGATTCATATTTATTAATGGGTAGCTCATAACACAGACCAGAACATAAGATGTCTTAGAGATATATACAACATAAGGGAAGTCAAATATGAATGAAAGGGAAAAGCTACCTTAAAATACTAGATTTGCAGCTATATTCTGCTACAGTTAATCAGTCAACAAGCATTTATTAAATAACAAGCATTTTGGGGGCGGCTAGGTGGCACAGTGGATAAAGCACCGGCCCTGGATTCAGGAGTTCCTGAGTTCAAATCCGGCCTCAGACACTTGACACTTACTAGCTGTGTGACCGTGGGCAAGTCACTTAACCCCCACTGCCCTGCAAAAACAAAACAAAACAAAAACAAAAACAAAATAACAAGTATTTTATTTAATTAATTAATTATATAGATTTTATTTAATAAATAAGCCCTGGGGATACAAAAAGGTCAAAAACAAAAACACAATCCAGTCTTTGACCTCACAGAGGTCACAGTGGATTGGGTGAGAAAATGTGCAAACAACTATGTTATTTATAACATGTAAATATATATGTGTTATTTATAACACATAGTTATTTATAACTATTCCAGTTATAAATGGCAAATCGGGAGTAATATCAGAACAAAGGAATGAGCATTAAGGAAAAACGGGAAAGGCTTCTTACAGAAGGTAGGATTTTAGCTGTAACCAGGAAAACCAGAAGGCAGAGATAAGGAAGGATAGTGTTTTATGTGTAAGGGACAACTAGTGAAAATGTATGGCACTGGGAAATGAAGTGTCTTATGTGAGGGACAATAAGGAGACCAATGTCCTTGGATCATAGAGTACATGGAGGGGAATAAAGAGGACTGAGAAAGTGATGTGAGGGATGGATTTAATTGATCAAATTGATCATGAGATGTCCCAAAAGAATTACAAGACTCAGTAACTCAGTTTCCCAAGATTTATTGAAATACTGTGCTGACCACAGGGAGATACCAAGGAGATAAGTGTTTCGAATTCGGAATGGAAAATTGTTATATTTATAAGTGAGAAAAGGTAGGCTATCTCCTCATTATCTTAATCTCCTCCTTGTGGGAGGTTCATGGGAGTTCCTAGGGTCCTAAGACAACCTTGGAAGCTTTTTCCTTAGAGGTGTGTTTTTGGGGTTTACATGTCATAAGGTGAGCCTAAGGACGCTTTTGGTCTTTTCTGTACATGTTCATAAAGACATGTTTAAACTTGTCAAAGCCAGAGGGTCTCTGTGTTTTTGATATCTCTTTACTCAAGATCTGGTTTCTAAGTGTCCTGTCATCTAGGAATATTCATGGCTATTAATGGTTAATAGTCCCTAGTTACTGTCTCTGTTGATGGTGAGGATTGATAGGGACTTGAACCCTCTTGGTTACAGTACTGTTGATAAGAACATAAACCTTAGTTTCTCTGTTAACCCTTTTAGGTATTATTGCTCTTAGGTTTTTTGTTAACCCTTTTTAGCCTCCTCCATCACTAGTTGGGGTCAGGTTATAAAAGATTTAAAGACCAGAGCATTTTCTATTTGATCCTGGAGGTTTGGAGAGCCACTGAAGTTTACTGAGTAGGGGAGCTGACATGTTCAGACTTGAACTTTAGGAAAATTGCTTTGAGGATGGACTAGAGTGGGGAGAGATTTGTGTCAAGGAAACCAACCATCAGGTTATTGCAATAGTCCTGGCAGGTGGTGATAAGAGCCTGTTTCAGGGTATGGCAGTGTCAGAGTAGAGAAGGGCAAATATACTGAAGAAGTGGCAAAGGTGGAATCAACGGGATTTGACAATATGAGGAGTGGGGTGGTGAGAGAAGTAAGGGGGAGAAGATTCTTAAGGTGGGGACCTGGGGGTTTAGGAAGATAGTGGTACCCTCAACAATAATTGGGAGGTTTGGAAGAGGGGAGGGTTTAGAGGGAGAGATAAGAGGTCTTATTTGGCTCACTATCTTTCTTTTTATTTTTATTTATTTTTTTTTGTGAGGCAATTGGGGTTAAGTGACTTGCCCAGGGTCACACAGCTAGTAAGTGTTAAGTGTCTGAGGCCGGATTTGAACTCAGGTACTCCTGACTCCAGGACCGGTGCTCTATCCACTGCGCCATCTAGCTGCCCCTCACTATCTTTCTTTAAGAACAACTTGTCTCCAAACAGCAATCTCAAGGTCAAGGAAGAAACCCTGCTTCTGTACCTTCAGAGGAAGGTATAGCAAGGTAAAGGGACTGGTGTATTTGTCATTGCTATTGGCAACAATCACTACCTTCCTGCCTCTATAGTTGAACTGTCTTGCCTTCCTAGCTGTGATAGCAGTAGGCAAGGGATCAACCAGTCAAGTCCGGTTTGCAAAACCTTTTGCATACATTAAAATCTGGAGTAGAGCCCAAAAGCCAATGGTTGAAAAAGAGCTTGTATTATGGAACCTGGTGTGATTTGATCCCTTCCCCCAGTTGGAGGAGGGGCACATGAAGAAAGAGACAGAATAGCCTCTGACACTAAAGGAAATCTACCAAACCTTGTGTTTAACCTTGTCTAACCTGCTAAAGATTGGTGCTTTCAAAAGTATTGGAGGTCTCCTTATCCTAGATTAGTGTAATTGTTAAGAGACACCCATTTCTTTGTCAGCCTCATCATAAAACCACATAACCCATAACAGCTACAAGCTATCACTTCCTGGGAGCAGTTATACTTTTAGACTTACTTTGCTGAGTCAGAGAAAGACTCATTAGGAACAAATTTCACTTTGAATGTTTTCTATATGAGTATGACCAATGGCTGTTTACATGCTATGTATAAATCTAGTGACTAATGTGACTAATATAAAGTTTTATCTCTATTCCTTGAAATCCTGGACCTGACTAGCATGCCATGGTAGCAAGCCCAAGTGGGGAGGTGTCCAGGTACCACAGGTAAGATCATTGTAGCAGGTTAGAACTAGGTAAATATAAAGTCAAGTCATATGTACAAAGTCAGGAGCTAAGGCATAGATACTGGACATCGCATACAGGTATGCAGGCAGCAAAGAATCATGGGATCTGTGGCAATGCTGTTCTTCCAACCTTTCTATAAAGGACCCATCTAACATCATACTATTTCTTTTTTTCTGGAAAGGAAGCAAACTAGCCATGTGACATATAAAAAGTTGGAGATACATAGTTTCTAGGTGATTAATCATGCTATCTATATAATTAATAAAAGGGTAAGTGTCACTCTCAGATGCCAAAGACCCTTCATGGAACCCACTAAACACTAAATGCCCTTGGAAGAGTGTGTGCAACTGAGGGTGACAATTAACTCTGATGGGTCAACAATTAAATAAGAATGAATATTATAGTGAGAGGCAAACCTATTCTAATGAGGTGCTTGGGGATATGACTTTTAAGTCATTTACTTCCAAATCACCCCCAGCCTTGGGCAATCTAGACAAAGGATCTACCTCCTACCCAAACTCCACCCCCACTCCAAACCTGACAAAGAGGAACACAGAGAAGGCTGGAATTCTTCTTAGATAAATTCTTTGTAAGGTTTTCTATTTGGGTGGGGCACCAACTCCACCTAGATAAGATATTCTGGGTGGGGTAAATTTTTGGAAAAGGTCAGAGTTCTCCCCAGTAATTTGTTAGTTAATAATATTTTTTTCTCAGCCAAGTAACCCTGAGTAGCTAGCTCACTTCCCTTCCCTTCCCTGTTCCTCAGTTTCCTCATCTGTAAAATGAAGGTATTAGACTAGATAACCTTTAACATCCTTTTTCTCTATTACATTTTATGACTATAAAAGTTACTTTGAAATTTGGGGCTCTTTTCTGCCTCTCTAGCTTCTCTATACAATTCTGAGTATATTGTTTAGTTTGGGTTACCATACTTCAATAACCATTTGGCTGTAATGTTAAGTCTTTTTCTGATGTGTTTATGCCATGCCAGTTTTTCTCCATTTGACATTTATAGTAGTGGTTTTTCCCTTTTAGTAGATCAACTTGTACTTATCCCTTCCCAACTAGATCCAGTTTTTATAAAAAAAACTGCGTGGTTTTTTACATCACAATCATTTCCTATCTGTCCTTTCCCCTATCATCAGAACCCTCAATTGTAATCAAGAAAAACTGTCAAGCTAAACCAACAGAGCAACTATATCTGCCACATTAGTCATCCATGATCATCTAACCTCTGGATTTAATACTGGTTGTAACAGAACCAGTATCTACCAGGGTTCTCCCCTTTCCCACCACCAAGCTCTCTCTGACCACAGTATGGATTAGGTTAATTTTTCCTCTAAAGATTTAATTGGCCAGGGCTGGGGCAGGATTCAAACCATGCCTCTCATGATACAGCTTCCTTGTAGTCCAGCAGTCATGGTATGGCCTCCTGGTCACCTAAGGACATAAAAGAAAGGCTCATCCATATTGAGGTCTGGAACCTTCAGACTTGGTGGATGTCTCAAGACTGCAAAAGACACCATACCCTACTCTATGACATGTTTTTATATGGAGAATGGGGTGGGAGGGGGAGTGGAGGGACAAGGCAAATCCACCACAGCTAAGTGATATTGTATCCTTGTTGAAAAACTTTTCTGGTTCAGGATTAGGAAGTCTCCTTTTGTTAACAGTTCAATGACTACAAGTGCCTCATTTTTGTCCCAACATCAAACCTGAACTAATTAGGTTGCTGGCCTGAGCCAAGCCTGCCCCTTAACAAGTGGTCTTCATTTATTCTGAGTTATTTCCCCTTTTTTGTTGTTGTTCTTTGTTTCACCTATATTAGAGTAGTCATTGTGTATATTGCTCTCTGGATTCTGCTTACTTCACTCTACATTGGTTCATACAAATCTTCTAATGTTTCACTCCTTTTCAATGTCAAGTCACACTCAGAAAGCAATTCCTAGACCTTAATTTCAGTGATGAAAGTGTTAAGCCTTGGAGCAATACCTGATGAGATGACAGCACTGTCTGTAACTATTTCCAGTTACAGGAAGCTGAAACTTGTCCAAAAATCTCTTCCCATCCTTTATGCCCAATGTTCTCCTTTCTAATGCTTCTGCAAGACCATAATGAGGAAAGGAGGTTTTCTATCCAGAAAACCATAAACCATTGCCCAGGTTGGGTTAGTCCTCTTACTGTCCACCAAGCAAAATACTTCCACAGGACCAGACTGGTTGGCATAAACCACAATGTTCACAGTTCTCCTTTTAGAGAACCACAAAAATATAGATAACGCCCCAAGCATTCTGCCAGTTCATGGGGGCATCCCAGGGTCAGGACAAGGAAGTTGGTAGTTGCTCCTATTTCCTTTTCTGATAAATAGAAATGTAGCTGTATTTTAGTCACCAAATATCAGACCCAGAAAACACTCAGTTCTTAACCACTTTTTGTGTGATGGACCCATCTGGCAGGCTGGTACAGTCCATGGAACCCTAAAATGCTTTTTTTTTTTCAGGGCAATGAGGGTTAAGTGACTTGCCCAGGGTCACACAGCTAATAAGTGTCAAGTGTCTGAGTTCAAATTTGAACTCAGGGCCTCCTGAATCTGGGCCAGTGCTTTATCCACTGTGCCACCTAGCTATACCCCCAAAATGCTTTTAAATGCACGAAATAAAATCTATAGGATTCCAAAGAAAAACAATTATATTGAGTTATCAAATATTTTTTAAAGTCACCAATATGCATTTATTAAGCACTACTATGTGCCAAGTACCATGCTAAGTGCCAAGGATACAAAGACAAAAGACAATTTCAGTCCTCAAAGAGCTCTCAATATAAAACAAGTTCACAGAGCCCAGGTTAAAAATTCCTGATCTGGCCCAACTACTTCATTATACATATGTGGAAACTGAGGCTCAGAGAAAAGAAGGGTCCAAGGTCATGATGCTAGTTAAGACTGTAGCTAGAACCTTTTTTGTTTTGTTTTTTCAAGATCATGATCCTGACCATACTAACCCCACTTTCTTTAGTGTGGCTCCTTCTAATAGTTTCTGGCTCCCAGTACAAGAAAGTTTTCAGCTGAGTTTATGTTTCATTAGTTATAGTTCCTCATTCACTGTTTTGGGACTGTGTTCTCATAGGCATTTTATCTCCTTTTCAGAGAAAGGCAGAACACACCCAAGATTGCTAAACTGTTTCCTGTAAATCTTCTCTGTATAAAATTCCATTGTAAAGTTAAGTCATGGAGTGCCCTCAGGGCATTTTCAGAGCCCCTTGTTCTAGCATACATACAGTCATATTTGGGAACCCAGGTACATACATTTGACTCCTAAAAGAAATCGATTTGTGTACCCTCATGAAATTCAGTACTACTGGTTTTTATTTGTTTGAAAAACAGAGGGAAAAAGTATGTAGGGGGGAATAAAAAGTAGGCATTTTCCTAGCCCTTCCTCCCTGAGCACTAGACTGTGAGTTAGGAAACCTGGGTTCTAATCTGACCCCCGACAAGCGTGAGACTTAATCATTCTGTGCCTCAGCTTTCTACGCCTTGATTCTTCAGTGGAGCTGTAATTTAATCAATATGGACTCATGGGTTCATAGATTTAGAATTGGCAAGGAGCTAAGAGATTGTCTGATCTATGCCCTTACTCATGAGGAAACTGAGATCCAGAGAGATTAAATACATGCCCAAGGTCATACAGGTAGTAAATAATAGTGTCAGAATTTGAACCCAAGTCCTACAATTCCAAATCAAAATAGCTTTCTCATCCTGTGTGACCCTTGCCTTTGTGTCCTCTGATAAATCCTGCACTGGGGGTCCATCCAACATACTGGCGGCCTTCCTCTAGTTCTCTTGACCTCGTGTGGGATCTAATGAAACACAGGTTGTCCATGGTTATTTGGCATTCTCACTACATGACTGACAGGCCTTCTTTGCTGGTCATTCATCATTCTGATGCTTCTCCTGTAAAATTCTTTCTTAGTATTAGGCTATAGCGTAAAAGCTATATTAGGGTATGATAATATTCTATCAATATAATATTATATATTACACATAATTACATATATGTATATGTGTGTATACATACATACATACAGATTAGATAACTAGATGGCTCAGTGGATAGAGCACTGGGCTGGGAATCAAGAAGACTCATCTTCCTGAGTTCAAATTTGGCCTCAGACACTAACTAGCTGCGTGACCCTGGGCAGGTCACTTAACCTTGTTTGCCTCAGTTTCCTCAACTGTAAAACAATCTGGAGAAGGAAATGGCCAACCACTCCAGAATCTCTGCCAAGAAAACCCCAAATGGGGTCGCAAAGAGTTGGACGCAACTGAACAACAAATAGGTTAATCAGTCATGCCCTTACCACATGCCTGTCTGTTACCACTGGATGACTGGCAACTTTAATTCTTCAGAAGTTGTGGTATTCAATGATGTATAAACCATTCAGGTCACTGAATAAGAGGAATATTAATGTCTTCAGAAGGCTGTAGCATTGCTTGGCTTGCAGCTATATGACATCATAGAGATCAGGGGAGGGGGGGTGGAAGAGAAAGAATATCACTGTTAAAAATATGGACCTTTGTTCTGAGGGAGAAGTCTGAGGCCATTAAAAACACTATGCAATTTCCCAAAAGGGTCTCTACAAACTTTTTTGTAAACTTGCTTTTCCTATTCTTCCGCTATACTCCTCCATGGGATTTCTATTCTAAATTGCTACTGCCCTTAGTTGCCATATCTTTCCACTTGGCAAGGAGATGAAGCCTTTGCTAACCATTACTGTGTCTATACTCTTTGAGCCTCATGGGGAATTGATTTACCCTAGTTTCGCTTCTTTAGGAAATGGTGATAGTCTGTGTAGATGTCTATCTTTTTATTTATCTTCCATCCTTCAACATCAACAGCTTGCTCAAATACATCAAATTGGAATTGTACCAATTACATGCCATATCACCTCATCTTAATTCTTCCGTCTAGTTTGCTATTGAAGTTTTATCTTTGCTATACTAAGCTGATTGCCTGACAGCTGATGGAAAGATAACTCCCACATAAGGAACCAGATGTTTCTTGTCAGACAATAATCCATTTCCATTTTTGTGATATTATTTGGTACTTCTCAAGTTCAGCATCCCCAAATTCCCTTCCTAAGAAGAAAAATGCTGAAGACAAAATCTATATACTAAAGAGTATCAATTGTATAATGGGGACAGTAACACATGTACTATTTACTGAATAATATTCATCGCTTGGGAGTCAGTATGACGTAGTGGACAGAGAGCTGGCCTTGGAGCCAGAAAGGACTATGTTTAAGTCCTCCCTCTAATACATATTACCTTGTGCTGAGCACAGGGCCTGGCACGTACTAGGTACTCAGTGTTTGTTCATTTGTCTTGACTAGACCCTGGGCAAACTATTTAACCTCTCAGTGCTCTAGGCAACCTTCAGACTTTAAGTTGTGGGCAGCTAGGTGGCACAGTGGATAAAGCTCCGGCCCTGGATTCAGGAGGACTTGAATTCAAATTCCACCTCAGACACTGACACTGACTAGCTGTGTGACCCTGACAAGTCACTTAATCTTCATTGCCCTACAAAAAACAAACAAACATAAAAACTTTAAGTTGCAAAGCAGTGGCCAACCTGCATCAGAAGAAAGTTTCCTCTACCCATAAGGCAGTTCCTCATACCAATGAAATCCCAGATCTAGTCCCTATCCCTCATAATTATTTGCTTTTATATAGTGTTTCTGGGTTTATATTGTGCTTTCCTTACAATCATCCTTCTAATCCCACCATCACCACTTAATAGGCACATGACCTTGAGTTAAAAGCCATTGAACCACTCTCAGGTATCTCATGAACTAGGTAGTGCCAATATTATTAAAATTCATATTTCTTAATATTACCATCATCCCAATTTTACAGATGAGGCTCAGCAAGATTAAGTGACTTGCTTATGATTATACATCTATTAAGTGGCTGGGGTTGAATTTGACCCCATGGTTTCTGACTCTGCAGTTGTGAAGATTAAATGAGATTATACATAGGAAAAAATTATTTGAAAAATGTGTAGTACAACTCAATGAATACAAAGTATTTGCCCTTGTCAGTATTCATCCTATTATGTGTACTGCCATTGCTTCAAGGTAAAGAAAAATCCAATGTTATGAGCTGTAATGCTCATGACTGCAGTCAGAGATAGGCCTATCAATACCATCATGCCACCATTATGCCTTGATCCAAATGCTTTGGAATAATCAGGAATAGGGATAATAGAATTCATAGGCATATCTTTGATTTTAAGAAATCAATGTAGCTCAGGGGTCCTTAACCTAGGATCTATAAACATTTTTTTTTAAATTGATAACTGTATTTCAGTATAAGGACAGGTAAATGGTATAATAGATAGAGTGTTGAACCTGGAGTCATGAAGACTCATTTTCTTGAGCCCAAATCTGGCCTCAGACACTTCCTACTTGTGTGACCCCAGGCAGCTCCCTTAACCCTGTCAGCCTTAGTTTCCTCATCTGTAAAATGAGCCGGAAAAGAAAATGGCAAACTACTCTAGTATTTTTGTCAAGAAAACCCCAAATGGGGTCATGAAAAGTCAGACATGACTGAAATAACTTAATAAAACTGACAACAAATTTCAATATAGTTGGTTTCCTTGGTAATCCTATGAATTTTGTTTTGTACATTAAGAAATAGTATTCTTTTTTTTTTTTTAGTGAGGCAATTGGGGTTAAGTGACTTGCCCAGGGTCACACAGCTAGTAAGTGTGTGTGTTAAGTGTCTGAGGCCGGATTTGAACTCAGGTACTCCTGACTCCAGGGCTGGTGCTCTATCCACTGCGCCACCTAGCTGCCCCAAGAAATAGTATTCTAAGAAGAGACCCATAGGATTTATCAGGGTGCCAAAGCAGTCCATGACACTAAAAAGATTAAGAATCCTTGATTTAAGGGCTGGGATCTTCAGCTCTCCTTGAACAATAGCATAACAAGTAGAAACCTGAAGCCCCAAGTCAGACTGACTCAATTTTCTATGTTGACAATGACTGGGAAAAGCATACATGATTTTAAATCAATGAATACTTCATGTTAGCTGAGCTATAACCTTGGTTAGATAATGGTGTCATGATGATATGGATGGCTCTATCTCTGACTACAGTCATGGCCATTACAGCCCGTAACACTAGGTTCTGCTTTACCTTGCAGCAATGGCAGTACACTTAATAGGATAAATAATAACGAAGGAAAATACTTTGTATTTATATATTTCTGCTCTATGTTTTTTATACTATATATTCATTGGAAATGAGCACAACTGACAGAGGCAGAGTTGTGAAATGATAGTATAATGATCTCAAACCAGAAAGCCATCCGTCTAGTCCCACTCTACCACTTCCTACTTATCTGGCCTTGAGTAAGATTTAACTTTAACTTTTCTGATCCTCACTTTCCTCATCTGTAAAATGGGGGTAACAATATTTGCATTATCTACTTCAAAGGACTGTTATTTTTTCTTTTTTTTTAGTGAGGCAATTGGGGTTAAGTGACTTGCCCAGGGTCACACAGCTAGTAAGTGTTAAGTGTCTGAGGCCGGATTTGAACTCAGGTACTCCTGAATCCAGGGCCGGTACTCTATCCACTACACCACCTAGCTGCCCCCATTCATTCATTCAACAAGTATGTATTGAGCATCTCCTGTATGCAAGATAAGGTTACAGGAAATAATTAAACCATTAAGTCAGTTTCAGCTCTCATGGAGTTGACAATACAGAACCACAGGACTTCAGTGCTTGAAAGAATAATCAGATATGACAATAACCCAAGGCAGGTAAAGTATCATATAATGGGTATAAATTAACAGTGGTAGTCATAGAAGGTTAAGATCATTTCCAGCTCTGGAAATCAGGGTAGGTGTCATGGAAGAGATGAGCGTTCTAAGGCAGCTATTGTATCACTACAATAGACAGAGCACAGGAAGACCTGAGTTCAAATCCCACTTCAGACACTTACTAGCCATATGACCTGGTGCAAGTTACTTAACTCCTGTCTGCCTCAGTCTTCTCAACTGTAAAATGGGGATCATAATAGTACCTACTTCGAAGGGTTGTTGTAAAGATTAAATGAGATAATATTCATTAAATACTTAGCACAGTACCTGACACATAGGTGTCTAATAAATGCTTGGTTTTTTCTTCCCTCTTTTCCTTCCTTCTTTCCTTTCTTCCTTCTTTCCTTCCTGCCTATCTTGAAGGATGTTGGATAGCAAGAAACAAGCAGGTTGTCCATAGTGATCCAATACTCTCACTTATGACCAGCTTCCCTCCTTTTCCAGTCATCTATTATTCTGATGCTATCTTTTACACTCACTGTTTCTCCTGTGAAACTCTGTTAGTATTGTGCCATAGCCCAGTCTTGCTGCCCTGCGCACCTCTCCATTCACCTGTGGGTGGCTAGCAATTTTAATTCTTGCAAGGCCGTGGCATTCTGTGACTTATGATCATTCAGCATCAGTGAAAAGCAGGATATTAATGTTTAAAATATGAGACTTTGTTTCAGGGTTATTAAAAGCAGGGTGCACTTTCCCACAGTGGAATGGGTAGAATGTTGATAGGCATGGAAGGGAGTGATAGAACAGCATGAGTAAAGTTACAGATATGAAGGTGTGTTCAGGGAGTGGCTAGTATACCAGTTAACTCAATTAGAACCTGCTGCCAATGAGGCCAAGGTTGTGGGCCCAAGCTGGTCAGAGTCCAATTAGTTTGGCTCAGAGCATTCCACAACTTCCCCTCCCCTAAAAATGTGGGCTATTGGTCATGAGGAGGATTGGGCTGGAGAGCTTAGACAGTTCTTTTTTTTTTTTTTAGGCAATGGGGGTTAAGTGACTTGCCCAGGGTCACACAGCTAGTAAGTGTCAAGTGTCTGAGGCCAGATTTGAACTCGGGTCCTCCTGAATCCAGGGCCGGTGCTCTATCCACTGTGCCATCTAGCTGCCCCCAAGCTTAGACAGTTCTAAACAGAACTATCACTATTATACAAAACAGTGTAAAGCACTTTGCAAATATTGAAGTGCTATACATTAACTATTATCATTATCATTATTATTATTATTATTATTCTAAAAACAATTTAGGCAATCATAATCACTCATCATTTATATATCATTCACCTCATGAGTGTCCTGCAGGATTAGATTATTATTCCCATTTTATAGTTGAGAAAACTAAGGCCCAGATAGGTTCACATAGTTGCCCAAGGTCGCACAAGCGGTCAGCTTATCTTTTGTTATCTTTTTTTTTTTTTTGCGGGGCAGTGGGGGTTAAGTGACTTGCCCAAGGTCACACAGCTAGTAAGTGTCAAGTGTCTGAGGCCGGATTTGAACTCAGGAACTCCTGAATCCAGGGCAGGTGCTTTATCCACTGCGCCACCTAGCCGCCCCCAAGCTTGTCTTTTTACTTAAAGTATGGTTTCTTTTTCTTCCAGGGTATATCAGCAATAGCATCTCTGTATACAGAAAATCTAATATGCTACTTAGTGATGGAAAGGCCTCAAAAAATAAATATTTCATAAATCCCCAAGAAATGTTTTGCCATTTCTTTCTATTCCTCCAGGAAAAGGGTAAAAATCAATAAAACCCAAATTTCTTTCTTCTTACTCGGATTAAACTGTTATTTTTTTCTTGAGAATATTAGTTGATCTAATATATTCCCTCTCTATTCTGCCTATTGGAATTCCACCCATCCTTCAAGTTCTACCTCAATTCAATTCAATATCATGCACCTACTATGTGTAATGTACTATGCCAGGCCCTGCAGATACAAAGATAAAAAACAACACAGTTCTTGTCCTTAAGAGGCTTATAATCTAATAGTAATGATGATAAAAATACTAATGTTTATATATTTCTTTAAGGTTTGTAAATCATTTTATAAATATCTCATTTTATCCTCATAAGAACCCTTCAAGGTAGGTATTCTTATCCCCATTTTCCAGATGAGGACACTGAGGCAGACAGTGGCCAAGTGACTTGCCTAGGGTCATACAGGTAGAAACTATCTGAGGCAGGATTTGAATTTAGGTCTTCCTGACCCCAGGTTCAGCATTCTATCTACTGTGCCAACCAATGTAGAGTATGAGAGGGGCAGTCTTTGGTACTCTCTCTACCTCCTCAAGTATTCCTGGATTTATTTATCTCTGTATTCACTCCATAGACTAGAAACTCTTGGAAGGTCTTCACTCCCCCCCCCCCCCCCCCAGAGCAATGAGGGTTAAGTGACTTGCTCAGAGTCACACAGCTAGTAAGTGTGTCAAGTGTCTTAGGCCTGATTTGAACTCAGGTCCTCCTGAATCCAGGGCCAGTGCTTTTATCCACTGCCCCAATGCTTTTATCCACCTACTTGCCCCAGGTTTTCACTTTTTGTTAGCCAAGTGCCTAGCAAAGTGCCTGTTACACATACTCCTAGGCTCTTTATAATTATGTGTTAAATTGAATTAAAATGGGAGCTCAGGAACATTTGAGGAGGGAGAGGTCATTTAAAGTTAAGGGGATCAAGGAAGATTTCCATTTGAACAGGCAGAGGTCTGAAAGAGATACAGTATAGGTGCTGGGAATTAGGTGGCACAATGGATAGCATGCCAAGGTTGGAGTCAGGTAGATCTGAATTCAATTCCAGACTCAAGATACTTACTAGCTGTGTGACCTTGGGTAAGTCACTTAACTGTATGTGCCTCAGTTCTTCATCTGAAGGGAAATAATATAAATGAGATAAAGCTAGAAAGGTAGATTGGAACAGTATCTGTAGGACTTTCAATGTCAGGATAAAGAGTTTGTATCTCATTCTAGAGTAAATAGGGAGGTAGGGAAGGCTTTTGACTAGAGGAATTACATAGACAGACAGAGAGATATACCTCTTCCACAAAACTTTCCCTGGCCCATACATCCCTGTTTCATTAGATTCCCTTCTCTTTATTCCTATAGTCTTTATAGTCAGTAGCACTTAATTATATTTTATCATGTGTTTGCTAATTCATTCCTTGAGGGAGAGGCAGCATATTTTATTCAGTGACATCTCATTTATCCCACCGGTTTTTCAAAGGGACTTCCACAAAATTGAATTTTCAGATGACTAAAGCTTATTCCCTAAGACCAAACCTTTTCTTTAATTTTAATCATTCTGGATGGAAATCATTTTAAAATTTCACACGTACTCCCCTACCTTCTTAAACAGAGTAGAAATTATTTAACCTCTTCTTGATGACATAAGGATGCCAATCGAAACATCAATTATTATATTTTACTATTGTGTTCTTAGCGCCTGAGATGAATTCAGTTTTCATTTCTATTCTAGCTCCTCCCTATTATATATTTTTTGAATTCTTATATCTGCTTTTTATAGCTTTTCTGTTTCCTCCCTTTGAGGTCAAGCTTGTCATTTCCTGCCATTGTCACCGTGCCCAAATCAAGCAGCCCGTCTCTGTGGTTCAAAACTGCTTCTTCTAACCTGCCATGGGTTGGAAAACCGGATCCCCAAACCTGTTAGAATCTTGTGTGAAATGAGATTAACAAGGCTTTTCACAAATATTGATAGACAACGTCATCTTTACCGCACAGACTTTGCATCCTTTGTTTTGGCTGCCCAGTGATGATGGCATCAAGGCTGAAGGGGGCTCTAGCTATCACCTAGTCCAGTCTCATTCGGCTACCAAACTAATCTTCCTAAAGTACACATCTGTCCATGTCACCTCACCCTCATTCATTAAATTCCAGTGACTCCCTATTACCTTCAGAATCAACTCTACAATTCTCTCTTTGGCTTTGAAAACCCTCCAGAACCTGACCCCCTCCTACCTTTCCAGTCTTCTTACACCTTATTCCAAGCTGTGTACTCTTCAGTCCATTAACATTGGCTTCCTTGAAGATCCTCAAACACAAAAGTCAATCTCCCAATTGAGCATTTTCATTGGCTGTCTGTCCTCTGCACCTGGAGTGTTCCCCTTCATCGCTGCCTCCTGGTTTCCCTGGCCTCCTTCAAGTCTGAGCTAAATTCCCACTTTCCCAGTCCTCCTTAGCCTTAGTGCCTTCCCTCTCTGCTTAGTTCTGATTTATTGTTTGTATCTTGTTTGTAAGGCAGCTAGGTAGTACAGTAGATTGAGCACTGTACCTGGAGTCAGGAAGACCTGAGTTCAAATTCGGCCTTAGGCACTTACTAGTTGTGTGACCCTGGGCAATTCATTTAACCCTGTTTCCTCAGTTTCCTCATCTGTAAAATGATCTGGAGAAGGAAATGGCAAACCACTCCTGTATCTTTGCCATGAAAACACCAAATGGCATCACAAAGGGTTGGACGTGACTGAACAACAACAAAAATCTTGTTTATATATAGTTATTTGAATAGTGTCTTCTCTTCGAGACTGTGAGATCCTTGAGAGGACGAATATCTTGTTTTTCTTTTTCTCCTCAGTGCTTAGCACAGTGCATGGCACATATTAGGCACTTATAAATGCTTATTGACTGACCACTTCATTTTTACAAATTAGATAACTGAGGCACAGAAAGATTAAAGGATTGGCCCAAACTCATACTGGTAGGAGCATTTTAATTTCCTTCTTGGTTCTTCCTCTTATTCTGGAGAGCTGTGATTACCTGATAAGTTACTTCTGGATAATCGAGGCCTCAATCCACACACACAACCCCAACATGCCTAGTGATTGTGCTGAGTGCACAGTGGCCCTACCTCAGTTAATGCATCCGTAATTGATTGATCCTTCCTTCCTTCAGGAAGAATTCCATGTAAATAGTCATGCAGGGCTTATGTTTGCTATTTTCTTTTTATTCTCTAACTCCTGCAGCTGCTCTCTGGAGGCCCACTAAGGGATTAGGATAGTGTTTGCCAACCTCTTCATCAACAGATTGAATCTTTGCAGAAGAAGGCAGTCTTGATTAAACAGTCCATCTCAGCAGTGACTAGGATATTGTACCGTCTTTCTTTATGAGCCATTCTCAACATTAGAAGCCCTTGTTGTTATCATGTATTTCCTTTATTCCTCCCATGCATGGAATTCTCTGCTTTCTCATCTCTGCCTCTTGGCCTCCCTGGCTTCTTTCTTTCTTTCTTTCTTTCTTTCTTTCTTTCTTTCTTTCTTTCTTTCTTTCTTTCTTTCTTTCTTTCTTTCTTTCTTTCTTTCTTCTTCTTTCTTTCTTCTTTCTCTCTCTCTCTCTCTCTCTCTCTCTCTCTCTCTCTCTCTTTCTTTCTCCCCCCCCCCCCCCCGACTTCTTTCAAGCACCAGCTATACTCTTTCCTTCAAAGGAAGCCTCTCCCCATTCCCCTTAATGCTAATGCCTTTCCTGTATTGATTATTTCCAATTTACCACATACGCATCTTGCTTGTACATAATTGTTTGCCTGTTGTCTCTTGCATTAGACTGGAGTTCCTTGAGAACAGGAATGTCTTTTATGTTTCTTTATATCCCTAGAGCTTAGCACAGTACCATAATAGGCACTTAATAAATGTTTACTGATTGACTGACTACATTTTAAAACTTGGGGTGAGTGAGGCTGACCACTTTGAGCAGCTCTGCCTCACTTAAATCTAATTCACAAGCAATTCACAAGACATCACCCTCATGATGTCATCATTCCTCTTCAAGAAAGACGGACGACCACCACCACCACCAAAACTTGAGGTCCAAAGAATTGCAATGAAAGCAGATAAATAAGGAGCCGGTAGGACCTTCCTCTTCCTCTATATGTTTTCCTCGAATGTTTGATCCAAGGAGTTCCAACTAGATCCTCTCTTGACACAGAGGCCTTTCGTTCTTCTTCTTGGCAGATTTGGAAAGGAACAACCAAAAACAAATATAGAAGCCTAGGCTGCTGGAGTTGGAAAGGCTTTTAGGGGATTCTGCTGTTCAAAATCCTCAATAGACAAAGGAGGAAAATGAAATCCATAGAGGGGAATTGATTTGCCAGAGATCACATAGATAATGGGAGTCAGAGTCAAAATGGAAACAACAAACATACCCTGAATCTCAGCCCAATATCTGTTCCATTTTTATCATTAATTGCTTTGTTTAGTTAAGTATTGCTGAGTACTAAGTATTTTAGAGTTCAGAGGGATAAAGGACTTGGAAGATCAACTAGTCTTAACTTTCGTTTTACAGAGGAGGAAACTGAGACCTTCAGAGGTAAGGTGAATTGCCCAGAGTCATAAGGATCAAAACTGCCAGGCATCCCTTACAACACTAAAATACTATGAATAAAAAATCCTTGTAGCCAATCTGATAGCCTATGTACGAGTCCTCTGGAACAAATCTTCCTGCCTTCTCATTCTATCATAATTGCTTGATAGTCAACTGATCAAGAAATATTTATTAAGCTCTTACTATATGCCAGACAAGGACAGCCAGGTGATGCAATGGACAGAGCACCAGGCCTAGAAAACTCATCTTCATGAGTTCAAATTAAGCATCGGACACTTCCTAACTGTGTGATCCTGGGCTAGTCACTTAACCATGTTTGCCTCAGTTTTCTCATCTGTAAAATGAGCTGGAGAAGGAAACGGCAAACTAGTCCAGTGTCTCTGCCAAGAAAATCCTACATGGGGCCATGGAGAGTCAGACATGACTGAATAAAATAGGCCAGGCACTGTGTTGAGCACTGAAGCTACAAAGAAAAACAAAAGAGAGTCCTGTTTTAAGGAGAGAAAAGCTGTTATTGATCCTTAAACTGAGAGGCAACAGGGAGCTAGCTTCAGAGCCAAGAAGTCCCACCTCTGACACTTACTGACTGCTTAGGCCTTGGAAGGGCCCCAGGCAGCTTTCCTTAAAACTAATTTGCAGAGAAGGCCCTAATCTGTATTGTTAGCGGAAGTTCCTCATTTAAAGTGCCCCATATCATGAATTTACAGGCCCGCAACATAAATAAATAAATAAATAAATCAGCTACTCCACTTCATGGGGTTGTTGAAAGGAAAGCATTTTGTAATTCTTGAAGCATTACATAAATGTGAGTCATCGTTATTACTGTCTAGACTTCTTGCTCGTCTTTAATAGGTCTACTTTGGATCGCCCTTATTCAGGTGTATGTCATTCCCCATCCCACTCCGCACACCCCCACATCTCCATCCCCCTAACAAGCATGAGTTACAGGCCCAACAAAATGACACAGAAAGGAGGATGACAGGACACAACGACATACTCTTGAGGTTCGTTATTCTCAAAGCCCCTCTCTTAGGTTTTTGTAGCCAGCCGGTCAATACAGTCTCTGAAAGAATCCTGGCTTCTCTGTCATTGTCCAAGTCAGGAAGAGGTTCCACACCAGTCCTCTGACCTCTTCCTGAGCATCATCGCCTCAGAGCAAAAAGCCTCGGGCCTAAGATCATTGCTCACCATTCCTGCTTTCTTGTGCTCTTCTTGCAGACTCTCTGACCTTGGAGACTCTGGCCCGTCTTCCTGAAAGTAGGCTACCTGCCTTAGCTAACTTCCCTCAACTCTACCTCATGTCTACCTAGACCAATGGTACACACCATGCTTCTCCAATTCAGTTGGCTTTACCTCATCTTGACAAACTCCTTTCTATCACTGGCAATGACTTTAGCATCATCACCATCACCACCATCATCATGGTACAAAGGAAAGGCCAATGGTTCTGTAATCAGAGGCATGGGTTCAAATTCTATATCTGATACTACCTATATGACCTTTAGCAAGTCACTTAACTTCCATGGGCCTCAATTTCCTCCTGTCTAAAATGAAGGGTTGAACTATAAAGCCTCTGAGGTTTCATCTAGCTCCAGATCAATGCCCCTATTGGGGGGGAGGGGGAATCACTTTATCCCCCTGGGCCTTAGTTTCCTCTTCTGTAAAATGTGGGAGTTGATCTAAATGGCCTCTTAGGTCCCTTCCAGGATCTAAGATCCTAAGATCATAGTCAGAGCAACTAGCATTTATATAGCATTTTAAAATTTACAAAGCATTTTATATGCAGATCCTCATAACAAGTCTGTGAGGTGTATACTTCAACTTTGCTTATCATTATTTTACAGATGAGAAAATGGAGGCTCAGTGACTTGCTTATGGTCCCACAGTTAATAATCGTCTGAATGAGGAGAGACAGGTTCAAATTCCATCTCTAAGTCTAGTGCTCCTGTGCTTCTTCTCAGTGTCACCTCTATGACATGGCCACACACACATGGACCAGAGTCACATTAATTTCCCTTTATTTCCACTGTTGAATAAAGCATCCTGGAATTTCTTGGATGCTGTGGAGACTCTGTGGTCCCAGAGATAACATAGGGGTTTTTCAAAGTTCATTAGTTACTACACTTAGAATATTTGCATTCCAAACTCTCAAATCAGAACCAAATCCCAGACAAGCCGGGTTGCTGGGGAACATCATCAGTCATTAAAATGAAGCTTCTGCAAAGAAAGTGAGAGGTTCTAAATGGGTCTGAAGTGGTTTGTTGTTGTTGGTTTTTTTTTTGGTGAATAAATGTATTCTGTACTTCCAACAAATACATTAAAAAGATAAACTATCCAGGAGAAGAACAGGGGCAACTTACACAGGAACAATGACCTACCATGGGCAGAGTTCTGCGCTAGGCATCCAAGGGAGGAGCAAAGTTGAGATAAGGCCCAGCCCTTGCTCTCATGGACTTTACACTTACGTACTTAAGTGTTGTTCTCACAAAGGCTTCTAAGGATGACCATTTGCTGGGGATATTATAGAGGAAATTCATGCTTCAGGAAGGTGATCGAACTGAATAAAAAACTCTGAAGTTATTCCCTATTCTGAGAATCTACAATTCCCTGACTAGATGGGAAAAATTGGATTCCACCCTCAGAACCATGCTAAGCTTTGATAAACCAGTTTTGGCCTTGTCTTGTCCAGTTCCAGACTTTCATGGCATTTCTTGGACGTATCCAACCATCTCCCTCTCCAGCTCCCCATTACACATTGTCTTCCCCCATTAGAATATAAGCTTTTTAAAGGCAGTCTATCTTGTCTGCTTTTATTTGTATCACTAGGCTTAATCTAGGGTAGCGAAGTGGTGCAGTGGACTGGGAATCAGGAAGACTCATTTTCCTCAGTTCAAATCTGGCCTCAGAGCTGTGTGACCCTGGGCAAGCCATTTAACCCTGGGCAAGCCATTTAACCCTGTTTGCTTCAGTTTCCGCATCTGTAAAATGACCCGAAGAAGGAAATGGCAAAGTACTTTGCCAAGAAAACCCCAAATGGAGTCATGAAGAGCCGGACGTGACTGAACAGCAACAATAACAACAGGCTTAGTCTAGTCAGGAAATTGTAGTCTCTTAGAGTTGGGAGGGACTCGAGAGGTCATATAGTTCAATCCCTTTCCGGAAGCATGAATCCCCTTGATAATATTACCAGCATGTGGTCATCCATGAGGGTCTTCGTGGTGAGAGCAGTATTTGAGTCCATGTGTGTCAGTTCTATGAACACAATGCCTTACACAGACTGAGTGCTTAATGACCCCTTTATCTGTATCTACATATCCATATCCATCCACCTCTCTAGACTAGGGAAACCTTTTTTGTCTCATGAACCCCTTTGACAATCAGGTAAAGCTATTGACTCCTTCTGAGAAAGCTTTTATATACATAAAATATATAGATTTACAAAGAAAAACAAGTATATTGAAATATGGTTATCCAAAAAAAATTTAAGTTTCATAATCCAGACACTTTTTTTTTTTGTAGGGCAATGAGGGTTAAGTGACTTGCCCAGGGTCACACAGAGAGTAACTGTCAAGTGTCTGAGACTAGATTTGAACTCAGGTCCTCCTGAATTCAGGGCCACTGTACCACCTAGCTGCCCCCATCCCAGATACTTTTTCTTTCCCCCAAATTCTAACACCTTGGTTTTTTCAGCTCCCCAAACACTTTCCCCTCTTCTTCCAGATTCTCATGGTAAATGAGTTTCAGTAAGATCACTTTAGAAGCTGCATTTATCCTTTCAGATTATTAGGGGGTTAGGTAGGCATGAGACTGATTCATTATCACATTTACCTTCTATAACAGTCTTGGGAGGCACAGGAGTGATGGGCCATAAGCCACTGCAGCTCAGGGTTGGTTAGGAAGAACCAGGACCTGAAGTCCGCCCAGTGAGGCAAACTAAATTTACCTTTCTGTGCTTCCTTTTCTTCATCTGCAAAATGAAGGGGATTAGGCTACCTGATCTCTAAGGTCCCTTTCAGCTTTAAATATATCATTCTGTGATCTTAAGGCCTATAGTGGGTCAAGTACAGGGAGACAATTCAGACAGGAAGCACTGAGCTAGTCTCAAAGGCATAAGCACAGAGTCAGAGATAGAGGCAACAAGGACAAGCTCAAAGCCTAAAGCTGCAGCTTTTTCCTCTCTGCCTTATTTTATTGCCTGCCCTGTAGAGTATCCCAAAATTCTTGGTATAGTTTCAAGCTTTTAAGAGTTTCAGTTTCTTAAAGCTGCACTAAGACTTTTGGAACATCATGTATTAAAAAAATAATATAAGCCACGTGTATACATATATGAGCATGCACCCAGTGTAGTAAGCAAAGTTGTGATGGTAAATATTTAACAACCAGATCTCTAGAAAAGAAAATATGTCCATAGGGCACTTTTCAATTTAATCTGCATTATTTTTTTTTTGCAGCATATAAGTCTTTTTTTTTAAACATATAAGGTATTTTATTTTTTCTGTTACATGTAAAGATAGTTCTCAACTTTTTGTTTATACAAGCTTTACAATTTCAGATTTTTCTCCCTCCCTCCCCTCCCTCCCCCCTCCCCTAGACAGCAGGTAATCTGATATAGGTTATATCTATATATCTATATACATATATATATATCTATACACACACATATATATCCATAATAACATTAATCCTATTTCTTCATTAATCCTCTTATAAGAGAAAAAATCAGGGCAGTAATGCAAAACCTCAAAATAGAAAAAAAAAACCAACAGCATTTAATCTGCATTATTAACATTTTTTTCCTTCACTACTTTAAGTCTAAATACTTAACAAAATAATAACTCAAGCCCTGGTTTGTAGTGTTTCCTGATTTCCAAAGTGTAAATATTCATTGAAAATTTAACAACCACCTTTCATTCACTGGTAAGAAAGAACTGGCTCTAAGAGGAACCAACAGCAAGACCTTAAACAAGACACCACCTTTCAGTGCCTGATTGTTTATAAAACAGGGATAATAAAACTTTCCCTACTGTCCTCATGGGGCCTTTGGGAGGTTCAAATGAGATGATGAGTATGAAAGTAGTCTGAAAAATAGACAGGGCTAAATAAGTATATCTGTATTAATAACGAGATCATAGATCTAGAGCCAGAAGGAACCACAGAGGCCATCTAGTCCTATCCCCTCATTTTACAGATGAGGAAACTGAGGCCAAGGTAGATTAATTTACTTTGTCAAAGAAAAGTATCAGAAGCAAGCTTGGAATGCAGATCCTAATGATCTGAATGTGGAACATATATTTCACCCCACATGGGCCCTGTATAAAACCTAAATGTAGCTTATGATAATGTTCTTAGTGGCCAGAGAGAAAAGATAGGCTTAAGCTGATACCTTGTGGAACCCTGGGAAACTCTGGCATATTATTGGTAATTTTTATGAGAGTATCACATGCCCTTCTCCACTGGTAGAGAACTCTGACAGGTTCTCTTTCTTGTGAGATGTTGCACTTTCTTTTTAATTGTAAAACTATAGGTGATCATAGTTAGAAGTTAAGATAGTTATGAGTAAGGATTTTAGACTTCAACTACAAATAAAGATAATACACTAAAATCTAGAAGGACTCTTTTTTGTTTGTTTATTTTTCATTCATTTCAGTTATGTCCAACTCTTTGTGACCCCATTTTGGGGTTTTCTTGGCAAAGATACTGGAGTGATTTGCCATTTCCTTCTCCAGCTCATTTTACAAATGAGGAAACTGAGGCAAACAGGGTTAAGTGACTTGCCCAGGGTCACACAGCTAGGAAGTGTCTGAGGTCAGATTTGAACTCAGAAGGATGAGTCTTCCTGACTGCAGGCTCAGTATTCTAGCTACTGTGCCGCCTTGCTGCCCTTAATTTTATAGACAAAGAAACAGAGAAGAGAGGTTAAATGACTTGCCCACTGTCACCCGGTGAGAGAGGCAGGATGTAAACATTAACCCTCTGACTTCTAATCCAAAGTGCCTTCTCTACTATGCCACATTTCCTTTCCATATGGAAAGACAGAATTTATGGCTTGCACAATAGGAATAGTCTCACTTTTACTGGTGTTTTCTTCTTCCCAAAAAGGAAGATAGAGGGGATGATACAAATAAATCAAACATCTTTATTTGAAAGAAAAGTTAAAATGTTTGCATGGTTATTATTTTTCACTATAAACCTGTAGAGGTTTTTTGATATTTCAGAAAGATGCCATTGTATGGGCACAGACTATCTATTTGCACCCAAACAGGATTATTCTAACACTGTACCTGATGTTCAAAGGTGACACTATTGACTGAAGAGGCACTCATTCTGCATGGCTGTGTAATCAGTATTCCATACCGAAAGACTGGCCTTTTGATTTGAACCCGAAGCCAATATTTGCAGAGTCTGTTCCATGCTTATTAACTTCATGTTCTTCTGCATGCCTTTGATCTAACAAAGCCAATCCCTCTTCAGATTGGCAGGCCTATTGGTCAGTTGGTGGTAGCCAGAGGCCTACAGACTCGCTGAATGATTTGAAATGACGAAAGTGTTTTCTTCAAATCCTCTTCTGTCTACTTTGCTCATAATTGACCCATTTTTCAAAAAATGAAAAAACTTCAGAGTTGGGAGGCACAGCAGAAACCATCTAGCCTAACTATAATCTGAAAAAAATATTCCCTCTACAACTGATGATCATATAGCCTTCACATGAAGATTC
The DNA here is from genome assembly GCF_019393635.1 of Dromiciops gliroides. NCBI lineage: Eukaryota > Metazoa > Chordata > Mammalia > Microbiotheria > Microbiotheriidae > Dromiciops > Dromiciops gliroides. The sequence goes on along the minus strand of NC_057862.1, from coordinate 159,183,990 downwards.
CCACTGAAGGAGAGCCCATCACCCTTGGCTTCGGGCCCAGGAATTGTTTTCCCATAGGTTTCTCACTTGGTCTTTAAGACCATCTTACTAGTAGCTCATTTTGACCTTTGGAAAAGGCTATTGTGTGTGGCTCACAGCTACCATACCACCATAGTTTTATTCACTCTCCCTCACACCTGTTAATCATCCATTAAACCTTGGCAAGCAAAAATGAGATTTAGCATTCAGAAACTATCCAGGTCTGTCCAGCAGTCAGTCCATCAGGGATTTGTACGGCAGCGTCCATGGCTTTATTCCCCAAGGACCAAACACATTTCAAGGCTTTGCCCTTGGTAAGTCCGTCCTGTCATTTACTCTAAATACAGCCATAAGGGAAGCTCATGAAATTATTCAGTAAGACAAATGTGACCATCACCAGTGAGTCTGGAGGCCACAGCCATAATATCGAAGGCAGAATTCTGCTAACTTTTATTTTTTTTGCAGACCTTTAGACTGTAGAACCTGAATTTGGTAGCAGATCAGGACTAGGAGGACTGGTTACCACCAGATGAAAAGTATCCATCCGCAGCTCTTACCACTGCTAATTAGTTGATAAGGGGAATAGTTGATTACAGTTCAGCCTTCTCTTTGCGGTGCCATTAAACCAGGAAGTGGCAAGTGTTCTGGTATACAGATAAGGGTGTTGGATAAATGAGACCAGCCTTTACACAGAGATGAGAGAATGGATCAAAGCATTACATGAGTATCGACGGACATACAGTGATCGGTCTATTCCTTAATGAGAAGAAATTATATGAGCAGTAAGAAGAGTGCTTGGTGGAAAGGAATTGAGAGAACCTGAAAGATGGGGGAGAGTTCAGAGTCTTGGCCTGGGTTTTCTTTCCCTTGTGGCACGTGAAGAATGTTTCCAATACAGTTATCCCTTCCATGTCACGACCTTCCCCATTGAGGTTCTGATATATCACGGACTGCCATAAGAAATGAAATGGGAATTTGGGAGGAGTTTATATTCAAAGGTCAGCAGAGGATACAGAAAATGTTTAGAAACACAGAAATGCATAAAATATATGTATTGTATAATATCAACATATCTTTAGCTTTTGATACCGTACTCCTTCAGAGTTCTTCTCTGCTACAAAGGGAAGGCCAAAAAACTTTACTTGGATTTTCCAGATTACCAGGGAAAGAATAATCCTATTTATTGGTGATGGTCTGGTTCAGGCCTCATGAGCCCATGCATACATAGCATGTCTGTCCACCTGGAAAAGTGCATTTTCTTTCTTCTCTTAAATACCTGGAAATGGTTTGCAAAGGCTAAAGGTCTGTTTTTGCATGAATTGCCTCCTGTAACTTAGACCACTGAATACATTCCACCTCTGGAATGGGTTTTGATCTTCTCATGTCCCTTACTCTTACTTTATCCATTAACCTCTGTATTGTTCAGCCAAGTTAATGGTTATTGCTTTCAGAACACAGAAAGTACTGACTTTGTATTTGCAGATAAGAAGGACAAAATTCTTGAGCACATATGCCTGGAACATTCTTTGTGGTTAAAGAGACCTGGGATCAAAGAGTTCAGTTCTTTCTTTTGATCATGCTCTGAAAGAAATGATAGTTTCTCTTTTTATTTACTAGATGTGGGCATTAAAGACCAAGAATCCTAAATGCTGAGGGGTACATTTGCAGAATGTTAAAAAGTACCCTTTTTTTTTGGTGAGGCAATTGGGGTTAAGTGACTTGCCCAGGGTCACACAGCTAGTAAGTGTTAAGTGTCTGAGGCCAGATTAGAACTCAGGTCCTCCTGAATCTAGGGCCAGTGCTCTATCCACTGCTCCACCTAGCTGCCCCTAAAAAGTACCTATTTTAAGGTCATATTTGATATAAACATCCCTGTTTAAACAAGGACAACCCAAATAAGTATGTAAATATTCATTAGTGGGGAAATATTGGATTTAGAATCAGAGGACCAGGGTTCAAATTCTGACTTGGCTGCTTTTACTCCATGTGTAATCTTAGGCAAGTCATTTAATCTCTCTAGACCTCAATTTCCTCTTCTGTAAAATGATGAAATAGGGGAAAATAGGAAGGGAAAAGGGAAGGAAATAAGCATTTATATATAAATGCAGCCAGGTGGTACAGTTGATAGAGCACCAGACCTGAAGTCAAGAAGATCTGAGTTCAAATGCAGCCTTGGACACTTATTATCTGTGACCATAAACAAGTCACTTAACCCCTATTCACCTCAGTTACTCATCTGTAAAATGGGGACACACTGAAGAAAGAAATAGCAAACTACTCCAGTATGTTTGCCAAGAAAACAGAGTCAGAAACAACTGAACAATAACAATGTGCCAAGCACTGTGCTAAGCACTCTTATAAATATTACCTTGGGGGCAGCTAGGTGGCACAGTGGATAGAGCACAGGCCCTGGATTCAGGAGTACCTGAGTTCAAATCCGTCCTCAGACATTTAACACTTACTAGCTGTGTGACCCTGGGCAAGTCACTTAACCCCAATTGCCTCACAAATAAATAAATAAATAAATAAATATTACCTTATTTGAGCCTCACAACAACTTTGCAACTTAAATGCTATTATTATGGCCCTTTTACAGTTGAGGAAACTGAGGTTAAGTGACTTGCCCGGGTCATACAGGTAGTAAGTGCCTGAGGTGAGATCTGAATGACTTCAAGACCCTTTCCAGCTTTAAACCTATATTCCTATGACCTTCAAAGCAGTCTTTTGTCCTCCTAAAAACCTGCCTCACAAATGTCCAGCCATTCACTATAGTTTAACTCATCTATAAAACAAGGATATAATAATGTACTATTTATCTCATAGGTTACTGGGAGGACAGCTCTTTGTAAAGGGGAAAATGTTTTATCAGGATGAGTTTTTACTATGCTTATTATTAGTGAATCACAATCTATACCAGACAAAAATAGTAATAAAGAAAGCTGAATTTAACTAGTTCATTATTTCTATACCTCTTGTGGGGATACCTAGGATCTAGTAAAAGATTTTTATTGGCTGAAATGTGGATGAAAATGCAAAAAGCAAGCAGGCTTTTGTAAATCACCTTCTATAACTTTGCAAATGGTCTTTTTTTGGTAAATTTTCTTTCTATAATTTCTCTGCAGTCACACAATTGACTGGAAGGTACAGAGAACACACAATCATTTCTTGTTGATTGAAAAGAAAAAGCATTTGACTCTGCAGAACACATAGTAGTCTTTTATACATGCGTTATGATCACACAAGTTTCCTTGATAAATGCAACCACCAAAGATAACTTTGTTCAGTGACAAAGTGTTAATGATAATTAACACTAGGCAGAGAATAAAACAAGGAGACATATGCTCATTAAAGGTGTTTATCACTGTAATGAAGGATGTCCTGCATAGGGTCCAAATGAATGAGGGATGCCTTGTGATTAGTGAGGTCCTCTAGATTGTCTTGTTTCATTATGATATTATGCTAACTGTATTGGGGTACTAAACATTTCTCAATCAGATTACTAAAAAATAGCCCCTATAAATTTACACAGGGAAAACCAAATGGACAAAAAAATACCTGTTGTCCAGACAATGAAAAGTAGCTGAATGGTCAGCCCATTGAATTACTCCATCCGTTGATAGATAGATAGATAGATAGATAGATAGATAGATAGATAGATAGATAGACAGACAGACAGATGATATTGGTATACATATATGTGTGTATCTATTAATATACTGATATAGAAAGAGCTATAGCCATGTGCCTAGATACCTAGATATAGCTATATAGATCTAGGATAGATATTACCAAAAAATGATGAGCAAGGCCTAAAACAGAATAGAAAAAAGATCATAGATTTCAAGCTAAAAGAGATCTCAGAGGTCATCTCGGCCAATATCTTCACTGGTTCACTGAAATACTGAAATGCTAGAGTAGAGGAAAGTTTCAAATTTGGGGCCCTTCCCTCCCCCCAGCAAAATCTTGCAAAGGAACTCTTCCAGCTCTCTTGTCCCAAAAATGTCCTTGCTCTGCCCTCTATCTCCTTTTTATGACATTTGAAGCAGAGCAAATAAGGGCTTCTGGGAGAATTGCCATGTGAGACCATTTTGAACTCCTTCGTAAGGTCATTCAAAATTCTAAGCTAGTCCCCAAAACCACATCTAAGCAGGAAGCTAATTAAAAAACAAAATGGTGGCCAGGACTGTTCCTTTTATACAATGTCCTACTGTATTTGATTGGTGTAGAAAAATGCCATAATGGAATTGTTTGACTCCCCATCTCTGAGGACCCTCCACAAAAATGAACTGTGAGTCTCTGGAGGACATTCTAGTCCGCCCCATGAAAATAAACAAACACATTCCCTCCTTTGATTCAGCTTCTTTTGTGTTTCAAGCAGAATATGTTACTTTCACAAAGATCATTGTTGAAAAAGACATAAATCCTTCATTTTTCTTTTTCTTAAAAATAAACAAATAAAAAGCCATCATGAACAGAATTGGGGTCCCTTGGGCTCTACAATAGTATAGAAGAACAGCGACCCAGCCCCGAACTATATACAATCATTTATTCACAGCTTCCAATGCTGGAAATATCATAATTACTAGACACTTTCAAATGGAGCCAAATTATAGAGTTCCAAACATACTCTTTCAGATAATTTACTCTTTCCTCTCTGGCCTGTGGCAGCCTTCTCAGGTGATCATACATTGGCTATATGATAATGGGTGGGCTGCATGAGACAAACCAAGAAAATAAAACCAAAAGCCATGTTTGAAAGACCAAACTAGATAGAGCTATGCTTCCCACAATCATTTTAGAAACAAGAATACCAGAGAATAAATTTGTCCATCAAGGAAGTTGTAAGGTTGCTGTGCTGTTTAATCCTTATTTTGAATCATGTTCCCTCTCACAAACTGCTTCCCAAGAACCTGTGATTTATCCAGTTCCTGTAGGGTTTACACTTGTCTGAGGCTCCCTTGACTATAATGAGATCAAGAAAGCCACTTCCCTTCTTGGTAATTCCAGCCATTTGTCCTTATAAGAATTCTCATCAAGTTTACCTCTGTGAAGAAAGAGAAATTGGTGAACAAAAATGAAGTCTGAGAATGTGGCTGGCAAAACGTCAAGAGATTTTTATAGAAAGAAAATATGGTTCCCTGACAGGAGGTCTGATTGATTTGGGTGGTACCATGTTTTTCTTCATGGCAATTCCATGCTTGTTATTTTTGCCCTAATGGATATTCCCAGTTGTCTTTTGCCTTTCCTCTTACCAAGAGACCTTTTCTGATTAAAAAAACAGAAAAGTTAATAACTTGTTTAAATCTTGAGTAACTGGGTAATTGAAGGGGAAGGTGGGACTTTTTACTTGAATGTATTTAAATACTAAGTTAAGTGGAAGCTATTTCCAATCCCCTTTAAACTAAAAGGGATGTGAAATGTCAGATGAAACCCCATTGGAAGGGAAGAAGAAGAAGGAAGAAGGAAGAAGAATCACATTTGTACAGTGCTTTTAGGACTCAAAACACTTTCCTCATAACAAACCTGAGATGTAGGCAATGCAAGAGTTATTTCCCTGTTTTATGGATGAGAAAAGGAACATTCCAAGCACATGAATGACTTGCCTGTGGTAATACCAATAGGAAGTGTTAGGGCTAAGATTCAATCCAGCTGGTAGCCCCACTCCCCCTCAACTCCAAAGCTCTTTTCACCACAACAAAATGCCTCTCTCATAAATAACTATTTCTCTAGGGCTGCAGAAAATATTTTCTTCTTTGCGTAGCCATTCAGTTAGAACTGCCTTTAAGCACACATATCCAGTGAATAAGTGCATCTGTTAACTTGAGAAATCAGCTGGGTTGTGAACACTGGTCCCCATAGGACCTTGTCCTGAGTGAAAAGGCTCATTGAATGACTTACTTTGTCACAGATTTCTTTCTTGGAAGAAAACAAAATAGTTTAGATGCCAACAAGGGTGGTGGTGGAATAGAGGCAGAGAAGAAAGCTTTAAAGGGAATCCCATTCCAGAAAGCCACCAACAAAAATAACCACAGCATAGACACTTCTTACTCTGGAATCCACAAAAACAATGACTCCTCATGAGCACTGCCTTTGTGAAATGGTGAAAATTTTTCATAAGCTGGGGACCAAAACAAAAATTACACTGAAAATTCATCCATCTCTTCCCACCCATTTTCCTACTTCTATTTTTTTAATTGATAAATTTTGTTTAAGCATATCATATAACACTACAGTATCCTACATAATTTATAATCTCAGAAAACAGTTCCATAAAATAACAGAAAAGAGTGCTTTTCATGAAAAGTTCATGTAATATTTTGGTCAATTTCTATTTGTGAAAAGAAGAAACAGATACATACACACATGTGTGTGTGTGTGTGTATGCTTTATATCTGGTTCCCTCCATCACCCCCCCCCACAATAGCACACTTAGTAATAACCCAATATAACTCTCAGTTAACTTACTTTATGGAATACCTAAACCCCAAGAGTGTTAGGAGGCTTGAGAAGTTTCCATGAATGAAGGAAAAATAATCAACTTTCATTCCAATGGAGGCTTAAAACTTCCAATCTGATGGTTCTCTTTCATGAATTCATCATGTCCTAAAGCATTTTCAGGGTCCCTCCATTATAATAAATGCTTGGTCCCACTCCATTCTACAATAGCATGGTATCTTCAGGACAATAGTGGGAAGCTCGTTCCCTCATTCATAAAGGGGATTTCTTTGGATTGAAAAAAAAGATGTGATAACCTTGGAGCCTCACCAAATTGAGGATCATCAAGGTTAAGCTGAAAACAAGGATGTAATTAGTGACAACTGAAACAACCCATGATAATAGAGACACCTGTCATGGTGGGTATGAGCAGGCTTACAAATCACTACAAACAAGGAACTGTGCAGAAATGAAATAAAGGATGATATCTCAGAAATGTAGAACTGGAAAAGAAAAAAAATGACCCATTCACAGTGAAAGTGGGGGATAACAGACGCACTGACCAAGCACTTCACTGAAGGCAGCTAGGTAGCACAGTGGATAGAGCGACAGGTCTAGAGTCAGGAAGACCTGAGTTCAAGTCCTGCTTTAGACACATACTAGCTTTGTGACCTAGGGCAAGTCACTTAACCCTTCTCTTTCTTAGTTTTTTCAATATACTTCAAAGGGTTGTTGTGAGGATTAAATGAGATATTTGTAAAACACTTAGTACTGTGCTTGACATATAGCAGGCTTGTTCTTCTCTCTTCTGCATTGATATATCCACAGAATATCCCAGAATATAAAGAGAACATGAGGAGGTACGCTAGGTAGGTTGGGTAAATGCCCTATGATGAATGTATGGGAGGTCATAGACAAGAATCATACAAGATAAGCAGGTACACATGAGCTACAATCTGCATCAGTGGAAGGAATATCCATATCCATTAGAGTTCTAGAATAACTCACAGACAACCTTATCCATCTCAGTTCAACTTCCCGTCAACCCATCTTTTCATCCAAGTTTAATCTAGGATACGTCACAAATAGAGTTCTCAGAATTATCAGGTTGGTCCCTAAAACTGGCTCCCAACTGTGCCTTGGCTCCAGTGTCTGTTTCCCCTCATATTAGTCACCACTGTATCAAAACCATCCTATTCCAACAGGCACAGGTGCTCCAAAAAGCCAATCCACCAATCTGTATATTGAGGATATAGTAAATGTTTGGAGCCATTTGGTTGAAAACTCATGACCTCAGGTTCAACCCAAATATACCAAATAGGTTCAACCCAAAGTAAACCAACAGGACTCAGGCACATTGGGCCAGTGCTAATTTTCATAGTGCAATCCAAAGCATAAATAGAAATAAGGCAATTTTAAAAGCTTTTTAAAAAATGATTACCATATGCCAGGCATTGAGCTGGCGACCGAGGATACAAAGACAAAAACAGAGTAGCCCCTGCCCTTGGTGAGCTTACATTCTATTGGGAGAAACAATATATAGTCAGATAAATACAGAATATATTCAAAATACATAGAAAGTGATGAGGGTTGAGTTGGGGGGAACTGAAGTAGGAACTGAAGGCATCAGGATAAACTTCCTGTATAAGATGACATTTGAGCTGAACTTTAAAGGAAGAAAAGGATGCCAAAAAGCAGAGGTGAGGAGGAAGAAGGGTAATCCACCCAAGGGGGAATAATCCTGTGCCAAGGAATGGAGGCAGAAGATGGAATGTTGTGTACCAGAAACAACAAATAGGCCAGTTTGGCAGAAACACAAAGTGCATAAAGCCTGCGATGAGTATTATGTTTTAAGTAAGCCTGGAAAGGGATGGATGGAGCCAGACCATGAAAGGCTTTGGACATCAGAAAAGTTTGCACTTTGTCCTTAGAGATCATTGGGATCTACTGGAACTTCTTAAGCAGGGAAGTGATACCAGACTGACCTGTGCTTTGGGAACATCAATTTGGCAGCTTTGGGTAGGCTCCATTAGCGAGGGCAAAGGCTGGAATAAAGGAAACCAGTTAGAAGGGTTTTTTTGCAATCATTAAGGGGAGAAGCAATGGGAGTAGTGGTCAGGTGAGTGCAGAGAAAAGGACAGATGCAAGATGGATCAGTGAGGATAACTGGCATGAATATTGACTCAGAGAAACAATTCCTCAGGTTAAAAGCACTAAAGCCTCAATGGCCTAATTCAGGGTTTCCAGAGTCTGACCCCTTGTTCTGAGGCACTCAAACAAGAAAGCTATCTTATCCCACAGGGAAAAAGAGGATCATGCCTTCTGTAACTACTCATATACACTAGAGACTTCTCTTTCCTCTTTCCTCCTCCTTCCTCCTCTCTCCCTTTCATATACTCCATGGTCCAGTCAAATTGATCTTACTATTCCTCAAGCTGTATTATATCCCCCATCTCCATGCCATTGCCTGGACTGTCTTTCAGGGATATAATATTCTCCTTTCTTTCTTATTTCTACCTCTTAGAGTCCCCAGCTTCCTTTTACATGAGGCACTGATTCCCCGCCCCCCACCCCCTGCCCCCCAGCTGTGAGTGCCTCCCTCACTTCAATGTTACTTTGTATTTATTTTTATATAGTTTACATATTCTTTTATAAGTACATAGTATCTCCCCAAATAGCATATAAGCTCCTTGAGGCCAGGTGCTATTTCATTACTGGTTTTGTATTCCTACCACCAAGAACAGTGCCAGGTATATAGGAAATACTTATTAAACCCTTGCTGATTGATTGACTGATGACTGGCAGGTGAAAGTTTGCCCCCCTGTTAAGGTGCCTGAGCTCCCTGTGAATCCCACCATCTGTGTATATGTTTAGAAAAGTCACATTGGGCTCAGTGAATTTATCTCACTGGCCCAGGAGAGTCATTCAGATTCTCATTCACATTCCCCTCTTAACAAAGGATGGTGCATTTCATGCTGTAGTTAGAGTGAAACTCATTGCCCCTTGCTGGGAATTAATAACCTTTAGAATTAATAACTGTCGGGTTTGAAAATCAGTTTCATTAACACCCCCTTCTACTTTATAGCTTCATCATCCCTCAATACATCTGTTGTTGGAAACCAGAAGCCCAATACTTATTAAAAAAAAAAAAAACTTGAGAGAGACAGAGACAGAGAGATAGAGAGTTCCCTCTGTTACCACTTTGAAAATGAATATCCTAACTGAAAAAAGAGATGTGATTGCATCTGCTCCCATTGTCCACAGGGAAACCTAGCCCATGCTTTTCTGGGGGGGTAGCAACAGTAATAATGATTCATATTTATTTAACATGTGGTAGTTTTGCCAAATACCTTCCTCACAAGATTGCTATGAGATAGACTGCTGAGTCCCTGCTCAAATTAGAGCCAAAATTCATGTTCAGAAATGAATGATTCCAGAAATGCTATGATTTTTAAGTACTCTCATAGACTTCCTCCCTGAGGGCAGCTAGGTGGCACAGTGGATAAAGCACCAGCTCTAGATTCAGGAGGACCTGAGTTCAAATCTGGCCTCAGACACTTGACATTTGCTAGCTGTGTGACCTTGGGCAAATCACTTAACCCTCTTTGCCCCACAAACAAACAAAAAAAAAGACTTCCTCCCCTCTCCCATTTTACAGATGAGTAAAAAAACAGTGACATGCCCACAACTTGTGGGCATTGAACCAGGGCTGGTTCCAAAGCCAGGGCACTCTCCCAGTAGAACAAAGTGATGAGTTTTTTCTTTGACATGCCTTGGGCCTGTCCCACTAATGATGGAGTACAAACTGTTACCCATCTGGAGGTCACAGCCTCCAGTTTCCTTGGAAATAGGGAAGCTTTATCCAGTAATTACAGTAATTGGCTATGTATAAATACACGTGTTTTGCCAAACTCTGTATAATATAATATTACTGTGAGCTATTATGTTTAATTATTATAATATATCACGTAATAAGATTGTGTTCACACTTAGGCTGAACCTGTCCTTAGTCCTCATTGTGATCTCTCATTCATGACCCCTTCCATCCCCTCTCTTCTGGTTTTTTCTGCCTCCATACTCCAACTTTACCCCAAGGTCAGCAGCCAAATTGGCCTCCTTGCTGTTACTGATACATGACTTTCAACTCCCTATCTCTGTGCCCTTGCATAGGCTTTCCCTTTTATCTAGCTAGACTCCATCCTTACCTCTGCCTCTTTGGTTCCCTAATTTTCTTCAAAGCTCAGCTCAAATACCATATCCTACATGAGGTCTTTTCTGATCCCCCTTCCCCACAGCTGTTATGTATAGTAACTTGTATTTATTTTGTATTTACTTCTATAGTACATCCAGACCATTCTGCAGACCCGTAAAGCGATTTTTATGTAATGTAAATTGGCCTGTATAGGTGGAGAAGAGAGAGAAAGAGTGGGGTAAGAAGGGTGTCAGACCCTGGAGGAAGGGGGACACGTCTCCATTTCCTACAGTTATTGTTCCAAACCTTTTCCTGTTCCTCAATTCCCCAACACCTCTGCACCCACATAGCTGGACTTAACTACTTACTTCCCTGAAAAGACTAAAGTTTGTAGTAGCGTTCTCAACTCCCTTTGTCTTCTTCTCATTGGTTCTCAGCATCACAATTCATTCTCTCTCTCTCTTCTATACCCTCTACCCATGCCCTTGATGACTCTGGAAGAGCGAGCAAGGCTGACGACTTTGTGCAATTCTGACTCACTTAAATCCAAGTCACCCACAAGTCGAGACATCACCTGTGATATCATTGGTCCTCTGAAAAAGGACAGTGAGTGACACCTGTGCCCTGACCCACCACTGTCCCTGTAGCCCCAGTGCTTAGTATAGTTCTTGCCACATTGTCATCTGTCATTAAATGTTTGTTAATTGATCCACACTACTGACAGACATCTTCCTTAAGCCTAGATCTATTCACATCACTCTCCTGCTCAGACTAAAAGTTCAAGGTCTTTTGTCTAGCATTTAGGTTCCTCTATACCTTTCAGTTCTAAGAGGCACAATGGATAGCGTACCCACCTTAGAGTCAAGAAGATCTGAATTCAAATCCAGCCTCAAACATTTACTAGCTGTGTGACCCTGGGCAAGCCACTTAACCCTGTTTGCCTCAGTTTCCTCATCTGTAAAATGAGCTGGAGAAGGAAATGGCAAACCACTCCACTCTCTTTGCCTAGAAAATCCCAAATGGGGTCATGGAGAGTCAGATACAACTAAAACAATTCAATAACACCTTACAGTTCCAGGATTATCTCATCCTACTTTCTACCATGTGCCCTAAAAGAGCTCTTATATCTGAAGTATTAGAGTATGTGTGGACATTATAGCAGTCTCACAACAGGTCAAGACTATACTGTTACTCTAAAGTAGCCAAAATAGGTTACTCTATGCCCCACCCATGCGCAATATGGATTTTACAATACTTTGCTTTCTATGTTCTCACACAACCTACCCCACTCCTTCCTTCACCTATGTAATTCCCACAAAGCCTTTAAAATCCTACTCAAAAGAATCACCTTCTTCATAAAATCTTCCCTGATCTCCCCAGTTGATAATGGTCTATCCTCCCAGACCTTGGACTGCACATAAACTTGATGGATATATCTCTCTCTTATCAGATATCATTCCATATTATGGTTATTTGTGAATGTGCTCATCAAGTGAAGACAAGGGAGAACTTTTATCTAAATTCTATATTTCCCCTAGCGCCAACTGCAATGCTTTGCACATAGCAAGATCTTCATAGAAGTTTGTTGAATTGAAATTAATAAAATATTATTTTGATCTTTTCCTTCACAATGAATTTGGAGTGACAATACCTGACTTCAAATCCCACCTTTGCCATTTACTACCTTGTATGGTATTAGAAACATCACTCAACTTCTCAGGGCCTCAGTTTCCTCCATTATAAAATCAGGCACTTGGACAAGATGACTTCTAAGTTTCCTTCTATGTCTAGATCTATGATCCTATAATCTTATAATCATGAATGGTGCTTTGTACTCTATGGAATATGGCTGGCAAGATCTCTAAGCTGAGATGGTCAATGGAAGGAAACATCTTTTGTAAATGATATTGTGTGGTATTACCATTATGTTTAAGTTATTATTTTTTTATTATAAAAGTATTTTATTATTTTCCAGTTACATGTAGAGATAGTTTTCAACATTTGTTTTTATAAGATTTCTAGTTTCAAGGGGGCAGCTAGGTGGCACAGTAGATAAAGAACTGGCCCTGGATTCCGGAGGACCTGAGTTCAAATCCGGACTCAGACACTTGACACTTGCTAACTGTGTGACCCTGGGCAAGTCACTTAACCGTCATTGCCCTGCAAAAAAAAAAAAGGGGGGAAAAAAGATTTCTAGTTTCAAATTTTTCTCCCTCCCTCACCTCCATTCCCCCCCTCCCCAAGACAGCAAGTAATCTGATATAGGTTATATATGTACAGTAGTAACATTAAACATATTTCTGCATTAGTCATGTTATAAGAGAAGAATCAAAGCAAAAAGGAAAAACCTCAAAAAAGAAAAACAACAGCACCAAAAACAAAAGAAATAGTATGGTTCAATCTGCATCCATATTCCACAGTTCTTTTTTTTTTTCCTGGATTTGGAAAGCATTTTCCATCATGAGTCCTTTGGAACTATCTTGAACCATGCTTAAGTTATTATTATTGTTAAACATATTATAAGCTACACTGTAAGATGAAAGGAGTAATGTGCCTGTGTGCTTGTTAATGATGCCAAGGGGGGGAAATTACCCTGAACTTCAACGTCATTGTTCAATGATGGAATGATATCTTGTATTTCACAAATTCAGGTATAATTATCTTGTGTTCTTAAAACCTCCAAGCATTTGGAGAAATTCAATTCAAGTCAACAATCATTTCTTAAATTCCTACTCTGTTCTAGGCACTGTGCCAGATAGTAAGGGTACAAATAAACCAATGAAACTGTCCCTTCCCTCAAGGAGCTTTCATTCTTCTATACAACTCATTGTGATCTGGAGAAGAGTGGATAAGATGTGAGGTTTACCATAATTCCCTGACCTTTTGTTCCAGAAGCAGCAGGGAGAAGCTCCCAGGACACAGAAATGGAGAAAAAGTCCTTCAAGACAGAAACCAGGTTCCTCCTCCATTTCAGCAAAAACAGCGACAGCTGTGAGATTCAACTTCATCATTTAGACACACTTGACCAGTGCAACTTCAACTCATCTATCCCTCTGGTGATCATTGTCCACGGATGGTCGGTATGACATTCTGATGTCTTTTCTTCCTCCCTCCGTATCCCCTAGTCCTCTGACTTCACATGCAAAAAAAAAAAAAAATCCATTTTTTTTTTTAAAGGAGTGATACATTTTCTCCTCCAGAGAAAGGTTAGGCCTTGTTTCTCAAAAGGAGATGAGAAGTCCTGGAGAAGGCAGTAGATTAAGAACTCCCAGTGAGATGCTGAAGTCCAATTAAGCAATTAGGCTGTCATATGGCAAGGCTCATGCTAGAGATGAGCTTTCTGCTTCCTGGATCCCAGCCAGATTTGGAGCAAGCAGATGAGTGAATGTGCTGAGTCCCGTGAGAATTCAGGGCTTGTTTCATTCCTTGGATACCTATTCCTGCCACCTAGCCAGTTTTTGAACTTTGTTTTTGTAATGCACATCCCCATCTCTTAATTATTCACATTTATGCTCATTCCAAACCTCCCCCTGCCCCCCACCCCTCTTTGCTTTACAAAAGACTTCCCCAAGTCTGTACAACTCCCCCAAACTAAGTCAAATGCACTTCTCATTTAAGGACCAAGTATCTAAACAACAAATCAGAACTAAACCCAAGATAGAATTGGTGTTCTCTCTCTCTCTCTCTCTCTCTCTCTCTCTCTCTCTCTCTCTCTTTTTTGCAGGGCAATGGGGGTTAAGTGACTTGCCCAGGGTCACACAGCTAGTAAGTGTCAAGTGTCTGAGGCCGGATTTGAACTCAGGTACTCCTGAATCCAGTGCCAGTGCTTTATCCACTGTGCTACCCAGTTGCCCCTGGTTTTCTCTTTTTCAGAAGTGAATGGAAGCCAAATTAATTGGGTGAGACTTGGGGGTGAAGGAGGCAACAATTGAATAGTAATTGTGGTCAGATGGGCTGAAAGATTATCAAAAAATTTCGGGGCAGCTAGGTGGTGCAGTGGATAAAGCACTGGCCCTGGATTCAGGAGGACCTGAGTTCAAATCCGGTCTCAGACACTCAACATTTACTAGCTGTGTAACCCCGGGCAAGTCACTTAACCCCCATTGCCCCACAAAAGAAAAAAGAAAAAAAAATTTCAGACAGACATTCTGGTAGCCACCCATCTTGTAATCTTCTGTTGCAGAATTTCAGACCTAGATGTTAGAAAATATGGGAGGGATACAAAGGAGGAAAGGGGATGTAGGAAAAGAAATGACGGTTCTGTGACTCGTCCCAGAGTCTGGGATCAATCAGAACCATCCCAGGAGCTAACAAAATTATGCAAACTAAAATCATAGGTGCAATTATAGAATTTTAAAACTTGGAAAAGAAAGAACAATAGAAAGAAAGAAAAAGTCATCTCTGCAAAGAGCTTATATTCTTTTTTTTTTTTTAGTGAGGCAATTGGGGTTGGACTTGCCCAGGGTCACACAGCTAGTTAAGTGTTAAGTGTCTGAGGCCGGATTTGAACCAGGTACTCCTGACTCCAGGGCCAGTGCTCTATCCACTGCGCCATGTAGCTGCCCCTTATATTCTTTTTTTAAAAAATGAGAGTGGCTGAGTAAAGATATTTTTGGGGGAGGCAGAGCAATGAGGGTTATAAGTGACTTGCCCAGGGTCACACAGCTAGTAAGTATCAAGTGTCTGAGGCCGGATTTGAACTCAGGGCCTCCTGAATCCAGGGCCATGCTTTATCTATTGTGCCACCTAGCTGCCCCCAAAGAGCTTATATTCTACTGAAATACAGTATAGTGCTCTTTCCACTATATTGTAATTGTATCTTGGGGGCAGGGTAGGTAGAAGGGGGGCATTGTGTGTATGTGTGTGTGTATGTGTGTTTTAAGCTATTTAGAAGAATACATGCAGTTACGGAGGGAGAAGACCAGACACAGTGTTTACACCTGTTTGACCAGAAAAGCATCCATTTGGGGATCTAAGCCCATTCCTGATTCCACCATGATTCCCATGAGGCCCACATGAATCTGAACACAGATCCCATTCTCCAATCAACCTATAGTAATTCAATTACCAAAAAGAAAATTATTTTCTACTTTCAGGGATGGCTTCCTGCAAAACTGTCAAGTCAACAAAATCTATTTTAGACATACTCAAGTTCCCATTTCCTCAACCTTTCTCCATTTACTTGTCCCCTCCCCCCCACCCTTTGTCACCATTCAGGCCCTTCCTCAATCACTTTCATTCTCTGCGTCCACCTCTACCCTTCCCCTTCATCAAAACCTTTTCTCAGAAGAAGGTCTAAAAACTCATTCACCCTGAGATTTAATGATTGATAAAAGCTTAATGTGTTATCTCTCCTGGGGTTATGAGCATTTTAACCTGTAACAAAGTCTTAAACTGTGAGAATGAATCTATAGTGCTAAAATTTTAGGCATCAGAGACTTAATGGGAAAAGAGTTAGATTGTGGCATAGGAACATTCCCAGCATCCCTGGAATCACACTATGCATACAGTGGCTGGCTGGTTTGTTGCCTTCAAAGTTTTTTTCTTTATCTTTTTAGAGCAAAAAAGATTCTTCCCTACCTTTCCCAGCTCCTCCCATAGGGACTGCAGGGCCTAAAGCATTTACAATGATACTTTTCTTAAAACAAGCGAAACTAAAGATCAGAATCTAAATCCTCTCCTCTGGGAACTCTTCAAAAGAGGAAAAAACAGATTGGGAAGAACATTTACAATTTAGAACCATCAGTAAATGAAAAGCATTCGATTTACTCAACTACTTAAACCAATAGGATGGGTGTTCAATTATATGAAAGGAGTGAAAAAAAAAAAAACATCTGGAAATGGCAAGATGTGATCAGAGAGACAAGTGGGGGGAGAATCACAAAGATGTTGGAAGAACATCAGAGTTAGAATGAATTAATAAAAAGAAGAGAAGGCTAAGAAATGACTTCAGAATGGACAGAGAATCATGCTCAGCCATTCTTGCTTTTTCTTGAAAACAGGCCAAAGGGTGGGGCAGCTAGGTGGCGCAGTGGATAAAGCACCGACCCTGGATTCAGGAGTACCTGAGTTCAAATCCGAACTCAGACACTTGACCCTTACTAGCTGTGTGACCCTGGGCAAGTCACTTAACCCCCATTGCCCTGCAAAAACAAAACAAAACAAAAAAAAACCCCCGAAAATAGGCCAAAGGGAAGCCAGAGAAGGAGAGGTAGGAACTTCCAAAAGGTGCTACACTAGCATGAATGATTGATCAGTTAATTCATTTACTGATTCACTCATTGAGAGAGATTAGGGGCTCTCCCTAAAGGACTTCTGTGTCCATGAGGACATTTTTTCCTTTCCAGCCCTGAGTTTCTATGAATTCGTCTATGAATTATTAATCTGCCCAAAAGGTGTCTATTATTATTTTTTGTGGGGGGCAATGAGGGTTAAGTGACTTGCCCAGGGTCACACAGCTAGTGTCAAGTGTCTGAGACCGGATTTGAACTCAGTTCCTCCTGAATCCAGGGCTGGTGCTTTATTCACTGTGCCACTTAGCTGCCCCCATCTATTCCTTTTTTTAAAAAGCAAAAGAAAATAGGTTGTCCTGTGACAATCAGAGGGGGTTCTCTCTCTTAGTCATTGCTGACAAGATTCTTGCCAGAGTTCTACTTAATTGGCTGATCCTTCACCTGAAAGATGGTCATCTACCCCAGAGCCAGTGTGGCTTCAGAAAGGGCTAAGGAAAGGTCAATGTGATGTTTGCTGCCTGACAACTACAGGAGAAACGCCAGGAGCAGAACAGAGGTCTGTACACAATATCTGCTGATCTGGCCAAGGCCGCTGATACTGTCAGGTTTGAGGGCTTGTGGAAGATTATGGCAAAAATTGGTTGCCTGGAGAAGTTCATCAGTATTGTATGCCTCTTCCACAACAGCATGCTTTCATGGGTTCTGGATAATGAATGATGCTCTCCCACTTTACCAGTCACCAATGGAGTGAAGCAGGGCTGTGTGCTTGCTCCCATGCTTTTTAGCATGATGTTATCAGCCATGCTGTCAGAGGCCTTCATTGAGGATGAAAATGGCATCAAGGTCAGCTACCACACTGATAGTAAATTATTTAACTTGAAAAGACTGCAAGCCAAGACTAACATGGAAGAAGAGTTGGTGCATGGGTTTTTGTTCATAGATGAATGTGCACTCATTACAGCCTCTGAGGCTGAAATGCAACAGAGAATAGATTGATTCTCTGACACTTGTGCTATTTTTGGTCTGACAATTAACAAGAAAGTAGAGGTTCTCCAGTAACTTGGATCACACCCTCCATATATGCAACCATCAGTTTCTGCAAATGGAGAGATTTTGAATGCTGTGGGTAAGTTCACTTACCTTGGCTATATACTTTTTAGGGGTATACATAAATGATGAAGTTGAGACACACATTGCCAGAGCTAGCTCAGTGTTTGGGAGGCTCTGAAGGAAAGAGTGAGAGAGAGGAAGTATTAGGCTACCTACCAAACTGAAAGTCTACAGAACCGTTTAGCTGAGCTCATTGTTGTATGCCTGTAAAACCTACCCACCCAGTATACCAGTGCCATGCCACACAACTGAATTGCTACCATTTGAATTAGAAAGATTCTGAGGATCATCTGGAAAGATAATGTATTGCATGCAGACATCCTTTCTTGAGCTGAACTGCCAAACATTCAAACTCTGCTTCAGAGAGAGCAACTCCAATGGGCCGGCCATGTTGTTGGAATGCCAAATGTATGTTTGCCTAAAATACTATTTTATGGAGAACTCAAGGCAAGTGATCACACAGAGGTCAGAAGAAATTATCCAAGGACATTCTCAAGGTCACTCTGGAGAGCTTTGGAATTGATCATGAGACATGGGAGACCCTGGCACAGGAACACCCAGCATGATGTGTCCACATCAAAGAAGACGCTATGCTCTGTGAGTAAAACAGAATTGCAGCAGCACAAAATAAACATGAGTGCAAATTTTGAGGCATCTCCCTCCTAAATGGTCATATGAACTATTTATGCACAACTTGTAGTAGAACCTTCTGAGCTTGTATTGGTCTGATCAGCCACAGTTGGATACACTGTACCCAGACCCTAACATAGTGATATTATTTTGATCTTCCTTGAGCAAAAAAGACAACAACCAACCAACCCTGTCCAAAAAGTTGCCTATTATTTAAAAAAAAAACTAACACAAAAACTCTCTTCATAACTAAAAACCCACAAAGGGACTCCCATAGCACCAATCTACTTGAAGATTATGAAGTGGAATCCCCTTTTTGTAATAAACCTAGCAATAATAGCTTATACATTTTGTTACAAAGAATATTATTCCATTTGCTCATCTCAGTAACCCTCTAGAGCAGAGCTTCTTAAACTTTTTCCAATTGTGACCCCTTTTTACCCAAGAAATTTTTATACAACCCTTGGTATATAAGTATGAAAAATAGGTATACAATAACTTTTTACCATTGCCAAGTTTTTCACAACCCCCACATTCAGTTATGTGACCCCACATGGAGTCAAAACCCACAGTTTAAGAAGCTTTGCTCTAAAGTAAGTAGTGTAGTATTATTCACAGTTTACAAATTAAGGAACTGAGGCAAACTTCTCTTCATCTTAGTCAATGCTCCTTCTATCTTCTGGCATTCATGCAGACCACCCCCTCTCCACTCAAGCAGAAGAAACAGCCTCTTTGTTCCCCATTGCCACTTCCAGACTATCCCTCTGCCACCATCACTCAGCAACTTTTTCTTCTTTGAGAGTCATTCTATTCAGATACATCATAGATTCCCAAGTCATTCTATCTCCTTTCTTAAGGAGTTCACCACCTAAATTATAGTGTTTAACCCTCCCTACCTCCATCTTTACCCTAATACTAAGGAACTTCAACATTCATGTTTATGTTCCTTCAACCTCCAGGGCTGGCACTCTATCCACTGTGTTACCTAGATGCCTGGGTATTAAAAAGCTAGCTTATATCTAGAAGACTCTAAAGATGGTAAGAGAACTTGAAATGATGTCATATGTGATTGGTCAAATATGCTAAAGATATTAAGCATAGAGAAAAGATGATTTATTGAACACACAATAGCATCTTCAAACATTTGAAGTCTTCTCATAAGGAAGAAGGAATAGATGTGTTTGCCTTGGTCTCAAACATCAGAAATAGGAGGAAAGGTTAGAAATCATATAGGGAAGATCTTTTTTTTTTAAATAAAAGTATTTTATTATTTTCCAGTTACATGTAGAGATAGTTTTCAACATTTGTTTATATAAGATTTCCAATTTCAAATTTTCCTCCCTCCCCCCCTCCCCTAGACAGCAGGTAATCTGATATAGGTTATATATACATAATAACATTAAACATATTTCTACATTAGTCATGTTATAAGAGAAGAATCAGAGCAAAAAGGGAAAACCTCAAAAAAGAAAACCAACAGCACCAAAACCAAAAGAAATAGTATGGTCCAATCAGCATCCATATTCCACAGTTCCTTTTTTTTTTTCTGGATTTGGAGTATAGGGAAGATCTTAACAAAGGGGTCCTTAACCTGAGGGTCCATAGACACCCCTCCTCCAAGGGGACTGTGGATTGATTTTGAAAGATCTCTACACTTGGATAAAATGATATCACATCTTTATTTTCACTAACCTCTAATTGAAATTTAACATTTCCTTCAATTATTTTAAAATATCATTCTGTGAAGGGATCCATAGACTTCAGCAAACTGTCAAAGAACAGACTTCCATGACATACAAAAATGATTAAGAATGCCTATCTTGACAATTAGAACCGTCCAGGAAAGATCCATCTATTAAAAAAAATCATATCATCATTATTTGTCATACAAAAGTCTAGAAACAAAATACAAGCCCAATGATTGGGGGATAGCTGAATGAACTATGATATATGAATGTAATAGAATGTTATTAAGCCATATGGAATAACAAAATATGAAGAATTCAGAGATATGCATGCCCAATGATTGGGGAAAGGCTGAACAAACCGTGGTATATGAATGTAATAAAATATTATGCTGTAAGGAATGACAAAATATGAATAAGTCAGAGAAACATGGAAAGACTTGTGTGCAATGCTGCAAAGTTAAGAAAACAGAGCCAAAAGAACAATATATGTGATACCTACAATGATAAAATACAATGGTCAATGTTGGTACTGATTTATTAAGATTATCAATTGCTATCCTGTACTAAGTAGTTTTCCTTAATTGCCTTCATGAAATGTACTTTATAGGGAGAGCTGTTTAGGCATTTGTTGAAAGGTATCTATTGTATCAACACACAATGTAATGATATATATTTTTAAACAGCTAGTTGTCCAAAAGTAAAATGGGCTGCCTTAGGTAATAATGGCTTCCTCATCTTTGGATGTCTTTAAGCACAGGCTGCATGACCATTGCTGAGAATTTTCATAGAATCTCCTACCAACCTCCTAACCTTATCTACAAAACCACCAAAAAATAATAATTATTGTTATGCAGCCTCTCCTTGAAGACCACTAGTGATGGGAGATACTACCTCATGAAGCATCCTATCACATTTTCATACATTTCTTTTTTTTTTTTTTAGTGAGGCAGTTGGGGTTAAGTGACTTGCCCAGGGTCACACAGCTAATAAGTGTTAAGTGTCTAAGGTCGGATTTGAACTCAGGTACTCCTGACTCCAGGACCGGTACTCTATCCACTGTGCCATCTAGCTGCCCCAGACAGAGATATTTTACTTCCCCTTAGGAAGAAAAAGAAGAGAGTGGTTAAAAAAAAAAGGGAGCAGCTAGGTGGCACAGTGGATAAAGCACAGGCCCTGGATTCAGGAGTACCTGAGTTCAAATCCGGCCTCAGACACTTGACACTTACTAGCTGTGTGACCCTGGGCAAGTCACTTAACCCCCATAGCCCAGCAAAAAAAAAAAAAAAAAAAAAAGGAAGAAAAGGAAAGGTAGACCAATGAAGAGGCTTAATTTGCTTAGTTTCCCCTTCCCACAGGTGGATGGCATGCTGGAGAAATGGATTTGGGAAATGGCATCTGCACTCAAATCTCAGAAATCCAACCAAGTGAATGTGATTGTGGCTGATTGGATTACGTTGGCACACCAGCACTATGCTATTGCTGTCCGAAATACCCGACGCGTTGGCCAGGAAATCGCAAATTTCTTGGAGTGGTTAGAGGTAAGAACTTTTACTTCCTCTTCTATTCCTTCCTTCTCTGGACCAACTCCTGGAATCTGAGTTTATTTAGCTGATATTTAAAGGAGAAGACAGGAAACAAAACACTATTTGCAAATCATTTCTCTCCCTCATTGGTTTAGACATTTACCATTTGTTAATATGGTCTCATCCATGAGATCCTCAGATAAGTGAGTCCTATAAACATTTAAATTGCTTCATAAATACTGAATTCAGCAAGAATAAAATAGAAAGGGGCATTCAGGACAAAGACCCTGCATCCAGTAGATATCCTGTAAGTGCTAAATAGAAAAAAAGTCAGGATAAAATTATGTCTGCTTGTATCCTTATCTCTCTAAATTGTAAGTGAAAAAATACTGGTATGATTCTATTAGTGATTTGAATATGGTTTGCCTAACCAACTTTCTGCCATTCAAAGTGTCCTTTAGATCAGAGACTCTGGTCCCTGCCTTATTATTAACAAGGCTATGGGGCAATTAACTTAAAGCAATATCATATGTTCCTATAGGTGCAAAATTTGAACAATTTGAAAATTCTTTAGGAGAAATACCCTTAAAGACCTCAAGATATTACTCTTATTCTTTGAAAGCAGACAACCTTTTTGTCTGTAAACTGTAACTTCTTGCTTTCCAGAGCAGGAAGTTAGGGATTTGCTCTTTCAAAAATGATTTCTACCAGGTAGATTGATATAGACTTGTAATCTCTTCTCCCAGGGAGCTGAACCTTGAGGTAGGGAGTTTTGAGTAACTGTGGACTGAGCTTATTGGTTGTCCACATTAAATTCGATATTAGGTCAAAATCCCTGTACCAATCAGAGAGGGATCAGGCCCGTTACCCCAAAACTTATAGCCTAGGTGAGATAGGAAGACCAGAAAGAGAGGAAGGAAGGGAGGAAGGAAGGAAGGAGGGAGGAGAGGAAGCGAGGATTTCACGAACACTAATATTTTCAAATTTTAAGTAGGCATTAAATTGCATTTTATAGCAAGTCTTTTACAAATATTTACTTTTAAAAAATCTAGAGGGTCAAAATGTCAGTTTGAGTGCATAAACTATATATTTGCCCATCAGAGACACTGACAAACATGTCTTCTACTTTCCTACTCATAATAAACACATTGTGTGTACCCTGATCATGTGATATATTTTCATAAAGTTAATGAGCCTCTGTCTCCCTCTTCCCCTATCTTTTTCTCCCCATTGCTCTTCACTTATACATACATATCTTCATATTTAGTCCATATGTATATCTTTCCCTCTATGGTCTCTGTTCCTTTTGTCTCCTTAATTTGCCATAATATAGATATGAAGTATATTTAATAATGTTTTATTGGTGCCTTTTACTTTTTACACCACCTTCATTTCTTGATGCTACTACCCCTCAAAAAATCTCCCTCTTAACAAAGTAAAATAATTAAGCACCAGTTAGCTGATACTGTAGCTACATCTGAAAGCACAAATGAAGTATATTTTTAAATTATGTGTTTTATTTACTGAATAGAAGTATCTATTCCCTGTTCTTAATTTAAAAAGCAGATGATCAGACAAATTTATATTTTTCTCACCAAAGAAAATCTAAATTTTTTTTTAAACTTAGATTGCCCTTGATTTTTTTTTCTTGTATATTAAAGGTCCTTAGGGAGAAGAGAAAGCTTTCAGTCCCTGCATTAGGTTTTTCAGGATGAATGCATTTCCTTCATTCTCCCCAACCATTGGCACTGAAATTGAAGTCTGATAGGTGTTGTTTGAAATATTGGGGGGACTAGCCCTTTTCTGCCCAGATTATTGGGGAGCCAGGCTGGGGTTTCTAAGGTATTACTACTTATAAATTAGAGGCTATTTCACCAGTTTTGGCAGGAAGCATTTATTATTAATTTGACCACATGTCTGAAAAATTTCCCCACTAGTAATACACCCAGCCTGAAGTCCCAGAAAGGGAGGCTGGGGAGAGCCAGCCCTGGGGTAAGAGAAGTGCTTAGGAGCATAAGAGAGTAGGAGAAGCAAGAGTGGCAAGAGAGTGACCCTCTTGTCTCCAAGGATTTTTATCTTCTCTAAGGTAGACGCATTGATCTAAGTTAAATAGGTTAGTATCATTCAACTCCATTGATTGACATGACTTGGGAGGTAGTCAAGGTGAGTCTCCTTCCCCACAGTAGTGAGGAAGGTCAATCTGCATTCCTTTAATCAAGTTGCAGGCTCTTCCCAGGCTGGGGAGGGGGAGAACAGCTTCTGGTTTTCTTCTAGAAAGTCATTATTAATAATTATTTTCTCACAGATAGCAAAAGCAAACATTCCATCCTTGCTCTAGTTGGTAGGATTTTCTTTTTTGTTTTGTTTTGTTTTTGTTTTTGTTATCTGGTAGGATTTTCAATAAGCTTGAGAGTCTCCTCAAAAAGACCCCCCCAAATTTTTTTCAATGAAATTATGACTCTACCAGAGAGAGACTAGCTGGCATAATTTTTCCTAGTGAGAATGACCAGATTTCACTGTGAGGCAGACTTCAAAGTTCTTTTCATCATCTGTGCAGGGACTTCCAATCTCAGAGTTGGGAGGGTCCTCAGGGAACACTCAGTCCAATCCTCACTTGAACAATAACCACCTCTGCAATAGCTCTAAGAAGTGGCTTCCCATACTTTGTCTGAATAGCTCTTAAGAGGAAGAACCCAGGACCTCACGTTAATTTTTGACTAAGACATCCTTTGGAAGTTTTCCTTTGTGCTAACCCTAAATTTGCCTCCTTGTAGCTTCTAATCATTGCCCTTGGGTCTGTCTTCTGAGACCAAGCAAATTACATCCTTTTGACAACTTAGATGGGCTAAGTTATATTTCTAAAAAATCACCTTTCCTATTACCATGAACATCTTGGGGACTGGTTTTGGAGTGTGAGGAAACATTCTACCTCCTGTTTGTCTGTTCTGGAAGTTGTCAGGATCTTTCTAAAGCACTCAATCCACTTGAGGAGCTGGGAGGTGGGGGTGGGAAATGAGTCCACAAAGCAAACTATCCTGAACCCAGGGAAGGTGCAACAACCACCAGCTAATACAGTATGAAATCTGACTGGTCCCACAGGGTAAGCACAGGGGTTGATCTACCTCCCTCATTAGGTGAAATGAACTAAGAACAACCAAATCTAAGGTATGCAGTCCACCTGTATGACAGTCCTCTCCATTGCCATACAGTTCCCCAGGTTAATTTGTCAGTTTAAAAAAAAAAAAACAACTCCATCTTACACTGACAGATGTCACAATCCATGGCAAATTGTTAACTCCCCTGGCCATCCTGCATCTAAAAAGGGAATGAGAAAGAGCAGAGAAAGCCAGTCTACACCTGCTTCACTTATTCATATGACTTCAGCTGACAGGATCACACTTGAGGCAGCTACCTACTAATGACAATTTAATTAATCAATATATATTAAACATCTACTCTATGTAAATTGCTGCCCTAGGTGCCAGGAGATACAAAAAATTTTAAAGATACAATTCCTGTTCTGGTGGAGCTTACAAACTAGTAATGAATACATTTTGAAAATTTTATTAAATGCTTACTAGAAGCAAAGCACTATCCTAAGTTCTGGGGATACAAATAGAAAACTAAGGTAGTAAGAGGCATCTTTTCATCTTTGATGTAATGGTAGTCATCTGGTGGTATCATTTCATGATGGTGAGGTCCACAGGAAGCAGGTTCATTAAATCAGAAATCATTTATTAAGCACCTACCAGATACCACTAGGTACTAGAGATATAAACAGAAAAGTAAGATAGCTCTTACCCTCAAACAGCTTACATGTATTTGACATCCTAACAACCCCAAGTGCTTTCTCCATGGGGGGCAGGGTACTTGGTTTTTGTTTTGTTCTTTTATCTTATTTTTGCTGTTATTTATTTATTTTACTCCCCCCCCCTTTTTTGGTTAGAGACAACCTTGATTCTACCCCCTCAGAAAATGCAAAATATAGAAAGGATACACATTAGCTTATAAATGATGTCAACAATTATCTCTCTCCAGTGAATCCCATCTTCTCACCAGGGCCCTATATAGTGTTGTGGAACTAACTGAAGTTAAAAAAGAGAAAAATTCCCCCAAATATCCTTTGTCCATCTATAAGTACTGTACTGACTTCTGTAGGAGAAAGAATACTTCAGGAGAAAAAGCTAAGACATATGTCAAATACTCCTGGACACCTTCTTCCCTTCCCTCTTCCATGCTCAAAGGACTGGGGTGAAGGAAAGCAGAAGATCTGAGCCAATAGTTTCAAAGAGGGGAAGAGTCCACAAGGTTATCTATCTTATTTCAATTTGACTCATGAAAGCCATTTGAACCCAGACCCAAAGAATCCAGCAGTCTGGGGGCAGCTAGGTGGCGCAGTGGATAAAGCACCGACCTTGGATTCAGGAGCATCTGAGTTCAAATCTGGCCTCAGACACTTGACACTTACTAGCTGTGTGACCCTGGGCAAGTCACTTAACCCTCACTGAGCCACCTAAAAAAAAAAAAGAATCCAGCAGTCTGGAAGAGGGGGGAGGACAATTCAGAAACACCATGGAGAGTTCCCATCAAGCTGTGGACCATTCTTAGCCCTGCTTTTCTCATGCTTAAAGCAAGCCACTGCTGTCTTGCAGGAGGCGGTTCAATTTTCAAGAAGCAATGTTCATCTAATTGGGTACAGCCTTGGAGCTCATGTCTCAGGATTTGCTGGCAGCTATATTAATGGTACAAACAAGATTGGAAGAATTACAGGTAAAAGTGACTCATAACTAATAATATCTGGAAAACCCAGTTTGCTTTCTTCTTCATTCCTGCACTGATGTTTTAAAGTGCAGACCAACTTTTCCATCAGCATGGTAATTAAGGTTCTTTTGCTTCCTCTACTCTCTGGCAGATCACCACAGGATGAGGTGCACTGATAATTCCAACATTACCACTGACATGGCTTCTTTTTTTAAATGTCTCTCAGTGCCAATTATAAACCCAATTCATATCGTCTCCCTTCCAATTAATATTTTTGGTAGATGTACCAAATGGTGCCTAAAATGAAACTACCGCTATGTTTTTGTAGCAGGAGTGGGGGAGGGAGGCAGGGGAGAGAGAGGGAGAGAGGGAGAGAGAGAGGGAGGGGGAGAGAGGGGGAGAGAGGGGGAGAGAGAGAGAGAGAGAGAGAGAGAGAGAGAGAGAGAGAGAGAGAGAGAGAGAGTGTGTGTGTGTGTGTGTGTGTGTGAAAAGGGGGGAAGAGGGAGAGGGGGAGAGGGAGGAAGTTCTATTTCCCTAGTTTGTTAGACTATTTGAGCCAATTATGTACCTCGGTTTCTTTACCTGTGAAACAAAACTCCTTCTGGAGCATATAATTTCTTGAGAATCCCAGAAGATACTAAAACATATATCCTTGCTCCTGCTATTTCTTTTTTTTTAATTTAATTTTTAAAAATTGTTTAGTTGTTTGGGTTTTTTTGTTGTTGTTGTTTTTTGTTTTTGACGGGGCAATGAGGGTTGAGTGACTTGCCCAGGGTCACACAGCTAGTAAGTGTCAAGTGTCTGAGGCCAGATTTGAACTCAGGTCCTCCTGAATCCAGGGCCGGTGCTTTATTCACTGTGCCACCTAGATGCTTGCTCCTGCTATTTCAATTCAATTCAGTAAGCATTCTTTAAGCACCTAATGTGTCCCAAGTGCTGTCCTAGGTGGCAGAGATATATAGCCTAACAGTTAAAATTAAGGTAGAGCACAATCAACTTATTAGTAAAGCATTAAATTTACCAATAAATGGGATCTCAGCTTTCTCCATAAAGCTAAGAATCTAAATGAGGGGGACAGCTCTCCTTTATAGTTTTGGGGAATACAGAACAATGAACAGGTCTTTGTAGATTATGATTGGTTAAAAGAGTTCAACATCATGAATGGTGAAATCAATAGGACTGGTTATAGAGCTGAGGTGTGGGGGACAAGGTGATTGGTTGGAAACTGGAAATGAAGGGATAGCAACAACCCTTTCTTCCCTCCTATGAATTAAGAAATGTTCATTGTTTGAGTCCACTTGCAAGGTTAGAGGTAGTGAACCAGACTTCTTTGGATAACAAACCAGACATCCTTTAAGGGTAGCATTTCCTTGACACAAGAATGGAACAGTAATTAATAAAGAGAACTGGATTTCTAAATTTACCTCATTACAGGACAGTTGAATTTCTGAACTAAGTTCAGAGACAAAGAATCATGACTTAGGCAGTTACAGGACAAAATCAAATAACTGTAAATAAGATCAATAAAAAAGACACAATCAATTTGATTATTTCAATAGACATAAATGAAGAGTCCGTGCTCAAGTAATTACATTCTGCTGTGGGGAAACAATAAGCACTAAGATAAATAAATACAGCATATTTTCAAAGGAAATTTTGGTGTGAGGGAGATGTGCTAACAAAGAGTACTAACAAAGGGGAGTCAGTGATAAGCAAAGGCTATAAAATGTAGAAGGTGGCACATCTCAACCATTCTCTGCTCATTTAGGAATAATTTTTAAAAAATTAAGCTGGCTGGGGAAGTTAGGTGGTGCAGTGGATAGAGCACCAGCCCTGGAGTCAGGAGGACCTGAGTTCAAATCTGGCCTCAGACACTTTACACACTTACTAGCTGTGTGACCCTAGGCAAGTCACTTAACCCCAACTGCCTCACCAAAAAAAAAATGAAAAATACTCAGCATTTTGCTGGTGGTGAACAGACATCCATTATTCCATGTTACTCCCCTATTTAGTCTTCAGTGGTTCCCTACTAGTTTGTTTTGTTGGGGTTTTTTGTTGTTTTTTACTGCTATCTGTGCCTTTAGGGACCAGAAGCATTGCTGGGCTTGAAATTGGCACAGATACTGGTATCATGGCTTGTGATTTAGACCCTGAGCATTTCAATGTCAGCCCAGAGTTCTAAGTGTTCACAAGACTTCAAGCCTAGATTACAATCTCTCAGTTGGGGGCAGCTGGGTGGCACAGTGACTAAAGGACTGGCCCTGGAGTCAGGAGGACCTGAGTTAAAATCTCACCTTAGACACTTACTAGCTGTGTGACCCTGGGCAAGTCATTTAACCCCAATTGCCTTAAACATCTGGGGCCATCTCCAGTCGTCCTGATATATATCTTGCTAGTGGGCCCAGATGGCTCCAGAAACCAAGAGTAAGGCTGGTGACTTTTTGCAAAGCTCTTCCTCACTTAAAAACCAATTCATTGTAAGTCACAACATCGTCATGGTCCTCTTTGAGAATGAGGGACAAACAAAAACAACAACAGTCTCCCAGCTTAAGACCCTGGAAGAAGTCAGTCTACAGGAAAAAGCACTGGTCCTGGATTCAGAAGGACCTGAGTTCAAATCTGACCTCAGACACTTGATATTTACTAGCTGTGTGACCCTGGGCAAGTCACTTAACCCTCATTGCCCTGCAAAAAGAAGAAGAAGTAGTCAATCTACAATGGTGTGAAAAATGCAATATACTTCTGTACCTACTAGCCAAGAGTCTCAGAGTCTAGGTTCATGAATGGGCCCAAGTTCTGGTTTGTGCTCCATGACTTCACCTCCCCCTTTCTTGGCTTTATTCACATTTTTCATTTTTAAACATGCAAAATATTGACCGCCAAAGTGTGATAAAGGCCATTTTAAAAAGGGAGAAGAATAAAAACAGGAAACTGTCCATTCACCATCATGGTGACTAGAGAATAGACACTCCCCAGTTCTGAGTGTGAGTTGAAAGTCCAGCTCTATGTGGGACTTCAAAGAGGATTCCAAAGAGAGGGAAAGGAAAACAGAATGTAAGTAAACACCACTGACTTGACTTAGCTATAGGGTGTTCTGCTTTTTAAACACAAATATACATATCAGAGGGAGGACCAGTTGGCCTTGAGTGTGTCTGTTTGCTTTCAGTTGGACAACAAGGTTTCTAGGTTTGTTCTAAAAGTTTTAATAACACAGAAGCTCTCAAGACTTATTTTGGAGGAAAGGCCCTGGTTTAATGGAAACTCAGCATTGCAAAATGGTGTTTTGTTTATTTAAAAAAACAGTTTTATTATTCCCCAATTTAAAGAACAGTGACAACAAAAGGAACATCTTCCAGGCCTTGTATATGGAGTCTGTCAATCAACTAAGAAATTTTTGGTTAGCCTATACTCTGACCCTCTATCCTTCCAGTCTCCTGATTCTCTGTGACCCCATTTGGAGTTTTCTTGGCAAAGATACTGGAGTGGTTGGCCATTTCCTTCTCCAGTTCATTTTACAGATGAAGAAACTGAGGTAAACAGGGTTAAGTGACTTGCCCAGGGTCTGTATCTGAGTAAGTGTCTGAGGCCAGATCTGAACTCAGGAAGATGAATCCTCCTGACTCCAAGCCCAGGGTTCTATCCACTGCACCACCAAGCTGCCCCTTCCAGTTTCCCAGGTTTATAATCTCAACATTATTCTGGACTCCTCATTCTCCCTCATCCCATATATCTAATCAGTTGGTAAACCTTGCCTAACTCCCTTCACAACACCTCTTGCATCTAACCCCTTTTCTACATTCATACAGGTACCACCCTAATTCTGGCCTTCACCACCCATCACCTGGACGATAGCAACATTCTCCTAATTGACCTTTCTGGCTCAAATCACTTACCACTCTACTCCATCCTACACACTTGTACCAAAGTAATTTTTCTTAAC
The DNA here is from genome assembly GCF_019393635.1 of Dromiciops gliroides. Lineage (NCBI taxonomy): Eukaryota > Metazoa > Chordata > Mammalia > Microbiotheria > Microbiotheriidae > Dromiciops > Dromiciops gliroides. The sequence goes on along the minus strand of NC_057862.1, from coordinate 159,153,460 downwards.
CACATATCTGACAGTGTGACTCAGTTTGGCTTTTAATGCCCTATACAACCTAACCCTACCCTCGATTCAAATACTTTCTAGTTGTGTTACCTTGAGCAAGTCATTTAACCTCTGTCTGCCTCAGTTTCCTCAACTCTAAAATGGGGAATCATAATAACACCTACCTCAAAAGGTTCTTGTGAGGGTTAGAGATATTTGTAAAGTACTTACCACAATGGCTGACACATAGCAGGCACTTATATCCTTGTTTCCTTCCCCTTCTTTCCATGCCTTGCAATATGGAAAAACTGTATTTCTTTTTTTGTTCTTCACTCTTGATAATTCATTCCCATCTCTGTGCCTTTGCACTGGCCATCCCTCATGCCTATTCCCTCTGTCTCATAGACTCCTCTTATTTTAAGACAACTCAAGTGAGGCAGCTAGGTGGCACAGTGGATAAAGCACTGGCCCTAGATTCAGGAGGACCTTACTTCAAATCTAGTCTCAGACAACTTGATACTTACTAGCTATGTGACTCTGGGCAAGTTACTTAACCCTTATTGCCGCCGCCCCCCCCCCAAAAAAAAGACTTAGCTTAAGTACTATCTTCTGAACCCTTTCTTGACCCCCAGTCCCACTTGCTAATACCTATTCTCCCAAACTACTCATATGTGTGTATGTATATACATACACATATATATTCAATTTATACTTAGGCTATACATATGTACTTGTCTTTCCCCATCAGAATGGAAATTCCTAATGAATAGCGACTGTCTTATTCCTTGTTGTTGTTTTTTTTTTGTACTACCGGCACCTAGCACAGTGACTGGCACTTAGTAGGTGCTTAATAAACATAGATTGATTGATCTGAATTGGGGTCTGCTGACTCTAAATCTAATACCAACTCACCTGCATAGTTCTGAACCTCAGTTTCCTGTTCTCTAAAATGAAGATGGGGACAATATTTGTATTATCTATCTTCACAGAGCTGTGGTGAAGAAATTATAAACTGCAAAGGGCTTGATTTGATTGAGATATAAATGAGATGGGATCCCATCCTATGAAATTGGAAAGGACTTATTATGAATGGAATTCATTATTATATTATTCTCATCTTTTTTTGACAGGGTCTAGATATAAAAAAGTCTGAGGACAAGTGTCTATGGTATGACTTTTACATGTACTGTTCTGTGGACTACTGTACAGGTAGATGAAATACTTGGGTTTTCGGGAGTTTTTTTGCAGCTGAATAAGAGTATTGGCATGTAAGCTCATCCTCTGTAGACTTGCCAAAAATCATTTATCATTATCTTTATTGTTAATTACTACTAAGGGCAAAGTGGAAGACCTAACCACTAATGGCAAAGTACAGGCTAACAATATTGTGCCAATCTTGCTTTAACCATGGGTAAAAAAAAAAACCAAAAAAACATTTGTAATGATCTTATTAGCATCCCTCAAGTGACTTTGAAAGTACTAGAAACTGGTTTTCCTAAGTAGATTAAGCTTTCCCCCTACAATTTTGTTTACACTCTCTAAAACAACCCAAACTACGTCTGGATTATTGCACCATCAACTCTGAATGACTTTATTTCTAATGACTGAGAGTCTAATATGTAAGGTCACGGCATTATTGTAACAAGAAAAACCTAATATTTCTCTTCTCTCTGTCCTCTCTTGCACAGGAATGCCCTTGGTGTTGGAATATCACAAAGCTCAAAAGCAAAATTCATCCTGATTTTCTTGTACTTTCATATCAGGGCTAGATGCAGCTGGTCCCTTGTTTGAGGGTACATCCCCCACTGAACGCCTGTCACCAGATGATGCTGATTTTGTAGATGCTATTCACACATTCACCCAGGAGCACATGGGGCTGAGTGTGGGGATCAAACAGCCAGTGGCTCATTATGACTTCTACCCCAATGGAGGCACCTTCCAGCCTGGTTGCCACTTCTTGCTCATGTACAGACACATCGCGCAGCACGGCTTTCATGGTAAGAAAAGCAAGATTAGCCAAGAACTTTGGCCAGTGGGTATTCTTCCCTGCTATTCTAGCAGTAGAAGCCCCAGAGGTTAAAAACCAACCCTACAAGAAACTACAAAATCATAGTAGAGAAGTGACATGAAAAACTCTTGGCCTGGTTTGAAAAGGCAGTCACAATTGTTTGGACAAATCACATGACCTCTCTAAGTCACATTTTTCTCATTGATAAGATGAAAGGGTTGGCACAAGATAATCTCTAAGGTCACTTTGTTTTGTTTGTTTTTTGGAGAGGCAATTGGGGTTAAGTGATTTGCCCAGGGTCACACAGCTAGTAAGTGTCAAGTGTCTGAGGCTGGATTTGAACTCAGGTCCTGCTGAATCCAGGGCCAGTGCTCTATCCACTGTGCCACCTAGCTGCCCTAGGTCACTATGTTTTAAAAGGCAGCTTGAAATAGTACAGCAAGGTCAAACTCAGATAGAAACAGGAGCCATTAAACCATGCATAAGGATCCCTGTGGGCTGCATATTAACTTGGAAAACTACATATTAATATTAAGTATGTTCTATTGCATTTTGATGTATTTTGTTAAATATCTCCCAGTTACATTTCAGTCTGGTTTAGGCTACACTGGAGAGTGTTGTGGACCACAAGGGGGTCACACATTTGACACCTCTGGTGTGGCGGATAGAATGCTAGACTTGGAATCAGGAAAGCTTGAGTTGAATCCTACCTCAGAGATACTTACTAGCTTTGTGATTCTGAAGAAGTCACTAAACATCTTGGAGCCTGTTTCCTCGTGTGTAAAATGGTGGGAATAATAATAGAAACGTATATTTCCGGGTTGTTATAAGCATCAAATGAGAAAATATAAATACACATGTCTATAGGAATATTTTGTAAACTTTAAAACACTATATAAGGGGCAGCTAGGTGGCACAGTGGATAGAGCACTGGCCCTGGATTCAGGAGGACCTTAGTTCAAATCCAGTCTCAGACACTTGACACTTACTAGCTGTGTGACCCTGGGCAAGTCACTTAACTCCAACTGCCTTGCAAAAAAAAAAACAACAACAAACCACTATATAAATGCAAGCTGTTATCATTATTTTAAAAGTGCAATCTAATTCTTTCCTTAGAAAATATTGTTTGTTAAATTGTCCATTTAGGGCTATTTTCCCCCTCTATTTTCTCCATCCCAACCTTTTGGGGAGCCCTAGAGTTCACATGCAAAATGATGCCAGGCCTACCACCCTTTGCAGTTTCTGATGCACAACTATTTACTGTAATTCACTATATATATGACACAATTCAACAGAGACTGATGAAGCTTCTCCTGTATGCAAGGTGAGAGACAGTCTTGATGTAGTAAATAGAGAAGACCTGCCTCAAGGCCCACATGAGTCAAATCCCAGCTCTCACACAAACTTGCTACGTGGCTCTGGGCAAATCACTTAACCTGTCAGTGCCCCAGGAAATTCTGTAAAGCGGCAAAATTGGAGATCTGCATTGATAGTGGGGATTTTCTCACTAAGAATCCCTTATGTGAATGAAATTCCAGAGCTACTGCAAATATATATGTACACATGTGTGGATATACATATATGTATATACGTGTGTGTATAGGTATGTGTGTGTGTGTATATATATATATATATATCACATAGTATATATACCACATAGTGTGTTTGTGGGTAGATATGTACATATGGGCATACACACATATACATACACACATACATATATACACACACACTAGACTGTGTGTATACTTACCCAGTGTAAGGTCTTCAGCACTACTCCCTCAATATTTTCCTACTTGATCATAATTTAAGGGAGAAGATAAATTACCTTGCCTCCCCTTTGTGTTACTATCCTAATGTACTAGCATGCTCGTTATGCTAGACCTTCACCTAACCCAGTCATCTGCACAACACAGAAGTATGGTATGAGCTTGCTATTTCCACTCAAATCCTGAAACCTTGAAGGAACTAGAAAAACCTGTTTGCTGATATCTATCACAAAGAAGCACTGATTTATCTGTCCTCTTCTTTAATCAGGAGATTCTATCAGAGTCTATAAAGCAATGACCATAAAATATTTATTCTTTAAATATTTCTGTAGAATTTTTATGACTCAAGTAAGAATGATATCTATTTGGCCCATTTACATTTGACAACCTACCCACATAGAGAGAAAGTTCTAAGGGCAACCAAAAAAAAAAGCCAACTTAATTTTTAAAAGACATGTTAGAAAACAAAAAAATACTTAATAAAGTAGTTGATATTAACAAATGGTTTTTATAAAATTAATTGCATTATATTTAACCTTGAATTAAGACATTTTCCTTCTAACCTTGGGCAGCTCCTATTTGTCAAATTATAGACAGGCCAACCCTACTGCAGTCAAGCAGGAAGTCTCACTTGAACTGTATAACACAAACCAATGGATTTGGAGAACAGAACTTGGCTTTGAATTTTGGCTCTGCTATTTATTACTTTGTGTGACCCTTGATGAATCCTTTTACTGCTCCTCACTTTGTTTATTTCTGAAATGAGGGGGTTGGATTACATGATCTTTAATAATAATAATAATATCTACTTAGCTAAGTGAATAGTCAAGAAGACTTGAGTTCAAATCCTACCACAGACACTTACTAGCTGTGACCTTGGGTAAGTCACTTAACTTCTTGCTTCAGTTTCATCATCTTGAAAATGGGGATAATAATAGCACCTACCTTACAGAGTAGTTGTCAGGATAAAATGGAATAATACTTGTAAAAGCACTTTGCAAACCTTAAAGCACTATATATAAAGGCTAGCTATTATTGTTAGTAGTAGTAGTGGTGGTGGTGGTGGTGGTGGTGGTGGTGGTAGTAGCAGCACACTTTTAGCTCTAAGTTAACCTGGAATCCAGAGATGCCTTTTAATGGATAGACTTAAAACATTGTATCTTTATTTTCAGTAACTTCTAAGTGAAAAAGAGGTGGGGAGGAGAGGGGAATGGAGGGAAGGAGGAATGAAAGGAAAGAAGGGGGCAGCTTTAGGTGGCGCAGTGGATAAAGCACTGGCCCTGGATTCAAGAGGACCTGAGTTCAAATTTGACCTCAGACACTTGACACTTACTAGCTGTGTGACCCTGGGCAAGTCACTTAACCCCCACTGCCCCACAAAAAAGAAAAAGAAAAGAAAAATCACAGAATGAAAAGGAAGGAGGAGGAAAGAGAAACAGAGAGACACAGAGAAAGACAGAAACAAAAACAGAGAGAACCAGAAGAGATCTCACAAGCCATGTAATGAAACCACCTTTTTACAGATGAGAAAACTGTGGCCCAGGAGAGTAAAATAACTTTACCACAATCACACAGGTAGAAAACATCAGAGGTAGGATTTGAACCTAGATCTTCTAGCTGCAGAGCCATTGCCCTTTATACAGTACCATATTGCTTCTTTTACTGCACTATATATATGACATAGCTATACCTTCAGAACCTATTAAGCAGTAATTAGAAAAATCAATTAGTACCATGAGTCTTGTTTTCCTCTTTCACTAAAATATTTTCATTCAGAAGACCCAATCTGATTTCTCCCATACTAATAGACACAGGTTTATTTGATTATCTTTGAGGTGATTGTGTTCAGGGAGTCATTGAAGACAGAGCCAAAGGAAAATCTAGACCTCAAGTCAGCATTCTGTGGGGATGTCCTCTCTCTTTCTAGCATGAAATCAGCATAGGAACTGTGTGTAATGGACAGTTGTAAGTAGCATTTTTCATGCCTGGGTCAAGTTTCACAATGTGTGCCCCAGAAAAGCAGCACGCAAAGAACCTTCAAATGAATATAAGACAAATTCATAGAGGCTTAAAAACATAGCGGGACTATAGTCCCCATTGTGGTGGAGGAAGTGAGGGAAGGTAAGTAGAGGACATATAATGGCTGGAGAAGAGGAAGCCACACCATCAGGTATCACACATCCGATCTTAACTAGTTATTTCTTGCTAAGCTATTTGTATGCTGCTGAGCGAATGTCATGCCAGCCCCTTCCTAAATGTCGGTGCCCTGAAGAAAAAGCCCTGGTCGACCCACCCTAGTTACTCTGGTGGCAAACATCTTAAGATGACTCTATTGGCATGTTTCAGGGATCACGGAGACAGTCAAATGTGCCCATGGAAAGATCAGTTCACCTCTTCATCGATTCCATCCATGCACGACCACCTGCAGAGCACAGCCTACTGGTGCAGTGACATGAATACCTTCAACAAGGGTCTGTGCCTAGACTGCAAGAAAGGCCGATGTAACACCCCTGGGCTATCACATCAGGAAGCAGCGGCAACAGAAAAGCAAGAAACTCTTCTTGGTCACGCAAGCACACACCCCTTTTAAAGGTAAGTAGGAAGGCTCCAAATTAGTTGTGTAACCCCCCGCCCCCCCCCAAAATGGGCCTTGTTATGAGGAAATAGATAGGGGGGTTGGGATAGGGGTTCTTAGGAATACTCTTTAAAGAATTACACCCTCTTGCACACAGATCCAATTCAGAATAAAATATTAGTTTATTTGGGGAGCTAGGGAAGGAAACCAAGAGAGAAATCCTTGGACTTCTCATGGGGAGAAGGCATAGCACTAGGCGCCGCTCTTTGAGATACCTATCCCTCTAGCAGGAGACAGGCAGATACTTCTATAGAGGTCAGATGGTGATCCGATGAGGTGATCTTCTGACTGTGGAAAGTTCCCCTATTGGGGGAGGAGCATCCTCCACTGCTGGTGGCTGGGGGAAGTTGGGTGAGGGGTGGCTCTGGATCTCTCAAGCCATGTCTCTGCCTCCTTCTGCAACAAAAGCAGCCACCGCACCCAATCCTATCTCCCCGAGGGGTGGGGGAGACTGGTTAAGTGTGTCTGTCCTTTGATTAGTTTCTCAAGAAGAAGGTTCTATTGATTTACCCCAGAATACAGGGCACGCTAGGCCCATAACTGGACTCTGCCCTCCTTCCTTTTCCAAAGGTATAGATAATATTCAAGCAGAAGTGCTTGGGAATCTAGTAGGTTGTTTTAAATATCCTTTTTTTGGGGGGGAGGGGGAGCTGATCTCTATTTCCCTTATACATAACCCTTGCCTCAAAGCCCATTTGTAGAGGATTCTTCCCACTGGCAGATAATTGATTATTCCAGTGCTTTGGTACCTGCATGAGAGGGAATTGGGGTGGGGGGCAGTGGGTAAAAGTTAGTGAGAAGAGAGATTCCAGTGTTGAGAGAGAGAAGTGAGACATTCCAGGCTCTCTTCAGATTCCTGAAGAGAGAGACAGACTTTGTGAAGAGCCAATCTGATCAAAAATGTCAGCTCCTTTACAAATCAACTTGTTCAGCATCTGTCTCTCCCTTCAGACACCTGAAGAGAGTCTGAAATTGCATCACACTTTCTCTCAGAGCTGGAAGCCAGAAGACCAGGATCTCTCTTCTCGACACCTTTCACAACTCTGCCCCTCACAAAGACACCAGACAATGAATCATCAATACCTCCAATGAGAAGAGTTCCACCATAAGTGGGCTTTTGTGTCTACAAATACCGCATGCAGATGTCCAGTAGAGAGCACACCAAGGACAAGGGATCGGAAAGTGTGAAATCTAGTTCAGCTCCAAACTAACTCATTGTTTCATTCAGCTCTTCCCACTAAATCTTCTCATCTGTAAAATGGGGGGATTAGGCAAAAATCATCCATAAACCCCTTCTAGCTCTAATGATCTTTGTTGTGAGTAAAGCAATTTATAACTTTAAGGAACTATATGTTAATTATATAAGCTATATCAGTTACATAAACTATATCTACATAATTTATGTAACTTATGACTATATAAAACTTATAAACTACATAATTATTAGTAATTTAAACATCCCAATTCTAAAACAGCACATATTCTAGTCGGTAAAGTTCTCATGGAATCATTAGGGTTTTTTTCCCCCCAACATCCAGCTTAACACATTCAGGCTCCTGCCAAGAACTAAAAAAGCCCCTATGTTTCCTGGAACAAATCATGTGGCCAACTTCTTTTTTATCAAAAAGAGTAAACCTTGTTCTTCTAACAAACTTCCCCCAAGGTTTAATCAGCTGATTCTACCCAATACATCATCCAAATGAGAGGATTTCAAACCCTAGACTGTTTTTCAGATGCTCATCAGCTGGAGTACTTACCCCAGGGTATCCAAACACAAACTCGGCCCCTCTTTGGGTTGAAGAGGAAGGTCGGAAGGAAAGAGCATGGCTATACTTTGGCCTACACCAGAAGGGAAAGAAAGTAGGGAGGAATGTTGGTACTTTAGATTTAGGCTGAAATCTTACAGGATGAATAATCAGTCTACATCTGTTTTGCATCAACATTTCAGCCTTACTCACAGATCTAGACAGAGCTCACATCTTACCGCTTTTCTGACATTTTTAGATAACTTTATCAAGGGTATGCATGGAGAATTGCAACGATGATGGAAAGGTTGCAAATACCAACTAAATTACTTTTTAAACAAAGGATCCCTTTACCTGCCTGAACTTTAACTTCTCTCCTGATTCCATCAAGGAGCTAAGCAATTCAAGTAATCATTAGCAGTGCATCATGGGCATAAAATTTCTCGTGTCTCCCGAGTGCTTCAGACAGGAGGGGGCAGCCTTTCACAAAGGATGGCTGGCCCCATGTTCTAGGGAAGCTATTCCTTAAGTATTTCATGACCTGAATTTATAGTCTGTGGAACTGTTCGAGTGGAGGACCTGACAGCAAATGGGTGAAAAAAGAGAAATTAGATAGACAAAAAATGGTGAAGAAAAGAATATATTTCTTAAAGACTAAACATTTTAAAAATAATTTAAGATTAGCACAGTGCAGTAATAGTGGAGAGATACCAGACTTGTAGTCTTCAGAGTGAGGTTTGAGTCTTAGCTTTGCCATTTATAAGCTGTATGATTTTGAACAAGCCACTTTCCCCCTTTGTGCATCAGTTTTTTCATCTTATAAAATGGGTATAATAAAATACTACTTACCTCACAAGATTGTTGTGAAATGAAGGGTATGTGAAAGCAATTTAACATAAAGCTATCTTTTTCAATAGTTGTAGACTTTAAAAATTGTTCATATTTCGGAATGTATTTTCAAAGTTTCCCAAGGAATAAGGCAAACGAAATAGAGGGGTGGACAATTGGAGAGTGCCTTCTTTTCTTACACAGCCCCCAGTCCAGGTTCTCTTCACTTCTTACTCGGACAATTGCAATAGTCTCCTAATCAACCTCCTTTCCTCCGGTCTCTCCCCTCTCTAATCCATTGTACACATAGCTGCCCAAATGATATTCCTAAAGCACAGGTCTGACCCTGTCACTGCCTTACTCAATACATTTCAATGGCTTCCTTGTTCACTCTAGGACTAAATACAAATACCTCCCAAGGCCATTTAAAGACCTTCACAACCTGGCCCCAACCTCCCTTTCCAGGGTTATTATACACCAGGACTCTTCCCATCTTCTTCAGCACAGTCAGAATGGCCTTCACACATGGCATTCCAGCTCACATCTCACTCATTGCCTTTGGTCTGGATTTTCCCCATTTCTACAATTCTCCTTACCTCTGCTTCATAGAATTCCTTACATTCATCAGAGCTCAGCTCAAACACTATCTCCTACATGAGGCTTTTCCTAAACCACACAACTGTTAGTGCCCTCCCCCAAAAGTTTACATTGTATTTATTTTTATGTATTTTACATATTCTTAGACTCAATGGTAGAAAAACAGGCCCTGAAGCCAGGAAGACCTGGGTTCAAGCCCTAACTTTTGGCTTATGATGGGTGTGTGACTCTGGGCAAGTCACTTAATTTCTCAAGGCTCTAAACTTCAGAGAAGACTCTAACCTGCACTGAAAGAGGGAATTTTCCTCATCCTGGAATTAACCTTATACCAAGAAATCAAAGGGCCAGTCTCTATTCTGATATCTTTTATATGTACTTATGGGTACATGCCATTTCCTCAAATAGGATATTAAGTTCCCTAAAGATAGGGTTTGTCTCATTTTTGTCTTCATATCTTGAGTGTCTAACACAATGCCTGTCATATAGTTGGTGTTTGATAAATGCTTATTATTGATCGACTGATACAGACACTTTTTAGTAGCCCCCAGGCAACCTAGGATGGTACTCATTTTTTCTTGTCCTTTACTCTCCAAGTCAGTGATGAGAAACAGAGTATGGTATTCTTCCTTCATCCCTTATCACTGGGTGGTGGGGCCATAGATAGGTCAATATCAAGCCAGCCATCATGATAATCGGTGGTATAACTACTAATTATAGTGACGGCCCAGCCATCCACTGGAAAGAAGGAAAGGGAGCACTCTACTACTCTTTCTATGTGTCCCATGACTACTTCTAGATCTTGGGAATATGAAATTCCTATAAGTAAAAAGATAAAGTAAGTCATCAGCTTTCTCACTCTGTCTGGCCACATCTTTAGTATCATTAGTTGCCATATTTAACCCCACATCACAAATGCCTAGTAACTTAAGAATTAGTAGATACATCTCAAAGTGATCTTAGTACCTTACTTCTAAATTCCCTTTGTGATACTTTTAGACCACATTTCTACCTATTCTGAGGCTTTAGCATGACATGGATGGAAGTCACCCTGAGTTCTTGATAGCTTTACCAACAGAGTGTAAGCTCTGGTCAGTAACACCAAACTGAAAAGACTTAGAGTATTGGCCTGGTGATAGACATGCTGTCTAAGGATCAGCTTAACTAACTGGAAAACCCTCATCATTAGAAGGTGATGAAATTTTTGGCCCTAGAGACATATTAAATAGACAAAAATATCGAATGCCCTTCTATCCTGTATGAACCCTTATATTTCCAAAGTGACCATCTTAAAGACCTACCTCCAAGCCAACCCCAACCCTTTAATGATTGTGCTTTGGGTCTTTTTATTTAAGCATTCTGAAACCACCTTATTATTATTACCTAGCCCAGAGTTTTCCATCTCACTGACAAAGATAACATGAGTAACTTTGTCAAACGTATGGCTGAAATCTAGGTAAATTCCATCTAACCTAACAATCCTGTCATAAAAAAGGAAATAAGGTCAGTCTGACATGATCTCTTCTTGATAAACTATACCAGTTCTTAATGATCACTGCCTTCCTTTTTCTAAGTGCTCATAAACTATCCCTTTACTAATGCATCCTATGATTTTTTCCAAGAATCTACATCAAAATTACAGGCCCAGAATTTGAACGATCAATACTTTATCCCCCACTTTTATTTTTTAGAAAATTGGAACATTTGACCTTTTCCACTTGTGTTGTACCTCTTACATTTTCCAAGATTTCTGAGACTGTGAACTGTGGTACATCAATCATAATTCTTTCAGTATCATAGGATGTAATTTTTCATGACCTGATGACTTCAAACTCATAGAGGACATTTTAACATGAGCTTACCTTACCTTTGGTCTCAAGTTGCTGATAATCATTTTTGTTATGCTGTCTAGTCCAAAGATCCTTCTCCTTAAAAAAGAGAAAAATAAAAAGAATGAAGTAGTTTTGCCTTCTCAGTAATCCATTGGTATTAGCAGTGGTTGCATCCCTTTTAAAATTCTCCTCTTGCCCCCAACAAAGGTTTGGGGTTTTTTTAAACCTTTTTTTTTAAGTCTTGGTACTAGTTTATTTAGTTCAGTATAGACTATGGCATTCCTGACACTACTTACTAGACTAGTAATTGTTACTCTTGCATTTATTTTTCACTCCCTGCCTTGATCCCATCTTCTACACATTTCTTTTTTAAAAATCTGAGTTGTTCAATGAACTCTCTAGACCTATATCAGTCTCTTTAGACAGCTCCCCTTCTTTCTCCTCAATGCAGTCACACCTGTTTGTGTTTTCCAAATTTCTTTCTTGAAAATATATCATCCCTCTTGAGCAAACCTCCCCTGAAGAGTTTTAGGACATTAGATACTATTTATCCTCTCTCTGAACCCTTTGAAAAATGCTCTCCCCAAATCTCAATGCATGTTAAATAATGCCTGGCTTTTTCTCTCCTTCTTTTTCATGAATTTCAAGACTGAATGGTCACTTCTTTTCATGGCTCACACATCTCTCTCTCTCTCTCTCTTTTTTTTTTTTTAGTGAGGCAATTGGGCTTAAGTGACTTGCCCAGGGTCACACAGCTAGTAAGTGTTAAGTGTCTGAGGCCGGATTTGAACTCAGGTACTCCTGACTCCAGGACCGGTGCTCTATCCACTGAGCCATCTAGCTTCCCCCCACACATCTCTTTCAACAATCAGTTCATCCTTCTTTAATAAGGAGCTCTAGAATTTTGCCAGGAACCAAAGTCAAGTTTACGGGCCTATTTCTTTTTTTTTTTTTTTTTTTTTTTTTTTTTTGTGGCAATTGGGGTTAAGTGACTTGCCCAGGGTCACACAGCTAGTAAGTGTTAAGTGTCTGAGGCCAGATTTGAACTCAGGCACTCCTGACTCCAGGGCTGGTGCTCTATCCACTGCGCCACCTAGCTGCCCCTACGGGCCTATTTCTTACAGAATGCACCCTATTTTCTTTTTTGGAAATGGGTATGCCTGCCTTTCTCTGGTTTTATAGTACTTCCCTCACTCTCCACAATCTTTCAAAAATCACTGACAGTGACTCAGCAGCCATAGACCTTTCAATCTGTAGGATGTGTTGCAGACAGACCTGGTGAATCACATACAGAATCCTGGTTCTTCCTGTTGCTTTTCTGTCTTGAAAAAAAAATGAAATCATGCTTAAGACAAGGTAAGAATGTATCACCTGTCCTGCTTCTGGTAGAGGTAGAGCTCCAGAAAGTGTCTGGATAGAGTCATTTCCCCTATCACTATTACAGAATGCCTCCATATCATTCATTTATTCATTCATTCAATGAGTATTCACTCCCTACTATGTTCCAGCCACAGTGCTAAACATTAGAGGAGCAAAGACAACATAAAACAATCTATAACCTCAAGTAATTTATATTATACTGGAGAGAAACAACCCATATATAGACAGATAAATACAAAATACAGACAAGGACCCTATCAAATGGGTTGATTGAGATAGAATTTTAGACAAATCCTAGGAAGAATTTATTGAGTGACACCTCAAAGGAAGGATTTTAAAGGATAGGATTTTAAAATAGATAGAAGTGACAAGGGAGTGCATCACAGGTCTATGCTCTGTCTCCTCAAAGTGTTGCCTAAATCCTTTGTCCACATTATACACCAATGATTTTCTTTACATATCATTTGTATTTACTTCTCTGTGTACATGTAGTATACTGTTTTTGTCTCTGTATCCTAAGTACATGGAGCAGAGTCCCTTGCTCATAGTAGGCATTTAATAAGTACTGGTTGAAATGAAATTGAAATGTCATGATTGCTTCTAGTTTTCCCTACACTGATGCTCTTGGAAATGGTTGCCACCACATTTCCCATCTCTTATATCTGGATTTCCTCCCAAGAAAAGAACTTCTTCAATAAGTGTTACTTCAACACTCCTTTACCCCTTCAGTTACTTTTGAAAACTCTTCCAAAACTATATTCCGGGCATGAGTCTCGACCCACTGAAACTTAACAATACCTATACAATCAAAAGTACTTTTTAAAAATCAAGTGCTGTAGCATGCCCAGAAGATGAGTTTACACACATCTTTGTATACGTGATGTTCATAATGAGAGTACCATGGAGGCCGCAAAGTAAAAGGAAATGAATCTGAGTTGGTGGGAGGGCCAGGATTTAAATCCTTCCTTTGCTACAGTAGGTAAATGACTTGGTCTTTCTGGGCCTCAATGTCATCCTCTGTAAAACGAGAAGGTTGAACTAAGTTTGCAATGTCTTTTCTAGCTCTGTCTATACTATCATCTCTAATTCGTACTGTTTACTACCTAGACCTTATATATTTGCATATAGAAATATCTCAGTCAATGCATTTCCCCCCCACACACACACACACACCCTCTCTTCTTGGATATTGCCTTATATGAATTACTGATCTTATCACCTGTTTTTCTACATCTTTTGTAGTTCCTTCTTACCTTCTATGGTATTTGGTTTGGTGGATAGATTAGGCAGTTTCCTCTTTTCCTTTTTCAATTTAGAGCTTTCCTTCTGAACAGATTCCATTTAAATATATATTTGGCTTTCACTAGGTACACTCCATCCTTGGGTAAGAATCTAGAACTCCAATATTTTAAGTCATGTTCCAGAAATTCAAATCCCATTTTTCATCACCATCAAATTAGCTATCTGTTCACTTACTAAGTGTACTTTTCTATTCAGGAGCTCCTACCTTTAATTGGTAGAGATGATAAAAAATGTTACATATACCTGTGTAAGGGCCTTCATTTCCTGCCCAGGGCTTTATAATCCTCAGTAATGCTTTATAGTTTTAATATGTCACTATTATTTGTTCCTCTGTGAATCACCAGGAAATAGTAGTGGTCTTCAGTGAAAAGTCTTGGGGGCAGGGGCAGCTAGGTGGCACAGTGGATAGAACACTGGCCCTGGAATCAGGAGTACCTGAGTTCAAATCTGGCCTCAGACACTTAACACTTACTAGCTGTGTGACCCTGGGCAAGTCACTTAACCCCAATTGTCTCACCAAAAGAAAAAAAAAGTATAGAAAAGTTTTTTGTGGGAGGAGGAAAGCTAGGTGACACAGTGCATAGAGCAATGGCTCTGGATTCAGGAGAACCTGAGTTCAAAGAGGGCCTCAGACACTTGACATTTACTAGCTGTATGACCCTGGGCAAGTCACTTAATCCTCATTGCCCCACAAAAAAAAAATGAAAAGTCTTGGGAAGATTTCTGCCACATAGAAACCCCATTAAGACAATAGATCTCTCTATTATTATACTATATTGACAGAGAGTTGGCTTGGCACCCCTTTATAGGGATTCATCAATTGTTTATTTCCTTTTTTTTTTTAACCATGACTGAATTGCCTCTTCTGATGAAATCTGTAGATCATTCAATAAAGCATAAGAAGCTGATTCCTCAAGAGGATGCAACAGCTCTTTCTCCCAAATCCCTTCGAGCAAAGAGCTTTATGCCAATTTCTTAGCTTAAAATGTTCAATGGTCCTTCTTCCCCTCTATCTCTGTACCACATTTTTCTATTCTCCAAACTTCTGACCCAGGCTAGGCCTTTCCTTTGTCTCTTTAGTTTCCTTTTCTTATTTGCCTTCTTCTTGAAGATTTAACATTTTTTTAAAGGAAGAATTTATTCTCCCCAACAATGAGCAGATTAGAGATTCACTCATCCTTTCATCTCCTCTAAGACCTGAGACCAGCTTGTGCTTTGTAAATAAATAATTGCTGTTGGAAAAAACAGAAACAGTGCAGACTCCCTTCAGGCTATTACAAGATTCCCTTTGTCCTCTGTACTTCTTGGAATGGAAAACCTTGATTCTCTATGATTTCTGTTGGTAGCTCCCTTGGCTCACCTATTCAGCAATCTTCCTGGGTGCCATGTTGATTTGCTACACTCAGGGCTGAATTGGAGTGGCCTCTTGAGTAAAATTTAAATTATTGATGGCAGGCTTCTTACTTTCCCCCCCAGATATAATACTCAGATGCCTTGATTAGCAATTAGCACTTTCTTGCTACCTCCTAACAGAATCAGTAATGCTCTATCTTTTAAATAGGAATTTTATTACTATCAAGGCCCTTTCAGTCAAATAGAATTACCCACCTTGCTTCCCCTTTTCCCACTGAAGTTGATTCTTCTTGTGTTTCTCTAATCACTTCAATCCTTGTCTCTTCCGGTCAAAAGGCATGATTTACTTATATTTGGTGATTTCGATGCAAAGATGAGCACAGGGGAAGATTGTGAAAATAAAACTGGAGAATACACTTTGGGATTAAGAAAAGAAACCAGAAGCTTGTAACCTTATACTGTACATGAAAAGTTATCTTTTGAGAGTTATAGGGTACTGGCATGACCAGTACTAATTAATATTTTTTAAATGAAATCGGTGATGTCCTAATGGACAGGAAATGATTGCTTCCCAATGTGGGAGGGATTTCAGAATCTACTACCTGCATATAGTCAGGTTATTGATGGGTTAGAGTGAATGTCAAAATCAAATTAGAAGAAAGGATAAAGAAGACACTATGTGATAACAGCAGCTCCAACCTGATCTACTTTAAAAAAAAACCCAACAATTGTCAATTCTGATGAATGGACAAATGTAAAGACTTTGATTCCATCATCATTTTGTAGAAATGTTAATGAATGCCATAGCCAGGTGGCTGAAAGGCTAGGACCTCAGCCAGGAAACCCTTGGTCTCCTTGCCAAATAGAAAGACAAGACAGAGAATAAGACCACCAGATTAGAGTACAAGCTTATTTCTAAAATATGTGGGAAAGGAATATAGGCAATTCTAAGCAGTTCACCTCACAAAATAGCAAAAATCAGTCAAGGGGGAAATGAGCTCATGGAGAATTTGGCATAATATACAGGCAAACTAAATTATCCTAAGAGCATCTATAGGAAACACTGGAATGAGTAGAACAAATAAATATGAAATGGCACAGACCTGCTGTTGTGTCTATACCCACCTATTCTGATTCAATCATCTCCGTACTCAACTTAGTACCCAAGAAAGTGGCAATGGTACTTAAGAAGGTGAATCTGAGAAAGGTAGCTAGACTTGAATATATATCAGGGAAATTTTTGCTGAAAGCAAAACAATTTTAAAGATATGTAGGGATTGATTTTCAAAATATGTCAAACAAGGAGAGATTTCAAAAGAATGGAAAAATCATGAATAGTAATTTTTCCCAGAGAAGAAAAAGCTTACCAAGAAGATACCTTGCAGCTACTGAACCCATACACCTGTTTTTTTCTCATCTCCACAAAATATTGATGAAATACCATGCGTAAGTGTATCCCAGATAAAAACATGTGAACAGGCATGTTGTTTTTTCCACAGCGGACCACACCTCAGTCACACACCAGACTGATAAATATAGAAAATAAAAAATCCCACTGTATTCATTATTAACTTCAAAAAGGCATCTGATTCAGTTATGCAGCATTAAAGCTTCTCCTTAAACCTGTTTATACCTTGGTATTTTTTTTACCTTGGTAACTCATACAAGATTCTATAACACTTAAAACCATGGAGAATACTTTGTTCAATCTTGTAATTAAGTATGACAAATTTAATAGTTCAACGTGGCTTTGAGTTTCAATATCAAATGAGGCAAAAAACCAATGGGACTCTATGCTTGCCTAAGGTGTTTGCTATCATCTTAGAGAATGTTGTACGAGAGTCCAGATAAAAGTTGGACTCCCTATTGATAGTAAGGGAGTAAATATGGTTCTTTTCATAAATGACGTTTGTTGCACTAAGCACCTGAATGCTTAAGAACTTCCTCAATGAGATCCACTGCCATGCAAAAGAAATAAGTCTAGACATCTACATGAAAAAACAAAATGGATTAAAAACATATATTGCCCAGATTATAACTTGAGGTTGAAAAAAACCCCAAATCTTATCTCTCACTTTCAAAGACCTATAATGTGTCAAAAGTCATTAGTATTGATATTGGCCAACTGGTTCATCTGTGCATTTATTTTGGACAGGTACAGCATACGGACAATGAGCTACAACCAGAATTTAGAAGGAAGAGATTAGATTGGAATTTTGGGGAAACTAGCACTTTATTTGATTTAATGCTATATGATTCAATAAAAAGCCAGGTGGTGTTTTTTTGTTTGTTTTTGTTTTTTGCTGGAAATAAACCACATGGGGGCAGTTAGGTGGCATAATGGATAAAGCACTGGCCCTGGATTCAGGAGGACCTGAGTTCAAATCTGGCCTCAGACACTTGACACTAGCTGTGTGACCCTGGGCAAGTCACTCAACCCTCATTGCCCCCCCCCCAAAAGAAATAAACCACATGCCCAATGAATAGAGAAACCAGAGAATTGCTAAACACATTTTAGTTTAAGGAGAAAGAATATTATTGCACCATAAAGCACAATAAATAGAAACTATTCTGATAAACATGGAAAATCTTACATTAAGTGATACTCAGTGAAGAAAGCTGAGCCAAAGGAGTAGTGTACATGACTAAAACAATGTAAATAAAGCTAATAAGAAAAGACAATAAAACACAGGTCAAATATAATGAACAATGTTGGTACCAAACTATTAAAATTAAAGCACACATCTCTCCTTTCTGTTATTATCAGTAAATTACAAATGGGCAAAGTGATATCAGTTGCATTTAATCTAGTCAGTGCTTTTCCTGAACTATATTAGGAGAAATAATAATCATAATCCTAACAATTAGCATTATACTGTGCTTTATATATATATATACACATATATGTATACATACATATATATTAATTCATTTGATCCTCACAATAACCCTGTGGGGTAGGTGCTATTCCCCATTTTACAGATGAGGAAGCTGAGGCAAATAGAATAACAGAATCACACAGCTAGTAATTTTCTGAGGCTGGATCTGAACTCAGGTCTTACTGATTCCGGGTTCAGCACTCTATCCATAGCTGTGTAACTTTTTTTTTTTTTTGGTGGGGCAATGGGGGTTAAGTGACTTGCCCAGGGTCACACAGCTAGTAAGTGTTAAGTGTCTGAGGCCGGATTTGAACTCAGGTACTCCTGAATCCAGGGCCAGCGCTTTAACCACTGTGCCATCTAGCTGCCCCTGTGTAACTTCTTATAGAATGTAATGTACTAAAAAACAAAAACAAAAACAAAACCAAAAAACCAGAATGTAATGTATTTTATGGAGAAGTGAATTGTTAGGAAGCACCCGTTGTGTCCTACTCCCCCCAAAGTATCAGTTTTTAATAAATAATTTTTATTGAAATCTGGGTTTTTTTCTCCCAGAGCGTCATTTATATAATAACTCATAGTTTAAAGGGAAAAAAGAAAAAATATCAACAAATCTGATCAATACATTAAAAATATCTAAAAACATGTGCAATGTACCATCCTTGTGAATCTCTTACTTTGATATCTCCCACCACACCCCTTTGCCAATGTTTTGGGGTTTTTTTTGTAAGCTCTTTGAAGGCAGGGACTGTCTTTTGCCTCTTTTTGTTATTCCCAGCACTTAGAACAGTACCTGGCACATAGTAGGTGCTTAGTAAATACAAACTGATTGATTTTTCTTTTTTTTTCTTTTTTTTTTTTTTTTGCGGGGCAATGGGGGTTAAGTGACTTGCCCAGGGTCACACAGCTAGTAAGTGTTAAGTGTCTGAGCCCGGATTTGAACTCAGGTACTCCTGACTCCACAGCTAGTGCTCTATCCACTGTGCCACCTAGCTGCCCCAAACTGATTGATTTTTAAAGTCCATATTTTTAACAGTAATTCTCTCAGTAATGGTGTATTGTTATGAATTATGGAACAAAATAATTACAGAAGAATTAAAATTGCAAATGGCCCAGAGGGCAAAGGAAAACTGTCTGGTAGGTATAAGTTGGCTGTGGCAGATTACCAACAATGGAATACATGTAAATAAATAGTGAAAAAGAGATCACTGAAGATGTCTGATCAGAAAAGGAGCTAAGCCAGTCACACTATCAGAGGGGAAAACTCAAAATGTTCAAGGAACCAAAGGAAGTCCTCTAAGTCACTAGAGAGATCCTCTATGGAGACTTTAAGGAAAGAGATGAACAAGAATCAGACAAGATGAAAAAGGGATTCCCATCTACATTTGTGGAATAACCCATAGGAAAGAGTTCACAGGTCCATTGTGGAAACCCCAGGACTTGGAAAAAATGTTTTTCTGCTTCAGAATCAATTTAACAAACAAGTATGGCCATTTTATGGTCTAAATTTGTAACATTAAATTTTTTTTATCAGTCTATCCACTCTTTAATTAGGTACCCAGGAAACAAAATAGGTGAAATTAGCATTCTTTACTACTTGTCTGCATAAATCATTATTTTTCCATGGCAATTGTGTATGGAACTATTTGTTTTTCCTTGAGATTCTTAGTTACAATTTGTAAGAAACACCATTGCTTTCCTGCTATTCTTCATCATCAGTTAGCATTGATGATGAAGCACCTGCAGCAGGTTCTGTGAGGAATTTTGTAGGCAGAAGAGAAGGCACTGCCCCTGCCTCTTGAAATATACAAATAAATCTCATGACTGGTTTCCAATTCAATTTATATCCATCAATTTCAAAAGTCATCAACACTGAATTCTTAGCCTTTCTTTTTTTTTTTTTTTTTTTTTTTGCGGGGCAATGGGGGTTAAGTGACTTGCCCAGGGTCACACAGCTAGTTAAGTGTCAAGTGTCTGAGGCCGGATTTGAACTCAGGTACTCCTGAATCCAGGGCCGGTGCTTTATCCACTGCGCCACCTAGCCGCCCCTAATTCTTAGCCTTTCTAACTTCAAGTTCACCAGTTCATCCCCACCCACCAGCAGTTACACCCATTTCAGAAGTCCTTCAAAAGTCCTTTGGGAGGTGCTTTACCAGACAAAAAAGCATCTAGCTCCTTGGAGAGCCCAATTTTAAGTTCTCAATTTCTAGGCAAAAAGGTAACCAAACACAATTCCTAAGCATTTTCTTCCACACCCAAGAGCTCTTGTTTTCATTTAAAGAGAGTGAAGGAGTGAGGGGAAATAACATTCTTTTCCACATTCTTACCTGAACTCAGTAACGCTATACCATACTGGATTGTTAGCTGCTACCAAAGTGCCTCAGGGTAGAGCCTGCAATCCCAGTGAGAAATCTAAAACTGAAACATCAGAAAGCAGGAAGAAAGTGTGGTGGATGAAAACTATCACCTATCTCTAAATGTGTAATTGATTTCAGTCCAATTCTGGAATGGATACCCTATCTTCTAGCTCACAAAGATTTTGAATAATGTACTCTATAGACAGATTACTCCTGAAGATGAGAGAAGGTAAACAATGAAGTTACACACTGGATAACTTCGATAAGAGTAATTCCCTACATTTACATTACATGTGGAAGTTTTACAAAATGCTTTTTTTTTTGTACATAGTGTCTCCCTATCTTGCCCAGACCAGAAGTGCAGTGGCCACTCATGGACTGATATCACTATTCGATGGGACAGAAACTTTGACTTGGCTGCTCTGTTTGCAACCTAGTGACCCCCTCACTCCAGAGGCCTCCCCATATTGGTGCCAAACAGCACCTGATTAGCTTAGCTTTTTTTTTTTAATGTGGTTGGTACTTTATTAACTTAAGATCCAAGATGTGCAGACAAGGTAAACTTGAAGTTGCATAAAATAATGAATATTTACAGCTCAGAATTCCAGAACTCCTCAAAAATACTTACTAGCTGTGTGACCCTAGATGAGTCACAACAACCTTTGTTTGCTTTAGTTTCCTCAACTGTAAATGGGTATAATAATAACACTCAGTTCCCAGGGATCAATATTTGTATTGTGCTTAGTATCCTGGCACACAGCAAGCACTGAAATGTTTCTTTGCTTCCTTCCTTCCTCCTATAAAGTGCTCTTTCCATAATGCTATGAGGTAGTGTTATGTTCATTTTACAGATGAAAAAACAGAGGGTTAGGAAGGGTGACTCACTGATATCACAGAGCTAATAAGTGATATACCTGGGATATCACTCATGTCTCCTGACTCCAAGACTAGAGCTCTTTCCACTCTAGAATACTATCTCCCTTTTACTGACTGTCTTCACAAAGTGTCTTAAGGCATGACCAGAATTTTCTACATCAGGAAAAGTAATTTCATAGACATGAAATTAGATGCATGCATCAGAATGCTCCATCCACAGCAGGGTTATGAATTAAATACATTTCGTATTGGTAAATAGAGAAAACTTCAATGGCATATTTAGAAATAGGAGCTCGGGAAACAGGTGGTGTTTGGTCTGGGGTGCCTTCCATCTCTGTCCTTTCCAAACTTGGAGCTTCATAAAATCTTTCCTTTCTCTGCTTTTGTCTTTCTGAAATGAAACACATTAATCTTCTTAGTCCGATTTCTGAATGGCTGTTGGTTAGACTGAATCAGCTTCACAAATACAAAATAGATGGGCCATCAGTAGACCGAATTTTCCCCAGAAAAGTCCTGGGGAAGTCAGTGGATTGCAAGCATGTTATAAGTCAGCAGCACACTATGGCAGCCAACAAGGCTTAGGCCATCTTAGCCTACCTTAAACAGGAAAAAGGAGGCGAGTCCCACTATAGTCTAATGCTGACCAGATTGCATATATGGAGCATGCATTCAGCTTTTGGGGCGGGGGTGTCACATTTTAGGAATATTAATGATCTGAAGTGTCCAGTGGAAGGTAATCAGGATAATGAAGAGCCCCAAGTTCATGCAATATAAGAATTTTATGAAGCCTAGAGGAAAGAATACTTGGGAAAACTATGACATGTGTCTTCATGTATTTGAATTATATTGAAGAGGGATTAGACTTATCCTGTTTGGTCCCAGAGGACAGAACCAGGGTTAAGGGCTAGAATTTACAAAGAGGCAGATGTAGGCTGGTTGCTTGATGTCTTCCCTTTTATATTCTGAGCTCCTTGAGAGCAGGGACCAGTTAGGTTTTTGTTTTGGTTTTTTTTTGGGGGGGTGGCTTTTTTTGTTTTCCCAGCACTTATCACAGTGCCTATCATGTAGCAGGTGCTTGACATATGCTTATAGACTGACAAAAGGAAAACTTCCTAAGGATTTTTGTTGTTAAGTTATTTTTCAGTCATGTCCAACTCTGCACAAGCCCATTTGGGGTTTTCTTGGCAGAGATAATGGAGTGGTTTGCCATTTCCTTCTCTAGCTCATTTTACAGAAGCAGGGATAAGGGACTCACCTCACACAGCTAGCTCCTAAGTGTCTGAGGTGAGATTTGAACTCAGGAAGATGAGCCTTCCTGACTCCAGGTCCACTGAACCACCCTCCACTCCATCCACTGAACCCTAGCTACCACCCTTCTAACAATTAAAGCTGTTCAAAAGTTGACTAGATATGGTTCCCTTCACTTGAGCTCCTAAGCAAAGGCTAGATATCCGTTTGTCAGGAATATCGTAGAGGGGATTATTTCTCCACCTCCTGGCTTCTCTGGCCTCCGCCAAGTCTTAACTAAAGTCCCACTTATAGGAGAAGCATTCTCAGTCTCCCTTAATCCATGTACCTTCCCCCAGAGATTCTCTCTAATTTATTGTTTGTATCTTTTTTGTAAGTGGTTGTTTGCCTATTGTCTCCTCTGTTATACTGTGAGCGCTCCTTGAGAAAAGAGACCTTTGTGGGGAGGGCTTTCTTTATATCCCCACACCTAAGCACAATGCCTGATAGACACATAGTATGTGTTTAATAGATACTTATTGTCTTGACTTCAGGTATGGGTTGGACTAGATGACCTTTTAAATTATTTGTTACCTTTAAGAATCTGAGATTCTGTGAAGGGCAGTGGCTAATATGACTATCACAGTGAAGAAAAGTCACAACAGCTTATGCAACAATGACTAAGGGTCTGTAAAAAATTAATTATTAATAACTATATCTAACCCGGAAAAATTATATATAATTGGATTTATGAAAAATTATGATTATATGAAAATGATAAATTTAGAAAAATTATAATTAGGCCTTAAGTCCCTTCGTGGTTGCCATTAAAATGTGAAAATATTTTTGATGACTAGCCTAATTTGGGGGGCTAATCTGACTGGAGGACTAATCTGGGATTTATGACTATTTGACTATGTGACTGCGTTTAATTTAATATGGGCCGTTTATAAAGTTCCACCACACTGCTCCCAAACTGATAAACTAAAGATTAAGAAGCCTCTTAACCAAATAATCAAAGCCGAGTTTATTTATGAGATACTATTTCAAATTAGGAATACAGGAAAATAAAATACAACCCGATTGTTTTCCTGCGGTCTCTTTCCACTGCTTCTCTTTCCCACCTGCTGAACTTCTTGAATACAATAAGGGCCTTAGCTGCCTCCGGCCTCAGGGCATGATACACTTTCCCTGGTCAGCTATTTTCTTTTAACCCCTCTTAATCTTCACTTTCTCCAACCTGTACCCTGTGCTGACCTGCTTCTGTGCTCTCCGCTGCCTCCTGGTCAGTCTGTCTTCTGCTCCGTCCTTGTCCACGCTCCCCTCTAGTCCGTCCTCTAGTCTTCTTCCAGTCTGACCCCCCCTTTTCCTATCTAACTCCCAGGTCTATATATACCTTTTCTTCTCTCCACTCAAATCTCGGGGCTTCCTTCGCCCCCACAGACCAAGCTAATCCGCCAGCCAGAGCTGCAGCTGGTGGGGGGGGGGGGGGCTGTGTGCTCTCGAGCCTCATGCCTCAGCACAGGCTATCCTTCAGATAGCTCTGCTCAGGTCGGAGGGAGCTGGGGGCTTTTTTTTTCCCCCAGCTGTCTGACCTGGTGTCTTTCCGCTCAGCTGAAGCTGAGCAGGAAGGGGAGAGACCCTGAGGGCCTACGGCTTTCTAATCTCAGTCTAAAGGTAGGGTCCCCAAATCAAAATAAATTTCCACAGGTCTAAACATGTGGAAGTAGCTGAATGTTAAATTCCATAATCTAAAAAAATTAGCTTTTAATCTAAAGTAGAATAACTCTAATCTCCCTAAGCATAGTAGTAATGCCAGGGTAATAGAATTCTGTTCAGTTTGGGTACTGTGATGATAGACAAAAAGTTGATATCAAGCAAGGTCAAGTACTCACATACATTTTTTTTTTTGGTGAGGCAATTGGGGTTAAGTGACTTGCCCAGGGTCACACAGCTAGTAAATGTTAAGTGTCTGAGGCAGGATTTGAACTCAGGTACTCCTGACTCCAGGGCCAGTGCTCTATCCACTACAACACCTAGCTGCCCCTCACATACATCTTAATGCACTGGTTGGTTAATCAAGATGAAACTGTCTCTGAATGATAGCTTCACAGGTGGCAATTGGTGCAACCTGTACTTTACTTGTCTAATAAAGGAAAATCAGAGAGATTCTTTTCTTCAGCTAGATGCCCCATGCTTGGCCCACTGTAAACAGGGTGAATGTGCAGGAGAAGCAGCAATGAAGAACTAGAAAAATCAGTAGCTCAATAAAATGAAATAACTTGGTCAATAATTGCTCACTTCAGTTTCTACCAACTTGGTGGGAACTTTTGCAAATGCTCAAGCCTGCTTCTCAGGGTAATAGCTGCTTGAAATGGATTGCATTTGGATGCTTTTAAGAGAGTACATAAGTCAAGTGCTTTTAACTTTCTAGATGCTTTCATATAAGCCATGGATGGTTCTGGATATGAAGTAACAACATTATCCTACCAGTTTGTCCAAGTCATCTTTGCCACTGGGGCTATTTTATCTGTTATGGGACTGTCAGCCTACCCTGAGGCTAATCCTATTATCGCAGAACTTTATGGTTGAAAGGGACCTACACCTGAAAAGGGATCCTCTCCATATCATTACTAGGGCAGCTAGGTGGAACAATAGATAGAACACCAGGTCATGGAGTCAGGACGACTTCTCTTCTTGAGTTCAAATGTGACCTCAGAAACTTACTAGCTGTATGAATTTGGGCAAGTCACTTAACCCTGTTTGCCTCAGTTACATCATCTAAAAAATGAACTAGACAAGGAAATGGCAAACCATTCTAGTATCTGCAAAAAAAAAAAAATCCAAATGGGGTTATAAAGAGTCAGGTGTGATTGAAACAACTCAACAACAACCACCATATCATTACTGACAAGTGGTTATGCAGCTTCTACTCAAAGACCTCCAGAGATAGTATTTCTCTGATATTTCAATGGGTCTTCAAGCTCATCATTATGGGTTCCCCCTCCTATGATAAAAACAATAGCAGGCAGCTAGGTGGCGCAGTGGATAGAGCACTGGTCCTGGAGTCAGGAGGACCTGAATTCAAATCTGGCTTCAGACACTTGGCACTTACTAGCTGTGTGACCCTGGGCAAGTCACTTAACCCTCATTGCCCTGAAAAAAAAACCCAACAACAACAACAACAACAACAAGAAAAAAAGAGAAAAATATTATTTAAAAAAACAATAGCAATAGTAGACATTTCTAGAGCATTTTAAGGTCTATAAAGTACTTTACCTACATCATTCCATTTGAAATTCACACTCAGGCTATGAGGTGATATCATCCATATTTTACAGATGAGGAAGTTGAAGTACAGAGAGGTTAAGTGACTTGCCCACAGACACATAGATATAGAGGTAGGATCTGAATCCAGGTCATTCTTTTTGAATCCTTATCCAGAATTCTTTCTCATTGTCCCCTGAGGCAGCTCATTTTGCTTTTGGACACCTCTAAGTGTCTTTCAAAGAAAGAAGGCCATCTGGGACTACTGAGGCAAATCTCTTTGAAGGTACTTCGAGAAAAAAGAGGGATACTATGAGAAGCTTGGAGAGGGAAAAAGCATATGTGTCTCATCTTCAAAGATATTTAACAGGATTATAGAGCTAGAGCTACAAGGGATCTTAATCTAGCCTAACCCCTCTTCTAACAGATAACAAAACTGAGGGACAGTGAGGTTAAATGACTTGCCCCAGGTCACACAGCCAAGGAAATGGCTGAACTGAGATTGGAACTCAAGTCCTGTGATTCCAAGTTTAGTGTTCTTTCCATTGTATCCTGGGTCCCTCTCTGATACACTAACCCATTTTTGTCACTACCCCATAAAAATAATAAAATTCTAATTTTAGAAAGAGTCCACTAAGGGTGCAGGAAAAGACTTGGAGACTGATCTAAAAGAAATGCCTGGAGGCTTGAGGGAGCAATGCTGGAGAAATCTAGTGTCCAGTGACACTAGAGAAATTTATGGAGCCAGTGTAACCTCCATGAACTTTGTAGATGATAGGAATCTTGTAAAATGAAGCTTCTTCAAGGTCATATTTGTGGTCATCTCAGGCTTGAGAGCTCTGAAGAAAGCCTCTTTGTGCTTTTGCTCTTTGGTTCATAGCAGAGATTTGCTATCATGTATACCTGAAAAAGGACAAGAAACCAGTGTGGCAACCAGTGAGTAAAGACCTCTGGGGAGGATGCCAGTCAGCATACTCAAACTGCATATTCCTTTCCTTTCATTTCTCTCTCTCTCTCTCT
Source organism: Dromiciops gliroides (assembly GCF_019393635.1). Lineage (NCBI taxonomy): Eukaryota > Metazoa > Chordata > Mammalia > Microbiotheria > Microbiotheriidae > Dromiciops > Dromiciops gliroides. The sequence continues at coordinate 159,126,409 of NC_057862.1, read as the reverse complement.
CTCTCTCTCTCTCTCTCTCTCGTGTGTGTGTGTGTGTGTGTGTGTGTGTGTGTGTGTGTGTGTGTATAAAATACAGACACACAAAGAAAAATGTAGCTTTTCCTTCCTTTAGATACAGATTGTAGTTACCCATTCTCATATTTGAATGCCAGGTAAGTGAGCTGTTACTGTAAACTGGATCATGCAGGTTAAAAAAACACAAAACAAAAAGAACCAAAACTTTCCTGCCTACATCTCCTCCAGTTTCTTCTTCATAGAAACCTGCTTTAAATGAATTCTATTGTGGGTCACTCACAGATTACCAGAATACAAGTCAGTTTTCATTCAGAGCTCTGACTACTGATCCATTTGATGTTTGCCAAGATTGGAATATCTGGAAATGCCTTGGTCACCATCATCCACAGTTCTCTTATTCCCATGATCTAAAATTCACTTTTGTGGCCAGAGGCATTTCAGTTCCAGGAATGAGCTCCTTTATTTCATGAAAAGGCCAGCTCCAGGGCAGGAATTGAGATCTCTTGCAGTCATTTTCATGAGAGGATTCAATAATGCTGAACAAAGATCCCATTTTAATTGTCTGAAAGAGTTTTATCAAAACCTAAAACCCTTATCTGATGATTCTGAGTCACTCTCAGGGAGATAGCCAGAGGTGAGGAAACACTAAGGGAAACTAAATATTCTCTTTTCATAAATCCCATAACCTAGTGAGAACATTTGGCTGCCTTCTAAATAATGACTTGATCTTTTTTTGTCACCTTCCGCCTCCCTCAAAGGGGCGGAAGGGCACAGGTGCCTGTGTAGGGTCTTATATACTCCTGTATGGTTCCCCAATGAACCAAATCTTAAGCAGTTTAACTTCTGTGCTTTAGACAAAGTATGCTTTGTTTCATCCAGGTTTGATGGACCATTTTATGTTTCTCATTTTTAGGAACCGAAATAACCTCTCTAGAGCTGAAAAGGATATCATGTTCTCATTCCTGGGATGAAAAAGCATTTATCCTGACACGTTATTTTTTTTTAAGTTCTCTGGTAAATGTAGTGTGAGGCAAAGGCATGACAAAGGTCACACAGACATGTTTTTTCTTATTCTTTGAGATAGCTTGTTTAGAGCAAAAAATAAAATAAAATAAAATTCACTTACCACAGGTGTGACTAATAAGAAAAAAACATTATAAAACTGAATTTACAAAACAAGTAATTCTCATTATAATGGGATTCTTCACATACACACAGAAGTATTCATTTCTGGGTTTCTCTAAATAGTAAACTACGCTACTCCAATTAAAGTTGGACTTAACCTAACAAAAATTCAATATACACATTTTTTCAAAAAACATTCCTCAATAAGGCATAGCTGCATTTCTTTGTATTATTTATTTATACACTTTAGATATAAACACATTTTTTTTTCAGTATGGTATGTAACAGAGGTTCAAGTACATCTCATTGCCCACAGACCTTCAGGAGTAGTTTCGTTTTGGTACCTTTGACCACCTGTCTCTCCCTCCCTCCCCAGCATCACCACCCCAGCAAAAAGAGTCGCTCTTTAAGAACAGTCATTGTTTGGTTTTCATTCCATCTTCATGTGCTTGCTGTTACAGAAGAAAAAAGGAAAAACATCTTCAGCCCAGCAGCATTAAACATTGATCCACACTTGGGAACCAGACATTCAGTGGGCAGAAGATGTTACAGCAAGGTTGCAGAAGAAAGTATTTTCACTTGGTTAGAATTATAAAGCACTTTTATCGTAGAGAACTCTGGATACTACATGGGGAAGTCACTTTTAATACTTACCCAGGCCAATATTCTAGGATTGAAAACAGAAACAGTTGCTGTTTGGTTACTTCTACATCTATTTTGTCTTTTGGAAACAAAAGAAGATGCTTCTGACCACATTGCTATTTATAAGTAGAATAACTATGGTTGATGAAGATAGGACTTCTCCAAATTCATAACATTTATCATAACAGGTACTTGTTAATTTCCTGTAATGAGTCTTACACTATCCTAGGAACACTGGGAAATACAGAAATAAAATACAAATATCTACTCTCTACATTTCTTGTACATACTCCTCCATGGATATATTTTCTCCTTCATTAGAATGTAAACTCCTTTAGGGCCAGAACTATTTTTGTTTTTTCTTTTATACTCAGTTCATAGCACAGTGTCTGGCAAATAGTAAATGCTTAACAAATGATTGACTTAACTAATTAATAGGTAGTTTAAGAAATGATTCCTGTTCTCAAGGAATCATAGGATCATAGATTTAGAGCTGGAAGGGATCTTAGAGGCCTTTTGGTTCAACCCCCTCATTTTACAAATAAAGAACTGAGGTTTAGAGGAGACACAGAGCTTGCCAAGGTCATGCAGTTCATAAATAGCAGAGCCAGAATTTGAACTCAAGTCCTCTGATTTCAAATCCAGTGCTCTTTCTACCTTAGTATGGTCCCAGACCAACACAGTATAGAAATTTATCTAATTGGGAAGACAAATGCATATATAACTATGGGCTAATGAATAATGATAGCTAGAATTTATATAGTGCTTTAAGGTTTGCAAAGCACTGTGATGAGTAAAATGTAATGTGTGGTCACCTTATTCCTGTCCCAAGTATAGGGAAAACTAGCTATGGTTTACTTATAAATTAGAAGCTTTAGCACCACATTTTGGCATTAAGCATTTATTAGTGAAAAAGAAAACATCTGGGTCAGAAAGCCAAGAAAAGATCTATCTAGCCTAGTGTCCTCAACTTCACCAGCCTGTTTCAGCAACAAACTTCCAGTCTAAACTTCCTCTGCTTCCTGAGGAGAGGCCTTCCTTCCATTCTGCTTCAAGCTAATTGGCTAGCATCACCCACATCCATTGGTTCACTGGACTTGAGGGTGGTCTCGTGTTGAGGTAGGCTAAGAACAACATCCTCTTCAGAGTCAGGCAGGTGTGGCTTCAATTGAATTAACTTTAAGTGGGTTAATCAGCGAAGTCAATCACTCTCAGTCAATCCAATCAGTCCAAATCAATCTGGGGCCTTTGGGCATTGGCAAAAGCCCATTATTTTCTTACAGCACTTTACAAATATCTCACTTTATACTCAAAGTAACCCTGGGATGAAGGTACTATCCCCATTTTTATAGATGAGGAGACTGAGATAAACATGTTCTTTGTCCCCATTTACACAGCCATTTAGAATATGATGCTAGATTTGGACTCTGATCTTCCTGACTCCAAGTCCAGTGTTCTGTCCATTGTACCTCTCATAAAAAAAGAATGATGAGCCAAGGACTAACCCTGAGGTACACCATAATAAGGAAATGGGAGGAGGAAGAGGAGCCAGTAAAAAAAATAGCAAAGGAGCAATCAGTGACAAAAAACAGGATAGGATGGTATCTTAGAAATCAAAGGAAAAGAGAATTTTAAAGAGGTTCCACAATGTCAAATGCAGCTATAAAATAAAGATTAAAAAAAAAAGTCCATTTACCTTTTCAGTGTAAAACTAGCCACTGTGGGGGCAGCTAGGTGGCGCAGTGGATAGAGCACCAGCCCTGGATTCAGGAGGACCTGATTCAAATCTGGCCTCAGACACTTGACACTTACTAGCTGTGTGACCCTGGGCAAGTCACTTAAACCCCAGTTGCCTCACTAAAAAAAAAAAAAAAGCAAAACAAAACAAAACTAGCCACCGTGGACCTCACTGCCTAAGACCACAGTTGTTCCATTTCACCCCTTTTTAGGGGTTCTCTCACACCTTTAAGCAGACTGGAGAATCTCTGCTCTCTTACCATTGGTTCCAGGCCCAACCAATAGTGTTCCTTCAAGTAGACAGGCTGTTTTCTATATCCCAGTTCCATTAGCAATTAACAGTCAAATTAGATTTTTACATAGAAATATTTACTTCAGAAGGTATAATCAGAAATATACAAATGTATTGCCCTAACCCATAGGTGGTATGCTCCTCCTCCTCCTGCCTTGTACCACCTTGGTCTCTGGGAAGGGGAAGGGAATTAGGTTTATAGCTTAGTTCCACAACTACAGAGAATAGTCCCAGTTCCAGCTCCAAAAACCCACTTCAAGTCCCAGACACTCTGGCTTCTCAAGGCTTCCATTCCAGGCTGCCTTGTTCTACTATCCCACCTGCAATCCTGGCGTCAAGCCCATAGCCATAGCTCAAGTTCCCGATCCTATGGGGATCACCTATGGCACCTAAAACTGAAGGCAAACAGAACAGAAATAAATACCCTCAGGCCCATTTCTTGGAGCCAGAGAAAAAGAGGGAAGAGGGGGAGCAAGTCCTTCTCTTCTCATCAGTTCAGTTCATGGAATACACGCTGTGAGTGAACTATTTTCTTCACTCTTTACACAAAACATTTAAGAATTGCTGAACAGAATGGTTGGGGGTTGGAAGGGACCAACTAGCTCAGTCTCAACAGTTTTAAAAATGCAGGCAGCCATTCGAAGGAGGTTACCCCCACTCAAGTGTTAGGAGACAACAAAGCTTCCATATTAGGGGATCTGAACATGCTCCAAAGGTCCCAGGGTCACCTCCACATTAGGCAAACTGAACATGCCCAGTCATGCCCAAGTTACATTCATAAAGTAATCATTAGAGGGGGCAGCTAGGTGGCATAGTGGATAAAGCACTGGCCTTGGATTCAGGGGGACCTGAGTTCAAATCCAGCCTCAGACACTTGACATTTAACTAGCTGTGTGACCCTGGGCAAGTCACTTAACCCTCATTGTCCTGCAAAAAATAAATAAATAAAGTAATCATTAGTAATCTTCAAGAGAGCAACCTCCCAGATCCAAGATGGGATATCAGAACATATTCTCAGAAACAGATCAAAAAAGTTGGGTCAATTTTCATCAGCAACTGCCACCCTCAAAATTGCTATCTTGAAGACCACTCTCCAAATATTTCCAGCCCCAAACAGATTCACACAAACACTAACCCACCTTGGAACTCTACTCAACCAGGGAAGAAAAGACCCTACACAACACTAAGTGTTTGCAAGAGGATGGATCCAAACAGGAGCTTCCCCAGTACTTTATCTCCTAGAGGTACCACTCTACTATAGTCTCTAGTGGCTGAAGAAAAGGCCAGGTATATTTTAACCAGCATATTCTTGTTGTTCACTATGCTTCCAGATGAGAAACGAGGCGCTTCAGGTGTGGGCACACTCTACCTTATGGGACAAGTTCCCAAGTTCTGCACTGTTGCCAAAATATGAGCCTTTTCTGCAGCTACTCAGACATGAGATGTGTATCTTACATGCACCAATTTGCCAACAACTTCTCCCGGCATCATTCTGTTGGCCTTTATCTATTTTGTCATTTTGTACTGTGCTGAGTGAGCCTAATATCCATCACAAAGGCTTCATTTGAAAGTGCATGTGAGGGCAGCTAGGTGGTGCAGTGGATAAAGCACAGGACCTGAATTCAGAGGACCTGAGTTCAAATCTGGTCTCAGACACTTGACACTTAACTAGCTGTGTGACCCTGGGCAAGTCACTTAACCCTCATTGCCCTGAAAGAAAGAAAGAAAGAAAGAAAGAGCATGTGAAAAACAGCACCAAATGAGAGGGAGTACCAGGGATGATGGTTCTATAATTAATCACAGAATCATGGATATAAAGCTGGAAGGGACTTCAGTGGTCATCTAATCTAATCCCTTCTTTTTAAGTGAGTTTTGAAGCTGGAGGTGAGTAAAAAGCACAATTCCATGCATAAGGATCAAACCAATGAAAAGGCGTGGAGATGGAGTGAATCTTTTATTGAGGAACCATAGAAAGGCCCAGAAAAAGGAATGAAGTAAAATAAGGCTGCAAATTATGTTGGGACCAGGCTGTAAGGGGCATTAAATGCTGAAAAAGACTTTATATTTGTTCCTAGAGATAATAGGAAGTCACTGGGGTTTGTTAACTCAGTAAGTTACTCAGAAAAGACTTACGGTAGGAAGACCAACTGGGAAACTATTTCAGTAGTCCCACCAAAAGATAATGTAAGCCTGAACTAGGGTGGTATCTATGTGAGTAGAAAGAAGGAAGCAGATTCAAGCAATATTTTTAAAGTAGAAAGAAGATTTGGCAACTAACTGTATCTGTGTTGGGGAAGAGTGAAGAGTTGAGAAAAATTTCCAAGATCCAATTCTAGGTGATTGTAAAAATAATGGTTTCCTTGATAGAAATAGGGAAATTCAGAAGATGGATTAGTTTTAGGGCAGAGATAAATTTTATTTTAGACATGTAGTTTGCGGTGCTCATGAGATATCAGGTTTTAAACATCTAATAGGAATTGGTGATGTAGAAATACCTGATAAGAGGTGGAAAATAGTCTTAACTCCAAATAGATACATCACTTATTCTATACTAATGATTGGAATAGATAGAAACCTCTGAAAAAGTCTAAGAAACAGGAGTATAATCCGTGCAGTGATGTATCAATATTTCCTTAAGCCAGAACAAGGAACCCTATCCCAGGTGGACTGACTTGGCAAGGATGTTTGTGATGCAGAAGGTAGCCTTCTTGCTTACAGACTTCACTGTCCAATAGGCTATCATAGGGACTTCCCTAGTTTTTACAGTCTTGTTGATTCTTGTATTTGTAATATTCTACTACTTCATATGCTTCTATGTTCCCGATCAGAATTTCTAAATTTCTACCTTATTGGTATATGGGCTTTGTATCCCATGTTTCTAGCCCCCAGTTAACCTAAGATAATTCATTATTAGTTGCTAGGAGGGGAAAGCCAGAACCTTCTATTTACCTCTTTCCCATTCCCAAAATCCATCCCTTGACACTAGGCAATTCAGAATTGTTAAGGGCTAAAATTCTAGCTAAACTGTCTAAAATATCTAATGAGTGGTCGCCAATCAATTACAAGCTTTAGCAAGAGTTAGACTTTTAAGCATTTATTAAGGAGAATAAGAATTTGGTAAAGAGAGAAAGGCCTAGATTCCTATCTATTAAAGGAGAGCACATTTCTAGCTCCCTTCTCCGCCAGAGTCCAGAGGAAAGAGCGCCAGAGTCCGCGCCAGTCTCTTCCATCCTCCTCCCACTAGCCTCGCGTCACTTCCTGACTCCTGGTCTTGCCCTCAAAGACCTTCCTTCATGGGCAGAACTCTTCTACAGTAAGTATCCAGCAGGTGGCGTTTATTCCATCGTTACAGTCCCCCCTGTTGTTCCTCAAGAAACAAAATGTTTCCTTGACGGAACAGTAAAAAGAATATAATAACTATGCTAACTAATAATATGTGAAACAACAATATAGAAAAAGAAGAGAGGAAAGAAGTTTTTGTCCAGAGGGGCGATTTTTTTTGTCCTCATGAACCGACGCTTTGACATATAGTCTTGCAAAGGGAGGGCCTCTGCAGAGAGTACATGTTACAGATAGGTGTATATTATAACAGAAAGAGAAAAAAACACAAAAACAACAAATCAAAACTGTTCATTTAAAGTCTCTGAAAGTCTTTTCTCAGATGTCCTCTAGGTAGTAGTCATGGAATGGAAGTCTTTTCAGGGGTTGAGGTGCTGGATGCTACAAATTGAGCTTAACACAACTTTAAAATAGCTTTGTCAATAATCAAATCAAACAATGAAAGTTCTCAAAAACATGTCTAAGGGAATTCAGAATCTTAGTTGTTACACATGAAACATATAATAAAACAAAATTGAAACATTCTTTAAAATTATAATATTACTATAGTCCCCCCCTTATGGAGGGTAATTGAGAAGACAATTGCTGCGATATTAATTATTAAAAATAATTTTTTTATCTTTGTTTCATCACTTTTTGCATCATCCTGCCTAATTAACTCATGCCATTATGAGAAATTAAAAAATCTAATATAATTGGTAACAGGTGTCAAGGCCAAATTCAACACTGTATTTATCATGACACCTGAGATAATTAGGGGGTTACCATAAAGAAACAGAGAAATGATGGGATATGAGCATTCCCACACTTGAGCAATATATACGCCCATACAGTATGCCAGGCTTAAAATAGGTGGATGGAATATATGTCCATGCCACCGGAACATATTGGAAGAAACAATGTGTCAGACTTAATCAGATGCATGGGATTGAGATGTCCATGCATCAGGCATATAGGAGGGAGCATAGAAGCCAGGTGTAGAAGTGAGATGGGTGTGGATCAACTACTTCCAGTCATCTGTACAATATTGTGGGGAAAAAAAAAATAAAATATTAAACCAAGAGAATCCAACCTCAACAATTGTCAAAAGCCGTTCCCTCGGCCATACCTTGACTTCATGCATGGTCTCCCTCATGTGACAGTTCAGGTCTCGCTCTTGCATGTATTCCTCTTGTGATTGATGGCAGCTTGGTCAACTGGCATCTGATAACTCAGAATAAGGCAATTAATGTCTTAAATAGATAAGTTCCATAATCCAAGTCTCATATGGATTTAAAAATTGAGGATAATAAATGATTGCAAAAAATGTGAATACATCTTGACTCAGAATATAATATATAATTTATGCAACAATTTCAAATAATACCTTTTTTTTACTTAGCATACAATTACTTTTTTGAAAAATCTGAACATATTTAAATACAAGTTAAAGCACAAACACAATCTCAAAGACAAACTTTTACAAAGTTCCCCTCTTTTTTTTTTTTTTTTGGAATATGCTTATCAAAATAATAATTCTAGAATCAATTTACACTTGCCATGGCAAACATTTGCTAGGGAAATGCTTTAAAGAGTTTGATCAAATAAACAGTTGAGAAAAAATAACAAAAAACAAAACAATCAGAATATGGGTAGCACAATACTCCCTAGATTAACATTGTATTATGAAATCAAAACCATCTTGCAATGTTTCAAAATTAGAGAGATGAATAAATAGAAAAAAATACACACGGAACAATAAAAGACAATGAAATTCAAACTAGGGAAATCTAAATGAATATGAACTTAATATTAATAAGAGTATTATAAAATATAAACTTGATCACATGACTATAAAAAGCTTTTACAAATATTCTCCTTGTTTTAAAACTAAGTATAAGGACACAATCTCAAAAGCATTTAAAATCTCTATGAAAATAAACCTATACATTAATTCCAAAATGTATATGTAATAGCATAGAAATCCTATGTAACACTCTGAACTGACATTAATACTCTGAGTAAAAGTTAGAACACTTTTGATTCCGATATCTAAAATCCCCAATACTCATATCAATACCTTGCTGCTTACTTCTACATTTCTGTAAAAATATGTACCCTTCCATGGCAAAAGAAGCGGAGTCTTGACTATGGAGATGATTGTCATTCTTATTCAGCTTAAGTTTTTCTTCTTTAACCCCTCTATATTGTCTGTCGGGCTTTTCACCATACAAACGCTTTATAAGATTACTAATTAAAGACAAAAGCAGGTTAGCAAAATTATGAACAAATCGAGCATATCTGGAATTTAAAGGGTTTTCTAAGGTTGCCTCAGAAGCACAGCCATGCTGGGAAAGGGCTGAGCCTGAAGCTGCAAATGTAGGTAGAGAAAGTTGAGCATGTGCATCAGATCTCTGGACTTCCCAGGCAGGGGAAACTATGGGCTTGGCCATGGGGGGAGTAGAGGGTGGGGTCTGGAGAGGAGGGGAGGGACCAGAGCAATTTGAATCAGACTTGATCTTGAACTCAGGCCTGGATTCCTCTTCCCCCACTTTGCCTCCAGGTGCTAGGGGATTAAAAGCTTCTAGAGGGTGGGTCATTGCCTCCAGGCATGCAAAATTAGAGCAACAATTACTGTTAGAACTGGGAAAAGCTGCGGGAATCTCTTCAGGTTTCTCTGAAAAAGCATGGTTGGGAGAGGGAGAGATATTTCCTCCTGTGAGTAAGTTGCTGGCTCTTTTAACAAAAATAAAAAGAAAAATAGAAAATCCACAAAAACAAAGCATTAACATGATCTTATCTCCCATTTGTCTGGTTAAACAGACTAAAATCAAAAATAGGGTAATTAGGGAGTTTAAAAGGTCCATTTGAAAAAATTTAAAGGAAAACACAGCCAGTGTGCCAGGACTTAGCAGTTAAAGGGAGAGGGAGGGGAAATTTCTTACCCAACCAGAAGATCAGAAGACTGAGGTTTAGCTTTCCTCTTCGTGGTCAGCCATCTGTTAAGGGCTAAAATTCTAGCTAAACTGTCTAAAATATCTAATGAGTGGTCGCCAATCAATTACAAGCTTTAGCAAGAGTTAGACTTTTAAGCATTTATTAAGGAGAATAAGAATTTGGTAAAGAGAGAAAGGCCTAGATTCCTATCTATTAAAGGGAGAGCACATTTCTAGCTCCCTTCTCCGCCAGAGTCCAGAGGAAAGAGCGCCAGAGTCCGCGCCAGTCTCTTCCTTCCTCCTCCCACTAGCCCGCGTCACTTCCTGACTCCTGGTCTTGCCCTCAAAGACCTTCCCTTCATGGGCAGAACTCTTCTACAGTAAGTATCCAGCAGGTGGCGTTATTCCAATCGTTACAGAATTAACAGGTAACCTGAGTGCAGAGATTTCTTGGCATAAAATCCAGGGAAGGAGTATAACTTTTAAAGTGAATAAAATGGAGTAAAAGAACTTATCTTTGTCAAGAACACCTCAAATGAGGTCACAAAGAGTTGGACATGACTGAGAAATGTCTTGGAATGAACTCCATGTCTGCTTTAATAAAACAGAATGCTTACTAGCTAGAGACATAGGATTACTCAATTTCTTTAATTTCTTTTAGTGTTTTTATTTTATATTTACTTAATATTACACTTTTTAATTTTTTGCTAAATAACCTTTTGTTGTTGATCAGTCATTTGAGTTATATCCAACTCTTCATGAACCCATGTGTGGTTTTCTTGATAAAGATACTGGAGTAGATTGCCATTTCCTTGAGTTCCTTTTATAGATGAGGAAACTGAAGCAAACAGGGTTAAGTGACTTGCCCAGGGTCACACAGCTAGTAAGTGTCTGAGGCCAGATTTGAATTCAGGAAGATGAGTCTTCCTGACTCCAAGCCCAGCAATCTACTCACTATGCCACCTAGCTGCCCTGAGTAAAAGAATAACTCTGTTCTAAAGTATCTAATAAAGAAAATTCAGCATATCACTGATGAGTACATTGTCCTAAGAGTTAACATTTAGACCTTTGCTTCACAATTTAAACCATATTATTCATAGTGAGAAATTGGTAGGCTAGACCCCACAGATCCCATTTAAAAGGAAAAGCCTCAAAACATAGAGATCCACATGGTATGTACTTACTGGTATATCATTCTGTCTGATTCTGGAATTCTTTTCCATCAGTTAAGTTAATTTAAATAATGTTAATTTACATTCAAGCAAACATTTCAGTGCTTCCCTGTTAACCTGGTAATATTATATAATGGGTCTTCTTGAGATCACAGAGCTAAAGCTACAGGGGAGCTCAGAGGACATTAGTCTAGCCCCCATTTTATAGATGAGAAGACCGAGGCCCAGAGACTGAAGTGACTTACTTGTTCAACATCACACAAATGGTAAGCATCAAAGGGAAGGCGGAAACGCAAGTCCTCTGACTCCAGACCACAGTGCATGTAGTTTTCACTATATCATGCTGTTCTACCTTCTTTCATGCTTCTCCTCCCCAGAAATGCAGGGGCTGCTTAGGACAATTTTACATTCACTGTTTAGAATACCACTTGCCACAAGTGCTGTGCTCACCACAGAATTTTTTTCCCTCTAGTTTACCATTACCAGTTCAAGATCCAATTCATCATACAAACTGAGAAACCCATAGAGCCGACCTTCACCATGACTCTAATTGGGACTAAACAGGACACTCACAACCTTCCCATCACTTTGTGAGTATGAGATGTGTTTCCACTGGATAGTAATGAGATGTACCAGGATTGGTAACTTTCCTTTCAAGTATTAGGCTAGAAACAATTCATAAAATACTATGATATTCCTGGGCGAATCTCTTAACTGCTCAGTGCCCAAGCAACTCTCCAAGCTATAAATTATAGATGGATTGTATTAGAGGAAAGAGTTTCTATACTGTGAGGTCCTTCCACCGAGAAAACCACAGGTCATAACCAAAAAAAACAAAAACAAACAAACAAAAAAAGACTAAATATATCATCTTCTTCCCAACCCCCAACAATTAAATAGCATAGGATAGAAAGAGGAAGATGGTGGGAAACAGACCATTTTATTATTTTTTTTTAAAGTATACTGTATTCTCTTGCACTCAGTTAACCACTCCAATGGGAAGCTAAGCTATTCTGACCATGTCCACTTGCAGGCATAGAACCTCAGAGGAAATAGCCTTGGAATTCCTTGCCTTGCAAAATGAGAGCTATAAAATGGCACCACTTGTCAGATAGTAAAACATTAAAAAAAATAAAAATTTCTAGACAGTTCACATTGCTTACAAATAACTTGATTATACCTGACTTTCTTTTATACAATTGCAGGGTTGAAGAAATCACAGGCAATAAAACCTACTCTTTTCTCATCACACTGGATTTGGATATTGGAGAGCTGACAATGATCAACTTCACATGGAAAAAGACTGCAATGTGGGCAAATGTCTGGGACACCTTCCACACAATAATTCCCTGGGCCACCGGACCACACCATCCACAGTTTATGATAAAGCAGATCCGAGTCAAAGCAGGAGAAACACAGAAAAAGTAAGTGAATGGGTAGTTAGAATGCTAACCTCTTGTTTTGTGTTAGAAAGCACTTTAACACCTCGAAAGATGATTTTATCATTCAATCTCAAAATAGGTTTCATTTTGGGGGGGAAAGCATCTAGTCCCAGGCATGATGAGTGACCCAAGCATCTACTAAAATAAACTTAAAATTTGAAAGATAATTCATTCCCCATTAACTTTTTTAAATTGGGGTTTTTCTGAGGAAGGAGAAAAGGGCAATGTTTAAGTTAGAAAATATTTTAAAAGTATGAATAAAATTATTAAGATAAGATATCCTGAAGAGAATTATTGAGATGTAGCAATTAATTAGATATGTGGGATGCAAGAGAGGGAGGAGGTGGCCAAGCTTAATGGATAGAGCACTGGACCTGGAGTCTGGAAGATCTGGATTTGAATCTCATTTCAGGCATTTATTAGCTACATGACTCTGGGCAAGTCACTTAACCTGTGTTTCTTTGTAAAATGGGAGGGTTAGAGTCAATGACTTCTAAGGTCCTGAGGAGCTCTAACTCCATGATCCTATTAGTCAAAGATAACCATAGGTAATTGGAAGAATGGTGGTAGAATTGAGGGACATAGGAAAAGTCAAGAAGAGGAGTTTTGGGTGGGGATGAAAATAAGAAGTTTCACTTTAGCAACATTAAACTTGAGAAGGTAGTGGAATAATCAGGTGGAGCTGCCCAGTAAATATCTGTAAATCTAGTCTGGAACTCAACAGGGGTGAGGGCTAGAAATGTAGACTTGAGAATTTTCTAAATATAGTGATAGTTGATGCTATGTGGAGTAGATGAGATCACCAAGAAAAAAGAAATAAGAAAAGAATGGCATGAAGAAATGCCTTTATTATTAGAGTTCAGGGAGAAGGAGCCAGTGAAAAGTGACAGGGAAGGGAGGTTAGTGGCAGGAATAGAATTAGGCAGTTGTAGTACCACTCAAGTCAAGGGTAAAGAGAATATTAAGGGTCAAAAAGATCAAATGCAAGGGAAATTCCATCAAATATCTAAGATCTTATTAAAACAGGAGATAAAGGGATCTGCTGTGAAAGCATGAGGGTGTCTACGGCATTTGTCTAGGGATTTGAGGGGGAAAGAGGTGCTTTTGGGAAAATGTGGTAAGAAATGATGTGATAAGTATGAAAGGACTTCTGAGCAATAGAGTCCAGCAGAAGTTATATCAGTGGATCTCCAATCTCATTAATGTAGTTACTCTTCCAAATGAAGCAGAACACAACCCAGTGATACTTTCTCATTGTTCGAGTTTTACTCATGTCCTCTCATAACTCCCATCCCCAAGAAAGTCTACCCAATATGTTGGGGACTTTCTTCTATACACTGCCAAACATTCTAAACACAAAAGCCTTATTGGGGTTTATGCTGAGGATCTCTCCCCATGTTTTTCCAGGCCAGATAATGGGAATCATCCCACCAGTATCTGTGCTTATTAGAATGGCACTACTGTGAACTATACTGTGGTTGTGTGAGAAACGAGCTTACCCTTCAGGAAGATGCTGACCCCCTGTAAATGCTTACACACCTCTTGGTGCAACAATATTCTAAAGAAAATTACTTTACTTCAAAAAGGCAACTTCATATTCCTCTAAAGGCATGGAGAAAGATTCCCAAGCAAAATAACAATATACTTGGTTCCTATGGTCTCCCCATCAAGTCCCAAGGATTCCCTTATACCCAGACACATTTGTCACAGAAACAAAGTGCAGTCAGCCTTCCTAGGGGATAGGTTGTTCTCTCCTAGAATGACAACCCCAGGGGTGAGGCTGTCCTGCACAGAATCCTCTTTGCCCACACCCCCTCCCTAATTTTTTTCCGAGTTTCATCTAACTGTGGCTCTTCCTGCCAACCACAAGTTAATAAAATGTGACCTATTCACCACTATTCTAGTAACTCCATAAGAGTAGGAGCTGTCTCATTTTTGGATTTGCATACTCAGTATTTGGCATCTAATAGAGGTTTAATAAATGCTTGTTGGTTGGTGCTCAAGATAGCTGTATTTGGGAAGAGATAATTTCCTTTTTTTTTTTAATGGAAAGCACTAGCACAATCACTTTTACTCAAAGCTTCTTCTAGCTTTAGCTTTTTTTCTTTCTTTCTTCCTTTCTTTTTTCTTTTGAAGCCCACTTCTGAGATTGTCTTTAGTAGTGATGAAAAATAGCTAGTTGCTAATTTACAAATTATAAACTTTACTGATCCTCGAATTTCTCTACAATGAACCTAACATAATAGATTTGTGTCCCAGGTCTCTTATCCAATTACATTCTAGGATTATACTTAATACTTAACCTCCCTGTGTCTCAGTTTCATTTATGAAATAGAGATAATAATAGCACTCACCTCATAGGGTAGTTATGAAAATCAAATGAGTTAACATGCATAAAATACATAGCAAAAATCTAAAGTACTATATAAACGTTTATTAGCTATTATTGTTTGATCTCAATGCAATCCAAAATGGCAGTTACTAAGCACATATTATACAATCTCCCAACATATTATTTACATTATTAATTTTTGAAAATTAAACTGAATTTCTTTTCTTATTACATTTCATCATCCTTATTTGACTTTTTGGCCTTAAGCTTGTATAGCTCCTTACCCTAGTCCTTTCATAGCAGGCAAAAATCATCATTATGATTTTTGAATTGAATCATTATTATGATTCAATGGTTTTGTGGAATTTTGGACACTACTTGTGATTTCATCAGTGTAAGGATCTCCTAGAAAGAACTTCCTCTACCAATTGTGCAGATTGACATTCTGTCTGCAATTGTTAATCCTGGAGGTTGTCTGGTAACACTGAGAAGTTAATGCACTTGCCTATGGCCATATATAGCCAGTATGTGTGGAAATGGGATTTAAATTCAGGTCTTCACAATGCCAAGTGCTCCATCTACTGCACTATGCTACCTCTAGAGTACCTTGAGTTAAAAGATGGTACAAGTTCCATTTCTTATTGTTAATTCAACTGAAGTATAACTGAGGAACCAAGTTTATTTAATACACTGGTGGTTTTAAAATTTAGCTTTGTATTTGTTAAAAACAGTCTTCTTTGGGCTGGATAGACAACAGGGTAAAATTACTTGGAGAACTAGCAATCAATTACTGAGTGAGTACCAACCATGTGCAACATACAGAATATAAGAGAGGTAAGATACTCTTGCCTGATGGAACTTTACATTGACATTGACAAACTTTGAGTACATCTAAAGAAAAGAGACCAGAATGGTAAAAGGTCTGAGAAACCATGTCACATGAAAAGTGGTTGACAAATGTAGGGATGTTTTAGCCTTAAGGAAAGATTCAGAGGGAAGGTGATAGCTTTTCACATATTGAAAGGCCATCATGTGATTCCAAAGGAACAAAGTAGAAGTTGAGTAGGAATTACAGGAAAGTCCTTAGATGGGTTGCTTTTACTTACTTGGATTTTATTTTTCTTTCAATTTATAAAAATATTTGCAAATTTTATAATGTAAATACTGAACAGAACAAGGTAATAAACTGTATCTGAAAATAAACACTTTGCTTTATGTTTTCTGTTTAGAATGACATTTTGCTCTCAAAATATGGATGATGTACAGCTTTACCGAAACCAAGAAAAAACCTTTGTGAGATGTGAAAAAGGGTCAAAAACACAGAAGCAGAAATTGAGATGAGCCTGAATGAAGATCATGAAGAATAAATTTATACTTACTGATATAGTATAATAACTTCCCCAGTCAAAGTTTGAGTCACGCATAGAACATGAATAAAAAATAAATTTTTCTTAGAGGAGGGAGAGGTATTCTTCATTGTAATAAATAGTGCTTTTATATCCATTATATAGATCTTCAGATATGATGATGATCAATTGTTTCAATCGTGTCCAACTCTTCATGACCTCATTTGGGGTTTTCTTAGCAAAGATACTGGAGTAGTTTGCCATTTCCTTCTCCAGCTCATTTTACAGATGAGGAAACTGAGGCAAATAAGGTTAAGTGTCTTGCCCAGGGTCACACTGCTGTTAAGTGAAGCCAGATTTGAACTCAGCAAAATTCCTAACTCCAGGCCCCACACTCTATCCCCTGTGCCACCTAGTAACTAAAAATTTCCCAATATAATCTGAATGTTAAGGGCTAAAATTCTAGCTAGTCTGTCTAAAATATCTAATGAGTGGTCGCCAATAAATTATAAGCTTTAGCAAGAGTTAGACTTTTAAGCATTTATTAAGGAGAATAAGAATTTGGTAAAGAGAGAGAGAAAGGCCTAGATTCCTATCTATTAAAGGGAGAGCACATTTCTAGCTCCCTTCTCCACCAGAGTCCAGAGGAAAGAGCGCGAGAGCAAGCGCCAGTCTCTTCCTCCTCCCACTCGCCCGCGTCACTTCCTTTTCCAAAGAAAAGACTCCTGGTCTTGCCTTCAAAGACCTTCGCTTCATGGGTGGAACTCTTCTACAGTAAGTCTTCAGCAGGTGGCGTCATTCCAATCGTTACATGAATAATTATGATTTGGCTAAAAAATCCATTCAAAACCACATTTTATCTGGGGAATGGGCTACCAAATGTTGTAACAATTTGGATAATTACTATAAATATTTCACTGAGATTAAACAACACATTAAGACAATTTGACATTATATCCTCACAGACTTAGCTGTTCATAGTACATTTTATTTAAATAAATTACAAGTTTGTGTAAACAGTAATTTACCATCTATGACTCCAAGAGCCTTTTTATACCTTATGACCCCATTTTTTTTTCACCCATCAGAAAACTCCCAACACAGGGCTCATTGTCACTGTTTCCTTCTTTTCCATTTTCTTAATGCTATGAATTCTCTATTCTCTGCTAGATCCAACCATCCTGCTTGAAGGAGAAAATGCAGCTTCTCTCCCTTACCTTCCCTAAAACAGAATACAACCTCTCTTTATTTTTTCTCCCTTCTTTTAAGGGCTTAGTACCATACCAGCTCTAAGATACTGTAGCACATGCATCAGCCACACCCTGGTAAAACTGTCTCAGCAGATGGGTCAAACCAGGTTGAGGGTAGATCTCAAACCCATCAGTAAGATAGGGTGATGTCTACCATAAGCATATGAAGACTTCCCCTGACAGAATAGGTTGATGAGAGGCAGCTAGGTGGTGCAGTGGATAGAGCACTGGCCCTGGACTCAGGAGGACCTGAGTTCAAATTCTGCCTCAGACACTTGACACTTGCTAGCTGTGAGACCCTGGGCAAGTCACTTAACCCCAATTGCCTGACCAAAAAAAAAAAAAAAGAATAGGTTGATGAGAACAATTTGTTCCAATGGCTGAAGCAGATACTGTGGAACACTTAGAACTTGGTTAGAAATCAAATATGTTAAGGTCATCCACTGTAACTTGGGCCATCACCAGTCATCCTAACTTTTGTCTTGACACTGGACTGCGAGGACTCTGAAGTGAGGCTGTTTACACTGTGCACCTAAATTATGTTCACGCTCAAGTCAAGACATTACCCCATAATGTCACTGGTCATCTTTGAAGACAGATGAACTATGCTTTACAGCAAGATACAGTAACAAATGGAGGAAAGTTTTACTTTATAGAGATTTTATTTAAGTTGGTCATGGGTATTAGCTACAATGGACTAGGACTTCCTCTTTTACAGTTCCTGCTTCCTTCCTAATTAACACTATTTTGCCAGGTGTCCTCAGAGTCAGCCACTCCTGATCTGGGCTGGGTCCTAGGGTTCTAGGTGATAGATTAGATTATAAGGGTGTCAAATGTCCTTGGGTCTTCTAGAAGCCACTTCCCCAATCCTTAATCTCAGGTATAGTAGGATGCAGAGTCAGAAATGTTCTCTTTTATTTCTGAAAGATGAGTCTTGATTCATTTGCCTAGCTGTAATATTGGAAGAAAGTCTTTGTTTTTCTAGATCCCTAGCCAAGAAAGATTTTTTCCTCTCCATTTAGAAAAATATCTAAGGTTATTTGGGAAATGCTGAGGTTTATGATAAAATACATGATTTTTTAAAAATGGGGTAATGTGTTTTCTTTTTTTTTTTTTAGTGAGGCAATTGAGGTTAAGTGACTTGCCCAGGGTCACACAGCTAGTAAGTGTTAAGTGTCTGAGGTCGGATTTGAACTCAGGTACTCCTGACTCCAAGGCCAGTGCTCTATCCATTGTGCCACCTAGCTGCCCCTGTACCCCCCCCCCCCGCACAATCTACTTTGAGTCCATAAGCAACACTTTTCTCTGCCACATACTCTGAAGCTGCCTCCTCACTTGGGTGACTTTCTCTGAACCCATGATAGATCAGTGTGTCTTTCTGCTCCTAGTTGGATGCGTTATTTCCTAGTGGTCTGAGAAACTTTGTTCACCCGCCTACTGGTACAGGTAAAGGAGTCTGCCTCCACAGAGAATTTTTGAGCCTAGCACCCTCAACTTCTGAACTGGCACTGCAGATATTTACCCAACTATTTAAGTATACCCAAGAGGTATGTCTGGGTTGTTTTCAAAACCAATTATATACTCTTGACCCAAATTAAAGAGGTTTACACCTAATAGGATCACAAAGCACAGACATATCTTATTTACAAATTAAAACTTCATCATTTGTGATTGTAGAAAAAATTCCTTAGTACCAACTTTATACTTTGTTATTACATTAAACTGAGGTAGGAAGAGAAACTCTCTCTTAAATTGTCCTTATTCTTCAACAATAAAAAAAAAACATATTACTTAAGATGATACAGGTGGGAGGCAGCATGATAAATCATATGGAGGACAAGTCTTGAAAATAGGAAGCCTAAGGTACAAATTTCACTTCTGACACATGCTGCCTGTGCAAACCTGGGCAAGTCAGTCAACAAGTGTGTCAGGCAACATGCTATTTTTAAATTCCTTTTTTATCTTTAAATATCTTTAAAGTTGTCATTTATTCATAATATTCTTTTTAAATTTTGAGTTCCAAATTCTCTCCCTCCTTCCCATACTCTTACCTACCCACTGAGAAGGAAAGCATTATATCAATCATATATGTGAAATCATGAAAGATATATGTTCATATTAATCATATTTCAAAAAAGTAAGAAAAATAAAGTGAGAAAATTATATTCCAATTTGCATTAAGTTCATCAGTTCTTTCTTTGAAGATGGATAGCATTTTTTTAAATCATGAGTCCTTTGGAATTGTCTTGGATCATTGTATTGAACAGAGTAACCAAGTCTTTGCCAGTTGATCATCATTACAACATTGCTATTACTCTGAACAATGATTTCCTGGTTCTTCTTACTTCACTTAGCATCCATTCATCTAAGTCTTACCATGTTTTTCTGAAACTGCTCCCCTTGTCATTTCTGAAGCACAATAGTTCCCTATCACAATCATATGCCACAGTTTGTTCAGTCATTCCCCAATTGATGATCATTCCCTTGATTTCCAATTCTTTGCCACCACAAAAAGAGCTGTCATAAATGTGTGTACTTATAGGTCCTTTTCATTTTACTTTGAGCTCTTTGGGATATAGACCTAATAGCTGTATCACTGGGTCAAAGAGTATGCAGAGTTTCATATCCCTTTGGGCCTAGTTCCAAATTGTTTTCCAAAATGATTGGACCAATTCACTACTTCATCAGTTTATTATTTTTCCCCTCATCCCCTCCAGTATGTCATTTCTGATAGGTGTGAGGTGGTACCTTAGAGTTGTTTTAATTTGCGTGTCGTTCTGACCAATAGTGATTTGGAGTGTTTTTCATATGACTATAGATGGATTTGATTTCTTCTTTTGAAAACTGTCTGTTTATATCCTTTGACTACTTGTCAATTGGAGAATGGCTCTTATTTTTATAACTTAGTTCTATACTCAACATATATTTGGAAAAATAAGGCCCTTATCAGAGAAACTTGCTATAACATTTTTGATATTACTTTATTGTCTATGAGTACTTCTTAGTAAAATGTAGTTTCTCTGATTCTCTCTTTTAATTAGGGCTATTTTTGCTCTTCTTTCATCTGAGATCATGATTGCTTCAGTTTTTGGGGGGTTTTTTTGGTGAGGCAATTGGGGTTAAGTGACTTGCCCAGGGTCACATAGCTAGTAAGTGTCAAACGTCTGAGGTCACATTTGAACTCAGGTCCTCCTGAATCCAGGGCCAGTGCTCTATCCACTGTGCCACCTACCTGCCCCTCAGTTGTTTTTTAAAAAACAATTCAGCTGAACCATATTAGATTCTGCTCCACCCTTTATTTTAACTCTGTGTGAATTTTTCTATTTCAACTGTGTCTTGTATAAACAACATATTTTGGGGTTCTGGTTTCTAATCCATTCTAATATCCAATTTTCTTTTATGAGTGAGCTCATCCCATTCATATTTGCAGTTATGATTACTGTGTATTTCTTTCTTATTCTCTTTTGAAAAGCCTGTCCCTCCTCAAAAGTTTATTTGACATCTAAGAATTGCTTCCCTTAATCTGTCTTCACTTTTATCATTCCCCCCAACATCACTATCACTTTTTCTTATCCCCTCCTCCTATTTCCCGATAGGGTAAGTTACATCTCAATACACATAACTGAGTGTGGATACAATTGCTTCCCTCTTTGAACCAATTCTGATGAGAATGAGGTTCAAGAATTGCTTGCCACCCCACCCTTTTTCCTCTCCATTATAAAAATTCTTCCTTGCATACCTATGTGAGAAAATTTTCCACATTCTACCTCTCTCATCTTCCTTCTCTCAATACAACCCTCTTTTTTACCCCTTCATTTTTTTGATCATTCCAATATAAGCAACTCACAGCCATGTCCTCTGTGGAAATAAACTCCTTTTAACTGTCCTAATAATGATAAAGTTCGTAAGAGTTACATGTATCATCTTCCACTGTAGGAAGGTAAACAGTTTAACTTTATTGAATTTGTTGATTGCTCTTTTATGTTTTTATGCTTTTCTTTAGTCTTCTTTTTGAATGTCACATTTCCTATTCAGTTCTGGATTTTTCATAAGGAATGCTTGAAAGTTCTCTATTTCACTAAATATCCATTTTTCCTCCTGAAGGATTATACTGTTTTACTGAGTAGGTTTTTCTTGATTATAGTCCTAGCTCCTTTGCCTTCTGGAATATCATATTCTAAGCCCTCCACTCTTTTTTTTTTCTTTTTAGTGAGCCAATTGGGGTTAAGTGACTTGCCCAGGGTCACACAGCTAGTAAGTGTCAAGTGTCTGAGGTCACATTTGAACTCAGGTCCTCCTGAATCCAGGGCCAGTGCTCTATCCACTGTGCCACCTAGCTGCCCCAGCCCTCCACTCTTAATGCAGAAGCCACCAAATCTTGTGTGATCCTGACTGAAGCTCCACAATATTTGAATTGTTTTTGTCTGCTTGAAGTATTTTCTCTTTGAACAGAGAGCTCTGGAATTTGGCTATAATATTCCTGGGAATTTTCATCTTGGAATTTCTTTCAGGACATGATTGGTGGATTCCGTCAATTTCCATTTTAGTCTCTGGATTCAAGATATCTGGCAGTTTTCCTTGATAATTTCTTGAAATATAATATCTGGCTTCCAGGTAGTCCAATAATTCTTAAATAATCTCTCCTCACTCTTTTTTATTGGTCAGTTGTTTTATCAATGATATATTTGACATTTTCTTCTATTTTTTCATTCCTTTGACTTTGTTTTATTGTTTCTTTATGTCTCATGGAATCATTAGCTTCCATGTGCCCAATTCTAATTTTTAAGGAATTATTTTCCTCAGTAAGCTTTTGTAACTCTTTTTCCATTTGTCCAATTCTGCTTTTTAAGGAGCTGTATCACTCTCATTTCTTTCCTTGATTTTCCTTCTACCACTATTATATATCTTTCTTTAACACTTCCAGGAATTCTTGTTGGGCTTTTTTGTGCTCCTGTTTTGTTCTTTTTCAGTGCTGTCAAGATGGTGTGATCCTAGAAGAGGTGCAGTCACTGCTTTCCTGGTCTACATTCTGGTTTTTACCCAGGAAGGGTCTCTGGTCTCCTGCAGCCAAAAGTACTGGCACTCTCTTTGCCTTGAAAGTGAAACCAGGGTCCCTGCTCCCTTTTGACCAACCCCCCAGTGCTCCTCTCTGCCCTTGAACTATGACCCAGAACTGCAGATGGGAAATAAGAATTGCCAATCAGTGCCAGCTGTATCCAGTGTCAGAAAAGGGTCTTCTGTAATATTTTTCCGACCAGTTGTCTAACCCCCTTACTGTCCCTGGGCTGAGAGTTCCCAAAGCTGTTGCTACCACTGTAGCCACAATTGCTGTCACTGAGAGTGTGAACTCTACATAGGCTTCCCTCCAGGTATCATAAACTTCTGCCAACCGCTTAAGTTTTTCCTAGGCCAGAAAAATATCTCATCATGATCTTTGTTTGTTTGTTTGTTTTTGTTTTTTGGTGAGGCAATTGGGGTTAAGTGACTTGCCCAGGGTCACACAGCTAGTAAATGTTAAGTGTCTGAGGCCAGATTTGAACTCAGGTCCTCCTGACTCCAGGGCCAGTGCTCTATCCATTGAGCCACCTAGCTGCCCCACCATGATCTTTTATTGGCTATGCTGCTTCAAAATTTGATTTGAGGCATTAAAGTTGTTTGGAGGAGAATGTTAAGAGTCCAGCAGGGTTGACTTAAATCCACCATCTTGGTTCCTCCAATTGCCCAATGTGCCATTTTTACTGGAGAAACAGAGTCTCTGCCTTCTATGAACTTATGTCCTAATGATGAAGATTTTATTTTTATGTGTGTGTGTATGCATATGTGTATGTGTGTACATATATGTATGTGTGTGTAGATATAAAACCAGGAACATAAAGGATATATAGGCAATCTGAGAAAGGAAGGCACTAGGAAATAGGAGAAAGGCCTCCTACAGAAGATGGGATTTGAGCTGAATCTTGAAAGAATCCAGAAAAACTAAGAGGCAGAGGTGATAGCATTTCAGGCTTGGGGAACAACCAGTGCAAAGGGACAGGAGCCTGTCCCTCTTCAAGAAACTCCAGGTAGGCCAGTGCAGCAGGATTACAAGAATGCATCAAGGGATATGAAGTATAAGAAGATTGGAAAAGGAGGAAAGGATGAGATTATGAAGAGCTTTCAATGGTTACCAGTAGTGTTATGCTGGACAAGGCATATAGACTGGACATAGAACAAGAATGTTTTCATTTAAATGCACTTTATATCATCACGACAAAGTCCTGCTTGGTTCCTATGGAGCTGGTCCTATGTCTCTGTCTACCCCGATCAATCCTCCACACACTGATTTTCTTAAAATACACATCTTGATCATACTGTACTCCTACTCCATGAACTCCAGTGGCTCTTTATCACCTCTTGGATTAAAAATATAAACTCCTCTGTTTAGCAGTTAAAGTTTTTCACAATTTGTCTCTAAGCAACATTCCCAATCTCATTATATATAATTCCATTTCTTCGAGTACTCTACCATCTAGCCAGAAAGGTCTTATTACTCCTCACCAGTGTTGTGCTAGAGCCAGCTCCTACCAGTGCAAGCTGATCGTTAAATTTTCAATATGAATATTACACTTTAGAAATCTGCAAATGCTACAAATCAGGGTTTAGTTTGTTGTGTTGATTCCCTAGATCAAGTGTCAGGCACTCTGGGCAGCCCTCTGTGGTCTATGACACTCTCAAGTGAGGCCTGAACCAGATTAAAAGGTAATTGGGCAATATTTAACAAAGTAAATAAAATTATAATGTTAATATGTGGTTCTCTAAGTCAATATGTAGCCTGAAAGGATCCTTTCTATTTGAGTTTGATACCACTAGTCTGGTCTTAAGAATTTATTTTTTTTTAAATTATTGATGCAGAGTAAATTTAGAAGAGCCAGCATACTATTTTTTTTTTCTCCAGAGAGTTACCAGCATGCCACTCTCTCCCACACATGACGTTATAGGGCCTTTGGAGTGACTTTCTTCCATGCCTAGGATGCTTCCTTTCCTTACCTTAGAAATCTTTTAGTTTCATTCCATACTCAGTTTAAACACCAAACTTTCCTTATTCTACCAATTGTTAATGACTTCCTTCCATCTTTTGTAAATAATTTACTATACATTAATTTGATATATACACATATGTAGTCTCTCCCCTGAAAGAACAAATGTTCCTTGACAGCCTAAAACAGTGCCTAGCATATAGGAGGTGCTTAATTTACTTGCTAATTGGGAAATGTAGTTAGCTAATCTTGAAAAAGTACATTCACATTAAATTCCCAGCAGAGGCCAAATCATCTTAAATGCACTCAAGGTAAGCCAAAGAGAGGAAGCTTTCCAAAGAAGGGAAAAGATCATCGATGGTACTCCTCACCTCACTCCAATAAAAAATAACAAACAAACAAAATTTTCTGGCTCTGTAAAATCTTCGAGAGTGGCCTATATATGTATCAAGGGTATCCTTGACAAAAAATATAGGAAGGGACCAGCCTTTCATAGATGTTGTTCTGTACCAGTCATAGATGTACACCTGAGTTATAAAGACTATAAGATCTCACTGTATCTATTATTAATTTTTTTTTTGCGAGACAATGAGGGTTAAGTGACTTGCCCAGGGTCACACAGCTAGTAAGTGTCGAGCATCTGAGGCCAGATTTGAACTCAAGTCCTCCTGAATCCAGGGCCAGTGCTTTGTCCACTGTGCCACCTAGCTGCCCCTCTATTATTAATTTAAAACCAAATTTGACTTGATAAAACACTAAAAAAATTAAGCTCTCCTCCAATAGGCATATTTAAAATGAAGACGCAGAATGGTATAGGGCAAGGTGTTTGAACTAGATGCAAGAAACAGTTGTGAAATCTTTATTTGACACTAGTCAGTTAAGAGAGCATTAAAATGATTAAAACCCTAGAGCCTCAGCATATCCACCTGCAGAGTAATAATGGAGTTATGAAGAAAATGTTTTGCAAAGCTTAGCATTATTCATTGCTGCTGGGCCCAAGGGACTAGGGAAACACACTTCTCTTTCCCACTAAGGAGCCCTGTATTTGTTTTGGACCTATGAATGGAAGCCAACCAGATTCAGTCCTTGCAGAAACTTGTCTCTAATGAGAGGAAGGAGTCTACCTTTTCTCACTATCTTTGCCTTGTTATGTCTCCCACTGAAACTCCCAGGAAAGATTTACTTATGAACTTAGATTGTGCCTCTTGTTTAGGTTTCCCCCTAAGAGTGGAAAGTAGAAAGATATTCAATGTACTGTATGAATTAGGAATGGGATAGGTATTTTCTACTACATACACACACATGCATGCCCAGCTGCATGACACAAATGACCCTTGTTGTGCAAGTTATTTAACTTGTAACTACTGTTACAACTTCTGTCAGGCTGATACTTAAATCTTATTGAACATAAAGAAGGTTATAGGGCTACTGAAGTTATTCTACATTTCACCTCACTTTCAGTGAACATTTTCTGCCATTAGGCATTTTCTTCAGGACCTCAATCTCAATGAGGACATTTTCAAGCCTGGAAATATATATATATGGATGAATGGATGGACAGACAGACAGACAGATAGATAGATAGATGATACATACATACACACACACCTAGAGAATAATGTTCTGTAACAGTGTTGGAAGCAGTATCCCAAGTCCCCCACCCCTATGCGATTTAAGCTAGTTTTTCCCTAAATTAATTGAAACAATTTTTGAGACTTTGGCTCATGGGACCAATTGCTCAGGCTATGACAACACCTCCTGATGACCTGAATACAAATAGCAATAGAGAATTCCAGGTATTAGGAGGCAGCTAGGTGGTCCTCCTGGATTCAGGAGGACCCGAGTTCAAATCCAGCCTCAGACACTTGACACTTACTAGCTGTGTGACCCTGGGCAACTCACCTAACCCTCATTACCTCACAAAAAGAAAAAAAAAGATATTTGGCAGGTGAACCATAATGATTAACTAATTTTCAACTTGGGGTGTCCTCAATGTATACCTTCATAGAATATACCTCTTCGGCTATGATCAAGAAAATTTTCTTGGTAACTATTGAATAACTTCTGAAGGTCTCATCTCATTCCAGTATTAAACAAAACTACTCAGGGATTGGCCTGAGTTCAACCCAGTTCAGAACACTCAACTCCAGGGGCGGCTAGGTGGTGCAGTGGATAAAGCACTGGCTCTGGATCCAGGAGTACCTGAGTTCAAATCCGGCCTCAGACACTTGACACTCACTAGCTGTGTGACCCTGGGCAAGTCACTAAACCCCCACTGCCCCACAAAAAAACAAAAACAAACAAATACTCAACTCCTCAGGAAAGGAAGTTCAAAGGGGAACAGGCAATCAGGAGACCAGGTACAAGTTCTCCTTGTTGAATTCCTTAATTTTAGCTGCCTTGTAGAAATGTCTGCAAGAAAAGGGGGTACAGGGAGATAAAGAACACTCATCCTTCCTTAACCCCCTCCAGACCTATGCACTGCCCCTAGACCTGAGTTCAAATTTGTTCTCAGACATTTACTAGTTGTATGACCCTAGACAAGTCATTTATCCTCTGATCCTTTCCTCCCACAACCTGCCACACTTATTCCCCCACCTCCCATCCTCCAAAAGATTTTCTTCGGAGAAGTCTACTCGCCACATGGTCTGACTTGAGTGAGATCTCTGATACAAACTAGGAGTTGTGGGGGAGGAACCAGGGGTGGGTCCACAACTCTGAAATCATGACCAAGAAAGGAAACTCAATTCAGCCCAAGGTAAATGACCAGGCATCAGCCTATAGCTCTATCACTCTGAACCTTCAAAGTCTTCCAGTTAGCTGATGGGCCGAAGTCAGCAACTTTCTCTTGGAGCTGCAACCAGGGGGCAAGACTGTATTTTGGTGGGGGTTTTTTTGGGGGGGGGGTGTTTTGGGGTTTTTTTGTGTTTTGTTTTGTTTTTGGGGTTTTTTTTTTGCTCTGGCCTAAATTAAAGTTCAAAGCCTAGAAAACTCAGGCTGGAATCCCCAGTTTATAAAATATGTCTAGAAGAAGGAAAAAAAAAACCACACACACACACAACAATGATGCCACTGATTATAAAAGAGCTATTATGAAGAAAGGGATACCTAAAGCACAAATCCAGAAAATGAGAGTAATTCCAAAACAGCTAAAATGAATGCTTCAGTGAACAACACAGCTTGGCCACAAAATCAATTCAAATTTCTAGATGAAACAAAGCAAAACAATTTTTATAAAAGTTAAGATGATATTATAAGTTAAATGAGAGATTTAGAAGAACCACAAATGAGATCGCTAGAGGAAAAAGAGCACATATGCCCCTAAAAGGTAGGTTTGTCAGTCATGTATTAAGAGTTAGAAATAGACAATTGAAATAGCTTGAGCACTACATAACTGAAATACTGGAAAATTAAAAATCAATTCAAAATGCATTCATTAAGTTCCTGCTACCATCTCTGATGTGTTGGGTAGATATTCTATGGAAGATTCTAAACAAACATGCCAAAGAATTACACAGGTTGATATGGAGTAAAGGAATTGTGAGCCACCAGAAATACCAACAACTGTCAAAGTTCCACTGTAAACAAAATATGACTATGCCACAGGAAATTATTAAGAAATAATGTAGTCAGAGTAAGAAAATACATAGTGATGTGGAAAGTCACAACATTTTCAGCAGAAAATTCAATAAGCAGCAGATATGAAAAATAGTTAACCAAAATCTTAAAACTCATCTTGGCATATCCAAATTTGTCTGCCAATTCTATCATCAGATAATTATTTGCATTTTGAGAGATGAGTTGCTCATTTACATCACATTTTAAAATATATGTTTTGTAAGGAAATCAAATAGGGAAACTGAATAATGCACCTACATCTGTTCATTGCACATTCAAAATGCCAACTTTACTGATTACACATATCCCTCTCTGCTATGAATCATAATGATGAACCTTCTTAGTGAAGATCAGAGTTTTGCTGGAATTTTGCATTTTTAATAACCAATTTATTTTACTTTTCTCACTAAGATTCCCCCCCCCACCCCCTGAAATAGACACACACACACACACACACACACACACACACCCCAGTATCATCTATATTGTAGTTCAAATCTCCAGAGCAAGATGGGGTGGAGGGAGGGGTTGTTAGGGGGGAACAGCCATACTCATCAAAAATAAAACTGGTAAAGAAGTTTAATGCCTCAACATTGACTAATACTAAACCATAGTTTCATATATTGATAAAGGTTTGTAATACATTTTTGCATTTCTCTGATGCCAATGAAGTAGTAGAATTGATCAATCTCTTGTCTCCAATCAAAACAAGGGCTGAAGAACAGAGAAAATAGGTGCAGGATGCCTACATGTATCCAGTGCCTGAGGGAAAGAGCCCAGCATTCAGCTAGGTCCAGTTCTGTCATTCCAGAAGTCATTTGGGACAAAGATTGAGGCCAGTGAAAGATGAATTCACCAGAGTGAGATAAGACAGCTTTGAGGTATAGCCCCCAAGGAAACTGATACCAAAGAGGAGGTAGTCAGAAAGTGAAAAATAAGAGAATATTAGGAAAAAAGACTGAAAATACCAGAACTCTCAGGAGGAAGAAAGCTGAATTAAAGACTTTGAGCACAACAGATAAATCAACAGGGAAGATATAAATAATAGAAGGAAAAATTACCTCCAAATGAGCTCAAACTGTTCAGATTTCTAAGAATAAACACTCCAAGACAAAGGAAAATGGATCGATACCCGATGAGATAAAAGATTCTGTGGATTCCCAAGAAGGCAAGGAACCACAGCAAGATGTTCCAGAATGGTATAAAAGAGAAATAGGAGTTGTGAAAGTAGATTTTATGGCCCGTGGTGGCCAACTTCATCAAAGAAACAAAAGAGAAAACAATTGAATAAGAATATAAATCCATAGAAGTAAAGCTCAAGCTGGAAGAAGAAGAGCAAAAGGCAATAGTGTTCAAAGAAAATATGATCTCCATACAAGCAAATCATATTGATCTTAAAGAAAGAACATGTAAAAACAATTTATTGACTAGGTCTCCCAGAAAAACACAAGAAAAAAAAAACCCAAAAAACTAACTAAACACTATAATGCAAGAAATAGTATAAGAAATCTACCCAGAATTTCTGAACACAGAAAAAGTTCCAATCAAAAGAATCTACAGATTACCTCTAGAAAAAAAGAACAAAAGAACCCCCCCAAAAAACAAAGAAACATGCTGAAAACTCCAAGACATAAAGTGTAAAATTTTTAACAATTCCAGTACAAAAACAAATTTTAAAAGTAACAAGGTGTAAAACCTTCAAATATAACGGTAAAGGAATTTGAGTAACAAGACTATTCTGGCATCAACCAGAAATCACAGAAGGGAATGGCAATAACGTGTAAAGAGCAAAGGAGCTCAAGGCACAATTCATACTTTGCAAATCTGAGCCTAACCATTAATGAAAAAAAAAAAAAAGATGGCTGTTCAATATAAAAGAGGTTTTCAGAGTGTTCCCAAAAAGAAAACCAGTCTTGAATTCCAGACAAAATAAAATAAAGGTCAATGACAACAGCAACCAAGGGAAATGACAAATTAAATTACTGTGCGGGGGAGTAGAAAACAAAAAGAGAAACAAATCTACAGGAGTAACAATAACAACAAAAACAGAAACAACACAATAACAGAGAACATCAAGAGATTTGTTTCTACAAGTACCTAAAGAGAAGGGTAAAAGTGGAATTCGAATAGAAGTGATAATGGAGAAACAGTCCTGAAACCTCATGTACTAAACCTTATACTATCCTGCCTACTGGTGAATCAAAAAAAATTTTTTGGTGGCACTAAATTGCAGAATGCATACAAGGAGAAAGGGAAGGAAGAATATAGAGGAGAATATGCAAAATACCTAATTAAGTCAAAGTTTAACAATGCAAGGAAAAAATAATTCCAGTAGTCTCTTAGGAAGACGGACTAGAAGAGAATGGATGAGAAAGTAAAAGGAGGGAATAGAACAAGGGAAAGGGGGGAAATTTGTTTTATTGGTGAGGGGGAGGGAGGTTCCACTGAAGAATGCCCATAGAAGGAAAAAGATACTCTATAAAAGGAGATGGGTATAATCTGTGGGGATTTAGTGCTGCAAGAGACCACTTATTCTGCCCCAAGAGGAGAATCAGACACCCAGAAAAGGACATCGATCCAGAAAGATTTCCTAGCAAATGGGGGTGGGGGCGGGGAGGGAGCCAGGGCAGTAAATCATGGCAGACTGCTAAGGGTAGTAATGAACTGTACAATCAGGGACATAGGAAAATCCCTACCATGGAGAAATGCTTCTATCCTCTCTGTGACCTGCAGAAATTGGTGAGGAACGATAGAAAAAAAAGGTGGGGGAGGGCCAGAGAACAAGAGCTACAAGGCAATATGGAAGAAGAAACTCAAAATGGGTACCTTGGATGCTTTAATTCCACAACACAGAAACTAAATAAATAAGAAGAGGGACATGAATCAAAATATAAGTTTAAAATAGAAAGGGAAGATAGGTAATGAAGAGAATAAGAGGTTATCCTTTCTTAAAAAAAGATACAAGAAAAAATTTTAAGCTAACAAAAGCAGTTGAAGAGATCTAGAGGAAGGATTTTACTTGACTATGTGAAAGGAGAAAAAAAAAAGATTTAGATATTTAGATTAAAAAAGAACAAGGAACTAGTAAGTTAAACAAAACTCCAAAACAAGGGAAAAGGGTAACCAAATAAGGAAGGGTGTTTGAGGGTTAGAGGATGAGATCCAATAGAAATAGGGTTGCCATAAAGTAGATTAAGCTAAACTAACTTGAAAAAAAGTACTGTCATTACAAAGGAAGTTGGGAGACCCTAATTTGGTATGTATATTAAAGATAAATGGAGGACAATATACACCTAACTTTCAGAACTTTAAATGTGAATACACTGAACAATAAAATAAATTTTTTTAAATGACATGATTAAAAAAAAAAAGATCTAAAGGAAGTGATGATAAACTGAATTTTAATCCCTAAAATCTTTTACTGATTGCAATATGTAATACTAACCCTGAAGTTTATTAATAGGCTTACAGGAACCTGTTTGTCATTAAGTTTTACTTACAGGAAGAAAATGTAAAGTCAACAAAATGACTACTGATTTCATTCTTAGAACTTCATAAAACCGTCACATCTGTCCTTTATTCAATCTTATGGGCACCACCATTGTTTAGGTTCTAGTTTAGTCTCTCCATCAAAAACTCCTAGTCAAAGAAAACCCATCCAAACAAAAACTCCTAGTCAGGAGCAGCTAGGTGGCACAGTGGATAGAGCACCGGCCCTGGATTCTGGAGGACCTGAGTTCAAATGTGGCCTCAGACACTTGACACTCACTAGTTGTGTAACCCTGGGCAAGTCACTTAACCCTCATTGCCCCACAAAAACAAAACAAAACAAAACAAAAAACCAAACCCTCCTAGTCAGTTTAATCTTTCTAAAACAGTTTTACACAGGACAATGCCTGAAGGAAAATGTTTAAACTCCTTAGGTCAGGAATTCAAGTCCTCCACAGAGTGGCCACATCTTGACTTTCAAGTCTTCTTTCACTACTTGCCTTATACAATTCACTGTTGTAGAATTAAATATCTAGGCTGAGAGACCATCTCGTTCAACCCTCTCCTTTTATAGGGAAGGGGACTTATGTTTGCCAGTCCTTTATACTTGCCTGCCTCAACGCTTTTGAGGATTCCATTTTTTTCCTTCTGAAATGCCCTTCCCCTCCAAGAGAATTCTACTAAATCCTTTTTGTTGTTGTTTGCAATTATCATCATCTTATTGCTATTATGATGAATTTTTTAAAAATTCTATTAATAAACATTTTTACTTATAATTTTGAGTTCCAAATTTTATCCTTCCTTCCCTCCCTCCTTATCCCTCCCTGAGGTAGTATGCAATCAGATGTGGGTTATACATATGCAATTATGTAAGGCATTACCATATTAGTACAAGAAAACTTGAATAATAGAAAAAAATGAAAGAAAGTGAAAAATAGAATGCTTCAGTCTGTGTTCAATCAATCAGTTCTTTATTTGAAGGTGGATAGTATGCTTCATCATTAGTCCTGGGGGCAGCTAGGTGTCACAGTAGATAAAGCACCAGCCCTGGTTTCAGGAGGTCCCGAGTTCAAATTTGATCTTGGACACTTGACACTTACTAGCTGTGTGACTCTGGGCAAGTCACTTAATAACCCTCATTGCCCCGCAAGAGAAAAAACAAAACAAAACAATCATCAGTCCTCTGGGATTGTCTTGGAGCACTGTATTGCTGAAAATAGTTAAGTCATGCACAGTTCTTCAAACAATATTGCTGTCTCTACATAACATTCTCTTGGTTCTGCTAAGGCTCACCCCTTCCTTGTAGTTTCTCCGGACCATTCTAGCACAGAGCAATCTCCTTATAAAATTCTACAAGTTATTATCACCAATTATACCATTCAACTGGTCTTTCTCCTACACTAACTAACCCATCTTATGCTTTTGTATGCATTTTATTCTCCCAAACTGGTCTGTAAACTACTTGTGAGTTGGGACTACATTTCATACTTTCTTGTATCTATCACAGTGTACAGCATAGAACATTGTAGATAATATACAGTCACAGGACAATGCATATAATATGTGGCCCATAAATATTGGATGGATTGGATTTATCTTCAAAAGAACAATACAATATAAAGGCTTCAATGATTAGCCTCAAACCATTTTTATTCCTGTATATCTTTATTCTTTCAATGAAATCTTTTAAAAAATCTTTTAAAATAAATTTACAAAAGTTTCATGTTTCACTTCTTAGTTCAAACCAATCTATCTTTTCTAAAGAAGTCATCAGGGAAATCTGTTTATTCAATGGCCTTATCCACACACACACACACACACACACACACACACACACACACACACACAATTATTAAACTACATAGTTCTTTTATACTTCCACCATAGTGCCCCAGGGGCCAGGATGGTAGAATTCAAAGGAAATGTTTCCACCCTCACTGATAAAATGCCAAAAAGCTTATTCCTTTGAGAGAACATATTCTTAAATGTTCTAGTCAATAAACAGCATCACAAAAATCTGAGCATAACACAATCTAAAAATAATGATGGACTAGCCTAAGGAAACTGACTTTTTCTTTCATTTAATAGTTTACAGAGACTATTTTCCTTGGACAATGGCCAGCAAGTCATAATGACTTAATTTATTTCCTTCTCAATTTTTGGATTAGATGCTGCCAACATGCCTTATGTGAGTTAGGACACCTGCTTTGGAGAGACTGTTTGATCTCAGTCACTAAAAACTTTAAGAGGAATTCTCAGGTGTGTCATGAGACACACATTCCGTGAGATCTCCTAACAATTTAGGTATTCCATTAAAAAATATTGCTTCCTAAAATAAACAAATGAATAAAAATATTGCTTCTTCAACTTATGGAATTCAACAACCCCCCCATCTAATTTATTTAGAGTAGATAATAAATATGTATAGGAATTGTTTACTAAGGATGATATTTCTTAAGATATGGTTGACCTTTCTAATGGCACTAAAACTCTTTAGTTTTTCCTTCTTATGATGTCATTCTGTGCATCCAGAAACTAATTTTAAAACAGCCAATCCACAAGCACTTTATATTTGTACACACAGTTTGCAGAGTATTTTAGCACAGTAATAATTAGAAACTCTGGTGCCTGGGATGAGAATTTTTAAATGTGCCCTCATATTAACCTAAGACAAATTCAATTAAAGGGGTTGAGGAGGCTTTGAGAAAAGATCTCTGATCTTGGGGACATAAGGTACATTCCTTTGTTAATTCTTTTCCAGTTCTGTATGATTCTTCATGAGCCCCTTTGGGATTTCCTTGGCAAAGATACTGGAGTGATTTGCCATTTCCTTCTCCAGCTCATTTTACAAATGAGAAAACTGAGGCAAACAGGGTTAAGTGATTTGCTCAGGGTCACACAGCTACTAAGTGTCTGAAGACAGATTTGAACTCAGAAAGATGAGTTACTGACTCCATGTCTGGCACGCTATGCTCTGCATCACCTAACTGCCCAGAATCCTTACTATCCTGCAAGTAGAATAGCTGAGGAGATGCCTGTGTGAACCAGAACAAGTCATTTAAATTCTTTCCATACTCTGTGCAATTTTCTAAGACTATAAAAGTTGCATTGAAGGTGCCAACTCATATGGGTAAAATGGATTTCCTCCAGTGGGAGTCCCCCAATATCAGTGAAACCACAGGTCCAGTTCTAATGGACATTCCTATCCTGGAAGATATCTATACACCATCTCCTTAATAAATAACCATGTTAAAGTTTTGGCTTCTGTTACAAAGGTTCTTATATCAAGACTTCAAAACATATGTGTGTAATTTCATTTCTTGAGTACTCTTCACCACATCACACCTCACCTTCATCATAAAAGAGATGGTATTTTTAGTCGCTGTGGCTAAAAAAATTCAGCTGGTACTCACTTTTTTAGTGATGAACTTTCCCAAATTTTGATTCTTATGAGATCTTGGTGCTCCCGTTTTCATAGCAATATAACATCTCCAGGAAATAGGAAGCATTAAAAAATAGTGCATTTTCAATCCAGTAGGCAATTTGGGCATGTATGAAGTGATCCAGTCCCATTGTTGATTCAAGCCCAGCTCATAGTCCCTCTGCAGTGCCTGTCCAAGATATACATACTGGTAGGTATGTATATCGATAAGTTTCTTACAGAACTACATCTGATCAATCTGCGTACTTCACCACATTTTCCCCTCCCTAATCCTCAGAGTGATTATCTTGCTTTTAAGTGACTATAGATTTCATTATGGAGATCTTGCAGTGCTCCAAGACTAGATGTGATCAATACAATGGCATATGCAAACAGCAATACCTGAAGAAACTGTCTATAGGAAATTCCCCTTTATTTGGACTTTAAGTCAATTTATTTATGAAGCATCTCCATGCCAGGTGCTGTGCAAAGTTTTTTGTACAACATCCTCCATGACATAGCTAACACCACTGGCAAGCATATGTCTTTGTTTCATGCTTCACTTGTTGTTGATACTTAGTGGATAACTGAATAACATTACACCTCTGTCAAATCTGTTAAGGAATGTAACATATGCATGGAAAACATCTCATTTGATGAAAGCCATTCCATTTTGCTCTACCAAATACAATATTTTGTTGTTGTTGTTATCAACAAAAGACACATTCACCACACCTCTTGGGTAGTTAGTTGCAGGATTCAGATGTGGCCTGCTAGAGAAAACCATTTGTGAAAGCCCAGCTGTTCCCTTTTCAAATTTTCACCAAGGATAACCTTGATACACGAATAGATCATTCTCATAAATGCTTCAAATCAATGATAAAGGTGTGATGTTTGTTGTTGTTGCTGAGTTGTGTCCAATTCTTTGTGACCCCATTTAGGCTTTTCTTGGCAGAGATACTGGAGTGGCTTGCCATTTTCTTCTACTGCTCATTTAAAATGAGAAAATAGAGGCAAACAGGGTGAAGTGACTTGCCCAGGGTCACACAGCTAGGAAGTGTCTACTCACTAGACTACTAAGAGTCCAAATTTGAAATCTAATCTTCCTGACTCCAAACCCACACACTCTACCCACCATTTCAAAGTAATTATTGGCATCTCAGTTTTGTTTTGTTTCTTGGTAGAAGGTAAAGTGTAACATAGCCACCCATAATCTTTTTTCCATTGTTTTGAAATCTTCCCCTCTTTGAGATATCTTGAAAAATAAATTATTTTTAAAATTGTATTGCTCCAAGCACAGATGTCTTCTGCATGCCTGGTCAGGTCGGGATGCTCTTCCAGAACTCAGAACTTAAGTACCACTGACACCTCCTCACTAAATGAAGTCTTTAGTACATTTGCCATAAGAAGGTGGTAGAATTCAAAAAAGATGATCCCATTTTCAACACTGACAAGAATAATTTGCCACATAAATCTTTTTTTTTTAATTTCATATCTGGTTGTTGTTTTGTCCTGAAAGGACAACAAATATCAAATAATTAAATAGCCAAAAAAATCATTTCACACAAATAGAAGTGACAACAGGCTCACCTATTTACCTTTAAATTCAATCTTTCAGAACGAATTCCTCTTCCTTTGAGAAGGCATGTTTGTTACTTACATTTGAAAGCCATATCACACTTTTCTTGCTTTTCCTATTTTTTTTTGCATAAATTGGTAGGTTAAAAAAAAACTGGGTGAATACAAGTGCATATCAGATTTAGGATAGTGAATTTAAGTCAAGTGAAGAATGGTCATGCATTGAGAGTGAGGGATAATCACATGATTCACTGGTAGTCTTGTGGCATCAGATGAACCTAAAGAGGGCCTCCAGCATACTTGGTGGACTACCAAGTATACAGACCATAGTGATTCAAAATGAACAGGTGTGGATAGGCGACAATTTATCTAAATGGAAGGTATAACTACAATGATGAAAAATCACTTTAGGGGGCAGCTAGGTGGCGCAGTGGATAGAGCACCAGCCGTGGAGTCAGGAGTTCCTGAGTTCAAATCCGGCCTCTGACACTTGACACTTACTAGCTGTGTGACTCTGGGCAAGTCACTTAACCCCAATTGCCTCACTAAAAAAAAAAAAAGAAAAAAAAAAAGAAAAGAAAAAAAGAAAAATCACTTTAGTACCAGAGTTGGAAACAA
Source organism: Dromiciops gliroides (assembly GCF_019393635.1). Classification (NCBI taxonomy): domain Eukaryota; kingdom Metazoa; phylum Chordata; class Mammalia; order Microbiotheria; family Microbiotheriidae; genus Dromiciops; species Dromiciops gliroides. The sequence continues at coordinate 159,089,062 of NC_057862.1, read as the reverse complement.
GAAAATAAGTGATCAGGGAATTATTTAAAAGACAAATTTCAGAGGTTGTTGTGGGGTGCAAGGTCACCTCCTATTAGTTAGTAAAGCTAAATGCAACGGATTGGAATGCAGTCATAAATGACTGCCTGTAATGCATTTACAGATTCTAAATTCTCAAAGTAGAATAGCTATTTAACCAGACAATATTCTATTTGCTTGCTAAGGCAAAAAGATGAATATTCTAGAAATAGGGCTCAAAACAAAAGGAAGCTATTGTGCTCTGTTCAATGGAGTGATATACTAATAACAATCTTTCAAAAATGTTTCTACCTTGTCAGAGATAAAATTAAGCACAAATTACATCATTTCAATATCACTAGAATCTAAAGGCTAAAAATTCTTTAACTCATATTGGCTGAAGTTTTCATGTTAGTTTTTTGTCATCTGACCATATTCTATTTCTTTACAATGTTTTCAACTATTTTCTTTTACTAACATTAGAAACTGTGTTGAAAAGATTAACATTCAGGCAGTTTTCATATTGATGGATCCAAATCCATATAGAGGATGGGTAGAAATCTTTTTTTTCCCCTACTTGAAATAATGTTCAGCATTACTACACTAATGGCATCTTCTAATTTATGACATTAAAAAAAAGTTTGGTGAAAAGTCTTGTTGTCAGGGTCTAAGTAGGGGTTTTCAAAAAGCTTCAAGGCTTAAAAAAAGGTTTATCCTAAGAGGAGCTGGTATGTTCTAAGCTTTTATTACCTAAGGAGCCATTTACTGATGTATGCTAATGGCAGTCAAAACCTAGAAGTTGAGGGCTGAAAATCAGACTTTTTATATCTTCTAGATCTCTGGATCTAGAGAAACAACTGTTTTACAGAATTCCCAAAAGTAATTTGAAAGTATAATAATCATTCAAGTATAATTATATACTAATACAGCTAAATGGCACAATGGATAAAGCGCTGGGCTTGGAAACTCATCTTTTGAGTTCAAATATGGCTTCAGACACTCACTAGCTGTGTGACTCAGGAAAAGTCATTTAACCCTGTTTTCCTTAGTTTCTTCATCTGTAAAATGAACTGGAGAAGGAGAAGGCAAACCACTACACTATCTTTGCCAAGAAAACAACAAATGTAGTCACAAAGAGTTGGATGCAACTGAAATGACTGATCAACAACAAAAGAGTATTTAGCAAAAAAATACAATTCAAATGTTAAGTGAGTGTAAAATAAAAACATTAAAACAAATTAAGGAAACTGAGTAATTCTATATCTCTAGCTAATTAGCATTCTGTTTTGTTAAAGCAGGCATGAAGTTCATTCCAAGACTCATGGCAACCAAATATTAACAAAGCATGATCTGATATCAAAGACGACAATATTTTGATTTAATCAGTTATATTCATTACTCCAAGAATGTTTTCCTCACTAGAAAACATTTCTGATTACCTACCATGGCAAATCAAAGGCTTAATATTTACCTCATGGAAACTTAAGTTTAATGGAAAGCAGAAAATTATGGAAAACCAAAACTCATTTAAAAATATTATCAAAAATCTACTAGGAGAGCCAAGATGGTACTAGTCAAGCTCCACTCCACAAACTCCTCCTAACAGATCTAGAAAATGTACCAGACTGAATCCTGATGAAAAAAAACACACAAAAAACCCCCAGAAAATGTCACAGTGAATCTTTTGTTCAGCTTGGCTCAATATAGTAAGATAGACAGGGAAGTCTGCAGGCCCTAGGGAGCCAGGAATATATACTGCACCCACTTCTGCACCCAGGGAGAGGCTGTGTACTAAGGTAAGAGGTCTCAGACACACTGGGGCAGGCTCAGACCCATAAAAGGGCACTAAGACAGGGTCAAATGCCAACCTGAAGCTTTGTTACCCACTAACCAGCTTTTGGTAGTGTACAAAGAAAGGATCAAGTTCAGAAGGCTGCAGCAGAAGCAATGTGGTTCAGATCTCAGGCTCAAAGCAGGGTGTCACTTCCAATGTCTAGCCCAGTCTGCAGAGGAATAATCAGGTCAGGCATCCTGAATCAAAGGGAAGCCTACAATTCTGCCTTTCTGAACCAAGAGCTTTCCAGTTGGCCATTAGGAACAGAGTCCAGCAGCAGTGTACTTTAATCCAAATCCAGGGTCAGGAATTTGTAGTGCTCAGACCACAGAAGCAGGAATCAAACTTTACCCTGAATCAGATCACACTGGGAGCACTGAAGACTTACTTGCAGGTAACTCAGACTGTAAATTCTAAGACAATACAACCTTCAACACCCCCCCCCCTCAATAAAGCAGCAACAGGACCAGCCCCCCATACCTTCTCTCTAGAAGTGCTACATAGTCCACACTTAACGTCCAGTGTGAAGTCAAGAAATAGGTTGGAAGAATAGGCAAACCAAAAACAGAAACCCCACTATAATGAGCTCAGGTGGCAGGGATATTTCATTATTTGGAAGTTGTTGGGGTTTTTCTGGAGTGATTGATTTTATCTTGAGTTCCAAGAGCTTACTTCCTTTCTTCCACTATCTTGGCTCCACCCCGGAAATCCCAATGGCAGGTATACTTCAGATACAAACACAGAAGAGAAGGACTCCAGAACATCTACAAGTAATACCTTAGAGAAAAACACAAGTTGGGCACAAACTTAAGTGGAATTCTTGGAGGAGACATTTTCATAATTGGGACAACTTGAGGAAAAAATTGGAAAAGATATGAGAGACATGGAAAAAAGAACAAGAAAGGGAATTAACAACTTAGCACAAGAGATAGAAAATCTTGCCCAAGTAACAAACTGGCTGAAAATTAGAACGATTCCATAAAGCAAAAAGAAGTATTTTTTTAAAAAGTTAAAGAGACCGGGGCAGCTAGGTGGTGCAGTGGATAGAGCACTGGCCCTGGAGTTAGGAGGACCTGAGTTCAAATCTGACCTCAGACACTTTACATACTTACTAGCTGTGTGACCCTGGGCAAGTCACTTAACCCCAACTGCCTCACCCCCCCCCAAAAGTTAAAGAGACTTGAAAAAATAGAATATAAGGCATTTCATAACAAAAACACACCTGGAAAACAAATCATAGAGACAATTTAAGAATCAACTGGCTACCTGAATATCATGACCAAGACAAGAGCCCAGACATCACATTTCGAGAAACCTTAAAAAAAAAAAATTACTAGATCTCTTACAACCAGAAGCAAAGTAGAAAAAGAACGAACCTACTAGTGAGTCCCTCAAAGAAACCCCAAAATGAAAAATCCTAAGAACATCATAGCCAAATTCCAGAAAAGGGGAGGGGGGGAAGTAAAGGGAAAATTGTTGCACATAATTGGAGTATACAAGTAGATGTCTATACAAACAAGGAGTAGGGAAAGCAGCTGACACTTGAAACTTGTTCATATGAACTGGTCAAAAAAAGTAAGAACACACACAACTACCCAACCGTGGGTACAGCAATACATTTCAGTGAAACAGGAGGGAAAGGAGAAGAAAGGAATGGTGGGAATAAGAAGGAATTAGTTCAAAGCAAAATAAAGTCCAAAGACATACAAAAATATTTTTAGCTTTTTTGAAGTGACAAAAAACGGCATTCTGAGGAGATGCCCATAAATTGGAGAATAAATGAACAAGTTCTGGTATGCAAATGTGAGAGAATACTATTGTGCTAAACTCTTAGCAGTATAATGATTAATCAGGATTCCAAAGGATTACAATGAAAAATACTATCCACCTCCTGAGAGGTGAAAACTCAGAATACACTTGGATATGGGCAATGTGTACATTTATTTTGATTGACTATACTAGTATCTACTGAGATTTGTTTTTCTTGTGTTCTAACAGGGGAAGAAGAAGACAGACTGGTTGATTAAAACAAAAGAAAAAAATACATGTTAACACACACAAATAAAACATAGGAATCAATACAATGAACAACCACAATTCCTGAAGACTCATCATGAAATATGCTGCCCCCCTCTTGACAAAGAGATAGATTCAGAGAACAGATTGAGAGATTTCTTAGACAAGGCAAATGAGAAATTGACAATATATGCTTGGAACAAGGGTTTTGTTTTTCTTGTTTTCTCAAGGGCAGAAGAAGGGAAATAGGATGGCGAGTAGGCTGACCTTTGAAACTCAAATAAAATTTAATTAAAAAAATAAAAAGATTAGATAAAAATACACACACACTGTTCAACTACTGACTTGATGTGGGGTTATTTTAAATCCACCAGTGACATTGCTCCTATCCAGTTTTTTCTCTATCTTTCTCCCTCTTTTCAACCCACCCCTGCCTCAATTGTCTAACCTATTTATGCTTTTACAGGCAATTTTTCCCGTAAGTTGAAACGATATTAAAATTGGTAGGAGTATCAAACAAGAAACTAAAAGGGAAATTATAGCTATAAGATTTCTTAAAAGCCTATAAAATCATAAGTATTCCTCATCTCACTTAGATTAACAGAGGTCTGGATTGTTAGTGACATAGTTTAATTTTTGTCCTATTTCACTTGTCAGATCTTGGACTAAGCCACAATCTTGGTTAAATAGGTTTAGTATGTCAACACTACAAAATCTGTCCAGAAACTGATTTCTAGTCTTTTCTCTAAGAAGATTTCTAAGTTGTTTACTTTTGTCCTAGACTACTCTGTACTTCACTATGCAGCTGCCCCAAATACAAGAAAGAAGGTTCTCACCCTAATCCCTGCTCCCATTGGAAATGAGGTAGAGATTTCCCTAAACTGGTCTCCCAAGGATTCCCACTTTGAACTATAAGCTGTCTTTGCCATTTGCGTGCCCTGGAATTCATGGCCTCAGTATTTCACATATGTAAAATGAAGAGACCGAACTAGATGGGTTTCTGAGGTAGCTTCAAGCTCCAAATAATATGTTCCTATGGGTTGAGGACCCTTAAAGCCCTACCCACATTTTCTCTATAAACTGTTCAATTTCTCAGGGAGCAGCTAGGTGGCGCAGTGGATAAAGCACTGGCCCTAGATTCAGGAGTACCTGAGTTCAAATTTGACCTCAGACACTTGACACTTGCTAGCTGTATGACCCTGCGCAAGTCACTTAAGCCCCACTGTCCCACAAAACAAAAACAAAAACAAAACAAAAAAAACCAATAAACTGTTCAATTTCTCTATGGCATATTCATCAGCTAGTTATCAAAGTTGTTTTAGGACCTGGTCTAGTCACACAAATAGTCGTGTAGTTCCAAGGGCATGTAACATGTCTAGAGTGTGGCTGCATGCACTCCATCAGCTCCTTTCCAACATAGCCAACAATAAAAAACCAAAAAAATTTCTTTTCCTTTTCCTTTTTCTTTTTTTCTTTTTTTAGTGAGGCAATTGGGGTTAAGTGACTTGCCCAGGGTCACACAGCTAGTAAGTGTTAAGTGTCTGAGGCCGCATTTGAACCCAGGTACTCCTGACTCCAGGGCAGGTGCTCTATCCACTGCGCCACCTAGCTGCCCCTCTCTTTTCCTTTTTCAAAGCTCAGATACCTAGGGACCAACCACTGTTCCTGTTTGTTAGGAGCTAATTCTCAGTTCATTTGTAGAATAGATATAACTGGCAAATTATAAGCACAATGAATGAGTCCTTTGTATCTCAAATGACCCAGCTCTTCCTCTATTTCCCCAAATTCTATTATTTACATGTTCATAATATAAAAATACTTCATGGATTAAATACATCATTTCAATTAACAGGATCATTTCTACACAAGCATAATATTCAAAGAACCAGAAAATTTAAAATTTTTTTGATAATTTAAATTTTACTTAATTCAGAATATTACAAAACTAATAGTAGCTAAGTTTCAAAAATGTATGTCATAATTATATTTCTGATCATCTTTGCTGGCAAAAACATATATCCAAACAGCATTGAAGTATGGTTTGTAAAGTTCTTTGAGGGACGATAGATAGATAGATAGATAGATAGATAGATAGATAGATAGATAGATAGATAGATAGATAGATAGATAGATAGACAGACAGATAATGTATCATAACAGAATCTCAAGGACAGAGATTATATAATCTATTTAGTTCAACATAGACAAACCAGCCATTTGATTATATCTTTTCTTATTTTCCCCTTCCTTCTTAAGAAGGATAGTAATACCATTTTTTCTAACATGAGAAAGAATTTCTACACTTCATTATTCTGAGGTAGGAGAGGTTGGGAGAGATGTGATTTCTCAAATTCTTTGAAATATTTTCAAATGATACTAGGATAACTGAACAACTTAACTCTGGTAAAAAGTAGCCTGTAGAAAATTTCAAAAACCCTTCATGAGCATTCTGATTATAATGAATAAAATGGAATTTTTTTTCAGGCATTCTCTATTAAGAAGTACTCCTGGGGGCAGCTAGGTGGTGCAGTGGATAAAGCACCGGCCCTGAATTCAGGAGTACCTGAGTTCAAATCTGGCCTCAGACACTTAACACTTACTAGCTGTGTGACCCTGGGCAAGTCACTTAACCCCAATTGCCTCACTAAAAAAAAAAAAAAAAAGTACTCCTGCTATCACTGAGGCAATATGGGCAGCACTGTAAAGGGTTGCCAAATCAGTATCTCCCAGAAATCAAATATAGCAAGCAACTCAATTAGATAACATCTGAAAATACCAGAAGAAATTGACCAAGCTCTTGTTTTTTGTAGAACGATGGGGACAATAACTGAAAATGCAGATTGGCAGGAAGCTTTTTAACAAGTCCATCATACAATTTATCCAGCTTTAAGATGGAATCAGAATATATATAAGGTAAAAGAATCTGTAAAGTAAGAATTAGGTGAAGCATTGTTTTAATATCAGCTGCACAAACAAAAGGGAAAAGCACTTATCTTAAATAAAAAGCACCTTAGCTTACTCAAATTGCTGAATGTTTCACATGTATAACTTATAAAATGGAAGCTGTTTTACAATTAAAATAATAAAAGCAGCGAGAAAAATCATAATGGGTAAATAGCCACCCATCACAAGTGCATCCTATGACTTAAGATTAATTAATGACATGATGTTGGACACTTTCCAAAGAATTTTAAAATGTGTAAAAGGTACTTATATTATAAGTGAAGTGAGGGGGCAGCTAGGTGGCACAGTGGACAGAGCACTGGCCCTGGAGTCAGGAGTACCTGAGTTCAAATCCAGCCTCAGACACTTAACACTTACTAGCTGTGTGACCCTGGGCAAGTCACTTAACTCCAATTACCTCACTAAAAAAAAATTAAATAATTTTAAAAAATTTAAATAAATGAAGTGAGAAGAGTACAAAGAAAGAAATCAGAGCCACCAGAAATTCCGTGGTAAAACAACATGGCCAAGTGATAACATTTTTTGTGTTTACTCAAATTCAAATGAGTTCTTCAGGCAATAGTTAATAGTTGGTAATCTAAAAATGAATATAGTAAATCAATACATAAACTAATAGACAAAGGTTTCTTTCAGTCAGGTAAAGCCCATATGTAATAAAAAGGAAGTATCAGAAGCAGGAAAAACTGTTGGGCCTAACAGTACAGAAAATAACACAGATAAGACATATAACAATCACTGTATTCAATTTATTTGGGGTGTTTTCCCCGCTTCTTTTTTCCATCACTCTACTCCTTTTTCTGTAAATTATTGTTTTCCATATCCATTTGACACAGTGGGAAATTTAGTATATCTCAAAAAACATAGTAATTTTGCCCTTTTCACTATAGCCTATGTTATTCTATTCTCATGCTTTTATCTGATAATAATTTGGTCATGGGAGACTCTAGATTTCCCAAAGTTTAGCTTCTATAACACAAAATTTAATAAATAAAAAAAGTGCAATTATACAAATTAATTAACTTTAAAATTCAATATGTTAAATACAATTTATGAACAAAGCTACAAATAATACATTTTTATGTTCCTAAACTAACAATTTATTTAGATCTATAAAGGTCAAACACACATATTAAATATTACATTTATTTATGTTTACTCTTTCAAATTTCCCTTTTTGGGTACAGTGTGTAAACTTTCTTTTGTAATCACCTATAAGCCTCAAATAGGCAAAATACTGGACCAGCTTATACTGAATTTAGGAACACTATGCCAACTGCATTTTTGTTACTTAGATATATGCATAATACACATTGCATATTACATGGAATTCAATTAACTACTAGGATTATAAGCGATATTTGGGTATGCAGGTGAATTTTATTTTTAAAATGTGTGCACAGAAATATAACCTTGATATTTTCGATGTAGATTCCCCAAAAAGGCTAAAAAGACCAGATACTACTTGGGTACTAACAGACATGCCTTTTTTTTTTTAAACAAGGGGGGAAGGAGCCATTTGATCAGAGGATTTAGAGCTAGAAGTCCAATTGGTCCAATCCCTTCCCTCCCTCTATCATGTTGAAAGTGAGGACAAAGAAACGCAGAGAGGTTAAGGGACATTTCCAAGCTCAGAGTCAGGATCCAAACTCACATCTTCAGAGTGCTCTTCCGACTACACCATATTCAGAAAATGTTTTGCGAGATAGTTTCTTTTGGTAGTTTGCATTCAAAAAGCATGCAACTTTTGAGTTGATTTCATCAAGTCTATTTATTAATGCATTTCAAGTTTCAAAAAACCTTACATATCTTTGCACAATACTTTATTTTTTTTGCAACGTTTTAGTAAAAATTTCCAAAGTGAACAAAAAAGATACTGTATAAAACACAGTGGACATTAAACTGACAGTAGTATTAGATCTCACTTGTCTTGATCTTTTTGTTTTACCACATCTTGATTTGCAATGGAGAATTCAGTGCACATATCTCTTTTCAGAAAACATTTAACTTAGACGCAAAATAAAATAGGGCAGTGTGTATTCTGCCAAAACCCTACCACAGGATAACATTACAAGCAAAAAATTTACATGATCCAAAGTCTACCACATTCAAGAAGTTACTAAGAACTCTTGCAGAATAAAAGTCACCATTTTAGAAATGCAAACCCACTTCCAACCTTTGCACAGTCTGAAAACAAATGTATTTAAATGATTTAAAAGCAATTACGTATATTTCTACCTATTTGTTTGTTTAGAATTATTTATAATCTGGGGTTTCATGTACAAAATTTGTCTCTAAATCATGTACAAAAAGCTGTATTTTGAAAAAAGTCACCACATACTGTACAAGTTTACAAGGAAGAGATCCCATTATTTTCTCTAGCATTTTTGGCCTTGCTGGCTTGCGTCACATTATGAGAATGATTGTGTAAACCTTATACTCTTAGAAAGAAAAGAAAAGAAAAAGGAATACCCAAATACAGAAGCCTTTCTAACCTTCAAAAAATTTTCCTTCAAAGTGAAGCCAGGAAAATGATAGCCATTTACATCTGATTAGCTTGATGTAGTTGGAAAACAGAAGCAATAAATATGTCACAAGCTTAAACGTTTTTTAATGCCCCCTTCCATTTCCTGCATAGCAGTAAGCCTGTTAATACATTAAATGCTTTTGCTTTCTTTCCTTAAAATGCCAATTATTTACAGCTGCTTAAAAATGAAATTTGGAATGGGACATTGTGCTGTTTCAACTTCACTGCTGTTTAAACATAAAAAAACCCAAAATGTCAGTAGACCTAACTATCATTTGAGCAAATAATTGTATTTAGTGGTTATCCATTATCAGTTAAATTAAGATGAAAAGGTTGTCCATTTTTGATAAATTAAAAAATAAGCACTTTTTCTTTTCCATGTCAGCAAAAAAAATTTTTTAAATCAAAAACAAAACAAAAAGCCACAAAATATCATTTGTTAACGATACATGAAAAAATAAAAATAAGTAGGCTGCAAACAAAAAGTTCAACAGGTATAATTTCCACTAAAACATGAATACAATTTCAACTAACTTAAAAAGACTGAACTGAATAATTAGATGAAGTTTAAAATAAGAAGAAATCAGACACTTACATAAAAAGTCATTTTGAAGCAGTATGCTGCATATGCCCAGTTTACATAACACTTCTGTCAACTGTATCCCCAGAGAGTATTCAGCTGTGTGCTATGTTTTAGCAGCTGTTTGAAAAGATAAAATGAGTAGTGGAACCAATTCTACCATAAGAAAAAAAAATTGATTCTCATTTCAAAACTGCTGTGTAAAAGCATTATAGAATCCTGGACCAATATACACCACCATCCTCTGTTATCCTGAGTATGTCAATTAAAACAGTAATTGTTTTCATTAATAGCGGAAAAGTTTTATAATACAAAGAAACATCCATATTGCAATTTTTGTTTACAATTGCACACAGAAGTACAGTGTACGTAAGAAATACATGTCTGCATATAACAAGGTATGTACATTGGCAAGTGATGTCTCCAATGTTGAGGTGGTCTAGCCTCCTAGCCTTGATTGGCAGTTGAAAAATAGATGTATATTTCAATTTGTGAATAAAAGTTTTAATAGAGCCATGTTTGCCTGCAAGTGAAGAAAACGCAGCAACGAAGAACAGGGAATAAGGGGCGCGCAATTGTATTCTAAGACTTTGTGCCATTAGATTAAAAATATCTGTCTGTAAGAAAAAACATGTTACTTCCTTCTTTTTTTAAATTGGAACATTCAGCCATTAAAATTTAAACAACTCCACCTGGTCTGAGGACATAGTATCTTGCCTTTTTTCTTCTACTCTTATGCTGAGAGTTTAGTCTGGGGACAATGACTTTATAGGTTTTCTTTGGAGTGAAGTTTTCCCATTGTAGGCACTAGGAAGAACCAAGGCAAAAGCTGCAGTTAACGTCTCATGTGTCCCATTTGATAACTTTCTCGGGGTCTCTGACGTTGTGGTGGCTGAACAGGTTGTGGAGGTCTCCTCCTCTTTAAAGTGCCTGAGGTATCAAATAAAAGTAAATTAAGCCATGAGCTTTTTAGAAAGCATTATTCTCCATTTATAATTCAAATATACAATAACTTTTGAACACATGTAAAACTTTGTATGAAGTATAAGATTTAAGTATAAGTATAAAGACTTAAAAAAGCATAAGACTTAAGGTCCTTTCCTTCCAGTTATAGTTCTAACAGGGTCCTGGTTTGTTTGTTTAAAGCTTCACTTCATTTAGTAAGGGCATTTTAGTTAATACAATTTGTTTAAGAAGAGTCTGTGGGCATGAAAAAAATTTTTAAGTTGAAAATTCAAACAGAATAAAGCTGTGTTGATCTGTCAAAATGATAAAAACATGAATATTCAAAGTATTTTTATAAATCAACAAGTAAATATTCAACATAGTGTAGAGATTTGAAAACAGTTGTCACTAACTTATGTTGGAAAATAATATCCTTAAAAATAAATGTTCACTGAACCATACATTCAGTAGTCCCATTTCCAATGGCAAAGTATATATTTAAAATTACTTCTTGTGGCGCAGTTTTCCCACTAAAGATAACTCCCCCCCCTCCTTTTTTTTTTTGCGGGGGGTGGGGGGGGGGTGGGGGGGTGGGGTAGGGGGGGCGGCGCCGTGGGAGCAGGGCAATGAGGGCTAAGTGGCTTGCCCAGGGTCACACAGCTAGTAAGTGTCAAATATCTGAGGTCACATTTGAACTCAAGTCCTGTAGTTTATCCACTATGCCATCTAGCTGCCCCAATAATTCTTCTTATTAAACAGAGGTCTGTTACTGTTTGATTACACAAAGAACTCTCTCTCTCTCTCTCTCTCTCTCTCTCTCTCTCTCTCTCTCTCTCTCTCTCTCTCTCTCTCACACACACACACACACACACACACACGGCTGTTCTTTAAAAATGGAACAAAAAATAATTTGCTCAAATCGTCTTACCTGGAAGTGGTTTAGGAGGAGGCAACTTTGGATTACTGCTTGGAGTATGAACACTGCATATCTTAATAAACCCAGCCATTAACATGATCAGGGCAATTCCCATAAGCAAAACTGCCCACCAGTAAGCCTAAAAATAATAGATAAATATATATTTTCTTTAATAAATTTACAAAGCATTTAATTATACTAGGAGTTTATTCAAGCTGACAACATGGGAAACCTCCTCCAACATCACACTCTCAAACCTGTAACATTTAGTATAAAACTAACAGTTCTGAAATCATAATTTCTAAAAAGTAATGCAGTAATATACTTCACATATTCATAAATGTTTTATCTAACAAACTCATCTTCCTAGAACTCAGTTGAGAATCAGCAAGTTAAAAAAAAAATTTTTAAAACCTGTGTCAAAATATTTGTTAGACTACACATACTAAAGTTAAATATATATATAAAGTCAAAGCACAGTGCCTTGGATCTTCATTTTAAAAGCTATTTAACCTTATGTTTTAACACAATTCAGGAGGTAGGATGACATAGTAAAATGAGCACTGGTTTAAAATCCTGGATGCATCAAGTATTAGGCTCTGGGACCTTGGGCATGTCACTTGACTTGACTTCTGTGAGCCTATTTCGTCATCTGTAAAATGAAGATAAAATCTACGATAGTAATACCTCATTGGTAGTTATGAAGCACAAATAAAACAATATACTGTATATAAAGAATTTGTAACACATAAGATGCTATATAAATGTCAACTATGATTCCTAGAATAATAAATGCTAAGCCAGGTAATTCTGTTTCTAATATAAGCTCATGGGCTCATATCATTTTAGTGCTTAAAGGAGTTTTTCTAAAGAGCACCTAATCTAATCCAATCACATTTTAAGAAGGAAACTGATACTAAAAAGATCAATTATAAATCAGAAAATTAGTGCATTAGAACAGTGGAGGAGAAAGACTGCTGCAGGGAGCCACACTCAAAGAAAAAGTTAGAAAGAATACATTGGAAGGAAAAAAAAAAGTTTAAAAAACAGATGTAAGAACTCAGAAAGCTTATCAGTATCTTGCTATTCAGTCTGTAGGCCAAACAGATTCCATAACCTCAAGAAACCCTGAAAACACAGCTATATTACAAGTGTCTGAGGCCGGATTTGAACTCAGGTACTCCTGAATCCAGGGCCGGTGCTTTGTCCACTGCGCCACCTAGCTGCCCCTACTTACTAGCTGTGTGACCCTGGGCAAGTCACTTAACCCCAGTTGCCTCACAAAAAAAAAAAAAAAGTTAATATACACAATAATTTTAGCAAAGCAACAGGAAACAAAATTAACATGCATAAATCATCAGCATTTCTATATATTACCAACAAAACTCTATAAGAAGAAATAGAGAAACCCCATTAAAATAAATCTAGACAGTATAAAATACCTGGAAATATACTTGATTATAAAACACATTTTATACAAATAAAGTCAAACTTAAGTGGAGAAATATTCATTGTTCATGGGTGGGCAGGGCCAATATAATAAAAATGGCAGTTTTTTCTCATCTGTTTATTCAATGACATCCCAATTAAATTACCAAAAAATTATTTACTAAGTTAGAAACAATTTTTTAGAAACTCATTTGGAAGAACAAAACATCAAGAATTTCAAAGGAATTAATGAAAAGAAATGTAAAGGAAGGAGGTTTAGCAGTACCAGATCTTAAACTATATTATAAGGCAGTAATTATCAAAATTATCTGGTACTGGCTAAAAAATAGAAAGGTAGATCAGTAGAATAGATTAGATATACAATACACAGTAGCAAATGAATATAGTAACTTTGTGTCTGTGTAAAGACTAAAGTTTCATGGATAAGAATTCATTATTTGGTAAAACCTGTTGGGAAAGCTGGAAAGCAGTCTGGTAGAAACTGGGTGTGGAACAATACCTTACACATCATTTATCAAGATAAGCTCAAAATAGATACATGACCTAAGTATAAAGGGAGATATTGTGAGTAAATTAGAAGAACATGAAACACATTAACTATCAGACTTATGGATAGAACAATTTATGAATAGACAAGAGATAAAGAGCATAGTGCAGTATAAAATGGATAATTTTAATTACATTAAATTAAAAAGGTTTGGCACAAATAAAACCAATGTAGTCAAGATTAGAAGGAAAGCAGAAAATTGGGAAATAATTTTAATAGACAGTTTCTCAGATAAAGGTTTCATTTCTCAAACATAAAAAAACATAGTCAAATCTATAAGAATGAGTCATTTCCCAGTTAATAAATGGCCAAAGGATATGAACAGGCAGTTTGGGGATGAAGCAATCAAAACTATATACAGTCATATAAAAATGCTCTAAATTGCTGATCAGGGAAATGAAAATAATTTTGGGATATCATCTTACACCTATTAGATTGGCTAAAATGATAAAAGGGGAAAGCAAAAATATACTGGAGGGGATATGGAAAAACTGGGACACGAATTCACTATTGGTGGAACTGTGAACTAATCTAACCATTATGGAGAGCAATCTGGTATTATACCCAGAGTTCTAAAACTAATACCCTTTAACCCAGCAATACTATTCTTAGGTTTCTTTCCCAAAGTGATCAAGAAAAAAGGAAAAGAACTTATATGTTCTAGAATATTTATAGCAGCTCTCCTTGTGGTTGCAAAGAATTGGAAATTGAGGGGATGGCCTTAAATTGGAGAATGGCTAAACAAGTTGTGGTATAAATACTAATATGCTATAAGAAATTATGAACTGGTTGATTTAAAATTTAATATTTTCCCTAATACATGTAAAAACAATTTTTAGCATTCGTTTAAAAAGAATTTGAGTTCCAAATTCTCTCCCTCCTTCAACTCCTTCCTTCATTGAAAAGGCAAGCAATTTCATATAGGTTATACATGTGCAGTCATGCAAAACATATTTCCATATTAGTCATGTTGTAAAAGATGACAGACAGAAAAGAAAAAAGAAAAAAGTTTTTTGTTTTGTTTTGTTTTCTTTTTAAAATATGCTTCAATCTGCATTCAAGCTCCAGTTCTTTCTCTGGAGATGGATAGCATTTTTCATGACAGGTCCTTTGGAACTGTCTTGGATCATTATATTGTTGAGAATAGCTAAATTATTCATAGTTGATCATTATATAATACTGATATTACTGTATACAATGTTCTCCTAGTTCTGCTCATTTCACTTTGCATCAGTTCATGTAAGTCTTTCCAGGTTTTTCTCAGAGCATCCTGCTCATCATTTCTTATAGCACAAAATTATTCCACCATAATCAAATACTACAATTTGTTCAGCCATTTACCAATTGATGGGCATTCCCTCAATTTCTAATTCTTTGCCAATGCAAAAAGAGCTGCTATATCTTTGTACATATAGGTCCATTTTCTTTTTCTGTTTAAAAATCTCTTTGGGATACAGACCTAGTCATGGTATTGCTTGGTCAAAGGGTATACACAGTTTTACAGCCCTTTGGGCATAGTTCCAAACTGTTCTACAGAACAGTTGAATCAGCATACCATTTCACCAACAGTACATTAGTGTCTCAATTTTCTCACATCCCCTCCAACACTTGTCATTTCATTTTCCTTTTCTGTCATACTAGCCAATTTGACAGGTATAGGGTTGGTAGCTCAGAGTTGTTTTAATTTGCTTTTCAGTGTTCAACAGTTGTTGGGAGCATTTTTTCATATGACTATAAATGGGCTGTTTGATTTTAGAAAAACATGGAAAGACTTGCATGAATTAATGAAAAATGCAATAAGCAGAACCCAGAGAATGTTATATACAGTAACAGAAATATTGTCATAAGCATAACTTTGAATGACTAATTCATTTTGAGGATTGTAAATACTCATATCAACTGCCCATGACCTAAGAAGGAAGATGCTACCCATCTCCAGAGATAAAACTGATAGAAATATGTATAGTATGGTTTTATATCTATATACATATTTGTGTATAATGGTAACCTTTTTGGCACAAGGGAAAGAAGAAAAAAAAAGTACAAAGCAGAGAAAAGAAAACTTAAAAGGAAGGAAGAACAGAAAGCAGGGCAGCTTTGAAAATGATTAGTATTTTTTACATAGTAAAAAAAGTAAACTGTGAAATGGAAATTCATGATTTTAAAATGAATCCTTTTTTATGTCGTGCTGTATACAAAATGTTCTTTTTTTCTGTCTTTTTGTATTTAAGTTCAAAATGAACAATATTTTTAAATTAAAAGCCCTTATGAAGCCCCAGTTTCCTAATCTAGAAAACAAGAGGGTTAGACTAGCTAGGATCTTCAAGGTCCCTTCCAACTCTAAATCCTATAAGTCTTCATATATGATATGTCTGGAGACTGTAATACATTTCAGGGGGAAAAAAAGATTTGTACAGAAATTGAAATTTTGGAATTGCTTTATTTAATAGGATATGCAAAGCCTCAGATATCCAAAAACTCTGACTTCAAAGAATGATAATTCCTTAGAGTTTAAGAAGATTTGTCATCTAAAATATTACTCCTTATTCATATGTAAAAACTCATTACACTACAATAGGACACTGGAACCTATAGTTATTTTAGATACCTTCAGCCTTGGGGACAAGTGTGAATAAAAAGGAATAAAATGAAAAGAGAGAGGACCTGAATAAGTAAATTTCTAAAGTAATCAGATTCAACCTATATTATAACAACTCAAACTGAGGCAAACAAGGTTAAGTAAGTGATTTGCCCAGAGTACTATGGCTGGTAGGTGTCAGAGGCCACATTTGAACTCAGATAGATTGGTTTTCCTGACTCCAAGTTCAATACTTTATCCACTGTACCACACTGTAAGAGCATATACTTTTTCCAAAGATTCTGCCTTTGCCTAAAATATCGTTTTGGAATTGTCTTCAAAACCTGATGCACTTTTCTGCATAATGGAAATCTTTGTCTTTGGGGAAAGGATTTGATTTTTGTAACTGCTCAAAAGTAATTTGAAGCCAAGGTAGGTGAATAAAGTTTGGGTGGCTAAAACAGTATTTTGAGAGATAAAAGAAAACATGACCAGAGTAATAAGACTGATTTTATGCAAGTGGTTTATAATCTAGATCCAAAAGCAAATGCAAAAGATGTGTTCTCAAAGTGTTTTGAACAATAGTAACACATTCATTAAGCACTTGTTATGTACATCACAAGTTTGCTGTATAAGCCTAACATCCTAAAGTATTCTACTCTAGAAGGAATAACACTCGTTTGGATATCACAGACTTATAAAGGAGATACACACACACACACACACACACACACACACACACACATAAAATTCTAATGCATCTTGGTTTTGAGTTTTATTACTTTATAATCACAACACTGTATGAGACATGTGGATCAATATCAGCCCTCAGGGTCATCTCTAAGGGTATACCACAGGATTATTTCATTCAATATTTTTATAAAAAATTAAGGGTAGAGTTCGACAAATGTTCAGGTGTCAAAATTAGTAGGACTAATTAAAATGTTAGATATCTGAATCAATATTCAAAATTATCTTTACAGGTTTAAACAACAGACTGAAACCAACAAGATGAAAGCTGATATGAATAAATGTTGGCATGTATACATGTTAAAGCAAATAAACACATATCCAACATTATGGGGGAAAAAATCACATACCTTAAACTTTTAAAACAAATATAACTTTCACCATAAAAAGCACCCAAACAAACAAAACAGCACTGCTATTTCACACAAATAAAATCTACATTAGCAGTATCCAGAATACAAAAGATAGTAAAGTAAAATTTATATAGCACTCTGAGAAATTATTGTAAGGTACTTTAGATACCTTTAGCCTTGGGGACACAAATGAATAGAAAGGAATAAAATGAAAATAGAAAGGATCTGAATAATAGGTCAATTTCTGAAGCAAACCACATTCAACCTTTATTATGACAACTCAAACAAATTTATCACTTGCAGCTGTCCTACCATACTTAAATTAAATTAATATTTTAATGACTTAATAAGACCATTTTCTGTAACCATTTAAATGTGTCAAGTAAATTAGCACTGGTGCATATTACACTGACTACCCTATGGACAAAATAATAGTAATAGTTAGGTGGACTTTGCAGCTGTTAAACTTGTATGCCTAAAAAAACAATTAATGGATGACTATCAGGCAGCAGGGTCATCGCTAATGCCACAGGAAATGATCCACTCAACATTTTTATCAATAGCTAGGTTGAGGGTATAGCTTGTCAAATTTTCAGGTGACATAAAGTTAGTAGGGATAATTAAAATGTCAAATGTCCAAATCAATATTGAAAATTATCTCCACATGTTGAAATAACAGACGGAAATCAGCAAAATGAAAGTTGATATGAATAAATGTAAAGTCATATAAAACAAATTAACTCTGCATTCCTAACACTGGATTGACAATAACTCATTTGCAAAAATACATGGCTATTTGAGTATGTCACAAGTTCAAATTGAGTCAACATTCTGGTGTAGTCAGCAATGCAAAATTTCATCCTACATTAAGAGAAGCGTAATACCAGATAAAGAAATTAAACTTACATAGCACAACTGTTCCAGAATACCAAAAGGTCTCATTGAAATCTATGCTGGTCACACTGATTATTCTGTTCAGTATTAGAACTCACACTTGAAAAGGGGCATTGACAAATTGGAATTTGTCAGTCCAGAGAAAGTTTGCAGGGATGGGGTAAGAAGGTCTAGACACCATGTGAAAGAGAAATTGTTAAAAGCACAGGGGATCTGTCCATACCCTTTGACCCAGCAATACCACTTTTGGGTCTTTTTCCCAAAGAAATCATGGAAAGGGGAAAGGGACCCACATGTACAAAAATATTTATAGCTGCTCTATATGTGGTGGCAAGGAATTGGAAGTTATGGGGATGCCCATCAACTGGTGAATGGCTGGACAAGTTGTGGTATATGAATACAATGGAATACTATTGTGCTGTAAGAAACAATGAGCAGGAGGAGTTCAGAGAAATCTGGAGGGTCTTGCGTGGGCTGATGATGAGTGAGATGAGCAGAACCAGAAGAACATTGTACACAGTATCATCAACAATGAGTGTTGATCTACTGTGATGGACTATATTCTTCTCACCAATGCAATGGTACAGAAGAGTTCCAGGGAACTCATGATAGAAGAGGATCTCCAAATCCAAGGAAAAAAAAAAAAAAGAACTGTGGAGTATAGATGCTAAATGAACCATACTATTTCTTTTGTTTTTGGTGCTGTTGTTTTTTCTATTTTTAGGTTTTTCATCATTGCTCCGATTTTTCTCTTATAAACATGACTAATGCAGAAATAGGATTAATGTTATTATGTGTGTATGTATGTATGTATGTGTATATATATAAAAATAACCTATATCAGATTACCTGCTGTCTAGGGGAGAGGGAGGGAGGGAAAAAATCTGAAATTGGAAAGCTTGTATAAACAAAAGTTGAGAACTATCTGTACATGTAACGGGAAAAAAATAAAATACTTTATTAATTAAAAAAAAAAAAGCACAGGGGATACTTTGCCTAAGAGAAAAGAAGACCAAGCAAAGACAGATTTATTTGAATGATTGAAAGAGAAGTCAGCTTACTTTTTGTGAATCTAGAGAAAACTAAGAACTCAGAGATAAAAGATTCAGAAAAGCAGAGATGATCTTTTTGAACTTTCCTCTGGACTCCAAAGAAAGAAACAAAAGAGAAGAAAGGAAGGAAAGAAAGGAGAGAAAGGAAAGGGAGAAGGAGGGGGAGGGGGAGGGGGAAGGAGAGGAAAAGAAAACTGAGAGGTAACCTCTTTGGGTATACTCCAATGGACTGTTCTGCTAGAGAATCATGTGCCTGAGGCCTCACAATTTTTTTCCTATCTCAGTTTGATAAAAGGCAGGGGGGCAAGCTGATAAAGAGGATCCAACATACATCTTGATAGTAAGGAAGAAGAAGGAAATCTATAAACAAACTCCGAGGATATGTAAAGGAATGTGGCTGCCCTGTAGAACTCAGAGAGGGGACCATGTCTCTAAAAGTTGCCATGCAGACAGAGGCTTCTTTAGGTAGAGGTATGGTTCATGGCATTTATTAATATTAATGTTTGTTAGTCTCTCTAGATGAAAACACAGACACATTTCCTCATATACAGGATGTGTGGAATGACCTCTCCAAAGTAGAAAGTGTTGGGGCAGGAAGTTGATGATGTTCAGAGGATAGCATCAGAATAATATACATGGATTTTCCTCTTCCATCCCCGACCTACACAGACCCACCCTCACTTCCTCATGTTACCACAGTTTCTACTTTAGCAATGAGTTCCTCCTATTGCTAAGAAACAGGTCAACAATCACAGTCCCTTAATCCCATCGTTTACATTTTCAAGGATGAAATTATCATTAAGACAAGGTAAGAAGTAATTGGCTGCTCTAATTTTTCGGCAGAAACCCCAAAAGACAGCTAAATAAATGTAGTTTTCATATCACTATTATCTGCTTCTGTTCCAGGTTTGTGAAATGCTTCTCAACCTCTCCATCTAGTTCCCCTTTCTCTACAGGTGACCATTAGTATACTATGATGAATATATTGATAACATCTACAGGAAGTCAACTCAGAAGGAATTAAAAGCTCAAGAACGAAATTCTGATGTCACAAAAGGAAACCATTCCCACAAGGAAAGAAAGAGGGGGGTGATTAAAGAAACTGACCAATATGAGCATACAATGAACAAACTGACCAACTTTTAAAAGACAAAAGATGGAAACAAGTTTAGGTAGGAAAAAATACCCAGGGTGTCCAATCATGACATAAGAAGAGTGTTAAGAATGTTAATGATGAAAATGAGCTGTGATTTCAAAGTGAAGAACAATTAAGTGTTCATTTTGTGGTTTTTTAGTTATACTGGGAATAAGAAGACTCAAAGCAGGTATGGGATCACTTATTAGGACAGATGGGAGAATGATAACAGATGACAGAAAGAAAGCAGAGCTGCTCAAGTATTGTTTTGATTATTTTCTCCACCAAAGAAAATGATCTTTGGACTGGGAAGGAACAAAAAAATAATTATCAACCGAGGAACTGAAAACCAAGACAAGATGGGGTGGGGAGGTATTAAAAGAATATCTAGCTGTCTTGGATAAATTCAATCATAAAGAGATGAAGTATAGCCTAAGGTACTAAAATTAATTATAAAAATGACTGCTAAAAATGAAACCTGATGATCTCTAAAAGACTACAGAGAAGGGGAAAGGTATCTCATGAAGGGCAAAAGGCAATTCTTGTTATAGTTTTAAAAGGTTAAGAGAGGGGCGGCTAGGTGGTGCAATGGATAGAGCACTAGCCCTGGATTCAGGAGGATCTGAGTTCAAATCTGGCCTCAGACACTTGACACTTACTAGCTGTGTGACCCTGGGCAAGTCATTTAACCCCAATTGCCCCACCAAAAAAAAAAAAAAAAGGTCAAGAGAAAAGGTTATATCAATTCCTTTCAAAATAGTAAAATGCATACTTGAAAGAAGAGTTAGTAAACATATAGAAAAGGAAACAATAATCATATCACAAAGAGCCAGTATGGCTTCATTCAAAATGTGTCATGAAAAACTAACCTCGTTTTCTTTTTAAAACAACCTACTAGATCTGGTAGGTCAGAAGAATTCTGTAGGCACAGTTTATTCAGACTTTAGCAAAGCATCCTTTCGAGTTGTATTTATGGACAAGATGAAGAGATGTTATTAACTATTAACTAGCTGAATTACCAGATTCAAAATAACCAGTCACTAATGGCTCAATGTCAACATTAAAGAAAAGATCCACTGAAATAGCAAGAGGATCTGTCCTTTAAAACATTTTTTCTTTTACAATTTTGTTTAATTATTCTTGAATAAAGTAAAGGATATATAGGGAGGGAAGGAGAGAAGAATGGAAGCAATGCCAATACACAATTTTAAATAAAATGAGAATCAGAGGACATACAGAATTTGTCAGACAAAAAGTCTTAGTTAAATTCAACATATTTTTTAAAAACTGTAAATAACAGACTCATGGTATAACAGACAATCCCATTTTTCTGTTCATTGTACAAGGAAATGTTCAGCCTGTTACTGTCAGGTTCACAATAATAATAAAGAAAATTTTAGAGACAAGATAGACATATGAAATATGATCAATTTCAGAAAAAATGAAATACAATTTTTTATACTATATCAGAAAATTCAGAGTGAGATCAGTATTAAAAAGCAAAATGTTATTTTCTCATAATAATGGCTATTATTAACTATGGAAAAGCTTATGATTAAGGAGTGATTAAAAGGTCCATTTAAAATTATTTAAGTTTTGTTTTGTTTTCTAAAAGCATTGAAGGACATACTTACCACAATCCATTCAGCAATGTTTTCATATAGCTCTGAACTAAAAATTGCTTTTTTCAGTCTAGCTAGAGGGCCATCAGCATCTACCAATCTGCACCGCATAAATACATCACAGTAGCCCCTGAAATCGTTACAAGGGGATCCAGGTTGCAAGGTGATGGTTCGACCATTAAAGTGCTTATCCCATCGCAGAGACCCTGTACTTGCACAAGATGATGGATCCACTGGAAAAGAGGAAGCATCAAATCCAAAATAAAAATCATATCAATTTTTTAAAAAATAAATTCATTTACAACAAACACTATTATGTTTTTTAGGTACTAAATTCAAAACCACTCACATTATACCAATAAAAAGGACCACAGGATCCATGGGCATGTTGCTAACATTAACTAATTAGAGAGATATTCCTTGCAAACAAGTAATCTTTAGGCTGATATGTTTTTGTTACATTCATTTTTTTTTGCTTGTTTTTGTTTTTGTTTTTTAGTGAGGCAATTGGGGTTAAGTGACTTGCCCAGGGTCACACAGCTAGTAAGTGTTAAGTGTCTGAGGCCGGATTTGAACTCAGGTACTCCTGACTCCAGGGCTGGTGCTCTATCCACTTCGCCATTGTTACATTCATTTTTAATGGAAATACGAATATGTAAATAAAAATGTAAAAATTTTTTTAAAATCACAAGTATTTGGTGAGGAGGTACCATGGATTAAAAAATATTTTAAAAGATTCTTGGTACTGACTGAAGAAAATGACATTTTTATAATAAATTTGTCATTTAAAAATATTTTAGAGACCCCATCACTACAATATAACACTCAAGGTTGATTTTTTAAAAGATGGGTTCATTTTTAAAGTATAGCTTTTCTCCAACAAAATACTACCAAAGTTCACCAAGCTGAAACTTAAGGAAAATAATTATAATAAATTCCAAAGTGAAAGTCTTACTTTTATTCATACAGCAAACATGGCATAATTCTTTATCATCCTTGCCATCAGAACTAGCACATGTGCACTCTTCCAAGCCATGTTTTTCACAGATAGATCCAGCACATTGCTATTGTAGAAAAAAATGAAGAAATGTTCTTAAAGTCTATATGGTCAAATTTACTGTTGATAATGAGAGAAATAAAAAGTTAAACATTCTATTTTGAAAAAAAAAGAAGAAACAAAAATTCTCATTTCAAACAATGCACACTACAAATAAAATCTAGGACTAAGTCAAGTAGATACTTCTGGAAAGGATAACTGCCACCTTAAAAGTAAAAGAAACCAACTTAATAGAATATGAATACAGAAATGGAAAAAATGTGTACATGCATTACAATGGGAAATTATTACTCCTTCAGCAAAAACAAGTAAGTAAAAATTAATTTTATAAATTATACGTCAAAAAATTCATCAATTCAGATATTCCTCCACTGATGCAGCTTGCAAACCTTCCATAATTTAATAAAAAATTAATGAGTTACTATGGCCAAAAATATTTATTACTGAATCAACTTTCTGGGAACAAGCCTCAGCTAAGCAATCCTTAAGTGACAGGAAACTGTCAAGCCTATGGTCTAGGCCCTTGCTTTCCCACTGAAGTGAAGTCACGTAAGTTAAGACCTGCCAAAACTCAAGTTCTATGTACTAAGCTTTTAGGAACTTGGAGTCTCTAAAAGCAGTCAAACACAGCAACATAATGTTTAATAAATTCAAGAACACAAACTTGTGGCAGAAGTGCTTCCTATTTGAAAAAAATATTGGCAAAACTAGAAAGCAGTTAAGGAAAAATTAGAACAACATCTTAAATTAGAAATCATAATCAATCCAAAAGCATTTATCTATCAGGTGCCTATTATGTGCCATGCACGTTACTAGGTACTAGGGAAACAAGTAATTACTCAATAAATGTTAAGTGCCTACTATGTGCTAGCCACTGGAGATACAAAAAGAAGCAAAAGACAGGCCCTACACTCAGGGAGTTCACAATCTAATGGCAGAGGCAATAAGAAAAAAAAATATGTATAAAAACTGTAAATAGGATAAAGAAATAATTAAGGGTAGGAAGTACAAATACAAAGAATGAAACAATTACTCCCCAAAAGCTTATATTTTAATAGCTAAGACAATGAGTATATTTTCGTGTGTATGTATGTATGTATGAATGACCAGAATAAATGTAGATAAATGGTAGTTTGGGAGGAGAGCACCAATACTCTGGGGGTGGGAGAGAGTAGGATTAGGATAAGATTCATGCAAAGGTGGCTACTGAGCTTCACCTTGAAGAAAGACTCACAACATAAAGTAGATGTGAGGAATATTTCTCACATGGAAAACAGCTAATGCAAGGGTGGGTGCAGACAGGAGTTGGAATGTTGTGTGTGAGGAACCAAGAGAACAAAAGTTTGGTTCTATCTCAGATTGTGAGAAGGGGACTAATATCCAACGAAACAGAAAAACAGGCTGGGGCCAAACTGTAAGGACATAAAAAGTATTAAGTTGTGATTAGAGTAAAGAAAAAGTACAATTCAGGAATGAGGGAGGACCAGTGCAAAGGACATATAGTATCTAAAGAATTGAGAAAAGACTGATTTGGTTGAATTGTAGAGAGGAAGTAATATCCACTGAGGCTAGGGGGCAGCTAGGTGGAGTAGTGGATAAAGCACCGGCCCTGGATTCAGGAGTACCTGAGATCAAATCCAGCCTCACCACTTGACACTTAGTAGCTGTGTGACCCTGGGCAAGTCACTTAACCCCCTTTGCCCCACAAAAAAAAAAAAATATCCAACGAGGCTAGAAAAATGAGTTGGAGGCAGGTTGTAAAAGACTTTAAAGGATATATTTTCTAATGAGCTATGTACCCTAAAAAGAAGAGGCCATACCACAAAAAGGGGGGGGGGGGGAGAGAGAGAGAGAGAGAGAGAGAGAGAGAGAGAGAACAATTCTGGCTAGGGAAAAAATTTTTAACCAAAAAAGGAACAGAGGAAATCATGAGAGAAAACAGATAATAGAAATTCCATAAAATTAAAAGGCTTTTCAAGAAGAAATTCAAAGTGACTTCATCAAACATCCAAAACAACTGATATCTACAATATGTACATATGCATAAACCTTCATTTATATACATATTTACATGTGGAATTGACCAAACATGACAGAAAGTCAGTCCTAATAGATAGTCAAGGGAAAGCAAAAAATTTTTATTTGAAAAGAACTATACATAAAACCAGAGTGAATCATCCCCAAAACACCAGTGTTTGTCACAAAGTATCCTGCTTAAGTAATGCTATTATGATACATGTATTCATTCAAAAAGGGAAATGTTAATTTAAACAACTCTAAAGCATTATCTTACAAGTAGTGAATTGGCATACAAAAGATGAAAATAATCAATGTTTGAAGGGCTGTGGAAAGACAGGTATACTCCTAAAAAATGTTGGCAAAGCTGTGAACTGATCCAACCATTCTAGCAACCAATTTGGAAGTATGAGAAGTCACTAAACTATTCATACCTTTTAATCCACCAGTTCCACTACTGAGCATATGTTCCAAGGGAATCATAGACAGAAAGGCCACATAAATAACACAATATTCTGCCCCACCCACCCGCTGGGCCAATGAGGGTTAAGTGACTTGCCCAGGGTCACACAGCTAAAAAATCTCAAATATCTGAGGCCGGATTTGAACTCAGGTCTTCCTAAGTCCTGGGCCAGTGCTTTATCTACTGCACCACCTAGCTGCCCCAACACAATATTCTTAATGGTATTTTTTAATGGTAGCAAAGAACTGGAAATAAAGTAGAAGTCTACTGACTGGGAAATAGTTGAACAAATGGTAAAATACAAATAGAACACTATTGTACTGTGAGAAATGGTAAGGAATCCAAAAAAACATATAGGATTTGTATGAATGAATGAGGAATGAAATAAGTAGAACCAAGAGCACAATATTCACAATGACCACACTAAAGAACACTGAAAGCCAGCTGAATGCTTAATTTTAAAGATCTTGGCCCCAGTGAACAGATAATGAAAACATACTTGCCTACACTCAGAGAAAGTAGGTGAATATGGATTTGGAAAACTGCATATGGAGTAGTTGTGTTTCTTAATTCCACTTAACTGCTCAGAAAACTAACCTTACACATGAAAAACCCTGACATTTTGCCAGGAAAGCATTGTGATCTCTAAATATAAGAGATAATGGTGAAGCATATTTTGCTATTAGCTACTAAAATACTTTCCCCTTGACACCCATCAAGTGGAGAATGGTTGAACAAGTTGTGTTATATGATTGTGAAGGAATATTACTGTGCTATAAGAAATGACAAGGTAGATGGTTTAAGTAAACCTCAGAATACTTTTATGAACTGATGCAAAATAAAGTGAGCAGAATCAGGAGAACAACATAAACAGCAATAGCAATACTGTTATGCTAATCAACTGTGGAAGGCTTAGCTTGATTAGACAATTAAATGATTCAAGACAGTTCCAAAAGAACACATGATGAACAATTCTATCCACCTCCAGAGAGAACTGATGAACCCCGAGTGCAAATTAAAGCATATCTTATTTTTGGTTTTTGTTTGTTTGTTTTTGGAGGGAGCACAAAATGGATAATACAGAAATGTGTTTTGCATGGCTTCTTGTGTATAATTGATATCATATTGCTTGACTTCTAAATGGGTATGGAAAGGCTTGAGAAGAATTTAGAACTCAACATTTTAAAAAACATGAATTTTAAAAAATATATTTAAAGTATATATTTAATTTATGTATTTATTTATTTTTGGTAAGGCAACTGGGGTTAAGTAACTTGCCCAGGGTCACACAGCTAAGTAAGTGTTAAGTGTCTGAGGCCAAATTTGAACTCAGGTCCTCCTGAATCCAGAGCCAGTACTCTATCCACTGCACTACCTAGCTGCCCCCAAAGTATATATTTAAAAGTATATTAGGGGCAGCTAGATGGCACAGTGGATAAAGCACCAGCCCTGGATTCAGGAGGATCTGAGTTCAAATCCGGCCTCAGTTACTTGGCACTTGCTAGCTGTGTGACCCTGGATAAGTCACTTAACCCTCGTTGCGGGGGGGGGGGGGTGCGCACGAGTTTATTAACCTAGGAAATATATTAAGTGGTAGATGTATTAGATTTGTAGAGACTAAAAAAAGAGAAATATATTCTTTCCCAAAGAACAATATTGATTACCCCATATAGTTCTGTAATCAAGATACCTAAAGACCAATTACACTAATTATAAGTATTTGTCTACTTTTCAATGGGAAGTCTGAGAAAATTAAGGTAAAGTATTATGAATTAAATGTAAAACTTACCCCATTGATGCAAACTTGTGTATGTCTATTACAATCTGTGAAATTTGGTTTAGGATCAGATGCTGGGCAGAGAGCTGTAACACCATTACATATGCCTTCTTTTGCACAATCGGAATCATCCCGACACTTCTCAGACTTTGACTTGAAATTACATTGTGCAGTACAACAAGGACCTTGACTTGGGCTGTGGAAATATTTTTTAAAATAATGAAAAACATAATCCATTTCAATGCCAACTGTCCACTTAATTTTGCTAAATAGCAAATATAGAAAAAAAGCATTTCTCAAGTAAATGTGGCACTAATACACCAATGTAAAGTTTGACCTCAACCCTAGACTTCAAAATGAGCATTCTAATTAGTAATAGACTATTATTGTGATATACTGAATTAAGTATGTTTTCCCTTCAAACCACCTTTAGTGAAAAGTAAACACAGGAAATGCAATTCATTTTTATTTTTCAATTAGTCGTGTAGTCAGTGTGGTGAAAAGGAAAGAAAGCTACATTTAGAGACATAAGAAGGTACAAAGCCTGTTTTTTCTACTACTTAATACCTGTTTAAACTCAAGCAAAACACTTGACCTCTGTGGGCCTTAGTTTTCCCATCTAAAAGGACTGTACCAGATAACCTCTAAAATCTTTCTCAAGTCCAAGTCTATGACCACATTTAAATATTGTAAACAAGTATCAAAGTCCCACATATAGTAATAAGATATTGAGAGAAAATAGTCTATTGCCAATAACTTACTATTGAAGTAATCTGATTAACACACTAATTACATGATTTAAATATACAAAGGGATGTACACAGAAGTAAACATGGATCTACATCACTTAAAGAAAATCAAGACTCTTTCACAGGGAGGAGGGAGAAAACCATCTGGCATAAAGAATCCTATCAACTGCCTTTCCCATGCAACTCTACATCTACAACACCAACATGAGTAACAGTTACAAGTATTCTTCACAATTCCCCACATAAGAAACAAAAATATCAATTTTTAAATTACACTGACCAATTTTAGTTTTAAATTACCATCATAACTAGCGTTATGTAAGTATATTTAAATTTGTAACTACAATCTGGGGTATACCTGCACTGTTTTCCTGGTCTTAACTTGCATTTTTTTTTCCTCCGGTTGGTTTGCATCATAGCAGCATTCATCTTTACATTGATCACTATAACCACAATCACATTCTTCTCCTTGTTCTACCATTCCATTGCCACAAATAGGTTGGCCAGATTCTGAGAAAAAGAAGTAGCTCACATTAGGCATAACAAAAAGATGTACAAAAAGAGTTTTATTTAAAATTCAAAAATAGTTAAAGGAATTCTTTTAAAGGAAGTAAAAAAAAATAGGTGGGCAACAGAAACTTTGAATGCTGGACTGGTATTTTAAAAACCTGAATTTCTGTTCTAGCTCTTCGACTAACTCGCCATATAACCTTTTCCCAAGCAAATTTTGATCAAATCAAAATCTCCCTGGATATTGGTTTCCTAATTTGTAAAAATGACGGAGAGTTAGATTTCTATGCCTCTTTCCAGTTTATACATGACTCCACCAAAAATCACTGACTATAGTCATAAAACTATATTCACAGAATCTTTAGAACAGGGATTTGATCTATGAGTTTTGTCACTTGCCACTGAGGAGAATGAAATCTTAATAAAAATACATTTCTCTAGTATTCTTAGAGGCTCTAAGTGCAAGTAGTACAAAACAAGATATACTCTTGGTGATTTTGTTATTGTTCAGCTTTTCATTTGTGCCCAACTCTTCAAAATCCAATGGACAGCAGTCCTTTCTATCCTCCACCATCTCTCAAAGTCTGTCCAAGCACATGTTTGTTACTTCCATTACACTATCTTCCCATCTCATCCTCTGCCATCCCTTTCTCCTTTTGCCTTCAATCTTTCCTAACATTGGGGCTGGGATTTCCAATGAGTCCCATCTTTTTATCACTCCTCTGGAATTCTGCATTTCAGTTGGAGATATCTTTCCCTTTCTCCTTTATCTTTTGCTTTCAGGATAGCTTGATAGTTTAAGCTTGATTTTATGACTGCATGATAGGGTTCCTTCCAACTACTTGGGAAAGACAGAGTTATAGGATGAGCTCCCTGCCCTGCTGCTATGTAAAGACCTTCCCTTCCTGTCCTTGCTACATTATCCTTATTCACCATACTTTTCCCCTTGCTCTGGACACAATAATCAAAGGAATACTAGCAAACTTCTGGAAAAGCAGTATCTATGGACAGCCTTAAGTATCAAATCACGATTTCTGTGACTCCCAGGCTCTGCTTACTAGTCCCCATATATGTTGTCTCCTATTAGTATGTAGGTTCCTAGAGGACAGGGAGTACCTGGCTTTTGGATCAAATTCTTCATATAACTTTTCTTCCTAAGCAACCAAAGAGGGAGCATGGTGCAGTAGATACAGCAATAGCCTTGGAGATAGGAAAACCTGAGTTCAAGTCCTGTACCTGACACATAATGGCTCTGCACCCCATGACAAGTCACTTAACTTCTTCTCAGAGCCTTAGACTAGAGGTGTTCAACATGTGGTCTGGGCCAAAAACAGCTCACAATATTTTTAAGTGCAGCTCCAAGTTGTAGCCCAAACCACATTAAAATGAACGTGGGAAATACTTATCAAAACAAATAAAAGTAGAATAGGACATAAGTAAGTTAACATGTTGTTTTCTATACCAATATGCAGCCTACAAGGAAACTTTTGTAGGGTTTAGTGACCCTGTTTCTACTTGAGTTTGACATCACCCGTCTAGACAACTACCAAAGACTGAAAATTACCCCAAAAGTGCCTACCTACATGAGTAGAAAGAGATCACTACATAAAATCAGAGGTTTAGTCCCTAATCATATCCCCTGCAATAGATCCTGCACATTTTTACAATACTCTTAAGCTCATCCTAAGCACTGTGATAAGATGATAAGGAGATTCTTATGGTCTTTGGTCACATGAGGAAACCAAGTTTAATTTTATTTCCCTTAACTAAGAGTCTTGGGACTGACCTTCCATTTTATTGTAACTTTTTACAATAACATCTGATATCACTTAGAAAATGCCAATTTCATGTACTTCTATGCCTTCAGTAGTGTAAATATGTTAGCCAACATGAAATCCTGAATCTGTATCCTGTATCTTTAGTTCCATGGGGCCCCTTCCTAACTTGGTCTATTTTGACAATTAGAACCTTTTAGGACAGTTAGGAGAGGCTATGTGGCACAGCAGATAAGAGAGCTGGCCTGGAAGTCAAGTTGTGTTTCTTACACATTGTAGCTATTTGACCCTGGACAAATCATTTAACGTCAGTGTTCTAGACAATGTCCTAAGAGAAATGAGTTCAAGATCTGCACCAGTAAACTTTAGTTTCTCACACCAATGAAATATGAGGTTGAAAACCACCATGATCCTTTCATCCCCACATGGTATATACATACCAACAAAGCAGTTATTTCTCTTCTTTTCAAGAACTTGGCTTATGTTTCGAATACTACAGAGTGAAAACTTATTGTTGTTAAGTTTGTCACCAGAAGTAGCTCTTGCATACATGATATAATTTCCATTTTCTTTCTGTCCTAAATTCTTAGATTCTCCTGGAGTACATTCTGTTCCAGAATCATGCTATAAAATAAGACATCCATGTTACACATATCAAGGAGTTAAAAAAAAAAATTAAAAGATTCCCCCCCACCCACCCAAATCAATCAGCTGCTTTTTAAAAACCGGAATTAACCACGGAATTGTCTATTTTGGAGGAGTTCAAGAAATAAGAACTTTTTTTTCTATAATGGTATAGAGGAGAATGAAGAGGAAGAGGAAGAAGAAAAATGGGGGAAGGAGATGGGAAAGGGCAAGGAAAAGATAAAGAGAAATGGAAAAAGATGGAAGGAAATAAAATTTTCTCAAATTCTTTAAATTACATAGGTTGAAGTTTTAATAACTACTCTACCTTTTCATCACACACCCCTAAAGCAAAAGATGTTCACCTTTCAAGAATCTACTTATAAACAGAAGAAATAAAAGTAACAAAGACCACAGCAATGCCAGGGCCAAATAAGTCTAGGCAGTGGCCAGATCTGAGGGATGGAAATTTTCCTATATTTGATTTATGATAGAAATACGTAAAGCTTTATAATACTTTCCAGCTTTAGAATTCAATATATTTACAAGTGACATATCTGGAAGAAATTTAGGGGGCACCATTTGAGGAGCTTATTTTACTAAAGAAAAAAGTATATCTCTAAATTCATTCTTTAAATGACAATGTAAGAAACATAATGCTGATTTGTTCTTATGAAAGGTAGCATGACATAGCAGATAGAAAAAAAGCCAGAAAGACCTGGGTTCAAATGCTGTTCCTCACACTTATAACTGTGTAAACAGAAGCAATTCACCTAATTTGAGGGTCAATTTTCTCATCTGTAAAATGGGGATTATAAATGCCTGTAGTAATTACACATCACAGAATTTTTATGAAAACTGAATGAGACAATGTATACAAAATACTGTCACTGTTTAAAATCCAGATGTCAGAAGCTGTCATTATGACAATTATACAAATCTGTAAATGTGATATCTTTTTTAAATTCCAAAGATAAATTAATTACATCTACTGTTTTTTTAATGTCACACTGCACTAATGCATATTGGCCTTGCAGTCCATTACCCTCCTTACTTCCCCAATCCAATCTTTTTCAAATTAACTGTGGTCTAGTCATGTCTCTCACCTGATTTCACTCTTTAGGCCTGATACTGCCCATTTATAAAGTAAAGCAGTTAGACTAGCTGAAGGCCTATTCTAGCAGTAAATTTTTATATTCCAAATATTTTACCCTTTAATGTCCTGTCACCTCGTACAGAATTATTTTTTAAAAGATTCTATCATCACTTTGAAAACATTAAGTTTAAAAATAAAGAGGTCATATAAATTCTATAAGAAAAACTGAGACTCAAGCAGTACTCACAGGAGAACCAAAGTTGTGTCCAACCTCATGAGCAAAAGTAATGTGAGAAACTTTTGGTGGAACATGAGATCCATAGTTCTGGACAGTGATGATGCCGGTATTTAAGGATTTCTTTTTACCATCTGAATACAGCTTACTTTTTTCACATATTCCTCCAGAGCTTCCTAATTATGAAGAAAAGGTAACAAAGATTAGTATCTTTCCCCTGCTCCAAAAAAGTAGGTGTAAAAAGTTATATTAAATTACATCAATTACATTTTTTTAATCTGAAATTCCACTGGCTCCTCAATGTGTCCAATGACCCCTTTCTTTATGTCAGAGATAGTAAATCCCTTCTAATATTGTTTTAGTAGTAGATATAAAGACAAATTTAAAAAGCATTCATCCCTTGCTCCATCCCTGATTTTTGTTTTTTGCTTTAATACACAATCACTAAAAAATAAACTTTATTTTATTACTTTTTGGGGGGGGGGGCAGGGCAATGGGGGTTAAGTGACTTGCCCAGGGTCACACAGCTAGTAAGTGTCAAGTGTCTGAGGCCAGATTTGAACTCAGGTACTCCTGAATCCTGGGCCAGTGCTTTATCCACTGCACCACCTAGCTGCCCCCAAAAATTATTAACGTTAAATATAGAACTGATATATTTCTTCAGATCTCAATTTCCTTTCTTGGTTTCATTTTTGTCATTTTCTCTCCTCTCCTTTTAATTCTATTGTTGAGACGTTAACATTTATTCCAAGCTATACTTTTATTTGTTCCTTTTTAAGTTTACGGTTTTGTAAAGGAAAATTTACAGTTTAAGTTCAATGAAAACCAGCACACTTGAGGAGATTTCGAGAAAGTCCAATAATGATACTGATAAAATATGTTTGTTGTCCTCAAAAGAAACATGTTATATATGACCAACCTATATGTTTTTTCCCAAAATATCCCCTGGAAAATTAAACTACATATAAAAACTACACTACATAAACAGATACTACCAAACTTAGTTAATGAAACTGTTGAAAAAGATAATATTTATTTTGGGACTTATGAGAAACCAAAATAAAAGTTCTTTTTAAAACCCAAAGGTTGAGAAGCAATTCAATGATCAATTATTCCACCTACATTTATAAAGGAATACTTTGTACATTACACATTTTGGAATTTGTTTCCTCTTTTTAAAATTTACTATACCGGGGCAGCTAGGTGGCGCAGTGGATAGAGCACTGGCTCTGGAGTCAGGAGTACCTGAGTTCAAATCCAACCTCAGACACTTAACACTTACTAGCTGTGTGACCCTGGGGAAGTCACTTAACCCCAATTGCCTCACTAAAAAAAAAAAAAAGTTTACTATACCATTTCAAATACTTTAAATCAGCATAAGTGTTTGAAAAATATTCATATATTAATTATTTCTTTTGGGGGCGGGGCAGGCAATGAGGGTTAAGTGACTTGCCCAGGGTCACAAAGCTAGCAAGTGTCAAGTGTCTGAGGTCGAATTTGAACTCAGGTCCTCCTGAATCCAGGGCTGGTGCTCTATACATTGAGCCATCTAGCTGCCCCCAATTATTTCTAAAGAAATGTAGTTAGTTCACCTTTAAGAATATGCTAACTGATCCATCAAGACATTTGGAAATAATTTTCTATATACACTAACAGACCTTGACTTCATGGTGCCATTAAAAAAATTCTTATTCTTTAAGAAACCTGACAAATCTTTGATAGAACCATAAAAAGAGACAGTATAACATAATCCTTTCTTCGATTTTGATGAACTATGTACTAAGAAACTTGTGAAATAAGAATTTTAAATTGCTTGACTGGATCTACAAGACAAAGGTGGTAGTTTCTCTTAAAGAAATGAAACTAGATATATAAACTAAAATACATGTGGTTTTCCAACCTGTCACACAACTCTGGAAACAGTAGCTCAACTAGTGGAGTTTATATTTACGTTTTTAAAATAGGGATATTATATATGGTTACTAGACCAATCCAGTCATACACATCCCTTAGAAGTATTTATAAGCAAAAATAACTCAGAAAACCTATTTAATATTCCTCTTTGCCTGATTATTTTTTCCACAGGAGGACCACGATAATAATAATAGTGAACTTATAAATGATATAGTTGTATTCAAAATCATACATTAAGTTAAAATGTAAAGTGCTTTAAGCAAATAATAAATTAATAAATATCCTGCCTGAGTGAAGATTTGTCAAATGCAAAGTGGTCCGATGCAGAACTGTCAAAACTTGAATTAAGCATAGAAGACTCCAAACTGCAAATCTTTTCAGTTAAAGAGAAAATAGTAAATACATGGTTGTCAAAAAAGCATGATCCATTCAGGTTTTTAAATGCATACTCTTTAGATTTCTAATTTGAGGCAAGGTTACACAGAGAGTTTTGAGAACACTATTATGAAATAAAAAATTTGTTACTACTATACTATTTAACTTCTTTAAATATATAACCTGCTGTCACACTTTTAATTACTATTGTTATATAAGAATGTATTATGTACTTCAAACAACAGCTCTTAATAGGCAAAAAACATATAAATTAATGTTATAAAGCAAGTTTAGCGATATATTTCTATTAGATTTCATTTACTACATAAAAGTATATTACTTATATATATAAATGTGATCTACAGATGAATCATACTCGATTAGTAAATATTTTTAACAGAAACTCAACAATTATTCATTTTATAAAATTTAAATTTCATTATACATTCAAAGATCAAAGGAATATAAAAGAAAAGAAATATCTGACTTTAATTCAATTAATTTATTAGACACTTATTTTGCACCAATTATTATAGTTTCAAAGCATCCTCTCTTTAAATTCTTTAAAGCAAATACACATAGGAACATGGGCACTCACTGGTAAACAACCCCAAAATTTGAAATCAGTGAGAGCAGGATTTAGAATGGAAGAAGTGAGATTAAGTGGTTAGGTTCTGTACTTCTTTAGGCATTAATATTTCACTATATATTCTCTATAATATAAATTGAAAATCGATAAGCAGAAAATAATTTGTACCTTTTGGAATTTTAAAAATATATTTACAAAGTAGCTCCATATCTAAGAATACAGTAGTGACTGTTTCCTAGATTAAACCTGGTGTTTGAACAATGAATTGTAAGCACTGTTAAAGAAGTTAAGTAGTAGTTAGGAACAGGCTAGTTTCCCAGAACCATGAACTTCTTAAAGAGTAAGAATTATATTTCTATTTTTGTATCCTACAGATATAAATTTGAATGAATTAAAATGAGTAATTAATTTAATTGATTAGATGATAGATTAATTTAATTAAATTCTATTTTCAAGTCATATTTATTAAGTGTCCACGATGTAGTGTCAGGGATTTTTTTTTTTAATGAACAGGATAAGCTCAAAAACCTTACAATCTAAAAGGAAAAATTTCATTAACATAAAGTTGTATACAATGAAGTAAAGGAGTAACCTAGAAAAATGCTCTTAAGAAAATCTAAAGAAATTGGGGGTGGGGGGTGGAAAGGTTGAAGAAGGAAATGGGGATAGAAGTGGTCAGGAAATACTTCATAGAAGTGACACTTAAACTAGGTTTTCAATAAAGAGAATAATAATTTCAACCAGGAGGGATGAGGAAGAAGTGCGTTCTAGGCATGAATGAGAGCCTTCCTTAACATAGAGGTAGACGGTGCAGGCCAGGATTATATAACAACTAGCAGTATTCCAATTTGGCTGAAACATAGAATACAAGAAGGTGTGGTAGTAAGAACTAAATCTACAAAAATAGTTGGGAGTCAGACAATGGAAAGTTAAATGCCAGCCTGATAAGTTTATACAAAAAAGAAAAGACACTGAAGATTTTAACAGTAAAGTGGTATGGTTGGTTGCTCTGTACATGTTAGGTGATCAGTAAATACTTACTGAATTAATACTAATTGAAATAGTCCTGCACGATGGAAAATGCCAGAAAGATTTCAAAGAATACCAGATACACCTATGGTACTACTTAGATCGGAAATACGCTGTACATCACATTTTCAACCACAAAATTATTTCTTCTTGCACTGACAAGGAGGGAAAGGGATTATGCATATGTTTTTTTTTAAGTGAGGCAATTGGGGTTAAGTGACTTGCCCAGGGTCACACAGCTAGTAAGTGTTAAGTGTCTGAGGCCGGATTTGAACTCAGGTACTCCTGACTCCAGGGCTGGTGCTCTATCCACTGCACCACCTAGCTGCCCCTGGGATTATGCATACGTTAGCAAGTAAACAGTCAGTGAATCTAGAACCAGACATCTTGGACAGTGAAGTCAAGTACGCCTTAGGAAGCAATGCTAATAATAAGGATAGTATAGGTAACAGAATTCTAGCTGAGCTATCTTAAATCCTAAAAGATGCTGCTGTTAAAGTGCTACACTCAATATGTCAACAGATTTGGCAAACTAAACAGTGGCCTCTGAATTGGAAAAGATCAGTTTATGTCCCATTCCCAAAGAATGGCAATGCCAAAGAATGTTCAAGTCAGTGAACAGTTGCACTAATTTCACACACCAGCAACTGTTCACACCACTGTGGTTAGCAGTGATGTTAAGATCTTTCTTACGTAGTTCTTCTGTATATTCTTATCACTTCTTCTTAATCTCAAGTCTCTGCCCTTTTTTGTCTTTTCAAGCCCATTTTTGCTTGAAATGTTCCCCTGATATAATATAATTTTCTTGAAGAGACCTCTTGTCTTTCCCATTCGATTGTTTTCTTCTATTTCTCTGCCTTGTTCTTTAAAGAAAACCTTTTTATCACTCCTTGCTATTCTCTGGAATATAAATATAAGTTTATTAAAAACTTGTGCCTACAGGAATTATTTTCAATGTCACACTTCTACTTCATATCTATAAAGGATGTTATTTACATAATATCTATACAGTTCAATGGTTTTTCCTCCTTTCTTCAATTTAAGTCTGAATTTTACCAGAAGAAGCTCATAATCTGTGCCATAGTCAGCTCCAGGTCTTGTTTTAACTGCCTATATAGAGCTTCTCTACTTTTGCTGCAAAGTATATAATCAATCTGATTTCAATACTGACCATCTAGTGACATTCATGTGTTGAGTTACCTTTTAGGCTGTCTGAAAAAGAGTGCTTGCTGTGACCAGAGAATTATCTGGACAAAACTCTATTATTCTCTGCTGTTTCATTTTGTACTCCAAGACCAAACTTGCCTGTTATTCCAATTATGGTTTGGTTTTTTTTGGCAGGGCAATGAGGGTTAAGTGACTTCCATGGGGTCACACAGCTAGTAACTGTCAAATGTCTGAGGCTGGATTTGAACTCAGGTCCTCCTGAATCCAGGGCCAGTGCTTTATCCACTGTGCCACAAAGCTGTCCCCCCAATTATGCTGTGACTTGTTACTTTATCATTCCAATTCCCTATGATGAATGCGTAATCCTTTTTTTTTTTAATTTGGTGAGATTTCTAAAAGATGCTGTATGTCTTCATAGAACTAATCAACTTTGACCTTTTTGGCACAGTGGTTGGAAGACTCACTTGTAAAATACTTTGATGCTGAATGATTTGCCTTGGATTCAGATATAATTCAGTCATTTTTGAGATGAAACTCCAGTGCTGCTTTTCTCACCCTATTACTGATTATAATGGCTACACCATTTTTTCTAAGGAATCTTGGCCACAGTAGCACAGTAGCATTACTGGTTCCTATGCAATACTGATCTTTATGGCAATGAACTTTCCTTTTGTCACTAGACACTGAGCTTCCTTTTGGCTTAAGCCCGGCCAATTCACTAGTATGGGGGTTACTTGTAGTTGTTCTATGCTCTTCCCCTGTAGTATGGTGGACACCAACCTACGGGGCTCATCTTTCAGTGCTATATCTTTTATGCAAACTTAATATTATCCATGCAGTTTCTTAGCAAACATACTGGAGAACTTTGTCATTCCTTCACCAGTGGATCACCTTTTGTCAGGACTTTCCCTTATGACCTGTCTATTTTGAGTAACCCTGGAGGGATAGCAACTAGTTTCACTGAACTATGTAAGGTTCTCTGCCACAACAAGGCAATAATAGCTTTCCTTGATCAACAAATCAATAAAACAACCTCTCTCTTCTCAACTATATAAACTAACTAGTAGCTGCTGCCCTCTTAGTATATTAAGGAACATTAACAGTCTTTAATTGCACATGTATAACCTATAGTGATTGTTTGCAACCTTGGGGAGGAGGGTGGGGAGGGAGGGAGGAATGAGAGAGGGATAGAATTTGGAACTCAAAACTTTAAATAAATAAACACTTAATTTTAGGGGAAAAGAAGAAACAATTAAAAAATCTCTTAGTTTCCACAAATATCTTATTGATGTGCTAAAAGTTACATTACTTGTTTTTTCTTTTCATGCATCTGTAACTAATTTACAGATTATGGCCCTTCTATTGATATAATTCTATTGCATTTCACTGAAGTTTTAACTGACTGATTAAAAAGTTCCTCCTCCAGGATACCTGTGTAGATGAGTTACCAAGCACACAACAAATTCAAACTAAAAATTCTAAGACACACAGATCAAAAGCTTTCCAAAAAATTCTCCACATAACTTTCTAGAGATTTACACCAATGACTCAATCAACAAAGGAAAATTAGCGAGCAGTAACCCCTATCAATTAAAGAAAAAGAGAGCTACTAAGTTGGGCAGTGTTACTAGCATGTCAGAAACTAGAAATTAATTTAGAGGCCCCAATAATCAAAGAAAACATCCATTAAGCTATGACAAGGGCTCAAGAAAATTACGTAACTACTTATTTGACAAATATCTGTGAAGTGCTCATTATATGCAGAATGTTATGCTAGGTGCTGGAAGAGTTACAAAGTTTAGATAAGCAATGGGCCCAACCTTCCTATATCTCAGATAAATATTGAGTTTTATTTAAGAAACTTAGAAGACCCTTTTAAGGACAAAATGGCATAGTACTCTTTTGGTTCCCTCACTCCAGCCTTACTTATTTCTCAAGTCTTAATCAGTTTCAGAATTTCAATTTTTGATTTTCAATTTCAAATTTCAGTTTTCAGTGTCTTTTCCTATTCCTCAATATATTTTGACTGATCTTAAATAGATACACTTTGCCTCAACTGAAATTCCCCCAAAGTAATTGGGGAATCTTAAGTGAAATTTCTCCATTCTGCCGCAAAAGAACAATGCTGAACAGTAGAGAGTAATAAGAACAGAATTGAAAAGCAAACTGATGTTTCAACTGCCACACTTATCCCACTACAAAGCAGTTGCAGTATATAGAGAGAATATGACTGCACAATAATTCCTTCCTACCCCACATAATCCAATCTAATTATACAGTATCTTCAAGAATAAGATGAGAGGAATTATATAGTAGGCAATAAAGGAAGAAGAAACACTGATTCATGTTATCGACCAAGCTCCTTCCTAAAAGTAAATGCTAAAAATTATCAAATAGGAAAACTGACTTTTAAAATGATACATCAATTAATAAAAAGATCAATTTCAGTAATATATTATTGAAAATGTTACCCAAAAAAACCAGAGGGGCAATGTGCCTCATTGGGAGAAGAATCTTTGTATCAATTACACCTCTTATAAAGATATCATAACAAAAGCTGATAGGAAATTAACATATATCTAACACCAAGAACCATTCACCAATTTAAGTGATCAAAGAATAATAATAGTTCTCAAAAGAACTATAAACTAGTAACCCTATGAAAGACTGATAGAATTGAGAAGAGAAATGCAAAACAACTCTGGGGTATTACCTCATATCCAACAAATTAGATGATATGGAAAAAGATGAGAACAATCTGTATCGGGGTGCTAGACAAAGACAGACCCACTTTTCTGCAAAAAAGGTTGACCCACTGGATCTATGAATTGATCCAATCATTCTAGAAAGTAATTTAAAATTATGCTTTTAAAAAGTGTCAAACTGGATGAAGTGAGCAGAACTAGGAGAACATTGTACAGAGTAATAGCAATGTTGTGTGATCATCAACTGTGAGATACTTGACTCGTCTCAGCAATGCAATGATCTAAGACAATTCCAAGGGACTCATGATGGAAAGTGTTCTACACATCCAGAAAAAGAACTGTGGAACCTGAATGCAGATTGAACCATACTATTTTCACCTTTTTCAGATTAAAAAAAAATTTTTTGAGGCTTTTTCCTTTTGTTCTAATTTTTCTTTCACAGCATGACTAATGTGGAAATATGTTTAATGTGATTGTATATGTATAACCTATATCAGATTGCATGCCATCTTGGGAAGGGGGTAAGGGAGGTAGGGAGAAAAATTTGGAACTCAAAATATTATAAAAATGAAATGTTGAAAACTATCTTTACATCTAACTGGAAAAAAAACAAAATACTGTTAAGATTTGAAAAAAAAAGTGCCTAAAATGTCTATACTCTTTGAACCAGAGAACACACTGCTAGGTGTATATATTCTATCTCAAAGGAGGTCAAAAAGAAAAAACCCCAATATTCATAGCAGAAAATCAAACTTCAAAAGCACCAAAACATTCATAATAATTTTTGTGGTAGCTAAGAAGTTATCAGTTTCAGAGAAAACTGGCAAGACCTATGTGAAGTGATACTGAGAATAAATGCTTATTAACTAATGGGGGGGGGGGGAGAATGAAAAAATAGTTTGGATATTTATGTAGAGAGCACTAGACTAAATACTACTCAAGTTCTTTTCCAGTTTCCAGTTTCTTTTGTTTCTAGAGAAAATATCAAATCACTTAAATAATAATGATAAATATATATTAAATTAATTGATTGACTAGCAAGTACTTATTAAGTGACTACTGTGTTCCAGGCACTGTGCTACAAACAGAAATGCAAATACAACAGTGAGTTATCCCTCAAAGAACTCTATTTTATTTGTCAGGGTGAATGGGGGGCCAAGGAAGAAAACACTATGTTCATCATAAACAGCAAGATCTATACAAAATAAATATTATGTGATTTGGGATAATGATAATTGTATTACACCAACTAGGGAAATCAGGAAATGTTGGCTTCCTAAATAAATTGGAAAGCAACGAACCTAAACATCTTTATTTTGGAAATGATTCTGAAACAATACATTTTATCATGTATTTTTACTTATTTAACTTACACAATGTTTATGAACACTGCCTAATCCATATTATCCAAATTAAAATGTAAAAATCAAAGACATAGATAGGTAAGCTACCTGAAGGTGCTCCAACCCAAGCCAGTCCTAAAACACCGTCATCAAAATCTCGATCTGTGAAGACATAGGCCAAACAGTAGTCATCATGATTCTGCTCAGAGTTCAATTCCAGGAACTTCTCCACACCAATATTAGGAAAGCGGAAAGGATTTGTTGAGTCTTTCTCATCAGCAGTTGTGTTTATCTAAACATGAAAATAATTTAAATAAACAATTAAAATTGGTCAATTAAGTTTCTCAACTGACTTGAATGTGATACAGCACAGAAACATCAATGAACCTTACTACCAGTGTGATTCTAGGCAAATGACAACTTCTCTGGGACAGTTTTCCCACCTGTAAAATGAAGGGGTTGGAATAGAAGATGGGTAATGTTTCCTCTAGTTCTAAATCCATGATCCTATGATTCTATGACTTCTCCACTAAAGTTAAACCCTGGGAGCAGCTAGGTGGCACAGTGGATAAAGCACTGGCCCTGGATTCAGGAAGAAATGAGTTCAAATCTGGCCTCAGACATTTGACACTAGCTGTGTGACCCTGTGACCCTGGGCAAGTCACTTAACCCTCATTGCCCTGCCCCACCCCCCAAAAAAGTTAAACCCTGATGCCTCATGGTGACAAAGAAGTGATCCCAGTTTTTAAAGACTATGTGAGCATAGCCTACTTACCAAAGCAAGATGGGCTTTAAATCCTTGGTTAGTCTAGCTAATTTTGGAGAGGTGTATAACAAAAATACATCAGATGATGACTTTTTTGGCCACAGAAATCCATAAAAATATATTTACCAGAGCACTGGTATCAAATTCAGAAATAGAGGCTACTAAAGCCACATATAAGGATTCCTTTGGGCTGCTTGCCAACTTAGAAAACCACATATTAATATTATCTATGTTTTACCATATTTTTTTTTGGTGAAATATTTCTCAATTACATTTTAATCTGGCTCCAAATGCACTGGGGAGTGCTGGAGGCTGCATACAACCCACATACCATGTGTTTTGACACCTCTCTACTAAAGTACTCATCGATATTGGTGGCAAAGTATCCATATTATTGAAATTTAGCATTTTTTGAGGCTGAGTTAAGACTTTGTCACTGGTTTTGTATAACAAGCACTTATCTAATTTGTCTATGCAGAAGTTCCTTGCCTTCAAGAGGTGCTCAGTGGTCTTATTTATAGAAAATCTGGCTACTGCCTCAGCAATCTAGCTCCCCCACCTTAAATCAACTATGCTCTAAATAATTTCACTAACAAAACCTATACTACTATTTCTTCACAATTATAAGGATACTCACTATAAGAAATTATAGATGAGTATGATAAATTCAGAGCACAGGTTTATTCGACTGAGAACATTCTCAATTTTCAATGCTGATATATAGCCATCCAAATACTTCCTAATCATAACAGAGTCCTCTTCCCTTGGAGCCCTGAGAAGTCTAAATTTTCCCTTATAACTTCAATCCACTTCCGTGCTTAGTCAAGAGTAGATTCTCAGAGCATGACTATATGGTCAGCATCCCTCTAAGTTCAACAACCCTCTGACTTATGAGCTGTATTTTTCCTTCTCTGAATACCCAAAGAAAATGTTTTTTCTGCTTCCCACCCTCCACCACGTCTTGAACTAGCCTCTAAATCTTGCCACTTTTACTGGGTTCTACTCTGATTGTTACATGAAATCCAAAGGTATTTTTTACTCTTTAGATAAGCTAAAAAGGTATTATCTAAAGCATCGCCTGCCTAGCAAATCATGGAACACTTGAAAAATAAGACCATGCAGATAGCCCCCATGCCAACCTATTTTTCTACAAATATAATCTGGTTACTGACATGGAAATGAATAAAACTTTAAAATGATGACATCACCATTTTTAGAGAAGTTTAACAAATGTAAAGAAGACACTAGGAAGGTAGATCATTCATTCACTCAGTCATCAATCAATAAATGTATATTAAGCCCTAATCATTAGAGTACAGTGAGTGCTAACCCTATGGACCTTATAGTCAAGTGGTCTCTGCCCATTTAATTCATCCTTGATAGTAATTTGGTTCTCCCTAATTACAGAACCGAATGGAAATGCTTTGAATTACTTTGTACTATAGTAACAACTCTGTATACTTCAGGTTTATTCATTAAACGCTAAAATATAATTTGCCAGTCATTTGATGTTGATAAATAACATATCAAAGAACACACACTTGGGCACAAATAACAGGAAATTATCAACTATAAAACATATAAGCTAAAAGCTGTTTATGGAAATTGGATTCACCAAACTTCTCTACCTTTGCTTTGGATACCTGTCCTACAATGTAGAGTATTTTTTAATAGTCCAATTACATTTTCATCAAGAATTTTTCCTTATGATACAGAAAACATCTTCCACAGCAGGTGCTATGTGACAAAGTTCAGTAACAAAGTAATAAAGCCAATGCCAACAACAATAAAAAACTTTACAAAATATACTCTTCTGATTTATATTCAAGGACTATTTTTCACAATACAAAACATTTTCAATTTAAACCAGATTTCACTAAATATTATATGGGAAGTCCAATTTTTAAATTTTTGTCATTTCACTACTCCAATAAAGATGTATATTTCACTTGACATTGTCAAATGATCATCTGATGTTTTTCAATGGAAAGTGAAACCAAGAAAGACACCATTTGTGTACAGTCAGAACTAACAAAAGAAGTCATAATTCCTACTTTAATATACAAGAGCCAGGAACATAGTACATATAAAAGTGGAAGGCATTTTTACAATTTTCTTGTTTAATGATAAAATAATCTTTCCTCAACACTTGTTCTAAGAAACACAAGTGTGCCTTATTTTATTCAATAAACTGTTCACGAAAAAGCATATATTTACTTTTCATACAGCAAATCACGTTTACATAATATTAGCATGCTCAATATTTAAACCAGGGATTTTTAAGCTTCTGTGTGTCACAGATCCCTTTGCTACTCTGATGAATATTTTTTATTGCATAAAGAAAACTACACAGGATTGCGGAAGGAGAACAATTATACTCAAATAGAACTAAAAAAATGTTTTTAATAATTTCATGAACCACGAGTTAAATTTCTCTGATTTAAAAAACCTGAAAGCTCAGTTTTGCAAAAAAATATTCCATCATATAATTTGTCTAGTTCATAAATTCAGGGTTTGTTTTTTGTTGGGTTTT
Source organism: Dromiciops gliroides (assembly GCF_019393635.1). Lineage (NCBI taxonomy): Eukaryota > Metazoa > Chordata > Mammalia > Microbiotheria > Microbiotheriidae > Dromiciops > Dromiciops gliroides. The sequence goes on along the minus strand of NC_057862.1, from coordinate 159,044,183 downwards.
TTTTTCCCCAGAAATCAGGCCTATCTTTTATATTTCATATCCTGATTAAAATATCAAAGTACCTGGGCTCAATTTCTCCAGTAATTCAGTAAATGCGTTGCTAATAATTACCTATTAAAAATGGTTACTCTAGGGGCAGCTAGGTGGTACAGTGGATAGAGCACCAGCCCCTGGATTCAGGAGGACCTGAGTTCAAATCTGACCTTAGACACTTAACACTTACTAGCTGTGTGACCCTGGGCAAGTCACTTAACCCTAACTGCCTCACCAAAAAAAAAAAAAAAAAAAAAAAAAAGGTTACTCTAATACTGGATGAAAACAATGTAAAACTTAAGCAAAAATTTAAGAGAAAAGACTGAAAAGGAAAAGTATCAAGGAAAAGCACTTAGGGATACTGAAAATGGCTTAGGTTTTGTTTTTTTTAAAACGGGGTGTCAGCCTGAAAATAGCCAATTACCTTCTTAACCCATGATATAAATTATATTCCTATAGATTTCAGTTTCACTTCAAATCAGCAAACATTTACTATGTAAATACAATAGAAAATAGACTAAAGGATAGTCCTAGGTGCTAAGAGTCAGATGAGATCAAACAACTGATATAAACAGTGTAGGAAATTCCAGATAAAGAACTTCCTGTTCAACAAGGCAGATGTACCCCTTCTCTGCAACTTGTATTCTTAAAATTAAGCTGTCTTAAGGCACTGAGAAATTAAATGATTTACCAAGGGTTACAGAGTATTTGCCAACAGATGAAACTTGAACCTAGGTCTTTCTGACTCAGAGGCCAGCTTCCTTAATTTGAACCTAGATCCTCTAACTCCAAAACCCAGGGTTCTTTATAATAGTATATTAATAAGATCACACTATTTTCTCAAAACCATATTGTCCCTACCACCAAGAAATTTACCTTCTACTGGCTATTTAAAAGCCATACTTTGTATGACAAAAGAGGGATCAGTTTCTTATTGACTCACAAACTGTTCCATATAAAAATATAAAGCAAAAAAAAAAAAATTCATTCCTTTCCCAATCACAGGAATAAACCACCTTTCAAAATAAGAAAAGATCAGTAATTTTTGGAAAATTCCTTACCCTAATTCGTTTCACCATGAAACTGATGTTACGGATGCCAGAGAAGTCTGTTGATTGATATATTGTATCAATAGCTTTCACATGACTGGATATCTGGGGATAGAAATGAAACAAATTTCAAATATAAAAAAACTAAGCCAATTAAAATCCACTTTCCAAGTAAACATTTTCATTTTCCAGTTTTAGGGAATGGGTGAGAATATAAAAAGAAACTTGTAAGTTATATACCATAATCCAAGAACTCATGGCCTTTTTCTCTACCAATGTCCACAGGGGAGACCAGAGGAACCAAGGTTAAGGAGGGTTAATGGAGGAACCAAAAAAGAAGTATAAAATGAGAATCAGAATTTTTGAGATGGAAAGAACCTCTCATTACACAAGTGAAAAAATGAAGACAAAGAGAGGCTATGCACCTTGACCAAAGTCATCCCAGTAGTTTGGACTGAAGTTGGGAATTAAACACATCTCTTAATTTCTGGGGTTGTTTCTAATAAATCATAAAGCTATTCAGGTCTCAGGGGTGTTGGAAGGCAGGAATTCCACTTCATAAACCAAGAGGCTGGATAATAATTTCATAGGAATGTTGTAGATAAGTTTAACAGCTATAAATCAACTAACACAAAGAAAAGGCCAAAAGAACCTAAAAAGAACCTTTACTAAAAAACAAATGACCTTTGGGATATGCAGAAAGAATTAACAGCTACAGGTAACAGCAATTGAGAATATAAATTCATTTGTTAAATTGTAGGAGTGAGCAAGACTATGGTAGAAAAAAAAGGACATAAAACAAATGTTCAAAAATTGAGTAAAGTTTGGAAAAACCATGGCACATGAAATGTAATACAATAAAAAAATGAGAAATTTAGAGACAGAAGACGCATATGAACATATATAGAATGAAATATAAAGAACCAAAAAGATAGACATAAACAATATCAACAATAAAAGTTATAAAATCACTAAAAAGAAGCTAAACTCTAACTAAAAAAACCCCCACAATTATTATCCCAGAGAAAAAAATGAAATACAACTCCTATGTGTGATAAATGATTACTACTGACTAGTAACTTGGGGAGATTTTTTGAGTAGTATTTTATTTTATTTTTTCCAATTACATCTGAAGATAGTTTTCAACATTCATTTCTGTAAGATTTTGAGTTCTAAATTTTTCTCTCTCCCCCGAAGGTGGCAAGAAATCTGATATAGGTTATACATTACAATCATGTTAAGAAAAGACTAAAAAAAAACAAAAACAAAAAACCCAAACACAAGAAAGAACAAAACAACAAAACCTGAAAATGCTATGCATTAATCTACATTCAGACTTCATTGTTCAGGGGCAGCTAGGTGACCCAGTAGATAAAGCACCGGCCCTGGATTCAGGAGTACTTGAGTTCAAATCCGGCCTCAGACACTTGACACTTACTAGCTGTGTGACCCTGGGCAAGTCAGTTAATTCCCACTGCCCCGCCAAAAAAAAAAAAAAAGAAAGAAAGAAAGAAATCAGACTTCATTGTTCTTTTTCTGGATGTGGAAAGCATTTTCAATGAGTCTTCTAGCATTGTCTTGGATCACTGCACTGTTGAGAAGAACTAAGTCTATCACAGTTGATCATCACACAATGTTGCTGTTACTGTATACAATGACCTCTTGGGTTTGACTCATTTGACTCAGCATTGATTCGTGGAAGTCTTTCCAGGTTTTTCTGCAATCAGCCTGCTCATTATTCCTTGCAGCACAACAGTATTTCATTATATTCATCTACAACACCTTGTTTAGCCATTCCCCAATTGATGGGTATCCCCTCAATTTCCAATCTTTGCCACCACAAAAAGAGCAGCTAGAAATATTTTTGTACATGTGGATCCCTTTCCCTTTTTTATGATCTCTTTGGTATAGACCTAGTAGTGGTATTGCTGGGCCAAAGGATATGCAGAGTTCTATAGCCTTTTGGACAAGATTCCAAATAGTTCTCCGCAATGGCCAAATTAGTTAACAACTCCACCACTTTAGTGTTCCAATTTCCCCACATCTCCTCCAATATTAATTATTTTCATTTTTTGTCATATTACTCAATTGGATAGGTGTAAGGTGGTACCACAGAGTAGTTTTAATTTTCATTTCTCTGATCAGTAGAGATTGAGAACATTTTTTTATATGGTTGTGAGAGCTTTGATTTCTTCATATCATTTCACCATTTCTCAACTGGGGAATGACATATTCTTATAATTTTGATTCGGTTCTCTATATATTTAGAAATATTTATCAGAAACACTGGCTGTAAAAATTGTGTTCCACCTTTTTGCTTTCCCTCTAACCTTGGTTTTTGTTTGTGCAAAATTTTATAATTTAATGTAATCAAAATGATCCATTATGGGGCAGCTAGGTGGCGCAGTGGATAAAGCACTGGCCCTGGATTCAGGAGGACCTGAGTTCAAATTCGACCTCAGATACTTAACACTTACTACCTGTGTGACCCTGGGCAAATCACTTAACCCCAATTGCCCTGCAAAAAAATAAAAATAAAAGATCCATTTTGCATTTCATCTCTATCTCATCTTGGTTATAATATAATTTTTTTTTCCTTTTTCCATAGATCTGACAAGTAAACTATTCCTTTATTTTCTAATTTGCCCACGGTATCTATTACTCTTCATGTCTAAATAATATACCCATTTTGACTGTACTTTGGTATATGGTATAAGATGTTGGTCTATGCCTACTTTCTGCCATACTATTTTTCAGTTTTCCTAGCAATTTTTGTCAAATACTGAGTTCTTATCCCAGAACCTGGAATCTTTGGGTTTATCAAACAGTAGTTTTAGATTAGATGGAGCTAGGCCACTTTCCTTTGTATTTTTTTTTTATTAATTCCCTTGATATTCTTGACCTATTGTTCTTCCAGATGAATTCTGTTGTTATTTTTTCTAGCTCTTATGAAATAACTTTTGGGTGGTCTGGTTGGTATGACACTGAATAGGTATATAAATTTAGGTAGAATTGTCATTTATATTAGCTTGGCCTACCCATGAGTAACTGATATTTTTCTGTTTGTTTGGATCTGATTTTATTTGTGTGAAAAGTATTTTATAATTGGGTTCATATAGATCCTGGGTTTGTTTTGGCAGGTAGACTCCCAAATACTTCATATTGTCTACAATTATTTTAAATGGAATTTCTCTATCTGTTGCTGCTGGGCTTTGCTAGTCATATAAAGAAATGCTAATGATTAATGTGGGTTTACTTTATATACTGCAAATTTGTTAAAGTTGTTCATTGTTTCAAGTGGTTCATTAGTTGATTCTCTAAGTACACCATCGTATCATCTGCAAAAAGTGATAGTTTTGTTCCCTCCTTGCCTATTCTAATTCCTTCAATTTCTTTTTCTTCTCTTATTGCTAAGGCTAAAATTTCTAGTACAATACTGAATAATAGTGGTGGATAATGAACATCCTTGTTTCACCCCTGATCTTACTGGGAACTCTTCTAACTTACCCACACAACATACAGTGCTTGCTGATGGTTTTAGATAGCTACTATTTATCATTTTAAAGAAAGCTCCATTTATACCTATGCTCTTTAGTGTTTTTAATAGGAATGGGTTCTAAATTTTGTCAAAAAGCTTTCTCTGCATCTATTGAGATAAACATATGATTTTGGTTAGTTTTGTTATTGATGTGGTCAATTACACTGATAGCTTTCCTAATATTGAACCAGCCCTGCATTCCTGCTATAAATTCCACCTGGTTATAATGTATTATCCTGGTGATAAATTGCTATAATCTCATTACTAATAACGTGTTTAGAATTTTCACATCAATTAGTGAAACTGGTCTGTAATTTTCTTTCTTCCTTCTTATGTTTCTCTTGAGTCTTGCATTTGAAGATAGAAATTTTTGTTCACTTCTGAACTTTTCATAAGGAAAGTTTTAAAGTACCCTCTTTCATTGAATGCAATCTTTTCCCCTGAAAGATTATGCTTAATTGTGCTAGGTAGTACATTCTTGGTTATAATCTCAGTTTCTTTGCCCTCTGGAATATCGTATTCTAAGCCCTCCGATCCTTTAATGTTGACGCGGCCAGGTCCTGTGTAATTCTGATAGTTGTTTCTTGATATTTAAATTGTTTCTTTTTGGCTGCTTGCAGTATTTTCTCCTTTCCTTGATAACTTTGAAATTTAGCTAGGATATTCCTTGAAGTTTTCCTTTTGGGGTCTCTTTCAGGAGGTGAATGGCAGATTCTTTTAATGATTATTGTTTCCTTTGGTTCTAAGACATTGGGGCAGTTTTCCTTGATAATATCATGAAGTATGTTGTCCAGGCTCTTTTTTTGATCATGGTCCTCAGGTAATCCAATAACTCTTAAATTGTCCCTCCTGGATCTATTTTCCAGGTCTGTTGTTTGTCTGAAGAGGTATTTTACATTTTCTTCTACTTTCACATTCTTATGATTCTGCTTCACTGCTTCCTGATGTCTCACTGAGATATTAGCTTCCATCTATGTAATAATGATTCTTAAGGAATTATTTTCCCCAGTCAGTTTTGGCACCTCCTTTTCCATTTATCCAATTTTTTTTTGAAAGAGTTATTTTCTCTTTCCAAACTATTGATTCTCTCTTGCATAACTCTCATTTCTTTTCTTAATTTTGCTTCTACCTCTCTTATTTGATTTATAAAACCCTTTTTGAGCTCTTTCAAAAGGGCTTTTTGGTCTTGAGACCAATTCCTCTTATCCTTTGAGACTTTGAATGTAGGTACTTTGACATTGTTGTCCTCTTCTGAGCTTTGAGTTTTGGTCTTCTCTGTCACATAGTAGTTTTTTATGTTGACAGTTTTTTTCTGTTTCTTACACATAATTTGGCCTATTTCTTTCTCTCTTTCTTTCTTTCTTTTGGGCAGGGGGGATTGAGGCAATTGGTGTTAAATGACTTGCCTAGGGTCACACAGCTATTAAGTGTTAAGTATCTGAGGCTGGATTTGAACTCGGGTCCTCCTGACTCCAGGGCCGGTGCTCTATCGACTGTGCCATGTAGCTGTCCCTAATTTAGCCTAATTCATGCTTTTTTAAAAGTTAAGCTCTCCTCCTGGGGTACAGGGTGCACTGTCCCAAGCTTCTTTTGCGGGGTGCAGGGAAATGATCACTGGCTTTCTACTTTGAAGCCTCAGCAGTTCGCAACTTGTTCGCTGCACTGGGATGGCACAGCCTAGTTGTGCCTGTTGTGTACTGGATATCCCAGATGGCAGATTACCTTCTTAGTTGAAGCTGGGAACCTCACAACTGGCCTGCTATGCCATTAGCTTGTTGATGTAGGACCAAGGGTCCTCAGCTGTTGATCTGTGCTGTGGCTAAGAGTCTTCTACAGGCTTGCCCGGACACCCTCTGCACTGAGCTGTGCTCCCCCTTTGCCCAGGTAAAGAAATTTTTCCTGAAGTCCTTCTAGGTTATCTTAAGCCAAAAGATTGCCTTTTGGGAGGTTCTGTAGCTCCAGAATCTGTTTAGAGGCTTCATTTAACATGGTATCCAAGGAAAAAGTGGGAGAGCTCAGGCAACTTCCTAGCTTTTCTCCCCACCATCTTGGCTCTGTCCCCCACTATGTTCAAAGCCCAACTTTTAGAAGTCCATTTTCTCCTTCAGAATAAGCTTACACTGAAACTCATCATCTTGGTCAGATCCATCCCAAGCTTTAAAGGAATCTGGAGTGGGGAACTCAAGTTTGGGTAAAGAAAGATCCCACTGCCTAGATAGAAGGTCTCTCTGTCCAGGGAGGGGGTCACTCAGCTCATCTATTGAAAAGGTATACATTCTTTGAACTGACAGCCCAAGGGTGGGGGTGGTATAGCCCTTCATTTTAATATACCCAACTTCCAATTAAGTTAACCAATTAGATGTGATTGCTGTTTGGTGAACTGCCTACTGTGATCCCTATGGCCATAAATATCTTTGGTCCAAGACAGCCAGCCAAATGGCCATGCTTTCATTAATAAACTGCCAGCCTTATTAATAAAATTATTAAACTACCCAGAAACTATGTCTCTTAAACTTTTAATCATCAAGTATGTAAAAATGAGGTGCAGGATTATTAGGGCATAAAGTCAAATACAGTGTCTGCTGTAGTTACTCCATTGTGTTTTTTCATTTTCTTACCCCACCCCACCATAAGCAATGATTTAATCCAGAAGGGATGGGATGAATCTTTCTCTAAACATGTCTTTTATGAGGACACAAGCCATCAAAACAAAATTCATTTAAAAACCTTATGGAAGATGTCGGAGAAAAGGCAGTGAGCTCCCGATCTCATAGCATGATCACTCCAAAAAAACATCCAAATAAGGTCATAGGGAAATGCCCGGAGCAGCAAAACTCACAGAAGAATGTGCTGAAATCATCTTCTAACCAAGAACGGCTTGGAAGGTCAGAAGGAGGGAGCTGCTGTGCTGAGACAGGAGTCGAGCCCAACCCCACAGTCACCCTGACACAGACCCAGTCTCAGGAAGGCCTCACCAGAGGAGCAGACCCCCAGAGCCTCTGAATCAGCTGAAGCGCCAGTGTTGTTTGGAACTAAGCTCACAGTCTGGTGAGTGGGCTGAGCCCTGGGCAGGGGAGAGACTACAGGGGTCTATGCTGGTGCTAAGGCAGAACTTGGATTTTACACCCCTACTCAGAACCAGGTGGTAGGCTTGAGTAGCAGTGGCCCAGGTGGAGGAGGGGCACAGGCTTGTCGGAGGTAACAACCACAATACACAAAGCTGGTTGACTGGCAAGTTGGTCTGGGGTCATCTAGGACCAGGAAACAGGCTGGGCAAGGGAAGAACCTGATTCTCCTTAAACCATACCACCTGGGACTTCTTAAGCTTGAGATACTGCAGCCTGGAAACAGTGCCCCACTTTAAGGAGCTAAAAGTCTAGTAAAAGAAAGGCAAGATGAGCAGACAGAGAAAGGTGAGGACCATAGAAAGTATCTTCAGTAACAAGGAAGACCAAGGGGCACCCTCAGAGGAAAATGTCAACATCAGGGCCCCTATATCTAAAGCTTCCAAGAAAAATACGAATTGGTCTCAGGCCATAGAGGTGCTCAAAAAGGACTTTGAAGATAAAATGAGAAAGGTAAAGGAAAAAATGGAAAGAGAAATGAGGGTGATGCAGGAAAGACATGACAAAAAAGTCAACAGCTTGAAAAGTCAAATGGAAAAAGCTCTCTTATGAAAATAATTGCCTAAGAATTAGGATTGAACAAATGGAAACCAGTGACTTTATGAAAAACCAAGACACAATAAAGCAAATCCAAATGAATAAAAAAATAGAGGGCAATGTGAAATATCTTCTGGAAAAAACTGCCGACCTGGAAAATAGGTCCAGGAGAGATAATCTGAAAATTATTGGTCTACCTTAAAACCATGATCAAGGAAAGAGCTTAGACACCATCTTCCAAGATATTCTCAGGGAAAATTGCCCTGAAATTCTAGAAGAAGCAGCTAAAATAGAAATTGAAAGTGTCCACTGATCACCTCCAGAAAGAGATCCCAAAAAGAAAACTCCTAGGAATATTATAGCCAAATTCCAGAGCTCTCAGGTCAAGGAGAAAATACTGCAAGCTGCCAAAAAGAAAGAATTCAAGTACTGTGGAACCCCAGTCAGGATAGCACAAGATCGAGCAGCTTCTACATTAAAGGACTGGAGGGCATAGAATATGATATTCCAAAGGGCAAAGGAAATGGGATTACAACAAAGAATCACCTACCCAGCAAAACTCAGCATTATCTTTCAGTGGAAAAAATGGGACTTTAATGAAAAAGAAGACTTTCAGATATTTGTGATGAAAAGACCTGAACTGAATGGCAAATTTGACTTTCAAATACAAGACCCTAGAGAACCATAAAAAAAAATTGGAGCTGGGGGACATACCTGGGGTCGTACAGTGGGTGACTGTCTTGTGTCCGAAGCCAGGTTTTGGCTGGGATCCCCCTGGGTCCAGGGGTGATGATTTATCCACTGTGTCACTTAGCTAGATGATAACATCTTTAGGGTTAAATTGAGGGGTGAAGGGAATTCATTGGGGAAGGGGAAAGGGCAGAAGTGAAATCCTACATGAAAGTAACAGGAAAAGGCTTATGGAGTGGGGGAAGAGATGGGAGAGGAGCAAGGCAATAAATGAATTTTACACTCATCAGAAAAGGTTCAAAGATCTTAAACTCATCAGAGCTGCCTCAAGGAGGGACTAATAGACACACCCAACTGGGTGGAGTAATCTATTTAATCTGGGCAGTAAATGAGCCTAACACTCATCAAAATTGGTTCAAAGACCTCAGTCTCATTAGAATTGGCTCAAGGAGGGAATAATGTACACACTCAATTGGGTGGAGTAATCTATAACCCTGCAGGAAAATAGGAGGGGAAAGGGATAAAGAGAGAGGGGCAAAAGAAGGAAGGGCAGAGTGGGGGAGGGGACAGACAGAAACAAATCCCTTTTGAAGAGTGATAGGATGAAAGAAGATGGATAATAGAATAAATATCATGGGGAAGGGAATAGGATGGAAGGGAAACAGTTAACAATAGTAATCATGAAAAAGAGAAAAAGGGGAAAAATTGTACAAAAAATATAGCAACTCTTGGTGGAGGCTAAGAATTGAGAATCAAGGGAATGTCCATCAATTGAGGAATGATGGAAAAAGCTGTGCTATATGATAGTAGTGGAATGGACTTGTGCTACAGGAAATGACAAACAGGATGATCCCTGAAAAACCTTGAAAGACTAATGAACATCGATGTATAGTGAAGTGAACAGAGCTGAGAGGACATTGTGCGTAGTGACAGCAGTATTGTCCAATGAGTACTTGTGAATGACTTTTTACTCTCAGCAGTGCAATGATCCAAGACAATCCCAAGGAACTAATGAGGAAGCATACTATGCACCCCTATAGAAAGAACTGATAAAAAGAACACTTGTGGATTGTACATACATAACCTGATTGCGATCTTGTGGAGGGGGGAGGAAAGGGAGGGAGGGAGGGAGAATAATTTAGAACTCTAAATCTTATGAAAATGAATGTTGAAAACTACCCTTACATGTAAATGGAAAATAAAATAAATGTTTGTTGTTTTAAAAAAAAAAACAAAAAACAACCTTGTGAAGATGGAAGAGGATAGTGGAAGAGTATCATTAATATCACCACATAAAATAGGAAGGAGCAAAGGGAAAAAACACAGAGTTTGGTGAGAGTCTCAATTAAATTGATCCATCCCTATATTGCTTAAGGATAAAATTGGAAGGACAACAAGTAGAAGAAAATGGAAAAGATCTGTCAAATTTTCCATAATAAAGTATGACAATGAAGACATTAAATTTGTACTCTAACAGCAAAATTCCTGATGTGCTATTTCAAGTAGAAAGGGTAATTAAGGGCACTAGAAAAACCAGAAGAGTAGGTATACTAGAAAAAGTAATTCTGTGCTAAAAATGATAATTATGAGGAAATTTGGGGATAAATTCTCAAGGCATTTGAAAAAGGAAATGACACCAAATATGTGGAAATACCAGAGATCTAATTATTACTGAAAAAAGGCAGAGATAATATCAACTTTTGACTTCTATAACTCATTTCCCATTATTATAAAACATTTTTCTGAAAATAATCTACATTTATTAATTACTTCCTTCATGAAGATGTAAGAAATGAAAAGGCAGAAGTTTTAAAAGATATTCTAAATCAGATGATATCTTTACAATCACATAACTGACAGAGAAATACAAGATCCCATTGTATTTATTATTTGTTGCGCATTGTAAACAGGATGATTCATCAGAGTAAAAACTCTGCTTTAAAGACTTTCTTCCAAAAAGGTGTACCCCATGCATATTTTAAAACTGTTTAAGAGTCCCTTGAAGATAAACAACCAAATGACTGCACACATATTACTTATATCAAATTGCTTACCGTATTAGGGATGATGGAGGTAAAAGAGGAAGAAAGAAAATTTGGAAGTCAAAATCTTAAAATAAATAAATATTTAAAGTTGTCTTTACATGTAATTGAGAAAAAAAATAAGTGGTGCAGTGAATAAAACACTGGCTCTAGATTCAGGAGGACCTGAGTTCAAATCCAGTCTCAGACACTTGACACTTACTAGCTGTGTAATCCTGGGCAAGTCACTTAACTGTAACTGCCCTGCAAAAAAAACCAAACAACAACAACAAAAAAAAACCCCAGGCAAGATAGCGGCCTAATCCTTGGATTATAAATAGCAAAGGAGGCAAATAACAGTAACATTTATATTCAAAGTTATCATTTAATGATAAATATTCAGCCCAGAACGCAAATAAAAGGGGCTTTCCTATAGATGGTGATATCTTTTACATGTTCCTATTTTCAGATGATGTACTGACTGCATCAAATCAAGAACACTTCAGAATTTCTTCAGATGTAACACTATACATAAAAATTAGGCCAACTATTCACAAAAGAAAAACTCAAGTAGATGAGAAATCCCTCTTATCCCGACTGTGATATGTAACTATATGGACAGCTAAGAGGGGGCAACACTGTAGATGGATAAAGAACTATTCCCCGAATTAAACAGAACAGGATGAATTGCCTTCGGGAATCTGGGCAATGCTTTTAATGATTCCAAGCTTTTCCCTAAAACAAAGGTCTATTTTATTAACAATGATAAGTCTTTATACCACAGTGTCTGAAAAATTAATTATTATTATTTTTTGTTGGGGGGGTGGGTTTTTTTTGGGGGGGGGGGGCTTTGGGGAGGGGGGAATGAGGGTTAAGTGACTTGCCCAAGGTCGCATAGCTAATAAGTATCAAGTGTCCGAGGTTGGACTTGAACTTGGGTCCTCCTGAATCTAGGGCTGGTGCTTTATTCACTGTACCACCTAGCTGCCCCTGAAAAACTAAATCTAAAGAGCAATGGAGAGGCCCATGGTAGATGTGAATAGGTTGCACAATATTGCTAGAGAAGTACTTAAAAATAATGTAATAGAAAACATCAGAGAGATATGACCAAAAAAAGAATACGTTTAGACATATAATTAAATCAAGGGACAACAAATGGACTACATGTTCTACCATATTCAAGAAATATCAAGAGGTCCCTAACAGGTTAAATAAATCACTTTGGAAGGAATTATGGAAGGATATGGACAAGACTTGGCATGAGAAGTCATGAGTGAGTTGTGACCTGAACTACTAAAGGAAACAGGTTAACTGCAAATAAGATTTATCATTTCTTGCTTTTTCAATACTATGCATCTGTTAAATATGTGTATATATATATATATATAACATACAAATATATAATATAAATTTATAAATATACATTATATCACATATATTAACTTTTGACTAGCATATAGTTCACTAAAAACTTAAAATTTATTTTTCACATATACTATTATCTAGTCATGCCTCCCTCATATCTTCTACACATTAAGTTAATTTTTTAACTGAAGTGTCTAACTTTACATTTACTTCTAATTCATTATATTGTGGGCCCACTGTTTTAGCCCATTAAGATTTCTTTTTACCCTGATTCAGTCACACGTTAGCTCTCAGCTTCCTGTCTAATCCAAATTTGACAAGTGTGCAATTTTTGTCTTAATCCAAGTCAATGAAATAAATACTGAGGCACACAAAGCCATATTGATGAGATCCCTTGTACAATATATTTGAAAACTCCCTCTAATATGACATCAATCCATGGATGATTGTTTTGGGGGGTTCCATCATTCAACCATTTTCAAACCCACCTAATATGATCAGCTAACCAACATGACGCTTGCGTTATTCATAAATATAGCAAAATAGATGATAAAATGATTTCCTGAAATACAAGTATATTATAACTACAGAATTACTCCTCATCAAACTGTCTGGTAATTCTGTTAATGTAGGAAATGAAAATAATTTGAAATAGGCAAGTCTTGATGATGTCATCTTATGGCCTTAATGATAACAATCACATTTCTATAGATGTTCAAAACTCATTCCTTTAATAGTACATTCCCTATCTGTAAAGCATTTATTTTTTTTGTTTGTTTATCCTTGTTTTCTGTGTGGCAGACAGGGTGGGGTGGCTTATGTCTGGGGCCAGATTTGGGTTTGGGGCCTCCTGGGTCCAGGGCTGGTGCTTTGCCCACTGTGTCACCTAGCTGATCCATGATGACATCTTTAAAATAAAGTTAAGGGGTTGTAGGAATGCACTGGAACAAAGGGAAACAGAGAGGTGGACTGGAGAAAAGTAGCTCATATAAAAGAAACAAGAAAAAGCTTAGGGAGGAGAGGGGAAGATAGGGAAGGAGTGGGGGAGTGAACCTTACTCTCAACAGAATTGGCTCAAAGAGGGAATAACATACACACCCAAGTGGGTATAGTAATGTATTTTGCCCTGAGGGAAAGTGGAAGGGAAGGAAATGGAGGGGGTGGGGGGAAAGAGGCAAAGAAAGGAAGGGCAGATTGGGGGAGGAGGGCAATAAAAAGCAAAACACTTTCAAGGAAGGATAAGATGAAGGAAGATAGAAAACAGTAAATATCAAGGGGAGGGAATAAGATGGAGGGTAATACAGTTAGCAATAGTAACTGTGAAAGAAATGATGAGCAGGATGATATCAGAAGGAAGTATGAAAAATGCAAACCATCAACAGAGGAAGAACTGATGGTATCTGAATACAGACTGAAGTATATTTTTATTTGTTAGCTCCTCTTTCTAAAGTTATTTTGTCTATTTTCTTTCACAACCTGACTAATGTGAAGATGTTCTGCATAAATGGAAATATGTATGACATACTGAATTGCTTGATTTTCTAAGAAGGGTTGAGGAGGGAGGGAGGAAGAAAATTTAGAACACAAAATTTTAAAAAATCAATGTGGGGGGCACCTAGGTGGCACAGTGGATAAAACTCTGGCCCTGGACTCAGACATTTGACACTTACTAGCAGTGTGACCCTGGGCAAGTCACTTAACCCTCATTGTCCCACCAAAACAAAACAAAACACACACAAAAAAAACCCAAAATTAAATGGTCTTAAAAAAAAAACAATGTGAAAATAAATGATGAATAGGAGGAGTTCAGAGAAATCTGGAAGGACTTACATGAACTGATGCTGACTGAGAGGAGCAAATCCAAGTAACAACAACATTGTGTGAGGAACAATCGTGATGGACGTGGCTCTTTTTAGCAGCGCAACAATCCAAAACAATTTCAAAGAACTTCATGATAGAAAATGTTCTCAACATCCAGAAAAAAGAACTGTGGATTATGAATGCAGATTGAATCATACTGTTTCTACTTTGGGGCTTTTTTCCCCCTTTTTTTAAGGCTTTCCCCTTGTGCTCTGATTCTTCTCTCATGACATGACTAATGTAGAAATATGTTTAATGTGATGGCACATATATAACCTATATAAGATTGCTTTCTGTCTTGGGGAGGAGGGAGGGAAGGGAGAACAGGAGAAAAATCTGGAATTAAAAATCCTATGAAAACAAATGTTGAAAACTATCCTTATATACAACTGTAAAATAATAAAATACTTTGGGGGGGGGGCGCGACAACAAGGGTTAAGTGACTTGCCCAAGGTCACACAGCTAGTAAGTAAGTGTCAAGTGTCTGAGGCCGGATTTAAACTCAGGTCCTCTGAATTCAGGGCCAGTGCTTTATCCACTGAGCCACCTAGCTGCCCCAAAAATATTTTTATTAATTTAAAAAAAAAAGTACATTCCCAAAATGGCACCATGGTCCAAAAGTGAATCAGTTAGTCTATAAACATTTAAGTGCCAAGCACTGTTCTCAGTGCCTGAGGGAAAAAAGGAAAAAAAAAGGGAAAAAACCAGTCCTTGCTGTCAAAGGGCTCACAGCCTAATGAGGGAGAAAACATGCAAATAACTATGTACAAACAAAATGCAGATAGAATACAATGGGGTAGTCACAACAGGGTCATAGCATTTATAAAGACTAGGAAAGGCTTCTTGTTTTTTGTTGTTGTTGTTGTTGTTGTTGTTGTTGTTGTTTTTTCCTGCGGGGCAACAGGGGTTAAGTGACTTGCCCAGGGTCACACAGCTAGTAAGTGTCAAGTGTCTGAGGCTGAATTTGAACTCAGGTACTCCTGAATCCAGGGCCGGTGCTTTATCTACTGCGCCACCTAGCCGCCCCCAGGAAAGACTTCTTGCAGTAGGTAGAACTCTAGCTAAAATTTGGAGCCACTATGTAAAAATGGAGAGAAAGCATCCCAGCTATAAGAGACAACCAAATATATGCCCAGAATAAAAAATGGAGAGTCTTACTCAAGGAAGAGCAAGGAGACCAGTATCACTGACTTCTGTCTGACAAGTAGTAACTAAAATATAATAATGAGAATCTCTATGAGCATTAAAATACTGGATACCCAAATAATCAGATTTCATATGCCAGAAATCTTGAGAAGAGATGCCACCCTAAAAGCAGTACCTTACAAATAAATTATTTTTTGCAAATAAAAGGTTAAAAAACCCACACAGGGGCAGCTAGGTGGCGCAGTGGATAGAGCACCGGACCTGGATTCAGGAGGACCTGAGTTTGGATCTGGCCTCAGACACTTTACACACTTACTAGCTGTGTGACCCTGGGCGGGTCACTTAACTCCAATTGTCTCACAAAAAAAAAAAAAAAAGAAAGAAAGAAAAAGAAAAAAACCCACACAAATAGGTTTCAAATTTTTAAAAATCACATTAGCATAGATAAAATTTGAAAACTCATATGACTCAATGCCATTATCATAATAAATACCTGGGCAATCACAGCTTCCCGTGTTCCATAGTGTTTAAAGAATAGATGGTCTGTCTGAATATAAAGCTGGCAAGTATTTTTTTCAGCTGAAGCAGCACGTTTTTTCCTCAGAAGCTCTGGACCACTTGTAACATGTTCTTCAAGAGGTTTCTACATATGATAGAAGAGTTGTCTTTGATAAATGACACGTTATATTATTTCATCTTAATCTAGCTTTTTAAAACATAAAGTGGGGAAGAATCAGACACAATTTCATTCAACTCCATAAACTACCAAACACAAATTAACTCAGTAATCACCCCTATCTGAAAATTATTTTGGAGAAAACTGGAAAGCAATCCAGGAGAAAGTAGTTTTAGATCAATAAGTATTGATATATACAAGTCAATACAACAAACTTTAAGCACCTACGAGATGCTAGGCATTGTGCTAAGCACTAGGGACAAAAACAAAAGAAGCAAAAGACAATATTAAAGATCATAAAATTTAAAAATTATAATAGAAACAAATCAGACACCTTTCATAGCAACTATGAGTTGGTGAATTCTTAACCAAACGAGGAATAGAGGCATTCACAAAAGATGAAAGGGCTAATGTTTATTATATTAAATTGAAAAGCATTTATTTGCACAATCAAAATCAGTGCCATTAATATAAGAAGAAAAGCAATTTATGGGAAGAAGAACCTTTCCATCATATATTTGTGAGAATAGTCTGATAACTACATAAGTAATTAAAAATATGGGGCAGCTAGGTGGTACAGTGGATAGAGCACCGGCCCTGGAATTAGGAAGACCTGAGTTCAAATCCGACCTCAGACACTTAACACTTAGTAGCTGTGTGACCCTAGGCAAGTCACTTAACCCCAATTGCCTCACACCACCCCCCCTCAAAAAATATATATATAGTAGACTTGGGGGCAGCTAGGTGGTGCAGTGGATAAAGCACTGGCCCTGGATTCAGGAGGACCTAAGTCCAAATCTGGCCTCAGACCCATGACACTTGCTAGCTATGTGACCCTGGGCAAGTCATTTAACACTCTTTGCCCTGCCCCAAAAATTAATAAATATAGTAGACCAAAAAGCCATTCCTCAACAGAAAAGTGATTAATCAATCAAGAAACATTTATTAAAATCCATTTTGTACCAGGTAATGTATAAGGCATTAGAAATACAAGTTTAAAGAATGAAACAACTCCTAGTTACAAGGTGTTCATCTTCCTAACAGTATAGAAAACAACCTTATAGAGGTATATAAAGAATAAGCTTAGGGCAGCTAGGTGGCGCAGTGGATAGAGCACCAGCCTTGGATTCAGGAGGATCCGCGTTCAAATCCAACCTCAGACATTTAACACTTACTAGCTGTGTGACCCTGGGCAAGTCACTTAACCCCAATCGCCTCACCCCCCCCCCCAAAAAAGAGTTTAATGGGAATAAATACAAAGTAGTTAAAATACAAGATAATTTGGGAAAGAGGGTGCTAAAAGTGGTGAGATCAGCAAAAATGGTGCTTAAACTGTGTCTTTAAAGGAAGAGAGGTAATCTGTGAGATGGAGCTAAGAAGGAGGTATATTCCAAGAATGGAGAAAAGCAAGTGTAAAGGCACACTGAGGGAAGGAAAGTTGTATATGAGGAAGAGAGAGGCTGATTTGGTTGGATGACAGAATGTAGGGAGAAATAATAACAATGAAGAGGAAGAGAGAGAAGAAAAATGGGTTTATTAAGTGCCAACTATATGCCAGGCACTATGCTAAAACGTTTACAAATATTATGTCATTTGATCCTCACAACAATCCTAGGAGTTAGGTGCTATTATGTTTTCTAGTTTACAGATAAGGAAACTAAAGCAGACAAAGATTAAGTGACTTGCCCACAGTCACAGAGCTGCTAAGTGACTGAACCTAGATTTTAACTCAGGTCTTCCTGACTCCAACTCAAGTATTGTATCCACTTCCCATCTAGTTGCTTCTACAACTATGCCATGTTACTTCTTTTAAGTCTTCAAAGCATTTTAGTGTCACCTCATTTATGGCACTTTATACATTCTGTGGAAGTGTCTAACAGTCCAAGCACTCTGGAAATCAATTTGGAATTATGTGAAGAAAATTATTAAAATATCCATACCCTTTTTGACCCAGAAATCCTACCATTACTGTGGTCAATGATTTTTTAAAGGGTACCAATTACACCAAATTATTTTTAGCAGCAATTTGTACAAGAACAAAGAACTAGGGGGAAAAATGTATGCCCACTGATTGGGATATGACTCAAGTTGTGGTACATGAATGCAATATTACTGTGCTCTAAGAAATGGTGAATAAAGCATGAGAAAACTTATATGGACTGATATAAAGTGAGGTAGCAGGTCAAGTCATATTGAGTCGACAAGCATTTATTAAGGGCCTTTTGATTGCCAGGCACTGTGTTAAATACTGAGCATACCAAAAAAGGCCAAAAATGGTCCTGCTTTCAAGAAGCTCACAATGCTAGGGGAATTAAAAAAGCTGTATGTAACAGTGGATAGAGCAATGCACCTAGGATCAAGAACAGTCAAGTTCAAATCCTTCCTCAGAAGTTTCACTGGCTCAATCTGTCACTTAATATCTGAACAAGTAATTTAACCTCAGCCACAGTTTCCTCATTTGCAAAATGATAGGGTTAGATTCTAAGGTCCTTTACAGCTCTAAATATATGATACTATGAAGGGAACAGAACTAAAACAATGAAACTCAAAGCTATGAAATTAAAACAACTAAGCTTGCCCCCCTTGAAAACAAAACAAACGAGAGAGAGAGAGAGAGCGCACGTGCGCAACTTCATGTCCTTCAATGCTGAAGTGGGAGACTATGGGTACAGGTGGTTTTCTTTGTTGTCTACTTTTGCTAAACTGTTTTTATAAAACCGAAAACACACGCACACACACACACAACCATTACACTTTTTATCCCTTGTAAATAAGGAATGGCTATCTGGAGAGGGGAAATGAAAAAGGTTTTACTTCAAGAACAGGAGGTGAGGCAAAATCCAAAGTTATTACCAAAATGTTTATGTACATATGTATGTATATATGTGGGGATTCCCATAAAAGAAAATATGGTTCTTAAAAGTCTAGTTATATACATATCAAAATATTCATCTACTTGTAAAACTTATAAACTACTTCCAAGAAAACATGGTGACATAGCAACTATGCAGAGGGAAAGTGTGCTACCATGAAGGTTCTGAACATCTAAAAACTGCATACAACACAAGAGAATCAGCTAGTAGTGAAAGGATTGTAGTGGCAAAAATAGCAGACAGATATAAAATAAAGATTAATAAGAAATCAGATGCAAAGTTTTTCACTCAAATTTTGCAATGAAAACAAAACATCACCTTAAAAATTAAGGAATTAAATGATCTTTCACCTTAAAACTACCAATATTCTATCTGGACACATTTTACATTATATTTCAAGTAAGAAGTATTTTTTGGTATTAATGTGTCACTCCCATGTACAACCAGTTAAATTTTTTTTAAACCCTATAAACATATCTACACAAAATGGCAAAACAAACTGCCACATTAGCCATGTGTGAAAATATAGGTGAGTGGCATGTTTTACACTCATTACCGGAACTTGTGGTTCATCATTGCATCAATCAATTCTAAAGTCTTTCAAAGTTATTTTTCGATATATTTCAACTGGATAAATTGTTTCCTTAGTTTTGCTCATGTCATTCTGCATCAGTTCATAAAAGTCGTCCCAGTTTTCTCTGAAATTTGTCATCTCATGATTTCTATGACACAATAGTAATCCATTAAAATGCTATGCCACAATTTGTTTTCCCATTCTCCAAATAGGAGGGTACCCACATTACATTCCAATTTTTGGCTACCACAGATAGCTGCTATAAGCATTTTTGTACAAATAGATCTTTTTCCTCTCTCTTTGATTTCTTTGGAAAA
Source organism: Dromiciops gliroides (assembly GCF_019393635.1). Lineage (NCBI taxonomy): Eukaryota > Metazoa > Chordata > Mammalia > Microbiotheria > Microbiotheriidae > Dromiciops > Dromiciops gliroides. The sequence continues at coordinate 159,024,379 of NC_057862.1, read as the reverse complement.
GAGGCTTACTAGTGTTGTAGCTTGCACACGTGTATGCACAATTTAGTAAAATCTGGGAAATAATTCCAAATTGGTTTCCAGAATGGATGGAACAATTCACATCTCCAACAACAATGCATTAGTGTATCTATTTTCCCATACCCCTCCAACACACTGTCATTGATCTCTTTTGTCATCTTTGCTAGTCTGATAGGTTTGAGTTTATTTTTACATTAATTTGCATTTCTCTAAATATTGGTGATTTAGAACATATTTATGTAATTGTTGATAGACTGGATTTCTTCCTTTGACAACTGCATGTTCAGGGGCAGCTAGGTGGCACAGTGGATAGAGCACCGGCCCTGGAGTCAGGAGTACCTGGATTCAAATCCGGCCTCAGACACTTAACACGTACTAGCTGTGTGACCCTGGGCAAGTCACTTAACCCCAATTGCCTCACTTTAAAAAAAAAAAAAAAGAGGAAACTGCATGTTCATATCACTTTTACATTTTCTCAACTGGAGAATGGCTCTCAATCATATAAAATTGAATTCGTTCTTTCTTATTTTGGAAATAAGAACTTCGTAAAAGAAAGTTTTTGCAAATCCCTGCCCCCCCAGCCCAGTTATCTGTTGATCTTCCAGTTATCACATTACTTTTACGTAAAACTTTTAAATTCTTATAAAAATTGTCCCTTTTATCATGTTATCCTATCACATCTTTAGTCATGAACTCTTCCCTTAAATATAGATAATAATAAAAGCTAATTTATTCCTTTCTCCTCTAACATACTTATAAGATGTGACTTTCCTAAATTATGTATCCCTTTGGAGTTTATCTTGGTACATGGTGTGAGGTGTTTGCCTAAACCTAATTTATTCCAGACCACTGTCCAGTTTTCTTAGCAATGTTTTTCAAATACTTAATCCTCACTTCAGTAGCTGAAGTCTTTGGGTCAAATATTTTGTTAATATGTTTGCTTCTGTAGGTTCTTGTTCCACGGATCAACCCCTCTCTAAACCTTTCCTCCCAACTTTTTTTCCATAATTACTCTTTGAGATTCTTGAAATTTTGTTCTACCATATGAATTTCATTATTTTTTCTATTTAATATATACTTTTGGAAGTTTGATTGGTACTGAACTAGACTTTTTTTAAGTATTTATGCTACTTTATCTTGAACAATATGCCATAGTGACAAACAACTCAAAAAGTTAAAATAATTGTTTAGAACAGATTGTGAATCACTTCAGATGTAATTAAAACTTTAAAAGTTCAAAACTCTTATTGTTGAGGGATTTTAACATCTGAATTAGATGCAGAAAACCAGATAATTCAAAGCTAACATTCTTAAAGTACTTTTTAAACCTTAAAATTATATATGAATGTCAACTATCATTTTTATTTATCCTAATAATATTGCATCCAAGTACACAGAAGTAACACATATCCACGAACGAAATTTACTAATGAAAATGTGTTCCATCAAATGAAATTCAATTTTAATCCAACCTTGACAATAAGGGCCAAGATAATGCATAAAATCCCTAAGCTGACAACTACGCTAATATAAGTAAAGTATTATTTGACGGGCAAAAATTTTGGGGAAAGGAAGAAATTACAAGGGGGGGCAGCTCCACTACATGCTCAGTACTATTTAAAATAGTAATTCAATGCCTGATAGAAATTTTAGTCTTTCATGTTCCCTTCATGCTATCCTTTACTATTGGTTTCATCTACAAACAAAATAAAAGTGAAGAGACAAAAGGTATTAGTCTTTAAATTAATGTCTATAAAGTATTATTTTAAGAAACATTTGAAATGTAGCATTGTGATATAGAGTTCATTTTTTCAATTATATTCTTTCATGCATTAAAAGCAGTGGTTCCCATCTTATGGGATGCAACCCAATAGAAAGGCAATAAGCTACAATAAAGAATTCCTAAGTCCAAAATTAAAATATATTAAGTAAGCATAAATTTTCTAGATCTATGTATTTTACAGAGAGAGAGAGAGATGACTTTTTTTTTCTTCTCTTTTTCTTTTTTTTGGAGGATGAGGCAATTGGGGTTAAGTGACTTGCCCAGGGTCATAAAGCTAGTAAGTGTCAGGGCCTTCTGAATCCAGGGCTGACACTTTATCCACTGTGCCTCCTAGCTGCCCCCAGATGACTATTGTTAGATATATGTAGATACCCTTACAAGCCTTACTTTCATGATAAGATTCTGTAATTATGGAGTTTCTTAATTAACATATCAAAAGTATAACTACTATCATCATGTGGATAAAGATACATTAATTTCAACGTTAAAATTATGCTCCTACTTAAAAAGTTGAGAATCACTGCATGAAGATATATATTTGAAGTGGCTGGGGTATTTTTTTTTCCCCGCATAGTAGAAACAAGAACTGCTTTCTGAAGGAACTGAATGATCCACTAAGACAATACTTTTGGCTTTCCAGAAATAAAACTTTAAATTGAGCTTTATTTCATATTAAAGTGAAAAATATTAGTAATTCAAATGGTGTCATCCCTCGAACATAAGAGACAGTAATGGGAATCTCATAAAACAGCCAATTCTAATCAATCCTCCCATTTTATACAATACATAAATAGTTTATAAATGTTGGCAAGCAAATGAAGTTTGCCAGCAAAAAAGTTCCCTGGGGAAAAAAGTTATAGAAAAGAGTTCATAATCATGCCCTATAAAAGTGTTATATCAACTTTGCACACAAAAAGAAAAGGCAATCTTATTTCTGGATTACAATTTCACTTTGTTATTGCTAAACATACAAATCTTATATCTCTGAATGAAGAATGCTCAAGAAATAACAATCAAAGGTTAAAAATATGATAATAAAAAAGACTAGTAAGTAAAACATTTAACAAAGAAACACACTGTATGTAGTGGAAAGATAAAGTGGCTTGGAGCTCTGGGTTCTAAACCTGTCACTAGTCATGTGATCTTGGGGAAAACCACATTTTACTCATCTAGTATCCTGAAGACCAAAACCATAAAACGAAATTATATTCTTGAACCTGTTTGGAGCAAACTGCCTCAGTTTACCCAAATAACTCGAGGAGACCACCAAGTCAAGCAGAAACAGATTTATTACATCCTCATGAGGACGGGCAAAACCCAATTACACATTGAAGTCTTGCAAAGATATGCCCAATCCTCTAGGTTTTTATAGTAATCTTGAAAAGGACTGTCCCCACGTACACCTAGGGTGGATGAGCTCACAATCTAACATCCAATCCTGTCTCACCCAGGGTGCGTATGGAGACATGCATACGTGTTCCAGGGACAAGGGGGAAAAGGGGAGGGGGAACAAGGTCAAACCAAAGGATAAGGAAACAGGGGAGTGAGAGTCAGATGTTTCACATCTCACAGTTCCCACTGACTCCCCTCTCCAGGCCCCTGTCTCTAAAGATAAGGATGACAGGGTTAAAATTTATCTTCGGCTATGTTGGGAAGAAAAGAATAATCCATTGTTGGGACCCCAGGGCCAAGGGGATTCTGCTCTGAGAAAAAGAGACAATGTTACTTAACATCTGGTCTCAACTCAATGGCTGCATCCTGTGCCGAGTCCCGTCCTTTCTTCTTGAGTCGCGAGTATTGAATTGGTGGGCTAACTCCCTGACCCACTGACTGGGGTTCTGACACATGATAGATTGCAGACAAAACTAATATGTAGCTGACAAGTGGGGAGACTGAGCAGAAGTAAAAATACTGTTAATTGGCAATAAAACTTAAAGGAGACAGTGAGAATTTTGACAAGCAATAAACTTCTAAACAAACTATACTGGGGCAGGGCTGGGTACCTTCCAGACCCCACGGTCAGAGTTTAATCTGACTCAAATCCATAATCATATCATACAAACCCAACTACCTCATAGGATTGTCATACACAAAAAACTTGATAAATTCTAAAATGTGCTCATGCAATAATTTTAGCAGCATACAAATCTTTCAGAAAATATAGAAAACAATTCCAAAATGCAGAAAAAAAAACCAGATTTGTATATTTCTACTTCTATAATAATGTCCAATAGTGAACTTCATACCTGTCTGCTTTCCTCTACACCAGTCGTCTGGTACTTCCTCATTCTTTCGAATACTGAATGATCCGCACAGCCTCCCTGTGGGCCATACTTATGGGGATATTCTGAAAGGTAGGGAAAAAAATGTCACTGTATTATATGATGGGCCTGGAAATTTACAAACAATGAAGCTGAGAGGATAAGTTAGCATAATTTTAAAAATACATTTTATGTAGTGCCTGCTACATAATGTGAAGATGACTTGAAAATTCAAAATTGCCATTTTAGTTTGTTCTGAATTTTATTGACAATCATGTTTTTCTGATGAACAGATACAGGTATATCTCATTTTAATGCACTTCACAGATAAAGCATGTTTTACAAATTGAAGGTCTGTGACAGCCCTGAATCAACCAAGTCTATCAATGCTATGTTTCCAACAGTATGTGTTTACATCATATCTGTGTCATGTTTTTGTAATCCGTGGGCTATTTCAAACTTTATTGTTATTATTATTATTATTATTACTTTTATGGTGATCTGTGATCAGTGATCTTTGATGTTACTACTGTAATTGTTTTGGGGCACCATAAACTCCATCCATATGAGACAGCAAACAAAATTGATAAATGTGTGTTCTCTCCCTCTCTCCCAACCCCCACACCTCTCTATTCCCTGAGACGCAACAATATTAAAATTAGGCCAATAATTGACTCTCCAATGGCGTCAAAGTGTTCAAGTGAAAGGGTCAATTGATGCAGCAAACTTTATTGTTGTCTTATTTTAAGAAATTGTCACAGCTACCTCAACCTTTAGCAACCACCACTGCAATCAGTCAGCAGCAAACAACATCAAAAAAGTCCCTCCACCAGCAAAAAGCATGACTTGCTGAAGGCTCAGATGATGGTTAGCATTTTTTAGCAATGAAGTATTTCTAATTAAGGTATGTACATTTTTTAAGACAATACTACTGCACACTTAATAGGCTATATAGTATCACGTAAACGTAACATTTAATGCACTGGAAAACACACAAAAATCATGTGACTTGCTTTATCGCGGTATTCAATTTATTATGGTGGTCTGGAACCAATCCCACACTATCTCCAATATTTGCCTGGATTATAGGATACTGTTTTCATTCAATTCCAATGGAAACTTTCAATATATAAATAGAATGATTAACACAATTTTCTCGTATTTACTCAAACTGGATATGTATCCACAACAATCTTCTATTTCCCATAATTATAACAAAATTTAACAGAAAACTACATTTTTATAATACTGGAATGAAATGGGGCAAGAATACAATGCAGAACTACTACTAAATGAGAATTATTAAATTTCATTTCTTCACATTTCTAGATGAAACAACCCCTATCAACAATTTCCTTTGGTTATCCTTTTCTTCATTGCAATTTCATGAAGCCTTCCATAAAGAAAAGGCAGTCAATAAAATAATACAAAAACTTAACATAACAACCTTTGCCACTTTTTGCATGAACTCACCAAAAGCCCTTACTGTCACAATTCTTTTTTTTAATTGCTTACTCACTTTTTTTACATTTCCCCTTTGCAAAGTGTCTCTATCTAAAATGGAAAGAATACCTGCCATACCCACCTCAGGGCTACAAGAGCGAATGTATTTGAAAACCATAAAATAATATTTTAAAAGTTTCTTGATTTATGTTAAGCACCCTAAAATACTAATAATTTTATGGCTTCCTAATGCGTCTACTTCTTAGAGACTAAGCTAACATTTCTTTTCTATGCCAAAATGAAAATAATATATTTTTTTAAGCTGGTGAATTTAGTCATATGAAAAAATACTCAAAAACAGACTGACAGAATTAAGGAAAATGAGAAAAGTTGGAAGGGCAACAGGAAAATGAAAACCGTAATAAACTGTTGGTAGACCTATGAATTCATTCAGGAATTCTGGAAAACAATTTCAAAACAGTTCCAAGAAGTTACTTAATTTCATATAACTTGTTGACCCAACAACTCTTAGTCCTTTACACCAAGAGATCAAACATAAAGGAAAAGTTGCAATACAAACATTTGTGGGCACAAAGAACTAGAAACCTTAAGGGAGTGTCAGCAATTTAGGAATGACTGTACGGTATCGAATACTACTGTGCTGTAAGAAATTAAGAAAGTTTCAGAGAAATGCAGGAAGACTGATATGGACTAATGAAGAATGAAACGAAAAGAAACAAGAAGAACAATATGTGACAATGTTATATTGTAAAAGGGAACAATTTTGAAAAGAAAGACTTAAGAACTCTAATCAACACAATGATCAGTCATGATTCCAAAAGACCAATGAATGCTCCCTATCTTCTGACAGAAAGGTGATAGAATAATACACAGAATAAAACAATATGCCAATATGGCAATTTGTTTGACTTAACTATGCTTATTTGTTACATGGATTTTATTCTTCGTCTCCCCCACCCTCCTGAGAGGGACACATGGATATGCCCCTCCACTGAGATGGAAAGTGCCCCCTCTTCGGCCTAGTGATCTGATCTCAAAGTCTTAAAGCCCTTTAGAGACCCCTATTTCTCTCTATTTTTTCTCTAGAGAGAGGCAATAACGGGAAGCTACTATCCCCCTTTCTAAATATAGGCATATCAACTTAAAAATTGTTTCAAAGAGTCTGCACTGAGACATTACGTAGACATGATAAAGTTGTTGCAGAAACTGAAAATGTTGCAAAATAAGTAATCGCTGAACATTCCAGGAGAATGATTTATATTGCTGAACCCAATTACCGCATTTTGCTCAAATTAGATGTCTATAAAAAGTATAAAAACTGCTTGATTTCTAATCCCGGTGTGTCACACCTCCTGGTTGTCCCAGTGAGTGTGGTGCACCTTTCTTTCAAAAGAAATAAAATCAATGCTTCGGCCTCCTTTCTCCTCGAGTCTCTATTACAGGGGTCAGTGGGTGTACTTCCCATCCCACTCACTCCCATCCCAGAGGAAGAAGTGGAGAGAAAAAAATGCTTGATAACAAAATAAATAAATAAATAAATTTTAATTTAGTTTTTAAAAGTCGGTTTAAATAAATGTTCTTAGAAAGTTACCTCCTGAAAAAAAAGACCATTTTCTTTAGAAGATCTACTTTTATTTTTCCTTTAAGTTATCTGCTAAACATTTGGATTCCTAAAACAAACTTCAAACTGTACTTATCCCTACATCTTTTTTTTTTAAATAATAAACATTTTTTATTTATAGTGTTGGCTTCCAATTTTTTTGCCTCCTTTACTCTCTCCTTCACCCCTACCTCAGGGAATAAGGAATCAGATATGGGTCATACATGTGCAGTTATGTAAAACAGTACTATATTAATCATTTTGTACAAGAAAACTTGAATAAAAGAAAAAAATGAAAAAAAGTGAAAGCTTTCTTTGGAGGTACATAGTATGTGTTTCATCAGTAGTCTTAGATCATTCTACTGCTGAGAATAGTTAAGTCACTCACAATTCTTCATCAAACAATATTGTTGTCTCTGTGCACAATGTTCTCTTGGTTCTTTTCACTTCACTATAAATCAATTCATACAAGTCTTTCCAGGCCTTTCTGAAATCACTCTACTTATAATTTCTTAAAGCACAATAATATTACATCACCATCATAGACCACAGCTTGTTTAACCATTCCCCAATTGATAGGCATTCCTTTAATTTCCAATTCTTAGCCACCACAAAAATAGCTCCTATAAATATTTTTGTACAAATAGGTCTTTTTCTCTTTTAGGGGATGTCTTTGGGATATAAACCTAACAGTGGTATTGCTGGATCAAAGGGTATGCACAGTTCTATAGCCCTTTGGGCATAGTTCCAAACTGCTCTTCAGAATGATTGGATCTTTTCACAACTCCAACAAAAGTGGACTAGTGTCCCAGTTTTCCCACATTCACTCCAACATCCAATATTTTCCTTTTTTGTTATATTTGCCACTCTAATAGGTGTGAGGTGATGCCTCAGAGTTGTTTTATTTTGCATTTCTCTGATCAATAGTAATCTAGAGCATGATTTCATATGATTAGACAGCTTTGATTTCTTTGACTGAAAACTGCCTGTTTATATCCTTTGACCATTTATCAATTGGGGAATGACTTGTATTTTTATAAATTTGACTCAGTTCTCTATATAATTGAGAAATGAGGCCTTTATCAGAGATATTCATTTCAAAAATTCTTTCCCAGTTTTCTGCTTCCCTTGTAATCTTGGTTACATTATTTTGTTTGTGCCAAAACCTTTTAATTTTGTATAATTAAAATTATCTATTTTACATTTTATTTTGTTCTCTATACTTCTCTGGCACTAAATTCCTCCTTTGTCCATAAATCTGAAAGATAAACAATTCCATCCCCTATATCTCTTGCTTCTAATTCAACTCATATTTTTATATAAATTATTGTCAAATTAGGTTCTGTAACACAAATATATAGTATCTGTCCTCAAGAAGTTTAAATTCTAGTAGAGAAGATAAAAACAAGTATATAGATAATACAATCTAGAAAATAATTGGAGAAGATGATGGATGAGATCACTTGGAGCCAGGAGGATTAGAACTGGATTCATGAAAGCAGTGGAACCTGAACTGGACTTTAAAAAGAATTTAAATAAGCAGAGATTTGGAAATGAGACTATTCCAGAAAAAGAAGACAATATTCACAAAGGCACAGAGATGGGAAAACGGCATGACATAAACTGAGCAACTGTGAGTAGTCTACTTTGGCTGGAATAATATTACAAATTAGAGAAGGCTAAAAAAGGTAGACTGGTTCAAGATTGTAAAGGCTCTTGAATGTCAAACTGGGAAATCTTAAGTTTTTATTCACTGAGAAATGAAGGCTCATCAAAGCTATTTTTTTTTATTTTAAGCAATTAGTAATGTAATCAGAAAAATGACTAATGAAGACTATGCTGATAATAATGGTAAGAGTATCAGAAGAGGAAAAGCATGAAAGAGAGATCATTTAAGAGTTTATTATGGGAGCAGCTAGGTGGCGCAGTGGATAAAGCACCAGCCCTGGATTCAGGAGTACCTGAATTCAAATCCAGCCTCAGACACTTGACACTGTGTGACCCTGGGAAAGTCACTTAACCCCCATTGCCCCGCCCCCCCCCAAAGAGTTTATTATAATAGCCTAGGCTGTTAGTTATAAGGTCCTAATCTAGGATGGCTACAGTCAAAGTAGAGGAAAAATTAGAGATGACAGAAACAACTCTGACAATACCTAGTAACTGAATGGTTGTGGAAAGTGAGGGAGAACCGGAGTGGGGGGGGGGGGGTGTCCAAAGATGATTCAGAGGTTTTAAGCTTTATTTGCCAGAAAGATGAAGGGGAAACAGAAACAGAAGTTAGGAAAGGTTTCAGGAATAAGATAATTAGTTCCATTTTGTATAAAATGAATTTGTGGTGGTGACAAGGTATTCATATAGAAATCTTTTCTGCGAGCAGTGTGAAATAGAAACCTGAACTCCAGAAGGGAAGTAAGATATAAAGATATTAGCAATGAAACCAGAAAACCAACGCTGGAAGGAAAAAGTTGGTCTAACCATACTTGAAAAAAAACATAAACTTAGAAGTTTATGATGTTCCTCTTTCAGTCTAAGGACTTCTTAATCAGATCAGCAATGCTCCAGGGAAACAAATTCTTATGGCCTTCATTGTATGCACTCTATCCATGACCAGGGCCCATCATTCATACAAATTCAGTGACTGACAAGGAAAGTCAAATTCTGTTCTTTTAATATCTTCTTAGCCCAATGTTCACTAACAATATCCTACTGAAAAAAATATCCTTTGTGTCGCAAAATTCTTCAGTTTCCCCCATTCTTATCATCTGAAGAGTTCTTTTGTTGTAGTTATCATCCAATATTCCTTCCTCTTAGATTACCACCAATCTAGTCAATGCCCTCTCAGATCAGGTCATTTTAATAATCTCACAAGTCTAAATGACTCTACCTTCTGAAATTATCCCCCTCAACTATTTTATAAAAAGGCACTGATAAACTATAAAGTATTCAGGAAGACAATCTGAATAGTAAAGGGTCTAGAGTCCCCCCCCCAATATGAAAATCAGTTGAAAGAAATAATCATAGTTAATCAAACTATAAGCAAGCATTTATTAAGCACTTACTATGTGCCAGGCCATAGGATGCAAATTAAAAAATGAAGCAATCACTGACCGAAAGGAGAACAAAATGTACACTAAGTAAATACAAAAATACAAATATAAAGTAACTTACAAGGAAGCAACAAATGGGGCTATCAGAAAAGGCCTTGTGTAAATGGAAGTGCTCAGTCAAGCACAAAAGCTTTTGACAAAAAATGTTAGCTGTGTAGTGAAGTAGAAAGGCTGACATTCAAAAGTATCTGAAAACAGCATATCTTTCAACTAAAGATAGTAGCTTGTGGGATTCAGCAACACCCACATTCAATGTTCAACAAATACTATGATGATTTTCAATATATTTTTCAGAAGTAGCTTTTCCAAGTGCCAGGTTCATATCAGCTTCATAGAAATCAATCTTCTTGTAAAGTAATTACCTGGGAAGTTCATCAGCATGAATCTACTATTTAATGAAGGAACTAGATGTTCTTTAGATCGTTCAGGAAGTAAAATTGTCTGAAATTATCTCTGATTTATCTTGTATATATTTTGTTTCTACATAGTTGTTTTCATGTTGTCTGAGAGCAGGGATTATTTTTGACTTTCCAGCATTTGCCAGAGTGGCTGGCATATGGTAGGTAGGTTAATATGATTGATGGATTTTAATTAATAAATTCAAAGACTGATTTCATTAGCTGGTAACAAGCTTTGGTTTACAGTACTACAATGTAAACAATTAGTAGTCTCTCATTCAAAACAAATTTTTAAAAATGTTTTTATACTTATGTGAAAACAGTATTCAGAAAAGCAACCACTACACATTTCTGAAGGGAAAGAATCATGCCATCTCCAACTATTTGAAGAACTCAATCTATGTTACATTTAACCAAATACAATCAAAGCTAACCAAATAATAATGATAACCTAGCATTCAACAATTTTACATTTCTTTTCTTCAGTACAAAAATATAAAGTTAAACAGTAATAACCAATGACAATTTAAGGTCTAACCAGAAATAAAAAGAAAAATTAACTGCTATTAGAATAGGATTGCTTTTCATTTGTTTCTTTTCCCTTGAATAGTAACATTACAACATAGAATGCCACTAAATATTTTCTGGTGTTCAAAATTTACCTTTGATAACCTGAGGAAAAATGATTACTTGATTTAACGCTAATCTAAACCACGTCTGATAGTTCTTGATTCTTTGTTCCCAACAACTTTATTTTTGCTAACTCTTAGTAAAATTTGATTGTCTTACTGCAACATAAATGTTTTGGGGTGAAAAAAGAAAACAGCAGTTAACTTGCCTACCTTTCACTTGATTCCAAGGAAAACACAACATGAAAAAAAAAAGACGATAATATTCTATAATGTCTCCCAATTCAGAGACCAGACCAATACTTTAGGAAACATAAATAAGAAACAATCTGTGTGTTTTGTGGTTAAGAATTAGGTTCCTGGGGGCAGCTAGGTGGTACAATGGATAGAACACCAGGCCTGGAGTCAGCAGAACCTAAATTCAAATCTAGCCTCCAACACTTACTAGCTATGTGAACCTCAGCAAGTCACTTAACCCTGCTTGCCTTGACAATTAATAGCAACCAAAAGTAGGTTCCTTATTTCTTAATGCCAATAAATAAATTTCCCATTGGGAGAGCCAAAATTTGATATACAGAGTGTTATTTGGGTGACTTGCCTTAATATTGGGGTCCCGGAAATATGAGGAACTTTTTAGGTTTAACCCCTCCCCTCTGAACTGCCCTTTTTTGATATTTCTCCCAGGCCAATAAGAAAGGAGCCTCTAAGCTTTAGTTCACAAAAAGATCAGATTGTATTGCTTGGAAATTCAAAGATAAGGAAACAGGAAAATAGAAATACAGACTGATATTGTTAACTCTAAACTTAGCCTATGCAATCCTCAGACCATTTTCTATTAAGCTAATTCAAAGGAATTTAGGGTTTTCCATCATTAACTCACCAAATACCTTAACAGCCTGCCAGAACAAGAACCAGCACACGCCACCAGGACCCCAGTTGCCACACTGAGAGTGTGAACTAGCATTCCGGAAGTGCCCTCTGACCTCCCTTCAGGGAGTGTTCAATATTTTCTCCCCCAAAAGGGGAGGTCCTTCAAAAGCTGCCTATACCACAAATAATTTTTACCATACCGTTCAGTTGCTACCATCAAAATAAAAAAAAAATAAATAAAAACCAGCCACAAAACAGCAACATATTCCAGAGATCATTAATTATGGTAGTGTGTAATTTATACCAAGAACATGGTTAGTAGACCCAATGTGAGGGAGCTCAAGGGTAAGCTGCTGAGTCCTCAATAATGGCTCAATGAGGGGGCAGCAAGGTGGCGCAGTGGAGACAGCACCGGCCCTGGAGTCAGGAGTACCTGGGTTCAAATCCAACCTCAGACACTTAACACTTACTAGCTGTGTGACCCTGGGCAAGTCACTTAACCCCAATTGCCTCACTAAAAAAAAAAATAATAATAATAATGGATCAATGATTTGGATCAAATGGAGTTGATTCAACAATAACAATTTTTAAAAATAAAATTACATAATTCTATCAATAGATAAAATGTTTCTGATAAAATAGAACATTTATATATGTCCAAAACTCTAGAAAATTTAAGAATAAACAGACTTTTTTCTTAATAAAGTAAACTATGTTTTAAAAACCAAGAACTAGAATTACCTGTAATGGAGAAACACTTCTAGTAAGGGCCTTTCTAGGATAAAGCAAAAATCCACTGTTACCACCTATTATTTAATATGGCATAGAAATGCTACCTATGTAAGACAAAAAAAAAAATTAAGGCAGTATCATGTAGCATATACTTCTAGCTTTCAATCAATCAAAAAGCATTCACTAAATGCCTATGGGACAGAAACTTCCTTTTCCAACACCCCAAATGTGCCAAAGATAAAACAACTTCAGGTATTTCCATATCTAGGATACCAAGAAATCAAAAGAAGTGTTTAAACAATACTATCAGAAACTGATGGTCAATGACCCTGAGTTCACTCAGGACCCTCTCCTGACCTCTCTAACCACATGTTTCCAATGCTAACATTAGTAAGGCTATACTAACTAATAGAACCAAGGACCCAAAACACTGGTCAGAGCTTCCAACAAAACCCAACCCACCAACCTGGTACTCCTCCCCCTCCCCCTCCCCCCCTCCCCCCCTCCCCCCCCCCCTCTCTCTCCCCCAGTGATGTGGAAATCCCAGTTCCAAACTGCTAAATTTTACTCAGGAAGTGACTGAAAGCAAGTGTAATACACAGCAGCTCTATAGGAATAAAAGCCTTTTGGGGGACATAAGCCCGTAGCACCAGTGCTGGAAAGCTCTAAATAGTCAAGTGTTGGAACAGAAAGAAAACCTAGTAGCACAAGATCTGCAAAGCTGAGAAGATAAATCAGTAATATAGCACTGCTTATCACTGTAGACAATTCTGTATCACCAGCATGAGAACTCATTGAAATGCCAGTGTCCAGCCAGAAAACTAAAAACAACGTGACAAAACAAGGTGGGACAGTGGAAGGGGTGAGTGCTACAGCATTCCACTAATCCTGAGGTAAAGAACATAGCATCCACCTGGAGCCAGTACTGATCACCAAAAAAGTTACATCTGACAGAGAATTAGGCTGATGAATCATGAATTATACAAAAGGAGTAAGTTGAGATCAGCCTCAAAGGAAATCACCAGAGGGACAAAGTCAGAAAGTGAATAAGGAAAAATCAGGGAGGAAAAAAAAAAAGACTGAAATTACCAAAGGTTTCAGGAAGAAGAAAACTCAAAGACCTTGAAGATAAGTAGGCAAATCAACAGGAAAAAAGTTAGTAACAGAAGGAAATATGGCTTCTAGATCTAGCAAATCAATTTATGAATACTGCAAAACAAAGAAAAACAACCCAACACTTGATAAGGAAGAGGATCCTGTGAATTGTGAGAACATGGAACCATAATACACTACTCCTGAGTGGTTCAAGAGAAATTAATATTATGAGAGAAGAATTTAGGGCCTGCCCAGCAAAAATTGAAGAGAAAAAATTTATGGGGCAAAATATAAAAACTGGAATCTGCAATGTCACATCTCACCAAAGAAATGAAAGTAAGAACAATAACCTGGAAAATCAAAAATACTTAAGTGAAGGACAATCTAGAAGAAAAGAAGGAAAAAGCAATGATATTAATAGAAAATGCTCTCTCCATAAGCAAAATATACCCATCTTGAAGACAACTGTGCACAGATAATCTAAGGATCATAGGTCTTTCAGAACAAGAAGAAAAACAAAAAACAAAAACAATACCATAACACCATAATGAAGGAAATAGAACAGAAATGCCCAGAACTTCTGACCATAGAAAATGAAATGCCAGCTCAAAAAATTCAGATTACCTCCAGGAAAAAAAAAATCTTGAGGCTATAAACTCCAAGACATATAGTGGTTAAAATTAATAATTCAATTCAGAAACACCAAGTTTTACAGCAATCAGCACAAAGACCTTCAAATACAAAGAAAGGGAAATTTAAATAACACAAGATTATTCTGTAGGAACCATAAAAGATAAGAGGGAATGGAATCCAAAGAGCAATGGTGCTCAGAATGTAGCCAAGGGCAACTAAACCTGAGTATAAAAATACAGGAAAAAAGATTGATGTTCAATAATAACACTTTAGTATTTTTAGAAAAAAAGTCAGAACTGAAGAAATTATTTCCTTCTCAAAACACTCCAAATCATAGAAATGCAGGAATGAATAAATGCAGCAGCCAATGACATCAATAGCAGGAGTGACAGCAGAGATCCTAAGAAGAAACTTCTTTCCAAAAAGAACATGGGGAAATAGGAGTGAAGGTAAAGTCTTGTGAAGGCAAAAGTAAAAAGACAGGCCTGAGGCATTATGGATATAACCTGGTAACACTGCCTACAGATGACTCAATGCAAGTTTTTTGTTTTTTGTTTGCTTTTTATGGGACTACATTACAACATGGGAAGTTACATGAAAGGAAGAAGAAAATAGGAGGATAGAGAGGAAGGTGTGATGCGCTGGGGTCAAAAAGAGCTACCAACAATGGAAAGTTGACCTTGTGGATTTTATTTTATTTTATTTTTTTTGATGGGGCAATGAGGGTTAAGTGACTTGCCCAGGGTCACACAGCTAGTAAGTGTCAAGTGTCTGAGGCTGGATTTGAACTCAGGTCCTCCTGAATCCAGGGCCAGTGCTCTACCCACTATGCCACCTAGCTGCCCTGACCTTGTGGATTTTAAAAGAGAAGACACTATAGTGAAGTGAGTGAGATGAAAGGTGGAATGATTTAAAAAGGTGGAAAAGGAAGGAAGCCTTGCTTTCTTTTCTTTTTTTTTGGGGGGGGGGGGTGGAGAGGGAGAATGGGTTTACTGGCTCATATCAATGAAAAGAAATGGTCTGGGAAGAAAGATGTGGATCTTGTACTGGTTGTGTCCTGTGGGATTTGGCGCTTGTTCTACCTTAGGAAGAGGGGAGCCAGGACTCCTCAGAGCAACTGGAAACTGAAGGACTAGGAGAGAATGAATCCATGGAGATTTTCCTGAACTAGGATTGGTGGCAAGAAATATAATGTAAAAAATTTGAGTGAGAAAACAGGGATGGACAATATTGCCAATTTATCTTTTATATTTTCCAAGGTGATAAATCATCAAGGACCACATATAATTGGGAATAAACTGGAATCCAGGGATTGGTGGTAGTAGTGGAAGCCTATGTGACTCTCAGATAAGGATAAGGGAAGAGGTCATTTCTGTCCTAAGGGGTGATCCCTTCAGATCTGGAGAAGTTAAAATACAGACTGCATACTTTTTTGTGGTAGCCAGAAGGTAGAAACAAAATAGATGCCCATAGATTGGGGCATGGTTCAAAAAGCTGTGTTATATGAATAAGACAGAACGTAACTATGGTAAAAGAAAAAACAATTATGACAAATGCAGAAAAATATGGAATAACATACATAGACCACATGCTGAGAAAATAGAATACAAAATTACTAAAACGAAAACAGAAAATTTTACAACAAATGTTGTAAAATCACAAAACACAAGTTTGACCCCAAAGAAGAATTATGAGAAGACATACTATAAGAAATGATGGGATGGGGGAGCAGTTAGGTGGCACAGTGGGTAGAGCACCAGCCCTGGATTCAGGAGGACCTGAGTTCAAATCCAGCCTCAGACACTTGACATTTACTAGCTGTGTGACCCTGGGCAAGTCACTTAACCCTCAAAGGGCAGGGCAGGGCAGGGCAGGGCAGGGCAGGGCAGGGCAGGGCAGGGAAGGGAAGGGAAGGGAAGGGCAGGGAAGGGAAGGGAAGGGAAGGGAAGGGAAGGGAAGGGAAGGATAAAAGGGATAATTTCAGAGAAGACCTGGAAGATTTGTATGAAGTGATACAGCATGAATGGAACAGAAGAGGAAAAGAACTTATAAAACAACACAAAAACAAAACCAAAGAACTTTGAAACACTTAAGAATGCAGATCAATGTAATGACCAATCATGAAGACCAAATGAGGAAGAATGTTACACACATCCTCACAGAAAGGTGATGAACTAAATATACAGAAAGATAGATGGATAGATATCTATATAGACATCAAGGTAAAGGTGAAATAATAAAATTATGAGTTTTTATAAAAACAAGAGAAATAGATAAATCATTGATTAATTATGATTTTTAAAGAGATAAAAAACCAAATCATTAGTATCAAAACAAAAAGGGTAAATATGCCACTAATGAAGGTGAAATCAAAGCAATTATTTAGAGTTATTTTGCCAATTATGTGCCAATAAATTTAAAAATTTAAGTAAAATGGAATAATCCTTACAAAAATATAAACTGTCTAGATTAACAGAAGAGGAAAGAGGGTATCTAAATAAAACTGTTTTAGAAAAAGAAACTGAAGTGGCCATAAATGAGCTTCCTTTAAAAAAAAAAAGCATCAATCTGCAAGTGAATTCTACCAAACATTTAAACATCAACTAACTCCAATATTAAATAAATTATTTGGAATAACAGGCAAAGAAGGAATTTTACCAAACTCCTTTTATGTAACAAATATGGTTCTGAGAAGTATAGACCTATTTCACTAATGAATAAGGATGAAAAAAACCTAAATAAAATACTAGATAGGAGACAACAACAATATATCACAAAAACAGTAACACATCGAGACCAAGCAAGATTTATATCAGGAATGTAGGATGATTTAAGGAAAACTATTAACATAATTGATTACATCAATAACAAAAGTAACAAAAATCATATGATTATATCAATAGACTCAGAAAAGGGTTTTGACAAAATAAAACTCATCCCTATTTTACCAAAAACAAAAAAACAACTACAACAAAAAAACACTCAAAAGCATAGATATAAATGGATTTTTCCTTAAAGTGATAAGAAGCGTCTACCTAAAACCACCAGTGAGCTTTATTTGTAATAGGAATAAACTAAAAGCCGTTACTAATAAGATCAAGAGTGAAACAAGCACGCCCATTTTCACCAATATTCAATATTTTATTAGAAATACGAGCAATAGCAATAAGAAAAAGAAATGGAAGGAATCAGAAATGACCATGAGGTAATAAAATCATCTCTTTTTTGCAGACAATATGATGATATATTTGGAAAATCCTAGAGATTCAGTAAAAAAGCTAACAGAAACAATTTAAAAATTCCAAAAAGTAGTAGAACACAAAATAAAGCCAAATAAATCATCAGCATTTCTATATACCACCAACAAAACCCTACAAGAAGAAATAACAGACACCCCATTTAAAATAACTGTAGACCACATAAAATACCTGGGAGTATACCTGCCAAAACAAAACCCAGGAACTACATGAACATGATTATAAAAATCTTTTTTATACAAAGAAAGTCAAATTTAAATAAGAGAAAAATCAATTGTTCATGGGTGGAGAGAGCAATGTAAAAAACAAAAACAAACAAAAACCCAATTCTACCTAAAGTAATCGACTTATTCAATGCCATCCAAATTAAATTACCAAAAAAATTATTTTGAGCTAGAAAAAAATAAAATTCATTTGGAAGAACAAAAGGTCAAAAATATCAAAGGAACTAATAAAAAAAAAAAGGCTAGCAGCACCAGCTCTTAAACTATATTATAAAGCAGTAATTCTTAAAATTATCTGGCACTGGCTAAGAAATAAAAAGGCAGATGACTGGAACAGAGAAGACACACAATACATAGATAGTAGTAAGCAATTATAGGAACCTTGCGTTTAACAAAAGTAAAGATATAAGCTTTTAGGATAAGAATTTACTATTTGTTAAGAGAAAAAAAAACTGTTGGGAAAACAGAAAAGCAGTCTGGCAGAAACTAGATATAAACCAATATTTACACCATTTACCAAGATAAAGTCAAAATGGTTACATGACCTACACATAAAGAGAGATATGGAAATACATTAGAAGAACACGGAACACATTACCTATCAGATTTATGGATAGAACAATTCATGAATAAACAAGAGATAGAGAACATTGTTAGATATAAAATGGATAATTCTGATTATATTAAATTAAAAAGATTTTGTACAAATAAAACAAATGTGGCCAAGATTAAAAGGAAAGCAGAAAATTGAGGGGCAAATTAATATTTTCTCAGATAAAGGTCTCATATAGAGAACTTTGCCAAATTTATAAGAACATGAGTCATTCCCCAATTGATAAATGGTCAAAGGATATGAACAGGCAGCTTTTTATTTTAAATGAAATCAAAAGGTACTGCTTTACACACACACACACACACACACACACACACACACACACACACACACACACACACACAGAGTAAGTATGTGTTTGGGAGAGACAGAGACACCGAGAGAGACATGAAGAGACGGAGAAAGAAAAGAGAGAGAAATGGATAGGGAGGGAATGAGACAACTTAGAACTAATAACTAAAAATAATTTTGTTTTTTAAAAGCATCATGACATATCCTCCCACATATTAAGCAGTTACAGAAAAACATGGTGTTAAAATGGTAGTTAAATCCATGGAAATGTTCATGATTGTAAAATTAACAAACCCATGTCACAGCAGAGTTTGGTTATATAAACAAACACAAATGTTATTTTAAATGGCATTGGTTAAGGAAACATTACACAAAATGAACTTAAATAATTCATTGGGGCAGTGGTACAGTAGATAAAGTACCAGCCCTGGATTCAGAGGATCTGAGTTTAAATAACACTTGACACTTACTAGCTGTGTGACCCTGGGCAAGTCACTTAACATTCATTGCCCTGCTAAACAAACAAACAAATAAATAAAAGTTTAAAAAAGTAATTCCATTGCTCATTTTACCAAATAATAGTAAATAATAAAGAATATTATACTCAGGAAGGTGGTGGTGAGAGTAAGTAGATGAGGAAAATGAGAAGCCTAACACTATACCCTACCATCTATCAGCCAAAATTAATAACATAAAATAATTCTCATTTACTATTTCATACTCAAAGATGGTTTTAAAACTCCAGTCTTTTCTTCCCTTGGAAACAGAAAATTTAGGTTTTCTTTCCCTCTAAGATAGAGACATCATTACATATAGAAATGTTCCCCAAAATGTACAACATAATACAGTATATGTGCATGATGAAAAACAGTTCATAGCAAATTCATGCAATGTTGATCACTTGAATTTTATTTACTGATTTATCAGATTATCAAAAGCTAATTATTTATTTTGAAAACCTGACATTAAGTGTAGAAAGACATTTACAAAATAAATTCAAGGACCAACACATTTGTATTTGCATCAAACTATGTCACTAATATAAAATTTTTTGAATAGGAAAACTTCATAAGTAACAAAATTTTCCAATACATACTTTCAAATTCACTAAAGAGTTCATTTTCACTGGCTACTATATTCACTGTAAAAAGAGACAATGATATTTTCCCTCCACAACACTGACAATATAATTCTTCTTTACAAAAAAGACTTTTGTTTAATTAATGAATAAGACCTCATTGAGATGCTAAATCATTCCATGCCTTGTAGTTTCCTTGAAAAGGCCAAACAGCATATTCTTTCACAAAGAATGAGTCATGGGTGTAGAATTGTTCAGCCTACTTAAAACAAAGACTGGTTTCATATCCAATCCCTTTCTTATAGCTCCTTATTTCAACAACTTTTCTAGTTTTAATGTTAACTACATTACTAGAAGAGAATTTATAAATAATAAATATAATGACATCAGCTAGTAATGGAAAACAGACACGTTTAACTCTACTATCCAGTGCAATGAAAGGGAAAAGCACAATTCAGACACTCAACTAGAAAAGCACTGTAGCTAAGTGAAAGAATCAAGGTCCCTCAATAGGATTCCACTTAGCTTTTAGCTAGATTGTGAATTCATTACTAACACAACTGTGAAGAGACAGCTAGTATGTTAGTAACTTTAAAGAACAAAGACATGACTGTGGAGGAATGCATCCTAGATCACATGTTCATCTTGGGAATTAACTATTTTACTATTATTGTTATTAGATTATTAGTAGATTATTCTCACCACAACTATGAGAGGTAGATGCTATTATTAACCCCATTTTATAGTAGAGGATGATAAGGTTATAAGAGCTGATAAGTGTCTGAGGAAGGAACTCAACTTACTAACTTATTAAAACTCACTAACTTCTTAACTATCTATTTTTCTACTAAGGCAAGATATCTCTCATTAGAAAAAGACCTATTTGTACAAAAATATTTCTAGCAGCTCTTTTTGTTGTGGCAAAGAAATGGAAATCAAAGGAATGCCTATCAATTGGGGAATGGCTAAACAAGCTGTGGTATATGATGGTGATGGAATATTATTGTGCTATAAGAAATGACAAGCAGGATGACTTTAGAAAGGCCTGGAAAGACATGTATAAAATGATGTACTGTGAAGTGAGCAGAACCAAGAGAACACTGTACACAGAGACAGCAATATTATTTGATGAAGAACTGTGAATGACTTGAGTATTCTCAACAATACAACTATCCAAGACAATCCCAAAGACTACCGATGAAAGAAATTATATTGATGGAACAGACTAAATCAGGATGCTATTTTTCACTTTCATTTTTTCTTTTAATCAAGTTTTCTTGTTCAAAATGACAATTATCGGGGCGGCTAGGTGGCGCAGTGGATAAAGCACCGGCCCTGGATTCAGGAGTTCCTGAGTTCAAATCCGGACCTCAGACACTTAACACTTACTAGCTGTGTGACCCTGGGCAAGTCACTTAACCCCAATTGCCTCACCAAAAAAAAAAAAAAACCCAACAATATGACAATTATGGTAATGTTTTATATAATCATACATGTATAGCCCATGTCTGATTATTTGCCACCTCAGAGAGGAGGTAGGAGAGAGAGGGAAGGAGGGATCAAAACCAGAACCCAAAACTATAAATAAAAATATTCATCATCAAAAAATAAAGATTCGGAACAGCTAGGTAGCACAGTGGATAAAGCACTGGCCCTGGATTCAGGAGTACCTGAATTCAAATCCGACCTCAGACACTTGACACCTACTAGCTGTGTGACTCTGGGCAAGTCACTTAACCCCCATTGCCCAGCAAAAAAAGAAAAAAGGAAAAAAAAAAGATTCCTCTTTTTTAAAAAAAGCTGTCTCACATTAATTATGGATCTAATTATATATAATATGTCTTAAATACTGGTTTTTGTCAGACCCAGTATGGTAATAAAAAGGAAAATGTTTCAGAAGAATATGGTAAATAGACAGGTGTCACTTTGTTGAGTTGAAATCTACTACACCAGCATTTGGTCCTACCACTTCAATTCAACAGGAATGGCTGTGCCCACTTCTCATACTCAAAGTCTGTCTCTCTTTTCAGTGGTTTGCTGAGTGAGGATTTATGGAAAATGGTAAATGCTGGAGGGAATGAAGAAAAATAGGTACACTAATACACTGCTAAAGGAGTAGTGAACTAGTCCACGCATTATGGAGAACAATTTGGAACTATGCCCAAAGGTATATAAAACTATGCATACCTTTTGACCCAGAAATAATGCCACTAGGTTTATATCACAAAGAAATCAATTAAAAGGACTGGTGAAAAAATATTTATAGTAGCTCTTTCTGTGGTAGCAAAGAATTGGAAATTATGGGGATGCTGACCAACTGGGGAAGGGCTGAACAAGTAAGTTATGGTATATGAATGCAATGGGATACTTTTGTGCTATAAAAAATTATTAATTATTTTAGAAAAACCTGGGAAGAATTATATGAACTGATGCAAAGTGAAATGAGCAGATCCAGGCAAACAATCTATACAGTAACATCAATATTGCAAGAAAGATCAACTGTGAAAGATTTAACTCTAATCAATACGAAAATTTACCAAAATTCCAAAGAACTCATGATATATAATGGCTATCCATCTACACAGAAAGAATTGATGGACTCAGGAGAACAGATTAAAGAGGGTTTTTTTCCCATTTTCTTGCTTTACTTTTCTGGAATGTGGCTAACATAGAAATGTTTTACAATGACTGTATAACATAATAATGCATATACTAATTCTTGCCTTTTCAAAGGGGAGGGGAAGGGCTAAATGAAGGTAAAGGATATGGAACCAAAAATAAAACCAAAACTTTAGAAATCAACTGCATTTCTATATAATAACAAAATCTAAGAAGTAATAATAGGAAGGGAAATTCCATTCCAAAAAACCACAAAATGCATAAAATACCTAAGGATCAATCTACCAAAGCATACAAAAGACTTGCATAGAATCAATTACAAAGTGCTCCATAAAGAAATAAAGAACTGGGGCAGCTAGGTGGCACAGTGGATAGAGCACTGGCCCTGGAGTCAGGAGTAACTGAGTTCAAATCCGGCCTCAGGCACTTGACACTTACTAGCCGTGTGACCCTGGACAAGTCACTTAACCCCAACTGCCTCACTAAAAAAAAAAAAAGAAAGAAAGAAAGAAAGAAAGAAAGAAAGAAAGAAAGAAAGAAAGAAAGAAAGAAAGAACTTAAAAAGATGGAGGAATACTTAATGTCCATGACTGTGTCATGACAATATGATTTGAAAAAAGAGAATATTACAAAAGATCATTTTTTTCTAATGTTATTTTTGTTCATTTCAGTCATGTTTGACTCTTTATAACCCCATCTGGGGTTGGTTTCCTTGGCAAAGATACCAGAGTGGCTTGCCATTACCTTCTCTAACTCATTTTACAGATGAGGAACTGAGGCACATAGCATTAAGTGCCTTGCCCAGGGTCACACAGCTAGTAAGTATCTGAGGCCAGATTTAAACTCAGGAAGATGAATCTTCCTGGCTCCAAAAAAACAATCCACTGCACCACCTAGCTGCCCTATTTAATGCCACAGCAATCAGATTACCAATGGGATTCACAAGATCACCACCTCAGTTCAGACCCTCATCAATGCACACTTCAGATTACTGAAACAGTCTACCAGCTAATTGTTCTCCCTAACTGAAGTTCCATCTGTCAAATCCATCCTCCACTGAGCTGCCAATTACTTTTGCTTGCGCATATCTGACCATGTCACTCAATCAACTCCAGGGGCTTTTAGAACTTATAAACAATTTTAAGAACAATTTTTTATACCTTTACTACAAGCTTAACAAAATAAAAATTTCCCAGAAAGAAGTTAATAGTGTCACTGGTATCCGAACAGCTTTAAAAAAAAAAAAAGAAAGAAAGATCAGGGATCTGCCCCCCCCAAAAAAATACCCCCTGCTTAACCAAATGAAAATATAAATGTAAAAAACTTTACTATGAAAAATATTGCAGAATAGCCAAGAAATTTGAAAAAGAAAGATTTTAATTTCATATATTTAGCAAATCCCAGGTATAGGAGGTTGGAGAGGGAACGGAGTATAAAAACAGAACATAACACAAAAAACATTGATATCTTTATGAGAGGTCATCACTGGATGACCTTTACCTTTAATTCTTCAGACTTCAGCAATTCCATGATTGGTAATCATACATTACAGAAGAACAGAGTTGGTAGCCATTTGACTAAAGTATAAAATTGTAATTCCTATGATTATTTAGTCCTTTTAAAAGTTAAATGGCATTAAATTAAAACAACTCTGAGGTACCACCTGACACCTATCAGATTGGCTAATATGATAAAAAAGGGAAATAATAAATGTTGGAGAAGCTGTGGGAAAATTGGAACACTAATGCATTGTTGGTGGAGCTGTGAACTGATCCAACCATTCTGGAGAGCAATTTGGAATTATGCCCAAAGGGCAATAAAGCTGTGCGTACCCTTTGACCCAGCAATACCACTTTTGGGGTTTTTTTCCCAAAAAGATCATAAAAAATGGAAAAGGACCCACATGTACAAAAATATTTATAGCTGTTCTTTTTGTGGTGGGGCAAGGAATTGGAAATTGAGGGGATGTCCATCAATTGTGGAATGGCTGGACAAATTGTGGTATATGAATGTAATGAAATTCTACTGTGCTGTAAGAAATGAGGAGCAGGAGGAGTTCAGAGAAACCTGGAAGGACTTGCATGAACTAATGATGAGTGAGATGAGTAGAACCAGTATCATCAACATTATGTGCTGATCAACTGTGCTAGACTTGATTCTTCTCACCAATATAACGGGGTACAAGAAAGCTCCAAAAGATTCATGATGGAAAAGGATCTCCAAATCCAGAAAAAAAAAAGAACTGTGCAGTACAGATGCGGATTTAACCATACTATTTCTTTTGGTTTTGGTGCTGTTGTTTTTCCTTTTTGCTCTGATTCTTCTCTTATAACATGACTAATGCAGAAATATGTTTAATGTTTATTGTACATATATGACCTATATCAAATAACTTACTGTCTTGGGAAGGAGGGGAGGGAAAAGAGGGAGAAAAATTTTAAATTAGAAATCTTATAAAAACAAATGTTGAAAACTATGTCTACATGCAACTGGAAAATAATAAATACTTTTATAATTTAAAAAAAATTAAAAGCTAACTGGCATTAAAGCCAAAAAATTATTAGATGTCACATTTTAAATGTTCCCTATAAAGTTCATGAAAAAATATCTCTGTGCATAGTTTATATTTGTCTATGCATGTAAAGTAAGAAGCTGCCATGAATATTGGCAATAGCTAATAAACTATTTGCTTTGTTCGATGCTGTTTTCCACCTTTTCTACCTAAACCATACAATTTAGTACTATAAAATTAGGAAAAGTATTCTGAAGCAAAAACCCTAGAAAGAAAACACAAGGATTGAATAAAATATAAATTCCTATTTGGTTTTTAAAGCCATTCACAACCTGGGTCCAACCTTATCTTTCCAGGCTTTGAGGGCATTACCCCCTTTCTTTTTACAACCCAATCAAACTGGCTTTTCTCTGTACCTCATACAAAGTACATCATCTCCAGCCCCCATACTTTTGTTCTGGCAGTCTCTCATGCCTAAAATGTTCTCCTTCCTCACCTCTCTTTTCAGAGAATCCCTCTTTCAAGATGTAGCTCAAACATCATTTTCTGCACAAAGTTTTCCTGATACTCCAACTGTTAGAGCCCTCCCATCCCTAACTACCTTGTACTTATTTTGTATACACTTATATATGTATGTATTGTCTCTACTACTACAACAATAAAAATTCCTTGAGAGGAGATTTCATTGATTGTATTTGTACCCAAAGCACATAGCAGAAGTATCTGGCACACAGAATGTAATAAATGTTTGATGACTGATTGGGGAAGCAAATTGGTGGGGGGGGGGGGGGGAGAAGAGAAGTTAGAGAAGATTTAGTCTACAAAAATATTAAAAGTAACTTTATTTTTACAGAAAAAAAAGAAAATTACCAAACAACCAAGAAACAGCTAAATTATGGTATATGAATGTAATAAAATATTGCTATAGATTAAGAAATATAAAATATCAAAAAACCAAGAAATATAGCTCTTAGTAAAGTGACTGGCACACAGTAGGTGCTTAATTTTTAATGACCGAATGATTGGTTGAAAATGAAGTTATACCAAAGAAATAATTAGTATATACTATCATTAAACTATCATTAAAGATCCAAAATCAATAAAATTTGGAACTTAAAAGTATAAATAAAAATGTTTATTATTTTTTCAAAATTATAAAATATGTAAATACATAATTTCAAAGAGATTGGAAAGGGATATGGAAGTTTAAAAGGCCATTATAGCTACTTAATAAAGCTAAAAAAGTATTTTTAAACAAAAATAAAAAAATGTGTTTTATTTATATTATTTTATTTCAATATTTTTATTTAAGACTAATAAATTTAGGATACAAACATTGAAAAGGGGGGGGGAGAAATTGCTCTCTCTTGTAACTGAACATTTAAATGTGCTCCAGGTTAAATATCTTGTCAGGTCATTATTATTTGGAGCTTCATCAAATAGGGAGCACAACATTATTTCAAGATGCTAAAAGAAATTTTTATAGTATTTAGAAATTACAAAAATGACTAATATTTATTTTAAAAGATTTGTTCAAGAAATAGTTACTTATGCAAGGCACTGTGCCCCACAATGGAGTACATAAAGAATATTAAGTCACATTTCTTTGTCTTCATATAAAATCTAGAAGAATTAAGATATGCACAAAAATATGCCTGACTCAAATTTTGCACTGAAAGTGCAGTAAGACAAAGCTTCTTAAACTGTGGGTGGTGACCCAATATGGGGTTTCATAACTGAATGTGGGGATTGATAAAAATTTGGCAACAATAAAAGTTTATGTATACCTATTTTATATAGCAACATACCTGGGGTTACATAAAAATTTCTCAAGGGAAAAAGGAGTTGCAAGTGGAAAAAGTTTAAGAAGCCCTACAATAAGATACTGCAAATTTAGAGCAAGAAGTGATCTTACTAATACAATCCCCTCATTTTACAGATGAGGAAGAAACTGAGGCCCAGAGAGATTAAACAATATGCCCAACATCACAAAAATGTTAAGAGCCACAGTCAGGAGATCTCAAACTGAGATCTTTCAAATTACAGAGTATTATGAGAGTTCAGAGGAATTTCAGATTACATAGATGAAATCTTCAAAATTATTCTTCAAAAGAAAATAATTTCAACTCAACAAATATTTAATAAGTGTACAAAGAATTAACAGTTATATATGCTATATTATTTATGAAAATATAATAGTGACCTATTAGTACAGCATGCACATAAAACAACACACTATCATTTTAATGACTGCTAAATCAATGTAAACTTGGAAAAACTAATCAGGAATACAAGATTTCTTAGGTCAAAGAGAATTTCTTCTATCCAAATTAGCAAAAGTGTGGTAGAAACTGAAAGAAAACAGTCTCATTATATGGAACTGACTTTATAAGGGTATTCATTACCAAAAAAACTATTTTCTAGTTTAATTAATGAATAGCTTTAGAAAAAAAAAAGAGCCTAGGCTGTATTTGTCTAAAAAGTCTGTAACTATGGCCCAATTTTTTGCATTTTGCAAAAATTTTTCTTCTTAAGGTTAGTTGATAGTAGAAAGTACTTACTGATATCATCTTCATGATATATGACGGAATGAAATGGCAGAGTCCGGTCCTTAATATATCTTTCTGCTGGTTCAACATAAAATGTGCCACCACGAGTCTGGATGAATCCTTCAAATCTTCCATCAATAACTGACCCATGACTCAATGTTCCTTCTTCACCT
This sequence comes from Dromiciops gliroides, assembly GCF_019393635.1. Classification (NCBI taxonomy): domain Eukaryota; kingdom Metazoa; phylum Chordata; class Mammalia; order Microbiotheria; family Microbiotheriidae; genus Dromiciops; species Dromiciops gliroides. The sequence continues at coordinate 158,996,473 of NC_057862.1, read as the reverse complement.
ATTAAAGAAAAACCATACTAAACTATTCTCCCATCAAACAGTCTTTCCTTAAAAAATTCCTTAAGCTTTACATAAAAACAAATCATCAGAGCACAACTCTAACTATATTAACTGACAATACATATAATAAAATAAAATTTGTGGTACATTTCAGAATATATTTAGAATTATGATTTCACTAACATGGAAATTCCTTCTAATGACTGCAATCCTTCTAAAGTACAACATGTTCTTCCATAAATCCTCTATAAAGGATCAACCATAGTTATGGAGGCTTACCACTGATTCTTTCAAAAGCTCAGTGATATCAATGTACAGTTTGCCCATTTCTTGCCTCCTGTTTTCATTGATACACCAAGAACTTACTTTATTAATGACAATTATAAGAGGGTGGCAGAACAAATTCAAATTATGAGTATCATGTATATTTTTTTATCATGTATATTTTAACATAGGAGAGTATATGGATGGATAAGAGTTATAAAAACAAAGTCCAACCCAAAAGCAAATAGCTGAAAGAATACAAGTGCTATAATTTTTCTAAGAGAGGCCTTTCACTACTCCCACTCAAGAAATATTAGAATGGCTTTAGGCTATTACTTGCTTTCTTTTTTTCATATGTACTTAAGAAATGCTTTGATAACAATACAGCAAGGCTTTGTACCAAAAGCAATTCTTAAGTATTAGGAATAAAGATATGAAGAGTTAAGATTAAAAAATTTAGGATTCTTAAACTATATTTTAGAAAAGAATATTTCCAATATGAGATAACAATTTGGTTCAATGAACATCTAACATCTGGAAGAAAATGTTTCTTGTTAACATTAGAGCTTAAGAATTAAAAAATGAAAACCATTTTTCTATTTTAATTTATAAACTTATCTTTAAATTTTTCTTTTAAAATAAAGCTCTAGGGGCAGCTAGATGGTGCAGAGGATAAAGCACTGGCCCTGGATTCAGGAAGATCAGAGTTCAAAGCCAGCCTCAAGACACTTGACACTTACTAGTTGTGTGACCCTGGCCAAGTCACTTAACCCCCATTGCCCTGCAAAAAATAAAATAAAATAAAGCTCTAAGGGCAGCTACAGCTAGGTGGTGCAGTGGATAGAGCACTAGCCCTGGATTCAGGAGGATCTGAGTTCAAATCCAGGCTCAGACACTTGACACTTACTAGTTGTGTGACCCTGGGCAAGTCACTTAACCCCAACTGCCTCACAAAAACAAAAACAAACAAACAAATAAAATAAAACTCTAATACACATTATTATCTCCTTTGTTCCTCACAACTGTCCTTCAAGGTAAGTGATATTATTAACTCCATCCTACATAAGTAAAAATGGAAGCTCAGAAAGGAGACATGACTAGCTCAGTATCAGACAACTGCAAAGTGTGAAAGGCAGATTTCACATCCAAGATTCAAGTATTCTTTTTTTTTTTTTCCCTTTTTGGTGGGGCAGTGAGGGTTCAGTGACTTGCCCATGGTCACACAGATAGTAAGTGTCAAGTGTCTGAGGCCAGATTTGAACTCAGGTCCTCCTGAATTCAGGGCCTGTGCTTTATCCACTGCTCCACCTAGCTGCCCCCACATCCAAGTATCCTTGAAGTGAAATCCAACACTCTATTCATATTCCCTGAGCTATGCTATCTCTATAGGCCTTTCACAATTTCTACAAAACAATACAACTAAGAGGACTCTGAACATATGAAGAATAGGAAAAATGCTCAATGGAAAATACATTAGTATCATGCAAAACATATTTTCACCTGAAAGTGACAGTTATTATTTCTCATTCCTAACAATAATCCACATAGTGGATATAGCTTTCTCTCCAGATGAGATCTTTGAAGTGTGAGAAAATAATGGGATTTGGCAGATACTCAAAGGCCCACCTGGAGATTAATCTAAACTGACTGAATTAAGTGATAGTGACTGAATGCTGATTAGCCTACTTCCAGTTAACTAGATTGTAACCACACCTGGCTAGCCCTTAAGAAGGTATTATTCTCAGAAGCTAAGGACTTTGAACGCAACTCAAGACCACCTTCAAGTCCAGTGAACCAACAGATGTGGATGACACCTACCAATCTGCTTGAAGCAATGTGTAAAAACCGCCTATGCTCCGGACCTATAAAAAGCTTCCACACTCGGTTTGCTGGCGAGTTTGTGATTGAAAGAGGCTCATGGCAGAGGAATTGACTAAGAACCCGACCAGGATGGAACTCTAGGCTAGATAGGCCTTTTCTTAACTTTCTGAACTCCACGTAAATACCTGGTATGCTTTAATAAATGCTTAACACCCATAGACTGGTACTAAAGCTTCTAATTTAAGGTGACCACACATTAGATTTTTTAGACATCACATTTAGATTTTAAACATCACAGAGGGAAAAATATATTAAACTATTAGCACACCAACTTAAAGTAGGTTATTTACAATTCTAGACTCAGGATTCAATTAAAAGAACCAAGTACCCTCTTTGGGGGCACCGACCTTTATATAGACTGTAAACCCAACAAATAGCAACCCATTGAATATGTTTCTTTACTTTCTGTAAATCTTCCATAAAGAATTCATCCAAAAATAACAGAAGCATTTCTCTAGTTGTTTTTAAAAAAATATTTCATTTCTTGTGTTACATATTTCCTTACATGTTAAAAAAAATTGAACACATTATATAAAATTAAGGTCCAAATTTTCTCCCTGTCTAGCCTCCTTCCTACTCCCTGAGACAGCATGCAATGTGATATGCATTATGCATATGAAGCCTTTTAATGCTTCTCTTGAGTCTTGTATTTAAGTCAAATTTTTCACTCAGCTTTGGTCTTTTCATCAAGAATGCTTGAAACTCCTCTACTTCATGAAATATCCTGTTTTTTCCTTTGAAAGATTATACTTGGATTTGCTGGGTAGATTATTCTTGGTCATAATCCTAGCACTTCTGCCTTCTTATGAACCATAATCCAAGCTCTCTACTCGTTTAAGGTAGTAACTAATAAATCTTAGATGATTCTAACTGTGGCTCCACAGTATTTGAATGGGTTTTCTTTCTATCTGCCTGACGTATTTTCTCTTCAATCTGAGAACTCTGTAACATGGTTATGATACTCTTGGGAGTTTTCATTTCATTTTATTTCACCACTTTAGATTCATGTAGTCTTTTTGGTTTTTTAAAGGCCCCTTTTTTTTTTGTGGCAATGAGGGTTAAGTGACTTGCCCAGAGTCACACAGCTAGTAAGTGTCAAGTATCTGAGGCTGGATTTGTAGTCAGGTCCTCGTGAATCCAGGGCTGGTGGTTTATCCACTGCACCACCTAGCTGCCCCTTTTTTGGTTTGGGCAATGCGGGTTAAGTGATTTGCCCAGGGTCACCCAGCTAGTAAGTGTCAAGAGTCTGAGGTAAGTGTCAAGTGTCTGAGTGATGTAGTCTTTCAATTTTTATTTTATTTTATTCTCTGATTCTGGATGTCAGGGCAGCTTACCTTGATAATTTCTTGAAATAATGCCTAGGCTCTTTCTTTGATCACAGGTTTCAGATGGTCCACTAATTATTTTTTTAATTTTAGACTTTTATTTTCCAAATTACATGTAAAAGCAAATTTTGACATCAATTTTTTTAAACTTTGTGTTCCAACTTCTATTCCTCTATCCCCTCCCACTCCCACCCTAAGAACTCAAACAATTCAACATAAATTATACATGAATAGTCATGGCAAACAATTCTATATTATCTAGGCTGTGAGAGAAAACAGATAAAAACAAAACTTCAGATTAAGGAATTGTAAAAAAAAGTTTCAGTCTGTTTTCAGATACTATGTTCTTTCTCTGTAGATGGACTGCAATTTTCATAAATTCTCCAGAATTAAATTGGATCATTGCCTTGCTGAAAATAACCACGTGCTTCCCAGCAGATCATCTTACACTAATGCTGTTATTTTGTATACAGTACATTTCTCTCTGCTTCAGTTCATGTGGGTCTTTCCAGGTTTTTCTGATAGCATCCTGTTCATCATAATTTTTATATAGTATCTTAAACTTGACAGAGAATTTTCTTCACAATAGCCCAGCAGAGTAGGTACCATACATTTTGACATTGTAGTCAATCATCATAACTATTTCTCTCCATCCCATTCCCTTTCAATGATATTTGTTCTATTGTATATCTTATTTTGCCCTATTCCTCCTCAAAAGTGTTTTGCTACTGACTGCCCCCTCCCCCGCTCTATCCTCCCTTCATTCACCCATCCCTTCTTATCCTCTTCCTTTCCTACTTTCCTGTAGGGTTAAATAGATTACTCTTCCTTATTGAGTGTGTGTGTTATTCCCTCCTTGAGCCCACTCTGATGAGGTTATGGCCTTTGAGCTAATTCTGTTTTCTAAATTTTTCTTCCTCCCTCCCTCCTCAACTCTCCCTATGAAATCAAGCAATTCAATATATGTCATACATGTGGTGTTATTGCCAAACTTCACCTTCCTCTAAAGTGTTTTGCTTTTTACAGCTCCGTCCCCCAAACTTCTCTTCCCTCCTTCCCCTCTTCTCCCCCCCCCAATCTCCTTCTCCTCCCACTTTTCCTCGGGGCAAAAATATATTGCTATACCTGCTTGAGTATGTATGTTATTCCCTCTTTGAGCCAATTCTGATTATAGTGAGGTTCACTCACTCCCCCTCTTCCCCTCCTCGCCATAGGCTTTTTTCTTGTTTCCTTCATGTGAGCTACCTCTCCCCATTCCACCTCTCCTGTCCCCTCTCCCCCCATGTATTCCTCCTACCCCTCACTACTATTTTAAAGATGTCATCATGGGTTAGCTAGATGGCACCGTGGACAAAGCACCAGCCCTGGGCCCAGGAGGCCCAGAGCCCAAATCTGGCCCTAGACACCAATCAACCCACCTTGTTTGTTCCACAAAGAACAGGGATACACGCAAAATAAATGCTTTACAAAGCATTATCCCTTGGGGCAGCTAGGTGGCGCAGTGAATAGAATACCAGCCTTGGATTCAGGAAGACCTAAGTTAAAATCCAACCTCAGACACTTAACACTAGCTGTGTGACCCTGGGCAAGTCAATCCCAATTGCCTCACCAAATAAAATAAAATAATTACTTAAAAAAAATACTATCCCTTCATATTCAGTTCAGACCTGTGTCCTCTGTGTATTCCTTGCTGAAAAAGTTCTTATGAGTTGGAAGTATTATTTTCTCATGTATGACTGTAAACAGTTTAACCTTTGACTTCTTTTTCCTCTTTACCTTTTTATGATTCTCCAGGGTCTTATATTTGAAAGTCAAATTTTCTATTCATTTCAGGTCATTGAAATCCCATTTTTTCATCTGAAAGATTATACTCACTTTTGCTGAGTAGGTGATTCTTGGCTATAGTCCCAGTTCCTGTGCCCTCTGGAATATCATATTCCATGCCCTCCAGTCCTTTAATGTAGATGCTACTAGATCTTGCTTTATCCTTATTGGAGCTCCACAGTATTTGAATTCCTTTTTTCTAGCTGCTTGCAGTATTTTCTCCTTGACCTGGGAGTTCTGGAATTTGGCTATAATATTCCTGGAGGTTTTCCTTTTGGGATCTCTTTCAGGAGGTGATCGGTGGATTCTTTCAATTTCTATTTTAGCTTCTGCTTCTAGAATATCAGGGCAATTTTCCCTCACAATCTCTTGGAGGATGGTGTCTAAACTCTTGTTTTGGTCATGGTTTTCAGGTAGTCCAATGATTTTCAAATTATCTCTCCTAGATTTATTTTCTAGGTCAGCTGTTTTTCCAAGGAGATATTTCACATTGCCCTCTATTTTTTCATTCAATTGGATTTGCTTTACTGTGTCTTGGTTTCTCAAAAGGTCACTAGCTTCCATTTGTTCAATCCTAATTCTTAGGCAATTATTTTCAGCAGACAGTTTTTTAATCTCCTTTTCCATTTGGCTTTTCAAACTGTTGACTTTTTTCTCATGACTCTCCTGCATTGCTCTCATTTCTCTTTCCATTCCTTCCTCTCTTTCTCTACATCTTCATTCTACCTCTCCTACTTTCACTTCAAAGTCCCTTTTGAGAGCTTCCATGGCCTGAGACCAGTTCATATTTTTCTTGGAAGCTTTGGATGTAGGGGCCCTGTGGTTGATTTCCTCATCTGAGGCTGCACCTTGATCTTCCTTGTCGCTGAAAAAGTTTTCTATAGTTCTGAACTTTCTTTGCTTGCTCATTTTTTACTTGATTTTAAACTCTCCAAAGGGGGATTGGGGGGGGGGGGGCCCTGCTTCTCAGCTCCACTCCTGTTCCCAGCTTCAGAGGATCCCAGGTGTGTTTTGGTTTGACAGAAGGCAGGTTTTACTCTTGGCTGGCCTGTTCTCTGGTCTGAAGATAACCTCAAGCTTCCTTATTAAACAACCAACCAGCAAAGCTTTCTGTGGTATGGTCCTTAGCTTCAACGAGCCTGTGCCCCTCCCCTACCTGGGCCTCCCACTGCTCAGGATTTCTTCCTGGTGGGACAGCTGGATTCCTTCCTCAGTCCCACTGGTACCCCTCCACTTTCCCCCTGGCCAGCGGATCAGCACTCTCACCCGACTGCATGCTCAGTTCTAGAAGACACTGGTACTGTAGCTGATTCAGAGGCTCTGGGGTAAATACCTCTGGCGCCATGTCTGGTGTGTCTGTCGGCATGATCAGGGGGTTAGACTTTACTTGTGGTCCAACACGGCCCCCTGAAATCTATCTATAGCTGGAGAATAATCTCAGCCCATATTTTTGTGTGTTTTTCTGCTCCAGGGGTTCTTTTATTGCTGTTTTTGGGGTGATTATATCAGGACCTCTCTCTGTGAGTTTAATGTCATCCCTCCACCATCTTGGCCAGTCCACTAATTCTTAAATTATCTCTTCTCAATCTATTTTCTAAGTCAGTTCTTTTTCCAATGATATATTTCACTTTTTCTTCTTTTGATTTTATTTTATTGTTTCCTGGTTCAGACAATGAACTATGGTTCCATATGAATCAGATCCATATGAACTAGGTTCTAGGTTCATATGGACTATTTGTGCTGGATCTGTGGTAGAACCTTCCAAGTTCATATTGGTCTGATCAGTCACAATTGGACATACTATACCTTGACTCCAACACAGTGATATCATTTTAGTCTTCCCTGAGATCAAAGGAAAACCACCAATGTTTCTTGGTGTCTCATGGGGTAATTAGTTTCCACTTGCCCAATTTTTATTTTTAAGGAATTATTTTCTTCAATTAGCTTTTGTACTTCTTTTTCCATTTGGCCAATTCTGTTTTGTAAAGGAATTATTTTCATCAGTAAAGTTTGGAACCTCTTAACATGTGGCCAATTCTGTTTTTTAAGGTGTTATATTCTTTAATATTTGTATGCCTCTTCTACTAAGCTGTTAATTGTCTTTTTTAATTTAATATTTTATTTCTTCCCCAGTTTTATGTAAAAACAATATTTAACATTGGTTTTTTTAAATGTTAAGTTACAAATTGTCTCCCACCATCTCTCCCCACATTGAAAAGGCAAGCAATTTGATATAGGTCATACATGTGCAGTCAGACAATACATTGAAAAAAAAGGCTGTTTCAATCTGCATTTAGACTCAAGTTCTTTCTCAGGAGATGGATAGCTTTTTTCATAAGTCCTTTGGAAATGTCTTGGATCATATTATTGAGAATAGCTAAATCATTCATAGTTGATCATCATACTGCATTTCTGTTCTCCTGGTTCTGCTCTCCTGGTTCTGCTCATTTCACTTTGCATCAGTTCATGTAAATCTGTCCAGCTTTTTCTGAAAGCATCCTGATCAATATTTGCTACAGCACAGTAATATTCCATCAAAACCAATTTCCAAATCTTTGCCACTGCTAAGAGAGCTGCTATAAATATTTGTGTACATAAAGATACATTTATTTTTTGTCTGCTGTCTTTGGGATATAGACCTAGTAGTGGTATTGCTGGGTCAAAGGGTAGGTATAGTTTTATATACTGAACATAGTTCTAAATTGCTCTGCAGAATGGCTGAATCAGTTACCAGCAGTAACATTAGTGTCTCAATTTTCCTGCATCCCCTTTGTCATTTTCCTTTTCTGTCATATTAGCCAATGTGATAAGGAGTGAGGTGGTACCTCAGAGTTGCTTCAGAAGCAAAACATTTTGAGGATGGACAAGGTGAAAGAGAGATCAGGAGAAAGGGGTGAAGAAATAGAATGGAGGGAAATACACAGTAATCATAACTCTTAAAAAAAATTTATAGCAAGCTTGTCTGATAAAGACTTAATTTCTTAAAGATAGAACTGAGTCAAATTTATAAAAAAAAAAGGCATTCCTCAAATGACAAATGGTTAAGGGATATGAAAAGGCAGTTTTCAGAAGAAGTAATCAAAGCTATCAATAGCCATATGAAAAAGTGCTCTAAATCACTATTTATTAGAGAAATGCAAATTAAAACAATTCTGAAGTACCACCCTATACCTATATGATTGGCTAATATGACAGAAAAAGAAACAAATGTGAGAGATGTGAGAAAATTGATACACTAATAACGTACTATAGTGCCTCCTTTACAAAGCTGACTCATTTCATGATTTTCTTACATCACTATCATTTCTTTTTCCAATTTTCCCTCTACTTCTCTTATTTGATTTTTGTTTTGTTTTGTTTTTTAGTGAGGCATTGGGGTTAAGTGACTTGCCTAGGGTCACACAGCTAGTAAGTGTTAAGTGTCTAAGGCCGGATTTGAACTCAGGTACTCCAGACTCCAGGGCCGGTGCTCTATCCACTGCGCCACCTAGCTGCCCCTCTTATTTGATTTTTTTTAATCCTTTTTGAGCTAGTCCAGGAACTGGGCAGCCAGGGGAGGGGCTCCCCTGCAGCTACAAGCTCTGGTGTGCTAGTGCTCCTACTCACCCTGGAACAGCAACCCAAATCCCAGTATGGGAAATATAAGAGTCCCATTCCCCAGGGCCAGCAAAGGGACCCCTGTAATCTCCTTCTGACCACTCCAGAATTTGTATTAAGACATTATTTAAGGTTTTTTGGAAAGGAATTTGGGAGAGCTCATGTAAGTTCCCACCTTTTCTCTGCCATTTTGGGTCTGTCCCCAATCTAAGGTTAATTGTCTTTCCATAATTTTCTTCCCTCATTCTCACTGCTTTACCCTATTTTTTCTCTCCCACTCTTACTTGATTATGAAAGTCATTTTTTAGCTCTTCCAAGTGTCCTTGTTAGGCTTGTGTCCAATTCACATTTTCCCTCCTCTGAGGCTTTGCTTGCAATTGTTTCAACATCACTGTTTTCTGAATTTGTCTTGATCTTCCCTGTTACCACAGTAGTTTTTTATGGCAAAACTGTTTTGTTGCACATTTCCCAGCCTATGTCTAGCCTTTGAACTTTGTGTAAAAGTTGCATTCTATTCCTGGGGTGGGGTTGAGGGTCTATCCCAAGTTTCACATTTTTTCTTACTACTATTTTCAGAACTAGTTTTTGGGATCTGGAAGTTTTTGGTGCTTCCAAGGTAGTATGATCTGTGGAGAGTTATGGTCATGGTTCTTCTGGTCTGCACACTGGTCCTTACCCAGGAAAGGCTCCTAATCCCTTGGGATTGAAATACACTGTTTCTCTAGACCTATGTTCCCTTGGGGCTGGAAGTGATAGTCTTCCTCAGGGCCCCGGCTCCCTTCTTGACTGAAAATGCTCCTCTCTGCCCTTGAACTATGACCTAGAAATGGGTATAGGCAATGAATTTGCCAAACAGCATCTAGTCCTGAATCCAATGCAGCACAGGGGTCCCCTGTAATCTTTGTCTGGCCAGCTGTCAGAGCCCCTTACTATCTTGTGGATTGAGAACTCCTGAATCTGCTGCTTCTTCAGTTGCTACCTGGTTCCATCATGGGTGTTGCAACCACATGGGCTCCAAGCCAGCTTCCACCCCAACTCCCATGTCACAGATCTCTCCTTCCAACCTCCTAATTTGTCTGAGGCTAAAAAAAAAGTCTCACTCTGACCTTTTGTTGTCTCAGCTGCTCCAGAATTCAATGTAACGCGTTATTTTAAAGTTGTCTGGAAGGGAATGGTGGGAGAGCTCAGCTGAATGCTTCCTCTACTCTACCATCTTGGCTCCACCAGCTCTTCCTCTAGTTCTTAAAATATTTAAGGAGACATATCAAAGTAGAACTAGGATTATCAATTTGTCTTTCATGTTCATTTCATCATATGGCAAGTCTGCCTCTATATTTCCAGATATATGTTTCACTTATGGCAATTATAGTGAGGTTCAGTTCTCCAACAGTGTGCTGGCTAATGTAATCTTCATTCAATGATCAAACTTCTAGTTCCTCAAATTACTCAATTCTTAAAACCTACTTCCTCCAATCCCCTTGATCTTACCATGACCCATAACTGTTCCACTTCCATGATCAAGAACTCTGCAATGCCTTTATATAATCATAATCTCTTATTCAATCTCTCCTCAATATCTTGCTCCTCCTAAACTTCATACTTACTATGACTTCCAATCTTGTGATCCTGCTACACTCTATACTCTCTTCCCAAACTTGACAAGCACTTTAAGTTAACCATTTCAACTTTACTCTCAAATATCTTATTTCATGATATTATACTCATGCCTTACCAAATGTCATTACTCACACTCTCCTCCCAACTAATCACATGCTACTGGATTATGGAGAAAGTCAAGAAACCATACTTAACCCACCACACATTTATATTACCTAATCTCAAGTACACCTTCACTATAGCAAGGCAATATTTTTACTTCTACCCACCTCCCAGCCTACTCCCCCACAGAAGGTATTCCCCTCAAACTTCCCACATCTCTCTATCTTCTCCCTCAATTTAGCTGAGATTCACAGCTTGACTAATAAAGAAGCAGCATTCTCCCTAAACTCCTTTTCTCATCTCTTCCTTCACAAAAGTCTAATAATGAGGTGCCTCTTCTCTTTGCCATCCCTTCTACATATATCCTTGCTTACCATTCTTCTATACTCCTTTAGCCAAATGGTCCCAATAACCTTCCCTTTCTCATTTATCTTCCATCTCTAATTATTGGTCCCTTCCCTGCTAACTTACAAACTTGTACACATCAACCTGATTCTTAAAATCTTTATTAGACTCTATCCTCAATTTAATCTATCGTCCTATGTCTCTCCCTATTCCTCAAATACCTTTCTTCTTTCTTCTATAACCTCTGCAAACCAGCTTCTGACCTCAAAGGAAATGTCTCTTGAAAGTTAACAATGATTTCTTAATTGTGAAATCTTTTCTAAAATATCATCCTTCTTGACCTATTTATGACACCTGACACTACTGACCACTGTCTCTTCATTGCTATTAGCTCTGGGCTTGTTTGTTTGGTTTTTGTTTTGTTTTGTTTTTTAGTGAGGCAACTGGGGTTAAGTGACTTGCCCAGGGTCACACAGCTAGTAAGTGTTAAGTGTCTGAGGCTGGATTTGAACTCAGGTACTCCTGACTCCAGGGCTGGTGCTCTATCCACTGTTTGTTTGGTTTTGATGCTTTCCTCATGGTCTCTTCTCCTGACTCTCAATCTCCATTGCTGTCTCATCATACATAACATGCCCCCTAACTGAGAGTATTCCCTAAGGCTCCATTATAGACTCTCTTCCCTTTTTCTCTCTGCAGTTTATCATTTGGTGACCCAAAGGTTTAATTGTATCTCAATTCAGATGATTTCCCCAATCTTTATAATCAGTCACAGTCTTTCTTCAAAGCTCCAGGCGTGCATCATCAAATTCCTGTGGGGCATTTCAAACTAAACGTCCCATAGATATCTTAGTATTTTATAAAGTAAAACAGAACATCTTATCTCCCCTCCCCAAAAACAAAAACAAAAAAACACCCCACCTCTTCCTACCTTCCTTATTTCTATCAAAGGCAACAACATTCTTCTAGTTACCATGGCTGGTAACTTTAATGTCATCTTCACTTGCTACATATTCATTGCCCTATTCATTGCCAACTGCCATCTAATAGTGTTGTTTCTATTTTCACAATTTCTCTCACATATATCCTCCTCACTACTCACATAGCCATCACACCTTTACAATCTCTGTTACAACTATTGCAATACCCTCCTCAAAAGATAATCCCTATTCTAGTCTTCTACATCTTCTATACAACTTCCTAAAGTGCAGATTTGATTATGTCAACCTATCCCCATTAAATAAGATCCAGTGGCTCCTCATTACCTCAAGGATAAGATGAAAATTCCACTCTTTGACTTTTCATGTCCTTGATAGACTGTCTCTAAATATCTTTTTAACATTACTACACATTACATACCTTCAGTGCAATCCAAAGTCCAGCCAAAATTTCTGTCTTGCTATTTCCAACATACAACACTTTAGCTCCCATTTCTAATAGCACTGTCCTCAAAGGATTCTCTCCTCATTTCCACCTCCTGAAATTCCTGGTTTTTTCTAGATTCTGTTCAAATACTACCTTCTACATAGTCTTACCCCTCCCTCAGTCCACCTAGTTGTTAGTGCCTTTCCTCTCAAAGTTAATCTATATAACTGTTTTGTACATGTGTGAAGGTGTATGTTGTCTCCCCCATTGTGTATACATTGTTGTACATTCTGTATGAATGTGTATATTGTCTCGTCCATTAAAATATAAGCTCCTAGAGGGAAGGGGATATTTTGCTTTTCTCTTTTAATCGTTAGCACTTAGCACGTACTTAACAAACACTTATTAATTGACTGAACAACCAATGCTATTTATTATAAGTATTAATACCTAAATTAATACTTGTAGGGGAATCTAAAAACTTTATGAGTACCTCCCTCAGACCTCTTTTTTTGCCACTGTCATGGTTACTTTAGAAATAGAAGCAAGCTTGGGGGCAGCTAGGTGGTGCAGTGAATAAAGCACCAGCCCTGGATTCAGGAGGACCTGAGTTCAAATCTGGCCTCAGACACTTGATACTTACTAGCTGTGTGACCCTGGGTAAGTCACTGAACCCTCATTGCCCTGCCAAAAAAGGGGGGTGGGGGGTGAGGAAAGGAAGCTGCACAGAGACTGAAGGTCATTCTTGTACTTTCATCTGTTTCATGAACTACTATGGCAGAAAAAAAAGCCTTAATCACCTGGTGGCCAAACTATTGGTAATGGATGAGCCTTGCCATATTTCACTAGACTGGTCCTCAGACAGCCTGTACTCAAAAGTCTTTCCACCCGGTTGGTACCTGCCAGAGCTTGAGCTCCACTGGCATATCCCTCAAGAATCCAGGGCCATCTCCACACCATAATGAGGCACTGGAGGACTTATAGCACAGATCTACCTAGACAAAATTACTCAGTTTAGTAAATAGTTCAGTTGTTTGTCAAAAAATGCAAATAAAGTAACTCGTTCATCTGGAAGTGTCAACCAATAACTGGAGAAGCACTTCCATACAAGTGAATCCCACACCCCCACCCCACAAAAAATAAAGCAAAATTTTAAACATAAAAGTTAAAGAAAAAAAAAACATAACCATTATGTTAAATTCTTTTAAAAACTTATTGAGGGGCACCTAGATGGCACAGTGGATAAAGCATTGGCCCTGGATTCAGAAGTACCTGAGTTCAAATCCGGCCTCAGACACTTAACACTTACTAGCTGTGTGACCCTGGGCAAGTCACTTAACCTCAATTGCCTCACTAAAAAAGAAAAAAAAAAAAAAGAGAAATACAACAGGAACATATATGTCTACAGTTTAAAAAGACGATAGCATTCATATACAATTTAAATCTCTGGGAAATTTGTACCAACTTTTCCAATGCTTTTGTTCACATCTGCAGAAACATTTCTGTCCTTCTAAATGAAGCTTAAAAAAAAAAATAGTTTATTCATTTACCTGATTGTGGGTGGTTACTGTTGTTGGGTTTGGGGGGGGAGGGGGGGAAGAATGTTAACTTACCATAAATGTGTCCAGTGTAAATATGAGAGGTATCATAATCAAGTACTTGATCTGACATTACTACTTTAAAGTCATCAGTGAAAAGGGATGTGTCTCTCTTCATTCGTAAGTTGAAATGTCTGCAAAGTGAGGGGGGAAAATTGAAATTAAGATTCCAATTTCAAACAGTTACAAAAACTAGTAAAATGTGGACTGAGTTATATAAATCTGCTCTTATGTCTCTGCACAAGCTATTCTTTATACAAAAAAAAAATTGTAAAATCTTAGTGACAAAAATTTATGTGTTCTGCTTAGCACTTGAATACAGGAATTTTCTGAATCATATACATCTAAATTGTGACTGTGCCCTACACATAAATAGCCATTCCTCCCCAATTCACCCCAACATCATACTAGACCAAATTATCCTGGGTCAGAGATACGTGACTGAGTCAACTGACCCAATTTCTCAACATCACCAATTCTTTTCTTCCCCTTAATGTGTCAGGCATAAGCCACATTTCTCAGTCTTTCATTATTCACAGCTAAGTAGTCTAAAATTTAAACAATTATGCTCTTTAAACTCAAGTCTCTGTCTCATTTCTCTCTCTGTATAGAAATGGTCAAAGGATATGAACAAACACAATTACAAACGATTAACAACCATATGAAGGAATGCTCCAAATCGCTATATGAAGAGAAATGTAAATGAAAACAACCCTGAGATCTCAGCTCATCCTCAGACACATTGGCAAATGTGACCATAAAGGAAAAGAGTCAATGTCAGAGGAGCTGTGGAGGGACAAGTACACTAATGCATTGCTGTAGAACTGTGAATTGGCGGGGGTGACTGGGTGGCGCAGTGGATAGAGCACTGGCCCTGGATTCAGGAGTACCTGAGTTCAAATCTGGCCTCGGACACTTGACGGTTACTAGCTGTGTGACCCTGGGAAAGTCACTTAACCCCCATTGCCCCCCCCCCCCCGCCAAGAACTGTGAATTGGAACGACAATCCCAGAAAATCATTTGGAGTTAAGAAAATGAAGCGACTAAAATGTTCATACTCTGACTCAGAGATTCCACTACTATAATAGGCCAAAAAGGTAACTGACCAAAAAAAAATTTTTTAAGGCTCCATATAACCACAATATTTTTTGCAGCAGCAGCACTTTCTGTGGTAGCAAAGATCTTGAAACAAAGTGAATACCTAACAATTTGAGAATAAAATAAGTAGCTATTCATTCAGAGATTAGAGAACAAATTGTGGTACATAAATGTAAAGGACTATTACTGTGATCTAAAAAGTGACAAATATGAAAAATGCAGAGAAGCATAAGAAGACTTACAAGAACAGATTACAGTGAAGTAAACATGGCAGGGAACTATATCCATAATATACATAAGTACAATAACCATAAAATAACTGAAACAAAATGCTGCAAAACATGAAGAAGAAATTTATCTCCAACGAAAAGATATAAGAAGACATTACTACTTCTCTCCCCCATCCCCTATTTTGCAAGGGTCAAGGTCAGCAGATATGGAAAACTGCACACAATTCAATTTCATATGTGTGTATGTATGTATATGATAAAAATGAAAGAACCTTTGACCTCAAGAAACTTATATTCTACTGAAACATGTATTGTTTAATAAGTACAATGTATCCATTGCCCTAGACCCTGATCTAAAGGAATATTACATTCTTTATCTAATGGTTGCAAGTTAGATTAATTTAGAATTATGCTTTATGTTGTTAAAATTATCTGAAATAATAAAAAGGAAACTGAGGACAAAGTTAAGAGCCACCTATGATTTAATCTGCAAAGATAGCATTTGCATATTTAAAACCAGATCACCTGACTCCTCAGAGATAAGAGACAAAGAGTGATTTACAGAGATGGTTTTTATAAGAAAAAAGAGAAATTGCGAAAATGACAGAAATTTGTTTTGAACACAATTCAATCAATCTGACAAAGCAGGTCTCCTGACTAGTGACTTTCTTAATCCTAAACCAGGATTAAGATTAAAGAACATCCTTTCCTTCCATGGCACCTTTTGTTACCAGAAAGTGTACCTGTGGTCAGTGGTTAGCAGTCATACCATATCTTCCTTAGCAGAGTACATTACTACACTTAAGACTTGAAAAGAGAAACCTGGCCTCTGGCTAATCTTTCTATTAGCTACCAGAAAGAGAAACCAAACCTTTTAAAAGAATAATCCTATGATTATTTTATTACATCTTGTTCTAAATTATCTGCTACTAAATGATAAGTCTTCTCAATCTATCTATTCACTAAATCTATAGGTAACCTAGACTTAAGAAACTATGTTAGTCTGGCTCATTTTAGGGCTAGCTCTTCCTAAAGAAGGGAGCTTAATCCTATAAACAAACTAAAAATAAATCAAAGTAAAACGGCTGATTTCTTTTTCAATATGGGCAGCTAGGTAGTGCAGTGGATAAGCAAGCTAGAGTGAGGAAGTGAGGAAGACTCATCTTCCTGAGTTCAAATCTAGCCTCAGACACTTACTACCTGTGTGATCTTAGGCAAATCACTTAACCCTGTTTGCTTCAGTTTCCTCATCTATGAAATAAACTAGGAAAGAAAATGGCAAACCACTCCAATATCCTTGCCAAGAAATCCTCAAATGGGGGCAACTAGGTGGTGCAGTGGATAGAGCACTGGCCCTGGAGTCAGAAGTACCTGAGTTCAAATCCAGCCTCAGACATTTGACACTAGCTGTGTGATCCTAGGCAAGTCACTTAACCCCATTTGCCTCACCAAAAAAACAAACAAACAAAAACAAAAAAAAAAAAAAAGAAATTTCCAAATGAGGTCACAAAGAGTTAGATATGACTGATATGACTGAACAATACATGCTTTATATATTTTCCCGTAATTACATAAAACTTGAAATTTCCTGTATCTATATTTTTAATATAAACAACTACAATATTGTTCTAATGGGAAATAATTACTTACTATTTATTCTAGCACTAGCTATGTCTTACTAAATAGTACTAAATGTCAGAGGTGGCATGGTCATGAGAGACCTTAAAAAATATCTAGTTCACTCTCTTATTTTACAGTTAGAAAAAAACAAATACAGAAAGATCTGAGGCTAAGCATACAGGGCACTTAATAAATACTGTTGAAGTGAATTCATATTTAAATGGTTCTTATGAACCTGGCCCCACTCTACCTATCCCCAATATTATTTTCTACCATTCTTCAATACGAACCCTCTTAACCAGTCATACTGCTTTCCTAACCACTCCTCAAATATACCATTTTTTGTCCATCTGACTGGAAAGCATAAACCTGTTCTCTCTAGCCATCCTTCAAAGTCCAGTTTAAGTCCAACCATAAAATGTTCAAAGCCCATAATCATTTCCTGTTCCTCTTTCTTTTCCAAGAGTCATACTGCCTAAATATTCATTTATTACCTAAAATAATTTAAGTTCTTCAAAGGACTAAGATTATGTCTTATACTTTTCTACAAACTTTAGGCTAAATACACTTCTGGGATACTCCATGTGAGAACAGATCACAACCAAGGAATTAGTAGATAAGCCCTAGGGAGTTGTTTCAGGCAACAAAGGTTAAATAACTTGATCACTGTCATATACATATTTAAAGGGCAGGATTTATACCTAAGCTTTTCTAACTTCAAGTTCAAGCCTCTAATCATTATACTATGCTGCCTCTATGATGGTCATCTAATATTTAGTAAATATTTGTTGAGTAAATGAAACCACTAGGTAACAGTGAAAACTCAAAAAATAGTTGCTAATTAACAAAAAAATTCCATTGTAAATGTTCATCCGACAGGTTTAATGATTAGGAAAAGCACCAAAATACCACCTAATGGGACAATTATTACCATGTAAAATCATACATGAAAATTCATTAAATCTTCATAAAGCTCATTTCTATATTACCTTATACTTATATTTAACATGTGTGAGATTAAAATTGGATATTAGATCATAAATCTACCCTACTTAACCTTTCCCTTAATTTATCTCCCAGACTAGTAAATGGAAGAAGCTTCTGGTTTTCTAGATAGACCTTTTATTGTATGGTAGTCACAAGGTGATGTTGATTAGAAGGATAGGAAAGTAGAAATACAATACAAATCGTCTTAAGTCTAGGCTTAGTCTATATTCTGTATAAAACTCACCAAAACCCAAGGCCACCTTTGGGGAGAGAGACCGAGTCAAGCGCGTGCTGTGCATAGCTAATGCTGTTGGTCTCCTCCCCAAAAGGGTGGTCCTAAGAAAAACTGGCGTCTCTCCATTATCTAACCAACTGTTAAAACTTTTTACCACATTCCCCCCTTTTGTTCCTCAAGAAACAAAATATTTCCTTGATGGAACACATGTCATAGGCTAATTTTTCATTTAAAATTTTTTAAATAAGATTTTTATAAAATCATAAATCTAGAGATAAAAAATACCTCAGAGGCCAGCTAGTCTTACCATCTCATTTTACAGATGAAAAAACTAAGGCCTATGTAAAACAGTCTTTTATAATTGGTATACCTGGGCAGTAGAGTATGGTGAAGAAGTCAAAGAAATACAAAATTAGTACATTTCAGTAGGAAATGAGGAGATGCCTCTCCTGTCTCCCCTCTTGAATGGACCCTGAGAAGTGTATCTAGCTCCATTTTCCAATCACAGAGGCAGAGGACATCAATGAAGAGTGGGTACCAAGGCAGATTGGATTATACAAGATGATGAGACTTCCCAAAGATGAGTTTACTGGAAGCATGGCAAAGAAGTCAAAGAAGTCCAAAATGAGTGCAGCCAGTTGTGAAATGAAAAGGTGTCAGGAGTTGCTCCTTTTCACATATAGCTTTTCCACAGAACAAACCAAAGATGACTTAGAAACAACCTCTCAGATTTGATAGTCTCCAAAGCCAACAATAAGATTTTCATTTTGCCTTCACATGGTAGTAATCTGAAACAGTCTGAACTTCACCCCCACCCCCACCCTGCCCTTCTTCCTCCTTCCTCAAGAGATAAACACAGATTAAAAAGGTTTCTCCCAGGAGAATACTATTACTTAAGGCCAAGCACAAAAGTACAAAACTCAAAAAAGGCACACAACCCAGCAGAAATGAAGGAGGTATGAAAGGAAACCTAGGACAGTGTTCTCAGTAAGTGTGACAACTGAAGAACACACAATACTTAATGAAAAACTCATTATAGAATGTCAGAATAAGGGGTCAAGATAATGATTACCAAAAAAGATTTCCATCTTCTTCACTGGGGGTTTTATTGCTTGGCTGTTGATTGGTTTGTAAAGGAAAGAGACAACATATGCAATTCAACACATAAAACACCTAAGGAACCTATCATGCCATGGGCTACTGAACTTGTCCATTCAATTATCTACACTCTTCTGTGATCAATATGACAAGCATCTTTATGTTCCTCCTCTTCGTCACTAAAGGAATATTTCCCAACTATATATTACCTCCCTGACCTCAAACAATTCACTTAATTCCTCAGTTTATTCATTTGTAAAATAAGGGAGTTGTTCTAGATAAACTAAGGTCTCTTCAAGTTTTAAAAAAATCTAAATCTTTTATGATCATATTATCTCAAAAGTTCAGAATAGTAAATTATATCTTGTTAACTTTGTGTTTAAAAAATAAAGTCATACATTTTAGTCCAAAATATTCATTATACAAAATTTCTATTTGGAAAATATCTGGAGATTTCAGTTGGCTGTGTCAAAATGAGCTAATATTGGGGCTACTAAAATTTCAGAAATGCATTAATAGTAATGGCCAAAAGTTGTGAATTAGTTCAATCATTTTGAAAAGCAATTGAAAACTATGCCGAAAAAAACAATGAATTTCATACCCTTTACCCAGCACTACCACTACTAGATTCATAACCCAAATAGATCAAAGAAAAGGGAAAAGGAGCCATACATAGAAAAACATTTAGCTCTTTCTGTTAGGGCAAAAAATTGGAAACTATGGGAGAACCTATTAATTGGAGAATATCTGAAAAAATCATGGTATATGAATTTAAAAGAATACTACTGGGTGTAAGAAATGACAAAAAGAATAGTTTTAAGAGAAACCTTGAAAGACTTCTATAAACTGATGCCAAATGAAATGAGTAAAACCAGGAAAACAATTTATACAATACAACAATGTAGAGCAAACAGCTTTGACTCAAAAACTCTAAGGAACACAGCTATAAGCTTAGAGGACATCCAGTCCAACTCTATCATTTTGCAGATGAAGAAATTGAGACCCAGGGGAGTTAAGTGACTTGCCCAAGGTAACAGATATTAAGTGTCAGAGGCAGAATTCAAACCCAGTTCTTTCAACTCTAGAGCAAGTGTTCTTTCCATTATACCATGACACCTACCTTAGGGAAAAAAAGGCTTCTTGAAGCCTTCAAACAGTACTTGAAGAAAATTACCCTTAAAGAGAAGCTCCAATAGGCAAAGGAGAAGAGAGAGAGCATTTCAGTTATGAGGAACAGCCTGTGCAAAGACAGAGATAAGAGAAAGACTATTGTGCAGGAAGAATAGCAAATGGCCCAGTTTGACTGGAATACAGACTATGTGATCAGCTAAAAATCTGGGTGGATAGTGAGGAGCTTTAATTGAAATGCCAGAGGAGTTTGTATTTAATCCTAGAGGCAATTATTATACAATGGATCTTCTTGAGTAGAGGAGTAACACAGTTAGACCTATACTTTAGAAGTATATATAACTGTTCTCCAGTTATTGTTTTTCATTTTTAAAGTCATGTTTTTCAGTGAAACACTCCCATACGGACAAGATTATAAGAACATAGAATCACAGATCTAAAGCGAAAAGGGACTTCAGAGACATTCTAGTTCAATGCCTTCATATTACAAATGAGTAAACTGATGCCCTAGGCAGCATCTACCCTATGTTAAACAGAAAACAAGAACCAGATGACTCCCAGGGGATTTTTATTTTTTTGTTTGTATCAAGTGTTTAACACATAGTAAGTATTTCATAAATGCCTTTTTATACAGAAATAAGTTGTCTTCAAAAAGTTGTTTCTATATACTTTTAATTTTATCACTAGAAACCATGCCAACCCCCAAGTCCTTTAATGTTTTTGCCTATCTTACTCCCTTTACTCCTAGTAAAACTGTTCTTTTAGTCTAATTAAGACTTGTTTTCAACTTCACTTGCCTTAATACTTCAAAACTTCAGCTTCAACTATAGCCCATTCAACAATGCTCTAATACCCTTAAAACAGTCCCAAATTTTCTTTTCCTCTTGTTCATTCACCTTTACTTAGCCAAGTCTCAGTATTAACAGAACCCTAATATCTGCCTTCTTTTAGAAGGTCAGAGAACCACTGTGACTGAATCCACTACACATGTGTTATCCTCACAGCTATTCAGAAATCTTTATTATTTCTAGTTCACTTCCTATGATATCCTCCAAAGCAATTAGTTCAAACCTTCTCTACTCCTCAGGTCTTCAAGTCTACCTTCTCACTCTGTAATTCAACAATACAATTTGTTATGGGGGAAAACGGGTACAGGGTTTGGGGTAGGGGTTCTTAGGAATTCCTCTTTAAAGAATTACACCCTCTTGCACAAAAGCAGTTAGAATAAGATGGTAGTTTATTTAGGGACAAGGGAAGGGAAGGGGGGAGGGAAGGGAAACCATGAAAGAAATCCTTGGACTTCTCATGGGGAGATAGGTATGGAACAAAGCACGTGGCTCTGAGGTACCAATCTCCTTGAGCAGGAGACCAGCAGGAACTTTTATAGGGGACTGAGGGGGTGTGACCATCAGCCTGTGGAAAGTTCCTTTAGTGAGGGAGGACCATCCCCCACTGGTGGTGGCTGTAGGAATTGGGTGAGGAGTGGAGGACCATCCTCCACTGGTAGTGACTAGGGGAATTGGGTGAGGGGTGGCTTTGGATCTCTCTTCAGGACACAAAGGCCACAGCCACACCCAAACTTATCTCCCCAGGGGTAAGGGAGATCAGAATGAAGGGTGGAGGTCCCAAAGCTAGCTCAGTCTGATCTGGTTCCCCTTATCTCTCTAGTTGTATCTGTCCTCTGGTTTAGTTTCTCAAGGAGAAGATTCCTTGGTGTGCCCCAGAAAACTTCTGGGGTGCTCTGCACCCTCAACAAATTCATTAAGTATTTATATAGATGTCTTGCCCACATGAACTCCTTTTCCTTCCTCTTCATCTCAACATTTCTATCTTTATATCCTCTTTCTCTTTATGTCCTATATTTAAAGAAGTGTTTTTCCTTATTTCTAGTACTCACACTTCATCAGTACCTTCTCTATCTCTTACTGGAGGACAATGCTATGAACTCCTCAACCTCCATTTAAGGAGGGGAGAAAGGAAAGACAACTCATTTCCAACCAGCTGGCATTCATTGTGAACTTTGACTTCTTCACAATGCCCTTGCACCCTGGGACCTTCCCCACCTTCTCCCTCTCCTGTTTTTCAGCTTTCTTTTTTATTTTGGCTTCCTATAAGATTATAAATTCTTCAGAGGCATTTCTCCAGTTGATTAGCACAGGGCCTGACACACAGTAGGCACTTAACATTTATTAATGGTCTAACTACTGGCAATACTCTACTGGCAATACTAACTTCTGCTCTTTTCCCCCATTTATGCTCTCAATTTCCACTCTACCTACATCCTCCTAGAACTTTCTTCATCAATTTTGCCCTTTTATCTCTTTTATCTTCTCTCAGCTGACTGGTATTCTTTTGCTATCACTATGATTGAGTCTCCACAATGTGATTTATTAAACACACATGCACGCGCGCGCGCGTGCGCCCGCGCACACACACACACACACACACACCCCCATTTCCCTACCATATTATTGTAACCATTTCCTTCAGTATCAACCTCTACCAACTTCTTGAAGACACAGTCTTCATTCCACATCTTCATTTTCTCAACCAGACATTCACTTTTCAACCCACTCTACTAAAGATGGAAAAATTTGAAAAATAAAGTTTCAAAAAATTTTTGTTAGGGCAAAAAATTGGAAACTATGGGAGTACCTATTAGAGAATTATCTGAACAAATTATGGGATATGAATTTAAAAGAATACTACTGTGTGTAAGAAATGACAAAAAGAATAGTTTTAAGAGAAACCCTGAAAGATTTCTATAAACTGATGCCAAATGAAATAATTAAAACCAGGAAAACAATTTATACAACAACATAGAGAGCAAACAGCTTAAAAACTCTAGGAAACACAAAACCAACCATGATTCCAAAGCATAGTTGAACATGCTACCTGACAAAGATACGGACTAGAGAAAGAAAGACAAATAGTAGACAAATTTAGTAGCTCCAACCTACCCCATCAGCTTTATTTATCATCCCCCTTTAAACACTCTGTGCCTACTCCTAATTCTATCAAATTCAAACTCCCCTGAGTTTTAATTACCTTCATAATCTAGATTCATTCTAGTTCTCCAAACATATTTCTCACTAACTTCAAATACAAATCCTCTTACCTGAGGAAAATCTTAATATTCTTATTATTTCCAAATATGTTATTATTACTTTCTTCTTCTACTTTTTATTTATTCTATTCCCATTTCTTAAATTTTCTTCACTTATTTATGAGTATATGTAAATCCTAGCTGCCTTCAATATTCAGATCAAATTTCCATCTTCTTTTGGTAGTCTTCTAACTCCTCCAAAGGACTTTTGTACTTATAGACAGGATCACATGGTAGTAACCGGTTCACTAATTATTGTTTTCATAATACTAGTCTTCTTGTTGCAGCTCAACATTGCCTTGAGGGCAGAGACTGTGCCTTATACAGGATATCCTGCACTTAAAAATGAGTCATTCCAAAATTTCATTTGTAAATCAATTGTTTAAAATTCAAAACACATTTTCCCATAGAAAAATGTTATAAATAGTGGTTAATTGCCCAGTTTAGGTCACAAGAGGATAATTAATCCAAAATGTAGTTCAAGTATGAAACAGGAAAGTGAAAAACTTAATTATCTGGTAACCACATCAACTTACCATTTTTACCATTACTCTTTTTTTAAACTAAATAAGTCCACAGCATACACAGATATGCAAGGTCAGAAATGGGAACTTAAGGGTGACTATAGCTACATTCGGCTTAACTCTCTATTTAAAGTGTCAGGGCTTCTATTCAAGGTTATTAGTTCTAATCTCCTAAGAGTCCAGTCTAGGCTATAAAGTTCAGACAAGTGGCTCAACATTCAATATCTACTCTTCTTCCAGCAGGAGAAAAAAGGGGAATTTCCTGAAGCTCTTTGTCCTGTCACAGCAGGATCTTAGAGATCATCAAATCCAAACTTCACGTAAAAGGTGAGAAAAGTTAGCCTCAGAGGAATTAAATGATGTACCCAAGGTTACACAGGTAGTAACTATCAGAACTTGGATAAACGAAATGCCTTTTCTGATGATGTCCTGGCTATGCGTAAATTAATATATACAAAAACAAATGTTATTACTGGCCATAAGCAAATCAGCCTGACCATTTTCAAAGTTTAGCTTTTAAAATCCATTACAATCTGGCCCCAACCAATCTTTTTAGCCTCAAAGGATATACTTCCTTCTTCTTTACATTTTGATCCAGCAAAACTGACATTCTCCTCATACATGATCCTACAGATTCTCATCACTGTGCCTTCTGGCTGTCCCCTCATGCCTGGAACACAATCCCTACTCACCTGCACCTCATAAAAATCCTGTCTTCTCTCACAATACAGCTCAAGTACTACTTTCTTTTTTTTTTTTCAAGTACTACTTTCAAGATGAGGCTTTTGCTGATGTCTCCAGTTACTACTGTTCTCCCACCCAAATATCATTTATTTACCTGTATTTTTTCTATTTATTTTGAATAAACTTTTATATGTTCTTGCAGTTTCACCATTAGAATATATATTCCTTATTAGTAGGAATTATTTAATTAATTTTCCCTGTATTCCCAACACCTAGGACAATGCCTGGCATTCTTTAGTGTTTTTTCTTTGTTTTTTGCTGGGCAATGAGGGTTAAGTGACTTGTCCCAGGTCACACAACTAGTAAGTGTCAAGTGTCTGAGACCAGATTTGAAATCAGGTCCTCCTGAATCCAGGGCTGGTGCTTTATCCACTGCTTCTCCTAGCTGCCCCTATGCCTACTAATCAAAAAGAAAATATGAACAGAATGTAACATATAGAAATTAAGGTTGAATGTCATCATCATAAGATTTGAAAGGGTCAAAGAAGAAAACAATAGAATACATATTAAAGTAAATAACAACCATAAGATGACATACTTATACCCCAAATAAATGGCATTTACCTCAAGACACATGCAAGATTTAAATACAAATAAAGGAAAACACAATTAGTGAGAGAATCAATGTTCATAGCTGTTATGTCAATATAATGAAAATATTACCTAAACTGATTTACAGATTTTGTGAAAACCACCAATTGATTACTAAACAAAACTGTAGAAAACAACCAAAAAATTCATTGGAAAAACAAAAATGTCTAGAGTCTCAAGGTAAATAAAAGAACAAAAAATTTTAATAATAGCATTTACATAGCTCTTTAAGTTTTGCAAAGCATTACATATATGTTATCTCATTTTATCCTCAATAATTCTGGAAGGAACATACTATTATTATTCCTATTTCAAAGATGAGCGAAGTGAGACAGACTGGTTAATAACTTGCCCAAGGTCATACTGTTAATAAGTGTTTGAGGCAAGATCTGGACTCAGGTTTCCTGACTTCAGATCCAATACTCCTTTGCAACAACTAGCTGCTTCCCCGGAATCTCCTGGAAGCCTAGCATGACTAAATCTCAAATTATCATATAAAGCAATAATCATAAAAAAACTATTATGGCATCAATTTTAAAATACAAAGTAGATCAGTAAACAGACTAGATAAATAGGAAACAAAGGCAAGAAAACATAGTAGTATTCTTGTATTCAAAAAATACAAGAACCCAAACTACTTGAGGCAGGGAAAAGAGGAATGGGAGGGCTAGAAAGTTTTAAAGTAGTTTGGCAGAAATTAGGTTTAGACTAGTACTGAACACAATATGCCAAAATAATGGATATGGAAACTAGGAAAAAAAAAGATCACAGCATAAATAAATTAGGAGAACAGAAAGAAGTGATACATGTTTCAGTTGGGCTATTTTTCTTTGTTATAAGGAAGGGGACAACAACAACAAAAAAAAAAGAGTTTCCATAAATGACTGATGTAAAAGCAAAAAGAAAAAAATCAATAAAATTTACTCTTTAAAGAAGAAGGAAAGTAGATAGAGCACCGGCCTTGGAGTCAGGAGTACCTGAGTTCAAATCTGGCCTTAGACACTTAACACTTACTAGCTGTGTGACCCTGGGCAAGTCACTTAACCCCAATTGCCTCACTAAAAAAAAAAAAGAGAGAGAGAAAGGAAAGAAAAATAAACTCATACCAAAATATTGATAACATGAAATTTCATAGTAGTAAAAAAGTAGAAACAAAGATGATATCTAACAAATCAAGGAAACCCTCAAGAAATTATGGTCTCTAAATATAATGAAAGATTATTGTGTCATTAAAAAACTATAACGGATTAAGAAAAATTTGGGAACAATAACTTGTCTTAAGGCAAAAAATGGCATTAAAGAAAACACTAAAATCAAAATTCAGAATACTATAACAACAAATCTAAATTTGAGTGGACTATTGATGAAATATACTTCCCTTCTCTAGATAAACAAGTCTTGAACTACTGATGCAGAACACTGTCAGACAGTCAATGTATCTGTTGATTTTATTTAACGTGGTTTGGAGAATAATGGACAAATTAAGTCTCATAAAATTCTGGCTCTGAGGTCATCAGAAACATAATGCATATGATACTCAAGTTCCCGACCTATTAAAAACAAAACAAAACAAAAAAAAAAAACCTCATCTGTAAAAAGAAACTAAATAACTTGCTAGGTGGCGCAGAGGATAGAGCACCGGCCCTGGCGTCAGGAGTATCTGAGTTCAAATCCAGCTTCAGACACTTAACACTTACTAGCTGTGTGACCCTGGGCAAGTCACTTAACCCCAATTGCCTCACCAAAAAAACCCAACAACAACAACAAAAAAAACTACTCAAAACAATTTCCTTTAAATAGTAAATCCTTTGATACTGTAAGTCATAACATCCATTCGTTTGAGTTCAGGTATTTTAAAATCTTCTTATGTTCTTACTAATATGACATGGACAGTCCATTTATTAAAGAGGCAAAAACTTTAAAATGTATCATCCAAACTTTTAAATATTACCTATTTCTTCTGTAGGGGGAAAAAAAAAACCAAGGGACAAAATTTGGCTTTTACATTTTGGTTATATAAAAATAAACTCAGGGGCAGCTAGGTGGCGCAGTGGATAGAGCACAGGCCCTGTAGTCAGGAGTACCTGAGTTCAAATCCGGCCTCAGACACTTAATACTTACCAGCTTTGTGACCCTGGGCAAGTCACTTAACCCCAATTGCCTCACTAAAAAGAAAAGAAAAAGAAAAAGAAAAAGAAAGAAAGAAAGAAAGAAAGAAAGAAAGAAAGAAAGAAAGAAAGAAAGAAAGAAAGAAAGAAAGAAAGAAAGAAAGAAAGAAAGAAAGAAAGAAAGAAAGAAAGAAAGAAAGAAAGAAAGA
This sequence comes from Dromiciops gliroides, assembly GCF_019393635.1. Taxonomy (NCBI): domain Eukaryota; kingdom Metazoa; phylum Chordata; class Mammalia; order Microbiotheria; family Microbiotheriidae; genus Dromiciops; species Dromiciops gliroides. The sequence continues at coordinate 158,968,880 of NC_057862.1, read as the reverse complement.
AAGAAAGAAAGAAAGAAAGAAAGAAAGAAAGAAAGAAAGAAAGAAAGAACTTAAACAAGTCATAAAAAGAAAGACATCACTCATGATGAAAAATTACAAATAACAAGACAAGCATGGTCCTGGAAGAAGAGAAAAGAAAACACTTCCTTCAACTCCTCTGCAAAAGTGTTGGGTCCAAAGGTTTTTCAATGTAACGACCAGTTGGGCTTGTTTTTTTCTTGTCTAACTTTTTTTCTTTAAAATAAAAAAAAGTTTTAGTTATATGAGGTCTCAGAGAGGGAAGCACGATGCAAATTGTAAAAACAAAAGATACCAATAAAAATTTGTTGGAAAAAAAAACACTCACCTTCCATGAGCATGAAAATTCAGGCGTAAAAACTGGTCTTCATGCGAGATTGCTCTTTTGGCACGTTGGTGTTTTTGGTGTAATGAATCCACATCATAAGATAATCCTTCATAATGTCTAATGTGTTTATTTAATGGGTTTCCATATTGACCTGCAAAAAGAGAAAATACTGATCTAATAATTGAATACTTAGAAAAATTAGTATTTCAGTTCATTTTCATTTTTTATATATTATAAGACGAGTTAAAAAGCAGAAGCCAGAATATGGAAAATTTGAGTTGACCTGGTATCATAATAGTGTTCAAGGACTTTATAAGGAGTGTGTGCCTGTGCGTTCTCATGCTCTCTCCCATCTTCTCTCCCAGATGATCTTTCTCCCCTCCCCCTCCCCATGAATGCATATATTTGCTTGTGTATATAAATAATTTCAGCTGTTAGGACTGAAATGCCAGTAGCTCACTGTACAAGCTTGGGGACATCAATTACCCAATACTGGTTCCCCATCTATATAAAGAGGGAATGAGACTAAATGATATCCATGGTTTCTTCCATCTCTAAAATTCTGTAATAAAGCTTTATTCATTTCAGAGTAGAAACAAAAGAAAGTATATAGCAGTTTCTTTTGTAAACTGCTCAACATACACATTCCCTCTTTTAAGGGGGGCAGCTAGGTGGCTCAGTGGATAAAGCACCGGCCTAGGATTCAGGAGGACCTGAGTTCAAATCCAGCCTCAGACACTTGACACTAGTTGTGTGACCTTAGGCAAGTCATTTAACCCTCATTGCCCCACCCCAAAAAAATTTTTTTAATGTATTCAGGGTGCTAAAAGGTAATTCCATAAATCTATTGTGACTAGGAGAGCCCCATAAAAGTCTATAGAATTTAACATTATAGAATAAACAGTCGAAAAGAACTCCCTGAGGATTATAAATAATCATAAAGTGTTAGAGCTTGAAATTCCGGGATCCAATCCAATGCCTTCATTTTACTGATAAGGAAACTGAGGCCTAGAGAGCCATCTAAGCCTCATAGAAAGCAGCTTAGTCAAGCCTCTTGATTTCCATGCCAGTATTCTTTTTATTCCACCTGGCTATTTCTCTAACTAAAAAATATGAGTATTAAAGCATGTTAAAAACCAGGTCAAATTGTACTAAGATTGTTTAATAAAAGTTTTACTTATAATGTTATCTATGTTTCCTAGTAAGATGATATCTGTCAGGGCAGCTGGGTGATACAGTGGATAGAGCACTGGCCCTGCAGTCAGGAGGACCTGAGTTCAAATCCCAGCCTCAGACACTTAACACTTACTAGCTGTGTGACCCTAGGCAAGTCACTTAACCCCAATTGCCTCACCAAAAAAAAAAAGAAAGAAAGAAAGAAAGAAATGATATCTGTCATACTGTCCTTAAACCCAACAGAATTTAGCTTAAGAACTGCTCAGGCAAATAGAAATATATTTTCCAATGACGCCACCAGCTCCCACAAACAGAAGCAATTTAAGTTCAAAGAAGGGAAAATGGGAGAAAAGAAGCAATAGTTCCTTCAAAAAGGCATTCCATTCTACTCTATTTGGGGGGGGGGGGGATATGTTTTAAAGTGTTTTTTCTTCTCCCAATCTTCCATGTGAGGCAGAAAAAATACAATACCCCAAAGAGACAATATTCCCAATAAAGCTTTCCAACAGCAGCTTATCCCATGTTAACGCCTTTTACTACCTTATCCCTCATATTATTTCTAAGATGCAAAATTCCATATATTGAACTTTCATTTGAAGGATAACAATTTTCAATTTGAAAATGCTACGGTTTATAACTCTGCTTTACTTTAAGGATTCTCAACTGTTATCTCAGCATCTATGAAGCTTGAACAGAATTCATAACTTATGAAGTTAACTATACAAAATAGCCTAACATTTTAAAAGGCAGTATTCAATGAAGGATATATATCTAAGCATTTATTCACTTATTTCCTTTCCAAAACACTACTCTGTGTGTGCATCTGTATATCTCCAAACAACAATTCTAAGATGTTTCAATATACAGGGATAATGATAATACAGGGATAAGTAAGGCAGAACTAAGATTTCAACAGTGTATGAGGTCTTCTTGGTGAGGAACTTTTACCAAGGCAGCACCTTGTCTGGAATTTCTAGTCTTCCAGAGAGGCCTAGAACTCATGAAAGGTTAAGACCTAGCCCTGATCACACAACCATTTGTGTCAGAAACTTGAACCAGGTCTTCCAGGCTCAGAGTCCAACTATTTAGCCATTCATTATTCCATATATATTCTCTCTCACTTCAATACAGAGTTAACCAAAAAGGAAAGTTAAAAAGAAAAGGCATTATTTTAAATATGTAAGCTCTTTAGGAGCAAAAAGTATTTTTTTCCCAATGTAATAACCAATCTCAGTCCCAGAGTACAAGTGATAAAATATACTTCCCTCTTATTGGCAGCTGAAAAACTGGAGGGTAGAATGGAATAAATCTGCCAGATACAGTCACAGAGTTGGGCAGTGTCAATTTCCATTAACTGTTTTTCTTTGTTACAAGAAAAAGCCAATCTAATATGGAAATATGTTTTGCATGATTTCACACGTGTAACTGATATCCTATTGCTTGCCTTCTCAATGAGTATTAGGAGGAAGGGAGAGAATTTGGAACACAAAAATTTTAAATACTGTAAAAATAAGCAATAAATCTGAATAAAAGAAAAAAAATAATCCACTAAACATTTATTCAGCACATCATAGCAAGTCATTGTGCTACATGCTGAGACATACAAAGATTAAAAAAAAACCCATGAACTGGAGAAGACCACTTGAGTTAAGACCTTCAAGGACAGGGGGGCAGCTAGATAGCGCAGTGGATAGAGCACCGGCCCTGCAGTCAGGAGGACCTGAGTTCAAATCCCAGCCTCAGACACTTAACACTTACTAGCTGTGTGACCCTGGGCAAGTCACTTAACCCCAACTGCCTCACTAAAAAAACAAAACAAAACAAAGACCTTCAAGGACAAATAAGGGAGTAAGAAGAGAGAAGAGGCAAAGCATTCTGGAAATGGAAGTCTTCCAGGTTTAAGGATTAAAGTTCCCTAAGGACAATTTAGCTAGAACTGAGGGTGTACAACAGCAAGATAGAAAGGGCTATGCACAATGGGGAAGGAGTCTGGCTAGGGGTATACCACAGGCAGAACATTCCAGCTGCAGGGAGAGGATATACACAAATGCTAGACAAGGTCCCAGACACATACCAGGGCACCACCAGTTATATCTGGCAGCTCTGTTGCCCACTAACCAGTTCCAGGTCACACAAAAGGAAGTAGTATAAGGCTAGAAAGGTAGGCTAGGGCCAGTTCATGGAAGGCCGAGAATGCCAGACTAAGAAGTTTGAACTTTACTGAAAAGCAGAGTCACTGAAAATCTAACAGAAAGACATAAAGAAGCCTAGAAAGCGAATGGAAAAAGGTCTAGAAGAGAGGAGAGGATGAATTCAATTTTAGACATGGAGTTAGAAGTACCAGCAGGATACAGAAGTATGGTCCAGAAATAACCATTGGAGTCACCCAAATAAAAGAGACAGGTGAAGCTTTGGGAGTAGATGACACTGCCAAGGAAGACAGGAATTTAATGCCAATGGAGAAAGAAGGAACAATTAAATCAGAGAAATAAGAAAACTATGAAAGTACAATATCATTCCCCCAAAAAAAAACTAGTTTCATGACTAGTTTCAAAACATAATCATTTTTCTTTTATTTCTGGTCTGTATTTCTATAGGCTGTCAATTCCTTTATTGGATTCAGGTCTCCTTGACCTAGATCCCTCTGTTCCCATTATGGATACTGATTTATGTGGGTCCGAGAACCTAGCATAAGTTATCCATTAACTGGGGTCTGACTCCCCTTTTGAGCTAATATCTGAATTAAAGCTTAGGTCTTAGGTTTTTCTATTAACCCTTTTTTGCCTCCCACATCATTAGGAGCTACATTATAGAGGGCTTTAAAGATAAGGTCAAGGATTTTATGCTTTATTCCAGAGGCTACAGGGAGCCACTACAGTTTTTAAGTAATGACACTAAGAGGTCAGAATCTGTGTTTTGGGGATATAATGTTGGTTAACTATATGGAATATGGATTGGAAAAGGCACTAAGACTAACTAGGAAAATATTAGACTGCTCAAGGAAATAGGTGACACGGTTCTGAACTAGGGTAGATCTAGAGATGAGTTTGACAAGATTTGGCAACTGGCTGTACACAAAGGTTGAGAGGGAAGAGGAATTGGAGCCAAGATGGGGTAGTATCCCAGAGTGATACTAGAGTGATTGAAGGCCATAGGTGATATATGGAGAAAGGAGTAAGTCCAAAAGAAAGTAACAGCAGACTAGCTCATATCCCTGGAGCAAAGCAGAGTCTGAGTTCTAGCTTCTAATCTGAAGCTGGCAGGAAAAAAACAACCAAAACATCACAACAGAGCAGGAATCCCAGACCAAATGAGAGCCTGAAGTTCTGTCACTCTGAACCAGCTGAGCCTTCCCAGTTGACTGATAGTAGCCAAGATCAACAGCAGTCTACTATTGCTCTGATTTAAAGCCCAGGTCAGGAACTCAGATTGGAGGGGTGGGAAGTGAGCACAGTGATCAGACTTTGCCCTGGATCACATTGCTTTGGGAACACTAAAAGTTTGCGGGTCCCCATCCTGATCCGTACCTGGGATTCTAAAATGCAGATGAACCCAGAACTTCCCTCTAGAAGTATGTGGAGCCTTGCCCTAAAATATGAAGTCTGAACTCAGGAAACAGGCTGGAAGAATGAGTTAAAAAAAAAATCTACCATAAAAAGCTTTCAAAGCAACAAAAGCACTCAAGACAAACCCAGAAGAGAATGACTCCAAAACATCAACAATCTCAAGAAAAGAAAAACAAACAAAATACCTTACCTATGACAACTACTCATTTTCTCACACCTATAAATTTAACTAGAATTCCTTGATAAGATGAAACTAGAGTTTTAAAAAAAAATTTTTTTAATGTTTTTGTCAGTGAAATGTGAACACTCCATGAAAAAACTGGAAAAGAAATAAGAACAACAGAACAACTAACTGGAAAGCAAATTAACAGCTTGGCACAAGAGTTACAAAATCTTGCCCAAGCAACAAACTCCTTCAAAATTACAATGGGCTCACTCCATCTCTCCTTAAAGAAAGGGACATCTCTATGCCCCATTTTTCAGCCTTGAAGAAGCTACAGAAGACACCTTCACCCCTTTCTCCCCAGAAATAAGAGAGGGGGGAATGTTATGGGAATGCAGTGAGACCCCAAGAAACCTAAAGATCCCAACCCCCCCAAGGAATCCTGCAGGGAGGACCCACAGGCTAGCTCTGCCTCCCACCTCAGGAATGGGTGAATGGATGTAGCAGAGTAAAATCCCAGTACACTGATATGCAAGATATGGATGGATGCAGCATATCTTGTGGATGCCCCATTATTCCAAAATCCCCTCCGGGTTGTAACATTTCCCTCCCAGTTCTTTGTAATGCCCTTCCCTCCCTTTCGTCTAGTAAAAATACAAAAGACCAGTCTTCTCTTACTCCAGCAGGACAGTCACCAAGGTGATCTGTTTCCTGGCCATAAAGTCCTCTCCTAATAAATCTTTTTATTAAAAAAAAATTACAGGGGCAGCTAGGTGGCGCAGTGGATAGAGCACCGGCCCTGGAGTCAGGAGTACCTGAGTTCAAATTCGGTCTCAGACACTTAACACTTACTAGCTGTGTGACCTTAGGCAAGTCACTTGACCCCAATTGCCTCACTAAAAAAAAATTACAATGGGCCAAGTAAAACCCAATGATTCCATAACACAACAAGAAACATTAAAACTAAGTCAAAAGAGTGAAAAAATAAAAATGTAACATCCTTTAAAAGCAAAAACAAGTGACCTAGAAAACAGATGGAGTAGAAAGAATTTAAGGATCACTGCACTGAACACCAGGACCAAAGGAGCATAGGCATATTTCAGGAAATCTTAACAGAAAACTGTCCAGATCTCTTACGTTATGGGCCAGGGTACCTCAGAAGTTTTCTGGGGTAAATCAAAGAACCTTCTCCTAGAGAAACTAAACCAAAGGACAGACACACCTAAAGAGATAAGTAGCACTGGATCAGGACTGAGTTAGCTCCAGGACCACCATCCTACATTCCAGTCTCCCCCACCCCTCAGGAAGATAAGATTAGGTGTGGCTGCTGCCTTTGTGGCTTAAGGGGGAAAGAGAGATCAGGAGCCAGGGCTCACCCAACTTCCCCTCAACCACCACCAGTGACGGAGGTTCCTCGGCCAATAAGGGAATTTTCCACAGTCAGATGATCACCCCATGGGACCACCACCATTGGTCCTCTATAAAAGTATCTGCTCAGGGAGAAAGGTATCTCAGAGAGCCACACCTCTGTGCCATGCCTTCTCCCCAGAAGTCCAAGGACTTCTCTCTTGGTTTTCTTTCTCTAGCACCTAAATAAACTATTATTTTATTCTAATTGGATTTGTCTGCAAGAGGGTGTAATTCTTTAAAGAGGAATTCCTAAGAACCCCTACCCCAAACAGCCACATATTTCCCCCATAACACTTAGAACCAGAGGACAAAGAGAAAATACAAAGTATCCATGCTACCTCCTGAAAAAACTCCATAATGAAAACTCCCAGAAACATTCAAAACAAAAGCCAAGGCTTCCAGGTCAAAGAAAAAATACTGCAAAGAAACAATACTACAGAAAGAATTCATTTATATACCAAGGAATCACAGAAACACATATCATTTAGCAACCACCAGTATAAAGAAGCAGAGAGCTTATAAAATAATAGTCTAGCAGACAAAGGACATATAGCACTACAGCCAAGAATAACTTACCCAGCAAACTGAGTATAATGCTATGGGGGGAAATGAATCATTAATGAAATAAAAAAATTCCCAAGCATTCCTGACAAAGACCTGAGCCTCATAGAAACTTTGAAGTTCAAACACACAAGTTAAGAGAAACAGTAAAAGGTAAACATTAATGAACAAGGATAAATTGCTTACATTCAAATACGGGAAGATACATGTTTCCTCCCTGAACCCTATTATCATCTGGGGTCTTAGACAAGCAATAATGAAAAGATATGCAATTAAAGTTATTTAAGAAAATTTATGGAATCTATATGATGGAGGCAAAAAGGGGTTAACAGATAAACTGAGGCTTGAGTCCTTATCAATAGTACCTAAAAGGGTTAACAGAGAAACTAAGGTTTGTGTTCTTACATTAACCAAGAGGGTTTGTCTCTATCAACCCTTACCATCAACAGAGACAGCAACCAGGAACCATTAAGCATTAATAGCCATTAATATTCCTAGGTAACAGGACACCAAGAAACCAGATCTTAAGTAAAGAGATATCATAAACACAGAGACCCTCTGGGTCTGACAAGTTTAATCATGTCTTTAGGAACATGCGCAGAAAATACCAAATGTGTCCTTAGGTTCACCCCAAAAATACACCTCCAAGGAAAAAGGTACCTGGCTTGGAAGTTATCTTAGTCCAAATTAGGATGAGACTTCCCACGAACCTCTTACAAAGAGTAGATTAAGATGAGGAGAAAACTTACTTTTTCTCACTATAAACATAACTATTCTTTTCCCCCCTACTGGAGACATGGTGCTCTCCCTGTGATCACTCACAGTACTGCAATAAAACTTGGGAAACCTGAGTCACTGAGTCTTGTAATTCTTTGGGATGCCTCACAATCACTTTGATCAATTAAACCCACCCCCTACATACACATCACATATATGCTGATAACATGAAGTTTACTTAGAAAACCACAAATATGAAGCAGAGAAAGTAACAAACAAAAGCTTCAGTAAAGGGTGTATGTGAGGAAAATCACTCCTATAATAATTTTCAGGAACTCAACAGTGGTGATGTGTCAAAGTCTCATTTATTGTCTCGAGAATGGGCCACCTCGTGTGCAGCTGGTGAGTAACCAAAAATAGAGGCTTAAAGGCCAGTTTTATCCCCTAGTCCCTAACACAAATGGACCCTCCCCTTTTTCATCATTGGTTCAATTACTCAAGGGTTACAATCTACGCACAAAAACTAGCTAATCAGAACGCAGTATTTCTTAGCCAATGTGGGAAGTGATACAGGGACAATTCTTCAATTCCTCCCTTATATGGACACAGTTCAGGAGTGGACTTAATTGCAACCAGTTCAGGGTTTCCCTGAATCATGTGATTTTGTTTGGGGGGGGAGACTTTTTCCTCAAGCAGGTGTGGATTGAGAGAAGACCAATTCCCATTTCCTCACAGTGTATATGAGAGATGTTAAAATAGTAAAATCAAAAGGTCTTGGTAATCAACTGGATATACGGAGTGGAAAGGAAGAGTAAAAAATGACACATAGCCTGGGAATCTAGGTGACTGGGAGGATGGTGCTACCCTCCAAAAGTAATAATAAATTAGGAAAAGTTGGGAGGGAGCTAATGTTTAAGATGTCTAAATATGTGAAATGTCCAAGAGGTTGATGAAGATGCAAGATCAACAAAAAGTTAAAGCTGGATAAGTAGATTAAAGAATCATCAGCACAGAGATGATGACTGAATTCATGGAAGCTGATAAGATAACCAAGTGAAATAGCAGAGAGAAAGAAAAGAACATAGGATAAAGTCCTATGTGGCACCCACAGAATACTAAATATAACACCATTAAAAAAAAAGATAAAGTACTTTTCACAACTTTGGCAGAACCCAAAGGGTGACACATGGCTGGTGATGAAGAATGCTACCCAATTCCTGACAGAAAACTGATGGATTTAATATCCGAAATGAGACACACATTTTTTTGAAAAACATCAAAATGGAAGTTTGTTTTTCTTGATAATGCCTATTTGTGGGGTAGCTAGGTGGCGCAGTGGATAGAGCACCGGCCCTGGAGTCAGGAGGACCTGAGTTCAAATCCGGCCTCAGACACTTGATACTTACTAGCTGTGTGACCCTGGGCAAGTCACTTAACCCCAATTGCCTCACCAAAAAAAAAAAAAAAAAAGATAATGCCTATTTGTTATGTGGATTGCGTTTGTTTGTTTTTCCAGTAAGTAGAAGAAAAATAAATACTTCATAATTTTTTTTAATTAAATTTAATAACCAATGGGTAAAGGCATTTGTAAAAGATAAAATAGTCAAAATTAAAGTTAAAAAAGCTTTAACACACACAAAAAAAATCAATGCTAGAAACAGAAGGGGGCAGAAAGACTGAGGAAAAAAACTTTGGTTTCAATTATTTCTGAAAAAGATCCAACATTCAAGTATATAAGAAATTAACCCAAATCTATAATACCACAAGCCATTCCCCAGTGGTTAGTCAAAGGATATGAACAAACAATTCTCAAAAGTAAAAATTACAAACTACTGACCATGTGAAACGTTGCGCTAAATCATTAATAATCAGAGAAAGAAAATCTTATTAACTCTGAAGTTTCACCTCACACTGGGAAAATTGGCAAAGATGACAAAAGAAGAGAACAGTCAATGTTGAGTCTGTGCAAAGACAAACACGCTTGTACACTTCAGATGGAGCTGTTCATGTGTCCTCCTGGAAAACAAGTTGCAAATGTTCTAAATAGAGACTAGAATGTCCATACCCCTTGACCAAGAGGAGAGATCCCCCTACAATGTACATACCCCCAAAGTCTTATACTCACCAAAATATTCACAGCACCACTTTTTGTAGCAGCTAAGTATTAGCACAGAGCCTGCTGCAGAATTGTTCAGTTTTGTCCAACTCTTCATGACCCCGTGAACCATATTGTCCACAGGGTTTTCTCGACAAAGATACTGGAGTGGTTTGCCATTTTGTTCTCAAGTGGATTAAAGCAAAGAGAGGTTAAGTAACTTGCCCAGGGTCACAACAGCTGGTATGTGGCAGGCCAGATTTGAACTTGGGTTTTCCTGATGAAAGTCCCATCTCAGGGGTAGCTAGGTAGCACAGTGGATAAAGCACTGGCCCTGGATTCAGGAGGACCTGAGTTCAAAGCTGGCCTCAGACACTTGACACTTACTAGCTGTGTGATCCTGAGCAAGTCACTTAACCCTCACCGAACCACCAAAAAAAAAAGCAAAAGAAAAGTCCCATCTCTATCCACTGAGCCACCAAGCTTCTTCCTTGTTGCATAAAAAGCAAGAAATAAATACTTGATTAACTCTGTGATTGGAACACTAGATAAGCATCATTTGGCATATCACTCAACAAATTGCAAAACATGAATGTAATGAAACATACTGGACCACAAGAAGTGATGAATATAAAAAATTCAGAGAAGCATAGGAGGATTTGTATGAATGAACCAATGTAGCATGAAGTAGAACAAAGAAAACAGTATACATACATTGACAACAATGGAAATGAAAATAACAACAACCAAAAAAGTCTAATCACAAGTAATCTTCAACTTAAATTCGTTCTTTACATAAAAAGAGTACTCCAAAGTGACCAGCATCCAAAAAAAAAAAAAATCCCCTTCTCCATTATTGTCTATGATTTCCTAAAGAGAAAGAAGCCTTCTCCAATTCCTCAAAACCACCCCACACACACACACTTCTTAAAACATGGGTCCTGGAGCAGCTAGGTGGCGCAGTGGATAAAGCACTGGCCTTGGATTCAGGAGTACCTGAGTTCAAATCCAGCCTCAGACACTTGACACTTACTAGCTGTGTGACCCTGGGCAAGTCACTTAACCCCCATTGCCCCACCAAAAAAAAAACCCAAAACAAACCCCCCCCCCAAAAAAAACCATGGGTCCCATTATCACCCCTATTATTTAATATCGTACTAGAAATGTTAGCTTTAGCAATCAGAGAAGAAAAAGGAATGAAAGGAATTAGAATAGGCAAGGAGGAAACAAAACTATCACTCTTTGCAGATGATATGATGGTATACTTAAAGAATCCTAGAAAATCAACTCAAAAATTACTTGAAACGATTAACAACTTTAGCAAAGTAGCAGGATATAAAATAAATCCACATAAATCATCAGCATTTCTATACATGACCAACAAAGTCCACCAGCAAGAGATAGAAAGAGAAATTCCATTTAAAGTAACAGTAGATAATATAAAATACTTGGGAGTCTACTTGCCAAGACAAACCCAGGAACTCTATGAACACAACTACCAAACACTCTTCACACAAATCAAATCAGATCTAAATAATTGGAAAGATATCAATTGCTCATGGATAGGCAGAGCTAATATAGTAAAAATGAAAATACTGCCTAAATTAATTTACTTGTTCAGTGCCATACCAATCAGACTACCTAAAAATTATTTTATAGAGCTAGAAAAAATAATAACAAAATTCATCTGGAAAAACAAAAAAATCAAGAATATCCAGGGAAATAATGAAAAAAACATTCACAGGGAAGGTGGGTGAGCTGTACCAAACCTGGAGCTTTACTATAATGCAGCAGTCATCAAAACTATCTGGTACTGGCTAAGAAATAGAGTGGAGGATCAATGGAATAGGCTAGGCATAGGAAATGCAGTAGTAAATGACACTAGTAATGTAGTGTTTGATAAACCCAAAGACTCCAGCTTCTGGGATAGGAACTCAGTATTTGACAAAAACTGCTGGGAAAACTGGGAGATAGTATGGCAGAAATTAGGCATAGACCAATATTTTACACCTTATACTAAAATAAGGTCAAAATGGATACATGATTTAAACATAAAAGGTAATACCATAAGTAAATTAGGAGAGAAAGGAAGTCTACCTATCAGATCTTTGGAAAGGAAAACAGTTTATGACCAAACAAGAGATAAAGTATATTATAAAATGCAAAATGGACGATTTTGATTACATTAAATTAAAAAATTTTTGTAGTAACAGAAACAATTCATCCAAAATTAGAAGGGAGGCAGAAAGCTGGGAAACAATGTTTATGGCCAGTACTTCTGATAAAGGCCTCATTTCTAAAATATATCAAGAACTAAATCAAATTTATAAGAATCCAAGTCATTCCCCAATTGAGAAATGGTCAAAGGATATGAACAGGCAGTTTTCTGATGAAGAAACCAAAGCTATCTATTCCCATATGAAAAAATGCTTTAAATCTCTAATGATTAGAGAGATGCAAATTAAAACAACTCTGAGGTACCACCTGACACCTATCAGATTGGCTAAAATGACAAAAAAGGAAAATAATAAATGTTGGAGAAGCTGTGGAAAAGTTGTAACACTAATGCATTGTTGGTGGAGCTGTGAACTGATCCAACCATTCTGGAGAGCAATTTGGAATTATGCCCAAAGGGCGATAAAGCTGTGCATACCCTTTGACCCAGCAATACCACTTTTGGGTCTTTTGCCCAAAGAAATCATGGAAAGGGGAAAGGGACCCACATGTACAAAAATATTTATAGCTGCTCCACATGTGGTGGCAAGGAATTGGAAGTTGAGGGGATGCCCATCAACTGGGGAATGGCTGGACAAGTTGTGGTATATGAATACAATGGAATACTATTGTGCTATAAGAAATGATGAGCAGGAGGAGTTCAGAGAAACCTGGAAGGACTTGCATGAACTGATGATGAGTGAGATGAGCAGAACCAGAAGAACATTTACACAGTATCAACAACATTGAGTGTTGATCTACTGTGATGGACTATATTCTTCTCACCAATGCAATGGTACAGAAGAGTTTCAGGGAACTCATGATGGAAGAGGATATCCAAATCCAGAGGGGAAAAAAAAAAAGAACTTGAGTAGATGCTGAATGAACCATACTATTCCTTTTGGTTTTGGTGCTGATGTTTTTCTATTTTGAGGTGTTTCGTCATTGCTCTGATTTTTCTCTTATAACATGACTAATGCTGAAATATGTTTAATGTTATTATGTATATAAAACCTTTATCAGATTACCTGCTGTCTAGGGGAGAGGGGAGGGAGGGAGAAAAATCTGAAATTGGAAAGCTTGTATAAACAAAAGTTGAGAACTATCTTTACATCTAATGGGAAAAAAAATTAAATACTTTATTAATTTTTTAAAAAAGAATAATAGTAGAGAAATAGTAGATTGGCATCCAAGCTTGGAAGACTTGAATGACAGACTAAAAAATTTTAATTTTGTTTGATAAGCATTTCTGAGCATGGATTTTATATAATGAAAGTGGTATTTCATATAGTAATACTGACATCTGGCTATATACTAAAGAGAATAAAGACAAAAAAGTCCCATATAAAAAAAATTTAAATAAAATTTTTAAAAAAACATGGTTCCCAAACTGAAAACATATTCCTCTCCCAGTTCTGCTTCTCATCACCAGGCTTCACCATGTCTCAGATTCCTTCTCATCCTGGAAGATATTTCCACCCCTGCAGCCCTCTTTGCACTTTAGTGTGTACCAACATGAACCTTCATTCTGAGTAAGTGCCCAGGCCAGTCACCTTTCACAACTCTCCTGGCTCCTCTCTTCTCTCATTCCTCCTCATATCATGCCTTGTCTTTTCCCATTAGAATATAAATTCATTGAGGATAGGAATTGTCTTGATGGCTTGCATTTGCATTCCTAGCATGTAGCAGAATACCTGGCATATTCTATGTGCTTGACAAATGCTTGTTGACTTGACTCCAGCTTTTGTCTAGCCAAAAAAGTGGAAGTTATATATCTCTTTTAGTGGTTGTTATAACACACAACTGATTCACACTAAGGTTACAGTCAATCAAAAACCCTAGATCATCTTCAAACAGCCCCACCTTCGTCTTGTACCTGGTTAAGTTGATGTCTTGAATCAGTTTAAGTTTTGTGTATCCTTAATAAATTTCACTTTATCATTTTTAGCTTGATGCTCAAGCCCATTAAAATCTTTATGGATCGGGGCAGCTAGGTGGTGCAGTGGATAGAGCACTGGCTCTGGAGTCAGAAGGGGGTTCAAATCCAGCCTCAGACACTTAACACTTACTAGCTGTGTGACCCTAGGCAAGTCACTTAACCCCAATTGCCTCACACACAAAAAAAATCTTTATGGATCTTACTATCTAGTATGTTAGTTATCACTCACTCCTCTATATCATCTGCAAATGTGATAAGCATGTTTTGCCTCTATCAAAGTAATTAATAAAAATGCTAAACAGCACAGAGCCAAGAAAGATCGCCTGAGACACTCCAATGGAAATGTCCTTCCAAGCTGACAAAGAATTACTTATTAATTTTGGGGTCATTTAACTAGTTCTGAAGGAGTCTAACTGTAATATCTAATCTACATCTGTCTTGTCCACAAAAAAAGCATAAGACATTTTATCAAATGCTTTACTATAATTGAAGTAAACTATATGACAATCCCTTCATCGGCCAACTTAGTAACCCTGACAAAAATGTAAATAAGCCTAGGATGGTACCAATGAAAAAGACTTTATTAAGTGCCTATTATGAGTCAGGCACTGAGGAGAGAAAAACAAACATCAAACAGTCCTTACCTCTAGGCTTATATTCTACTAATGGAGACACATGCAGGTGCACACACACATAAAATATACTTAAGTACCCAAATATATATGTGCAAAATGAGGTTAGACTAGACTGCCTCTGCCATTCCTTTTACCGCTAAACCTATGCAAACCACCCCACACCTTTTATCCTCCCCTTTATAATTTACCTTTTACTTTTGAATAAAGCATACTGATCAAGAACCATATTCTAGTCATTAGATTCATCCCACCATTTTTAAGTGACATCTGT
The DNA here is from genome assembly GCF_019393635.1 of Dromiciops gliroides. Taxonomy (NCBI): domain Eukaryota; kingdom Metazoa; phylum Chordata; class Mammalia; order Microbiotheria; family Microbiotheriidae; genus Dromiciops; species Dromiciops gliroides. The sequence goes on along the minus strand of NC_057862.1, from coordinate 158,953,787 downwards.
AAGATCAAATTTGCTTCCTTAAATTAAGATAACAGGACCACAGAGTTAGATCTAGAAGTAAATGGACTCTGAGGTTCACATGAGAAAACTGAAACCCAAAGGTTTCATTTGCCTACGGTCGCAGAGGCAATAAGGAAAAGCACAAGAATTCAAACTCAGGTACTTTGATTCTAAAACCACAGAATCACACTGAGGACTGCCTCATTCCACAATATGTGATGTCTACATTTGGAAACAATATTCTCCATGATTCTGAGCCTTTTATTCAAAACAAAAGCTCTGTATGCTATATGTTTTAGTAAAAATGTTTCCTTATATGAACATCTGATGATGCAGTACTCTAGTTCATGTCCTTCAGTTTAAAAGCCCAGAGGCGGAGTCCACTATTCACAGACTTGGAAATATATTCCCAAATCCTTCTCCTTTAGAGAGCATACAATACAGACATAAGTAAATGAACATAGGATTAGGAATAAAAACACCATGGTTTTAGTCCTAACATCACTAGTAATTCAATTTGTCAGTCTAGACAAATCATAAGCTCATTAGGCCTGTTTCTTCATCAAATGAGTTAAATTAGATGGATCTCTTAAGGATCTTATGCCTCTAAAACTCTATTTGTAAAACTAGCATAGTTTTCTAAAATGTCTTTATCCTAAAAGAATTTATCAAAACTTACAAATTGTATTATGTATGTAAGAACTATAAAGAGGATAGCTCCAGGTTAAGTCTCCTCCCTTTCCCTTTCTCTTCCCCTTCCCCCAAAGTTAACTTTATAGCAAATTATCAAACAAGAAGTACTTTGGAAACCAAAAAGCTACAAAAGCAAAAAAGGAACTTTATATTTCCTCCTTAAAGAAACTAATTTCATCCAATTTTTAAATTAAAAGCACAGGGTCATTATATAACTTATTAAACAGCAAATACCGTCATAAAAGTATATATAATTCTGGACCACATTATAACATTTCATTCACAATATTCTAGATGGAAAAAAAGACAAATGACAAGCAATAGTCTGAAAATTATGGCCAGGAAATCAAGAATTCCTATGATTTAAGTTTAAAAAGGTGAAATCAAAAGTATAAAAATGTATAAAAATAAGGATCAGAGCATAGAAATCTACTGCTCTCAAAGGTTCTTTGCAACTTAAATCACATTTTGTCATAATCTGGTGAAAACAGACAAGCTATTTTCTCCCTCAATCTGAATCCTTTACATTGTACCTAAGCAGATTTTTTCACTAAAGAAAAATCATTGATACCAAAATCAAGATCTGAACCAAAAATAATCCTAGTGTAACTGAAGTCACTAAATATAAACTGAATGTTGAAAAGTACACAAATAAGAAAACTTAAGGAATTTTTAAATGCATGAATTTTTTACACATCTTAGTGAGGTATATCCAAAGTTTTCACTAATCTCCTCCAAAGTAAGGCATAATGAATAGTCAGAACAGCAACCAATACTGGTTTTGCTTTAAAAAAAATAAAAACACAGCACCGAAACAAAGTGTGATTATTAAAAGACCCTAGAAACCGATGAGAAATTATTAGAAAAACATAAAAACAACCCAAACAGTAAAATTTCATTTAAACATATGGGACTTCTGGTAGTTGTTTGACACTCCAAGACCTTTTCCATTTATTACTAGTTAATGTTTGCTCTCTAGTGGGATAAAGTTGCTAACAGTCTGGCACTTGAAAAAATAGAGCACTTTAAAATGATGCTTACCCTCAGATGAGAGATTCTAACATGTCAGCAGTTTTTGAGAGAAGAAACAAGGGACAGCTGCTACAGAACAAGCCTTGGAGCCAGGAATTTGGGTTGAGTCCTGCCTCTGACATATAATTGCTGTGACACCTGGCTAGTCACTTAACCTCTCAATGCCCTAGGCAACTCTTTAGAACTATCAATTTATATTGGTAGAAAAGTTTTCTGAACTGAAATTCCCTACAGCAATGAAATCACAGGTGTATCTTATAACTCCAAAAATGTTTAGGAAACATTTCATAAGAACTATTAAAATATGAGAGGTGGCTGAAACATTTATTAAAAGTTAAAACAGGGGCAGCTAGGTGGCGCAGTGGATAGAGCACCGGCCCTGGAGTCAGGAATACCTGAGTTCAAATCCGGCCTCAGACACTTAACACTTACTAGCTGTGTGACCCTGGGCAAGTCACTTAACCCCAATTGCCTCACAAAAAAAAAAGTTAAAACTATACTTTAACTTTAAATAAAAGTATACAGAAAGACTACAACAAAGTGTTAGATCAAAGGAAAGTTGAAAAACTCCAAACTGGGGAGTGGGAGGCATCTATACATGCTATTTTCTTAAAAACTCAAAATTAGTCAACAAGCATTTACTAAGTACCTAATGTGTGTCAGGCACTATGCCAAGCACTAGAAAAATAAAGAAAGCTCCACCCAAAAAAAGTCTCTTGCTCTCAAGTATCATACAATCTAACAGAGATGATATGTAAAGAAATATGTACAAACAAGATATATACAGGACAAATTAGAGATAACCAATGAGAAAGGGGCTCTAGCATTAATGGAGATGAGAAAGGTTTCTTGCAATCAGTGGAATTTTAGATGGGACTTAAAAAACAACCAAGCCACAGATATATGGAAGAGAGAATTTCAGGTTAGGGGGCAGCAAGTGAAAATGTTCCAGAATTAGGATGATGGGGAGTGTCTCATACAAGGAAGAGCAAAGAGGCCAGTGTTCATAGATAAACAGTCCATGGGGTAGAGGAAGTAGGTACCGTTCAATAAGACTGGAAATGTGGGGTAAGGATGATGACAGGTTAGGAAAGGCTTTGAACACCAAAGGATTTTATATTTGAACTTGGGAGGTAATAGGAAACCACTAGGGTTTATTGATTTGGAGGCAAAGTGAGGGAGAATCAAGATGGTCAGAACTGTGTTTTACGAAGATAAATTTGATAGCTAAGCTGGGGATGGACTAAAGTGAGGAAAGACTTGAGGAAAGGAAGCACAATTATCAGGCTATGCAATAGTACAAGCATGAGATGATAAAGGCCTGCACCAAGGCATTGGTAATATCAGAGGAGAGAAGGAGGTGTGATATGAGGTATTATGAAAGAATCAACAGCCTTGGCAACAAACTGGATGTGAGGGGGTATGACATTAATGAAATGGAGGATGATAACAAGAATGCAATTCTACCTACATGTGAGGGTGGTAGTACCCTAGAGGATTGGGAGAGAATAATAATGAGAATTCAACTTTGTACATGTTGAATTTAATATGTGTAAGGAACATCCAATTCAAGATGTTCAACAGGCAACTGGAGATGTGAGTCTGGAGGTTAGGAGAGAAGACAGGGCTAGATAAGCAGATCTGAGAACCATCAGCACAGAGATGTTAATTGAATCTATGGGAACTGATCAGATGACCAAGTGAAACAGTATAAAGAAAAAGGAGGGGCAGCTAGGTGGTACAGTGGATAAAGCACTGGCCCTGAGTTCAAATCCAGCCTCAGACACTTTATACTTACTAGCTGTGTGACCCTGGACAAGTCACTTATCCCTCATTGCCCCGCAAAAAAGGAAAAAAAGAAAAACGAGCCCACAACAGAGCCCTGGTAAATGTCCAGAGTTGGCAGATACTAGCTGGATGAAGATCCAGGGTGAAAAAAAATTACTGAGAAAGAGGTGTTAGAAAAGTAGGAAGAGTGGGAACAGCTAGGTAGCACAGTGGATAAAGCACTAGCCCTGGATTCAGAAAGACTCGAGTTCAAATCCTGTCTCAGACACTTGACACTTACTAGCTGTGTGACATGGGCAAGTCACTTAACCCTCATTGCCATGCCAAAAAAAAAAAAAAGTAGGAAGAGAACTACAGATAGGTCAAAGAAACAGAGGATTAAGAACATTATATCTGGGGCAGCTAGGTGGCACAGTGGATAGAGCACCAGCCCTGGAGTCAAGAGTACCTGAGTTCAAATCTGGCCTCAGACACTTAACACTTACTAGCTGTGTGACCCTGGGCAAGTCACTTAACCCCAATTGCCTCACTTAAAAAAAAATGTAAACAACAAAAAAAGACCATTATATTTGACAATTAAGAGATTATCAGTAACTTTGAAGAGAGTAGTTTCACTTGAATGAAGTCAGAAACCAAACTGTAGAAAGTAAAGCCCATTTTACTGGTGTTTGAGGGATATTATATTCGAATAGAAAATAAAAATTAATGTAGACTTTGGATCAGCCACTTTAACAAAACTGACTATGTAATCTTTTTTTTTTTTTTTTGGCAGGGCAATGAGGGTTAAGTGACTTGCCCAGAGTCACACAGGTAGTAAGTGTCAAGTGTCTGAGACAGGATTTGAACTCAGGTACTCCTGAATCCAGGGCCGGTGCTTTATCCACTGCGCCACCTAGCTGCCCCCCTGACTATGTAATCTTGAAAATAGGAGTTTTTTAAAAGCCAGAAAAATATTTTATTACAAATCTTTCCACTACAGAAAAATTCAATTATAACAAATGAAAGGGTATATATGAACAAGCTAGAATTGGCACATTTCCATTACTCAGAAAAAATTAGTTGTAATCAAGTTGTTTACAACTGACTTTTGCTTGTATAATTTAAAAATTAGGGACCAGTGTATTTTTTTTAACAGTCAAGTATACTCAATTTCTAAACAATGAGTTATATAAATCGTTGAAATGTCTTTACTAAATACTAATAGATATGTATTAAATTTGTTAAAACCTCTATATTTTACAAGTGTTGATATGAGATTTGCCAAAAACATTTCTTAAGACCCAGAAGCCCTGAACTATTTGCCAAACATAACTGCCTATCTTCCACAGATAGGTTTTTCATTAACTAACTGGACTTGTATTTGATTTTTGTTTTTGTTTTTTGTTGTTGTTGTTGTTGTTGTTGTTTTTAGTGAGGCAATTGGGGTTAAGTGACTTGCCCAGGGTCACACAGCTAGTAAGTGTCAAGCGTCTGAGTGTGGCTTGAACTCAGGGCTGATGCTCTATCCATTGCGCCACCTAGCTGCCCCTGGACTTGTATTTGAAACAGTAAACAAGTGCCTTGGTCTTATCACTGTAGGGCTTACTCAAACTTTATTCAGTAACAAAGTTGTTCCTTCACAAGAAAAGAGATTGTCCACTGAAGTAAAAAATTTTACTCATCACAGAAGTTCGAAGTAAGACCACGTGACAAGTAAATATAGAGCAACACGTGAAATTGAACAAGAAGCTCAATTCCTCTGGATCTGTTTGCTCAGTTCTAAAGTGAATCGAAGAATTAGAGTAGAACAGGGCTTAATGTGTGTGTCTGTTGCTTGCTGTCTGTTTCTGTGGACCCTGGGACAGTCTAGTGAAACCATTCTCAGAATGTTGTGGTTTTTTGGTTTTGGGTTTTTTTTTAGTGAGGCAGTTGGGGTTAAGTGACTTGCCCAGGGTCACACAGCTAGTAAGTATTAAGTGTCTGAGGCTGGATCTGAACCCAGGTACTCCTGACTCCAGGGCCAGTGCTCTATCCACTGCACCACCTAGCTGCCCCCTCAGAGTGTTTTTAACGCCTAAAAGACACAAGATTACAAAGGAAAGCAGTTACATTGAAATAAAGATGTATTTTTTTCTATCCAAGTTCACTGCCCCCGAAAATCTATCCACAGACCCCTTAGAGAACTAACCTCTGGAGTAAAGAAGGCACCTATCCAGCTCTGCCAATCTAATTTTCTCTATGAAAGTAGGATAAAACAAATTAATTTACATTGTAAACTATATATTTGAAAATAAATATCTATTTGAAAATGGTTAGAATATTCAGGACTTCAATTCAATAAATATTTGTCAAACACCTATTATGTGCAAGGCATTCATTCTGCTAAGCTCTGGGACTATAAAGACAGATATGTGACACATAATCAACTCAAGGAGTTCACAATCTAATTTATACCATAGACATTTACAGCACATTGAAAAAAAGCAACAAACTTATCTAGAATTAAATGTTAAAGCTGATTTGAAAAAGTTTACATAATTTCATGTAATATTCACAAATGTAGGTGGTTCCCAAGGTAGAAAAACTCAACTTACAAATTACACACACACACACACACACACACACACACACACACACACACAACTCGGACGCCACTACCACCACTTTCTCCAGCTGCTGATAGGAGTTGGAAAAAAGCACTGTTTATGGCAACAACAAAATATTGAGGGGATTGGGGTACGTATTTTGTTAGAGCAGCTCATTGCCCACAAGAACTCCCTACTCCTAGTTTCTGGAGAAACTGGAAATGAAGGTGTGATCTCAGTGACAATTAACTGGGATGACAATTAAGGTGGGAGGAGACTTTTACAGAACATCTGATTTTAAAAAGACAAGGAAAGAAAGAATGGAAAGCCTTGAGGAATTTCAAGGATGGGACATAAGGAAATGGTGACCCAACTCATTCCTACTCCAAAAATATTTTGCAATTTATCTTTGGAAATTTCACTGGAGATTCATTTGAATTTTAAAATAGTTTTACAATGCAAATCTATTGGTCATTTATGAATTGGTTTTATCATATTTATGCATAAAATGTATATCTGATTGTTGAAAGATAATGCTTTCATATATACCCACCCAGCAGTTTGCATGGATAAGGGATGGAAGGAACACTGGATGAATAATGTGTATCCCTCTTTTCCTGGGCGAGAGGCCACCCCAAGCAAAATTTCATAGCAAAAAATTTCATATTCACAAATTTCAAGCATTTTCTTTAAATTACCAAATTTTGAAAGCAAAACATTTTACAGATAAACTGTAACAATGGTTTTTTACTTTGTTATTTGAAAACAATGTAAAATTTTGTCACCCATTTCACTAAAACAGGATTCTATTTCTATTCATTTTAGTGTACTAGCTGGCAGGGAAATAAAAATGAACCAATAATTAAAAGACTATCCATTGGAAGGTCAAATACTGAAGCTAAAGCTTAAATACTTTGCCCATATAATAAGACAACAGGACTCAATGCAAAAGACCCTGATGTTGGGAAAAGTTGAAGGCAAAAAAAAATGGGGGGTACAGCAGAGGATGAGATGGATAGTGTAATGGAAGCATCGAACATAAACTTAGCCGGACTTCAGGAGATCTTGGAGGATAGAAGGGCCTGGTGTGCTATAGTCCATGAGGTCACAAAGAATCAGACATGACTAAATGACTGAACAAAAACAGATAGTTCACAAGTTAGAAAAAAATATATACAGCACTATCATTTATCAAGGCTGAATGTAATAACTGTGGACATAACAAATGTGAAATACATATGCTTTGGAAAATCGACTGATACACCACCCTCAACATGATTTTCTCTTTAAATAGGAAGATTTAAAGCTCACAGAGCAAATATATACTCAAAGATATTATAAATATTCAACCAAAAAAAAGAAACATTCAACCAGAGAAATATCAAGAATACTCAAACAGAAAACATCGCAAAAATTAAAGCTTGATTATAGGAATACATAAGCACACTGCATTTCATAGGTTCCTACAGACTACTGCAAGATTCATGCCTCAAGTTTAGAGGCTTTTCTAGCCTTACATTCAAATTTTCAGGGAATCTACTCACATTGTTTCAAGTTCCAACATTTTCTGAGGGTGCTAGGTGGCTCACTGGATAGAGTACTGGGCCTAGAGTCAAGAAATCTGAGTTCAAATCCAGCCTGGAATACTTAATAGCTGTGTGACCCAAGGCAAATTACTTAACGTCTGCCTCAGTTTCCCCAACTATAAAAATGGAGATAACACCTACTTCAAATGCTGTGAAGATAAAATGAGTTAAGAACTTAGCACAGTGCCTCACATATAGTAGGTACAAAGTAAATCCCTGTTCCCTTCTGTAAGGGCCGAAAATTCTAGCCATGATGTCTAAAATCTAATGAGTGGTCGCCTTAAATTAGAAGCTTTAGCAAGAGTTTAGCCTTTTAAGCCTTCATTGAAGTGCATTAGAAGTTAGTGGAGAGAGAGAGAGAGAGAGAGAGAGAGAGAGAGAGAGAGAGAGAGAGAGAGAGAGAGAGAGAGAGGGGTAAAAAGCAAACTTCATCTAACTATCTAAGAGAGCCCAGCATCTGTCCTCCCGCCAAGCCGAGGTCTGGAAACGAAAAGGCCCCACTCCTCTGCGGCTTCTCCCAGAAGCCTCCTGTGAAATAAGAAACAGGGCCGTCCACACACACACAGCTCCAAGCTAATTGGCTGGTAACACTGACTGACAGGACCCACAGGCAGCAGACATCACTTCCTGACACTGATCTGACTTTCGAAATCCCAGAAAGGTTCCAGATGCTAACTCAGATGGCTTTCTTTTCATGGCGGAGCTTCCCCGCAATGTCCTTCTCAACAGTTTGGTAGCGCTCTAATTCTCACACTTCCCTTCTGCTACTTTCATATTCTCAAATATCTGTAGATATATCTCCATTTAGACAAATGCAAGTTTTCCTATGATCTATCAATTTTTCAACACCCTATCATCTTTTTTTTTTTTTTAAGTGAGGCAATTGGGGTTAAGTGACTTGCCCAGGGTCACACAGCTAGTAAGTGTTAAGTGTCTGAGGCCGGATTTGAACCCAGGTACTCCTGACTCCAGGGCCGGTGCTCTATCCACTGCGCCACCTAGCTGCCCCAACACCCTATCATCTTTTAGATTCAAAATTTAAGAGCAGAAAATTTTCAAATCCTAATACCAAGAATTCCTCAATAGCTCCTTCCCTGTCACAAAGGAAATTTGGAGGACAGGGGTTATCTCAATTCTGATGACTGACTTTAATCCAACATCTGATCATTTGTCCAGTTTTGTGCCAATTTTTCCTTTTCATTTCTTCCATCAAAACCTTTCTATTGACTTCTATGTTCACTACCCTAGCCCAGGACTCAATCTCCTTTTTCAGATGGTCCAACAGCTATTTGCTCTAGTAAGGATTGGACATATCAAAGAAGTAAAAATTACATACGAATCATGTCTACCTTGGCTGCCTTCACTTCCTTACCTCTGGATAAGTGTTATTCTGGAACCAATAGTAGTGAGAATTAAAAAGAAAAGTTATTTGCTTCTATTTATTTAACTTCATTTTGGAAGAAATGTTTATTATCTAAAGGAGTAAGGGGTTGGGTGGTAACAGTTACATAAATCAGGTTCCACCTGGAGATGTAGAGAGTCCATACACAAACATACATATCCAAGTAAAATTTACCGAAGAATATTCTTAACTGACAACCAAGGGCTCCAGATGACAATGGAAAAGGAGTTCAGCAGGAAAGATGGCTTCCCAGCTTTCCCTTCCACCACCCCACCCCACCCCTGTGGGGCAATAAGGGTTAAGTGACTTGCCCAGGGTCATACAGCTAGTTAATTTTCAAGTGTCTGAGGCCACATTTGAACTTAAGTCCTCCTGAATCTGGGGCCGGTGCTTTATCCACTGCGCCACCTAGCTGCCCCTACCCAGTTTTCCTGTTTTTAATAGAGGAAAGGTCCTATCTCTGATGTCAATGATATTTTTTTTGACCAATTTTCCTTAAAAAAAGGCAGCAATGGAATTCGGATAGGGGCGGGGGCGAGAACAAGGTGTTATTAATTAAATTCACTTTCAGATTTTCACTTGGAGGTCTTAAAGCATGATAAATGGTTGGGGAGAAGCACAAGTCCAATTTGCCCCATGGCTAATTGTGCAGATTTAGGGGGTTTACTTTGACAAGGATAAGGTACCTATTTTCATGCACTTGGATAGACTCTGAAAATTTTTTCCCAGAGCCAAAGGACTTCTTGTGAGACAGTTATTACTCATTACATTAAGGGTCTTTAAAAAAAAAAAGTGTCAACAACTCTAGTCATACCCTGAATTTCTAACAATTTAATTCTCTGGAGCCAGACTCATGGCTTTTGCTCAGTACTTCACATGCTAGGGGGTCTTACATCTCTGAGATGGCTTGGCAGGAATTACTGAAAGCCAGAAAAGGCCAGACAACAACCATCAACTCACTTCTCAAGTGCTTACAATATGGCTTCCTACTCTACCCCTGAGCAGTGGCTGCTCACTCTAAGTTTATCAACACAACTGTAAATCCAATTGCATTTTCCCAGTCCTTATCTTATTTGACCTCTATGAAACTTCTGACATTTTTTAACTACTCTAACCACTCCCTCCTCCTCTTTCTTGCCTTAGTTTACAGCTCTTTACAGATTCCTTCATTCACCTTCAGATAGTCTGTTCTGCCTCAGTTTCTTTTGCTGGCTCATCATCTATCTCCCATTCCTAAGTATGGGAAAACTCCAAGGATCAGTCCTAAACCTTTTTTTCTTTCTACCCTTTCTCCATCGGTTATCTCAGAAGCTTCCAGTTTCAATTATCTTCTCTAAGAAAATCATTTCCTAATCTATAAATCCAACCCTAACCTCTGTTATATGTTCCATCATGAAACTCCATGCATGAAACACTCCTGGCTTCAAATTTTCATCTTTCTGCTAAGTCGTTCAGTCACTCAAGTTTGCAAACTTGGAGTCATCCTCTACTCTTCTCTCACTTCCCAAACTCAATCAGCTGTCAAGCTTTATCAATTTTATCTCCACATCATCTAGTCCATCTGTTATTCTCATTGCTTACACAGTTACTACCTATTTCAGAACCTCATCTCTCACCTTATCTATTATAATATAAAAGTGGATAGAGTGTCAGCCCTGGAGTCAAGAAGACTCATCTTCCTGGTATGACCTCAGATACTTAGCAGTTGTGTGACCTTGGCCAAGTAATTTAATCCTGTTTGCCTCAATTTCCTCATCTGTAAAATTAGTTGAAGGAAACGGCAAACCACACCAGGATCTTTGCCAAGAAAACCCCACATGTGGTCATGAAGAGTTGGACATGACTGAACAATACCACCACTCTCACTGCTTCTTGTTTCATCCTCCACACAATCTGCCAAATTAATACTCCTTAGACACAGCTCTGAAAACATAACTTTCTTGCTCAAAAAATCTTACATGGTTCACTGCTGGATCTAGAAGAAAATACAAATTCCTCAGCCTGGTATTTAAAGACTTCTTCTACCGAGCTCTAGCTTATCTTTCTAGAATTATTTCTTATTATATACATATATAATTACATATACTATATATACATTATTATATTCACATATACTACATTGCAAACAAAAGTGGACTACCTTTTCTCTAAACTTGGTATTCATTTCCCAAAATCTATACCTTTTTACAGGGTTAAGGGATACTCCTTATTTACCATAGAATCTGCAAATCATTATTTTATTCAAAACTCAGTTCAGGAGCTACCTACACAAAGTCTAAAATTTCCTCTCTCCATCCTCAAACTACCTTGTATCAACTGCTGTAAATGTTGTATCCTCTCAATGGACTATAAGATCCTTTAAAGGAGAAACCATTTTCATCATTGTCTCCCCAGTGGCTAGCGGTATTTTAAACAGCTTAATGTTTATTGAATTTTATTAAATTTGGAGGACAAATTTCAGCTATCTCATCTGAGAACCTATAAGCAGAAAATGTCTTTTAAGTTTTTGAAATAGCTCTTATAAAACCCAGATGCTACACTTTTATAAAAAAAAGGACTTCAAGCCATCCCTTAAACTTTATTTATACCACTTTACACAATTCAAACAACCCTGATTATCTGGTTTGCCAAGACAAATCAGAATAAATAGTTATAAGATATGACAAACAGGATAGTTTCAGAAAAAACACAGGAAGACTTATAGGAACTTGTTCAAAGTGAAATGAGCAGAACCAGGATCATATTCTAAAGATGACCAACTGTGAATGACTTAACTACTCTGATCAAGACAATGATCCAAGACAATTCCAAAGGACCCATCATGAAAAAATGCTATCCCCTCCAGAGAAAGAATGGAAGAACTATGAATGCAGATTGAAACATACTTTTAAAAACTATTTTTATTATTTTCTTTTCTTTGTGCTTTCTTTTGCAACATGCTTATTATTGATATATGTTTTGCATGACCTCAAATGTATAATCAAAACCAAAGTGCCAGCCTTCTCAAAAAGGAGGGAGAGGCAAAAGAGATGGGGAGAATTTGCAACTCAAAAGTCTAAAAAATGATTGCTTAAAAAATGTTTATGTGTAATTAGGAAATATTTAATAAAATAAAAAAAAAAAACATGGGGCGGCTAGGTGGCGCAGTGGATAAAGCACCAGCCCTGGATTCAGGAGTACCTGAGTTCAAATTCAGCCTCAGACACTTGACACTTACTCATGTGAGATTTAAAATTGGATACTAGAGCATTAACCTCCCCTTTTAACTGTTTCCCTTATTTATCTCCCAGACTAGTAAATGGAAGAAGCTTCTGATCTCTAGTTAGAGCTTTTATTGTTTGGAAATTACAAGGTGATGTTGATTAGAGGGATAAGAAAGTAGAAATACAAAACAAATAGTCTTAAGTCTAAACTTAGTCTATATTCCATATAAAACTCACCAAAAACCCAAGGCCACCTTTGGGGGGGAGAGCCACGTCAAGCACATGCTGTTACAGTGAGCTGGGCGGAGTCCAACTCCAGTCAGCGTCTGTCTGTGCAGCGTAGCCAGTGAACAAAGAGAGCTGAAAAGAGATCTCACTTCCTTTTTCTCCTTGCCTTTTAAGCTCGGACTCCGAAAGGGTGGTCCTTCAAAAACTGGCGTCTTTCCATATTCACTAACCGACTGTTAAAAACTTTTTACATTAGCTGTGTGACCTTGGGCAAGTCATTCAACCCCCATTACCCCACCAAAAAAAAAATTTTTTTTAAACAATTCTATTTTTAAAAAAGAACAAATTGGCTAAAGACAGCAGCTACCAAACAGACAGTTGACAAAAAAGGAACAAAACTCCAGATCAAGACCATACAAGAATGATTAACCTATCCAAGAGTATAAAAGGGTATCAACTAGCCCTTGTACAAAGCTCCAATTTAGGAACTCAAACTGAAGAGATGAGTAAATCAAAATAAACACCAACCAGTATAACTCAAACTTCCTAACAACTCAAGCAGAAATTCAAAAGGGAGTAACAAAAAAAAAGGATTCTATGAAAGGACTACATGAATATTTAAGAAAATATGAAGAGATTTTAAAAAAATGAAAGCTCTTAATGGGAAAAAAATGGAATGAGAATAATTAGTTTAAAAGAGAACATTGTAAAGCTTGCCTAAGAAACAGACTTTGTAAAAAACTACAAGAGACCAAATAAAAATCACTTAACACCATAAGACAATGTTGACGACTGGTGAAAACCAGTTGAATCAGTGTAGTCCTAACCCCTCAGGATATACGTATGGCAAGGCTAAAAAACTCAGAAATTCAGGACTATATCTGTGCAGTTTCCCCCTTTCACACACGCCCCCAAATGTTTTGCTGGATTGGCTTGATTAGAATTAAGTTTCCTGGGGCACTTACGTGGGGAACTAGCCCTGAAGTCAGGAGGACCTGAGTTCAAATCCAGTCTCAGATACTTGACACTTACTAGCTCTTTGACCCTGGGCAAGTCACTTTACCCCAACTGCCTCACCCCCGCCCCAAAAAAGAATTAAGTTTCCTATGTCCCTGTTCCTCTTTACTAAGCAACTTAGAAAATAACTTTGAAAGAGGGGCAGGGGCAAAGTCAGGATGGCAGGAGTGAGAATAAGTATTAGAGTCTAATTCTCTTCTCTCTCTTCCCCCATATCTCATCAACAAAAATAATGAATTCAATCAGAGACAATTAAGTCACATTAAACCATTTTTCCAACCCAAGGTGGCTTAGCAAAGGAGAAAGGTCTGCAGAAACTGGGGAGGGCTCCCAAGAGTGTGTGACAGCTGTAGAGAGAAGCATTCCAACAACCAAAGACTGAAAGAAACCCAAAGAAAAGGTACTAGAAAAAGATACCAGGGGATCACTGAATAAGTGGTAGGTACAGGAATAGGCACCATCTGGTAATTTGACAGCCCACCATCCAGTGCTCCAGTCACAGATCCAGGAGAGAGGAGCAGTTCTGAGCATTAGCCCTAACAAGCTTGAGAAGCAAATGAAAGACACATGGCTCTGAATCCAGGAGCAGAGCACAGCATCCCAGACCAAAAGGGACCTGACAGTTCTTTTGGTCTGAATCTGCAGAACCTCCCTGCTGGCCAATAGTGGCACAGTCAAGCAGTATTCTGCTGAAAATCTCACCCAGAAACAAGTCAATAGACACAAATGTAGGGCAGGAACTTGCAAAAGCTCAGACCTCCCAAAGATCACACCATTTTGGGAGCACTGAAAGCTATCAAGTCTCCAGCCAGAGCTGTGAAAACAGCACATAACAGGACAGAACTTCAGGTCAGATATACCTGCTCCACTTCATCCCACCCCAAACCTTCCCAAATGTTCAGAGCTCAGAATTATCATAAAGTCCAAAGTCAAGAAGTAGGCTCATACAATAAGCAAACAAACAAAAAAAGAACCGAACCATAAAGAGCTATTATTGTGGTAGGGAAGCTCAAGAAACAAATGTGAAAGAAGAGAATGTCTCCAAACAATGTTTGAAGTAAAGTTTCAAAGACAAATGCAAATAGAACATAAAATCCAACAAAAATTTCTAGAAGTGTGGCAGCTAGGTGACAGTGGATAAAGCATTGGCCCTGGAACTCCAGAACTCAGGAGGACCTGAGTTCAAATCTGGCCTCAGACACTTGACACTTAGTAGCTGTGTGACCCTGGGCAAGTCACTTAACCCTCACTGCCCTGCAAACAAAAAAACAAAACAATAAAAAATTTCTAGAAGTGTTAAAGAGCTTAAAAAAAAAAATATATATATATATATATATACACACAAAAAAAACAAATAAAGGGGCAACCAGATGGTGCAGTGGATAAAGCATTGGCCCTGAATTCAGGAGAACCTGAGTTGGATGGGACAGAGGAATTCAACCAAGAAAGGAGGGGAAGGGAAAAGAAAAATGAGGAAAAATATCTCTAACATAAAGAAGGTAAGCAAAAAGGAGTTTATATAAGGAGGGGACAGGGGGCTCCCCACTGAGAATGATGACACTTCAATCTCAATCTCATATGAGCTGGTTCAAGGACCAAAGAATACACACACAGTTGGGTAAAGAAAAACCTCTTAAGCAACAAGCAAATGAGAAGGAAGGGGGTTAAGAGAAAAAGGGTAAATGAAGATAGAGGGTATAATACAGAAACCACTAGTCAGAAGCAAAACTGTCTCTTAAAGAGGGGTCAGGAGGAAAAAGAGAATGATAAGTACAAAAGAATAGAATAGAGAGAAGTACAGTTAACAATAATAATTGTGAATGTGAAGAAAACTCACCCATAAAATGGAAAACGATTGCAGAATGATTTAGAACCCCAAACTCAACAATGTCTTGTATGTGTGTTTATTTTTGGAGGGCTAAATGACTAGCCCAAGGTCACACAACTGTTAAGTGTCAAGTGTCTGAGGCCAAATTTGAACTCAGGTCCTCCTGAATCCAGGGCTGGTGCTTTATCCACTGAACCACCTAGCTGCCCCCAAGTATGTTTCTTTTAAATGGCATTGGGGGGCAGGGGCAGCTAGGTGGTTCAGTGGATAAAGCACCAGCCCTGGATTCAGGAGGACCCGAGTTCAAATTTGGCCTCAGACACTTGACAATAGCTGTGTGACCCTGGGCAAGTCACTTAACCCTCATTGCCTTGCAAAAAAAAATTTTTTTTAATTAAAATTTTTAAAAAATAAAAAAAAAAGGGGGGCAGCTAGGTGGCAAAGTAGATAGAGCACTGGCCCTGGAGTCAGGAGGACCTAAGTTCAAATCTGACCTCAGACATTTAACACTTACTAGCTGTGTGACCCTGGGCAAGTCACTTAATTGCCTTAATTGCCCAATTGCCTCACCAGAAAAAAAAAAAGAAAAAAAAAAGAGAAAAAAAAACATATTTGAGACAGAAGAATATGCAAAGTTAAAATAAAAGGCTGGAGCAGAATCTGTTATGCTATCACTTAAGTAAAAAAGGAAGGGGTAATAATCATGATAACTGACAAAGACCTAATTAAAAGAGATAAGCAGTGAAACTACATTTTGCTATATGTAATTAATTACATATGAATTATGTGTTAATTAATGGACAATGATAGCAATATTAAATATATATGAACCAAATGGCAGAACAATAAAATTCTTAAAAGTAAAGTTAAAATAACTAAGAGGAAGAAATAAGACAATAAAACTATAATATTAGGGAATCTCAATTTGCTCCCTTCAGACCTAGATAATTCAAACTAAAAAATTAGCAATAAGTTAAGGAAGTGAATAGAATTTTTTAAAGAGTTAATATGCGGGGCAGCTAGGTGGCGCAGTGGATAGAGCACGGGCCCTGGATTCAGGAGTACCTGAGTTCAAATCTGGCCTCAGACACTTAACACTTACTAGCTGTGTGACCCTGGGCAAGTCACTTAACCCCAATTGCCTCACTAAAAAGAATAAATTTAAAAATAAAAAAATAAAAAGAGTTAATATGCATGGGGCAGTTAGGTGGCACAGTGGAAAAACACAACCCTCATTGCCCCACCCCACCCCCCCCAAAAAAAGTTAATATGCTAGACCTCTGGAGAATACTAAATGGAAATAGAAAGGAATATACTTATTTCTCAGCTGTGCACGGTAGCATGACAAAATCTTACCATGTATTAGAGGAAGGAAAAAACTAACAAATGCAGAAAAGGAGAAATGTTAAATGCATCCTTTACCAAACATAACACAATAAAAATTACATTCAGTAAAGAACCTGTCAAACAAAGATTAAATATTAATTCAAAATTGAGTGACATCTAAAGAGTGGAACAAATTACAGAAACAATCAAAAACTTCATTAAAGACTATGAAAACAATGAGACAACATACCAAAATTTGTGGGACAAAGTAGTAATTAGGAGACATTTTATACCTCTAAACTCATCAATAAAAGAAAACACAGGGGCAGCTAGGTGGCACAGTGGATAGAGCACAGGCCCTGGAGTCAGGAGTACCTGAGTTCAGATCCGGCCTCAGACACTTAGCACTTACTAGCTGTGTGACCCTGGGCAAGTCACTTGGCCCCAATTGCTTCACTAAAAAAAAAAAAAAAAAAAAAAAAACACAGATCAACAAATTTGGCATGCAACTAAAAAAAATTAGGAAGCCAACATTTTAAAAAAGAAAACTCTTAATAATGAATAACAAAATAGAAATCCTAAAAAAATTAAAGGACATTAACAAAACCAAAAGTTTTTCAAAAAGAATAAATTTAGGAGTTAAGTTTTTTTGGGAAAAAATAGATAAGCTATTACCTAATTTGATTAAGAAAAAGGAAACAAAAATTACCAGTACCCAAAATGGAAAAGATGAATTAACAAGCAATGAAGAGAAAAGAAAAGCAATTAATGAGAACAATTTCATCTAATTATATGTCATTGAAACTGACAATCTAAATTAAATGGATGAATATAAATTGCTCAGAATAACAGAACAGGAAATAGAATACTTAAATAATGCTATCTTAGAAAAAGAAATTGAGTAAGTCATAAATGAACTCCCTAAGAAAAAACTCCTAGAACAGATATATATTTACAAGCAAATTCTATCAAACACTTAAAGAAAAATTAATTCCAATGCTACATAAAACATCTGGAGAATACATAAAGAATGGATCATACAGGCAACTAGATGGCACAGTGGATAAAACACCGGCCCTGGATTCAAGAAGACCCAATTTCAAATCAGGCCTCGGGCACTTGACACTTACTAGCTGTGTGACCCTGGGCAAGTCACTTAACCCTCATTGCCCCACCAAAAAAATAAGAATGCATCATATAAAATTCCATCTGTAACATAAATATGGCCTTGCCTAACCCAGAGGGAGTCAAAACAGAAAAAACTATGGGCCAATTTCCCTAATAAATATTGACGCAAAATTTGAAGTAAAATATTAACAAGACTACAACAATGTATCAGAAAGATCAAACACTATGACCAGGCTTAAATAACATCAGGAATTTTCTCAAATGAAAACTTCTAAGGACTGAAGCCATTAAATTAAAGCATACCAATGTATTATCAAGGCATACAAATGGATAACAAATCAGATCCGAGAACCCTCAGTAGGTACAAAGACACCAAATGATGGATAAAAGCTGTCTTATTTAGTCAATGATGAGGAACATGTCAAGTTACATACTCTTGAACAACAAGGGATTTCTTCTTTCTGATTGGCCAAAACGTGAAAAAAACAGAGGGAGGGAACTAACCACAAACTGTACCAGAACATTTTCTGCTAACTCTCTAAAATCACAAGCAAAGCTTTTACAGGAATACATAATTTTATGTCACAAAATGAATGCTGTTCTCAAGATGGAGTTGGTTTGGTTCTTTCAATTCCCCAGTTTGATCCTTAGGAAATCTGTTCCCCATGAATCACTGAGCCAAAGTGCATAAGGTTCATTGTATATTCAGGACTGATACTTTTGGGGGGGGGGGACAATGGGGGTTAAGTGGCTTGCCCAGGGTCACACAACTGGTTAGTGTCAAGTGTCTGAGGCCGGATTTGAACTAAGGTCCTCCTGAATCCAGGGCTGGTGCTTTATGCACTGCACCACCTAGCCACCCCAAGGACTGATATTTTTTGAACCATCATCCTAATCTATACTGTTTGTGCCAAATCAATTTGAGCAAGCCTTAGTGGCTATAAACTAGAGGACCTAAATTCACAACAGGAAACAAGTGTACTATGGCCATCAACATCACAAACCATAATCCTATATATCCTTCATTGTAATCTCATGTACCTCTTAAGGATCTAAATCTTGCCACTGGACCCAGATGGCTCTGAAGGAGAGAGTGAGGCTGATGACTTTGCACAGTCCTCCTTCACTGAAATCCAATTCACTTGCAAGTCATGACATCACCTTCCTGATGTCACTGGTCCTCTTTGTGAATGAAGGACAAACAAAAATCTCTGAGCAGCAATAGCTGCCACACTGGGGACCCAACTGACCAGTTCTAGTTGGGCAGTGCTACTCCCTCCTTCCTCTTTCCTTTCTCTTCCCTTCCCCCAACCTTCCTTCTCTCCTCTTCCTCTCTCCCTCTGTCCACAAAGGGAATCATACCCTTACCTGCAGGTGCTCTGACCAAAGAAATATAAATTTTGATCACTGAAATCTCACAATAACATATCTTAGAGTTTATAGGCTAGATTTTATTTTTTAAGGACCATGCCTTAAACCCAAATCACTTTGGCTCTCACTGATGGGCCAACAATAGGTCTCACCCAAGCCTCACTTGGTCAATGTTTGGGTTCTGCTGGCTCAGACTGAGTGCAACCAGCAACTATTTTTGTTTTGGCCAGAAACCCTGAGGGTCTTCCCCTCTCATACTGATTCTTTTGTGAAGGCAAACTAGGCCATTCTTTGCCTCATTTCTTACCTACCCTTAATCACTGAATAGGTATTGCCTCAAACAAACTAAAACCTGAGAAAGGCCTTATTTTTAAAAGGCCAAGGTATCCCACTGCATCCAATGTCATCTCTAGCTACCCTTATCTATGTCTTGCCATTGGACCCAGATGGCTCTAAAGAAGAGAGGCTGTTGAGTTTACACAGCCCTTTTTCACTTAAATCCAATTCAATCCAATTCACTTGCAAATCAAGATATCACCTACCTGAAGACATCACCTTCTCTCCAAAAAAGACAAACGACAATCCCTTAAGGAGACAAATCCTGTTAAACTGGCTCAATAGGTTAATTTCAGATTAAACCACTCAGAGGTCTCATCATGTACTAATTTGAGAGGGGAGATTAATAACACATCACCAAGAAAACTCAATAAGCATAAAAACCAAGAACCAAAAGGCCAAAAAAATACAATGATCACCAAAAACATCAATTATCCTTATAACTTGGTAACCCACTCCCAATAGTCATTTAAGTGGCACTTTTCATCTTGAATCCTGTTTGGGACAAACTGCCTCAATTTACCCAAATAACTCGAGGAGACCACCAAGTCAAGAAGAGACAGATTTATTACATCCTCATGAGGACGGGCAAAACCCAATTACAGATTGAAGTCTTGCAAAGATAGGCCCAATCTTTTAGGTTTTTATAGTAATCTTGAAAAGGACTGTCCCCACGTGCACCTAGGGTGGATGAGCGCACAATCTAACATCCAATCCTATCTCACCCAAGGTTCGTGCCCAGCTCATGATCCATGTATGGAGACATGTTCAAGAACAAAGGGGAGAAGGGGAAGGGATACAAGTCTGAGGAATGTCAAAGAAAGAGGGAGGTAGAAATCACTCCCTTATCTAACTGCAATTAATCCATAACAGGGACTGGGATTTTGACATATGAGAGAGGGGAGTAAACTGACTATCTGGCGACACAATTTTTATTACAGGCCATAAACTAAGGTGTAGCTGGCATGTGGAAACTAAGCAAAAGTAAAGTAAATAGTGCTAACTGGTAGAACTGTGACAAGTAATAAAACTTACTGGGGGACTAGATATCTTCCAGACCCCATCCCCAAAGTTTACAGAACTGACTCAAGTCCATTATCTCAAAAATTAAAGGAGAGAGTGAGAATTTAACATGCAATTAATTTTTAGGCAAAGCGAGAGGCTAGCTATTGGGGGGGGGGGGGCCAGGTATCTTTCACACTCCATCCTTAGAGTTTAATCTGACTCAAATCCATAATTATCCCATACACTATTAACAACAGATCTATAAGAACATGAAATTAGAAGCCCATAATTTACCTGAAATTTCAGATTTCCATTTTCACCAAAAAAAAAAAAATACTGACATGGGGGGTTGGGAAACTGGCAAACTAGCAATCAGGATGGACACACCTAAGTAGGGGAAAATTAAATTCTATAGCAAGAAAGTCATTTAGGCCTGGCTACTATCTGAACTAGGAGAGAGAGAGAACTCCAGAGGTCAGGACCATCATTCCAAAAGAAAATCCCCCTGACTCTCAGAAAGCTTTCCCCACCCCCAAAGGGAACTTTCTTTAGTCATGTGGTCACCCCATCCATCCTCTATAAAAGCTTTTGCCTTTCTTCGGTTCAAGGAGAAATGTTCCTCAGAGAATCATATGATCTCTGAGCAATTTTCTCCCCTCAAGAGAAGTCAAAGACTTCACCCTTGGTCCTTTTCTCTAGGGCCTAAATAAAAGACTATTTTATTCTAATTGTATTTGTGTACTAGAGAGTGTGATTCTTTAAAGAGGAATAGAACACCTGAGAACCCCCACCAGCTATTTTCCCCTAGACAAATGCCATTTGCTATTTCCATTTTTATCTAAATCTTGTACCTGATATGGATGGCAACAGGTTAAAGGAAGAATCTTTTAACAAAACAAAACAAAATCCACAAGGACCTGACTTGGAATATGAGCCCTTCCTTCTCTTAAAATTATCATAGACTTTAAACTTGAATAAAGGTTAATGCCTTTACAATTATTAATGCAATTTTATATTTAAAATCCTTAATTCAATTTTGAGAACTTGTTACCAAAACATAGAGAAGGTCTGTATATCCCATTAGAAATATCCGGAAACAGGGGGCAACTAGGTGGTACAGTGGATAAAGCATTGGCCCTGGATTCAGGAGGACCTGAGTTCAAATCCAGCCTTAGACACTTCAACTTACTAGCTGTATGACGCTGGGCAAGTCACTTAACCCTCATGGATGGATGGATAGATGGATGGATGGATGGAAGGAAGGATGGAAGGAAGGATGGAAGGAAGGAAGGAAAGAAAGATCCGGAAACCAATTGTGTGTGTGTGTGTGTGTGTGTGCGCGCGCACACGCGCGCGCATACTGTTGTTCTCTCAAAATTGGCTATTCCACTTAGTGAGAAAACTTTTATATATCCATGTTTTATTTGTTCCTCGTCTTACTTCCCTCCTTATGAGAATATTATCCTCATACAATATTATTTTAAGGACCTAACAACCATTAGAACTTAATTTACCTAGTTACATATTCATGTATAAGATCAGGTAAGTAATAACAGTAAGATCTTTCATAGTTGCATCCTATTATAGCAACTCAGATGTTTTAGCATATATTGTTTTAGTGTTGCAACAAAAAAACTTCCACTGTTGCCTGGCCTGTTTAAAAGAAATTTACTATAAAAGAAAAAAAGAGCAACATTGTTATGACAATATCAAAACTGTCCCCTCAAGGGCACAGACTGACCTGACACAAGCCTTAAAAAGGAGAAAAAAATTTCCTGAGCTGTTTGATTTTGGACATGAATCATATCTGTCATATTTGCCAGACAATCATGTAACTAAGCTGCATATTATCAAAAGGGTATCAAATGCCAAGTGGGAAAATTTCCTGTTCAGGAAGCAAACAGCGCTATATGAAAACTGAGTCAAAAGGATCTTACCTTTGTTTACACAGGGTCATCCTCTCAAGTTTTCCCTAGCACATCTACCTGTAGCAGTACTCAGACTATACTCCCTTTGGGCAGCATATGGTATTCCCCTTAAATAGTGGACTATTGACTTCATGACAATCCTACCTAAAATCAAAACTTAGAACAATATCACATTACAGTCCTACAGGATTTTTAATTCTTTTTTTTTGGGGGGGGGGGGGCAATGAAGGTTAAGAGACTTGCCCAGAGTCACACAGCTAGTAAGTGTCAAGTGCCTGAGGCCGGATTTGAACTCAGGTCTTCCTGAATCCAGGGCCAGTACTTTATTCACTGCGCCACCTAGCTGACCCTCCCACAGTCCTATAAGATTTTTACCTCAAATAGCAACAGTTCACTAATCATAGTAAGGGTAGGTTATTATCCAAAACAGTTAACAATGAACAAATATAAGGACATTTCATTTATCTTTCATTTATAAATTAAGAATAATCACATTCTGGAGTTTCACACATGAGTGGATTTGAGTCAGTTCAGATTCTGAGGATGGGGTCTGGAAAGTACCCAGCCCTCAGGCCCTGTTATTGTCAGATTATTCTGTTCATGTTTCATTACACTGCTATTCTGAACCTGGCATACACTGGTACCATCCCCCCCTCCCTGCTTGCATTCCAAAGCCCCCAGTCCTTGTATTCCACTGCTACAACACACCTCTTTCCCGGCCCGCTCCCCCCCACTTGTTCTATGACCAAGCAGGAGAGCTGTCTCCTGCTAGCACAGACCCACCCTGATACTACCTCTCCCTTCTTGCATTCCTAAGCCCTAGCTCCTGGTACCATCTCTCCCTTCTTCCCCCTTGTCCCCTCCTTACACAGGTGGAGTGGTTTTACCCTTTCGCCCTCCCGTGGTTTCACCCTTTCGCCCTCCCGTGGTTTCACCCTTTTCCCCCTCCCCTGCCCCCCAGCTCTCGGACATTGCTGAACATGTATCCATACCATGATCATGAGCTGAATACGCATACTAGGTGAGACATGACTGGATGTTAGATTGTGAGCTCACCCTGTGCACGAGGGGACCCCCCCCCTTCAAAACTTCCATGAAAACCCAACTCCTGAGCTTGTCAGTGCGCTCCTCATCCCTTGCATGGGGTCTCCCATTCTCATGAGAATGAAATAAATCTGTCTCTACTTGACTTGGTGGTCTCCTCGAATTATTTGGGTAAACTGATACAATTGTCCCAAACAACACATATACAGTGAACATCATAGTTCACAATACAATAAATAGTTATATATTGAAGTTATATCTTTTTCTTTTAACAGATAAAATTTCATAATTCTCATATGAAATGGCCAAATAATTCTACTCTTTTTACTATAAGCAAACTTGTAAATTTCCCCTCTTTGGCTGAAAAAGGTTCTAATTCTTCAAACTTCAGTACTTCAGAATTTTACAACATATGGTCAGCAGGGATAGTCAGATTTACACCCACCCCAAGTAGGAAGTCCCAAGTAACTTCACAGACAATGATAACTTGAAGAGGACTTTGTTACTCTTTCTCCCAATAGTAAATTATCATCATCATCATCCATTTTAGCACAAAATATTAAAATTACGTTAAATATTTAACAGTTTTCAATTCAAACATTTTGGTCACATTCTTTTAACAATTCCAATTCAGGATCTAACAGCATCTGGATTAAAAGGGAAGTGGTCTATAAGCATTTCTGATACAATGGCACAACAAATTTCACAATATGAGAACATTTTTAGAACTACAATAACACATATTGTAAGGAGCTAAAATTCTATCTAGAATCTAATGAGTGGTCGCCAATAAATCATAAGCTTTAGCAAGAGTATTTTATAAGTGTTTAAGTATTTATTAAAGAGCATGAGGATCAGAGAGAAAGGTAATCTAACTATTTCTAAGAGACCCCGCCATCCAACCTGCCACAGTGAGGTCAGGAACCAAAAGAAAGAAAAGCCCTCTGCCAGGGTCCACTTCCTACTTCGTGTCCTCCTCCCAGAAATGGGAGGGGCTCCTCAAGTTAATTGGCTGGTAGCCTTGATAGACAGTACCCACGAGCAAACGTCATTTCCTGTCACCAAGGACCCTGACCACATGGCTTGCCCTCAGACGCCTTCTCATGGGGCTTTCCTATGGTAACTCTCCAGCAGGTAGTGTCATTCCAATTGTTACAGTATCATGTACATATCATGTATTGAAACATGAAATAAAACACAATACCAATCGGGTGACATCAATTCAGGTGAATGCATTTTAAAATCCTCTTACATTGAAAAAAAATGCATTTTTTGCATTCTATACCAATTGCATTCCAGACCAATATAGAATATTTACATTTATTAACATTTATATCATGTTTTCTATGTTCTAGGCACTGTGCTAAATACTTTGCAATCATGTGATCCTCCCAACAACACTGTACAGTAGATATTACTATTACTACCTCTCTACAAGTAAGGGAACAGAGGTCAAGCAGCCTACACAAAGTTACAAAGACAAGAAATTTTTGAGACAGGCCTGAACTCAGGCTTTCTGATTCATATAGTCAACATATAGTGATTTGCCCAGGGTCACACAGCTATTAAGTGTCATGTGTCTGAGGCTGCATTTGAACTCAGGTCCTCCTGAATCCAGGGACAGTACTTTAACCACTGCACCACCTAGCTGCCCCACATTTATTTCTGAATTACCACAATTATCCAAAAAGGAAAATACATCTCACTGTAAATAAGACCACATAATTTAGTTTCAGAACAAAATTTCAAACAAATCAAGTTTATATTTACAATTTCCTCTTACTTCAAATTATATGGCGAGTTACTTCTAGTTAGTCTTCCAACAAAAGTTTTAAATGACAGTCTTGCATTTTTGCCCCTCTTTAATTATAAATGTAAATTTCCCATATAAGGACTAAAATATGCCCTTCTAATGGTGCTTCAAAGACAGAATTTTAGTATGCTATCCTTAAATAATTTAATGCTACAATTACATGTGTATATTTTCCATATGATAAGAAATAATCAAATAGTTTCTCATATCCTAAATGAGATCAAAACCCTTTACATTCCTCTATTTACAATATATGTGCAAACAACTTCCTTAACTTCACCCTCTTGTTTCATATTCTGCTTCTAGAAACTTGCTTAATTTCCCTAGTCTATAATTCCTAATCACATCCCAGACTATCTACAGACTTAATCTTCATTCCACTGAACTCTTTCCCTTTACTAAAAATCTAGCACATTTTACAGAACTTCTACCTCACCTAAAAAATTAAGTTCTGCTATCCACATCAGAACAGTCTTCACAATTAGATTTTACTAACTTAAGTTGCTCCCTGATTTTTTAAAAAAACTGTACTCTTTTCTTGGTCAGTTTTAATGTAACTTTCAGAGTTTGCTTTTTATTTTTCCTTAAAACAAATTCTACAGATTCATACTTCAAAACTCACTAAAACATTTCACCATTTATTTAAAAAAAATTTTCAGAAATTTGGAAATTCACAGTAGAGAAATTAGATTTCAGTCAAAAATTTAGTCTCTGATTAGTTTACAATCAGATTGGGAACAAAGATACCCTTCCTTTTTATTTATGTCTCTTGTCTGCTCTTCTAGCTTGGTTAGAGTTATAAAGGCAGAAAGAAAAAGACTTTCCCTTTTGAAGGCTTTGAATGTTCCTCAGAAAAATACTTTACTTTGGCTGATCAGGTCACAGGAAGAAGTTAACAGAATTTACAAAGACACACACAGAGATGTACTTACTAGAAAAGTTTTTCCTTATCTCCTAGATAAAGTTTAATCAAAAAGTCTCAGGTGGACAATTTTCTAAAAGCAATATGGAAACCTTTCAATTGACAAATACAAGTGGGCGCTTTAAAGAGCAGCAAGCATGACCCTTTAGACAGGGCACATTCCAGCAAAACCAAGTTCATTTGGTAGGGGTGAGGTTATTCAGTGGACAATTCCAATTTCTCTAATATACTGTAATCAAAAGTGCTGAATTTAGGCTGCAATAACTTATCACCTGATTCCTTTACAATTCAGAATAATTTATTAGATGAATCCCCTGCAGTTTCAGAGGAAATTTCACACAACTTAATAGTTTGCCTTTTTGTAATTCTGGATTGGGTTGAGAACTTCCACCAGTACTAAATTATGAAAAACAAATTTTCCGGGGTGGGGGATGGGAGGTAGTTCACTTCAGTATGCTACTATCAGATCCCACAATTCCCTTAAAGGAACTTGCTACAGGTGCTTCCTTACCAATGTAAGGGCTCTTTCCCTTCCCTACTAATTTAAATATTTACCGTGGCTTAGAAGAATTTGAGATAGAGGATCAGGGAGAATCTAACCTACAAAGCAGTACTCCAAGTAGAAATCCCTCAGTGTTTTCTAGGGAATTCTTCCAAGAGGCTGTCTTAGGGGCTGGGGTCCTTTTCTCAACCCCCTAGCTGGCTCACTAACTGTCACTAGTGAAATGGATAAGAATCAAGATAAATAAATTCAAGCATACCAATTTATTACCAAGGCATGCAGTTGCATAACAAATCAGATCCAAGAACCTCAGTAGATACAATGTCACCAAATGACTGATGACAAAACTTTCTTATAATAAATAATGAAGAATAAATCAAGTTACATATTCTTGATTAACAAGGGCATTTTTTCTGATTGGCCAAAGCATGACAAAACCAGAGGGAGGGTACTAACCATAAACTGTACCAAAACATTTTGTAGTAATTCCCTGAAATCACATAAGCCAAGGTTTTAAAGGAATATATAACTTTAAGTCACCAAATGGATGCTGTTCACAAGATGAAACAGGTTCGATTCTTTCAGAATGCAAGCTGATTCAATATTAAGAAAACTTTAACTGATCATGTTAATAGCACACCCAACAAATATCATGCAATTTTGATACAGAGATTCTGACAATATATAACACCCATTCCTGTTTTTAAAAAAACACACTCTAGGGGTAGCTAGGTAGCACAGTGGATAGAGCACCAGCCCTGGAGTCAGGAGTACCTGGGTTCAAATCCAGCCTCAGACACTTAACACTTACTAGCTGTATGACCCTGGGCAAGTCACTTAACCCCAGTTGTCTCACTAAAAAAAAAAAAAACACTCTAGAAAGCATAATAATAAAGGGGAGTTTCATTCAAATAAGTACTACTTATCTAAAAACATGAGCAAACCTTATCTGTAATGGGGATAAGCTGTAAGGTTTTCCAATAAAATCAGGGGTTAAATAAGGCTATCCATTATTACCATAACTATTCAACATCGTTCTAGAAATGTTAGCTATAAGGATAAGAGAAGAAAAAAAATTGAAAGAATAAGCATAGGCAAAGAGTGAACACAACTATCACTTTTGGAAATGATAGATGAAATCAAAACAATTAACAAATTGAACAAAGTTGCAAGATATATAATGAACCCACAGAAACCATCAGCATTTCCATATCTTACCAACAAAATCCAGCAAGGAGAGAAATTGCAATAGGATAACTACAGAAAATATAAAATACTTGGAAATATTCCTGTCAAAAAGCATATCAACATTATATGGACGCAATTATAAAACAATGCTCATACAAATAAAGTTAGATCTAGACAACTAGAGAAGTATTCATTGATCATGGGTAGGCTGAGCCAATATGATAAAAATAAGACTACCTAAATTAATTTGCTTATTCAGTGCCAAACCCATCAAAGAATTACTTTGTAGAACTAGAAACAAACACCAGAAGACAGCTAAGTGAAGCAATGGATAGCACACTATGCCAGGGGTCAGGAAGACCTCAGTTCAAATACAGTCTCAAGACACTTACTAGATGTGTGACCTCTCTTTGCCCCAATTTCCTTGACTGTAAAATGGGGATAATAACACCACCTACCTCATAAGGTTGTGAGGCTCAATTGACAATATCTCTAAAAGGACTTAGCAAAATACCTAGCATATAATAGGTGCTATGTAAATTTTTATTCCCTCTCTACCTCCCACTTTGAGAAACAAAAGGTCAAGAATATCAAGAGAATTGGGGCAGCTAGGTGGCGCAGT
Source organism: Dromiciops gliroides (assembly GCF_019393635.1). Taxonomy (NCBI): domain Eukaryota; kingdom Metazoa; phylum Chordata; class Mammalia; order Microbiotheria; family Microbiotheriidae; genus Dromiciops; species Dromiciops gliroides. Next base: position 158,925,261 of record NC_057862.1, on the reverse strand, counting down.
GGATAGAGCACTAGCCCTGGATTCAGGAGGACCTGAGTTCAAATCTGGTCTCAGACACTTAACACTTAACTAGCTGTGTGACCCTGGGCAAGTCACTTAATCCCAATTGCCTCAAAAATAAAATAAAATTTAAAAAAAAAAAGAATATCAAGAGAATTGATGGGGGGGGCAGGAAAGCACTTGCCTGAGCTCTCCCCAAAACCCCTTAGAAGAACTTTAATGCCTCAAAACACATTCTGGAGTGACAGAACCCACAAAAGGTCAGGGTGAAAGAATTTTTTAGCCCAAGGCAACTTAGAAAGTCTGAAGGAATGGTCTACTGCACAGGAGGAGAGTGGAGGTACAATCCAGTATAGGCCAGGCCAGGGCCAATCAAGCCCCAGAAAACCAGGAGCAAGCCTTGGGAGCCACTGAATCAGGCCCAGCTGCTTCTAGAGCTCTCCAACACAGAGACAGTGAAAGCATTTCACAACCAGTCAGAAAGAGATTACAAGGGTCTCTGATGTCATTGGGGGCAGTACTCTGTTGCTCTGCCTATAATGGGATCTAGGTTGCAGTCCTAAGGTGAAAAGGAGCACTAGTATACCATAGCATATGGCCACAGTGGAGCAAAGACACTCCTCCCTCTTGATGGTAGAAAACAGTGCTTGTAGGGGCACAGCCAAGATCTCAGAAGAAAGGCAATGACTTCTCGGAGTTCCTCACACAATCACGAAAAACACCTCCAAATAAAGACAATTCCTGGAGCAGCAGAACCCACATGAGATCATTTTCCAGCCAAAGATGGCTTAGAAGGTCAGCGGGAAAAGTCTTTTGTTCCAAGGTGGAAGTGGAACCCAGCCTAGCAGCCGCAATGTTCAAATCCAGACCCAAGCAAGCAGCACCAGAGAAACAGACCCCCAAAGCCTCTAAGAATCAGCTACAGTGGCAGCTTCTTCTGGAACTAAGCTCACAGTCTGGTGAGATGGGTGAGCGGCTGGCCATGGCATAAATTACAGGGGTGTCTTCTGACACTAAGGCAGAACTTGGTTGTTTTGCCTGCTCAGGAAATCAGGAAGTAATCTTGAGTGGGGGTCAAGATGGGGAAGGGGAACAGGCTCATCCGAGCTAGCAACCACAGGAAAAAAGATTTTTTTGTTTTCAGGTTAAAAAGCAAGTAGGCCTGGGGTTATTTGCAGACCAGAGTACAGGACAAGTGAGTGCAGAATGGGCCTCTCCTTAAATTGCACCACCTGGGACCCCCTGAAGCTTGGGACAGTACATCCTGGAAGCAGTGCCCCACTTTAAGGAGGAGTTAAAAGTCAAGAAATAGGGTGGCAAAATGGACAGACAGAAAAGGATGCAGACCATAGAAAGTTTCTTTGGTGACAAGGAAGATAAAAATATATCCTCAGAAGTAGATAAAGTCAAAGCTCCTATATCCAAAGCTAGCAAGAAAAAAATATGAATTGGTCTCAGGCCATAGAAGCACTCAAAAAGGACTTTGAAGACAAAGTAAGAAAGGTAGAGGAAAAAATGGAATGAGAAATGCGAATGATACCGGGAAGTCATGGGGAAAAAAAAAGCAAACAGCTTGAAAAGCCAAATGGAAAAGCTCTTTGAAGAAAATAATTGCTTAAGAATTAGGACTGAACAAATGGAAGCTAATGACTTTATGAGAAATTAAGACACAAAAAAAGCAAACCCAAATGAAAAGGAAAATAGAGGGCAATGTGTCTGAAATATCTCCTTGGAAAAACAGCTGACCTGGAAAATAGATCCAGAACAGATAACTTTAAAATGATTGGACTACCTGAAAACCAGGATCAAAAAAAGAGCTTTGACATCCTCTTCCAAGAGACTGTCAGAGAAAATTGACCTGATACTCTAGAAGCAGAAGGTAAAATAGAAATTGAAAGAATCCACTGATCACCTCATGAAAAACATCCCAAAATGAAAACTTTCAGAAATATTACAGCCAAAAATTCCAGAGATCTCAGGTCAATTAGAAAATACTGCAAGCAGCTAGAAAAAAGGAATTCAAATACTGTGGAGCTACAGTAAGGATAAAACAAGATCTAGCAGCATCTACATTAAAGGACCAGAGGGCATGGAATATGTTATTCCAAAAGGCAAAGGAAATGGGATTACAACCAAAAAGCACCTACCCAGCAAAAGTGAGTATACTTTTTCACAGGGAAAAATGGGACTTCAATAAAAAAAAGAGGACTTTCAGGTATTTGTGATGAAAAGACCTGAAGTGAATAGAAAATTTGACTTTCAAATACAAAACCCTAGAGAAGCATAAAAAGGTAAGTAAGAAAAAGAAATCATGGAGGAGGTTAAAAGGTTAAACTGCTTACATTCCTACATGGGAAGATGATACTCCTAACTCATAAGATCTTTCTCAGTATTAGGGCAGCTGAAAGGAATTATTTATTTATTTATTTATTTATTTATTTATTTATTTATTTATTTATTTATTTTTTGCGGGGGGGGGGGGGGGTGTTGACTTGCCCAGGGTCACACAGCTAGTAAGTGTCAAGTGTCTGAGGCCGGTTTGAACTCAGGTCTTCCTGAATCCAGGACCAGTGATTTATCCACTGTGCCACCTAGCTGCCCCTGAGAATAAATTTAGACAGGGGGCACAGGTAGAAATTGATTATGAAGGGATGATACATGGAAAGCATTTCTTTTTCTTATCATGTTTTGTTTTGGTTTGGTTTTTGCAGGGCAGTCAGGGTGGGGTGGCATGCCTAGGGTCAAGCATCTGGTAGGAATATATCTTGCCCTGTGGGGACATGAGAGGGGAAGGGGATAAGGGAGGAGGGGTGAATGGGAGGAAGAGTAGGGGGGGGGGGAGTCAGAAGGAAAACATTTTTGAGGAGGTAGAGGGTAAAAGGAGATAGAAAATAGAGTAAATATCATGGGGAAAGGGAAAAGGACCCACATGTACAAAAATATTTATAGCTACTCTTTTTGTTGTGGCAAGGAATTGGAAATTGAGGGGCTGCCCATCAACTGGGGAATGGCTGAATAAGATGTGGCATACTAATGTAATGAAATTCTATTGTGCTGTAAGAAACAATGAGCAGGAGGAGTTCAGAGAAACCTGGAAGGACTTGCATGAACTGATGATGAGTGAGATGAGAACTAGGAGAACATTGTACACAGTATCATCAACATTATATGCTGATCAACTGTGATAGACTAGATTCTTCTCAGCAGCACAATGGTACAAGATAGTTCCAAAGGACTCATGATGGAAAAGGCTCTCCAAATCCAGAAGGGAAAAAAAAAAGGGGGGGGGGAACTGTGGAATATGGATTCTGATTGGATCATACTATTTCTTTTGTTTTTGGTGCTGTTGTTTTTTCTTTTTTGAGGTTTTTTCTTTTTGCTGATTCTTCTCAAATAGCATGACTAATGCAGAAATGTGTTTGATGTTATTGTATATATATATAACCTATATCAGATTACCTGCTGTCTAGGGGAGGGGCAGGGGGAGGGAGAGAGAAAAATTTGAAATTGGAAATCTTATATAAACAAATGTTGAAAACTATCTCTACATGTAACTGGGGAATAATAGAATACTTTTATTTAAAATTTTTTAAAAACATATATATATATATGTATTTAATATATATATCATGGGGAGTGAATAGGATGGAGGGAAACAGCAATAGTAACTGAGGAAAAAATCTGAAGCAGAGGCAAGAGCAATATAAGATGAGAATGATGATGATGATGGTACTTTGCTGGGCTATTGTGAAGAATATTCTTTGTCAGGTATAAGGTACTATATAAATGTAAGCTATTATTGTTATTGCAATAATCAACTTTATGAGTGTTTTCCAAGGAAATCTCCCTTTAAAGTACTATATAAATGGGGCAGCTAGGTGGCGCAGTGGATAGAGCACCAGCCCTGGATTCAGGAGGACCTGGGTTCAAATTCAGCCTCAGACACTTGACACTTACTGGCTGTATGACCCTGGGCAAGTCACTCAATCCTCATTGACCCTCCAAAAAAAAAAAGTACGATCTTTTAAAAAAATAAAATCAAATGAAAAGAAGAGGAAAAGCTGTAAAGAGAAATGAGTGTGATGCAAGCAAATGGTGAAAAAAGAATCAATAGCTTGGTAAAGGAGGCACAAAAATACTGAAGAAAATAACACTTTAAAAAACAGAATAGGCCAAATGGTAAAAGAGGTACGGAGGGGAGGGGGGGGAACATACCTTAAAAAGCAAAATTGGCCAAGTGGAAAAAGGCACTAAAAAATTCACTGAAGGGAACGCCTTAAAAAGTAGAATTGGCCAAATGGAAAAAGAGGCACAAAAATTCATCGAAGAAAAGGAACTCCTTAAAACATAGAAGTGGGGGCAGCTAGGTGGCACAGTGGATAGAGCACCGGACCTGGATTAAGGAGGACCTGAGTTCAAAGCCAGCCTCAGACCCTTGACACTTACTAGCTGTGTGACCCTGGGCAAGTCACTTAACCCCAACTGCCTCACCCCCCCCCAAAAAAAAAACCCACACACGTAGAAGTGGCTCTTTCCGCCATCTTACAGTCCATTACCATGGTACACATGAATGTCCTGGCAGATGCTCTCAAAACAATGAAGGAAAAAAACAAGGAAAACTCCAGGTTCTCATTAGGCCATGCTCTAAAGTAATCATCAGATTCTTAACTGTGATGATGAAGCACAGTTATATTGGCAAATTTGAGATGATGGATGATCACAGCGCAGGAAAAATTGTTGTGAACCTCACAGGCAGATAAAACAAGTGTGGTGTAATCAGCCCCAGATTTGATGTTCAACTGAAAGATCTGGAAAAGTGGCAGAATAATCTACTACCATCCTGTCAGTTTGGGTTCATTGGGCTTACAATCTCAGCTGGCATCATGGACCATGAGATGAAAACACACAGGAGGAAAAATCCTGGGATTCTTTTTCTAAGGGTGTAAAACATACATACAAATGAAATGCTCCAGTGAACAAACACACACACACACATACACACACACAAAGTAAAAGTGACCAAATGAAAAGTAGGTAGAAAAGTTCACTTTATTAGATGTCAAGAAACAATACATCAAAATCAAAAGAATGAAAAAAACTATTTTTGAATAAAACTAAAGATTATGGGGCAGCTAGGTGGCCCAGTGGATAAAGCACAGGCCCTGGATTCAGGAGGACCTGAGTTCAAATCTAACCTCATACACTTGATACTTACTAGCTGTGTGACCCTGGGCAAGTCACTTAACCCTCACTGCCACGCCAAAAAACCCCTAAAGATTCTGAGGTCACTTCGCCAAAGAACATCCACTTAAATTATAAAACAAAGGCTTATGTCAGGCCAAATTAATTTAGAACCTGCAACCCTGAAGATCTTAATCAAAATATAACAAAGGTCACGGGCAATTCAGAATGCTATCTAATAATAGTAATAATAATAACAACTAATATTTACAATGTGCCAAGTACTGTGTGCTTTATAATTATTATCTCATTTGAAAATCCTCTGGGGCAGCTAGGTGACACAGTGGATGAAGCACTGATCCTGGAGTCAGGAGGACCTGAGTTCAAATATAGCCTCAGCCACTTGTCACTTACTAGCTGTGTAACCCTGAGCAAATCATTTAACCCTCATTGCCCGGGAGAAGAGAGGAGATGAGAAATCCTCACAAAAACTATAGAAGGCAAGTGCTATTCTTATCTCCATTTCACAAATGAGGAAACTGATGCAAACAAGTTAAGTGACTTGCCCAGGGCCACACTATTAGTAATCCTCTAAGGCAGAGCTTCTTAAACTCTTTCCACTTGATACCCCTTTACACCAGAGAAATTGTTTTTTCTTTACATTTCTTTTTTAATTTAGTGAGGCAATTGGGGTTAAGTGACTTGCCCAGGGTCACACAGCTAGTAAGTGTTAAGTGTCTTAGGCTGGATTTGAACTCAGGTACTCCTGACTCCAGGGCCCATGCTCTATCCACTGCGCCACCAACTGCCCCTACACCAGAGAAATTTTAATGCAACCCCAAGTATATAGATATATAAAACAGGTATACATAACCTTTTACTGTTGCCAAATTTTTTGTGACCCCATATGGGGCTGCAACCCACAGTTTAAGCTTTGCTCTAAGGCAGAATTTAAACTCAGGTCTTCCTTAACTGCAGGCCACGGGTTCTATGCTTTGTACCACCTAGCTACATGACTGCTTATTATGCCCCCTAATTCATACTATGTACACACACACACACCAGAGAACACATAAAATAGAAGCTTCTTATCTTTGGAAATAGGGACTCAAGTGTGGTATCACTGGTATAGGCAACTCTTGGTGGAAGAAACTCTACCAATGCTGATGAGCACCTTCTCTATACCTTACAGCCTGAAAAGAGTTGCCTAGCCAGTACAGTACTATCCACGTGAGACCTGAACCCAGGTCTTGCTGCCTTAAAAGACAGCTCCCTATCCATTATACCATGCTGCCCCTTTCAAGGGTAGAAATAGCTTGAAATAAAATGAACACTTCACAATTGAGTTTGATAACCTTTTAGCCTCCTCCATCACCTCTGTCAGCTGCTGAAAGGAAGCCAGGGGTCTCTTCCCTCTGATTCCTCTAGCAAACTGAATTAACTGTGGAACAATTGGTCTTAAAGAACAAAACTTGCTTAGAACCAAAAGTTGCTGCAAAGCCTATAGAACAAAAACCAAACGCAATGATGTCTTTAGAATAAGTTAAGTACTGAAACAATTTTTATAGACAGTACTTCTGATAAAGGCCTTATTTCTAAAATATATCAAGAACTAAATCAAATTTATAAGAATCCAAGTCATTCTCCAATTGAGAAATGGTCAAAGAATATGAACTGGCAGTTTTCCATATGAAAAAATGCTCTAAATCACTATTGATTAGAGATGCAAATCAAACCAACTCTAAGGTACCACCTGACACCTATCAGATTGGCTAATATGACAAAAAAAGGAAAATAATAAATGTTGCAGAAGCTGTAGGAAAACTAATGCATTGTTGGTGGAGCTGTGAACTGATCCAACCATTCTGGAGAGCAATTTGGAATTATGCCCAAAGGGCTATAAAGCTGTGCATACCCTTTGACCCAGCAATATCACCATTGGGTCTTTTTCCCAAAGAGATCATAAAAAAGGGAAAAGGACCCACATGTACAAAAATATTCATGGCAGCTCTTTTTGTGGTGGCAAGGAATTGGAAATTGAGGGGCTGCCCATCAATTGGGGAATGGCTGAACAAGTTGTGGTATATGAATGTAATGGAATTCTACTGTGCTGTAAGAAATGATGCGCAGGAGGAGTTCAGAGAAACCTGAAAGGACTTGCATGAACTGATGAGTGAGATGAGCAGAACCAGGAGAACATTGTACACAGTATGATCAACATTATGTGTTGATCAACTGTGGTAAGACTTGATTCTTCTCAGCAATACAACGGTACAATATAATTCCAAAGGACTCATGATGGAAAAGGCTCTCCAAATCCAGAAAAAAAGAACTGTGAAATATAGATGCATATTGAACCACATTATTTCTTTTGTTTTTGGTGATGGTTTTTTCTTTAAGGTTATTTCTTTTTACTCTGATTCTTCTCTTATAACATGACTAATGCAGAAATATGTTTGATGTTATTGTACATATATAACCTATATCAGATTACCAGCTGTCTTGGGGAGGGAGGGAAAAAATTTGAAACTAGTAATCTTATAAAAACAAATGTTGAGGGGGCAGCTAGATGGCACAGTGGTTAAAGCACCGGCCCTGGATTCAGGAGTACCTGAGTTCAAATCCGGCCTCAGACACTTGATACTTACTAGCTGTGTGACCGTGGGCAAGTCACTTGACCCCCATTGCCTAAAAAAAAAAAAAAAACAAATGTTGAGGGGGCAGCTAGGTGGCACAGTAGATAAAGCACTGGACCTGTATTCAGGAGGTCCTGAGTTCAAATCCGGCCTCAGACACTTGACACTTACTAGCTGTGTGACCCTGGGCAAGTCACTTAACCCTCATTGCCCCACCAAAAAAAAAAAAACCAACCAAATGTTGAAAACGATCTCTACATGTAACTGGAAAAGAATAAAATACTTTCATAATTTAAAAAAAAAGAATAAGTTAAGTACCAAAGCAAAACTGAGTAGTTTTGAAACACCAAGGTAGATAACTTTTAAACAGTGTTTATATATGAAATCAGCAAACCAAACATTGGTGAATCAATTAACCACCACACTTAAAAATTTAGATAGTTTAGAAATCTAAGCAAATAAAATATTCTTCCAAATTAGTATGCCAAATATTAATGTCATGCATTAAAATATTAACATTAAATATTCTGAATACCAATAATATTACAAATAGTAATGGCAAAATATTTCCAAAATATAGGCCTGACCATGTAATTCCCCAACTCTTTAGTAACTTCTTATTCTCTAAGATTAAAAAATGAACTCACCTTAGTTTTTAAAGCCCTTTAAAACCTGACTTCAAACTAACTTTCCAGACTACTCTCCTTTATGCATTCTATGCTTTAACCAAATATGCCTAATAACTGGCCCCCATCTCAGCTTTCTTATCTGCTGTCTTCCTGTCTTGGCATGCCCTCCTCATCTCTACCTTTCAGAATCCCCAACTTCCTTTAAAGCTCAGCTCAAGTGCTACTTTCTGATCCACCATTCATGATCCCCTGTTCCTAGTGCTCTCCTCCTCCTAGTCTTATTTTATAATATGTATCTTATCTATGTACACATTACAGAAACCCACAAGAATGTATGCTCCTTGAGAACAGAGTCTGCTTTACTTTTTTATATTTGTACCTAATAAATAGTAAGCATTTAATAAAAATGTTGAATTGCCATAAGGACTCTATAAATCACAAAAATGTTAACATTCTTCTTCAATATATTGCTAGTCAGAATAAACCCAAGTAACTTTTGTTGTAGTACCAAAGGAAAACAAACAATTATGTGAAAGATGTTGCAGGGGGTTCATGCAAATACAGGTCTGTTCTGCCAAAGGACTTCTATGGAATCTGTCTGTCTGAGGACAGCCACAAAAACTATCTAAGCTTCTGAAAGATTAAGCTTTATGACACTATAAGCTTCTCTCTCTTTTCTGTCTCCCAAAGAACTGCAGGGGATGAGGGATGGGGGGAGGGGGAGGAATTGCTAATTATTATTTAATGGAATAAGCCTACACACATAGCAGAAATAAGGCTTGATTTTCAAAGACTATGCCAGCAAAGTAAAAGCTCTGGCAGGTCCAACCAAACCAGAAAAGTAATTGACTTCATGCCTATAGTAGGGAAAGGAACAGAACCATACCAGACTGGTTGCAGGATAATAAAACTGCCCCACATCCCAAACTCCCCTCCCCCACAAGAATTAGTAATTAAAGTATAACAGCTGATGACAGAAAATAAAGGAGATAATTCTGATTACACAAAATTGAAAAGCTTTTGTACAAGCAAAATCAATTCCCTGAGAACCACGAGAGGAGGAGTCTATGACAAATTTCTGGGATGAAGGTCTGATATCCAAGAAATGAAGAGAACTGATAAAAATATAACAAGTGGCATTTCCCAAAAAATATGTGGTCAAAGGATGGAATAAGCAGAATTCAAATGAAGAAAATGCAAGCTATCAACAATCATATTTTAAAATACTACAAATCACAATGCAAATTAAAGCAACTCATACCTCATACTTATCAGATTGGGAAAGATAACCAAAAAATGAAAATGATCATTATTTGAGGGGCTGTGCACAGATAGGCACACTATTGCATTGTTGGGGGAGATGTGAATTGGTCCAACTATTCTTGAAGTTTTTTGTTGTTGTTTTGTGCAGGGCAATGAGGGTTAAGTGATTTGCCCAGGGTCACACAGCTAGTGTCAAGTGTCTGAGGCCACATTTGAACTCAGGTACTCCTGACTCCACAGCCAGTACTCTATTCAACTGCGCCACCCTGTCCCAACTATTCTTTTTTGTTTTGTTTTGTTTTTTTACAGGGCAATGGGGTTAAATGACTTGCCCAGGGTCACACAGCTAGTAAGTGTTAAGTGTCTGAGGCCGGATTTGAACTCAGGTACTCCTGAATCCAGGGCCAGTGCTTTATCCACTGCGCCACCTAGCCGCCCCCCAACTATTCTTAAAAGCAATTTGGAAATATATTCAAATAGTAACTACACTCTATATACCCTTTGACAAGTTGATAACATTATTGAATATATATACCCGGAGAAATCACAGACAAAGGGAAAAGACTTAAGTATGAAAAATATTTATAGCAGCACTTTTTTGTTGTAGCAAAAAAAAAAAAAAAACAGAAACAAAGAGAGAGCCCACAAATTTGGGAATAGCTGAGCAAAATTTGGTACCATGAAAGCAATGTGATATAATAGTACTCTAAGAAATGACAGATTCAGAAAAAAACTGCTAAGATTCATACAACCTGAGGCAGAGAAAAGTGAGCAGAGGAAGCAGCTAAATGTCTCAGAACACTGGAGTCAGTTAAGACCCGAATTCAAATTAGGTCTCAGATACTTACTAGCTCTATGACTCTGGAGAAGTCACTTAACCTTTCTTTGCCTTAATCCACTGGAGAAGCAACAAAGGGCAAACCACTCCAGTATCTCTGCCAAGAAAACCACAATGGACGGTATTGGTGCACTATGGTATACAGGGTCAGGAAGAATCAGACAGCACTGAACAACAAAATAAGCAGCACCATCATGTATAAGAGAACCATGTATAAAAAATGAGCACGACAGTAATGTATAGAAACTACGAAAGACTTCAGTTAGCTGATCAATTCTGTTACCAATAGGGACTTTCTAAGATGAGGAGCAGTTTCTCAATTCTTCGCAGAGAGGGGAAGTAGAGGTACAGAATAAGACAAACATTTTCAGTGACAATGTATTGATTTATTTTACTTGATTATATTTGCTTTGTCAACTATATTTAATAGAAGGGAGGGTGAGTTAGTGAATAGGGATATAAATGAAAGAAAAGAGCATCAATGAAACATTTTAAAATACACAAGAGAGAAGTTCAGAAGAAACAAATTGTTAATTTAACATATACTTTAAAAATTATGTGGTTTTCACATACAATCCTTGTTCTCATCTTTGTATACTGAAATATTCACATTTGTTAATATTTAAATTCATAATGTTTAAAGAATTTTAATTTTAAAACACTTTTTTAAAAATCTAACTACCCCTCAATGCTCAAAAGCTATCTTAATTTTTTGAAGATGATATCAGAGATCCTTGAAGTGTAGAAGTATTTATCATTTTCATAGCACTTTGTGGGGGGAAGGGGGCAGGGGTGTGAGGCAATTGGAGTTAAATGACTTGCCCAGGGTCACACAGCTAGGAAGTGCCAAGAGTCTGAGGCCGGATTTCAACTCCAGGACCAATACTCTTTCATAGCACTTTTCATGTAGAATTCTCTTCCTCCTCTTCCCTAATAAAGTAGGAAATCTTGTCTCAGGGATTAGTTAAATGGCCTACCCCAAGTCACACAACCAGGAAATATCCAATTTACTTGGCAAGTCTCTGCTCATTCCAAGTGAACTACTTTTTCCATTAACCACACTTACAAATTGCTTTCTTAAAAAAAAATTTTGCTAAAATAAGATATTAACATTTTGAATAGATTATAAAACATTACATGCTTTTAGACCTTTATTAGCTAGGATAAAAAATACCTGAAAATACCATTATTTTAAACCATCACAGAAGAGTATTCTAATAATAATAGCTAGTATTTATTTAGCACCTCAGCTTTTCAAATATTAATCTGATTCTCCTAACAACTGTGGGAAGTGGGTGTTGTTATTATCTCCATATTACAGCTGAGAAAACTGAGGCCAACGGTGGTTTAAGTATTATTTCTAAAAGCCTACTTTTTTTTTGAAGGGCAATGAGGGTTAAGTGACTTGCCCAGGGTCACACAGCTAGTAAGTGTCAAGTGTTTGAGGCCACATTTGAACTCGGGTCCCCCTGAATCCAGGGCCAGTGCTTTATCCACTGCCACCTACCTGCCCCCTAGAAGCATACTTCTAAAAAGTATTATTTGCCCAAGAAGCATTAACTTGATGCCAATTTTAAAGTGAAAAGTAGCAATATTATTAATATGGGAGGAAATGTCAATTAAAAAAAAAAACTCAGAGAGTAAACAAACACCTAAATTAACAGATGAAGAAAGAACAAGTGAGGTCACTGATATGGAAATTAATTCTTTTTTTTTTTTTAGTGAAGCAATTAGAGTTAAGTGACTTGCCCAGGGTCACACAGCTAGTAAGTGTTAAGTGTCTGAGGCCGGATTTGAACTCAGGTACTCCTGACTCCAGGGCCGGTGCTCTATCCACTGCACCACCTAGCTGCCCCTGGAAATTAATTCTTTAAAGTCAAGATCTTGTTTGTGATGATCATGATTTAACTGACCCTTTCCCATTCAGTGTATATGTATCAAACTCCACATTCTCATACATGCTTTTTATTTTTCTTTTTTTTAAAAATGGAACTTTTGCTAATAACATACATAGTAATAACTTCACGGAAACTTCATAGTACCCTACATGTTGACTTAATTCTTACAACCTCCCCAAAAATACAAATTGTGAAAATTAACAGAAAAGATGTGACTGTCTAGAATCATAGTAGGAAGCACATTTTTAGAACAGGAAGGGACCTTAGAAACCTCGTATTTCATTAAACACTTTTAATGCTAACAAGTTAAATTTCATATCAGAGTTAGTTCTTATACTCAATATTAAAACAAAATCCTACCTGAAATTTTTAATTTTCCCTAAAATCCTAGTTCTGAATATGAAGACACAGAATTTTAAAAATTCTAGCCTCTAAAAATACCTTCCCAATCCAGGTCTAAAATAAATCCTTTCGATTCTTAGACAAAACGTTTGACCACTGTTACTTATGTATTAATAAGTGAAGTCTCCACTGACTAAAAGCATAAGCAAGATGTTTGAGGCAACATGCCAGGTAATTTCTTATATCACTGTACACTCTATTAAACCAAAGCATTTATGGAAAAATGTCCCAACGATCTAATGTTTCTAAAAACATTTTGCAAAGAGGGAAAGCTTCCCAAAGAGTCCTTTACACACAAACACCAAGACGGATAAAAACGAATTCCATACCCATCTAGAACCATAATTTAGTGCTCCTAAAAGTACAATTCTAGTTGGAAGAGGGGGGAAAAATGGTCTATAACTTCTGTGGCAAGCTATTCAACCTCTATCTTCCTACTCCACCCTGAGTTTGGGGAAACTGTCGTCTACAATTTACAACTAGGGAAAAAGTTACTCAAGTTGTGTCACCCAGAGGCCCTCCCTCTAGGAATGAGCCAGAATTTTGGTTCGAGGAAACTGAGAAACCCCCAAACACAAAACTGCAGCTTTACAAATTCCTTTCCAACCAAACCCCTTCCCCTCAGCCAGAGAAGCTGACCACATAACAAGATCCTAAGTCCCAGCGTGTGTACGGGTTGCTTGGTCAATGTTTCTCTATTAGAAGTCTCCGATAGGCTAAGATTGTTCTTCCACACCAAAGCAAGGAACCATCCCGCACCCCGAGGCTACTCAACGCAAGTTAAAAAAAAAAGAAAAAGAAAAGAAAAGAAGAAGAGGGGGCAAGAAATGGCAGTTGGTTACTTTGCTCCCAAAGTGCGGCCTCCAGGCACAATGAGGTGGGTCTGGACCTCGGCGCCAAGTCCAGAACAATACGAGAGGCCAGGCAAACAGCTGAACTTCCCACCAGTCTCCGCGGCCCGCGGCCGCCGGCGGGGCGGACTCCGAAAACCGCCAGCCAGAGACATCACACACAGCTCCAAGGTTGGGGAAGAGGGGAAAGAGTGAAACAAGAGCCAAGCAGGGCGAGAGAGAGGTGGGGGCAGCGCTCTCGGGCCTCCCCAAGAGGGGGGCTCTCCAGGGTTTGCCTCCCTCGGGTCCCCCCTCCAGACCAGGAGGCAAAAAAGGCAAAGGCAAGTGCCGCCCCCACCACCCGCCGGCCCCCTCACTCCCCCGGTGGGATCCCGATTCGCACGGGCTGAACGCCCCACCTCCACCCCGACACACCCGAGAGAGGACCGGGGTGGAAGACCCCCTTCCCCGTACCGCCTCCTCTTCCACGGGGATTCGGCTGGGCACCCGTGCTCCCCTCGCCGTCTCGGCCGCAGGAGGCGGGGAGGACGGAGGGGGCCGCGCCGGCCCGCCCCGGACGGGAGGGAACCCGCGGGCTCCGGGCGCGAGGGACAATGGGGAGGGGGAGGGCAGAGCACAGGAGGAGTGCCTCCGGAGCCCCCGGCCCGCGGGCCTGGAGCCCCCCCGGCGCCGCCGTGCCTCACCTCCGAGCCCCGCCGCCCAGGAGAGAAGCAGAATTAACACTCTCAGCAACACCATCTTCCGCCGCCGCTGCCTCCGCCGCCGCCGCTAGCCCAGGCCCCGCCGCCGCCTCCTCACGGGTTAACAACAGCACATTGATCCGGAGGGAGAAACTGAAGGGGCTTGGTCCGGAGCCTCCGCGGGAACCCGGGACCCTCCCCCGGCCGCTGGAGCCGCCAAGCACCTCCTTCTAGCTCTACTTCAGCGGCCGGCAGCGCTCCCAGCACCTCCAAAACAGGGACCTCCCTCCCCCCCCACACTTCCTTGTTTCCTTCCTTCTCCGTTTTCCTTCCCTCCCTCCCTTTTTCCCTCCTCTGCTTCCCTCCTCTGCCCCCTCCCCCCGAGCCCTCGACCTCCGCCTCCTTCCTCACCACGTGACGCGCGGGCGGCCAACGGGCACCGTGGGGCCGCACCCGTTCCCTCCCCCCCCCTCCCTCTGCTGCCCCGCGTGACGCGCGCTCCTTTGACTACACGGACCACCGCCGCGGTTTCCTATTTCCCAACCCCAAACCAGGTTCTCACTCGCCGACGTTGTCCCTCCCCTAGAGAGGCGGGGTCTCTGCTGGCCCTTCCCCCTACCCCCCGGAGCAGTGGCTCCAGAGCGGTGCACGCTGCGAAAGAGTGCCCTCCTCCGCCTTAAAGCCACAGAGGCCTCCTGATTTGCCTTTTTTTTTTTTAAGCAAGCATTCATGCTTGGTTAAAATGGGACAGTAGTGAATGCGGTATGGACCGCTTCCCACTTTCCGACTGTGACGTAGACACTCTTTTTTTGCTTAAATTTTAGTGATATATTATATTTCTCACTGCATCCATCCCCCAACCATTTTCCTGGGAGCTATTCTTATAATAAAGAATTTTTTTTTAATAAGAAAGAAAAAGTTCTGCAAAACTAAGTAACATTAAAAAAAAAGTCTGACGTTATATGCACACCTATGGTTCTGCAAAAGAGGATACAATACTTAATATATCTTCTTCGGGGCCAAACTGGTTCACAACATTCAGTTTTCCATTTTTTGGTGGTCGCTGTATTTCCCACTTACATCTTGATAGTCTTTATGCATATTGTTCTCCTAGACCTGCTTACTTCACTTTTCCATCCATTCTTATAAGTTTTTTCATGCTTCTCTACTGTCATCCTGCTCCTGGTTTCCTACAGAACAGCAATAATCTGATTACATTCATGTTGTAATTATAACAGTAATAATAACTAACATATTGTGCTTGCAAAGCGCTTTACAAAAATTGTCTCATCCAAAAAACGAGAGATAGGTTTTATATTTCCGTTATAGATGAGGAAACAGAGGCAAAAATTGAGGACTCGCAATTCTCACCATTAATGTCTGAGGCTGAATTTAAATTCATGCCTTCTTCACTCTCAAGTCCAGCACTCTACCCACTACGCCACCTAGCTGCCTGTTATGTACCACAACTTTACAACTTTAGCCATCCCCCAGTAGATGGGCATCTACTTTGTTTCCAATTCTTTCCTACTACAAAACGTGCTGCTGGAAATATTTTGGTATATAGTGAGACTTTATTATTGTCAATGACTTGCTAGGACTATATTGCTAGCAGATAAATACTTGGGTAAAGAGTGTGGAAATTTTAGCCATTTTGCATAAATCCAAATTGCTTTCTATAACGGTTCTACCAATTCACATCTCCATTAACGGTATCTTAGTATGCCTGTCTATCCACACCCTCTTTAGTACAGTACTGACTGTTCCCATCTTTTGTAACCTCTGTCAGTTTACTGGTTGTTAGGTAAAACCTTAAGGTTATTTCAATATAGCAGTTTTTCTTTTGAGGACTGTTCATGTGCTTTTATATTGGGAAATGGCTTTTGGCTTTACATATTTGTTAGTCTGTACACCTCAAATATCAAAGCGTTATCAGACATGTTTAGTCCCTTCCCAGCCAATGGCCTCCTTTCTTATCCTAGATGCAATGATTTTGTTTACACTAAAAGTTTTTTAATTTCATGTAATCAAAATTATGTATTTTGTCTTTTGTACTTGCCTCTCTCCCTTGTTTGATTAAAAATTCATTCCTTGCCCATATCTGTGAAAGGTATATAATCTACTTATCCTCTTTTTTAATGGTATGATCTTTAATACCCAGGTGACATATCTATTTTTAATTTATTGTGTTACATGGCATAGGATGTTGGTCTAAATCAGTCGGTTTTCACAGGACTTCTTATCAAATAAGTTCTCTCCTAAATAATTTATGTTTATGGTTTATCAAACACGGTTATTGAGGTCAATTATTTCTGATTATTTCTTCCCTAGTTTGTTCCACTCGTGTACTTTTCTATTTTTTAAACATTACAACATGGTTCCAATGATTTTGCTTTATAATGCAATTTGAGGTTTGGAAGTTTTCATCCCCTTTCAGTTCCATACTTTATTCACTATTTCCTTTGATATTCTAAATTTTTGTTCCTCCAAATGGATTATTATTTTTTCTAGCTCTGTAAAGTATCCATTTAATAGTGTTATTGGCATGGTATTAAAATGATAAATTAATTTTGGCACCAATACTGTACTGTCAAATAACTTGTACAGTCACAACCAGAAACACAAAAACAGTCCTCCAAATGTCATAAAATTCAGTAAACTGCAAATCAGGCATAAATACAAAGTCTTTTCAACAGTAGAACTACCTCAATTGAAAGCCAACAGACACACAATGTTTAAGCATGGTTTTCTGTGCCTCAAAAGAAGCAAAAGCAATGAAAATAAGTTTACATTCCAGTTTAGGTCCTTCAGGATCTTGAACCCAGAAAGTCTATTTTTTTTTTGCATTTCTATGCATGGGTTACAATCCCTAAAACAGGAATTCCCTGATTTTTTTCTCTGGACATTCCCCAAAATTCTGAAACAGTTTACTTTTTAGATGGTTTCTCAATAGAAAAATATATAATCTACAATATTTTATGATCCAGAAATTATTTTTTGTACCTGTTTTGATGAATCATTCTTGTTATGCTTGAAGCAGTTGAATTTGAGGAGAGTATTATTATTATTATTAATAGTAAAGTGGCATTCTTACAGTTCATTTAACCATAACATGTGAAAAGTTTAAAATATTTTATTTTAAATTTAATAAAGTCTAATCAAAGTCATGTAAATTTAATTCAAATTTCTAATCAAATGTGAATAGTACCATCATGTTAGACTAAGCTGTAGGGAATGAGACATAAGTAGCTGGATATGATGAATATTTTTAACCAAGGTAAAAGGATCCAACTGTTAAAACACAGCCGCCCTTTGAATTTTTAAGGGAATTCTGCTATTGCCAGGCCACCAGCTTTATAGAGTTCTTTCTTAGTCATTATTTTCATCCGATAGTATTTTTTTAAAAAGGCATTTTGTAACATGTTCATCACATGTTTTCACTACCAGCAGTCATGATTGCTTGGGAAAGGAACAAACTCCCAGAGTACACCATTCTCAGATTTCTTAATTGTAAAGGGTTTGCTTGAGATGACCTGCAAAGGCCTTTTATAATTCCCTATTCTATTCTCTGAGTCTATCTAAACCGGGGGTTTTTTGACCTGAGGGATCAATTGGACAGCTTTAAGGAGGTATCTGATAACTTTAATGGAATAAAAATTACATTTATATTTTCACTAATATCTAACTGAAATATATGTTTTCCTTCACTTGTAAAGTTTTTTAAAAATTATTCTCAGATGGGGTCTATAGACTTCACCAGATAATCAAAGAAAGGCCTCTGTGACATTAGAAAAAAAGGTTAAAAAATCCCTGATCTAGATTATAAATACCTAAAGGGTAGGGGTGTTATATATAACTTACTTTTTGTAACTCCCATAAAATGCCTTTTAAAAATTGTAATCAATTGGTGATCTTAATGTCTTGATATTCCTTAAGTGGTGAAGACCCAAACCTCTCAACAAGTATTCATTACTATCAGCTGGAGTCAGAAAGAGCTCAAATTGGCCCTCAGACACTTCCTAACTCTGTGACCCTGGGGAAGTCGTTAAAATAGCTTGTCTCAGTTTCCTCATCTATAAAATAAGATGGAGAAGGAAATCCACTCTAATATCTTTGCCCCCCCCCCAAAAAAAAACCCAAGTAGGGTCACAAAGAGTCAAACAAGACTGAAATGACTGAACAATAAAAATGGAGAGAAAACATCTGGACCCACAATGATTTAAACGTGTAGCTACAACAGTCATTTCTTAGGTAAAATTTACCAATATCTTTTTCTGACTAGTAGTTTTGTACAAGAAATGTGTTATCGGGCAGCTAGGTGGTGCAGTGGATAGAGCACCGGCCCTGGAGTCAGGAGTACCTGAGTTCAAATCCAGCCTCAGACACTTAACACTTATTAGCTGTGTGACCCTGAGCAAGTCACTTAACCCCGTTGCCTCACTATTAAAAAAAGAAAAAAAAAGAAATGTGTTATCTCTTCAATGAAAACTCACCAACAACAAAGGCAACAAATAAAATAATCCCTATTCACAAGAAGCTTACATTCTAGAGGGGGAAACAAGAACTATAACGTGTATACAAAATATGATTACGAAGTATATATAAAATATAAATACAAAGGAGTTAATTACAATATAGTTTGAGATGGAAGAAACTATCAGTTGGGAAGAATAAGGAAAGGTTTCAGGAAGAAGATAGAGAATGAGCTGTGGGGGACAGCTAGGTGGCACAGTGAATAAAGCACCAGCTCTGGATTCAGGAGGACCTGAGTTCGAATTCGACTTCAGACTTGACACTAGCTGTGTGACCTTGGGCAAGTCACTTAACCCTCATTGCCCCAGAGAGAGAATTAATTGTGTCTTTTTTTTAATAGAATTTTATTTTCTAAAATATATGTAAAAACAAATTTTAACATCAATTTTTTTTTAAATTGTTCCAACTTCTCTTCCCACCCCCACCCATTAGAACTCAACCATTTCAAAATAAATTATACATGAGTAGTCATGGAAAACATTCCCACATTAGCTAGGTTGTGAGAAAAAAACAGTCAAAAAACTCCCAAAACTTCAGACTAAGGAATTGTCAAAGGGAAAAAAAACATTTTTTTAAAAAATGTGTTTCCAGGGGCAGCTAGGTGGCCAGCGGACAGAGCACTGGCCCTGGAACCAGGAGCACCCGAGCCCAAATCTGGCCCCAGACACCCAACACCCACCAGCCGCATGACCCCGGGCAAGCCACCCAACCCCAATTGCCTCACCAAAAAAGAAAAAAAAAGAAAAGAAAAAATGTGTTTCCATCTATTTTCAGATACTATCACTTCTTTCTCTGTAGATGGGTTGCCATTTTCATAAGTCCTTCAGGGTTATATTGGACCATTGCCTTGCTGAAAATAACCACATGCTTCCCAGCAGATCATTTTACACTATTGCTGTTATTTTGTATACAGTGCATTTCACTCTGCTTCAGTTCATGTAGGTCTTTCCAGGTTTTTCTAATAGTAACCTGTTCATCATAACCTAAATAATGTACCTTAAACTTGACAAAGAATTTTCTTCATATTAGCCCAGCAAAGTCATCATAACTATTTCCCTCCATCCTATTCCCTTCCCATGATATTTACTCTATTTTCTATCTTCTTTTAAACTATTCCTCCTCAAAAGTATTTTACTTCTGACTGTCCCCTCCTCTACTCTGCACTCCCTTTTTTTTCACCCTTCCTTCCTTATCCTCTTCCCCTCATACTTTCCTATAAGGTTAAATAGATTACTCCTCCCAACTGGGTGTGAATGTTATTCCCTCCAGGAGCCAACTCTGATGAGTTTAAGGTCTCTGAGCTAATTCTATGTTCCAAATTTTCTTCCTCCCTCTCTCCTCAACCCTCCCTATGAAATCAAGCAATTCAATATTTCATACTTGTGCCGTTATGCAAAACATCTTCACCTTCCTTGAAAGTATTTTGCTTTTTACTACTCTCTCCCAGAATCTGCCCTTCCCTCCTTCCCCTCTTCCCCGCCCCCCCCTTATCTCCCTCCCCTCCCTCAGGGCAAAATATATTACTATACCCACTTGAGTATGTATGTTAGTCCTTCTTTGAGTCAATTCTGATGATATTAAGGTTCAATCACTCCCCAATTCCTTCCCCCTCTTCCCCTCCCCTCCATAAGCTTTTTTCTTGTTTCCTTCATGTGAACAACCTCTCCCCAGACCATCTCTCCCCTTCCCCCTCCCCCAGTCTATTTCTCCTACCCCTCAACCCTATTTTAAGGATGTCATTATGGGTTAGTTAGGTGGCACAGTGGACAGTGCACCAGCCCTGGACCCAGGAGGCCCCAAGCCCAAATCCGGCCCCATACATAAGACACCCCACAAAGAACAAAACATAACATCCCTTCGTATTCAGTTCAGACCTGTGTCCTCTGTATTATCTTCCCATATAGGAATGTTAACAGTTTGATCTTTTAATATCCCTCATGAAGTCTTTTTCCTGTTTATCTTTTTATGCTTCTCCAGGGTCTTGTATTTGAAAGTCAAATTTTCTATTCAGTTCAGGTCTTTTCATAACAAATGCCTGAAAGTCTTCTTTCTCCTTGAAGTTCCATGTTTGCCTCTGAAAGATGATGCTTAGTTTTGCTGGGTACGTGATTTTTGGCTGTAGTCCCAGTTCCTTTGCCCTCTGGAATATCATATTCCATGCCCTCCAGTCCTTTAATGTAGAAGCTGCTAGATCTTGCTTTATCCTTATTGGAGCTCCACAGTATTTAAATTCCTTTTTTCTAGCTGCTTGCAATATTTTCTCCTTGACCTGGGAGTTCTGGAATTTGGCTATAATATTCCTGGAGGTTTTCCTTTTGGGATCTCTTTCAGGAGGTGATCGGTGGATTCTTTCAATTTCTATTTTAGCTTCTGCTTCTAGAATATTAGGGCAATTTTCCCTCACAATCTCTTGGAGGATGGTGTCTAAACTCTTGTTTTGGTCATGGTTTTCAGGTAGTCCAATGATTTTCAAATTATCTCTCCTAGATTTGTTTTCTAGGTCAGCTGTTTTTCCAAGGAGATATTTCACATTGCCCTCTATTTTTTCATTCAATTGGATTTGCTTTACTGTTGTTAAGGGCTAAAATTCTAGCTAGTCTGTCTAAAATATCTAATGAGTGGTCGCCAATAAATTATAAGCTTTAGCAAGAGTTAGACTTTTAAGCATTTATTAAGGAAAAGAAGAATTTGGTAAAGAGAGAGAGAAAGGCCTAGATTCCTATCTATTAAAGGGAGAGCACATTTCTAGCTCCGCTCTCCACCAGAGTCCAAAGGCAAGAGCGCGAGACTGAGCGCCAGTCTCTTCCTTCCTCCTCCCACTAGTCCGCGTCACTTCCTGACTCCTGAAGAAAAGACTCCTGGTCTTGCCCTCAAAGACCTTCGCTTCATGGGCAGAACTCTTCTACAGTTAGTATCCAGCAGGTGGCGTTATTCCAATCGTTACAGTCCCCCCTGTTGTTCCTCAAGAAACAAAATGTTTCCTTGACGGAACAGTAAAAAGAATATAATAACTATTGCTAGCTAATAATATGTGAACAACAATATAGAAAAGGAAGAGAGGAAAGTTTTGTCCAGAGGGGCGATTTTTTTTTTGTCCTCATGAACCGACGCTTTGACATTAGTCTTGCAAAGGGAGGGCCTCTGCAGAGAGTACATGTTACAGATGGTGTATATTATAACAGAAAGAGAAAAAAAACAACAAAAACAACAAATCAAAACTGTTCATTTAAAGTCTCTGAAAGTCTTTTCTTAGATGTCCTCTAGGTGTAGTCGTGGAATGGAAGTCTTTTCAGGGGTTGATGTGTGGATGCTGGTAATCAGCCAGAAAAATTTCCTACAAAATTGAGCTTAACACAACTTTAAAATAGCTTTGTCAATAATCAAATCAAACAATGAAAGTTCTCAAAAACATGTCTAAGGGAATTCAGAATCTTAGTTGTTACACATGAAACATATAATAAAACAAAAATTGAACCATTCTTTAAAATTATATTATTATTATAGTCCCCCTTTATGGAGAGTAATTGAAAAGACAATTGCTGCGATATTAATTTTTAAAAATAATTTTTATCTTTGTTTCATCACTTTTTGCATCATCTGCCTAATTATCCTCATGCCATTATGAGAAATTAGAAAATCTAATATAATTGGTAACAGGTGTCAAGGCCAAATTCAACACTGTTATTTATCATGGCACCTGAGATAATTATGGGGGTTACCATAAAAGAACAGAGAAATGATGGGATATGAGCATTCCCACACTTGAGCAATATGTACTGCCCATACAGTATGCCAGGCTTAAAATAGGTGGATGGAATATATGTCCATGCCACCGAACATATTGGAAGAAACTGAGTCAGACTTAATCAGATGCATGGGATTGAGATGGTCCATGGCATCAGGCATATAGGAGGGAGCATAGAAGCCAGGTGTAGAAGTGAGATGGGTGGGATGAATACTTCCAGCCATCTGTACAATATTGTGGGGAAAAAGAGAATAAAATATTAAACCAAGAGAATCCAACCTCAACATTTGTCAAAAGCCGTTCTCTCAGCCATACCTTGACTTCATGCATGTCTCCCCTCATGTGACAGTTCAGTGTCTGCTCTTGCATGTATTCCTCTTGTGATTGGATGGCACCTTGGCCAACTGGCATCTGATAACTCAGAATAAAGGCAATTAATGTCTTGAATGATAAGTTCCCATAATCCAAGTCTCATATGGATTTAAAATTGAGGATAATAAATGATTGCAAAAAATGTGAATACATCTTGACTCAAAATATAATATATAATTATGCAACAATTTCAAATAATACCCTTTTTTTTACTTAGTATACAATTACTTTTGTGAAAAATCAGAACATACTTAAATACAAGTTAAAGCACAACAGAATCTCAAAGAACTTTTTTTTTTTGAAAATAGAAAACTTTTACAAATGTTCCCCTCTTTTTTTTTTTTTTTTTGGGGAATATGCTTATCAAAAATAATACTTCTAGAATCAATTTACACTTGCCATGGCAACCAATTTGCCACGGAAATGCTTTAAAGAGTTTGACCAAATAATCAGTTGAGAAAAAATAACAAAAACAAACAACTCAGAATATGGGAGCACAATACTCCTAGAATTAACATTGTATAATAAATCAAAACCATCTTGCAATGTTTCAAAATTAGATAGACAAATGAATAGAAGAAAATACACATGGAACAATAAAAGACAATGAAATTCAAACTAAGGAAGTCTAAATGAATGTGAACTTAATATTAATAAGAGTATTATAAAATATAAACTTGATCACATGACTATAAAAAGCTTTTACAAATATTCTCCTTGTTTTAAAAACTAAATATAAAACACAATCTCAAAAGCATGAAAATCTCTATGAAAATAAACCCATACCATTAATTTCAAAATGTATATATAATAGCACAGAAATCCTATGTAACCTCTGAACTGATACTATTACTCTGAGTGAATTCAGAACACTTTTGATTCCGATATCTAAAATCCCCAATACTCATATCAATACCTTGCTGCTTACTTCTACATTTCTGTAAAATATATACCCTTCCATGGCAAAAGAAGCGGAGTCTTGAACTATGGTGATGATTGTCATTCTCATTCAGCTTAAGTTTTTCTTCTTTAACACCTCTATATTGTCTGTCAGTCTTTTCACCATACAAATGCTTTATAAGATTACTAATTAAAGACAAAAGCAGGTTAGCAAAATTATGAACAAAACGAGTATATCTGGAATTTAAAGGGTTTTCTAAGGTTGTCTCAGAAGCACAGCCAGGCTGGGGAAGGGCTGAGCCTGAAGCTGCAAATGCAGGTAGAAAAAGTTGAGCATGTGCATCAGATCTCTGGACTTCCCAGGCAGGGGAAGCAATGGGCTTGGCCATAGGAGGAGTAGAGGGTGGGGTCTGGAGAGGAGGGGAGGGACCAGAGCAATTTGAATCAGACTTGATTTTGAACTCAGGCCTGGATTCCTCTTCCCCCACTTTGCCTCCAGGTGCTAGGGGATTAAAAGCTTCTAGAGGGTGGGTCATTGCCTCCAGGCATGCAAAATTAAAGCAACAATTAGTGTTAGAACTGGGAAAAGCTGCAGGAATCTCTTCAGGTTTCTCTGAAAAAGCATGGTTGGGAGAGGGAGAGATATTTCCTTGTGTGAGTAAGTTGCTGGCTCTTCTAACAAAAATAAAAAGAAAAATAGAAAATCCAGAAAAACAAAGCATTAACATGATCTTATCTCCCATTTGTCTGGTTAAACAGACTAAAATCAAAATCAAAAATAGGGTAATTAGGGAGTTTAAAAGGTCCATTTGAAAAAATTTAAAGGGAAAACACAGCCAGTACGCCAGTACTTAGCAGTTAAAGGGAGAGGGAGGGGAAATTTCTTACCCAACCAGAAGATCAGAAGAAGACTGAGGGTTAGCTTTCCTCTTCGTGGTCAGCCATCTGTTAAGGGCTAAAATTCTAGCTAGTCTGTCTAAAATATCTAATGAGTGGTCGCCAATAAATTATAAGCTTTAGCAAGAGTTAGACTTTTAAGCATTTATTAAGGAAAAGAAGAATTTGGTAAAGAGAGAGAGAAAGGCCTAGATTCCTATCTATTAAAGGGAGAGCACATTTCTAGCTCCGCTCTCCACCAGAGTCCAAAGGCAAGAGCGCGAGACTGAGCGCCAGTCTCTTCCTTCCTCCTCCCACTAGTCCGCGTCACTTCCTGACTCCTGAAGAAAAGACTCCTGGTCTTGCCCTCAAAGACCTTCGCTTCATGGGCAGAACTCTTCTACAGTTAGTATCCAGCAGGTGGCGTTATTCCAATCGTTACACTGTGTCTTGGTTTCTCAAAAGGTCACTAGCTTCCATTTGTTCAATCCTAATTCTTAGGCAATTATTTTCAGCAGACAGTTTTTTAATCTCCTTTTCCATTTGGCTTTTCAAACTGTTGACTTTTTTCTCATGACTCTCCTGCATTGCTCTCATTTCTCTTTCCATTCCTTCCTCTCTTTCTCTACATCTTCGTTCTATCTCTCCTACTTTCTCTTCAAAGTCCCTTTTGAGAGCTTCCATGGCCTGAGACCAGTTCATATTTTTCTTGGAAGCTTTGGATGTTGGAGCTTTGACCCTATTATTATTATCTTCTTCTTCTGAGGATGTATTGTGGTCTACCTTTCCCCCAAAGAAGTTTTCGATGGTCTTCTGCTTTCTCTGCTAGCTTACTGTTTCTTGGCTTTTTACTCCTTAAAGTGTAGCGCTGCTTCCCGGACACACCATTCGTGCTACAGCGTGGCCCAGGGGGTGATTGGGCTTCTTCTCAGCCTGCCTGGCTTGTGAGTAATCACAGCCATTTTCTCCTTGACCCGGAAACAGAAGTCTGATTGAGCTCTGATTCTCTATGGTCGGAAGCTTGGCGAGCTTTTACCCCTCCCCCACTGGGCCACCACCACTCGATTCAGCCCATTGGTTCAGACCCAGGGCGCTTTGCCCCAACTCCAGTAGATACTGCCTCCACTTCACCCCGGTCTACCTCCGAACCCCCTCACCAGTCCGTGATCGGAGCCTCAGAAGCTGCTGGTGCTGAAGACTCTGACATGTGCTGGAAGCACTGTCCCTGGCTGGGTCCGGACCGCGCGCTGAGCTGTTCAGCCTGATCAGAATTGCCCTCTTTTTTTTTTTTTTTTTTTTTTTTTTTTTAGTGAGGCAGTTGGGGTTAAGTGACTTGCCCAGGGTCACACAGCTAGTAAGTATTAAGTGTCTGAGGCAGGATTTAAACTCAGGTACTCCTGAATCCAGGGCCGGTGCTCTATCCACTGCGCCACCTAGCTGCCCCCAGAATTGCCGTCTTTTGCGGAGAAACAGTCTCACTCTGTTCTTATGTGCATTAGGCTGTTCTGGGTTTTGATTTTTACCGCATTATTTGGGCGTGAATGGACAGGTTTATCTGGAGCTTGTGGGAGTCACAGCCTCTCCTCCACCATCTTGGCTCCGCCCCTTGAATTGTGTCTTAAAGAAAGAGTGGGACTCTGAAATGGAGAAGAGCTGGGAGTTGCAGGAGGGACCACTACTGCAAAAGTCCAGAAATGAAAGACCAATTTGGTTAATTGTAAAGTGTGAGAGACAAATTACTTTCAATGAGCCTAAGAAGAAAGGGTGGAGACAAGTTGTGAAGGACTTTAAGAGTTAAACAGAAGAATTTATATTTTATCCTTGAGGCAAGAGAGTCATAGGACTTGATGGAGTAGAGAAAAGGAAAGGAAAATCACTTTGGCAGCAATGTAGAGCTTAAAATAAAATAAGGAGAGACTTGAGACAGGGAGACCATGTAGGTAGGAGGCTATGACAATAATCTAGGTGAGAAGTAATGAGGACCTGAACAAAGGTGATAGCTCTATGTAGAGAATAATGTTGCAAGAGATACTGTGATGGCAGAGATCGCAAGATTTGGCAACTGATTAAATTTATAGGGTGAGGTCACAAACCTGAGAGAATAGAAAAATTATAGTGCCTTGGGCAGAAATAGAGAAATTTGGAAGAAGGGTGGAGTCCATAGCTTCCCATAAATTCTCTACAAATGATTTACTCAGTGTGCTGTAGAACTTTAAAAAATTTCCCTAGGTACCAGTTCAGCATTCCAACTGTCCTGTTTACTATTATTGCCCCTGGTGCCCCTCTTCCAATAATAAATTATTATGGTTTCTTCTATATCACTTCTTTAAATAAAGAAAAGAAAGAAAGGGAGAAAGAAAAAACAAGGATAGGATCATAAATTTGGAGCTATAAAGGACCATAGTGACCATGTAGTCCAACTCCCTTATTTTTTGGATGAAGAAACTGAGACCCGGAGCAGCTAGGTGGCGCAGTGGATAAAGCACCGGCCCTGGATTCAGGAGTACCTGAGTTCAAATCCGGCCTCAGACACTTAACACTTACTAGCTGTATGACCCTGGGCAAGTCACTTAACCCCCATTGCCCCCCCACACACACACACACAAAAAAAAAACCTGAGACCCAAGGTAGTAAAGTGATATGTCCAAGATCACAAGATAGTAATATGCTAATGCCTATTTATATCCACCAAAGAGCTCTTCATTACCAAACCTCATTACCTGCAATTTTGAATCTTCAGAGACCATGGTGTTCATATGTCACATAACCAGGAGAATATTAATGGGGTTTTTTTTGGGGTGGTGTTTTTTTTTTAGTGAGGCAATTGGGGTCAAGTGACTTGCCTAAGGTCACACCTCTAGTAAGTGTTAAGTGTCTGAGGCCAGATTTGAACTCAGGTACTCCTGACTCCAGGGCCGGTGCTCTATCCACTGCGCCACCTAGCTGCCCCTATTAATGGGTTTTTAAAAAAATACTGTGTGTGAGAAAGAGTATCTTGGGACCACCAAAAGAAATGTTTAATATCCCAAATGCAATCCAAACCACTTTTCTCCTCTTTAATTCTAGGTCTAGCTCATTTTTCATCTGCAGAGTCAGTTCAACATATATAACTTACTCAACAGATCATTGTCCAATTTATGTCATTACATATACACTGATTTATGTATATAGTAGATAATAAATATTTGTTGATTGTGGGCAAAATTTTGATACCTGTTTGTAGTGAATAATACCACTAATTTATTTCCAATCAATTAGTATAATAATCAAAGTTAATCTATTAGTCTATTCTGAGTTCCTTGTGTTTGATACTGTATTTGACAGAGTAGAGAACATGATGAGTGTAAAACCACCCTTGAGGATCTTGTCAGATAAATTCATTTTGGAGGGAGAATAGTAATGTACATGAAACAATTACAAAATTTAAAAAGAAAAAAGAATAAAGCAGCTAGGTGATGCAGTGGATAGAGCACTCACCCTGAAGTCACCCTGAAGTCAAGAGGACCTAAATTCAAATCTCACCCCAGTCACTTACTATGTGACCCTAAACAAGTCACTTAATCCCAATTGCCTTAAACATCCAGGCCCATCTCCAGTCATCTTGATGTATATCTTGCCACTGGACCCAGATGGCTCTGAAGAAAAGAGTAATGTTGGCGACCTTGCACAGCCCTCCCTCACTTAAATCCAATTCACTGAAAGTCATATCACCCAAATGTCATGGTCCTCTTCAAAAAGAAAGGAAAACCAACAATTTTTTAAAAAAGAATATAGTTGATTACCAAATTGCATGCTAATGATCATGTGTTTTCTATATGGGAAAAAAAGATGTAAATGGTCAACAGAAAGGGACAGATGGGAAAACAAGCATTTATTAGGTGCCTAGTATTTGTCAGGCATTGTGCTAAGCACTTTACAAGCATTATCTCATTTGATCCTCACAACAACCCTGGCAGGTAGGTGCTATTATTATTCCCATTGAGTGGGATGGGAGTACACCCACTGACCCCTGTAATAGAGACTCGAGGAGAAAGGAGGCCGAAGCATTGATTTTATTTCTTTCGAAAGAAAGGTGTACCACACTCACTGGGACAACCAGGAGGTGTGACACACCGGGATTAGGAATCAAGCAGTTTTTATACTTTTTACAGATATCTAATTTGAGCAAAAAAATGCGGTAATTGGGTTCAGCAATAAATCACTTTTTACAGACATCTGATTTGAGCAAAAATGTGGTAATTGGGTTCAGCAATAAATCTTTCTCCTGGGATGTTCAGTGATAAGTCCCTCTCTCCTGGGTCAGAGTGCCCCAACCTCAGGGGTTCAGTCATAGGTTATTTTGCAAAATTTCATGTTTCAGCAACAATTTATCATATCTACATAATGTCTCGGTGCAGACCCTATGAAGCAATTTTTAAGTTGATATGCCTATATTTAGAAAGGGGGGATAGTAGCTTCCCATTATTGCCTCTCTCTAGAAAAAAAATAGAGGGAGAGAAATAGGGGGCTGTAAAGGGCTTTAAGACTTTGAGATCAGATCACTAGGCTGAAGGGGGGGGCACTTTCCATCTCAGTGGAGGGTCATATCCATATGTCTCTCTCATTCCTCCCTTTTCTAAAGACCAAATTTCTGGTCCATCCTGAATCTGATCTCAACTGACTGGCGTTTTTCTAAGAAACATAATTTTCTCCCCTTTGTGGTTCCAATCTGTAGTCATAACCAATTGCATCTCGGAGACTGTTCGTTGTATGAGGGAAGTTAATAGTCTAATAAAACAGGGACCCAGGAGAACCAGGAGTATTATAGCTAGAAGTGGTCCAGCTAAAGGAAGAAGCCAGGGGGTCAGGTTCCCTAAATTCCATGGGATTCCCTGACCGGCATATGCTTCTCTTCTTTGTTTTACCCGGTCCCGAAACTCCCTGACCTTGCTCTCTACGATTCCAGTTTGGTTTACATAATAACAACACTCTTCCCCAAGAAAAAGGCAGGTCCCTCCCTTCTCTGAAGTCAGTAAGTCCAAGGCTCTTCTATTTTGTAGGACCATTCCAGCTAATGAGTTAATTTGATTTTGTATGGCTACTAGAGAGTCTGCAACCTGCTCCATGTCATCATTGAGCTCTTGGGATATCTTATGAAAGAAGTGTACTGAACTTGATAAACCCCCGACCCCTGTACCTAGGGCAGTTACCACCCCCAAACCTGCCAGGATCGGGGCCCAAACTGCCCTCTTTCGTCGATGGGATGATTCTTCCTGACGGAAGTAAAGTTCCATTAGGCTTGAATCTCGGTACATGGTTAAATCAGGGAGAAGGAAGACGAAGGAACATTGCCCTGTCCAATTCTCCTCTAAGCAGCGATAGATTGAACTGCCACAAAGAAAGAATACCCCCTTTTGGGCACAAGCTGGCTTGCCTTCCAAATTAGAGGAGGACTTACAAGTGTCAGAGGATACTGACCCCAACGATAGTGTCCCGGTAGTGTTTGAAAAGATACAGGTCATATTGCCCCCTGTTTTTAACCATACCGAGACTCCTCTGGCCACTGGTCCTAGCAGGATGAAAACAACCTATCCCTCTGACCCTTTTTACCCTGTGATATCTCCTATTCCCATGTTTACAAGTAGAACTCTGTTGGTAGCACGCTTTGGGCATAGAGGAGCAGGCCACAAAAGCCACGCCTCCCGTATATCGCTCCTGGCAATCATCACACTCTCCCGCAACTGCAACTGTCTCTTTGATCCCCCAAAAGGCTATTAACAAGTATAGAGTCCACTTCATGTTGGTTCTTGTTCCGAGGATCTTGGGAATTGCAGTCTACTTCAGATGTCGGCTTCTTCTCGTCCTGGTCTGGGAAGGTATCCAAAGGGGGTCCTCCTGTAATGAACCAGGTCCAGGTTCTGGTATTGCGGTTGGTTAGTGCGCAAGCAACAGATGACAAGAATTATAAAAATACAACAGATAGTAAGAAGTATTAAGGCAAAGAAAATCAATCTTAGTTCATTATCCATTGGTTTTTCTGAACCGGATCTTGAGAGGACTCGGGCCAGGCTCCACCTCCCAGTCTGCTTCGGGGGGAAATGACCTTTTTACCCGAGTATGGTGGGTCCACCCTCATTCTTGGGTGCGGATTGCAGTATCACTAGTCAGTAAGACCTGGAAGGGTCCTTCCCAAATGGGGGCCAACTTCTCTCCTCTCCAAGACTTGACCAGAACCTAATCTCCGATCTGGATCTTATGCACCGGGAACCCCAGAGGTGGGGCCTGAGCCACCAATCCTTTATTCTGTAAGGATAGAAGACAAGATTGTAAGGAGCCTACATATTCTCTGATAAACTTATCCCTGGAGCTCCAATCTATAGGTTTGGAGTTGTCCTCTGGAACAGCCAGGTAGGGATGTCCGAAGAGCAGCTCAAAGGGTGATAGTCCAATGTCCCGCTGGGGCTTGGTGTGGATTCTCAGCAAAGCTAGAGGCAAACACTTGGTCCAAGGGAGCCCAGTTTCTATTCCCAATTTGGTGAGTTGTTTCTTGATCTTTAAATTCATTCGTTCCACTTTTCCCGAGGATTATGGATGCTAGGGGGTATGAAAATCCCATTGGATGGCTAAAACTCTGGCCAACTCCTGTAAAATACGGGCTGTGAAATGGGTTCCGTTATCAGAGTCAATTCTCTCTACTAGTCCATATCTGGGAATTATATTTTCCAGTAAGATTTTAACCACCCCGGCAGCTGTAGCCTTTCTGAGTGGATATGCCTCCACCCAGGATGTGAGGTGGTCAACTATGACCAAAAGATATTTCAGCCCAGCTATGGGGGGCAACTCGGTGAAATCAACCTGGATGCTCTGAAAGGGTCTGTAGCCTGGTGCCCTCCCTCCTACAGGAGAACTCCTGAGGGTCTGCTTATTTACCTTCTTGCACACCAAACACCCTTCCACCATTTGCCGGACCAAAGTATACAGTCCAGGGCAAATGTACTTGCGGAGAATCAAGTCACATAAATTCTGTACCCCCCAGTGACTTCCTTGGTGGAGACGGATTATAATTTCCCGGGCCATTCCCTTTGATATTACCTCCCTGCCATCTGGTAACATCCACCTTCCTTCTTGATTTGGAGTGGCACCTAATTGTTTTGCAGCTTCTTCCTCCTTTGGGGTCAATTTAGGCTGTACAGGGGGTATAGTGGGAATCAGGGGAAGCAGTCTTTCAAATTCAGTCAGAATTTGTTCTTCCAACCTGGCCTCCTTTGCTACCTCATCAGCGAGCCGATTTCCCTGTGCTTCAAAGGAACTCCCTCTCTGGTGCCCTGGGACATGTACATTTTTAAATTGAGGAAACTGAAACAGTCAGAGGTTAAGTAACTTGCCCAGGGAGACACAGCTAGTATCTGAGTTTGAATTTGAACGCAGGTCTTCCTAACTCCAGCGCTAGAACTGTAGCACCTACTCTTCATAAAGTATACTTCATGAAGGAGATGAAACCTGAGTTCTGCTTTGAATGATGAATCTACTTTAGATAGGCAGAAGAGAAAAGGAAGAATATTCTAGGCTAGAGGCATAGTATGAACAAAGATACAAGGGTAGGAAGACTAAGGGAGGAATGTCTCAGGGGTAGTAAGTAGACTATTTTAGACAAAGTAAGGGTTCTTGTTGGAGATAGTAAGGAGGTAAATTTCAATAATTGTTGGAGATTATGAATAATTTTTTTCATACAAGTATTTTATTATTTTCCAGTTACATGTAGAGATAGTTTTCAACATTTGTTTTTATAAGATTTCTGGTTTCAAATTTTTCTCCCTCTTCCCCTTCCTCTCCCCTCCCCAAGACAGCAAGCAATCTGATATAGGTTATATATGTACAATCACATTAAGCATATTTCTGCATTAGTCATGCTGTGAAAGAAGAATCAGAGCAAAAAGGAAAAACCTCAAAAAAGAAAAACCAAAAAAAATAGAAATAGTATGGTTCAATTTGCATCTAGATTCCATAGTTCTTTTTTTCCAGATTAGGAGAGCATTTTCCATCTATCCAACTATCTTGGACCATTGTATTGCTGAGAAGAGTCAAGTCTATCACAGTTGATCAACACACAATGCTGTTGATACTGTGTACAATGTTCTCCTTGTTCTGTTCATCTCACTCAACATCAGTTCATGTAAGTCCTTCCAGGTTTCTCTGAAATCTTCCTGCTCATTGTTTCTTTTTTTTTAATTTTGAATTAATTTTTGTATTGTTCAATATTGTATTATTTTCCAGTTACATATAAGGATAGTATTCAACATTTGTTTTCATAGGATTTTCAGTTCCAAATTTGTCTCCCACTCTCCCTTCCCTCCCTCCTTCTCAAGAAAGAAAGCAATCTAATATAGGTTATATATGTGCCATCACATTAAACATATTTCTGCATTGTGAAAGAAGAGTCAGAGCACAAGGGATAAACTTCAAAAAAGAAAGGAAAAAACAGCTCCAAAGTAGAAACAGTATGGTTCAATCTGTATTCATAAACCACGGTTCTTTTTTCTGGATGTTGAGAACATTTTCTATCATGAAGTTCTTTGAAATTGTTTTGGACCACTGCATTGCAAAAAAGAGCCAAGTCTATCACCACTGTTCATCACACAATGTTGCTGTTACTGTATACAATGTTCTCCTGGTTCTGCTCCTCTCAGTCAGCATCAGTTCATGTAAGTCCTTCCAGGTTTCTCTGAACTCTTCCTGTTCATCATTACTTTTCACATTGCTTTTTAAAAACTTTTTGTTCTAAATTTTCTTCTCCCTTCCCTACTCATCCCTCCCTATGAAATCCAGCAATCCAATATAAGTCATACATGTGCAGTTATGTAAAACATCTCATGTGAAAGAAAATAGACAAAATACCTTTAGAAAGAGGAGCTAACATGGGGCAGCTAGGTGGTGCAGTGAATAGAGCACCGGCCCTGGAGTCAGGAGTACCTGAGTTCAAATCCGGCCTCAGACACTTAACACTTACTAGCTGTGTGACCCCGGGCAAGTCACTTAACCCCAATTGCCTCACTAAAAAAAAAAAAAAAAAGAGGAACTAACAAATAAAATTATACTCCAATCTATACTCAGATACCATCAGTTCTATCTTTGTTAATGGTTTGCATCTTTCATACATCCTTCTAATAGCATCCTGCTCATCATTTCTTTCACAATTACTGTTGTTAACTGTATTACCCTCCATCTTAATCCCTCCCCTTGATATTTACTCTATTATCTATCTTCCTTCACCCTATCCCTCCTCAAAGGTGTTTTGCTTTTTACTGCCCCCTCCCCCAATCTGTTATTCCTTCCACTGCCTCTCCCCCCTCTTATCCCCTTCCCCTCCCACTTTCCTACAGGGCAAGATATATTACTATCCCCTCTTGAATGTGTATTCAATTCCCTCTTAGAGCCAATTCTGGTGAGAGTTAGACTCACTCACTCTCCCACTCCTTTCCCATCTTCCCCTCTACTCCATAAGCTTTTTCTTATTTCTTATTTCTTTTATGTGAGCTACTTTTCCCCAATCTGCCTCTCCCTTTCCCTTTCTTCCAGTACATTACTCTTACCCCTTAACTTTATTTTGAAGATGTCATCATGGGTGACCGAGGTTGCACAGTGGAAAAAGCACCTGCCCTGGACCCAGGAGGCACTGAGCCCATATCCAGCCGGAGACATAAGCCACCCCACCCTGCCTGTTCCACAAAAAAAAAAAAAGGATAAACAAAAAATAAATGCTTTACAGATATCATCCCTTCATGTTCAATTCACACCTGTGCCTTCTAAGTATATTCCTTTCAGGTGCCCTAATACTGAGAAAGATCCTATGAGTTAGGAGTATTATCTTCCCATGTTAGAACGTAAACAGTTTAATCTTTTAATATCCCTCATGATTTCTTTTTCCTGTTTACCTTTTTATGCTTCTCTAGGGTATTGTATTTGAAAGTCAATTTTTCTATTCACTTCAGATCTTTTCATCTCAAATGCCTAAAAGTCCTCTTTTTTATTGAAGTCCTATTTTTCCCCTGAAAGATTATAATCAGTTTTGCTGGGTACATGATTCTTGGCTGTAGTCCCAGTTACTTTGATCTCTGGAATATCATAGTCCATGCCCTCTGGTCCTTTAATGTAAATGCTGCTAAATCTTGCTTTATCCTTACTGTAGCTCCACAGTATTTGAATTCCATATTCCTAGCTGCTTGCAATATCTTCTCCTTGACTTGGGAATCTCTGGAATTTGGCTATAATATTCCTGGAGGTTTTCCTTTTGGGATCTCTTTCAGGAGTTGATCGGTAGATTCTTTCAATTTCTATTTTAGCTTCTGCTTCTAGAATATCAGGGCAATTTTCCCTGATAATTTCTTAGAAGATGATGTCTAGGCTCTTTTTTTTTATCATGGCTTTCAGGTAGTCCAATGATTTTCAAATTATCTCTCCTGGATCTATTTTCCAGGTCAGCTGTTTTTCCAAGGAGATATTTCATATTGCCCTCCATTTTTTTATTTGTTTGGATTTGCTTTACTGTGTCTTGGTTTCTCATAAAGACACTAGCTTCCATTTGTTTAATCCTAATTCTGTTGTTGTTTTTTGTTTTGTTTTTTTAGTGAGGCAATTGGGGTTAAGTGACTTGCCCAGGGTCACACAGCTAGTAAGTGTTAAGTGTCTGAGGCCGGATTTGAACTCAGGTCCTCCTGACTCCAGGGCTGGTGCTCTATCCACTGCGCCACCTAGCTGCCCCAATCCTAATTCTTAGGCAATTATTTTCTTGAGAGCGCTTTTCTATTTCCTTTCCCATCTGGCCTTTTAAACTGTTGACTTTTTTCTCATGAGTTTCCTGCATTGCTCTCATTTCTCTTTCCATTCTTACTTCCATCTCTCTAAATCTTCCTTCTATCTCTCCTACTTTCTCTTCAAAGTCCCTTTTCAGTGCTTCCATGGCCTGAGACCAATTCATATTTTTCGTGGAAGCTTTGGATGTTGGATCTTTGACTTTGTTATTATCTTCTTCTGAGGGTGTATTCTGTTCTACCTTTCCCCCAAAGAAGTTTTTGATGGTCTTCTGCTTTCTCTGCCTACTCATCTTGGCTGCCTATTTCTTGGCTTTTAACTCCTTCTTAAAGTGTAGCACTGCTTCCAGAACACACTGTCCTGTGGCCCAGGGGGTGATTGGGCTTCTTCTCAGCCTGCCTGGCCTGTGAGTAACCAGGTCGGCTTTCTCGTTGACTGGGAAACAGAAGTCTGATTGAAATCTGATTCTCTATGGTCAGAAACTTGGTGTGTCTGTTCCCCTCCCCACTGTGCCACCACAACTCGAGTTAGTCCACTGGTTCAGAACCAGGGTACTTTGTCCCAACTCCAGCAGATACTGCAGCCACTTTATCCCAGCCTACCACCAAACCCCCTCACTGGTCTGCAAGCCAAGCCTCAGAAGAAGCCGCTGGTGCTGAAGACTCTGAGGCATGCTGGAAGCAGTGTCTGTTCTTGGCTGGGTCTGTACCACACACCCACACCAAGCTGCTCAGCCCGATCAGCAGGTGATCACAATTGCCCTCTTTTGCTGGAAAATAGTTTCACTCTATTCTTATGTACGTTAGACTGCTCTGGGGCTTTTTTTTATGGCATAAATTGGGAGTGATTGGCTAAGTCTATCTCATTGTTTCTTACAGCACAATAGTATTCCATTACATTCATATACCACAACTTGTTCAGTTATTCCCCAATTGATGGGCATCCCCTCAATTTCTAATTCCTTACCACCACAAAAAGAACAGCAGATATTTTTGTACATGTGGGTCCTTTTCCCTTTTTTATGATCTCTTTAGGAAAAAGACCTAAAAGTGGTATTGATGGGTCAAAGGGTATGCAAAGCTTTATGGCCCTTTCATAGTTCCAAATTACTCTCCAGAATGGTTGGATCAGTTCACAACTCCACCAACGATGCATGTGTTCTAATTTTTCCACACCTTCTGCAACATTTATTATTTTCCCTTTTTGTCATATTAGCCAATCTGATAGGTGTCAGGTGGTACCTCAGAATTGTTTTAATTTGCATTTCTCTAGTCAATAGTGATTTAGAGCATTTTTTAATTTTGTAATAGATAGCTTTGATTTCTTCATCAGAAAACTGCCTGTCCATATCCTTTGACCATTTTGAGATTGTGAAGAATCTTGAATGCTAGCCTAAAGAGTTTTATCATACAGGCAACAAGGGACCATTACAAATAGTTGAATTTGAAAGAGACATAATGAAAAGTAAATTTAAGATAATTAATCTCACAGTGTACAGGATGGATAGGAAGAAGAGACTAGAGACAAAATGACCAGTGAGAAGGTTATTTTTAACTTGGGTGACATTGCTGGCACCATTCACCTAAATAGAGAGCCTAAAATCAGAACTGACTAGGGAGAATTATATCATTAGTACAGTTTTATCATTGTTTATATGTAAGCTTCATATGATGGTCCATTTAAAGCCATATATCCAATACTTAGCTAGACAAACACTGAATTTTAAGAAAGTCAGAGCTGAATATATAATATTGGTAATTATCTATATAAAGATGATTTTGTAAGCTGTGAGAATAGATGAGCTCTCTGAGGAAGAAAATATATAATAAAGAGAAGGCCACAATCTTGGGAAATGCATACAATTAGGGGATAAGAATAATGGGAAACAAGGTTAGTATTGCTTGGCCCAATTATGGAGACTAGTAAATACCAGGCCACAGAATTAAGTCTACTCAATAAGCAATAACAAACTATCATAGTTTCTCTAATAGGGGAAGTGAGGTTGGTGAAAGGGATGTTTTCAAAATATTCCTCTAGAATGTGGGGGTGGGGAAAGAGAGAAAGGTGGCAGTAATACCAGTGAGGAGGACATTACAATAATCCAAGGGTAATGAAGGCTAAGGTGAGGATGGTAATTGTAGGAATATAGATGTAAATTTCCCCTCCAAGGTTTCTATCCTGAGTGACTGAATCATGGTACTAATTATTCCACCATGGTAGGCATGAGGAAATAAAGTCTTTGTCCTCTAGGAGTTTATATTATACTGGAAACATCTACAGCAACACATAATTACAGAGGAATACAAAGTAAGCATCTGGAAACAAGTGTACGCAGATAAGTAAATACAAAAGACAGAGCAATATCTGGCAACAATGAATAAAGAGATAATAAAATACAAAATAACACCAAGTGGAGTTGGGGAGAACACTAATGTGAGGGCCAAAATTTGATATACAGAGGGTCATTTGGGTTACTCGCCTTAATATTGGGGTCCCGGAAATATGAGGGACCCTTTTAAATATTTCTCCCAGGCCAATAGGAAAGGAGCCTTTAAGCTTTAGTTCACAAAAGGATCAGGTTTTATTACTTGGGAATTAAACAACAAAGGTGAAACTAATAAAAATCAAAGATAAGGAAATAGGAAAATACAAATACAGATAGATATTCTTAACTCTAAACTTAGCCTATGCAATCCCAGGCCGTTTCCTATTAAGCTAGTTCAAAGGAATTGAGGGTTTTCTGTAATTAAACTCACCAAACAGCTGAACAGCCTGCCAGTCTAAGGTTGCTTGCGAGCTACCAGAACAGCAGTCACCACACTTAGAACAAACTAGCGTTCTGGAAGTGCCCTCCAACCTCCCTTCAGGGAGCATTCAATCTCTCCTCCCCCAAAAGGGGAGGTCCTTCAAAAGCTGCCTTTCTGAGCTCAGTAGCATATGTAACCTTGGGGTAACCTTGGGGTGGGCCAGGTGTGGCCCCTTCCAAATGAGTTAGCTAAAAATGGGAATATTAATCTTGATCACAAATAATTTTTACCACACTAATAACCAGAGGGATATGGAAAATGAGCATTTAAAACTTAAGTTGACTTGAATCTTGAAGGGAGCTGAGGATTGCAAAAGGCCAGGTAAACAGAGAGCCCTCAAGTGTGGGGAATGGAGGAAGAGCCTAAATGTTTACTTAGTGGGACTAAACTATTAAAGAATTTGAGGACAAAGTTTTACATTTATATCTTGAGCTAGAGTTCATAGCCTGAAGGCAGTGGTAGAAAATAAGATCAAAGGTACAGATTTGGGAGTCTTTGGGTAGAGGTGGTAGAAGTTTTCATTGTTGTTTATTGTTTGTCCTTTGTTCCCGAAGAGGACCAATGACATCAGGAAGGTGATATCATGACTTGCTGTGAATTGGATTTAAGTGAGGCACTGCTGTGAGCCATCTGGGTCCAGTGGCAAGATATAGATGAGGAAGACTTGAGATGGCCCCAAGATGGAATAGTGTTATGGAAGCCAAAGGAAAGGAGATATTCAAGTCAAAGTAGAAGGAGGGAAAAGACATTTGACTTAGGTAAAATAAAGTTACTGGAGAACTTAATTTTCTTTTTCTTTTCTTTTCTTTTTTTTTTTTTGTGGGGCAATGGGGGTTAAGTGACTTGCCCAGAGCCACACAGCTAGTAAGTGTTAAGTGTCTGAGGCTGGATTTGAACTCAGGTACTCCTGAATCCAGGGCCAGTGTTTTAACCACTGCACCATCTAGCTGCCCCTGGAGAACTTAATTTTGAGAGATCACAAATTCTTAGAGGGTTAATATATAAATCCTGGAAATAATTTCTTCCCCGTCTTTGGAAATTCCAATCATTATTCAAGCCTCTTTCAAACCCCACTTTCCTGATTCACTAGTAGTGCCAAACATGGAAGAAGCAGTAAATACTAAAATTGCTAGCCTTTGATATGTCTGTACAATGGTGCGATAAAGCCAGCCTCTGCTAGCTTAGGACAGCTTATTGTTAAATTTTTAGTGCAAGCATTTAGATTTCAAAACCTTGCTACAAATCAGGGCTTTATGTATTGCTTTGTTGATTGACTTAAGAAAGCAATGTAGAAAATGTTAATAAGGTAGATTAAATTTAAGAGTTTAAAATGTGTTCAATTTCTTTTTTTTTTCTGGAGAGGCTGTTGTTAAACATTTACCAGTACACTCCTGTGTCTATATCACTTGCTTTAAATTTAGTTATCTTCTTTGATTATATACTAGATTCTAAGTACATTAAAGAAAACCATCTCATATCTCTTAATACCTAGTAAGGTGGTGTTACCTGGTACATGGTAGTGATCAAGAAATAGTTAAGTTGAAGCATTTAGTAGAGCTCTTCTTTGAATATGGATTATGCCTTTCCTGGAAAGTCAGGTGTAAAGTGAAATTTTGGATGACCTCTAAAGTCCTTCTTAACACTAAATCTATGATACTATGATACAAGACCCAGTTTAGCATGACTCCTATTATTAAATTAGAAATGTATTTCTCGGGGCAGCTAGATGGCGCAGTGGATAAAGCACAGGCCCTGGATTCAGGAATACTTGAGTTCAAGTCCGGCCTCAGACACTTGACACTTACTAGCTGTGTGACCCTGGGCAAGTCACTTAACCCCCATTGCCCTGCCAAAAAAAACCCCAAACAAACATAAAAAAAAGAATGCAACAAGCTAGGGGCAGCTAGGTGGCACAGGAGATAGAGCACCAGCCCTGGATTCAGGAGGACCTGAGTTCAAATCCAGCCTCACTTAACACTTACTAGCTGTGTGACCCTGGGCAAGTCACTTAACACCAATTGCCTAAAAAAAAAAAAAAAAAGAATGCAACAAGCTTGTAAAAGAAATTTTAAAGACTATACACAATTTCATTATGAAAAAAATGGAAATCAGAAAATGATAGTTGAAGTATCAGTTGATTTCTTGGAAAGTAGGGACATGAAATCCTAATGGCTTCATCATTTTCCTATCTTCCCTACTTCATGATACCTTAAAAATGCTTATTTATCCACAATAATTGCACTTCCCTGTATTTCTTTCACTTACACTTAATAGCTTCTTCCCAGACATGTTTGGTTGCCAAAAAAAGATGTTCTGCTCAAATGCAGATTTTTTTTCATAGCATACTGAACCAAAAAAACACCAAACGCAGTATGTATCCTTAAATCGTATATAAAAATTTATGAAAAATCCATTAAAATGTCATATGGCTAAGTGAATATTCTTACTGGTTTCCATTGTAAGGATGGTAGACTGAATCTAACAAAATGTCGCTTGATGTCTTTTATTATTGTATTAAGCTTTTTCAAAATGATTTAACTCCTTCAGAGCCTTTTCTCCTCTTTCTCTATCACTTTTTTTTTTTTGGTGAGGCAATTGGAGTTAAGGGACTTGCCCAGGGTCACACAGCTAGTAAGTGTCAAGTGTCTGAGGCCGGATTTGAACTCAGGTACTCCTGAATCCAGGGCCAGTGCTTTATCCACTTCCACCTAGCCGACCCTCTATCACTCTTGATGCTGCAGAAGTCCAGTAGAATGTAAAGTCTTTGGGAGCAGGTGTTATTTCATTTTCTTCTTTGCATTCCCATCACCTTGCACATTCTAGGCTTCTATATACATTCTTGATCAATAGTTTTAGCAATAATAATAGCCGCTAGCATTGATATAGTGCTTTGAGGATTGCAATATGTCTTACATACAGTATCAGAGCCAACTTTATTGCTGTTTCAAAAGTAGAAAAATACTATTTTAATAGCCATGGTAGACTTTCTTTTGGAAAGAGCCTTTCACAGAGTCTCTTAATGTATGTGTTAAGGTTATATTAAACTGAGCACATATTTATTACATGAGTTTTATTAACACTTGACATCAATATCCAAAACAGATTCATAAAGTGCTTTATGGTTTACACAGCCCTTTCTTCACAATCTTGGGAGTAGACAGTGCCAATATTATCCCTATTTTATAAATTTTGAAGTTAACAAAGTAAGGATTAAAACCCAATTCTCCTGATTCCCAGTCCAGCAATCTGTCTGTCATGCCATATTGTCTTTCAAGGAATAATACTGAAGTTTGCTACTGATCTGTTTTGTCATACTAGATTGTATGGGGGAAGGGAAGGGAATAAGCATTTATATAGCGCCTACTACTGTCCGGTTCTGTGCTAAGCATTTTACAAACAGATCATTTGATCTAACTTCAACTTCAGTCCTTCCAAGTAATTGCTGTCATTATCCTCATTTTACAGTTTAGGAAACTAGGGCCAAAAAACAAAGGTTAAGTA
Source organism: Dromiciops gliroides (assembly GCF_019393635.1). Lineage (NCBI taxonomy): Eukaryota > Metazoa > Chordata > Mammalia > Microbiotheria > Microbiotheriidae > Dromiciops > Dromiciops gliroides. The sequence goes on along the minus strand of NC_057862.1, from coordinate 158,883,361 downwards.
AATCACCCAGGGTCACACAGCTAGTAAATGTACTTATTACACAGCACTCTCTTCACAACAATCCTTTGGAGTAGACAGTGTAAATATTATCCCCATTTTATAAATGTTGACGTTAACAGTCAAGGTCTGGATTGAAACGGAGGTCTCCTGATTACGAATCCACCCTTCCAGCTAGAATGGAAACGTAGGAGACCAGATTATGCAGACCTTTGAAAAACGTGAGATTTTTTTTTTTTAATTTGGTCGTGGAAGTAAGAGGGAGTCACTGGAGCTTATTGAACGACGGGTAATGTGGAAGATCAATTTGACAGCTGAGAGGATTGACTGGAGTGAGGAGAGACTTAAGGCAGGGCAAAATAGCAAAAAATAAAACCTTATAGAGTCTGCCTCCTGGAAGAAAAAGCTTCCCTACTGCCTTTTACCTGGAGAGTTGCATAATATCCAAGTGTTGACATTTTTGAAGAGAAAAATAACTTATCTTGCTTATTCGCAGGAAAATGCACCTAGCAAAGCGCTTGATAAATACTTCACTCCTGAGCAGTTTTTGTTTTGAAGTTTCAGTAGCTGATGGGAAAAAGAGCCCGGGATACGCACAATTCCGACTACTTTCTAAGGCCAACTGAGGTAGAAAGGTCCTGGAACCTTCCGCAGGCATTTGGAAGAAAGAGGTTCCGGTTTTGTTTTGTTTTTTGCTTCAGTCTCCCCAGGCAAGTTCATGAACTTAATGGCTTTAAAAGAGTGGCCAAAGCTGATGAGAAACAATCTCCTCTTGGCAGGCCGAGTGGCAAAGAAGAGCCGAACTCGCCAAACCGCAGTGACTAGAGGAATTACGGGGAATGCTTTTTTTTTTTAATTTGGGGCCTGAATGAACCCGAATTCTTGGGGACCAGCAGCCTCTCGGAACTCTGACGCTTCACCGGAGAGGTCCTTTACGCGGTGGGTCAGCACTGAGCCCAAGTCTTCTTCACGTGCGAAAGAGAGGAAGAACCGAGGGTAGTAGCGGTGATGCTGGCGGGTTGGGCTGCGGATCCATCTCTCCCAAGTCCCTTCCCCAGCATCAGTGGCGTGGACAGCCTACAACGGGCGACCGTGTTCTCTTCTCCAGCCCCAGAACCTCCTCCTTGCCAGCCGTGCGCCACCAAAACGCCGGCTCGAGCCAAACGCCGCCTGGTCTGCCCCGTGTCAGTAACTTAGCTCCACAAAAAGAAAAAAAAGAAGCAACGGGGTGTGAGGGGACGAGCAGCCGCGTCCTCTCTGCGCAAGCCCGGCCGTCCTCTGGTTCAACTTCCTGCAGAAGATGTTTTCCTACTCCCGCACCCGCAGGACTCCCAGCGACGACGCTAACCCCCAGGGCACTGACGGGCGCGCCCACAGCCCGCCCCCTCCACTCTCAGTAGAGGGTGGAGCGATACTTGCCTAATTCCTTCGTAAGGGACGCGGGGGCGCGCCCGTAAGAGCTCAGGGCGGTGCTTTTGGGGTTGTATCTTCTTCTCCCTCTCTTCTCACACTTTTTGAACCCGCCCCCTAGCCCGCTGCCCTATCACCGGGCGCGCTGCCACGAAGAGGCGCGCCGGAACCAGCCGGCACGAGGGCAGAACCGGACTGGAAGGGAGGGTACCGAGGGACCCCCCCCCTCCCCTCCTCCCCCTCCCCCGCGCGCGCGCTCCCGCCTCTACTCCCCCGTGACGTCCCGAGCTGAGGCGCTATAGCTGTCTGTACCGCTGTCATGGCGTCTACGCCTCTCTCTGAAGAGAAGCGGGCAAGCTCTAGATAGAGTCAGGGGCTGGCGGCTCGGCATGGAGAACAACCCCGAGAGCCGACAGCCGCTAGGACAGGGGGCGGAGGCGGTCGCTGCGCCGGCAGCAGGGACGGCTTTTCTCGAGGGAGGGGCAGATGAAAACAAGATCGGCACCGGGTACAACCCTGAAGCGAAGCCGTCTGCAGAACCGAGCAGCGCCCGCGATGGGCAGGGGGCAGCGGCCGGCCCCGGGAGCCGCCCGCAAGCGCATTCTCCCGGGGTCACCGTTGCGGACCCCGGCCCCGGTGTTTCCCACCCGGGCTCGGAGCAGAAGCACACCCGAGAGAGCTCCACGGCCTCGGAGGCTCCGAGAGGGCAGCACAAGGTGACCGCTGCCTCCGAGAAAACCGAGGCCGGAGGAGGAGCGGCTCCCGCGGGGACGTGTCCGCCGGCGGCCAGGGATGCCGGCGGCGGCCTGAGCAGCAGTAGCAGCCCCAGCAGCAGCAGCAGCAGCCCCAGCAGCAGCAGCGTCCCGAGCCCTCCGGGGGAATCTCCGAGCCTGGATTCCCTGGAGTCGTTCTCTAATCTACATTCTTGTCCCAGCAGCTCGGAATTCTGCAGTGAGGATGGGCCCGAGCCCAAGGGCCCGGAGGAGATCGCATCGGGCGGAGCTGCCCCTCTCTGTAAGGAGGAGGGAGAGGCCGCTCAGGTGTTGGCGGCCTCCAAAGAGCGCTTCCCGGGACAATCTGTATATCACATCAAGTGGATCCAGTGGAAGGAAGAGAACACGCCCATTATCACCCAGAACGAAAACGGACCCTGCCCTTTGCTGGCCATCCTCAATGTATTGTTCCTGGCGTGGAAGGTACATCCCGCAGCCTTTCTATTCCCAGCAGCTTTTAAGGAAGGAAAGGTGGGGAGGAAGAAAGGAGCCCCAGGGTCAGCAGATACCTTCCTTCTTTTTTTTTCCCCTACTCACTTTTCCCCTTTTCATATTACATGAAACCTACTCGGGGACTCTTCTGTTGAAGGAATATTCTCAGATGAATATCAAGTGTTGTCCTCCTGACTCCGTCTCGTAATATTTTAATATTAGTTCAGGTTTTTTTTGGTCCATGTTTTTGGTGCAGCTGTTACCTAGTAGCTAAGTATCTTAAACTTACCTCTCCCCTTCACCCCCCCAAAAAAGCAAAAAATTTACATCTTCCTACTCCATGCCTGTTTATGAACCTTATATGTAATTTTTTTTAAGTGTAGTACCATTGAGAAAAGTAAGCTATAGGTACCACTATCAATCTTTGCTATTGTTTTTGACCAAGTTTTAAACCTCTGGTCATTCTAAAGATCCTTGACTATGGGATAGAGAAGACCCTCGCACATTTTTCCATTTAAGGAAAAGTATTGGTCTTGAACACAAAGAGTACTGTAGTTTCTTTCATTTCTCTATGCAAAGCCTGCGTTCTTGTTGCTTTTTACTAGCCTTATTTCTTGCCCCATTGACTTTGCATGTTTTTTTATTATAATTTTGCTATATATTTACTATTTTATACGTTGCCATATGTACTACTATGTATTGCTATTTATACATTACACATTATTATCAGCAGTGATATATTCCAATGCCCAAGGGGTTATATAGTGAGGCCAAAAAAATCCAGAACGGAGAGAGAAAAATATTAAGATATGATAGGAGACTGCAATATAAATACCATAATAGCTTGTAGTTTTGCAAGAAGTCAAAATAATTTAACTGTTTTAAGTAGATCATATTAATGTAAGCATGTATGAGATGTTTACAGTACAGTAAAACCTCACTAACCTGGGCCAACTTAGGTTGTAGATCGTGTAAAAATCAACCCTATGGTTACTTCTTTAGGGATGATACAGAAGAAGTAGCAAACAGTGCCTGCCCTTGATGAACTTATCATCAATTTGAACACACACACAATTTATTTTATTAGAACAACTAGAGAAAACAGGACAGGACAGGAAATAGTGCTAGATTCTGTGGTACAGGCTACAAATGCCAGATGAATTCTGAGAAGTGAAAGGTCATTGTGGATTAGAGTAGACCGGGACTGCTTGGCAGAACAACTGGGTTTGAGTTGTGTCCTGAATGGAAGCATAGAATTTGAGTTGTCTGGGATGGGAAAACTTCAGGTGGAAGGAACAGCATAAATAAAAGTTTAAAAGCCAAAATGACTTGGAGGGGGTGGGGTTTTACTTGTATATATATGTATGTATGCATATATATGTACATATATAATTTTTGGTAGAATTAGAGGAGTCAATACCAGTTTTAGAGTAGAAGGTTCATGTTTGTCAACAGTAAAAGGTTGAAGAAGTAAAATGGACACAGTTGATGGAGACCTTGGATATAACAAAGCTAAGGAGTTTTTAATCCAGGAGTCTTTTGAGGAGTTACTTACTTTTTGTAAAAGGAAGGTCATTGTAGATTCTAGAGTTGGGATGGAACCTGGAAACTGTTTTAGAAATATTAATCTGATGGTTATGTACAAATTGGATTGGAGGGTGCAAAGTTTCAAAGCAGGCCAAATCAATTAGGAGGAGACTGTTGCAGTATTCCAAATATCAGAGAATGTTAGATTAGTTCAGCAATGTTTATTAAGTTCTCACTATGTGCAAGACTGGGGATACGAAGACAAAAATGAACAAGGAACATGTTCTGCCGGGTGATAAAACATAATACAAAACATAAGCAAATAGGAAGTAATTTCAAGAGGGACAGTGTTAACAAATGGGCTGTGGGGGTAAGGGGGTCAGAAAAAAGCCCTCATGTAAGGGATGTCCTTTGAAGGAAGCTAGGGATTTTATGAGAAAGGTGAGAAGACTGGGTGGAGGTGGAGGATCAGCAGAGAGGAGGATTCAACATAATATTGTTCTCTTCAAGAATTTCAAAGGCTATCACTTGGAAGTAGGAGAGAATACATTACAGAAATGAAGGAAACGGTAGCCAAGAAATGGAATGTAATTTATAGAGAAGGGTTAGTAGGCTAGTGTGACTGGAGCATAGATCATGTGAAAATGAAATAAGACTAGAAATGGTAAATGGGAGTCAGATTGTGGAGAGCTTTAATTGCCAAACAGCTTTAATTGCTTATCATACAAGCATGGGTATTTATCATACAAGCAATAGGAGACGTTTAAATTTTTTTTAAGTTCTTATTGATGTTATTTCCCATTATTTCTTCCAGTACACCTACCTCCACCTCTCCCAGAGAGCCATCCTATATAACAAATATTATTTTTGGTTTTTGGTTTTTTTTGTGGGGCAGTGAGGGTTAAGTGACTTGCCCAGGATCACACAGCTAGTAAGTGTCAAGTGTCTGAGGTCAGATTTAAACTCAGGTCCTCCTGAGTCCAGGGCTGGTGCTTTATCCACTGCACCACCTAGCTGCTCCCAAATATTATTTTTAAGAGAAAAAATAAAAAGGAAAAAATCAGTATAACTGGTCAAAAAAAGTGAAAATATGTGCAGTTGGACAACACTTTGGGACCTCCCACCTTTGCCAAGGGGTGGAATGGCAGTGTTTTCTTATATCTATTCATTCTAGCAATGTTTATTCTTTTTAATTTTGCAACATTCACCTTTTTAGGTAATTCTTTATATTTATACTGTTGTAGTTATTGTGTATATTGTTTTCTTGACTCTGCATCATTTCATGTAGATTTTTCCATGCTTTTCTGTATTCCTCACATTCATCAGTTCTTTAGAGCATAGTAATATTCCATTCATTTATGTACCACATTTTGTTTAGCCATTCCCTAATTGAGGGGAATGTACTTTGTTTCTAAGTTATCTCTATCACAAAAAGGTCTGCTATGTATATTTTGGTTTCTATGAGGACTTTCTTCTTATCAATGACTTTTTGGGGGTATAAGCTCAAAAGTGGAATCTCTGAGTCTCAGGGTAATGATATTTTAGTTACTTTGTTTGCAGAATTTCAGATTGCTTTCCAGAATGGTTGTACCAACCATGCATTACTTTGCCTATCTCCTCACAATCCTTTCCAGCATCGACTATTAACTTATTTGTAATCTTTGCTGATTTGCTATGTGTGAGGTGAAACCTCTGAGTTGTGATTTGAATTTCTTCTTGATTGGGAACATTCTTTCAATAGCTTACAATTCTTTTGAGAACTTTCATAGACTTTCATGTCAAAGACTTTGAGAATTGTCACTTTTTTGTGTCCACAACCACCTCCAAAGTGGATAGAGTGAGGAAAACTTCTCTTCATATCCAGACACTACCCATGTGACCCTGGGCAAGTCACTTAACCCCATTTGCCTCAGTTTCCTCATCTATAAAATGAGCTAGAGAAGAAAATTGCAAATCATTCCAGTATCTTTTCCAAGAAAATCCCAAAAGGGGTCATGAAGAGTTGGTTGTCACTGAAAAACGAATAAATAACAAATTAGAGAAATTTAATACAAATATTTTCCTTGTTTTTTCCCATTTTCCCTGATTCCTTTCTTATTCTAGATGCAATGCTTTTGTGCAGAAGCTTTTCAATTTCATGTAGTCAAAGTTACTTATTTTATCTTCTGTAATTGCTTTCATCCCTTATGAGGTCAAGACTGCATCTGCCCATAACTGTGAAAGGTATATAATCTGTTACTCTTCTGGTTTTTGTATTATGATCTTTAACATTAAAGTCATTTATCAATTTATACTGTATCATGGAATATTAGATTGAAGTATTGGAGTAATCTTAAAATTCAGACTACTTTACAGTTTTCCTAGCAGGTGTTTTTTTTTTAATCAGAGGGCGTTCTTTCCTAAGTGATGTATGTTTTCCACTTTACTGAACCCCAAGTTAATTGAGTTCTTTTGTTTCTGATTCTCTAGTCTAATCCATTGAGCTACTTCTCTACTTTTTAAGCAATACCAAATGATTTGGATAACTACTGCTGCTTTAAAATATGGTTTGAGGTCAATAAGTGTTCCTCCTTCATCTCTACCTCATTTCATCATTTTCTTTGCTGTTCTAGATCTCTTATTTATCCAAATGAATTATTTTATCTTTCTATCAAGTATTCCTTTGATAACTTGCTTGGCATTGCATTAAAGTGTAAATTAACTTGATAGTATTGTCGTTTTTATTTTATTGGTATAGCCCACTTGAGCACTAAATATTCCTTTGCCTATTTGAGTTATTTTTTTAAGGAGCATTTCATAATTAATATATATAAATATTTTGTGTTTTGATATCTTGATCCCAAGCTATTTTATATATTTTATAGCTATTTGGAATGAGATTTCACTTTTAGTCATTACCTTGTGGCTTTTGTTTTTTTAAATATCCTGCAATTTTACTGAAACAATTGTCATTATCTTCGCTGATTCCCTGGGATTTTAAAAAGTAAACCATATCAGCAAATAGGGATAGATTCTTCTCCTTTTTACCTATCTTTACAACTTTAATTTCTTTCTACTGTCTTATTGCTATTGCTAGTGTTTTACAGTTGCTTAAAAGAATAGTGAGGGGAATGAGCATCCTTGATTTACTCCTTGATTTATTGGGAATTGTTGGAAATATTTGAGTAGGAAGGTGACATGATTATATTTATATTTTAGGAATATCAGTTTGGCATTTGTATGAAAAATGGGTGAATCTGGGGAGAGACAGAAGACCCAGAGGCCAATTAAGAAGCTATTTTTAGAATCCAGGTGAGAGGTATAGAGGCCCTAAATTAGCAGTCTGTAGTTTATGCTAGGGTAGTGAGTGACTCATAGAACAAAAAACTAGGGACCTGTAGTATCTGGTATTACATACCAAGGTTGTTGTTGTTGTTCATCCTTCATTTTTTAAGAGGAACAACGACATCAGAGTTAGATCTTTACATGCTCATAAATTGAAGTGAGGCAGAACTGCAAAAAATCCTCACTCTGTCCTCCAGAGTCCTTGAAGGCTGGTCTGTCACTTGAGTTCAGGAGTTCTGAGTATCACTAGGACTGAAGCTGATCATTGTCCACACTAAGTCTGCTACCAATATTGTATAGTGAGCCCCAAAATGGGATGGGTGCGGAGCAGGTGACTAACTTTCCTAATGAGGAGCAGGTTGGAAATAGAGCTGATCAAAGCTTCAGTGCCAATCAGCAGTAGGATCCAGCAGGTGAGTAGAAGCTGCAGTTCCTGCCTGGGCAAAATAGGGAGACTCAGTTTTGAAAGAAAAGAAGGTCCCAGTCTGGGATACAGTTCAACAAATAGAACTTAGTGTGGGTAGAGAAGAGGAAGGAGAAGAAATAATTACTTTGTCTTCAGGACTTCAAAACTTGTAAAACAGTATTATTAAGATACAACAGCAAGGGGCAGTTAGGTGGCGAAGTGGATAAAGCACCAGCCCTGGATTCAGGAGGACCTGAGTTCAAATCTGCCTTCAGACACTTGACACTAGTTGTGTGACCCTGGGCAAGTCACTTAACCCTCATTGCCCCACGCAAAAAACAACAACAAAAAAAGATACAACAGCAATAGAGAAGCTTGAATATTTTTTTCCCTTTTTTACTTTGTACCTCTTTTTGTAGGGAGGGAGAAGGAAATATTTTGAAATGAAGATGACATAAAAACAAGTGAAATCAATTAAAAAATCTTTTTAAAGCGATGGAGAAGGGAGGGAAAAATGAATTCCATTTTTGCCATGTTAAATTTTAAAGAGATTGCAGATTTTTTTCACATGTAAATGTAGATTTGGGGGTTATGTGATGATCTACTTTGGGGGTCATCAGGATAGAAGTGGTAAATCACTGGAGTTGATGGCCACCCTCTATAAATACTTAGTGTCTCTTCTGCCCAAGTTACTCTTAGGTGTGGGGCTATAACATCATATAAAATTGAATAAGATCCCAAGGAGCTAAACATTCCAGTGTCAGTAGTGCTAATCCAGAGGTATTCATATTTTAAACAGTTTCATTTTATACAATATCTTTTTTTTTTTTTTTTTGCAGAGCAATGAGGGTTAAGTGACTTGCCCAGGGTCACACAACTAGTGTCAATATCTTAAACTTTGTGAAGCACTTTACTCACCTTGTCTCTTTTGATCCATGGGAGGTAGTTGTTATTGTTATCCCCATTTTACAGATGAAGAAGCTAAATTTAAATAAAGTGTTTTGTCCGGTCGTATACCTGATATGTGTCTGAGACAGGACTTATTTCAGGTAGGTCTTTATGACTCCCAAATCTGGGACTTTATCTGCTCTGCTGCTTCTAGATGATTAATGGTATCTGGATTCAGAAGAGCTAGAGATTACCAAGAGCTATGGTACAACTGGGAAAACCCCCACAGAGGTGGTAGGACTTAGCTAGGTCTTGAAGGAAAAGTGAGATTTAAAAAGAAGAGGAGAAGGCATTCTAGGTATGGAAATGTGATTTGCAAAGCCTTGGAGCTGGGAATGAGCATGGCATATTTTGGGGAACATTGAGTAGAACAAGGTGAAAAATATGTTTTCATTGTAGAATAGTGGGAGATAAAGCAAAAAAGAGAATTGGGGTTAGGTTATTGAGACATGTGAAAGCTAGGAGAGTTGAGAGGTCAGTCACTAATAAGGAATCATTCTAAATTTATGATATGAGGTATTTCAGAAAACAATTTGCAGCAGTATATATGACAGACTAAAGGGAAGAAAACATAGTAAGGGAAACCTGTGTTGTGGTGTAAAAAGTACTGGATTTGGAATCAGAGGACCTGAACTTGAGCTGTTGCTCTGCCACTTAATATTTGTATGACTTTAGGAAAAATCCTCATCTTGAAAATGAGGTAGCTGAACCAGATGTGTTCTACAAGATGTCTCCTAGCTCCAAAACTATGTGACCACTGAAACAGGAGAGAGCCTGAATCAATATTGGAAACCATATGGGAGAGGAATATGAGAAACATTTTTTAGTTTAAAAAATACATTTTAATCTGATGCCTTTTGTCTTGACATCATAGTCATTCCCCCCAACCTTCTTGAACTCTCCTCTTTGGAACAGCAAATGTAGTTAAGCAAAGAATCCAGTTACAGAGAACATGTCTAGTAGATATCGTATATACTGTCAGACATGCTCTCTGTATTCTCACTACTGTGAGAAACATTTTGAAGGACAAACTGACATAAATGAATTAAAAGAATATAAGGAACCAGAAAGGGTGAGTTGAGTTGTGAAGCCTGGATGACAAGAATAGTGGATGGTGCCTTGATCAAGAGAGTGACATTGTAATGAGGAATGATGATGAAACTGGTTTGGGAAATGTTGAGGTTGGGCAAAATTGGGCCATGCAGATGAAAATATCTGGGTGGTAGAGGTAATACAGATTCAAACACAAGTAAGGCAGAACTGGAAAGAAAAAGGTTTAGAAGTCATCTGTGTAGGTTGTGTGAGAAGAGGTTAGTTTTCCAGGGGAGAGAAAGAAGGGACCAAGGACTGAGATTTGAGGAAAATTCCAAGAGTTGGAAAGAAACCAATAAAAACTCTCAGAGAGGCATATGGAAAGCTGAAATAGTGAAGAAATCACAGAAATAAACAAGAGAGTTTCAAGGAAGGAGTGTAACAATTGTAACAAAAATGGAACCTGGACAGTCTGAAAGATTAAAATTCTTTCTTCCTTTCTTTCTTCCTTTTTTCCTTTCTTTCCTTTCTTTCGTGAGGCAATTGGAAGTGACTTGCCCAGGGTCACACAGGGTCTGAGGGTCTGTCAAGGGTCTGAGGCTGGATTTGAGCTCAGGTCCTACTGAATCCAGGGCCGGTGCTCTATCCACTGCACCACCTAGCTGCCCTAAGATTAAAATTTCTTAAGAGAAGTGTAAACAGGACCCTTTAAGAGTCAAGAAAAGCTAGGATCCAGAGCCTACAAAGGCCTATCTTCCTCTTAGCCTACATAAAAAAGAATGAGAGGATTAATAGAGAAAGATATGGTTATGGGGAGGTAATAGAGGAAGCAGGGGAAATTTATGCTGCATAGTATGTTTTGACACACTAAAATTTTAACTCATCAGAAACTGAATATTTTTGTTCTGGAGAGAGAAGTTTAAAGAAAAAAGTCTGGCACAACTTCACAGATTATACACCAAGGATTCTGTGAAGGATGTGTTAAAATGCTCAGCAGTAATCAGTTTTAAAATACAAGTACAGTGAATCAGGTCTGCATGGTTTTGAGGCCTTCCCCAGCAGTTATTTGGGATCTAGAAACATGAGCAGGGAAGCTAGACATGAGAATTAAATAAAATATAAGTTTGGAAATGGGCAGAAATGGAAAATCAGTTAGGCAAGGGAGTCCATCTGTGGCAGTGGTCAGCAACTTTTTAAAAAAGGAAGTGCCATTTGTTATAATATTCTTAGAATATGATGTTGTGCTGATAATATCTAAGGATAGTGTCTAAGATAGCGGATGATATCTAAGGAAAAGAAGACCAAGCAGAAGCTTTCTGCTTTGGGCAGTAGTGGATGTAGGAGTTAAAACCATAGGGGAAGCATGAGAGCTCTAGCCTAAACTTTACTCATATTATTTAAAGCATCTACAGTGATATAAATCAAGACACAAGAACAAACTAAAATAAATTTTTTTGCTAAAAACCAAAGATATGTAATTAAATAACATGTAAATATGTACTAAGTTTTATTACTGCTAAAGCATGACCATTGGGACCTAGGGTACAGGAGAAGTTGGATGTAACCATGAGAAAAGAAACAGTCTGAAAAAAAACGAAAGAATTTGAGTACTGAAAGTGGTACATGGAGGGCAGCTAGGTGGCTCAGTGGATAAAGGCTCCTGGATTCAGGAGGACCTGAGTTCAAATGTGGCCTCAGACACTTGATACTTATTAGCTATATGACCCTAGGCAAGTTACTTAACCCTCATTGCACCCCCACCCCAAAAGAAAGAAAGTGGTATGTGGGTCAAGGTGAAATATAATAGGTAAGATTGCTTATGATCAGAGATTCTGAATATTGAGCTGGAAATTTGGGCAGTGAAACAGTATCTTGAGATTAAAAGGTCCAGCATATAATTCTTATGATTTGAGGCCATGCAGTCTCTTACTGATAATTGTACTGTACTCAAGCAACACTGCAAAATTGAAATCTAAATTAAATTGCTACTTTAACTGGCACCAGGTCAACTCACATATTAATAGGTTGTATTTTCTGGGATATTTTGGCAATAATTTAAAGTACATCTGATGTTTTATCTTCATGTTTATCTCATGTTCTCAATTTCTTTTTTAAGAAAGAAAACAATTTTAGGGTGTTTTGAACCCATATAAAGTGTCTATGTGTGTGTATATGTCTTTGCTTTAAAAACTACTAAATTCATCTCGTGTTACTAAGATCGACAAATCAGATAATTTCAGCAAACATTTCTTGAGGTCTTGCTAATATGCAAAGCACTGCCTAGAAAAGAGATACAAATAAAATTTTTAAAAAGATGCTACTCTGCAATCTAATGTGGAAAATAAAATGCATGTAACTCTAATGCAAATTACAATTATAGCAAGTGGATAAGAGAGGTACAAAGTGCTGAGAGAATGCAGAAAAAAGGAGGTCACTTCGTGCTGGGGGAATTGGAAACGTTTCATGAAAAAGAGAACATTTGAGCTGGGTCCTGGATGATGAGTAGAAAGGATAAAATGTATTACAGGCATAGGGAGTAGCATAACCAAAGGCACCAAAGCAAGAAAAAATGGAAATCTTCTAAGAATTGACCACTAAATCCAGTTTGAGACATTAATTATTTGAAGAGAGTAGTGTAACACAAGATTTTAAAAAAGTAAGTGCTTACAAATTGTAGGGGACCCTTATGCCATAATAAGGAGTTAAAACTATTCAGTTGATGATAGGGAACCATTGAAAGATCTCTAAGTGTGTTTAGGAATGTTGGGTATTGGTGCAAAGGGACTAATCTCTTTGAGAGTTGGGATTATTTAATGTTTCTGTACTATCAATACTTGACACAGTGGCTGGTATAATAGGCACTTAACACATGCTTGTTGATTGATTTGCTGGAGATAAAAGAAATTTCAATCTGGGAGTGGGAGTGGAAGCAGTTATGAGAGACTTTATGGGAATAGAATTAACTAGAGTTGGTGCCTGGATGATAGGGATAAAGGAGGAAAAATCAACACTAACCCTCAAGTTTTTGAGCCAAAGGTGATTGAGAATAATTGCCCCATTAACAAAGATAATGATTTTTTTCAGTTTTCTGGAGGAAGAGCAGGTCTTAGAAGAAATAAAGAGTAGGGCATGTTGGTTTGGGGTGCTGGAAAGACAATTAGGTGGCAACATCCAATAAGCATTTGGAAATTAAAACTGAGAAGAAAGTATTCATTTGGAGATAGAGATGTAAGAATTATGTTGATCATGGGAGTAATAGACATGACCAAAGGAAAGAGTATAGACAGAGAAGAGGATTGAGAGAATTGGTAAATGTTCACATTTAGAGTGGAGGAGGGAGATAGAATCAGAGGAAGGGACAGAGAGGATTCATTCAAAGAAATAGGAAGAACAACCTATCAATCACTAAGTATTTATTAAGCCCCTAATATGTGACAAGCACTGCTTGGCATTGGGGGTACAAGTACCAAATCCTTCTCACAAAGAGCTTACATTATTTTTTATTAGCACACAATTTAAAACATAAAATAAAAATAATGTAATCTACATGGATACTTATAATTTATAAAACAACCATAATAATAAAATTAATGTGTTGATTGGACTCGTATTTTGGTACTCTTTTAAAAAAAAGGTGTCTTTGAAGACAATGCTACTCATAATTTTTTTTAAACTACCTAGATTTTCCCCCTTTATTAATCTATCCCTCCTACTATCCTAACATCCCACCCCATTAAGCACTTTAAAAAACCTGAAGACTAAAAATAAAGCCCCAGGTGCATACATGCAGTCTGGCAAATAAATTCCTACATTGGGCATTGTTGAAAGTGTATATCTTGGGGCAGCTAGGTGGCGCAGTGGATAGAGCACCGGCCCTGGAGTCAGGAGTACCTGAGTTCAATTCCGGCCTCAGACACTTAACACTTACTAGCTGTGTGACCCTGGGCAAGTCACTTAACCCCAATTGCCTCACCAAAAAAAAAAAAAAAAAGAAAATGTATATCTTTATGAATTTTAAGTTCATCTCTTCTCTTGAGGTGAATGGAATGTTTCATTTTCATTCCCTTGTTCTTTTGCTGTTCAGAATTCTTCTTTCAAAGTTGTTTTACTCTATAATGTTATCTTTGTATAGATTGTTCCCTGATTTTGCTCATTTCACTCCCATATCAGTTCTTAGGGACTTCACAGTTTCCTCTGAAACTGTCTATCTTTTTGGGGTGTGGGGGGGATAGGATAATGAGGGTTAAGTGACTTGTCCAGGGTCACACAGCTAGTGAGTGTCAAGTGTCTGAGGCCACATTTGAACTCAGGTCCTCCTGAATCCAGGGCTGGTGCTCTATCCACTGTGCCACCTAGCTGTCCCCTATCTTATTTCTTATGTCACAATAATGCTCCATTGCATTTTTTAGACCATATTTGTTTAACCATTCCCCAGCGGAACACTTCCTTAAGTTTCCAAAGTTTAGCTCCCATGAAAAGAGCTACTATTAATATTTTATACACATAAGTTTTCTTCTCCTCCTTCTACTTTTCTTCTGGTTTCTTTGAAAGTAAAGTCCTAGTAATGATACTGCTAGATCAGAGTATGCACAATTTAGTAACTTTGGGTGGAGGCGGGGCGCATAGTTCCAAACTAGTTTCCAGAATGGCTGAAGCAGTTCACAATTGCAAAAGTGCAACTACTGTCCCTCTTTTTCCACAGTCCCTTCAGTATTTGCCATTTTCCACTTTTGTCATCTTTGGTAGTCTCATAAATATGAGGTAGAACATCAAGGTTGCTTTAATTTGCATTTCTCTAATTAAAGGAGTAATTTTAAACATTTTTTCATGATTGTTGCTAGCTTGGATTTCTTCCTTTGAAAACTTCCTGTTTATAGCTTTTAACTATTTTTCTATTGGAGAATGACTCTTAATCTTACAAATTTGAATCAGGTCCTTATATGGCTTAGAAGTGAGACCTTTATCAGATAAAATTGCTGCAAAGTTTTTGTTTTTTCTAGTTATCTGTTAGGAAAGCTTAAATTTTTTAAAATTCTGTTTTATTTTCAGGTCCATATTCTCTGCTTACTGCTTTCACCCATTAAGAAAGCAAGAAAAACAAAACCTGTATAGACATGTGTAGTCAAATAAAGCAGATTTCCCCATTGGATATATATATATATATTTTTTAAAGGTATTTCTCAATTTGCATGCACTTTGAGTTCATCACCTCTCTATATGAAGTTGGGTAGCATATTTCATCATGCATTCTGAAATTGTGGTTAGTCATTGTGTTGATCAGAATTCTTAAGTCTTTCAAGGTGGTTTGTCTTGACAATATTATTTTTATTGTATAAATTGTTTTGCTCACTTCCCTTTACATAAGTTCATACAAGTCTTCTCATGTTTCTTTGAAATCATCGTCTTTCTCATTTTCACACTGGTATCCCATCACATTCAAATGCTATGACTTTGTTTATCCATTTTCCAATTGATGGGCATTTCCTCAGTTTCAAGTTCTTTGCAACCACAAAAAGAAGCTTACATTCTAATCAGAGAAACAAGTTCATGTAAAAATGTAGATATCATAAATACTATAAAATAACCATAATAATGATATTAATGTGTTGGATTTGGATTTTGGTACTATTTTTTAAAAATACAATTTCAATGAAAGGTAATTTGGGAGGGAGGAAGCCAGCAGTTGGAGGAATCAGAAAAGGCTTTGTGCAGAAGACGCTGCTTGAACTGTATCTTTTTTTTTTTTTTAGGGCAATGAGGGTTAAGTGACTTGCCCAGGGTCATACAGCTGGTAAGTGTTAAGTGTCTGAGGTCGGATTTGAACTCAGGTACTCCTGAATCCAGGGCCAGTGCTTTATCCACTGTGCCACCTAGCTGCCCCTGAACTGTATCTTAAAGTAAAAGAGATACTGAGGTGGAGGCAAGAAGGGAGGACATTCCAGACATGAGACAATCCAGTGTAAAGGCACAGTGAAAGGAGACAGAGTGGATGTAAGGAACGGAGAAAAGTAAAGGTTCTAGCCTAGGTCCTCTGCTCGTCTCTTTTATACTCTTTCTCCTTTGGGAACCTCATAACTTCATAAAGGTTTAACTATCATTTCCATTCAGATGGCCCCCAAATCTATTCATCCAGCCTCAGTCTTTCCCCTAAGCTTTTCTCCATCACTTATTACATATTGAATATTTCAAAATGGATGTCCAAGAGATATCTCAAACTCAGTAGGTCTATTTCATTTGAATACAGTATCATCTTTCCAGACTCCTAGATTCATAAGCTTGACCTTATTTTCTACTTCTCACTCTTCCTCAATCTACCTATCCATTCAGTTGCTAAATCTTGCTATTTCTGCCTCCCACAGATAGGGAGTGTGATGTAGATGATGAGCCATCAAAGGAGACTGAAAAGGTTTAGGTAAGAGTTAAATCGAGGGTATCTTGAGAGGAAAGAGTATTCCTAAGGACAGGGTAGTTAACATTATCAAATGCAGGAGATTGGAGAACTGCGAAAAGACCTTCAGATTTGGCAATTTAGAGATCATTGGTAACCTTGGAAAGCAATTTCAGTTGAGTGGTGAGGTAAGAAGCCAGATTACAAAGTATTGAGGAGTAAGTTAGAGGATAGGAAGTATAAGCAATGAATGTAGTCAGCTCTTTCACGGGGTTTGGCTGAGAAATATAGAAATGGGGATGGGAGCAGAGGAAAAGGAGGGATGGCTAAGTGCCATGTTATAGAGAGGTCAAGTAATCTAAAGACTAAAAGTACACCATGGAATTGATGATGATTATGGTCATAGCCCATTACCACACATTGGTGATCTTTAAGAGCAGTTTTAGTAGTAGTCTTCCAGCGCAGTCAGGAGACCAGCAGAGCAGGAAAAAGATCCCACTTCCGTTCTCTCCTTGCCTTTTAAGCTCGCACCCCGGAAGTCGAGTGCATAGCTCATGCTGTTGGTCTCCTCCCCAAAAGGGTGGTCCTTAAAAAAACTGGCGTCTCTCCATTATCGCTAACCAACTGTTAAAACTTTTTACCACAATAGCATTTGACACTGTTGATCACTCTCTCCTTTCTGGGTTTTTATAACATTGCTCTCTTGGTTTTATTGTTCGTCTAACTACTCTTTCTCATATTTCTTTGATGGATCACCAACCTAACTCTGGGTGTACTGCATGGTTCTGTCCGGGGGCCCTCTTTTCTTTTTTCCTCTTTGCTTACAGTCTTAGTGGCCTCATTAGCTCCCAAGTATTTAATTATCATCTTCACACAAATGACTCCTAGACCTATATTTCTAACTCTAGTCCCTTTCCAGAGGTCCAGGTCCAAATTACCAACTACTTATCTTATTTCTAGGTTCAAATTCAGATTTCTCATTTGGCATTTAAAGGCATTCACAATTTATCTCCAACCTGCCTTTCCGGGTTTATTATACATTACTTTCCTTCCTTTGCTGTTCCTTATAAAGAACATTGCATCCCTGGCCTGTGTGACTTTGTGCAGACTGACTCCCAGGAATGTACTTCTATCTTACTGCCAACACTTAGAATCCATGGTTTATTTCAAGGATCAGTTAGTACACCCTGCATCTTGATCCTTAGTTGCTAAGATCTCCTCACCTGAAATTATCTTGTCTTTAAATCTTGAATATTTTGCCAATATGTAGCCATAGTATTTCCCCTAATACTGTGGAATGTGAGCCTTAAAGGAAGCTGCTGTTTCATTTTTGTCTTTCATTCATTGGCACCTAGCATAATGTATAGGAAGTAGCAAGTAGTAGGTACCTAGTAAATGCTAGTTGATTTATCCAAACAATTATTTGGTTCTGTCAGTTTCTCCTGTAAAAATATCTTTTCTTTCTTCATATTCCCACTAGTACCAACCACTATCATTTAAGAATAATACAAGTTGGGGGCAGCTAGGTGGCACAGTGAATCTTAAAGCACCAGCCCTGGATTCAGGAGGACCTGAGTTCAAATCCAACCTCACTAGCTGTGTGACCCTGGGCAAGTCACTTAACCCCCATTGCCCCGCCCAAAAAACAAACAAAAAAAGAATAATACAAGTTGATCTTGTAAAAACAACCAAAAAACCCCCTTTAACTAGCTCCTACAGTCTTTGCCACAAAATTTAGCAAATTATAATGGCCTCTCTGATCTCTTAATGATTTTTTATCCCTAATAAGTTTGTAATCAATTGATAGTGAACAACCATTTTTAGTGCTTACTATAGCCAGACACTATGATAACCTAAGGGTTACAAATATAAGCAAAAAGAAAACCATTTCCATCCTTTGCAAAAGGCTTACACTCTAATAGGTAACACAGAACAGGGAACTATTATAGGGTGGACAAAGAGGGAGATGCCCACAGGGGACAAGATGGCAACTTCTATAGATTAAGGAGTAAAGCTAAAAGAGGAATGAGAGATAACCGGCCCAGACCCTTCTTCATAATGTAAGTTTCTGAAGAGCAATAATTATCTTATATTTATTTTAAATCAAATCATTATTTCTTGAAAACAAAACTTAATTAGTTGACAATCATTAGTAAAATGCTTAAAATTCTTTAATATCTGGGATTGATTACCTGTGGCACATTGGTCACTATTACCATGCCAGTTCATTCCCTTTACATAATTTAAATATTTTCTTCTGTAATTTTGTTTATACTTTTAGTTTGCTTTGTGAATTTAGTATTTAGGTATTAAAATCTCATTTAATAGAATACCATGTACTCTCCCAGACACAGTTCATAGAATGAAAATTAGTTAGGATTTTAGTAAGTTTTATGGTAATTTTGGTAGGCACTGTACAGAAATTGGAAGGACTACATATTGAAAATACTTAAGGAGGGGCAGCTAGGTGGTAAAGTGGATAAAGCACCGGCCCTGGATTCAGGAGGGCCTGAGTTCAAATTCGGCCTCAGACACTTGACCTTGGGCAAGTCACTTAATTAACCCTCATTGCTCTGCCAAAAAAAAAAAAAGGGAAAAAATATTTCAGGATATCATATTCAAGAAGTATGTGTTTAATAATAATCAAGTGATATATTAATTACAAGTAATTTTATAAAAATCTAATTTCAAAAATAGCATAGGGCCTTCATAGGTTTTTTAATACTGATGAAAGCAAGATTCTTAAGAACCTAGCCAATGATATTTAATTTACCTATTTCAAATAGCATTATGTTTTGGAACTAAAAAACAATTTTCATTTCTTTTAAAATACAATCATGTGATTTAAAATTTGTATTGTTTTAGGTGGCCTCTCTTCATAATCTGGCCTCATTCTACGTTTCACCAATTTTCCTAACGTGAATTCTGTGCTTCCATCAAACTGGTCTAAACATAGCTTTCTTCTTCAGTATTTTTGATTATAATGTTCCATCCACTTTGAATATTCTGTTTACTATGTACTGTCATATATCTTTTTAAAAAATCTGATGATGATGATGATCTTGCAGTTCTGGCAGTCAGTGAGCACACCTGTTTTTCCAAAATCCATCAACATTCTTTCATTACTTTTAATTATTTTTGCCAGTTTGGTGAATGTGAGGTGGTACCAAGGAATTATCTTAGTTATTATTTCTTTGATTATTAATGAAGTTCACTTTTTTCTTTAAAAAACATTTTTATCATGAATTAAATATAAACATTTTAGAATCCAAAGAACAGGAAAAAAGGATTTTATAGAAAACTGTGACTGGGTACAGCTTGTATTTTTTTGGTTTTGGTTTTGGTTTTGGGGTTTTTTTGGTGAGGCAATTGGGGTTAAGTGACTTGCCTAGGATCATACAGCTAATAAGTGTCAAATGTCTGAGGCCGGATTTGAACTCAGGTACTCGTGACTCCAGAGTCCAGTGCTCTATCCACTGTGCCACCTAGCTGCCTCCAGTTTGTATTTTTTAAAGTTAATAAAATGGATAATAGGTGATAGTACTAACATTGTCTTTCTTGTCTTCCCTCTGAGCTTCCTTTCACTCTCTTCTTGTATATATTTCTTTAATGTTTCGTGGATTTTTTTCTTTCCTCTTATATTTTACATTATCTCTGCTCCTTTGTATCATTAACCCCTAGTAGTTCTTGAGACCCTATCAAGGTATCTGAGGGATCAAAAAAACTATTTTCAGAATAATACTAAGATGTTATATGACTATTGTGGGGGTTTTGGTGAGGCATTTCGGGTTAAGTGACTTGCCCAGGGTCACACAACTAGGAAGTGTTAAGTGTCTGAGGTCAGATTGGAACTCAGGCCCTCCTTACTCCAGGGCTGATGCTCTAGCCACTGTGCCACCTAGCTGCCCCCTGTTATATGACTATAAAATGAATCCTTTTTAAAAAATTGATCCTTATATCTACTTCAGTGGCTCTTTACACTATTCAAATGAATGGGTTATACACGTCTCTCTTGATGTACATGCTCAGATTTAAAAAGCTCAATATTAAGGACATTTGTGAACATAAAATAGTTTAAGTGAATTGGTCACTATCTAGATATAGAGAGAATATAATGTAGGAAAATAATAATGTAAAAAAAAGTTCAGCAACCAATTTAACAATATTCTTACTATAAAACATCAAAGCTTTTTTTCATGAAAGAAGAATTCAGTGGCATGATGATCATTTATTTAGGCTCCTTGATTTATTCATAAAACCATATTCTTAAATAAAAAGCATTTTAAATTGCCAGATAAATTTCACATCATTTAATTTAGTAATAATTTATCAAATGGTTACTATGCTCAGTGGACCTAGTGATATTGCTGGATCAAAGGGTATGCACACTTTAATGACTTTTGGGGCATAGTTCCTAATTGCTTTTCAGAATAGTAGTCCAGTTCACAATTCCATCAAAAATACATTACTGTACCTGTTTTCCAATAGTCCCTTCAGGGTTTGTCATTTTCCTGTTGTTGTGAGTTGAAACCTCAAAGTTACTTTAATTTGCATTTCTCCAATTAAGCATTTTTTCATATGGCTATTGGTGGCTTGGATTTCTTCCTTTGAAAAGAACTTGTTCATATCTTTTTACCATTTATCAGTTGTGGCATGGCTCTTATTTTATAAATTTGAATAAATTCTTTATATATCTTAGACCTTCATCAGAGAAACTTACTGCAAAGATTTTCACCTCTTTATCTATTGTGTAAAATGTATTTCTGTACCCAATTGTGTGTTTATATGTATGTCACAGAAGCGTCACTGATTCCTCCTTACCCACTTCATTTTTATTCATGCTACTTGCACACCTCAATTGTGAGATAAAACTTCCCATTCTTTCTCTCCCTTTCTGCTCACTTCACTCTACATCAATTAAAACAAGTTTTAAAAATCAGTTAAGGGGGTGCAGCTAGGTGGCGCAGTAGATAGAGCACCGGCCCTGGAGTCAGGAGTACCTGGGTTCAAATCCGGCCTCAGACACTTAACACTTACTAGCTGTGTGACCCTGGGCAAGTCACTTAACCCCAATTGCCTCACTAAAAAAAAAAAAAAATCAAAAAAAAAAATCAGTTAAGGGGCAGCTAGGTGGCGCAGTGGATAAATCACCAGCCCTGGATTCAGGAGTACCAGAGTTCAAATCCAGCCTCAGACACTTGACACTTACTAGCTGTGTGACCCTGGGCAAGTCACTTAACCCCAAATTGCCTCACCAAAGGAAAAAAAAATTAAAACTAGTTTTTTTCTGAAACTTTTTCCTTCATCATTTCTTATACCACCATATTCAGTCACTTTTCTATAGCATAACTTATTTATCCATTTTCCTTCTGGTAGGCATTCCCTCAATTTCCAATAAATATTTTTGTACATCATTAGTTAGTTTGTTTTGCTTAGAAGTAGTCTCTCCCTTTTTCATTTTCCCTTATCCCCTTTCTGTCTTGTTACCCTGTTGAATGAAATGTATTTTTCTGTCCAACTCTATATTATTTTTCCCTTTTGACAAGTTCAGATGAGAATAATGCTTGTGTCACTTGCTTCCTCTGTCCCTTCCTCCATGTTTGTATAGACTACTTGAATACTGATTAGATGAGATAATTTCCCCCATTTTTCCTCTCCTCCTCTCTCCCACTTGTGTATTCTTCTCTTCTCTTAAACTATACATTATTTATTTTTAGCATTCATTAAAAAGGTTTTTTTTGAATTGCATAAAGATGAGTTTATGTTTTTCTTATCTCCTATGTTTGCTCTTCAGAGTTTCTATTCCACTCTTGACTTTTTGCCAGGAATTCTTGAAATTCTTCTATTTCAGTGAGTCCATGTTTTCTGGCTTTTTTATTCTTGGTTGTAAGGCTATATCTTTTGACTTCTGAAGTAATTGTATTCCACACTCATTTTTGAAACACTTTAAAACTCTTTTTTTAACTCTTGTTTCATCTCTTCCAGTAATTCTAGTTTAGTTAATATTCAAGCTGTTTTTCTTTTGTCCTTTTTACCCATAGACATTTGGAGCCATTCTCTTCTAGGTTTGTGTCTTATGTCATCATAATAGTTTTTTTAATTTTTAATTAACATTCTTGCTTAATTTTGAGTTCCAAATTCTATCCTTCCCTCCTCCATTAGGTGGTAAGCAATGAAATATAGGTGCAAACCATAATAGTTTTTTATCATAGGATTTTTTCTTTGTTTGCTCATTCTTTCAACCTACTTCCTGACATTAGACTTGATATTAAGGCAGGGCTTTTTACACTTCTGGAGGAAAGATCTGGACTGGCTGTGTTCATGAAGGTATTAAGTACAGGTTAGACTGAGTACCTGCAAGCCTTCAGTGTTTCCAAAGTGATCTGATCCAGTGCAAAGTCTAATTTTTGTCCTACTGGTCTCAGTTCTGCATGTTCTTGGCCTGGGTTTGGGTTTAAACAACAGTTCTATGAAGTTTCTCTCCTTTTTGTTTTGTTTTGTTTTGGTTTTGGGGGTTTTTTGCAGGATGAGGGTTAAGTGACTTGCCTAGGGGTCACACAGCTAGTAAGTGTCAAGTGTCTAAGGCTGGATTTTAACTCAGGTCCTCCTGGATCCAGGGTCTGGTGCTCTATCCACTGCGCCACCTAGCTGCCCCTCTATGAAGTGTCGGTTGGAAGTTTTGGTTGCGAGGGGGGGCAGCTAGGTGGCGCAGTGGATAGAGCACCAGACCCTGGATCCAGGAGGACCTGAGCCAAAATCCAGCCTTAGACACTTGACACTTACTAGGTGTGTGACCCCAGCTGGGCAAGTCACTTAACCCTCATTGTCCTATCAAAAAAAGAAAGGAAGTTTTGGTTGGAAGTTCCAGTAGACTGCTGCCAGACCCAGTCACTTTCAGCCACAGGGAAAGTATTGCTGTTTCAGAGGGACAAAACTGGAAGTTCTTCTTTGGTCTTGAATTCCTGCCCTAGTTATTCCACTTCAGTCTTCAAACTAGGTTGGAAGTTGGCACTGAGACCCAACTCTGCTTCTGGGGTCAGCCATGCAGCTGCTTTTGGCTTCTGAATTTGCTACTCGTTTGGTACGCTGCCTAAGACCTGCAGTCATTCCTCACTCTGCAACACCGCTCATAGATTTAGGTCAGCTCCTTGGTCTGTCCTAGATTTGTGAGACAAAACTGGGTAGTGAACAACAGAGCTGCCAGTGTGCAGGTATTCCTGCAACCTACTCAAATTTAGGCCTCTCTTTCCTGGATTTGATACCTTTTCTTCCCCTGGTACACAACCTTTCCCTGCACCTGCATTCTTTAAGTCATTCTTGTATAGAATTTGTCTCCAGTTCTCCACAGACCTCTCTCACCCCAGTCAGACTGGGGCTAGAAAAATGACTCACTGTGATTTTTTTCCCCCATGGATTTCTTATTCAGAACTCAGTTTGAGACCAAAGAACAGTCCAGGCAAGTGAAGAACCTGTCCCTCCTTAAATCATACTACCTGGGACCCCCTGAAGCTTGGGACAGTGCAGCCTGGAAACAGTGCCCCAATTTAAGAAGGAGTTAAAAGTCAAGTAAAGGGGGCAGCTAGGTAGCGCAGTGGATAGAGCATTGGCCCTGGAGTGAGGAGGACCTGAGTTCAAATCCAGCCTCAGACACTTAACACTTACTAGCTGTGTGACTCTGGACAAGTCACTTAACCCCAATTGCCTCACTAAAAAAAAAAAAAAACAAGTAAAAGACAGGCAAGATGAGCAAACAGAGAAAGATGTGGACCATAGAAGGAAATCAGTTTAATACATTTTATAGGTCTCTATAGGAATTGTAGTGTAGAGATTGGCTGTACATCTTCCTGTATTACACCATCTTCGGGCCAATGAAGGCCATTTTCAGCAACCAGATTACTGATGTTTCAGAAAATATAAACATCTCTCTGCATGGCTGGATGGTTATTTTGAAGGTCCCAGAGGAGGTCTTGTGAAGTGATTTTTGATCATATCAATGTTGAATTCCATCTCCCTGGAAATTTTTTTTTAAAAATAGGTTGGAGAGGGGCAGCTAGGTGGCGCAGTGGATAGAGCACCGGCCCTGGAGTGAGGAGTACCTGAGTTCAAATCCGGCCTCAGACACTTAACACTTACTAGCTGTGTGACCCTGGGCAAGTCACTTAACCCCAATTGCCTCACTAAAAAAAAAAAAAAATAGTTTGGAGAGAAATACACAGTAATTATAACTATGAAGAAGATTTAGGGCAAGTTTCTCTGATAAATATATAGAGAACTGAATCAAGTTTATAAAAATAAGAGCCATTCCTCAAATGGTTAAGGGGTATGAACAGGCAGTATTCAGATGAAGTAATCAGAGCTATTTATAGTCATATGAAAAAATGCTCTAGATCACTATTGGTCAAAGAAATGCAGGTTAAAATAGTTCTGAGGTGCTACCCCATACCTATCAGATTGACTAGTATGACAGAAATGGAGGGTGGCAGATATTGGAGGGGATGTGGGGAAATTGAGACACTAATACACTGTTGGTAGAGTTGATTCAACCATTCTGGAAAGCAATTTGGAACTATGCCCAAAGGGCTATAGAACCATGGATACCCTTTGATCCAGCAGTACCACTACTAGATCTTTATCCCAAAGAAATAAAAACAAAAAGGAAAAGGACTTTTTTGTACACAAATTTATTTATAGCAGTTTTTTTAGTGGTGGCAAAGAATTGGAAATTGAGAGTATGCCTATCCATTTGGGAATGCCAGAACAAGTTGTGGTATATGATTGTCTTTTAATAGTATTTTTCCGGGGGCAGCTAGGTGGCACAGTGGATAGAGCACTGGCCCTGGAGTCAGGAGGACCTGTGTTCAAATCCAGCCTCAGACACTTAACACTTACTAGCTGTGTGACCTTAGGCAAGTCACTTAACCCCAATTGCCTCACTTTAAAAAAAATTTGTATTTTTCCAATTATATGCAAATATAGTTTTGTATGTTCATTTTTGTAAGATTTTGAGATTCAGATTTTTCTTCCTTACTTCCCTCTCCCTAAGACAGAAAGCAATCTGATATAGGTTATACAGTACAATCATGTTAAATATATTTCTACATTAGTCATGTTGTGAAAGAAGAATCAGAACAGAAGGGGAAAACCATGAAAAAGAAAAAAAAAAGAAAATAATATGCTTTAAACTGTATTAAGACTCCATAATTAAATTCCTGCATTTGGATTCTACAATTCTTTCCCTGAATGTGGAGAGCATTTTCTATCATAAGTCTTTTGGAATTGTCTTGGATCATTGCATTGCTGAGAAGAGCTAAGTCCATTATATTTGATCATTGCACAATGTTGCTGTTCTTCTGTACAGTGTTCTGGTTTTGCTTACTTCACTCAACATAAGTTTATATAAGTCTTTCCAGGTTTTTCTGAAATCTGCCCACTCATCATTTCTTATAGGACAGTGGTATTCCATTACATTATTTACCCAACTTGTTCAGCTATTCCCTAAATGATGGGCATCTCCTCAATTTCCAGTTCTTTACCACCACTAAAAGAGCTGCTATAAATATTTTTGTTTGTGTGGTTCCTTTTCCCTTTTTTATGATCTCTCTGAAATATAGACCTAGTAGTAGTATTGTTGGATCAAAAGGTATGCACAGTTTTATAGCCCTTTAGGCATAGTTTGGCATATGATTGTGATAGAATACTATTGTGCTATAAGAAATGAAGAGCAGGGTACTCTCAGAAAAACCTGAAAAAACTTACATGAATTGATGCAAAGTGAAATGAGCAGAACCAGGAGAACACTACACGGTTATAGCAGTATTGTAAGATGATCAGTTGATGTGAATGACTTAGCTATTCTCAGCAATCCAAGACAGTTCAGAAGGCCTTATGATGAAAAATGCTATCCATCTCCAGAGAAAGAATTGATGGAGTGTGATTGCAGATTGAAGTATACTTTTTTTTAACTCTATTTTTTTTATTATTGGTGGGGGGGGTCAGTCTGTGTTTTCTTTCTTTCACAAGGTGACTAATATGGAAATATGTTTTGCATGACTGAACATGTATAACCTATATCAAATTGCTTGCCCTCTCAATGAGGGGAGAGAGGGAGGAAGAAAATTTGGAACTCAGGATTTTCAAAAACAAATGTTAGAGGGGCAGCTAGGTGGCGCAGTGGATAGAGAACCAGCCCTAGAATCAGGAGGACCCGAGTTCAAATCCAACCTCAGACACAACACATACTAGTTGTGTGACCCTAGGCAAGTCACTTAACCCCAATTGCCTCACACACGGACAAAAAATGTTAGAAATTGTTTTTACATGTAATTGGGGAAAATATTAAATACATATATTTTTAAAAATAAAAAATGGAAAAAGCTCTAAGTGACATGGTGGAAAAATATGAAGGAACTGAATCACAGTTTACCCAGTCTATAATGTGCAAAGTTCTGATCAAGGACATTTTTGATGCAAGATGAAATCTTTTTCCTCTGTCAGTGTTGTTATTCAACAGAATGGCTCACTTACCAAAATAAAAAACTTATTGCTTTAAAAATATATCTGCAAATTATGCATGAGACAAGGTGTTACCAGTGCCAAAAGATGAGTTAATGCCTAAAGGAAATGATACAAAATTTGTATTAAGAATTAGATGTCTCAGTCCAGTAGTCTGTAACGTTTAAAAGGGAAAAAAAGAAGTTAGAAAAAATTTTGCTGGAACCTGTATCTAAGAAAATAACATTGCAACTCAATGAATGAATTCTAGAACTTATTCAATATTCAATAAACATTTTTAAGCTCCTACTGTGTGCAAAGCACAAAAAGTCAAAACTCAGTCTCTGCTCCTGGAGGCAGTAGGAAGCCACTGAAGTGTATTGAGGGGGGTGGGGGTGGTGTGTATGTGTCCATCTGCATGTGCATGCACATGTGTGTGACATGATCAGATCTACATTTTAGGAAAATCACTTCAGTGGCTGAATGGAGAACACTTTGGAATGGGAAGTGCCTTGAGATAGGCACACCCACCAGTACGCTATCATAGTAATCAAGACATGAAATGAGGAGGGCCTGCACTAGAGTTGTGACAGTGTTAGAGCAGAGAAGAGGGCATATTTGAAAGATGTTGCAAAGGTGAAATTGATAGCCTTGGCCAGCCAACAGCTTGGCTATGGGAGTAGAAAGGGTCAGAGATAGTGAGTAAACTAGGCTGACTCCTAGGTTGTGATCCTAAAGGACTGGGAGGATGGTGTTGCCCCCTACAGGAATAGAGAAGGTAGGAGTTGGGGAGGATTTAGGAGGAAAGATTGTGAGTTCAGTTTTGGGTATATTGAGTTTAAAATGTCTATTGGACATCCTGTTTGAAATGTCTGAAAGGCAGTTGGAGATGTGAGATTAGAGATCAACAGAGAGATTGGGGCAGGAAAATTACATTCGAGAATCATCAGCATAAAGGTGGTAATTAAATCCATGGGGGCTAGTGAGATCACCAAGTGAAGAATGTAAAGGGAAAAGAGAAGAGGACCCAGGATAGAACCCTGAGGGACACCTTTGGATAGAGGATATAGTCTAGAAGAGGCTCCAGAGAAGGGGAGAGGTCAGATAGGTGGGAGGAATACTAGGAGAGAATGATGTCCTGAAATCTAGAGAAAAGAGAATATTAAGGAAGAGAGAGTGAGGAGTAGTGTTAAAGACGATAGAGAGGCTAAGGACAATGAAGATTGAGAAGAGGCCATTGGATTTGACAACTAAGCTCCTTAATAACTTTGGAGAGAGCAGTTTGGAGGAATGATAACTCAGAAGCTAGACTGTAAAGGGTTAAGAAGAGACTGAAAGGAGAGAAAGTAGAAGCACCTGTTGTAGAAGGCCTTTTGAAGAGTTTTGCTACAAAGGACAGAAGAAGAGAACTAGGACAATAGTTATCAAGGATGGAAGGATCGAGTCAAGGGTTTTTTAGGACCAGAGATATGGACATGTTTGTAAGCAATAGGAAATGAGCCAGTAGAGAGAAAGAGAAATAGAAAATAAGTGTGAGAGTGGGGATGACAGAGGATGCAATTTACTGGAGGAGATGAGATGAAATGGGATCACTTCAACTTAACCTTGGTAAGAAATAAGGCCATTTTATCTTATGAAATGGGTAAAGGAGGAGAAAGTGGCAGAAGGTTCCTGGGTGATAGATGAGGAAGAAAGGAGAAGATGGAGTTCACAGCAAATAACCTCATCTTTCTGTAAAAGATGAGGCAAGATTCTCCACAGAGAAGAGGAGGGGACCCATGAAAAGTTTAAATAGGGGCTAAAAGGTCTGTAAGAGCTGCTTTGGAGAGTGGGATAGTGAGTTGATAAAGGAGGTACAGTAGGATTGCCTAGCAGTATTGAGGGCCCAGTTGTGATTCTGTAATCATAGATTTGTACTGGACCCAGTCAGAACAATTGTGTGATTTTTCTCCACCTTTGTTCAGCAGCATGAAGATATGAATGGTAGAAGTGAGCCAAAGCTGAGACCTGGCTAGGCATAATTTGTAATATGATGGGGGGAGGGCTAGCAATTCAAGAGAGGACAGTATAGAGTTGAATTGCTTCACCCAGGAGTCAAGGTGGGGAGAAGAGGAGAGAGTGGCTATTGCCACAGAGATGACCCTGAGAGAGAATTGATGGGTCAGGGGGATGAAGGTCACATCGAGGATGAAGAGTAGAGTTATATAAGGGAAGGGAGAGGGAGATGTGAAAAGCCAATAGATTATGGTTGGATAAGGGGATTTCAGAATTCTTGAACGTGGAAGTGGTACATTTTTGGGGTGATAGCAAGATTGAGAGTGTGACTAAATTTGTGTGTCTGAGGTGGGATGGAGGAATAGCTCTTAGGAGGGAAGTAGGCTGAGTTACTGACTGATTAGTATATTTGAGGGAGAATTGATGTGTATGTTGAAGTCCCCTCGTATGAAGGCAGGAGTTGGGGAGTCAAGAAAACTTGTAAGCCAAGTATCGAGCTCATTGAGGAAGGAAGGAGAGTGACCTGGGGTTCTGTAGACAACTAACAGGATTTTGATTGGGTGGTAGATATAAATAGCATGAGCCTCAAAAGAAGAGAGGTTACACAATGAAGAAGGAGTTGGGGGTACTTGGAAGTAGCAGTGGGGAGCAAGGAGTATTCCAACTCCCACCCCTTTACCAGTGTGCTGAGTGAAGGTGTTGACAGTACTGGAGGGGGTGACCAGGGATACTGTCATCAGAGGAAAGCCAGTTTTCAGTAAGAGCTAGGAGATAGGAGTGGGAGAGGAATAGATTTAAGATGGAAGGAAATTTGTTACCTATGGAACAGGTATTCCAGAGGGCACAGTGGAAGGACTGGGTGGAATTAGGATGAAACTTTGGGGTGGGAGAGTTGAGGGGGATGGGAATGAAGAATCGGGTGATGGGTTTGAGTGGGATTTGAATGATGATATACAGGAGTTCAGAGTTACTGAAATGTGAGCTGTATGAAGGTGTGAGAATGTTCATCATTGAGTACAGGGTGCCACTCTACTACCCTTCGAAGACAGGTACAGCAGGAGATGGGAAGCCTGAAGTCAAAGGGAGACATTCTTCATTGAATCAGAGGTTCTCTACATCCCAGTTGGGAAATTGGGCTGGCTGCAGGAGGTGGAAGAAGCTTTGTGCTGGTACAAATGAAAGTGCTTGCTTAGAGGCAGATGGCTCCAGCCAGCCTTTCCTCAAGGAACAGCCTGTGCTGAGCAGGAGATGGAAGGCTCAGGGTACTAGCACACTCATGGTCTAAGGTCTTCTCACTTAAGGGGTTGACTATACAGAAGACAGTAAAGGCGATGTCCTGTAGACTTAAGATTTACTTAGCTGTTAAAATATATTTGGGAAAGAAGACATAGTTTCTCTCCTGAAGGAACATAGATTATGAAAACAAAGTCAAGATATATTAACAAATAGTTCTGGGCAGCTAGGTGGCGCAGTGGATAGAGCACCGGCCCTGGAGTCAGGAGTACCTGAGTTCAAATGCGGCCTCAGACACTTAACTCTTACTAGCTGTGTGACCCTGGGCAAGTCACTTAACCCCAATTGCCTCACCAAACAAACAAACAAACAACAAAAAAAAAACCCAAATAGTTCTACTAATCAAAATGTAGCAAATGCAAAAGAAAGAGATCCAAACATTTGTTTTATGAGAAATTTGTAGAGAAAGAGATCACTTTCAGATGGGGGTGGTTCATAAAAGTTTCTGTGGAGGAAATAGAATCACCAATTGAATGGTGGTTTGGTACCTGTTATTGGTTTTATAGGCCTGACAGGCTAGTTGATGATCATAGCAGATGCCTGCTAGCCTGTATTTCAAGCTCTGAAAATTTCATGATACCTATGTCATCTTCTCAGCTAGTTAGTTTTATTATAAGACATTTTGATAAATTTACAAAATTTTATTAAATGTAAGACATCTAAAAACAATTATTAAAATATTTGTGCTTGAGGTATTGTAAAAGATGTAGAGGGGGCAGCTAGATGGCGCAGTGGTTAAAGCACCGGCCCTGGATTCAGGAGTACCTGAGTTCAAATCCGGCCTCAGACACTTGACACTTACTAGCTGTGTGACCCTGGGCAAGTCACTTAACCCCCATTGCCTGCAAAAAAAAAAAAAAAAAGATGTAGACATATCAACTTAAATCCTTAGTTATATTAAGAAATTAAAATTTATTTTTATGAAATGTTTTGATTTTATTGAAGTAATCCTTTATCTTTCAGGTAAAACTGCCACCAATGATGGAAATCATAACTGCTGAACAGCTGATGGAATATTTAGGTTAGTGTTGAACAAAATAGATTATTTGTTTCGCTTTCAAAGGAAAACATCTTTTAAAAATTATCTTGTTATAAGGTTTGTTTGGGGGTACTTTAAAAAGCATAAATTTAAGTAATTAAATTAAGTTATTTGGTTTATATTTATTTTAAAATTACTGTTCTTAGAAATTATTTC
This sequence comes from Dromiciops gliroides, assembly GCF_019393635.1. Taxonomy (NCBI): domain Eukaryota; kingdom Metazoa; phylum Chordata; class Mammalia; order Microbiotheria; family Microbiotheriidae; genus Dromiciops; species Dromiciops gliroides. Next base: position 158,852,150 of record NC_057862.1, on the reverse strand, counting down.
CCTTTCTGGCTAAAAGTAAAATTATGTAGTGGCAAAACGAAAATGCAGTATTTTAGAAAATTATATGATGCATGTTAATTCCAAAACAATATAAATTAAATACTTAATAACAGAATTAGGATTTATAATTTTATTTACACATTTTCTCATTTTGTCATCAAGTTTTTACTGTATGATATAAAATCAACTCTAAAATATGATATTACAGCTTTTCTTCTGGATAATATACTGGATCCTGAGTCCTGCAATATTCATTCTTATGCAGGTTTACCACTATTGAGCTTTGTGCCTTTGGGCAAGTCTCCATACCTCCCTAAGCCTCAATTTCCATGTTAATGGGACTAATAAAAATGGACATTTGATGGATCTGTGATTTCATCAATCCCTCCAGTGATGTATATTGTTTTATCTATGCCTGTCCAGACCAGGTGACTTTTGTCCATATCTTCCTATAAATTTTCCTCCAAATTTCCTCAAATATAAAATTAGGGGGTTGGATTATACCTCTTAAAGGTCTATCCTGCTCCAAAATTCTGATTCTAATATAACTATTACTTCTAATTAGATAGAGAAATTTTTTGTTAAGATCTAAGGTTATTGTTCCATAGGGGGAGGTGGGGAAGGGGAGGAAATCAAATAAAAACAAGTTTAAAAACTACCTCTTTTTTTCTCCTTTTTTCTTTTTCTTTCTTTTTTTTTTTTTTTGCAGGGCAATGAGAGTTAAGTGACTTGCCCAATGTCACACAGCTAGTAAGTATCATGTGTCTGAGGCCAGATTTGAACTCAGGTCCTCCTGAATACAGGACCAGTGCTCTATCCACTGCGCCCCCTAGCTGCCCCCCCCCCCTTTTTTTCTTTAAGGTGAAATACATTGTTTGACAATGTATATTTTAGATTGACTAGGCAAAATAGTATAGTAAAAAGAGATATAAGCTTAGAAGACACCAAGGTTCAGATCCCTTAAAACTTAGCAGTTGTGTGATCATGAGCAAGTCACAACTTCTTTCAGCATCTTTCAGTTTTCTCATATATAAAGGGAATAAAATATATAGTATTCTTGAAGGGTTATTGTGAGGATCACATGAGATAATACAGGCTTTGCTTTAAAACACTTTAAATGTCAATTATATTTATGAGCTGTAGATTAAAGTCTGATTTATATCTGATAGTTATCATATTTCTAGATAATTAAGATTATATACCTATAATTTACATGGAGGCTTTTTAAAAGACTAATATCTTATGCTAGAAACTCATGTCTGTCAGTTATTTCCCTTCTACTCATTAGATATTTTCTTATTATTTTTGGCATTGGTGGGGACTGTATTTGTTAGTTTTAAATTTCCAGGAGGCAAAGTATCTAACTCCAAATCTGAGTGTTAAGTTATATGTGAAGTTAGTGGGGCACCTAGGAAAGATTCTCAAATTCTCCCTGTTTCCAAGTTTATTGCCTGAGAATCTGAATTAAGGAGAATAGCATGTAATGTTTTTACTTCAATTTAGATAGCGTTTATTAATTGCTTATTATGTGCAAGGCAGTCAGGGTGCACAAACAGAAACAATAGCTCCTGCTCTCAAGTAGCTTACATTTTGCTGTAGATAAAAAGTAATTTCAGAACAAAAAAAATTCATAAAGGTACACATCAGGATAGTTTTGTTACTACTTTGTTCAGTTTGATACTTTTTTTAAAAGAAACTATACATAACAAAGATTTGTGGGTTTCATATACAATCTTTTTTCTTAATAATTAGAATTTTTGAGTTTGTTGATGATTATTAAATTTATAATTTAAAAAAAAAATTTTTAAAGGAATTGGGGCAGCTAGGTGGCGCAGTGGATAAAGCATTGGCCCTGGATTCAGGAGGACCTGAGTTCAAATGTGGCCTCAGACACTTGACACTTAACTAGCTGTGTGACCTTGGGCAAGTCGCTTAACCATCATTGCCCCACAAAAAAAGAAAAAAAGGAATTTCATAAGGGAGGGAGAGAGCACCTACATGTTGGAAGGATCTGGAAAGATGCATAAGGAGGTAATACGTCACTGAGTCTTGAAGGAAACTAGGGATTCTTTTATTTGTTTGCTTTTTAAAATGGATTTTATTAATATTTCTTGTTTTTACACTACTACATTTTCTCTTATATTCACCCTCTCTTTTTCTTTATAATGAAGTTTTTTTTTTAAGAGGAAGAGAAAAAAATAAGCAAAACCAATGAACATGTTGAAAAACTCTGACCTTATTTGCTGGGCTTCATATGTGTAGATCCCCTTGTATGGAAAGGAATGGGTATGAGGATGAAAAAGAGGTTCTGCTCAGACATCTTCTTTTGGGTCAAATTTGTACTTTATAATTCCATGACATTCAGTTTTAATTTTTTTTTTTAAATGTCGGGGGGGGGGGTCCATTGCACTGTCTGTATATATTGAAGTCTTTATGCTTCTCTGTATTCAGCATCTTTGATTGGTTTTTCCTTATAACACAGTTATATTCCATTATATTCATGTATCACATTTTGTTTAAGTATTCCCCAATTTTTGGACATCTTTGTTTCCATTTTGTACTACAAATATTTTGATGTATATGGAGCCATTATTTTTACTAGTGACCACTTTGGGGTATATACATATATGCCCAGCAGAGGACTATCTGGGTCAAATAGTATGGATATTTTTATCTGTATAAATCAGTTTAATTGCATAAATCCAAATTGGGAAGCTCGAAATTCTAAGATGTAGAAGTTACATTGGAAAATGCATTCCAGGAATATGAGCAAGGCTATATAGAGGCATAGAGAGAATTGGCATGTTATATTTTGGGAATAGGTCACTTTGACTGTAATACAGAGTGTATGAAGAGAAGTAATTGTGAATTGAGTTTAGAAAGATGAATTGGACCCAAATTGTGGAAGGCTTCAGATGCCATGTTGAGAAGCTTGTATTTTATACTAAGAGAAATAGTATAAATTTGATACTCAAGGTCTTAGAGTTGTGCTTTAAGATTATCTTGGCTACACTATGTAGAGTATAAGTCAGAGAGTACAGACCTATTGGTTATGACTACATATAGTCATAATTGCTGTGGTCAGTAATCAATAAATGCTTGTGAAGCGCTGACCATTTGCTAGGCATTGTGCTAAGTGTTAGGGATACAGATTTTTTAAAAAATAGATAGTCCCTGCCCTTAAGGAGCTTACAATCTAATAGGGGAAGACAACATGTAAAAGGAAGCTGAAAGAGGAAGCAAGGAAAGGTCTTCAGTGTGGGAACATGTGGAGGAGAGATCCCAAAGTATTATAACCAGGTAGGAAATGAGGTGATTTGGGTCTAACCTAGAAAAGTAGCTCTGTGAGTAGAGGGAAAGAGACTAATGGGAAATGTTTTGTGGAGATAAGATAAGCAAGACCTGGCAATTGATTGGATATGAGGATAAAGAAGAGAAGAGAGTTGAGGATGACATTCAGGTTCCAAAACTTGTGGTAATTAGAAGGATAGTGATGTCCTCAACAGAAACAGTTTTAATGAAGAGCATTTTGATTCACTTATGTACAGTGCATTGTAAGGGCCAAATTTAATATGGTGAGTGTTAATTAGGTGGTTCACCGTAATATTGGGGTAAGAAAGGAAATTAACAGCCTCTTTAAAAAAAAAACAAAAGGGGGGGGCAGGTAGGTGGTGCAGTGGATAAAGCACTGGCCCTGGATTCAGGAGGACCTGAGTTCAAATCTGACCTCAGACACTTGACACTTACTAGCTGTGTGACCCTGGGCAAGTCACTTAACCCTCATTGCCCCACAGAAAAAGCAAAAAACAAACAAAATAAAAAAACAAAACAGGGTTTATTAATGGGAACAAATTTAAAACACAAATAAGTTTAATAGAACAAAGGATAAAGAAAAAGGGAATAGGGGAAGAAAAAAGATACAATCTGCAATTCACCACCACCTGGAAATGAGCAATTTCAAAGAGAACCCACTGCACAGCAATCCAGCATCTTGCTCCCTCCACTGCTCACACCAGAGTGAATCCCTCATTCCTTCTCTTTCTCTGAAGCCCCCTCTCTCACAGGAAACAGGGTGGCCACACACACTCACATAGCCCCAAGCTAATTGGCTGGCAGCCCTAATTCACAGAATTAACAGGCAGCTGTAGAACTGCCAGCCTCCCTCCCTTCTGCATGCTGAAGGTCACTGACTACCCTCACCAGGCTTCTAATCATGGTAATTTGGCCAGGCCCATGTAGGTGTCTGCGTGTGGTGATGACGTGAGCTGCAATGCCATGGCGACGGCCACAGTCAGTGGATGGAGCACCGTGCTGGCACAGAGGCAGTGGTGCCTGAGGCTGGCTGGGGCTTCTAATTTTAGCCAAAGATGGGGTCATAGAAACCTCAAATCACAATTAATTCTTTACAGCATATACTTAATGTTTGATTATTTGCTCACATTTGGTTAGTCATTTAACCTCTCTGGACCTCTTTTATCATATGTAAAATAAGAGCATTAAATGAGATAATCTCTGTGGTCTTTTCTAGCCCTAAACCTTTTGACCCTGTGATGTTTAAAATCTATATTGTGTGATCACCTTAAATTAGAAGCATCAGCACCAGTCTTTGGGCATTAAACATTTATTAAAGCACACAGGTATTAACATGGAGTTCAGAAAGTTAAGAAAAGGTCTTTGTAGCCTAGAGTTCCAGCCTGATTGGGTTCTTCCTCCAGTCCTACTCCATGAGCCTGCTTTAATAAGGAACTCACCAGCAAGCTGATTGTGGAAGCTTTTTATAGGTCTGGAACAGAGGTGGTCCTTACACACTGCTTCAAGCTGATTGGTTGACATCATCCAAATCCATTGGTTTTGAAGGTGTTCTCATTCTGAGAACAATACCTACTTTTTTTTTGTTGGTTTTTTTTTTTTTGTGGGGCAATGGCAGTTAAGTGACTTGCCCAGGGTCACACAGCTAGTAAGTGTAAAGTGTCTGAGGCCGGATTTGAACTCAGGTACTCCTGACTCCAGGGCTGGTGCTTTATCCACTGTGCCACCTAGTTGCCGCTGCTCCTCCCCCCCCCCAACAGTACCTTCTTAAGGGCTAGCCAGGTGTGATTACAATCCAGTTAACTTGAAGTAGGCTAATCAGCAGTCAATCACTCTCACTTGATTCAATCAGTCTAGATTAATCCCATTATTTCATCACAACCCTCAATACATGTTCTATAAATACTTACTACACTAATGCTGTGGATTGGTTCAACTATTCTGGGAGGAAAACTGGAATATCACTTAATTGTGGGTATCCTTTGACCCAGTAGTACTACTGTTAGGCATATACTGCAGAGGTCAAGGACTGAGGGAAAAGACTTGTGTATAAAAATATTTATAGCAGCACTTTTTGTCATAGCAAAGACTTAGAAACAAAATAGGAACCCATTCATTGGGGAGTAGATGAGAAAATTGGGGCATAGGGAACATAATGGAATTTTACTGAGTCATAAAAAATGATGAATATAGCAAAGTTGGTGAAATTTGGAAAGGCATATATGGACAAGTGAAGAGTGTCATATAATCAGTTACTAGAATTGATGATATTTAACCTGGAGAAAATTTAAGAAAGATATGGTAACTTTTAAGTATTTAAGAAATTGTTGGGGAAGTTAGGTGGCACAGTGGATGGAGCACTGGCCCCGGAGTCAGGAGGACCTGAGTTCAAATCCAGCCTCAGACACTTAACACTTACTATTTGTGTGACCCTGGGCAAGTCACTTAACCCCAATTGCCTCACTTTAAAAAAAAAAAAAGAAAGTGAGATTGATTAGACTTGTTCTGCTTGGCATTAGGTGGCAAAACTTAAGAACAGTGGTGAAAATTTGCAGAGAAGCAGTTTTAGGCATGATATAAAAATGGAAATTTCATAAATATAGCTCTCCAAAACTGGAATGAGTTGCTTCAGGAGTGAGTTCCCCGTCACTGAAAGTCTTCAAGCAGGCACTTTTTGGAGAAACTGTAGGGAAAATTTCTCAGATCAAGTTTGGTTAAAATTGAATTACCTGGGGGGGCAGCTAGGTGGTGCAGTGGATAGAGCACCGGCCCTGGATTCAGGAGGACCTGAGTTCAAATCCGGCCGCAGACACTTTATACACTTACTAGCTGTGTGACCCTGAGCAAGTCACTTAACCCCAATTGCCTTACCAAAAAACAAAAACAAAACAAAACAAAAAAATTGAATGACCTGGGGGCAGCTAAGTGGCGCAGTGGATAAAGCACTGGCTCTTGATTCAGGAGGACCTGAGTTCAAATCCAAACTCAGACACTTGACACTCACTAACTTTGTGACCCTGGGCAAGTCACTTAACCCTCATTGCCCTCCGCGCACACACACAAAAATTGAATGACCTCTGAAGTCTCTTCTAGCTCTGAGGATTTATGTTATAAACCAGACTTGTCACCTTTTCTCCAAAACCAGTTTCTCTTCCCAACTTTACCATTTCTGTAGATAATACTATTCTGTTCCTTCAGGCTTGAAACTGTTATTTTTTACTCCTCTTTTCACTTTGTTCTTTAGTGCCATGATTCAGTAACCAAACATTTATTAAATCCTTAATATGTGCCAAGCACTGTGTTGAGCCTAGAGATACAAAGAAAACATGAAAACAGAGCATTCCCTTAAGATGCTTACCTTCTTATAGAGGAGACAACACATTTATATGTATAGTTATATATAAAATTGTTACAAAGTAACTGGAAAAAGATACTAGCGCATGTAGAGGGATCAGGAATGGTTTCTTGCAAGTGATATTTGAGCTGAACCTTGAAGGAAGCTAGGGATTCTAGGAATTGGGAGCAAAGAAGGAAAACATTCTAGGTAGGAGGGATACCTAGTATAAAGATAGCTTCTTTAGATAAGAAGTTGAGCATTATGTGTCTGTAACCACAAGTAGACAATGTTGCAGGATTATGGTGAGTCTCTGTGTTAGGAGTAATATATAAGAACACTGGGAAAATAAGAGGGGACCAGATTATGCAGAGCTTTAAATACCAAAGAGAGGAGTTTTTATTTGAGTCTAAAGATAAGGAGCACTAGAGTGCATTGATTTGGGGGATAAACTTTTACATTGTCAAACTTGTACTTTAGAAATATCAGTTTGGCAGCTGTGGGGAGGATTGGATTGTAGTAGGGAGAGATTTGATATAAGAACGATTAATAAGCTATCACAGTAACCTATGTGGGAGGCCTGAAATAGTGTGATAGGTATATGAATTAGAAGATAGGTTACAAAGAGCTTTTGAAGGTAGACATGTCAAGATCTGACAACAGATTGGCAATGTAGAGTCAGGCAATTTGTGGATGACACCAAGATTCAAAACCTAAGTGACTTACAAGGATGATGGTACCCTTGACTTTAATAGGAAAGTTTAGAAGAAGGGTAGTTTTAGAGGGAAAGATGAGTTCTCTTTTGACATGTTGAATATGAGGTTCCCAGATCCATTTAGTAACCATGTTGTCATTGTTCCTTAGATATATCTTTGTAGGTCATGGGATTTAGAACTGGAAGGGACTTTGGAGATAATTTGGTTCAATCTCTTCATTTTACAGATGAGGAAACTGAGTCCTGGAGAGGCAGAGTGATTTGACCAGTATCATATAGAAGTGCCTATGTGATATAAATGGAAAAGCCAGGGTTTGGACTCAAATCTTCTGTGCCAAATCCATTATTCTTTCCATTACACCATGCTCTTTCCATTATCCCTAATATTCTATTTTCACTATCACCTCACTAATTTGGGGCCTTATCACCTCACTGTTGAATTATGATGGTAGCTTTCTAGCTGATATTCCTGGCAGCATTTTTGGCTACTCCAGTCTGCCCTGTATACCACTGCCAAATTAATCTTCTCCAAATATCCATTTCATTATATCATATTCTCCTATTTAGAAGCCTATGAGAATTGCCCTTTGTCATTGGATCAAGTCCAAAATCCACATTGTAGATAGAATTTAAAGACATTGTAGATAGAATTTTATAATTTGACCTAACATCTATCTAATTTTGTATTCTACTTTCTGACATGAACTTTCTGCTCAATTCTAGTTAGTCTTCTTAATGGTCTTCCATATACCATGTTTCCTGTCACTTCTGGTTTCACCCATGGCATTGCCTCACTTCTCACCACCCTCTCCATCCCCACTTAAGGAAGGAGCACTTCCCTCCTTTCCATATAGATTTTAAACTATTCAGGCCTATTCAGATTCCATCTCTTCCCTGAAGCTTTTGTGGAAGATTCTAGGCTTCAGAACTACTTTCCTTCAATAAATCCTGTGGGATTTCACTGAGACCACATTATAATGTCTTATTCTTTCATTGTTTTACCTTTTGTTTTCTATCTTAGCACCTAAACTCTAGTCATTAGCCCAGTTGTAATATTTCATTTTATTTCAACTTATCAACAAGTCTTTAACCTCACTTATGTGGGTGGAGATTGTAAAATATCCATGCCTTCTCATCCTTCATGATTCATGTCCATAAGTTCTCTTGTTAAACTTCCACAGGAGCTTGCTAGAGACCACACCTTCCTGGTCTTGTTACTTTTTGTGCGTATTATTAAAGCATGGAGGCTATTTACCTGTTACTCTGTGTTCTTACCACAACTGACTTGCTACTTCTTCTAATTGTGCATTTATTTCCTGGATGGTATTTGTGTGCCACATCTTACATGTAGGTAATTTTTGGAAATATGATATAGTAGGAATCTCTGACAAGATAGTGGAATGAGTGGCTATGACTCAACCTGGCTCCCCCGCACCACCTTAAAACAACAATAAATGCAACACACAGTTTTTAAAAAAGCTATAGGTATAGAGGAAAGAAACCTCCATGGAAAAAGCTTAAAAGAAAAATTTTCACTTGAAGTAAATGAGTAAATAATGGTTTTGTGTTGTTGCTTCACGTGCTCCAGGACCATGAATAAAAACTGTGGATTAAAGAACCCAAGGAGAAATCTTCAGAAGGAAAGGACAAGAATTCAACAATAATATCCTCTCTAAAATAAAGTAGGGTTAATTAATTGGAGAAGAGCCTAACATTTTTCTGTACTGAGTCATTTTTTTTGGTAATGATCATAATAGATTATTTTTAAAATAATAAAGGATGCTTTCATAAGTGAAATCAGAGGTAACTATATTCAGTGATCTCAAAGAATAGCATGGAGGGAAATACACGGTTATCATAACTATAAATGTGAATAGGATGAACTTGCCCATAAAACCAAAGCAGATAGCAGAATGGATTAAAAACCAAAATCCTACAATATGTTGTTTATAAGAAACACATTTAAAGCAGAGAGATATACACAGGGTGAAAATAAAGGGCTGGAATAGAATCTATTATGCTTCAGCTGAAACAAAGAAAGCAGGGGTAGCAATCATAATTTCAGACAAAGCAAAAACAGAAACAGATCTAATTAAAAGAGATAAAGAAGGAAATTATATCTTGCTGAAAGGTACATAGACAATGAAGTCATATCAGTACTTAACATATATGCACCAAATGGTATATCATCTAAATTTTTCAAGAAGTTGAATGTGTTACAGAAAGATATAGATAATAAAACTATACTAATGGGGGACCTTAGCTTTCCCCTCTCAGAACTGGATAAATCTAACCAAAAAATAAATAAGAAAGAGTGTAAGGAGGTGAATAAAGTTCTGGAAAAATTAGATATGATGTATCTCTGGAAAAAATTGAATGGGAATAGAAAGTAACATACCTTTTTCTCAGCAGTACATGACACCTACACAAAAATTGACCATGTATTAGGACGTAAAAACCCCACAACCAAATGCAGGAAAGCAGAAGTAGTTAAACACATTATTTTTAGATCATATTGCAATAAAAATTATATCTGATAATAGACAGTGGAAAGAGATTTAAAAATTAATTGGAAATTAAATAACCTAATTTTAAATAACAAATAGGTGAAAGAACATGCTTCTTTCATTTTTTCTTTTTTTCCCCAAATATTTATTTATTTATTTTTGGTGAGGCAAATTGGGGTTAAGTGACTTGCCCAGGGTCACACAGCTAGTAAGTGTTAAGTGTCTGAGGCTGGATTTGAACTCAGGTACTCCCGAATCCAGGGCCGGTGCTTTATCCACTGCGCCATCTAGCTGCCCCCATTTTTTTTCTTTTATTCAAGTCTTATGCAAAATGACTCATATGGAAACATTTTACATAATTGCACATAAAAGCTTTAAATAATTTCTTTTTGATGAGGCAATTGGGATTAAGTGACTTGCCCAGGGTCACACAGCTAGTAAGTGTCAAGTGTCTGAGGTTGAATTTGAACTCTGGTCCTCCTGAATTCAGGGCCAGTACTCTATCCACTGCGCCACCTAGCTGCCTCTAAATACTTTTTTTTTTTTTAAGATTTTATTCTTAAAAGAGAGTTAGTATGGGGGGCAGCTAGGTGGCACAGTAGATAAAGCATTGGCCTTGGATTCAGGAGGACCTGAGTTCAAATCCAGCCTCAGACACTTGACACTTAACTAGCTGTGTGACCCTGGGCAAGTCCCTTAACCTTCATTGCCCTGGGGGAAAAGAGAGAGAGAGAGAGAGAGAGTATGAATAGACTTCTGGGTTTCGAGTTGAGAAGGCCTCAATTCAGGTCATGCCTGTAACACTGTGTCCCTTGGCAAGTCATTTAACCTCATTGGGATTAAGCAACTTCCTAGAATTTATCTACTAAGTCATAAGCAATTGGCAAAGGGAGTTCCCAAGAAAGAACTCTGTATCTCTGTAGGTGTGGGCAGGGAGATGGGGAGGACAGAACTGGTATATTTTAGTACAGGTGATCAGACTCAGGTTTTTAAAACAAAGTACTGTACTGACTGTATACACACACACACACACACACACACACACACACACACACACACAATTTGCTGCTTAGCAAAAAAAAAAATTTCTTCAAAAGTCAGTTCACGGGGGCAGCTAGGTGGCGCAGTGGATAGAGCACCGGCCCTGGATTCAGGAGTACCTGAGTTCAAATCCAGCCTCAGACACTTAACACTTACTAGCTGTGTGACCCTGGGCAAGTCACTTAAACCCAATTGCCTCACTAAAAATAAAAAAAGTAAAAGTTAAAAGTCAGTTCATAAAGATTAAAAGGCAAAAGCCACAATAAAAGCTGTCATTCCACTGAATTTTTAAAAAACCTAGTATCTTTTTTTTTTAGTGAGGCAATTGGGGTTAAGTGACTTGCCCAGGGTTACACAGCTGGTAAGTGTCTGAGGCCATATTTGAACTCAGGTCCTCCTGACTCCAGGGCTGGTGCTCTATCCACTGCGCCACCGAGCTGCCCCAAAAACCTAGTATCTTAATCATGAATTCAGGTAAGGCAGTAGATACCATTAAGAGAGAAAAATGGATAAACTAAATTATGGATCATAGATGTAGAACTTAAAGAGATTTTAGAATTCATCTAGTCAAAGCCTCTTCATGGTTGAGCATACAGGTTCAGAGAGGTTAAATGTCACAGAGGTTGCTGGAACAGGAGGATAAAAGTTGAGATACTGTATTAATTATATAAAAACAAAAGAAACATGAAATAAATAGGAGAGATGTGGACTGTGGGGAAAAATCTTGTAACTGTATATCTGAAATTTAAAGAGAATTGACAGAAATCTCTAAAAGCCACCCCTATACAAACAAATACATATTTAGCAGGATAGAACAAATATTTCTCAAAAGGAACACAGATGATCAATAGCCATCTTTAAAATACTCAAAATTACTCATAGAAAAGTACAAATTCAGTCAATTCTTAGGTTTCCATACTTATCAAATTGGCATAGATGGTAATGGAAAATTCATTGGGGACAATGTGGTAAAGTAGACTTACTGGTTCACTGCTGGTGGAACTATGAATGGTTCTAGCCATCTTGGAAAAGGATCAAGAAAAGTTAGAGAATTGTTCTTTGACACAGCTACCTCACTGGTATGATTACCCAAAGGCTGTCATGAAGAACAACAAAAGTCCTATCTACAGGTTGGGCCAAAAGCCATGAAGGAGTCTGATGTTTTAATAACTTTTTGAAAATGATTTTTTTTATTTTTCAGCATTTACAAGATTTGATTTTTCACATGTAATGTAAATATATATGATTCTATGGTGTTGTAAATTAAGAACAAAATAAAGGAGTTATTAAATATTTGTGACTTTTTATCCATGGTGTACATGAAAGTAAAAACATTACTACTTTTAATAGGAAAAGTCTAGAAACAAGGCTGCACAATAGGTGGTTGGAGGATAGCTGAACAAATTATAGTATAATAATAATATTTGATAAAATATTGTATCTTACCACAAGGAAAAATTCAAAGAAATATAAGAAAGCATGTTTAAAGTAATGTATAGTGAACAATGCAGAACTAGAAAGAACAATATATAGTTACAACAACCATGCAAATCACAACTTTTAAGTGGTAACAATTTAATTTTTCCTTTTAAGTAATAATGGAAATCACTAAAGAGGTACTCCGTGGCTTGATACAATTAGCACATTATGCCTAAAGAAGCATAAAAATAGATGTAAGGAATCCTTCTTCCATCGAATGCTTTGTAGGGCACCTTCCATAAAAGCAGAGGAAACCATTGACTAGTAAACATCTCCCTGTTTTCTGTCTTCCTTGAGATCACTGAATATAGTTATCTCTGATTTCATTTATGAAAGAATCCTTTATTATCTTAAAAATAATCTATTATGATCATTACAAAAAATTGACTCAATACAGGAAAATTTTAGGCTCTTCTCCAATTAATTAAACATATATTAAGTATCTACTACATCCCAGAATCTCTACTAGGCAGTGGGGATACAAAGATAAAAATTAAATAAGTTCAGCCCTCCTGGGCTTATGTTCTATATGTGGAGACATCATGCATATAAATAAGTATATACCAAATAAAAATATTTTTGAACAAGACAAATCTCTTAAATACTGTAGCAAGCTGTTTTTCTTATTTGGTAATCAGAGTTAAGGTGTGATTAGAATCTTATACCCTCATTTTGGGCATCAATAGATAGTTTAAAAAAGTAAAATTCTAATTGTTATAATTATGGATAGTGACTTCTTTAGCCTTTATTCTAATTTGATGCTAATTTTGATATTTTAGTCAGTTGTGTTTCTATAATGTGATTTGCTGTATAAAATTGTTATAAGTGCTTGCCTGTTTCTTATACGTTAATCAAGAATAGCCTTAGTATATATATGTATCATGCTTGAAAAGATTTTTTTTTTAATTAGAAAGAAGCATATGGGTAGTTATTTATGTCCTCTGATTATCTTTGGGGGTAATATAAACTTTCCCCCATATTCTTTTTTTTTTTTTTGGTGGGGCAATGAGGGCTAAGTGACTTGTCCAGGGTCACATAGCTAGTAAGTGTCAAGTTCTGAGGCCAGATTTGAACTCAAGTCCTCCTGAATTCAGGGCCGGTGCTTTATCTACTGCGCTACCTAGCTGCCCCCTCCCCCATATTCTTTTTTTTTTTTTTAGTGAGGCAGTTGTGGTTAGGTGACTTGCCCAGGGTCACACAGCTAGTAAGTGGGTTTTTTTTTTTGTTTTTTGTTTTTTTGCAGGACAATGGGGTTTAAGTGACTTGCTCAGGGTCACACAGCTAGTAAGTGTCTGAGGCTGGGTTTGAACTCAGGTCCTCCTAAATCTAAGGCTAGTGCCTTACCCATTGCGCCACCTAGCTGCCCCCACAGCTAGTAAGTGTTAAGTGTCTGAGGCTGGATTTGAATTCAGGTCCTCCTGACTCCAGGACCAGTGCTCTATCTACTGCGCCACCTAGCTGCCCCTCCCTCCCCCATATTCTTTTGGTATGTTCTTCTGAGCCCTGAGAGATCTTATTAGATGATCCCACAACATTTTTAGGAGCAGCAAGGTGGTACAGTAGATAGAGTGCCAGCCTAGATGTCGGGAGGACTCATCTTCCTCAGTTCAGATCTGACCCCAGACATTATGTGACCCTAGGTATATCACTTAGCCTTCTTTGCCTCAGTTTCCTCATCTGGAAAATGAGCTGGAGAAGGAAATGGCGAACTACTCCAGTTTCTTTGCCAAGAAAACCCCAAATGTGGTCAAGAAGTCTGATACAACTGAAACGACTTAACAACAACAACAACAACATTTTTAAAGATTGTGTCAATTACAGTATGGATTTCCTTGTTGTATACTTTGTATAGGAAAACCACTCTTCTAAAATCTTATACAGCACTTCAAGATTCAGTAATACGTGCAGATGTGGTCATTTTCTACTATTGTTAATATTGAAAATGGAGCATTATAGAAGCATTTACCATTCTTTTCCTTTTCCCATCAGTTTTTTGTCCTGCTACTTTAATTAATGAATGCTCTTGAAAGGAGAGGAATTCTTTTGAGTCTTATACCAGTGGAGAGCCTTTCTGTATTATGAATACTCTTCATTTTTTCACCAGCTCTTCTGGACATCTTAGAATGTGCCATAATTTCCACATTCCTTGTATCATCTCTGAGAGCCCAGGACCACTTTCATTTCACAGTGAGGCTTCAGAATTGGGCTTTGTAGAAAAGTTAGGCATAAATATATTTATACATATGTACATAATTAGCATATGTCCAAATATGTTAAATGATACTTAACATATTTAGAAATAATTATTTCATATGAAATATACAAAATTCATTATTCTGACTCTCCTAAAAGGATAACTAAGAAACTTTGAATCATTACAATTTTCACTACATCATGGTTTACTGTCAGATATGGACCTAGTAGGTGTAGAGGAAGTGTGACTGTGCTCATTTATTTCATAGTATCCATAATATCATAGTATGGGTATGATCTTAAGTAATGAAGTTTGTAACCTGACTATGGTGGGGGGTTTTTGTCTTGTGCATTTAATTGGTACCTTTCAATAAATCCTTTATAGCCAATATAGTGGAGGTCTTTCTTTGGGCCTTTTAGTATTTCATGAATATCAGTATAGTGCTTGAGCTGTATGGCTGCTGTCCTCCGTATCATTTCATGACTCGAGTGCCATCTTTTCTGGCCATATAGATATCCCTTATGTCTTTGATGACACTTGTCATATAGAGGTATTTTTGGTGGTTTGTTCTAGCGTATACCTATCCACCATATATCTTTCTGTTGCCCTTAGAGTCACTTTCAGTTTTGATTTTTCTGAGATTGTGGTGTTTGATTTATAGCCATGTAGCCTAATCAGGAAAATATTGCTATTAAAAAGTTATGTTTCAGAAACCAAAGCTATCTATTCCCATATGAAAAAATGCTCTAAATCTCTAATGATTAGAGAGATGCAAATTAAAACAACTCTGAGGTACCACCTGACACCTATCAGATTGGCTAAAATGACAAAAAAGGAAGATAATAAATGTTGGAGAGGCTGTGGGAAAATTGGAACACTAATGCATTGTTGGTGGAGCTGTGAGCTGATCCAACCATTCTGGAGAGCAATTTGGAATTATGCCCAAAGGGCAATAAAGCTGTGCATACCCTTTGACCCAGCATTTCCACTTTTAGGTCTTTTGCCCAAAGAAATCATGGAAGGGGGAAAGGGACCCACATGTACAAAAATATTTATAGCTGCTCTTTACGTGGTAGCAAGGAATTAGAAGTTGAGGGGGTGCCCATCAATTGGGGAATGGCTGGACAAGTTGTGGTATATGAATACAATGGAATACTATTGTGCTGTAAGAAATGATGAGCAGGAGGAGTTCAGAGAAACCTGGAGGGTCTTGCGTGAGCTGATGATGAGTGAGATGAGCAGAACCAGAAGAACATTGTACACAGTATCATCAACATTGAGTGTTGACCTACTGTGATGGACTATATTCTTCTCACCAATGCAATGGTACAGAAGAGTTCCAGGGAACTCATGATAGAAGAGGATCTCCAAATCCAAGAAAAAAAAAGAAAGAAAGAACTGTGGAGTATAGATGCTGATTGAACCATATTATTTCTTTTGTTTTGGGTGCTGTTGTTATTTTTTTCTATTTTGAGGTTTTGCATCACTGCTCTGATTTTTTCTCTTATAACAGGATTAATGCAGAAATAGGATTAATGTTATTATGTGTATATATATGTGTGTGTATATATCTATATCTATATGTATAGAGATATATAGATATAACCTATATCAGATTACCTGCTGTCTAGGGGAGGGGGGTGGGAGGGGAGGGAGGGAGAAAAATCTGAAATTGTAAAGCTTGTATAAACAAAAGTTGAGAACTATCTTTACATGTAACAGAAAAAATAAAATACCTTATACATTAAAAATAAAAAAAATAAAAAGTTATGTTTCAGGGGCAGCTAGAATGGCGTAGTGGTTAAAAGCACCGGCCCTGGATTGAGGAGTACCTGAGTTCAAATCCACCTTCAGACACTTGACACTTACTAGCTGTGTGATCCTGGGCAAGTCACTTAACCCCCATTGCCCCGCCAAAAAAAAAAAAAAAGTTATGTTTCCAGAGCAAGGAACCATAGTTTCCAGAATGTGATCTAACCTGTTCTTTTCCTATTCTGTTTTGACCCTTGATTGTTCTCTTACCCATTAACTGTTAATATAGTACATCACATAAATTTTTTCAATTCTCAGTTGTTATAGTAAATAATAAAAATCATTTGCCCCAAGTTAAACAGGATTAAAGATACAGACTGTTTTTAAATCATATATAGAATACAATTTAACTCTTATAAATCATAATACAATTGTATCTGACTGAAATAAATTAATTGCTTATTATATTTTATGTTAAAAATAATTTAAAATGTCATTTTACAATGTAAAACAATTGACTTTAAGAATTATGCTCTTATGTATGGAAGGGAAACAGTTAACAATAGTAATCATGAAAAAGAAAAAAGGGGGAAAATTGTACAAAAAATATTTATAACAACTCTTTGCAGTTGCTAAGAATTGAGAATCAAGGGAATGTCCATCAATTGAGGAATGATGGAAGAAGTTGCGGTATATGATTGTGGTGGAATGGTATTGTGCTATTAGGAAATGACAAACAGGATGATCCCAGAAAAACCTGGAAAGACTCATGTATAGAACTGATGTATAACTAAGTGAGCAGGGCTGGGAGGACATTGTGCATAGTGATAGCAGTATTGTTCAGTGAGCAATTGTGAATGACTTAACTACTCTCAGCAATGCAATCATCCAAGAGAACCCCAAGGGACTAATGACGAAACTTACTATCCACCCCCATAGAAAGAACTGATAAAAAGAGCACTTGTGGATTGTACATATATAAAACCTGGTTGCAGGTGGGGAGGAGGGAGGAAAGGGAGGGAGGGAGGGAAAAATTTGGAATTCTAAATTTTATGAAAATGAATGTTGAAAATTACCCTTACATGTAACTGGAAAAAATGAAATAAATGTTTGTCGCAAAAAAAATGTTAAAAAAAAAGAATTATGCTTTTTATGTTATTTGTTTCCAGAGCCAAAATTTGAAAATATATGCCTATTTTTAAGTTTATATTGAATGCAATTTTATTGTTTTGTTTTTATAGGAGATTACATCCTTGATGCAAAACCAAAAGAAATTTCAGAAATTCAACGTCTAAACTATGAGCAGGTAATAAAAAAGAATATTTGTTACAAAGGGAAATCATTTTATATAATTTAATGTAAATTTAGTATTCCTTGATATATGTAATACTGTACTCTTGAAAAAATTACCTGTAAACTTATCTCAAGTGCTATTTTCTCATTCACTTTTTTTTTTAAATGATGCAATGAGCGTTAAGTGACTTGCCCAGGGTCACACAGCTAGCAAGTGTCTGAGGCCAGATTTGAACTCAGGTCCTCCTAAATCCAGGGCCAGTGCTTTATCCACTGTGCCACCTAGCTGCCCCCTCATTAACATTTTTTAAATGGAAAATGTGGCTTGGACAAGAAAATCAGGAGAGCAGTGTTTAGGAAGTGTGAGTGAAAAAGTATGTTCTGCTTTTTCCAAGTCCCACTAGTTGCACACTGGTCACAGGTGAATACCCAATAGTCTGTTTCATATCATGATTACATTAAGTAAGGTTATATGGAAACAGAATTTCTTTCTTAATTTTTTCTTCTTCACAATTAGAGGGAAATACACATTTAACAATTATAATTGTGAATGTGAATGGGATGAACACACCCATAAAATGGAAGAGGATGGCAGAAGGAAATAGAAAGTAGAATCCAACAATATACCGTTTTTAAAAAATACTCTATGAACATAAAGATTTATACGGTTAGAATTAAAAGGGTCGGAGAAAAAACAATCTGTTATCCCTTATCTGAACTTAGAAAAGCAGGATTAGAAATCATCAAAAAAGACAACAAATAATAGATTTGATTAAAAGAGATAAGGAAACTAATTTTGTTTGGAAGTTACCATAGATAATGGATGATTTTAATACTTAGCTCTATGCACCAAATGTCATAGCATTTAAATATTTAAAGAAACGCTAAACAACTTAGATAGAGAAAAACTCTAGTTGTGGGGTGCTTTTCAGAACTAGATAGATCTAATTTTAAAAAAATAATAAAGATGTTAAGAATCTGAACAGGAACTTTAGAAAAGTTTGGTATTAGAAATCTATTAAGGGGCAGCTAGGTGGCGCACTGGCCCTGGAGTCAGGAGGATCTGAGTTCAAATTTGGCCTTAGACAATTAACACTTACTAGCTGTGTGACCCTGGGCAAGTCACTTAACCCCAATTGCCTCACCAAAAAAAAAAAGAAAAGAAAGAAATCTATTAAGATTTCTGAAAACTATTCATTTGAAATAGAAAGGAGTATACATATTTCTCTACTATACATGGCACCTTTACAAAAATCAGCCAGATACAGGATCAAGAAACTATGGTCTTTGAGCCAAATCTGTTTTTTTGTATAGTCTGAAAGTGAAAAATTGTTTTTGTAAAAATGCTAAACAACCTAGATAGAGAAAAACTCTAGTTGTGGGATGCTTTTCAGAACTAGATAGATCTAATTTAAAAAAATTTTTTTTTTTTTAAGTGAGGCAATTAGGGTTAAGTGACTTGCCCAGGGTCACACAGCTAGTAAGTGTTAAGTGTCTGAGACCGGATTTGAACTCAGGTACTCCTGAATCCAGGGCCGGTGCTCTATCCACTGCACCACCTAGCTGCCCCAAGATAGATCTAATTAAAAAAAAAAAATAAAGATGTTAAGAATTTGAACAGGAACTTTAGAAACGTTTGGTATTAGAAATCTATTAAGATTTCTGAAAATTATTCATTTGGAATAGAAAGGAGTATACGTATTTCTCTGCTATACATGGCACCTTTACAAAAATCAGCCAGATACAGGATCAAGAAACTATGGTCTTTGAGCCAAATCTAGAATACTACCTGTTTTTTGTAAATAAAGTGTTTGTCAACCTTTCTATCAGAGCATAAAAACCTCACAAGCAAATGTAATAAAGCAGTAATACTAAACACATCCTTTACTGGCCACAATGCAATAAAAATTATATTCAGTGAAGGACCATTAAAGAAAGGACTAAAGATTATCTTGAAACTAAATAACTTAATCATAAAAAACTGGTGGATCAACAAATGAACCATAAAATGACAAGATAATTTCATTAAAGATAATGACAACAGGGGCTGCTAGATGGCGCAGTGGATAGAGCACCGGCCCTGGAGTCAGGAATACCTGAGTTCAAATCTGGCCTCAGACACTTAACACTTACTAGCTGTGTGACCCTGGACAAGTCACTTAACCCCAATTGCCTCACTAAAAAAAAAAAAAAAAAAAGATAATGACAACAGTGGAAAAAAACAGGGCAAAATTTTGGGGATGTAACCAATGAACAGTTTAATGAATTGGGTATTATAATTTTTTAAATAGAAAACACCAATTTAAAAGCCCTATTTAAATAGAACTGGAACAGTGAAAATCAAAAGATTAACAAAAATGAAAGCAAAAAGATAATTGCATTAAGAAAACTAGCAGCTTAAAAAACCAAGAAAATAAATCATTAGTTAATCTGATTAAAAACAAAAACAACCAAATTACCAGTATCCACAAATGAAAAGAATTCACAATAAATGAAGAAATTTTTGAAAGGGTTTTAATTTCCTTTTTTTTTTTCTTTTTTCAGAGCAGGGTGCGGGGAGAGGGAAGAAAAGTTGTCTTTTTGGCATTTGAAAAATGTGAGATTCAATTTAAAGACAAAAGATTCAAGCATGATTCTGAAGTTGCAAACCTGGGTGACCAGAAGAATGTTTGTATAGACATAGTCAAGTTAAAAGGAAAGTTGAGGCTTTCAGGGAAGATAAATGAGTCTGTTTTGGACATATTCAGTTTTAGATTGAGCCTGGTGCTGATGTTTACCAAGCCTCTGAAGATATGAAATTAAAGCCCAGGGGGGAGAAGAGGACTAATTTTGCAGACTTATCAGCATGGGATGATTGAACTCCATTAAAGCTGGGAAGACTGTAGAGAGACAAAAAGGAATTGTACGGTCTTGTCTGGTTCTCTGAAATATAGATATTATAGTTCTTCATATTTTGGGGAAAAGTTCATTGACTCCTAACTTCTCTCTCTAGACTCTCTATCCCTTAATTCATCACCTTAACTTGTAAATTTATCAAGCCTTTTTCTAGTCGAGTTGTCCTTTGATCTCACTTTGCTGTTTGTTTCCTTGTTGCTTTTTATTGTCTAGTAAAACACTTCTTTCTTTCATTGAGTCTGTATTAGTATTTCCACAAGTAACTCCCATTCTGTTTTAATTTCTTCGTAATTTTCTTTCGCTAAAACCTTATCTTTCTTTGTTTCATTGATGCTAATTCTTCCTTAATTTCTTTAGTGGTTTTTGTTTTTCGAATCCAGTTTCATATGTTTTTTTGCTGGCACCACTTTTGCTTTTAATTCATTATTTTTGTATTTTATTTCTTTCTCTTCAGATACCTTTAACTTCATAATATTTATTCATTATGGGTGGAGGTCTTTGTTTCTTTTGATTCATTTCTTCTGCTTTTCCTTTTCTGAAAGACTATTCTTATTTGAAGTAATTTGGTTACCCTTCTCCATGCATTTTGGGGCAGGGCAGATTTTGTCTTCTTGTGGGAAATTTATTAAGTCTAAGTTCTCATGACTTCACACTATGCTATCTTGCAGGAAGTTGATTTTTTAATTGCAAAATTTGAGTTTTTTTTAATTATATGGCCACCTTAAATTTGAAGTCATATATTCTAGCCAAAATGTGATCTTTAACCTCTCTTGAATCTTAAACCAAATATCAGAGTTGAAAGAGATCTCAGAGGTCATCTAATACAACCAATACCTGAGCAAGGATGTCTTCTACAACATAGGGTTATCATATCAAGGATGGCATCTACAAACATGCAGCCCATAATATTCCCTAATGCAGCTAAACCAGACTAAAATATAATTGGGAAATATTTAACCAAATAAATGAAAATACAGCAAAACAGATGATGGTAATATTTGGTTTTCTAAGTCAGTATGTGCCCACAGGAACCCTTGATTTAGTGGTTCCCATGTTAGACCACTGCTCTGTACTGTTCTTATGAGTGGTCATAACCTCTGTTTGAAGACATACAGTGAGGGGTGGTCATATTCTTGTTCAAATAAATCTAACTGTTAGGATGTTTTATGTACATTAAAACTACTTTGCAACTTTTATCACTTTTTCATAACCCCCCCCAAAATAAGTATACCTCCTTTTCTACATAACTCCTCTTCCTCCCCTCATCTCTCTTTCCTTCTCCCTCCTTCCCCTTCTCCCAGTTTTCTTTCTTTCTTGTTTTTTCTCTTTTCCTTCCTCCCTCTCCCTTTTTTCCTTTTTCCTTCTCCCTTCCTCTCTTCTTTTTCCTTCCTTCTTCACTCCTTTCCCCCTTCCTTCTTTCCTTCCTTCCCTACCAGTAGTCATACTTCTCTCCCAAACTCCCACACACAAAAAAGAAACAAAGAAAAACAAAACTCATAACAAAAATTGTGAGACAAAATTAATCCCTGCATTGACCATGGCCAAAAATATGTCCACTTCCACACCTTGTGTTTTTCACTTCTCTGTCAGGAGATGGGTAGCTTGCTTTATCATTCGTTCTCTGGAATTAGTGGCTGGTCATTTCATTGAACACAGTTCTTTTTTTTTGTTTTGTTTTGTTTTAGTGAGGCAATTGGGGTTAAGTGACTTGCCCAGGGTCACACAGCTAGTAAGTGTTAAGTGTCTGAGGCCAGATTTGAACTCAGGTACTCCTGACTCCAGGGCTGGTGCCCTATCCACTGCGCCACCTAGCTCTCCCGAACACAGTTCTTAAATCTTTCAAAGTTCTTTGTCTTTACAGTGTTACTGTAAAAATTGTTTTCATGGTTTTGTTCACTTCATTTGTTATCAATTTACTATGTCTTCCTGTGTTTCTCTGCCAAACAATCCCTTTCATCATTTTTTATGGCACGATAATATTCTGGTACATTCATATGCTTCAGTTTGTTTAGCACTTTACCATTTGATAAGCTCTTAGTTTCCACTTTTTTTTGATAGAATAAAAAGAACTGTTATACACATTCTTTTCTTTTTTTTTTTCTTTGATCTCTTTGTGAGATAGGCCTAGTAGTGGAATTACTACCCACCATCAAAAGATATGTACAATTGGAGTGGCTAGGTGGCGCAGTGGATAGAGCACCGGCCCTGGAGTTAGGAGTACCTGAGTTCAAATCTGGCCTCAGACACTTGACACTTACTAGCTGTCTAGCTAGCTGGGCAAGTCACTTAACCCCATTGCCCCGCAAAAAAAAAAAAAGAATATGTACAATCAAATTCTTTTTTAGAAAAATTGTTTTCTAGAATGTTTGGACCAATTGTGTACTATCCATGTTGCAGAGAACAGTTGTGAACAGCACAATCAAGGACAGATCCTTGGAGTGCTCCACAAATCTCCCTGCAAGTGGATATCAATCCATTAATAGCTACTTTTGGGACATAGTCATGCAACCAATTCTAAGTCCCCTAATTTGTGTTGTCATCATTCCCTCTTGTCTTATCTACAAGGATAACATCAGAGACCTTGTCAGCTACTTTGTTGAAACCTACATATAATTAACATTTCATTGATATAACAATCAAGTAATTGTCCAAAAAAAAAAAAGGAAAGTTAGGTTTGTGTGGCATGATTTGTTCCTGATAAAGTCTTGCTGGCTTACTTAATAGCATTTCCTTTTAAAAATCTTCACAACTGGGAGCAGCTAGGTGGCGCAGTAGATAGAGCACTGGCCCTGGAGTCAGGAGTACCTGGGTTCAAATCCGGCCTTAGATACTTAACACTAGCTGTGTGACCCTGGGCAAGTCACTTAACCCCAGTTGCCTCACTTTAAAAAAAGAATCTTCACAAACCATCCTGTAGTTATATGGCACTTTAATGTTTGTAAAACACTTTCATTCAGTAATAAATACATTCTAGAATTTTGCCAGGATAAGGTCAGGTTTTTTAGGCCTAGAGTTTGCAGTGTCTACTTTCTTTCCTGTTTTGGAAATTGTGATAATTGCCCTATCCTAATCATATAACACTTCACTCACTCTACATGAACTTTCAAAGATCACTAAATCTTTGAAAAATTTAAAAATTTTTGTGGCTTAAGCTCACGAATGCTGGTTTTTCAGCACCCTGGGACTGATCCCAGTGTAATAAGTGCTATAGAAATGTTTGTTATTGATAATCTCTCTCCTTTCATATTCTCTCTCCACTAACTACTTTGACCCCACATCCATTGGCAATGACCCTGTATCCCAGTTACATGGAGATCAGGTATTAAAAAAAAAACCTCCGTCATACAAACACAACAATTTTGAAAATTACATTTTACTAATGTTTTAACATCATATAGTTACAGCAACTGAGGAGTATACCAAAAATGGCCTCTTTGTTAAATTGATAGATATATAAATTTGTTGAATGCACATTAGTAAGTCAGAGCAGGTCTAAGTGGGCAGCCAATTCACAAAAAACAATGTTATAATGTTATTTATTAACACAAGTTTTTGTCTGTATAATCATCTAAGCTGTATTGATATAATTGAGAACATGCTCAGTAAACTTATAATGAACCCAAGTTGACTGAGGAAAACAGGAATACAGTTTATAGTACTTCATATAAATTAAGGAAATAATAGTACCTCTTGGGATCAAATTATACATGTATCAATTGAAATGTGATTGGCAAGGTACTAGTATAGTACCTCTTTTATTATTCATGATGAGAGAAAGTATAGGCATATATTCAGGACCCTTGATGCCTGACATAATATAGACTATGTAATAGAAAAGGCAAATTAGGTCAGTAACTATATATTATTAAAAATGTTTACCAGTGCACCCTCTGAATATTTGTTTTATTAAGTTCAGTACTGCTTTTAGAAGCAGTTAGTTGTTGTATAGTGGTTTAAACTTTATTAACAGCATTGTAGAAATGATCAAAATATCAATTAGAAAACGTTAATTAGAACCCTACTTTTTTTTTACCACTTTTAACTATTTTATTATTTATTGCTTTTTTCTTTTAAAGCAAACAGTGTATCTACTAATGTGCACCAATAGGGTTATAATACATAAAAACTGAGAATTAATCTTTTAGTTTTATCACCTTCTGGTTAGTCCCTTATTGGAGTTTGGTTATCTGCTCTTACAAGAAGGAGTGACAAATTGAGGAAAGTCCTAGAAGCAATAGAAAACATGCATAGAGTGATATCATTAGCAAATTAGGGAAGTGTGGAAGAAATTACATGTCAGATGTATGGCTAGGGGAAGAATTTATAACTAAACATAAGGTAGGGAGGTTTGTGGGAGGTAAAATGAATAACTTTAATTACACAAAATTTAATTTAATTACATAATTAATTTGACTACACAAAAATTTTTAAGTTTTTGCAAACGAAACAGCTAAAATGCAGCTAAAATTAGAAGAAATGCAGTAAACTGTGGGGGGAAATTTTGCAACAAGTTTCTCTGATAAAAGGCCTCATTTCTCAAATATATAGAGAACTGAGCCAATTTTGTAAGAAGAGCCATTTCCCAATTGACAAATAGTCAACAGATATGAATAGGCAGTTCTAAGAGGAAGAAATCAGAGCTATCAATAGTCATATGGAAAAATGCTATAAGTCACTAATATTTAGAGAAATGCAAATTATACAACTGTGAGATAATGTCCCACACCTGTCAGAGTGGCTAACAGGACAGAAAAATAAAATGACAAGTGCTGGAGGGGATGTGGGGAAAATAGGTACGCTAATGTGAAGTGCTCTAGCATTCTGGAGAACAGTTTGGAACTATGCCCAAAGGACTTTAAAACTGTGTTTACTCTTTGACCCAGCAATACTACTACTAGGTCTGTATCTCAAAGACATCAAAAGGAAAGGCTCTATTTGTATAAAAATATTTATAGCAGATCTTTAGTGGTAGCAAAGAATTGGAATTCCCCATCAATTGGGGAATGGTTGAACAAGTTATGATATATGAATGTGATGGGATACTATTGTGCTATAAGAAAAGATGAAGGAGATGGTTCCAGAAGAAATCTTTTTTTCATCTCTGGCTTAATCCTCTAAGTGAGGGTTTCTTAACTTTTTTTTGAGACAGTCACAGACCTCTTTTGCAGTCTTGTGAAATCTGTGGATCCCTTCTCAGAATAATGATTTGTTACCTACACTCATAATTACAAAAAATGCTATATTTCAGTTAGAGTTTAATGAAAATAAAGGTATAATTTTTTTTCCTCATTCAAATTCATGGACCCTAAAAAATCTAGGGGTCAGTGGACCATAGGTTAAGAGCTCCTACTATATGTAGAAGTGAAGGAGTTCTATAGAAGGACTTCTTCAAAATTTAATGCCTATGGCCTCTTACATACCTGATCTTAAGCTTATAATGCTTTAGGGGGTTCTTTAAAGGTATAACTGATTAATCAAGTGGGAAAGAGCCATGTTCTGTGTCCAGAACATATCTGGCATTGTTGCTTCCCTTGCTTACAGAACTATGTGAAGAGGCCCCAACCCAACAAGCAGAAGTGACTGACTTGGCCAGTCAACCATCTTCCTATAAAAGCCAAGCAAATGGTATCTGTGCATGAGCACAGAGTAATTCCAAGGCTACTTTTATAGACTGAGAAACTCATTCCTTATCATCATGATTCTTAGTAACTAGAATACTGACAAGGAACAGTAGTTGCCTGAAGTAAGATTTGGAGATATAAAATCCATATCTGGGACTATAAATGCTCTCCAAGATCCTTTCTAGAGTCCAATTGCTGGCACACACCCCAGCCTTGACCATTCTCCTTTGAAGCCCGACCATACTCTTCAAACTTTAAATCTATTCTCCAATTCATTCTTTCAAGGAGGGCGGAGAGGCAGGAAAGGCAAGGTGAGAATGAAAGGCTGGAAGGGAAATGGTCTGCTTAGAAACAAGAGAAACCACCTTATTGAGTGCTCTGAGTGTTTACAAAGTGCTTTTAAATAAAGAATTTAAAGCACCAAAAGAAAGCATGCTCATTCTCCCCCCTTCCATCTCAAAGGTTTATTCTCCTGTCTTAGTTTCTAGTTGGTAGCTGCAGGGCCATGGAGCAGCAGTTCACAACAGATTCTACTGTTTAGAGCTTGTGTACGTACATATTTGTTTTGTCTCCTTACTTTTACTGGGAATTGGGTTAGGCAATGATGCATTTTGGTTTGGGATTATTCAGTGGTAGAATTTGTGTATGTGGAGAGAACCTCAAATTTCTTTTCCTTCCCTAATTCAGATATCAATAAAACCATTTCTGTGTCACAAATTTTGTTGATAAGAATTTAAAGATTTTCCTAGGATAATCCAGTTATTTTGAAAAAAAACCAAAACCTTTTTGACATGAAATCTCACAGCAAAGTATTTGAACATATATTGGAATTATTGGTACAAATAAAGAATGACTGCTTAACTCAGCCAAATATTTTATTTGCAGGTATGCTTTATAGAGAGTTTGAAATAGGCTTAAATTTAAGCAGCTACTAGGCTTTTGTTTCATGTGTCTTTTCTTTTCATTTCAGAATATGAGTGATGCTATGGCAATTCTGCACAAACTACAGACAGGTCTGGATGTAAATGTGAAATTCACTGGTGTCCGAACATTTGAATATACACCCGAGTGCATTGTGTTTGATCTTCTTGATATTCCATTGTACCATGGATGGTTAGTGGACCCTCAGGTAAGAAGGGGAATCCAAAATGTAATGAGAAGTTTGATAATAGGAAAAATCATTCTCAACTAAGCAGGATTAGAGAAGTCTTCATGGAGGATTTAGCACCTAACTTGAGCTATGAAGCAAGAAATGGTTTTCAACCAATAGAGATGGTGGTTAGAAGGTACATGGTTGTTCCAGGGATGGAAGAGGGCAAGAGTATTTCATTTTAGTAGTCACAAGCATGTTACATGAGGTACATGGAGAAATCTAGAAAGGTATCTTGGAACCCAGTTGGAAAAGGCTTTGAATGGCAGATTAAGGAGCTTATTCTTTATGAGGTAGACAGTGGGCATGTGAGGGGATGCTGATCTAGAGGAATTATGTGTGCAATATATAACAAGAGTTTATGGTCAGCAATAGAGAGTAGAGCTCAGAGGTACTCTGATTCTCTGAAAAATGGATTGGTGGGGAAAAAAATGTGATGAGGAATACCAGTTAGGGTACTATTAAAATAGTCCTCATGAGAGGTGATGAGGCCTTCAATTCAAGGGACTACATTTTATTTCATCTAGATTTATAGCACTGTCTAAGTAAGGTCTGCTTGTACTTTGGTTTTTGGTTTTTTGTTTTTGATGGGGCAATGTGGGTTAAGTGACTAGCCCACAGCTAGTTAGTGTCAAGTGTCTGAGTCCAGATTTGAATTTAGGTCCTCCTAAATCCAGGGCCCGTGCTTTATCCACTATGCCACCTACCTGCCCCCTGAGGGACTTCATTTTAAAAGTAGTTATGTTAGAGTATATAAATGTTGATGGATTTGTCTTGGGTTATATAGACATTTCTGCATAGCCTGTGATACTACCAATACAACATTTTCATATGAGGAAGAGAAAGAAGTTGGGTAGAACACATGTACTCTGTTATTTATAACTTCTTATATAACCTAGTGAAAAGAAACCATATTCACTTATGTGTTCTGAACATTATAGTTGTTAAAATTTTGTTTGGATGCTGAACATGAAATTTGAACTGGTATCTGTCAATTTAGAGGTTTTACTGATGTAATAGAGTATTTTATGGCGACCAAATGTAGCAGATGACTTCTGTATTATAGTAATTTTGCTTTGCTGGATTGTTGAGTTGTAAAGGCTTTTTTTCCCCTCCAGAAACTATGATTTAGTTAGAAATAAGAGAAATACAAAGCTAAACTTAATGTTTCAGATGAACTCTCAGATTCTCTAGATACCTAGAATATGTCTAAAAGTTTCTTTAGGCACTCATTAGTCAAAATTAAGCTCTATTCTCAGCTGATAGTTTCAATTGAGCCTTTTCTAAAGGAAATCTAGTTCATTCAGCTTGAACTCTTTCACCCCAGTACTTTGTTTCTCTTCCTGCATCAATTAAAGCTTCCATCTATTCTGCAGATTTCCTTGCCAATTTGAAAGATTTTACTCTTACCTATTTTTTCTTTTTCTAATATGAAACACTTAAGGAATCTTCAGTTTCCTCCTCTTTACAGACTCTTATACATAACTCCCCATCTAGAAAAAAAAAATCTGTGTTAAATCTTGCTGTCCCTTCTTTTCTTTGCCTACCTTCTCCAAACAGCAGTCTCTTTTCATTAACTTCATTTCCTCACTATACTTTCCTGCTTTAACTCCACCTACTTCTATTTCCACCATTTTCATTAAAACAGTATATATTGGGGGCAGCTAGGTGGTGCAGTGGATAAAGCACTGACCCTGGATTCAGGAGGACCTGAGTTCAAATCCAACCTCAGACAGTTGATACTTACTAGCTGTGTGACCCTGGGCAAATCACTTAACCCTCATTTCCCTACAAAAACAAAAAAAACCCACTATATAATGGAAAGTAATAGAATCTGGAGAGCATCTAGAGGAAGACATCCTCAAATCCATGGCATATTAGAATTAATTAAAAGAAAGCAGGAAGCAGCTAGGTGGCACAGTGGATAAAGCACTGGCCCTGGATCCAGGAGAACCTGAGTTCAAATCCAGCTTCAGACACTTGACACATACTAGCTGTGTGACCTTGGACAAGTCACTTAACCCCCACTGCCCTGCAAAAAGAAAGAAAGAAAGAAACTAGGAAGAGTTATTCTGGAGAAATGATAGCATCTTCAAGTATTTGCTAGGTTTTCATATGGAAAAGGCATTAAAATGATTCTCTGTACCATTTGGCACTGCTAGTCATCCTTTTTCCTGGATACTGTCATCTCTAAATTTTCATGACACTGTTCTGGTCTATTTGTTCTTCTACCAGTTTCACACCTCCTTCCTCCCCTCCCCCCTTCTCTCTCTTTCTCTCTCTCTCTTTCTTTCTTTCTTTCTTTCTTTCCTGTCATAGTTAAATCATTTACCCAGGGTCGCACAGCTAGTAAGCGTCTGACACTGGATTTGAACTCAGGTTCTCCTGACTCCAGAGCCAGTATTCTATCCACTATACCACCTAGCTGCCCCATACCACTTCTTTTCAGTCTCCTGTGCTTGATCTTCCTCCAGGTTATAACCACTAATTTTGGGCGTCCCTCAATGGTGTATTCTGGCCATTCATTCTATTTTGCTTGGTGATCTCATCTCCTCCCCGGGTTCAGTTATCATCATTATGCAGATAATTCCTATATCTGTATACATAGCCTTAGTTTCTCCTCTGAATTAGAATTCCACATTTTGAACATCTCAAATTTAAAATGTTGTAAACAAAACTCATTATCTTCCCCTCCAAATCCTCTACTTTCAGCAACTTTCCTGTTATTGTCTAGAACACCACCATTTTCTTGGTCACTCAGACTCTCACAACCTTAATGTCACCTTTGACACTTGAATCACATTCATTCTACATATCCAATCTATTACAATATTTTGTCATTTCTACCTTTACATGTAACAGATGTGTGTGTGTGTGTGTGTGTGTGTGTGTGTGTGTGTGTATTTTTTTTCATTCCATTCACACAGGGTTAAGTGACTTGCCCAGGGTCACACAGTAAGTATCAAGTATCTGGGGCTGGATTTGAACTCAGGTCCTCCTAACTCCAGGGCCAGTGCTTTATCTACTGGGCCACCTAGCTGCCCTCTACTATAGTCTTTTGTTATTTCTCTCTGCTTTTTGTTCATATGCAGATAAGATTCAGCAAGTCCAAAATAGAATTTATTATCTTTCCCCCACACTCTACACTCTTTTCAACTTTCCTGTTCTAGTGAACTGAGGCTCACAATTTCAGTGTCATCCTCAGATTCATTCCACATATTCTATCTGTTGTCAAATCTTGTCATTTCTAAATTCACCATATCTTTTAAGTATGTTCCTTTCTCTCTACCCTCAGAACTGATACTCTGTTAGAGGTATCACCTCTTCCCTGGACTATTGCAATTTAAAAATGTGTCTCCCTGCCTCAAGTCTCTCCCAGTTCTACTCCGTCCTCCACTCATCTGCCAAAGTAATATTCCTAAAGGACAGATTTGACCATTATTTAATAAGCTCCAGTGATTCCCTGCCTCTAGGATCAATATAAAATGTTGTGTTTTGCTTTTAAAGCTCATCCCAAATTGATCCTTCCTACCTTTCCGAACTTCTTACACCTCACTATCCTCCATGAGCTCATTACACTGGCCTCCTTGCAGTTCCTTATATACAACACTTCCCCTCTCAACTCTTGTGCCTTTTCATTTGTAGTCTGCCATGTCTGGAATGGTCTCCCTTCCCATCTCCACCTGTGAACGTCCTTGGGGACCTTCAAGACTCAGCCCAAATATTTCCTTCTGCAATGAACATTTCTTTATTTCCATTAGTGCCAGTGCTTTTCTTCTGGATTACCTTCAATTTTATATTTTTATATGTGTGTGTGTGTATACATATAGATATATATCTTATGTGTATACCTGTTTACACATTGTCTTTCCTTTTAGAGTGAAGTGAATCACTTAAATTCGGTGATTATCTGAATTCCTTGCAATGAAGACACTAGACCAAAAGGCACCAAATTTTCAGGCAGTCTATCAATAACATTTATTAAGAATCTAAAGCCAATCACTATGCTAAGTACTAAGTTTCTATGACTTTTTGTATACTGCCATATGTATGTATAGCCATTAGAGAAAACTTGAACAGTTTTTCAGTTACCTGCAGAGAATTTTCTACCTTTGTGTTTCTCCCATAGCCAAATGAGTGTTAAATGCCATCAAAATACAGAATATCCTTCCTTCTAGAAGATAAGGTGAAGGGGCACAAAGACAACCTCTCCATTTTCCAGATTATCAGCAAGAATGGAGTGATCTTTTCGGGTTGGGGACTGGGGGCGGGGGTACAGGGTGGGGGTGGGGGCGCGGTGCATGGAACAGCAACTAAAGAGCATCCATTATGAAGGCAAAGAAGAAAATGGAACTGAAGGGGCACTGGTAAACCTTGATTTATGTCAGGAGGTTTGGAATGTGGAAGAATATGGTATAGATCCAAAAAAAGAGAAAAAGACCTATTTGTACAAAAATATTTATAGCAGCTCTTTTTGTGGTGGCTAAGAATTGGAAATCAAAGGAATGTCTATCAATTGGGGAATTGCTAAACAAGCTATGGTATATGATGGTGATGGAGTATTATTGTGCTATAAGAAATGACAAGCAAAATGATTTCATAACTGCCTGGAAAGACATGTATGAACTGATGTATAGTGAAGTGAGCAGAACCAGGAGAATGTTGTGACAGCAATATTGTTTGGTGAAAAATTGTAAATGACTTAACCATTCTCAATAATACAATGATCCAAGATAATCCCAAAGGACTAATGGTGAAGCGTATACCATCCACTTCCAAAGAAAGAACTGATATTGATGGAACACAGACTGAAGCATGCTATTTTTCACTTTCATTTTTTTATTCAAGTTTTTTTATAC
Organism: Dromiciops gliroides; assembly: GCF_019393635.1. Classification (NCBI taxonomy): domain Eukaryota; kingdom Metazoa; phylum Chordata; class Mammalia; order Microbiotheria; family Microbiotheriidae; genus Dromiciops; species Dromiciops gliroides. The sequence goes on along the minus strand of NC_057862.1, from coordinate 158,820,001 downwards.
AAAATAATTGCATGTATATTACCTATATTTGATTGCTTACCACTTCAGGGAAGGAGGGATAAAATTTTGGAACTCAAAACTTTAAATAAAAATGTTTATTTTTTTTTAAATGTGATATAGAAAAAAAGGAAGAAGGATCATGGAATACTTAAAGCAGAATCTTGATTTTGAGATACTTCCTAAATAGGAGAAAGCAGGTGCTTTTCTTCCAGACTGTAATGATGGTATAGGTCTGTAGATATTATGAGATGAGAAAACATTCAGGAATGCTCAGAAGAAGGAATAAGTAACTGTGTCTGGTGACCACCTCCTGAGTCCTAATAACAATGTAAGCATCTATTGTCTTCCAGGCCATATATAAAAGAAATGGGGGCAGCTAGGTGGTGCAGTGGATAGAGCACCAGCCCTGGATTCAGGAGGACCTGAGTTCAAATCCGGCCTCAGACACTTTACACTTACTAGCTGTGTGACCCTAGGCAAGTCACTAAACCCCAATTGCCTCACCAAAAAAAAAGAAAAGAAATGACTGAGCATCCCAAGATTTATAAAAACAGATAACTATTAGGAATTTCTGGGGATTCACATGAGCCCAGATGATATTGCCAAAAGGAATCCAGAAAGCCTTGCTAAAGATTAAAATCTTATGTAAGAAATTTAAGATCTTAAACACACATTATTTAATCACTGCTGTTGATCAAAGTCAAGGACTTTAGAAGAAGAAAGCATTTTTGATAAATCAACAAATGCCAGGAAGATACTGTCTTTTAAAAAAAATGTGTGTGTGTATACATATACATATATACATACATACATACATACATACATACATACATACATACATACATATATATTTGGGGGGGCGGGGCAGTGAGGGTTAAGTGACTTGCCCAGGGTCACACAGCTAGTGTCAAGTGTCTGAGGCCAGATTTGAACTCAGGTACTCCTGAATCCAGGGCCGATGCTCTATCCACTGCACCACGTAGCCGCCCCCCATATATTTCTTTTAAAAGAGAAAATGGTTTCTCAGAACAGTTGTTGGATTTCTGGAGCCCAGCATAAGACATAGAAATAACAGGTTCCTGGCCATGGACAAAATATGTGTAAGAAAGTAATTGTCTCCAGTCTTCAAGATCTAATCAGAAGGAAAGAGGAGGTAGAAAATTGCCTAACAAGTTAGATATCATAGAGCAGGGGAAGAATGACAGAGTCACCCAGAAATTCAAAAAAGGTAGAATACAATAAAGAAACAGTCAGTAAAACCCTGGCTTGAGATTTCCATGCACAAAATGTAGGTAACAAATAACATAAGGTGGCAAAATAAACCCCGTTCTAATTAGGAGACATAAGACAAAAACAAATGAGAAACTGAAAAGTTTAATATTCATTTCAGCCAACAGGAGATTTAGAATGGATACAAAGTATAGTATTTTATAAAACTGTTTATTATCTTGTTTAGTATCTTAAATGTACAAATACATTTCATTTAAAAGTGAAAGGTTTTGTTTTTAATCTCCTTTTCTACCTGTAACCTTTAAATTCACAAAGGAGTTTTTAAAAATGACAATTACTTATTATAATTTGCCTTTAAATGAAAAGCCTGGATCTATCCAAAGGAGCACCTGAACCCAGGTATTCCAGACTATGAAGCTGGTTTTTGATCCACTCTGCCCCTCTGCCTCCACAAACTTCATTTCTTGATTATAGGATTCTAAAAGAAGTTTGTTCAGACTTTCTGGTGAATAAACAAGATGATGGTTTGATTAATTTAAAAATTTTCTATGAATTTGCACATTCAGTTATTGATAATGCTGCTACAGAATAACACATTCTCACAATTGTATGGTCAGCTTTTTCCTATGATCCTTAGGTTTCATCTTATCTGCAAATTAAAACTTTGCGAGGATTTTTGTGCATAATGCTTTCAATACTAAGTTATTTGAGAGTGTTGTAATGATGATATTGTTACAGAAATAGGATTATGACTCCCGGATCTAAAATCCTAAAATAGTACTATCCTGCATTTTCTTAATTTTCCTTAATTTTTCAGATTTCTATAGGAGACTTCTTTTAAACAAAGATGATGACCTATCATGATAGCATTTGGAACTGTATATTTCATTTGATGGAATTTGTGAGGTTGTGTTTGTGTTTTTCTCTGAATAACAGAATTTAGAAACAATAAATTATATAATAAAAGATCTCATTGTTTTGCTTGAAGAAAATGAAGTAGGAAAAATATAGTCTAGTAGCTATCATAGAAGTTAACATTAGCTGTAGAAAGTACAAATTAAATAGTTGCAGCTTCTCAAAGTAAACTATAAACATTTTCAGTTTGACAGGCTTTGTCTCACTGCTAAAATTAAACAGATTATTTTACCACTTGATTTGCTGGAATTCATTAATGATGCAAGTAACGACAATTTTATAGTTTGTGTATGTGCATATACACATATATATGTGTTTATTATGGTTTAGTATTCTGAATTCAGAAAAAAAAACCCTTAAATTCTTATCTTATAATAAGTAATTGTCATTTTTTAAAACTCCTTTGTGAATTTAAAGGTTACAGGTGCTTGGAACTTTCTGTCAGTGCTTTAATTGCTTGGTAAGCCAAATAATTTTTTAAATTGGCATCTTTTTTATCATTAAAAAACTTTATCTTTCCTCTGCCAAGCAAGCTATATTTTTGTAATTGAGAATAAAAAAGAAAGGGGAAAAAAAATGCAGTTAGCAAAATAGCCAACTATAGACCTTTTTTTTTTTTGCAGGGCAATGGGGGTTAAGTGACTTGCCCAGGGTCACACAGCCAGTAAGTGTCAAGTGTCTGAGGTCGAATTTGAACTCAGGAACTCCTGAATCCAGGGCCAGTGCTTTATCCACTGTGCCACCTAGCCACCTCCCTAGACCTTTACTTCTGTAGTAATGGAAGGATGAATTTTCTCATCTTCTCTTCTGCTTACCCTTTTATTCTTTCTCCTTCTCCCCTTCTTCCTTCTCTTTCTCCTCATCTTTACCACCTCCTTCCTTTTTATCCCTTCCTCCACTGTTAACACAGTTTTGACCATTCTGTATAATTTTTTCCTGTTTCTGCATACTTCACTCTGCATCAATTCATGTAAATCTTCTATGCTTCCTTTGTACTAATCATATTCATTGTTTGTCATGGTGCAATCACATTCCATTCCAATACACATGCCACAGTTTGTAAGCCCATTTCTCAGTTGTTAGATAATTGTTCTACTACCATAAAAAGTGTCACCATGAATATTTTGGTGTGTATGGCAATACTTTTATATCTGTCTTTGACCTTTTTTCAGTGTTTGCTTAGTATTAAGATCTGTTTTGTCAAAGGGGATGGTCATTTAAGTCATTCATTTAGAATAATTTCAAATTGTTTTCCAGAATGGATGGACCAAATCATAGCTCCCATCAGCAGTATGTTATTATTCTTACCTTTCTGCGATCCTTCGAATATTAATTCTTTTCCACCTTTTGTCACATTATCAGTTTGCGGTAAAACCTGATATAAATTTCTCTGATGAGTGATTTGGAACAGTCTTTCATATGATTATTAATGGCTTTCAGTTCTGTTAAGAACTGTTTGTTCCCTTTGGCTGTTTATCCAATGAGGAACTTATCTCAAACAAGTGTTTATTAAAGTTATATGAACTGATACAAAGAAGGTTGGGGCTTCTCTGTACTCTTTAAGGTGGTGGGCATTTGTTTCTTTTTTCTTTTTTTTTTGGTGGGGCAATGAGGGTTAAGTGACCTGCCCAGGGTCACACAGCTAGTAAGTGTCAAGTGTCTGAGGCCAGGTTTGAACTCAGGTCCTCCTGAATGCGGGGCCGGTGCTCTTTCCACTGCGCCACCTAGCTGCCCCTCCTGTTTCTTAATCTTAAACCATATTATTCCGTATTTGCATTGATATATGGATAAGTATTACCTTATATGTTGACCTAACCTAAAAGAGTTTATCAAGGTCTTTGTACAGGGTGGGCCAAAAGTCATGCAGAGGTTTTACTTTTTAATAACTTTTTGAAAATTATTTTTTCTTTATTTGATTTTTCACATGTAATGTAAATTCATTTCCTATATATACTGTATATAATGCTATGGTATTTTAAATTAAAAACAAAAAATAAAGGAATTATTAAATATTTGTGACTTTTGGCCCACACTGTAGAATTTCTGTACTTCCTCATCTGCTGTAACAGATGGTAGCATATAACATGCAATTATCTTTCTTCTTGATCCCTGAGGATCACAATAACAGTGTTCCATGAAATTGTCTTTCTGGTTACCTTTGGGTGAATAATTAATTAAATTGTTTTGCATATCTCTTCTAGGAAAACCTGTTAGCTATCATTTTATGTAGCTATATGTTCGTTAAATCTTCTTTATAACAAGAGTATCTGCATTGGTAGTATTCATTTCCTTAGACGTTTGTTGGCTGTAGTTGTTGTCCAAGGGTCTTGTGTTTAGAGGTCTGGTCTTGATGTCTTTCTGTTGGTTCTCTCTCATACATGGATTCCTTTCCTTTCTCACATCTGCTACTTAAAATCTCATTTCCTTCAAAACTCCTCTTCAGCCACCTTCCACTCAAAGACTTTCCTTATTCCCCAGAGTTATTACTTCCCTGGAAACCCCATTATGACCTTGTATTTATTTTGTCTGCATATATATGTTGGCCACCACTCCCTCCCCCAACAGAACACAAGCTCCTGGAATTCAAGGGTTGTTTCATTTTTATCCTATAGTGTCTGGCACATAGCAGATATTTAGTAAATATGTGTTCATTGATATAGTACCAACAGTTAAATTAATCTTTATTAGTCTGTGATTCCTAGTATTCTCTGAGGCCTCTTTTTATGTCAATCTACCACCATCACTGCAGAAAGACAAGGGAGCCACTCAGATCTGATAGACATTTTTTGTTTTTCTTTGTTTTATGAATTTCCAGGATCAAAGAGTTCATCTTTATTTGGGGGGGAGGGGGGCAGGGCAACGAAGGTTAAGTGACTTGCCCAGGATCACACAGCTAGTAAGTGTCAAGTATCTGAGGCCATATTTGAACTCAGGTCCTCCTGAATCTTTATCCACTGTGCCACCTCACTGCCCCTAAGCTCATCTTTTAATAAATAAGCCATTATTAAGCACCTACTTTGTGCCAGGTCCTGTTCTAAATGCTAGGAATACAGACAGCTTTACAGTCTAATGGGGTAAGATGACATACAAAAGGAAGTGGAAAGGGTATGGGGGAGAGAGAAGATACCCGGCCCAGGGACATGGTGGGTGAAGTCAAGAGGAGTGCAGTGCATAGAAAATTAAGAGGTGGCTGGCCAGGGCACCCTCCTTAAATGAGGGTTCTGAAGGGCCTCTTCATACTTCAATCAGACAGGGCAAAGGGTACTGATAAGATATGAGTTCCAAAGAAATGTACAGGTAATAAATGAATCCATACTGATGTATACTGATGCTTGGACAGCAAAGAGTCTCTCATTAACTATGGTTGAAGCCTCTCTAGACTCTGTAGAGCTCATTCTTTACTGGCACAGCCCTCAAGAACACAGTCTCTTCCATGCTGTGATGAGTTATCAAATTATAATTTAACACGGAATATATTGGTTTGCTTGAATAGGGTTTTATAGGAATTGTCTCTCATTGCCCCTATGCTTATAGGAAGTGGAAAAAAATTAAATCAAATGTCTGATCAAACTGTGTGTAATTTTCTGAAGGGTGGCTTTCCACACTTTAAAATTTGATGCAATAAAAAATAAAAGCAGATGATCAATAAGCATGAAAAAAACTAAATTACTACTAAAAAAGGGAAATAAAATGAAAACAACTTAGATGTTTCAGAGCTGATTTTTTTAATGACAAAAGAAACAGGAAAACTTAGTTTTGGGGACTCATCTACTTTTCTTTGTGGGAGGCACCACTAGTATACTGGTGTAGTTTTCAGTTATTCCCATTCAGGAGAAGTTTACAATTATTGAGGATCAAAGTCATTAAACTATTTGTGTCTTTTGTCCTAGCAATCCTACCACTGGGTGTATATTCCCATGGAGGTCAATGACAGAAAGGGAGGTGGGAGTTCCATATATAACAATACTTTTAGCCACATTCTTTGTGTTAGCAAACCCCCCAAAACTTGAAACAAAGTCATTGGAAACAGGGTACCCATTGATCGGAGTTGACTGAACCAGATTGGAACAAAAAATGTAATAAATATTATAATATGAACAATGGGGGCAGCTAGGTGGCGCAGTGGATAGAGCACTGACTGGCCCTGGAGTCAGGAGGACCTGAATTCAAAGCCAGCCTCAGACACTTAACACTTACTAGTTGTGTAACCCTGGGCAAGTCACTTAACCCCAATTGCCTCACACACATAAAAAAAGTCAAAATAATATGCACAATGACTGTAATCACATTAATGAAAAGAACACTAGTACCAACCATGGACAATTCTTATGAAACATACTTTTCCTTCTCTTAGAGGAGATACATGGTTACTTTGTTAATCAGATTTGCTTAACAGTTTTCACTGTTGCAAGTAAAGGTTAAATTCCTGGGGGACTGGGGAGGCAAAGAGAAGATATTTGGAAATTACTAATATATTTAAGAAGGAATGAGCTTAAAAAATTTTTAAACATCATGCTTATCTACTTCAGTTTGACAAATAACTAAGTACTTATTTATGTGCTAGGTGTTGGTGATATAGCAACCAAACAGTCCTTGCCCTCAAGCTTACTTTTTTTTTAAGTGAGGCACTTGGGGTTAAGTGACTTGCCCAGGGTTACACAACTAGTAAGTGTTAAGTGTCTGAGGCTGGATTTGAACTTGGGTACTCCTGACTCCAGGGCCAGTCAGTGCTCTATCCACTGCATCACCTAGCTGCCCCCTCAAGCTTACTTTTTAATACAGCAATTCAAGATTACCTGATTAAATAAATACAAAATAATTTGATGAGTTAGAGACCACTATCAACTAAGAGATTCAGGAAGGTTTGGAAAAGGAATCAGTATCTCAGCTGAACCTTGAAAGAAAACTAAGAGAACAATTTGGAACTATGCCCAAAGGACTATAGAATTGTGCATACCCTTTGATCCAGCAATACCACTGCTAGGTTTATATCCCAAAGACATCTCCCAAAAGAGAAAAAGACCAATGGGGGGGGGTGGGGCAATGAGGGTTAAGTGACTTGCCCGGGGTCACACAGCTAGTTAAGTGTCAAGTGTCTGAGGCCAGACCTGAACTCAGGTCCTCATGAATCCAGGGCCCATGCTTTATCTACTGGGCCACCTAGCTGCCCCAAAAGACCAATTTTTACAAAAATATTTATAGCAGCTCTTTTTCTGGTGGCTAAAAATTGGAAATCAAAGGAATGAATGTCCATCAATCAGGGAATGGCTAAACAAACTGTGGAATATGATGGTGATGGAGTATTATTGGGCTGTAAGAAATGACAAGCAGGATGACTTCGGAAAGACCTGGAAAGACATATATGAAATGATGTATAGCAAAGTGAGCAGAACCAAGAGAACATTGAGCAGAGACAGCAAAATTGTTTGATGAAGAACTGTGAATGACTTGATTATTCTCAGCAATGCAATGATCCAAGACAGTTCCGAAGGACTATTGATGAAATATACTATCCACCTCCAAAGAAAGAACCTGAAATTGATCGAACATACTGAAGCATGCTATTTTTCACTTACCTTTTTTTTTTTTGGCGGGGCAATGGGGGTTAAGTGACTTGCCCAGGGTCACACAGCTAGTAAGTGTCAAGTGTCTGAGGCCGGATTTGAACCCAGGTACTCCTGAATCCAGGGCCAGTGCTTTATCCACTGCACCACCTAGCTGCCCCTCATTTTTTTTCTTTTAATCAAGTTTTCTTGTTTAAAATGACAAATATGGTAATGTTTTACACAATCATACATGTATAACCTATATCTGATTGCTGCCACAGGGAGAGGATAGGGGAGGGAGGGAAAGAGAGATAAAATTTGGAATCCAAAACTATAAATAAAGATGTTTATTACAAAAAAGAAAAGAAAAGAAAGAAAACTAAGAATTTGAAGAAGTAGAAGTAAGGAGGTATGCTGTCCAAGGTATTCAGGGACAGTTTGTACAAAGGCATGGAAATAAGATAGGGAATGTCACGTCTGGGCAACACCTAATAGTCTGGTTTGGCTCAAACATAGGGTGACATGAAGGAGAATAACTATTAAACCTTTAAAGAGTATTATGTACTGACGAATTTAAAATGAAATGTTTGCTCAGTTTTTTACTTTTAGTTAGAAAAATTAGGGTTAGCCTAAAAATTAGTATTACCTTTAGACAAGCCTTTTCTTGAATGTAAAACTTTCATTGTTGTGGTAAATTAAATAAAAATTCAATTGAAATTTTATTCTAGCCTGTGAATAAGGCTCCCCAAAATATTACTTTTTCTTTCATTCAATTAAATGCAAATTTAGGTCTTAATTAGCAAATTGAAATATAGGTATGCCATTCTTTCTATTTTTGAAAATTTTGTATAACCTAGACATTCTATATCAATACTGATGAAGAATACATTTATAGTGAGTTAGAAAGGAAATGGCAAAAGGTACTTGATACTGACTTTAGTGTTTTGCTTGTCACTAGTAAAATTTTGTGGGGGGGGGCAATTGGGGTTAAGTGACTTGCCCAGGGTCACACAGCTAGGAAGTGTTAAGTGTCTGAGGCCGGATTTGAACTCGGGTACTCCTGAATCCAGGGCCGGTGCTCTATCCACTGTGCCATCTAGCTGCCCCTTTATACAAAATTAACTCGAGTTTTTATGTAGTGTAACAATATTACAGAGAATGGTTTTCCCTCTCATCTCCTACAAGATAAATGAGTTAATTATTTGTCTTCCAGATTACTGATATTGTGAAAGCAGTTGGTAATTGCAGCTACAACCAGTTGGTGGAGAAGATCATTTCCTGTAAGCAATCAGACAACAGCGAGCTGGTTAGTGAAGGTGGGTGAGTGCTATTACTCTTATTTTTAAAACACGATTTGCCTTGCATTTGTTAAATTATTTCAACAAATATTTAATAATAAGACTTCTTATAAATATACTTACAGATACTTATGGAAATTTAGGGAGTAAATTTTACTAATTGTTAAGATTTATATGATGCTTTATATAAAGTTTATAGACCACTTTTCTCATGTAGTTTTTTTTTATTAACTAACATCAGTATGTAAAGGTTCTCCAGAGGTTATTCAAACTGCTTTTTAATTATTTTTATTATTTTGGGCTGTTTCTGTGCTTAATGTTTGTTGACAGAACACCAGTATAACTTGTATCAATCAATATGTAGTAAGCTATTAGTTATTACTCAGTTGATATTAATTACCTGATATATGCTAGGTATGATGCTAAACATTGAGGATACAAATATAATGAATGAAGCAATCACTACTTACAAGTTTACATTCTAATCAAGGAGACAACATAGATATAACTGCAGAGAATAAATATAAAGTAGTTTAAATGGGGTAATTTGAAAGGGACACAAACTAGCAGTTGAGGGTATCATGAAATGCTTCCTATAGAAGATATTGCTTGAGTTATTTCTTGAAGGAAGACTGATTTTTTTAGGTTGCAACGAGGAGGGAATTTGTCCTCTTGCTGAGATACTGAGACAGAAGATGGTGTCCTGTGTGAGGAACAAAGAAACCAGTTTGGTTGGATTGCATAGTATGGGAAGAAGTATAATGTACAGTAGTTCTAGAAACACAGATTGAGTTCAGGTTTTAAAAGGCTTTCAAAGCTAAACAAAGGGAATTTTGGAAAATGGTGGCATGTTAGAATCTAGAAGAGCCCAGATTCTCTATAAATACCCCAGTAAGGTTTTTCAAATGTACCAGAAGAAACAATGATAGGGTAGGCAGGGAAATGATCAAACCAAAAAGAGCTTGATCTAGTCCAGGATTCCTTCAAAAATGCCGTCAGAACCCTGGATTCTCTAAGCAGAGACAAAGCAGGAGAGATAGAATGCAAAGCATGCTAGCCACTCCAAACCGAACTGTGAGAAAAAGCCAGACCAGTGCTTAGGCAGCAATTCCCTCCATCCACACTTGGAGATAGAGCAGGAGCCTAGCTTATAGCACAGGGTGCATTGAAGGAAGCCGAGGACCTAAACCTAGGCAGCACATGTCTGGGCCGTAACAGGAACCACAGCAGGAGAAAGGACCAGAGCAGCACCTGGAAAGCAAAGCTCTTAAAGTCTGCAGTCAAGACAGCTCACCCTATCAGACTCACAGCAAGGGACAAGGCCACTTATGAGTTCAGAACTGTGCAAGAAGAGAAGGAGCCAAGACCAAACCTAAATTGAACCACCAGGAAACTCAACCAAAACTCAGGAATTCCTGCAGTAGATGGGGCCTAGTCTTATCTACCATATACAAAACCAAGCATAGTCTTTCCCCACCTTCTGTGAGTATAGAAAGGAGCAAAGCCCCAGTACACAAACTGAGACTGTAGATATAAGTAAAAAGAAGAAATTCTAGGCATGTAAAGAAATACAATGGACTGGGAGAAGCCCAGGTGGTAAACCCAGAAGAAAAAGAATACCTCCACAGCTAATTGAAGGAAAACTTCTCTGAGAAAAGAAAACAAGGACTATTAGGGTAACTAAAAAAAATGAAACAAGACATAATATTTTTTTTTACTATTTAATTATCCTTTTATATTTAACTCTGCTTTGGTAGTACAAAAGTCTTAAGGTACAAACCATACAGTTAAAAATATATTTGACACATAAATTAATGAAAATCATGAAAAATTACATTTATAGATTTTATACAGGAAAATAATAGTCATATCATATAAACTTGTGTTAGACATTCCTCCCATTCCAAAGGAGGAGGGGAAATATAAGCTCTTATAAACATCTGTTGCTGTGGAAACACTTAAGAATTATAATTGTGAACTAGAAACCAACAAAAATTTTTATGTGATTAATACATGAGGTGCATACCTTTTGGCTTAACTGTAAGATAACCAAATCAAAACTGCTCAAATTTTAAAGATACTTAAAAAATGTGCTTTTCACTTAAATATAATTCTCAGTATCAGTATATTTTCTTGTTCCACTATATTGCTAAAAAGTGTTCTGGCCTGAAAAAAATTATTAAAGCTTTTGAAATACCTTATATTTCGATTTCTCCCTGTATTATAATATAATTTTTAAAGTATTAATAATTATTGATGCCTTTTAACTTAACAAAGCTAAGATTTTTAAATATTAGCATAATAAAAATGTTTATAGGGGACAGCTAGGTGACGCAGTGGATAAAGCACTGGCCCTGGATTCAGGAGGACCTGGGTTCAAATTTGGCCTCAGACACTTGACACTTACTAGCTGTGTGACCCTGGGCAAGTCACTTAACCCTCATTGCCCCACCAAAAAAAAATATTTATACTCATACATATAAAAAACCCTCTATCATAATTTTCTGATCCTCAGGGAGGTTTATTTTCACAGTTATATCCTTTTTGATTATATAGCCAACATATGCTCACATGTATACTTAACTTCTAGATGTTAGAAAATTGACAAATGTTGGACTGGATCTAGGATTTCATTGAAATAGAGAACTCCCAATGAGGAAATTCCTTCTATCAATGCAGATCTGCACCTTTCCTGACATTTATAGTCTTAAGAGAGTTGTTGGGAGCCCTGAGAGATTAAGTAGCTTGCTTCAGATCACACATCCTGTATCAGTAAGAAGTGGGACTTAACCCAAGTCTTCCTGAGTCCAAAGCTAGCTCTATCAAGGTAGCACAATGCTACCTTGAAATATGAAGGGTAGGGGTTGGGGGAGGTAAGGCAAAATTAAATCTACCAGTCATCTGAAAGTTTGGCAAAATGTTAACTTTATATCTAGATTTAGAAAAGAAAAAGATCATATTTATAGCAATACTAAAAAACCTACTGACACAGGGATGTTCTTTTGGGAAGCTGTTGGTAGGTTTGTTTTTAAATTATTTTAGAGAGTGACAGAAAATCTAGAAAGAGCCTAAAAAACAAAACCCAAAGTAATAACAGTTTTTATCTAACTTATTTTTATCACTCCTTCTCCCAGACTGTGCTCTTGCCTGCCATGAACACACTTGGAAGTGTTAAAGCTAAAATTCTAGCTAAAGTGTCTAAAATATCTAATGAGTGGTCGCCAATAAATTATAAGCTTTAGCAAGAGTTAGACTTTTAAACATTTATTAAGGAGAATAAGAATTTGGTAAAGAGAGAGAGAAAGAACTACATTCATCTATCTATTAAAGGGAGAGTGCATTTCTAGCTCCCTTCTCCACCAGAGTCCTCAGGAAAAAGCACCCAGTCAGAGCACCAGGCTCCCCCCTTCTTCCTCCCACAAGCAAACGTCACTTCCTGATGCCAAAGAAAAGACTCCTGGTCTTGCCCTCAAAGACCTTCACTTCATGGCAGAACTTTCCTATAGTAAGTCTCCAGTAGGTGGTATCATTCCAATCATTACAGAAGGCTTTATAAACAGTATCATATGAATGTTCATCAATACCTAAAGGCCATCAAGTACACCCAAAAAAAGGCCTGGAAGAAGTTAAAACCTCTTGTCCTACAGTGAAACTTCTTGTTTGGGCCTTGAAGTCATTTTTTAGTCATTAAAATGGGATTGTTGTCACAATTTTAAGTCTTTCCTAAAAGGAAGTCATTGGTAGTCTAGGGATGAAATGTGATTATAGTGAAGGTGGAGGAGGGGCATGCTGCCATCACTACCTATTTCTTCTGTGATAGTGAAATTGATCATGCTTGCTACCCCTTCTCCGTTCAGACAAAAAAATAAAGAGAAGAAACAAGATGGGGTTAGCAAAGAAGGCACACAGAGGGGGGGAAAAAGCACAATCTCAAACTATTCATTAATATTCTTACTGTACATACATGTTACTGAAATGAGAAAACTGCATTATGTACAGAAGGGCAAAGGAAAAGACTATTAAGTTAAAATACTACTAAATCTTGCTTTTCTAAAAAATTTAATATGCTTTCATAAGGCATAAGAGATAAAACCAATTATAGGGCTGATGCATGTTCCCTGACATCTAGCATAGCAATGGTGTTCCGTTTTAGAGTCTTAATACTCATAGTAAAAATGGTACAAAAGATATAAGAAAATATTTCCATGGGCATTTGGCTTTGCACATCTCCTAAGTTTTCATTCTCTTTAAAACTTCTTCAAATAAAACTTCACATCCTATCCTGTGCCACTTTGTTCCCTTTTCAAAGGGGTAACAGGTACCTTCCTGTTGATACTTTCTGTGCCACTCACAGACATCAGACTTTTCCATTCTTTGACATTGGTTTTATGTTCCACTTTTGTAACTCTAAACCTGCCAGAGAAAGAACAGTCAGTTCTCTTGGTGCTGACTTCTTCCTTTAAATTTGTTGCTTGGTTTTGTGATGTGCCATCATTTGTCTGCAACACTGGCATACATCTCTTTCTGCCGTCCCTCAAACAGTATGTAGATTGTAGCCACATCCAAGCTTTCCTGGAGTACTTCCTGGTGACAAGAGGACCAGTGCTCACTGGAGGACTACCTGAAGGACTAGAAGTCAAAGGACTTTCAGGATCATAGATACTATCTGTCATGGCCTTTAAAACATCAGCATTTGCTTCATTTTTCATGATGTAATGGACAAATTGTTCAACGGTATCACTTTCTTGTATATACTGTCATTCAAATCTCTCTTTTCAAACTTTTCCTCAGTATCTTGTTTCGCTTCTGTTGTCCACTGATAGCCCTTCTTCTTAAGCAGATGGAAGGAAAAGACTGCAAAAAGTCCCATGGTGAAGAAGACTGGAACTAGTACAGTGGCAACATATTCTCGGTGTCCATTTCCACCACTGTTCATGGGAAATGGAGGCCTTCCTCTACTGGATAAATCCAGGGCAGCTCCCACTTGTAAGGCAGGAGAGAGCGGCTAACCATCGAGCTGCCCCCAATGTCAAGATTGTGGCAAGTACTAAGGGAGCCATCAGCATTTCCCCTTCACACTTCTGCCCCAGGCAGCCAGGTTCCCAGTCCCTGCAGCTCCCAAACTGTCAACGGCACTGATACAATGTAAAATTTTTTACACTGAGGGGCAGCTAGGTGGCGCAGTAGATAGAGCACCAGCCCTGAATTCAGGAGGACCTGAGTTCAAATTCGGCCTCAGACACTTAACACTTACTAGCTGTGTGACCCTGGGCAAGTCACTTAACCCCAATTGCCTCACCCCCCCAAAAAAAAAATTAAAATTTTTTACACTGTAATTTTAAAAGAAATGCGAGCTAGGAAAGGAAAACAAAAGTAATAGCTTAGACTAGAAGGTAATAAGAACCTTACCCCAGAATTGAACATCCTGAAAATTAAAATAGACCAAACAGAAAGCAATGACTCCATGAGACAAGAAATCTAAAAATCATTGGATTACAGAAAACCATGACCCTCCCAAAAAAGCCCAGAGAACTAGAGGAAAAAAATGAATCTACTGGGCACCCCTTGGGAAAAAAAAAAAACAAAATGAAAATTCCCAGGGACATCATGACCATATTCAAGGACTTCCAGGTCAAAGTATAAATACTACAAGTAGTAAAAAAGAAATAATTCAGATAGCATGGAGTCACAGGATCACACAAGACAGCTACCACTCTGAAGAAGAACATGGAAGAAATAAAAGTTTACAACCCTGAATAACCTTTTTGGCAAAACTGAGTATAATCCTGTGGATAAAGCACCAACCCTGGATTCAAGAGGACCTGAGTTCAAATTCGGCCTCAGACACTGGACACTAGCTCTGTGACCCTGGGCAAGTCATTTAACCCTCATTGCCCCCAGGCGGGGGGAACACCCCAAAACTGAGTATAATCCTTCAGGGGGTAAAATGGATATTTAATGAAATAGACTTTCAAGCATTCTCAATAAAAATGCCAGAACTCAGTAGAAACTTTGAGATACAAACACAAGAGTCAAGAGAAATATAAAAAGGTACACATTTGATCAGTTGGAAGTGACTGTATGATGATGAATTGTTTACATTATGAGAGGGGGATTAGAAACAAAACCCTTTAAGGATCATAGAGAAAGTTATATCAGAGAAGATAAGGAGAAGGCCAAAAAGTGGTTTTATTCTGTTTTGATGGTCTTAGGAGAAGGAAATGAGAAGAAAAGCAGAATACACTGGGAAGTGAGTAGGAGGAAGGAGATGGAACATACTCTCATAAAAGAAGGGTTCACGAGATGAAAAATAGTCAAACATGTTAGAAGGATCGGAACAAACATCCCATGAACCTCATTTTCATTTGAACCAGATAAAGAGAGACTGAAACACCCACACAGCTTGGTGTAGAAATATATGAAACAACAATAGATGGGATCAGGGAGAAGGGAAAAGGATAGAAGAGGGAATATTCATTCATAAAAGAGCAAACTCCACCACCCAGAGGGTGAAGCATGAAAAGGACATTAAAAGGAAAGAAGCAATGAGGAAAAACCTGTGATTGGGGCAGGGAAAGAGGAAAAGAGGAATCATATTGAACAGTGTATATTTCAGTTGTAGAACATTAGTACAAAACAGTCATCTTTTTTTTTTTTTAAGCAAAGAGGGCAGAATCAAAAAAGCAAAGAAAATACTTAGTGCTTTAAGGAACCTTAGATAAATCATTATCAATATTTAAGATATATGCATTGAATAGCATAAAATATACATATTTAAAGGAAAAGTTAAGCAAAATGGAGGGAGAAATAGTAAAATTTTAAAAGTAACTTAGTGGGGGCAGCTAGGTGGTGCAGTAGATAGAGCACCGGCCCTGGAGTCAGGAGTACCTGAGTTCAAATCCGGCCTCAGACACTTAACACTTACTAGCTGTGTGACCCTCGGCAAGTCACTTAACCCCAATTGCCTCACTAAAAAAAAAAAAAAAAAGGTAATTTAGTGGGGGGGCGGCTAGGTGGCGCAGTGGATAAATCGCTGGCCCTGGATTCAGGAGTATCTGAGTTCAAATCCGGCCTGAGACCCTTGATTGACACTTACTAGCTGTGTGACCCTGGGCAAGTCACTTAACCTCCATTGCCCCGCCCCCCCCAAAGTAACTTTCATACTGGACATTTAAAAAAAGAAATTAAAAATCTAAATAGAATTTCAGAAAAGTTAGTATTGTTAGGTCTCTGTCAACTACTGAATGAGAATAGAAACAAATTTTTTAAAATTATATGCATGAGGGCGGCTAGGTGGCGCAGTGGATAAAGCACTGGCCCTGGATTCAGGAGTACCTGAGTTCAAATCTGACCTCAGACACTTGACACTTACTAGCTGTGTGACCCTGGGCAAGTCACTTAACCCCCTTGCCCCGCAAAATAATAATAATAAAATAAAAAATTTTTAAAAATTATATGCATGGCAATTTCACAAAGATTGGACATGTAGTGAGGGGGAAAAACCTCACAAACACAGAAAAACAAATATTAAACACATACTTTTCTAACCACAATCCAGTGATTATTTTCAGTAAAAGAACTCTGGAAAATGGACTAAAAATTAATTGGAGACCAAATAATTGGTGGGTCAAAGAACAAATCTTAGAAAATATCATCAAAGAAACATCAAATGAGACAACATGGCAAAACATAAGAGATAAAGTGTCCTTAGAAGAAAATTTATTTCAGAATCCTTTGATCAGCAAAATAGAGAAAGAACAGATAAATTAATTTAACCTTTTTTTTAAACTAGAAAAACAATGTCAAAAAATTCCAAATAAAAACTAAAGTTAAAATTTTGGAAATAAAAGAAGAGATTAACAAAATCGAATGCAAGAAAAACATTGAATTGATAAATAAAACTAGGAGCAGGTTTGTTTTTTAAACTAGTAAGTTGCTAGTAAATTAGTTACTAGCAAATAATTGGTCTGATTTTTAAAAGAAAATAAGGAAAGCAAAATCATATGAGAAAAGTTGAGAAAATTCCTCAAACAGGGTACACTCTCTCTCTCACTCTGGGTGTTTTCTCTGACTGTCCCCCATCCCTGGAATACTCTCCCTAATCATCTCCACCTTCTGTCTTCCCTGACTTCCTTTAAATCCCAACTAAAATCTCATCTGTGGGAAGCCTTTCAGTGGCACTGGATCAAAGAATGCATGTTTCACAGTAAGGTATAAAAACAGTTAAAAGCTAAGAGGAACTAGGTTATGAAGGACTTTGAATGGCAGAGGATTTTGCATGTGGTCCTAGAGAGCCACTGAAATTTATTGGGGGGGGGGAGGGTAACATAGACCTATTTTTTAAAAAATTACTTTGATGCATGAATGGAGGATGGAGGAGAGTGGGGAGAGACTTAAGGCAGGCAGAACTCCCCCGGCTGGCTATTGTAATAATTAAGATGTGAGGTGATGAGGGCCTGAAGTTGAAATTGATAGGTCTTAGTAACAGATTGGATATAGAAGGTGATAGTGAAGAGTCGAGGGTGACACCCAATCTTGAGAAGCTAGGAGGATGATGTACCCTCTACAGAAATAGAAAAGGTAGGAGGTGGGCAAGATTTAGGGGGAAAGATGAGTTCATTTTCTAACTTGTTTAATGTAAAATGTCTACTAGATATCCAGTTCCAGATGTCTGGAAGGCAGTTGGAGATCAACAGAGAGTTTAGGGCAAGATAGGTAGATTTGAGAATCATCAACATAAAGGGTGGTAATTAAATCCATGAAAGTTGATGAGATCACCAAGTGAAATAGTATAAAGAGAGAAAATTACAGAACCCTGTGGGACACCCAAGATTAGAGTGTGTGATCTGGATGATGATCACTCAAAGGCAACTGAGAAGAAGTGGTCTGATCAGGAAGAAGAATCAAGAGTGGTGTTCCAAAAATCTAATGAGAGGGGCAGCTAGGTGGCTCAGTGGATAGAGCACTGGCCCTGGAGTCAGGAGGGCCTGAGTTCAAATCTGGCCTCAGACACTTAACACTTATTAGCTGTGTGACCCTAGACAAGTCACTTAGCCCCAATTGCCTCACCCCCCAAAAAAATCTAGTGAGAGAATATAAAGGAAGAGAGGGTGATCAATAGTGTCAGAGACTTACAGCGAGGTCAGAAAGAATGGAGATTGTGAAAAGGCCATTGGATTTTGCAACTTAGAGCACTTTTGGTGGAATAAGGTCAGAAGCCAGATTTTAAGGGGTTAAGAAGAGAGTGAGAGGAAAGAAAGACGAAGCCCCTTTTATAAACAGACTTTCCAAGTTTAGCCACAAAGAACAGAAAAGAATTAAGACACTAATTAGCAGGGTTGGAAGGATCAAGTCAGTTTTGTTGGGTTGATGTTTTTTTTTTTTTTCCAAGAATGGGAGAGACATTGTCATATATAGGCAGTAGAAGAGCCAGAGGGGGCAGTCTGTAGGAAGAATCAGAAAGGATAATTTTGCTAATAAGGAAGGCCACCTCTTTATGTGAGGCAGGGGTGAAGGAGGAAATGGTAGAAGGCATATGAGGGATATGAGATTAAGAAGAGAGGAGAAGGAGACACATAGCAAATGAACTCATTTTTTCCTGTGAAATATGAGGCAAGGAGGTCAGCTGAGAGGGTTAGGGAGTTTGGAGAAGGGGTGAAAAGGTTGGGAAGAGCAGTTGTGCAGAGTTGGGTAGTGAGTTGGTAAGAGAAGTATAGTAAGATCGCCTAGCAGTATGAGGGCCCAGTTGAAATTATGTAAAATAAAATTGTAGTGGACCCGGTCAGAACAGTTGTGTGATTTTCTTTACCTTCATTCAGCAACATGTACGTAGATGCAAAAGCAGTGAGTGGTGGGAGTGATCCAAGGTTGAGGTTTGACTGATTAGCAATATGATAAGGCTAAGCACTCGAAAAGAGGACAGTACAGAGCTGAACTGGTTCAGCAAGGAGTCAGAATAGGGGAAAATGGAACAAGTAGCAAGTGCAAAGGAGATGGCCTGGGAGAGAACTGAGGGCTTGAGGGCTTGGTCACTATATGGACAAAGAGTAGAGTTTAGTCTGGGGAGGCAGAAGGAGAGGTAGAAAGCCAATAGATTATGGTCAGATAAGGGGATTTCAGATTTCTTGAGCATGGAGGTGGTATGTTTGTGGATGATGGCAAGATCAAAGGTATGTGGCTAGTGTTAAATGATGGCGTAGGTGATGAAAAGTGAGTTAAGTTGAAGAACTGAGTGGTTAAGATATCTGAGGGAGTTAAATATGTAAGTTGCTAAGTATGAGGACATGAGTTGAGGAGGAGAAAAAAATTGACAGCCAGGTCCCAATTTCATTTGAGGAAGGAAGAAGAGATCTGTAGACAACAGCTCCTAGGCTGGGCAAATCCCTAAACTGCCCTGGTAAGGCTTTAGTATCCTCATCTATAAGAGAGCTTCTAATGTCCTCTCCAGTTTGGGTTCTTTGTTCCAATGAACATGAAAGAGGACCATATACAAGGATCAGAGTCAGTTCAAAAAGTATTTCTTAAGCTTGTTATATGTGGCAGGCACTGTACTAAGTGCTGGGAATACAAATACAGGCAGAAAGATTCTGACCTCAAGGATCTTGTATTCTAATTGGGGAATACATTAGAACAATACATAAAAGGAAATTTAAAAGGGGACTGAGGAGAGGTGAAGGTATTCATCTATGGGCAGAATGCCAAGAATGGAAAGGAATGAAGACATGGTTGACTGAGCAGCCTCCTTAAAATGGAGGGTCTCAGAAGAACTAGCCAAACAGAAGGAAAGGCCATGGGACATACTCTTCTCACTTCTAAAGGGAGAAGTTTGTGTGTGGCGTGATCTTCAAAATATCAAAAGTTTTATATGGCCTAGTAGAATAAGTCTAGAGAATCAGAAGTATTTCCCTACCTCCCCTGCCCCCAAGGAAATGAAGTATATTTAATACAGTAAAACCTGGACTAGCTAGAATCATCAGTTAGATGAAATTTTATTTGTTTTGGGGGTTTTTTTGTTGTGGTTTTTTTTTTTTTGGTTGGGCAATGAGGGTTAA
Source organism: Dromiciops gliroides (assembly GCF_019393635.1). Taxonomy (NCBI): domain Eukaryota; kingdom Metazoa; phylum Chordata; class Mammalia; order Microbiotheria; family Microbiotheriidae; genus Dromiciops; species Dromiciops gliroides. The sequence goes on along the minus strand of NC_057862.1, from coordinate 158,799,961 downwards.
GTGACTTGCCCAAGGTCACATAGCTAGTAAGTGTCAAGTGTCTGAGGCTGGATTTGAACTCAGGTCCTCCTGAATCCAGGGCCAGTGCTCTATCCACTGTGCCACCTAGCTGCCCCCTAGATAAAATTTTAAAAGATGAATTTAATTTTTGTGAGAGAAACAAATTAATTTTTAAAAGCTTACTATAAATATGCAAAAAAGCAAAAAATTTATGTTTATCAGAACAGATTTTCTCTGATCTTTGAATTCTGTAACTAACCCAGTAATATAAACTGATCATTCATTTCCATATTGATGATCCTGAGGCATTTCATGTTCAGTATACGCTACTCACAGAATCAGAATAGTATACATTTTAGAAAAATTCTTCAACAAGGACTGAAGAAAAATGGGTTTTCTCTCAGTAACACAGCAAATCTATTGATTAGACGATCCTATTCCTCAAATAGAATATTTCTCGTGATATACTATGTTAGTACAAAATATTACCACAGATATATTCCTGAAACCTGAATGTAAGGAGAAAGTTCAAATACCATATTCTTCCTTCACAATGACTTCTGTTATAAAACGATAGAGACAAACCAAGAAAAGTAGTTTTAGATATAGCGAGGCTGAAAGAATAATGTTAAAGGAAGTTATTGAAAGTGATATTTGTGAGCAAGTTTCAGTGAAAACTTATCAGACTCAATATCAGAACAGCTTTCTCCAAGAAGCATTTAAAAAATTTTTTTCCATTAAAAAAATCTAGTTTCTGTCTCTCCTATTCTCCCCCTTTTCCAGAAGGAAAATGAAAAAGAAAACTCTCATAATAAATAAGCATATTCAAGCAAATCTGATGCATACATTGGCCAGTTCTAATATGTTTCAGTCTATACCCTGAGTCCATCACCTCTTTATCAAGAGGTAGACATTATGTTTCATGATGGATTATCTGCATTTGTCATTGAATTTTCAGAGTTCTTATGTCTTTCAGAGTTTGTCTTTACAATGTTATTATTATGTATAAACGGTACTCCTAGTTCTACTTAACCTTACTCTCTCAGTTCACTTGCCTTCACAGATTTCTCTGATACCATTCCCTTCATAATTTCTTAAAGCACAGAAGTATTCCATTATACTCATATACCATTTTTCAATAGTTCCCCCAATTGATGGTTGCTCTCTTCATTTTCAGTTCTTGCCCCCCACACACAAAAAGCTGTTAGAAATATTTGTATGCATATGGGTCCTTTTCTTCTTTCTTTAATCTCTTTGGGGTATTAGTCTCACAACAGCATCACTGGGTCAGAGGGTATTTATAGTTTAGTAACTTTTGGGGTGTAGTTCAAAATTGCTTCCCAGAATGGCTGGACTAGTCCACAGTTCCATCAACAGTGCTGACTCCCTGCAGCCCCTCTATTATTTGTCTTTTTTTTTTCCCAACTGGTTGGTATGAGGTAGAACCTCAAATTACATTGCAGAGTTAATTTACATTTTTCTCATTATTAGTGATTTGGAGCATTTTTTTCATGCACCAATGAAAAATGGCTCAGTTCCTTTCTTGAAAATGAGACCAGGAGGGGGGTGGCTAGGTGGCGCAGTGGATAAAGCACCAGCCCTGGATTCAGGAGTACCTGAGTTCAAATCCAGCCTCAGACACTTGACACTTACTAGCTGTGTGACCCTGGGCAAGTCATTTAACCCCCATTGCCTTGCAAAAGAAAAAAAGAAAAAAAAGAAAATGACACCAGGGGCAGCTAGGTGACGCAGTAGATAAAGCACTGGCCTTGGATTCAGGAGGACCTGAGTTCAAATCCAGCTGCAGACACTTGACACTCACTAGCTATGTGACCCTGGGCAAGTTACTTAACCCTCATTGCCCTACCAAAAAAAAAAAAAAAAAGAAAGAAAATGAGACCATATCAGAGAAGCTTGCAAGTAACGTTTTTATGAACTGAGGCAAGGAGGGAGCCAGACACACCAATAACCACATAACCCAAAGGCCAAGCTTTGCTTTGCCACCACCTACTGCTTCTACCTAGCTTATTCTAAATGTAGGCTCTAAAGGAGCAACTGGCAGCATTTTGACAGAACTGCTATTTTGATACTAGCAGCTGAAGAAGGAGAAAACTAGGGTGAGGATACCTATAAATTCAGTTTTCATGTAGCATGTGGTTGAATTTAGAGGCTCTGTGGAAGAGTCAGGAAAACCTGGTTCAAGTTTTACATATAACCTCTGGGACCCTGAGCAAGTCACTTAAATTTTCACTTCCCTACGCAATTTTCTAAGATTCTAAGTTGCCTAACAGTTGCTAAATTCCATTAGTAGGAGGAATTACCTCATCCATCAGGTATTGCCTACACAGATGTCACAAGTCCAGACCAAAAAGCATGTTTAATTAGTTTCTAGATCTATAGAGGATTCCCTCAAAGAGTTTTTGTTTATGTAGACTATATCAATTGATATTTGCCATTTTAGAAATTTAAATAACTTAGTATTATTAGCAAAAATAATTAAGAAAATGATAAAGACTGTTATGATAATGTAGATTAAATTTAAAAGCTTGCCATGCAGGGGCAGCTAGATGGTGCAGTGGTTAAAGCGCCGGCCCTGGATTCAGGAGTACTTGAGTTCAAATCCGGCCTCAGACACTTGACACTTACTAGCTGTGTGACCCTGGGCAAGTCACTTAACCCCCATTGCCTACAAAAAAAAAAAAAAAAAGCTTGCCATGCATAATTTTTTTTCCCTGAAGAGCCAGGGTTTTTGTTTTTTTTTTCCAGGGCAGCAAGGGTTAAGTGACTTGCACAGGGTCACACAGCTAGCAAGTATCAAGTGTCTAAGACCGAATTTGAACTCAGGCCTTCCTGAGTCCAGGGCCAGTGCTTTATCCACTGCGCCACCTAGGTGCCCCCAGAGAGCCAGTTGTTAAACATTTACCAGCACACTCCTGCCCATTTTTTCCCCTTTGGGAGTGATCCTGTTTTCTTGGTACTAGAACTGTTTCTTTCCAGATGCTTGCATTACTTTTTCTTTGATATGGAAGCACTGGATTTTGGGTATGACATTCCTAGGACTTTTCCAAGAGAGGTGATCATTGAATTCTTTTTATCTTTACATTATCCTCTGGTTCTAATAAAGCAGATTTTGTTTTATGGTTTCTTTGTTTATTTTTGGTTTATTTTTGGGTTTATGATTTCTTGAAATCTAGTGTACAGGCTTTTTAAAAATTTTAGTAAACATTTTTATTTAATGTTTTGAGTTCCAAATTCTATCCCTTCTTCTTTCCCTCCCCCCTTCCCTGAGGTGGTAAGCAATCAGATATAGGTTATATGTGTGAACTTATGCAAGACATTACCATATTATAGGCTTTTTGTCTAGGAAAACTCGAATAAAAGAAAAAATGAAAGAAAGTGAAAAAAGGATGTTTTGGTCTATATTCAATCAATATCATTTCTTTCTTTGGAGGTGAATAGTATGCTTCATCATTAGCCCTTTGGGATTGTCTGAAATCATTGTATTGCTGAGAACAGTTAAGTCATTCACAGTTCTTCATCAGACACTATTGCTGTCACTGTGTACAACATTCTCCTGGTTCTGCTCACTTCACTATCCATCAGTTCATACAAGACTTCCCAGGTTTTTCTGAAGTCATCCTGCTTTTCATTTCTTATAGCAAAATAATATTTCATTCAGTCATATACCACAGTCCCTAGTTGATGGAATTGTCAGAAGGAGAAAGAAGATAGAGCAGTGTCATGAAACCTAGACAGGAAGGTATCCAGGAGAAGAGGGTGATTGGTAGTATCACATGTTATGGAGAGGTCAAAAATGAAGATAAAAAAAGACCCTTAGATTTGGCAGTTAAGAGATCATTGGTGACTTTGGAGAGAATGATTTCAGTTGAATGATGAGATTAGAAGCCAGATTGCAGAGAATTAAGAAGCATGTGAGAGGGGGCAGCTGGATGGCACAGTGGATAAAGCACAGGCCCTGAATGCAGGAGAACCTGAGTTCAAATCCGGCCTCAGACCCTTGACACTTTCTAGCTGTGTGACCCTGGGCAAGTCACTTAACCCTCATTGCCCCACTAAAAAATAAAAAAAATAAAAAAGAAGCATGTGAGAAGACAGGAAGTTGAAGCAACCTAGTATAGACAGCATTCTCTAAAAAGGAGTTTAATGGATACTAGGAGGATAAATATTAGACAGCAGCTAGCAAAGATGGTCAAATAAAGCTAGGGTTTCTTTAAAGATAGTGGAGACATAAGTGTGTTTATAAAAAGCAAAAAAGAAGTTAATATTTAGGGAGTGATTGAATATTAGAAAGAGATGAGATGGTGATGGAGGCAGTCAGCTAGAGAAAACAGAAGGAAATGAGACAAAGCCAGGAGTAGTAAGAGTGAAAGAAGTTGAGGATGCAGTGGAAGAGGTAGGATCTTTGTCAGATACAGGAATGAAAGAGAAGATAATGAGGGAAGATGTTTAATTGATGTAAAATGAACAGGAGTGGAGAAGAGGGATCTCTTAATGAGTGATCTCATTTTTCTTTTAGTAAAGTATAAAGTCCAGTCCTTTTCTGAGCGGGGAAAGTGGCACAATGGAAGATTTGAAAAGGGCTAAAAAGGTTGTATTATCCCCTATGGTGAGATAGCAGATTGATTAGAGAAATATAAAAGGATTGCCTTACTACAGTTGAGATAATGTAGTGGACCCAGTAAGCAGTTTTGTGATTCCCCCCCCGCCCCCACTCATCAATAGCAGGTGAATGGGAGTGAAGAAGTCAGACAATGATAATAATTCAGAGTTGAGATTTGGTAAAATAGCAACAGAATAAAGATAAGGGAAAAGATGTAATATATAAGGGTGCAGCTAGGTGGCGCAGTAGAGCACCAGTCCTGGAGTCAGGAGACCTGAGTTCAAATCTGGTCTCAAACACTTGACACTTACTAGTTTTGTGATCCTGAGCAAATCACTTAACCCTCATTGCCCAACGGAAAAAAAAAATAATTATATATATGTGTGTGTGTGTGTGTATATATATATATATATATATATATGTATGTGTGTGTGTGTATGTATATATATACATATATATATCATAAATAATTCACCAAAAGATTGAGATAGGGCAGAGACAAAAATATAGCTGGTGCAGGGGTGATGGCCTAGGAAAGAATTGAGGGGAAGGCGGGAAGAATAAGGACCATGGCTTAGTGGAATGAGGCAGCTTTGGAATACAGAAGATGTAGGTTTGAGAGGCATTGTAAGGTAGCAAATAGAGAGCTGGCTTTGGAGTCAGGAAGACCCAAATTCACTTTCTACTTTCAATACTTACTAAGCTTTGTGGCCTTGAGCAGGTTATTTAACCTCTCAATGGTGTAAGAAGTGTGATAAGGCTGTAAATCTGAGATTAGTTTCTATATGAATTGAAGAAGAGGCAATTCCCTATATCATGGAATCATAGGTGTGACCCAAGTTTTTTGTTTTGGGGTTTGTTTTAGTTTTTTTGTTGTTGTTGTTATTTTGTTTTTGTTTTGGGGGTTTTTTTTTGTGAGGTAATTGGGGTTAAGTGACTTGCCCAGGGTCACACAGCTAATAAGTGTCAAGGGTCTGAGGCCAGATTTGAACCCAGGTTCTCCTGAATCCAGGTCTGGTGCTCTATCCACTGCACCACCTAGCTGCCCCCTTGTTTTTGTTTTGTTTTGTGTTTTTTGTTTGTTTTTTGGTGAGGCAATTGGGGTTAAGTGATTTGCCCAGGTTCACACAGCTAGTAAGTGTCAAGTATCTCAGGCCTGATTTGAACTCAGGTTCTCCTGAATCCAGGGCCGGTGCTTTATCCACTGCACCACCTGGATATCCCCCAAGTTTTTTTATGCATGTGTATGTACATGCAAATATACAAATGTGTATTACTTTCTCTTGTCCAATTGTCCTAATGCCAATCAATCATGCATTAGAAAAACTCTACCCTCCTCCTTATTTGCCCCTAGTCAAATGTTGCTGACCAGTGCCTAAGAAAATCATAAAATTCTGCTGATTCCATTCACTACAAAATTAAGTTACATAATTTCAGCTAAATAGCAAGGCAGTCCTTTTCTACTTTTCCTAATCTTTCAGAGAAAATAATTGATCTTTGGTGTGTGTAATTTAAGATTCTAAATGTGGATTCTAATGTGTTCCCCCAGTTTGGGGGAAACTGACTAAAAATCACTGATAAAACGAGTTTAGGATTTTAAGGGTTTATTGGAAAATAGAAAGAAAAAGATTGAGAACAGAATTCTAACAGCCTGGCATTCCTATCTTTCCTCAAATTTCCTGTGAAGTCCTCTGCCGCCACCACCATCAAGTCCGGAAACCAAAAGGGCCAGCACTCTCTGCGCAGGCTCCCTTTCCTCCTTCCTGTCTCCTCCCAGACCATAGGAGGGTCCTCCAGTTGATTGGCTGGTAGACTTGATAGACAGCACCCATGAGCAAACGTCATTTCCTGACGCCAAGGAAAAGCCACAATGCCTCTGAGGCATTTTCCTCATGGTGGAGCTCTCCACAGCAAGTCTCCAGTAGGTGGCGTCATTCCAATCATTACAGGTGGAATAAAGGACTTCTTATGTACATTTTATGTACACATGAATATACATATATGTATATTTCTGGATTGTAAACTTTCAATTCCTTTTAATTCTTTCCTACTTAAATTGTCTGTCTCTCCTCACCCCATCTCTGTTCCCTCCACCCTCAGTAATCTACCCAATCAGCACACCAGTACTCATAGAAGCCCTTGAATAGATGCAAAACTTTATTGACAGCCACCTGCCCTTTCACTTAGGAAAAGAAATTGAGAATGTGTTTATTTGTTACATGGGATTTGTTTTTTATTTGTTTTCAGTGTGGGGAGAGGATTATGTGAAAATAAATGCTTGATAATGGAAAAAATAAGTTTTACTTTAAAAAGAAATTGAGAAAAACACTTTTGCTGGCTAGCTTCTTTTCCTAACCTACTTTTTGTATCCTTTTTCCCTTCCCTCAGATACCCAGGCGTTTAGCATCCTAAGGACATACCTTTTCTGTTCTTTCTGCTATAATGCTACCTCCTCAGCCCAAGTCACAGATGTGCCATCTGTCCCAGCACATCCTCAGTTCCTATCATGTTAAAAACTTCAGGGGTCAATTCCTTTCTCCTCTTCCTTCTATTTCTTAACCTTTTTTGTGTCCAGGTGCCCTTTAGTAGTCTAGTGAAGCCTAGAGACCCCTTCTCAGAATAATGTCTTTAAATGCATAAAATAAAATACATAGGATTACAAAGGAAACCAGTGATATTAAAAATACAGCTCAAACTGTTTTTAAAAAAATATGTTCACAGACCCCAGAAGAATCACTATTGTATAGTATTTCCCACTGTTAAATTAAAACCAAAAAATCACTGCCTTTATTTGGATTTTTGAAAAATTACTCACTAGCTAAAATAAGATCTTGTAAGGCTATTTGCTGCCTTTTTATATATTTCAGAAATGAAAATCATTTGATGTCTTATTTCCCAAGAAGACAAGCCTTTACAATGCATAACATATCCCCTGAGGGAACAGAATAAGAAATGGCATGCAGTGTAATTATTCTCAAGGCTCCTGCTTGAATTTTTATGCTTCTACTTTACTTAATCAGTTTTGCTAACGATAGTCTCTTGGGACATATAGAACATTTTAAAACCTGCAAAAGTTTGTTAAATGCCAAAGTTATGGTAAGCCTACCAGTGATCTGTAATAAGAACTTCTGATTATAGCCTTCCTGCCTGTTTTGGATAGCAGTTGATTTTTAGGTTTCTGTTGGGCAGTTTATACACAGATGTGTGTATGTATGTAAACATATGTGTACAGATACATATATGTACACACACATATATTCTTTTGAATAGGAATGTGTATATAGAAATAGGGAGTCCCCACAGCAGGAGAAGGCAAAGCTCCCTCCAACATTGTATCCACAAATCAGTCTAAAGAAGAACCATTACTGCATTTGATCCGTTCCTGGAACAATGTAAATAAAATAAAAGATTATTATATGAATCTTGAGATTATTCTTCTATCTAATCTTATGCATTGGTTCCATAGGCTTTGTAGCTGAGCAGTTTCTAAATAACACAGCCACTCAACTGACATATCATGGATTATGTGAACTTACGTCAGCAGTTCAGGAAGGAGAACTTTGTGTATTCTTTCGGAACAATCATTTTAGCACCATGACCAAATACAAGGTATGATATAGAAATAGCTATTTTGTTCTGTTTTCCTCAATAAAAGTTGCTTGATTTAAAAGATGCCTTATGATAAACTTAGCATTTTTAGCTTTTAGCAGAAATCCCTTAGCCAGAATAACTATGTTGGTAATTTAAACATTACTCTAAGGTAGTATGGGCAACTAGCTTAAATGGTTATTAAAATAAGTGGGATTTTTAAAGTAAAATTAAAATTCTTAATGGTTAAATAGATTTAATGCATTAATAAGAAATATTTAACTATTTCTTAAAGAAGTAGACAACTAAAGAGAGCTAATGATGGTTGTTTCTATTTGAATACTAAAATAGTACTAAGAGAAAGGCAGATCAATATTTTCCTTTGTTTATGGTAGTGTATGCTGCTAAATGATTACTAACATCACTTGAAATCATTATAGTAATTTATAGTCTTTACCAAGTTCTATTAATTCTTCCTTTACAATGTCTCTTTGATATATCTATTCCTTTCTATTCTACCACCAGTCTAGTTTGAATATTTATAATTTAACATCTTGATCATTATAATTAATCAACCTCCTTACCTTTATTTTGCTTCCTTTCCAATCCATGCTTTGTACTACTGCTAGATTAATCTTCCCAGATTTTTCCTTTATCTTGTTTTTTCCACATTTAAAAACTTTTATTTGTTTGTTCTTTAATGCCTACAGAATAAAATTCAAATTCCTTGGCTAGTCGTTTCTGATTCTTAACATTCTGACTCCAACCAATTTTTAGTTACATTTCCCATTCTTATATTGCACGAACTATCTATTTTGTGCAAATTTCTCTACTTCTTACACAACATCTTTGTACTTTACTGTTCTGTACTTTTAACACACTGTTCCCTATTTCCTAGGCTCATCTCCCTCTCTGGAATGCCTTCCGCACATTTTTCCTTCCTGTTTAAGTCATACTCATCTTTCAAAGCATGGCTTAATTCCAACTTCTTTTTGGAGCATTTCCTGCCAACCCCAGTTAGAAGTGATTTCTTCCTTCCTGTGAATTCCTTAGGCATTTATTTTCCTCTCTATTCATTTGCCACTTATCATTTACTACATGGTAATAATTATATTAATGTATGTACTATATACTTCCATCTTTCCAAATAGATTGTAAATGCCTCAGAAGCAGGGACCATATCTTCTACTCCTTTGTATATGGTTGATTTGTATAAGAACATGAAAGCTTCTAAAGCCATACTCACTTCATATATACCTGTCATATTACTTATACTCTCACTAGCTGAAATTAATAACAATAATAGCATTTATATAGTACCTTACGACCTGCAAAGTGCTTTACATATGTTTTTATATTTGATCATCCTAATTACTATGTGAGGTAGATGCTGTTATCCCCATTATACAGATTAGGAAACTGAAAGCTCAGTGATTTGTTTACAGTCCCACAGTTAAGTATGAAGCAGGATTTGAGTTGAAGTCTTCCTAACTGCAAGTCTATTACTCTATCCACTGCCTAGATGCCTCTTCGGGTATGTATAATGTGATTTAAAGAGCCTCTGATTTTCAGCAAGAATGTTATAAAATCCAGAGAACAGACCACCTTTCTTTCCAAATTAGACTCATTCAAGTATTCTCATGCTGATGTTAGTGCATTACTTTACCCCAAATTTTTGAGTCTAGAGTCTTGCCTACCTTGGCCACTGAAATTAAGTTGCTGCCAGTGTGCTTATTCTGCTTTTACTTCCTTGTTCGTAGACCCTTGAGTTATTCATAGACTCTTGGTTTGTTCCTTATAACTCATGCATCATTCTCTAAACCTCTACTTTGTTTTCCTATTTCCGAGTTGTTTGTTCTTCCCCTTACTATAGTTAGCACTTACCGCCTAGTCTCTGTTGTCTGATCTCTCTTCGATCTGATTAAATAGCATCCTTGTTGTAGATTAAACTTGCTCCTGCTCCAAAGAGAAGATAAACAGAGGAATTCTAGTATACATTGAAGCTGAGGACCCAGAACAATATAACAACATCAAGAATCTGGTAGAAAGATTGAGCTGAGGAGAGCAAGAGGCTGGAGGGAGTAGTAATTAGAGGGGGAAACAGGATAAAAAAAAGAAATTCAAAATAAGGTCCAAGAGAAAAACAGGTCAAAGATCCAACAGTTAAGCTAAAAATTTTGTGCTAAAATGTAGACAAGGCATTGATCTCAGACAAAGAGCATGGGTTGGTTTTGTTGTATTTGGAGGCTTACACAGATGGCACTGAAGCCTAACCATGTGCTATTGGGCTCCATCCTCCCAAATCTCTGTTACCTATCAATACCTTATGTTGTAGCTGCCTTCATTGGTCTCAAGTCTATGGAGTGATAGGCTTGCTCACACCCCTGACAGCTATAATGCTTCCTGTGCTACCCCCACCTTTATTAACCTTCATGGAATCATAGCGTGGAGAACAGTATCACAGGCCAAGGCTATATAGCATTCATATTTAGAATTTATTTGCCACTCTCCAGAGAGAAGGTCTCTGGAACAGAAATTCCAGTGCTAATAAGAGACTGAGGACACAGAGCAACATGTTGTTACCAGGAGCCATTAGGCCTCTAATATTAATATCTTGGGTTTATCCTTTAGACCCTGACCAGCAGCTTCATGAAGCTATCATATTGCACATATACCACTTATTTTATACAAGATGCTCTATGGCTTGATACTACAGGGTTGTATACCAAACCATCAAGTGGAATGAACTAAATAACCAATGTTTCTACTTTCTGTGGATTGCTGTGTATTGTAGAAACATGGCATGATTGAAAAAGATAGGAGGAGGCAAAGCCAAGATGGCAGAATAGTAGGAAATAGTGCAGTGAGCCCTGCAAAAACTTTCTCCAAACAGATCTAGAAAAGAACATGCACCAGATTGAATCTTGATAAGGAAATCTAAAAATTCTTGGTGAATAATTTGTCTGGCCCAGGCTGGTATAAGGAGATAGACAGAGAAGGCTTCAAACACCAGGGACAGATCTGGCCACACCCCTGCCAGAAGTTAAAAGGAGAACCCAGACCCATACTGGCACACTACTTGCAGGGTGCAGAAACAGCTGCCAACTGGCAGCTTTGGAACCCACTACCCAGTTCTAGGTTACAAATCCAAGGCTGTCTGGAAAGGGTACCTGCTTCCTGATGTAATGTTGTTAATGGTTAGGAAAGCCCAGCACTTTTTTTAAATAAACATTTTAGTTTAAAGTTTTGAGTTCCAAATTCTATCCCTCCCTCTCTCCCCTCCCTAAGGAGTTAAGCAATCAGATAGATATAGATTATGCATGTACAATTATGTAAAACATTTCCATATTAGTCTTTTCCGTTAGAAGACTCAAATAAAATAATGAAAGAAATAAAGTGAAAAATGGACAGCTTCAGTCTGTGTTCAATCAATATCAGTTCTTTCTCTAGAGATGGATAGTTTGCTTTAGGATTGTCTTGGATCATTGTATTGCTGAGAATAACTGTCATTCATAGTTCTCCATCAAACAGTATTGCTGTTACTATGTACAATGTTCTCCTGGTTCTGTTCATTTCATCATGCATCAGTTCATGTAAGGCTTTCCAGGTTTTTCTGAAATCATCCTGCTTGTCATTTCTTATAGCACAATAATATTCCATCACCATCATATACCACAGCTTGTTTAGCCATTCTCCAACTGATGGGCATCCCTTTGATTTTCAATTCTTAGCTACCACAAAAAGAGCTGCTACTAATATTTTTGTACAAATAGGTCCTTTTCCTCTTTTTTTGGATGTCTTTGGAATATAATCCTAGCAGTGGTATTGCTGGGTCAAGGAACCCTTTGCTTTGGACCAAGAAAGGTTCAAGTTTAAAAGCAAACAGCAGGGGACAGTGGATAGAGCACCAGCCCTGGAGTCAGGAGGACCTGAGTTCAAATCCGGCCTCAGACACTTAACACTTACTAGCTGTGTGACCCTGGGCAAGTCACAACCCCAGTTGCCCGACCAAAAAAAAGGCAAACAGCAGTGGTGTGACTCAGAATCCAGAAGCAGAGCAGGACTTCAGTTCCATCTTCTAACCGAGTCTTAAACTTGTAGAGAAATAACCATGGCAAGAATCCCAGACCAAAGGGAAACAAATGATTTTGTCATTCTGAACCAGCAGAACTTTCTAGCTGGCAGGTGGAGCCCAAGTTCAGCAACTTTTGCCCAGACCCAGACCCAGGTCAAGAAATTGCAGAGCTCAGACCAGGGGAACCACCAATCAATCAAACTTTACCCTGAATCAGACTACTTTACCTATTTCTGAGATCCTGAATTAACACAATACTCAATACCCCCAAGAAAATAGCCCAGCCCAGACCTTCTCTCCAAAAGCATGCAGAGTCTCCCTTAATATAAAGTTTAAAGTCAGGAAGTAGACTGGAAAAATTAGAAGAAAAGAAACCAAAGCCACCATAAAGAGGTATTATGATGGCAGGGATGCTCAAACTCAAAAGACAAGAATAAGTCCAAAACATTTATAAGCAAAGCCTCAGAGAAAACCAAGCTTAGATACAAATTCAACTAGAATTCCTGGAAGACATGAAACAAGAGTTTTAAAATGTTTTTGTCAATGAAATAAGAGCATTGTAGGAAAAAATTGGAAAAGAAATGAGAGCTATGGGGGAAAAATTGGAAAGAAAATTAACAGCTTAGAAGAAAAGGTACAAAACCTTGGTCCAAAGAACTAACTCCCTGAAAATTAGAATGGACCAAGTGGAAGCCAGTGACTCTATAAGACAACAAGATTTAAAAAAAAAATTTTTTTTAACTTTTCAGTTGCCTTTATTTCCTGATCTATTTCCTTTTTAAAAAATTTGAAGCTACAAATCTTATAAAAACAAATGTTGAGTGGGCAGCTAGGTGGCACAGTGTATAAAGCACTGGCCCTGGATTCAGGAGGAACTGAGTTCAAATCTGGCCTCAGACACTTGACACTAGCCGTGTGACCCTGGGCAAGTCACTTAACCCTCATTGCCCCGCCCCTCTCCCCCAAAATGTTGAAAACTATCTCTACATGTAACCAGAAAATAATAAAATACTATTATGAAAAAAAAATGTAAACATAATTTTAAAATATTTCTGAGACCCAAGATCTTCATTTTATTCCTGTACCTAAGACTCCATCTAGTTTAAACACAATGAAACTGAACCAAGACTACAAGAATATTTAAAATTAGAAGTTTCTTTCATCAGAGCTATGTTTGAGTAGTGGTGGCAAGTTCTAAAAGCTTTTTTTTGGTGAGGTAATTGGGGTTAAGTGACTTGCCCAGGGTCACACAACTAGTAAGTGTCAAGTGTCTGAGGCCGGATTTGAACTCAGGTCCTCCTGAATCCAGGGCCAGTGCTTTATCCACTGCACCACCTAGCTGCCCCTCTAAAAGCTTTCTGATCTTCATTAAGGGTACTAATGGATTACTATAGTCTCAGATATTTTCACTAAATAAAGTATATGTAGCTCTGCATGCCCCATGGCTTTGTGCTTCCCGTGTTTTCAGTTCCTTATAACCTATTGTCCCAAGGCCCTTGATGGAAAGATCCACATTTTAAGATCCACCACTAAGAAAAGAACCCATTTACAAACAAATTGCTGCCAATATCTCTGGGGAACATACTAGATCTGTTTGAGGGTCTTTTGGCTCTTCTGGTTAGTATAGCTATATGAATGATCCCAGAGACCTATTGCTCTCCCACATGTACAGCAATAAAGATCTTTATTTAGCACCAGACTGAATATTTAGCAAATCTAAAGAAAAACTAGAGTAGGCATTGTCATCCAGCCCATGAAGGCTGAAGCATATGGAAATTAGTTCTGACATCATCTGAGTGCAGGTAATGGCAAAAACTTGCCAGCACATGACCAAAGACACTCCAGAGGCATATAAAGCCTCTAATAGCATTCTGTATGGGAGTTGGGGAGAGGAAGTAAGGAAGCCCAGAGCTCGCCCCACCCTTCCTCTCCTGCTCTGCTCTGTGAAGACAGTTAGAAATGGGAGGGTGGAGACTTGGTACCTCTGAGCCATGTGCTTTGTGCCTGTCTCCCCATGAAAAGTCCAAGGATTTCTTTCATGGTTTCCCTCCCCCCACCCTTCCCTTCCCTTGCTCCTAAATAAACTACCACCTTATTCTAACTAAAAGAAAAGAAAAAGAAATGCGAGGGTGTGATGTCTAGAACAGTCCAACTGAAAATGCTCCAGCAGAATCTAAAGATCCCAGTCCTCTGAACCAGGATGATTACAGGGGCCTGGCAGTAGTATTCAGTACAGACACACCTGCTAAGTTGGAAGCCGTCCAGGTAATAGAGGTCAGGACCAAACACAAGGCCTTGATTATTCTCTATAAGAGTAGAGGAACTGCAGGACCTGCTCTGGCACAAAGCCTTAGATGAAAAACTGACACTAGAGATAGGAGTAAACAGAAGACACTGAATGTTATCAGCCAACATGTATTTGTTAAACATCTACTGCATGCCTGGCACTGTGCTAAGTACCAGGGATAAAAAATGGAAAGGCCATCTCTGCTTTCCAAGAGCTTACAGTTTAATGAGGAAGAGAACATGCAGCTATGTACAAACCAGGATTAATTGTAGATAATCAATGGAGGGAGTACACTAGCACTGGGAAGTTAGCTGAGTTGAAGAAAGGGAAAATTCACAGGTGGAGGTGAGGATAGAGAAAGTTCCAGGCAGCCAGTGAAAATACCCAGAGCTGTGAGGTAGAATCTCCAGTGGGTTTTACATTTGATCCTGGAGGCAGGAGGGAGCCAGCCGGTGGAGGTGATTGAATGGGGTGGAGGGGATGTGACAGGGTCAGTCCTGCATTTTAGGAAGATCATTTTGATAGCTGAGTAGAGCCTGGACTAGATTGACAAAAGATTTAGTCTAGACATGTAGTGATAAGGGCCTCTACCAAAGTGGTTACAGTGAGGAGAGAAAGAATATGTGAGGAGGCAGCTAGGTGGCACAGTGGATAAAGCACCAGCCCTGCATTCAGAAGGACCTGAGTTCAAATTTGGCCTCAGACACTTGACACTTATTAGCTGTGTAGCCCTGGGCAAGTCACTTAACCCTCATTGCCCGCTCCCCCCCAAAAAAAGAATATGTGAGAGATGTTATGCAGGTAGAAATGCCAGAGCTTAGCAACCGAGTAGAAAGAGGAGGTGAGAAGTAGTGAGTAAAAGATAGCTCTGAGGTTGCAAGCCTGGATGACTGGGAATTAGATGGTACCCTCCTGAGTAATTGGGAAGTTAGGAAGAGGGAAAGGTTTGAGGGGGAAAGAAAAGAGTTCAATTTTGGACATTGAGTTTAAGGTGTCTATAAGACATCCAGTTTATAATGTCTACTCAGTTGTTGGAGATGTGAGCAGTGTCAGTTGAGTGGTGAGGTCAGAAACTATACTTCAGAGTTAAGGAGAAAAAAGAGGAGTGCCTGGAAGCATTAAAATTAAATCCTCATGGTGCATTTTCCATGGCAGTCTCACATTTTGAATCACACTCTCAATATAAAACCCTAGACCAAATATGCCTTTCTGAGTCCTTCCTTCATTTAATCGTTGTGTTGCCCTCTACTGCAATTCCCTTCTCATAACCTCTACCCATTTTGTTTGTTTGTTTTGAGGCAATTGGGGTTAAGTGACTTGCCCAGGGTCACACAACTAGTAAGTTTCAAGTGTCTGAGGCCAGATTTAAACTCAGGTCCTCTTGAATCCAGGGCCAGTGTTTTCTCCACTGTGCCACCTAACTGCACCCCATGTAATCTGATATTATCTTCTATTAACTGTTTCATTTATTTTGTTTGCCAAAATAGGTTATAAACTGGGTTAAGAAGGGAGCTGTGTTTTATATTTGTTTAATATCCTGAAATATTATTAGTATTTAAGACAATACCCAGCACAGTGCTACCTAAAGCCAATACTAAGCAAAATTATGAAATATTTGAAATTGTGTGTTAGTTCCCCATCTCTTTTTGTGCCTTTCTCACTCTTCCACATGTTGCTTTCCCTTTTCATTTTTCCAGTGCCTTGATTCAGTTTCTTTCCATCACCATTCCCTATCAGAGCATGTTGTAAGAAAAAGATCTATTTAAATCATTTATATCTTATTATAAACTTGTCTTTGGCTTATTATCTCATTTGGGGTATTTATATTTTAATCCTTAACTCAGATTGTGGCATAAAAAGCCTTGTTGCCCATTAATAAATTTTAGACAATTTTTTTTTTGGTGGGACAGTGGGGGTTAAGTGACTTGCCCAGGGTCACACAGCTAAGTAAGTGTCAAGTGGCTGAGGCTGGATTTGAACTCGGGTCCTCCTGAATCCAGGGCCGGTGCTCTACCCACTGCGCCCCTGTGAATTGGATTTTTAAAAGAAATGATAATTATCTTAATTCCTCTTATTTAAACCTGTCCAAAGCTAATGTTAACATATAAGCCTGTAAAGTCTAAATATCAGACTTGTGATTTTCATGTAGGTTGTAAGTGCTTAACTTAATTATAGCTAATTCTTGATCTTTCTATGGGAATGATAGGAAGAATAAGAAAAGCTCCCCCAAGGCAGGATCTCTTACATAATGCTGAAGATATCGTAGGTTCTCAGAAATACTTGTTTCTTGTATTTTATTCTACAGATTTTTAACTAAGAGCTTCTACTTTTCCCCCTTTTGCCTTTGAACTTTAAGTTTGCTCTTCTCTGTGTCCTAGTGTATCCATTCATGAAAGTACTACATAGCTGCAAAATGGCTAAAATTTGAAATAGCAGAAGGGAAATGGGAAAGTAATGAAGTTAGAAAACATTATTTACTCGCTCCTCAACTCTCGGTGGCATGCCGGGATGTAAAGATAAAACAGATAAAACCTCAGAGATCTTAGGTGCTAAAGTGGAAAATATAAGCTCAATTCCAGAGGGAATGAAAGCAAGAGAGTCAGGGCTAATTCAGGACAAGATGAGGAAATTACATTTGGTATAGTTTGGTTGGAACTCCAAGTAATGAATGTGAAACAGTGTAAAATGAGAGGGGTAGATTGAAGACAAATTGTGGAGGACTGTAATACCACACTAAGGGATTTCTATTTCTTCCTTCTATAGTCACATAGTCTGGCACATAGGGCCAGAAGTTTTTGAACAAGTGAGTGACATGACCAGATCTGTTCATTAAGATTGTTGCTGCAGCTTAATTAGGGATGACCAGTAGAGTGCTGGACTTGGATTCAGGAAAGCCTGGGTTCAGATCTCGCACTTGACACTTGGTAGCAGCGACTATGAGGACAAGTCACTTAACTTCTCCATCCTCAGGCAGCCCTCTAAGATGTATCTACTAAGCTATGGATAGGTAGGTAAGGGGAGTTCTGACACAGATGTACTGACATGAAGGACAGCTTGGTCAAAAGAGGCAGTGACACCGGAGACAGGGAAAAGAGTTAGGCCTTTATAGTCCAGAGAGCTGATGAGGACTTGAAGTAGTTGTGTTGGTAAGAAGAGAAAATTAGACTTAAGAGGGATATGGTTGGTAGATAGATAGATAGACAGAGAAAATAGATATAGATATGGATGTAGATAGTTATTATAAACTTGAAGGAAGCACCTTGTATATCCCTGGGACTGTGCTAAATACTTTACAAATATTAGTTCATTGATTCTCTACAACCCTGGGTGACAGGTGCTATTATTACCCCCATTTTACAAGACTTGCCCAGAGTCACACAGCTAGTATATGACTGAATCAGAATTTGAATTCAGATTAGTCAGTCAATAGACATTTATTAAGCACCTCTTTGTGCCAGGCATCGCGCTAAGTTCTGGGGATACAAATATGAAAAAGAAAAGATAGCCCCTGCCCTCCAGAAGATTCCAGTTTAATGGGGGAAGACAACATATAAAAGGAAGCTGAAAGGGGAGGAGGGGCAGTAAAAGGTACCCAGCATGGGGGCAAAATGGAGTCCAGTCCGAAGGATGGCAAGCTGAGGAAGCAAAGAGATAGCTCAGCTGAAAACCCTCTTTGAAAAGGAGCTTCAGGAGTTTTTTGTCTTCTAGTCAGAGGAACAGAGGATACTGATAAGGTCTAAATAGCAAAGTTGATGCATTCTCAAAGGATCCTTGGTTTCCTGATAATGAGATTTCCAGAAGCCATGGTGGAATCCAGTCCAAGGAGTGAAGGTGGTAGGAAATGACTTGCCCAGGGTCACACAGGTAATACATGTCTGAGGCTGGATTTGAACTCAAATCTTCCTGATTCCAAGCCCAGACTACAAACCACTGCACAACAAACTTGAACATTTCAACCTATAAAGAATAGAAAAAGAGGGTTTTTTAAAGAACCATGAATTTTCTGTTATGTACAACTTGCTTTTAAAGTATATATTAGCATGATAGTATCAACACTGCCCTCCTTGTGTTCCTATCTACTCTCCTCCCTTACAATTCTCGCCCCATATAAAAACCCTAACTTGTAAAAAAAAATAGTCAAGCAAACAGATTAACACATTGGCAGTGTGTGAAAACATAGGTCTCATTCTGTACCTCTAGTCCATCACTTCTCTGCCAGAAGATGGGAAACATGCATCATCAGTCTTCTGGAGTTGAAATGCTGAGTCAAATGGTGTCCAAAGTTTAGTGATTTGGGGGGTTATAATTCTAAATTGCTTTCCACGGTGATAGGACTATGAAGTTATAAAATTGATAAGACTTAGCAGATACAGAGGATGAGGGAAGAGTCAAAGATGACTGAAGTTTTTAGTCTGAGTGTCTGAGAAGATGATGGTGCCATCAACAAAAATATACATATCAGAAGCACATGCAGATTTTAAGGAAACCTGAGGAATTCCCTTTTGGAATTCTTTAATTTGGGGTTCCATTGGAACATTTCACTTAGAGCAGAAAATAGGCATTTGAAAACATGCCTTTGGAGCTTTAGAAAAGATTGGAGATAGAGAATCAAATTTCAGATTTGGAAGAGATCCCCCAACGCCATCTACTTCAGTCTGTATCTGAATAAAAATCCCCTCACATAAAAAGCAAGTGGCCATAAGTCTTTTAATAATGGAGGACAAGGAGGGGCAGCTAGGTGGCGCAGTGGATAGAGCACCGGCCCTGGAGTCAGGAGTACCTGAGTTCAAATCCGGCCTCAGACACTTAATACTTACTAGCTGTGTGACCCGGGGCAAGTCACTTAACCCCAATTGCCTCACTGAAAAAAAAAAAAAAAAAAGAAAGAATAATGGAGGACAAGGGGCAGCTAGATGACACAGTGGATAAAGCACCAGCCCTAGATTCAGGAGGACATAAGTTCAAATTCAACCTCAGGCACTTGACATTAGCTGTGTGACCCTGGGCAAGTCACTTAACACTCATTGCCCCGCTCCCCCACCCACCCAAATAGAAGCCTTAAAATAATGGAGGACGAAATATCCTATGAGGCATCCCACCCTGTTTTTGTATAAGTTGTTAAGAAACGTTTCCTTGTATCACACTGAAATTCACCTGTCTACCAATTGTTCTTATTGCTACAAGTCTGCCTCTAAGACTAAATAAAATAGTTCTTACCTCTCCTTCAGGTGTTAGCCTTTCAGATACTAATTACAGTTATGTTACCCCAAGCCCTCTCTTCTTTAGACTAAAGATCCCTAGAACTTTCCAATGATCTTCCTACAGTGTGATTTTGAGGCCTTCCTTATTCTAGTCACCTTTTTCCTCTGAATGGTTTCTTAGCATGTGTAAATATAGATTTGGAGGGGAAAAAGAGAAAGATGGGGAAAAACAGTCTCTATTAAGTACACCCTTTGTGCCAGATACTGTTAGGTAAATACAGAGATAAACAAAAGTGAAGTGTTATCTGTTCTCAGAATGCTGGAATTCCACTGGATTCATGAAATTTGTAAGGCATTTGCATAAAAATCATAACTGAAGTTGTAGGAATAGATGAAATCAACCTAGAGAGAATATGTTGAAAGGAGATAAAGGTATCAAACCTTAGGGAATTATCCATATTTAAGGGAATATGAAGGGGCAGGAGCTTAAGGAGAGAGGGTTTAGAAAGGTAGGAGAATCACCAGAGGTAGTCTTCCTAAAAAGTTAAAAAAGGAGTATAATTTTATTGATAACTATCTTAGCTCTTCAGTTTCTGTTATGACAGCTTCTCACATTTTACCTGGCATTTTTTTATAGCACTTTCGGGGTTTTTTTTGTTTTTTGTTTTTTTTTAGTGAGGCAATTGGGGTTAAGTGACTTGCCCAGGGTCACACAGCTAGTAAGTGTCAAGTGTCTGAGGCCAGATTTGAACTCAGGTACTCCTGACTCCAGGGCCAGTGCTCTATCCACTGCATCATCTAGCTGCCCCTTTTACAGCACTTTCGTAATTGATGATGTGATATTCCTCCAAATGTATATTAATTGGATATAACAAATAAGAGCTTCTAATTCTGTTTATGCCGAAATGTATTAGTTTAAAACTAGTATAGCAGGATTCAGAAGATTATACAAACAGATTTTTCCGGCATTCTGACTAAATGCTATGAAGATATCAAATCATCAAATCATCAAACCAAACCTCAAAATTCCTCCAAAATACTATGCTAAATAACGTTTGTCACTTTAACTTTTTATTCTTTCCTTGCTTTTATTAAGGGTCAACTATATTTGCTGGTAACTGACCAGGGCTTTCTTACCGAAGAAAAAGTTGTTTGGGAAAGTCTACATAATGTAGATGGCGATGGAAATTTCTGTGACTCAGAATTCCGTCTGAGGCCTCCCTCAGATCCAGAAACTGTATATAGAGGGCAACAAGACCAGATTGATCAGGTAAGTCAACTTTTTAAAAATACCCATTTCATTCAGAAATTAGCATGTTTCTAAAGTGTTTCTTTTCAACTAAGATTTAATTCATTAATATAGTGCTGAGAAGTTAATTTACTTACCTGTCACTTGGATTACTAACTTATTTCTGAATTGCAATTAGAAATAGTAAACTTGATTGAGGGGAGGAAGAAACATGAAGTAGTAGAAATTTATTTTAACATCTCTGCTTAAGCTTCTGAGTATCCACATGTCTGCTAAGGCCTTTTATAACCCCACCAGCAGTAGCTTCTAGCACCTTTTTCTTACAAATTAGCTCATATTTATTTGGTGTATACATATTATCCCCCCTGATAGAATGTGAGTCTTTGAAGACAAGAACTTTTTCATTTTTGTCTTTATATTCCCAGGACCTGACACAGAAAAAATACTTAATGCTTACTGATGGATGTTAGCTACAATTTAATTATAGTGAGGTGGATTCAGAACTTCCATCCCTGCTACTATTGTTATATATCTGTTTTTTCTAACCTTTTATAGCTAAATTCCTTGAAAAGGTCATCTATAGCAGATGCTTCTACTTTCTCTCTTCTTAACCCCTTACAATCTGGCTTCAAATATCATTCCACAGAAACTGCTCTTTCCAAAGTTACTAGTTATCTCTTTTTTTGTCCTTTTTATTTATTTGTTTGTTTATTTATTTATTTATTTATTTATTTATTTTTGCGGGGCAGTGAGGGTTGAGTGACTTGCCCAGGGTCATACAGCTAGTAAGTGTCAAGTGTCTGAGGATAGATTTGAACTCAGGTCCTCCTGAATCCAGGGCCTGTGCTTTATCCACTGTGCCACCTAGCTACCTCCCCCTCGCCCCCTCCCAGTTATCTCTTAATTGCCAAATCTTTTGACTTTTTCTCAATTCTCAATCTCTTCAACCTCTTTGCGGCCTTTGACACTATTGACCATTCTCTCTTCTTAGATACTTTCTTTTCTATAGGTTTTCAGTATGCCACCCTTCCCTGGTTCTCCTACTACCTATCAAACCACTTCTTCTTAGTCTCTTTTACTGGATCTTCATCCAGATCATTTCTTTATCTTAGAACCTCAGGATTCTGTCCTGGGTCCTCTTTTTTTCCTCCTTCTATACTATTTCCTTTGGTGATATCATCTGCTTCCATGAATCTAATTACCATCTCAGTGCTGATCATTCTCAAATCTACCTATCCTGATATTCCTTCTCTGCTGACTTTCCAAGTCTCACGTCTCCAAATGCCTTTCAGATATCTCAAACTGGATGTCCAATAGACATCTTACATTCAACATGTCCAAAACTGGACTCATCATCTTTCCCCCCAAATCCTTCCCCTCTCCTGCCTTCCTTATTCCTATAAAGAGTAACGCCGTTTTCCTATGTCCTCAACCTTGCAACCTAGATGACATCCTCAATTCCTCATTATCCCTCCCTTATCACTCCCTGTACATGCAAGCTGTTGCCAAGGGCTGTCAATTTCACCTTTGCAACATCTCTCAAATAGGTCCCTTTTCTCTTCTGGCAGGGCCAGCACGCTGGTGTAGGTCCTCATCATCTCATGCTTGGGCTATTGCAATAGTCTTCTGGTGGGTCTGCCTACCTCAAGTTCTCCCCATTTCAGTCCATCCTCCATTCAGCCACCAAAGTGATTTTTCTAAAGCACAGGTCTGGCCAGGTCAGCCCCCACTCCCCATTCAGTGAATTCCACTGACTCTCTATGGCTTCCATACCAAATAGAAAATCCTCTATTTGGCATTCAGTACTCCTCTTCATAATCTAGCCCCCTTCTATGTACAGCTTACTCTTTGCCACATACTCTTCAATCCAGTTACACTGGCTTTCATGCTGTTCTTGAATGAGACATTCCATCTCTCTCTTAGCACTGGGCACTTTTCATTCCCCCATGCCTGGAGTGCTCTCCTGCTTCAACTCCAACTATTGCCTTCCCTGACTTCAAGTGCCAAATAAAATTTCATCTTCTATAGGAAGTCTTTCCCTGCCTCTCTCAAAGACAGTACCTTCTCTCTCTTAGTTATTTCCTGTTTATCCTGTATGTGGCTTATTTGTATATATTTGTTTGTTGTCTCCCCCATTAGATTGTGAGCTTCCTTGATGGCTGGGACTGACTGCCTCTTTTTGTATCCTCAACACTTAGTACATTGCCCGGTTCATGATAGACACTTAATCAATGTTTATTGCTTGACTGACATTAAATGGCTAGAACTACAGAGTAATAATCAGTTCTTTGATGTCAGCTTAAAAGGCTATTTCCAGTGGAATGTCTCAGGGATGTGCGCCTGACTATTTTTTTTCTCTTGTAAATATTCCTTTATTTAAAGTTTTGCATTCCAAATTTTATTCCTCTTCCCCGAGGCAGTAAGCAATCAGATATAGGTTATAGATGCGCAATTATGTAAAATCCACATTGGTCATTTTATACAAGAAAACTTGAATAAAAGAAAACAATGAAAGAAAGTGAAAAATAGCATGCTTCAGTCTGTGTTTCATCAATGTCATGTCTTTCTTTGGAGGTAGATAGTATGCTTCATTATTAGCCCTTTAGAATTGTCTTGGACCATTCATTGTATTGCTGAGAATAGTTAAGTCATTCACAGTCTTCATCAAACAATATTACTGTCCCTATGTACAACATTCTCTTGGTTCTGCTCATTTCACTGTACATGAGTACATGCAAGTTTTTCTAGGTTTTTCTGAAATCATCCTGCTTGTCATTTCTTATAGCACAATGATATTCCATTACCATCATATACCACAGCTTCTTAAGCCATTCTCCAATTGTTGGGCATTCCTTTGATTTCCAATTCTTAGCCTCTACAAAAAGAACTACTATAAACATTTTTGTACAAATAGGTCTTTTTCCCTTTTGGGGGATGTCTTTGGGATTTAAACCTTGCAGTGGTATTCGTGCCTGATTATTTACTGTTTATCATTTTTATAAATGAATAGAGGTCAAGACAGCAAGCTTTTATCAAACACCTTTTCTGTGCCAGGCATTGTACTAATAACCTGCAGTGTAGAGAATGGCAAAAACAGTCCCTGTTCTCTAGGATCTCACAGTTCAATGTATGAGACAACTTGCAAACAGCTATGTACAGACAAGATAGATGCTGGATAAAGTGTACATTACCACAGAGAGATAAAGGCAAAAAATCATGTGTGTACCAAATTTGCAGATAACATATAGCTGGGATAAGAGCCAGGATTCAAAATGATTTTGATAGGCTGGAACATTGAAACAAAATGAATAAGATAATGTGATTTAAGAGGAATAAATGTAGTTTTACACTTTTGTTTTTAAAAATCAACTTCATGGGGCAGCTAGGTGATGCAGTGGATAAAGCACCGGCCCTGGAGTCAGGAGTACCTGAGTACAAATCCAGCCTCAGACTCTTAACACTTACTAGCTGTGTGACCCTGGGCAAGTCACTTAACCCTAATTGCCTCACCAAAAAAAAAAAAAATCAACTTCACAAATAACAAGATTAGGGAAGAATGGTTTGATGGTTCATCTAAAAGAACTCTTAGAGTCTTATTGGACTGCAAGTTCATGAGAGTCAGCAGTACAAATATGTCATACAAGAAAGCTAAGCAACAGTTTAGCAACATTAATTTGGTAATTAACCTTTCCTAATTAGTCTTAAGTTGTGACAAATATTAACTACATCAATTTATTCTTTCAAATACTATCTTAAAATAAGCTCAGGAAGTCCCATGTCAATTTCTTATGTTTTGTTCAGCATTTTTTTAATAGCATCATTTCCCTATTGAATCCTTCCTTGTTAACAAAGAAAACAGTTAATGAAAAAAACAACAACAACAACAAAAAGACCAATTTTGACCACATATTCAACATTCCACATTGTTAGTACACCTTACCTTTCTACTTCATTAAGCAAAATGTATTTCAGCATTTTTTTTCTGAAGCCAAAATTGAATTGAGTTCAGCTATTAATATGAGTTTGAGAATCTCTTACTGTCGATTTCATTTACATTATGCAAGTGTGATTTTAAACTTCCTCTTTTTTCCTTTTTTTTTTTGCGGGGCAATTAGAGTTAAGTGACTTGTCCAAGGTCACACAGCTAGTAAGTGTCAAGTGTCTGAGGATGGATTTGAACTCAGGTCCTCCTGAATCCAGGGCTGGTGCTCTATCCACTGCACCACCTAGCTGCCCACTCAATGAAGTTTAAAATCGGGGGCAGTTAGGTGACTCAGTGGATAAAGCACCGGCCAGCTACTTCTGCTAGATTACTGGTGAGTTTTGGTTTGGGTTTTTTTTGGGGGGGGGCAGAATCCATCTTAAGAGTATTTTATTTTTTCCAATTACATGCAAATATAGCTTTCAACATTCATTTTTGTAAGATTTTGAGTTCCAAATTTTTCTTCCTCCCTCCCTAAGACAGCAAGCAATCTGATATAGGTTATATCAGATTATATATCATATGTCATATATAGGTTATATACATTATAATCATGTTAAATATTTCTACATTGGTCATGTTGTGAAAGAAGAATCAGAACAAAAGGGAAAAACCACAAGAAAGAAAAAACAAATAAGTGAAAACGATCTGTATTGGGGCAGCTAGGTGGCGCAGTGGATAGAGCACCAGCCCTGGATTCAGGAGTACCTGAGTTCAAATCCGGCCTCAGACACTTAACACTTACTAGCTGTGTGACTCTGGGCTAGTCACTTAACCCCAATTGCCTCACTAAAAAAAAAAAAAAGTTTATTAAAAAAAAAGAAAAAGAAAATGATCTGTATTCAGACTTCATAGTTCTTTTCCTGACTGTGGAGATCATTTCCATCATGAGTCTTTTGGAATTGTCTTAGATCATGGCATTGCTGAGAGGAGCTAAGTATATCATATTTGATCATTGCGCAGTGTTGCTGTTATTGTGTTAAGTGTTCTCCTGGTCCTGCCCACCTTAGGCTAAATTAGAAGAGGAAATTCGGAGTCAGGAAGATTGGCTTGGCTTAAATAGCTATTGTATTTTAGGTGTGGGGTAACTGCAGTTGAGCTCAGGTAGTATTTGATGGAAGGACATAGCTTTGAGAAATATACCAGAGAAAAAATATAGAGAAAAAAGAAGTTGTATTTTCTGTCATTCAAGACAGAAATGTTACCACTACAATTTTCATCATTATAAACATGTTGTACTGTAAGAGCTTCATAATATATTCTTTTGCCTACTTAGTACCTTTTGGATATATATACAACATCTGGGATATCATCTCCTCACTAATACATACTTCTATTGAAGCTCCCACTCCAATACCTCAGCATGTTGTGGATGGGACACAGAGTTCTCTAAGTTCTCAGGAGAGCCAAACCTACCAAGCTAAAAGAGACTTGTTTCAGATGCATCCTCCTTGATCTTCCTGCAACTTTGGACCCTGGTGATCACCCTTTACTTCCTTGAGTTCAAAGATACCACCCTTCTAGTTCTGCTTCCTCACTAACCATTCCTTGCTTTTCTCCTTTATTGGTTCCTCATCCTGAGCCCTGAAAGTGCACGTTCCCCAAGGTTCTACCCTTGATGCTATTCTTTTCTCTCTTTGCTCTTTCCTTTGACAAGCTCATTCATTCCTGAAATTTCACTTAGGACCTCTCTACAGGTGACTCCAAGAACTTATTTCCTCATATCTTCCCTAATATCTTCCAAATTCTATGTGCATTAATTCTGTTTATTACTTTTCTGCTTTAAAAAAAAAAGAAGAAGAAGAAGGGGGCAGCTAGGTGGAGCAGAAGATAAAGCACTGGCCCTGGATTCAGGAGTACCTGAGTTCAAATCCAGTCTCAGACACTTGACACTTACTAGCTGTGTGACCCTGGGCAAGTCACTTAATGCTCATTGCCCCACCAAAAACAAAACAAAACAAACAAAAGAAAATAACTTCAGTGCCTATTCTTTACTGTCTTTATCTCTTATTATTCTAACATATCACACCGAATACTTTATTTAATCTATGCATCAGCCAAACTGGCCTGTTCTCTATTCCTTAGATTGTTTGCTTTTATGTTTTTATATTTTACCCATTCCTTGAGACTAGAATTTTCTCCCTCTACCTGTTCTCATTGAATTGCTGTTCATCTCTTAAATCCCAGCTTAGTACCACCACTTCCATGAAATATTTCCCACTCACACCTTGCCATTAGGCTTCAGACTGCTTTATTTTGCATTTACAACTTGTTTTTCTGTATTATAGTTTTATATATATATATATATATATATATATATATATATATATATATATATATCATATCCTACTAATAGACTATAAACTTAAGGAGGTCATAGACTAAGTTTTATCTAAATTTCGAATACCTTCTCTGGCACCTTAGCCCAGTGCTTTGTATTTTACTTTTCATTTACAATATATTATCGTATTACAAAATTTATTCCCCAAACTTAGTTTATATAAAACTGTTATTCATGTTATTTATTCATGTCCAACTGGTTTTCTTTCCAAGGAATCAGATTTTGGGGACATGACCCTATTCATAGGCTGATCTATATTTCAATTAATACACAGTTAAATCCCAGGAAAATTTCATAGCTAAAAATGATAATTTTTTCTATTAGGACTATTATGTGGCCTTGTCTCTACAACAAGAACAGCAGAGCCAAGAGATCAATTGGGAACAAATCCCAGAAGGAATCAGTGATCTGGAACTAGCCAAGAAACTCCAAGAGGAAGAAGATAGACGGGCTTCTCAATATTATCAGGAACAAGAGCAAGCAGCAGCAGCTGCAGCCGCAGCCACAGCCACAGCTGCAGCCGCAGCCGCTGCTACACAAGCCCAGGTAAAAAAAAAATAATTAAAGAAAAAAGTTTCCTGGGTTTTTTTAAAAAGTATGATTAGAACTTTTAGTGAGGGGGAGAAAATATCTCACTTGAGAAAATAAGTTTTAGGCTTTAGTTTTCAATTTAGTCAGCATCTAATTAAGCATCACAGGTTATTGATTCTATACCATACTGAACACTAAAATCATTATCAGAAATCCTCCTTTCAGGGGGGCAGCTAGGTGGCACAGTGGATAAGGTACTGGCCCTGAATTCAGGAGGACCTGAGTTCAAATCCAGCCTCAGACACTTGACACTTGCTAGCTGTGTGAGCCTGGGCAAGTCACATAACCTGCATTGCCTGAAAAAAAAGAAAAAAAAATCCTCCTTTCCTGAAATTATTTGTCAGATTATATTCTGCTTCATAAATGATCTCTCAGAAAAGCAATGATGTTAATTATGCCTTTGGGGCTAGTTCCATTGGAAAGTGTATCTTGTCAGCTAATTGTACTATAAATCTAGAAGTCCTCTTAAAATTCAGTTGGTAAAACTTTTTTCAATATTTTCTTTATAACTACAGATTTAAATGTTAAAATCTACTGGATTATTACTCTTAATTAGCCTTTTCTTTCATACAAATGTCACTTCTTTTCTAGTTATAGTGCCTTTAATATTCTAATGGGTGTTTTATTTGCACTTAGAGTAGGGGTTCTTAGCCTGGGGTCTCTGAATTTGTCTTTTGTTTTGTTCTGGTTTTTACATTTTGATAACTGCATTCCACTGAAATTGGTTTCCTTTATAATCCTGTGCATTTTATTTTAAGCATTTAAAAACATTCTGAATAGGGGCCATATGTTTCATCATATTGCCAAAGAGATCCATGACACAAAAAGGGTTAACTCCTCATTTAGAGGGTGTCCTTTTGAAATGTTTTATGTTAGCAAGTGGAAAAAAAAACTGACTCCTATTTATTCTTTTACTGGGGCAATAAAATAACTGTTGTAAAAGGTTGAGGTGATACTAAAAGAATTGAACTAACGTTCAATAATTATTTCCTTAAATTTGGACTTTTGTGTAGGAAATG
The DNA here is from genome assembly GCF_019393635.1 of Dromiciops gliroides. NCBI lineage: Eukaryota > Metazoa > Chordata > Mammalia > Microbiotheria > Microbiotheriidae > Dromiciops > Dromiciops gliroides. Next base: position 158,771,007 of record NC_057862.1, on the reverse strand, counting down.
TTTTTGTGGCACATCACCTGAATTCAGTAGCAATCCTGGTAATTAAGTATTAAAGATAATTATTTGGATAACTTCATTTAAATTCTGTTATTTATTATTTCAAATATATTTTATTAATGCAAGCTATCACAAAATAACTGTTTTTTAAAAATATGTTAATTATATATTATAACTATATTTAAATATATTATACATTATAATAATCTCATTATATTACTTTGAGGATCCTGATATAACTTACACCCAAAAGGCAAAATTTAAACTAGAATACATATGTTCTAGCTAAAGTTAACTCTAAATAAAGTCTCAAGAAAGGGACCATTCTTGTCCTGTGGCTCCCATTATAAAATTAGAGCTACATTTTTATTAGAAAAAGTTACTGGAGGGGGCAGCTAGGTGGCACAGTGGTTAAAGTGCTGGCCCTGCATTCAGGAGTACCTGAGTTCAAATGTGGCCTCAGATACTTGACACTTACTAGCTGCGTGACCCTGGACAAGTCACTTAACCCCCATTGCCCTGCCCCCCCCCAAAAAAAAGTTACTAGATATAGTTAAAAACTTTTTAAATTGAAGGGTAAAAGTTGTGTCATTTGCTAGGCATTGAAATAAATAGTCTTGCTTGCTATACATCTCAAATCCCATGTAGTTCGTTTTTCCTTGTAACACTTTCCAAGTTCAGAAATTTCTGCCCCTGCAAGCATCCTATCATCCTTCTAGATCAAAAAAATTTCTAGATTTCCTTGCGATTTGATTACTAGGCAATTATAGTTCCCAGAACTTTTCTTGTATCTTTTTCTCTTTTTAAAAACGAATTTACAATAAAGCAAAGTTGGGTTAGCATGGCTTTTGGGTATGTGTGTGTATGTATACACATATGTCCAGATATACATGCATACATATAAATACATTGTACACATGCATACATGTATCTATACGCATGTTTATATGTGTGTGTGCATGTGTGCACATGTATACATAGATAGATAAACACCTTCCAACATTGGAAGTACTCCAGCCTAAAAAATTGTTTAAATGTATAGTTTGGGATTGTGTAAAACAAGTTAGTCTCATGCTTATTATTAGTTCTTTAATTTGGAATTCTTACTTTGTTCACTTACTTAAAATGAGGCATGCTTTATCTAAGAAGAGGTAATTATACAAATTTTGCTACAGTATCTGTCAATATCTTATGATTCCTTTAATGACTTCTTTCACTGTTGTGATTTTTTTCAAGATTATCACTTAACATAATTAATATATCCTTCCATGCTTTATTTTTAATCTTTTTGTTTTTTAATTAAAGCAGGGCCAGCCAGCACAAGTAACTGCCTCTCCATTAAGTGGAAGACAATCTGGGAGTAATGAACGGAAACGCAAAGAACCTCGGGAAAAAGACAAAGAAAAGGAAAAGGAGAAAAATAGTTGTGTCATTCTGTAACAGGTGTTGGATTCTGTTGGAGCCAAGTACTTGCCCTGAGAAACAAAACCATGGGATGAAAGGAAGAAAAACCGTTCCATACCGTCTGTGCCTGATTACCCAGCGGATTTTGTTCGTCTTTTAAAAGGAAGAAGTTGCTACTTAGTTACAATCAGACTCAGAGTTGCACAGTGCACTCGTTATGAGCTGGAATTCCTTGTTACAAGTTGGAAGTGTCTGTATCATCCATCATGAAAAATACCGCACTTTGTAGTTGAACATGCAAATCACAGCAAGTTTTGTGTCATAGTGACATTTTGTTACTCATCAGTTAGTAAGCTATAGCATCTTCTGTTCTAACAATGAAAGGAGATAATTGGTTTTGTTAGATTCCTTCCTGAAATCAAAATATCAGAATAATTTTTAAAAATTAATTTCAAGGATTTATTTATGACCAATGTAAAAACATTGTTGCCTGTAAGAAGCTAGGCCTTTCACTTAAGTGCTCATTGCTTCAAATATTGGAATTTTTTTTAAACCTACATGTATATATTAGGACTTTACCACCATTACCCCATAAATACCTTTACCTCTTCTTGAAGAACATGTTCATTTTAGTTACCATCTCTTTGAGGATTAAGAATGGAGCCTCATTTGATTAAAATGGGGGGGAGGGTGGTCAAAATAAAGATCTGTAATCCTTTTTCCCACAATAGACAAGTGGGTATAATATTAATACTCTTATTCTGTCAGGATAGATAGAAATGATTTTATAGTTATGTGAAAGTTTATTGTTTTGGTTTGGCTTAGCATTCGTTATTATAGGTAAATTGGACCACACAATTCTTACTTAGTGACCATGTGATAAGCAACTAGTGGGAGGAAACTAGAATGTATAATAATAGTGTTGTAAAAATGCAAATGTAGGAATCCAGAATTAACTAATATCTGCCTTTTTTCATAAAAACCTTGAACCTTAACACTAAGATTATGTCCACTTGCCCATTTAAGCAAGTAAATTAAATATAAATATTTTTTTAAAATCACGAATAAACAAAAAGCACACTTCAGAATGGGATTTTAAGAGGTCCAGATGTTCTTTTAGTCTGATGGAAAGGCACTCATTTGTAATATCACTGTCTTATTTCAGCCAATAGGTTAGAATTTGGGGAAACTTATGTAGAAGCAATCAGATTTTCTAATTTATGGGAACCAAATAAATATGTAAATCTAATAATCTTTATAGGATTCAGAAAGAATATTTGTTGAACTTTATTATGAGGGAACCATAAATTCTCCTGTATTTCCAGATACAATTAAGAAAATAATTATCTTAATAGTCTTTTTGATAAGCTTTCTATGTAGCAGTTTATTTTAGTCATTTTGGAAAAAATTGTTGCTGCTCCAGAAAGTGTTGTGATTCCCAATCTAAGCCTAGGTAAGTACATTTACTTAAGAACACCATAAATTGTTCTAGGCATCCATCTGGAAAATAACTTTTCTGGTTTGGGATGACGATAGACTGCTTAAAAGTAGTCTAGAATTTTAATGATGACTCCTTTAGCTACTACTATGATCAAAAACCAAGTGTAATATAATTTCTTATAGAAAAAGTAGAATTTTATTTATGGATGGAATAATTAGACAAAGTCCAGGGTTAAGCTGAATCATTATATCCCTCTATATTGCTTATCTGTTGTACATTACAGAGTTGACCATACCTTCAACTTTGCTATACTAACGAACAGTTGAAGATCCCATTTTGGACATAAAACTTTGATATACATTGTTTTTTGGATCTCTTGATAATTGTTGGCAATTAATCATACATTGATGACCTAATAAAATGTATGACATCATTCTTTGTAGAAGCAAACAAATTAACTTCCATCCCAATACTGAAGCTGTCAAATTTATGCTTGATAATAGACTAACAAACACCGTGATTTATTTTCTTTACCCAAAAGAGATCATACCAGTTGGAGTGACAAATTAAAAACAAGAAATTAAAGAAAATCCAATCCATAACTAATGCAGATTGTCCCACAGTCATGTACTTAAATTTATTTATTGCTTTTGAAAAAATAAATGTGTAAAAGTTAATCATTATCTTCTAGTTGTTTCCAAAGATAATACTGCCATCCTGTATTCCCACTGAAAAATTATTCACTTAAACCAGCACTGTTAATATCAGAGCAATCTCAATGTATAATTATAAGAAAATACTGAAAATTTTAATGTATTTGTTAATACCACAGTTTTATATATAGTATTTCCAGGTCTTTCTTACATTCCTGAAATTCAGTTTGATGTATTAAGGGTAATAATGATTAAAAAAAGTTCTTTTTGATTATTATAGAAAGTAAAGGGGAAAAAATAATGTCCTGTGCCATTAAAAAAAAAACCCTTTCAGATATTTTTATTTCCCTTCAATGAAGAGGTTATCAAGAATTTCAGAGCAACTCTAGCTTACTTTTCAATATTTTGTATTTTTCTCCACAGATTATTAGTATTCAGACATTGAGTTGCTGGTTTGCGTGTCTTTTGCATTTGATAGTTGTATATTGTAGTATTTCCCTGACAGCCTGAACTTGTAGTGACTGAAATTCAATATCCTCTGTGGGTTACATCTTAAGAGAATAACACGTTTAGTTTCTGATACTCACAGAGTCTAATCTGCATACAGGAAATCTTTATCATCTGGCAAAAGAGGCAGGGCAGGGAATGGACACAGGAGCTGGACTGTCTTACATGCAGACTTCCTGCACTTGGCTCCTCCCACCGAGTGATGCAATGCAGACAGCAGTGCTTCAAGGTTTTATGTGTATGTTGCAAGCATTTAAATTTACTTTATAGTTTTATCTTTAAGAATCCGTTACATGTTTATGTATATATGTGCATACATGTGTGTGTACATGCATACATCTCATGCTACTCTACACCCAGAGAAGCTCAAGTACAAACTGCAGTAAACATCATAATTCACTGGCTAATATTTATGTCAGTTACACCCCCTGCTTGGGAAGTGAGCATTTCTATGTGAGAGATGAGTATAGTTAGAGTGAAGCTTCAGTTTACGGCTAGAATTTGGAGTGTATCATTATCCCTGTTGCATATTCTGTGCCCTTCGCTTTTTGTCCTGTCTTATGGACAGAACTCTTCCCTTTTAGTTCCAATTTGCTCAAATTTGTTAATATTAGATTAGCTGGCTGATCAACATTAGTCACTTCAGACTTAAAAGCCATAACACGATTACGTGAATTGTTTGTTTTGTTTCCAAGCATTTTGTTTCTGAGTTGTGAATCAGGGCTCTACTCACCTAGGGACAGAGGGCCTTATTGTGTAAGCAAGTTTAAGAAAATCTGTACAGAAAGTTGAACATAGACTGGGGAAACAATGACAAGTGGATTTCATTAAAGTGGTAGTACACAGAAATGTCATAAAACTGCAGGAAAAAAATTCGTGATAGGAGAATTTCCAGAGCAATGCTTAAGCAGTCATAACTTTTAGTAAAATACATTTTGTACTGCCTTTCAAGTGCTTTGTTTTAATGTTTTCCTGTTTGATGTGCCAGGTGATTCAAAGCCCACAAAAAGGAAGGCTTATATGCTTTATATCTGAGTTCTCTGTTAGCCACATAGTAGCTTAATTAAAGATCTGATGTTAAAACTTGCTAGTATCTGATATAATTTAATAAACCATACAAGGTATCTGTACAATTTTGTAGTAGAGAAGGAGTAGCTTAGTCTTTAACAGAGCTGAAAATCTAGAGTCCTGAGGTGTGTTGGTTCTAAAAGGTAGCCTCCTACCTTTCTTTGGTCAAGTAGATAAACTTCCTGTGCCTCAGTTTTAATCTGTAAATGGAAACAATCCTTGTTTGTCTTTTGGACCCATGAATAAATGGCACAGTATAAGCACAAGGTATTATTTATAGTAGTCACATGTATTGTACACTTTTAACTGAAATGCATTCTGAGAACCATTTTCCATTCAACCATGTCATTTTGAAGTAAAATTGCTTGCTAAAAGATTTGTTTCCAGGTCAGCTTTTCTGTGTAGTCATATGTGTTGTACTATCTTCTCTTGTTAAAATGTGGCATCTCCCTAAAGTATTTTTCAGAATGCTTTTATACTGTGAAGGGTGCAGTAAGAGATTGGTCCTGTCAAAACAGGGGTATCTGGTGGAAAACTTTTAGCAACCTATTTTTTATTCAAATCTCTTTCGTAGATTAAAAACAAATTTTTAATTATGTAAACCTGCTGTCCAGTGAAATAAAGTCATCAAGATGAAAGTATGTGTATATGAATTTTTGTATAAATGGAAAGACAACTATCTCTTTCCACTTAGAATCCTTTGGGGATGTGTCTGCCCCATATTCTTCAAGTGTTCTCATTCTCACTGGTATGTCTAATGATTGGTGTACAATGTTATTTAATAAAGTGTGGTTAAATTCCTGGGGTTTTTTTGTAAGTGACTGCAGATAAAAAAAACAACTTAATGGAATCTGATAGTTCTTGCTGAATCCTTTAACTAAGCCAAATAAGTCATCATTCAATGAATTTCTAAGCTAAAATGTAATTTTCCTTAGCCCTTATACAAAATTATAATTTGATATCCCAATGTGACTCCTACTATTAATGCCAGTTTAATGTTTGGCATCCTTAGACATGTGGAAAAAACTTAAATTATAAAGAGGATTAGGTGTTTAAAATACATATCTATATCTACATAGATAATATATAGTCTGCTCTATCCACAATGAGAAATATAATAGTAATATTTGTTTAGATAGCAGTTGACCAAAGCAGATGACTTTCTATAAAGTAGCACTAATAAAAATATTTTTTTCAATTTTTAATTAGGGACTATCTGATCAAAACAAAACTTCTGAACATATTATGGTGATTGAATGATCTAGGATAAAAAACACTGTACCAAATTGTTGGACATTAGAATTTTTTAGTTTAAATCTGGTATTGAGATTCAAATTAATGCATCATTTAGTTAATATTGATATTGATAGGAATTTGGACTTAAAAAGAACCTTTTCTTTCAACTTCTTACTTCTAAGCAGTCTGTGCCCCTTCTCGTCATAAATTAGACTGAGAAACAAAGAAGGGAAGAGTTGCAGGACTACAAATTTAAAATCAGGCTCAGATATCTCTGCTATTATCCTGAAAATTATCTACACTTACTTGCCTTATATAAAGCTACAAGAGCTTGGTACCCTGCTGCTATAGGCAGGAAATTCAGATACCAGTGCAGGAGTAAAAAGTTTAAGCATTTAACCACTCACCATGAACAAAAAGTATAGTGTCATTTTACTCAAAATAAATCAGAAGCATAATTAATAGTGAACATTTCTGTTGGACCTCAATACTGTTTCTGTAACTATCTTGGAGTTTTTTCAATTAGCAACAAACTTTATATTCATCTTTACTTGAAAAAACCCCAAAACACTGCTTTTTGATCAGGGATGCTGCCTTTACCTTAAAGTTAGAGGAAAATGTGGTAAATATTTTTTGAAAGTTGATCCCAGTTAGGCTTGAAGGGCTCTTTTTTTCCCTTTTGTGTTTAAAGGTAAATGCAGAAAACTTTTATAAGTTTTTGTTTCATTTTGGTTTGGGGTTTTTTTAAACTACAGAATTTAAAGAGGCAATTAGTCTTGGGGCACAGTAGCTAGAGCATTTTCCTCTAAGTGTTCTAATTAATGGAATATATTTTAAGACTGACTGTCCTTAATGTGTGAAGGACACTCCACAGTCTAAACCACTGGTTTATCAAATTCAGTTTTAATATATGAAGTAATCACTCTGTAATCATCTACATGACCCAATTCCACAGGCCCTGAGTTAATGTGTTTCAGCAAAATAATATTGACTCTGAGATCAGATATATCCTCACAGATCTATCCCTAAATCTTTGAAATTCAAAGAAAAGTCATTTTGTTTAAAGTTTTTCCTTCTGTAGGACACTTGCAAATTTGCTATGACACACTTTAAGGAGTACAAGATGGGATGAAAAAGAGGGAGTGAAAAAGTGAGGGATGGAGTGGAAAGGGAATAGTTGCATTTTTTTCTCCCATCTCTCCAATCAGTTCACTTAGATTTAGAAGCTTCAGTGATATACCAAGGAGAGGAGAGGGGGCCTTTCTGGTTACACAAGCCACCATCCATTTCTCAAAGCTGTTAGAATTTACAATATTCAGGTCAAAATAACCATTTATTGTTCCTCCCCCCAACTCCTCTCTTAGTTTCTCAAAAACCCTGACCTCTACGTCTAAAATTTCTGCTTGGAATTTCCTTCAACTATCTGTAATCCCAATAATTTTTTTTAAAATAGCAACCCAAAAGATGACCTATAGGAAGGGGCTTTCTCTGAATTAAGTTTTCAGAGTATCTCTTAAAGTTGAACTAAAGTTCTGACAATTTTACTGTTCTAAATATTAATTGTGCTAAAAATTACATCAGACTAAAATGAGTTACAGTAAATAATTGGTTGTTTTGCTTTTTGAAGTATATTCCTTTTTTAAGGCATATTAGACAAATTGGAAAGTATAAAATTGACTCCTGTGACTGCAAGGATTATTCAGTATTGGAACTTAATAATTTCATGTTTACTGTTGTAACAAAGATAGTATCATTGTTAGATAAAATGTTGGATGTTTTGTAAATATAACTTAAAACTGTAACCAGTGAATAATATCCTTAGTATTTTTTATTATAGATTATATTTTATTTCAATAAACTTTGATATTCAGACCAAACAGCCTTTGTGCTATATACATAACTTCCTGTCAGGTACCTCGTTTTAAACTTCTTTGCCCTCTGGTTTCTTGTTGACTGTCACATAAAACTTTATACTGTCATAGTTTCAGTCATTCCGGAATAGGAAAGTCAATACATATAGGAGAGGATCACAAATAAGGGTTGCCTACTTGTAAAAAAATCATGTGTATTCAGCTAGCCTGTGACTTTCAAGGGGCCCTAGGATCAGGATATTCTAGAACCACAGACCTAAGTCATCATTTTATCAGCCCCAGCATCTTTAAAGACTATTAAATTCATTCTCTGCAAAATGTAACTCCATAGCTATATATAGGATGCTCCTTTCAACTCCATTTTTAGTACTTGGTTTCAAAGGAAATTCTGAGAATTCTTATCATGAATTATTCTAATTCACTGTGATTCTTTTTTAGACATGTTAAATCAAAAGCCTCAATCCTATAAGAATTTTCCATACCAAAAATCAATGAGTGAACACATCAACAAACAACTCTACAACTGTGATGGTGGATTTGTAATAGGGCACAATTTATTTATTTGTTTATTTATTTATCTATCTATCTATCTATTTATTTATTTACTTACTTACTTATTTATTGGTGAAGCAGAGAACCCAAGAAACTGATCTTGTAAGGAGTTAATAAGAAATTACCTTTGGGGGCAGGGTGAGGCAATTGGGGTTAAGTGACTTCCAGGGTCACACAGCTAGTAAGTGTCAAGTTTCTGAGGCCAGATTTGAACTCAAGTCCTCCTGAATCCAAGGCTGGTGCTCTATCTACTGCACCACCTAGCTGCCCCTAAGAAATTACTTTTTGATGAGAATCCCTCCTGAAGTAAATTTTAGTACAGAAAGTTTAATGCTATAATCAACTAAAATCACATGTATTTCAATTTATTCAAGAGACCTGGATCATAGTAACATAATTGCTGTCATTTTATTTTATTTTGATGAGGCAATTGGGGTTAAGTGATTTGCTCAAGGTCACACAGCTAGTAAGTGTCAAGTGTCTGAGGCTGGATTTGAACTCAGGTCTTCCTGGCTCCCTAGCCAGTACTCCATCCACTATTACTGTCATTTTAAAGATAGCTCACTGACGTTGAACTGGGAGTCAGATTTTCCTCTTTGTGTTCAAGTTGCATAGGTAATAGAATGCAAAAACCATCTAAGTTAATTATATAAAGGTTTTAACTTCATCCTAAACTATAGTTAATTTGAGCAAAATTATACTAGTGTCTTTGGTATTCCTAGTCTCCCCTTTTGGGTACTCATCCCACATCCCAGCCAGCAGGGCCATATATCCACTTCCCTTCTGTTTACCTCTCCTCTGACCCTCCTGCACTCATCAAAATTGCCCTCTTAGGCTTCATACTATTGCCTTTGTCTTCTGTGGGGACAAGTCCCACGAGGGGGAAGGTGTGTTGTTCTTCACTGTAGTACAATATGAAAAGTGGAATTTGAACCCAAGTCAACTCCAGGTCCACACTGCACAACACTCCATCTCAACAGTAAAGTAAATGCAGGTTGTTAATGTCACCAAAAATTAGAATGTTTGCATATTAACTTGTAAGAATACTCTGAACTATGAGGACAACCTGGAGAACTCATAGCTTGACCACAGTGTTCTTAACAGGTGCAAATCTTAGCAAGTTATGTGAACTCCCCTGGTTGAATTGAATATACTCTAAATACACGATTTCAGGTTTCTGATATCACTTAGCATCTTGACACAGTTTCAGCTCTCTTCTGAACTTTCAACCTTCTAACATTTTTCTTTTCTTTTTCTTTCTTTCTTTTTATTTTTGGCAGGGCAATGAGGGTTAAAGACTTGCCCAGGGTCACATAGGTAATAAGTGTCAAGTGTCTGAGTCCAGATTTGAGCTCAGGTCCTCCTGAATTCAGGGCTGGTGCTTTATCCACTGCGCCACCTAGCTGCCCCTAACATTTGTGTGTGTGTGTGTGTGTGTGTGTGTGTGTGTGTGTGTGTGAGGCAATTGGGGTTAAGTGACTTGCCCAGGGTCACACAGCTAGTAAGTGTTAAGTGTCTGAGGCCGGATTTGAACTCAGGTAATCCTGACTCCAGGGCCGATGTTCTATCCACTGTGCCACCTAGCTGCCCCCTAACATTTTTCTTAATGTTTAATTTTGTTATTCTGAAATTGACCACCACCACCAAGTTTGAACTTTGCCATATACAAAGAGGAGGAAAAATGGATTGTCATGAAACCACAAATGTCATTACATACAGCTTTTTTCATAGCTTGTAATCAATTCATCACATTAAGAAGCTGTTTTGCTTATCTTCAATCCTCTCTGAAGCTCCTGATGTGTATTTTCAACAACTACTAAATTATGGGGCAGCTGGGTGGCACAGTAGATAGAGCACCGGCCCTGGATTCAGGAGGACCTGAGTTCAAATCCAACCTCAGACACTTGACACTAGCTATGTGACCCTAGGTAAGTCACTTAACCCCAATTGCCTCACACACAAAAAAAAAAAAAAGAAAGAAAAAGAAAACTACTAAATTGTAGCTCTTTTCCTTTCCCCCACCCCTGATTTTGGCTATCATTAGTCACTCTTGCCCTCGCTTCAATTCCCACCCCCCAAAAAGAAACCCCTCCTTGTAACAAATTAGCATAATAAAGGAAAACAAATTCACACATTGGTCATATTTGAAAATGTCTGAACTTTGAACCTATCACCTTTATTAAAAGATGGGAAGCATGCCTTATGATCAGTCCTCAGGCGACATGGTTGGCCACTGTGTTGATCAGGTTTGAAGATTTACCAGGGTCCAAAAATTCTAGATCTTTGCTAGCTGAGATCCAAATGAAACTGTGATAAAATAATTATTAATAACTGATATCTTAGGGGACCCAGTGATCTCCCCTCCTTTCTTAATTCTTTCCTGCCCTCACCCTACCCCACTCCAAAGTCTAAGTTTTCCTTGAAAGTAAGTCATCTGGGTCAAAGGAGTCTTGGTTGGAGACAGGTCCATTTGTCTAGTTTGTCTAGATAGCTGAATTACTGATGAAATTTGGCCTGAAAGAACCAGTTTTAGGTGGGAACCATTGTGCCCCATCAGTTTGGGTGTGGTCTAGATTCTTTCTCTGATATTCTCAAAATTTGAGTGATCTGAGTCAGGAGGTTTGCACCTCATTTTAATATTGTCCACTTCCAATCATGTCAACCAATAAGATTTGATTCCTATAAGATGGACCTCTTATAGTTAGAAGGGTATATGAAGTGTGACCTGTGAGTGAGATTTTCCCTAAGCCTTAGAAATGATTTAACTATGGTAGTAATCAGTATTATAGACTACAAATGGTGACTTACTTCATTTTAAGTGTTCTCTAGTCTCTTAGGTTAATAATAATATAGTACAGAGCATAGATATTATGTAACCTGTTCTTGATGTAGATTCTTTAGTTGATTTCTTGTAAAGTTCTCCTTAACTGATGTCCCTCCCCATTGTGGTCCCAAGGTACATCGTGGTTAACCACAACACTAAAAATAGTATCTTCTTGACAAAAAGGCAAAATGACTATTGTTGTTGGAACTGGGGGGGGGGAGGGGAGAAACACACTAATGCACTGTTGGTAGAATTGGTCCAAACATTGTGGAAAGCAGTTTGAAATTATACTCACCTCCCCTGCCTCCCCAAAAAAAGTCTCTAAACTAAGCATACCATTTGACCCAGCGATATAAGTATGTAGCACCAAGAAGATAAAGGACCTATAGGTACCCCCCCAAAAAAAAACTAAGGAAAGAATGGCAATGAATCTTTTAAAAATACACAGAAATTAGAAGGAAGTTTAGAAGGCGATGAGGACAAAAGGGACAGTGTTGGATTTCAAATGTCAAATTTGAAATAGACTTTAAAAATTAGGCTGTATGTGATAGTTTCATGTATAGTCCTCTTGTATGTTTCCATGTCTGGAGAAATGTTCAATTTGTTAATGTTTGTCAAGTTCATAATAAAAAGGAAATGAACAGAAAAAAATAGTATCTTTTAAGCTGAAGTAGCCAATCAGCATTGAGCACCCTAAACATAAACCCATTTGGTTGACTGACTTGACTAAATCCCCGACTTGGCTGTCTGCTGAGCAAAACTTTGCCAATGTCCCTGTCCCGTCCCTGTCCCCACGAACCATGATCTACTATGACTACTATGATCATGACTACTATGTCTCAATTTCGTTTTTCTGTATCATTTAGATTTTATAATGGGAGGGGTTTGTCTAAATTTAGTAGTGTATAAATACTTAGAAGCCCTGTAGGGGTATAAAAACCCTTGGATCCTTAGGCTCAGGGTCTTTCAGGTCCTATCCCTGAATGGACTGGCTTTATTGTGAGACAGGATCCCTCTCTCAATAAACCTATCCTTCTACAGTTTGGAGACTTTGCTGTTTCTTTACTTTGTTGGACTTAGAAATGTTCACAACAGGGGGCAGCTAGGTGGCACAGTGGATAAAGCACTGGCCCTGGATTCAGGAGGACCTGAGTTCAAAACCGACCTTAGACACTTGACACTAGCTGTGTGACCCTGGGCAAGTCATTTAACCCTCATTGTCTTGCCAAAAAACAAAACAAAACAAAAAAAGAAATATTCACAACAGACCCCACTACCATTGGGGGTCTTTGGTCTGAGAGAAGTGGCCAATAGACTTCCTTTTATTAATAACCTCCCAGTCTATTAATAAAATGATTAAATCACCCCAAAATTATGTGTCTCATATTTTTAATCACAAAACCTTCACACACTATTACCATTATCACAATTTATTTAAACCTGATTTAACACACTTACATATTGAAACAGATGTTACTAATCTAGACTTCATAGGATCATACTATGGGAAAACTTTACTGCATTGTTTGAATCTATCTTTGTGTGCCATGGAAACCAGAGCTATTGCATAGAAACTAGATTTGTTTAATAACTCAGGACCTTGGTTATACTAACCTGAAACCTAGTCAGATCCAAAGACTCATACAAGGAATGTGAGTTTTCCCCATCACAAGCTACCTAGGTGTCTTATCTAGAAAATGCTTCTGATTTTGAATGCTATATAATGTATAACTTACAGACACTTGGAAGGGGGTAGGGAGTGGATCCATTTTTTCAGTTCTCTCTGCTGGATGACTTAATAAACTTCCAAATTATTTGTTTTGGCTTTTGTTCTCAGATAATAAGAGTTAGAGCTCAAAAGGACCTTAGAGACCATCAAGTTCAACTCCTCATTTTACAAATAAGGAAACTGAGACCCAGAGAAGTTAACTGATTTGCCCAAGATGATATGGCTAGTAAGTGTTTAGGACAGCATTTGAATTCAGGTCTTCCTGATTCCAAACACAGTGCCTATCCATAGCTCCACCTAGTGGCTACTTCCCATCAACCCTGCAGATCACAAACCACCCCATCTAAGCCTGTTGACCTTATATGACTCAGCTATGTTTTCCCAAAAGCTCACAAAGATTTCATCCAATGTATTAGAGGACTTTGTTGCTACCTATCAACATCACAAAGGTATCTGTGAAGAATTCTGGCCATTCCACTTATCCTTGACTGTTGCCATGTGACTAGCCCATTAGGAATTTCCTTTGGTTGACCATGCATATTTGTTTAAAGGGGTGTTCTATTTTTGTTTTGTTTTTGTCCAATAAGAGCTGGGAAGTGGGAAAGAATATAGATTTTTTAAAATGAAAAAGTAAAATTTAATTTTAAAAATAAGGGGTTTGTCCAAAATCTCAAAAAAAAAAAAGTGGACCTTTACTTTTCATAAGAAAAGTGCTTTGAAATGTTCTAAAAGCAATCCAGTCTATTCTCCTTTTAAACTCTGGGATGTTTATGGTCCATGGGTTTTGTTTGGTTTTGGTTTGGTTTGTTTTTTTTGCTGGGCAATGAGGGTTAAATGACTTGCCCAGGGTCACACAGCTAGTGTCAAGTGTCTGAGGTCGGATTTGAACTGAGGTCCTCCTGAATCCAGGGCTGGTGCTTTATCCACTACACTACCTAGCTGCCCCCAGTCCATTGATTTTGATTGACCAACACATGCTGTTGGACAAGCTCAATAAGGTTCAATTCACTGCATTTTGAAATCTGGGCAATAGACATTACCATTATGGTCGTTCCTGTGTCAGTGGACAGACCAATTTCCTTTGAATGGTTGCAGATCTCTTCCAAAGGACTTTGAAGTTGTACAGGTTGTGATATAATTAATAGTCAATTACAAACAAGAGCATCTGGAGGATATTGCCATCCTCAAAATGGATTCTGTGTTGGATCTCCTTGAACTGAGCAAATATTTTTAGCGAGCATCAGTTTTCTGCCTTGCTCAATGTTTATTAGCAAAGAATCTTGGAAAGGGATCATTTCTGTTGTTACATCTTCCAAGGAATAATTTTGATGTATGAAGGAAGATTACTGCATACAATATTATCCTGGTTATACTCCACTTTGTATCAGTTCAGATAGACTTCTATATAATCTTTTAAGTCCTTGGCCCCTTTCATTTTTCTCCTTGAATCATATATTCCCAGATATTTCTCAATGTGCACACTTTTCCATACTTCATTAAAATTACTAATGATCAAAGTGTCTTCTTTATTTGGAGAATCTTATAAGTCTTCATAGAATTTCTCTATTAATTCAGCCTCAGCAACTGGTATAGGTGCATAAGCTGCATTTGTTTTCATATTGGTCTTTTTACAAATATTTGATATTACTACTGAGAGAAATGATTATTTCTCTTATATTAAGAAGCAATTACTATTGGGGAAATCCAGGATTCTCTTCCTATTTCTTCATTCTCTATTATGTGTGGTGAGTAAAACTATGTGGTTGCCTTATTTCTGTCCCAAGTTTAGGGAAAATTAGCTGGGGTTTCTAATATATTTGTTACTTATAAATTAGAAGCTTTAGCACCAGTTTTGGGCCTTAAGCATTTATTAAAGCATACCAAATATTAGTAAAGAGAGAACACTTGGCTCAGAAAGTTAAACCTATCTAGCCACCACAAGTGCATCCAAGAGCCTGTCTCAGTGTGTAAGCTTCCTCTTGGTCCAGAGGAGAGGCAGCCCTTCCACACTGCTCAAAGCTAATTGGCTAGCATCACCCAAATCCATTGGTTCACTGGACTTTAGGGCAGTCCATAAGCAGAATGTTGCCAAGGTCAGAGTTCAGAGAACACACCCCCTGAGGGCCAGGCTCTCAGGTAGATGTGGTTTCAGTCAAGTCAACTTTAAGTGAGTTAATCAGCAAAGTCAATCCAATCAATCCCAATACTATCCTCTTGAGAACCCTTGGTGTCCCAAAACCCATTATTTTCTCACATAGGTCAAATCAGACCCTGAAGAATAGGAGTGATGAACTTGGATTTAATATTCTCCTCAATCTTATTCAGGACCCCACCCAACTGGGAAAGTTTAGATCTGATCAAAAAGTAAAGAGATTTTAGTCTAGGCGAAATCTGGCCCACTGTGTTCTAGTCACACAGGTCTGAGTGGAGGTGGACCCCCTTTGTCTAGATTGCCCAGGCAGAGGTAGTCTGAGTGATCAGAATAACTCCCCCAACCCCTCATTAAAATAGGCCCACCTTCATTATATTAGTTCTTCTAATTGCTAACCAATCAGAGTTGACTGCAGTCTGTTGGGGACACCCACTCTTCCAAGGGCATATGAGGGTCAATAGGCTGACATGATCATCTTTGGTTTATTAGAGACTGCCAAATGACCAATCCTTTTATTAATTATTCACTAGCCATAATAAAATGACTAATTACCTAGAAATTATGTCTCTCAAACTTTTTATATACCACTATTGCAACACATGATGACCAAATGTCCCATTAAATAATGTTTCTTCTTGTAGTTTCTATTTATATGATAAAATCCACTCTACCAATTCCTTTCTTTGCCACTCCAAGGAATACCTGTGAACCTCTAATTTAGCTACACCTTTCTTCTGGGTTCATTTCTAGCAAATATATCAATTGTTATGATTAAGCTCCTGTAGCAATATGTCTATTCATTGATCACTGGATAAGGATTTAACATTTAAAATACCACTAATTCCTTCTGCCCTCTTGCCACCACTCTGGCTAAGGGGACCACCAAAGCTGAGAACATTTTAAAATTTGTTTCATGGATTTCCTAGGAAAAAAATTATTTTTTATTGTTACCCGTTGGCCAGCTGTATCTCTCTTTGATTAGCTAAATCGTTCCTCAGAAAATAAACTCGATCTATTTTCAGGGCCATCCTTGAAGTCCTTCCAGAATGGCAGAACCTTCCTGAATTTGTGATCCACTGGCACAACCTTTAAGAACCCAGGGTGACCTCCAAGGATGATGTAACATCAGAATGGAAATTTGTGAAGGTAGATAAATATAAAGATTTAAATTTCAAGTTATTTATGAGACAGACATGATTTAAAAGGGGACTAAAAACACAATTGGAATATGATAAATACTTGAGCATATAAAAGGAATCTGACTAAACATGCTAGCAGATGAATTACAGATATAGGACACAGGAAAGGCAGTTTGGCATAGTGGACATATGTTGGTGTAGAGACAGGAAGAGCTGGCTTTGACCTGGCTAACTAGAAAACAGGAACATTAATTCAATGTTGGGTAACCTATATAAGCTCTTAAATTCTATGTTGTATGTACTTAAATATGTATATGACAGGGAGGTATGGTGGAAAAACCATTGGTTAGGGTGTCAAATTCTGCCTTTGACTTTGAGCAAGTCACTTAAGTTTCCTGGACCTCAGTTTCCTTATCTTTAAAATGCATCAACTGGATTAGATAACCTATGAAGTTATTTACCAGCTCTGTTCCTAAAGTACTAAGCTGTTTCCCTTGACCAAATAGTAATGACTGCAATAATGATAACAGTAATAATTAAAATAAAATTCATTAAGGACAGGGACTATTCCATTTTTCTTTTGAATTCCCAGTGGCTAGGACAGTCACTGGTTTATTGTAGACACTTAATAAATTCTTGATTTTTTTGTGTGTGAGGCAATTGGGGTTAAGTGACTTGCCCAGGGTCAAGCTAGTAAGCTAGTGTCAAGGATCTGAGGCCGAATTTGAACTCAGGTCCTCATGAATCCAGGGCTGGTGCTCTATCCACTGCACCACCTAGCTGCCCTTGATTGAATTTTTTAAGACACAATAACACATTCAGGACTAGCTTTCCAGGAAAGATGAGCTGAAGATTCCATAGAATGGGTTCTATGTAACTAGGAAGAGGCTTGATCATGTCACCTATTAAATAGTCTGTGTAAAAGATGCAAAAGCCCATTGTCATTCAGATGGGCTTCCAGTCGTCAAAATAATTTGCCTTCTGGGAAAATGTGTGTGGGGGTAGGGGGAATCATACTTGTGGAAGCATAGTAACAATCCCTTTTACTTCAACTGGAAATATTAAGAAATAAATATTTATCTAAAGTTCTTACCTGAAGGAAAGAAATTTGTCAGTACTTCTCAAGAAATAATACCCTCTTTAAAAAATTTTTCTTTTTGGGAAGTTTAGTAAAATGATCCACATTTATATAAAGATTCCTGGATGTTCACAAATCACATATATAATAATGACCAACTGTATATTAAAATAATGGCCAAATTAAAAATGATAAATACGCACTTTTAATGTATAATTTTTGAATGGTGAGTAGTACAAACACACACACAGAGATATCTATATGGATAGCTTTTGATTGAATTAATGAAGTACAATTAGTTGTCTTGACGTGGATGGATGTAGGGTCAAATTGATCATGAGTCGTCGCAAAAGAATTACAAGACTCGGTGACTCAGTTTACTAAGTTTTATTGCAATACTATGAGTGAACACAGGGAGAGCATCATGGAGGTGTCTCTCAAATAGGGAAAGACGTTATATTTTTAGTATGGATAAATTGATTATCGGCCTCACTATAATAATCTCCTCCTTAGGGAGGTACATGGGAGGGTTTATCCTAATTTGGAGTTCCTGGGGGCTTGAGCCGACCCCCGAGACGGGTACCTTTTTCTGGGGTGTGTTTTGGGGGTTTATACATCATAAGGTGAATCTGGGGTCAAATTTGGCCTTTTCTGCGCATGTCACCTTTTCATTCCCATGCCTAGTTTCAAAAGATTTTCATTTATCAGTTAGAATTTTTATATGCTGTCTATCATTGTTATAGCTACGGTCTCTCTGACCTGCCTCTTTATGTTCTTGTTATGAGTGGTGATTAATGTGGGTAACAAGAGCCTAGACCCTGATTTGTATTAATGAAGACTCAAGTCTTAACTTATCTATTAACTGGAGTCTGAATCCCTCTTAGAGCTCAGATATAAATTAGAGCTTGGCTCTTAGGTTTTTTCTGTTAACCCCTTTTTTTGCCTCCTACATCAGTCTGAATTTTTGAAAGAACTTTTATGACACCTAGAACCAACTGGGACACACATTTTGTAACCATGGACCAGAAAAATAACAATGAAGACTGAAACTAGTTGTAAATTTTACATACTGATTATTAAGAGATGTACTTTCCCTTTAAAGGCACAAAATAAAACAAAATAACAGGGAGAAGGGGAAATAGGGAAATTTTCTTTAAAAAATTGGCTTAAGAATAGAATTAAATGCAAATATTGTTATCCTTATTTTACATCGGGGAAACCATCTCAAAGAACCTAAAATAACTTGCTCAGAGTCACAGAGGCAGAACTAAATCGAGAATGAGTCAATAAGTTTTTATTAAGTGCTTACAATTTACAAAAAACACAGTGCTAAATGCTGGAAATACAAAAAAGAAAAGTCTCTGCCCTCAAGGAGTTTACATTCAAATAGTGGAAAAAATATTGTAAAGAAGCGGTGCGGGGGGGGGGGGGGGGGGGGGGGGGGGGAAGAAAAGTGGAGACAGCCAGGAGAGTTGTAAATGAATAATCAAGGCTGACTTGGGTATTTCCTCAAAACTGAGATTAGGGGAAGAACTCAGCAATTAGAGAAAAAGGTTTAAGAGGAGGAGGGATCTTCCTGGGTCAGGGTGTCACTGGGCAAAGGCAACTTCCATAGTGATAAGTTTGCCAGGGCCTTCTACAAAAAGCATAAAATGTGTGGGGATCAACTGACGAAAGCACACAAAATACTTGTATAGATGCAAATAGAAAACGCTCTTTTAAAAAATTTTAAAACTTGAATAGCAGGAGGAATTTTCAGTGCTCTTGGATGAGTTATGCCAATCTGATAAAAAATTACAATACTACCAATATTAATTCACAACCTTTTAATGCTACACCAATTAAATTGTCAAAGGGATACTTTATAGAACTCAATAAATAATATTCCTTCAGAAAAACAAAAAATGTAGGATATTATCAAGGGAAAAAATGAAAAGAGATAGAAAGGGGGAATAGCACTTTCAGACTTCAAACTGTATTATGTCATCAAAACTATCTGGCAATGGTTTAAAAAAAAACCCAATGGAACAGATTTGTTGTTCTTCAGTCATGCACAAATCTAATTTTCTTGGCAAAGATACTGGAGTGGTTTGCCATTTCCTTCTCCAACTCATTTATTTATTTGTTTGTTTGTTTTGTTTATTTATTTATTTATTTGGGTGAGGCAATTGGGGTTAAGTGACTTGCCCAGGGTCACACAGCTAGTAAGTGTTAAGTGTCTGAGGCCGGATTTGAACTCAGGTCCTCCTGAATCCAGGGCCAGTGCTCTATCCACTGCGCCACCTAGCTGCCCCAACTAATTTTACAGATGAGGAAACTGAGGCAAACAGGGTTAAGTGACTTGCCAGAGTCCTACAGTGTCTGAGCCCAGATTTGAATTCAGAAAAATGAGTCTTCCTGACTCTGGGCCAGGTACTCTTCTCCATTGTACCACCTAGCAGATTAGACAAAGGATCATCAGAAAGCATAGAACTCAGTAAACAGGAAAAAAAATAAATTATTTAGGAAAGAACTTCTTTAATAAAAACTGCTAGGAAGACTGGAAAGCAGTCTGAAATACCAGAACATTCTAAATGGAAATATGTCCTTATGTAGGAGATTGACATTAATATATTTTATATATGGCAAATTAATAATTTATATTACATACATACACATATATGAAAAACCATTTCTCCAATACAAAGGTGAACAGAGAAAGAATATTAACAGTTCTCAAAGGAATTGAATTACAAAATATTAATGACCATGTGAAGGAATGCTCCAAATCAGTATCAATAGGAAAACTTCAAGTCACAACTACCCTGAGGTTTTACCTCATACCATGCAAACCGGCAAAGATGACAATCATGAGAACAGTCAATGTTGGAGGGCGTGGGGGAAGGCAGGCACAAAAGTGTATCAGTTGGTGGAGTTGTAAATCAGTATAATCATTTTGGAAAGCAATCCAGAATTGTGCAAATAAAGAGATTAATCCAGGAATACTACTACTACTACTAGGCTTATGAAAAAAGTCCCGGGGCAGCTAGGTGGCGCAGTGGATAAAGCATTGGCCTTGGATTCAAGAGTACCTGAGTTCAAATCCAGCCTCAGACACTTACTAGCTGTGTGGCCCTGGGCAAGTCTCTTAACCCCCATTGCCCCACAAAAAAAAAAAGAAAAGAAAAGAAAAGAAAAAAGTCCCCACATAAACCAAAATATTTGCAGCAGTACTTTTTGTGATAGAAAATAATTGGAAACAAAGTAGATGCTCATCAACTGAAGGAAATGTTAAATTGTGACATATGAATGCAATGGAATATTACTGTGTAAGAAACAAATGTGATGAACACAAAGAAACATGTTAAAGTTGACATGAACTAATACAAGATGTCAACAAAATATACAAAATGACTACAAGGAAAATGGAAAAACCAAAAAAATTAAGTGAATGTTGTAAAATTACAAAGAACAAGCGTGCCTCAAGGAAGACATATCAGAAGACAACCCTCCCATCCCATCCCTTTGCAGTGGAGGTCCAGAGTATGGTATATTGCACATATTTTAAATATATTAGTTATGCTGATTTTTCCTCTTTGTCTTTAAAAAATATTTGTTATATGGAATGGTCATCTAGGAAAGAGAAGGGAAGGATAGTGGAGGGAAATATGATTTAAATAGAAATATCGAACAGCCCATGGACTGCATGTGGCCCACTATACTCCATAGTAAGGGCTGAAGCAGGTTAAATAGTGAGGCAATTGGGGTTAAGTGACTTACCGAGGGTCACACAGCTAGTAAGTGTTAAGTGTCTGAGGCCAGATTTGAATTCAGGTACTCCTGAATCCAGGGCCAGTGCTTTATCCACTGCGCCACCTAACCGCCCTCATGCATATCCACTGTACCACCTAGCTGCCCCAGGTTAAAATGTAATTCTGAAATATTTTTATAAATATACAATAAATAACAGATATTAATGTGGTTTCCTAAGTTAATATGAGGCCTTACAGGGATCCTTATGTATGGTTTAATAGCCTCTTTTTCTATTTGGGTTTTTTACCACTGATCTTTTTTTTATACTACATTTTATTTTTATTTTTTTGGTGAGACAATTGGGGTTAAGTGACTTTCCCAGGGTCACACAGCTAGTAAGTGTTAAGTGTCTAAAGCCGGATTTGAACTCAGGTCCTCCTGAATCCAGGGCTGGTGCTCTATCCACTGCGCCACCTAGCTGCCCCTACCACTGATTTTTTTTTTAAAAGACATCAATAAAAACTTATTTAAAAAAACATGCTTGGATAGAGCACCAGCCCTGGAGTCAGGAGGACCTGAGTTCAAATAAGGCCTCAGACACTTAACACTTACTAGCTGTGTGACCCTGGGCAAGTCACTTAACCCCAATTGCCTCACTAAAAATAAAAAAAATAAAAATAAAAAAACCTGCTTTACTTTGGCCCATATATTCACATACTATGAATGTACCCCAAGGAGATCAATGTAAGAAAGGAGTCTCTTTATACAACAAAATATTTATAACAATTCTTTTTGGACTAGCAAAGAAACAAATTGGATGCTCACCAGTTGGGGAATGGGTAAATAAATTGTGTTACATTAATATAATTGACTATTACCGTACTCTATGAAATAAATATGAACATAGAAAAGAAGCATGGAAAAATTTAAATGAACTGAATGCAAAGTGAGGTAAGTAGAGCCAAGAAAACAATATACACAATGATAATGGATAGAACATAAAACAAGTGAAAACAGATGTTGTAAAATTACAAAGAACAATCTTGTCTCCGAAGAAGAGTCATGAGAAAACACCTGCATTGCAATTATTTTCAGATTTTTTACAATGTACTAATTGGTTTTGGTATTTTTCTTCTTCTTAAAAAAAAAATTCTTTGTTATTTAGGATGGCTCTGGGAGATATGTGAAGAATATAAAGGAAATTTAAGGGACATAAAAACCAAAGATGTGAATAAAAATTCATTTCGAAGATTCTGTAAGAGATTCATAATCTATGTTCTTTTTCTGGTCTTTGTCTATGGACAATATCCATGTTTGTTAAATTTTTTATTAAGTGAAAATGGGCAAATTTTAAGTTATTTTTTTGGGGGGGTTTGGTTTTGTTTTGGCGGGGCAATTGGGGTTAAGTGACTTGCCCAGGGTCACATAGCTAGTATGTGTCAAGGGTCTGAGGCCGGATTTGAACTTAGGTCCTACTGAATCCAGGGCCAGTGCTCTATCCACTGTGTGACCTAGCTGCCCCATAAGTTTTTATTCTTAAGAATATACAAAAATTATGGAGATATTAAATCTAGGCATTCTACACTCAACTACATGGGAATTGTTAAATAAATCACTGCATATTCATATAATGGAAAACAATATTGCAATTAAGAGCAGTAAATATAAGAATAGCTAAAACTTAAATAGCACATATGTGCCCCCCCCACACTTGTTAATCGAATTATAATTATTATCTTAACTCGATCCTGACAACCCTAAGAGGTAGGCTCTATTATTATTACCATTTTACAATTGAGAAAACTGGGGCAGAGGTAAAAGGCATTGCCCAGGGTCACAGGGGCGGCAGGGAAGTGGGAGAGGTCAGCTTTGAATTCAAGTCTTGCTGACTCCAGGCCCAAAGTTCTATCCATCATGACACTTAGCTGAAGAACAAAACAAAAACCTGGAAATACTTTTATGAAATATTACAAAATGAGGCGGGGAGATGGAAACACACATGTTTTAACCATCAAAAAGGAAAAATGAGTAAGAACAAGAGGTCCAAGAGGGATTCATAGGGTTACAGGCACCAGACATTATATTCAAAGACAACCAGGAAATAATCTGCCCTCAAGGAGTTCGAATTCTCTTAGTAGAAACAGGCACAAATTGAAATGTATACAAAATGTATGCTCAATAGATAAAAATAAGTTCTAGGACAACAGTGGGGTGGGGAAGTAGAAGTTGTGCTTTCAATAAAGCTAGGGATCCTACCTTAGCAGAAGATAAGCAATTGCTTCAGTTTTGGCCAGAACCCTGCGGGTCTTCCCCTCCCAGATCATTTTTTGGGGTGCCTTTTTTTTGACTAGGTAAAAGAAGACATTCTTTACTGCATTCTTTACCTAGCCTTAATTACTGAATGGGCATTGCCACACAGTCAAACTGACACCTGGGAGAGACCTTAGCTTAAAAAGGCCAAGGTTTCCCCCTGCATGAGGGGCCCATCTCCAGTTGTCCAGATCTATGTCTTGTCACTGGACCCAGACAGGCTTTGGAGAAGAGAGTGAGGCTAGTGACATTGCATAGCCCTGCCTCACTTCAATCCAATTCACTTGCAAGTCATGACATCACCCCAATATCATAGTGCTCTTCCAGAAGGAAGGAAAAACAATGGAAGCATGTGAAAAAATGCAGAGAAGAGTATGCAGAAATATCAAGAAAGCCATTTTGGCTACAGTAGAAAGGGCGTGAAAGACAGTGATAATCCATCTCCAAATGTCAGCAGGAGGCAATGTGTGAAAGTCTTAAAATACCTACCCAGAGTTTGTATTTTAACTGACAGGTAACAAGGAGCCACTTCTTGAGTAGGGGAGTTAGCCCAGTGCTTGAGGAGTAACTTTAGAGTAGCGTGGAGAATGGGTTGAAGCAGAGTCGGGGGAATAAGTTAAGGACCCCAAGAGGTGATGAAGGATAAGACACACTGCAAAGGTAGAGTTAGTTAACATTTCATAACTAATTGGATATAGAAAGTGAAGAGTCGAGGAGAACTGAGGTTATGAATCTGCATGACAGGAAGGAACACAGTCTAAGGATTAGCACAAGTGCCTGGCACATAGCTGACATTTAATCAATGCCTGACCAGCGCCCTCAACAGAAATAGGGAATTTTTGAGGAGAAATGGATGCTTACCGGGCATCAAAGCAGAGATGACCAGCAGGTGCTTGGTGATTCAAGGATTGGAGTGGGTTACATATGTATATTTGTAAGTCATCTGCCTAGAGATAATATTTAAACCAAACAAACTAATGAGATGAGCAATAGTCAGAAAAGGGTCAGGAAAGAGACTAAGGTACGCTCAAGCAAAGGGGTGAATGATGAATGAGCAAAGGACACTGAAAAGGAATGATCAAAAACAAATTAACACTAAGAGAAGCCTAATTTAAAATTCAGCAAGAATGTTTCAGAGTGGTCAATAATGTAGAGGCCAAGGATATTTCATTCTTTATGCATTTAGTTTAAATATGATAAGCAATTTTAGTTCATCATATTAATGTTCCAATGATGTTTTTGATAACAAATTGCAATTAAAAAAAATCACAAAGCTACAGATTACTGGTCTTTGTAAAATACTTTTTCAAAAATCAGTAAAATTGAGATGCCCAATGTGCAAAGTTGATGCTTTACTGTCCTACTGGGTATTGCTGTAATAGAAAAATCTGGGAAGACTTGTATGAAATGATGCGAAGTGAAATGACTCTAACCAGAACAATTTATACAATATCTTACGTATAATAAAATTTGAAGTACTTAACTCCGATCAACACAATGATCAACCAACATTCAAAATGACTCATGAAACATGCTATTCACCTCCAGACTGAAGCCTATTTTCTTCTTTTCTTTTTTGACATGGCTAAAAAACAAGAATTTGTTTTTCATGACTTTACATATTTATAAGTGGTTTTTCTTCTCAATGGATGGACAAGGAAGAGAGACAGAATTGGGAACAAAAAATAAAACAGAATTTTAAAAAATTTTATAAAAGGAATTATGAAACTACAATCTTGAAATACATTTCAAATTTTGCATATTATTACTGAATCCAAATCCAAAGCATCAGTTGTAAAGACATTACAGCACAGTATTATAATAAAATGCTTCTTTAATGAATAATAATTGGGACTTCAGCAACCGAATGTGGTGGTTTCAGCTATGATGGCTGCCTAAAAAGGAGGCATAGTGCCCAGCTCTGACATATTTATGCCTACAAACCCTGAGCTAGGCATCACAAAGAATAATGATCAAGAAATAGCAAGTGAAATTAAACTGGATTTCTCCCACTCTGGAATTACACCAGTGAGCCCTAAGTCCTTAGGCAATAGGAAAAGGCACTTCTCAGCAAATCTAGTGCTGGAGCTAATGCAGAGCAGCCTTCCACAACATAACCAAATAGATGAAAACAGGTGTGTTTGGAGAAAGCAATCAACTGAAAGAGGGGAATGAAGACCAGTTAGTACATCTTCTGCTGAGGAAGGGGTGCCATGGGAGGCTTGAAGAGTGAGGAAAAGGTTCTATGCTTTTTAAAATGCACCCAAGACAAGTTTCTATTTAGCATTTTCTCACATTTTCACGTTTCCCACAACTGGTCAAGAGACATTATCAGGTCAGATTCTGAAGATGATGTTGGTGAGAAAAACTCTTATCTGACAGAATTACTTTAAATGCTTGTATAATGTTAAAAAAAAAAAGACTTCCTGCTACTCCCTGGCTACACATCAAGCTGGACTGTACATATCTGAAGGGCTTTGCAGTAGGTGATACCCCATTTTAAAAGGTTGTCAAACTTGGCCATAGGCAATAGGAAACCACTGAGGGATTGAAACAGGACTAAATGAGTAAAAAGCAAGGATGCTTGGGTAGCAGTGTGTGGTCAGAGGAGGAACTGGAAGTAGTTAAGCCTACTTAGGAAGATATTGAAGAGTTCTAGGTTTCAGCCAAAATGTACTTTAAGTAAAAATGAGAGGCAAAATTGGTCAAATGCTATAGGTCCAGCAATCAAGCCTTCAGTTTTAGTTTGAGCTCTGTCACCAGTTCAGCATGATTTTAAGTCATTTGGTTATCAAAGGCCAGGAAATTGTGCATCTAAAAGCCAGTGCTAACTACACTAATTACCTGTTTAGTGTTTAAAGTGGCAAAATTTAAAGAATTTTAGCATTTTATAAATATTAAACACTAAGAAATTACTGGTATACAAGTCTTTTAGATAAAGGATTTCCCATTTTATGTAGAAGAGTACAGAGACAGAATTGACAGGACTTTAAATGAAATGACATCCCTTTACATCAAAATTGGATTTCAAGCATGGGTTACAGTGGTAGTGCTAGCTAGAGAAGCACAATCTTGAGTATGCTTAATTCTATTTTAGATTAGTTAAATTATATTACTGACAGCAGACATATGTTATCTTTCTATAACTAAGATTTCTTTCTTCTTGGTGAGCTCAGTTAAAAAGCTGAGAAGATAGGCCTAAGTCCTAAAAAGACACACTAGGCTTTATAAGTAAACAACAGTTATCTACTATAATTTTGGTTTTGACTTTATTAATGTCATAGAACAGTGTGATGTTAACCTAAAGGTGGAAACAAAGACTCATACAATTCTAGGTGTGAATTTTTATTTTTTACCAAAGGCAGCAATGTCTTCCTACATATAAAATCCAAGTGGATTCACTGATTTCAAGCTTGGATTTCTTCCACATCTCAACAAAGTTGAGAACATGGAAAACAATTCTGAGAGAGGGAATTTATCAGATCAGATAATAGTTTCCTGGTTGATTATTCAGACAAAAACTTAATGGCACAAATTCCAAAAAAGTTCCATTCACAGCTCAAGGCCTCATTATACTTACTATATTCCTACATAAACCCAAATACATTCATTGTGTAATTAAAAATGTTCAACACTTAAGCAACTATACAGAATATGAAGGTTTATTTCAAAAAGGAATATTTTTACTAGGATACACAGATGCACTTAATGTAACAGTACCTTCTGCAAAAATAGGTTACATAATACTCAGAAATGCAAGAAACAATTTTATTTTCTACAAATTAGCAGATGTTTTTCTTAGCTTGTATAACCTCCAAAATGGAGGTCATAAATATGTATCTCATGACAAAGTAGCTAACTCTAAAGCCTGACACCACAGAGCTAATGCTGGTAACTTAAATGACTATTACACAGTTGCAAACTACTCTTCATATTCACACAGTGTTAAACATTTCCATTCCAATATTCTTTGCTTCTTGAATGTGACTCTAGTGCTGCAAGGAAAAAATGTTCAAAAGATACACAAAACTATTTAAAATTACAACATAACTATTAAAATATCTTCTCAAATTGAGGAAAGCAATCATGTTTTTAAAAAAGAAAGAAAAGGGGGAAAAGGAGTTTGACCAAACTCCTAGATAAGTCATTTGTCCACTGACTTGTCTGTTAAAAGTTTATAAGAGATTTCAATAAATTATCTTGAAACCATGTCAAGCAGCTGATTTCAGAATCTTCTTGGAGGTCCGCCCTTAAATGGCTTAAATCCGGAGCCACTTCCTCTTTGCATAGAATTGCCTGTGATCTGCACAATTCTATTAATTGGTGATGAGTTACTGGAAACAAATTTTTAAAAGAATGTTAAAGATCATATAAAAAAAAAACATTTTAGTGAGTATCCACAATGCATATACATCCAGAAATCAAGTACCTAATATAGGAACCAAATAATATATTTAACAAATGAGACTTGGACCACCACTGGTTTATAACTTACATAAAGTAGAAGAGACACATTTAAAAAAAAAAATCAACATAAGGGTAGTATATAAGTAATTGCTAAAATGAGTATTACAGACAAATGTTAAAATTTGATAAGGCTAAGATATGAAATAGTTGGTTTTTATTCAAGATGCCTTATAGAAGAGATTGTCATGAGAGCTAGATCCTAAAAGAGGGTGAATGATTTAGATGGAAGGAAAGAAGGAAGTTAAAACTGACATGATGCATTTGTAGGATGTTAAGTATACCAGGATAGATAGAATGAAGAGTTCTGTTGTCTAAACTGAAAACAAGACTAGAGGTTGGATGAGGTAAGCTTATAAAAGACCTTAAACTTAAATATCAGGTTAAGAGAGTTTAGACTTGATTTTGTGGGGGGGGGAGGGGGGGGGGCGGCGGCGCAATGAGGGTTAAGTGACTTGCCCAGGGTCCCACAGCTAGTAAGTGTCAAGTGTCTGAGGCTGGATTTGAACTCAGGTACTCCTGAATCCAGGGCCAGTGCTCTATCCGCTGCGCCACCTAGCTGCCCTCTAGACTTGATTTTTTTGATGATGGTGGACTCAGGGGGAATCAGACCTGTAATTTAATCAGTAGGGCATTCCCTTTGAGAAATTCCCTCTACCAGTGAATGTCAGTATCTGCTTGGCAACTTATAGCTTTAGTTGTCAAGAGGTAAAGAGATTATATGATTTGCTCAAGCTCACACAAATGGCATGCTTCAGAGGGATGATTTGAATTCAGAAACTCCTGGCACTGAGGTCAGCTCTACCATATCATGTTGCCTATTATTAAATTATGAGATATCATCTAAGGTTTTCTTAACAAGTTAATCAAATTAGTATGGAGGAAAAAAAATTAGTATGGAGATAGAAAAGAGACTAACTGAAGGGAGACTGGCTATTGCACTAGTCCAAATATGAGGGTGTTGGGCTGTGGAGAAGATCAAGGAATGAAAAGGAAAGGAAAAAGGTATTTCAAAGGAAGAACTGCTAGAAGTTGCTAATAGCATATTACAGAAAAAACCCTTGGGTGAATATATGAAAATGGTCAATACTGATTATTGGTGGGGAAGGAAATGCTGTATTTGGTTTTGTTGGGGTTTTTTTTTGCACAGGGCAACAAGGGTTAAGTGACTTGCCCAGGGTCACACAGCTAGTAAGTGTCAAGTGTCTGAGGCCAGATTTGAACTCAGGTGCTCCTGAATTAGGGGCCAGTGCTTTATCCACTGCACCACCTAGCTGCACCTGTATTTGGTTTTAAAAACACTGCAACAGTGGGGTATTCACAGATTAGGCTCAGGTTAACATAGTATGAGAGCAACAAGATCTGAAAATATTTCAACAGGTGGTTGTTACCAACAATATTGAGCTAAATCTAGTAAAATGAAGTTTAATAAGTACAAATATAAAAGTTTAGGTTCAAAAAGACAACTTCACAAGTACAAGACATGGGAAGTGTGCCTAAGACGCAGTTCATTAAAAAAATTTTTTTTTGCGGGGGCAATGGGGGTTAAGTGACTTGCCCAGGGTCACACAGCTAGTAAGTGTCAAGTGTCTAAGGCCAGATTTGAACTCAGGTACTCCTGAATCCAGGTCCAGCGCTTTATCCACTGCGCCACCTAGCCCGCACCGACACAGTTCATTTTTAAAAATGAGGAGATTTAATCTATTAAAAGCTCACTAAGTCACCAATGTGGCATGGTAGCCAATAAAGCTAATACAATGTTAGGCTGCCCTGAGAGGTTTAGGACCATGAAGGTGGGAGTCCTATTGTACTGTGCACTAGTCAGGTAATAACTGAAGGAGTGTCTGAACACTACATTTTATGATGGACACTAGAGACTGACCAAAAGAACTAGGATGTAACTAAAGGTAAGACTTGAGGGACTTGTATTTGGCCCCAGAAGACAACTACTAGGAGCAACAGATGAAATTGCAGAGGCATAAACCCAGGTTTGACATAAGGAAAAACTTTCTAACACTCAAGATTTACACATGGGACAAAAGTTGATTAGATTCTTCCTTGGCTTCAAGCAAATTCTGGATTAGATAAATATGTAAATAAAATAGGAGAAATTTCTTATTTGGATACATAGGTTGGAGCAGCCAACCTTTGAATGCCTTCTATTTTTAAGATTCTATGACTATTAAAAAAAAAAGATTCTATGACTATAGAAATATGAGCTAGTATCAGGGATAAAGACTAGACTGTAACTTCATTGGAATAGGGAGCTCTAAAATGAGGAAACTCCCTCTACCAGTATAGGTTGGCACCTTTGAAGCAACTTCCAGTCTTTAAGCGTTGCAAAGAGCACTGAGAGTTTATGTGATTTGCTTAATTAAGGTCATACAAGCCAGTATGTATCAAGGAATGGAATGTGAACACAAAAGTCTACCTGGCTTTGAAGTTATTTCTCTATCATCACATATAATTTGTAATGACAATCACCTAGTCAAAACCTAGAAAGTATACTGTTTCTAGATGTGCTCTGGGAATTTCTGGAATGGTAAAACATGGGACTCGTATTTTTTAATGGTAGATTAAGAATCTAGAGAGTATGGTTCCTCATCTATGGATAAACATTTATTCTCCAAAATGATCAGTCAATAAAAACAAGTATTTGTTTAAACAAATAAAAGTCATATGTCAACTTATTGTGGGAAGAAATAAATGATAATCCATGAAGGGAAAGACTATACCATTATTCTATTTTTTATCTTTCCCCAAAAAGGAGCTAGCAGAAGTATAGTGCTCAACAATATTTGATGGAACCCCCCCCCAAAAAAAAACAACACAGAAAAGCATTAAATAAGAGTCATTTTACCTTGTATGCTGGGGTATCATGCCTGCTCCTCCCCGGCCATCACCCATTCTCCTCGTGTCATGATATCCACTGCCTTGAGAACTTGGACCATGCCATTCTTTTCTTGGTCCACTAGTTTCACGCCCGTGACGTTCAACCACATGTCGATCCTCAGAATAATGCTAAAAGAGGGTATGTTAAAGAAAACTAAGGAGATCATACTAGTATTGTCAGCTTAGCTGCTCTATTTTTTACCTTTTGCTCCCTATCTAAAACACTGATTTGTCTGGGTCAGAAACATGCCAAAGCTACACAGAATGGGGATGAGATGAGGCAGAGATACGCCACCTGCATTTTAAACTAGGCAGCTTTCAGGGCATTTTCTCATTTTTAATATAGCTGGTAGACATGTAAAATGGTAGTGATTCATGTATAACCTATATCAAATTGCTGGCCAGGGAGGGGAGAGGAACTGGAGGAAGAGAATTTGGACTTCAAAATTTTAAACAATGAATGTTGAAAACTGAAAAAAAAAAAATAGTGGGTTTTTTTTTGTTTGGTTGGTTTTTTTGCAGGGCATTGGATAATTATCAAGTGTCTGACGTTGGATTTGAACTCAAGTACTCCTGAATCCAGGGCTGGTGCTTTATCCACTGTGCCACCTAGCTGCCCCCCAAAATAAAATAAAATAAAATAAAAATAAAATGCAAGTGTTTCATAGACTGTTCCTTGCCTGAAGATCTCAAAAACTCTAAGTAGCCATCAAATATCCCAAGAGGAAGCACAGTGTGGTTAGTTTCCATATACAAGCAGAGACTGCAGTTTCGAGATCAAGCAGGTATGACTCTATATTTAATTTGTTTGGGATGTCTGACATGTTGGATGCAGCATTTGTCCTTTCTGGGATATGGCAACCTAACAAGAACTATCTTGCCCTTAAATCCACTCTCAAAGACTTTCTAACTGCTCAAGGAAAGTTACTCTTTCAACAAATAGTAACACTACAAAAAAAACTGCTAATCTTTAAGACTTTAAGCTGTAGACCCCATTGCCAAAGCATAGTAAACAGATAACAAATTAACATGATTAATTTCTATAAGTGGGAAAAATAATCAGAGTATCTCTCTGAGTAATAGCAGTATACCTTAAGAATTGATTGTAACACATTTCCTCATAGGTTCTTTAATATAAATGTAAGATAGGCATAATGACTAATGTCACTGATTCCACAAAATCATAGTAGGAGATATTATAATTCCACATAATTTCAGTAGGAGGATACTTTGTTTTCAAAGGAACTACGGATAGTGAATAAATGAAAATATTAAAGCAGCCTTTAATAGTAGGGTTTGATTAGACTTGAACAACTACAGTTAAATAATGCTGGCTAGGGAAATGTTAATTGGGGTTATGCCTGTAATTCAAGAGCAATCTAAAAAAAAATTAAAACACACAAAAAAATTCATGCCAAATTAAGAGACACTTACCTGTCCACCACTTCCTCTTTCTCCTAATACTCCTCTTTCTCCCTCTCTGCTGCCATAACCAGAAGCACTGCTTCGATTCCCTGGAGGTGCACCTCTAACATTGTGTCCAGAAACTTCTCTTCCTGATCTCTCTGGTCTTTCACCCCTTAAAGAAAAACTTGCAATCAGAATCTTGGTCATCAAAGTCCAAAAGCAAGTGTGCTAACTCTGTTAAGAGAAGTATGTCTAGGTAAACATTAGAAAATATAGCAGAATACCTTGTGTCCCGTTTTTCGGTGCTCATACCACCTTCATTCTTCCAACTAGTTTGTCTTGGAGGATTTGGACCACCCTCTCTTGGGTGTCTACCATGTGTTATATCAGGCCTGTCATGAATGATCACAGTCCTCCTCTCATCTCTATCTCCTCGCACTTCTCGTCTATCAGTGTCTCTGAGTTCATTTCTTGGTGGTGGTGGTTCATTTCTTCTGGAATCACTGAAATTTTTGGGGTACCTTTCAAAGGCTGGATCTTCTCTCCGTGCAGTTGGACGTGTTTTCTTCCCTTCACCTTGACTAACAAAGCGCTCCCGCCTGTTGACAGTTTTAAAAGAGTTAATATCTCAATTTTTCTTGCCCAGAAAGAACTAAAGACAAATAAACACCCCCAGAAACATACTCAATGTTTTCTTTTTTACCCACCTAAAATAACTGCGGCCACTTCTCTCAATTCTTTGTATAACTTAAATGCCCTTCTACTAGTGTTAATAATTAATATTTATGTAATGACTCATTTCCACTCAAACTAAGCCACATGTACTTTTTGGGCAAAGAATTTGTTCTCAGTGCCCTAGAGAAACTGTAATTGACAGCCTTCCACTTATTTATCTGTTGTGCTGCCTCAAAGAAATGTTAGTCTCCATACACACATGCTACCACCACCAGCAATCCCCCAAAAAAGGGGGGGAAAACTCCCAAACACTTGTAAGTACAATTGCCATTCACTTTTCAACAATATCAAATTGACAACCACTATACCATCAATTGTTATATCTATCTGTCAAATTGTGTTCAACTACTAAATCATATTCTCATTAGGCAAAAAAGTCATTCCTAAAAAAGTCATTCCTAAATATCAAATATTGTCTAAACACAACTGGAATCCGTAAAGTTCATAGACTGAACAATTAAGCCAAAGAAACCTTAAGTAGCCTTTTGTTGTAAACCTACCTTTCAAAAGATGAAGACTGTACTGCTGTACCCTCAGGAAATCGGGCCCTCTCTCTGTGATCAAAGTCATTAAATCTGTTCTGTTGGCGGTTGTACTCAGATCCATGACTAAATCGTGCATCTGTATCTAGAGACAGTTTTTTAGTCTCATTCCAGTAAGGATCATCTCGCCTTGAAGGGGAGGAGAGAAGAATGTTGGATTAAGAGTTTATTTTTAAATGAAAAATAGCATAAAATAAGAATAAATTAAAGGCACAAGTCTGACACTTCAGAGGAAAATTCTCCATGTCTATCAAATACAAAATTTTCCTTATATTCTCTACAGATAATGTAGGCTCTCTCTAGCTAATGGTTCTAAACTTTCTTTGGTAAGATCAGTGTTCCAAGATGACTTATTTGGGGAAAAAAATAAGCATATCGGTTTTCTTACAAAATAAAAATAAGTTTTGCATGGGTAAGCAAGTGGTGTGCCAGCATGCACCAAATCAAATGGTATACCAGTCATTCTCAGGATAGCTCTATTATTTTGCTCTCTTTGCTCCAGAAGCATGCTGAACTATGCACTAACAACATCCTGGTCCACTGAATACTTGACTAATTTTTAGCATAATGGGGGTGGTGTGTGTGTGTGTGTGTGTATATACGCGTGTATGCTAACAGTGAACAAGAAGGAACTACCTATGATCTACATCACGTGGACGTTTCAAAGAATTCCTTTTTTCTTGTTCATAACGAAGTTGTTGTTGTTGCCTTCGCAGTTCTTCTCTTTCCCGAGCAATACGTTCAGCTTCTTTACGACGTTCCTTAAAAAAGGATGACAAGACAAGGTGGAACGAAGCAAAATTTAATGGTTGCATAAAAAAGAACAGTGGATTATGAGTTTAAAGAGTTCTGGCTTCTAACCTCAGATTTATCACTAATTAATTAACTGTGTGATTTGGGGCAAATTGCTTCAAGTAGGGGAATCTTCATAAACTTCATTTGGCTAAAATAAAAGTAGCTAAATGGAATCTGAAATATGACTTAAAGAGTCACATTTGATAACATTTGTTTATGAAAGAGAAGCTTTCTTCTCTTCTAAGACTTAAGAGGATCATTACTGCCCATTTAGCCACGATATAAATTTAAGCAAGTATAAGATGACTGAGTTTGGATTGCATCTCCAGCCTCAGTTCCATAATCAAATTATTATGTTTATCTGGACATGGTGCTACAGAGGTCTATAAACGACTACTTTAACAAAGAACTATAAAAACATTTTATTTTCATTGAAATGATACCTACTGCTTAACATTCAGGAGCTGAATTCAAGCCCTAACATTAGACTTACTATAAGAAAAGTAAATTTTACTAAAGGTCAAATTATTAGTTATCAAATATGAAAAGCTTTACTGAATGCACCTGTTCAATTCGAATGCGTTCCCTTTCCAAGCGTTCGCGCTCCATTCTCTCTCTCTCTAGTTTTTGCCTTTCAATTTCTAGTCGCTCTCTTTCTCTCTGTAAGCGCTCCCGTTCCTCCCGTTCACGAATCATTCTAATGCGTTCTCGCTCTCGACGCTCTCTCTCTGCAATCTCTCTTTGTCTAACAAAAATCAGTATTTAGACATACTTAAGTTATGCTATAATTGTGTAAAAGAGAATCTTAATTTTTTAAATTTGGAGTTGGAAATTTTTACTTTGGTATTTTTAGTACAACTGGAAAAAGGACTAAGAAAAACCTATAAAAAGCTTACCTTAAGCATTTTTGATAATAACATTGCTCATTTGTAGTGTACATGATACTGAAAGCCAACTTAAGTGAATTTTCTAGATAAATATTATTCTTGCTTTTAAAGGACCAAAATCTTGCAAATTTTTTGAATAAAAAACCACATATATACTTCTCATCTGTCTTAAGCTTTTCCTGATGAAAAACTGTCATTATACTAAATTACGTATAACATGGTGTGTTTTTGGTGGATAGATGTGTATCAAAGGTAATTTGTGTTTGTATTAATTTGCCCCAGATTACTATAATTTAAAAAAACTTAATTTGTTTTTGTTACATTTTACATTCCCAACTGTCTGCCTTCTTCCCTCTCCACCTCACACTAGAGAAGGCCACCACTTAATTCAGATATCTAAATCTACGTGAAATCATACTACGTACATAACTTTTATTTATCAGCTCTTTCTATGGAGATGAATAGCCTCTTTCTTCATAGGTCCTCTGTAGCAAATAATTATAATAACCTTGTGTTTGACAAATGTAAAGATTTAAGTTTTGGAGATAAGAATACACTATTTGGTAAAAATTGTTGGGAAAACTGGAAAAGTCTGGCAAGAATTCGGCACAGATTTGATTACATTATTTTTCTGTTGTTGTTTTGTTTTTTAGTGAGGCAATTGGGGTTAAGTGACTTGCCCAGGGTCACACAGCTAGTAAGTGTTAAGTGTCTGAGGCTGGATTTGAACTCAGGTACTCCTGACTCCAGGGCTGGTGCTCTATCCACTGAGCCACCTAGCTGCCCCTGATTACATTACTTTTAAAGGGGTTTGTACAAATAAAACCAAGGTAGCCAAGATTAAAAGGAATGGAGAAAATTGGGAAAAATATTTTATAGACTATGAATTCAAAGGCAGCTAGGTGGCATAGTGGATAAAGCACCAGCCCTGGAGTCAGGAGGACCTGAGTTCAAATGTGGCCTCAGACACTTGACCTGTACTAAATGTGTGACCCTGAGCAAGTCACTTAACCCTCAATGCCCCGCAAAAGCAAACAACTAAATAATAGTAAAATAGACTGTGTATTGTATGTATACTCTCTTCCACTGATCCACCTTTCTATTTCTTAGTAGCAGAAGGTTTAATAATTATTACCTTATTAAGATCTAGTATTGCTAAACCTTCTCTTTTTGCTATTGCTAACGTTTTTGATACAATACTGAATAATGTTGGTGATAACGAACATCCTTGTTTCACTCTTGATCTTACAGGGAAAACTAGATTATACTCATTACAAAGAATGCTTGCTGATGGTTTTAGGTAGATTTTTCTTATTATTTTAAGGAAAAATCCATTTATACCTATGCTTTCAAGTGGTTTTAATAGGAATGAATGTTGTATTTTGTCAAAAGCCTTTTCTGCAAACTACTATAATTTCTGAAAAAAAATTTCTCACAGATATCATAACATGACAACAGGAATAAACAACCAATTATTTTTCTGAGACCTAGAAAAGTATATAGTTCTACTAAGCTTAGAAAAAGAAATATGAGACTGAGCAGATAATCTATTTTGGTGGCACAGGTAGTCTTTTCTTTCTTACTTCTTGGTTGTCAGCTGGATAATTGAAATTATCAGATACAAATTGCAGATTAGTGAAATCTTGGGACAGTTAAGAAATTCAACCTCAAATATGGTGATAATGCTTGTACCAATCACATCTTAATGGGGTTTTAAAAAAAGGGGTGAGACCTTACAATAAACAATCCCCACTGCCAAATGTAAGTGACTAATAGCTAAAATAATGCAACTAAAAATTAACTTAGAATTTTAAAAGGGTGCTTTTGGCAAAAGATAAAGAATTAACAGCCTAAGAGAATCACCAGCCTACGACAAAACATTACTACCCTTTCTGTAGCTTTAATCAAAAGAGAAAGTTATTCTACTAACATTTTAAATATTCAAACAAACAGTTATTTCAGCTTCTGGCTTGAGATTAAATCATCTTAATATCATTTTCCTCCGTTTAGTATGTGATATTAAAGTGCTCACCATTATTCTTAATCTGGCTGTCACCAACAATGGGGCAAAGAATTCTGTAGGAACACACCTCAATTTTATCATTTTCTCATCAATTTGCAGATAAAGAGTTTCTATCTATCACTACAGAGAGCCATGAAACAATGTCACATCATAGAAAAAGCATAAAACTTGGAACTAGACAACCTGATTCCAAAGCCAGCAGCTACCTACTACATTCAGGCAAGCAATTTTACCCATCTAGTCCTCAAAGTTCCCCAATCTGTAAAAATGTTGGGTTTGACTAAACAATGCTGATGGTTTCTTATAGTTCCAAACCCTCTTGCCTTCTTTATATTCCTACAGCAAAGTATAAAATATTTTCCCCATACCTTCTAAGTTCCACTGCTCGTCGTATTCTTTCTAGGCGTACTAGATGTTCTCGCATTCTCTGTTCCTTCATTTTTTCAAAAGGCAATATATCTTTGCGACTTCTGTAGTCTTTGTCCTTCTTTTTATCTTGACTAGCTCTCTCCCTGTTCCTTGCCACCTGGGAGATTAGACAAAATCTGATAAATTCCACTACTACATATTAAAAGGATTGCTAACAAGATAGTTCCTATTTTCTTTCACTTTGGCTTACTCAGAATAGTGGAATCAAAGTATTTTTAAAAATACAAAGCTACAGAGAACTGCTGGTAAGCTGTTAATACTAGAAAAGTTGGTAAAATAGATTTTATCCATATAGACTTACTTTATCATATCTTCCCCTTCTTGAGGATCTAGAGTGATCTCCTTTTGTTTGATCTAATATCACCATATGACCAGGGCTCTTTGCACCTAATGAAAAAAAGTAGGAAAAACAAGTAAGTATGAATTACCTAAAAACAGAACAAATCTATTTTGATTTCATTTAGAAAAAAATTTTACTTAGTCAATCTGTACCACATATACAAACACTCAAAAGAACATCTTCTAGAAACTGGAGGTTGAGATTATGGCAAATACCATAAAGCCAGATTGCTCAATACTATACACCCAACTTTCTACAATAGAGCTGTCATTTCATAAATATAGGAAATTCTGGGTATGATAAGTCTTGACCAATACATATCAAAAAATCAGCTTTAACTTAGTTTTAAAGTGAGGTGCCTTAGGCACCAAAAGAGCAAACAATTAGCCTCTGGTCACAAAGCTAGTTTATGTGGAGAAGGCAGGTGCTCAAACACAAGCCTCCAAATAATCATGTCTCTATCCTCTACATCAATGATATCAGGCTGCATATTGACTTAGAAAAACACAAATTAATGCTATCCATGTTAGATGGTATTTTTATTTATTTTGTTAAACATTTCCCAGTTATATTTTATTCAGCAGCACTCTGGAAGTCTGCAGCAGTAAAACCATGTCTTGAGTTTGGCATTTCTGCACTACAACATGCCATCCTCTTTCCCTTAATCAAACACAATTCAGTGATCATACCAAGAGTCCAAACATGGAAAGAGAAAAAAACAGCCTGACTGAAAAACTATGTCCTAGATCAATAAATGTTGGATAAGGAAAGAACAAATATTCGATCATTGTTACCTTGATAACTAGCAACTTTAAAACATTAAATGTTAATCAACTTCACTGCTATAAAATAATATAGAATAATGCATTAGAGAGAGGAACAGATGGAAAAATAAAGGTATATTGCATACTTATTCGTTTCTTTTCTTCGCTTTTTTTATTTGACTCTGAAGTTGGGCCACTTGATCCATTATCACCCTTCTCATCTTTACCTTCCGCTTTCTTAGTATCCTTACTTTCTTTTTTCTCAGATTTTTCCGATTTTTTTTCTTCTTTTTTCGTTGAAGTTTGGGTCCTAGTCATAACCCCCCCCACAAAAAAAAAAAAGTAGTGAGAAATATTTCACTACAGTGCCAGAAAATTTCTGTGGCTATTAATACCAGATAAATAAGTAAATTCTTACTTGCTAGTTTTATCACTTGTTGTAGATTTTTTATCTCCAGTACTTCTGCCTGAACTTGATTTTTCATCACTTTCTTTCTTTAATTCTTTCTTAGAAGGATCACCTTTTACCTGAAAGATTAAAGAAAAAAATACAACCCCACACCAAAATTGTAAAATCAAGGAAAACAATCCCTGAAATTTATCATTTATTAATTTAAAGCATAGCAAAGCTTACTTTCTCAACAGAAATCTGTTGTCCATGAAGTTCAGTCCGATGAAGGTGTGCAATACATCTGGCTACCTCAGTACTTGAAGACATAGTTACAATACCATAACATTTTGCTCCAGGACTTCGGGCATTTGTAACCACTTTTGCACTGAGTACCTAAGAGAAATGGGTTAAATATTACAAAGTGTTAGAAAATCATAAGACAAGCACGAGTGTAGCAAATAATCATGTCCTTTCAAATCTGAAAAAGAAAGTTTCACTCTCTATTACTTTCAATATCACTTAAAACATTCTATACAGTCACTCATACAACTGATTAAAATTAGCTTGTTTAAATTACTTTAATGGGAACTGAGACACAGGGTTACCAATATACTTAATATATTTTTATATGTATGTATAAAATTATTTCTAAAATAAAACATACTTAACCAGCCATCTCCTGATTACAAAACTGTTAAGCTAATTACAATAATGAACTTAAATTTTTTTACATATTCTGCTATGAATCTGCAGACATCTTTTAATGATTTAAGATTATTCACCCATCCATACCTTCTCATCCTGTCCAACTCTTGCTTATGTCCAATAAATCCTTACCAAGAGGTCCTTGCCCAGTTTGGGAAAGCTTTATTTTTGATCTTGGCATTGCATGAGTACGTACGTA
The DNA here is from genome assembly GCF_019393635.1 of Dromiciops gliroides. Taxonomy (NCBI): domain Eukaryota; kingdom Metazoa; phylum Chordata; class Mammalia; order Microbiotheria; family Microbiotheriidae; genus Dromiciops; species Dromiciops gliroides. The sequence goes on along the minus strand of NC_057862.1, from coordinate 158,730,741 downwards.
CGTGTACACACACACACACACACACCTACCACAGTGAGGCTGTCCATGGGTAATCCTGCAATCTGGCTACATAACCAGCCAAAACCTTTTCTAGTTATATTTCTCTGACATTTTATGCCACATATCCTTTGCAATTCTTCATTGATTAATATGCAGTAGCCTATTTATGCTCGCTATGCACCTCTCCATTGCCCTCTAGAAGACCTGCAAATTTAGTTCTTCAGAAATCATGGCACTTCATCCTTTGAAGTTATATACCATCATGGGAGAATAATGGTGTTAAAAGATAGATCTTTACTTCAAGAGGAAGCTCTGGGTCATTAAAAGCACTTCATAATCTCCCATATGCAATCCAGCCGTCTTTCCTCCTGCTATTCATTCCAGGGCCCAGTTCACTATGCATCTGTGGTGCCTAGCAAAGACATGCAACATTTGATCAGTTCTATAGGCTTGTCCATTTAATTTTATGTCAGGATGTGGACAATAGGTTTTCTTCATCCAATTGTTTTCTTCTGTGTGAATGGTTAATGATTTCTGTTGAATGACTATGGATCTCATTTAGAAGATTCTGTAATGTTCCAAGGCTTGATGTAATCAGCATGTCATCCACAAACAAAAAGCATCCAGAGGACCCTCATAATCTATAAGGAATTTATCTTCATTTTGCACATCCTCCATGACAGTGGAAAACATCTCTGGTAAACATACACCTCCCAATTGATATTTTAAACTCAGGGTGCCAGGGGGTGGGATGGTGGAGGCTTTTTGCAAAAAATCGTCTTGGTTGTTATACTTGTTAAAGAACTTAGTATAGTTTTAACACACACTCAGAAGGTAACTTGTTGCCACTTTACAGTGGCATTTTGCTATCACCAAATTAAATGTATGTTTTAGAGCCAACAAATAATAAGTACCATGGAATCTTGTCCGTCCTGTTCAGTAAGCTGTATGACTATGTTTGTAAAGATGTGGTCTGGTTTAGAATACCATTTGAAAAAGTATGGCTGTCATCTTCCCATACCTTCATCAAGAAATGCCCTTGAAATGTATGTAAATTATTCTCAAAGATTTTTGTAGGGATGGGAGGACAGACTTATAGGTAAGTAATTGCTGATATTTTCTTGCTTATTTGTTTCTTTGATAATAATGCTTATCGGTTGTTTTTTTCCAAGTGTTTGTTATCTTCCCTCCTTTCAGTGGGTTGAAAATAATAACTGAACATCTTCAGAATTTTTCTCCTGAACAAGGATCTCCTTTGCATGTACTTTCTTTGGTCCAGACACAGTTCCTGTCTTTTTTCTAAGTGTAGACTAGCCTAAATTTAGTGGCTCACTGTCACTGATGGAGAGCGGTTTTAGTTTATCATAGTAATCTTGGCAGACCCTTCCTAAAATAATCCTTTTAGTTTCAATCCTAAATACTCTTTAATAGGGTCTCAAGGTTTATAAAACCTAATGTTTTCTTCCACTACTTTTCACTATTATCAGATAATAATGTAATTTTCAAATATCACCTTTATAAGCATTTACAAATGAGTTTATATACTAAAATAGTATAGCCAGTGAATGCCTTATTTCTCAGCTTGATAAAGAGAGAAAATGTTTGCTGGCTGTCAGTTTTCTAAGGTTCTTTTTTCCTTTTTGTAACATCTGATTTCCATCTGTTAGACTTCACTGGGAAATGATATTAGGCAAGTCTGTCAATGTTTGTTTTTTAACTCATTTCTTCTTTTTTGGTATCATACTTTTAAAAATAGATTGAAACTGACTAAATTCTTTTTTCTATTTTGGTATTGCTTTTGACCTTAACTCTAACAAACTGATGTTGAACGCTGAACTATAGAAATAGCTGATGTCATCAACAAGCAGTCATTTCTACATCTGTTTATTTTTGTCATGTTATTAGGTGCTTGCTATGGCCAGTGCCTACTTTCTTTTTCAAGGATTCATTCATCATGTATAATGACATCATATGGCACTCTAACTCTAATATGACAATCAATGCTCACTTATGTAGACCAATAAGAAACCAGCATCCTTGAAAGAAATACAGATAAAAACTTTTCCTATCAGGAAACCTAAGGATGTGGCCTCAAACTAGATGGGCAGACAGAAATGACTATTAGGAAATCATACAGATCTAAAATAGGGAGAATTAAAAAAACCAAACACCACAACGAGCCACTGATAGGTCTATGACGGGTTAAAAAAGAGCATAATTAAGAGGTAAATGAGTTACAAAACAGTGAATTTTAGCCAGGTATTTTAGGTGAAGTTATCATTTTTTAACAGCCACTAGAAATATCCCTTGGTTCATTAGCAATATTTAAATCTAAATGTCTGTTCCTCAGATGTGAACATGTATTTCTTAGCAATACCAGGGAGTACTTTTTAAATAAAAGAAAATTTAAATCACTTTTTTATATCCTAAACATGATATTACAAGCACAAAAAATGAAATTACCTCCAGATTACCTGAAGGATAAATCAATTCAAACACTGGAAATCACAAAAGAGAGCTCATGGCTTCTATAATTATAATGTACATAAAATTCAAATAAAAGAAAAATATCTACAGATATTAGGAAAAGATTTTGCAATATTACTAATAGCTACATGCTAACTTCAATAGCTTTTAGTCCCAAACGGACTCCTCATATCAAAAGGTACCCTTGAATATAATTCCTTAAAACTTGCCCCAGTGGCTACACTTTTAAGGACCCCCAAGGAGCAAAAAAACAAAACAAAACCAAAAACAAACCAACAAAAACTTTTAAAATGAGTCTGTGGAAGATATTAAAACATATTCTTGAAATCATCTCATTTTCAATTAATTAAATCCAAAGATTCCCCTCTTAGAAAAGATTTGCACATTATATCTCATTTAATACAGAAAAGGTCACCCCAGCATACAGACTTTAGGGAAAGGATAAGTGTTTTGAAAAGCTTCATTATGCTTTATCTTCACAACTCCTGTCATAAATGCAAATAAGGAAACTGGTTTTGAGACCATACTAAGTTTCCCAAGATCAGTTTATAAGGAGTTAACATTAATCCCAACTGGTCACTAGGATGTAATTATTTAAACTAATCAATACCATTAATTCCTTTTAGCTATTCTAATTTACCAAAGGGACTAAAAATTTAGTTCTAACTCTGCAGGAAAGTATTAAGTATTATCCTCCAACAAATAAATAACTACCAAATTAAAAATAACTTCTGAGCTAACTTAATTACCAAAACATTATACTGAACACCAATATAAAACAGCTCAATAATTATTTCCAATAATGGTCACATGGTTTATAATAGTTATAATATATATATAATATATATATACACACACACACACACACATACTGTACTGAACATAAATACACACTAGAAATGTGTTTAAATTAGTGAAAAAATACCTTTCCATATTTGCCAAAGAGATTCTTCAAATCAGCTGCTTTGGTATTAGAAGAAAGTCCACTAACCCAGAGATTTCTAGTTGAGCTTCCACTGCTGCCACTAGTGCTACTTGTACTTCCTGAAATAGATGTCATATCAAATGCTGAAGTACGGTAATGAAAACAGTGTTTGTATGCATGAGAGATGCACTGTCTTAATTAATTTATAAAAGGCAAGATAACCACATCTTCAAAACTACAATTTGTAAACATAAAATTTCCATTTTGGGGCCCCAAAATGTAAACAACATAGCAATTTTACATGTAAAAGGGGATCTATTTTGCTCTTTTTAGAAAGAGAAGCAAACAAAACCCTGAACAATCTTATTATTCCAGAAAATGTGAATATAAAACGTTACCTACTTCCTACTTCACCAACATGTAAGTAAAAGTAGAAAAAAAAAATTATTGACTGCATCTTTCCTGTGAAGACTAAGTATGTGGAATGGAAGGGCTAAAAGGTGATTTAAGAGATGTTACCAAGTAATAAGCTATCAGCTAATCTCCATTACTACTTTGGATAACAGAAAATGGGAATTAATTTTTAAAAGAGTTTCTGAGGTTTAAAAGAAAGCCTCTCTGCTAATAGATAACATAATACTATATAATCTTTTGGACCAGTGCCTAAAGATAGCTAGGTGGCATAGTTGATAAGAGCATTAATCTGGAGTAGCAAAAACCCAAGATCAAATGCATTCTCAGATATTTACTAGCTGTGTGACCCTGGGCAAGTCATTCTGTGACCATTTCCTCATCTATAAAATGGGATGAAAATAAAAGTACCTACCTCACAGGGTTATCATGAGGACTAAATGAGATAATGTTTGTTAAACACTTTGTAAAACAAAGTATTATATACATGCTAGGTATTAAATTGTAAGTGAATATTGTAATTTACATGGGGATATTTTATTGGCTTTCCTGCATTTAAATAATCATTTACTAGATCTGATTACAATGTCTGAGGAAATAGAAAACTTCTGTCACCCTTTTATGTCTTCAAATGTGATACAAAATGAGCAACACACAACTATTGTGAATGGAGGAGTAATAGTGGAAAATGGTGGTTAATCAATTATTGCCAATAATAAGAGTTACTCTGTATATATACATACACACCACCCATTTTCAGATTATTAACTTCTGATGCTGTGTTTTGCTGAATATTACAAAGTAAATAATTTTTACTAATTATTAAAAAGGTGCTTTTAAGATTCTCAGGGCTGTGACCTCCTCAAATTCTTCTCAAATGGAGTGTTTTATATAAAGGATGTAATTTATGAGCATTAGGTAACACATGATTTAATAAAATAAAGTCTGAGATTTCATTAAAATTTTTTACTCCATTTCTACATTTTTTGTATAAAACACTCCCATCAAGGAAAAAATAATGAAATTTAAAGACTCAGACCCAACATTCTATCCATCCATAAAGACTTTTAAGTTTCATGCTTTAAAAAAAAAAATCCAAAGTTTACAAAAAATGGATCTAATTTTGAGAGTTCTCATGAACTTTAATGCTTACTTACATAGCATTAACACAAGGACTGAGAGAATGATAGGAAGAGATGGGGCAGAAATGTTTTCTTTAAATATCCCAAAGCAAGAACAGAAAAGGCTTAACTTACTTTATGCCACTTTTGAATTGGCAATGAATCTAAGTAAAAACATATCTAAGCCTTTCCTGACAAGTATGCATTTAGATTATTGAATTACATATATAATGCACCCACTTCCCAATAGCTGAGACTCACATGCACTGCTTGTAACAATCAAGTGCTTTATATGTAACCATTATGTGTCTAATACTGTAAGCCAATTAAGAGATGGATATATTACAAAAGCCCATCTTTTGTTTGAAGGTTCAGACCTTGGAAATATAATGGATTTCAATTATGATAGGAATTGCCAAGGAATTGTTAGCTCTGGAAAATGTGCCATACTCTCAATAAAATGATAAAAGTCATTACCTTTGTCATCCTTAGATGATGTCTTGCTTTCTTTAGATTCCTTTGAAGAGCTAAAGAAGCAAATCACCAGAAAAAAGTTGAAAAAAGTGAACTACTTGCTAGAAAATGCATTTCAAACTATGGCTATTGATACAAATTAACAATTCCAAAGGGCTGGATTGGGTTATTTGAACAAATGACTCCCTTGGGATTCTTGCACTGATTTTCCCCAAGATGCCTGAAGATCTAGATTTTCTGAAAATTCTATTCAGTGGATATATGGCCATCTTCTCCAGATTTCAGGAATGGGACTTGACTTCATTTTGTGTTCTTAGAACTGATAGCTGTTCATTACCATCATCACAAGGATTTTAAAAATAAAACACAAAAAACTTGTCAATTTGAAAAAAAAAAACACAAATAAATGCTGACAATTCGACAATGCAATCAGTAGGACAAACTGTATATACGAAGATCTTGATTTTTTTTTTAAAAAGTAACTTATGACGTTCAAAAAATTATAGGCAGGATCATAAGATACTAATTACTGTACAAGGTTCTTGATGCTACCCCCTTAATGTAGAGTGATCTTATTGAATGCTGGAACTCAGTATCGTAAAGAACTGACATAGAAAAACAAACCTCTTTGCTTGACCAGAGGCCCCAGTAGACGAGGGCCCTTTCTTCAAAGTATCCTTTTCTTTGTCTCCAGATTCTGCTTTCTTAGAACTTTCTCTGGCTTCCTTCTCGACAGCATCACCCTTCACGCCGTCTTCCTTCTTACCATCTTTATGGCTCTCGTTCATCTCATAATCTTTGCTTTCCTTCTCCAGGCTCTGTGCAATGGCATCCTGCCCATCTTTTGGCTTACTTGCTTCAGAATCTGTAATTTTCACATTTTTACCTGTTTCTAGGAGGTCATCACCATCAAAATCCAGAGTGATGGCATCTTCAGCCTGGATTGTGACCGAAATGTTGTCATCCTCAGCTTCTTTCACAGACGTGTTACCTTCCATCTCTTCATGAGCTGTCTGATCAGCCTCAGCTAGGTTCTCTTCTGAAGGAAGAGGTTTAGATACTTCTTGTGTACCATCACCAGAACCTGCTATATCTAAGAGGATTTAACAGGAATAAATATGGCAAAACAAGAAGTTTAAACAATTTCATATTCATAAGCTAGATTAGGACCTAGAAAATACAAATTATTAGCACTGATGGAAGGTAAGAAAAAACACAAGGGTATTAACACAAACAATCCTTTACCCAGGATCACTCATTCTTCATGAGAAAAAATAAAATTTTCTACATACAAATACCATCAAACAACAATAATGAGAAAATGATTCCATCCAGGAGATAGCAGTTCTTCACATCCGCTTCTAAACTAATGCCATATCGAAGTATTTCCTCCATGAGAATTTTAAACGTACAGATTGACTACTCAATGTTCTAGACATCATAGTTTAAGATTTGTGACGTTCAGGATTATGCAGCATCGTGACTTCTTGAAAAAGTTTACAGTCTACGATAAGGGTCAAAGCTGGTCAAAGTATTTCAGGGTCCTCCTGTCTTTTCAGTCTTCCAATTCAGCTGTTGACTGGTGCAGTCCAGAATCACACACAAAGATGCCGTAGAAGACTCCCAAGATGAACTTCTCCAAATGTTCAGAGTAAAATGGCCATTTTCAGTCTTCCTCCTCGCTTCACAGATATTCAACAATGTTCAGTCAGTCCCACAATTATCATGTTCAACGATTTCTTTCTTGCACTCCCCAAAACAGAAAGACTTCATTCAGGCATATGGTCCCTGGTAAACATTTTCAGTCTGCAGGTTTACGCGATAGCTTCAATGTATTATCAGGCTGCCTTGCTTAAAACACTGTTCCATGTCCTTTCTAGTCCAAAGTATGTAGAATCCTTTGATTTCTATCCAAGAAGTCTTCTATAACCTCTTGATGACCAGATGTGTAGCATCCTGTGGTGGCTGTACTTGTGGTTTCATCTGATGGTTCTTTTAAGCCACTGAAATTCTCTCAGAAGGCTCTGCATGGAAGTTTCTGAAAAGCTACTCTTTAAGCAAAGCACACTGCCATTTCCAAGCAGCAACAAATGAAAATCAAGTTTTGATGGTGATCCACTTTCAGGACTAGTTGAAAAATTCAAATATAGTCATATACTAGGGATCCAGGAGCACGTATGAGTTACTGCAGTACAGGTTATGTGCATCAACTTACCGTCTGCTAGAAATGATTAATTTTTTTTAAAAATAGGATTTAAATTGATTTAATGAAATGCACATTTAGTGATATATCTACCACAGTAACTGATATGTACTATTTAACTAAAAGATATCTTAAATATTTTTTAAATAAATACGTAAAAAATTGGTCAATATATTGTACTTAGTTCACCTAACTAATTACCATAAGACAAACCCATTTTAAAAGTAAGGTTCAACTCAAGAATTCTTTAATCACTTCCTCCTAATTTTCCATTTTCAGAATCGCTGCAACCATTTAACTCTATTTAACTTCAAACATACCTTTTTCCTTTTCTTCTTCTTCACCATCCTGAAATTCAAAAAAATAATCATATGTAAATATTAATAACTTCAATAACAAACTCAGCTATGTCAAATTAGAATTGCTAAGTTTTGTGAAGTATTCTATTTGACCCATGCTCCATTAAAATAAATGCAGCCTGTTCCAAGTATACCTTATTTGGAAGAGAAAGGTACTACACACTCAAGGACATTTCAATAATTCAAATAATGTTCATAATTAACTTCAGGTAAGAGAATAATTCCTTTGAGAATAAATTATGAGTGTTGTGAAGTATTTTCCTCCTACACCTCAACAGTGTAAAGGCTACTTTAAGGTTACAATATTCGCAATTTTATCAAAAAGTTTATCCCAATGGTCTGTCTGTTTTCATGGGCCTAAAAGGATCCTGCAAAAGGTCAAAATCAAAACCAGACAGATACCTTTCACTTGAAGACTTCAAAGGTTATATGTAAAATTATAAAACCATTAAAATCCAAACCCACCCAGGCAGGGAATAGAAAAGCCAAAATTGTTTCTATTTAAAATGTATCGTATTATTTGAAGCCTATCTTACCTCAACCTACTTATGAAAATTCATTTTTGTTCTAAACTTATCCTGAATGGGTGCTATAGGAAAGCAACCAATAAGAAAAAATTCTGCCCTACATAATGTAACTCATGAAATCCATATATGGATACAGATATTAATGAATACAAATATTAATTCAAAGTAAATTTAATTGTGCTAAATCGTTAAAACATGCCAAAATTTCATTAAAGGTCTAAAAATTACATTTAGGTGACTGAATCATATTTGTTATCTCAAAAATAAATTAATTTAAAAGGTCACGAATTACCCAGTTAACAACTGATCAAGAATTACAAATTAATACACAATTGTATTTGCATTAATACGCAAAACTAAAGGAAATGGAGCTGTCTAAGGAAATATGATAGTAGGTTCAAAGCAACAGTCACTGCAATACTCTTTTAACCAATAATATTTTTTAAAACTTCCATTGTGATAAACTGCATGGAAATTAATAATAATTTCATTTTGTTATGCTTTGGTTGTAAAAATATATTTTTAGAAATCATTGTAAGGATCTAGAGATGAATTACTAAATGTGAAAAAAATTGCTAGTGGTGGGGGGAAAGGAAGCTTATCAAGTACATCGTTTCCCAATCCCTTTTCTCATTTTGTGTAATGATATTTTACTTAGCTGGGTGGTTGAGAGCTGGTGGAAAGGAATAAAGAGAACTGCAAGATGATTGTTCTTTGAGAACATAAACCAATTATATAGGACCTAGCGCTCAAATTTTAAAAAATATTGTCAATGTAAGAACACCTAGAAAGAAACCCTCTAGTGTTGTAGTGAAAAGAGTATTGATTTTGGAGGTATTTACAGTCAGGTTTCAAATCCTAGGTGTCCATTACTAACCTCTCTGAGACCTTAGACAAACAAAACTAAAGAAGAGGTTAGACTAGTTGACATTTATGGCTTCTTCTAGTTCTCTATCTAGGATCCTGTGCAAATAAGCCACGTCCTACAACTTGAAGAAATTAAAGTGATTTGCCCAGGATCACAAAGCTACTACATGTAGAAGGTAGAAGCTAAAAATCCCAAGATTTCCTGACTCTGAGCTTGGTTCAGAACAAATCCTCTATTTTAAGTCACAAAGGCCCTAAGTATATGAAAAAAGTTAATTAACAAAGACAATGAAAAACATGCCTGCTTTAATTATATATACATACATCTGAGAAGTACCGGTTTATGGCAATCATACCTTTATTTTAAATGATCCCTTTTAAGTACATCTTAACAATATGAAATTTAATATATGAAGACAGCATAATTATCTTTATATATTTAAATAACACTTGATCCACCCTAAGGAAGCAGGCTAAGCACTTTTATGGTTTTTCCATTGACAATGTACTTATCCACTCTCTCATCTGTCTTCTAGTGACCAATGCATCTGCAAAATGATAAATCAGTCTGAATTATGTGTTCCTCTGTGGCCAACAGAAAACATGAATCCATGGCTCTACCGTTCTCATCCATGACCACCTACTAAGTAACCCAGAGAGCATTAGTTATGCCAAACTCAAGGGGATTCAAAGTTAAAGTGCTTATAAAAATATAAAAAATAAACCATATACACCTTACTCTATCACATTAGAGTTGTTCCTATGTAATTACGAACCTGGGTTTACAATATCTAGTCACAGACTGAAGGTCATACAAAAAGCCTCTGTATATGGCATGCTATCTTTTAACCTGGGTTCTGGAAGCTGTGATGGATACAATTGGTTTATCAGCAAAATAAAGTAAAAAATTATTTTCTGATATTCTATTAAAAAGCATCTCCTAAACACCTACCGAAAAACTGTCCTATATATAGGTAGATTATGCGGAAGGCACTGTACCAGCATAAGAAAAGGCAAGGGAGATCCTCCTCCCTCACAAGAAAATATAAAGTCCTGTTATAGAAAGCATGGAGATCCATGATCTAACACATTAGCCATCCCATTATATATGGAAGACTGGATTTAAAAATATAAAATCTACTAAATATTTAGCACTATTATATCTACTTGCCCCAGAGGAACTTGTATGCTGCCTGAGAAATGAGAACAAATGCTCTTCTACTACCGCATTGTATGTATGCTTCTAGCTATAAGAGCTAGAGCTAATTCCAAGAGAGAAATTAGTGTGAGGAAGACTAGTCCAAGAAAGATTTATGGACAAAGAAGCAAAAATGTACAGCAAAGCTAGCCCTTATTGAGGGGGTAAACTTTCCAAATGATTGACTAATTTATGTCAGGTGTTAATTTTACTAGGAATAATATCCCTTCTAGACAGAGATACTATCATAAAGAAAAAAAATGACTTATTTGTGGAATGGCGAATTTAGCTATAGAATATAGTTTAAGGGGCAGCTAGGTGGCGCAGTGGATAGAGCACCGGCCCTGGAGTCAGGAGTACCTGAATTCAAATCTGGTCTCAGACACTTGACACTTCCTAGCTGTGTGACCCTGGGCAAGTCACTTAACCCCAATTGCCTCACTTAAAAACAAAAAAACAAAAAACATTAGAATATAGTTTAAGGGGGCAGCTAGGTGACACAGTAGATAAAGCACTGGCCCTGGATTGAGGAAGACCTGAGTTCAAATCGGGCCTCAGATACTTGACACTAGCAGTGTGACCCTGGGCAAGTCACTTTACCCTTATTGCCCCCCAAAAAAAACCAAAAAAACAACAACAAACAAAAACAATACAGTTTTTAAGTTTTTCAATGATTAGCTAAAAATACCCAGTTTCTATTTTTTTAAATGGTCTTGAGAGTTATACTGCTCAAAACAGGTTTGGAAATAATCTTCTGGAACTATTTTTTTGAGTCACTTTAGAAGCCATGCAATATGGCTCTTTGAAAACTCAAACCACTTCAAGGTTGAAGGGTTGGCCAATGAAGACATGAAGTCTAAAGGCGAGATGATATATACTCAAAATAACCTTTTAAGAGGGGTTTTACAAAAAAAAAAAAAAAAAAAAGAGAGAGGGGTTTTACAAAGGACTCACCCACTGGGCTTGGATTATCAGATTAGGGACCAATTGGTGAATTACAGTAAATAAAATACCAATTATTTAGCAGAAGACTTTCTGCCCCAAGGAAAGTTCATCCTTAACATAGTGTTTTCACAAGCTCCCCATAACCTTGTGATAGAACTGGAAACTTTCTGTTGACCTAGCTGTCAGAGACAATTCTCCACTGTTAAAAGAAACCACTCTAACCAGAACAAGCTTTTTCAATAAAAAACAGAATCATGACATCTTATAATATCACGTCTCATCCAACCCCCTCATTCACAGATGAGGAAGTACAGGCCCGGACAAGTCAAATAGATAGTAAGAAAGAGAATCTAGATAGGAACTCAGCTCTTTTTACTCCAAATTCAGTGCTCAAGTTTCTAGACATCTGATGGAAATAAAACTTATGTTAAAAAATTTTCTTCCCAGGGCAGCTAGTTGGTACAATGGATAAAGCACCAGCCCTGGATTCAGGAGGACCTGAGTTCAAATTTGGCCTCAGACACTTGACACTTACTAGCTGTGTGACCCTGGGCAAGTCACTTAACCCTCACTGACCCATTAAAAATAAGAAAATAAAACAAAAAACAAAAAAAAGAAAGAAAAAATTTTCTTCCCTAGAGTGTTATAAAATTCCCATAATTAATTTTCTAAAAAGCACAAGCCATATACATAGTATATTTTAAGGATAATTTTCAATATGTAAGAAGCATAGATACTAAACAACAGAGCATCGGTTTCAGAAAGGCTAAAAAAATCATTACCTCCAGAGTCAATTGTTTCAGAGTAGAAACTGCAGTTTCATTTATGCCTCTTGTATAAAATAGTACAAATCTTTTTATGGTTTCAGTCATTCTTAGTCATTTTTGTAGTAACTAAAATATTAATATATATTATAGAAATCCAAATCAACATAAAAGTCTTATGCATAATAGGATTTTGAGGCCAAAATAAGGTCACTTCGATGAGCCTTTATTCCCATAAAATCAAATGAACAAAACAAATGTTAAACTTACTGGGACTGTAAGAAAGGCATCATCTTCACCTTCTTGACCTTCATTTTCCTAAGTTAAAAGAGAATAATAAATTTGGCTGAATAAAATATTTGGGTGATATGAAAACGATTTGAAATCACAACATGCATGTATCATATGCTTTCTATAGAATATCTATGACAGAGTAGGTGCCGAACCAATATTTAATAATAATTCAGGCTCCTTTCACTATATAATTCATATGCTACTACTTAAACATGCCAGGAAATCAGAAAGATTCTCTTTAAGCTCCATTAAGGAGATGGAGAAATAATTATTTTAATAATATCAACAAATTCCAAAGTAGGTTCTAGTTTCAACTACTTTCAAAAACAGGGCTTGGAATGGATGAGATATGATAGTTCAGATTTTAGTTAAACATGAAATGTCTGATTAAATATTTGGGGGCCAACTGACTAGAAAAATAATTATATCTTTGTTATTTGAAAAAGGGCAGGGGAGAGTAGTTTGAATGACAGTTAACAAAGGTGGTAAAATACCTGATTTTCAAGGTCTTTTTCTTTTCCTTGTATTGCTTCTGCCTGTTTTAATTCATGATCTTTTTTATGCTGTTCAGTAGTAGACAAGTCCTTGGAATTATTATTTTCTTCATCATTTTCAGTAAATTCTTCAGAGTCCTTCAGTTCATCATTGCCATCTGGATCACTGGTCTCTTGATTCTCCGATTCACTTTCCTTTTAATATCAATAACAGTTGGTACAACCAAGGCCATTAGCCTGAATACTACTGACTATTTTACTTTAAAAATGGTGGGGGCGGGGCAGCTAGGTGGAGCAGTGGATAAAACACCCGCCCTGGATTCAGGAGTACCTGAGTTCAAATCCGGCCTCAGACACTTGACACTTACTAGCTGTATGACCCTGGGCAAGTCACTTAACCCCCACTGCCCCGCAAAAAAAACAAAAACAAAAAAATGGTGGGGGGTGTGTGATTATTTTCTAACCTGTTCTTTGAGAGTATATGGACCCTGGGGCAGCTAGGTGGCGCAGTGGATAGAGCACTGGCCCTGGATTCAGGAGGACCTGAGTTCAAATCCAGCCTCAGACACTTAACAATTACTAACTGTGTGACCCTGGGCAAGTCACTTAACCCAATTGCCTCACCAAAAAAAAAAAAAAAAAGAGTATATGCACCCAAATAATTTTTATAAAAGTATATCCCCCTCCCCCTAAATTTCTGAATTGACAGTTATTTCAGAAACAAAGTTCAAACATTTAAAATTTTCAAATCAACTACACCTTGTAAAATGACAGGCACTATGATCCCAAAGTAAATGAAGCTATGTGTTTTGAGTGCCAAGTCTCTCATTTTTGTCAAACAAAAATTAAATTGCTTTTAAAGATATTCTGAATGTCCAAAAAATTAATCTACAACTCCCAAGCCACATTTTTAGGTGATGCAGAAAAGATATAATTTCACAGAAAATAAAATTTTACCATTTCCACAAGCCATACTTCAAAATTCAATCTCACAAACCACTTGCAAAGCTCAGCTTTGAGAAAATGTGGTGACTGATTACAGGAGTTTGTTGCATGGCACCATTACATGAATTGATCTTAACCATTTTGGTTTGGGACATGGTTACCTCTTTCAATACATGTTCACAAACAACGTTCCCTCTTCTTATGTTGTGAGTGGATGACATGCTATTGAATAAACTATGAAGACTGAGCATATATGAAACAGTTTAGTGTTGAAAATAAAACAGTTAATCTGACATAATTAGTGATATATATAGCAATATGCTACACAGAACTAAGCATAAATACTAAATGCTATGCAGTTTCTATAAATGACTACAATTAATACTTTGATATGGGCAAGTTAAAGGGAGGAAGTAGAAGAGAATATCAGACAAATCAGGAAGCTTCCCTCAAGATTTCTAGTTCCAAGGAGCTAGAGAAACCCCAATTAAGCCAGGATGGGGTGCCATGTTCAGGAAAGAGAAGTGGAGCAGTGGATGGAGCATCTTTTGGGGGGGGGGGGCACAATCATTCTTAAAGAAGGGAGTCAGTATCTCTAGTACATCTTTATGAATCTGTTTTATGTGTGTGTTTGTAGGAGAGTTTCTGAGCCCGACACAGACAACTTGGGCCACAGGTACCCTTTACTATAGGAATCAAAGGTCCAAAGTCCCATGCACAACCTGGGTTATTGAGCTAGAAGTGTTTTTTATCTTGTCCAAGATGGCTAGGAGAAATTGGGGGTCTGGGAAAAGCAGAATTTTTTCCTTTCCTCCTCCAAATTTTAGACACAATGATGCTTCTTTGATTTAAGAAAAAAATCACCCTGCAAGGGAGGTTCCTCCAGAAGACCTGAAATTACATCAAATTTATTTGGGGAAAGGGAAATCATTCACTCCTTAATTACTTTCCTAGTTGAAATGTATTAACATAGGATACTTCCAGGTAGGGCCAAGTCAGAGGGAGGGACCTGGTTAACTCAAGGGCAAGTAGCCCTTAAAAGAAAATTGGCGGGGCAGCTAGGTGGTACAGTGGATAGAGCACCAGCCCCTGGATTCAGGAGTACCTGAGTTCAAATCAGGCCTAAGACACTTAACACTTACTAGCTGTGTGACCCTGGGCAAGTCACTTAACCCCAACTGCCCTGCAAAAAACAAAACAAAAAACAAACAAAAAAAGAAAATTGGCACCAGGAAGTATGAGAAAGGCTGGAAGCATAAAGGGAAATGAGAGGACAGCAAACTTCACCTTTTAAAATGTCCTGAGAGGGCAGCTAGGTGGCGCAGTGGATAGAGCACTGGCCCTAGATTCAGGAGTACCTGAGTTCAAATGCAACCTCAGACACTTAACACTTACTAGCTGTGTGACCCTGGGCAAGTCACATAACCCCAATTGACCCGTGGGGGGGGAAAAATATCCTGAGGTCTATCAGCTGCACATATGCCCCTCCTGCATACAGGTGCCTCCCAGAATGGGTCCAGAAGGTATATACAGGGGTACTTTCTATGAGCCAAATTAATGGTAAATAGTTTCCTGGCTTATTAGTTTTGAAGTCCATCTTTATTTTGTCCAGGTAAAGCTCACCTTAAAGAAAAGGAGCTCTTTACAGTGGAAATATTCAACTAAGAGACAAAATATGTAATGCCTACTCTATACTTACTACCTAGGTATACTTAATCTCTCCAAGCCTAAATTAATTCATGCTTAAAATGGGGAAAATAATATTTGCTCATTCTAACTCACAGTACTACTATGAGGGTTGAGGAGTATACTGTGAGAGTATTATTGTGAATATCAAAGGAGATACTTTATATAAGATGCTTTGGAAACTACAAAATGTATGACAGTAGCACTGTACCAGCAACTTTGTCTCTAAAGCACAAAGTATCCTACCTATTGTATCTGATTATAAACACAGTAACAAGCCCTTCTTTCCTTGAAATGACACAACTGCCTTAAGCCCTTGGTCCCATTGGCAGAGAGAAATGAATTACTCAAGCTGAGTATCTGGAACTTTACCTTGACAAATGTATCATCTTCCACTGAAGCATCTCCGCTTAGTTCGTCAGTTTCTTGTTTCTTACCTAAGAGAAAAATCAAACTGGGCTAGCTACTAGTGTTTCATCATTTTAAGAGCAGAAAAAAAGGAACAAGATACGTAATTAATGGGTAGTAAATACAGAACAGCATGGGAACATAGAAACATAGAGAGCGAGCTAAGGCAATACAATGACTACAACTTAAATGAAAAGAGCAAAACAATTAAAACTGAATGTAGAAAAACACTGGGAGGGACAGCTAGATGGCGCAGTGGATAGAGCACCGGCCCTGGAGTCAGGAGTACCTGAGTTCAAATTCGGCCTCAGACACTTAATACTTAACTGTGTGACCCTGGGCAAGTCATTTAACCCCAATTGCCTCACTAAAAAAACAAAAACAAAAACAAAACACTGGGAAATACAGGTGACAAATATAAAAACGTATTTTTAAAAATAAGCCATGGTACTTTATCAGCCCTCTAACTTTGTAACTCTAGGCAGGCCACTTATAAAATCTTTCCAGGCCTCAGGTTTCCTATCTGTGAGCTCAGAGCAGATTATCTCCTAGGTTCCTTGCAGTTCTAGCCTGACTTTTTGTTTGTTTGTTTGTTTTTGCAGGGCAATGCGGATTAAGTGACTTGCCCAGTGTCACACAGCTAGTAAGTGTCAAGTGTCTGAGGCTGGATTTGAACTCCTGAATCCAGGGCTGGTGCTTTATCCACTGTGCCACCTAGCTGCCCCATAGCCTAACTTTTTTTTTTTTAGTGAGGCAATTGGGGTTAAGTGACTTGCCCAAGGTCACACAGCTAGCAAGTGTTAAGTGTCTGAGGCCAGATTTGAACTCAGGTACTCCTGACTTCAGGGCCGGTGCTTTATCCACTACGCCACCTAGCCGCCCAATAGCCTAACTTTTTTAAAGAACAGACTAGTACTTTTATTGGCATAGTCAAGTCCCAGCAAACAGATCAGCAACATAAGGTCTTAGAGAGTTGCTGGGGCATTCAGAGGTTAAGCGACTTGCTCACGGTGTCAGAGGCAGTACTCAAATGTCTTTCTGGTTCAGACCTGACTCCTATCCACTATATAAAGATGCCCCCATGGATCACGGATCACTACCAATCCATTAAGAGCACCAGTTCTAAGCATTACAAAGCAGCTACCAAATTTATTCCACAATCCCAAATATATTATGAATGTCCTATAATTTAAGTAAAACTAAACATACCAATTATTTATTTCAACTGATATACTACATAAACCTCTTCATATTCTTTTTTTGGTGAGGCAATTGGGGTTAAGTAACTTGCCCAGGGTCACACTGTTAATAAGTGGTTAAGTGTCTGAGACCAATTTTGAACTCAGGTCCTCCTGAATCCAGGGACAGTGCTTTATCCACTGAACCACCTAGCTGCCCCCAAACCTCTTCATATTCTTGCACACAGCTGTCTTATTGTGAAATTCCATCATATTAAAGAAAAGTGGTGACCAAGCTCAAAACAACAATTCCTTCCTGAAAACCTTCCCTAATCTAAGCAATCACTTGTTTTAGTTCTAGGTTGGCTATTAGTACCATCTAATTCATCATTTCATTATATACTATTTAGCATTCTTGATTTTATATTCCCCAAGTAGATTTTTAAATTCATAAAAGGCAATCAATGATTATCACATATTTGTATTCTTTTAAATAGTTACAACCATGCTGTGCACACAATTAAGTATTTAATTATATATCAACTGACTGTTCAAGCTAATCTAATAAAAGTAGAAATTGATTCACACTGATAAAACTTTCATTCAATTGGACCAAATTGTATGGTCTCATAAAAGTGGAAGTTATATCTCTTTTAGTGGTTGCCAATAACACACAACTGATTCACACTAAGGTTACAGTCAACCGAAACCTCTAGATCATCTTCAAACAGCCCCACTTTCATCTTGTACCTGGTTAAGTTGATGTTTTGAATCAGTTTAAGTTTTGTGTATCCTTATTAAATTTCACCTTATCATTTTTAGCTCGATGCTCAAGACCGTTAAAATCTTTATGGATCGGGGCAGCTAGGTGGTGCAGTGGATAGAGCACTGACCCTGGATTCAGGAGCACCTGAGTTCAAATCCAGCCTCAGACACTTGACACTCACTAGCTGTGTGACCCTGGGCAAGTCACTTAACCCTCATTGCCCTAAAAAAGAGGGGGGAAAAAGAGTACAAACATGAATAGGATGGTGTATAACCCTGGGCTGCAAGAGTAGAAATTATGAAGGAGCTAGGAATTCAAGGGTATAAGACCAGTTTAATTGCAAAACAGTTGATCAAGACTGAAGGGAAGGAAGTGAATTAAGAACATGGGAGAATGATTTGCAAAATATTGAGGGAGCAGTCTATTACAATGCCACTGAATAGCTTCAAATAAAATATTTAAAGATTAAAGAAAACTCAGGAAGATATATTCTATATAAAGACTTTTCTATTTCAGGGACTACTTTGTAATTTCCTTTTTAGGTTTTAACAATTTGAAATATTCTTAACATAGTATGGCCTTTGGGGGCAGCTAGATGGCACAGTAGATAAAGCACCAGCCCTGGATTCAGGAGGACCTGAGTTCAAATCCGGCCTCAGACACTTCACTTAATAGCTATGTGACCCTGGGCAAGTCACTTAACCCTCATTGCCAAAGGAAGGAAGGAAGGAAGGAAGGAAGGAAGGAAGGAAGGAAGGAAGGAAGGAAGGAAGGAAGGAAGGAAGGAAGGAAGGAAGGAAGGAAGGAAGGAAGGAAGGAAGGAAGGAAGGAAGGAAGGAAGGAAGAAAAGAAAGAAAGAAAGAAGTATGGCCTTTGTTTTAGTTTCTCTGATTCTTGTCTTTGAGGCTTACTATCTATGTGACCTTGTACAAGTCACTTAACCATCCTGGGCTTCAGTTTGCCATTTGCAAAAATAAAGGCAGCTAGGGGCAGCTAGGTGGCGCAGCGGATAGAGCACTGGCCCTGGAGTCAGGAGTACCTGAGTTCAAATCCGACCTCAGATACTTAACACTTACTAGCTATGTGACTCTGGGCAAGTCACTTAACCCCAAATTGCCTCAATTAAAAATAAATAAATAAATGAATAAACAAACAAATAAATAAATAGATGGATAAATAAAGGCAGCTAGATTAGATTAAGACTCTGAGGTCTTTTCAAACTCCAAATTTATGAGCCTATGAATTACAACTTTGTGAAGATAAATGGTAGATGGGAAAGAAGAAAAAGAAGTCCTAGCAAAAGGATCATCTTCTAGGAGATCAAAAGGGAGGAATGGATGAAGATAGAGACGGTTAGGAATGAAAGGGAAAATACTCTCAAGAGAGCCAGAATCTTCACCAAGTCGTACAGCAGCACCAAAGATTAGCGTGAACAGTGAGAGAAGACTGCATTCAAATCTCAATTCTATGCAGGTGGTAGCAGAGGAAGAATAAGCAAGGGTTCAAGTACAGCACATCTCAAATAGAGGGAAAAGTCACACAGAATTATAAGGTATAAAGTCTGATCTATGAATCAAGTACTTCATGAATCAGGAAGGGGTAGGTAGGAACAAGGGCACACAGGGGTTTATTTTCCTCTTGAGTTGTAGAAAAATCTAAATTCTATCCTGTATACATCATGGTCTGTTCTCTAATTCCAGTGTTATACAACTTATGACAGATAAATGAAGAAGGTATATATACACATGGATGGGAAGGGATTCTGGACTTGGGAGAATAGCTCTCCAGAACACATGGAAGATTTGGGAATGAGATGGAAGAACTGATTATGTGAATTCAAGGTAAAACTCAGTGCTATGTTCTTTTTCATTCAAATTACTGGGCATATATTAAGGGCTTACTTAGTCCATAAGATACATTACATTGCTAATGAAACTGTAATTGGAATAATCTTTTAGGGCAGTAATCTGCAAAGTTCACAAAAAATTTGTCACAAAATTCTTGTAAAAACCTTGCTGAGACTTTAAGGAAGCTAGGAGAAGGAGGTAAAGAGGGGGAAGAAAAACAACAGCCTGTGAAAATGCCCAGAATCAGAGGATTGTATATTTGATCTTGAAGGCAAAAGGAAACTACCAGGGGCAGCTAGGTGGCACAGTGGATAGAGTACCAGCCCTGGAGTCAGGAGGACCTGAGTTCAAATTCAGCCTCAGACACTTAACACTTACTAGCTGTATGACCCTGGGCAAGTCACTTAACCCCAATTGCCTCACCAAAAAAAAAAAAAAGGAAACTACCAGAGTTTACTGAATTGGGTGTATCTATGTGTGCGCTTACGCATATTTGAGTATTAGGAAGATCAATAATGAGGTGTGAATGGAAGATGAACTAGAGTAGAGACAGAAGCAAGCAGGGAAACTAACCAGAAGGCTATTATAGCAATAGCAGAGGTGTGGAAAAGTGACTGGATTTTCAAAGGATAACATCTAGCAGATTCTACATCACGCTGAAAAGGATTCATATATAAGGAAGGCAGCATACATGTACTCATACTCCCTACCTCCTTCCCTTCCCCCCTACCTCTGTCTCTCTGATAAACTAGAGATAATTAACAGATGTAAGGTTCTAGCATTAAGCAGGAATCAGATTGACACAGTCCAGCAAGGACTGTCCGCCAAGGACCAGCTTAGTCAGCTTTAACTAAATACAGAAAAGCTTACCACAAGTAGGCTGCCAACTATGATTCTTTGGCTATGGTGACCCATGAAAATAGTAAATAAATACTCAAAAACACACTCAGGTCTTCATAGCCTTCATCAGTTTCAATATAGCCAGTAATAAAACAAGAAAAAGAGAGGCAGATGGTGCTAATAAGCACAAAACAGTTTTCAGATTATGTATATACCTCAAAATAACTGTTGGTACTTGAACTTTAAGTTACTTGCTCACAACTAAGGAGGTGATATATTCCTAGAGAAAACTGATCACATTCATGTGGATATTCTTGCAAAAGCTGAAATTAACAAAAAAAAGTTTGATGGATTTAGTTTTATAGCATACCCAACAATCATCATTTTATGTTACACATGGTCTTTTTTCACCTTGCAGAAACTATTATGAGCATACACTAGGGGATCATAAAGAAGAAAGCTACAGGTAAAATGATCTAATTGTGGAAATCAATTTGAAATTATGTGAAGTCACTAAACTCTTCTTATCCTTAGATCCAGCAATGTTACTACTAAGCATGTACTCTTCAATAAAGTCAATGACAAAAATATGCTATAAGTAACAAAATAATCATGGCAGCATTGTTTGATGCAGTCAAAAAAGGAGTAAACAGAATGAGTGCTCATTAATTGGGGAACAGGTGAACAAATTGTGGTATATGAATATAACAGAATACAACAAGCAATTCAGAAACAGATGGTAAGATCTGTATGTAGTGGTTTGGATCAAAGAAAACAGAACCAAGAGAATGGAAAGGATCACATTAATACAAATAAAACAACACTAAAAGGTAGCTAAACTCAAACAAATGGCAATGAATAATTTCCATTCCAGAAAACTGATAAAACACCTCAAAGGCAGGGGATTAAAGATATAGAATGAAACATACACCATGGTGTAAACAAAAGGCAACTGGAGGGGGCAGCTAGGTGGCGCAGTGGACAAAGTGCGGGCCCTGGATTCAGGAGGACCTGAGTTCAAATTCAGCCTCAGACTTACTTGACACTTACTAGCTTTGTGATCCTGGGCAAGTCACTTAACCCTCATTGCCCTGCCCCCCCCTTCCGCCAAAAGGCAACTAGAAAACTTAAAAACAAAATCATGGTTTCTTCTCCAATATCTATAACAGAGGGTCAGGAATGAGAAAAATTCTACCAAATATCTTCTGAGATCCTTCAAATCAAATACACAATATACCTGAATAACCTGTGATATAAATTCAAAGTTTGATGGCACCAGATAAAGTGCCAAGAAAGATTGTAACTTAATAGTGAAACGTGTTTTTCCCTTTTAAAAAAGGGTACTCTTTTATCCCTGCATTTTTGTAGCTACTTTCGTTTCTCCTACTTGTTTGGACACTCTGTCTCCTTTGCTGAATTATCATCCATGTCATGCCCCAAACCTAAGTACAACCTGAGGCTCTGATCTAGTTCAAAGCTTCTGTAAACTGTGAGTCGAGAATCCATATGGTGTCAAATAACTGAATATGAAGGTCGTGAAAAATTTGGCAGCAAATTTTTGATTTGTATTACCTATTTTATATACCAATATAGTCTGGGTCGTATAAAAATTTCTCAGGTGAAAAGTAGCTATTGGAAAAAGTCTAAGAAGCCCTGATATAGTACTTCTTTTCTCAATTTAGATCCTATGGGTTGTTATCCCTATGCTGATAGCTACCATAACCCACCTAGCTAATTCAAACTCCATTCCTGTACCAACTGCCTATCAGACATCTCCAATTCTATATTTGATGGACACCTCAAACAACACATTCAGAACAAAATTTATATCTTTTCTCCTAAAAACCCACATTTTACATTTTTGTCACGCATCTCACCCATGCCCAGTCACCCAGGTTAATAACCTTGAAGTAAATGCTGACTCTTCTCTCTCACTACAATGTTCTCTGCCACCAAAGTAATTCATTATTCTCCTGGTGAGGCCCTGTGGCCAAGCCATGGAACAAGAGTCTCATAAGAATCAAGACTGGGTAATCGAAAGGAAAATGGGTATATAGCATATTATCAATTTGTCTTATGCCCAGGAAGTAGCATAAAAGGCCATTCAAGACTATAACCAATGGGCAGACTTTCAGTCAAATCATTCAAACTCATTGGGAAGTAAGGAGTGGGTCAGAAGGGGGGAAGTTTAGAACCCTAGGGAACAATGTGGCAAGAGACAAAGGGAAGACTTATTCAGTACAAATATGTAAGAATTAGCTCATATATTTTAGTCAAATAGATCAAGTATAACATTAAGACTCGAGGTACTATGGTGATAGCTCAAGACTGCAGATACTTCCATTAGCACCCCCCCCCCCAACCCAGAACCAACAACTTGATTCTTAATACCTTTCTTTTTTCAATTTGTAACCAGGCAAACAGGTAGGACAAATTCTTAGATCAATTTTTTTCAAGCACAAACCTTCCTAGAGCTTCATGAAGCTAATGTGGAATCAGATATAAGAACTTTGTATATATTTACTATGTCATAGTAAATATAATTGTGAATGGTTACTGTTGCACTAATAAATTGACCAAACGTAGAAAATCTTATTCTAGAGCCATATAATTTATTTTTAATTAAAAGTGGTGTTTGTGGTCATTCCCATTGAAAATGGAATGGCAAGTCATTGGTCAAGAATGACCCCCCCCCAAACACAATGTAAGTTCTCTGCAAAAAAAAAAAAAAGTAATTGGTTTTGAGTTATAGAACTTTTTCCAAGAACACAATCATAGATGAGAAGTGTTAAATTATTATAAGTAGGGCACAGCTAGGTGGTGCAGTGGATAAAGCACCGGCCCTGGATTCAGGAGGACCTGAGTTCAAATCTGGCCTCAGACACTTGACACTTACTAGCTGTGTGATCCTAGGCAAGTCACTTAACCCTCATTGCATCAACACACACCCCCAAATTATTATAAGTAGGTAGAAATGATTCTGAATGTTATTTAACTAAATTAATTTGTGGTCCACAAAAGCAGGGACTATCCTATGCTTTTCTATTTGTACTCCTGGTGCTTAGCACAATGCTTTACATAGTAATCTCTTAATAAATGCTCCTTAATTCATTAAATATTTTCTAAAACGTGGCAGTTGTTTTCTTTATGTCTGGAGTTAAACAGCAATTTTAAGAAGGCAAAAGAATAGGCAAGCTATTATGTGTGCCCCCAAAAACTTGTAAATAGTGAAGAGAAATAAGGTATAAAAGTTTCTTAGCTAATTGACTACATGTAAATATACTATTAAAATGCTGATTAAAAATAAAATTTTATCTCTATAATGAAAGGGGAAAGGTTAAACTGGATTCAAAAGGGAAACTAAGTGCACATATTATTGCATAAAACCCAACTCTCTGCATATATTATTGCATTTCTTTTAAAATTTAATTTTTATAAGGTCTTTCCTTCAATTAGTGTAATTACATGACTTGCCACAATACTTTAAAATAAAGAAAATTAAGGTACATCATTTATCTGGCATCAAGAGGAAAATAACTTTTCCAAATAAGTGAGTTTCCCAGGTAACAGAAGATGATGCAGTTCTTTTAATTACCAATTTCTTATAAATCTAAATGAAAATAGATTACACATTTCCTGACTTTGACAAAAACCTAATTGAGGTTTTGTTGGGTTTTTTGTTTTTTTAAGAAAAACTATACATGCTTATTAATTCAGTTGCTCTCAGGGACTAACTATTAAACTATGTAACAGATTTCCTCTACACTAAATGGTTTATCATGATTTAAGTTGCCATCTTTCCGGAGTTTCTGTTTTTTTCCCTGACACTTTCTACTGATTTCAAAAAACAAGCTTTCCTCTAGTAACTCCCACTTCACTGCTTTTCACTTGCTAGGGGTTGGAAGGAAATAAAGATTACCCAATTAATAAAACCATCTAAATCTTGGTTTTCAAAGTCAGCATGTGGCCTGTAGGGATCTTTTTCTAGACATGCCACTGGTATAGTGAATGGAGAAGGGAAACCAGAATTCAAATCCTGTTTCAGACATTTACTAGCTATGTGACCCAGGTCAAGTCACTTTTTAATCCTTATGCATCTGCTTTTTAATCTATTAAATTGGCATAGTAACAAAACCTATCTCACAGAATTTTAATTATCATATGAGATAATGGGAAGCACTCGTGTAAATAAAAATTCTATTATTACTTTGCAGATCTGTGTTTTCTTATTCATGTTCCAAAATGAAAGTCATCAAATAAGTGACCTCTGGCTAAGTGAAATGTTTTTATATATTATGTTAAAGGGCAGATACTATAAAATTCATAATAACACAAGAGTTCTTAACCTTTTTTGTCATGGACACTTTCTTATAATGTTTTAAATGAATAAGACAAAATACATATGATAATGTAAATCTATTAGACTGAAATACTGTTAGCAGAGCATTCTGTTTTTAAATTCATGGACCCAGTTAAAGAATCTCTAAGCCAGGCAAAGTGGAACTACTCCAGTGGTAAGTTCCCAATAGTATAAGGCAACTAAGCTGCCTAAGGATAGTAGCTGAACTAGCCCAGGTCAGAAAACACTAAGTCAAAGCTCCCCAGATGAGCAACAGCAGGATCAGGCCTAAATGGTAGCTACACTTCCAGAGATAGGGACACCTAGTTCTAAGAGGTGGAGAGAAAAGGAAAGAGAGAGTAAGGGGTGAGGGGGGGGCTGAGGGTAGGGGACTGAAAGGGAAAGAGGGGGAAAAACCCCCATCAACTATCAGATAACATGAGACTTGACAAGAAGTACTTTACATGGGAATTAACTGACAGGTCCCAAAGTTTAAATAATGTTCAAATAATTCTTAATTTCAGTGTCCTTAAGTTAGGTACTGATTTTCACTTGATTTCTTCCTTCTTGTGAGAACTTGAAAAACCAAACTAAAAATTAGAATGTTTTACTTAATAATCACAAAAATAGTATTTAAACTATTTGAAATTCCAATATTCCTATTTATCAATTATCACTTACAGGATTTTCAAAATAGCACTAGAAGGAACTAATTAGTGTTAAAAGAATTGGGGAGGGGGGGCAGCTAGATGTCGAAGTGGATAGAGCACCGGCCCTGGAGTCAGGAGTACCTGAGTTCAAATCAGGCCTCAGACACTTAACACTTATTAGCTGTGTGACCCTGGGCAAGTCACTTAACCTCAATTGCCTCACTTAAAAAAAAAAAAGAATTGGGGAGCAGCTAGGTGACACAGAGGATAAAGCACTGGCCCTGGATTCAGGAGGACCTGAGTTCAAATCTGGCCTCAGACACCTGACACTAGCTATGTGACCCTGGGCAAGTCACTTAACCCTCATTGCCTTGCAAAAATAGAAAGAAGAATTGACATAAGTTCTGAAATAAACCTTATTAAGCACTCACTGACACATAGTCTAGTGATAAATTTTAGGAACTTGGGCTTAAAGAGTTTAACATGAGAAACAGCTAAAGAAAAATAAGAATTCTATTAAGTCTCACATTACTGAAATGTCTTGAATAAAATTCCAAAAAAATCAAGTTTTGATTATAAAGGAAAAGAAAAAAAAATGGAGGGAAGAAGCTCAAACAGTTCCAAATTATTAATTACAACAAATATACACTAATTTGAATTCTGCTGCTATGGAATATTATAGCTAAATTGGTACTAGCTTATCTAGTGAAAAAGAATTTGCCAAGAAAAATTTAAATTAAAAAAATTAATTTGCAAAAAAGCAAATTTGTTAATTTCCTGTCCTCTCCCCTTTTTTTCTACTCCTACCCATTTTCTTACATTAGGAAGGCATAAATATCAAGGGGCTTGATTAGTAACATAATAACAAAGGTAAAGTTTTAGGTCAAGGTTGTGTCAAATCAATCTTACATGCAGAATGAAAGTCACCCCCACTCTGGCAATCATTACTATGAAATCTTCCTAGATCTGAGAAGGCAGAATGCCAATGGCAAATAGCAAAGAATAGCACTATATAAACAGGGCAAATAGCACAAGAGCATAGAGTTATGTAACACACACACACATTTTCAAAGCTTTTAACAACCTTTGCTTTTGGCTGCTGCTTTCTTGCTGGAAGTATCACCTGAAGACAGGTCAATATTATCAGGATCACCTCCTTCCTCTTCAATTGCCTATGTTAGAAACATCGGTTAATAAACAAATTCTATTTAAACTGATGTTTTAATAATAAAATAAAATTTCAAATTTAGCTAACCGCCTTTTAGTAATAAAAGATGAACAAGTCAAGTCTCTTGAAAATACAAGATATTAAAATAGGCAGCCCTGTCACAAGTCTACTTTAAGAAATTAAGGTACTTATTAAAAGAGTAAATGAAGCATGCTTACAGAAAAAAAATCACACGATTAGCAAAATCAGATTGTAACATTAATGTTAAGAGTCACAATAAAGGGGGGGGACAATTAAAAATAAACTGGACCCATGGTGGGGAGGGGGGGGAGACAACAGAAAATTAACATAACTAATTACTAAGTTCTACTTAAGTATTGTATATCATGAGCCATTTAAATTTAATAACGTCTTCTCTTTATTCTTATGATGCAATTTTTCCCTCCCCCACAATCCTGAGATACCCAGAAATAAAGGAGAGGTTCAACCGTTGAAAGCCCAACCGTTACTATGGGACGTGAGAATTAAAAATGTAGTCATCTATATACACAGACTTACGTAGCTTTCTATGTAAATAAGTATATATACATATATATATATAGACTTTTCTACATACATTTATGTAGCGCTATATACCTAAGTCTGTGTGTATCTCCATACATTAAGTTTATATATCTGGATCTCTATTTTATGTATGTGTATTTACGTAGATTTCTCTCGACATAAATCTGTATCTAGATCTCATTAAACTTAACTGTACGTATTCAGATCTCTAAATGTAAATATATCCATGTAATATAAAAAGTATTATCTACATTGTTTGCACATATTTAACATATACTAAACATATAATGTATGTTTCAGAATGTGTACCTATACAACATATTCTATTATTACGTAGAAAACGCAGACCTCTACATACATAGATTATCTATATTCCACATATAAAGATAGAGTTCAGCTATCTGCCCTAACTATCTATTTCATTAAGGTAAAGAGAGAGATATTTAAGCCAAACATGATAACTTTACTGAAAGCCCAAAAAGTGCCCGTCCCCTTTCCGACCAGGAGCTCGCCATGCGCCCGCCTCTTGCACAAGCCCCTTCGAGGCCCCGAACAAACTGGCCGGCCGCCCCGGCGCAGAGGCTTCGAGGCCCGCGGCCGCAGAGCCTAGTACCAGCCCGCGAGCATCATGGCCGGGCCCGTGAACCCGAGGCGGGATAGGGGGGAGGGGAGCGGGCAGCGCGGCGGCCCCAGGTGGGGGGTGGGGGTGGGCGTGGGGATAGGGATTGGTGGGGAGGCGCAGCAACCCCAACCGTGGCCCCCTCCCCACCAACAGATCCCTCCGGGCTCCGGGAGCTCCAGGCAAGCCCAACGGCAGCGTCCTAAAAGGGGAGAGGGCGGATGGCGCGGCCTAGGACCGCACAGGACGCCGCCCCCTCCCATTCGCGTCCCCAGCGGGGCCTCACCTGCTTGAGCCGGGAAACGAGCACGTTTTTCACCCCGTTAATGTCCAGGTTCCGCCGTTTCAACTCCGATTTGAGATCGATCACCCGCAGATCGCTGATCTTCTTACTCTCCGACTGCCCCGAGGCTGCAGAGCTGGCAGAGGAGGAACCAGAGGCAGTGGCGGCCATTTTAGAGAGGGAGAACGCAGCGGAGGCAGCTCCTGAGCTGCAGGGCGAGGGCGGCGGCGGCGGCAGCTTCACCAACTTCGAGCCGGCCCGAGAACCCAGCCAGTCGCTCACTGCTGCGCACAATGAACCACAGGCCCCGCCCCTCGTCCCACCCCGCCGCAACCAGCCGGGGCCAGCACCCGGATGGAAAGGGACGCCTGCGCACTGGAGGCCAATTCCTGAGGCCCTCGTAAGGAGGAACCTGCGCACTGAGACCTCTGTGGTTGGGAGCCCAACCCCCTCCCGCCCGGCTACCAGAAGAGTGCTGCCCTCTTACGCCCTTACGCGAAGTGTGAGGTCAGACAAGTTTTAACTGCAGTAACGTTCATTGAGCCACCGTTCCATTGGTTGTGTGGTTTTCTTTTCCTTTGCCTTTTGTTTTTGTTTTTGAAACATGGAAGGCATTGAGTGCCAACAAAATGCTAAACACCATAAACATAAGTAAATACTTGGCTCTTAATAAATGCTTGATGAATGAGTTGGCTGTGACCTGATCCCAGTTCTCATCCTTAAACAATATGCTTTGGTGGCCTTTTCTAGGTCTTCCTCTATGTACTTGTGGGACAGATTGAAATTTTAGTGAGGAGACACTGATTTCTTTGCCAACCCAACTGAGTGTATATACGTGTTGACCCAATCCCAAAATGTTGCTCTGCAGAATCAAGAAATATGCTTTCTAAAAGTCAAACATTAGGACCTTTTGCTGCCTCCAAGGCAATGATCATTGTTTTTACATCAAGGAAATTAAGACTCCTAGAACAGTGATAATCTCCTTGTTGAAGGACCACCTTAACAGGTAAGTATCCTTGGATTATTCCTATTAATCACAATTATCATGTATATGGAATTAAAGCTGTGTCACATCTCTTTTTTTAAATAATATTTTCCAATTACGTGTAAAAATAATTTTTAAAATTCATTTTTTTTAAAGTTTTGAGTTCCCAAATTCTGTCCCTCTTTCCCCTCTCCCATTTTCCCTCACTGAGATGGTAAGCAATCTGATATAGTTATACATGTGGAATCATGTATAAAACATTTCCATATTAGTCATTTTGTGCAAGAAAACTCAAGAAAGAAGGAAGGAGGGAGGGAAGGAATGAAGGAAGGGAAAAAATAGTATGCTTCAGTCTATATTCAGATGCCATCATTTCTTTCTCTTGAGGTGGATAGCATTTTTCATCATGAGTCCTTTGGGATTGTCTGGATCGTTGTATTGCTGAGAATAAGTCATTCACAGTTCTTTATTGTAAATATTGCTGTTACTCTGAACAATGTTCTCCTAGTTCTGTTCATTCCACTTTGCATCACTTCATATAAGTTTTTCCAAATTTTTCTGAAATCACCCTGTTTGTCATTTCTTATTGCATGATAGATAATATTCCATTACAATCATATACACAACTTGTTCAGCCATTCCCCAACTGACAAGTATCCCCTCAATTTCCAATTCTTAGCCACCACAAAAAGAACTGCTGTAATTATTTTTGTACAAATAGATCCTAGCCCCCACCCCTTTTTAAAAAAATCTCTTTGGAATACAAACCTAGCTGTGGTATTACTGGATTAAAGGGTATGCACAGTTTTATAGCCCTTTGGGCATAGTTCCAAATTGCCCTCCAGAATGGTTGAATCAGCTCACAACCCTACCAACAGTGCATTAGTGTCCTAGTTTTCCCACATCCCCTCCAACATTTATCATTTTCCTTTTTTTTAATCATATATGCCAATCTGATGGGTATGAGGTGATATTTCAAAGTTGTTTTAGTTTGCATTTTTCTAATCAATAGTGACTTAGAGTATTTTATCATATGAGTGTCATGTCTCTTAAACACAGATCTGCTCTCTGAATTTCAAGGCTAAATATCTGAGTTCTTGTGGCCCATTGCAAGGGATTTTTGTTTGGTTGTTTTTTTGCAGGGTTGTTGGGTCAGTTCTTTCAGGTAATTAATCCACCTTTGTAGTGGAATATGAAACTATCAGATTTAGTTCAACTATAGAGGTAAGTGTTTAGAGGGGTTGTCCAAGAGAATGCAAATACCTCCAATTAGTTTACCCACTCAAGTTCTCAATTTCTGTTAGTTTAACAGCCATTTCAATGTATCTCAGGAATGGATGTGCAAAACTTTGTCCTTGAATGATTCATGAAATGTACTAATGAAGTTCAGAAGTGTTGACTTGTTATCAATAAACAATTAGAATTACCTCACAAGGGGGCAGCTAGGTGACGCAGTGGATAAAGCACTAGCCCTGGATTCAGGAGGACCTGAGTTCAAATTTGACCTCAGACACTTGACATGTACTACTAGCTGTGTGACCCTGGGCAAGTCACTTAACCCTCATTGCCCTGCAAGAAAAAAAAAAGTACCTCACAAAGGATGTGAGGAGAGGGCAGAAGCAGAGATCTTGAATAGGGGAGACAATACAGAGCTCTCAAGATCTGGACTCCGGAGCCAGAGAGAACAGCAACACAAAAAGCAAAGATTAAAGAGAAGTACCTAAGAGAAAGCTAGCAATGAAGGGTAACCAGAACTAGGATTGGAAACAATTGTGGGCAAAGCATTGGTGAGTATTTTGCACTCAAAGGAGCTCATCCTAAAAGAGGATCTTATGAAGAAACAGGCCCTGGAATTGAGGTTATAAATCCTCTTTTGAAGGATTGTATAGACTGGAGGGAGGAAGAGAGAGCCCAGTAAGCTATATATGGGTTGTTTGTGTATCTTTGTAGCAATAAAGCTGCTTTTGATACATTGTGGCTCTTAACCAATAACAGTCATCACAATAGTTTATTAATAGCATTGTACAGCTTTTCTTTAAAGAGTCCTATAAGATATAGTGTACATCTCTGTTTTACGGATTTAGGCTGTGACTTCACATTGCTAGACGAGATTATCTCCTGAATTACAAATCCAATGCTATTCCATAACCCTCTTACAAAGTGAAGTTAAATATCCCTCAAAGGGAAGTAGATGGAAGTAGAGGGAGTAGCCCTCCCCCAATCAATCAATCAACATTTATTAAGTGCCTTCTATGTGGTTGGCACTATGATAAGTGCTGGGAATATAAAGGTAAAATATAGTCCCTGCCTTCAAGGAGCTTACACTCTAAGGGGGAAAACAACATGTAAACAAATATATACAAAGCAAGTTACATACAGGATAGATAAGAAATAAGTGAAGGAAGGCATTTGAATTAAGAGGGGTTGAAAAAAACAAAAAAACAAAAAGGGGCTGGGGAAGGGTTCCTGTAGAAGGTGGGATTTTGGTTGGAATTTAAAAGAAGCCAAGGAGGTCAGTAGTCAGAGAGGAGTGAGAAATAGTGAGGAATTCAGGATGACTCCTAGGTTGTGAGCCTGAGGGATTTGGAAGATGCTATTGTCCTCTACAGTCATAGGGAAGATAGGAGGGGGAGGCCAAGTTTAGGGGAAAAGAGAATGGGTTCTGTTTCAGATATATTGAGTTTCAGCTATCTGCTGGACATCTTGTTCAATATGTCTGAAAGGAATTGGAGATACAAGATTTGAGGTCAACAGAGAGATGGTGGCTGGAAAGGTAGATTTGATAATCATCAGCAAAAAGATGGTGATTAAACCTATGGGGGCTGATGAGATCAATAAATGAAGCAGCATAGAGGGAGAAGAGAAGAGGACCCAGGACAGAATTCTAAAGGACACTTATGGTTAGAGGAAATGGTCTGGAAGAAGATCAGTCAAATAAGCAGGAGAGGAATAAGGAGAGAGTAGTGTCCAGAAATCCTAGAAAGAAGAGAGTATCAAAGGGAAGAATTATCAGAATGATCAATGGTGTCAAAGGCTGTGGAGAAGTCCAGGAGAATGAGGACTGAGAAAAAGCCATTTGATTTGGCAACTAAGAGGGCATTAATACTTTAGGAGAGAACAATGTTAGTGAGATGGTAAGGTTAGAGGAAGGGAAAAGTAGAGGTATCTCTTGTAGTTGAGTCTTCTGAGGAGTTTAGCTACAGTGGGCAGCAGAAATATAGAACAATAGTTATGGAGGGGTGGAAGGATCAAGTGAGGGTTTTTCCAGGATAGGGGAGATGTGGGCATTTAAAGACGATGAGGGTCAGGGGCACCTAGGTGGCACAGTGGATAGAGCCCCGGCCCTGGAGTCAGGAGTACTTGAGTTCAAATCTGGCCTCAGACACTTAACACTTACTAGCTGTGTGACCCTGGGCAAGTCACTTAACCCCAATTGCCTCACTGAAAAAAAAAAAGAAAAAAAAAGACAAGAGGGTCATTGAGGAATTTTGGGGGGGGGGATGAAGCAATTGGGGTTAAGTGACTTGCCCAGGTCACACAGCTAGTAAGTATCAAGTGTCCGAGGCCACATTTGAACTCAGGTCCTTCTGAATCCAGGGCCAGTGTTCTATCCACTGCTCCACCTAGCTGCCCCATAACCACTTTTCTGAACCTCAGCTTCCTCCCCTATTTTCTTTGAGGGGCAATGAGGGTTAAGTGACTTGTCCAGGGTCACGCAGCTAGTGTCAAGTGTCTGAAGCTGGATTTGAACTCAGATACTCCTAAATCCAGGGTCAGTGCTTTATCCACTGCGCCACCTAGCTGCCCCCTAGAATATATATTTTTGAAAGGCAGGCTATGTATAATAGAGAATGCACTTTCATGTAAAATGCTCTTTTCCTTTTCTTCTACACATATATACAAATGCTTGTTTTATTTGATATTAAATTCAGAATAAAAATAAGATAAAATTAAAATAAATATTTTCCAAAGGTGACCTAGACCCTTTGTTTCATAGAAGGGTCCAGGATAAGGACCATTTATTTGATGGTTTCCCATCACCTACAAAATCCAAACTTCTTAGATGAATTTTTAAGTCCTCTATAATCTCTCCCCAGTATGTTCTCTACCCTCATATTGAAACATTCTTTGTCTCAAAAACCTTTGTTGTTGTCAAACAGGGCTCCTTATTTTGCTTTGAATGCATCCTGCTCATGCCTTGGTGTCTTGTTAATTGTTTCCCCTGTCTGGAATGCCCTCAATTCAATTTAATTAAATAAATTATTCAATTAATTTCAATTTAATTAAAGCCTACCTTTGGGGAAATGACCTGTAGGGAAAGACTTAAATGATTCTGCCAGCTAGGTAAAACCAGAGTTATAACTAGGAATTGGTGCACCTTGCACAAGCACCACAAGCCCTGCCCAGAGTAAGTGCCGTTAAAGGCAGCTTTGCTTGGGGAAAGGAGGCTGACACCATACCATGGCTGAGACTCCAGGCAACCAGGAGGCCACTGCTGTGGAATGGCTTCACACCCCTAAAAGAAGAGGACCATTTAGTACCTTCCCATTTAAAATAATCTTAGCTGAGGGGCAGCTAGGTGGCACAGTGGATAAAGCACCAGCCCTGGATTCAGTGGATAAAGCACTGGTCCTGGATTCAGGAGGACCTGAGTTCAAATGTGGCCTCAGATACTTGACATTTACTAGCTGTATAAACTTGGGCTAGTCACTTAATCCTCATTGCACCGTCCAAAAGAAAAACAAATAAAATAATCTTAGCCACCTAATGATTAAGAGTAATTAATTGTTTCTTCCTGCTTGGCACTGGGGACAAAAGAGTGCTTGAGCTCCTCCTCCTGTGCAAGTGCACAGGCGTGGGCGCACACGCCCTTTTCTCCCACAAAGTGTCATATTAGAGTGACAAAGGACTTTAGGAATCATCTGGTTCAACTTCTTGATTTTTTTTTTTTGCGGGGCAATGGGGGTTAAGTGACTTGCCTAGGGTCACACAGCTAGTAAGTGTCAAGTGTCTGAGGCTGGATTTGAACTCAGGTCCTCCTGAATCCAGGGCTGGTGCTTTATCCACTGCGCCACCTAGCTGCCCCAACTTCTTGATTTTATAGAGGAGGAAACTGGTTATAATTACGTGGAGCTTAAACCTTAAAGACTCAGAGACTGTCAGAGCTGGAACAAGCCTTAGAGACCACCTTGTTCAGACTTCTCATTTTACAGTAGAAGACACAAGTCCAGAGTTAGTGTCAGAATTGGCATTTAAATCTAGGTCTTCCAGGAGTAGCTAGGTGGTACAGTGAATAAAGTAGCAGCCCTGGATTCAGGAGGACCTGAGTTCAAATCCAGCCTCAGACACTTGACACTTAGTAGCTGTGTGACCCTGGGCAAGTCACTTAACCCTCATTGTCCCACCAAATAAATAAATAAATAAAATCTAAGTCTTCTGACTTCAGGTCTTTAGCTCTTTCAGCAAGCTTGTTGAAAATTTGGCTTCCCTTGTGGATACAGGGGGACCAGGCCTTCCAAAATAGTGGTCCCTGGACCTGTGGCTCATGACTATCAGCTAAGCAGGAAGGGGTCTCTAACAGCCCTTCCAGGGATAGCATAGACACAAGCTCACTATTGTAACAGTTTGGGGAAAGTTTAAGCAGTATGGAGCAAACTGAGGAAATGAAAAGTCCTTGGGAAAAGGAAAATGCTAGAGCCTTTACTAGGAAGACATAGGCCTCCAGCAAGGCCTGAGATGGGATGGGATTCTCCCCTACCTTGTCTCACCTGATATGTTTCCTTCCCCCAAGGCAGACATTGTCAAGAGGCCAATAAGAATTTCTAGGCCCAGGGAAACATTTTCTACCTCTGAGGATCAGCCCAGCTCTTCTCTGAGGGAAGAGAGACCCCTGAAATGCCCTTTCAACACTGAGGTAGTATATTGCACATCCATTTTATGTTGAGCTCTAGGCCTCAAGAAATCAGAAAGAGGAAAATTTGGGGAGGGGGGGAAGGTTATTGGGATTGGGGAAATACACAGTGTTCGCAGAAAGATACCTCCGGAACAGGCAGAAGTTCTAGCTCCCTTAGCCCAACTTGTACAACAGCCAGAAAGGATCCCTTCTCTAGAGACCCATCATGGACAGAGAAGGGGATGTTTCTCCCTGTGTAGCCAAATAGGCTTACAGAGAGACCTGGAGTGGCGGTTTGCTCTCTCTACTCAGTAAACTAGTTTGTTGGGCTAGGACTCAGCCTTCCTCCCTGCCTCTAGTCTGGGCTAGGGTTTGGGTCCTTCTAGTCTTGGCCTTATGAGAGAGTTGAGCTTCTTTCTTATTAGAAATCCAAGTCCATTCTTGCCACAGTTCCACCCCACTCCACCCCCAGGTCTTCAATCGTCCTTTATTCTCAGATGAATACAGTTGTATGTAAGTGGTCCTTTACATTTCCTGCCCTGACAACAAATTCCCAGTGTCTGAACCCTAGTTATGGCTCTGGATAAAACCATAGAAAGTTTACCATATGCATTATTCAACTGTAACCCTCAAACATTCAATTTGGTCAGTACTGCCCAGGCATTTACCTCTCCTTTTACTCCCACCTCATTGGCCAAGGCCTACTATCAAGGATATAGTTAACTGATTGATCAGAGTTGCCTAGCAAGGCTATTTATTCTACAATCACTGGGGAAACTGCATCAACAAATTGGCAGAAAGCAGTGTTTGAGAGGACCATTTTGGGTATTGCCTCTAGGAAAATGTCAAGAACTCCATTCCCTAACAACCTGATGAAGCTACTCAGCCAGTAATCATTGACCTTTGTGATATCCAACCTTGAATGCTGATATGTCTGAAGCTGTTAAGAATGTCTCTCAAGAGAGGGGCGGCTAGGTGGCACAGTGAATAGAGCCCCAGCCCTGGAGTCAGGAGGACCTGAGTTCAAATTCGGCCTCAGACACTTAACACTTACTAGCTGTGTGACCCTGGGCAAGTCACTTAACCCCAATTGCCTCACTAAAAAAAAAAGAAAGAAAAAAAAAGAATGTCTCATCTTACAGATGTAAGTGGTTCCCTTTCAACATCACATTGATGGTGTACTTGTGCCCTTGGAGCATATCTTTGTAGCAGTATGCTTCCTTACAGTAAAATAAACACATAAATGTAAGATCTGTGGCCATGGGGCCTCAACTCTAGACTCACTAGGGCCAAGGATTCAATCTTAGGACTCTGGCCTCAAAAATTATAAGAGCAGGGGCAGGTAGGTGGCACAGTAGATAGAGCGCTGGCCTTGGATTCAGGAGGACCTGAGTTCAAATTCTGCCTCAGACACTTGACACTTACTAGCTGTGTGACCCTGGGCAAGTCACTTAACCCCAATTGCCTCACCCCCCCCAAAAAAATATATATATATATCTATATTATAAAAAATGATAAGAGCAGGCTTTTTATAACTTTCCTGCATCTCTCTCATTTCTCTTTCCATTTTTTCCTCCATCTCTCTTACTTTAATTTCAAAGTCCTTTTTGAGCTCTTCTATGGCCTGAGACCAATTCATATTTTTCTTGGAAGCTTTGGATGTATGAGCCCTGACCTTGGTATCCTTTTCTGAGGGTGCACCTCAATCTTCCTTGTCACCATAGAAACTTTCTAGGGTCAGTATTTTTTGTCTGCTCATTTTCCTAGCCTATTTCTTGACTTTTAACTCCTTCTTAAAGTGGGGCACTGCTTCCAGAATGCACTGTCCCAAGCTTCAGGGGATCCAAGGTGGTATGATTTAAGGAGAAGCATATTTACCACTCCCCTGGCCTGTGCTCTGGTCTGCAAGCAACCACAGGCCTCCTTGCCCTTTAACCTGAAACAGAATCCTGTTTCACTGTGGCTCTAAGCTCAGGCGAGCCTGTGCCCCTCCCCTGCCTGGGCTGCCTCCCAAGACTGCTTTCCAGATCTGAATTTGGCAAAACAACAGAATACTGCCTCAGAGCCAGCAGAGACCCCTGTTATCTCCTCCTGGCCAACCACTCAACCCCCTCACCATGTGTTAGCTGAGTTCCAGAGGTAGCCACTTCCTCAGCTGACTCTGAGGCTCCCAAGGCCTGTTTCTCTGAGGTGGCCTGCCTGGGGCTGGATCTGTGCTGGCATGGCCTGTATGGGTCGGTAGTCCACTCTCACCCTGATACAACAGACCTTTCCAGCCAACTTTCTAAGCCATCTTTGGCTGGAAAATGATCTCACTCCATACTTTTGTGGGTTCTGCTGCTCCAGAAATTGCCCTATGGCATTATTTGGAGGCATTTGGAGGGGTCCTGGGGAAAGCTCAGGGAAGTCACTGCCTTTCCTCTGCCATCTTGGCTCCACCCCTCCAGGCCTAAGAGCAGGCTTTTCTTTTCTTTTTTGTTTGTTTGTTTGTTTGTTTTTTTGGTGAAGCAGTTGGGGTTAAGTGACTTGCCCAGAGTCACACAGCTAGTAAGTGTCAAGTGTCTGAGGCCGGATTTGAACTCAGGCCCTCCTGACTCCAGGGCCGGTGCTCTATCCACTGCACCACCTAGCTTCCCCTGAGAGCAACTCATTCAAGGTTTATATCTTCTAGTAAGTCATGCCCTATATAGTTCTTTATTAGTCCTTTCATCTGTAATATACTTCCAGAAGGGGTCATCTCCTCCTCCAAGAAGTTTTAATGGAGATCATCTCCAGCTAAGCAACCAGCTTCTGATATTAGGACTTCTGATGTCTCAAACTCACAAGTTTGTCACCAAGGCTAAGAACGTGTCTCAGGATCTTTGTTCAGTTCCTTGTACCTAGGGAAAGAAACACAAAAAAGAAGCTAGCCAGGGCCTTGAGATGTATGTAGTCTCAGGCTTACTTAGATAAGTTCATGTATGTGTGAACAGCTGCCAGAACTTCTGAGAAGATCAAGAGCAAGAGCCAGAAGAGGAGGGAGTTGAGAGTAATCTACTTTCTTTTTTGTTGAAAGTTTGGGGGAGAGCTTGATATGTACCAATAATATAGAGAGAAATCACAGCCCTACTGAGTTTCACCTTCCTCTTCTGTTAATGAAGGGGAGAAACTAGATTACAGTCACTGATTGATCATGTGATAATTGACCTAAATCTGGAATGGAACTTACAGGGTCATCTCTTCCAACTACCTCATTTTATATGTGAGAAACTGAGATCCATAGAGTATAACTGACTTGCCTAGGATCACACAAGTAGTAAGTGATAAAGCCAGGATTTAAAAGCTACCCTTCTAACTCCAAGCCTAGCACTTTTCCCACTATACCATACTCATTAACCTTTGGTATACCTTCCAGGTATTGGAACTATGATCCTTTGACCCTATGAAAAAAACAACAAAAGCAGAACTGAATGCTTTGAAAGTATAATTGCCAAGTATTACACTTAAGAAATATGAGAAGGTACCACCCTTCTATGCAGAAATAGAAGACTATGGGCTTGAAGGCTATGGGCTTAGAACACTGCATGTAAAATTGATTAGCTTTGGGTTAGCTAGGTGGCGCAGTGGATAGAGCACCGGCCCTGGAGTCAGGAGTACCTGAGTTCAAATCTGGCCTCAGACATTTGACACTTACTAGCTGTGTGACCCTGGGCAAGTCACTTAACCCCCATTGCCCCACAAAAAAAAATTGATTAGCTTTGCTAAGTTGGGTTTTTTCTTTTTTATTTCTGAGAAGAAATATAAAGGGGAAGAAGGAGGACTACACTGGGAAATTTAAATTATATAAAATATAACAATAAAAATTAAAGGTAAAGTCAAATCTTGAGACAAAGTTTTGATTGTGGGGATCAGGGCTCCCTGTAGCATCATATTTTCTATATGTCAAAGTCTAGCTCAAATCCCATAAAGTTGTTGAAGCCTTTGCTCAAATAAACCAGTGAAAACTGACTCTCCTTTTTGTCTAAGGAATAAGGAGCAAGATTTTCTTTCAGCATTACAGTAGGATCAGGAATGTCCCCTCAATACTGAGTTAGAGCAGGTGGAATATGGTTGATAAGATGGTTTATATCATTCATTTCAATAGCTACAGAAAGTGTCCTTAAATTCTTGACACCAGAGCCAAAGACATTGTGTACAGGGGTGAGTCCCCTCACTTTAGGAACTATAGCAAGAAGGGACTATATTTCAGAAGTCTCAAAATCTGTTTTGTAAAAAAACAGAAAAAAAACATACCATGGTGAAAGTTCCCAAGCTAACCTATGAAAAAAATAATTTAGTCCTGGTATAACAACTTATAACTAGACTCATCACTAGGTCAGTCACAGAAGGATGAATGTTTGGGCTACTTGAACTCTCAAAAGTCATTTATTAAGTTAAACGTGGTTTAAATCTGCAACATTGCAAGAAGAACCTACACTTGTGAAATTACAGCTTCTTGAACCATGAATAACAGTAGTTTGAAATGATAGAATTAACTTGGACTTTTCCTTTCCGTCACATTTCATATCAGTCAGATACCAAGTCTTTTGAATTCAATCTCCAAAATATCTCAATATCTAGCCTCTCCTCTCTATTTTTACCACCACCACATAATAAAGACTTGAACTGTTACTGCCTTTTAACTGATATTTTAACTTTTTCTTTCCTCTTCAATCCCAAATCATGCCAAATTAATTTTTGTTATATATAGATATATATTTTCCTCATGCAAAGATCTAATAATGTTATTCCTCCATTCCAAAATATTTAGTCTTTTCCTCTTGCCTATCAAATATAATTTAGACTTTTTTGCCCAGCCCCTATAACATGACTCTGTTTCTAGCATCATACCATACCATTCCCCTCCTATTTGTCTTCAATCAACCAATAACCCATTAGTAATTTGGCCCTCCTTTATGACAGACACTGAGGATACAAAGGCAAAAGTGAAAAGGTTCCTGCTTTCAAGGAGCTTACATTCTGCTGGGGGAGATTTGTACATATACAAGTATATACAAAATATATGCAGAAATAAGATTTCAGATCATCAAGCCCTGACAAACTACATTTCAGGGTATTAAAAACTGACAGATATGATTGCTGAGCCTTTCTCAGTGATCTTTGCGTGGTGTGATTTTTTTTTTAAGCACTCATAGGATTAGTTGATTTCTATTTATTTTGCATTGCTCTAAATAATAAGAAAGTCTTCTATCTAATGGAATGAACTATTACAACTAAGGAAAAGATACTTAAGTGGACTAGACTATACTAATACATTAACATTGCATCAAGTCATACTAGAGAATTCCTGTTGATAGACTGATGCATATCTATAAGATGTGGGAAACCAAAATGGGTAAAAACCCAATATTATGATTAGGAGCTAGAGAGCTATATACAATTATATGTAAGCTTAATTAGGATATATGATTAAAAGTCCAATTTTTGTTTTAGATTTTTTTTTTTTAAAAACTTTATACAAAGAAGGCCTTTGATGTAGGCAAGACCTAGGGTATTTAAGGATTACAGCACACACAAAAAAAGTTTAAGCATTTTGGTACCTGGAAGCCAGGTGTGTTACTTTTCACCCCTCTTTTAGAGTTCCCTTAAAGGGGTATCTAGGCTTTCTGCCATTGGTTTGAGGCCCCACTGATGATATTCCCCTGATTATAGAGGGAATCCAGTTCCATTTAGCCACTTAACAGATTAACTTTTACAAAGGGATATTTACTTCAAAAGTAAAACAATAATAAATGGGGGGAGGGGAGCATAATCCACTCCTTTAGCACCGCATACCCTGAGGTGGGTCAGGTGATTAGGATAACAGTTTAGTTTGGCTCCAAGTCCAGAACCCAATTGGACTTGAGTTACAGGCACCCTGGCTTCTCAGAGCTTCCCTGGTGTACTGGTTGGCTGCATAACCCACCTGGAATCCTGCTTCCAAGGTTGCCATGGCTCGATTCCAGAGTCCAGGGATTCTACCCCCTGTACCTAGAACTGAAAAGGACAAACAAAACAAAACAAAACCCGGCTACATGTCTGTTTAAAGGAGACAGCATTGAAGGGGGAATGAGGGAAAGGAGCTCCTGCACAGAGTGAAAATTACTTTCACCTTTTTTGGACATCAAATGAAAGTGAGTGTCTGAGTTTGGTAGTTTTAAAAGATGCAGTCTGTTCTGGTTATGTGGTCAATAGAAAGAGGCTGTTGCTACTGATATAGTAGGGGAGCACAGGATATTTTCTTCCAGAAGCAGGTCCCTCCATGTTAGGCAATTTGGGCATGTGCAAAGTCTCCATTACAGAGAGATGTAGTCTGCATGGTGGTAATGTTGGGTGAATATAGAATTAGTACAAAATGATTGAAATCAGAGTAGTTATCAGTGGATTCATACCTTCTCAGAGGATAATGTCTATAGGAATATCCTTAGGAACTCTCTTCTTGACCCTGTGCCAATATTTTTCTTTTTGTCTTGTTCTCTAATCAGTGACTTGAAGACATATGTAATTTGCTTATCAAATTGCAGATAAAAAACAAACCAAACCAAAACAAAAGAAAAGTAGTAAGTATAGTTGTGTGATACAGGTTGTGTGATAGAATCCAAAATAATTTCGTCTACAGGATAAAATATAATGGGAATAAATGCATTGGGATGTTTTCTTGGTTACCCCAAAGCTCAGTTCATTTATCAAAAGAGCTTCATAATCAAAACCCAAGTAGCTCCTTTGGTGGTGCTCAGTGTATTCAAAACAGCTATTTCTCTTCTCCATTGTCTTTTCTCTACCAAATCTGCTACTCTTAAACTTTCTTGTTTCATTTCCCAGTTATATAAAACTAAAGTGTAATTCAGAGCCATTCCTAACTTCACTCTTTCTCATCCCCATATCTAATTCATTAAAAAGCCCTTTAGATTCTACTACTCTATTTCTAGTATGTATCTCCTTTCTTTTTTTTCTTTTTTTAGTGAGGCAATTGGGGTTAAGTGACTTGCCCAGGGTCACACAGCTAGTAAGTGTTAAGTGTCTGAGGCTGGCTCCGAACTCAGGCACTCCTGACTCCAGAGCCAGTGCTCCATCCACTGCGCCATCTAGCTGCCCCTCTCCTTTCTATTGATTCAAAAAGCTGCCATACAATTTTAATTTCTTATCACTTTTTACCTAAACTACTGTAATAACCTCTGAAACATCCATTTGAGGAAGCACCCACACCAACCACGCTTACTTTAAATCTGGCCCAGCCCATAACCTGGCTACATTTTTACTTCAGTATTCTGATCATTCCCCTGCCTGTCTCTAACACAGTTGGTTCAAACCCCTATCCCAGTATCTTCTCCTCAATGTTAAATTAAGACAAAGATTACCATCCCAGTTTCATTTAACCAATTAATATTAGAGTTTACAAAGGGATATTTTTTAAAAAGATATAGGAAGAGGGGCAGCTAGGTGGGGCAGTGGATAGAGCCCTGAAGTCAGGAATACCTTAGTTCAAATCTGGCCTCAGATACTTAACACTTACTAGCTGTGTGACCCTGGGCAAGTCACTTAACCCCAATTGCCTCACCAAAAAAAAAGAAAAGAAAAGAAACATATATGTACTAAATAGCATAAAAGCAACATTTTAAAGGAAAAGTTAAATAAGTAATTGGAAGAAATAGATAATAAAATTATATTAGTGGGGAACTTCAACTTATCCCTCACAAAACTAGATAAATTTAACCATAAAATATGTAAGAAAAAGTTAAAGAGATATGAGAGTAGAAATAAGCATACCTTTTTCTCAGCACAAAACTACAACATCAAGCATGGTTAACAGCATTAGCTAATGTCAAGTCTCTTTGAAATTTCAGTAACACACTCCCAGTATCCATTCAGTTAGCAATTTCATTGTGGATCTCAGATGTCCCATATAACTCTCTGGTCATGTTTTATGAGAAGTTCACGGACCTCTCTCCTGGCTCCCCCCCCACCAAATAAATCATTATTTCACTCCAATTGGGTTTGTGTGCAAGAGGGTGCAATTCTTCAAAGAGGAATTCCTAAGAACCCCTATACCAATTTTCCCCATAGCATTTTTGCTGTCTACACAGAAAATCATTTATATAACATTCACCCCATGCTAAGCACTTTACAATTATGTGATCCTCACAACCCTGGGAGGTAAGCTTTATTACAGAAAAGTAAACTGACTAGTAGATCTCTTAATGCCAAATCTTCCTAATTTACCATAATAATCCTAATAGAAGAGCACACATTCAGACCACATCATTTCTTTTAGGGCAGATTTTGGTCTAAATAAAATCAACTGTGGATTTATAATAACTAATGATAACATTTTAATTCTATGGCCTGGTACTCTGCATTTGCAAAAGAAAAAATATATTATCATTTATAAATTCACACAATACCCCTGCAAAAGATGCATAGCACTGACTTCCCCATCATGAAAAAAAATTAATTTCCTCCTTCTTTCTAAGGAGATAGGTTCTCCCATCCTACCCCCAAAACTCATCAAATAACAAGCCAAAGCCAAAATGTGCTGGCTTTTCCTTCTTCCCCACTGCAGTCCCTCCATCTGGAGGCTTTGTAGCCCACAGGCAAAGAATCCAGCTGAATGCTTAAAGGGTGTGGCCCGCTTCAACCAGGTCAGCAGGAACAGACTCTTCAGACTCCACATCCCATAATCTACCTCCATACCAATTTCTAGTCCCCTATGCCTTAAATCATTTCTATGAAGAAAAGGGAAGGAGAAACTGTTAAACTCTACTATTGCCAACTCCCGGACCCTAGTTCTACCTGGGGATCTAAGGTGAAATTGGGTAGAACCAGAGAGCAAGGAAGTTTTCTTTAATCATATATTTCCCCCCCAATGACCAGAAGAAAATTTGAGAATTGAGAGCTAAATACTGTCCACAGGCAAGGTGGGTCAGGAGGTGGTCAATGGAATATATACAACACCAGATTTCATGTACCTCCAGAGATCCATCCCTAAAGGTGGCCAGACTCAACCAAGCAGATGATTGTACAACCTTCACCAGCTGGAAACTGAAGACAGAGTTAAAAAGCAAAAGTTTCTTACTATCCCACACCCCAGCCCCAGCTCTTGCTACCTCAAGGACTGAGAATATGCTGAGTACTTGATGGTGGACCCATTTAAAAGGAAATGAGTCATCCCATGAAAAAGGCTTACTGGCTCAGGAGGAGAGAAGAGTCAAAATCACCCGAAATAAGACATGTCTGCACAGAGCAAGGAGATGGGGAAAGTCTATCCTGGGCTCCAACAAGGCCTGGCATTCAGAAGGGGAGACAGAAGCACATCTCCCAGATGAGGAGAGGAAGAATAGTTTGGAAGGTAAAAAGAAACCCAAGGACACAGTGCAGGGAAGGTCGCAGGTTAGGGCAGGGGTTGGGCAAAGAAACCAGCTGCTCTGGAGATTACTGAGATCAGGTGAAACATCTTCCCATGATGCCCAGGAGGAAACAGAGCTGGGACCACCTGCCCCTGTAAGGCCCATGCCTCCAGAAGGCTGCTTT
Source organism: Dromiciops gliroides (assembly GCF_019393635.1). Classification (NCBI taxonomy): domain Eukaryota; kingdom Metazoa; phylum Chordata; class Mammalia; order Microbiotheria; family Microbiotheriidae; genus Dromiciops; species Dromiciops gliroides. The sequence continues at coordinate 158,685,955 of NC_057862.1, read as the reverse complement.
CTCTGAATCTGCTTTCACTCAGGGGGTTTAAAAATAATTGTATTTGGGGGGCAGCTAGGTGGCGCAATGGATAAAGCACTGGCCCTGGAGTCAAGAGGACCTGAATCCAAATTTGGCCTCAGACACTTGACACTTACTAGCTGTGTGACCCTGGGCAAGTCACTTAAACCATTAACTTTTAAAATAGTTGTATTAGGTTGATTTACTCAGCCTCCAGCTCATCATCTAAAACTCTATCCCAGCGGCCCAGATTTCCAAGTCTGCTCCTGGCATCAAGAGCAGAGACTTTGTGTGGGGGAATGCCACCCCCCCCCACTCCCCATAATCTTTTATTCCTTCTGACTGGTGGGAGGCTGGGACCTTTCCAGTCCATTTCCTGAGTCAGGGGGCCGCAGCTTTCCCACTGAATCCACATAGTAGAACATTTTGTTAGATGCAGCTTTGCAAGTGGGGAACAGGATACATGGGGATACCTAAAGTCAAATCCTACCTCTAATGAACAAGATTCATTATGGGTGTCACTCAGTGGCTTCATGTGGTGCTCAGTTCTACACATCTGGGGACTGCCTTCTCAACAGCTCCCTTTCTCCCCACCGTTGGCACTTGTCCACTTCACAGAAAACCACTATTACCTACATTCTGACAATATTTCTAATACAATGAACTGTTAGGCCCTTTTCTTTTACATGTTATAAATACAAATTTCCTGATAGAGCATCATAATAATAATTTTATCTTTTTTTTTAAATTTTTAATGTATAAGGTATTTTATTTTTTCCATTACATGTAAAGATAGTTCTCAACTTTTGTTTATACAAGCTTTACAATTTCAGATTTTAATAATTTTATCTTTAAAATGAGACCAGAATTGATTCAACTCCTATAGAACCTCAATTGGCAATTTCATCTTAGTATTAATTCACCCAAGAATCATTTATTCCAAGCATTTCATATTTTAACAGATTTTACTTGACTTTAGTTTGTATGAATCCCCAAATTTCTTAACCAGATGGCCCAATCAAATTCACTAACCTTTTTGGATGATTTCCTTTCTTTTGTTGGTTTAAATGAATAACTAATGCTATATTCAGTTTTCTAATTAGTTTGCAAGACAATGCTAGAGCTGCAAATTTCTTTCTGCCCCTCCCCCACTTCCTCAATCTAGCCACAGCATGGGCTTCTAAATTCCAAGCACAAACTTACATTTTTGACAGAAACTTGAACACATAAGACAATTTTCAAAACACACATGAGACAGAGACAGATACTCCCAGCCCTGACAAACATCTTGTGATGGTGCCTAATGTGTTCCAAAGCCCCTCCATGGGAGCAGGCAACCCCCACCACCCAGAGTTAAAAACTCATTCATCCCCAAATATTTTATCCTGTTTCAATAACTTTCTGGTTCTTTCCTGACAATTGCAGACACTTAAAGCACAGAACACATTTTTCCTTTCAGGTTTTCATTTTTTCACTGTCAGCACAAATAGAATTCAACTTCTTTCTACTTGCTTTCCTAAGGAGGGGCTTATCCTTTTAGGGATTTCTTAAGAGGCCACTCTTACTCAGTTCCTTCAATACCATCCTTGATGACTTTTTGAATTTGGGTGCAGGGTTCCCTATAAACCACCCAGCCTATACACTCAAACTGCTTGGTTATAATAGGCCTTTGGGCCTACATACTTGAACTGCTTAACACCACCCCCCAACCCTCACCCCCAAGGGTTTTGCCTCAATCTTGCCCAGCTTTCTTAACCACCCAGGAAGTACTCAAGAGCCCTTTCCTCCCATGGGATCCATGTTCACAGACCTACATGGCTTGATATTCCCCTCTGATCCTATAAATTCTTACCCCTTGAGCTCACTTAATCCTTCTGTATTTGGGACATTTCCACCTGCTGGAGTTCTTCCCCTGTTCATCAGGAGGCAGGATCCTGGCCTCCAAGCTCCAACCGTCCATGCAACCATTGATGTCCTGTCGAAAGAGTGCTGGGACCCAGAGGCTGGATGCTCCTTTCAAATTATAGTATCAAAAAAAAAAATCTTGGCAGGACCTCCAAATTGTAAGAAAAATCACTCCTACAATAATTTCTGGAACTCAGCAATGGTGATGTGTCCAAGGCTCATTGTCATTCTCACAAGAATGGGCCACCCCATGTGCAGCTGGTGGGTGACCAAAAAATGGAGGGTCACAGACCTTCTTTTATTTCCTCATCCCTAAAGTGAAATGGCCCCTCCCTTTTTCAAGGGTTAAAATCTATTCCCAAGAATTTGCTAATCTGTATTTTTCTTTTGGCAGTATTCCCACCCCTCTGCTTGACTTTTCCCATGGGAAGAATCTCTCTATTTTTTTTTTTTTGCAGGGCAATTGGGGTTAAGTGACTTGCCCAGAGTCACACAGCTAGTAAGTGTTAAGTGTCTGAGGCCGAATTTGAACTCAGGTCCTCCTGACTCCAGGGCCGGTGCTCTATCCACTGCGCCACCTAGCTGCCCCGGAATCTCTCTATCTTGATTCACTTATCAGTGAATGCACTTTTGCAGATGGTTCTAAATTAGCTTTTTTTTTTTTTTTTGCTGGGTAATGAGGGTTAAATGACTTGCCCAGTGTCACACAGCTAGTAAGCGTCAAGTGTCTGAGGCCGGATTTGAACTCAGGTCCTCCTGAATCCAGGGCCAGTGCTCTATCCACTGTGCCACCTAGCTGCCCCTGATGTCTCCTCTCAATAGAGATCAATTCAAAAGCTCAGACACTTGATACTTACTAGCTGTGTGACCCTGGGCAAGTCACAACCCCAATTGCCTCACCAGAAAACAAAAAAACCCACAAAAACTAATATATTGAATTTGTTGTATATTTGGAGGGAGAAGCAAGCTGTACATGATAGAGATTCATAGTTTCATGTATTATCCTGGTTTTATATTCTTTTTTTATAGGAAAGTACCATCTTATAGATCTTTGAATAAAAATAAAATTAAAAATCAAATCAACAACGGGGCAGCTAAGTGGTACAGTGAATAGAGCACCGGCCCTGGAGTCAGGAGTACCTGAGTTCAAATCTGGCTTCAGATTCTTGACACTTACTAGCTGTGTGACCCTGGGCAAGTCACTTAACCCCCATTGCCCGGCAAAAAAAAAAAAAAAAAAATCAAATCAACAAGTTATACAAATCTGGGGTCCTCTTGACTCCAGGGCCAGTGCTCTATCCACTGCACCACCTAGCTGCCCCTCAATGTATTAATTTTAAAGAGGTCCTCTTTGGACATTTCAGAAAATATGTCTCATTCTGAAACTTAAATTAATCACTTCATCCTCAGGATGCCAGCTGCTTGTTTTATCATGTATTCTTTGGAGTTGCTGTCAAGTCACTAAATTAATCAGAGTTCTTAAGTCTATCAAAGTAGTTTTACTTTATACTTTTGTTGTCATTGTATAAATTGTCTCAGGGTCCTTCTCATTTCACTCCACATCATTTTATACAAGTCTTCCCAGGTCTCTTTCATAATTTCTTGTGTATGGCACAATAATATTCCATTATGTTCACATAACATATTTTGTTTAATCATTCCCCAATTAATGGAGAGCACCCTACTTTTCACTTCTTTGCCTCTACCAAAAAGAGCTGCCATGTTTTTTGTTTTTGTGAGGCAATTGGGGTTAAGTGACTTGCCCAGGGTCACACATCTAGTAAGTGTTAAGTGTCTGAAGCTGGATTTGAACTCAGGTCCTTCTGAATCCAGGACCAATGCTCTATCCACTGTACCACCTAGCTGCCCCAGCTGCCATGTTTTGTACATATGGATCCTTTTCCTCTTTCCTTACTCTCTTTGGGAGTATATACCTTGTAGTGGTATCACAGAAAGACTGGACCAATTTATAGGCACATTACCAACAATGCCTCTTTTCCCACTGTCCTTCCAATAATTTCCACTTTTCATCATTTAAAAAAAGGTAATGGGTATGAGATGGAACTGAAGGATTGTTTTAATTTGCATTTTTCTAATTATTAGTGATTCAGAACATTTTTTCATTTGGTTGTTGACAACTTAGATATCTTCCTTTGAAAATTCATTGTGTTCTTATCTTTTATTTGGTTATTGGTGTGTCATTGGGGATCATTTATTTATTGTGGAATGGTTCTTGTTCTTACATATGTTAACCTATGCTAATCCATCTTGGATATCATGCCTTTGTCAGAGAAATTTACTGTCAAAAAATATTTTCCAGGTTAACTGTTTCCCTTCTCATTTTGACTGCACTAGATTTGTTTGTTCAAAACCTCTAATCAAATCTATACACTTTGATCTTGTGATCCTCTTTATCCTTTGATCATGAACTTTTCCCTTAATTCACATTTGTGATAATTATTTCCTTGCTTCTCTACTTGCTTATGATATAAGCTCTTCAGTCTATGTCATGTGTGTTTGGAACTTATCTTCATAGATTATATGAGACCTTGATTTTAGTTCCGATTGACTCTTTTCCAGTTTTCCCAGCAATTTTTGTATAAATAGCAAGTTATTGCCCTAGTAATTAGTTACTGGGTTTATCAAACACAATGCTACTATGTTTTATTTGTTTCTGCACATTGTGTAACTAATCTGTTCCCCTGAATGACCTTCCTATTTGTTCATCTGGAGCCAAATAATTTTTTTTTAATTTAATTTTTTTTTTGTGAGGCAATTGGGGTTAAGTGATTTGCCCAAGTTCACACAGCTAGTAAGTGTCAAGAGTCTGAGGGCAGATTTGAACTCAGGTCCTCCTGAATCCAGGGCCGGTGTTTTATCCACTGAATCCAGGGCTGGTGCTTTATCCATGGCGCCACCTAACTGCCCCTGGGCCAAATAGTTTTTAATGATTATTGCTTTGTAGTATAGTTTGAGAGCAGGCAGGCACTGTTGGATTCTCTTTTTCTTTTTATTCACTATTTGACTTGAGAAGAATGACCTTTTGTTCCTCCATTTACATTTTGTCTATAATCATTATTATAAGTCTACAATGTAATTCTTTCACAGTTTATTTGGAATGGCAGTGAATAATTAAATTAATTTAAGTAGTAATATCATTTTGTTTTGTTTTTGTTTTTTTTGTTTTGTGAGGCAATTGGGGCCAAGTGACTTGCCATGGGTCACACAGTTAGTATTAAATGTCTGAGGCTGGATTTGAACTCAGGTCCTCCTGATTCCAGGGCTGGTGCTCTATCCACTGCGCCACCTAGCTGTCCCCGTAATATCATTTTTATTAATCAGGTCTCCTATTTCTGTAACTATGAGTTTGCAGATATATTCACATAGTTTCTATTGTGTAATTTAAAATTCTAAATGTGGGTTCTAATCTGTCCCCCCTGTTTTGGGGGGGAACTGACTAAAATCACTGATAAATGAGTTTAGGTTTTTTAAGGGTTTATTGAAAGATAGTAAAAGAAAGAGAAAGATTGAGAACAGATTTCCTATAACCTGGCAATCCTAACCTTCCTAAACTCCCACTTCTGAAGTCCTCTGCCACCACACTGATCTCTCACACCAAAAAGAGGCAGAACTCTCTTGCCAGCATCTGCTTCCTCCTTCCTGTTCCCCTCCCAGAAATGGGAGGTTCTTCAAGCTGATTAGGTAGTGTCATTCAAATTCATTGGTTCACTGGACCTGAAGGTGGTCTCTATGTAAAGTTCAAAGTTTTTAGCTTCTGAGAACAATTACTTTCTTAAGTACCCTTAAGTACCAGCCAGATGTGTTTACAATCTAGTTAACTGGAAGTAAAGCAGTAATCCAGTCAGCAGTCAGTTGCCTTATCCAATTCAATCAGTTTAAATCAAGTCTCCAGGCAGGCCCCTGAGTATCTGCTAAATTTCATCTATCACATTCCATTATCTTGACACACTATTTGTATCTTGTTAGGTAGAGTCCCAAATATTTTATGCCATTTTAATTTTGGGGGGTAATTCTCCTTTTTCTGCTGAGTTTTATTGATAATCTTGATTTGATCTTTTGCTGAAATTGTTTCAGTTAATTTTTTTTTTTTTTGTGAGGCAATTCGGGTTAAGTGACTTGCCCAGGGTCACACAGCTAGTAAGTGTTAAGTGTTTGAGGCCAGATTTGAACTCGGGTCCTCCTGACTCCAGGACCAGTGCTCAATCTACTGGACCACCTAGCTGCCCCCTCAGTTAATTTTTTAGTTGACTCTCTAGGGTTCCCTTGGTAGACCATTATATCATTTGCTTTTGTTTTTGTTTTTGTTTTTGGTGAGGCAATTGGGGTTAAGTGACTTGCCTAGGGTCACACAGCTAGTAAGTGATAAGTGTTGTAACGGTTGGAATGACGCCACCTGCTGGATACTTACTGTAGAAGAGTTCTGTCCATGAAGCGAAGGTCTTTGAGGGCAAGACCAGGAGTCTTTTCTTTGGCGGGAGGAAGTGACGCGGACTAGTGGGAGGAGGAAGGAAGAGACTGGCGCTGACTCTGGGGCTCTTTCCTCTGGACTCTGGTGGAGAGCGGAGCTAGAAATGTGCTCTCCCTTTAATAGATAGAAATCTAGGCCTTTCTCTCTCTCTTTACCAAATTCTTATTCTCCTTAATAAATGCTTAAAAGTCTAACTCTTGCTAAAGCTTATAATTTATTGGCGACCACTCATTAGATATTTTAGAGAGACTAGCTAGAATTTTAGCCCTTAACAGAGTCTGAGGCCGGATTTGAACTCAGGTCCTCCTGAATCCAGGGCCGGTGCTCTATCCACTGTGCCACCTAGCTGCCCCCCATTATATCATTTGCAAAAAACAATTTTGCGCTTGCCTTACCTATGCTTATTCTTTCCATTAATTTTTCTTGTCTTATCAAAATAGCCAGCATTTCTAGCAGCATATTTAATGATAGTGATGAGAGTAGACATCTTTACTCTTGATTTTTTTGGAAAAGAATGTGGGGACCAATTTTTAATTGGGGAGTGTTAGCTAAGTGGCTCACCACAATATTGGGGCAAGGAAGGCGACGGCAGCCTCCCTCAAAACAGAACCGGATTTATTTTAACAAGAACAAACTTTTAAAAAAACACAAACAGGATTAGTAAGATCAAGGGAAAGGAAATAAAGTGGGGAAAGGGAAATTATACAACCTGAAAAAATACCACCACCTAGGAATCAGCTGAGGATATACAGCCCTGCTCCTGTTGCCTTCCAGCTTCCAGCTAGAATAGCCAATTCTCCTCCCCCTTCCTAGCAAACCCCAGCAGCCCCCACCCAATTAGCTGGCCTCTCTGACAGTCACATGACTGCCCTCACTAGGCTTCCAATCATTATAATTTTGCCAGGCTCATGTAGGTGTCAGTGAGTGGTGATGACATGAGGTGCCAGCGCCGTGGCGATGGGATGGCTACAACCTGTGGGTGGAGCACCATGCTGTTTGCGGAGCCCCAGAGGCCAGTGCACATGCTAAGGGTTTTTTTTTAATTCTAGCCAAAAGATGAGGTCATAAAAACCTCAAAAACAATTAATTCTTTACAAGACTCTATGTAATAAGCTTAGAATTACATATTAAGGAAGGCCCACCTGCTGATGGATCAGCCCACCTCTAATCTTTCCCTATTCCAATCTATCCTCCATGCAGCCATCCAAATGCTCTATTTGGCATTCAAAGCCCTTCATGAGGAAAATGCTATCCACATCCAGTTAAAAAGCTGATGGACTGGGGCAGCTAGGTGGCGCAGTGGATAGAGCACTGGCCCTGGATTCAGGAGGACCTGAGTTCAAACCCAGCCTCAGACACTTGACACTCACTAGCTGTGTGACCCTGGGCAAGTCACTTAAGCCTCATTGCCCTGCAAAAAAAAAAAAAATAATAATGGATATGTAATGGTAGAATATGTATGTAATCTCAAGATCACAGTTCCTTTAAAAAATAAAATATTACTTTAAAATACTTTAAAAAAACTGATGGACTCTGAATGCAGATTAAATCATATTTTTTCACCTTTTTTCATGTTTTTTCTTTTTGATTTGTGTCTTCATTCACGACTGTAACTAATATGGAAATATGTTTTACATAATAGCACATATATAACTTCTATCAAATTGCCTGCCATTTTTGGAAGAAGGGAAAGGAGGGAGAGGAGAGAAAAATTTGGAACTCGAAATTTTGTAAAAATCAATGCTAAAAATGTCTTGAAATGTAATTGGGAAAAAACCAAAATACTCTTTAACAATAAATAGATAAATAAAATGGGGGAGGGAGGAAGCCCTTCATAATCTAGCCCCTTCCTACCTCTCCATCTTCTTATACCTTATTCCCTGCCACTAACTCTTTGATTCAGTAACACTGGCCTCCTGGCTGTCCCAGGAACAAGAAACTCCATTTTAATTGGAGAGATAATCTTTAATTTTAATCTTTCTGCTTCAGGCAATTTCTCTGGCTCTTCCTAGTGCTTGACAAGTTCTTCATCTCTACCTACTGAACTCCCTGGTTTTCTTTAAGGCCCAAGTAAAAGCTCTTCTACTGGAAGCCTTTCCTACTCCTTCTTTATTCTAGTGCCTTCCTTCTCAATTGTCTCATATTTGTCCTGTATGTAGCTTGTTTGTACATATCTGCTTGTTGTCTCTCTCAATTGATAGTGAGCTCCTTGAGGACAGGGAGTATGTTTTTTTCTCTTTTTTATATCCTCAGTACTCAGCACCTTGCTTGACACAGAGTAGATGCTACGTAAATGTTTATTGACTGACTGACTGACAGACAACTGAAAGCACATTTTTTATAGCAAATTTCTCTGATCAAGGTCTACTTTTCAAGATAAGGATCTTATAAGAATAAGAGCCATCCAGCTAATTAATAAATTAATAATTGAAAAGTAATTAGTAAATGGTCAAAGGATATGCCAAAGGATATAGACATGTGGATTGGTCTTGCCTTTCTCTAAATCAATTTAGAACTACATCTAAAAGGCTATTAAATTGCGTATACTCCATGACCCAATAATACCACTACTAAGTCTATACCCTAAAAGAGATCGCAAAAAGAGGAAAAAGGACAAATGTGTATAAAGACATTTATAAGAGCTCTTTTGGTGGAGGCAAAGAACTGGAAATTAAAGTGTCCATCAAATAAGAACTAGTTGAACAATTTAACCTGTATGTGAATTAAAGGGAACTATTGTGATAAGAAACAATAAAGGAGACAGTTTGTGAGAATCCTAAGAAGACTTATGTGAAGTGATGCAGGTGAAATCAGCAGAAAGACTAAAATAATTTACAAAATAATGACAGCATTGTAAAGACAAACATCTTTGAAAGAGTCTATAAATTTTTATTAGGTGTCTCATAAGGCTAAACATTATGTAAACAGATGGGGATACAGCAGAAGCAAAAGATAGTCCCTGCCTTCAAGAAGCTTATAATCTAACAGGGGAGACAGCATGCAAACAAATATATACAAAGCAAATAACACAGTATAACCATGAAATAATTAACAAAGGCAATGAATTAGGATTAAGAGGGGTTAAAAAGGCTTTTTGTAGAAGGTAGAGTTTTAATTGAGACTTAAAGGAAGCCAAGGAGATCAGTAGTCAGAGCAGAAGAGAGAGAGCTTTCTAGGCATAGGGGACAGCCAGAGAAAATGCCCAGAACTGAAAGATGGTGTGTCTTGTTTGGGAAACAGTGAAGAGTCCAGTGTCACTGGATCAGAGTGCAATTTTTTTAAAAATTATTTATTTATTTATTTATATTTGTGAGGCATTTGGGGTTAAGTGACTTGACCGGGGTCACACAGCTGGTGTCAAGTGTCTGAGGCCGGATTTGAACTCAGGTACTCCTGACTCCAGGGCCGGTGCTTTATCCACTGTGCCATTTAGCTGCCCCAGAGTGCATTTTTAAGACTAAGATGTAAAAAGTTTGGAAAAGTAGAAGGGAAGTAGGTTATAAACAATTTTGAATGCTAAACAGAGCATTTTGTATTTGATCCTAGATTTAGTAGAAGCCACTGGAGTTTATTGAGTAGGAGGATGACATGATTGGACCTGCACTTTAGGAAAAATCATGTTAGAAAGTGAATGCAGGATGTCTTGGAGTAGGGAGTAGAGAGAGACTTAAGGCAAGATGACCTACCAGCAGCAATAGTCCAGGTGTGAGATGATGATGGCCTGCACCAGGATGATAATCAGTGAAATTGATGTAGAATGCAAAAAGGGGTTAACAGAAAAACCTAAGACCCAAGCATGAGCCCTAAAAGGGATTCAGACCCCAGTTAATGGATAACTTACAAGTCAGGATGCTAGGTTCCCATACCCACAGTAATCAGTACCCATAATAGGAACATAAAGGGGCAGGTCATATAACAATGAGACACAAGACAAGGTATAGAAATTCTAATGATAAGTGAAGATGTTTTGAAACTAGCAATGAAAATCAGAAAGAGACAAGGGCAGAAAAGGCCAAATTTGTCCCTAGATTCACCTTATAACCTGTAAACCCCAAGAACACACCTCCACAGAAAAAGGTATGCACAACGGGGGTTGACTTAGGACCCCAGGAACTCCAAATTAGGATAGGCACTCCCCTGTACCTCCCTAAGGTGGAGATTATTATAATGAGAGTGATAATCAATTTATCCATACTATAAATATAACTGTCTTTTCTTTCACTATTTGAGAGATACATTTCTACTATTCTGCTTCTCTCCCTGTGGTTGCTCACATTATTGCAATAAAACTTGGGAAACTGAATCACTGAGTCTTGTAAGTCTTTTGGAATGACTCACGATCAATTGGACCCCTAATTCTATCCCACATCAAAACGATTAACCATGATTCCAGATGACATATGCTGAAACATGTTACCTTCTGATAGTAAGATAATCAAATCAGAGTATGGATTAAAACATTATTTAGATATGGCCAATGTCAGAATGATTTTTGCTAAAGTATGCATATACACATGTTTTGTTTTTCTTTTTTTCTCTAGTGGGTAGCGGGAATGAGACCAGGAGAAAAGATATTTTTGATAAAATAGAAAAAAATTAAATTAAAAATGTTAATGATTAAAATGAAAGAAAAAAGAATTATATTTTGTTAAAAGTTTTTTCAGTATCTCTCTCATTTGATTTTTATTATTTTTATGTCTATTGTGATTATAATTTTTCTAATATTAAACCAACTGTATTCAGGGTATAAATTCAATCTAGTCAGATAATAATCTTTTTAATATATTGGCACAGCCCCTTGGATATTTTATTTAAAAATTTCATATTGATAGTTATTACCAATATTAGTCTATAGTTTCCTTTGTTTTTTTTCTTCCTGGTTTAGGTATATAGACCATATCATAGAATGAATTTGGTAAGATATATTGTAGTCATATCTTTGTAAATAGCTGATACAATATTGGAGTTAATTATACCTTGAATAATAGAATTTTCTTGTACTATAAATTAATTTAGCTCTGGGATTTTTTCCTTACAAATTCCTTTATGACTCAATTTCTTTTTCTGAGATTAATTTATTTAAATCCTCTATTTCTTACTCTATTAATCTTCATATTTTATATTTTTGTAAATATCCATTTCACTTAAATTGTTAGTTATGGTAATTTTCCTTTATGTCTTCTTCATTAGTTGTGAATTATCCTTTCTTATTTTTTTTGTTTGTTTTGTTTGTTTTTGTGGGGCAATGGGGGTTAAGTGACTTGCCCAGGGTCACACAGCTAGTAAGGTTCAAGTGTCTGAGGCCGGATTTGAACTCAGGTACTCCTGAATCCAGGGCCGGTGCTTTATCCACTACGCCACCTAGCCGCCCTCTATCCTTTCTTATTTTTGATACTGGCAATTAGGTTTTTTTCTTTCTTTTTAAAAAAAAATTGTGCTAGCTAGTATTGTATCTATTATACTGATTTCTTTTGCCTTTTACTTCCCAATTTCATTTATTAGTGCTGTAAGGGCCTAAAATTCTAGCTATGATGTCTAAAATTTAATGAGTGGTCGACTTAAATTATTTTTTGTTTGTTTTTTTTTGTTTGTTTTTTGTTGAGGCAATGGGGGTTAAGTGACTTGCCCAGGGTCACACAGCTAGTAAGTGTCAAGTGTCTGAGGCCGGATTTGAACTCAGGTACTCCTGAATCCAGGGCTGGTGCTCTATCTATTGCACCACCTAGATATAAATGCTATAAACAGATTATTTTCCTTTTTTAGTTTTGTTCATGTCTTTTGTTTTGATATTCATTTCTATATATCTCCCTCTCCTATCAAACCCTCGCTTTTACCAATGATTTTTTTGTTTTTGTTTTTTGTTTTTTTGAGGGGCAATTGGGGTTAAGTGACTTGCCCAGAGTCACACAGCTAGTAAGTGTTAAGTGTCTGAGACCGGATTTGAACTCAGGTACTCCTGAATCTAGGGCCGGTGCTCTATCCACTGCGCCATCTAGCTGCTCCACCAATGATTTTTTTAAAAATCCTATAACATGAAGCAAAGAAAAGATAGGCAGATCTGAAAACAGTATATAATATTTGTTATATAGGTTTTCCTGAAATGGAAATTTCTTGTTTTATATTTAATCATCTGGGGGCAGTTAGATGGTGCAGTGGATAGAGCACTGGCCCTGGAGTCAGGAGGACCTGAGTTCAAATCCGACCTCAGACACTTAACACTTGCTAGCTGTGTGACCCTGGGCAAGTCACTTAACCCCAATTGCCTCACCAAATATATATATATATGTATATGTGTATGTGTATGTGTATGTGTATGTGTATGTGTATGTGTATGTGTATGTGTATGTGTATGTGTATGTGTATGTGTATATGTATGTATGTATATATGTATGTATATATATTTAATCTTCTGTGTTCTGTTATGTACATGGCAACTTTTTTCTTTTATCATTTTATATCTACGTTTAACATTTTTTAAAAAATCCTATAAGATCTATAGAGCTGATATTTCTTTTTCTTTTTTTTTCTTTTTTTTTTTTAGTGAGGCAATTGGGGTTAAGTGACTTGCCCAGGGTCACACAGCTAGTTAAGTGTTAAGTGTCTGAGGCCGGATTTGAACTCAGGAACTCCTGACTCCAGGGCCGGTGCTCTATCCACTGCGCCACCTAGCTGCCCCTCTTTTTTTTTTTTAAGTGAGGCAATTGGGGTTAAGTGACTTGCCCAGAGTCACACAGCTAGTAAGTATTAAGTGTCTGAGGCCGGATTTGAACTCAGGTACTTCTGACTCCAGGGCTGTTGCTCTATCCACTGTGCCACCTAGCTGCCCCTAAAGCTGATATTTCAATCACATTTAATAGCATATGCTATATTCCATATTCATAGTCTCTTACCTCTCCAATAAAATAGGGAAGTACATTTTCTCATATCTTCTCTAAGACTGAAATTGTTCTTTGCCACAAAGAATAAAAGTAAAGGGCTGAGTGGAACCTATTATGCTTCAGATGAAACCAGAAAAGGAGGGATGGCAATTGTATTTCCTGTACAAGGCAACAATAAAAATCAAAGTTGGTATAGAACATACAGAAGCAAATGAAGCTAGTAGCCTAATATTTAATAAAACCAGAGACCTCAGTCACTGGGGTATGACTCATTATATGACAAAAGCTACTGGGTAACCTGGAAAGCAGTCTGGCAGAAATTATATTTAAGCCAAAATCTTATACTGTATACCAAGATTAGCTTCAAATAGATACATGAAAAATATAAAACATCATATAACAAAGTAGAAGAACAAGAGATTTCCTTTTGGATCTATGGTTAGGGGAAAAGTTCATAAAGAAAGAAATGATAGAGTCACAGAAAATAAAATGAAAAAATTTTGATTACATAATTCAAACCATTTTCACACAGACAAAATCAATGCAACTAATATTAGAAAGGAAACAGTTAACTAAGACCTTATTCTCTGAATAAGGTCTTATTTCAAAAGAATTGGTACAAATTTATAAAAACTAGACGCATTCCTGAAGTAATTCTTGAAGTAATAAATGGTAAAAGGATGTGAATAAGCAGTTCTCAAGCCATCAATAGCCATAGCTAAAAAAAAGAAAATTCTCGAAATCATTAATAGAGATGTAAATTTTTAAAGTCCTATATTCTACCTCACACATCAGATTGATTAGGGGAAAAAAAAGACAAGAGAGTAAAAATGACAAGTGTAGGAGTGTTGGTGTAGCTGTGAATTGGTCCAAGTCATAATACAAAGCAATTTGGAGTTATGCTTCAAAAGTAACTAAACTGTGTATACCTTTTTGACCTAGTGGTACCACTACTAGGCTAACCCAAAGAGATCAAATTAAGAGGACAAGGACCCATTTCTACAAAAATATTAAAGTAGCTCTTTTTGTGGTAGAAAAGAACCTGAAACTAAGGAGTTCCAAATCAGTTGAGGAATGGCTGGACAAGTTATGGTGTATGTATGTAATGGAATACTATTATGTCAAAGGATGTGATGGAAAGGGTTTCAAAGAAACCTGGGTAGAGTTGATTAAGCTCATGCAGAGTTAAATGAGCAGAACCAGGATAATAATTTATACAGTAACAGCATTGTAAAAGCAAAGAACTTTGAGGGACTTTAGAACTTTGATCAACACCATTATTCCAGAAAGACCAATAATGAATAATTCCAGAAGACTAATAATGAACTATGATACTCACCTTCTGATAGAGAGGTGATGGATTGAAATTGCAGAATGATACATATATTTTTTGCTCATGAAAAATGCAGAAATTTGTTTTGTTTGACTTCATATTTCTGTATTATTTTTTTTTTTGCAGGGCAAGGAGGGTTAAGTGACTTGCCCAGGGTCATACAACATATATCTTATAATAGTTTGATTTTACTTCCCCTTCTCCGGTGGGGAGAAGAGGCAGGGAAAGAAAATTTTTTTTTGTCATAACTTGAAAGAAAACAACAAAAAAAGATTTTTCCACTTCATCCTTTGTAGAGATGAGAAATCCACAAGTGGTACAAATTGAGCATATTTTCAGCCTTTTTTGATGTATCTATCAGTTATGTTGATTTTTTCCCTCCTTTTTTGTATTGTAAAATTACTAATTTTATATGAGATGGCTCTCCATGAAGAGGAGAACGATACTGGGGAAAACATGGTGATCATAGATATTAACATCTCATGTTTTAAAAAAGGAAAATAAATGTTGGTTAATTGAAAAATAAAATAAAATTTATGAAAAATAAAAATAACACTAGGGACAGTTAAAAGAGATAAACAGGCAATCTACATTTTAAAAACACCATAGATAAATAGTCTTTTTTTTTGGTTAGGCAGTTGGGGTTAAGTGACTTGCCCAGGATCACAAAGCTACTAAGTGTTAAGTGTCTGAGGTCAAATTTGAACTCAGGTCCTCCTGACTCCAGGGCTGGTGCTCTATCCACTGTGCCACTTAGCTGCCCCATGTAAAACAGTATTACTATTAAATATACATACTTTCAATCGCATAGCATCTAAGAAAATTAAGGAAAAGCCACTTGACCTACAGACAGCTAGATCTCCCCTTCACTAGAACTCTGTGTCAAACTTTTAAATCTCTTTCCTTAAGTCCTCATCTATTTCCTCTTTCTGGCCAGGTGATCTGTAGTTTACTCTACACTATTACTCCTTTTTCTGCCCATGTTGATCGCCACCCAAATTGCTCTCTACCATGCTTCTCCCCTCTGGGCATTCTAGGAAATCCAGGCCTCATGGTTGGAAGGGTTGGGCACTAGGAGAAGAAATGGCCATAGCAGAGGGGGTTGAAGAGTCCAAAATACTCCTTCTGTCTCTTTTGCCTCCCACTCAGATATCGTAGTCATTACTCGAAATACTATGATTTAAAGAACTCTGGGAAAGTCCCCTTATTTAAAGTATCTCCCTGACAATGCATAAAATTGTTACTTTTCAATTTAATAAATACTACTGTGTGTATATCACTGTCCTAATAACTATGGGAGATACAAGGAAGAACATCACATGGTGCTTTCCCTCATGGACCATAACATTTAATGGCTGTAAGGTGGCACTGGTGAGCAGGTGTCAGTGCTTGACATAGGCATCAGCAATCCCTGACACAGAAAAATAAGATACAATAATTATCATATAACATAATGTGAAAGTACAATTAAAGACTCATAAAGTATTATGTTTGTTCACAAAAGAAAGAGATACTTTTAATTGGTGAATGAAATGGTTATTCATAGAGAAATTAGAATGTGAATGGGGATGTTAATCAATTGGAAGTGCCAGGAAAGGTTACTGGAGGAGGAATAAGGCCATGAGTAAAGCATGAAAACAGGAAATTAAAAGGGAAGTAGTCTAGTTTGGCTGAAATGGGAGATAAATGGGAGATAAAACTGAAAAGATATATTTTTAATAAAATCAAGAGCTCATATTTATTTTTGTAGCATGTGAGGAAAACACCTCCTGCTCAATAATTCTCTGGAACTCAGCAGTGGTGATGTGTCAAAGGCTCATTTATTGTCATTTTCTTGAGAATGGGCAACCTAGTGTACAGCTTGTGGGTACCAAGAATGGGGGGTCACAGGCCCTGTTTTAAACCCTAGTCCCTAGCTCAGGGTTTCTTGAACCATGTGATCTTGTTGCTGGAGGGGAAGGAGGGGGACTGAGACCTTTTTCCTGAGAGGTCCATAGAGGAGTGTAATTTGAATGGTAACTATTGTATTCTTACTGAGAGGAGACCATTCCCCATTTCCTCACATAACATTTTCAGGTTTACAAAGTATTTCTCTTAGAACAAATCTGTCAGGCAGGTATAGTCACTGCCTTTTACAGACAGCAAAACTAAGGTTTCAAGAATTATAGTTACTTGGTTAGGGTAATTCAATTAATAAATGGCAGGGCTTGGGCCCAAACCCAGGTCTTCTGCATTCATGACAAATTCTTTTTCCTTAATACCTTACTGATTTTCAGGATCATATTGTGAAAAGCTTTGAAAGTCAGGTAAAGAGGTTAGGAATAGTGAGTCATCTAAGGGTTGTTTTTGGTAAGCAGTTGATGCAATCAGGTCTATACTTTGGGAAAATTAAACTGTTAGGTGGTGGGTTGAATGTCACATTGAAATTTTACTAATTCAACATTCATTTGAGTTAACAAGATTGTCTTATAAAATCTAAATACCTTGCAGTAACCAAACTTGAAAAAATTTAAATGTTTAATAATTTTTTTTGAAATGGCTGAATAAACTGATATATATATATCAATGGAAATATTGCCGTTAAGAGTAATAAAGGGGGCAGCTAGGTGGCGCAGTGGATAGAGCACCAGCCCTGGATTCAGGAGGACCTGAGTTCAAATTCGGCCTTAGACACTTAACACTTACTAGCTGTGTGACCCTGGGCAAGTCACTTAACCCCAATTGCCTGACAAAAACAAAAACAAAAACAAAAACCAAGTAATAGATATGGGCGGCAGCTAGGTGGTGCAGTGGATAAAGAACTGGCCCTGGATTCAGAAGGACCCGAGTTCAAATCCGGTCTCAGACAGTTGACACTTACTAGCTGTGTGATCCTCGGAAAGTCACTTAACCCTCATTGCCCCACAAAAAAAAAAAGAGTAATAGGGATGAAAAATATGCAAAGAACTATAGGACATAATGCAACATGGATGAAAGACAGAACAACAAAAAAAGAAAGCTAGAACATTATAGACATTGACTATTCTATTCATTTAATTCAACATGCATTTATTTTTTTTGTTTTGTTTTGTTTTTTTGCCAAGCAATGAGGGTTAAGTGACTTGCCCAGTGTCACACAGTTAGTAAGTGTCAAGTGTCTGAGGCCAGATTTGAACTCAGGTACTCCTGACTCCAGGGCCGGTGCTTTGTCCACTGCGCCACCTAGCTGCCCCCAACATGCATTTATTAAGTGCCTCCTTTATAATTTAAAAAAAGTATATTATTATAGATATAACTGTATAATTAAAATTCATCAATCTAGTGAAAGTTATTTTTATGTTTAAATATAATTTTATTATAAATTACTTTGAATCATTAAACCTATTTCTCTATTAGTCATGTTGGGAAAGAAGAATCAAAACAAAAATGAAAAACATCAAAAAAGAAAACAAAACCAAAAAAAAGTATTAGCCTTCACTTTCTTAAAGATTGAGCTCAAGCGTGATTTCTTTCTTTTTTTTTACAGTATAAATTTTTTTGAATAAAATTATTTTATTATATTCCAGTTACATGTAGAGATAGTTTTCAACATTTGTTTTTTTTCTTTGCTGAGGCAATTGGAGTTAAGTGACATGCCCAGGGTCACACAACTAGTAAGTGTTAAGTGTCTAAGGTCGGATTTGAACTCAGGTACTCCTGACTCCAGGGCCAGTGCTCTACCCACTGCGCCACCCAGCTGTCCCATCAACATTTGTTTTTACAAGATTTCCCATTTAAAATTTTTCTCTCTCCCTTCCACCCCCCCAGACAGCAGGTAATCTGATATAGGTGTATATAAATACATACGTACACACACATATATATACATATATATAATGACATTAAACATATTTCTGCATTAGTCATAAGAGAAGAATCAGAGCAGAAAGGAAAAACCTCAAAAAAGAAAAACAACAGCACCAAAAACAAAAGAAATAGTATGATTCAATCAGTATCCATATTCTACAGTTCTTTTTTTTTCTTCTGGATTTGGAGAACCTTTTCCATCATGAGTCCTTTGGAACTTTCTTGTACCATTGTATTGGTGAGAAGAATCTATAGTCTATCACAGTTGATCAACACATAATGTTGATGATACTGTGTACCAATGTTCTTCTGATTCTGCTCATATCACTCATCATCAGTTCCTGCAAGTCCTTCCATCAACCATGATTTCTTTAAAGTGGTCTTTCCTGATTCTCCTTGTTACTACTGATTTTCCTAACGCATGCCACTGTATATCTATTTTGTATGTGTAATAGAGATAGATGAGAAAAATACCTGAACAATCTGTTGAGTCTTCTAATCAGTTTGGTAAGATTACAGGGTTTAGACTTTTATGGTCAGGGGGCACTTCCCATTGAATTAGACACATGTGGAAGACATAAGCAGTGGTGTTCTCTTGATCATCTTATTTTTGAGGAATTAAGAAAGTTCCATTTTTTTCTGACAGATTTGATATTTCTCTTTCAGATGTCATGTGATTCATTCTTTCAGCATAGATATAATTATGTCACAAATCATTTCTTTGAACAGTTGGTCTAATCAGACTACTATTCTTAGTTTTTATTCTTTTTGTTTGTGGGGGTTTTTTTGGGGGGTGCAGGGCAATGAGGGTTAAGTGACTTGCCCAGGGTCACACAGCTAGTAAGTGTCAAGTATCTGAGGTCAGATTTGAACTCAGGTCCTCCTGGATACAGGGCTGGTGTTTTATCCACTGCACCACTTAGCTGCCCCCAGTTTTTATTCTTTTTTTTTTTTTAAGTTTTATTTATTTTTTGTGAGGCAATTGGAGTTAAGTGACTAGCTCAGGGTCTTCACTAAGATTTCTTTAAATTGTTTCTACACTGCTTCTCTCTACTTTATGAGACAATACCATTCTTTTTTTTTTTTTTTTTAGTAAGGCAATTGGGGTTAAGTGACTTGCCCAGGATCATACAGCTAGTAAGTGTTAAGTGTCTGAAGCCAGATTTGAACTCAGGTACTCCTGAATCCAGGGCCAGTGCTTTATCCACTGTGCCATCTGGCTGCCCCAATACCATTCTTAATTATCTATCATCATGCTCTGTAAAATTTTACAAATAAGTTTATATTCTAAATAATCTTTCCTATTAAGGGGTGTTATTTCCTTCTGTTTAGCAAATCAAGTATTTGCTAAGGCATTTAGACAAGAAAAAGAAATTGAAGGAATATGAATAAGCAATAAGGAAACAAAACTATTAATTTTTGCAGATGATATATTAGAGAATCTTAGAGAGTCACGTAAAAAAATAGTTGAAACAATTAACAACTTCAACAAAGGTGCAGAATGTAGAATAAATCCATGCAAACTGTTAATATTTTTATGTTACTAACAAAACCCGGAAGGAAGAGATAGAAAGAGAAATTCCATTTAAAATAACTACATACAGTATAAAATAATTGGAAGTCTACCTGCCAACACACACACATACACACATACACAGGACCTATATGAACACAATTATAAAAACTCTTCTTGTTTGTCCTTCATTCTGGAAGAGGACCATGTCATCAGGAGTTGATGTCATGACTTGTACTGAGGTAAAGAGGGAGGGCTGTGCAAGGTCACCAACCTCACTCTCTCCTCAAGAGCCATCTGGGTCTGGTGGCAAGATATATATCAGGATGACTGGAGATGGCCCCAGATGTTTAAGGTAATTGGGGTTAAGTGACTTGCCCAGGATCACACACCTGGTAAATGTCTGAGGTGAGATTTGAACTCACGTCCTCCTGACTTTGGGGCCAGTGCTCTAGTCACTGTGCCGCCTAGCTGCCCCACATAAACACTCTTCATGCAAATAAAGGCAAATTATAATTGGAGAAATAATAATTGTTCATGGGTAGGTTGAATCAATATCATAAAAATTGCAATGTTACTCAAGTTAATTTACTTATTCATTAACAAACTACCAAGGAATGACTTTACAGAGCTAGAAAGAACAAAATTCATCTTTAGGGACCAAAGATCAAAAATATCACAGAAGTCAATGGGAAAAAGTGTTAAAGAAGGGGACCTGGAAGTACCAGATCTTAAACTATATTACAAAGTAGTAATCAAGACAATTTTGTACTGGATAAGAAATAGAGTGGTTGATCAATGGAATAAATTAGGTACATAGTATACAGAAGCAAATAAGCACAATAGTCTTGTGTTTAATAAACCTAAAGATCCTAACTATTGAAGCAAGAACTACTTGAGAAAAAATACTGTGAAAATTAGAAAGTAGTCTGGTAGAAAGTAGGCATGGACCAATATCTCACATTGTATATACCAAGATAAATTTGAAATAGGTACATGATTTAGACATAAAGTATAATATCATAAGTAAATTAGTGTAGCATAGAAGAAATTACCTATCAGATATATAGATAGATAGAAGAATAATTCATGGCCAAACAAGAGATAGAAAGGTTCATGGGAGGTAAAGTGGATAATTTTGATTACATAAAATTTAAAAGGTTTTACACAAAAAAAGCCCGATGCAGCCAAAATTAGAAAAAAAAAGCAGAAAGTGGAGAAAATTTTACAGCAAGGTTCTCTGATAAACATCTCGTTTCTCAAATATATAGGGAGCTGAACCAATTTAAAAGAATAAGAGCCTTTCCCCATTTGATAAATGATCAAGGGATATAAACAATTAATTTTCAGAGAAAGAAATCCAAGTTTTCAATGGTTATATGAAAAAAAATGCTCTAAATCAATAATTATTAGAGAAATAATTAGAGAAACAACTCCGAGGTACCAATTCATATTCATCAGATTGGCTAAGATGACAGAAAAGGAAAATGAGTAATGATGGAGATTTGGTGTACTAGTGTACTGTTGGTAGAGTTATAAACCAGTCCAACCATTCTGGAGAACAATTTGGAACTATACACAAAAAGATATAAAACACACATACCCTGGGGCAGCTAGATGGCACAGTGGATAGAGTACCGGCCCTAGAGTCAGGAGGACCTGAGTTCAAATGTGGACTCACACACTTAACACTTACTAGCTGTGTGACCCTGGGCAAGTCCCTTAACCCCAATTGCTTCACCAAAAAAACAAACAAAACCACACATACCCTTTGTCCCAGCAATACCAGTACCTAATCTATATCCTCAAGAGATCATAGAAAAAGGATCTATGTATCCATATGTATAAAAATATTTATACCACCTCCAAATAGAGAAGGTACAGCTTGAACATGGCTAACATGGAAATGTTTTCCATGACTTCATATATGTAAGTGTATTTTTTTTTCCATTTCAATGGACAGAGAAAAAGGTAGATAGAAGAAAAGAATTTGGAACTGAAAACAAAAATTAAATTTATTTATTATAAGTGACTTGCCCAGGGTCACACAGCTTGTAAGTGTTAAGTGTCTGAGGCTGGATTTAAACTCAGGTACTCCTGACTCCAGGGCCCTTGCTCTATCCACTGTGCCACCCAGCTGCCCCCATCATTTAGGTTTTTTTTTATTTGTTTTTTTTGCAGGGCGGTGGGGATTAAGTGACTTGCCCAGGGTCACACAGCTAGTAAGTGTCAAGTGTCTGAAGCCAGATTTGAACTCAGGTACTCCTGAATCCAGGGCCGGTGCTTTATCCACTGCGCCACCTAGCGGCCCCTACTGCACCACCTAGCCGCCCCTACTGCGCCACCTAGCCGCCCCTGATCATTTAGTTTTAATAGGATGGAGTTGGATAAATCATTCAATGCTAATCCTGGGAATTAAGTAAATCAATCATCCCCACTCTTATAAATAATATTTCATATCATTCGCTAAAAAAACAAAACAAAAAACACAAACATTCCAAATAATTGCTTCCTCTCTGAATCTAACTGGACTGATTTTGGTTGTATAACATTTTTCAATCTTATGTAATTAAAAATTTCCATTTTATCTTTTGTCATTATCTTTTCCCCTATCCTTCCATTTCTTAATAGTACCATCTTTTATATTTAGGTCATATATACCTTTATAGTTTATTGTTGTATACTGGGTTAAACCTGATTTCTGCCATGCTGTTTTCCAGTTTTCCCAGCAGTTTATTTTTTCAAAGTGAATATTTATAGCAACTTTGGAATTTCTTTGCTTATGACTATTTCTTTACCTATACTAGCTTCTTCCTTAAACCTGGTTTCTTCTCCATTAGCCTCCTATTCCTCCCATTTCTATCTTCTAAGAACGTCAAAATAGAACAAAACTACCCCTAGTTCCTTTGTCTTATTTACCTTTCTCTATTATCCTTGAAAATATTAGACATCTGTGAAGCCCTTTTTTGCTTATACTCTTATTTGTATGTAAACAATTCATCCCAATATAGTCCCTCCCAGCTGTAATTTCTGTCTTTCTTTTGACTCCTATGTTTCCATTTTATAATGTCTACTCAGTTCTATTCTTTTCATTAGGAATTCTTGGAAATTCCTCATTTCATTATGCACTTAAAGATATGTAAACACATATGTACATATGTATGTGTACATTCATGTATCTTTGAGATGGTTGTGTAAAGATGATATTGAAACTCTCGAGAGTTGGCAATGTTATTTAGAGAGTGGAGTTGGACAAGAGTCCTAGGACTGAACTGTGAGGAATACCCACAGTTGGGGAACATGATACAGGTGATGAATCAGCAAAGTAGATTGAATGATCAGGTAGTTTGGATATCTCAGAAGGGGTGTTATACTATTAATAGTATGTGCTTCCCCACAGCCCTGGGGTTTTCTCCTTGCTTGAAGCTTTGTCTTCCCAAGCTGTTTTAAACATTCCTAATGAGCTGAGGCTATGCATGGAAGAACTGAAAGGCTCCTTCAATGCTTAGCTGCTTATCCTGAATCATGAAACCAGAAACCAAAGCTCTGTAAGGGAAAGGGATCCTTCCATACAGTTAGGGAGAACGAATTCCTAAAACAGTGCTAGCCTAGGAGTGAAGAGAATTATATTAAAATCTTCCTTCCTTTCTCTTCTTCTCTCCTCTCCTCCCTTTTCTGAGAGTAACTGGATTTCGGTTTTCTTCTTTGTAAATGGTTCCTTTCTCTAATAGTATATGACTTATCAAGGTTTCAGCTCCATTTAACTATCTTATCTCCACCGAATTTTCTTTTTCAAAGCATTTATTCAAATGGCATAGAAAGAATAGTAAATACAAAGCATTTTCCCCCAAAGCCAGAGACATCTTTTCCCACATATATACCCAGACTCCAGGGTTATGTGTGTGTGTGTGGGGGGGGATGGAGAAAGTGAGCATTAATTAAAATACAATGATAGTGAGGGACATATTTAAGGAGCACTCTTGGGCCAAGGATATTTGTATCTCTGAAAAGACAGGGCCTCTTGTTCACTGTTCAGTTGGACTGGCTCTTCATTCATTCCACTGGACCAATGGTTTATCCTGGTTTGCTCCTCAATACAGGACAGTATCTTTTTTGGACAAGCCAATCTGCTTTTTTTGTTTCTTTATTTTTTAATATTTTTAATTTTATTGATGTGTATTGTTTTTACATTACAAACATTTACAGATTACTCCTGCTTTGTGGGAGATCTTTCCATAATAGAGTAAAATATTTAAGAAACCTGTGACCTAAATTGAAAGTTCATACAATATTTTCACACTTGTAGTACCTCCCACTTCTGTATTTAAAAAAAAAAACCCACAGTTAACAGCAATCTATTTTCTCTCCCTTCCATCCCTATCACATTGGAATAAAAAAGGGGCACATTTCTTGTAACATATATGCATAGTCAAAACAAAATTTTTAAATGGCTATGCCCATATATCTATTTAATATATCTTTATTTAGGGCGGCTAGGTGGCGCAGTGGATAAAGCACCGGCCCTGGATTCAGGAGTACCTGAGTTCAAATCTGGCCTCAGACACTTGACACTTACTAGCTGTGTGACCCTGGGCAAGTCACTTAACCCCCATTGCCCGCAAAAAAAAAAAACAACCAAAAAAACTTTATTTATAACCGTGTCTCATTCTGTGCCCTAAGTCTATCTATAAATCCACCCATCTGTAATGGATAACGTATTTCATATGGACATCAATCCTCTGAAATCATGATATGGATCATAATTCTTACATCCTTTAAAATGTTTGCATTTATAGTATTGTATAAATTATTCTCATTTTTCTACTAATTTCATTCTTAGTTTATAAAAGTCCTCAGAATTGTTAGTTTTTATAACATTGATGTTACAGTATAAATTGTTCTTTAGTTTCAGTGAAAATTGAATGGGTCTTCCTTCTTGACTTTAGACAAATCACTTCTCTTTCTGATGCCTTAGTTTCTTGTTTTGTAAAATCCAGGAGGTAGCCTAGAAGACTAATAAATTATCTTCTATCTCTAACATTATGGTTTGAGGGTTTTTTTGGTGGGGGTGGGGGTGGGGGTGGGGGTGGGGGAGGGGAGACTGGAAGGGTTTTAAACCCTGTTTCAGTATCATTTTCCCCAAACTACACTGTTTACTGTAAGGTTTACCACTTCTAAGTAAGGAGGCTTCTACATTGTTCAATGTGAAGAAACAATTGAACGTAGTATTTAGAAATCAATCAATAATCGATCTAATGGGTCAGGCCTTTATTATGAATTTTTTACGTGCTAGGTGTGCTATCATTGTGTTAAGTTATAAGGACACAAATGTCCTTATACTCTCATTTGAGAGGAAGCCTGCAAAAAAATTGTACATACAAGATAAAAGCAGTGTAAACTGAAGGGAATTACAGAAGAAAAGCATTAGCAATGGGCTATGAAGATTCTTTGTAGGTGCCCAGCACTGTGCTAGGCAATGAAGACACAAAGAGAAAACAAACAAACAGACAAAAAAACAAGTCCTTGCCCTAAAGGAGTTTACAGCTTATGGAGAGACATGTACATACATACACACCGATATGTACTGAATAAGTAAAAATTGGTCAGGGAAGGCATTAGCAGCCGGAAGTATCTGGAAAGGCCTGATGTACTCAGTCCTATTAAAGCTCAACTCTGAAAGAAACTAGGGTTTCTCAGGGGAAGGGAGGAAAGACTTCAAATATACATATACTCACATTACACACACACACACACACACACACACACACACACACACACACACACACACACACACGAAATACAGTTTATCTGCACTAAGCCATAAACATTAATAAGGTAAATGAACAGCTTATATTGCCTGAGTTGTCGTCATGGGGTGGGGGAGGTATACTTCTGATATGAAAAGTCCGTAAAAGGCTAGGGCTAATCTATTTTAGAAAGACTGACACTACCATGGTGGGGCAGGCTGTGCAAAGGCCCCTTTATAGAGGATAAAATGTCCTGTTGGAGTTGCAGCAGGGCAGCCATTTTGGCAAACTGCTGGAGTGGACTGTATTATCAAAAATAGTTTAAATAGGAAGCCACCAAATTGTTCAGTTCTTTGGAGAGTGTAGATGATCAGGCTCAGCAGTACCCTCAGTTTGGAATCTGTCTTCTTGCATTGAGTTCCCCTCCCAGCTGTGAGCCTTTTCTGTTTTGTGGTGCTTGACTCAGTTTCAAAAATTACTAGTTGCCTCTGCACCATTGGCAAATGCACCTCAATAGCACTCGTGTAAATTAGCTTGTATCATCAAATACATTTTTATTATTAATTTATGCAACGAAAATTTTAATAGTAATGTTTTAGTATAAGACATGTGTCCTGCTTTTATTAATCTGGCATTATTATGGAACATTTTCTCTAGGTGTTTTCTTTTTGTTCGAAAATTAACGAGATGAAGAAATCATTAGTATTACCGTTGAAAATGATCTCTATGAGCTTTGGAACAGATACTGTGCAGAGAGATTGGGGGTGGGGGGGTGGAAGGACGGAAGGGTATAATGAGTAGGAGCTCGCGCAAGCGCAGAAGGAAACGCATAGCTGCGGAGAGGGGTGGGAAGAGGGACAGCCTTTTGCGTCCTCGCTTTCCGGATTGTCGAAAAGTTGCCTAAGTGTCGCGCTGGCTGTGGTGGGGGGAGGGATTGGCTGAGGCGGCGGCGGCGGTGCGGTGTACGGACTGCGCAGTCCAAGGCAGAAACGATCGCAGGCGGCTGTGGGACCGAGCTCGGGGCTCCGCGCCGGGGCAGGCTGGGCTTGCTAGGCTGGTCCTGTACAGCGCCTCTTCCCGGCTCATCTGGGGGAAGTGCCAGTGACAGACACTGCTCGGGACCGTCGGGGCCTGTGCGGCCAAGGAGAGCAGCGCGGATTCTTAGCTGCCAACGCCCCCTTTCCATCCCCTGTCCTCCCTCATGGGCCGGTGATTCCCCGGACCCGGGGGAAGGGGGTGGCCAGTGCCTAAGGTGAGGGGGGCGGGGGGGGGAGGGCGGAGGGGGAGGAAAGAGAGAGGGAGGGACCGCAGGACGCGCGTGCGCGCGGCGGGGGAGGGGCCGGCAGGGAGGGGAGAAAGAGGAAGGGTTGCGGCCCGGGATGGCTGGGGTCGTCGGCGACTGGCGGGTTATCTGGGGCCGGCAAGGAGCTGGGGTTTGAGTCTTTGCGAAAGATTGTATTTGACTTTGTGGGAAACTAGAGCTGTCTACAGACACACCCACACCCCAGAGTGAGGAGTAGTGGGGGAGGGGATTTAGCTTAGATTTTCGGGTCTCCCCTAAGACTTCGATGTGGACGGAGGATTGTGGCGTGGGAGTACAATTTGACAATGGACTTATGAAGGTAACCGAGTGTGTGTGTGGGGAGGGATTTGGAAGACGTTAAATTAGTCTTGTGCCTGGGTAGGGGTTGCCTTTTTCTGAAATCCAAGGGAATGTAAGCCACACAATGTCAGAAATGTAGACGCATAAAATGTGTATGTGTTGTTGATTATCGTTATGTAGATAAATGTAATGTTTCTGTTATTGTCCTTAGAGATTTTGCCAAAGTCAGTGGCAGTGCTGCTGCAGTGGGAATATCTACCCTCAACTGCAGGATAAGAGGTTTGTGTCAGTCTTTCTAAAATAGGTTATCCTAGCCTTTTACGGACATTTCATATCAGAACTATAGCTCCCCCACCTTAAGACAACAACAACAACGACGACAACCCAGGCAATCTAGGCCGTTCATTTAACTTGTTAGTGTTTATATATAGGTTGGTGAAAATAAATTGCATTGTTCAAATATTTCATGTGTGTTTATATGTGTGGGGTGAGTGAACATATATATTTGAGGTAAGTTGTCATAGCTGCAATATACTCCATTTTATGAGTTGTTATAATGTAGCAAGCTTATATGTCTTTCTGATAACTTTGCCTTTTGAGGGGGACATTTTATGCTTAATTGAGGGCACTTATTTAGCCTATATGATCATTGGAAATCGTTCTCTAAGAGAGGCTTCCATTCTGGTATTTTTAATTTATTGCTTACAGATAGACCATGAACATTGCATTGGATCACTCTAATGCTAGTTTTGTTTTGCCATTACTAGGTTAAACAACCACATTTTTTGCCTGGGTCAAAATAAAGAAGTTTTCTGCAACAAAGGAAATCACAGAATATCGATTTAATTGTAAAGTGAACAGAAACGAAATGATTTTGCATTTCAGAATTTGAAAAATTATAGTCATTGTATTAAAAGGAAAACTTTTAAGATTTATCAAAAAATTTTAGGGATAATTAGAATCAAGAAGATGGTACCAGTGGATACAGTGATTTTCTCCAAATTTCTTGAATAAGATAATTTAGAATTTAGAGAAAAATCTCGACAGATACTCTTTACCTTACCTAAAAAGGAAAGCATTTGGAATATTTCCTAGTGGGGATGCTTAGTTTTTTAATTTTTAATTAACAATAATGTAACATAATTCAATGTTAGTACTTCATCAAGTTTTTGTAGCATTGTGTTTAAATAGAATGTTTATCATTTTACACAAATAGTTTGGGCAGTAAAACAATCCTGAGAGGTAGTTCGTATAGATAATATTAGTTCCAATTTACAGATTAAGAACTAAGGCACAGATATTAAAAAACGTGACCATTGTAGCTAGGCTAATAAGTAGCAAAACCTGGACCTGAACCCATGTCTTCTAACTCTAAATCCAGTTCTCTCTCCAATACATCTTAATTTTTTTGGGGGAAAAAATGCCCATCGTGGGATGATGGATTTGGAGCTGGAAGGAATCTTAGAGCCCATTAAATAACCTCATTTTACAGATGAAGGAACTGGAGCTAAGAAAGATTAAGTGACTTGTCCAGGGATGCAGAACTCTTTAGTAAGAATCTAAGGCAAGAGTGCATCTCAGGTCTTCCTGACTCCAAGTTGATTGCTATCCATTGATCCTACCTAGTTGATTCAGATTATTCCTTAAAATTTTTTGGTAAATTTCAAAGTATTCATCTTAATACCATGACTGCATAATGATCCATCATGCGCAGGCATTGTCAGAGAGCTGAACCAGGAGAACATATTGTCAGCTAATGACCAGGGAAGACTGTACAGGAAGAAGAAGTGGTCAGAGCTCAGGGCGGATGAGGACCAAAAAAAGGCCATTTGATATAAAAGTTGAAGATGATTGGTAATCTTGGAAGGAACAGTTTTACTAGATTGGGAAAGTTTAAAATAAGCCTGATTAAAAGAGGGTTAAGAAGTGAGTAGTGAAGAAGTTAATGCCAGTTACTATAGGAGCTGCGCAGTGAAAGTGAAGAGAAATGTAAAGCCATAGCTTGTAGAAATGACAGGGCCAAGGAAAGGATTTTTTTTTAAGCATGTGAGGAATTCTAAGCATGTTTGTAGACAGTCTCCTTTGGTATATAGGGAGAGATGAAAGATGAAAAAGGAATGATTGATGTGGGATGAGGGGCACAAATAGAATAGTATCAGAGATTAAGCCAAATACAGTGAGGACAATTGAACATGCTATGGGACTTTGGAAATGTGGGTTAGGGGAATGAAGGTTCCTGTGACACCCTCAGTTTTGTCAGTGGAGTGGGAAGCAACATCACCTAATCTAAGAGATAGGTATTTGGGGACTGGAAGAGGAAGTTTGGAACAGCTTGTGTGGTACAAGAGAGACTTTCTGGGAAGAATAAAAATATTGCTATGTACCAGTGAGGGTCTAGTTGAATTATATAACTTGATTTTGTGGTGCACACATTTAATATGACTATGTTACTTCCTTTAGTTTTCTGGAGTTATAGTAGAAAAGATTGATGGCAAGATTGACCCAACTTTAGTGACTGGCAAGGGATTCAAGGATAGAGGACAGTGTATAGGTGAACTGGCTAACCATGCTGTCAAGTGTGAGTGGAAGAAAGTTTAGGCCAGAGCCTGAATATTGGACAAAGGAAAAACGAAGGGTTGGAGAATATCATGAGGGCAAATAGGTTTAGGAGATGTGAGAGAGAGAAAAAGATTGAAGAACAATAGGTTGGATAGTAGGTTATGATAAGAGAGTGGAATTTCAGAGTTCAAAATCATGGAGATTGTATAATTTCAGGAGATGGTGAAGTTTAGGGCGGGTCTACCTGGAAAAGTGGTTGAGGTAGAGAACAAGGTCATGGGAATTGAAGGGGTTGATGAGTTGGAAGACCAACATGTTCAGTGGAATAATGACTTTCCCCTGTACCTCTGGAGGTGAGAGGATAGATGGTAGGGTGAAGGAGACTGAGCAAGGTACTTAATGAAGTATTGAGAGTCACCAGGAGGTGGGCAAGCTAACAGCAAGAATGTTAGTTTTATGTTGGAAGCCATTTATGAAAAATTCTTATACTAAATTAAAGAACTCACAATGAGACAGACCAGCTTTTATAGACTTACTCATATACTAATCAGTGATTAAGTGAGTCAAAACTGAGAGCTGGACTAAAGGAAGGGTCATTTGGTTTTCTAGTTAAGAGTACTATATTGGGATTTGGGATACATGAAAGATTAAACTTGAGTATTAAATGTAAATTGCTGATCAATTTTCATAATATAATTTTCATACTTAGTAGCAGTGAATATTTTGAGGATAAAAGTTAAAACTAAAGGTGAGTTGTTCACATTCTGTGTTATTTCACTTACATATTCCAAAGATGTATTTCACTTCAACAGAAATTCATTACATAAATAGAATAATATTTAATGTAATAATAAAAAGGAAATACATGATTGAAAAAGAAGATGGACAGGCATTGTGATGACACTAGGCAGTGGAAAGCTTAAGAGGTTCCTTTCCCTGTAACAGCTTTATTGGAAGGCACAGATAAGAATCACACAAGAGGGTGCCTCCTCTTTTGCAGGAATGGACTGTGATCTGCATCTATTCAGGGAATATATAGATAGATGAGATCACAGATCCATTTGAGCATAACATAAAGTGTGAGATGAACAATTGACTAATTTCTGTTTTCATCATTGTGGATCTTTTTTGTTCCAGTGCAAGTTTCATTCTCTCCAGGTTTCATGAGTTGCTGTTGCTGAAAATTTTATCACTTGCTCCCCAATGTTCTGTGATAATTTTAACCCAGCTTAGTTAGGCTTCTTTTCAACTTCTGAGAGGATTTGCTGAGATGGTATTGGAAGAATTTCTGTGTAGAGCTCCACAGCCTTCAAAATCCCATGGTCTCCTTCACATCATTCTCAGATAACAGTAGTAGACAATATAAGAAAAAGAAGAAATTTCTTTTGGTAGTCATTTGGTAGAGTTTTTTTCCCTTCAACTCAAATTAAGAAGCTTGAAATGATTTATTCATAAGACCATGAAAGTTGAAGTTGGATTTAAGATCATCCTTCTGTCAGAGGTTTCCTTCCTTATGCTTTACTAAAAGCATAATTGTGTTCTTTGTCCTCCTCCACCCCTTTCTGTGGGTCAGAGCTTCTTAACAGAAAATCACATCTCAGTACTATATGATATGAAGATTAATATGTACAACAATTTCGCACTTTCATTCTTTGTGGGTCTATACTGTGTAATAGAACCCTTGCCTGGAGGACAGTAGTATTTGGTTTCTTGTCTTGTCTCTACCTCTAATTAACCAACGGACTATGAACTTCAATGAATTTATCTATAAGGTAAAACTGTTAGATTTCATGTTGTCTGTCCTTGTAGGTTTTAAATTCTCTTTTTTTTTTTATGGGGCAATGAGGATTGAGTGACTTGCTATAAGGGTTTTTTTTAAAAAGATCCCCCAGGTTCGTTAATCCCCGTAAGGGTCACCAATTTGTAAGGGCCAAATTTAATATGGGAAGAGTTAATTGGGGGGCTAGCTGCAATATTGGGACTCAGAAAACAACGGGGGACCTCTAGGTCCCGAGCCTCCTCTCTTCCACACTGCCCCCTCCCCAATTGTTTCTCCCTGACTAATAAGAAATGAGATTAAAAAGCCTCTTTTCAAAAAAACCCACAAAACCAAACCAGGGTTTATTGATGGGGAGAAATAAGGACAAAGACAAGCAGGAAATAGACCGGTAAACTCGCCCACCAGACTCAGCTGCTTTGTGTTTAACTCTATGCCCCTGCATCTGCCTTTAACTTTCTCGCCTGCTACAGTGAACTCTTCCCTCTCTCTCTCCCTCTCCCTCCCTCCCCCTTCTTCTTCTCATTTTCCTCCCTCCCACTTCTCTACCCCCCACCCCAGAATAAAAAACCGTTCACAGGAAACCAGGACCGACCACCCACATACCCCAAGCCAATTCGCTGGCACCCCTAGGGGCGGCACCCAAGGCCAGCTGGGGCACAGGGTTTCTTTGTGTACCCCTGCTGGGCGGAGGGAGCTGGGGTGCGCCCGAGGCTTTCCAATTTTAGCCAAAGATGGGGTCCCCCAAATCACAATTCTTACATTGTCCAGGTTCACACAGCTAGTAAGTGTCAAGTGTTTGAGGCCGGATTTAAACTCAGGTCCTCCTGAATCCAGGGCTAGTGCTTTATCCACTTCGTCACCTAGCTTTCCCCTTTAAATTCTCTTTTTAATTTGTCTCTCCAAGATCACCAGTAACCTCTTTCCTACTAAACCCTATGGCTTTTCCTCAGTTCTCATACTACTTGATTTCTTTGCAGTATCTGACACATTATCAACTTCTGGTTCTTTTTATATCTTTTTTCCTCCTTTGCCTTCTGTTCTCTTGCCTCTCTTTTCAGCTCTCTGACTGGTCTTTCTAATTTTCCTTTTCTGGATCATCATCTCTTGCCCCTTAAGCATGAGGGATTCTCAAGGATCTCTCCTGGGTTCCCTTTCTTTTCATCTTCTTTGATCTCAGCTCTCATGAGTTCAGTTATTTCTACACATATAAACTTCCAGATCTATGTATCTGGTTCTCATCTCTCTAAAAAACTCCAGTCTCAAATGATCAAGTGGCTGCTGTACATCTCTACCTGAATCTGCAACAGATTTTCAAAATCAGTATGTCCAAAATGGGACTCAGCTTCTTTCTAATCCATGTTTTCAGACATATACACACATATATGTATGTATACACATTTATATAAACACACATATATTTTTGGATACCACCATTATTTTAGTCAACCAGATTAAAAATTAAAAATTTCTTTAACTCTTTGCTTTTCCTTGTCAGTTTTCACATCTTGTGATTCTGCCTTTATAGTATCTCTTGCATATATATGTCTCTCTCCCTTTTGTCCCTTCTTCAGGTCTTCAATCACCTCTGGCTCTAACCTTCTACTTGGTCTTTGTCTCTACTCTCTCCTATCCATCCTTCACTCAGATTTCAAACGAATATTTTATTTTATTTAACTTTATTTTATGTTTTGCAGGGCAATGGGGATTAAGTGGCTTGCCCAGGGTCACACAGCTAGTAAGTGTCAAGTGTATGAGGCCAGATTTGAACTCAGGTCCTCTTGAATCTAGGGCCAGTGTTTTATTCACTGCGCCACTTAGCTGCCCCCTCAAATGAATATTTTAAAAATAGTTTTGACTATCTGTCCTGTGTTCAGAAAAAAATTAATATCTATTGCTTACACAATAAAACACAAACTCTCTTGTTCAGAATTTGAAATTCTTTACAATCTGACTCACTTTTCCAACTCTGTTTTATATCACTCCATTCAACTGTATTCTACCCAAGCCAGTGCTACTCACCATTCTGAAATGACATTCCATTTCCCTTTATTGTGCCTTTGTACAGAATGACATTCCACATGCATTAGAATGGAAGCTTCTTGAGGGCAAGCATGATTTTTTTTTTAACTTTAGTCTTGAGTTTAAATCTAAGCTTGTTAGTTGATTGTTGATCTACTCTCTCCTCATTTCTTAGAATCTAACTTTTCAAGGCTCAGTTCTCGTGCCATTTACTATGGAAAATCTTTCTGATCCTTTCCAGTTGTTACTGCTGTATCCCACTTGAAATTAAGATGTGTTTGCTTGTGTCCCTGTTGTATCTTCCCAGTACAATATAAACTCCTTGAGGTCTGAAAGTACTAATTTTTTTTTTGGTTTTGTTTTTTGTTTTGTTTTGGTTTTTTGTTTTTGCAGGGCAGTGAGGGTTAAGCGACTTGCCCAGGGTCACACAGCTAGTTAAGTGTCAAGTGTCTGAGGCTGGATTTGCACTCAGGTACTCCTGAATTTAGGGCCAGTGCTTTATCCACTGCACCACCTAGCTGCCCCCAAGTACTAATTTTTTAATCTTTCTATATTAATTATCTTATCATCAAAATTACTTTCTCTTTATGTTTGTGGGTTTTTTTTTGTGGGGCAATGGGGGTTAAGTGACTTGCCCAGGGTCACACAGCTAGTAAGTGTCAAGTGTCTGAGGCTGGATTTTTAAAGACTTAAAGGAATTTTAAAAAATATTTTTTCAATTTGAATTAATAAGTTTTTTGTTAGTATTTCTTGGGCTCATCTGTAGAAAGAAAAAATAGACTGAAAAAAAATCAATCATTTCATATATTTAATAGGGAGAAAGGCATTTCTGCTATAGGAAAGGCATTTTGATTGTATGAAGTAAATTCTCCCTGACACTGGCTGCCATTTATAATTTCTCAGCTGGTACTCAGAATGAAACTTGATTACTCCTTGTTACAGTCTTTTAACTCATGCTGAATAAGTTCTTTTTGTTTGCATCTTTCATATATTTTGTCCCTCAGTACCAGTCATTTATTGTTCACTTGCAGGTATTTAAGTCTTTTGTCTTGACTTGGTTCAATTTTGTTGAACAGACTTCAGTGTTCAGTATTTGTTGAATTTTGTAGCACAGTGAAAATCATTTTAGTACATGAGTACACAAATATTGCTATGAATTTAGTAGATGCCCAATAAGTATTTCTTGAATGAATGGAATTTGAAATTATTAAAATTTGATGTCTGTGCTGCTTTTGGACCTTTTATATATTTCTTAATATATGTTGGTTAGATACATCAATTCAAAAAATTATTTTTATATGTTGTGTTAAAATAATGGCTCTGCCCCTTTACTACCTGTTTAACTTTGGGCAGTTAACTTTCTGGGACTCGGTTTCCTCATCTCAGTAAGAAGCAAATGACCTTTAAGTAGAGCTTCACAGGTTGTTAATCATTGATATTATGGCTAAGTCCATTTTAATTTAGATTATGTATTTGTATGTCAGAATTGTTCCCATGAGAATTAAAAAAAACTGTTACTATCCAGTGTGTATTCTTATTTTGTGAATCTTTTTATTATCCCTATTTTTCCATATTGTGATAGTGGTTTTTTTGTAATGTTGCCTCCAGATTTTTTCGTATTGGCAATGGTCCTAATCTCAAGGTGTAGGGTAGTCTACATTAGGAAATATATTTTTATAATTAAGAAATTAATGAATGACAACTTTGAACCACAAAATCACAAAGAAATTTAGAAAGGAACGTTTACATCATTTCAACCACCTTATTACCCATTGCAGAAATCCCTATTTAATTATGGTTCTCACTTCTCATTCTAGTCTTGGTTCATATGATTCGCCTTTACTTTCACTCTGGTCCAATAAAACATGCCTGCTTAGTGGGGAACCATATACTACATCTTTTCTTCTGTGCCACAGTTCCCTATATTTAGAATGTACTCCTTTCTCACCTTTTCCTCCTTCAGATTCAGCTTAAGTGCCACCTTTTTTTTTAACATGGACTTTTCTTCATTGTGCCACTTGTGAGCCCTCTGCCTCTAGAAATTACTGTAACTTCGTACATATTTTTTTATTTACTTACTGTGAACATGCTGATTTCTCTAGTAGAATATAAATTCCTTGAAGAAAGAAACTTTTGTTTTTTTGGCTAAAACCTACTCAAGTGCCTAATACATATGGTAGGTACTTAAGACATGTTTGTTGAATTGAAACCCATCTATAGCTTATTTTGGGGTAAGAGATTATTGAGGTAAGGAAACTCCATCTGCTAATGTACATCATCATCTTCTCTACAACTTATAGTCAGAGTTACCTAGTGAACTGAGAAGTTAAGTGATATATTTGCTCACAGTCACAGGGGACCTGAAGCCAGGTTGTCTTTGCTTTGGCTCTCCAGTCACTACAACATTTTGCCTCAACTTGACCACTGTCATTTATTGTCTAACTTTTAAGTTTTTATTGTGCCTTTTTTTTTTTTTTTGGGTGAGGCAGTTGGGGTTAAGTGACTTGCCCAGGGTCACACAGCTAGTAAGTGTTAAGTGTCTGAGGCCATATTTGAACTCAGGTACTCCTGACTCCAGGGCTGGTGCTTTATCTATTGCGCCATCTAGCTACCCCTAACTTTTAAGTTTTTAATAAAGTCTACAATGCAAATTTATTGTTTAAAAATCTGCTTGCTTTTCCTGCATCCATAGAGGGAATTTCCACATAGGGATATGAAATAGCAAGTGCAGACTAAAAAAACCCAAGCCAACACTGAAACAAAATAAAACCTGCTTTATATAACTTCAGCTCTTTACCTCATAGACTATCGTTGCTGCTGTGAGATATTAGGGAGCGACAAAAACTAGCTTAGCTCTTGTACTAAAACTCTGTTAGATTTATGATTTATTCTTGCATCTTGATTATCTTGTATAATTCTTTTTCTTTCTTTTTTTTTTTTTAGTGTGGCAATTGGGGGCAAGTGACTTGCCCAGGGTCACTAAGCTAGTAAGTGTCAAGTGTCTGAGGCTGGATTTGAACTCAGGTACTCCTGACTCCAGGGCTGGTGCTCTATCCAGTACGCCACCTAGCTGCCCCTCTTGTATAATTCTTATTTGCTTACATTTCTTGTCTTCCCATTTTCTCTCCTGCTACCAGATATTAAACTACTATTTTACAGCTTTAGGATCCCAGAGCTTTATATGCAGTAGGCCCTTAATTCTGGCTTAATTTTTCCTTCTTTGCATCTGTTTCAAAGGAATAAGTGATGTTCCCAACAATGCTAACCCATCTCCTGTACCTTTCAGAAGTGTCCCATTTGCAAATGCTTACCTCTTTCATCATCTTTCCCTAATTTTTAATACTTCCTTATTCACTAAATCCTTCCCTATTGCCTGTAAACATGCCTATTTCACCCTTCTTAAAAAACAAAACCCCAAAACCATACACTTGATTCTTTTATCTCTTCTATTGGTCTGTATCTTTTCAATTCTCTTCATAGCCAGACTAGAAAAAAAGAAAAAAAGCTGTCAGACGTCAGACTCCTCAGTTCTTTGTGGGGGAGGGGCAGTGAGGGTTAAGTGACTTGCCCAGGGTCACACAGCTCGTAAGTGTCAAGTGTCTGAGGCTGGATTTGAACTCAGGTCCTCCTGAATCTAAGGCCAGTGCTTTAACCACTGTGCCACCTAGCTGCCCCCTCCTCAGTTCTTTTTAAACTTGCTTCCAACTACCACTGCTTGAATAAAACTCTTTTCTCTAAGGCCACTTTGTTATTGCTAAATCTCCAAAGACCTTTTTTTTTTTTTAAAATATATATATTTTTGAGCCCTTCCTTAGCCTTCTTAACTCATTCCCTTTACCAGTCATCCAGCAGCCACACATCCAAGTTGGGTCATCATCACCTTTCCCTAATTATCTGCCATGCTCTAACATCAGCCTCCCAGTGGGCCCATGTTCCTAGTACAATTGAGACCTACTGTTCCCACTGTCTTCTTTCACATACTCTCTCCCCCTTAGATCCTCTGGCTATGGGAAAAATCAAATCAAACTAACATTCCTGGAAGAAACTTATCAGTCAGTCGCTCTGTGATTCCAGTCAGCATTCCTGTGACTTCTTGGACAAAAACATTATAAAGTATGACGTTTCTTCCTGTTAGAATGTAAGCTCATTTAGGACAGGGAATATCTTGCTTTTTGCATTTGTATTTCCAGCACATAGCACAATACTTGGCACTTAGTAAGCATTTGATAAATGACTTTTCACTCATTCTCTCTTGGACTATTGGAATAGTCTCCCAATAGGTTTTCCTGGCTTCTTTTTCCCCCTCTTTGTCTAATTCTCAGAAAGCTGTGAGATTTTTATTCCCAAAGCATATTATTCTCACCTATGCATTATTTGAAGTAGCCTACTAGCTATTTCTTATAGGATATTCCATCTTCTCCCTCCTTTATCATCATTTTGGGATATACTCCACAGCCTCTAATTCAGTTAGCCTTCCTTTGTTGAAAAGAAAGAGTTAGTAGAACCAAGTGACACAGAGAGACTTTGTCTGAAAGCAAAGCTCCCCATCACTCCAAAGAAAAGAGGTTCATTTTCTTTTTTTTTTTCCTTGGGCCCAGATTAGATATTACAAACCCAAAGCATTTAGTTTTGTTTTAGTGGTTTTTATTACATATATTATATACACAAACACACACACACACACGTATATATATATACACACACACACACACACATATATATATATATATATACATATTATCCTAGTTAAGGTATATATTGTTGCCTTGTTTTGTTTATTTCAGTATGTATGAGTTCATAAAACTCTCCTGTTTCTTTCAGATGCCCTTTTCCCTTATTCATTAGTTTTATGGTACCACTAAAAGTATTTCTATGAATATTTTGGTATGTACAGGATCTGTCTGTCTTTGACATTTTTGGGGCTACGTATCCAGCACTAAGATCTCAGAGACAGAGGTTGAATAATTGAGTGATTTTCTTGCATAATTACAAGGTATTTTCTGAAATGATTGCATGATTTTATAATGCCACCCAAAATGTCTTAACATGCTTGGTTTTCAGAATGGCTGGACCAATTTACAGCTTCACCAACAATGTGTAATATAATTGGCTTCCCACAGCTCCACCAATGCATTGACTATTTCTGTCTTACCATATTGTCAATTGTGAGACGCAACCACAGTTACATTTGCTTTTTACTCATTAGTGGTTTGGAATAGTCTTTCATTGGACTATTGATAGTTTGCATTTGGAGAATGTCTCTTGGTCTTAAATATTTGAGTTAGTTCCCTGTTCCCTATATATCTTGGATATATCAGATATAGTAGATAGAGGTTTTTACCCCAGTTTGACAGTTTCTCCTTATTGTAGCTGCATTGATTTTCTGCAAAAGTTAAAAAAAAAATTGTAGTCAAAATTGCTCATTGAATTACTTTTCTATATTGCTTATGATATTTATGAGTTTATTTTCTATCATGTATCTTTTCTGACATTTTGGTAGAAATGAACTTTGGCAAAATTAGCTGTTTCACTTAATTTTGGGGGAACTCTAGGGTTTTGTAGGTAGACCTAGACAACTGGACAAAGCAATAGTTTTACTTTTTATTTGTCGATGCTTATTCCTTCAATTTATTTTTCTTAGTGCTTTAGCTAGCTTTTCTAGATAGGCCAGTTTGAGAATGTAAGTTGCAGGGAACTTCCCAGC
Organism: Dromiciops gliroides; assembly: GCF_019393635.1. Lineage (NCBI taxonomy): Eukaryota > Metazoa > Chordata > Mammalia > Microbiotheria > Microbiotheriidae > Dromiciops > Dromiciops gliroides. The sequence continues at coordinate 158,646,600 of NC_057862.1, read as the reverse complement.
CTGAGCTAGTGAGTGGGAGTTTCCTCATCTGGGAGTTCCCTCTACCAAGGAAAATCAAAGGTTTATTTCTAATCTCTACTCATTTTTACTGATTTCACATTTCAGCCAAACTGAGATAAAATTATTCCTGAATTTTGCCTTCTCACCCATTTTTTGCATTTTCATGTGTTGTGCTCCATTCCTAGAATGTAATCATTCTCTGTTTCCTCTTTTGAAAGTCTCCTGTGCTTCAAGGTTCTAATTAAATGCCACTCCCTCTTCCTAATCCTTCCTTGAATTTTCCATGACTTTGACCTTTCATGTGAATTTTAAAACTTTCCCTTCTTTTGCTTCTCTTTTGTATTTTCCTCTTTCTCATTACCCATACCCAATGGGTTGTCAAGTCTTGTCTATTATAGTTCTCATTTTTCCTCTCCTTTCCACTAAAACTGCGACTATCCTGGGATAGCTTAGGTAGCTCAGGGAATAGAACACTGGCCCTTGAAGTTGGGAGGACCCCAGTTCAAATATGACCTCAGAAACTTAGTATTTGTATGACTCTTGGCAAGTCACTTAACCCCAGTTGCCTTAAACATCTGGGGCCACTTCTAGTTGTCCTGATATATGTCTTTCCACTGGATCCAGATGGCTCTGGAGGAGAGAGTGAAGTTGTTGACCTTGCAAAGAAAGCACTCCCTCACTTAAATCCAGTTCAGTACAATTCATGATATCACCTGGATGTCATGGTCCTCTTTGAGAATGAAAGACAAATAAGAACAATGAAACCACTATCCTGACTTATCACTTATACAATTTTATTTTATTTAAAAAAATTTTTTTTTGGTTGGGCAGTGAAGGGCTAAGTGACTTGCCCAGGGTCACACAGCTAGTAAATGTCAAGTGTCTGAGACTGGATTTGAACTTAGGTCCTCCTGAATCCAGGGTGGGTATTTTATCCACTGCACCACCTAGCTGCCCTTGTATGCTTTTCTTTTTTTTGTTTTTGTTTTTGTTTTGTTTTTGGGTTTTTTTGGTTGAGGCAATTGGGGTTAAGTGACTTGCCCAGGGTCACACAGCTAGTAAGTGTGTTAAGTGTCTGAGGCCAGATTTGAACTCAGGTCCTCCTGACTCCAGGGCAGTGCTCTATCCACTGTGCCACCTAGCTGCCCCAGTATGCTTTTCTTAAATGGATATTCTGGGAGGAGCTATCTAATCAGAGGGAGAGGCTGTAGGAATGGAGGGTACTTCAAATTTGTGACTTCTAGGACTCAAGTGAACATTTAGGGTGAAGAGGTTTCTTCTGGGGCATAGGAGAAAAATAGTCTGTAGTGAAACTTAGAGAAGAATGAAATCTAGTTGGGCAAATTGGATTATTATTGTTCAGTTGTGCCACTTGAGGTTTTCTTGGCAAAAATACTGAAGTGTTTTGCCATTTTTCTTCTCCAGGTCATTTTACAGATTGGAAAGTAAGGCAAACAGGGTTGAATGACTTGCCCAGAGTCACATAGCTTAGTAAATGTGTGAGGCCAGATTTGAACTCAGAAAGAAGAGTCTTCCTGACTTCTGGCCTGGTGCTCTATCCACTGGGAAACCTAGCTGTCCCAATGGATTATTTCTTCACTAATCTTGTCTTTTCTTTACTTTTTATTATTGTAGCCTATCCAGCTTGACTGAAATATACTTTATTTACAGTTCCCTCTGCTTGTTAGTCACTTTTTTTCTCCAGTGCAGCTACCATTTTCTCCATAAAGACTTCCATAATTTTCTCAAGTGAAAGTGAGCTCCCTTTCCTCTTATTTTCTTTTTTGTTTGGTTTTTTTTTTGAGGGGCAATGGGGGTTAAGTGACTTGCCCAGGGTCACACAGCCAGTACATGTCAAGTGTCTGAGGCTGGATTTGAACTCAGGAACTCCTGAATCCAGGGCCGGTGCTTTATCCACTGCGCCATCTAGCCGCCCCCTCCTCTTATTTTCTAACAGTACTTGGATGAAATTTCTTCTTTGTCCTTCCCTTTTCTACCTTATCACAACTTCTGTGATTTAATTTTTTCCTTTTTTAAAATTATGAAGTTGACAAGCATCAAAAACATGACCATGTTCATATATAGAGAACAAAGCAAGGATTGTATATTAGTCTCTTATAAATTGTAATCTAATATTTAACGTAGGTATCCTTGACTTTCTTGTTTATACCACTGAACTCCTTGCTTACTGTTTGGAACTTTGTTGTTTTTTTCTTTTTTGGAGACCCAATGTCTTATACATAGCAAATATTTAATTGAATTGAGTAGTTTAAGATTTAAATCTTAATTGATACTCTGAGAGGTATTTTATTTTCATGTATTCAGTCAACAATGTTTCCAAAAAATACCAAATTTATATGCTTCGTGCCTACTAATCCTTATTGGAAAGGGTGTATCGGTAAATTTCCCTATAGCTTCACTGACAATCCCTGTAATTTTCCAAATGAAAACGTACCCATTTTGGTTGTCTTCTATTAGAATTCCATTTTTTTTTTTTTCAGTCCTAGGACTGTCTTAATTTTTTGTATTTGTATTCCTGTAGTTCTTGGCACAGGGTAAGGTCTCAAGTGCTTTTTCAAACAATACATTTTTGTTATTTTGCAGGACTGTGATTTTTTTATAGTTTGGTAATGTTGGGATCAGGGATCAAGACTCATAGATCTAGAGTTGTAAGGGACTTCAGGCCATCTGTTCTTTTTTTTTTTTCTTTTTAGTGAGGCAATTGGGGTTAAGCTACTTGCCCAGGGTCACACAGCTAGTAAGTGTTAAGTGTCTGAGGCCGGATTTGAACTCAGGTAGTCCTGACTCCAAGGCCGGTGCTCTATCCACTGCGCGGATCTAGTTGCCCCCTAGGCCATCTGTTCTAACCCCTTCATTTTAAAGATGGCAAAACTGAGGCCTAGGATGATTAGGTCTCTTGCCCAAGGTTACACAGGCAGTGGCACAGTCAGAAATTGAGACCTGTTCCTCCGACATCAGAGCCAATGAACTTTCTGTTTTACCATTGGCTGCCCAGAGTTAAGTCATGTCAACAAGTGCTTAATTTAGGCTATATTCTTAAAACTTCCTTTGGAGTTGGTATCCAAGATAAGTAAGGAGATAGAGAGTGCTGGGCCCAAATGAACTATATCCTTATGTCTTATTAGCTATGATTGCTGACCCACACTGTCACTGTTATTTGAAAGATCATGGAAAGTGAGAAAGGTGCATCACAAGAGGGGAGAAGGGAAAATGTCCCAGTTTTCAAAAAAGGAAGAAAAGTGCAAACTGTGGACTGGTTAGGTTGAAATTTAATTACCCACAAAATTCTTGAAAGAGATGGTTGACTTATATGTGGAAAGGGAAGTAAGTGATAGTTACAAAGAGCCAGAATCGTTTTATCAAGAAAAAAATCATGCCAGATTAACCTCATTTCCTTTTTTTGATAGTGTAGTTTACTTAGAAGGGGCAGCTAGGTGGCTCAGTGCATAGAGCACTGGACCTGAAATTGGGAAGACCTTAGTTCAACTCTCACCTCAGACAATTACTAGCTGTGTGACCCTGGGCAAGTCACTTCACCCCAATTGCTTTAAACATCAGGGCCATCTCCAGTCATCCTGATATATATCTTGTCACTGGGCCCAGATGGATGTGGAGGAGAGAGTGAGGTTGATGACCTTGCACAGCCCTCCCTCACTTCAATTTGGCACGTCATGACATCACCCCAATTTCAAGGTCCTCTTCAGGAATGAAGGATGAACAATAGTTGACCTAGATTTTAGCAAAGGTTTTGATGAAGTTACTCATATTATTCTTTTGGAGAAGATTGAGATATGGATAGATGATAATACAATCAAATGTAAACAGAACTGGTTGGATTGCCTGACTTAAAGAATAGCTGTTAATGGTGCAGTGTCTGGGGCAGAAAGTCTCCAGTTGAATACCCCCAGTGTTTTCTGTTTGGCCTTATGTTCTTTAACATTAAACTTGTAGATGACACAAAGCTGGGAAGTATAGCTTTATTAGATGACAGGATGTAAAAGGATTTTGATAGGCTAGAGCACTGGACTAAATGTGATAGGATGAAATTCAATAGAGATAAATGTAAAATCTTGTATTTAGGAATAAAAATCAGCTCCACAAATTAAGTTAGGGGATATACACACATGCACAACAATTCTGAAAAGAATCTGGGAGTTTTAGTGGTGTGATATGACAGTCAAAAAAGCTAATGTTGGCCTACATGGATTAGGGGTGAGGTGGTGGGGTATATTTTCCATAAATAGGGAGATGATGATCCCATCATACCCTGCCTTTGTCAGACCTCATCTGGGGTATTGTAGTTTTAGTTCAGGGCACTGTGGTTTAAGGAGAGTTATGGATTTAAATACAATTGGGGGGGCAGGGCAGTAGGGGTTAAGTGACTTGCCCAGGATCACACAGCTAGTAAGTATCAAGTGTCCAAGGCAGGATTTGAACTCAGGTACTACTGAATCCAGAGCTGGTGCTCTATCCACTGCGCCACGTAGCTGCCCCTTAAATACAATTTTAAACTTTGATAGCTTAAAAAACTTTTGGACACCCTGTATTATTTTGAGTTTTTAAAATTTTTATTTAAAAATTTTTTTTGGTAAGGCAGTTGGCGTTAAGTGACTTGCCCAGGGTCACACAGCTAGTAAGTGTTAAGTGTCTGAGGCTGGATTTGAACTCAGGTACTCCGGACTCCAAGGCCAGTGCTCTATCCACTGTGCCACCTAACTGCTCCCATTTTCAGTTTTAATCATTAAGAAGGTCACTATTGTGAGGAAAAGGACTCCAAGAATAATTTTCTGGAACTCAGAGATGGTGATAAGTCAAAGGCTCATTCATTGTTATTCTCATGAGAATGAGCCATCCCTTGTGCAGCTGGTGGCTGACCGAAAATGGAGGCTCGAAGGCACCCTTTTGCCCCCTAATCCCTAACTCGGATGGACCCTCCCCTTTTTCATCATTGGTTTGATTACTCAAGGGTTACAGTCTATGTGCAAAAGCTAGCTAATTGGACTGCAGTGAGTCTTAGCCAATGGGGGAGGTGATACAGGGACAATTCTTCAATTCCTCCCTTATATGGACACAGCTCCAGAGCTGACTTAATCTAGGCCAGCTCCGGGTTTCCCTGAACCATGTGATTTTGTTTGCCTGGGGGGTGTGGGGAGGAGTGGGAGACCTTTTTCCTCAAACTGGTTCAGAGGAGTGGAATTTGAATGGTGACTATTATATTCTTACTGAGAGGAGACCAATCCCCATTTCCTCTGATATTTCTCTGAGTATCACTTTCTCAATCTTAAAATGAAGAGGTTGGATGCAAAAATGTTTAAGGTAACTTCACTAATTCTACATTTCTTTATATTCTTAGTGTTTGCATATATGGTTATATACACATATATGTATGTATTCCTAAGACATCTCAGAGAGAAATCCCTTCAAATTTTGTATTGATAAATAAGAAAAGGAAAGAGTTGGAAATTCATACATGATCCTTCTTTTTCCTTCTCCCAGTGGGGGACGAATAGAACTTGTCCGTGTCCACTTCTGAAGAAAAGACTGGATAAGACTGAATTAGGGAGGCAGCTAGGTGGCGCAGTGGATAGAGCACCAGCCCTGGAATCAGGAGGACCTGAGTTCAAATCTGACCTCAGACACTTAACACTTACTATCTGTGTGACCCTGGGCAAGTCACTTAACCCCAGTTGCCAAGACTGAATTAGGAAGAGCTGAAATTTGAAGTCTCTAAAGTATGCTTAACATGGGTTTGTTTGGGGTATGCTATAGGAAATATAGTAAACCATGTGTCACTCCCCTTTTGAGATTTGAATTCACTCTTTTGCAGTTAATTGCCTTAGAAGTAATACTCTCTGTAACTTCTTAGAAACTTTAATTTTTAATTTAAAATTTTTTCACTTGGAATTTATTTTTTCTTTCCTACTTCCCACCAATGAGGGAAAAAAAATCCCTTGTAACAAATATGCCTATTCAAGCAAAACAAACTCCTGCATTACCTTTTAAAATTGAGTTTGTTTAAAAATATACAAGCATACTTCATGAATTCCTGAAAGATTTATTTATCTGTAAAAGTAGCACTTGTTTTAAGAACCCCATTTACTGGGGTTTTTTTTTGTTTTGTTTTCTTTTTCTGAGCACTTTGGTTTTAGCATGGGGATGAATAGGGCTAAGTACCACTCCTCTTTAAACAAAAACAAAGGCATAGCCCCTGCCCTCCTTTTAAACAAATAACCTTTTTAGAAAGGATTAACCCCTCTTCACACCTATTGAACTGATCTCCTTGAGCTTTCGGGGGCAGTTGGGGACTGTGGCTTACTGATAATCTTGACTACCCACTGGTGGGGAACAATTTTGCTCTTGAGATGGAGTGTCACTTTGAGTGTTGATATACCTGTCATAATTATGCAAATAAAGACAATTTTTGGATATTTGGTGAATAATTTCTTTTAGCCCCCTTAGTCTTATGTTTGAGCAATTTTATTGTGCCTAATGGTTTTTAAGGAAAATTAGGGGATTTAGGATTTTGTTATAGTAGGACATTTTTATAGGATGGTTATCATGGATTTGGATTATTAGAGGTCAAAACCCTTTTTTCCTGAATTTTTACATGGTAAATGACTGATAAAACAGAGTTAGCTTTCTGTTCTCCAAAAATCAATATTCTAGAGAAATTACTATGTACTAATTCAGTGGTTTTTGGTATTTTTTGCTGAAAGATTTCTTATTTTGCCACCTGACGAAATTATTTTCTTACCATTCATGTATTCCTTATCCCATTTTTTGGTGATTCTTTCAGAAATGAAACATTTGATTTTTTTTCTTATCACTTCCCTTCTTTATTAAAGAACACTCTCCTGTTCCTTGACTTCTTTTACAATATTTTTACAATTTTTTTTTGCCTATGTCACTACTTAAATATTCATTCTTTCGGTGTAGCTATTTCTTCAACTTTATACAGATTATAACTTGTTCTAGTGAATAAAGAGCCTGCCTCAAAACCTTGAAGATTTGATTTCATTCAAGTCCTACCTCTGACACTTAACACTTACTAGCTGTGTGACCCTGGGCAAGTCACTTAACCCCAATTGCCTCACTAAAAAAAAAAAAAAGAGTTCCCAATATAAAAACAAAACAGAACACCAAAGGTCCGGAACCCATCCCATTTCCTTTCCACAGATGTCAGCCTCTTCATAAGTTAATTGACAGTCTTCATAAACTTCTGGAAATGCTGATAGGAATTGCCACACACAGTTGCTATTATAGCCAGCATTTTCAGCTTAGATATTGTATTTGCTAGAGTTTTTACTTTGTACTCTTGACTTGGGAGAATGAAGAGTTACTTCCCCTGCATTGATTAGTACATTAGTGGATCCCTGAAATGAATAACGTAAAATTTGCGATTTACATGACATTTTAAGTTTTGCAAAGAACTTTACCTATGTTCTCACAACAACCCTATGATAGATGCTGTCATATATATCTGAGGAGATAGAGGTTCAAAGAATTTAACTGACTTGTCCAAGGTCACAGATCTAATGTGTGAGGTAATATTTGAACTCAGATCTTAATTCTGGGTCTCTCCCACCTTCTGTCAGTCTCTATTTACTCTTATGCCTAAATAAATAATGCAGTTTAACAGTAATTTCCCCAAAGCATGCTTTCTTTTTTTTAAACACAATTTAATTTTACTTATTTCTCACTTACAGATAAACAAAAAAGTTTTGTTGTGAGGAAATAGGGTAGGGGGTTTGGGGTTCTTAGGAATTCCTCTTTAAAGAATTACACCCTCTTGTACACAAAACCAATAGAATAAAATAGTAGTTTATTTAGGGGCTGGGAAAGGGAAACCAAAAGAAAAATCCTTGGACTTCTTCTCATGGGGAGAAGGCATGGTACAGAGCGTGTCTCTGAGATACCAATTTCCTCAAGCAGGAGACAGGCAGATACTTTTTTTTTTTTAAATTTTAAGGACAATGGGGTTAAGTGACTTGCCCAGGGTCACACGGCTAATAAGTGTTAAGTGTCTGAGGCTGGATTTGAACTCAGGAACTCCCGAATCCAGGGCCGGTGCTTTATTCACTGTGCCACCTAGCCGCCCCCAGGCAGATACTTTTATAGAGGTCTGAAGGTGGTCTGATGAGGTGATTGTCTGACTCTGGAAAGTTCCCCTATTGAGGGAGGACCATCTCCCACTAGTGGTGGCTGAGGGAATTGGGTGATGGGTGGCTTCAGATCTCTCAAGTCATCTTTCTCTCCTCCTCCTGCCAAAAAAGCAGCAGTCACACCTAATCTTATCTCCCCAGGGGTGAGGGAGACTGGAATGAAGGGTGGTGGTCCTGGAGCGAGCTCAGTCCTGATCAGGTCCCACTTAGCTCTTTAGTTGTGTCTGTCCTTTGCTTTAGTTTCTCAAGGAGAAGCTTCTTTGATGTGCCCCAGAGAACTTTCTGGGGTGCTAGGCCCTATAACAGTTTCAACATTTGTTTTTTAAAATTTTGAGTTCCAAATTCTTTTTCCCTCCCACCCTTTGCCCCTTCTTGAAAAAGCAGTCAAATTTATATAGATTTTGTGTGTGGGCATTCTTTTTTCTTTTTTTTTTTTACAGGGCAATGGGGGTTAAGTGACTTGCCCAGGGTCACACAGCTAGTACGTGTCAAGTGTCTGAGTCCGGATTTGAACTCAGGTCCTCCTGAATCCAGGTCCGGTGCTTTATCCACTGCACCACCTAGCCGCCCCCGTGTGTGGGCATTCTTACTTAAAATTTATTTTTAGGCATTTGTTTAGCTGTGATATATAGTGGAATGAGCACTGAGGCTTGGGTTCAAATTTCATTTCTATGATAGAGAATTTTTTCATCTTAGTCAAATCACTTTATCCTCTGTGAAAAACAGTGTCTCTGAGACACAGCGCTTAGGATGTTAGAAAAAAGGAAAAATAACTTTATTACATTTTTGCAAAAATGGGCCCAGTTCCCTAGTGGGTGGAGCTACGTGCAGGCTGGCACGCCTTCCTTTTATAACAGCATTCTAACTCCCAGGGCTCAGGTAGGTGCTGGCTAGCTGCACAGACACACCCCCTGCCATTCTGAGTTGTTCCCTTTTTCCCTTTTTCTTCTGGGAGAAATTAACCCCCATCACCTGTGAACTTCAGGCTCTCAAGCACCTCTTTCTATTCTTCCCCATGAATCTGAATTCACCTCTCTGACACTTTAATCTCCTGGGATTGTCCCCAGGCACTCTGAGAGGGGCTCATCCTTTTCCTCACAACCTCTCTGAGTGCTTCCTCATTTCTAAAATGTCTACCTTCATAGCAGTTTTTCTTAGGTTACCTGTACACGAGTCAGTCAGACAATAAGTCAGTAAGCATTTATTAACTACTATGTTCTTCGGACTTTGCTAAGCCCTGGGAATAGCAAGAAAGGTAAAAAGACACTGCCCCCTCTCAAGGAGCTTTTAGTTTAATGAGGGAGATAACATGCAATTAATTATGTAAAAACAAGCTATTTACATGATAAATTATTTTGTAAATTGAAAATAATCTTTTTTTAAAAGTTTTAAAATATTTTATTTTCAATTCACAGGACAAAACAAACATTTCCATAACACAGTATGATTAAAAAAAAGATGATTACACACGAAACTGCAAATCTATGTACAAATTGTTATTCCTTCCAAATATACAAGAGCTATAAATTTCTTTTTTTCTCCCCCCCACTACAGATGGTTATCATTAGACATAAGTGTATGTGTGTGTATAAAATTATTCTATACTTCTCTCTATCTTTTATTTTTCATTTATATATAATAGTCAAAATAACAGTCTCTCGTCTTCTTTTTTTGTTGTTGTTTTTGGTGAGGCAATTGGGGTTAAGTGACTTGCCCAGGGTCACACACCTAGTAAGTATTAAGTGTCTGAGGCTGGATTTGAACTCAGGTACTCCTGACTCCAGGCCCCGTGCTCTATCCACTGTTCCACCTAGCTGCCCCCAGAAGTAAGGAATGAGGAAGAACATTCCAGGCATGGAAGACAGCCAGTGAAAATGTATGGAAGAGGGAGTATCATATTTGAGGGCCAGCAAGAAGATCAGTGGCACTGGATCAAAGAATGTAAGGTGTAAGAAGTGGAAGGTTGGGGGTGCGTTATGAAGGTCTTTCATTGTTGGGATTTTATATTTAATCATGGAGGTGATAGGGGGCCACTGGAGTTTTTTGAGTAGGGAGGTGACATGGTCAGACTTGCACTTTATTTAGGAAGTTCACTTTGGCTGTGCAGTAGTGGATGGTCTGAAGTGGAGAAAGACATGGCAGGCAGACCAACCAACATGGTATTGTAATAGTGCAGGCTTGAGGAAATGAGGACCTATACCAGAGTGGTCAGAGGGGAAAAGTGGGCCTATTCAAGAGAGGCTAGGGGGCAGCTAGGTGGTGCAGTGGATAGAGCATCGGCCCTGGATTCCGGAGGACCTGAGTTCAAATCCAGCCTCACACCTAACACTTACTAGCTATGTGACCCTGGGCAAGTCACTTAACCCCAATTGCCTCACCAAAAAACGAGAGGCTATAAGGAAGGATTAGGATGACAAGAGTGAAAGTCAGCATTTTTGCCCAGCTTACCCAGCACAGTGTACTATATGGGAAAGTCAAGGAAAAGTCACAGTGAATCATTTTTCCAGTCCAGGGCAATTTAGGAATATAGAGAGGTCTTTGGATAACAGAGTGGGGGCTGGCTAGGAGCATAATGAAGTGATAGCAGAGGCAGGGCAATGATGGAGAGCGTTATAGTGCCCAGTAATGGTAAGAGGACTGAGACTGAACAACAGGGTTGGAAGCACTGGGGCAGAAAGATCACAAGGGATTCCTGAACCAGAACTAGGAACAGTAATATATACTTGTCATTTGGCATCTTTGTTGCCTATTAATGCAGTTCTGGGTCACAGTTTTGGGACAGATAGGATCAGTCACAGTCATGAGTGAGAGAGGCACTAGCTGTATATACAACAAGGAACAAATTTAAAAAGCGTAACTATATGTCTCTGAGCCTAGGACAGCAGATGGGGGAAAAGGGGAGCGTCTAACCTTTAACCCAGCATTGGAATAACCAGGACAGGAAACCAACATTAAAAGGGGGCGAGTCAAACAGTGCATTTGCTCTGAACCTGCAGAACCTTCTAGTGGGCTAACAGTGACCAAGTTCAGCAGCAGTCTTATGCAACCTACCCACACACAATCCAACAGATCCAAACCTGGGTCAGGAACTTGTAAAGTCCATACCAGGAGGGCAGTGAACAAACTTCTCTTCAAATCATATGACTTTGGAAACACTGAAAACTTTGGGCCCCTAGAATGAGCTGTGAAAACAGCAGGTCATAAAAAGATAGAAGCTCAGGCCAGACCCCTGCCTCCTTCCCCCAGTAGTGAACAGAATCCAACACTAACATAAAGTCCAAGAAGGTAGGCTGGAAGAATGAGCAGATCAAAAAAACAAAAAAAACCCAATCAGAAAGTGCTACTCTGATGAGAGGGAAGCTCAACACACACAAACGAGTGTAGAAGAAAAGAATGACTTAAATAACGATGCTACAAAGAACATCAATATGCATTGAAAACAGATTTGATATGGGGGGTGAGAGAGTGTGAGGAGTTAAGGATAATACTTAGCTTGTGAGCTTGTGTGTCTGGGAGGATGGTGGTACCTTCATTGGTAATAGGGAAGTTTAGAAAAAGAGGGGGTGGGGACAAGGAAGATAATGATTTGATGTCTAATAATTTTTTAATTAAATTTTTTTTTTGCGGGGCAATGGGGGTTAAGTGACTTGCCCAGGGTCACACAGCTAGTAAGTATCAAGTGTCTGAGGCCAGATTTAAACTCAGGAACTCCTGAATCCAGGGCTGGTGCTTTATCCACTGTGCCACCTAGCTGCCCGATGTCTAATAATTTGATGTCTATGGGACATCCATTTCAAGTTACCTGATTCAGAGATGTGATACTGAAAGTCAGGAGAAAGTTTTCAGCTGGATAAATAGATTTGAGAATCATCCGCTAATGATTGAACCCATGGAAACTGATGAAATCATGAAGTAAAGTAGCATAAGAAAAGAAGGCTCAGAACAGAGCCCTGTAGAATATCCACTGTTGTCTGGTATCACCTTGATAAAGATCTAGCAAAGAGAAGGAGTAGTCAGGTATGTAGGAGGAAAACTAAGAGACAAGAGTCACAAAGAGAAGAGTATCAAAGAGAAAATGGTGATCAACAATGTCAGAGGCTGTAGAGAGGGCAAGAAGTATTGAGATTGAACCATTCATTAGATTTGGCAATTAAGAGATCAGCAGTGACTTTGGAGAGAGTAATTTTGCCTGAATAGTGAGTTCAAAAGCTATCTGTAGAGATTTAAGAACAGAATGAGAGGAAAGGAAGTAAAGATAAAGATGTCTATTGTAGATGGCCTCAGAGAGGTTAGATACAAAAGGGAAAAGAGGTATAGGAGGAGAGCTAACATGAATGAATGGATTAAGTAAAAGGTTTTTGAGGATGGGGGAGACATGGGCATGTTTAGATAATAAGAAGCAGATATTATACAGGGAAAGATAAAACATAAGTGAGATGGTAGAGGTGATGGAGGGAGCAATCTGCTCAAGAAGACTTGGAGGAATAGGATCACTTGTACATGTAGCCAAGTTTGCCTTGGCAAGAAGGGCCACCTCATATGAGACCAAGGTGAAGGTGACAGAAGACATCTAGGTTGTTAAGTGAGAAGAGGAAGGTGGGAGAAGGAACTCTCAGAGAATGTGCTCAATTTTTTTCCAGAAAATTTGAGGCAAGGACCTATATATACAAAAATATTTGTAGCATCTCTTTTTGTGGTGGCAAACAATTGGAAATTGAGGAGATGCCCATCATTTTGGGAATGGCTGATCAAGTTGTGGCATATGATTGTGATGGTGTACTACTGTGCTTTAAGAAATGACATGGGGATGGTTTCAGAAAAACACTGGAAGACCTGTTTGAACTGATGCAACATGAAATGAGCAGAATCAGGAGATCACTGTATATATTAACAACAGTATTGTAATGGTGGTAAATTGTGAAAGACTTAACTTTGATCAGTACAGTGATACAAGAAAATTTCAAAGGACTTGTTTATTGTTTGTTTTTGTTTTGCAGGGCAAAGAGGGTTAATTGACTTGCCCAGGGTCACACAGCTAGTAAGTGTCAAGTGTCTGAGGTCAGATTTGAACTCAGGTCCTCCTGAATCCTGGGCTGGTGCTTTATCTACTGCACCACTTAGCTGCCCCTCAAAGAACTTGTGATGAAAAATGTTATCTACCTCCAGAGAAAGAACTGAGGAACTCTGAGTACAATTTGAAATAGAGTTTTCTTGCTTTCTTTATTTCTCTTCCTTTTTTTTCCCTGATATAGCTAATATGGAAATATATTTTTCATGATTTCACATGCACAATTGATAATCATATTGCTTACCTTCTCAGTGGATGGGATGGAAAGAATTTGGAACATAATTTTTTTTTTTATACAAGATTGTTAGTTTTTTAGAAAGTCAGAAAACAAAATATGAGACAAGTGTAATGGTGGGAAATGGGATACGGGTTGTGTTAGGGATTGGGGTTCTTAGGAATTCCTCTTTAAAGAATTACACCCTCTTGCACACAAAACATAGTTAGAATAAGGTGCTAGTTTATTTATGAGCAAGGGAAGGGTGGGGGGAGGGAAATCATGAAAGAAATCCTTGGACTTTTCATGGGGAGATTTGGCATAAAGCACATGGCTCAGAGGTACCAAATCTCCTTGAACAGGAGACTGGAAGGTACTTTTATAGAGGACTGATGGGGGTGTACCATCTGCCTGTGAAAAGTTCCTTTAGTGAGAGAGGACCATCCCCCACTGGTGGTAGCTGGGGGAATTGGGTGAGGGGTGGCTACAGATTCCTCTTCAGAACACAAGGCCAAAGCCACACCCAAATTTATCTCCCCAGGGTAAGGGAGACCAGAATGAAGGGTAGGAATCAGAAGCTAGCTCAGTCTGATTTGGTTCAGCTTATCTCTCTAGGCATTATCTGTCCTCTGGTTTAGTTTCTCAAGGAGAAGCTTCCTTGATGTGCCCCAGAGAACTTCTGGGGTGCTCTGCACCCCATGACACAAGGTTCTCAGCTAAGAGCATAGTTGGAAAGGAAGCTTGTAGAGCAGAGGTTCTTAACTGTTTTTATGCCATGGACTCCTTTGCTGGACTGATAAAGCCTTTAGAACCCTTTTCAGAATTATGTTTAAAGGTAACCAGTTACACTGAAATATAATTATAATATTTAAAAAATGTTTAATGAGGGGCAGCTAGATGGCGCAGTGTGGATAGAGCACCAGCCCTGGAGTCAGGAGTACCTGAGTTCAAATCTGGCCTCAGACACTTAACACTTACTAGCTGTGTGGCCCCGGGCAAGTTACTTAACCCCAATTGCCTCACTAAAAAAAAAAAAATGTTTAATGACATCAGGTTAAAAAACCCCCTCTTCTTCTAGAGACTTTGATATTTTTATCCTTTCTTCCTTTGGAACCTTGTGCGTAGTAGACATCAAATCAATATTTCATTTGAATCAGTTGGTAAAATATTATGTCATATACAAGTTTCCACTTCCTACTCCTCTCACCCTCCATGACTGTCTTAAATGTCTACAGTGCCTTTCCACCTTACTTTTGTCTCAGAGTCCCTTAAACTGTGTTTAAGAGGCAGTTGAAACACTACCTTTGTTTTGTTTTTCCTTTATTTTATTTCTTCATTTTTATTTTCAGTTCCACATTCTTTCCTTTCCTTAATTTCCTCCAAAACCCATTGAGAAGGCAAGAAATATGATACCCATTATACATAGGAAGTCATGTCAAGCAGTTAGCTATTTTTTTATAAGGCACACAGTCCACAGTTCTTTATGGAGATGGATAGCATTTTTCATGAGTCCTTTAGAATTTTCATGGATCATTGTATTGATCAGAGTTGCTAAGTCTTTCACATTTAATTATCTTTACAATAATGCTGTTACCCAGTAGACAGTATAAAATACCTGGGAGTCTACTTGCCAAGACAAACCCAGTAACTCTATGAACACAATTACAAAACACTTTGCAGGGCAGCTAGGTGGCGCAGTGGATAGAGCACCGGCCCTGGATTCAGGAGTACCTGAGTTCAAATTTGGCCTCAGACACTTGACACTTACTAGCTGTGTGACCCTGGGCAAGTCACTTAACCCCAATTGCCTCACTAAAAAACAAAAAACAAACAAACAAAAAAACCCCCAAAACAAAACACTTTGCATGCAAATCAAATCAGATCTAAATAGTTAGAAAAATATCAATTGCTCATGGATAGGCAGAGCTAATATAATAAAAATAACAATTTTACCTAAATTCAGTGCCCCTAGGGGAGGGGACTACTTAAGTCAGACTACTTAAAATTATTTTATAGAGCTAGAAAAAATAATAATATATTTTTGGGCTTAGGATAATTATGGGAACAAGAAGCATGAAGTCATGTAATAGAGTATGGAGTAATAACCATAAATGCCACATAATATGATAACTGACTTGTCTTAAAGTATCAAGGGGTGAAAGATAAGGAAAGTGGAAGACCTAAGTTTTTAAGTCTGGTTTTTGAAGTAGGTCTTGTTGATTCTCCCTCTATTAATATCTGTTGAGTCAATCTCCTTTTTTGCTGTCATTGCTACTGCTGTAGTTCAAACCCTCATTACTTGGTTGTTTTTTTTTTTTTTATGTATAAGGTATTTTATTTTTTCCGTTACATGTAAAGATAGTTCTCAACTTTTGTTTATACAAGCTTTACAATTTCAGATTTTTCTCCCTCCCTCCCCCCTCCCCTAGACAGCAGGTAATCTGATATAGGTTATATCTATATATCTCTATACATATACATATATATATACACACACATATATATATATACACATAATAACATTAATCCTATTTCTGCATTAATCCTGTTACAAGAGAAAAAATCAGAGCAGTGATGCAAAACCTCAAAATAGAAAAAAAAACAACAGCACCCAAAACAAAAGAAATAGTATGGTTCAATCAGCATCTATACTCCACAGTTCTTTTTTTTTCTTGGATTTGGAGATCCTCTTCTATCATGAGTTTCCTGGAACTCTTCTATACCATTGCATTGGTGAGAAGAATATAGTCCATCACAGTAGGTCAACACTCAATGTTGATGATACTGTGTACAATGTTCTTCTGGTTCTGCTCATCTCACTCATCATCAGCTCACGTAAGACCCTCCAGGTTTCTCTGAACTCTTCCTGCTCATCATTTCTTACAGCACAATAGTATTCCATTGTATTCATATACCACAACTTGTCCAGCCATTCCCCAATTGATGGGCACCCCCTCAACTTCCAATTCCTTGCTACCACATAAAGAACAGCTATAAATATTTTTGTACATGTGGGTCCCTTTCCCCCTTCCATGATTTCTTTGGGCAAAAGACCTAAAAGTGGAATTGCTGGGTCAAAGGGTATGCACAGCTTTATCGCGCTTTGGGCATAATTCCAAATTGCTCTCCAGAATGGTTGGATCAGCTCACAGCTCCACCAACAATGCATTAGTGTTCCAATTTTCCCACAGCCTCTCCAACATTTATTATCTTCCTTTTTTGTCATTTTAGCCAATCTGATAGGTGTCAGGTGGTACCTCAGAGTTGTTTTAATTTGCATCTCTCTAATCATTAGAGATTTAGAGCATTTTTTCATATGGGAATAGATAGCTTTGGTTTCTTCATCAGAAAACTGCCTGTTCATATCCTTTGACCATTTCTCAATTGGGGAATGACTTGGATTCTTATAAATTTGATTTAATTCCCTATATATTTTAGAGATGAGGCCTTTATCAGAAGCACTGGCCTCAAAAATTGTTTCCCAGTTTTCTGCCTCCCTTCCAATTTTGGATGCATTGCTTCTGTTTGTACAAAAATTTTTTAATTTAGTATAATCAAAATTATCCATTTTGCATTTTATAATATCCTCTATCTCTTGTTTGGTCAAAAACTGTTTTCCTTTCCAAAGATCTGATAGGTAGACTATTCCTTTCTCTCCTAATTTACCTATGGTATCACCTCTTATGTCTAAATCATGTATCCATTTTGACCTTATTTTAGTATAAGGTGTAAGATGTTGGTCTATGCCTAATTTCTGCCATACTATCTTCCAGTTTTCCCAGCAGTTTTTGTCAAATACTGAGTTCCTATCCCAGAAGCTGGAGTCTTTGGGTTTATCAAACACTACATTACTAGTGTCATTTACTACTGCATTTCCTGAGCCTAGCCTATTCCATTGATCAACCACTCTATTTTTTAGCCAGTACCAGATAGTTTTGATGACTGCCGCTTTATAGTAAAGCTCCAGGTTTGGTACCGCTAACCCACCTTCCTGTGAATTTTTTTCATTATTTCCCTGGATATTCTTGATTTTTTGTTTTTCCAGATGAATTTTGTTATTATTTTTTCTAGCTGTATAAAATAATTTTTAGGTAGTCTGATTGGTATGGCACTGAATAAGTAAATTAATTTAGGCAGTATTGTCATTTTTACTATATTAGCTCTGCCTATCCATGAGCAATTGATATCTTTCCAATTGTTTAGATCTGATTTGATTTGTGTGAAGAGTGTTTGGTAGTTGTGTTCATAGAGTTCCTGGGTTTCTCTTGGCAAGTAGACTCCCAAGTATTTTATATTATCTACTGTTACTTTAAATGGAATTTCTCTTTCTATCTCTTGCTGCTGGACTTTGTTGGTCATGTATAGAAATGCTGATGATTTATGTGGATTTATTTTATATCCTGCTACTTTGCTAAAGTTGTTCATTACTTGTTAATAAATAGTTTCTTACTTGGTTTCTATGTTGGCATTATCTGCCTTCCAGTTCACCATCCACTGTTAGCAAAATAATTTTCCTAAGATAAAGGCTTGGTCGTGTCAGTCCATTACTAAAAACTCCTTTTTTGAATTTCTAGTGCTTGTAGGATAAGATAACATGAAATCCTGTTGTGTAAGGTCCACCACAACCTCATTTCACCTATCTCTCCTTCAAGATCTCCTAGATTCCAATGAACTTTTCTATTGCTTGTTCTCTAAACTCTGCCTTCCCAGTTTTGTAGAAGCCACTTCCTTTGTTTGGATTATTTCAGACATAGGAAATATCTTACACTCTCTCCTGATCTTTACTTCTCAGAAACCTTGTCTTTTAAGATTCAGCTTAAGTGCCCTCTCTTCTTTGAAGCCTTCCTGGTACTTACCTCCCCATTCTTTGACTCACATACACACTTCTGCACTCTTTCCCTTTTAACATTATTGCATAATTAACGTACTAATTTACAAGTGTATTCCTTTACCACCATCTCCCCCTGACTTTCCCACCCCATGTTAGTTTCTTGAGAACTGGGATTGTTTTATTGTTTTCTCTCTCCAGGCCTAGTAGCAATTTTTTTTTACACATGGTAGATCCTTAATAAATACATTGCAATCAATTCTGAAAGACTTAGGAACATTGAATAATGCAGTGACCAGTCACATTTCAAAGGACTCATGATGAAATAGGCCACTTTCAGATAGAGAGCTGATAACTTTAGAGTGCAGATTGAAGCATATTTTTTTCTTTCTTCTTCACTTCCCTTTGTTCCTCTTATCTTCCCTCTCCTCTTCTTTTTTGGTCATTGCTGGAATTTCTTTCACATGACTATACATATTCCTAATGAGCTTTGTTTGTTTTTCTTGTCTTCTCTTTGAGTGAGAAAAGAGGAGGGAGGAAGGAGTAGATTAGGAACTGAAAATAAAACAAAATTGAATTTTAAAGAAATGAATGTGTTGCATTGAGTTAGGGAAGGCTCCTTGATTATGAAGGAAGGTATCTCAGATGAAATAAATAAGGTATTGTGAAAAACAGTATCACAGAAAAGGTTAATTGTTAAATATTCAGATAAAGGCAACTGTAATACAATAACTGAGTTTAGTCACTTTCCTTCTTTTTGTCATTTGCCTATTAAAATAATGCTTCAGTTCTCTCACATCATGGAATAATTATATGTTTTGGATGAATTGATTTTCCAAATAATTGAGGTTTAAGTCTTTAAGCACTGAACTGTATTTTTTCCTAAACTGTATTATTTAATTCCATGCCTTTCTAAAAAGAATAAATGGAATTTAACATTTTTATGACCATCATTATGTTATGGGGGAAATGGTGGGGGTTTAGGATAGGAGTAGGGGTAGGGATTGGGGTTCTTAGGAATTACACAAAATCAATTAGAATAAAATAATAGTTTATTTAGGGTGCTGGGGAAAGGAAACCAAGAGAGAAATCCTTGGACTTCTCTTGGGGAGAAGGCATGGTACAAAGGCTAGGCTCTGAGATACCTTATCTCCTCGAGCAGGAGACTGGCAGATACTCTAATAGAGGACTGATGGGGGTGATCTTCTGACTGTGGAAAATTCCCTTATTGGGGGAGGACCATCCCCCCTGGTGGTGGCTGGGGGAATTGGGTGAGGGATGGCTGAGGATCTCTCAAGCCATCTCTGTCCTCATGCCAGGAAGGCAGCAGCCACACCTAATCTTATCTCCCCAGGGGGAATGAAGGGTGGTGGTCCTGGAGCTAGCTCAGTCCTGATCCAGTGCCACTTAATCTCTTTAGGTTTGTCTGTCCTTTGGTTTAGTTTCTCAAGGAGAAGGTTCTTTGTACCCCAGAAAACTTCTGGGGTGCTAGGCCCATAACAATTATTATGAAATGTTTAATAGCGTTATGCTATAGATATAGCATATATAGTTAGATATACATGGCATGAGACACTGGAATGAATGCATATTGACTTTTAAGGCGTTTCTTCAAAACTTAATAAATGATATTAGAAGGTTTTGTCAGGTATATATAGCTAGCTATATGACATCTGGTGCAATGTAAACTAGGTGTCTTTCTGCAGAAACAGTTATTGAATTGGTTTGAAGTACTTTCTTTTCCCAAGTGGTCATCTTCACTTAAAGAAAGCAGTAGTTTTCCTATTGATTTATTGTACCCTTCAAAAGATTTCTGCGTCATGCAGTGCACTGATAGATCATGTTAAATATTTGGCCATTCTGTTTTCTCACTTGTACTAAATTGGGTGATGGTTTTTGAATCAATGTTCTCTCCTGTTTCAAGAATTTGTACTGGTTTATTTTGGATAAAATTTAGTTCAAAGCCTATAATATGTTCATCAGAAAATTATTATACTTACATAAATATAACATCAAATTTTCCTTAATCTTTACAAAGTCCAAGCCCAAGCAACATTGAAGATTGTGTAAAGTGGTATTATTAGTAGGCATCTATCTAGGCCTCTTGAGGGCAGGGACTTTCTAGTTTTTGTTTTTGTATCCTTAGAGTTCAGTACAATTCCTCTGTATCCTAAGCATGCAGTAAATAGCTTTTCATTCAGACATTCACCTTCATTTTAGCCATTATCCTGACTTGGCCTTGAGTTTTAACTTTCCTCTAATCTGTCTTTTAAGTCACAGGTTTTTTGTTTGTTTGTTTGTTTTTTTAGTGAGGCAATTGGGGTTAAGTGACTTGCCCAGGGTCACAAAGCTAGTAAGTGTCAAGTGTCTGAAGTCGGATTTGAACTCAGGTCCTCCTGACTCCAGGGCCAGTGCTCTATCCACTGTGCCACCTAGCTGCCCCAAGTCACAGTTTTAATGATGCAGTTGATTCAAGTTGGGACATGGGAGAAGTAGCTAATGAACATGTTGGCAAGTCAGATGTGATTTGGGCCAAGTAATGCACACTGCTAATCATAAAAAGTCCAAACCTTAGAGAGACAGATTCCACCTTTTCATCATAAACCCCTAGATTAGTTTAGGCCATAGGCTAGATTTCGAATCAGAAAACCTGAGTTTTCTCAGAATTTACCATATACCAGAAGCATGATCTTAGAGAAGTCATCTAGTTTCTCTCTATGACCCTGTTTTGGGGTGTACACTTACTAATTTACCAGTTGCTGTTCTGCAGCTTAATGTTGTATGGGACACTTAATGTTGTATGGGACACCATCACACTGCCTGACTTGTCAGAGGCCCAAAGGTGAGACTTGAACCTAAATTCTCTACTTCCAAAACAGTCCCTTCCTCAAGGAACTTACTTTTTACATATCCTGTCAAATTAACCTTATTTTTTGTCAGTGTTACTGAACTGGTAGATCAGGAAAATTTGGTAGATGGTTTTCTTAGATATTAGCAAAACTTGTGCAAAAGAAGATATGTGGGCTAGATGTGGTGTAATTAGGTGACTTTGGAATTGATTTACTAACTGGATCCAGAGTAGTCATTAATAGTTCAATATTAACTTGAAACTCCTTTATTTATAGTTGAGTGATATATAGAACTGTTTAGTGTTGAGGCTCACTTAGAAAAGTAAAAGAGTAAATGGATTGCCAGGCAGCTATTGAGGATACAATTGAGATAAGGTAACATAAATTTGTATTGGTCCCTTCAGTGCAGTTTTGTGACATCTTACAGGGATGTTGAGTAGTACATTAAAAGGCTTAGAAACAAAGACATCTAAAAAATCAGTTTGCCCAAGCTCTGTTACCAATTAAAAAGGAATATTATTTAATTTCTTGGACCCTTAGTTTGTTCTATTGTCAAATGAGGGAATTGAAGCAGAAATCTCTGAGATTCCTATCTAGTACTAAAATTCTACAAGGGTGATTGGTTGGTTTTTATAAAAGCAGTTTGATTTGAAGTGGTTAAAGAAAATTACTATCAAAAATTACTATCATTAACTAGGCATCTAATTTTAAAATGAGATGCTTGGCATACACTTTTTTGGGGGGGGGCAGGGCAGTGGGGGTTAAGTGACTTGCCCAGGGTCACACAGCTAGTAAGTGTTAAGTATCTGAGGCCGGATTTGAACTCAGGTACTCCTGACTCCAGGGCCGGTGCTCTATCCACTGTGCCACCTAGTCGCCCCCTTAAGTATTTGTTCTTTATAAATTTATTATCTACTTAACTGTCTTCTCAAATACACTATTTGGATACCTTAACATTTTTTGAAAAAATTACAAAATTAACTTAGTTCTAGGCAGCTTGGTGAGACGGTAGATATAATGTTGGTCCTGGAGTCAGGGAGACCTGAGTGCCAATCCAGTATCAGACACGAGCTGTGTGACCCTGGACGAGTCACTTACCTTTGTATTTGCCTCAGTTTCTTCATCTGTAAAATGGGCTTAATAATAGCACATACCTTTACAGGGTTATCATGAAGTCAAATGACATACTATTTGTACAGGACTTATTAATTACCTAGCACTTTATAAATACTTGTTCCCTTCTCTTCCCTTGTTTCTGTGCCCTCTTTCTCATCTCTCTATTCCTTGTATATACTTACAGAGCTTTGCTTTTGTTAAGTGACTTGCCCAGGGTCACACAGCTAGTAAGTGTTAAGTGTCCGAGTCCGGATTTGAACTCAGGTACTCCTGACTCCAGGGCTGGTGCTCCATCCACTGCCCCACCTAGCTGCCCCTACCTTCATATCTTAATGTATCCCTTCTCTAATGTGTTCTTATCTTCATTTGTAAAGCAGAATGGGGTAATGTTTTGTAGAATGATGCCATGAGAGTGAAAGATATAAGATATATATTTTGAGTTAGGACCTATATTAATGCCAGGTGTTTTTTTTGTTTGTTTGTTTGTTTGTTTTTAACAAGAGTGAATATTACATATACTTTAGACATTGAGAAACAGACTCTGTTGTTTCATAAAATATATGCCATCTTAGAATAAACTGGAAGGGAAATTCATATTGACTGAATCGAGATCTCAGTTTCAGTTCAGTTGCTAAGCTTTTTATGTTCGTTTGTCTCTGTTCCATGATCATTTTTGGAGAGAATAGGCCAGTTTTTATTCATTTATTTTTTGAAGGGCAATGAGGGTTAAGTGACTTGCCCAGAGTCACACAGCTAGTGTCAAGTGTCAGGTCACATTTGAACTCAAGTCCTCCTGAATCCGGGGCCAATGCTTTATCCACTGCACCACCTAGCTGCCCCCCAAAATAGGCCAATTTTGACCAAATTTGTGACTTTAGAAAAAAAGGTGCCAATGTATGTTTTAAGTTTAAATTATGATCTAGCCCACTATTTTGAAAGTGTCTAACATTAACATGGCTTCTGTAATTAGGAAAAAAAAAGGCATTAGTACAGTAATAGAAATATTAAAGGATTAGAAGATAGCAATATCCTCTCATGAGAATGTTTTAGCAGAATTTTTTTTTTGGGGGGGTGAGGCAATTGGGGTTAAGTGACTTGCCCAGGGTCATACAGCTAGTAAGTTTTAAGTGTCTGAGGTCAGATTTGAACTCAGGTCCTCCTGAATTCAGGGCCGGTGCTCTATCCACTGGGCCACCTAGCTGCCCCTGTTTTAGCAGAATTTAACATTTTTGTAATCATGTAGTATTTTCAGTATGATAAAGCATATTTTAAAAATATTTTATATTTTGTTTTTTAGGACTTTCTTACAATTTCCCATGACTCAATGGACTCCTGATTGTAACAGACTCTATACCTTAAAAGCGGATATGAAGAGTGAGGTAACTTCTGATGCACCAAAGACACAGGAGAGTCTAAAAGGGATCCTCTTGCACCCTGAGCCCATCGGGGCAGCCAAAAGTTTCCCTGCAGAAGTTGAGATGATTGCTAGTAAAGTAGAAAATGAATTCTCTCACTTGTGTGATGATTCTCAAAAACAAGAGAAAGACATGAATAGTAACCAAGAAGACCAAGAAAAAGGCATTGTTGTAAGAAAAAAACGCAAGAGTCAGCAGGCTGGCCCTTCGTATACCCAAAACTGTGTTGTTAAAGAAAGCCAGGGAATGTTAGGATTGAGGCAACATCTAGAAACACAAAGCGAAGAAGATAATGATTCCTCTTTTAGTGATTGTGTTTCTTCCCCTTCATCTAGTCTGCATTTTGGAGATTCTGACACGGTAACATCTGATGAAGACAAGGAAGTATCTGTTAGGCACTCACAGGCAATATTGAGTGCTAAAAGTAGAACTCATGGTTCTCGGTCGCAAAAGTGGCCTCGGACTGAGACAGAATCGGTTTCAGGATTATTGATGAAAAGGCCCTGTTTTCATACTAATTCATTAAGGAGACTTCCGTGTAGAAAGAGATTTGTGAAAAATTCTTCACAGAGGACACAGAAACAAAAGGAGAGAATTTTAATGCAGAGGAAAAAACGGGAGGTCCGGAGAAAGTATGCATTACTCCCTAGCTCTAGCAGTTCTAGTGAGAATGACCTCAGTAGTGAATCTTCTTCTAGCTCTTCCACTGAAGGAGAGGAAGACTTATTTGTGTCGACCAGTGAAAACCACCAAAACAGTGCAACCATTCCCTCAGGTAAAACTAAGATTCTGTTTACTCAAGAGTAAAAAACATTGGAGTAGTTTAATTGTTATATTTCGCCTGTGTATGTGTTTTTAAAACAGGTATTTTAGTGTGTTTTAAAGGTATTAGAGAATCAGTATTATGCAATGCATTTTAATATTCAATGCACAGAAATATAAAACATAGAAATTACAAATCATGAATAAAACTAAGATGAGTTTATATAATTTTCTGGTTTTTATTATCTTTTAAAAAAAGCTTTGTATTTTGTTTTTTACATCCCTGTCATTTCTGGGATGACAAGGGAACTGAATGTTTTGTTGTAACATAGAAAACAGGGAAGCAAAAACAATCAAGACAGTGAAGTGACCTTGTTTGACAGTGTTTCTGTCCTTGTAGTCCTTCCCCAGTACCAGGACTGTTAATTTTTTGTTGTTGTTGTTGTTGTTGTTTTGTTTTTTGTTTTGTTTTGTCTTGGGGGGCAGTGAGGGTCAAGTGACTTGCCCAGGGTCACACAGCTAGTGTCAAGTGTCTGAGGCTGGATTTGAACTCAGGTCCTCCTGAGTCCAAGGCCAATGCTTTATCCACTGCGCCACCTAACTGCCCCCAGGACTGTTAATTTAAAAAAAATTTCTCAGAATCTGGCTTCCTTTTAGTGATACTTTAATTTACATTGTTGTAGTCATTGTGCATTTTGTTTTACAGGTTCTGCATTAGTCAGTACATATCTTACTATACTTTTCTCATTTACTCGTATTTGTTTCTTAATGCAAAATGGCATCAGAGTGGATTTTTAATTTCCTGTTGACTGCATAAAATATGGAAAACGATGGAAATTGTATGGCATTTCGTGCATCTTGAATTATAAGGCCATAAAATATGTTAGCTGCTGTAGAGCAATTAAGGTTTTTTTCTCTTCAATGCCTCTTTAAAATGTTTTCAAGCAGTGTCCTCTATCTCCCCCAGCCAGACTGTAAGCTCCTTAAGAGCAGGTACTGTTTGTTTAATATGTATTTGTATCTCTAGGACCTACCACAATGCCTGGCATATTGTAGGGGTTTACTCATCCTTGTTGAAATAATTGATTTTTAGAAATTAAGATTTCACACATTTCAAAATGGATATATTTTCACTGTTTTTGTTCAGATTAACTTTATAGCTATGTAAGAGCAATGCATAACTTTTTTTTTAATATAACTTATTTACCAAAATTAACTGAAGTAGATCTTTGTAGAGTCTTTTGGGAAGTGAATTCATCAGTGAAACTTTTGGAACTTTGGGAGCTATTTGCCATACTGTATTGTAGTTTTCATATCCTTCTCTTGTACGTCACCCCAGGCTTATCAGGAGGTACCACTCAAAAAAATGTAAATGAAATTGAATAAGGAAAAGAACTGGTATTCTTCCTAAACTTATTTTAATTTTAATCCACTAACATGACAAAGTTACATAGTCAGTTTCCATGTGAATATCAGACAATATTACAGCATCCTCTACTGCTGCTTGTGTGGCTTTTCCATCTAGATAGTCATAGCTCATTTTAGAGTCAGGAAGTCCTGTTTAAATCTTGCCTTTGATGACCTGCTGTGGTACATTGGGCAATTTAACAACCTCTCAGCTTTAGTTTCCTCATCTGTAAAAAGGAAATAATAATAGCACCTACCTTGCCAGGATTGTTTGTGATCGAATGGGATCACATAAAGAGCTATAAATGCTAGCTGCAGTTATTATATAACAATCTGGCAAGATACTATGTAAATAATTGAAGGTGATTAAAGACAGTATACATATTAGAGCTTTATCTGGAATTCATCAGTGAAAGGATTCGTTTTCAAATAGGCAGTCACTCAATTATCCCTGATTCTTGCCTCTTCTTGTCCCAGTCCTGGGCTTTTAGTTTTTTTGTAGGGTTTTAATAACTCCCATCTCTGTGGACACGACCTTTATTATCTCTTTTTCCTTTCTCACATTTATACCTTCGTTCCTAAAACTCCCCCTTTTTTTTCCTCTCATCAGTTTGTCTGCTTTTATGCTGAAGCAGCTAGCCCTTGAAGGAAAACTTCTTTAGGTTTCTGGTATATCCCATAATTGTTCCACCTTTTCCCATCTCTTAACTTTTTTTTTTTTTTAAGAAAATTTCCTTTCCCTAAAAGACCACAGAGAAGAAAGTTTTCTCACTTAACTTTTTTTTTTAACGGGGCAATGGGGTTAAGTGACTTGCCCAGGGTCACACAGCTAGTAAGTGTTAAGTGTCTGAGGTCGGATTTGAACTCAGGAACTCCTGAATCCAGGGCCGGTGCTTTATCCACTGTGCCACCTAGCCGCCCCCTTAACTCTTAATTAATCCTTTCCTTGATTGAACACACTGAGTGGTCTAGAGAGATGTATATTAATGCTTTTCTGACTACCTAACCATCTTTTTATTCAGGGAGATGTTAAATGGGGAAAAGAATTAAGGATCATAGGCACATAAATTTAGATGTAGAAGGAACCTTAGGGGATCATTTAACCCAACTTTTGGAAAGGAAGTTGTCTTACTTTTAAAGATAAACTCCCTTCATGCCTGGTCTGGGAATGAACTAAGTCTTAAAAACTCTAGGCCTAACTTATACTAATAAATAAGGTAGTAGGTAAGGCCTCTATATACTTTGTATATGAATCAATATGTAAGTATAGATACTCTTTTTATTTTTATTTTGGGTGAAAGGTATTACCTGTTAATGATTGGGAGTGGAAGCTATCAAATATGGGCTAATATATGACCCAGTTGATAGAAAAAAGTCAACTTCACTAAAGGAGTCTTTAAAGTATATATTAAAATATCAGTATTTAAAATATGTACAAATTATCTTGTTCAGTTTAGTATTAAACTCTTCTGGTATTAAGGTAGTATTGTTTTCTGCTATTATTAGTTGCTTATGTGTAGTATTCCAGCCACCTTATGGGTTAAATAGGCGTTTGTGGGATATTCTGGGAACCTAACAACCCTTTATAACATTGTTGCTATGGGAAAATGCATTCCAAGTTCCAAACAGCCAACTTATAAATTAACTTTGGGAATACAAACCATTGGTAAGTAGCGGACTGACTACTTGTATTCTATATGGTTTTTTTTTCTCATGTATATATTATAAGTGACAAGCATTATCTCTAGAAACACAAATCCAGAGATTCAGAATTGAAAACAAATATCCTTTGGGATGTTCTGGTTTTACCTGCATATATATTCAGGTAGACAAATAATTTTTAGCATTTTGAAGTATTCAAAGATACTTTGAAAGAAGGATTCAAAGATGACTTGGCCCCTGCCCTCCAGGAGTTTAAAATCTGGTTTAATTGATGCCAATAGCTGTGAAAAGCTATTAATACAAGATTAAAATAGCAGTTCATCAGTAGAATAAATGTCATAAAGCAATGCACAATTAATTCAGTAAACACTCTGTTTACTATGTGCAGTCTCCTGTGTTAGGATCTTCAAAATACAAAAAATAAAATATGATAGCTACCCTTATAGAGCTTATAGTCAGTAGCCATAGATACTACATACTAAAATAACTAAACACAAAAATAACAGAATAAAGAGAAGTGTGTTGATTGAGTAATTGAGAAAATACTAGCTAAGGAAGGTCTAGAGGGGGAAAAGCTCATTATCAAATGATGGGATTAAAGAAGTCTTAAAAGAGGAATAGCATTTGAGTTGGGGTTCAATGTATAGATAAATTTAATAGCCAAATAAATGGTAGAGAAAGATAGCATAGGAATTTAGAGGATGGTGAGGGAACATTGGTTTCCATAAGATATAATGGTGTTTTATTTTTTTCCACTATGAGTGTATGAAGTAGTCTGTGGGCCTATTGTGATTTATTTGTAAATTAATTAAAGGGTTTAAAATGGACTCATTTAGTTATATTTCTTAGACCATCTTGATATATCTTAGCTTTCACACATCTTAAAGTTGAATATTAGTTGTTATAAAAACCAACATTTTAGCAAAAACTTTTGTATATGGTCCACAGAGGTGATTATTTTTTTTTTAACTATTATCCTTTTGCCTAACCTTGAAAACTGCCCAGAAATTATTCTTTTGGGACTAATTTGTTTATAGAGTGGTTATATAGGAAGTACTTGATTTGAACATTTCTTTGATAATTTGTAGAGGAACTCTGGTACCTCCCACTTAGGTAACTATAGTTGTTCAAGTACCTAGTTTATTCCAGATACCTTTTCTCAAAACAAGAATGTTGTATTGTTTTCCCTTAAGTATATTCACTCAGAATTATGCTTTCATCTTTAAAAAATTTTTCTTGCAGAATTGAGGAATTGTATATGTATTCATTGGTTACCTTTCAAAAAAAAATAGAGAACACCAAATTACCAGTTTCACTGGATTTTTTTTGGGGGGGGGGTGAGGCAGTTGGGGTTAAGTGACTTGCCCAGGGTCACACAGCTAAGGAGTGTCAAGTGTCTGAGGCTGGATTTGAACTCAGGTCCTCCTGAATCCAGGGCCGGTGCTTTTCCACTGTGCCATGTAGCAGCTCCTCTGGATTTTAAAAATTGTTTTAGGAGCTGTGATTTTGTGTAGACAGAATCTTGTTTAGAAAAGCTGCTGGCTACAAATTAGCAGTTTTACTCTCACCTTTCATTCTGTCCTTTAGTAAAATTAACCTACTCATTGAGTTAGGCAGAACAAAACTTAAATATAAAATCCCAATTCTTTGGAAGTGAACTATCCAAGAATTATTTTCATTTAGAATTTCTCAAGGTGCCATTAAAAAATTGGTTCATTTCCTCATATATCATCGAACTTCTGCCTTTCTTTGAGAGTGCAATTGTTGCTACATGTTTGAACTGATAAGTAACTAAGAACATATGAGAAGAAAACTCAAAAGAGCAGAGATTACTGTGACAGAAGAGAAAAATAATGAAGCCAAAAAGAACTTATCCAGGTACTGTGTTCATTGTACTTCAATAATTATGTTAATTTATGGGAGCCCACCAATGAGCCTTTTCTAGAATGTGAAGTCAGGAATGGGGTGGCATTTGTTCAGTTCATTGAATGGAGTACGTAGTGAGATCACAGATCCATTGATATATTAAAGTTATACTGCAGCTGCTACTCAGACTTATGTACACAGAATTCAATAGAAAGAAAAAAAATTTTGCTAAACAGCCCAAACGGATGTCATAAAATGAATTCATGTATTTGCTTAATTCTTTGGTGAGCTAAGCTCTTTACAAGCCTACCACTTTTAAACTTGAATAATTTGATTCCAAGTCAATAGCAGATTAGAAAAGGAAGGCTCCTTCAGGCAGACATATAGCAGTGATGAGAAGTGACAATTGATAGTCATGTAGAAAGAGAAGAAATGGGCTGTTATAAAAAGACACAAAGACTTAATCAAAAAGCAGAGCATTGTGGAATCATTTGGTGTGGGGGGTCACATACCCCTGTATAGTCTCAGCAAACCTGAAGACATTGTTACAGTATATTATAATTGATATTACTAGTAATCCTCAGTCATCAAGAAAACTTTTGTATTTTATAAACTCTATTTCTTAGTCAAGGAAGCACATAAATATATTTCAGAATGATGTCTGTACAAACTGAAAAGCATTTTAACATTGAAAGGAATAAGCCCTTCTTTGAACCAATACATTCCTGAGGGCTCTAGTGCCTTGAAGTTTTGCTATTAATCCAGGCTGAATATTTTCCATTATTAGGGTGATTGTGATTCATAGACAAAATGTAAAAAGAAAATTAATTTTTCAAGAAAAGAATGCCATCCCCATAAATAATAATGTTCCTTAACTGTAAATGGTTATATTTTATGTGATAAAAATGCAAATGAAGATTTTTTTTTTTAATGAATGCTTTCATTTTGCAATAGAAACTCTTTAAATGTCCAAACTATTTTAATTAGCTTTCTTCTCATACTGATAATTATGCAAGATAATCCGACACAGTCCTGGTTATTAGTCTTCATGTAACTACTGGCATAAGTATATGGAGTTCACAGAATACCCATTAATAAATTTCATTAGTGGGGCAGCTAGGTGGCTCAGTGGATAAAGCACTGGCCCTGGATTTGGGAGTACCTGAGTTCAAATCTGGCCTCAGACACTTGATACTTAGTAGCTGTGTGACCCTGGGCAAGTCACTTAACCCTCATTGCCCTGCAAAAAAAAAACAATTATTAGTTCTTGCTATGATAGATTGTTGCATATTCCCAATATGAAAAAAAAAATAGAATAGATTTTTTTTTTTGCAGGGCAAGGGGGGGTTAAGTGACTTGCCCAGGGTCACACAACTAGTAAGTGTCAAGTGTCTGAGGCCGGATTTGAACTCAGGTACTCCTGAATCCAGGGCCGGTGCTGTATCCACTGCGCCACCTAGCTGCCCCCTAGAATAGATTTTTAAAGTAATAAATACCTGAAGTGTCTGTGGTGAAAAAAAAAAACATTTGAGGAAAAAAACAACTGGGGAAAAGTTAATAATCCAATGAAGTTATAAATAAAGAATTAAAATGAGCTTATCTTTTTTGTGAACGCAAAAAATCTAGGGCATAGCCCTAACACATTGTGCCTGATAGTTTTCTTTGATTGGTTCCTTAACCTGTATGTCTCAGTCAAGTAGCATGCATGCATTCATTCATTCATTCATTCATTCATCTATCAGTTTGTTTTAGTTAATTAAAAAAAATTTATTTTATTATTTTCCAGTTACATATTACATATAAGGATAGTTTTCAACATTTGTTTACACTGGATTTTTAGTTCCAAATTTTTCTTCCCTCTCCCCCCCAAGAAGGAAAGCAGTCTGATATAGGTTTGTATATGTACAGTCATATCAAATATATTTCTATATTAGTCATCTTGTGAAAGGAGAATCATAGCACAAAGAAAAAACCTTAAACAAGAAGGAAAAAAAAAACCTCTTCAAAAGTAGAAACAGTATGATTCAATCTGCATTCATAATTCACAGTTCTTTTTCTGGATGTTGAGAATATTTCTATCATGAGTTCTTTGAAACTATTTTGGATCGTTGGCACTTCTGAGAAGAGGCTTAGTCTGTCCCCATTGTTCACTATACAATGTTGCTGTTATTGTGTACAATGTTCTCCTGGTTCTGCTCCTCTCAGTCAGCATCAGTTCATGTAAGTCCTTCCAGGTTTCTCTGAACTCCTGCTCATTGTTTCTTACAGCACAATAGTGTTCCATTACAATCATATACCAGTTTGTTTAGCCATTCCCCTATTGATGGGCATTTCCTCGATTTCCAATTCTTTGCCACCACACAGAGAGCTGCTATAAATATTTTTGTACATGTGGGTCCTTTTCCGTTTTCTGTGTGTGAGATTTAAAATTGGATACTAGAGCATTAACCTCCCTTTTTTTTTTTTTTTTTTTGCGGGCCAATGGGGGTTAAGTGACTTGTCCAGGGTCACACAGCTAGTAAGTGTCAAATGTCTGAGGCTGGATTTGAACTCAGGTACTCCTGAATCCAGGGCCGGTGCTTTATCCACTGTGCCATCTAGCCGCCCCCTAACCTCCCCTTTTTAACCTTTCCCTTAATTTATCTCCCAGACTAGTAAAATGGAAGAAGCCTCTGGTCTCTAGTTAGAGCTTTATTGTTTGGAAATTACAAGATGATGTTGATTAGAGGGGATAGAAAAGTAGAATACAAAACAAATAGTCTTAAGTCTAAGCTTAGTCTATATTCCATATAAAACTCACCAAAAACCCAAGGCCACCGTTGAGGGGGAGAGCCGCGTCAAGCACATGCTGCTAGGGCGAGCGGGTTGAGTCCAACCTCCCTCAGCGTCTCTGTGTGCAGCGCCAGTCATCGGACCAGGAGAACAGGCAAAAGCCCCACTTCCTTTCTCTCCTTGCCTTTAAGCTTGCACCCCGGAAGTGGGAGTGCTTAGCAGGTGGAGGTGGAGTACACGGCACAGTCTCCTCCCCAAAAGGGTGGTCCTTCAAAAACTGGCATCTCTCCATTATCGCTAACCGACTGTTAAAAACTTTTTACCACATGTGGTCTCTTTGGGATACAGACCAGCAGTGCTACCACTGGGTGAAAGGGTATAAACAGTCTCATAGCCTTTTGGCCATAGTTCCAACTGCTCTCCAGAATGGTTGGATCACTTCACAGCTCCACCAATAATGCATTATTGTTCCAATTTTTCCACAGCTTCTCCAACATTTATTATTTTCGTTTTTTGTTATATTAGCCAATCTGATAGGTGTCAGGTGGTACCTCAAAGTTGTTTTGATTTTCAATTCTCTGATCAATAGTGATTTAGAGCATTTTTTTCATATGGCAATAGATAACTTTGACTTTCTTCAGAAAAACTGCCTGTTCATCTGTTTGACCATTTCTCAATTGGGGAATGACCAAGTAGCATTTATTTTATACCTACTATGTGCCAGGTACTATGGTAAGTAATAGAGGGATTTTTGATGAAACAGTTTCTGCTTTTTTTTTTTTTTGGCTGCAGGGCAGTGAGGGTTAAGTGACTTGCCCAGGGTCACAGAGCTACTAAGTGGCAGGTGTCTGAGGCCAGATTTGAACTTGGTTCCTCCTGAATCCAGGGCCAGTGCTTTATCCACTGTGCCACCTAGCTGCCCTAGTTTCTGTTCTTAAGGACCTCACAGTCTAATGGGAAAGACAAGATGAAGACAATTATGTACAACACAAGAGAGCACAGGATAAGTTAGGAGAAATCTCAAGGAAGGTACTAAGATTAAGAATACCTGGGAAAGGCTTCTTGCACAATGTGGAACTTTAGCTGAGACTTAAAGAAATGCAGAGAAGCCAGGAGGCAGAGATGAGAAGGGAGAACATTACTGGCATGGGAGACAGTGAATGAAATTGGCTGTCGATTCAGGGAATGGAATGTAGCATGAGAAGAACAGGAAGTAGACCGGTATCATTGTATTGAGTGCTGGAAGAAAGTATGATTCTAGAGTCAATCAACAAACATTTATTAAGCATGTATGAGGTACCAGGCATTGTGCTAGGTGGTGGGCATACAAACAAAAAGGTGAAATAGGCCCTGCCCTTTAGGAGCTTACTCCAGCTGGGGAAGGCTGCATATTCATTACAATATATACAAAAGAGATTAAAATGATAAAATGGGGAGAGTGAGAGAGAAACACTTGAACTGAATCTTGAAGGATCCTACGAATTTTTAGATGAGGGTTAGAAGGGGAGTACCTTCTAGGCATGGAGGACAGTCAGTGCAAATGCACAAAAGTAGATGATGGACTATTGTATATAAGGAAAGTAAGAAGAGAAGTCTGGCTAGATCCCACCGTGCATGAAAGGATATAATATGAAAATAAGCTTGTAAAGGTAAGCTGGGACCATAATGTACAGGACTTCAAATGTAATGGGGTGGGTGGGGCTTCTGACAATGACAGTTAAATCACTTTGGCAGATGATTGGGGTAGTGGAAAAGCTTGAGGTAAGTAGACCAATTGGGCTATTGTAGTAGTTCAATTTAATTCTTAGAGAGTTTTAATTTAAATTTTTCTTTCTTGATCTAAAGTCTTCTACCTTATAATTTTCATCCACTAATCTCAGAGCTGTTCTTTGAAGCAAAATGGCATTTTTCCTCTTTCATGTCAGTCTGTTTACTATGTGCTAGGCACTGTGTTAAAGACTTCTGTTTGTCTTTTCCACTTAATACTTGCATGGGCATCAGCAAGTTGCTTTAACTCTCTGAGCTTCAGTTTTTTCCTTTAAAATGAGATTAAACTAGATGATTTTTTAGGACTCTTCCAGTTCAAAATAACTATGTTTCTGAAGATTTCCAAAATTTCTGCACAGTTCTTGGTGTCTAGAATCTTTACCATCCTGACTCTTTCCATGGAATGAATCAAATTAAAGAGAATCTCAGAATTGAAAGGCATCCCAGAGGCTGTCTGGTCCAACCCATGCCTGATTTTAAAATGAATCTCTTCTTCAACTAACCCACGAAGTTGTCATCTAACCTTCTCTTTTGAATACTTTTACTTAGGGGCCAGTCTTTTAGCTCTTGTTCCACTTTTGGGGTAAGTCTAATTGTTACCAGTTTGTCTTTATATTGAACATTGTAAGGGCCAAATTTTAATATGGGGAGAGTTAATTGCGTGGCTCACCGTAATATTGGGGTTCAGAAAATAATGAAGGACCTCTAGGTCCAAAGTTTCCTCCCCTCCAGACTGCCTTTTTTAGTTATTTCTCCCAGGCCAATAAGAAAGGAGATTAACAGCCTCTTTTCTACAAAAGAAAAAAAAAATCAGTTTTTATTTATGGGAATAAAATACACAGCAAAGGTGAAATTAATTAAGCCAATGACAAGGGAATAGGGAAAGAGGAAAATGGATAAGCTCCCTGGCTCTAGCAAAGGCTAACACAATCCCCAAACTTGCTTCCGTTCAGCTAATTCAAGAGCCAGACCCGATTTTATTAACTCACCACCTGGGGGGGGTGTAGTGTCGTGTCTGTCTCCCCCCCCCCCCCCCCCCCCCCCCCCCCCCCCCCCGTTTTAATAGGAAACAGCTGTGCAGCCTCTTGGCCGTCTCCTCCCAGAAGCTCACTGACAGGGAAAAAAAACAACTGCTCCCCTCAGCGAGGGTTCCCTTTTTTCTACTTTTGCTCTCCCTCCCCTGAAAAGGGAGTTCCTTCAAGCTGGATGTGGAGAGTGGTTCCCCTGCTGACGACAACAGCATATGTCACTCAGGGGCAGGCCAGGTGTGGCCCATATCCAATCATCCAGAGCCCCCAAAGAGTATGATCATTCAGGTAGGACCCCTGGGAGTCTACCAAATTCCATTATTTTCTCACAACATGGATCCTCTGCAACACTGTTCATAAGTTGTCCTTTCTAGGATCAAACAGAAATATGATCTTTTTTTTCTACATGACTCTTTTTCAAATAAATAAAGACAATTGTGAATTTCCTTTCAAACTCTAGGATATAAACATCCCCGGTTCTTCCACTTCATTCTAAAATCATATGGGTCATCTTTCTCTGAATGCTTTGTTTATCAGTATACTGGCATAAAATATGGCTTCCAGAACTGAACTAAAAACTATATCATACTGATGTAGGAGGTGAAAAAGGGTTACCAGAAAAACCTAAGATACAAGCTTTAATTCAGATATTAGCTCTAAAAGTTAATGGATAACTTACAAGTCTGGATGCTAAGTTCTCTTACCCACATAAATCAGTACCCATAATGGGAATAGAGGGAGTTAGGCTGAGGAGACCTGACTACAATAAAGGAATTGACAGCCTATAGAAATTCAGACCAGAAATAAAAAGAAAAATGATTATGTTTTGAAGCTAGTCATGGGAACCAGAAAGAGACATGCATAGAAAAGGCCAAATTTGTCCCCAGATTCACCTTATGATGTGTAAACCCCCAAAACACTCCTCCATTGAAAAAGGTACCTGCCTCAGGGGTTGGTTTAGGACTCCAGGAACTCCAAATTAGAATATGCCCTCCCCTGTATCTCCCAAAGGTGGAGAATATTATAATGAGTAGGACAAGCCCTCCCTTGTACCTCCCCAAGGTGGAGATAATTATAGTGAGACTGATAATCAATTTATTCATACTATAAATATGACTGTCTTTTCTTTCACTATTCGAGAGGTACCTTTACACTTTTCTCTCCTTGTGATCATTCACAGGTATTGCAATAAAACTTGGGAAACTGAGTCACTGAGTCTTGTAATTCTTTTGGACAACTCAATCAATTTGCCGCCTAATTCCATCCCACATCATTACATATGATCCAAGAATATAGTGGGACTCTCATGTTCCTAATATTAAGTCTTCTCATACTTTACTGTATTCATCATGTCCACTGTTTCTCATAGCACAGTAATTATTCTATTTTATTTGTGTATCATAACTTGTTTAGCCATTCCCTAGTAATTTGGGTCTCTTTTTTGTTAACAGTTCTTTGCTACTTCAAAATGTACTGCTGGAAATTTTGGATGAATTTGAGCCTTTTTTTTTTTAAAAACTGTTGTTTGACTTCTTGGAGCATATGACTGTAAGTTGGATGTCCTTTCCAAAGGATATGGGTGTTTTAGCCATTTTATTTGCATAATTCTTTTTTTGGGGGGGGGGGTGAGACAATTGGGGTTAAGTGACTTGCCCAGGGTCACACAGCTAGTAATTGTCAAGTGTCTGAGGCTGGATTTGAACTCAGGTCCTCCTGACTCAGGGCCAGTGCTCTATCCACTGTGCCACCTAGCTGCCCCTTATTTGCATAATTCTGAAAGTGTTCTTCTAATGATCTGGGTGCTTTATTATTATTATTTATTATTATTTTGGGTTTTAAAGAGCAGTTCCATCATACTTTACTAATATTGTCCTTTTGGCCAAGATTGCAAAACCTGGTGCATGTGCTTTTTTTATGTGAAGTGTAGCTTAAGTTGTTGCTCTCATATTGTATGTTGGGGAATGAATTTCTTTGATAAACTAAAGACAAGACTTGGACATTTATCCTGTTGAATTATGACGGATGAGGCCAAAATGGTTATCAGATAACCTATTGATAGTACCTAAAAGGGGGGTTAACAGAAAAACCTAAGATCCAAGGTCTAATTTAGATTCTGAACTCTAAGAGGGATTTTTAAGACTTGAATCTTCATTAATACAAGTCAGGGCCTATGCTTTTGTTACTTACATTAATCAGCACCCATAACAAAAACCTAAAGAACATAAAAAGGAAGGGCACAGAGACCTTAACTATAACAATGATATACAGACAGAGCATAGAAATTCAAACTGATAAATGAAAATATTTTGAAACTAGACATGGGAATGAAAAGGTGACATGCACAGAAAAGGCCAAATTTGTCCCCAGATTCACCTTATGCCATGTAAACCCTCAAAACACCTCCATGGAAAAAGGTTCCTTGCTTCTAGGGTTGGCTTAAGCCCCCAGGAACTCCAAATTAGGGTAGACCCTCCCTTGTACCTCCCTAAGGTGGAGATTATTATAATGATACTGATAATCAATTTATCCATACTATAAATATAACTGTCTTTTTCCCCCCTATTCGAGAGATACCTTTCCACTTTTCTGGTTCTCTCCCTGTGTTCACTTACAGTATTGCAATAAAATTTGTTAAACTGAGTCACTGAGTCTTGCAATTCTTTTGGGATGACTCATGATCAGTTTGACCCTAAATCCATCCCACGTCATTTTCACATCACATATTTTAGCCTACTTTTAGAGACTTTTGAAGTCATCTTGATCTTGATTTTAAACCATCATCCCTTATTTGTGGATCTGAGTTTAATGGTTTCTTGCCCCAGAAGATGTTGCCACGGTATTGGTTTGTGCCATTTAAAAATCTTAAATAGCAACTACTGTTTGATGAAGGAATCACTAGCTCTTCCTGGCCAGTGTACCCTTTCTGTCTTATTTATTTCATTGGGGAATAGCAGGGGGAGGAGTAGCAGAAAAACATCTCCCAAAGGATTAATTTTTTATTTCATTAAAGATTTGGATTATTACTTAGAGAAAATATCTAAAACAGTAATATTGAGGGTAAGGAGAGACAGCTTGTCATAGTGGTTAATAGGTTAGCCTTGTAGGGAGGAAGTTCGTGATAAAGTCCTTTAAATGACATTTACTGACAGTTGTAAGAAAAATAATTATTAGTAATCTATATATTGGGGGATCCAGAGATCACTTTCTTAGTCATCCTCCCCCTACACTAAAAAGACCCCTGTCCTTGAAAATTTGTCATCAAATCTCATCTGGACAAACCTAAGGGAATAAAAGGAGCTTTGGGTGGAGATAGATTCTTTTGTCTACATAGCCCAAGGATTTACTGATGAAATTATGCCACGCCTAGATGAATGGACTTTCGGGATCAGAAATTCCTTTCTCTGATATCATCCTTGGACTCAGATTTAAATAATGCTAACCAGTTAGATTTGTTGATGTATAATGACCCAATTAGTTCAACTCTTATTATAAAGGATAAAAAAGCTGGACCGGCAGCTATGTTGACTCTCTGGGGACCATATGGTCTCTGTCTCTCTCTTGGGTCTCCTTGGAACCACATGCTGTCCTCTCTGGGGGACCCACATGTGCATTTTGGGGGCTTTTCTTCTTGCACTAACTGCCATGATGTTGAAGCTCTCTGCTCCTCTACCATTCATCCTGGGACCATGAGAGAGTTAGGGAAA
Source organism: Dromiciops gliroides (assembly GCF_019393635.1). NCBI lineage: Eukaryota > Metazoa > Chordata > Mammalia > Microbiotheria > Microbiotheriidae > Dromiciops > Dromiciops gliroides. The sequence goes on along the minus strand of NC_057862.1, from coordinate 158,607,959 downwards.
CACATGGTCCAATCCCTTACTAGTATAAGATTGGTAAATTAATATAAGCTATATTCCCAAAACTTGTTTCGGTAGTAATGATTTCAACCTTACACAGTCCCCAACAATGGTAAAATGAAAGTCGTCTTGTTGTTTCACTTTAACATAGAACTCTTATGTTGTATTTTAAAGAGCTGTAACACTTGTCAGTCTATGAAAAATTATACATTCTTAGGCATCATTCTGAGATCCTTCAGTGAGATAGTAACTAATCTCTAAAGCAGAGTCAGTAGTCATTAGGTGGAAATTATTTCTTCCATACTTTTTATCCTTACCTATTTGTAGGGTTGGTTTTTTTTTAATAACTTCTGTGATGGAGAGAGAACTTTGTCAACCTCAGTAGATTAGGCATTGATTAAATGGTTATTAAATGTTGATGTAGATTTGGTCAAGCAGATAATAGGAGCTCATGTCTTAGAAACATTTCATGATCAACATGTTAAAAAACACTCATTTTTTTGTTCCTTTCCCTCTCAGATCTTCCCTCTTTCATACTGGCCTGATTTTGTTGAAGGTATTGCCATCCTCCTGGGTTGATAACCTTGGTATTATCCTCCACTTCCTTTCTCTTTCTCACTGCCACGTGTCCATACTCAGTTGCAAAATCTTGCCATTTTTACCTACATGTCCCATATTGGATTGTCTTCTCCACTCCCCAAACTACTCCCTTCCTTTAGGCCCTCCTTTTCCTGCCAAAAATTATCTCAGCAGTTTTTCTAATTGGTTTCCCTTCCTCAAGTCTGTTCTCATTCTAGTACAACCTCCACACCTGCTGCTAAAGTGATTTTCCTTACTGGCAATTTTGATCTTATTACTCTTTGACTTCACTCAATATCAGTGGCTTCCTTTTTGCTTCTTGATCATATAGAAAATTCACTGTTTAGCCTGTAAGCCCTTTACAGTCTCGTTTCAACTTACCTTTTCTTCTTTGGACATTACTCATCTTTTCCCTCTCATTCCAACCAAATTGTCCTCTCTTCTTCACACAAACATCTCCATCCCCTTTGAATTGTTCCCATGTAATTAAAATGTACTGGTTCTTCTCCACATCAAAGTTTCCCCCCTTTTCCTTCATGTATCATGTTTCTTGTGTTCATGTGCCATACCATTCTATACGAAGCCTTATCTCATGTCCTCCAACTGCTAGTGCTGTCAGTCTCAAACTACCTTTAACTATTTTAATTTATTCTCTTTTTTTTGTTTTGTTTTGTTTTGTTTTTGGTGGGGCAATGGGGGTTAAGTGACTTGCCCAAGGTCACACAGCTAGTAAGTGTCAAGTGTCTGAGGCCGGATTTGAACTCAGGTACTCCTGAATCCAAGACCAGTGCTTTATCCACTGCGCCACCTAGCTGCCAATTTATTCTCTTTATATTCTTATATATTTTATGTGTACTTGTCTAGACCATTAACAAAGATCCTTGAAAGTAGGCTTTTATTCTATGTATTTGCATTTCCAGGTCTTGGGACAGTGCCTGGCATATAATGGGTGCTTATTAAATGCTTGTATGATTAATTAATTGATATTCTTACATGTGATCTCTTTGTTGGGTTCTTTATTTTATTATCTTCAATTTGAATTGAGGAGAAGTAGCAGAAATTAGCATCTAAAAATTATGGGCCATATATTTATTTAAACACTAACAGTGAAATAACATTGATAACAAAATATTGTGGTCTACTTTAATTTCAGATCAAGTTAGAAATATTATCAGTTTGAGTTTTTAATGTTTTAAAGAATTAAGATAATTGGGGGTGGCTAGGTGGCACAGTGGATAAAGCACCCGGGCCCTGGGATTCAGGAGTACCTGAGTTCAAATCCGGCCTCAGACACTTAAAACTTACTAGCTGTGTGACCCTGGGCAAGTCACGTTAACCCCCATTGCCCTGCAAAAAAAAAAAAAAAGATAAGATACTTTTCAGTACCAAATTGTAGATTTTTAAAAGCCTTTATTTACCTCAATTTTAGGAGTAATATAAATGTGTTGCTTTTCATAAAACTGCTTTTTAAGCAGTAAAGTAATAGAATATCAATTGATTCATTCATTTGCTTTTTACTTTCAGTAGTCTTACCACAGTAAGTAAGATCCCTGAAAAGATGTGTGGAAATGGCATTTTTATAAATCACATTTTAAATGTCCTAGGATTTGAATTTTTTTGACCAGAGATGCAGTATTTGTGTTGACAAAAGCAAAGCCCTGTGAATTTTTTTTTATGCATAGCTAGTTAAAATGGACAGAGCTAGGACTTTGTTTTCTTTCTGACAAAAATTCACCAAAAAAAAAGAAAGAAAGAAAAAGTCACTCTGTCAATATAAAAATTATAGTCAAGATTTTTGAAAATTCTAGTCTTGGGGGCAGCTTGGTGACTAAGTGGATAAAGGCACCAGCCTTGGGACTGTGCAACTCTGGGGCAAGTCACTTAACTCTCATTTCCCTGCAAATAAAGAAAGAAAATTCTAGCCTGAGAGACTTTGAAATTAAACACTTTATATGCTCTCTGTATGGATAGCCAAGTGGGATAAAGTGCTAGGCCTGGAGTCAGGAAGACTCATCTTTCTGAGTTCAAATCTGGCCTTAGACACTAGAGTGTGACGCTGGGCAAGTCACTTCACTCCGTTTGCCTCAGTTCCTTATCTGTAAAATGAGTTGGAGAAGGAAATGGCAAACCCCAAATGGCAGATTCCTCACGAAGAGCAGGTACAACTGAACAACAAACAACAACAAAATACAGTTTGTATGTAATACTTTATTTAAAAACCTTTAGTTTAAACCCCCTTAGTGACTTGTGGTTAGTAGATAAAGCTCTTTTTTGCATTTATCTCTAGTCAAAATAATTTGTGTGGAAATACCCCACTCTGAATCAGGTTGATGGGCTTAGATTGAGACCTAAGGTCTGTGGTTGGAGACCTTTAATCCAAGGCTACTGTGCAATGTCACTAAAAATAGATGCTAGGATCTTTTTTGTGGTTTCAGTATTCTTCAGAAAGTTGGGACCGTAGCATTCTTCTAAATCTGCACTGAAATAAACACTGCTGTTTCTTATTTTTCTTTATCAGGTATTGGGCAACTTTTTTTAAAACAAATTTAATGGGGCAAATTATTATTTACCCTTTTTAAAAAAATTAATAAAATATTTTATTTTTTGCCCCAGTACATGTAAAGATAGTTCGCAACTTTTGTTTATACAAGCTTTCCAATTTCAGATTTTTCTCCCTCTACCCCTCCCTCCCTCTCCCCTAGATAGCAGGTAATCTGATAAAGGTATATATATATATATATATATATATACATAATAACATTAATCCTGTTTCTGCATTAGTCATGTTATAAGAGAAAAATCAGAGCAATGATGAAAAACCTCAAAATAGAAAAAACAACAGCACCAAAAACAAAAGAGTAGTATGTAGGTGTTCATTCAGCATCTATACTCCACAATTCCTGTTTTTTTTTTTTTCTGGATTTGGAGGGATCCTCTTCTATCATGAATTCCCTGGAACTCTTCTGTACCATTGCATTGGTGAGAAGAATATAGTCCATCACAGTAGAGATCAACACTCAATGTTGATGATCTGTGTACAATGTTCTTCTGGTTTGCTCATCTCACTCATCATCAGCTCATGTAAGACCCTCCAGGTTTCTCTGAACTCTCCTGCTCATCATTTCTTACAGCACAATAGTATTCCATTGTATTCATATACCACAACTTGTCCTAGCAATTCCCCAATTGATGGGCATCCTCATAACTTCCAATTCCTTGTCACCACATAAAGAGCAGCTATAAATATTTTTGTACATGTGGGTCCCTTTCCCCTTTCCATGATTTCTTTGGGAAAAAGACCCAAAAGTTATTTACCCCTTTTTATTTTTTTCCAAGTGAGGCAATTGGGGTTAAGTGACTTGCCCAGGGTCACACAGCTAGTAAGTGTTAAGTGTCTGAGGCCGATTTGAACTCAGATACTCTTGACTCCAGGACCGGTGCTCTATCCCACTGCGCCACCTAGCTGACCCTATTTACCCTTTTTTTGAATAAAAGCATTTTATTATTTCCTAGTTACATGTAGAGATAGTTTTTCAACATTTGTTTTTATAAGATTTCCAATTTTCAATTTTTCTCCCTCCCTCCCCCCTTCCCTTATTTGGCAACATTTTGATGATTTTCTGGAATGTTTGTAAATACTTTGAGCTTTTCTGAACATACAACAGTTTTTGATGATAATAATAATTGCTGTTGTTGTTGTTTTTTATTTTGTTCTGGAAGGGACCATGACGTTGGGGTGATCATCACTTGCACAGAATCAGATTTAAATGAGGGAGAGCTGTGCAGATGTCACCAACCTCGCTCTCTCCTCCTGAGCCATCTGGGTCCAGTGGCAAGATATTTATCAGGACAACTAGAGATGGCCCTGGATGTTTTTTTAAGGCAGTTGGGGTTAAGTGACTTGCCTGGGGTCACACAGCTAGTAAGGTGTTAAGTGTCTGAGGCCGGATTTGAACTCAGGTCCTCCTGAATCCAGGGCCAGTGCTCTATCCACTGCGCCATCTAGCTGGCCCCCAAAGTAAATTTCTAAAACCTAAATTATTCCTTCAAAGATTAACAAAACTTTCAGAATCCAGGAAGAAAATAAAGTATTTTGACAATAGACCATAAAAGTTTGAAAATAAAATTGGAAAAGCAATGGTTCTCAATTATAGAAAAGAAGGTTCTAAACTGGAGTATTCATCAACATTTCAAAGGACATTGGAAACTGGTGATTATTTTATTTTTATACATTTAAATGAGCTGAATACATATACCTATAAACCTCTCCCTTTGCCTCCTGTGTGTCTGAGATTTTTGTCTCTATTATTTTTCTTTCTGAAATTTGCCTTCCCCTTCTCTCTCTGCCCCTCGTATTCAACAAGCTTTCCTATATGACTGATATTTTAAAAAGAAATATTTTTTGAGTAGAGTTTTATGTTCTTTGTTTTTAAATAAAGAATTGAATGAGAAGAATTTTTCATATCTTTTTCCTTTTATAGTAAGAAGACCATGTTGCTTTTTTACCCATAGAATCCTAGAATTGGCATGTATTTGCTGCCATTGGTCCTTTCTAACAGGTTGTGTGAAGATTACATAAATATGTTAAAACTCGAGGATTGATTTTATATTAAGAGAAATCTGAAAAGGTAAAAATTGTATAATCTGGTATCCTAAATTCGTTGTTCTGCTTCCTGGTACTTCTATTCTTAACCTCATTTCCAAGTTCAGGTCTGGCTTGCTAGCATATAGAGATTGAGGATAGGGTCCTTGACCTTCCAGATACTTCTGTGCCCCAATTGGGTGGTGGGTAGATAAATCGAAATTGTACTATAATTTTCTCTCTCAGTAATTATTAACCTAAATAAGACGAAAATACTTCTTAGCATGTTTGTTTTGTACTGTTATGTAGGAACATAACTGATTTAATGGTTTAAATAATAATGCCAAAGTAGGAGGATTGCTTTAAAATTTATGCTACCAGGTACTTTTAGTATCATAAATTTAGAGCTGGAAGGTACTCTTACAAGTCATTGAGTCTAACCTCTCTACCCTCCTGCCCATTTTACAGAGGGGGAAACTGAGCCTGGGAAGGTTAAGTAACTTGCTCAGAGTCACGGAACTAGTTAGTTTCTGAGACATGATTTGAATTCATGTCTTACTCCAGTTCTAATGCTCCCACTTTGCCATGTTACATCTAGTGTTTTCTAAGTATTTGGGAATTTCTCATGGCAGGTGCATATTTTCCTATTTGCTAGGAAATCTATAATCAAGAATATGTCCTTGTGGTCACATAGAAGTTTCAAAATTTATATTCATCCATTGATGAATTATTAACTTTTTTGTTGTGAGGCAATGAGGGTAAGTGACTTGCATAGGGTCACACAGCTAGTAAGTGCCAAGTGTCTGAGGGTGAATTTAAACTCAGGTGCTCCTGAATCCAGGGCTGGTGCTTTATCCACTGCGCCACCTAGCTGCCCCAATTATGAACATTTTATTCCAATTTGTGTGTTAACACCAAGGACCAATTTGCTAGTAGAATAGTGTTTTACACAGGCAAGCAAAGAATATTCCATGTTAAAACTTTCATTCATGCAATTTAGTTTATTATAAAGGTGTACTTGATATGATAAGGGAAGTCAGGTATACATTTTTATTTTAAATCTTTCTCATTGTTACATTTTCTCAATCAGAACCTAGGTCAGTATTTGTTCATGGACTTCTGTTTTCCCATCTACTAGGAAACCAAAATGCTCTTGTGTTTGTGTATGGAAATCTAGTGAAACATGTCACTGTAAAAACTACAAAGAATGTAGGCTTTGGGCTCTTGTTGTCATACTAGAAAATTGAATCTTGGTGCTCTTCAGTTATGTGCCATTTGAAAGAATGACTCTGGGACTCAGGACTTTATGTTCCTTATACTTTAACTTATGCATTTGAATCTTAATGTGTACCAAATTTACTATTTTAAATATAGAAGGTCTTATATATCTCGTGCTTTGTTTGGAAATATCTTATTGAAAATGGTTATTTTTTATTTTTATTTTTTAGTGAGGCAGTTGGGGTTAAGTGACTTCCCCAGGGTCACACAGCTAGTAAGTGTTAAGTGTCTAAGCTGGATTTGAACCCAGGTACTCCTGACTCCAGGGCCAGTGCTCTATCCACTGCGCACCTAGCCGCCCCTGGAAAATGGTTATTAATTTGCAACTTGAAATTTGGTTTGTTTGATATTAAGATGTCACACATTTTTTATTCCGTTTGTGAACTGACCTAGTTGCAGTTCAGTGTCTAACCCTCAATTGAAAACACACAATAAAACTTTATTTAACTATATTCTTTTAAAAAATTGTAATTAGCTTTTTCTTGAAAGAAGTGCTTAAAATAAAAGTACTTATCTTATCAGAAACATCTTTTTTCAAACTTTGCATTTTTGTTCCTGGAAATATTGATGAGGATGTTGTGGTGATTGAAGCATCCTCCACTCCGCAGGTCACTGCCAAGGAAGAAATTAATGTTACCTCAACTGACAGTGAGGTGGAGATTGTAACAGTTGGTGAAAGCTAGCCGGTAAGAGTTTTATTACCTTAAATAATATGTGTGTAAATAGAAATAAATGGGATACAAAACTATAATGTTTAGGATGTACATAAGTAGATAAACAAATTATTCATAGTTTGGGCAAAATTGAATTTGTTTTTATGATAACAGCATGTTTATATTTAGAATTGAAATTAGAGTACTTTTTGGGCTAATGCTTTTAATCATGCCATAAATTAAATATTAATTTAAAGGATTTGAATTCTTAATATGTTCCATTTATTTCTTATTTGTTCCAGATTTGACTTAGCACTAATATATTAGGGGATCTCAATTTTATAAGTATAACTTTTAAAATAGTTTTTTGAGGTACCATTGACCTTGAAGTACTATTTTGTCATTAAGAATAAGAAAAATGTGGGGGTGGCTAGGTGGCACAGTGGATAGAGCACCAGCTCTGGAGTCAGGAGGACCTGAATTCAAATTCAGCCTCAGACACCTAACACTAGCTGTGTGACGGGGGCAGGTCACTTAACCCCAATTGCCTCACCCCCCCAAAAAATTTAATAAAAACAAAAGAAAAACAAAATGTGGGTTATTAAGATTAGGGGAAAATGTATATGAAATACTGTAAAGAAGAAAAAAGAATTAGAGTAAAGATAGTTTTTTTTGTTTTGTATTATTGTGAGTGGTTTTAATTTAAAGTCATAAATTTCAGTGTATAGTTTGGTATGTTGTTTTTTTTTTTCATTAAAAGAAAGAAATAAGGGGCAGCTAGATGGCGCAGTGAATAAAGCACCGGCCCTGGATTCAGGGGTACCTAGTTCAAAGCCTGCCTCAGACACTTAACACTTACTGGCTGTGTGACCCTGGGCAAGTCACTTAACCCCAACTGCCTCACCAAAAAAAAAGAAAGAAAGAAAGAAATAATCATTAGCCTGGACAAAATTTTTAAATGTAAGGAATTCCAAGATTCAGAGATGGACAGCAAGTAAGGAAATCAGGTTGGGTAAAGGCAGATGATGAAAGAGAAAGAAGTGATAGTAGCATCTAAGGTTTTTCATAAATCTTTGAAAGGAGAAAATAGATGAGAAGTTCAGAAGCATGTCAAGCCAAGCACACAGGCATGTTGTTGTTATGGGCAGGGAAGGGAGGGGACAATGGGAGACAGTAATCTAGGGCAACTGCTGTAATTACCTGCTTAAAACAGTAACTAATAAATTCCTGGTTTGATTTAATAATCATTTCATCCTTTAAAAGGCATGGAATCCCTGAGTGAAATTACTGTTTTAAATCTGATTAAAATCAACAAGAAAGAAGTAGCTGAAGTAAAATGATGAAAAACTTGGGGGGGGTGGTATGAGCACTCGGTATTACAATTTGTAGTAATGAAAGAGAACCATATACCTAAGTTTTTGGAAGAACAGATTTTCAACATTTTCAGAGAAAAATAATCCTACAGATTACAGTCCTGATAAGCTAAGCAAAGCACCTGATCCAGAGACCACAGCTGTTAGTATATTCCACTTCTGATGGTGTTCAGTTATCATCTCTGTGGAGTTGATTCCCAGATCTCTATATTAATCCCTAGTCTGTCTCCCTGGGCACTATTCCTGCACCACCACCTGCCTTTTGAACATCTTGAATTGAATTTCCTATAGGCATCTCAAATTAATATACATTAAAGAAAATTCATTATCATCTTTGCCTCTCCAGATTCTTTCCCCACCCAACTTTTTAGTTTTGTTGAGAGTACCTGTTACACAGCTCAAAACCTAGGGCTCCTCCTTGATCCCTCACTCCCTCTTTCACCAGTTGTATCTGATCTTCTGCAGAGATTTTGTTGATTCCACCTTTATAGCATCTTTCCTATGTATCCTGTTCTTTCCACTAACAGAAGACACAACCCTCATTTAGGTCCCTCATTACCTCTCTCCTTGACCATTGTTATGGCTGTCTGGTTTGGGTTTCCCTGTCTTGTTTTTCCCCATTCCAATCCATCTTCCACTCAGCTGCCAAAGTAATTTTTCTAAAGTGAAGGTCTATTCAATGAGCTCTCGTGGCATCCTGTTACCTCCAGGGTCAAATATAAACTCCTTTTTTAAAGTTTTAAAGTTTTTTAAATTTTTAGTGAGGGCATTGGGGTTAAGTGACTTGCCCAGGGGTCACACAGCTAGTTAAGTGTTAAGTAGTCTGAGCCGGATTTGAACTCAGGTACGCCTGACTCCAAGGGCCAGTGCTCTATCCACTGCGCCATCTAGCTGCCCCTAAACTCCTTTTTTTTGACACTTAAGCTCTTCTTAACTTTGCCTCTTCCTTTCCATGCTTCTTCTCCCCCCTCCCCCTTCCCAGGGGCAATTAGGGTTAAGTGACTTGCCCAGGGGTCCTCACAGCTAGTTAAGTGTCAAGTGTCTGAGGCGGGATTTGAACTCAGGTCCTCCTGAATTCAAGGCCAGTGCTTTATTCACTGTGCCACCTAGCTGCCCCTCCATGCTTTAAAAAAAAAAAGTATTTTGTTTTTACCCCCAAATTATATATAAAGATAATTTGTAGCATTCATTAAAATATATAGTTTTTTCCCCCAATCTTTTTTTTGGGGGGGGGGGCGGGGGCAAATGAGGGTTAAGTGACTTGCCCAAGGTTTACACAGCTAGTGTCCAGTGTCTGAGGCAGATCAAACTCAGGTCCTCCTGGAATCCAGGGCGGGTGCTTTATTCACTGCACCAACTAGCTGCCCCACTTCAATCTTAATAGTGTTTTCCCAGTTATATGTAAAGATATTTTTGACATTCATAGTTATAAGATTTTGCATTCCAATATTTTTTCTCCGCCCTCCCTTCCCTCCCCTCTTCCCAAGACAGCAACTAATCACTTATATAGGTCATGTCTGTGCAATCATGTTAAACACATTTCCACATTAGTCATCTTGACAGAATAATCAGAACAAAGTTGGAACTCCTCAAAAAAAGAAAAAAAGTATAGTTCAGTCTGCATTCAGATTCCACAGTTCTTTATCTGGATGTGGAAAGCATTTCCGTCATGAGTCCTTTGCAATTTTCTTGGATCATTGCATTTGGGTTGCTGAGAAGACCAGGTCGATCTCAGCTGATCATCACATAATGTGCTGTTACTGTGTACAGGTGTTTCTTGTTCTGATCATTTCACTCACATCAGTTCATGTCTTTCCAGGTTCTCTGAAATCTTCCTTGTCATTGGTTCTTATAGCACAATAGTATTCTGTTACATTCATATACCACAACCTCTTCAGCCATTCCCCAGTTCATTGGGCAGCCCCTCAATTTCCAATTCCTTGCCACAACAAAAAGAGCTGCTTTAAGTATTTTGTACATGTTGGTTCTTTCCCTTTTTTTATGATTTCTTTGGGATATAGACTTAGTAGTGGTATTGCTGGGTCAAGGAATATGCACAGTTTTCTAGCCCTTTGAAGATAGTTCCAAATTGTTTTAGCATTCATTTTTTTTTTTACATATAAGGGGTATTTTATTTTTTCCGTTACATGTAAAGATAGTTCGCAACTTTTGTTTATACAAGCTTTACAATTTCAGATTTTCTCCCTCCCTCCCCTCCCCCGCCCCCCTCCCCTAACAGCAGGTAATCTGATATAGGTTATATCTATATATCTATATACATATACATATATCTATATATGATCTAACACACACATATATATCCATAATAACATTAATCCTAGTTCTGCATTAATCCGGTTATAGAGAAAAAATCAGACAGTAAGCAAAACCTCAAAATAGAAAAAAAACAACAACAGCACCGAAAACAAAAGAAATAGTATGGTTCAATCAGCATCTATACTCTACAGTCTTTCTTTTTTTTTTTTCTTGGATTTGGAGATCCGCTTCTGTACCATGCATTGGTGAGAAGATATAGTCCATCACAGTAGATCATCACTCAATGTTGATGATACTGGTGTACAATGTTCTTCTGGTTCTGCTCATCTCACTCATCATCAGCTCACGTAAGACCCTCCAGGGTTTCTCTGAACTCCTCCTGCTCATCATTTCTTCTTACAGCACAATGAGTATTCCATTATATTCATATACCACAACTTGTCCAGTCATTCCCCAATTGATGGGGCACCCCCTCAACTTCCAATTCCTGCTACCCACGTAAAGAGCAGCTATAAATATTTTTGTACATGTGGGTCCCTTTCCCCCTTCCATGAGTTTCTTGGGCAAAAGACCTAAGAAGTGGAATTGCTGGGTCAAAGGGGTACATTGCATTTACTCTTTAGTGGATTTTGATTTTCCTTAATCATAGATTTGGTTGTCTTTTGGGGGGAGGTCTTGTGGGAAGTCCTTTCCTGATAGTATATATAAGGAAAAACAGGTATTTAACTTCATGGTGGGTCAAACTAATAGTTTTTCAATATGAGCTTGTAAATCACATTAATTTCATCTTAGCAAAATTTAATTTTTAAAGGGTCTCGGTCATCAGTCGACACTCCAGGTCCATTGGGGGCCAAGGCCCAAATTCTCATACTACTTACTACTCGGTCACAAGAGCCACGTAACCGTAGTCGAATTCTACAGTTATACAGCCCTTGAGGGCAGAATGCCGCAGAAGTTGTGACCTTACTGTGGATGAAGATGGTAGGTTGGAGTGGTGTCAATACAGTTACATATAAGGATTTGTTTAGAGCTGAAAATTCCCATAATAAGTTAGTAGAGCGGTATCTAGGTGCCACAGGGGATAGAGCCACCACTCTGGAATCAGGAGGACCTGAGTTCAAATCTGGCCTCAGACACTTGAATACACCTTGTTTATGAACTGGGAGTGGTTTTTGTGTTTGTTTCGCTCCCCCCAAAGCATTTAAACTGTTATACTTGGAAAAATAGGATAATAAAATGAAGATAAACATAGATGGATACTGTAGTGAATACAGTCATAAGTTTTCTTTACTGACATTGAGTCCACATTGTATATGAGTGTATCAGAGAGCTATACTTTGGTTTCCTTTACTTCCTCTCAGGGTGTGCTGCTCTGACAGCAGGGGAATTTGTACCTATTAACTATGAAATACTGTGGCCACCTATGTTATGTAGTATTTTATCATAATATGAACTTCAGAGACATTTTTAATCTAGTAATATTTTTAGTATTGTTTATTATTAATTTGGATGTTCTTTTATGATACTATTCCTTCCCACTTCCTATTGAATCTTTTACCCTCCCTAATTCCTTGTAGCATATAAGTAGAGTTAAATCATAGTGCCTATATCAAAAAATGTATAAATCTTTATTTATCAGTAATTATCACTACACAAATGAAGTATTGGAATCTTTTTTGTACTCTTTTTCTTTACATTTTGTTGTGGCTTCATGGAAATTATTTTCTTGGTTCTGCTTTACTTTTCTTTCATTTGATCTTGTTGCTAATTTTAAGGGAAATTTTTCTTGGGACCATATGTCTATCCATATGTGCATTGACAGAATTTTATTTGCGAAGATGGTATGTTTGATAGCAAATCCTTTTAGATTTAAATTTAGGAAAACATGTTTAACTTACCTTTAAAAAATTGAAACAATTTAAACTTGAAATAATATATTACTATTTTGATGCTGTTTTATAGAACCCACAGTAGTACCAACCACCGTCTGCTAGAGTGGAATCCTAGGTTTTGAGTTCTTCCAATAACAATTCAAATGCATCTACCTCAGAGCAGGCCTCTGAAGCGCCTTCAGCTGTGCTCTAGTACCAGCCCTCTGCAGTGTCAGAAACTTCTGGCTCTTCCAGCTGTAGTACTGCTGGTACTGTCAACAGAGGTATGTGAAAATGCAGCATTTCTTTTTCAACTTCTTCACTTACTTTTCAACAAATTCATTTACCTATTTTATTAGGGAAAGTATTGACACTTTTAAAATTGAAAGAAATTATATTTATGTCAGTAGGCAACAGTTACTAAATTAGAAAAACTTTCAGCCTTGTTGGACAGTAGTTTGGGAAATTATATTGGGAAATCGATCATCATTAGGGATTTAATGTTAAAAATTTATTTTCAGCTGATAACTTAAAATCTTTTAGCTCAACTGACTCCCTTTGTCTTTTTGGTCCCTATACCTACTAAGCGGTCCTGGTGAAGTATTAGATGCTTAATCAGTTCTGGTTGATATCGAAAGCATAATAATAATGAGAATTAAGATGTGCTCAAAGATTAAAGGGGAATCCTGGTCCATTAAACAAAAAATAGTATTTAAGAATAGGCATTGTTCCACAATGTGAAAAAATTTGGTATTTCCTACTGGAGATAGAGATTGTGCAACAGGAGCGGTTTGGAATTATCCTCTGATTTCTTGGATTTAGGTTTTCTCTCCAGTGGTATTGATAACCAGCCTTCTATGCCACTCAATTCTGTGCAGTTTTCTCTATTTCTTGGGTTAAATTTTCTGTGGGAGGGATTCCACAAAACATGTTTGGGGGGGAAAGAGTGTTGAATTTAATTTTGGGGACATCATGTGGGGCTATTCCTCACTCATTACTATGTCATTACTTGATCAGCCTTTGATCAAGCACAAACCTTTTATAATGCCTCACTTGATATTAATGATGAAAGGATCTGTCAAAAGATTGTCTTTTATCGTCAAAGGAATTTTTGACACTTTCATAGATACCCTTTTAGAACAGAACCTTTAATCTATTTGCGTTTTTCAAATCAACTGCTTTTAGAGTCAGCAAATCAATGGGCAAAGGAAAATTTTATATTCTTTACCAATGATCTTTGGAAATACTTAGGACTTTTTTGAGGCATTAATTTTGGTTGTGTTGGGTTTTTTTGGGGGGGGGGGGGGGGGGGGGTTGTGGGGCAATGAGCGTTAAGTGACTTCCCAGGGTCACAGTGCTAGTAAGTGTCAAGTGTCTGAGGGCTATAGTTGAACTCAGGTCCTCCTGAATCCAGGGCTGGTGCTTTATCCCCTGTGCTACCTAGCTGCCCCCAGGAGCTTTTTAAAAAATTGAGTTTATAGAGCTGTTAGAGTCATTAGTGTCTAGTATAGTCAGTTCTTTTAAAGTTAAGTTTTCTTGTTTGTACCTCTGGAGGTGAACTGTTCATTGTTCCGTGAATGATGATTCAAGTATATGAAGGTATTTATTACTCATTATTTCTTTCAAGGTTGTTTTTCTTTCACTTGAATCATTTTCTTCTTCCCTCTAGCCTAAGTTTCTTTTCATTTTTCTGTTATATAAACACCCAACAAAGCTTTAACCTACCTGGCAAATCTGACCAATGCTGAATGTAACATAGAATGATTGCTTCTTGGCTTTGGTATATTTTCTTTTTAAAAAACAATTGATTTGGGGCAGAAAGGTGGCGCAGTGGATAGAGCACTGGCCCTGGATTCAGGAGTACCTGAGTTCAAACCCAGCCTCAGACACTTGACACTTACTAGCTGTGTGACCCTGGGCAAGTCACTTAACCCTCATTGCCCCGCAATAAACAAAAACAAAACCAAATGATTTAACAAGAATGTTTTTTCCTATTCACCTTTCTCCACCCTATCCCTTTATTGATCAACAATAAAGATAAAAACCAACCACTGTGATAAATATACATAGTCAAGCAAAATAATTCCCACATTGATTGGCCTTGTCCACAAATTTGTGTTTCATTTTTTCATATTGAGTCCATCACTTTTCTATCAACAGGTAGGTAGGATGCTTCATTATTGTTCTTTTGAAATAATGGTTGGTAATTACATTGATCCAAATTCTTAAGTCTTTCAAAGTTTTTTGTCTTTTCAATGTTGTTGGTTTTTTTTTTTTTTGTGAGGCAGTTGGGGTTAAGTGACTTGCCCAGGGTCACACAGCTAGTAAGTGTTAAGTGTCTGAGGCCAGATTTGAAATCAAGTCCTTCTGACTCCAGGGCTGGTGCTCTATTCACTGCACCACCTAGCTGCCCCAGTGTTGTTGTTTTTATAGAAATTATTCTGGTTCTGCTCACTTGACTCTGTATTTTCTCATTTAAGTCTCT
This sequence comes from Dromiciops gliroides, assembly GCF_019393635.1. NCBI lineage: Eukaryota > Metazoa > Chordata > Mammalia > Microbiotheria > Microbiotheriidae > Dromiciops > Dromiciops gliroides. Next base: position 158,592,864 of record NC_057862.1, on the reverse strand, counting down.
TCCTAGATTCTTTTCAAACTATACTTTTCATAATAATTTCTTACGGCAAAATAGTATTCCATTATATTCGTGTAATATAATTTATTCAAGTATTCCTTCACTGTTGAGCTTCCACTTATAGTTTGTCTTTCATTGCTACCACATTAAAGGTTCTTCCCTTTATACATATGGTACATTTTCCTCATTCTTTGATCTCTGTGAGGTATAGACCTAGCAGTAGTTTTGCTAAGTGAGAGTATATGCACAGTTTAGAAAATTTGGGGCATAGTCCCAAATTTCTTTCCAAGGCATTAGTGTTCTTCTTTTCCCAACATTTGTCATTTTTCTTTTTGTTAACTTTGTTAGTGTGATGAGTGTATGGTAAAATGTCAAAGTTGCTTTAATTTGTATTTCTCTATTACTAATTTTGAGCATTTTTTCATGACTATTGATAGCTTAAATTTCTTCCTTTAAAAATTGCCTGTTGGGGGGCGGCTAGGTGGCGCAGTGGATAAAGCACTGGCCCTGGATTCAGGAGTACCTGAGTTCAAATTCGGCCTCAGACACTTGACACTTACTGGCTGTGTGACCCTGGGCAAGTCACTTAACCCCAATTGCCTCACTTCAAAAAAAAAATTGCCTGTTGGGGGCAGCTAGATGGTGTAGTGGATAAAGCACTGGCCTTGGATTCAGGAGGACCTGTGTTCAAATCCAGCCTCAGACACTTGACACTTAACTAGCTGTGTGACTCTGGGCAAGTCACTTAACCCTCACTGCCCTGCAAAAAACAAAACAAAAAACCCCAAACACCCCCCCCCCAAAAAAAAATTGCCTGTTGAGGGGCAGCTAGGTGGTGTTGTGGATAGAGTACCAGCCCTGAATTCAGGAGGATCTGAGTTCAAATCCAGCCTCAGACACTTGACACTAGCTATGTGACCCTGGGCAAGTCACTTAACCCCAATTGCTGCCCCTCCCCCCCCATTGCCTGCTGCAAAATAAAATTTAATTAAAAACAAATTAAAATGCCTGTTCATATCTTTTGACCTTTTATTCATTGGGAAATTGGTCTTATTCTTAGAAATAGGAATTGGTTCTTTATATATTGGAAGTGAGACTTACCAGGGAAGCTTGCTTTAAATTTTTTTTTCCTGTAATCATCAAGATGGAGGACTAGACACTTTCTCTGATCCCTCAGATTTCTCCAAAATAGGAATTATGCGGGGCAGCTAGGTGGTGCTATAGATAAAGCACTAGCCTAGGATTCAGGAGGACCTGAGTTCAAATGCGGCCTCAGGCACCTGACACTTACTAGTTGTGTGACCCTGGGCAAGTCACTTAACCCTCAATGCCCTGGGGGGGGAAAATAAATAAAAGGATTACGCATGAGACAAACCGTTTCAGGTATCTCTGTAGTCTAAAATATCAAGAAATCTAATGTGGTAACAACCCAATTAACTAACATCAGAGAAGGTGATTCCTAATGTGCACATTTCGTACCTTCTCCCACATTCACCACCATTCTATGACAGGGCTATACAAGCCATCCCATGGGCTTGCAGCAGATTCTGCTATCCCTTTTTCTCTGCTCAGCAAAACTCAGAAGGTAGACACTTGCTCTGCCTGGGGCAACAGAATTCTGTGCTGCAACAGAAGTTGATTAGAGAACTGAAGAACAGGGAATTGGAGCAGGGCACACTAGGTGTGGCACTCTACTAGGCCTTTAGAAAAAGGCACTGGTATCTAGCTATTCCATCAGAAATAACTGGGCACATAGAATAACACCAGGGTGACCAAAATCAAAGGGAAAGGAGTCAGAAAGGGAGTGAAGGGAATATAAGGAGAAAAACACTGAAATTATCAAAGATCTTTGAATCAAGAAAACTCAGTTATAGCCATGAGCATAAGCAGTTAAAGAATCAGGAAAAGATATTAATAACAGAAGGCACTATGGCCTCCTGATCATTTAATTGGATCAGATATCTATGAATAAATATTCTAAGACAAAGGAAAATTAAACAAAACCAAATGAAGCAGTGGATCCTGTAAATTCTTAAGGAGCTACAAACAGGATTTTCTTGATGTTTTTAAAAGAGCAATAAAGGACCTTTGAGAGAAAAATTTTTGGTTTGCACATTAGAAATATTGGCAGAATGGAGAATTTTGAACTGAAGGTGGCAAATCTTACCAAGAAACTAAAGAGAGAATGAACTGCAAATCCATAGAAGTAAAGGGCAACCTTGAAGAATAGAAGCAAAATGCAAAACTTTTTTCTCTCTGTTTGATTCTTTGTCTTCTAATTTTAGTGGCATTGGTTTTGTTCGTATAAATTTTTACAATTTTGTTCTCATCAAAATTGTCCATTTTATTTTCTGTGATCTTTTGTTGAGTGTTTATTACTTTTCATAATACATTCCATTGTCATGTTTGCTCTTTTAATAGAATAACATAAAATTGACATTTATTTAGGTTGTGGTCCACTGAGTTAGGTGTTAAAGAAAAATTAATAGTATTTTATTTTTTCAATTATATGTAAAGAAAATTTTCAACACTGATTTTTTTGGGGGAAAGATTTTGAGTTCCAAATATCTTTCCCTCCTCTCCCCAAAACAGCAAACAATCTGGTATAGATTATACCTGTGCAATTATTTAAAACATATTTTCACATTAGTCATGTTGTAAAAGAAGAAAAACAAAAGGGAAAAAAACCCCATGGAACTCCATCCTCCCAAATTGAAAATAGTATGCTTTGATCTGCATTCAGACTCCCTCAGTTCTTTCTCTGGATGTGGATAACATTTTCTATCAGGAGTCTTGTGGAATTGTCTTACATCTTTGTATTGCTGAGAAGAGTTAAGTCATTCAACATTTATCATCATACAGTGTTGCTGTTACTATGTACAATGTTCTCATTCTGCTCAATTCACTTTGCATCAATTCTTGTAAATCTTTGCAAGTTTTTCTGAAATTTCCTTGTTCATCATTTCTTATAGCATGATAGTATTCCATTACATTCATATACCACAACTTGTTCAGCCATTCCCCAATTGATGGGCATTTGCCACCACAAAAAGAGTTTCTATAAATATTTTTTGTACATGTAGCTCCTTTTCCTTTTTTTTTATGATTCCTTTGGGATACAGACCTAGTAGTGGAATTGCTGGAACCAAGGGTATGCACAATTTGATTGTTCTTTGGGCATAGTTCCAGATTGTTCTCCAGAATGGTTGTATCAATTCACATATGAATTAGCTTTTTCTTTGAAACTTGTGTCTGGCAAATTTTTTACATCATACATCTATTTTTTACTTTTGTATTTTCCCACCTACCCCACCCCTGCCCTGCCTCTTTTCTTAAAAGTTAGTTAAGCTTGATGATGAGTGAGATGAGTAGAACCAGGAGAACATCGTACACAGTATCATCAATATTATGTGTTGATCAACTGTGATAGACTTGATTCTTCTCAGCAATACAATGGTACAAGATAGTTCCAAGGAACTCATGATGGAAAATGCTCTCCAAATCCAGAATAAAAAAGAACTGTGGAATATGGATGCAGATTGAACCATCCTGTTTCTTTTGTTTTTGGTGCTGATATTTTTCTTTTTTGAGGTTTTTCCTTTTTACTCTGATTCTTCTTTCACAGCAAGACTAATGCAGGAATATGTGATTGTACATATATAACTTATATCAGGCTACTTGCTGTCGAGGGGAGGGAGGGAGAAAAATTTGAAACTGGAAATCTTAGAAAAACAAATGTTGGAAGCTATCTCTACATGTAACTGGAAAATAATAAAATACTTTTATGATAAAAAAAAAGTTAGTTAAGCTAACTGGCATTTTACCTATCAGACCTGTTCTCTTTCCCTTTTAAGGATAGTTCCTATATCTATCATTTCCAGTCCTTAGGAACTTAAATACTTTCTAAGTTACAGCTATGATACTTACTAAAACCTTTAGAACTATAGAATAAATGTAATGACATAAACCCTGATGACTTTATTGAGGCGATCTTATAAGTATTTTTAAACCTTTTCCTTACCTATTTTGGGTAATTTTGCTTTATATGGATTCAGAGAGCTTTTGTTCTTATTAATTTAAAATGGGTAATCTTTTCTTTTTAAAGTTTAAAAATGTATGTCTTTTTTTTTCTTTTTGTGAGGCAATTGAGGTTAAGTGACTTGCCTAGGGTCACACAGCTAGTAAGTGTCAAGTGCCTGAGGTAGGCTTTGACCTCAGGACCTCCTGAATCCACGGCTGGTGTTCTATCCAGTGTGCCAACTAGGTATCCCTTAAAAATGTTTGTCTTTTCAATGATTAACTTTTCACTCTCATGGAACTAACCTTTCTTATCTTTTTCTGTTATTCAATCACAATAAATTTATTTTTGTGCTTTATCTTTATTTTTGAATCTCATCTATATAGTGAACTTCCAGTGAGGAAACTCTATGCCATTGCAGTTCAGCAAGTAACCTGCTTGGGCACTACATATCTTAGGGATTTACCTGGCGTTTGAGTGATTAAGGAGGTTAAAGAAATCATATAAAAACATGTTAGAGACCAGACTGAAAGCTATCTTACTGACATAGACATCTGTATATACTGTTGAATTCTCCAGTATGTATATGACAGGAAGATTGGTCTAGTGTTCTCTTGATAGAAGCAGTAGAAAAATAAAATTTTGCGTAGAAGTAATGTAAAATTTAGAACTGTTATCATTTTTGTTCAGTTTGTTTTTGCCCAGAAAGGCTGTAATCATGTAAAAAATTGCATGCTATTTAAGAAAATGATATGAGCAGAACATTTTATCTTCTACAAGTTATATTTATCCTCATGATTGAAATTATTACTAAGATAGGTTTCTGCAACATTCCCATCCCTTTGCTGTGTGTGTGTGGGTGTGTATACCCATTAAGATCCCTTTCTGCAACTTTTTATTTTTAATACATCTTTGTACATATCCACTATGACTTCTTTAGCAATTGCTAAAGGGCCAGTTGAAAGCAGTAAGGATGCCGAAGTAATAATAAAATTACAAATGTGTTCAAATAATATTTTGAGATGAGAATGGGATAAAGATAAATGAGGGGAAAGATTAATAATTTTTTGATAACTTTTTATGAAGCATTAAAATGTGAGTGGTATGCAAATTAATTGGGACAAAAGAAAATAATTATATTTCTTGGTATAAGAAGGCTTCAGAAAAGCTAGGTGGTGTAGTGAATGGAGTGCCAGTCCTGAAGTCAGGGAGACTTAGCTTCTTGAGTTCAATCTGGCCTCAGATACTTACTAGCTTTTGTGACGCTGGGCAAACTTACTTTAACCCTGTTTGCCTCAGTTTTCTCATCAGTAAAATGAGTTAGACATGGAAATGGCAAACCACTCCTGTATCTGCCAAGAAAACCCTCAGTGAGGTCATAGAGTTGGACACAACTGAAAAATGACCGAATAATAAAGTTTATAGACTTTCAGTGGGTTTTTAATCATGTGACTTGATAGGCCATCAAAGCATGTTTGTCTCCATTTCTTAGATATATTTCTTAATCTTTCCTATGGATGGAAAGGCTTATATAACCCTGAAGCAGTATTCTTTCTCCACTTGAGAATTTTTCTAAATCTGGATGAATTTTCCTTCTCATTATATCAATATATTTCTCAGAATTGATCATTCCCTCAAGCGGGGTCAAGACTTTTTTTTTTTTTAATATAATTTTAAAGTGAGGCAATTGGGGTTAAGTGACTTGCCCAGGGTCACACAGCTAGTAAGTGTTAAGTGTCTGAGGCCGGATTTGAACTCAGGTACTCTCAGGGCCGGTGCTCTATCCACTGCGCCACCTAGCTGCCCCAGATTTTTTTCTTAATCTTTCAATGACTGAAAGTCTTGTCCCTGGGGCAGCTAGGTGATGCAGTGGATAGAGCACCGGCCCTGGAGTCAGGAGTACCTGAGTTCAAATCTGGCCTCAGACACTTAACACTTACTAGCTGTGTGACCCTGGGCAAGTCACTTAACCCTCATTCCCCTACCCCCCCCCAAAAATCTGCCAAACGTTTTTGTTCAGCTTTTTTGTTTTGTTTTTTACAATTTTTAAAAGATGGTCACATCGTAGAGACTTACCTAGATTTCTTATGATGGTGCTTTTGGTGTCACCTTGAACATAAGGGTGAATTTCATTAGTAAAAATGACCATTTTCCAATGTTCAATACCTTGGTCTTTGTATTGTCTTGTAGTAACAAGCATTTTTTTCTTCATATCTATATAACATAATAAAGCAGCAGTCTTTTTTTATTTTTTAAACTAGTCTCTAGAATATGTCCTTCCTGGATTGGTCTCTTGGCCTTTATTGGTAGTAGCTCATCTGGACAGCCTTTAGTTTACCTCTTTTATCCCTTACTCATTCAGGCCCAAGTGCCCTTTATTTACCTCAGTGCTACAATTTTCCTTTTTTCTGTACTGCCTTTATATGGGCAGCATATAACTTGAGGAAGTTTTGCTTTACTCTTTCATGCAAGCTTTTTTGTTTATATTCATCTGCTTTCTGAGCTTTTGTTGCTTTGTAAAGATGCACCATAAGTCTCCTACCTGATGATTCACATCGCTTTCCCCTTATTCTGCTTTATTTTGATATATGAAATTTTCAGTGAGGTGACAGGAGTGTTTATACTTCTATCTAGACCAGGGAACCTTGGGATACAGGCATTCCTTGGATAAATTCATAAATTTATGGGCAAACAGTTACATTTTTATTTTCCCCAACATCCAACAGGAAGTTTAACATTTTCTTCAATTCAGAATTTTTAAAAGCCATTATTCTCAGAAGGGGGCCATAGGTTTTGTCAGGCTGCCAAATGGGTCAGTGACACAAAAAAAGATTTGTTATTGATTCATTCAGTCTGTCCCAACTCTTTGTCTACCTCATTTTGGTAGTTTTTTGTCAAAAAAGAGACTGGAGTAGGGATTTGCCTTTCTCTAGCTTATGTTCACAGATGCAACTAAGGCAAACGGGTGTTAAGTGGAGTGTTCCCTGGGGTTACACAGTAGAGTCTGAGGCCAGATGAGTTTTCCGACTCAAAGCTAGTATTTTTAATCTACTTTGTCTCCTAACTGGTCCTCAAAGTAGAGGATCTCTAGCAAGGACTCTCCAGTTTTCCTGCTTTTTTCTATTTTTGAATTGATTAAAATAAAATCTCTTGTTTACATTTTAGTCCTGTTGTGTTATCTTTTTTGGGGGGGGGGGGACAATGGGGGTTTAAGTGACTTGCCCAGGGTCACACACCTACTGTTATGTGTCTGAGGCTGGATTTGAACTCAGGTCCTCCTGAATCCAGGGCCAGTGCTTTATCTACTGCACTACCTAGCTGCCCCCTCTTTTATCCCTTTTTAATATGGTATTTAGTGATGAGAGTGGGAGTACTTTTCTTTGTTTCAGCTTGCTTTCATAAGACCACTTTTGGGGGTGGGGCAGGACAATGAGGGTTAAGTGTTTTGCCCCGGGTCACACAGCTAGTAAGTGTCAAGTGTCTGAGGCTGGATTTGAACCTCAGGTCCCTCCCTGAACTCCAGGGCCCTGCAAGACCACTTTTTAAAAGTATGCAATAAGGTCCTGCTTGAACAGTTCTAGCATAATGTGTTCACAGGTTCTGAATTTTCCTTTTCTATGAGATCAGAGGTTGGGATTTGTAGCAAAGTTTTTGGTTTTGAATCTATGTACTAATTAAGTTATTTTCTACCAGTAGGACATTTGGTGGTTATTCTAATGGGTTAATAAGGACATCTGTTTAGCAAATTAGAATAAATGCCAACTTTATACATTGTATGGGAATAGCCAAACAATAGAATAAAAGTGGAGATGTAAAAACATTATAGTTTGAAAAATTGACTTTACCTTTTTAAATAGTGAAGCCCCCCCCCCCCCCTTTTTTTTCCTCCACATTAACGAACTTTTTTTCCTTTCCATTTAGGTATCCTTGGGGCAACCAGTTAGGGGAAAACTGTCTTCTGCTTAATTTATTTTTTTGCCCTCCAGGTTTTTTCGAGTCTAATAAGCAGTATGTAGTGTTAAGAATACAGGGACTTCAGGGGGGCAGCTAGGTGGCACAGTGGATAAAGCACTGGCCCTGAATTCAGGAGTACCTGAGTTCAAATCTGGCCTCAGACACTTGACACATACTAGCTGTGTGACCCTGGGCAATTCACTTAACCCCCATTGGCCTTCCAAAAAAAAAAAAGAATATAGGGACCTCAGATAGCAGAGTATTTTAGTCATTATATTAATAATCTTAAAGATATTTAGCTTTCAAACAAATGTATTCTTTCTTCCATGGAATAAACTGAATTGAATAAGAATTTAATTTAATATCCTTAAATTTGGTGTTATGTATTAATGTGGAGAAAACAAACAACAGACCTCTTTTATTTTTATCAAATTGCTCTTATCAAGCCACATCTTGAGGGCCACTGAACAGAGCATTTTAAGAGAGGCCAGGGGGGCAGCTAGGTGGAGCACTGGATAGAGCACCGGCCCTGGAATCAGGAGGACCTGAATTCAAATGTGACCTCAGACACTTGACACTTGGTAGCTGTGTGGCCCTGGGCAAGTCACTTAACCCCAGTTGCCTCACCGAAAAACAAAAAAGAGAGAGAGAGATGGAGGGATGGGCCATGATGAGGATTCCAGATGGACATACCAGAGGTTTCTGGTATGTTTTTGGCAACAAGAAGTTGTAATACATTAGTTATATATTAGAGGTCCTTAAGTTTCTGGTATCTGCTTTGGGCAGTAGATAATGATTTTTTCCTTTATCATTCATTTTTCAAATTATAGGTTCCAGATTCCCTCCTTCCCTCTACCTTTGCCTTCATACGTTGAGAACCCAAAAAATACGATACCCATCATAAATGTGAACTCATGTAAAACATTTTCATATTAGTCATGTTGTGTGTCTCTTCTCCCCCCCCCCAAAAAAAAAAGCAAGAAAAATAGAGTAGAAAATACTCTTCAATCTGCACTCAAGTTTATTAGTTCTCTCTCTGAGGGGATAACATTTTTTTCCTTTGGAATTGTTGTGGATTATTGTATTGATAACAGTAGCAAAGGCTTTCATAGCCTATCAACATTGTAATATTGCTGTCACTGTGTACAGTGTCCTGTTTTTGCTCACTTCACTTTAACTAATGGTGCTGGGGTATTCCAGGGACCCCAAGGGGTTCCTGCGACTCATTCAGAGGGTCCTCAATGTCAAAACTATTTTCATAATAATACTAACACATTTTAATTTCCAGTATAGCCAATATCAACAGATATAACCCAGTAAACAAGTTATTTGGGGGGAATCCTCAATTTTTTAGGAATACATCCTGAGATAAAAAATTTTGACTACTCATGCTTTTAAACTTTTCAAGTCCAGCACTGATCATAACCGAGAATTGCAACACTGCTAATAGGCAAATTATTTTGTTTCCATTTCAAACCGTATCCCCATAGGATAGTTTTTAGTTGAAAGAAAGCTTCAGGGGTGGGTAGGTGGATAAAGCACCAGCCCTGGATTCAGGAGTACCTGAGTTCAAATCCAGCCTCAGACACTTGACACTTACTAGCTGTGTGACCCTGGGCAAGTCACTTAACCCCCATTGCCCCGCCAAAAAAAAAAAAAAAAAGGGAAGGCTTCAAAAAAAAATAGACTTTCAAAAAAATGTTTAATGGTAAGTAATTTTCTTCTTTTTTATTTTTCCAAAGATGAGAATAATATCTTTTATTGTTTTCACAATGAAAGTTAGGGGGAGGGAAAATACAGCTGAGGGAATAAAATAATTAAGGGACGAATGGTTGAAACTAAGGAATTCTTCCATTTGGGTAAGTCAAACTGTTACAGCTTTTACAGACAACATTCAATGCTGCATTCACAGGCTGCTTTCCCAGGTCCAAAAGGCAGTTCTTATATCTATTCTCTCACAATTAGCTAACTAAACCAAGTTTGGAGAGGTTTATCATGAGGATGGCTGCTAAGGTTTTTTTGTTTTTTTTTTTGCCATGGCAACTCTTGATCATCTAATATGTAGTAAAATATTATTTTCTTCATAATATGATCAGTTTACTGAATTAATCAGTAGTATTCATTAAGTATTTTTTGGTCAGCTAATTCTTCAAGTATAACTTTAGTTTCATGGTGATATTTGGCAATTATTTAACAGTTATCTTATGCATTGTATTTTGTTTCAAGATGATATTAGGAGAACCACATCTAGTGCTGTAATGGAGACTGGCCCTCCTGCAATGCCAAGATTACCTTCCTGTTGCCCCCAGCACTCACCATGTGGAGGGTCATCTCAAAATCTCCATGGAATAGGGCATCCTCACACAAGTTGTTTTCAACAACATGGACACCACTTTCAACATCATCACCACCACCACCATACTCCTCACCCTGCTGTTCCAATTTCTCCTTCGTTCAGTGAGCCTAGTTGTCCCGTGGAAAGACCTCCACAAGTGCAGGCACCATGTGGAGCAAGTAGTAGTTCTACTACTTACCATGACCAGGTATGTATAATTTGGTAAGAGTTACTTCCTTTTTCACGAGGAGTATAGAAACTTTCAAAAATGATTGCTCTCATATTTTCACATATTATTACATAGTTCATGATTAAATTCATAGAGCCCATACTGTAACTGCTTTCAGTATGAACTCTTTGATTTCTAATTTAGTTTAACAAAGATTTTTACTCTTTTTTTTAATTTGTAAAGTACTTTGCTGAGTGTTAGGGAATATAAAGACAAAAATGGAAAACAGTACTGGGTACTGAGTTTATGTTCCATTGGATTATGACTTCAAGGTTGTATCATCTTTGAAGTTGTTTATTTTAAAGTAGCATCATACAGCCTGTGTTGAATTTGCACCCGGGTTCTCTAATTTAACTTCTTTTTTTTAGCATTCTTTTTATATTTTCAAGAAAGCAAGCAAAATGATACTAATTATACATGTGGAATCATAAAAAGAATTTCTTTTAATTTTACTCTATGCTTTCCACTGTGCCTGTTGCCTTTTAGAGATTACATAATTTTTTTAGATGGTAATAAAAGTGACTGAGACCAACATGAACACAGACTTTTTCTTCTGTGTTAAACTGGGTGACAGTCACTCACTCACTCACAGACACACTCCATTAATAAGCCATGTATGGAGGGGGGGGTTCCAAAAGAGACCGAACAGATTTCAGGAGAGAAAGATATAACTGTGCCAATAGAAGGCTAAAAAATTTAAAGTGAAAAAAACAAACTCAAAGCCACTGATTTTGGTGGGAGGTGCTAGAAGGGGCAGGGAAACAGACCTGTATGTCAATAAACATTTATTAAGTGCCAGGCACTGTGCTAAGGACAGGAGATACAAATATAAGAAAGAAAGAATGTCGGTTCCTTTCTTCAAAAAACTGATAGTCTCATGGAGAAGGATAGCAAATAGAAGGAAGCTGAAAGGGGGAGAGGTGGGTAGAAGCAGGGACACAAGCTGGAGTCTGGCGTTGGGGCAGAAGGTGATAAAGTCCCATCCAGGGTGTCCAATTGGTGGGAAATGAAGAGAGGAGTTTGGAGCCCTCTTTAAATGGAGACTTTAAGAGGAATTCTTTTTCTTCCAGTCTGAGGGGCAAAGTACTTTAGGGTATTGATGAGGCATGAGTACCAAAGCCAGGGTAATCTCAAAGGATCATAATTTTCCTGATGAGGAGGTTTTCTGGGGAATGGTGGAGTCCAAGGAGCTGATGGGAAATGAAGCCATTGTATATCCTTGGCATAGGGACCCCTTGGTGAGGAGCATGCTCTGCCACAGGAGATGTTCTGCTTTGTACTTACCACCTTAATTTTCTGAAGCACCCTGAGAGATTCAGAGAATTGCTAAGGCTACACAGCCACTAAATGTTATCACTACTTTTTCATATAATCTCACGTCCTTCCCAGAGTATCCTCCTTAGTATTTTTTTTTCCTTTTTATACCTACTTTTACTAACTTAAGAAACATTTATTAAATATATACTATGTGCAAAGCACCAAGCTAGGCAGTAGTGCTACAAAGACAAAAAACAAACCAGTCTCTGACCTCATACTGTTTATTTGCCTCCTTTCTGCCATTTCTCTTCATAGGCAGCATGTGGGATAGAGAAAGTAGTACTGCAACAAAGCTAAAAAAGATAATTAAAATACTCAAAAAGAATACATTAAAAAGATGGAGAAAAGGGACTCATTAGTTGGGGCTTTTCAGATCCTAGATCAGTTATGCTTAAGTCACATTCACCCAGAGGGTTTCAGGACTGCCCTATTTATGGTAGCAAGAAAGTCACTGCAACACAGTTTTTAGGTCCTACTCTTACTGCCTGAGAAGACTATTTTTAGCTTTATTTGGCTTGTATTTGAGATCAAAGGTTGAAGGAGGATGTCTCTGCATAATGGCATGCAAAGAACCAGTGAAAAGACAGGTTTATCTTTAGGTTTCAGAAGCCTGTACAGGATTTGGTATTCTGGACCATTTATTGTGTGCATAACACTGGTATTTAAAAAGAAAAGAATTGTTCTGTTGATGTTCTCTCTTTTTTAAATGTCACTGTCATTTCCCAGTTACAGTTCTCCCTCCCAATAGAATCCTTCCTCTTAACAAAGATGTGCGGCTAAACAAAACAGATCAGCACAGTAGTCATGTCTTAAACATAAGAGATATTCATGGCTCTAATCGAAAAATGGAAAGTGTCCTTCATCAATAGATGCTGAAATCTTAAGTCACCAGAATGATTAGAGTTAATGATGCCTTTCACTGATGATGGTTTCCTTTATATTTTTATGATCATAATATAAATTTTTCTCTTGATTCCTTTAAAATATTTTGATTACTAAATCAGTTCATATAAGTCCTCTTATGTCATCTTAAATTCTTCACATTGGGTTTTTTTTGTTTTTGTTTTGTTTTGGTTTGGTTTGCGGGGCAATGGGGGTTGTGGCTTTTTTTGTTTGTTTTTTCACATTTGTTTTTTATGGTGAATTATTACATTATACTCATACCATAATTTGTTCGGTTCTCCCCCAATTCCATCTACTTTATTTCTAGTTTTTTGCAATCTTAAAAAGTGCTGTTATAAATATCTTTGTGTATGAGACCTGTTAGCGCGTTGCTGGGGTTTTTTTAAGCTAGCTAAATGATCAGGTTTTACATACAGTGTTTTCTTTCTTTCCAAATTTTATTGATGCTTTTTTACACCAGTCATTTCCCCATTTCTCTTCCCACTCCAATAAACACTACCACCATATAACTTTTCCTTATGAACGAAAGTCCATTAAACAAAAGTGTTGGACACAGCTACCATTTCTGAAGGCATCCACAACATTGCATAAGCACAGTTTACTGTATCTTAACACCGTGGTATTCTTTGGATGCGGAAAGGCCTTAAAGGCCGTTGAGTCCAACTTCTTTATTTTATAGTTGAGGGATATGAGGCCTAGACAAGTGTTCCAGGGCCATGCAGCTAAGAAGTATCTGAGGTGGGCTTCTGGCCATGTTTTTATGACTGTCCAGCATTTTATCCACTACACCTGGCTGTTTCTTTGATGAGAGGAAGAAAATGTGTTTCATTATCTTTCCTCTAGGACCTAGATGCATTTATTCTAGGTCAGCTTGCTTTTTTAGCAGTGTTCCTTTACATTCTTGTAGTTACTGTGTATATTCCTTCTCCATCCTACTTTTAATCAGTTCATATAAGTATTTGAATCCATGTTTGTATGAATACCTCATATTTGCTGTTTCTGTTAGTGTATGGTATGTTACTATATCCATATCATAATTTGTTCAGCCATCTAGATTAACCATAGATTCTTCTAATATTCTATTTAGTGATGCAGATGAAAATTTTTATATCAGTCTCTATGACGACAATAGTGGAAAGTGTATGTCGAGTTTCATGAGTTGTTATGTATCCAAAAACAACAAGGAAACTTATTGCATGGAAACATTTGGTAATCTCATTGCTGTACTTACAATAATTTTTACAAATGTCACTATGTAAATATTGCAGCATTTACTTCCATGTACACATTGCCTTTGGGATATTTTAATTACGTATACATGAATATGCATGTGAGAGAGAGCAAGAAAGAGAGAGAAATTCTTTGCAGAATAGTAGGATAAATGATACAGGTTTCTGTAGATGCAAGCTATTTGAGAGCATTGAAATTATGGTTAAATTTCAAAATGATATCAACTTAGCCAAGATTTATGCTCTAATTCTGCAGACTCTCCAATTGTATGTCAGAGTCTGAGCAATAAATGCTTTATCTTCTTTGTTTTAGAAGTGATCTTTTCTTCATCATTACTCTTGAGGCATTGTGGTGAGTTTGAGATTAAAACTAAAAAATTTTGAATAGGATCCATTTGATTCAAAGGATATGAATAGTCAGGTTGCAAATGAAGAAGTACAAGCCATAATTAAAGTATACAAATTAAAGCAATTCTGAAGGTCCATCTCACCCATCTGATTGGTGAAAAATTTTTTAAAAGATGATTATTTTTGGAGAAGTTGTAGGAAAACAGGTATACTAACACACTGTTAAGAGTTTTGATCTGGAAAGCAATTTGGAACTATGCCCAAATTTCTTTACCAGAGATACTTATCAGCTGTTATCTGTAAGCTAGACACAATAAATATTTGTTTATTGGCTGATTATTGATTAAAGTTTTTCAGTCTCTTGATTTGATGCATTCTTATATAGATCACTTTAAAAAAATTTAATAAAGTCACATGGAAAATGTTTATATTTTGACCTTTTTTGTAAAAATCATTTGGACATATAGTTCTGTTTTATACAGCAGGCTTTACCAGTAGACCTGAGCAACAATGGTATCAGAAGTCATGGAAATGGTGGCTTTCATGGAGCATCTGCCTTTGATCCTTGTTGCCCTGTTTCTTCTTCACGAGCTGCAATTTTTGGCCACCAGGCTAGTGCTGGCCCAAGCCAGCCAATTTCAATGGATGGTTATGGATCAAGCGTGGTTGCACAGCCTCAACCCCAGGCTCCTCCACAAGCCTCCCTTTCATCATGCCGACATTATATGCCACCCCCTTGTAAGTATAATTATAACTGGGCATATTTACCTAAACACATTTTAATCATAGTATACATGGGATATTTATCAGAACTATTCAGGATTGACTTACTATGAATATTCTTGGGTCCTTCTAAATTAATTTATTAAAAAAATCAAATCTGTCAGCTAGAAAATTCAGATGATAGGAAAATGCAGGAAAAGTGTTAGAAGGTAGTTCACATTTTAAAAATTGTATGTATCTTTAAGAGTTCAAAAAGTATTTTATATATGTATATATATAAAATCTCATTTGAGTCTCACAACCTTCTGAGTTAGATGTGAGATTACTCCTTTTTTACAGATGAGTAAAAATTGATACTTAGGGAATTCCAAATCATTTCATGGTCATGGGTGGTATTAAGTATCTGAGACAAGGATTCAAACCCCAGGTCTTGCCTGACTCCACGTGCAGGTATATTTATTCATTGTATGGTTCTCTTTCTTATACATGAACAATATGTTTGAAAAATTTTATAATTATCCCATAGATGAAAATATCATTCGTCATTTAAGGTATGTGAGAGAAGAAAGACTTCGTGGTCATTTTTTCCTTGCTTTTTGAAATAAGGATTTTCCATTTACTAAAAAGTGACTTACAAGGTAAAGGTGATTTGTCAAATGTGGAGTAAACCTGCCAAGAAACCAGAAACTATTTTTAAAATCTTTGTTAAGCCTCTTTTAGTTACCACAAAGTAGTTTAAAATCTCTGCTTCTTTAAATCTTATGGGATTTTTTTGTCAACCATTATGTTAAGTAACAGTCTTTAAAATATTATTCTTGGTTGATGTGTTATTTACCATTGCTGAATTATTTTCTTGTGGTAAGGAATGACTTTTTGGGAAGGGGAGGGGAGAATTGAGAGTTTTAGGTGATTTAAAAATAAAAGATCAGCCAAAACCCACACATTTATTCATTTATTCATTCATTCATTCATCCATTCCTATCCATTATTTATTTATGTTCAGGGTCATGTATGTATTTAATTGTTTATAGTTGTTCATAGTCAGTCATTCATTTATTTGGTGTGGTGGGCATTTCTGTAGTTTTGGATTCCAATTTCTATTTCTCTCTCTCTCCCTCCCCTCCTCCCTGAGATGGTAAGCAATGAGATATGGGTTATACATGTATGATTATGCAAAGTATCACCATATTTGTCATTTTCTACAAGAAAACTTGATTAAAAAGAAAAAATGAAGAAAATGAAGTGAAAAATGCTTAAGTTTGTTCCATTAATATCAGTTCTTTCTTTGGAGGTGCATAGTACATTTCATCAAAAGTTCTTTGGGATTGTCTTGGATGATTGTCTTATTAAGAAAAGTCAAGTCATTCACTGTTCTTCAAACTATTGCTTTCATAGTTTATATCTCAGTCATAAAATGAAAAATCTCTGTTAGGGCACTCTTTTTTGCTCTGAGGACCTTTCATATTCTTTATGGGGCCGTGCTATCCTTAACCCCAGTTTATCTTTGTCTCTTGGTACTCTAGTGTCCCTTTCTTCCAAGTTATCATTAATTACTCTGGAAGACATGCCAATTTTGTTGAAAAAATGTTCTTAATTTTTCTGGGAATAATCTACTGCCAAAATTTCTCCTATCACCTTTCTTCCCTTCATCAGAAATATGCATAACACTTCTCTGGCTTTTATCAGCTTGGTTAAATGGAGAATACCCCCTCCCCGCAAAGGATATCACTATATATAAAGACTCAAAACCAGTCAAATATATCCCACTGCTCTCATTCTCCTTGAGCCTTTTTGAGAGTCACTACTTAAGGATTTTTTATTTTTTTGGTAATGCAATTGGGGTTAAGTGACTTGCCCAGGGTCACACAGCTAGTAAGTGTTGTGTGTCTCAGACTGGATTTGAACTCAGGTCGTCCTGAATCCAGTGCCAGTGCTCTATCCACTGCGCTACCTAGCTGCCCCTACTTAAGGAATTCTTGATATGAACTATTTTGCAAAATGCAGTAAAGGTACCAACTCTTCCAGCCACTTCCCAGCTTAAATTTTCTTCCAGATGTGGTAAAGCCAGCTTTATTGTTTATTGGACTTTCAGGTACCACTCAGTTGCATTTCAGTACTAGAGAACTCTCTGGTCTATCTTCTCCTGTACTTTTTTACCTCCTCTGACAAGGAACCAATGGGAATTGTCTGAGAGATCATAAAATGTGATGTCTGATAATATCATTAAAAGGGCTACATTACATAGTTGTACCAGACTCTGCTACATCTTAATGGCTTATGCCTAAAAAATAGGCCTCATAATTAAAGATGGTAGTGGTAAAGGTGCCAGATCTCCCAGTTTAAATCATTGCTTCCAGAAACAATAAATTCAACTTTACTCCCTCCTAGACCATCAGGCATTTCATGGATCAGTTTCAGTACCAGAGAATTCTGTGGTCCTATAACCAGAAATTCTACCAGGTTAGCTTAATTGTTTCCTTTTCCTAAGCTCTCAGTTGTCTCATGTACGTGAGTCAACAGCAGAGAGTTTATGTAGTTTCTCTTGCTAGCTATCACTAGACTAAAGTTTCTTAAGCTGTGGGTCCTGATCCCATGTGGAATTATGTAAATTAATGCAGGGGAGTCGCCAAAAATTTGTTCTTCCCCTTTGACCCTGTTTTATTGCCTTCTTCATTTAATAAGGTAAACTATAACCACAAACACTTCAGTTATTATCTATCTTGTCCAAGATACCCCCTCTTATTCTTTTTTTTTTTTTTTTTTGGTGGGGCAATTGGGGTTAAGTGACTTGCCCAGGGTCACACAGCTAGTAAGTGTTAAGTATCTGAGCTCAGATTTGAACTCAGATACTCCTGACTCCAGGGCCGGTGCTCTATCCACTGCGCCACCTAGCTGCCCTGACC
Organism: Dromiciops gliroides; assembly: GCF_019393635.1. Lineage (NCBI taxonomy): Eukaryota > Metazoa > Chordata > Mammalia > Microbiotheria > Microbiotheriidae > Dromiciops > Dromiciops gliroides. The sequence goes on along the minus strand of NC_057862.1, from coordinate 158,574,908 downwards.
CCCTCTTATTCTTGAAGATGTCGTTTTGTGCTTCAGATGTATAAGGAGACATATCATCCATACTGAAATTGACTATTTCACTGTACCACCTAGCTGTCTCTGGCACTTGGTGCTGAAGAAGGTGAAAATGGAAAAGGATTCATATAACAGGTAGTGTTTGAACTGAACTTTGAAGGAAAATAGGACTCATAAAAACTGGAAGTCAGGAGAATATCCATTACAGGCACAGAGGACAGATTGTGACAGAGGTACAGAGAGTTAAGTAGTGAGTGAGAACATAGCTAAAGGACGATGGTTTGAGGGGGATGTTAGGGAATTAGTAGATGAGATTGAAGGTTAGAGAAATCAGGGATGACTGAAGTGCTAGTAGCTTTGGTCAGAAGGGCTTCTCCATTGGATGCTGGAGTAAAAGAAGAGAGAATTGGGAACATTGTTAAGGAATTTTGAGATTTACTGTACTGAGGAGAATAGAGAGTTCATTGTTAATACTAGCTTTTGTTTTTTCCAGTAAGTATAAGGATAGGTCTTCTGCTGAGAATATGGGCCAATAGAGTGATAAGGGAATCAAGCAATCCATGATTTGGTGCTTGGAAGGAAGTGATGGGACAAGGGGGAAAGGATGTTGAGAATAAAGGACTGTAACAATTAACTGGTTAACTTAGAGGATTAGAGATTGAAAAGGAAAGTGAGGCCAGACCTGGGGATAGAGAGACTGATTGTTATGGTAAAGAAGAATAGTTTAAGGAGGAGTAAAGCCAAGGGAGAGATGGAATCTTAGGAAGCTATGATCATGTAAAGAATTTTCAGAATTCTTGATCATGGCAGAACACTTGTGTATGATGGCAAAGATCAGGAGTCTTCTGTGTGTAATTGAGGTGGAATGGAAGAGTACGTCATGGTGACTGAAGGATCATTATCATTGTGTATGGTGAAGTCTCCTATTATCATGGCAGGGGGTTAGGGTGGAGAGAGAGCTTGAGCCAGGAGCTAAATTCCTTGAGAAGAGAGGGAGAATCATCTGGAAGCTAGGAGATAACTACTTTTACCAGTATTTACATAGCTAGTACTGTAACGAGAAAATTATAAATGGACTACTTTATAGATCTAAACAAAATTCATTTGGAAGAAAAAGAGATCTAAAATATTATGTAAAATGATGACAAAAGGTAGGAATGAAGAGAGAATAAGTGCTTCCAGATCTCAAACTCTATCATAAAGCCAGAAGATGAATTGGAAGTCAGCCAAAAGGTATTTTTTAAGCATGTTCTGTATGTGCCAGATGTTACTGGTGATAGGAAAAAAATGTAAAAATAAGGTCCCTGCTCATTGTAATTGGGGGAGACTACATGCATGGGAGGTAATCTCAGGCACTAGCAGTGAGGTTGTGGGGAGGAAAATGACATTGAAAAGTCTCTTGCAGAAACTGGATTTAAGCTGAACCTTGAAGGAAGGCAATGGGCACAGGTGAAAAGGGAAAATAATTAGACCTAACTGAGCACAATAACCCATTGTTCTATGAACCCCAAGCATTAATTTGGGAAAACTGGAAAGCAATCTGGGAAAAATTACATTTTATCCAACTTCTTATATACTATATTCCACAGTAAATTCAGAAGGGATTGGTGTCCTCAATATTAAAGATTATATGTATTTCGAGTAGATGAAATCTGTAATGTAAAGTTTTTGGCAAATATCAAAAGATGAAAATTTAATCAATAAAAATATATAAATTTAAAAGAAAAAGCTGAAAGGGTTAGGAAACCCAGAGTGACTCTATTTCCTCAGTTTTTTACTATATGATAGGACTTTTGAACCTGATGATCTTTAACAGTCTCTTCAATTCTAAAATTATATGATTCTGTCTTTTGTTTTCTTTAGTCTAATGTTGGCCCTACTCCATATCTTCCAAAGAATACATACTTTCCTTCTGCCTTTGCTTATCTAGTTAACTTTACTTGTAATTCTGAAATTCCTTCAAGACTAGATTCAACTCACTCCTTTCAATTATTCTTTGACTATTCCTCTTGTCATTAACCTGTTGTTCCTTAGCACTTATTGTCTGTACCATACAATTCAGCTTATTATTTTGTTTTCCATATGCATCTTATGTACCCAACAATATTATAAGTCATGGGGACCTTGGTTTATACTTCTTTATCAACCCTGTTCTTTCTCTCTCTCTCTCTCTCTCTCTCACACACACACACACAGACACACACACACCCAATGATTGTGAGTATATAGAGACGGCTAGGTGACTCATTGAATAGAATACCAGTTGTGGGGTCAGGAAAAATGTAAGTTGAAATCTGGCCTCAGACGCTTAATGGATTTTTTTTTTTTGGTGAGGCAATTGGGGTTAAATGATTTGCCCAGGGTCACACAGTCCTTAATGGATTTTTGACCCTGGGAAAATTACTTAAATGCTATCAGGCTCAGTTTCCCCAACTTTAAAATGAGGATAAGAATACTACCTACATCCCACAGTTTTTTTGAGCATCAAATGAGATAATATTTGTAAAGCTAATAGTACAAACTTAATAAATCCTTGTTATTTATCTGTCTATCTCTCTCATTGATTGACCAGTGAAAAAAATAAGGAACTAGGACTTAAGACATGGAGTTTTGTCCCAATTCCCTTTATCAGTGATCTTTAATCCCTGTGCCTCTCTATATCTCATTTGGTAATTTAGGGTATAACTATGAATCTGTCAACTCACTTTCATGTGTAACTTATTGAATCAGAGGGAATATGATTATAGTAGGGATGCATTGTAGAATGTTTTCACTTTTTAGAAGAATTACTTTAAAGATTGGCTAGTCATAGCCAATGTATAAAGAAGGCTACATTTCATGTTTAAATAAAAAGGGATAAAGGTAAAAAAAGAGCAAAGCATCTTGGGACTGTGAGGGAAACCAACTTGGTTTTAGGAAAAGATTAGCAGCATGTTGGTAGCTAAAGGTTGAAATAATACCAGTGAGATACTAAAGTGTGAAATAGGACAAAAAAAAACCATTTAAGGTGAAAAATGCTTTTATTTATGTAGGATATAAAATTGATACCTGTTAAAGTTAATATGAAATTACACCAAAAAAAAAGAAGAAGAAGAAGAAGAGGGGCAGCTAGATGGCGTAGTGGATAGAGCACTGGCCCTGGATTCAGGAGGACCTGGGTTCAAATCTGACCTCAGACACTTAATACTTACTAGCTGTGTGACCCTGGGCAAGTCACTTAACCCCAATTGCCTCACCAAAAAAACAAACTAATAAAAAAAAAGTTAATATGAAATTAGATCCTCAAGTAAAGATGCATTTTTTAAAACTTAGGAAAGAACAAAGTTGCTTAGATTTTTTGAATTGCATAAAAAGTTTAGATAATGTGGGGGAAAGGGAAGGTAATAGCATCTACGTAGCAGTGCCAGGTGTTGTGCCATGCACTCGTTTTTTTAGGTTTATCTTAAAAGTATTTTATTATTTTACATGTAAAGATAGTTTTCAGCATTTGTATTTTCTGCTTTTAATTATTTATTTAAAATTTTCTCAATTACATGCAAAGATGTTTTTTTGAGTTCCAAATTTTTCTCCTATCCTCCCTTCCCTTCATGCCCCCAAAGCCAGTAAGCAATTTGATATAGGTTATGTATTACAATTCAGACTCCATAGTTCTTTTTCTGAATGTTTTGAGCATTTTCTGCCATAAATGTCTTTTGGCATTGTCTTGGATCATTGTAGTGTTGAGAAGAGCTAAGTCCATCACAGTTGATCATCACAAAATGTTGATACCGTGTAGAATGTTCTTTTGGTTCTGCTCCTTTCACTCAGAATCAATTCATATAAATCTTCCCAGTTTTTTCTGAAATCTGCTCATCATTTCTTACAGCACAATAGTATTCCATTACATTCATATACCACAACTTGTTTAGTCATTCCCCAACTGAACTTCTGGCCCTTTCATTATTCACCCAGGTTATATATGTAGAAACATAGTTCCATATTAGTCATACTGTGAAAGAAGAATCAGAACAAAAGGGAAAAACCTCAAAAAAGAAAACAAAAAACAACAAAAAAAAAGTAGAAATAGTACAGTTCAATTTGCATTCAGAATCCACAGTTCTTTTTTCTGGATGTGGACAGCATTTTCCATCACTTGGCATTGTTTTGGATCATTGTATTACTGAGAAGAGTTAAGTCTATCACAGTTGATCATCACACAGTGTTGCTGTAATTGTGTACAATGTTCTTCTGGTTCTCTTCACTTCACTCAGCACCCATTCACTTAAGTCTTTCAGGTTTTTTCTGAATTCTGCCCACTCATCATTTCTTATAGTACAGTAATATTCCATTACGTTCATATACCACAACTTGTTTAGCCATTCCCCAATTGATGGGTATCCCCTCAATTTCTAATTCTTTGCCAACACAAAAAGAGCAGCTATAAATATTTTTATGCATATGGGTCTTTTCCCCTTTTTTATGATCCCTCTGGGATATAGACCTAGTAGTGGTATTACTGGGTCAAAGGGTATGCACATCCCTATAGCCCTTTGGGCATAGTTCCAAATTGTTCTCCAGAATGGTTGGATCAGTTTATAACTCCACCAACAATGCATAAGTGTTCCAATTTTTCCACAGCTTCTCCAACATTTATTATTTTCCTTTTTTGTCATATTAGCCAATTTGATAAGTGTGAGGTGATACCTCAGGGTTGTTTTAATTTGCATTTCTTTAATCAATAGTGATTTAGAGCATTTATTCATATGGTAGCTAAGCACTTTTAAAAATTTTATAAATATTATTTAATTGGTGCTATTATTCTCATTCCCATTTAACAGTTGAGGAGACTGATGCAAGCAGAGGTTAAATCACTTGTCCAGTATTACAGAGCTCATAGGTGACTGAGTCTGGATTTAAACTCAGGTCTTGATTGACTTTCCAGGCCCAGTGCTTTATCCACCCATATATCTAGCTGCTGACAACAGCAACAAACAACAACAGATATTTGTATCTAAGTTGATGATTTGCATATATAGTTCTCATATACAGTCTTGTTTGATTATCACAGCCAAGTAGGTATTTTAGACCCAGTCTACTTAAATTTTTCCACTCATAACCCCTTTTCACCCAAGAGTTTTTTATGAGACCTCAGGTATATGGTATGTAAAATAGGTATACATAGTATAATATACATAATTTGTTGCCAAATTTTACACGACCCCACATGGGGTTGTAATGCACAGTTTTAAGAAGCTAGGTTTTAGACATTTTCTCCATTTTACAGATGGAGATGCTGAATATCTGAAAAAGTATTTGGAAAGTTAGCGAATGACTGTCTGCAAATAAGTGTCAAATAGGAAAATAATAGGTTGATATTAAGACTGACTAGTCATCTATTCATTTACTGAATGGGGTGATATGTTGAAAACATGAGAGAATCAGTTCTTTCAATTGTAACTATGATGATAATATTTAGATAATCAGCTTATAGTATCACAGGAAACAAAGTGTATAGTGGGAAATTTGTAATATTTTAGGGAATCCAAAAGATATGAATGGCAAAATCATAAATGAAGTGTGTTGATATGACTTCATTCACATAGATTTATTCCTTAAACTATTTAGAAATAATTTAGAAATTGTGAGTTTCTTTGAGGTGTGAGTTTTCACTTGAGATTTTCTTTGTGATGTAAAAGAAATGAACTTGACCATTGCACAGCTTCTGTAACATGAACATGCCTGACAGTATATTTAATGTAAATATTTTTACTGAAAGCATAATTAGCCAGATGTCACTTAGAATTGGAAGAGGCTTTAAGTGATCATTTAATTTAACTCCCCTATTTTCTGCATAAGAGAACTTAACCCCCAGAGATTAAATGACTTGTATAGTGGCATACAGTCTTGATAATAGTAAAGCTGGGCAAATAACTCATGACATACCATCTAGCTTAGAGAATGGTATGGCCAAAATATATTGTAAGGATACTATCCCTTTCTGTTCTATCTCAAGATTTCATCAGTGTGTAGATAATGCCCTCTGTTGGTGGAGAACAGTCACTTGTGTGTGGAGAACAGCCTTCTGTGTTAGGGAACTTCTTGGACGCTAATCAGTTCGTTGACTTGTTCATGGTTACACTTGAATGACCGTTTCCCTGACTTTGCAGTGCTACTTTAATTGCAACGCTATTTTTTTCTCATTTATTTGATTAATGACAAATAATAAGTAATAAAGACTGTTTTGTGCCTATATGTAAACACCCTTTTAATTGTATTTTTCAGATCCTTCTTTGACCAGACCACTTCATCATCAAACTTCTGCATGTCCCCACTCTCATGGGAACCCTCCTTCTCAGACTCAACCCCCAACTCAAGTGGATTATGTTATTCCTCATCCTGTACATCCCTTCCATACACAGATGACTTCACATGCTGCATCTCATCCTGTGCCTCCTCCACCCCCAACTCACCATCTAAGCAGTACAGCTGCTCCAATTCCTCAGCATCTCCCCCCTACACACCAGCCAATTTCACATCATATCCCTGCTACAGCACCCTCGGCACAGAGACTACATCCTCATGATGTGATCCAGAGGATGGAGGTCCAAAGGAGGAGGATGATGCAACATCCAACGTAAGCTCTAAATTTATGCAAGAAAATCATATTCACCTTTTTCTTTTCTTTTTTTTTTTAAGTATTTAAAGCAAATAAATTCCAAGCTATATTTTAAAGTTAGTATATGAATGAATGGAAGAAGAAGAGAGCGCAAAAGAAAAGCATTTTCCCCATTCAAAGTAGCATGCCTTGTACTCAGGATAGAAATAGAAAAGCAAACTAAAGGTGCTCACGTTCAACCAGCACATATAAGAGTAGGGTTCAGCTTCTGGGGAAGATGAAAAGACCCTGGGATCCATTCTTAGGATCTGGTAGGAAGTTGGTGACTAGCCTGTGGAATTTGGGAGGACTCAGAGTTAGGGTAAATGCTTACATTTACATTACCTGGGTTATCTGGATGGCACTTAATCCATTTTAGTAGGAATGAAGAAGAGATAAGGCGAATGTACAAAAACATAAATGTGTATAATTTCTTATGACACACACAGAGCATTGTACTATATATTCAAAATGACTTAAAGTAGTGCAAAATAGATTTTTAATAAAAGATTGTTTAGAATAGTAAAACTGGGGGCGGCTAGGTGGCACAGTGGATAAAGCACCAGCCCTGGAGTCAGGAGTACCTGAGTTCAAATCCGGCCTCAGACACTTGACACTTACTAGCTGTGTGACCCTGGGCAAGTCACTTAACCCCCCCTTGCCCCGCCAAAAAAACCCAAAACAACAACAAAAAAAGTAAAACTACTGAATAAAATAGTTGAATTTTCATAAAGTTGAAACAGAGGGGTTCTACTTAGTCTTTAATTGTTTAGAAATTAAAATTGAGCCAAATATTTAACTTCTCCACTATTTTGGACAATGAAGGTGTTACTCTTCTTCACTGATAAGGAAATTACATTCTTTATTTACCGTCTTCTGTTTAAGTTAAAAATCCTTTTAGTCATTTGTAGTTTAACTCCTGTAAATCTTTTCACAAAATTGTCCAATTAATAAATTTTGTTGCCAAGTACATCTAAAAAATGCAGTTGGTTATAGAATCATCAAAGTGATCATAGAGATTCAGCTGTGTGGATGGTATCTAATTGACAAGCTTACAGAAAAATCAGTAAGAGTGCAAAAGTACTCTTAATTTTGTTTTTTTTTTTGCTTTATTTAGGATGTTCTGTATACTTGTATCCATTGATGAATTACACATTTAGGAAAATCTTAAGATCAAAGGACCTCAATTGTTATGTGGTGCCCACTTTTGCATTTTATGAAGCTGAGGTCTAGGGATGGTACAAGTGGGTTGCACAGGGTCACACAGGTAACAGACATCAGAGTTAATAGATAAACTTTGGGCTTTTGGCTTCAGATTCTTGGCTCTTTCCTTGAGCCCTGCTGTTTCTAGTGTAGTAAGGATTATAAAAAGAAAATGTGAATGGAAATAAGTATAAAAGTTTCAGGGAATTAATGTATTTCTGTGCCCAGTGAAAGGGACTTTTAAAAAAAGTTGAATGGCAAATTTTAAAAATTATGAAAATAAGTTTTAATTTTAAATTTGTTGATTTTTTTTTTTATTCACCATTTCCTTCAACTCTCCCCACTGCCCCATTTTTATATATATATATATATATATATATATATATATATATATATATATTTTTTTTTTTTTTTGGGGGGGCAGGGCAATGAGGGTTAAGTGACTTGCCCAGGGTCACACAGCTAGTAAGTGTCAAGTGTCTGAGGCCGGATTTGAACTCAGGTCCTCCTGAATCCAGGGCCGGTGCTTTACCCCCTGCGCCACCTAGCTGCCCCCTAAATATTTTTTCTAATTTTTTTTTTTAGAGATACACTTATAAACACATACATATACATATATGTATGTATGTCAAATGTTGAATGTAGCAGTTAGCAAAATTTATACTGAAACTTTTTGCATTGAATGATATTTTGAGGGGATGTGACAATGGTAGGGTGAGTAAATAAAAATATTGTCATACTTTTTGGATACATAATTAAGTAAATAATTATTAAAGTATTAAAGCATAGGGGGCAGCTAGGTGACGCAGTAGATAGAGTACTGGCCCTGGATTCAGGAGGACCTGAGTTCAAATTCGACCTCAGACACTTAATACTTAACTAGCTGTGTGACCCTGGGCAAGTCACTTAACCCCAATTGCCTCACCAAAAAAAAAAGGTATTAAAGCATGGTGATTTTTTGAGGGGATGAAGACAGAACACAGGTGTCACAGTGGAAATAGTGTGGGATTTGGAATCAGAGAACCTGGGTTCAAATAGCACCTTTGTCCTATAACTACCTTTTTGGCTTTGGGCATATCACATCAAGTGCTTTAAACCTCAGTTTTGTCATCTCAGAAAGTGAGTTAGAATAGATGATCTATCTCCAAACTTCCTTCCATCTCTGTAAAGTTATGTTGATATCAACCAGGAGATTTCGCTATATGAATAACTTGAAGATGATTACAGAATCATACTTTTTTTTCCTTTGTTAAAAGTAATTCGGGGGGGGGGGGCGGCTAGGTGGCTCAGTGGATAAAGCACCGGCCCTAGATTCAGGAGTACCTGAGTTCAAATTCGGCCTCAGACACTTGACACTAGCTGTGTGACCCTGGGCAAGTCACTTAACCCCAATTGCCTCACTAAAAAAACAAACAAACAAAAGTAATTCAGTAGGGGCAGCTAGGTGGTACAGTGGATAGAGCACTAGCCCTGGATTCAGGAGGACCTGAGTTCAAGTATGACTTCAGACACTTGACACTTACTAGCTGTGTGACCCTGGGCAAGTCACTTAACCCCAATCGCCTCTCCCCCCCCCCCCCCAAAAAAGTAATTCAGTAAGTATTAAATTATTTCTAATTGTCTTCATTTGTTCTTTATTTTTAGGAGGGCCCATGAACGCCCTCCTCCCCATCCACATCGGATGCACCCAAATTATGGTCATGGGCATCACATCCATGTGCCTCAGACAATGTCTTCACACCCTCGACAAGGTCCAGAAAGGTCTGCTTGGTGAGTTGTTTGTTTTTCTTTTGTGAGGATTGTTATCTTGTAGCAAACCAGTGTTCCATCTCCCCACCCCCTGCCCCAAGTCCATACACCTCTGCCCCAAATAATCTAGGTACTATTGTCTTCTATAGGCAAATATTAGCTTATTTCCAGTTAAATTCCTCTTCAGTCCCCCAAAATGACATTAAGGTTCCTAATCCACAGTGATTTTTTTTTTTTGGTGTTGGGGAAAACCATTCAAAGCCTAAAATGAGATTGAATAAATGTAAACAAGGCATACCTTTTAGGCAAGTTTGCACAACCCTGATTTATAATTCATTATTCACAGGAAGTTGTTTATATTGTGCATTTAAGTATTATTGTTAGTCACTGTCTTTGGAGAATTTTACAATTTTTATTTGTGAGGATAAGATGTGATAAAGCAATTTGCTTGCATAAACTACCATGTAAATAAATAAATGCAAAAGGTATTCTCTCTAGAAGGGCTTCTCCTGTGTTAGTCCACGTGAATCTCACATTCTAAATTTGGGGATTTTGCTTTAGGGCATTTGTATATATTAGAAAGGCTGTATGGTATAGTAGAAAGAGAAGTGTACTTGTAGCCCAAATGATCAGGCTTGGAATTCTGGCTTTGAACTTTAATGTGTGACAGTCAGCAAGGCACTGACTTTGTGATCCATGCAAGTCATTTAACCTGTCCCAGACTCAATTTTCTCTTCTCTAAAATGGGGATGATATATCACTTACCCCAGAGAGTTGTTGTCACAGTTAAATGTGATAATTTATAAAGCACCTTGTAGACCTTAAAGTACTATATAAATGCTAGCTATTGTTATTTTCTATAAAATGTTATTTTCTAATAAATGCTTAATTCCATAAGCATTTATTAAATGCCTATTATATATAAGGCACATCATCATAGTATTGTGAAGCAGGTCCCAGAAATAAAACCAGTTTTAAATTATTGTTTTCTTCTTCCAGATGAATTTTGTTATTTTTTATAGCTCTATAAAATAATTTTTAGGTAGTCTTATTGGTATGGTACTGAATAAGTAAATTAATTTAGGTAGAATTGTCATTTTTATTATATTAGCTCTGCCTATCCATGAGCAATTGATATTTATACAATTATTTATATCTGATTTTATTTGTGTGAAAACTGTTTTGTAATTGTGTTCATAGAGTTCCTGGGTTTGTCTTTGCAGGTAGACTCCCAAGTATTTTATATTTTCTATAGTTACTTTAAATGGGATTTCTTTTTCTATCTCTTGTTTCCTCTTGGTCATGTATATAAATGCTGATGATTTATGTCAATTTATTTTATATCCTGCAACTTTGCTAAAGTTGTTAATTGTTTTAATTCGTTTTTTAGTTGATTCTCTAGGATAAAGTATTGTTTTTAACAATCTGATGGGTCCTTGAATATATGTTCTGCTCATCTTAATCGAACCAGTTTTGTTAAGTGCATAGACCTATAAAATATGTTTGCATCTATATGCCTGATCTAAACAGCAGTCAGGCTGTTTAATGACTCGGTTTTGGTTCAGCTATTATGTTTTCTTTTTAATTGCATGTACTAAAACTTGAGTGAGGTACAGAATCAAGGAGATGGACTGACTTGTGGGGAGCAGGCGAGGGATGACATTCAGGCCAGTCTTGGGCATTTTCTGCAGTGCAGAGTTAATAGAGACACAATATTGTTTGATTTCTTTAAGCCATTTTTAATTAAAAATCCCAAAATTCCATAAATGAAAACATGGTCTCTTCTTTAACAGAACCAAAGATCTGCTTTTATTTTAGAATATAGCATACACTGAAGAACTTGCTTTATTTAAACAATGTAGTACTATCTTTGTATATTGTAGCAATAGAACTGCATAGCTTTTTAGGCCTGGGAGAAAACTCAGGTATCATCTAGCCCCTACTTTACAAAGAAAAAAAAATGAAGGCCCAAAGAAGTTAAATAACTTAGCTCAAGTTAAAAAAATTAGTAGTCCACAAAATTCAACTGTTACAAAACATTTTTGATGTCTACTTAATTGCACTAAAATGAATTTCACTTACTTTGTATTGTATTTTTAAAGACAGAATCTCATGATTTTTTGCTCCTTTTACACATACTTTAATATAAAAACTTACTTTAAGCTTTAACGTACTGATAATTAGAAAAACAAAGTAACCCAGTGGTTAAAGTATTTGTATTCTGGAAGACCTGGGTTCAGATTTTACTTCTGATATATATTAGCAATTTGGCTATAGGCAAGTCACATTTAACCTCTCAGTGCCACTGGCATTTCTCTGAAAATAAGTCACAATCGAAATGTTGATCTACATTGGTGGAATTTGATCAGTGAAAGTTCACTAACAAATGGAGTCATGAGTCTAGATCCAAAATAAAATAGAAGCTGCTGTTATTAAAAATTGTAACTATTATTTTGAGATAAATGTAATCCTTTGAACTACTAGAATTATTTGGTAACACTTTCAACTAAATATGTCAAGCAAGAAATAATTTTAGAAAGGAACACAGGGGCAGCTAGGTGACGCAGTGGATAGAGCACTGGCCCTGGATTCAGAAGGACCTGAGTTCAAATCCAGCTTCAGATACTTGACACTTACTAGCTGTGTGACCCTGGACAAATCACTTAACCCTAATTGCCTCACCAAAGAAAGAAAGAAAGAAAGAAAGAAAGAAAGAAAGAAAGAAAGAAAGAAAGAAAGAAAGAAAGAAAGGTACACAGAAGTAATCTCGGTTTTGATTGATAATTGACATGAATAACACCTAAAGTTTAAAGTATTGACTTTTTTGCTTTTGGCAGGGAATTGGGAATTGAAGCTGGAGTGACTGCAGGGACCTATCCTCCAGGTGCACTGCACCCCCACTTGGCTCATTACCATGCACCTCCTCGACTTCATCATTTACAACTAGGAGCTCTTCCATTAATGGTAAGATGGCTACTTGTAAACTTTTTGTTATTAGAATAATTTTCTTGAAATGTTCTCCTTTTTTAAGTTCAATAGTTCTTTGAAAGGCAGTATATGCAGTATTAAACTTTTTTTTTGTTTCCATAGAATTTATATAAGTTGTTTTAATAATTTAAATTTAATGTTGAATAGTAATGCCCAGTAAAAGATAGGAAGTAGATTTGCTATAATTTAGATGAAATTACAGTCTTATCCTTCATGTATGAAATTGTTACTACTTCTGACCCATTATTATTAGTACGGCGTGGGCTTTGAAATATAAGCTTCTTGGGAGCAGGGTATCTCCAGTGCTCTTATCACAGTGCCTAGCACATAGTAGTATCCCTTCCTTCCTTCCTTCCTTCCTTCCTTCCTTCCTTCCTTCCTTCCTTCCTTCCTTCCTTCCTTCCTTCCTTCCTTCCTTCCTTCCTTCCTTCCTTCCTTCCTTCCTTCCTTCCTTCCTTCCTTCCTTCCTTCCTTCCTTCCTTCCTTCCTTCTCTTCTTTTCTCCTTTTCTCTTTCTTTCCTTCCCTCCTTCCCTCCCTCCCTGGGTACTCTATCCATTGTGCCTCCTAACTGCACCAATAGTAGTATCTTAATAAATGATTGTTGACTAATGTGAAATATTTGCAGTGATCTGGCTACTTTCTTTTATTTAATCCCTAGAAGGACTGAAATTTTTTTATATAGTCACATTTGACCTCCACATCTAATTTAAGCTGTTTTGAATGCCTGAAATTTTGATCCTACTTTGTGAGTTTAATATAGCACTGTGTTGAAATTGATTTAACACGTAATACTATTTAAGTTTGAAATGTCATTGTCATTTTCAATTTTTTTCACTTGATACTTGACGTTTAGTAGTAAAAATTGTCTCCATTGTGGGCTGGGCAAAAATGAGATACTGGTTGATAGGAATGTTTTTCCTTCCCCATTTCCCCTGTTCCCTTACCCCCCACCCCTGCCACCCCCCCAAAAAAGTTTAAAAAATTGACTTAGCAACATCATCTGATAGAACATGCAATTATGTACTTATATTCCTTCTTATTGTTGAGTGGAAGTGTTTCATGTTGATTTATTTTAAATTTATTAAATATTTGTATGTAGGCTTTTAGTTAATACACATTCATATAAGAGGTACATTTAAATGCTGTAATTGATTATTAAATAACCAAGTGCCTTTGGCATACACACACACACACACACACTTACACTCACACGCATTACAAAAAACAAAATTACAGCAATGCTTTTCTCAATGTACGTGTGCTTTTTAATAAATCACATATCGAAAAGTTTATAGTTACTAATTTTTGAAGGAATTGTGGGTTTTTTAAAAAAAAATGTTCATCGGAGATCATCTGGTCCAAATCCCTCTTTTAAATAGTGACTAAATTCATGCTCTATCTGCTAATTCCTTCACTTCTATCTCTAAGCATTCTGTGGTCTATCAAAACTAAAAAACAAACAAAATTATCTCTTCTCTTTACTACCAAAGTTTGCAGAAATGATGGACCGTCACTAATTTTCCCCTTGATGTCTGTATCTTGTCTCTGCTAAAAGGGCTTTCTTCAAGATCACTAATCACCTTTCAGTCGCCAAATCCACGAATAATTAGTGATCCTTCTTGATTTTTTGGTAGCACTTGACACTGTTGACTTTTTTTTTTTTTTTTGGTGGGGCAATGGGGCTTAAGTGACTTGCCCAGGATCACACAGCTAGTAAATGTCAAGTGTCTGAAGCCAGATTTGAACTCAGGTACTCCTGAATCCAGGGCCGGTGCTTTATCCACTGCATCACCTAGCCGCCCCTGACACTGTTCACTTTTAAGTTCATCAAATATTAAGTGTATACTGTCCATAAAAAAACTATATCTAGAGCATCAGCAGGATACAAAGTTTATGTTTAAAATAATTCCTGCTCTAATACAGCAGTAGTACAGGAGTGGGGTGAGGGTGTGTGTAATATACTATGTATAAAAATAGTCACACAGAATAACTTGAAGGAAATGGCAAACCACTTCAATATCTTTCCCAAGAAAACCACAAAATTGTTCACAGAGTCAGGCATGACTGAAAGGACTGAACAACAACAAGGAAATTCAAGGTAATTTCTGGTGGATCTGAAATGGGCAAAGATTAGAAAAGAGGAAATTCCAGGTGTGAATTACAGCACGAAGAGGACCTGTCAGTGACAGAAGGGAGTTCAATTTAGCTTGATGTATAGAATATGTGAGTGGCAATCCTATGAATTACGAGTGGTGAAAAAATGGGGAAGTGCCAGAATATGGGGGGGGCGTCCAATTGCACCAGAGACATTGTGAGGATATTTTAGCAGTGGTGTCTAATGACCATGAGGCTAACAGGAAGAGAAATAAAGGTGGAAGCTCTTAGAAAGAAATCATTGTCAAAGTACTGGCACAAGGACAGCATAGTCTGATGCTGTGGTAGTAGAGGTGAAAACAGGTAGGAAGGGCAGGACAAAAGATAATGCACAAGTTGAATTGAAAGGATTTGGTCACTAGGTAGAAGAAGTGAGGGAGAAGAAAGAATCAAAGATATCAGCAAGGTATCAATTATTAGATGAGTGGGCCAGACTTGTTACACTGATAGAAATTCTTAAGTAATAAAGAACAGTGTAGTATACAAGGTAAGGAGGACAGCTCTTGACTTAATCTGAGACATATACTGTCTAATGTCTTCTTGGGTAGTTAACTACTTAACTTCACTGGATCTCAGTTTTTGTAAATGGTGGATGATGAACCAGGTGACCTGTGTAAGCCCTTTTAGCTCTAAGTGAGGGGAGGTGTGGAGGCAGGGGATGGAAATGATAATGTATATATTACTTTGGCCATGTTGAGTGGGGGTATCCTATAAGCAGTTGGAAATGCAGGTCTTGAGCTTGACGGAGAGGTAGAAACTTGGAAAATTACCCTTTGAAAGCCTAGCGATCCTTTAAAGCCCCATTGAAATGCCAAATCTTACATACATAAATCTTTCCTGATCAAAATATTTTAAAATCATCTCATAAATCTTTCCCTTCAGTGGCTATAGGTATAAGTGATTTTTGTGTCACTCTCTTTCATCTGATTTCTCACTCATAAGCTCTGTTAGCATATATTTCATGTTACTTAAGTTTTAAACAGTTCAAATCCTCTTAAATTTCATTGATTTGGGGTGATGATGAAACTTTTATTCTCTCAGGCTTTAAACCCAGAATCTGTTTTTTCTTTTTGTTTTAAAACAATGACAACAACAGTTTCTTATGGCATTATTTGAAGGTATTTGGAGGGATTTTGCAGAATGCTCTGAGAAGTCACTGCTTTTTCTCTGTTATCCTGGCTCTACCCCCCTACAGCTTCTTACTAATTTAGGAAACACCATATTTTGTAACTTGTTTTAGTTAATATTAGATCTCAAACTTCAGATTTTGTTTTGATGAAGCTTAAAAATGTTTCACACACAGTCATAGATCACAAAGTAGAATTTCTTGTGTCTTTTTTTTTTCAAGTGAGGCAATTGGGGTTAAGTGACTTGCCCAGGGTCACACAGCTAGTAAGTGTTAAGTGTCTGAGGCCGGATTTGAACTCAGGTACTCCTGACTCCAGGGCCGGTGCTCTATTCACTGTACCACCTAGCTGCCCTCTTGTGTCTTTTTAATAAACTTTTGGAGTGAAATTGTATTAGGAAAACAACTATTTTAATGACACCCCCTGGTATATAAGTGTAGCATTTAATTAAACTTGACAGTGGCTTGTAAAAATCTTTTGAGGTAGTTAACTTACAGAGCCATCCTTGTATTTTTCTATTTTCTGCAGAGAACTCCTTTGTGCAAGATTAAGTAAACTGAGATTTAGAGGAAGACTAACTTTTACTTTATGCAATAGTTATTTGGGGTTACATTTTAGAAATCATTACATGAGTTTCCTTTACTATTACAGAATTTGGAATTATTTATATTTGTTGATTTTGAATGGCATCAATGATAAGAGGGAATGGTGAGTTAAAGAGATGAAAGAGAGAGAGAGTGAGTGTGTGTGTGTGTATTTTTTTTTTTTGGTGAGGCAATTGGGGTTAAGTGACTTGCCCAGGGTCATATAGGTAGTAAGTGTCAAGTGTCTGAGGCCAGATTTGAACTCAGGTACTCCTGACTCCATGGTCGGTGCTCTATCTACCATGCCACCTAGCTGCCCTGAAAGTATATTTCTCATTGTGGGGCTAGCCCCACTCCAACTGCTTGATGCTTGAGTTTGTCTTTATCAACCAGGGTGAGGCCAGAATCAGGACTTTAATTAATAATTTATTTATTTAGGCAGTTTTGGCAGCCACAAAGGGACCCTTCACTTGCATGACTATCACTGGATCAGTCTACCATCTACTACTACAGCCAGCATTCAGAGTTTTGTCTGATCCTTGATCTGAGTATAGCCTCTCAGCAGTTAATCAGCTGTAAAATGATCAGAGAATTAAATTCCCTAATTTCAGGAAGTATAAGGAGAAATCTGTGCAAAACCCAAAATTGATTCTTATTTTTGCATGAAGAGAATGAGGTAGTGGTGAGGAGCAGGTTTTGCCCAATACTAGGTTGCCAAGGGGTAGCTAGGTAACATAGTGGATAGAGCACTGGCTATGGAATCAGGAAGACTCATCTTCATGAGTTCAAATCCAGCCTCAGATGCTTAGTATGAGACCTTAGGCAAATTGCTTAACCCAGTTTGCCTCAGTTCATTAGTAAGGTGAGCTGGAAAAGGAAATGGCAAACCACTCTGGTACCTTTTTCAAGAAAACCCCAAACGGGACCACAGAAAGCTAGATACAACTGAACACCACAAACAAACTAAGGGAACAGAAAGGCAAGGATGGGACAGAGTAAGCCTCCTTGCTGTCTCTCCATTAGTCAAGCTGTTAAGCTTGTACAAGGTAAAACTGCCCAACAGGCAATGTCCAAACCTTGAGAAGTAGAGCTCAGTTCAGACTGGCCAGATAAATGGGACTTTTGAACTTGAAGTGTTAAGTGTTAAGCCTGTTGTCAGCAAGTCTCTGTTTTGTGTCTGGGTAAACCCAAACTGACTTTCTGTAACCTTATCAGCCAAAGGAAAAAGAATGAAAAGAGTAGAAACTTTTCTGTGGAACTTTGCAAGACTTCAGAAAGACAGTCTCTTTCTGCATTTCTAACTAGTCGAGTTTGGGAGGCAGACTCAGATAAGAAGGAAGAAAATTTTTGTTTCCAGTATGTACAAATTTATAGCAACATAAAATAAAGACAAAAATCTGTAACCAAAATGTAATATCTTTACTGTGAAATTCCAAATTATGATGACTGCTAGAATATTTTAGTGGATTTTGGAGGATTGCAGATTAAGGATAAGCACAAACAACCTCTCACCTTTTCCTGGAGGGTGATAGGGATATTCAGTAGATGTAATTTTAAAATACTAGAGAGTAGGCAGAACTGGAGCTAGTTTGAAACGATTTAACTGAATTTAATTGTTTAGGTAAAGTTGTAGCTAACCCACCTAAATTGAAATAGACTGTGCAAATCCAGAAGTATAAAGTGATATTGTATAAAGAAATCTGTATAGGAGAGATTCAGTGGAGTGTTATGATTGAGAAATAAGATGAGAGGAACTTAAGAAAAGAATGAAGATAAAGAAAAATGAAGAATGAGTGTAAAAGGAAAGGTTAGTTTCAAAGTTGGTAGGGAAAATTTTCATGAAAGAATTTTTAAGTAAGTAGAGATATTTGTCAAGATAATGGAATGTGATAGATGAGATTTAGCACATGCTCAGGGGCCTACCTGGAGATTACTAGATTGTAATCACATCTGGCTGGTACTTAAGGGTACTTAAGAAGGCATTGTTCTCAGAAGCTTAAAAACTTTGAACTTTACATTGAGACCTCCTTCAGGCCCAGTGAACCAATGAATTTGAATGGTGCTAGCCAATCAGCTTGAAGAACCTCCCATTTCTGGGAGGGGAACAAAAAGGAGGAAGTGGATGCTGGTGAGAGAGTTCTTCCGCTTTTGTTTTGGTGTGAGACTTCAGAGTGGGAATGGTGGGAGAGGACTTCAGAAGTGATAGGTTTAGGAAGGTGAGGATTTTCAGGCTATAAGAAATCTTTTACTATCTTTCAATAAACCCTTAAAAAACCTAAACTCGTTTATCATCAGTTTCCCCCCAAAACTGGGGGGACAGATTAGGACCCACATTTAGAATTTTAAATTACACAGGTAGGAGGGGAAGGAGTAGAAAACTTAAGAAAAGTGGAGTCCCTTTCCATTGATCATGAGAGTGGAAGGTTAAGTGAAGTGTATAGGGTTCAAATTGGGGCAAGGGGTTTGAGAAGAGCTTGATTCCATTGTGATAAGAAATATATGAAAAACTTTTAGAGAATTACCTGTTAGAAGTTTTAAACAGACAGTACTCTGTGCTTGAAAGACGTTTTAGAATCTTGGGAGTTCCAAAGGAGGGAGAATGGGAATTTGAGCCTGCCAGGTGAAACCCCTCTCCCTATTTCCCTTGTGCTTTCCAGGATTGTCTTATGGTATGAATGGTATGAGTGTCCTCTTCAGTACCTTCCTTCCCACTGACAATTTAAGATTACAAATGAAAACTCATAGGAATTCACCCCTTTCCCCCTTCTCTTTGTTCTATCTACTAAGACACTTAGTAAGAGTTTTAACAAATTTAAGTTTTAACTAAGTGATTGGTAAAGAAGATATTGTTATCTTTGGTCTAGTATAAATAGTTCTGCTACAGGCCTTTGTGGAAAAAAAATAATTAAGCACCCTCTTTCTCTTTTTAATAAGTAATTTTCCTGCTTATGTGCCTTTTTTGGGAGGAGGGGAATGGGTAAGGTGAGGTATGTCCTTTATCCATCGTCTTAACGTATCTGAGTGGGATTATGTTAAGAATATAAGAGGAATTAATTTTGCTCATTTAGGCTGATTGGGGGGGGGCAAAGCAATGAAGGTTAAGTGACTTTCCCAGTGTCACACAGCTATTAATGTGTCAAGTGACTGAGGCTGGATTTGAATTCAGGTCTTCCTGGATTCAGGGCTGGTGCTTTATCCACCTCACCACCTAGCTGCCTCCCTATTTAGGCTGATTTTAGAGAGAAAGGGGAAAAAATTGAGGGGATCTGAGAGTACACCCATGAACTTTTGAACTTGAACTAACTGAAAACAAGATGCCCTTAGGAAAAGTAAGAATCTAAATGTTACCATTAATGATCATGAATCCAGATTTGATTTGGTCAAAATTTTTCCTTAAACTAAAATTCTAATGCAGTCTCATTTACAGTGAGGTATGTTTTCCTATTAGGATAATTGTGGTAAAAAACAACTTTAATGCAAATTACATTTGCTGTTTGACATTAAGGAAATTCACACCAGAAATGACTTCACCTCTATTTACCTCAGTTTTCTAATTTGTAAAGGTGATAAATAATACCACCCATCTCCCAGGGTTGCTGTGAGGATCAAGTGACATAATAATTGTAAAATGCTTACTACATTTCCTAACTCATGGTAACCATTACATAAATATCAGGAAATCTAAGTACTCTATATTGGTCTTGAATACACTCAGTATAGAATGCCAAAAATAAATGATATTCTGCGTAAGATAATTTGTAAATTTATTCGATTGAATTGTTATTTGACTGGCAATTTGTTTTGTGTGATGTTTTAAATACATGAAATTGTGAAATTCAGGAAACTTGTGTCAGAAATGGTGTTAGATGTTTTTTTCTATTTTGAGGTTTTTCATCATTACGCTGATTTTTTCTCTTATAACATGACTAATGCAGAAATAGGATTAATGTTATTATGTGTGTGTGTGTGTGTGTGTATATATATATATATAAAACCTATATCAGATTACCTGCTGTCTAGGGGAGAGGGGAGGGAGGGAGAAAAATCTGAAATTGTAAAGCTTGTATAAACAAAAGTTGAGAACTATCTTTACATGTAACAGAAAAAAATAAAATACTTTATTAATTAAAAAAAAGAAATGGTTTTAGAAAAGTAACCTCTTTTTAGTCTGGATGCTGTTCAATTATGGATTGAACTGTTAAAAGAGTGTGGTAAAGACGTTTGGAAATGTTTAATGGGGTGTGTTTGCTTTAAAAACGGATAATACTAATAATTTACTGTTGGGGGAGAAAACGTAGCCAAGGCCTTTCCAAGTTCTCTTTATCTGTGAGGTTCCTTGGGACTTTCTACTTGGGTATGGTCTTAAGATTTTGTCAGCCTTGCTGATCATCTGTTGTAAAGTTCTAAAGTATTGAAATTTGAGAAACTAAGAGAAGACCCAGGCAAAGTGGGGAAATTTACAAGTTTACTTAATGTGAAGAGTATCATCTGAAATTATTTTGCTATCACTTATGAAAATTTGAAGTTGTATCTGTAATTAAATAGTATGTATTGAAGTTACATCTTTAAACCAACTTAATAACAATACACTTTAGATTCAAAGCCTTTATTTTGCCATGGGGAATATGGATATCAGTTACTCTGGAAACTTACCATAAGTAGATTTTCTGGGGGGCTTTGAGTCAGGTATCATGTACTCACTATATATGTGACATTCCAGAATGTCATTATTCTTAATTTATAAATGAAATATCCTTTATGTGCTCTATGCTGTTATTGAAAACATAATATGTGATTAGTGAAATTGTGCTATTTGAGGTAAAATCTTATGGAACTGTACTATAATAGTCTAAGTTATGATTTCACTTATGATTGAATGAATGAAGCCAATAGTCTACCATTCAAGAAAGATGCCATATGCTACCCAAAGTGGGTGTAGTCTGAGAACTACTACAGGTGAATAATCTTTCCCTGAGAAAGATTGAGGGACTATGTTCTATAGCTTCCTGCAGGGGGAGCAGTTTCTGCTGATCTGATTCTAAAGATTGGTCAAGATCTGTTTCTGAACTTGGGTTATCTCCAGCAGAGGGAGCTATCTTGGGGCCTCTCCTGACACGTGGCACTTTCCTCCATAGTATAACAATGATAATAGCAAAAATGACATTCATAGTCATTTGAACTATGAATATGGTATTAAAATGTATTTCAACTGCAGACATGAATTTTCTACTAATATTAAATGTGTTTTCTGTAAAATTCACACTCAGACTATTTTACCAAAAACTTTTTGCTGTATGAATGAGGAAAAAACCAGTAATGTTATGAAGGAACATTGAGCAAACTAATCCTCTAAGTCTGGACGTTATGCTGTCCCAATGCATTCCAGTGAGAAAAATCAAAGGCAAAGCAGAATATTCAAACATGTTGTTCTTTAAAGCAAGGCTTTTAGAGGTTTAAAGCAAGGGAGATTAGGCAAATGAGGGAAAGTCAGTGGCGGGAGGTAAAGAGAAAGTCCACCAAATTAGCTGGCTCATGGACAAACTAGGGAGGGTGGGAGGGTCCGTAAGATCCCTTTGAGGGGAGAGTCAAAATTGGATATAACTATTAATCTCTCCCTTTTATACTTTACCATATCTATCTATCTATCTATCTATCTATCTATCTATCTATCTATCTATCTATCTATCTATCTATCTATCTATCTATCTATCTATCTACCTACCTACCTACCTACCTACCTACCTACCTACCTACCTACCTACCTACCTACCTACCTACCTACCTACCTACCTACCTACCTACCTACCTACCTACCTACCTACCTACCTACCTATCTATCTATCTATCTATCTATCTATCTATCTATCTATCTATCTATCTATCTATCTATCTATCTATCTATCTATCTATATCTATATCTATATCTATATCTCCCAGGCCAATAAGAAAAGGAGCCTCTGAGCTTTACTTCAAAAAGGATCAGGTTTTATTGCTTGGGAATTAATTAGAACACAAAGGTGAACCCAATTAAGGAAATAAAGAAGTAGAAATGCAGATAGATAGTCTTAACACTAAAGTTAGGGTTTTCCATTGTTAACTCACCAACCCAGAACTCAGCAGTTGCCAGGTCCCCAAGTGCGCCACAACTAAGTCAACAGCCAGAGAGAGAGAGAACTTCTGTTGTCCCCCGTCCCCTGTCTCTTCTTCTCCCCCGCCCCCGCACTTTTGAGTTGGGGTCCCGGAAGGTCCTCGTGTTTTCCTCCCCTTTGGGAGGTCCTTCATAAGCCACTCAGTAGCATGCGCAAACTTCCGATATTAATCTTTTTTTTTGGTTTTGTTTTGTGGGGCAATGGGGGTTAAGTGACTTGCTCAGGATCACACAGCTAGTAAGTGTCAAGTGTCTGAGGCTGGATTTGAACTCAAGTCCTCCTGAATCCAGGGCAGGGGCTCTATCCACTGCGCCACCTAGCTGCCCCCTCGATATTAATCTTTACCACAGTAATTTTTACCACACTTGTATAGGTGAAGGTGGGAACCTCTTGACTCAGTAAACCCCATGGTGCTATTTTCTTTTTGAACAAGACATTTTCCTACCTGGTTAATTCTGAGCCTGGCTATGCTACCTTGTGAATAATGTGGAACTTAGCTGTGTGACTGGCTGTGACTTGTCTGGATTCAAACAGTTAAAGCAGTTTTTTTCCCCTTATTGGATTGTGTCACATCAGTCTGTTCCTTTAAAGGGACAGTCTTGATATTGTTATAACCTTGTCCCTCCTTTTTCCTTTTATAGCAAATTTCTATAACCAGGGCAGGTGAACAGTGGAAATTTTCTAATTACAATGATAAAGCCTTCACTTAATAAATTAATTTGAGTTAAAATAATAGGATGCAAATATGAAAGATCTTACTATTTTGATGTGAATTTGTGGTCAACTCATATAACCTGAGTTCTTACGTTTGACATCTCCTCTGTAATAGTTATATATGTGAATAAGGTCTTTATGTGAATAAGATTAGGTCTTTAAAGTGATGATATGAGGTGGATAGATGTCTAGATGGATATAGAAAGATAAATATAGATATTCTTGAAAAGGGCAGATAAGATGAAAATGTAAAAGTTTTTAGATTTAAATGAGTAGTAAACTTTGAGAAAGCAATAGGAATAGAATATTAGAAATCTAAGTGTGTGTGTATATATATATATACAATCACATACACACACTTTATTTTTATATATGTGTATATATATATATACACACATACACATATATATGTATATATATATATACACACACACACACATATATATATATATATATATATACACATATATACATATATGTATGACTGGCTTCCAAATGTGTCTAACAGGAAATACAGGCTTAAATGTTTTAGTAATAAATTCCCCAGATTAGATTACAGTTTTTACACATAAAATTGCATTAATTAAATAATAAAGAATTTAAAATCATATCCTTTCTTACTTCAAAGTATTTTTGTTCTAATATTAAGGGATAGGAGGGCTTATTTTCTAAATTGGACCCCTTCCTTAACCTTGTGGATGACATTGTCCATATCAAATACAGAGTTTGGATAAAGATAGAAAGAGCCAAGTAATATGTAAAAAACTGAAATTCTCTGAAATTTCAGGTGATTTGTGGGTTCCTAATTTGTTGTTGCTAGGCCTAGAGTCAGGAAGACTCATCTTCCAGTATTCAAATCTGACCTCAGACACTTAATAGCTGTGTGATGCTGGGCAAGTCACTTAACCCTGTTTGCCTTAGCTCCTCATCTGTCAAAAGAAGTGGGGAAGGAAATGGCAAACCAATCCAGGATTTTTGCCAAGAAAACCCCAAAAGGGGTCACAAAGAATTGTACATGACTGAAAAACGGTGGTGCTATACTGTGAATATGGTTAGTCCCAAAGGTCGGATTGTGCAAAGTCAGGGCCACTGGGCAAAAGATAGTCTTAGTGACCCTCATGTTTTAATTTTGCTCACCTTTGGGTACTGTGCTCAGCCAAACTGGGCTAAGGGCTAAGTCCCCTTAAGGACGACTCACATCACCTGACAACTAATTTTATTTCCCAGTGATGCTGTAATGATTAATATCCTCATCATTAAAATATCTGCCAATTGGGATTGCCTTACCCTACTGTCTATAATAGCAGGCTGGAGCTTGGATTTGTCAGTGGGCTCTACTCCAACTTCTTGATGCCTTGGAGTGCCAATAAACTTTTTTTTTCCATCATGAAAAGTAATGCAGTGAAATTATTCTGAATAGTTTTAACTTGTGTCTATGTTTAAATAGGTTCCAGACATGGCAGGCTACCCTCACATCCGTTATATTTCATCAGGATTGGATGGAACATCATTTAGAGGCCCTTTCAGGGGAAATTTTGAGGTTTGTAATAAAATAAGCGTAGCTGTTGGCCAAAACGTATTTAATAAAGGACAAAGCATATAACTTTTATTAGTTTCAGCATCTGCTTGAGGTATAGTGCAAAGAGAAAGAATGCATGCAAACTAATTTTCAAGGTAATTATTAGCATTCGTTGTGTGTGAATTTGTAGTTACTACACACACACACACACACACATACACACATAGAGGAGAATGAATAATTTACATAATGTGAGAGACTTTAACTTAGAAATTCAGCCCCTTCATTTTACTGGTGAAAAAGCTGATACCTGTGATTGCACAGCTAAATTAGGGGTAGGGCAAGAGGTCTACAATATGTGTCTCCTTATTCTAAATCTTTCCATCTCAGCATGTTTATCTTGTTAAGAGAAATAAATATTCAGCAAACAAATTGAATAAAGCTATTTGTATAATCAAGTAGTCTGTTGTTTCCCAAACTTTTCAAATACAAAGACTGCATCTATATAAATTAGTTGATGCCAATGTTTACTGAATGCAAGTCAAGAGGAAGCATTTTCATTTATGTCGTTCTGATTTAAACCGCATATTTTACTGGCACTAAACTTTGAATGGAAATGCTTTTGTTCACATATAGATTTGTGGACCTTTACAGTTTCTCTGTGGCTGTCAGATTGTAATGAACTAAGCCACATAAATCAGAAAATAATGTAATCATATTTCTCAGAGTTCATGGTCTGTTTCAGATCTGAAAGTTCTTGGTCATTTAATCTTCAGGGGAGAAGATATTTGGTTATTCTTAGATTTTTTTTTTGTTATATATGAATATCCTAATTTCATGCTTTTTAAATGTAATAAAACATCAGATTCAACTTTTTCTTTTCAATCAGCCAAATTTTTTTTTGTATTATAATTTCAGAGAAATTGGCATATAACTAATTAAAATCATTGTTGGCTTTTTTTTTCTTCTCTGAAATCATCTTCCTTTTGATTTGTGGAGTTATTAGTTTAGATATTCATGTTCTTTTATCCTTTTTTTTTTTTAAAGGAACTGATTCACTTGGAAGAGCGGTTAGGAAATGTCAATCGTGGGGCTTCCCAGGGAACAATTGAAAGATGTACATACCCACACAAATACAAAAAGGTGAGAATTTCTTTTTAAGTTTTAATAGCCAGTGTGGGGAATTTGAAAAATATTTCTAAGGGTTTTTTTTTTTTTAATTTTTGTTTTTGTTTTTCTTTTTAGTCTTCTAAGTTAGCCTTGTTGCTTTATTTGGGGCTCAAGTTACTTCCTTCCTAAGATAAATTTTGTTCCTTTTGTCAAATTATCTACTTCTGTAGCATTTGGTCAAGGGTTATTTAAGGTTGCACTCTAAACTTTGAAAATCTTGCTTGTAGATTTCCAAATACCACTTCTAAGCAACATGTATAGGTGGCATAAAGACAGTGGCATCTTTGACATTTATGAAGATATCTGGAATTAAGTAATTTTCAAATTCTCTGCAATTATATGGCATTCTTTTAATTTCTTTTTAATTTCTTGTACCTTAGATTCTGAGTGATTGTACTTTTTTTTAAGCATGGAGTTGATGAACTAGATAAATTAAACATGCTCACCAAGAAGCTCCTAACAATGAATCATGCTATATACAGAGACATAAGACCACAGTTACCTCGTTTTTTTATTTTGAATTTTAAGGGCTGTAATGAGAAATCACTAATATTTCTTGGGTCGCTACAATTTAGAACTATTTATTCTCATTCCCAGTTATTGATGGTGGCAACATCAGTAAATATGCACAGTATTTTAAAATAAGTATTAATTTTACAAATGTACAAGGTGAGTTAAAAATTATTCCCCTAAATATTTTGACTATTTAAAATGATAGAAATCATATGATATTTGTTATATATATATCTTTTACATTTATATGCTACCTTTGAGTTAAAGGCCTCACACTGAATTAATGATAGTACTTTTTATCTGTTAAATCCTTAAGCTAAAAAGAGTATGAGTGCTAGCCTCCTAGGATTTATTTACCATGCTGCATCTTTTTATTAGCTATCAAGAGGTGTTTATTTAAAAATCTTATATTTGATATTGTTCAGTGTTGTTGTTTTGTTGATGTTTATGATGTTGATTTTTTTAAAAAACAAATTTTACTCAGTTGTTCAATAATGTCATCTCTACTAATAAGGTAACAACTGATTGGTTCTCACAGAGGAAACTGCACTGCAAACAAGATGGGGAAGAGGGAACTGAGGAAGACACAGAGGAAAAATGTACCATTTGTTTGTCTATTTTAGAGGAAGGTGAAGATGTGAGGTAATTAAAAAATAATCAGATTATTTTAATTGTTTATAGCAAGGGTTAGAAAACCAAATATTAAGCCTGATTTACCCTTTCTTTTAACACATTCTTCCAAACAAGTTTTGATGTTAGGCATGATTGACGTGGGGGTCTAGTGCATACCTCTATAGGTAGTAGGGTTAGTTTGTTGTACTAGTTGTTGAGAAATCCAAGTTCTGCCTAAAGTTCTGCTATTCATTGGCTTTTGACCTTGAGCGATTTACTGTCACTTTGCTGCACCTTTTGTTTTTTCATCTCTTATTGAGATAGTGGCTTAGATTCCTTTCCTTCTTGGGCATGACTCTTCTTGTTCCTCTGTGAAGGTACGATGTGCAAAGAGACTGTTTATAAACATTCTTTAGATACTTAAGAACTTTGTGACTGTGACCAGGTCCCTATACTTCTCAGAGCCCAAGTTTCTTTGTAAGAAAGCAGCTATTCTAGGGTCTCTACTTTCCTCACAGGATTTTTATGAGGCAGAGTGTTTCCAAAATTTAAAGGAATATAGCAGTTGTCATATTATGCACTGGTGCCATTTTAGAACATCCTGTTGTTGGAATTTTGACATGTAGAAATGGTAGGTAGGGTTGTTTTCTAGCAAGTAAGTTTTTAGTTGACCACCTTGGAGAATCTGGGATGGAAGTATTCTTTCTTCTCCTTTGGAGGCCATATTGTTTTATTTTTCAGAGTTCCAGAAAAATAAAATTTGTTGTGTACATTTTAAGCTGGAAAGGTACCTTAGATATCATCTAGTCCACTCTCCTAGTTTTACAGGTGAAGAAATTCATTTCAAGAGACAGGACAGCCCAGCAGGCTGAAGAGCCAGAGTTCATTTCATACAAAAATCTCTTGTGACAAGTCGAACTCACTTGTGGGATACAAAAGCAATTCTATTTATATAAGTGGGATATAGTCTGCACTAGTGAAGTAAATTAGTGGATAAAATTAATTAAAATTGCTTAAGTTTGAGATTCTGAACTCAGGTCGCAAATAATAGATTGTTTCTTTTTTTCCCCAATCCAACATAATATGTTGCAAAACTGTAATTCCTCAGAATTTGAGCTGAAAATATCTTACAGTAGTGAACCAACATGTCAGTTGGGGAGGCTTTCAGATAAATTAGTTTTGTTTTTGGTTTTTTGGGGTTTTTTTTTTTGTTTTGTTTTTTAGTGAGGCAATTGGGGTTAAGTGACTTGCCCAGGGTCACACAGCTAGTAAGTGTTAAGTGTCTGAGGCCGGATTTGAACTCAGGTACTCCTGACTCCAGGGCTGGTGCTCTATCTACTGTGCCACCTAGCTGCCCCAGATAAATTAGTATTAAAAGAATAATTTTTTGTCGCCTACAATGAAGTCCTCTTCCAATTCTTCACTGTGGGGTGGTATTGACCTTGGTTCTTAGAAGCTTTGCCAGTAGAGTGCAATCCCACGAATAGGGCTGAAACCTGAAAAAGTCTGGACCTGGTAATGGACTCTGTATCATCCCTGGATCATCATAACTGAGTTTGAAAGAGGTTAACCCTCAGGGGTGGCTAGGTGGTGAAGTGGATAAAGCACCGACCCTGGAGTCAGGAGGACCTGAGTCCAAATCCGGCTTCAGACACTTAACACTTACTAGCTGTGTGACCCTGGGTAAGTCACTTAGCCCCAATTGCATCAATTAAAAAAAAAAAAGAAAGAAAGAGGTTAACCTCATCACATTTAACCACTATGTGATTTTTCTTCTTCTTTTTCTTTTTGCCACAGTAACTCAAAGATGGTTAGGGGCAGTGATCAGCATTAATCTGTGTTGTTGATAGGAGCACCAGAGCACCCACCCTGAAGTCTTTTGTTATCTTAACTCATAGGATAACTGCCTTAATTGAGAAAAGACTTAAAGGGGTAGAAATAAATTCTCTTTTTTTCTTTTATATAAATATAAGCAAGTCTGAATGAAGAATTAAAATTGGCTTAATAACTTCATTGTCAATACTTTACCTAGGGTGAATGTCACTTGACTTTGTTCTTAAAATGACAAATTAATGCTATCCCGTCTTTCTTAGTACTATGGAAATCCTCTTGGAGCTCCTGTAACTTGTTAACTAAAAACCTGGTTTGCTTCACCAAAATGAACCCCTTTTATTTAACATGTTTCTAGTAAAGTGGTACTTTTATAAAAGGGTATAAAAATTATACTTTCAAAACAAAATTTTGCAATTTTATGTAATTGGTAAGAGCAGTCTGATCCATCTTCTGAACAAAGGTGGATATGTTATCATATGGAACATAACTACCAATGCAGTTCTGATGATCATAATGTATTGTATATTTCTATATCTGTAGAAATGAATCATCCTAGTAATTTTTCTTAAATTGTCCCTATCCCTTTTGTCTAAAGTATTACATTTAAAATGTCATTATGAAGAGAAAACAAGTTCCTAGTGGCCTTGAAATAACTGATAAGGTCTTTAGAGATGCCACCTGTTTTCATCATATCATTAATTTAAAAATTTTTTTATATTTTAGGCGCCTTCCATGTATGCACCTTTTCCACCAAGTATGTGTCGACCAGTGGTTAATTACTAATAAGAAGTGCCCCATTTGCAGAGTGGACATTGAAGCTCAGCTGCCAAGTGAAAGTTGACACCATTTTCCCAGAACTGTTGCCCTCCCTCCCATTCCTATCTTTTCTGGTACTGCAGTCAACCAAAGATGGCATGACTTACCTGCGCAGATTTGGAAGCATTGAACTTAAAGAGTGCTGGCTCTGCTACATGGTACAACTAATGCTAGACCTACAGTTTGTGTATACAGTTGATTTAATGTATTTATAAAAGCCTTTTTTTTTTTTTAGATTTTACATTTCCCTTTTTATTTTACTGTATTTTTGCATGGTTTCTTGTATTGATTGCATTTCTTTGCACATATTATGGGCTTTGTGACCCTAAACTTGCAGGCAAGATTAGCTGCTTTAGGAAGTAGAATTGTGTGGTCCTTTTGTTTTTACATAGTACCAAGCTTTGAGAATTATGATTTCATCCATTACTAACCTTGAATTTGTTAATTTAATCAATCATGTATTTTAGTTTACTGTATAGAGATAAACTAGAAAATGATAATATTGTGTATTAAGACATTCCTTAAGTAGGACAAAGTGGCTGCTGTATATTTACAATATGAGTTCTGAGTTTAAAACCATCCTTAATACTGGGAACAGAATACAAATTATATTCAGTCAGATGCAGGTGGCATAACCTCACCAGAGTGATTGATTTGAATCTTCTTGGTGTATCCTTTTAAATTTCCTTTCAGCACAATGCAGATATAGATGAATATCGATATTATACAGTTATACTGCTGTTCTGATTGTATTTATCTTTTTTCTTACATTGTCTAGAAATTTGATTCCCTGATTTAATT
Source organism: Dromiciops gliroides (assembly GCF_019393635.1). Lineage (NCBI taxonomy): Eukaryota > Metazoa > Chordata > Mammalia > Microbiotheria > Microbiotheriidae > Dromiciops > Dromiciops gliroides. Next base: position 158,544,326 of record NC_057862.1, on the reverse strand, counting down.
TTCCCTGCTGTAAAACAGCTCTAACGAACACTAAATATTAATTTCCATTAGCTGGATTGTATATACTTGCAGATTTAAGGAATTTTTAGGGAAACTGAAAAAAAGACATGTAGAATTTTGTTCTTCAGTCTTTAGCTAAAGCACGTCTAGTTAAGATATCTGCTTACATTGATTTTGTAAACACATTCAATCAAGATTTAGAATTGCAATTGTTGGCAGGTATCCATGCATTCATAGAACTTATAAAGGTCCCAGGATCATTTTCAAGGGATTTTTATTAGTTAAAAGTTAATAAAGTTAGCTAAATCTACATGTCTCTTGTTTTATTTCTCACTAAACTTGAAAAACTATAAATCTGCAGATACTGTGAGGCACAAATTATGCTGTTACCTAGTGTTGCTCTGGTTATAGAATTCCACTGTATACATTGCCAACAGTCAATCACTGGTTTAAAAATATTAATTTCTATAGTTAAGATTTGCTGAATAATATAGTATATAGAGTTAAGTTAATGTACTAACATTTCTCCTTTGGAGGAAGTTTTAATCCACTTCAGGATGCAAATTCCTTATCAGAATACTTTCATATTACAGAATAGCATAGTTTATTTGTTTAAATGTGCTCAGTAATGCCCCAAGTTGCAAATGCATCCAGACAGTGTTACTGTCATAATGTGGAAGACATGTTCCTATGGATCATATGTGAAGATGTCAATAAGCTTGCATTAAGCCACCTGCTTTGTAAGTGGATTGATTAATAAATACCTTCAATTTCCATTGTCCTTGTTTTTTCATAGTGTGTATAAAGCAACATCAAAAATCATGGGATAAAGAATGCTTTTAAAATTGTGTTATAACTTAATGTTTGAATCCACCCAATTTGGTGTTTTGTCTTTATTAAATTAAGGTTACTTACCTTTTTTCATCCTCTTTTTTGGGGGGCTTCGGGGTAATAGTAACAGTTTTTATAGTCAAAGACAGCATGGTATAGTGGATAAGGGGGCCAGCTTGAAATCAGGAAGACCTGGTTCAAGGCTTACCTATGATGCCTTTCAGTTGTTTGACCATGGGCAAATCACTTTCCCAGGCAACTCTTCTAAAATAAATTAAAGAGCTACTGAGTGGGGGGCAGCTAGTTGGCGCAGTGGATAAAGCACCAGCCCTGGATTCAGAAGGACCTGAGTTCAAATCCGGCCTCAGACACTTGACACTTACTAGCTGTGTGACCCTAGGCAAGTCACTTAACCCTCATTGCCCTGCAAAAAAAAAAAAAAAGAAAGAAAGAAATAGCTACTGAGTGCTGAAGATCTGCATTGGTGGAAGGATTTACTGCAATAGGTATTCCCCAAGCCAATGAAATCACAGCTCTTGCATATCCCACCTCTATCAGCTCCACAAAATTCAACCAATTTTTAAAAACTCTGTATTACATTATCATTTTTAAAAAATTTTGATTCCTAGGGGGAGGGAAAACTGATTATTAGCCAGCTAATTTTTAAATTTAATTTCTTTATGGTGACAAACAAATCACATGATAATATATGTATTTTCAGAGACAAACTATGAGTTTTAAGCTATGGTTGCAATATGGAGGCAGACTTCCACCTTAATGGAATAAAGGACAAGTGGCCTTTCTATATATATATATTATTCCTGTAATGGTATAAAGGATTTGGGGAAATATCTTCTGACTAGTTACTAGAAAACCTGGGTTCCCAGTAAAGGGCTAAAGTGTTTGTAATATTAAATCAGAATTAGGAACACTTTGACTTGTTTGATCATGGCTATTGTTGATTTTTTATTATTATTTAGACAGAACATTGCTATTTATCATAAAATAATTTTTATAAGGGATTAGTTTCAATTGCTGTTAATGTTGGAACTCATTAAAATGCTGCCCTTACAGGAAAACGATCCAGTGGAAAAATGTTAAAAGAGTTCCTTCACTTTGTTGTGCTTTATTTGTTTTGGTGCTTTTCATTTCCTTGCATCCAGTAATTTCAATATAAAATTTGTAAGAATGGCCACCTATCATTTTAATGGGAAAAATACTTGTCAACAAATATGTGTAAAAAAACAATAGGACTGTTTTCTTATATGACCTGACATATTTCCTCCACTTGAATTTTTTTTTCATTTTAATTGCTTGCAGACTCTTCCCCATCTGAAACATGTTAATTATTTATGGATATGGATAAGAATAGTTTTATTATTAAAATTAATGGTCTATGAAACTTGAACACTAAATGATAATATTAAAATATTCCAATTATTTTTATATTTTATTATTAGTTTTTTCTTTGTGTATGTTTATGAAGGAAAATATTCAATGTTCTAAAAAATATAATTACAGAGTTTTGGAATACAGTTTGTTTATAAGGTCACAAATTCCTGTATTGTCTAGCCTGCCAAGTTTTTTTTTCAATACAATGAAAAACACCTAAACTTTAAGGAGTTCAAACTCACATTACAGTTTAACTGAATGGGCTAGGACAGCCACTTTTGCCATTCTAAATGGAACATTTATTATAAAGATAATTGTCGGGGCAGCTAGATGGCGCAGTGGTTAAAGTGCTGGCCCTGGATTCAGGAGTACCTGAGTTCAAATCCAGCCTCAGACACTTAACACTTACTAGCTGTGTGACCCTGGGCAAGTCACTTAACCCCCATTGCCCCACCCAAAACAAATAAATAAATAAATGAATAAATATATTCTTTAAAAAAAAGATAATTGTCAAAAAACCACATTTTTATATTTCCCTTATATGTGTAAATAATTGCATATACATATATAAAAAACATGGTTGAAAAATGTATAACAGATGTTGCTCATATACAATCCTTTGGGAGCAAGATATGATTGAAAGAGCAGTGGAAGGGATATGGGCTAGTGGGGACCCAGTCATACCCCTATATCTGACACAAACTGTAGTTTGACTTTGGTTAGTCTAAATACTGTCCACTAGGTTGAAAGGGTTAAGATAGTTGATCTGTAATGGCCCATTCATGCTCAAATTCCTTAAAAGATTTATTTCTTTGAGAGGTTGTGACTTGCCCAGGGTCATAGCCAGTATTTGACAGGATTTTAACCCAAGTCCTTTTGGCTCTGAATCTAGTTCTTCATCCATTAGTGGGGATTAAAAAGCAAAATAGTCCTTGTCCTTAGAGAGCTTAACGTTCTATTGAGAGAAAACAATATAAACCCAGAAAAGTGGAATTTTCTAACAAAGAGATCTTGGAGATAATCTATTATTGAACAAACATTTAAGTATAGATACAAAGCTGAAAGATCATCCCTGGCTATAGTTTTATATATTTAAATCATTGCTGTTAAATACTGTCAACCAGCTTCTACCATTTAAGATAATCTCAATATTTGATTCGGTGTGTTTGTCCATATCTTCTCTCATCCTTGGTGATTTCATCCATATTCATGAACCACCTGAGACCCTTTTTTTAATCACAAAAATATATTTTCCAGTTACATGTAAAGATAGTTTTCGGGGCAGCTAGGTGGCACAGTGGATAGAGCATTGCTCCTAGAGTGAGGAGTACCTGAGTTCAAATCCAGTCTCAGACAATTGACACTAGTTGTGTGACCCTGGGCAAGTCACTTAACCCCAACTGCATCACCAAAAATAATAATAATAATAATAATTTTTTTAAAAAGATAGTTTTTGGGGACGGCTAGGTGGCGCAGTGGATAAAGCACCGGCCCTGGATTCAGGAGTACCTGACTTCAAATCTGGCCTCAGACACTTGACACTTCCTAGCTGTGTGACCCTGGGCAAGTCACTTAACCCCCGTTGCCCCGCAAACAAAACAAAATAAAACGATAGTTTTCAACATTTGTTTTCATAGGATTTTTAGTTCCAAATTTTTCTCCCACTCTCCCCTCCCCAAGACAGCAAGCAATCTGATATAGGTTATATATGTACAATCACATTAAACATATTTCTGCATTAGTCAGATTGTGAAAGAAGAACCAGAACACAAGGGAAAAACCTCAAAAAAGAAAAAAAACCCAAAAAGTAGAAATAGTATGGTTCAATTTGCATTCAGAATCCACAGTTCTTTTTTCTGGATGTGGAGAACATTTTCTATCATGAGTTCTTTGAAATTGTTTTGGATCTGGGGTGGCGGGGTGGCTAGGTGGCTCAGTGGATAAAGCACTGGCCCTGGATTCAGGAGGACCTGAGTTCAAATCTGGCCTCAGACACTTGACACTTAATAGCTGTGTGACCCTGGGCAAGTCACTTAACCCCAATTACCTCACTAAAAAAAAAAAAAAGAAAAGCAATTGTTTTGGATCATTGCACTGCTGAAAAGAGCCAAGTCCACCACAGTTGATCATCACACAATTCGCTGCCATTGCATATAATGTTGAGACCCTTTTTAAAAAAAAGTTTTTCTTTTCATCTGCTACCATCTTGACTTGTTACATCACATTGCACCACTCTTCTTCCAGGATTTTTGTTAGTGTCTTTCCCCTCTGATCACAATCTCAATGCCATTCTTCCCTGTTCACAAATAGCCACTGTCCCTTATTCTACACACTCACTGGTCTTTAATTACTCATCTCTTACCCACTTGACCCAGGTAGCCTATCTCATCTGATTTAATCTGTAAAGGAATTTGGTAAGCAGGCAACTTTTTTTCTCTTGAGGACTCTGATTCAAAGAAATTAAATACCCTCACAAATCCTGTTTCCCATCTTAACAGACAATAACTAGAGGTATCTTGAGTCTTGGATTTCAAGTCCAAAGATTTGTTTGACTTTCCACCTTTGCTTCTTAGTGCCTATGTGACCTTTGGTAAATCACTATCTCAGTTTCCTCATCTGTAAAATGAGGTTCCACTAGGTGATCTGTAAGGGACCTTCTAGCCTGAAACCTTGTGATCCTAAGAACTATAGCTTCCCCCTCTAGACCAATCCCTCATTCCCAAAACACTGCATTGGTTTCTCAAGTAGAAAATAGAAGCAAACCTGGAAGCACTGCTGAAAGGGACCTTAGAAATAAGGGCTCTTCTCTGTGCCACCTTCCCCCCCCCTCCCCTTCTAGCCCTACAGACAAGGATGACCTGCTGGACCAGAGGAAATTACATGTGCTGATAAATCTGGCACCAAAAAACGAAGAAATATTCAAATGAGCCAGAAGAGGTTCTTTCAAAGGACATTTACTGCCACCTGAACATCTCCTTTCCCCACTTTTCCCAGAACCTTTCTCTGGGAAAGGATCCCTTGAGGGTATTCTTGATGTGGAATTAATTAAAAGATCTAGAATAAAAGGGTTTCCACCCCCAACATCACATAAAGTTAACCCATTTATTTATATCTTAGTCTTATAAAGTTCTCATGAACCCTGTTATAAAAAAGCCTAGTGAAAAGCAACAAAAAATTTGGTTGCTTTGTGTCCCTTTCTGAATTCAACTGTACTTACAAAATCTCGATGCCTTTGTTTTTAAACTCACCTGCTTTTCTACCTGTTCTTCAAAAAAGCTGATGTGACTCATCTTTGAGATGCTATCTATATATCTGTGAGCTGACTCATAAGGGCTTGTTTTCTTTTTTTTTTCCCCCAATACATACTTTCATGGCAAACATAGCTGACATTTATATAGTGCTAAGTATTTTTAGAATCGCTTAAACTAGCAACAGGTTTTTATCACAAGACTGACTTAAACCTATCTCTACCACTAAAATCTCCAGATCTTTTTCAGATGAAATGCCTATCTATCCACATACATACGTACACAAAAAAGGGTTAGGTTTTTTTGTTTTGTTTTGTTTTTTAGCCCAAGTGAATCCACATTAAATGTCATCATCTTTGATTCAGTCCAAAGTTGTGGCCTGTTGTGGTCTTTTGAAACATCTATCTGACACGTTAGCTATCTCCCCATTTTCTCAGGCCTCAGTTTTTAGGTGCCTGAAGTGGCAATGGATCAGCTCTGAAGGAAACTTGAAGATCAGACCTCAGTCTGGTCTTGTAAGTCTAAATCTGAGCCATCTAAAGGCAGTGGCTGTGTGTGTGTGTGTTTCATCTCCCACAGTCACCAATTAGTCTTCAGAGGCAGTAAAGGCCCCCAGTTTTCATAGAATCTTAAGACAAAAGGGACCCATATCAACTGGTTATGTCTATGAAATGGCAAGCTTGCCCCTGCTCCCCTTAATCCTAAAATTCAGTCAACCCCTGCTAAAGCTGTTCCCCCTCTCTCACTTCTCTTAACCCTCTTCATACTCTCACTTCTGTTCACCTCAGTTCTTCTTCAGAGTTTATATTCTCCTCTGTTCCACTATTTCTCTGTGCTCTCCAGAATGGAACCCTTTCCCTTTTGCTAAACGAGCTCCCATTTATTCTGGATCACTTTTGTTTAAAGCATTTTACTGATGTTTGTTTTTAGGATGTATCATCATTGGGGCAGCTAGGTGGTGCAGTGGATAGAGCACTGACTCTGGATTCAGGAGGACCTGAGTTCAAATCCAGCCTCAGAGCCTTGACACTTACTAGCTGTGTGACCCTGGACAAGTCACTTAACTGCAATTGCCTCACCCCCCCCCCAAAAAAAAGGATATATCATCACTTTCCAGTGACTTCTCTTGATCATGAGAAATTTCCCTTGTCAACAAAGAATTACAATTAAGCAAAACAAATCAACACATTGCTCATGTCTTACAAAATATAGTCCACTACCTTTCTGATAAGAAGGCATACTTCACCAACAGTCCAAGTGATAAAATTTGTCACTGTATTGATCAGAGTTCTTATGTCATTCAGTTTCATCTTCCTTTACCGTTATTGTGACCTTTTTGTAATTTGTTCTCTTGATTCTGCTTTGTTTTACATTAGTTTATACATTTAAAATTATCCTGTTGTGCCTTACAATTCTCCGGAGTTCACATACCACAATTTGCTCAGCCATCCCCAAACTGATAGGCATTCATTTTGTTTCCAGTTCTTTGATATCTCAAAAAATTTTTTTTCTATAAATATTTTATAGGTATTAGAATTTTTCCTTTGGTATCTCTGGAGCATATGCCTTGTGTAGTGGTATTGCTGGATCACAGTGACTTTTTTTAGTATAGCTCCAAATAATGTTTCAGAATACTTTTTCCTGCATCCCTTAACTCACTTTCCAGGGGCCTATGATGGGGGAAAGCGCCAGCAGAATAAAGGAAAAGCTCTCTCCCTATACCTACTTCCACAATTCCTATCCAGATCTAGCCTGATGCATTGATATCTTGGCCTCTTCCACTTCTACTTTGTCTAATTTTACTCAACTGGTTCCCTAAAAGTCAAGAATTTCTATTAGTTTCTCCTCTCCTTTACACACAGATCTTGAGCTACTTTAACCCCAGGATTACAGCAACTGAAATCAATATCTTCCCACAAAAGTGGCAATATCTCTTTTCCTGACTGCTCCTTCCATCTTTGAGAATGCATGGACAAAGAATCAGAACTTATGTCTTACTGCAAGAAATGTCAGAAATGAAGTTGTATTTATTGATCCTAGTTCTATTTCCTACAGCTAACAACCATTTACATTTTAGAGAACATAGAACAAATGCAATTAAGCCAAAGGTAAGAGATTAATTAGTTTAGGGGATGTTAGTTGGGCACCAACTATGTCTGTATCCCTTTATTTACTGAAGTCTCCTTTAGCACCTCTCCAAGGACTATGGGCACTGTTTTTCTTACAAGGGTGGCTGAAAGAAAGCATGGAATATAGTGAGTGACCGGTCATTCTAGGGCTATGGTTAAGAACAGTAATAAAGGTGCATCTGATTTCAGACAGGTCCATAGAAAAAAGTCTTGATTCAGCCTCCCAGTATGGGAAGATATTCACAACTAACTAAATGGAGCCTAGGACAAGGAAACTGACCTTGCTCCATTCCTCTTTCCTCCACTAATTCCTAAGGTTGTTTTTTTATACTTCTCTTTCCAGGTTCCTACAGATACTTTCATTATCCCACTACTTCTACTGAAGGCAAATTTCCTCAAGAGGTTTTGCCTCTTTCTAATCTCATTCTCCAAAGGAAATGCTTTTCCTTTCTTTTCCTCAACTTCTCAAGCTCTAGACCAGGGCTTCTTAAACTTGTTCCACTCATGACCCCTTTTTATACTTTATATTGCTGGAGAAATTTTTACACAAACCTAGGTATATAGGCATATAAAATAGGTATTAATAACTTCTTTTTTTGTTGTAGTTGTTGTTTTGGTGAGGCAATTGGGGTTAAGTTACTTGCCCAGGGTCACATAGCTAGTGTCAAGTGTCTGAGGCCGCATTCGAACTCGGGTCCTCCTGAAACCAGGGCAGGTGCTTTATCCGCTGCGCCACCTAGCTGCCCTGGTATTAATAACTTCTTACTGTTGCCAAGTTTTTTTTGCGACCCCAAAATTCAGTTACAAGACCCTATATGGGCTCTCCACCCACGGTTTAAGAAGCTTTGCTCTAGACAACAAGATTCTTCTCTAGTTTAGGAGGAAGGGACATTGTCATATGAAGAATAAGAAACCAAAATTCAGGGTTGCCTTGAATTTTAAGTATGTCAACTCAAAATTTATCGTTTGTTTATATAAGACAATTTGTTAGGCAGTTATTTACTTCCAACAGTCTAGTTTCTAGCTTCTCCATGAACTGAAGTCACTCTCCAAGAGGTCCCAAGCAATCTAATTGCCAAACCCAATACCCTTTTCAGTCCCCATCCCTCTCCTTTCTAAATCATTTGAGCCACCTAACCTTACCTTCCTTGATACTGTTATCCTCTTTTGGCTTACATATCTGTAATTTCTTGGTTCTATAGATACCTGCTTTTTCATCTCTGATGGTTCTTGTCATGTAGCCACCTGATAAAAGCATTTTCAGCCCTCTTCTTATCTGACTATATATTTTTTATTTTTCAAAATTTGATTCCTAAATCTTGACTTCTTTTTGAAGCTCATTTTGATCTCACAAGGCCCTCAAACTCAACAATTCCAAAACTGAACTTATGAGCTATACTCTTCTTTCATGAAAATAAAAGAACAGATGAATGAATAAACAAACATGTTCCCTGTTCTTCTTTCTAACTTTCCTTTTTCAATTGATGGTATTACCCTTCTAGTCATCCATGCTTCCCAGACCAGTAATTTTTAAAATAATATTTTATTCTCCACCCCCAGTTATATTTAAAACATTTTTTCACATTTTAAAAGTTTTGAATTCCAAATTCTATCCCTCCCTCTTTCCTCTCCTCCCTCCCTGATGTGGTAAGTAATCTAATATAGGTTATACATGTGCAATCATGTAAAACATTTCTGTATTAGTCATTTTGTGGAGGATGACAAAAGAAATAAAGGAAAGAAAAGAGAGAAAGGAAGGAAGAGAATGATTGTGTGCTTTGGTTTGTATTCAGGCAGAATGAGTTCTTTCTCTGCAGGTGGACAGCATTTTTCATCATGAATCCAATGGGATTGTCTTGGATCATTGTATTGTTGAGAATAGCCAAGTTATTCATAGTTCTTCTCTTATGATATTGCTGGTACAGTGTACAAAGGTTTCCTGGTTCTGCTCGCTTCACTTTATACCAGTTCTTGTACGTTCAAGTTTTTCTAAAATCATCCTGTTTGTTATTTTTTATAGCACAATACTATTCCATTACTATCATACACAACTTGTTAAGTCATTCCTCAAATCAATACGCATCCCCTACACCCAAAGGGCTATGGGACTGTGCATACCCTTTGACCCAGTAATACCACTACTAGGTCTGTATCCCAAAGAAAATAGTAAGAAAGGGCAACAGGATGAAGAAAAGATTTATCAATAAAGAAGTGAGCTGTGCTATGTGAATGTGATTCAGAAGCAACAAGGTTGTCTTGAAGTTGGAGGAAAACTGGGTTTGAATATTCTTAAGTTTCTATTTCCTTACATTTAAAATGGGGATAATAATACTTGTGCCATCTCATATGAAGAAAAGCACTCTGCAAACCCTATGACACTAAGCAAATATTAGTTGTTATTAGAGTAAGACACTGGAGAGGAAACATTAATTCCTGAAAGGAAAGAAGCAGCATAACTTTTAAGAACTCTAAATACCAAAGTTTCCCTATAATCTTCCTCTTAGTAAAACCCAAATATTTCTTCTATCCTGATCTATTACTTTCAAAAATCGTAGACAGCCAACAGCTACAAAAAGACTAAATTCTGTGTTTTGAAAATACTGTCCCATGGGGGTGGCTAGGTGGCACAGTGGATAAAGCACTGGCCCTGGATTCAGGAGGACCTGAGTTCAAATCCGACCTCAGATCCTTGACACTTACTATCTGTGTGACTCTGGACAAGTCACTTAACCTCAATTGCCTCACCAAAAAAAAGAAAAAGAAAAAAGAAAATACTGTCCCATGAATAGTCCATTTTAATGATAAAATTTGTCATAAGGTCCTTTAGTAAAGAAATAAAACACCAAAAAAAAAAAATAGGCATCCCCTCAATTTCCACTTCTTAGCTACCACAAAAAGAGCTGCTATATTTTTGTACAAATAGGTTTCCCTTTTTTTACCTCTTTTACGTGATGTGTGTGTGTAATGTTCTCTCTCTGTTCCAAACTAGCTAGGGTTTATGTATAAATTAGAAGCTTTAGCACCAGTTTAGGCATTAAGCATTTATTAAAGTATATTATATGTTAGTAAAGAGAGAACACATGTCTCTGAAAGATAGGAAAGCCTAGCTAGGATCTAGGTGGGAGAGAGAAGAAAAACCCACCTCCACCTATGAGTCCCAGGCTACCAAGAGGAAGTTTCTGTGCCTGTTAGAGCAGAAGCTCCCTGCTGGTCCAGAAGACAGGTGGTCCCAAACACTGTTCCAAGCTAATTGGCTGGTACCATTCAAGTCCATTGATTGACATGACTTGAAGGCAGTCCATGAATAGAATGTGCTGAGGTCAGAGTTCAGATCCTCTGGTGGGAACAAGGTTTTGGGAGGTAATTTCCTGATACTGGGTTGACCTTAAAAAATAGTCAGCCAGAGGGCAGCTGGGTGGTGCAGTGGATGGGGTGCTGGTCCTGGATTCAGGAGGACCTGACTTCCGGTTCAGCTTCAGACACTTGCTGGCTGTGTGGCCCTGGGCAATAACACTCATTCCCCAGCCAAAAAAAAAAAAAAAAAAGTCAGCCAGACTCTCTCAGGATGGGGCCCCTGGTAATACTTACAGTCCTCGCAGTCCAGACTGTAAGTTTTTAATTTCCTCCTTTTTCATGTCCTGTATCAGTATACTCCAGTGCTTCAACAGATCCAAGCTTTTTTTTTTTTTTTTGCAGGGCAATGAGGATTAAGTGATTTACCCAGGGTCACACAGCTAGTAAGTGTCAAGTGTCTAAGGTCATATTTGAACTCAGGTCCTCCTGAATCCAGGGCCAGTGCTTTATCCATTATACCACCTAGCTGCCCCCTCAAGCTCTTATTATTTTTTTTTTTTTTAGTGAGGCAATTGGGGTTAAGTGACTTGCCCAGGGTCACACAGCTAGTAAGTGTTAAGTGTCTGAGGCCGGATTTGAACTCAGGTACTCCTGACTCCAGGGCCGGTGCTTTATCCACTGTGCCACCTAGCCGCCCCCTCAAGCTCTTATTAATGTAGATATTGCCTATTTGGCGTTTTCACCTTCTTTGTGTCTCCAGCACTTAGTTCAGTGCCTGGCACATTGTGTTTAATACTTGTTGATTGATTGGTGATACTCCCTCTAATGGTACAGATCATAACTTATTCAATTATTTTTTCTCTTCATAATTTTAACTGTTTTTATTTTTATTTGCGGGGCAGTGGGGGTTAAGTGACTTGCCCAGGGTCACACAGTTAGTAAGTGTCAAGTGTCTGAGGCCACATCTGAACTCAGGTCCTTCTGAATCCAGGTCCAGTACTCTATCCACTGCCCCACCTAGCTGCCCCTCTTCATAATTTTCAATGTTATCTCCCACGATTTCCTCTCATTTGATCATAAAATCTTTCTTTATCCATAGATCTGACAAGTAATTTTTTCCCATGCTTACCTAATTTCCTTATGATAACTCCCCTTTATGTCTAAACAATGTACCCATTTTAAACTTATCTTGATATTTGGTGTGAGATCTCAGTCTATGCCTAGTTTCTGCCAGACTGCTTTCCAGTTTTCCTAGCAATTTTTATCAAATAATGAATTTGTTCCCCCAAAGCTTAGAATTTTGAGTTTATTAAACACTAGATTACTTATGGTCATTTACATCTGTTGTGTACCTAATCTATTCCACTGACCTACCACTCTATTTCTTAGCCAGTGCCAGATTATTTTCATGATTACCATTTTGTAATATAGTTTGGATTCTGGTACTCCTAGGCAGCCTTCCTTCACTTTTCCCCCCATTGATTCCCTTGATATTCTTCACCTTTTGTTTACTCAAATGAATTTTATAATTTTTTCTAGCTCTGTAAAATAATTTTTGGTAGTTTGTTATGGCACCGAATGGGTAAACTAAGTAAATAAGTAGACTCCCAAATATTTTATACTCCGTTGACTCTTTTCTCTCCCTTAACTTTCACATTCATAGGCAGTCTTGTATTTCTTCCATTCATTTTCCTTTTGCTCATGCCAGCTTTTTGTCCAAGCCTTCCAGTCAGAAGTACCTTTCATTCCTTCAAACTCTTATAACACTTTAGTTGTACATCTTTCACTTTTGTTTATTTTAACTGTTGTTGTACAGTATAGATCTTACTACCATTACTAGATTGTAAATGGCAAGGTTCTTGGAGCCAGGGGCTTTCATCTGTTGGAAAACTGTTGCTCATAGTAAGAGCATAACGAGTGTTTTCTGTGTACGAAGCACAGGAATCAGCCTCTGCCCTCTGAAAGATCTATTGCTCTAATCTACTTTGCCTGGAAATATAAAGTTTTTACAAGGCAAAAGCCATGTAAATGGTACTTTTAGGTTTACAACATACTTCCCCACACCAATCTCGTGAGGCATGTAGCACAGATAGCCCCAAACTGTGAACAGAAAGGAGGTCACACAGCTATTAACCATTCACACCTCCCCACTTCACGCTCATCCCCTTCAATAAATTGGCCGTGGTAGAAAAATTTTCCTTTACACAAAGGTAATCTAGGACTAGGGTTTTTTGGAGAGGAAATAGAATACTGCTTAGAGGTGAGTCAAGGGAATATATTTTATCGCTACCTCTGGCTTTCCCCAGCATAACGTAAGCTCTTTGAGGGCAGGAGTTTTTTCGTTTGTTTTTTCATTTGTTATCTTCAGCGTAGCCCTTACCGGGACCTGGTACAACAGTAGACCCTCAATAAATGCTAAATGCTAGTTGAGTTGCACCGGGTTGTTTCTCCCTGTCTCCCGGACCCCCACGTTAACGTCTTCATTGCTGGGGAGAGGAATCTTATTGGAATCTTCGAGCGGCACTTCTCTCAGCTCTTTCCATCCTTTGCATCCCTTCTCAGGCCTGGATATTTTCTACAAGGAAAAGGGTCCCTGATGCGTGTTTCCAATTTCCTGCTTTCGCACGGGGGTAGGGAAGTAACGCAAATGAGGGTGGGCTGGGGTGTCAGGGAGGCACAGGTGGGCTCCCCACGAGCCTTCTTCCTTCCGCCTTTGTCCCAGGCGGGGCTAATAAAGGGGCCACAGCCTACCATCACCATTGGATTCCCCGATGCTACGACAAAAGGGTAACCAAACATTTTAGGAAAGAGCACTCAGGATTGTAAGCTCCGATTTCCGGCTCAGGCCACAGAGGAAGGAAAAGAAACTCCCAGAATGCTCCGCGGCCCTAGCTTCCGCCCAATCTGGTAGAAACATCGCGAGGTGTTATCAGGATTTGGATTTATACAAATGGATGGATCGCTTTCCAGTTTTAAATTTCCGTCGTTCGATTCAGATCCATTGTTTCTATTTCCTCTCAACCACTTTTTGATTTAAAAAAATGTATTTTTAAAATTTAAAAAACTCATATATATGGTCGAAAACTATCCCTAATTGCTATGTGAGCCCAACGGGTCCCCGAAAACAGCCTATCAACATGTCGTGGGGGAAGTGTGTCCGATTGGCACGTCCAATCAGAAGAGCGTATGGCCGGGCACAAGGGCCAATGAGAGCGCGAGTGCTGCGGTATTTGAATTCCAGGCGTAGGGTTGGGAGGCGGCGACTGCAGCGTGATCCTGGGACCAGGCGGTGGGGTCGTGTCGCTTCTCTCAGTCTCTCCGAGACCCCGCGGCTCCTGCTCTGGCCTGTCCCGGGCCCCATGGCGCTGTTCCGACGCCCCGCGGTGAGTCAGCGGCGTGGTGGCGATTTCTTTGCCCCTGCCACCGGCGAGGACGTCCCCAGGCGGGCTGCCTTCCCCCACTCGTTCCGTCCCTGGGGGCGAGGGGGCTGCTGACGTAGGGCCCTCCCAGTCATATCTTGACCCTAGAGTCCCCATCATTCGGTGGAGGCGACGTCATTTTGTGGAGAGTGCCCAGGAGCTGGAGTGGGAGGATCTGGGTTGGAATCCCAACTCATCTCCTTCAGAGCCCTGGGACCTTCTCTAGGTTTTGGGGACACTGCTCTCGTGGTTTTCCTTCGCATTCTCTTTGACTAGGTCTGCAGTGCAGGCGCACAACCTTGGTGTCATCTTCTACTCACTCCCACTTAGCTCAGGCGTCCAGCCTTCCTTCGTGGCATCTCCGGTGCCCGGCCCCCCTGTGCCATCTGACACTGTCGCCACTCTAGTACAGGCTCCTCCGATCAGGATGATTGCAATTGCCTGGGGCAGGGGGGTGTCTTCCTGCTACTAGTCTCTCCCCTCTCCAATCCAGCCTTCATTCATTCGCCGGTGATTTTCCTAAAGCACAAGTCAGACCATGTTACTCTCCTGACTCTAGTGTCTTCCTATTGCCCTCAGGATCAAATTACAAAACCCAGTAGGCATTTAAAGTTCCTTACACCCTGGTCCCTTCCTACCTTTCCAGTCTTCTTACACTCTACTCCCCTCCCTGTCCTTTTTTAACCTGCTTCACATCCTTGCCGTTTCTCATGAGCAATGCTTCCATCTCTCTGTTCTGTGCCTTTGCACTATTTCCCATGATTATATGGCTTACTCTCTTTATCTCTGCTTGTTGACTTCCCTGACTTCCTTCAAGATTCAAAATCCCATTTTCTCTGCCCCTAGGACCTTGTCTCTGATAATACTTTCCATTCTCATTGTATATGCATTTTATTTATTTATTTATTTGCATATCGTCCCCCTCTTTGAGTGCTAGGCCTGGAATCAGAAAGACCTGAGTTCAAATCCAGCCTCAGACACTTATTAGATGTGTGACCCTGTGCAAATCACTTATCTTTTCTCTGCCTCAGTGTTCTGTAAAATGGAGCATATAACTACCAAGGTTGCAATGAGAATCAAATAAGCTATTATAAATTTATTTAATACAGTGCTTGGCACATATTAAATTAAGTGTGTGGCTCTTATTAAATGCTTCTTCTCTTCCCCCTTTATTAGAATGGTACTGAGTCTGGGTGACTAATAGCTGGATGAGGAAGGGCTCAAGGCATTCCTTGCGGTCAGGAACTGCATCTTTGCCTTTCTTTTGTCCACCCTGCTCTTAACACTGTGTTGAGCTCTGAGTAGGTAAATAAATGCTTGTTCACTGACTGATGAGTGAATGACTGATGCTTTAGGAAAACCATTTGGGCAGCTGTATAGAGTGTGGAGTGAGGTAGGGAGAATAATTAGGAGGCTATTGCACTAGTCCACTAAAGAAGTGATGAGGGCCCGAGAAAATGGCAGTTGTGTAAGTAAAGATAAAGGAACAAATGTGAAAAATTTGGCAAAAGAATGATAAATTTTAGCAGTTGGTTAATTATGTGTGGTGAGTGAGAGTGAAGAGTCAAAGGTTTGGGTTCCTTACTTCACCCTGGTGGCAGTGGCGGCAGAGGAAGAGAGAGGAGTTGAGGAAAGATAGGATTGCCAGACTGTAGGAATTCTGTTCTCAATCTTTCTCTTTCTATCTTTCAATGAACCCTTAAAAAACTAAACGTGTTTTATCAGTGATTTTAGTCAGTTTCCCCCAAAACTGGGGGAACAGATTAGGACCCACGTTTAGAATTTTAAATTACACAGAGAAGTACTATGGGATGGAGAGCTTGAGGTCATAGTGAGAATCAATAGATTTAGAAGGGACAGAGCATGAAGACGTTTTGAGTAATGGAAGATTATGATGAGAAAAAGGAATTTTGGAATTCTTGATGAAAGTAGAACCCAAGTAAAGGCAAAATATTAGGATTATAGGTTTGAGATAGAGGAATCAGGAAGTTAGGGTAGTTGAGGGAATATCAACATGCTTGTATGTGTCTGTCTCTATACCTACATATCTACATTCATCTATCTAATCATCTATGTCAGGTACTATGCTTTTAATTTATTTCCTTTTTTTTCAAATTATGTGTAAAAGCAAATGTTAATGTTCTTTTAAAAAGATCTTGTTCCAAATTCTCTCTTTCTTTGTGATACAGATCTAGGACTGAACCACAGGGTATGCAATTTTATAGTCCCATAGGCTTAATTCTAAATTGTTCTCCATAATGGTTGAATCAGTTCACAACTCCAACAACAGTGCATTAGTGTCTCAATCTTCTTATGTCCCCAACATTTGTCATTTTCCTTTTCTGTCATATTAACCAATCTGATAGGTATGGGGTAATACCTCAAAGTTGCTTAATGCATTTCTCTAATCAATAGTGATTTAGAGGGGACAGTGATTTAGGTGGTGCAGTGGATAAAGCACTGGCCCTGGATGCAGGAGGACCTGAGTTCAAATCTGACCTCAGTTACTTGACACTCACAAACTGTGTGACCCTGGGCAAGTCCTTAATCCTCATTGCCCTGCAAAAACAAACAAAAATAGTGATTTAAAAGTTTTTCATTTGTCTAGAGATAGATTTTATTACTTCATCTGAAAGCTGTCTGTTTATATCCTTTGACCATTTTTTCAATTGGGGAATGACTTGTATTCTTATAAATTTGACTCACTTATCTAAATATATTTGAGAAATGTGGCCTTTATCAGAGAAACTTGCTGTAAACATTTTTTTCACAGTTATGGTGACTGTATTTCCCTCTACCCTATTTTCTCCATTTCTCTCTCTCACTCTTTCTCTATCCCTCCCTTTCTCTCTCTCTTTTTTGGGGGGGGAGGGGGGCTGGGCAGTGAGGATTAAGTGACTTGCCCAGGGTCACACAGCGAGTAAGTAAGTGTTAAATGTCTGAGGCTGAATTTGAACTCAGGTACTCCTGAATTCAGGGTGGGTGCTTTATTCACTGTGCCACCTACCTCCCTTTCTCCTTTTCACCCTGTACATCCACAAAAGTGTTTTGCTTCTGCCTCCTGTCTCTTCTAATCTACCCTTCTTTCTATAGCTAAACCTACTCACCTCCTTCTCTTAACCCTGTCTCTTACCTTCCTATAGGGTAAGAGAGATTTCTATACCCAACTGATGATATGTTATTTTTCCCTCTTTGAGCCAATTCTGATGAGAATATGGTTCCAGTGCCCCCCCACTCCCAAAAGCTCCATATTCCCCTCCACTATAAAAGCTCTTTCACAACTCTTTTATATGTGAGATAATTTATCACATTCTGCCTCTCCCAGTGCATTCCTTTCTCACCCCTTTATTTAATTTTTTTAGATATCATCCCATTATATTAAACTTACAACCAGACTCTCTTTGTATACTCTTTCTAATAATGAGGAAGTTCTTAGGAGTTAGAAGTATAATCTTCTCATGTAGGAATGTAAACAGTTTAACCTTATTGAATTCCTTATGATTTCTTCTTCCTATTTATCTTTTTATGCTTCTCTTAAGTCTTGTATTTGAAAGTCAGATTTTCTATTCAGCTCTAATCTTTTCATTAGGAATGCTTGAAAATCTTCTATTTAATTAAATATCCATTTTTCCTCTGAAGGATTATACCCAGTTTTGCTATTTTATCTCCTTTGCCCTCATGTTTTAAGCTCTTCAGTCCTCTAATGTAGAAGCTTCTAAATCTTGTGTTATCTTGACTTTGGCTCTACAATATTTGAATTGTTTCTTTCTGGCTGTTTACAATATTTTCTCCTTATCTGGGAACTCTGGAATTCGGCTCTAATATTCCTAGGAGTTTTTATTTTGTGATCTTTTTCAGGAGTTAATCAGTGGATTCTTTGTATTTTACCCTTTGGTTCTGGAATATCAGAGTAGTTTTCCTTGATAATTTCTTTTCTTAAAAAGTTTTTTTAATCATAAAAACAGTTTATTATTTTCTAGTTACATGTAAAAATAGTTTTCAACATTTGTTTTCAATAGATTTTTAGTTCCAAATTTTTCTCCCATCCTTCCTTCCCTCTCCCCTCCCACCTCCCCAAGATATAAAGCAATCTGATATAGGCTATATATGTATAATCCTTGACATTTTCTTGAAAGATGATTGCTAGATTCATTTTTTGAGCTTTCAGGTAGTCCAATAATTCTTAAATTTTTCTCTTTGATCTGTTTTTCAGGTCAGTTTTTTTTTTTTTTTGATATTTCACATTTTCTTCTATTTTTTCATTCTTTTGATTTTGTTTGATTGTTTCTTGTTGTCTTATGGAATTATAAGCTTCCACTTGCCTAATCCTAATTTTTCATGAATTCCTTTCTTCAGGGAATTTTTATACCTTTTCCATTTGGCCTATTATACTTCTTCTTTTTTTTTTTTTTTTTAGTGAGGCAATTGGGGTTAAGTGACTTGCCCAGGGTCATATAGCTTGTAAGTGTTAAGTGTCTGAGGCCGGATTTGAACTCAGGTACTCCTGACTCCAGGGCCGGTGCTCTATCTATTGCACCACCTAGCTGCCCCTATTCTGTTTTTTTTAATATATTATTTTCTTTAGTATTTTTATATGCCTCCTTTACTAAGCTGTTCACGATTTTTTCATGACTTTCTTGTACCACGCTCATTTCTTTCCCCAATTTTTCCTTACCTCTCTTCTTTGATTTTAAAAATCCCTTTTGAACGTTTGCAGGAATTCTTCTGGGGCCTGAGACCAATTCACATTTTTCTTTGAGGCTTTGCATGTAGCAGTTTTAACTTTATTGTTTTCTTTTGAGTTTGTGTTTTGATCTTCTCTCTCCCCATTGTAACTTTCTTTGGTCAAGTTCTGTTTTTTGTTGTTTGCACATTTTCCCAGTCTATTTTTTTACTTTTAACTTGATGTTAAAGTGGGACTCTGCTCTTGGGGTGGAGGGGGCACTGTTCCAAACTTCAGGGTCTTTTGTGTAGCTGTTTTTAGAGCTAGTTCTGGGGGTATGATTTAAGGAGAGGTGTATTTACTGTTCTCCTGGCCTCAGCTCTGGTCTGTGAGTTTTCACAAGCACTCTTCTTCATCCTGGAACTCTGACCAGGGTCCCTGCTCCCCTGCTTCTGCAAGCTGTGGTGTCTTAGTGCTTTTCTTCACCTTGGGATTGCAATTCAGAACTACATATGGGCAATGCAACAGAGTCCTAAGCCCAGTAATAGCAAAGAGATCCTGTAATCTCATTCTGGCCACTTGTCCAGCCCCTTACCATGTGTGACCTGAAAGTTCTGGAAGTTGCCAGTTCAGTTGCTTCTAAGGCCTACTGCTGGCTTGTACCTAGTGTGACTGCTCTTGGCTGTCTAGTGTGGATACCTGGTGCTTTGCTGCTGGCTTGCCTGGGGCAGCCTGTGCTGGACTGTGTTCCACTCTCACCCTGGTATGACATATCTTTCCTGCCAACCTTCTAAGTTATATTGGACTAGAAAATTGTTTCACCTCATTCCTTTTTTGTGGGTTCTACTGCTCTAGAATTCATTTTGAATCATTATTTTATTTAAAATTTTTTTTATCCTTAATAGTATTTTATTTTTTTCCCAGTTACATATAAAGATAGTTTTCATCATTCATTTTTTTTCCTTTTTCTTTTTTTTTGCAGGGCAATGAGGGTTAATTGACTTGCCCAGGGTTACACAGCTAGTAAGTGTCAAGTATCTGAGGCTGGATTTGAACTCAGGTTCTCCTGAATCCAGGGCTGGTGCTTTATCCACTGTGCCACCTAGCTGCCCCCAACATTCATTTTCCTTTTCTTTTTTTTTTTTCGTGAGGCAATTGGGGTTAAGTGAATTGCCTGGGGTCACACAGCTAGTAAGTGTTAAGTGTCTGAGGCCAGATTTGAACTCAGGTACTCCTGACTCCAGGGCCGGTGCTCTATCCACTACGCCATCTAGCTGCCCCAACATTCATTTTTATAAGATTTTGAGTTCCAAATTTTTTTCTCTCCCTCCCTTGCCTCTACCCTCCCCAAGATATTAAGCAATCCGATATGGATTATATATGTATAGTCTTACTAAACTTATTTCTACATTAGTCATGTTATGAAAGAAGAATTAAAACAAAAGGGAAAAACCTCAAGAAAGGAAAAAAAAACAAACAAAAAATAGTAAAAATACTGTGGTTCAATCTGTATTCAGATTCCACAGTTCTTTTCTTTGGATGTGGACAGCATTTTTCATCATGAGTCCTTTGGAAATATCTTGGATCATTATATAGCTGAGAAAAGCAAAGTCTTTCACAGTTGATCATCACACACTGTTGCTGTTACTGTGTACAATGTTCTCCTGGGTCTTCTCAATTCACTCAGCATCAGTCCACTTAAGTCTTTCCATGTTTTTTCTGAAATTTGCCTGCTCATCATTTCTTATAGCACAATAATATTCCGTTACAGTCATGTACCACAACTCGTTCAGCCAATCCCCCATCTATGGGTATCCCCTTGATTTCCAGTTCTTTGCCACCACAAAGAATTATAAATATTATAATAAATAATATCAGAAATATTATATAAGTATTTTTGTACATGTGGGTCCTTTTCCCTTTTTTATCATCTCTTTGGGATACAGACCTAGTAGTGGTATTGCTGGGTCAAAGGGTATGTACATCCCCAAAACCCTTTGGGCATAGTTTAAAATTGTTGAGGCATTATTTTAAAGTTGTTTGGAGGGGAATTTGGGAGAGTTCAGGCAAGTCCCTGCGTTTTCTCTACCATCTTGGCTCCACCCTCCATCAATATGTTGTCTCCCCTAGTATGAGGACAAGATTGTGTCCACAACGTTCTATATCCTTACACCTGATTGAATCCTCAAAATATCCTCGTAATGTAAGGAACTCTTTAACATAGACTACTGAGGCAAAAGGCCATTTCTTATATCACTTTCTCTTCTGAATATGCCCTTCTACCTTCCCCCAACCTTGAACACCATCTCTTGTTTTAAAAAAAAAAAAAGGTAGAGTAAAAGAGAAGAGAAAATAATAATTTAACCAAATGATCAATAAAACAGCTGATTTTAATGAAATGAAATATTATTTGATATATTTCACCCCCCTCCAAAAAATTAAGGAGGATATTTTCTCATTTTAAAGAACATTATAATTACACAGTTTTCAGTCCCTTGGAGCATTTCATTTTTTTTAAATTTAAAATTTTTATTTATTTATTTTTGGTTGGGGCATTGAGGGTTAAGTGACTTGCCTAGGGTCACACAGCTAGTAAGTGTCAAGTATCTGGAGCCAGATTCGAACTCAGGTCCTCCTTAATCCAGGGCCTGTGCTTTATCCACTGCACTACTTAGCTGCCCCTCCTTGGAGCATTTTAAATGATTTTCAACTGTAAAGCTTAAATGATCTTTTCTTTAGGTATCTAATGGTTTGGAGGATGTCAAGAAAGGAATTAATTCAAAAGCTACAATGCAAGTTACTGTTAGAAGAGCTGCTCTGGAAGAAATTGGAAATAAAGTTACAACCAGGGGAACGCAAGTAGCCAAGGTAATTTTATTACAAATTTGTATGTCTTTGCACACTTTTTAATTATTAGAAAAACTGGACATTAACATTAAGGCCATAACTTTTTTTAATCATAGAAAGTTGAGAAAACCAAAGTACTTGTGAAAAAAACCAAAGCCACAAATGTCGTAAGAGAAGTGAAGTCTACGGCTACTGTGAAACCAGTGACAAAGGAAACTATAGCTCCAAAGGTAGGAAATCCTAGATGTTGTAAAATGATACTTATCAGGTTGGCTAATTGTTATCCAAAATACTTGGGTTTCCTTAATGTGTATTGTAGCCAACATCCAATAACAAAGGCTTCTGGACTTGGCGCCAGAGACCTGGGTTCTTGATACTAGCCATATGACTTTGGCTATTTTCTCATTTCTAAATTTCTAAATGAGTTCCTATTTAACCTACTTAATTCCTAGCAGTGTTGTCTTACCTTCCACATAGCTATACACATGGCCAGTCAGCATTCATATTATGGTACCCTCTACCAGGTCTGCTTCTCTTACTCATTTTTACTTTATCTCCTTGAAGACTCTTCTTTTTCTTGATTTTCTGCCTTTAGTTTGTTTTACTACAAACCCACATGGGTTTTATAAACTGTAAAATGTGATGTCATTGTCATTATCACCATCATCATGTCACTGCTACTTTGAAATTAATTGTACCTAAAGAACAATGAAAATTGACAGCTAGATCTCTGCTTGTGCCAGCAGTTTAAAGGAAATCTGTATATATTAATATTTGTGGTAATGCTTTAGGATCATCGGATTGTTGAAAATGAGGCCCAGAAAAGTTGTGAGCCTGAGTCTTTTTACTCCAAAGTCATGGTTTCCACTCTGTCATTCTTTGAGCTAGTGTTAAAATTGTATTTACTTTTTTGGTGGGGGGTGGGGTGAGGTGGGCTAGTGTTTCTCTGTTCAGTTTCATTTAATGACTGGAACCTCCCTACAGAGGAGGAAGGTAGGTAGCTAGGTGGTGGTACTAGGAGGGGATGTTTACTTGAAGATCTTGCTCTGATTGGTTTGGCCACATGCTGGAAGCCCCCTTCCAGGAGAAATACTCTTTGACCATTGTCTAGACCTCCTCACTGCCAGGATCCAGCTTATACCATGTGGAGAACTCATAATCTACCTGCTGGTCTGGACTTAATGAGAAGGCAAGTTCCTGGCCCCAGAAAACCCAGACTCCAGAAATGGTGCTGCTACTGTTGGTGCCAAAAAGGATGACACTGGCAAAGGTGTTCTTTCTCAGCTTGTTCAGGCCTGGCACATGCCAGTGTTGAGGTTGCAACTCAAAGGTCTGGCTGAGTTCCTGGGGGAAGTGATACTTGGCATATCACAGGGACCAACGTCACTGACAAAGTGCTTCCAGAAGTAAACTGATCCAACACAAAGGTACTCTTGGGCAGGTGGGCAAAGGGATCCTTGACTCTCTGGCCAGAGCCAGCTCTCACTCATCCATTTCCTCCTTGGAGCCAGGGATTGCAGCCATATTCTCTTCCTTCTGCTCTACCTGGGCCTTTTGTTATCTTCTTGCTCTTCCTTCCCTTTTCTTGGGGGTCTCCTTCTTGGGCTGACTCTTCACAAACTTTTAGCATCAAACTGTGCCCTCTTCTCCCAGAGCTTCACCTCTCCCGATATTCACCCTGAACTGGGGCTGGTGAATACAGGTGAGGAACCAGTGGTTGATTTTGGGATAGGTCTGACAGAAAGATGGCTTTAGGACCTGCTTATAGAGCCACAAGAGGGTGCATACAACTGTGATGTCAGCCAGAGTCACACATTCCCCCCCCCAGCAAAGTCTGAGTGTTCAGTTAGGCATCTAGGAGCCCCAGAACTCACCTCACCTCCTCTTTGGCGTTTTCTCTGGCCTATTTGTTGTGGTGCATGATGCTGACTGTGGGGAACACCCATGTATTGGCTAGAGGAACAATCATTGTCAGCAAAGCTCATCCACTGCATCCCCTGAGCCATTGCCTCTGGAGTAGAACCTCGAAGCTCAGCATTACTCACATAGTGTGTTGCTTTCTTTCTTTTTCTTTTTTTTTCCTTCCTTGTGGGGCAATGAGGGTTAAGTGACTTGCCCAAGGTCACACAGATGGTAAGTGTCAAGTGTCTGAGGATGGATTTGAACTCAGTTCTTCCTGAGTCCAAGGATGGTGCTTTATCCACTGAGGCACCTAGCTGCCCTGTGTGTGTTGCTTTCAAACATACAGAATTCATCATCACCCTTGCCAGCATGAAATCTGTGGAGGAATTAGGGGGTGCGGTTGGCCTGACCAAAGTAGAAGTGGAGATGTGTGGACAGCATGTGGATCTGGGCCCCACTGTACTGTGCAGCAATGAGGACCTTGAAGGCCCACCGGTTTTCAGGCTCTCTGTACAGGGTGATTCCACAGAGAAAAGCCATATTTACTTTTTCTTTTTGTTTTTCTTTTCTTTTTTTTGCGGGGCAATGAGGGTTAAATGACTTGCCTAGGGTCACACAGCTAGTTAGTGTCAAGTGTCTGAGGCTGGACTTGAACTCGGGTCCTCCTGAATCCAGGGCTGGTGCTTCATCCACTGTGTCACCTAGCTGCCCCCATATTTACTTTTAATCTCAAAACAAATAAAATACAATTTGGATTGTTTGTAATAGATATAAGTCTACAGAAAGTCTAAATTGGCACACGAAGACTCCAGAGTGATGGAGATTTGTGTGCCAACCTTAAGTTAATATTGATCATTGCCAAAATATTGTACTTAGACATGTTAGAGGAAGTTTCATCTCCTGGATTTGGGAGTCAGGAGCTCTATCTTGCCTCTTCTGACTAGTTGTGGGGCTTTAAACAAAACTCTTAATTTCTTTTGCCACAAGCTTCCCTCAATAATTTGTAAAGTCCCAGTTCTAGGCTTCTTTGAGTTATCTAGTGGCTTAGATAGTGTTAAAATGTTATTGAGGCCAAGGAGAAAGCTATTATTTTCCCCTCGCATACACAACTTGAATATTTATTGAGCAATTACTTTTAGTGGACTAGTTGCTTCATAATCGGTCTTGAACCAAATCTCTTCAATCTGTCTTTCACACCGCTTCTTGTTAAGTGGTCCCCTGAACTTGTCTTTTTGAGTTGCCGTATTTTCCAGAAACACTGGATCCAGAATGTGTCAAGGATGAAGTTCCACCTGACACCTGAGCTGACATACTTTGTTTTTGCATCCTAAGCTGGACTCCCTGTGTGTACTTGGGAGGCAAGGTAGGCACCAGCTAGTCTGTGCCAGGCTGGGATAATACATGTGCAGCAGGGGTCCTTTGTAGATAAGCAGACCCTCCAGTCTTCATACTCTAGCAGTTCCCAAGGGAAAAGAAAGAAACTTTAGTCATCACCTTCTCCCCATAGGGAGTGGTCTCCTCCCCACTTTTGCTGCACTCTTCCCCCACCATGTCACGTTCTTTCCTGGTATCCCCTCCTCTCTTTGTCCTGCTGCTATAAAACTGTGAACTCCTGTAAAATCAGGGAACCTTTTGGGTTTCACACGCATGTTCATTTTTCTTATAAACCTGGTTTTCACATAAGTCTTGTGATATCATGATTGCCTGTTGACATTCTGACATGATAATATACTCATCCAGTCATATCATTCATCAGTTCAAGTACTTTCAGTAGCTCTCAGTTGCCTTCTTGATAAAGTATATGCTTTTTTGTCTTTGCATTAAAGGTCCACCATAGGATATCTCTGATCTGCCTTTCCAGCCTTTTAGATGATTTCCCTTCACATACTCGATGTTACAGCCCACCTGGGCTCCTTCTCTGTTCCTCATTCTCATCCTACCCTTTTTTGTCTCTATGTATTGTTGTTCATGTTGTTTCCTATATCTGGAATTCTGACCCTTCTCCTTAATCATGTTCATTTAACAGTGTGCCCTTATATACTTGAAGGTTAGCCTACCACACTTGCTTTTCCAAGCTAAGCATCCTTGGTTCCTTTAGCTGATCTTCGTGACTGGAGGTTCACGGTTAGAGTCTCTTTCATTAACCTTGCTGCCCTTGTAACGATTGGAATGACACCACCTGCTGGAGACTTACTGTAGAAGAGTTCCACCCATGAAGCGAAGGTCTTTGAGGGCAAGACCAGGAGTCTTTTCTTTGGCATCAGGAAGTGACGCGGACTAGTGGGAGGAGGAAGGAAGAGACTGGCGCTCACTCTCTTTTTCCTTTGGACTCTGGTGGAGAGCAGAGCTAGAAATGTGCTCTCCCTTTAATAGATAGGAATCTAGGCCTTTCTCTCTCTTTACCAAATTCTTATTCTCCTTAATAAATGCTTAAAAGTCTAACTCTTGCTAAAGCTTATAATTTATTGGCGACCACTCATTAGATATTTTAGAGAGACTAGCTAGAATTTTAGCCCTTAACACCCTAGTGAAGAAACTTTCCCACTTATTAAAATGTAGTCCCCAGAAATGAACATAGTTCTTCTACAGATCTGATCTAACCAGAACAGAGTATGGCAGAACTATTAGTTCTTTGTTAATTTATTAATTCTTTAGTCCTGAGACAAAATTTTTTTAATAATTTTTTTTTTTGGGCAGGGCAATGAGGGTTAAGTGACTTGCCCAGAGTCACACAACTAGTAAGTGTCAAAGTGTCTGAGGCCGGATTTGAACTCAGGTCCTCCTGAATCCAGGGCCAGTGCTTTATCCACTGTGCCACCTAGCTGCCCCCAGTCCTGAGACTCTTAATGGAGCTTATATTGTGTCCTCTTAGTACAACAAAGACACTTTTGAACTAGAATAACTAAGCAACTCAAATTCCTTGCTGTGGAGAGGGAAAGAAAAGCATATATTATATTTATGATGAAAATAAAACTTACTGTAGGACCTCTACTAAGACTGGTAGTTAAATTTGAGAATGTCAGGTTCGTTTAATTTACCTCACTATGTCCATTTTCCCTTTACTTCTGCCCACTAGAAATTGATGCCAGGAACATGGATTCAGATCCCTGTAGATCTCCAATAAACTTTTTTCTTTTTTTTTTTTTGGTGGGGCAATGAGAGTTAAGAGACTTGCTCAGACACAGCTAGTGTCAAGTGTCTGAGGTCAGATTTGAATTCGGGTCCTCCTGAATCCAGGGCTAGTGCTTTATCTACTGTACCACCTAGCTACTCCCTCTAATAAATTCTTTTTTTTTTTTTTTTAATTTTAGTGAGGCAATTGGGGTTAAGTGACTTGCCCAGGGTCACACAGCTAGTGTTAAGTGTCTGAGGCCGGATTTGAACTCAGGTACTCCTGACTCCAGGGCCGGTGCTCTATCCACTGCGCCATCTAGCTGCCCCCTCTAATAAATTCTTAAAAAATAGTTTTATTTTTATTTTCCATCTCAAATTTTTTCTATCCCTTCATCCCACTCATTGAGAAGGCAAGAAAAATTATACAAAAAATTATACATATGAGGTCATTTAAAATGTTGAGCCATGTTCAGGGAAGGAAAAAAGGAGGACAATACACTTCTCTCTGTACTCTGTATCAGTTCTCTCTCTGAAGGTGGATAACATTTTTTATCATGAGTCCTTTGGAATTTTGGTGAATCATTGAATTGATCAGAGTTATTGAGGCTTTCACATTTGACTATCTTTACAGTGTCACTATTACTGTGTACCTTGTTATTATGGCTCTGCTCACTTTATTTTGCATCAATTCATATATGTCTTTCTAGCAAAATCATATTCCATCACAATCATATAATATAATTTGTTTAGCCATTCCTTAATTGATAGGCAGGTATACTCTCAGGTATTTTATACTTTCTAGTTATTTTAAATGGTCTAAAAAAATATTAAATAATATTGGTGGCACATAGTATAGTTTCCCTGTTTTTTTCTTTTAATTAAATCTATTTTAGCTTTTATCTTTCAGTATATCTCTCAGTGTCCAGTTCGTTGCCACCACAAAAAGAGCTGCTATAAATACTTTTCAATATACTTATTCTTCTTCTTTGATCTCTTTGGAATACAGACCTAGTAGTGGTATTCCTGGCTCAAGCCCTCCACTCCTTTATTTAACATTGTAGCTGTCAAATCTTGTGTGATTCTGATTGTGGAGCCACATTATTTGGATTCTTTTTTTCTGGCTCCTTAAAGTATTTTCTCTTTGACTTGGGAGCTCTGGATTTTGGCTGTAATATTCTTGGAAATTTTCATTTTGGGATTTCTTGTAGGAGGCAACCAAATTGATTTGTTCAGTTTCTTTTCTTTTCTTTTGGTGAGGCAATTGGGGTTAAGTGACTTGCCCAGGGTCACACAGTTAGTAAGTGTTAAGCGTCTGAGGCCGGATTTGAACTCAGGTCCTTCTGATTCCAGGGCCGGTGCTCCACCGTACCACCAGCTGCCCCAATTTGTTCAGTTTCAAGCTCGCCCTCTAGTTCTAAAATATCTGGGCAGTTTTCCTTTATACTTTCTTGAAATACTATGTTGACGCTATTATTTTTGCTGATGACTTTCAGTTAGACCCATAATTCTTTTTTTTTGGGGGGGGGGGACATTTTAGTAACTTTATTTGCCTAATTCAAACTTATTTGCATAATTCCACATTTCTGAAATGGCTTTAGTGATTCGTGGTCTTATGACTTTTTTTTTTTTTAGAATTTTATTTTCCAAATTACATGTAAAAGCAAATTTTGACATCAATTTTTAAAAAAAACTTTGTGTTCCAACTTCTCTTCCTCCCTTCCTTCCCCACTCCCACCCCATGAACTCAAACAATTCAATATAAATTATACATGAGTAATCATGGAAAACAATTCTACATTAGCTAGGTTGTGAGAGAAAACATATAAAAACAAAACTTCAGATTAAGGAATTGTAAAAAGAAAAATGTGTTTCAGTCTGTTTTCAGATACCATCATCAGTTCTTTCTCTGTAGATGGTCTGCAATTTTCATAAGTTCTTCAGAGTTATGTTGGATCATTGCCTTGCTGAAAATAACCACGTGCTTCCCAGCAGATCATCCTACACTAATGCTGTTATTTTGTATACAGTACATTTCTCTCTGCTTCAGTTCATGTGAGTCTTTCCAGGTTTTTCTGATAGCATCCTGTTCATCATAATTTTTATATAGTTCCTTGAACTTGACAGAGAATTTTCTTCATAATAGCCATGTGAATATATGTATGAATGTAAACAGTTTAACCTTTTAATGTCCCTCCTGATTTCTTTTTCCTGTTTACCTCTTTATGATTCTCCAGGATCTTGTATTTTAAAGTCAAATTTTCTATTCAGTTCAGGTCTTTTCATCACAAATGCCTGAAAGACCTCTTTTTTATCGAAGTCCCATTTTTTCCTCTGAAAGATTATACTCAGTTTTGCTTGGTATGTGATTTTTGGCTGTAGTCCCAGTTCCTTTGCCCTCTGTAATATCATATTCTATGCCCTCTGGTCCTTTAATGTAGATGCTACTAGATCTTGCTTTATCCTTATTGGAGCTCCACAGTATTTGAATTCCTTTTTTCTAGCTGCTTGCAATATTTTCTCCTTGACCTGGGAGTTGTAGAATTTGGCTATAATATTCCTGGAGGTTTTCCTTTTGGGATCTCTTTCAGGAGGTGATCGGTGGATTCTTTCAATTTCTATTTTAGCTTCTGCTTCTAGAATATCAGGGCAATTTTCCCTCACAGTCTCTTGGAGGATAGTGTCTAAGCTCTTGCTTTGGTCATGGTTTTCAGGTAGTCCAATGATTTTCAAATTATCTCTCCTGGATCTATTTTCCAGGTCAGCTGTTTTTCAAAGGAGATATTTCACATTGCCCTCTATTTTTTTTATTCAATTGGATTTGCTTTACCGTGTCTTGGTTTCTCATAAGGTCACTAGGTTCCATTTGTTCAATACTAATTCTTAGGCAATTATTCTCCTTTTCCATTTGACTTTTCAAACTGTTGACTTTTTTCTCATGACTCTCCTGCATTGCTCTCATTTCTCTTTCCATTCTTTCCTCCCTCTCTCTACATCTTCGTTCTATCTCTCCTACTTTCTCTTCAAAGTCCTTTTTGAGAGCTTCCATGGCCTGAGACCAGTTCATATTTTTCTTGGAAGCTTTGGATGTAGGGGCCCTGAGGTTGTTTTCCTCTTCTGCGGGTGCACCTTGATCTTCCTTGTCGCTGAAGAAACTTTCTATAGTTCTGAAGTTTCTTTGCTTGCTCATCTTTTACTTGACTTTAAACTCTCCACTGGGGGGCTCTGCTTCTTGCCTCCTGTTCCCAGCTTCAGAGGGTCCCAGGTGTTTTGATTTGAGGGAGGGCAGGTTTTTCTCTAGTCTGGCCTGTTCTCTGGTCTGAAGATAACCTCAAGCCTACTTACTAAACAACCAACCAGCAAAGCTTTCTGTGGTGTGGTTCTTAGCTTCAACCAGCCTGCGCCTCTCCCCAACCTGGGCCTCCTGCTGCTCAGGATTTCTTCCTGGTTCCCTGCTGGGCTGAGACAGCCAAATTCCTCCCTAGGTCCCATTGATACCCCTACACAACAGTCCCCCGCCCCAGGCAGCTGTTTAGCCCTCTCACCCGACTGTACACTCAATTCCAGAAGTCGCTGGTGCTGTAGCTGATTCAGAGGCTCTGGGGTAAATTCCTCTGGTGTGGCATGCCTGGGGTCTCTTTTGGTGCGGGTTGGACTTTACTCGTAGTCTGGCATGCCCCCCTGTAATCTATCTATAGCTGGAAAATAATCTCAGCCCGTATTTTTTTTTTTTCTGTTCCAGGGGTTCTTTTATTGCTGTTTTGGGGGTAATTGTATCAGGAGGCTCTGTGTGTTTAATGTCTTTCTGCTCCCCTAGACCAATAATTCTTAAATTTTCTCTTCTTGTTCTTTATTTCTAGGTCAGTTGTTTTTCCTATGAAATATTTTACATTTTTTCAGTCTTTTGACTTTGGTTTATTGTTTCTTGATGTATTATGGGGTCAATAGCTTCCACTTGACCAATTCTAATTTTTAGAGTAATTTTTTTCAGTGAGGTTTATTTCTTTATTTTTTAGCCATTTGGTCAGTTCTGATTTTTTTTTTTGGCGAGGCAATGAGGGTTAAGTGACTTGCCCAGGGTCACACAGCTAGTAAGTATTAAGTGTCCGAGACCGGGTTTGATCTCAGATCCTCTTGAATCCAAAGCCAGTGCTTTATCCACTGAGCCACCTAGCTGCCCCTGTCAGTTCTGATTTTTAAGGAATTTTTTTCCTTCAGTGTTTTTGTTGACTTATTTTTTTTAACCAAGCTGTTATACTTTCATAATTTTCTTGCATACTTCTTATTTCTTTTCCCAGTTTTTCCTCTGTTGCTCTTATTTGACTTTTTTTTTTTGTGTGTGGCAGTGAGGCTTAAGAGACTTGCCAAGGGTCACACAGCTAGTAAGGGTCAAGTGTCTGAGGCTGGATTTGAACTCAAGTCCTCCTGAATCCAGGGCCAGTGCTTTATCCACTGCATCATCTAGCTGCCCCTCTTATTTGATTTTTGAAATAATTTTTTACTCTTTTTAAAAATCTTTGGTCTGATCTAGGAATTCTTTTTTTTTTTTTTTAGATGAGGCAGTTGGGGTTAAGTGACTTGGCCAGGGTCACACAGCCAGTAAGTGTTAAGTGTATGGTGCAGGACTTGAACTCACGTCCTCCTGACTCCAGGGCTGGTGCTCTATCGACTGCGCCACTTAGCTGCCCAGATCTAGGAATTATTGATGGGTTTATGTACAATCTGGATTTTTCTTTGAGGCTTTGCTTGTAAATGGAAGTTCCTGGTTGGAGTCCCATCACTAACTTTGCTGTCCTAGTGAGAAAATTTTCTAGCTTATGTAATAAGATTAAATCCTTCTAGGTTTGGGGGTTTTAACCTTTTTTGCATCATGGACCCTTTTGATAGTCTGGTAAAACTTTAGACTCCTCATAATGTTTGTTGCCTACATTTGTAACTGAAGGAAATGCTACATTTTAGTGAGAATAGAGATGTGTTTTTCTTTTCTTTTTTCTTTTTTAATATCTAAGTTCACAGATATCCTATAATCTATCCATCCATGGGCCCCAAATTGAGAATCTCTGTTCTAGGTTATCCTTTTGGTAGTAACATTTATCTTATTTTTCCAATGATTTCTTTATTTCTTCTAATGGTAAAAATGTTAGATGCAACCAGTGGGGAATAGATGGCCTCTTGGTGAATTTCTTTTCTAAGTACTCTTAGTGATTTTCTTAATGTGTTATACCTAGAGCAAATTTAATAACTAAAGGAAAAATCTGTTATGTCAAAACTATCATATTTTATTAATTTTTACTTTCACAAATTTTTTTGTGTTATACTCCTATCTGACCCTACCCAAGCAGTAATCAGGTAAGCTAGGCGGCATAGTGGATAGTATTGCCACCCCTGGACTCAGTAGGACCTGAGTTCAACTGAGGCCTCAGCTACTTATTGTGTGACCTGGGCAAGTCACTTCATCCTGTTTGCCTTGGTTTTCTCACATTTAAATGAGTTGGAGAAGGAAATGGCAAACCACTTCAGTATTTTTGCCAAGAAAATTCCAAAATGGGTCACGAAGATTCAGACATGACTGAAATGACTCAACAACAACAAGCAATAATCATTAAGTATGTGTAATATTTCTCTAACTTTCTGCTATATTTGAGAAGTTTGACTTATGGAAGAGTTTTAGATTTGGTTTCTGTGGACCTAAATTCATATCCTGACTCTGCCATTTTACTACTATTGTGACCTTGGACAAGTTATTTAATTTTCTGGGCCTCTTTTCACTGTTGTTAAAATGAGCAGGTTGGATTAGATGATTGATGATGTCCGTTCTGGTTTTAGACCTATGATCTCATGATCTTACCAAGACTCGTACCAAATATGAGCCTGTTGGTGAGTTTTTTGTGTAGATCATCCCCCAAACATAGCAACTTTTCATTCTTATTTTCTTTATGTCTAACTTTTACTCATCTCAGTCATTCTCCAGGGTGCCCTCTCATTAGTGTGCTAGTTTTCTTCTATTCACATTTGGTGTTTCAAAAGCATTTTTACTGTAACTCGTTGACTTGATTCTTCAAAAACTCCTAGATTCCTTGAGTAGCAGAAATTCTACCTAAGAATAGTTGGCCCAGAGGTCTCAAGGAACTATTGAGCTCAGAATAGGATCTCAGTCAGGCTGTGTTTCTTTTTTTTCCCAGGGCAATGGGGGTTAAGTGACTTTTTTTTTTTTCCCAGGGTCACACAGCTAGTAAGTGTCAAGTGCCTTGAGGCCAGATTTGAACTCAGGTACTCCTGAATCCAGGGCTGGTGCTTTATCCACTGCGCCACTGAGCTGCCCTGACAATCTGTGTTTCTTTTTTTTTTTTTTAGTGAGGCAATTGGGGTTAAGTGACTTGCCCAGGGTCACACAGCTAGTAAGTGTTAAGTGTCTGAGGCCGGATTTGAACTCAGGTACTCCTGACTCCAGGGCCGGCGCTCTATCCACTGTGCCACCTAGCTGCCCCAATCTGTGTTTCTTAATGAGTTTTCTGTCTACCAGTGTAAAATAGATCTTCCAGGAATTATGTTTCTGAGCTTGAGCAAGCAAGTTTTTAATATGTCTGGCATTTGTACTGAATGACTTAGATGTGAGCTTTAAGGTAAAGGGGTAGTATCTCTGTCATACCCCTGTGACATCTGAATTTGGTTAATTTGGATAATAGAATTTTTTGTTGTTGTTGTTTTTTGTTTTTTGCAGGGTAATGAAGGTTAAGTGACTTGCCCAGGGTCACACAGCTAGTAAGTGTCAAGTGTCTGAGGACCAGATTTGAACTTAGGTCCTTCTGAATCCAGGGCCGGTGCTTTATCCACTGTGTCATCTCGTTGCCCCCTGGATACTAGACTTTTATAGGTGAAAAGGACCCTCAAGATAATGTAGTCCATCACCCACATTAAACAGAATAATTTCATTATGATTACAGCTGATAGGACAATATGTAAATCTTATACATGGACACAACTGCATTTCCTTCACAGAATTAGATTAGTTCCCTCAGTTACAATTAAACCAGTGTTTTCTGGATAACCCACTAGTAGATGATTGCCTCTGTTAATATGGTGCTTTACATTTTACCACACACTTTCTTCATAATCTTAGGAGAAAAGACAATTCTTATTATTTCTGTGTTACAGGTGAAGAAGTAGGTTCAGAGAAGTTAAATTACAAGCCCAAAGTTACACATCTGTCAAAGTAGATGAATCTCAGCCTTAGAATGAGAAGTTTTTGGTTGGAAGAACAAAAGTAGGGATAATAGAGGCCTGAGTTTAAAATGGTCTGTTTTATTTTTGCAGTGGACAGAGCAGTCTTTCTACTACCCACTCTTCTCTTATCTAAACAATCTTTCAGAAGGAACATTTTAGGTAGAAATGTGAAAATGGCCCTTTGTGACCATGACTGCAATTAACCATAGCACTTTGGCTTTGGTCAGACTAGATCATTTATTTCAAGTGACTAACAAAAAAGATCAAGACTCATTCCTTAAAAAATGTATTGCATTTTATTTTTGAGAAGTCTTTAGGTGTCTGTATGGTTTGCCATTGTATTATTATTATTTTTGTTGTTGCTGTTTTGTTTGTTTTTTGGTGAGGAAATTGGGGTTAAGTGACTTGCCCAAGGTCACACAGCTAGTAAGTGTCAAGTATCTGTGGCCGGATTTGAACTCAGGTCCTCTTGAATGCAGGGCCAGGGGAACAGATAGGTGGCATAGTGGATAAAGCACCAGCCCTGGATTCAGGAGGACCTGAGTTCAAATCCAACCTCAAATACTTGACACTTACTAGCTGTGTGACCCTGGGCAAGTCACTTAACCCTCATTGCCCTACAAAAGAAAAGAAAAGAAAAATGAATGCAGGGCCA
Organism: Dromiciops gliroides; assembly: GCF_019393635.1. NCBI lineage: Eukaryota > Metazoa > Chordata > Mammalia > Microbiotheria > Microbiotheriidae > Dromiciops > Dromiciops gliroides. The sequence goes on along the minus strand of NC_057862.1, from coordinate 158,509,611 downwards.
GCACTCTATCCACTTTGCCACCTAGCTGCCCCATCATTGTATTATTAAAATGGAAAATAAGTATTTTTAGCTCAAATATTTGAGCTAAAGTTTTCTTTTGATGGAAAACTAACTTGGTCCTTTGATTTTTATGTTTAGTGTTTGTCATAAAATGAGTGAAAAAATTCTGAGTTTTAAGATAGAACTAAATTGCTAGGCTAAATGCAAATAATAAACAAGGAACATTGTTCAGTAATCTAACTTTTTACCGTTATACTCTTATAGCCTCTTTATCTCAGGTAGTTACAGGCTTTTTGTCAGATAGCTATAGCTCTAGGCTATATTCATCAATAGTCTTTTATTTTAATTACACATATGTACATTTCAAATTTTAAAAAATATCCTAGTTGTATTAATTTCTTGATAAAACAGATTTCCTGTTAGATCAGCATATGAAGTTTAAATAATAGGTTATGCAATTTATTCAGTCTTCACTTTTCCTGTTTACCTATAGATTGGAAGAAGAAAAACAAGCTTTCTTGATCTTTCAGTTCCCAAGTGATTTCTCCATTTAGAATGAATTAGTCTAAAAAAAGAAAACATTCTGCAGAAACTACCTCTGTTAATGTGTATTCTCACCTTGGTAGTTTCTGGGTCCAGGTGTTTAGGTGATTTTTTTTCCCCAAGTATTCTGGCATCGCTTTCAAAAAAAATTACCAGCAAACAATTACTTGAATGATTAACCTTAGCACTGTAACTCATTGCAGTTGATTTATGCCATTATTGTTCATTCAGGTATCTTCAATTAAACCTAAAAAAGAGGTTTCCTTCCTTTTGTTTTCCAAAAAAAAAAAAGTTTAAAAGTGGTTTGAAATATAAAATCTGTTTTTTCTTTCTTTTTACATCCTTTTATTTTTGTATGCCCTTGTAATTGTAATTTCTCTTGTTTTAGGGTCTGTCTCCAACCCCTATGGATGTTTCTATGAAGGAAGAAGACCTGTGCCAGGCTTTCTCTAATGCACTGTTATGCAAGATAGAAGACATTGATGATGAAGATTGGGAGAATCCTCAGCTTTGCAGTGACTATGTTAAGGATATTTACCAGTATTTGAGACAACTTGAGGTAGAATTGCTTACATGTATAGAATCTTGTGGTAATTTGGAGGCATGTATCCATAGCAATCCATGACAATAGTATGTTCATTGTTTTTAAATTTTGTAGGTTCAGCAATCTATAAACCCACATTTCTTAGATGGAAAAGACATCAATGGGCGTATGCGTGCAATCCTAGTTGATTGGTTGGTACAAGTCCATTCCAAATTTCACCTTCTGCAGGAAACTCTTTACATGTGTATTGCAATCATGGATCGTTTCTTACAAGTAGGTATTATACTAGAAACTTTATACCAATGATTTAGTTAATGTCTTTGGGCTGGTTTGCTAACTTTTAAGTATCTGTTACCTGAAAAGAAAGTTGAGTTTGCATATTTCCTATTCATAATTTATAGTGCTTTACATATGGTAGGTACTTAGGAAATATTTGCTAAATTGGAGGGTATGTTTAGAGTCTCTTTTCTCCTTTCACAGTTTTTATAGATGAAGCATGTAAACTGTAGCTTAGAAAGTTTGGAAGCTTCAGGTGCTAAAGTAGTAGCTTAAACAACTTGAACTTTTTTATTCATTAGAACATGTATAGACTTGCCTCTCAAGGCCAGTTTGTATGATCCTTTGCTAGGGGTACAAAGGACCTAAATTTCACTTTAGCCACACAGATGAACAGTTCTCCCATATTTAACCTAAAGTTTTGGTTTAGTTGATGTAAACACATCATAGTTTTAAAAGGAATTCCAAAGCTTATAGCATACTTGACTATAATATTTAGATACATAAATTTTTAAAGAATTTAGCTGGAAATTTTCTCCCCCCTATAGAATATTCCCCCCCCCCCCCCATAACTTATAAGTATGATTTACCCTAGGGGGAATAGACCAATCAGAGGGCTGCAACAATAAAGAAGAACTTTTTTTCTTCCCCCAGCCACCACTGTCCAGGAGGGCAGGACTCTCAGCATCTCAGCTTGACTCACTTTGGGGAATGAAGGAGAATCCTCCAGTTCTATGAAGTCCTTCTCCCCACTGTCTTTCCCACATAGGTTTCCTAGATTCTAGAATCCCTTTCATTAATTTGCAGGGTGCAAGGGAGGATTTGATCTCCTGTTGCTCTATTTGTAAGAGAAGAAACATTGTTTCATTTAGGTTCAACCAGTCTCTCGGAAGAAGCTTCAGTTGGTTGGAGTTACGGCTTTGCTTTTGGCTTCCAAGTACGAGGAGATATTCTCTCCAAATGTTGAGGACTTTGTTTATATCACAGACAATGCATATACTAGCTCTCAAATCCGAGAAATGGAAATTTTGATTTTGAAAGAATTGAAGTTTGAATTGGGCCGACCACTTCCACTTCACTTCTTAAGACGAGCATCAAAAGCTGGTGAGGTGAGTCTCTTCAATTTACTGCAGCTAACAGTTAAGATTTTGAATTACTGCTATTTTGACTGCTAATTTGGAAGCTTTTACAATTTAAACTACCTTACCTGCATTTATCTCATAGGAAACTGAATTTACTAGAAGTGTCTTTTTAATCTTTAAAAAGCTTACATTATTTGTGAAAATCTGCAAAAAGCTTATAACATTATTCATGAAGATTCCTTTTCCATTGCTTCTCTCATGTGTTACAAAATGCACCAGTTTTCAGTGCCCAGGAAGGGGTTGAGTAAGGTGGACTTGCATCTGTATAACTTGGATCTGGATTAATTTTCAAGTAAGACCTCCAGTTTCATTGGGGTAGGAATTTCCCAGTGCAGAAACTCTCTCTCCTAATGCAGATCAATATTTATTTTGTAATATTAATCTTCTGGAGTTGGACCATGAGAAGTTGAGACTTGCCCAGGGTCACAGAGCCAGTGTCTTGGGACATGTAGGACTTTGTGACCCAGAAGTTGCCTCTCTCTCTATTCTACCATGCTGTCTCTCTTGACTGATTTTTCAGAGTTAACAACTCTGACTCCTTAATGAATTGTGATTCTTTCACAGGCAGATGCTGAACAGCATACATTAGCCAAATACCTGATGGAGCTGACGATTGTTGACTACGACATGGTGCATTATCATCCTTCTGAGATAGCTGCTGCTGCTTCTTGCTTGTCTCAAAAGATTTTAGGTCAAGGGAAATGGGTGAGTGCAGGATTTCATTACAAGTTTATGATATAGTTCAGGGCCTCCCACAGCCCTGAGTCGAGGAAAGGGGGCAGCTGTTCATTTCAGGCTGTGCTCATTTCAACTTAATTGCTTCACTCTTTGTAACCTGCCCTTGTGGAATATACCCATTCTTTAGTCTTCAAACTCTCATTGATCTTCATTAGGGTTTGTTTCAAAAATCCTAGCTCTTTTGCATTGCTTCAGTATAATTTTCAGAGTTCACTCTTAATCTGTATATGAAGGAATGAACTTTGGCTTTTAAGAAGCTATCTTAGGGGGCAGCTAGGTGGCGCAGTGGTTAGAGCACCAGCCTTGGATTCAGGAGGACCTGAGTTCAAATCCGGCCTCAGACACTTTACACTTACTAGCTGTGTGACCCTAGGCAAGTCACTTAACCCCAATTGCCTTACAAAAGGGAAAAATATATATATATATATCTTAGGACCTAACTGAGGTCCTGTTAACATTTGTAAGCTGACTTAACCCCCATTGCCCCGCAAAAAAACCAAACAAACAAACAAAAAAAAAAGGGGGCAGCTAGGTGGCGCAGTGGATAAAGCACCGGCCCTGGATTCAGGAGTACCTGACTTCAAATCCGGCCTCAGACACTTGACACTTACTAGCTGTGTGACCCTGGGCAAGTCACTTAACCCCCATTGCCCCGCAAAAAACAAACAAACAAACAAACAAAAAAAAACATTTGTAAGCTGAAGCCTGTCAGCCTGGCTGAATTTAGCTGTTTGGTCTAGTGATTTCCTGTTCGCTGTGTCTTAAGTAGAGCAGAACAGAAATCCCTGTAGGAAAACATTTTATTTCCTATTTCTGAATCTTTTCAGATAAAATCTTGTACATTAAACAGTAATGAGACACATAGGAGCAGGGGCCTGAGCTTTCAGCTGTAGAGATAGAAAGATACCTGGGCTCCTCAGGCTGGAGTGCAAGGAGACTTGACATAACTCTACCTTGCCGTTTACATTTTTGCTCAATGTAATATACTTCTGAATATCTAAGATGAAAGGTTTATTTATAGAAATATGGTTCTATATTATTCTGTGAAAAGAACCAATGCACTAAAAATATTTGAAAATTTCGCTTAGTCTAGTGTCTTAGAATGGAGACATGGTCCTGATTTATAAACTGAGAGATAGATCCTTAGATGCTGTTTGAGCTCTGACAGTCTGATTTGTAGTAGTCAGGGTTGAGGACCTCTGTTTTTTTAATGGTGAGAGTCTTCTTTTAGAAGGTTTCATATTTTCTTCATAAAACAAGCTATGTTGAAGTATGACAGATTCCTTTCTTAGGACAATCACTCACCTCTTTATTCTACTTGTATATTCTAGAGCCTAAAGCAACAGTATTATACTGGTTATTCAGAGAATGATGTATTGGAAGTGATGCAGCATATGGCCAAGAATGTAGTAAAAGTAAATGAAAACTTGACAAAATTTATTGTAAGTATTATACCTTCTTCAGTTTGGGGTTTTTTAAATAAATGGCTTATTCAGTAGATATGGAAAGCCATTCCTGCAATAGGTTTTTACATATTTATGGTATAGAGTTGGGGTGGCATTTTGTTAGGGAAGAAATTCCCTGAGAAAGTCAGCTCTGGAAATATAGTAGTATTTGGGACTTATCAGAGTTTCATAAGCAGAAGACTTAATTATTTTAAATCAGAAGATCTAGTTTTGAATCCTGACTCTACCAGCAGTTCTCCAATTGTATGACCTTGGGCATATACATGTACCTCCCTGAGCTCTGGTTTCCTCTAAAATGAGAGGTTTTGACTAGTTCTGTAGGGGTCTTCTCCAGTTGTTATTCTTTCAAATTTATGCTTCTACCACTTTAGTATCTTGAGCTTCCAAAAAAAAAATCAAAAGGCAGCTAGGACTGTGTGGTAGACAAGTAACCAGAAATATTTATGGAAGGCTTTCTAAGTGGCTGGTAGAGCCGTGTGGTCTCCTTAAGGCAACTCAGCTGATCCCTGTACTGTCTGTCTGGACACATTGCGCTTTGTCTTCGTCATATATGGCAGCCCTTTATTTTGGGCTTTCTTGTTCTCTTCTAGTTACCCAAAGAATAGTGCTACTTGCCCCAAGACTTGATGCACTTTCTTGTAGGTGTGATTGACAAGAATGTCATGCACTGGTGGGGCAGGATGTTGTCCCCTTTGGGGCCCTATTGGTGCTAATAAGTCACTTCCAGGTCCTTGATGATTTTCACCTAATAATCATTAGGTTCTACTTGTCCTTACTGCTGACTATGGCAGTTCTGAAAGTAACCTTTATGGCTATGTTACTGATTATAGCAAAGTAGATGTTTACGATCTTCTCTGCTCTCTTGGAGCAGAGTCTATAAAACTTACTCTTTGGATCCCCCCAAGCATTTTTTCTTCCTATTAATAAATATGGGAGGAAACAATATTAAGTGGTATGATTGTAAGGTGGTTGTGAGGGTTAAACAGAATAACATCTGTGAGTAACTGACCCTGTAACTGTAAAATAGACAAAAATGTCTTTTGTGTTATGTTTTAGAGCTTCCACATCTCCATTTCTCAGGGGGTAATAATCCTCTCTGTAGAATCAATGTTGGGTCACATTTTTATGTTTCATCAACTGTTTTTGGAATGACTAGAATTAACATCTTGACATTGCTTCACTTGAAATCATTTAGGCCATCAAGAATAAATATGCAAGTAGCAAACTCATGAAGATCAGCACCATTCCTCAGCTAAATTCAAAAACTGTCCAAGACCTCGCATCACCTTTATTGGAAAGGTCATGAGATGGTTGGACCAAAGTTGGAAGAATCTTCAGTCCACACACTCTTGTACCTGGGCATTCATTAGGCACGTTCACTTTTGTACATACTCTTTCGGCCTGCTTTGTGGAACCTTTTCATTTTGTTTTCTCGATGTATGTTGAGGAAAAATAAAACCATAATTTTCCATAAGGAAACTTGTGTATATTTTCCCTCAATCATTGTAAACTTGTTCTGATTTGGTATTATTTGTTATACACAGCAGTTAAGTACTACGCTTTCTTTGACTTAACTGTGATTCACCCCTTCCTTTTATTCTCCCAGAGACCACTGAATTTCAAAACCTTTTGAATGGAATAAGGTTTGAATTAAAAAAAAAAATTGTATGTGAACAGATTTTGGCCTAGCTATTGATCAGTTCAAGACAGAATAAGCAGGAGGATGTTAGGCATATTTAAGTGCTTCCGATTTGAAATATAGAAATGACTGGTGTAAGGGGCCAGGAAAGCGTCCAGGAAGCTTCTTGGGGTGAATTAGGAATGAGTGGCCCTGGCTCTTTTACTTTCCTCTTGTATTGGAAAGCTAGCAGACATAGCAGTTAGTGTGACAGGGATATTATTCTTTTCTTGCCAAAAGGGAAATTTATTCCTAGCACATTTCAGATTTGGAACTTAGAATAATGTTTCTCAGTAATATTTGTTAAAAGGCTTTTATTAGGCTAGCCACTTTTTTTTTTCCCTATGGGAACACTTTCTGAGCTCCAAACAACTACTTTACAAATGAACTTTTGGAATGTAATTTATAGGTTTGAGACTTTCTATACTGTGGCAATGTGATTATCTGAGCACCAGAGTTATAAATAGGAATGGGAAAATCATTCTGTGTGCCAAGGATGGATTTCCACTAAATAATTTCAGGAAAGAGTCCCTCTTATTTTAAATGCAAAATTAAGATTCCCTGCTTAGTCCCTGAATCAAAAAGGGGAATAACAATGCTTATGAAGATGGAGGTTGTTATAGTTGTGATTCAGTCATGCTCTCCAGTGCCCTTTGTACTTTGTGCAGATCAGAATCATTCCAACTTTTGGCTGCAAGTTGAGGATTCAGCTGTCATTTGTAAATAGTTTTATGGAGACTTGAAAATCTGAACTATGGCACCCCTTACTTTATTTGAGTTAGCAAAAACTGTGTGTAGGTGGTAAGAAACTACCATAGCAGCCTTCCTGCTACCAAGTCAAAATGTGTGTGATTATGAAATGTTTTTAATCTTAAAAGGTCTTTCCTTTCATCAAAGCAAGATTATTTGTCAAGGCATGATACTGCTCTCCATGTTTACTGATCAGTTTTGTGGGCAGACTGTCAAATGAAACATATTTTGAAGCTTATTCAATAGCACTTTTTAAATATGGTATTACTTAGCCTGGTTCAGGACTTAGTTTCAGGACATAGTAATAAAAAGTCTCCTAATAGCATTTTGCTTGCGAGGCAATGTACCTAAAATGTAATCAGTGTAAATAAATTATAAACTTGGAAAGAACCAGGTTGTTAAAGTATATTTAAATGAAGAGGCGGAGTGTTATGATGATAAGTACAAACAGAATGGTGATGGTCTGCATGGAATCTAGAAAAAGCACTGCCTGGGGCAGGATCAGACAACTAATCCTCATTGTTGTAAGACAGATACCCTGAAGTTGAAAAGGCCTCACTGCCTCACTGGGCTCTCTCATCTTGATGAAAATACCTCTCAGGACCATCCAACTTCCTTTACTCTCACTTTCCATTCACCAAGCAGCTGTCTGATCTGTTATTTGGTTTCTCTAGTATACTTTTCCACAGGGAAGAGTATATTGTACCAGTGTTTCCCCTCTGTAAACCAATAAATTTCCATTCTGCTTTACATTTGAGTCTTTTGTGAGTTATTGTGAGTCAATTCATCAGAGCCTGATCACCCCTGGATGAACTGATCAACTCTTATTTTCGGTTTGTGCTTAGAAGTCTGCTGTATAAAGGAAAGGGAAACCCTTCAGGCCTATCTCAGTATAGCTTGCTAACTTCCCTTTATCCACAGTGCTATAGAAATCTCAGCTTTTAAAATTTCTCTGCTTCTCGAGTTCTTGGTGGAAGAAGAGTGTAATTTATAAACGAGTTCTAGGAGGTAATTCTAGTGCCTCTTGGCTCTCTGCCAGTGGAGGACCAGGTTGACCTGCAACCCTCCCTTTTTAGCTGTAATTAACAGCTATAGGTTCATACCCAGAAGGCAGCTTAAAACAGTTCACAAAAGTGAACTGCTTCAGTCCTAGAAATAGGTCAGAGTAATCCTTATACAAGGACCATGCTTCCACTCTAGCCTCCTGGACTGTTTGGCCTGCCTTTGGGGGCAGCTAGATGGTGCAGTGGATAGAGCACCGGCCCTGGAGTCAGAAGGACCTGAGTTCAAATCCCGCACCAGACACTTACTGGCTGTGTGACCCTGGACAAGTCACTTAACCCCAATTGCCTCATCAAAGGAAAAAAAGATCCTAGACTTTGGCTTCACATTGAATAGAAAAAAAAAATGGAAAAGAACTCGGTTACCTGAGTGTAGAGATTAAAAAAAGAGTGGGTTGCATAAGAGAATTCTTTATAGCTCTGAAACCATAATTCTAATGTCCTAACTTAGAAAATTCACAAGGAAAAACAGAAGAACACAGGAAACCTCAAAAGTCCACATGAATTCCAACTTTTAGGTTTCAGAGACCATTCCTTTAAATTTTAGACTGTACAGAATGTCAACCATTAGCCTTCTGAAGATTTCATTTATTGAACTTAAGTCAAAGTTCTGCCCTGTGGGGAAGCAAAGGTATTAGACATAAGGGTTTTAGTTGTCATTCGGTTTGTAATGAACTGTGATTTGGGGACAGACATGTGGCTGCTTTCTGCCTCATTTTTTTGGTCAAATAGGGATATCAATCTCACGGGGTGTTGAAGACCAAGTGTTGTTCACTTGTTTGGGGTAGTGATAGATGCTGGGAAAGAGGCAGCGTGGCTATCTAGGGAGAGTGAGACCCTGGAACAGGGGAGAAGATAAGGAATCAGATAGATGTTGGTTTATCTATTTCTGTCTCCTGGAAGGGCCAGATGATGAAAGGAGAGAAGGAAGAGTGTGTGACTTTGAGGAGGGAAGGACTTTCACTTGTGAGAAAACCCCTTCTGAGGAATTAATTTGAGATTTCTTCAGAGGGGATTAAGAGCAGCTGCTTGGCAAGGGACTTTGTGATGAAAGGTGCCATTTCTCTGGCAACATCAATTGATTGGAACAAGGCTGAGAATATGGAAGTAGGCCAAAAAAAAAAAGTTTCAAGGAAAAGAACCAAAGACTTGGTCTGTCACAAGGAACGTGACTAAACAGCATGTACTTTACCCAGGAGATATCTTCAAACTTGGTGGTTTTGTTTCTGGCAGCTGCTGCTAGACCCCAAGTAGACACACTGATTATAGAAATGAGCAGCAGCTAACAACCCCTGAAGCAAATGAACAGTATTTGACTCTGGCCTGCTATGTAGAGACTCCCAGCATTCCTGTCTGACCCCAACCCCCTTTTATCTTCCTAACTTTAGATCTATACAAATCTAGGGCTTTTCCAGCTAGGGATCTCCCCAAGTTTTATCTGGCCCTCAGTTTAATTCACTTCAAGTTTTCTAAAATAATATTACCCTTACTTCCCAATTGCAAATAAATAAAGGAACCAAGATTCCATCTCTTGACATGGTGTAGGGGATTGAGTGATGGATTTGGAATTAGGAGAGTCTAGGTTCAGATCCAGTCTTTGACACTGAGTGGCCATAGCAAGACATTAATCTCTCTGAGCCTCCGTTTCCTCATCTGTAAAATGGGGATAATAGTGTACACAGTATTTTGAAGCACACAGGAGATCATGTAATAAAGTGATTTGTTAACTTTTTAAAGTCTCCTACAAACACGGGTTATTACTATGCACTTGTGCCCTGCCCATTTAAGGTCTCTATTCTGAGATGACACCCTTTCTTTCCCAAACTCCTAAGATGAAGGGTGGATGGAAGGGAAAAAAAAAATTTAAAAATAAATAAGAGTGGATGGGAGGGCATAGTCTGCCCAGAAGTTGACTAGTGGTAGTGGTATTCATGATTATTGGGTCCAGGGTCAGGCTGGGCAGGGAGTGGGCTCAGTGTGTTGGGGTGGTGATAGTGGGTACGTCTGGACCTCAGGAAGTGAGAATTAATTGGGTGGGAGATAGTCCCAGGTAGAGATAGGGGAATGAGGAAGGGAGCTGATTTTGATCTTTGATCAGAGGGAGACCTGGGGGATTGTGGGAAGAAGAGACTAGGTAAATGGGAGAATATCCTACTTTCCCCCCTCATTTTCAGTAGACTAAAATTTCTCTCTAGCCTTCTCTATCTATGGGCCTCACTTTTTTTTCTTTTCTCTTATTTTCCCTTTCCCTCTATCTAATGTTTATTTTTCTTCCTTCAACTGTTCATAATATGGAACTAACAAGCTTTTGAAAAGTGTATTTATTACATCAGGTTTTATGTTTCCAGTTCTTCATACAAGGTGCTTTATACTAGTTTGTGGTCCCCATATTTTATTTTCTCTAATAGAAAATAGGTCAGAGCCTCATGCTGTACAGGATCCATGCCTTGGTTTCCCAACTACCAAAGAAGAGTTTTGCTAGCTGGGGAGGGAAGGAGGAATCACAGAAATACGGATCTGTGCTTTGAACCTATGAATGAACAAGGCAGCTCTGCTTCCTCTGTTTATTTGGGACCATTTGGGGGTGGAATGGAGAAGGGGGCATCGGCTGGAGCATAACACTGATTCTATAACTGAAAAGGAATAGTGCACATTTTTAAGTACCTGGTGCAAGTCTTATAATGAAACTACCTTACAAGTAAGTACAGTGAGATACTACATTATACATTCATATATGTTTCTACCATTTCAGGATTTTAGTATATACAGTATATGATCTGCTTTTATAAATGTACAGCTTGAGGAAGGGGAGATCCTTCTTGTAATAGGTACAGTATTACACATAAAACCAACATGGGCCAGCCACATTCCAATTGAAGACACAAAGAGGGCAATGTGGATAACCCACCCCTCCTCCCATGCCCCCCTGCCCCTGCCCAGCTGGACCATCCCATACACAAATTCTGGGCAAAGTGCAAACCAGCTGTTCCACATCTGCTTGGAGAGACTCAGCACAGCATCGCTCGACTTCAGCATTTGGATGGAAACTGCTCCCTCATACTCTTTCATTGTTAGTTCTCTGTCCACCTGTGACCCAGGGCTTTGTTTGGGGTGGATCCCTCCAGGGAGAGTTGCAGCATTGGCAGAGAGGTGTAGAGAAGTGTTAAGAAGTTTGGGGTTTTTTGTTTTGTTTGCTTGTTTGTTTTTTAAACAAACTCCAACTAAAAGGCACTTGTCAACAACAGCCTTTAACACTTTCCTGGGCCTGCATGGGAAAGTGACTTGCTGCTTCGACAGAAATCAAAAGGACTGAGTAGACTTCACCTTCCATCTGACCAAGTTTAAATACAATAAATAAATCTTGGTTGGTTACATCTCTGTCCTTCCTGGTTCCTATGACAAAGGCTACCTGGTTGCCTTTCAGATAAGAGTAATTCCTAATAATACCTGGCCCCCCACCACCCTCCAACCCCGTGCCACCCTACCCCTGGCTTCTTAATAAGCTCCCTAGTGAAGGTGCAGTTAAGAACTTCAGGCCACAGAGAAGAAATTGCTTGCTGTTGCTTAGAAGGGGGATGCTCTAAATGTTCTGTGTTCCATCCATTTTTAGGACACCTCCCTAAATATGGTCCAACATCTCTTTGCCTTCAGATCTTGGTCACGTAGTTGTTGGGGAACAGTCCTTGTTTGCCTCTCAATCGGCCTGTCCACCAGCCTGAGGGATCTGTAGATTCAAAGAAAGATGATGTTACCCTGGATATTCAGTCCCTTATCCCCACTTTTTTTTTTGTTTTGTTTTGTTTTTCGGTAAGGCAATTGGGGTTAAGTGACTTGCCCAGGGTCACACAGCTAGTAAGTGTTAAGTGTCTGAGGCCAGATTTGAACTCAGGTACTCCTAAATCCAGGGCCGGTGCTTTAACCACTGCGCCACCTAGCTGCTCCCCTTATCCCCATTTTTGGCTGGGGGACTGAGCCAGCAGTTCTGTTTGCATATTAGAAGAAAGGTTTTTTGCAGTATGAATGAGTAAATTCAGAATCACAGAATGTCAGACCTGGGAGGGACCTTAGAAGGTAGCTGGTCTATCTCCCTTGCATTACAGTTTTCTTTCCCTCTTTTAAACCACCCTGAGAATATGGTCCTATGTCTGTTCCTGCATCCTTCTGTGATGCTGTGGGCCCCAGAGTTTGGTGCCAGGTAACTGAAAAGCCTGATGCCTACAAAACTCAATGATATTTCTTTTAGGTGTAGCTAGGTGAAGCAGTGGCTAGAACCCTGTACCTGGAGTCCTAAGTTCAAATCTGACCTCAGACACTTCCCAGCTGTGTGGTCCTGGACTAATCACCCTCTGCCTCAGTTTCCTCAGCTGTAAAATGGGGACAATAATAGCATCTATCCCCAAGGGTTGTTGTGAGGCTCAAATGAGAGAACATTTGCCAAGTTTTTAGCACAGTTTTGGGGATGCAGTAGACTTTTAATAACGTTTCCTTTCCATTTTACGTATTTATATTTGTTCTCTTATAGATTGATTCTGTATATGGTTATATATGCACCTGTTGTCTCCCCAGTTAGAATATAACTCCTTGAGAGTAGAGATTGCTCTCTTCTTTGTACTTCTGTCTTCGGCACTTAGCACAGTGCTTGGCACATAATAGCCGCTTAATAAATGTTGATTGGTTGACTAGCTGATTGAGAATGGAGGTAAAATGATGAGGTATTTCTTAGCTTAGGCACTTCTCTCTAATGTGTACAATTGGCTCTTCTCTTGGTACGGTTGGGACAAGACCAGTGAGTGTATAGTTGGGACTCCTTGTGTAGATTTTGCAGGGGTTTGGGTAACAGGGAGATGGTCTAGATGAAGTCTAACTGAGTCCATCCCCTCTTGGCACTTGGTTGTGATGGAGTCTTCCAGCAGCCTTTGCTCTGTTATCCTTTTTGTGGCTAGTGTTGGATCTCCTACCTTCAATCAAGTCCTTCTACAGGCTGCAGCTATTCGTAAGACCATGCCTGGCCTCCACTAAGCAGGGCTGCCTGATACAAGTTCTGTCTAGTCAGGAAGTTGAAGTTCTGAGCTCAGGCTTTCTTCACTTCAGACTTAGGCTCATTATCCTGATATCTTGATTTTTTGGAAACCTTGATCTAAAGGACTCACCTAGATTTCTGACCTTTTGAGATGTGTCTGCATCTTCCAAACCTCACCTGACAGTCAACATTTTCTGAGCTCCAGTAACTGCAAATTCCTTAGCCCTCTGGCTTTCTGATTCCTCCATGCCACTCTCCCTTTCTTAATTGCCCCCCAATGGTTCCAGTATCTCTGCCATCCAACCTAGTGGAATGATAGAGTTTCCAAAAATAGTCTCAGATGTTTGTCCTCTTACCTTCTTTGATAATATCGATGATATCATTGGCATTAAAGCTGAGTTCATCTGTGTCCTGAGCATCATAAGCATACAGAGCCTTGCACTGTGGTACCTGAGGCTTAGGTTTGGGTTGGGGCTTGGGTCTGCCACCTGCAGGGGGAGGTCGATTTGTCGTCTGCCTTCGGACACTGAAGAGAGAAGCAGGAGAGTGTTGAGTACATCATCTTTGAGGCATTCTTACTGCACAGGAATGACTGACTTCAGAGATAGAGGTAGCTAATTCTAGAGCTTTGTACTTGTACATTTTTAGTAGAGATTATGCTTGTTTCTATGGGAGTGTGTGTGTATGCTCTTTTAAAAAAAATATTCCTTTAACATAATGTCATTTTCCAATGGTCCCTTCCCCATGACAAATACATACAGATAAACAAAACAAATAACACATTTTCCATATCTGAAAATGGATACCCCATTCCACTCACATAGTCCACCACCTCTCTTCAAGAAGCAAGAGGCATGCTTTCCCCATCAGTCCTCTAAAGTCATATTGTATTGATCAGCGTTATCTCTGAATGTTGTCTTCCTTAAACATTACTGTGATCATTACCTAAATTCTTCTCCAGGTCCTGCTTTTTTTAATCCGTACTGTTTTATTAACATTTCCCCATATGCCTCTTAATTCTCAGTTAGTCATTTCACACAGTACAATAATTTTTGATGATGTTCATATACAATTTCTTTAGTTATTCTAGGGGTTGTGTCAGCTCTCAATCATCAATGAGTAGGTTGTGTAATTGTGGACAGAGAAGGCAAGTGCTTAGTGGTCATTTTAGGATTCTGTTATTTAAGGTCTGAAATTCCTTTAACTAGAGATAAAGCTTTTCTTTTAATTCCCAAAATTTAATATATGAGAGAGGCCACGTTGCCTTAAATTTCACACCAAAATTTAAATCAGTGATAGCAGACAGAGCCTTTTCCTAAGAGTAGGTTTTGTTAGAGTAGGAAGGCTAGGAGAAAGGGGGCGGGTGGGGAGGGGAGGGAGAGGCACCAGAGAGAAGGGTACTGGGGAGGAAGAAACACACAGAAAAGTCATCCTAAGGCATAAATGTTATCTCCAGATAAATGTGGCATCACTACACATATTATGAGTAGGATTGTGTGTGTGTGTGTGTGTGTGTGTGTGTGTAGATGTACACATATAGATTTCTTTGGACTAGCTGAACTTAATTTGAAGAATAGTAAACATCACGACTTATCTTTCTTCTGCCAGTCTATTCATAGAATGGAAGAAAGAGGGGAAATGATTACATAATTCAATTCTTTAATTTTTTTCATGTTGGCTTAAAGTCTTTCATTTTAAATACAATGATGGCATATTTTAAAATGTCACCTGTCAGTGCTTCAGCAAGGCTCTAAGACTATACAAACTTTTTTTGCTAAGCCTAGTCTACTGTTTCCAAGATGTTGGGGATACAAAGAAATTATAAGTTTCTGCCATCAAGAGGCTTATAGTCTATTGGAGAAAACAACATATACCTACAAATATATACAAAATAAATAAAGGTGATTAATTTTTTTTTTGTGGGGTGGGAGTGGGAGTGGGAGGCACTAGCAGTTGAGGCAATTGGGAAAGGCTTAACAAGCTGAACTTTGAAGAAAAACTAGGGATTCTAAGAGACAGAGGGAGTAGGGTGTGCATTCCAGGCCTGTGGAAACTCATGGAGACAAGAGATGTCCTGATACTTTCAGTACAGCTTAAATTATGTGGTATTATAAACATTTTGCACCTGATTTTGCTACTCAATCAAATGCTTTAAAAAGTCTGCAGATAAACCTTGTGGACTTTTGTAGCCTCCATTTCTTTCAGGCAAGTCAAGATATATTTTCTGGTAGAAAAGCATTTATAAAAACTTCCTTTCTCTTCCTTCTCATACATATGTATGTTGTTTAGGTTAAAAGATTTCATAGAGATAGGTTTCTATGTGTTTAAGAGTTGAATATTTACATATTCAACTCTTTGTGATCTTTGATGGGATTTTCTTGGTAAAGATATTGCCATTTCTTTCTCCAGCTCGTTTTACCAATGAGGAAACTGAGGCAAACATGGTTAAGTGACTTGCCTAGGGTCATAGAGCCAGTAAGTGTATGAGGCCAGATTTGAACTTAGGTCTTCCTAATCCCAAGCCTAGAACTCTTATCCACCGAACCACCTAGCTATAATCTATAAAATATATTAAATATGTAATTATAATAAAACAATGTAAATATTAAATATGTTATATATGTATCTATATACATAGCTACTTCTTGGCTCTCCCTTAATTTTGCCATTTCCTATCTCTATAAGCATACAAAATATTTTGAGGCTTAAGATTTAACAATGAGCATCTTCCTCTGCCTATATCAGTTCCTTCATCTAGATAATACAGGGGGCTCCACTGGAAAGACTTACATGAATTGATGCTGAGTGAAGTGAGCAGAACCAGGAGAACATTGTACACAGTAACAGCAACATTGTGCAATGATCAGCTGTGATAGACCTAGCTCTCCTCAGCAATACAATGATCCAAGACAATTCCAAAAGACTCATGACAGAAAACGCTATCCACACCCAGAGAAGGAACTATGGAGTCTGAATGCAGATTAAAGCATATTATTTTCACTTTTTCTGTTGTTTTGTTTTGATTTTTGGTGGTGTTGTTGCTTTTCCCTTTTGTTTTGTTTCTTCTTTAAGAACATGACTAATGTGAAAATATGTTTACCAATTGCTTGCCATCTTGGGGAGAGGGAGAATGGGAAGAATGGGGGAGAAAAGGGGCAGCTAGGTGGCGCAGTGGATAGAGCAGCGGCCCTGGATTCAGTAGGACCTGAGTTCAAATCCAGCCTCAGACACTTGACACTTACTAGCTGTGTGACCTTGGGCAAGTCACTTAACCCTCATTGCCCAACCACCCCCCAAAAAGAATGGGGGGAAAAATTTGGAACTCAAAATCTTATAAAAAATGAATGCTGAAAACTATTTTTTCATATAATAGGAAAAAAATGAAATACTTTTAATAAAAAATACAGGGATTTGACTTGATCTGGGGTCCATGAACTTTAAATTATGTAATATATATAAATTAAAAATATAAAAAAATATATAACTCATGTCTACATAATGGAGACAATTGCATATACAGTCCTCATTTTCTTATGGCATTTGGAGATTTTTGGAGTGATTGTGTCAGGAGCTCCGAGCACTTACTGCCTTTCCTCCACCATCTTGGCTCCACCTCCTATACAATCCTCATTTTCTATACTTCTTTGTATATGCAATCTTCATGTTTTTTGCTTTTAACTTCAGAATGACAAAAAAATTTGAAATTTTTTGGACGACATTTATTGAATGAAAAACTGATTAAATGTTTATGTGCTAAGCATGGGCAATACAAATGACATTGAGTTCCAAAAATTTTGAAACAAAAAAAAATACTCTGAATAATTGTATTTCAGTATAATTGGGTTTTCTTTGTCATCTCATGTATCATTTTCAAACCTTATTCTGAGAAGGAGTCCAAGACGCAAAAGATGATGTTAAAGGTCCTTTCCAGGTCTAAAAGCTAGGATATTTCTACCCTATGATTGAGAAGCCAAGTAGAAGGAAATCCCCTCTTCTTTGGCACAAACTTTCTGAAGTATGTCTTAACTTGTCGTCTCCATAGTAGGAATAGAGGAGGGATTTTCATTTTTGTTTATTGTATTTCCAGTGTCTGGTACATAACAGGCACCTTATCAATGATTTCTGATAAGATGAAATCATGCATGCAAAGGGCTGGACCACAATACTTGCACAGGAAGCACTACATAAAAGTTTGTTCTTATTACCACCAAAGAAGGAAAATCCCAAGTGTTTCTGCTCATTTCTTCCTCTTACCTTCAGAGAAAATTGGGGAGTGGGGAGACAGATTAGAGGCTGACAAGCTGCTGGTGAGCATGCCTGCCTCATTGCAAATGTCAGAAGCCTAACCAGGTGGGCGGGTGGATGAGTGAGGGAGAGGGCAGCTGGGAAGGGAGTGGAGCCCCAAGAACCAGCAGGGGGAGATGTTTCTCCTGCTATGAAGCTCACTCCTTTGTAGCTTAGGAAATCTATCAGGAATCTAGCAGAGTCTTTTCCATGCCAGAGGGATGGGATGAAGGGTGCGGGGTGGGAGGTGGGGAAGATAACTTAAAGGTCATTCCAATATCCACTCCCTGGAACTGAACTCTTTTTCATACATCCAAACTGCTTTGTTTTTCTTTGAGAGGAAAATACACCTGCTATGCATCTCAGGCATTAAATCATTTCCTAGTTAATGTTTAGTGAAAATCCCAACTTTCCTGTTCTGAGAAATGCTTACTGTGAAAGTATGCAGTGTAAGTAGTTTCTTAATTAAAGTAGCCTATATTGGGACTATGTCAGCACTGTACTAATAAAAGCCATTAGCCTGGGTATTAGAGGAGTCACCTGATTTCTCCACAATAAGCAAATGAAAAAAGAAAAAAGAAAAAAAAAGGACGGGAGGAGAGCCTGGAAGTGGGAGAGAAGTTAAGGAGTTATTTTATTTTCCACTTATGGAAGGTCAAATCCCATTATAACAAAAATATAGCTGACATTTCCATTAAAGCAAGTTGGAGAGCATAAAGCAAACTGAATACTGGGCATGGGGAAGAGGGAATATTTGGCTTGTTCTACGTTTGAGGAAAAATGCAACATTAACACAAGCCAGCATGGCTCCTGATGGGTACTTTTCTCAAGATAGACAAACTGGAAGAAATTGAATTCTATAAAAACTGCTAGGAACCTACTATGTGCCAAGCACTGTATCAGGTGCTGGAGATAAAGACACAGAAAAGATCACTCTTGTTCTCAAAGGTTACATTCTGCTGAGGAATGGCTTTGGAGTCAGGTGTTCTGGATTCAAATCCTGCCTCTGATGCTTACTATCTGTGTGACCTTTTACAATTTGCTTGACTTTCCTGGGGTTCATTTGCCTCATTTAGAAAATGAGAGGGTTCAAGTTTCTTTTCAGTTCTTAGTCTGTGATCTTAAGTAAATACAGGATTTTAAGAGGGAAAAGGATCAGAAGTTTCACCTGAACTGGGTCTTGAAAAAAAAATTATGGACTCTAAGAGGCAGATTTAAGAGGAAGTACATTTCAAGCAAGGCTTTGTAAATGTTTGGTCACATGAGATTGGGTAGATTAATGTACCTGGACCATTATTGGAATATCTGGAAAGGTAGCCTGAGGTCAGACTGTGAAGACCTTTAACTGCCAGTATGAAGTTTTTATTTTATCTTAGAGACAATAGGGAGCCATTGAAAATTCTTGAGCAGGGAAGTGAAATGGTCTGATCTGTGTTTTAAGAATACTAATTTGGCAGCTATGTGGAAAATGGTAGAAGACTAAACCAGGGAAATCAGGAGGCTATTTGCAGTAATCCAGCTGAGAAAAGATGGCCTAAAAAACCAGGCTAGTGGTCATTAGAGTGAAGAGGAGACATTCAGGAACTGTTGAATTGACACCAAAATTGAAATCCATTCTAACAAGGAACCAAGCTGTTATTCATTTGTGGTAAATTGGGGGGTGTGTGTGTGTGGGGGGTGGGGGTGGGGTGGGGGGAAGGGCAGCTAGGTGGTACAGTGCATAAAGCACTGGCCCTTGAAATTGGGAGGATCTGAGTTCACATCTGACCTAACATACTGGCTGTGTGACCCTGGGCAAGTCACTTAACCCCAACTGCCTTAAAACATTCAGGGCCATCTCTAGGCATCCTGATGTCTATCTTGCCACTGGACCCAGATGGCTCTGGAGGAGAGAGGAATGTTGGTAACTTTGCACAGCCCTTCCTCATTTAAGTCATGATATCACCCAATGTCATGGTCCTCTTCAAGAATGAAGGACAAAAACAACAACAACAAATTGGGACAAATCTGTGCTTTGGGAAGGGGGGGGGTGTTGTTGTTTGGCCCAGGGTGGGGGAGGGTTTGAATTATATAGTGAATCAATGGTAGCATGTGAAAAAAGAAGAAAGGAAAGAGGTCAACCATCCCATGCTAAAAAGGGCATATGTACAAGAAGTGTTAGCATTGTTCCTTTCAAAATAGTCCCCCTGGAAAAATTTACATTTATTCCAATAAAGGTCCTATGCTCAAAACACATGCCATGCTCCTATTGTAGGATTGCTTTCAGGGCCAGCCATATTATGAACCCCAGAAAAAAAATCAGTTTCCTTATTCTGTAGTCATGCTTCATCTTGGACCCCAAATGATATTACTACTTTTAATCACTCATCTTATTCATATGACTTGTTTCCCAAGGATTTTTGTTTTTTCTCTCAAATGTACCACCACGGAGGCTATTTACAAGAATGCTACAAGTTCTTGGAATAATTCCACATTGGGTTGGGGGATCTACACGTGTGTGTGTGTGTGTGTGTGTGTGTGTGTGCATGTACATGTGCATCAGTTCTTAAAATACACTGTGATGGGGGAACCACATATGTGTGTGTGTGTGTGTGTGTGTGTGTGTGTGCATGTGTTAAAATTCACCTTGTCTCTCTAGGTGAATTGTAAAGCCTGTAAGAACTAAGACTGTCCTATCCTGCTTTTATATTTTCTAAACTGTCTGCCACAACTGCTTGTTGAAAGATTGATCAGGTACATGGACAAAGGCTTTGACTACATTATCACTGACAAAACTATGAGCATTTCTCATGTGTACAAAGCTGACTAGCTAAAACTGCGAATTCTTCCCACCTATCTACAAAACAATTTGAAATTTGAAGTCCCTTAACTGTTCATACCTCTCAAAGTTCCTACTTCTGGGCATTTACCCCAAGGAAGTAAAAAAGACAAAAAGTAGCATCTATGCCAATATATTCATAGTCCATCTTGTGGTAGCAAAAAGCCAGAAACAAATAGGCACCTACTGACTCAACAAATTGTGGTATATGAATGTAATGGAATACTATTTTACTGTAAGAAAATATTTAAGTATGAGGGATTGAGAGAAAAACAGAAGAACTTATATGAATTGATACAGTGCTCATCTCAGAAAATAAATGCAGAAATACATTTCCCGACTTACTATAGAGGCATGAGAGACAATGGGAGCAGAATATTGCCTCTGATGGATGACAGTTTGATTTCTTGATTTATAACAAGGAAGAATTCAAGATGAAGGAGAGTTATACTAGGAAATAACTACCATCATGTAAATAATAAATGATGATGATGATGAATGCAATAAAACATTAAAAAAAGACTGACTACTTAAGACTCCCTCATTGCCCTTGGGCCAGACCAGCTACTTTGAGCTGTGCAATGAGGCCCTTATTTACTAAATGTGTCCTCTGACAACATACTTTGAAGAGGAGTGTTTGTGTGTATTAAGGGGAGGGTTGGGTGATGGTGGTAGTAGGCGATGGCTGGAAATCCATGAAAGTTTGCTTCTTTACAGCCAAAGAAAAATGAAACTTCACAATTCTTAGGCTCAATCAAGGCAGCCTAGATGAACCATCAAAATTCGGCCTGCAACCCCTCCTTTAACCAAAATGACTCAAGCATTCTCTTCACTTCGATTGTGCATGTTGGCCCAGAATTGCCTCCCTTTGTTCTGAGTCATTTCACTTGGCTAAACAAGACCATCCTCATTCAGCAGCTGGAGCTGTTTTGAATCCATCACAGCTTCGAGATAATGGAGTATTATTTACCATTGAGCTGATTCCATGCCTTGAGAGAAGGCATGTGTTTGTGCTGATGGGGAGCCAGGCATACATGTAGGGGGAATATGTGTTGGGGGAAGGGAAGAGGAGAAGAGATAGAGGGCAAACAGCATTACACTTTGCACTGCTGGGATGGTTAGCAGATACTGACCACACTACTGTCTTTCGCCTTTCAAATTCTGCCCCATGTTATTGGTAGGAAGTCTAGTTCTTGGCGATAAAAGTTTGGAATTACCTTTGTACACCTTCTCGGGATGTGCCCTTCCAAAACCTCATTCTTATGGATGACACACAAAAATCACAGACTTTTACCAAGTTGGAAAGCACTTTAGAGGTCACTTGGCCTAACCTCTGAATCCAGGTGAGGATCTTCTTTATCCTTATACCAGTACTGTCAAACTCAACTAGAGACAGATCCCTGAGCTACCAATTAACTAAGAAAACTACAAATTAACAATGTCTATGTTTTACTGTATTTCCATTTATTTATTTTTTGTTTGTTTGTTTTTGTGTGTCTGTGTGAGAGAGGCAATTGGGGTTAAGTGACTTGCCCAGGGTCACACAACTAGTAAGTGTTAAGTGTCTGAGGCTGGATTTGAACTCAGGTCCTCCTGACTCCAAGGCCGGTGCTCTATCCACTGCACCACCTAGCTGCCCCTCATTTATTTTTGTTAACCATTTCTCAATTACATTTTAATGGTTTGGCCAGTTTCAGGGGCTTTGTGGGTTGTATGGGTGGGTTTGATGTCTGTGGTCTATATTATTTTTGAATTCTTCCAGTGAGAAGGAGTTCATTTCACTATTGGACTGTTAGAAAATTCTTTATATTGACCTCAAATCCACCTCTTTGTAACTTAAGCCCTTTGGTGCTAAGAATGTCTACTTTCTCTTCCACAAAATTCCTTTGAATACCTAAATGTGCTCCCTACCCAAGGTCTCCTATTTTTCAAGTTAAGCATTCTTAGTTCCTCCACCTGCTTATCATTACATGGTTTTCAGACCCCTTGTGTTCCTGGCTGTTTTCCTCTGGACAAATCCATTTGTCTATTAATTAATTAACAAGTATTTCTTAAATGCCTCCTTTGTGGCAAGTACTGTGCCAGATCCTAAGGCTACATAGAAAAAACCAAACCAAACCAAATCACTGCCATAATAGGTTCCTATCCTCAAGGAGCTTACTTTTTGTTGGGGAAATTGGATATACACATATGAATATATACAAACACATGTAAAAGAAATATCCTTTCATCTCCAGCACATCAAAATGTGTATAAATGAGCAATGTGATGCTAAGGTTTTCTAGGACACCTCATCAGAGATCAGGGTACCCTTTGCATCTTAGATCATCGAATTTTCACTTCTTCCTACTGTCACGGGGGAGTTGAGAGTGTGGTCATCACACACACACGCCCACAAATATAAAAAAAAAACTTCAGTTTTTATGTTCCCAAATGCTTATAAATGATCTTTTTGATTAGCTTTGCTGTCATACTGGAGGAGAAAAGAGAACAAACAGGGTCCTAGGGCTTTGTGCCAGACAGACTACCCATGTTTTGACCTAGTGTAGTGGGCAGGGCAGCCCAGAAGACTGACCCAGAGACTCTATACCTGCAGAGGTCACCTAAGTGTTAATCAGTACAGACATACTTGTTGAGGCAGGAGTCTCTCTCTCTCTCTCTCTCTCTCTCTCTCTCTCTCTCTCTCTCTCTCTCTCTCTATATATATATATATATATATATATTTAAAGTGCAATTGGTAAGTTTGGTTATGTATGGTTATTCCTAAGAGAGGATTGGCAACTCTAACCTTCTCTGGATACTCTTTTCTCTCTTGGGTTTCCTTCTACCTTTACTGGATCATCATCCATATCCAACGCCTTAGTTGTGAGTGTACTCAGCCAAGGCTCTGTCCTCTTCTTTCTCTAGTCATTGTCTCTTGGCAACCTCATCAACCTCCATGGGTTCAAACATCATCTTTATTCAGATAACTTGTAGTTATCTTACCTGAGAGTTTCCCCAAACATGCCTATTTATCTTAAGAAATATCTTATTGGGGCAGCTAGGTGGCACAGTGGATAAAACACTGGCTCTGAGGATCTGAGTTCAAATCCAGACTCAGGGACTTGACTTTTACTAGCTGTGTGACCCCAGGCAAGTCATTTAACCTTCATTGCCCCACACCCCCCCCCAAAAAAAAAGAAAAGAAAAGAAATACCATATCATCATTCCTGACCTCAGACTCATATTTTCTCTATGTATCCGCTTTTTCTCACCACCCATAGCTAACCAACCATTTGCCAAGTCTTATCATTTCTAACTCCACATTTTCCCCATCTGTCCCTATTTTCTCCACTGATATAGCCACCAACCTATACTAATGCACTAGCTTTTAAATTAGTCTTCCTTTCTCACATTGCTCTCTACTACACTCTTTCCCACAGCTTCCAAATTGATATTCCTGAAGCACAGATTTGACTATACTTCCAGCCTATTCAAGAAATCCTAGAGGCTCCCTATAACCTCAGGATCAAGGATCCATGCTCCTTTGGCATTTAAAGCCTTACACAAAGGGCATCTAGGTGGCGCAGTGGATAGAGCACCGGCCCTGGAGTCAGGAGTACCTGAGTTCAAATCCGGCCTCAGACACTTAACATTTACTAGCTGTGTGACCCTGGGCAAGTCACTTAACCCCAATTGCCTCACTAAAAAAAAAAAAAAAAGCCTTACACAATCTGCTGTCAACCTATTTTGTGCATTCTGCATTCCACCTCCCAACTCCAAGCTTTTACACTGACTGTCTCCCATGCCTTGAGTGCAATCTCTTCTCTTACCTCTGCTTACTTGAATTCCTTGCTATTTTAAAAGCTCAATTCAAGAGCCATATCCTTCATACTTCCTGGTCCCCACCCCAGCTATGAGTGTCCTCCTTGAAATGGCTTTGCATTTATACTTTGCATGTATTTTGCATTGATTATGTGTACATGTTGCCTACCCAAAAGCAAAACAAGCTGCTCAAAGGCAAGGACTGCTTCGTATTTGTCTCTGTATGTCCAGCCTCTAATACAGTTCCTAGTACAAAGAAGGCAATCAGGTGTTTGACGGCTTTAGTGGCCTTTGGAGAGGCACAATTGGCTTGTATCTTCCTTAGTTCATTCTTATTCTTAGCAAAGCACATGCTCCTCAGAAACTTGGGGTCAACTGCATTTAGGAACTGACCCCTACTGATTAGAGAAATGCAGATTAAAACTACTGAGATACCACCCCACACCTATCCAATCAGCTAATGTGACAAAAAAGGGAAAATGATAAGTGTTGGAGAAGATGTGGGGAAATTGGAACACTAATGCACTGTTGGTGGAGCTGTGAACTGATCCAACCATTCTGGAGAGCAATTTGGAACCATGCCCAAAAGGCTTTGACCTAGCAATACCACTATATCTATATCCCAAAGAGATCATAAAAAAAGAGAAAAGGACCCACATGTACAAAAATATTAGCTGCTATTTTTGTGGTAGCAAAGAATTGGAAATTGAGGGGATGCCCATCAACTGGGGAATGGCTAAAGAAGTTGTGGTATTTGAATGTAATAGAATACTATTGTGCTGTAAGAAATGATAAGCAGGGGCAGCTAGCAGCTAGGTGGTACAGTGGATAGAGTACAGAGCCTGGAGTCAGGAGGACCTGAGTTCAAATCTGGTCTCAGACACTTGACATTAGCTGTGTGACCCTGGGCAAGTCCCTTAACCCTCATTGCCCTGCCCTACCCCCCAAGAAATGATAAACAGATGGATTTGAAAAAAACCTGGAAAGACTTATATGAATTGATGCTGAGTGATGAGCAGAACCAAGAGAACATTATACACAGTATCAACAACATTGTGTGATGATCAATTATGATAGACTTAACTCTTCTCAGCAATACGATGATCCAGGACAATGCCAAAAGACTTATGATGGAAAATGCCCTCCACATTCAGAAAAAGAACTTGGGAGTCTGCATGCAGATTGAAGCACACTATTTTCACTTTTGTTGTTGCTTTTCTGTTACTGTTTTTGCTTATTCTTTCTTGCATTTTTCCCTCCTTTTGTTCTGATTCTTCTCTTACAACATGACTAATGTGGAAATATGTATAATGTGATCATAATGTATAGCTTATATCAAAGTGTTTGCTGTCCTTGGGAGGGGGGAGAGAAAAATTTGAAACTCAAAAAAACCCTTTACATGTAATTGGAAAAACAATTTCAAAATTTAAAAAATACAGTTAAATTAAAGTAAAATAAAATGGTCTGTTACCCTCTGGGACCTGGGTTTCTTATTGTCTTTTATGGGATCGTGGACAGTGTGGTTGTCACATTGATGCTTATTCTGCGGACAGCTCCACAGAACAGAAGACCAGTGAATGTGCCCTTTTTTTTTTTTCTAATTTGTGTTGCATCTCATCTGGCAACAGAATTAAGCAAAGTTCATCTCCTTTTGTGTAATTGCTAATAGCTTTCTCCAACAACTAAGCACGCAGGATACCAGTCGGCAAGCTTGGTCAGTAGGATTTGCCGGATTGTGGGTGATCTACACTAATGAAGATCCAACTCTACATCTACAGGCTGTATCTCTAGTACCCCTCAAAGCCTTTCTGCAAACTTATCATTTGCCTACCCTCAGGTGGTGGTGGGTGACACAACAGCCATTTAGGCTTCTACAGGCAAAAAGCCTGAAATTACCTTTTCTACCACTAGATGGGGACACTGCATAGCATAAGTAAGGCAATTTCCGTGCTCTTGGGAATGGACTTTTAAGTTGGTAAGGGAAGCCAAGGAAGGCAACATGCGAAGTAGTCAAAAGGAAGCGCTGCTTACAACCAGTTGTGCATGTACTGTAGAGCCCATGAACAAAAGAAAAGAAACTTTATAAACTGTCACTTTTGAGAGATTAATTTGCCCTTCCAAACATGACTTTAGTGTATGCTTCAGCCCACTGACAGCCATAGCCTTTCTCATGGCCATGTTCAGGATCTGAACAACAGGCTTATTATATATACCACAGGCATGAGTTGGCTCAGTACCAGGTTTCATTCTTTGGGCTGGTTTTTTGTTGTTCAGTCGTTTCAGCCCTGCCTGATGCTACGTGACCACATTTGGGGTTTTCTTGGCAAAGATGCTGGAGAGGAATGCCATTTTCTTCTCTAGCTCATTTTATATATGAGGGAATCGAGGCAAGTAAGGTTAAGTGACTTGCCCAGGGTCACACAGCTAGTAAGTGTCAAGTGTCTGAGGCCAGATTTGAACTCAGGTCCTCCTGAATCCAGGACCGGTGCTTTATCCTCTGCGCCACCTAGCTGCCCCATGAGGCCAGATTTGAACCCAGGAAGATGAGTCTTCCTGACTCTAAGCCTGACACTCTATCCACTATGCCACCTAGCTGCCCTTTGTCTATTGTCTAGTCCCTCTGTCTGGGTCTCAGACTCCCATTGCTCCAGCATGCCTTCATGATTTTCCTGTTTTGAATATTATACACTTGCAGTGTATAATTAATCCAACTGTCTCTGAATTACAGTAACAGTCTTGTCCCAAATTTATTGTTGTTTACTATGTCACATTTCCCTGGACCTAGTTATTGGCCTTCCCTCCCTTTATTAGGGTTGTATCTTATGAGAACAGATGAATTAATTACATTTTCTTCCCCTATCACTGAGAGATCTCAAAGGCTAAAAAGGAAAAAGAAAAGATGCTCTTATAATATTAAGCTTTTCAGAAGAAACCAAGTGAATACCCACACTCCCACTTTGTGGTAGAGAAGGCGTAACCTTGGCGATGCCAGTGAAACACAGACTCAGGCAGGTCCAGCTAAAAGAGAAAGTCTTTGAGTCCAGACCTGGAGACAACCTGCATGTTTGCTTTCTCAAATCCAGCCCTGCTAAGTTTAGAGAGGACCACCACCAGATGACTGGCTACCAGCTAACAACAATTTGGGGTCACAGCAACAGCCAAAGACCCTCCACTGAGGCATAGTATGGTTGTGATCAACATCAGTGCTGCCTGCACTGATGACACTGCAGATCTTTTGAAATATTGGATCCAGATAATAAGTGGGCAAGCCATCAAGACAAACTGTCAGTTTATGCCAATTATAAACTTGGTTTTTGCCTCTCCTAAAGAAAAACAAAAAGATGAGCCACAAGCATGGGAGGACAGGGGAGTGACAGTGTTGGTTCTGTCATATTAAGTGCTAAAGGGTTGTTGTTCTTGAGAGTTCTTATTAGGTTAATAATAATAATAGTAATTAACAACAACAACGATGATGATGTGGTATATTTACAGAGTGCTTTAAGGCTGGCAAAGTGATTTACAATTATTATCTGTAGATGTATAGGAATTTCTGTTTCTTATATGATACCCAAGTCCCATCTTAAACCATCATGACCCTCATTTGGCTCCTTAATAGGATCTAAGAATTCCCTTCTGGGCCCAGGGTGATTCTTCCACGATAGAAACTAAATTTGATTTTTCTTGGCACAAGAGAAACCATTAACTTTAGGTAATCTTATAGCTTCTGGAACATCCCGTACAAACTCTTTGGCTTTACCCAAAATTCACCCCATTGTCCTTTTATAAGGTTTCAGAAAAAGCTAGGCTGCCAAGCCAAAGTGCCTTGTCTGTTAGGGACATGGTTACATTAGCTTTTGATTCACAAAGGAGAAAAAGACTGTAATTTGCAACATGCTGGGTCTACTGTGCTTCATACAGTGTTCTGCACACAGTAGGCAGGCAACCCATGCATTGTGATTGGCTGATGAATATATGGAGATGTTAGTTTTCCTGTTAATGGCAGAGCCAGTGGCTGAGATAATGAGCTAACATCTGCACGATCCTTGGCTGCAGAGGAGATAAAGGGTATGCTGTATAGCCCAGGGGGGCACTAGGCAGCTGAAGGCTGTGCATGTGCCAGCTGGGTTAAGATACAAAGTTCCTCAATTGCCTGCTTTTGGCTGACAGATGCTGCCATCTGTCCAATGTATGAGCCTGTAACTTGCAAAGTGGGCAGGAGAGACTTTTGGGCACTGCCAACTTTGAAGTAAGGAGTGAACAGGAAAGAGAGCAAAGGGATTTAGTTTGTTTTAATTTACTATTTTGTTTTCATGCCCTGTCTACCTTGGAATGGCATGGTGTGTATAGGAGGTGCCTATATGCAACCCAAAGGCTCACCTGCTACCCCAGCTCATGATGTTTCTCCCTGGTAAGACAACTTTGTCCAATGGTGGCAAGCTCCTGTTGCTGTCAGAGGGAGGGGCCATGCAACACCACTGGCGCCTTCGTGATTTACAAGTGTATAACTCCAGCTTATATTAGTGCGCGTTTGGCTATGTCAGTGGCATCACTTTCCCAACAGCATTGCAAAGAAACAATCCCCTGGCTTTATTAAGCAGAGGCCAATCAGAAAATAGTCACCTTCTGGCCTAAGCCAAGGCAGAAGACATCTAATTATGCCATAGTACACTGGGGAAATGATCTTGAGAGCCTATTCCAGGCTGAGTTAATGTGATGACCTGCTAGCTATTTACTTACTCTTTTTAAAAAAATTATAAAAGTATTTAATTTTTTTTCCAGTAGTCATATTATAAGAGAAGAATCAGAGCAAAAAGGGAAAACCTCAAAAAAGAAAAACAGCACCAAAACCAAAAGAAATAGTATGGTTCAATCTGCATCCATATTCCACAGTTTGTTTTTTTTCTGGATTTGGAGAGTCTTTTCCATCATGAGTCCTTTGGAACTATCTTGTATCATTGTATTGCTGAGAAGAATCCAGTCTATCACAGTTGATCACACAATGTTGTTGATACTGTTTTTTACTTACTCTTTAAGGCCAGTTTTCCCATCTGTAACACAACTACAGTAAAACTGACCAATTCACAATGGAAGAGCTGGCTAAGCATCCTAAGGCAGTGGTTTTGGGGTTCAGGAACTGAACATCTCAATAACTAGGTTTCAACATAATTAGTTTCCTTTGCAATCCTATACATTTTGTGCATTTAAAAACATTATTCTGAAAATAGGTTTTACCAGACTGCTAAAGGGGTCCACGATACAAAAAAGCTTAAGACCCCCCCTGCTGTAAGGGCTTTTGGCCAGGGAAAGAAGCCGCATCATGTCTAGATTCAGTCACTGTAGCATAAGTTTCAATTCAAATTCAGTGAAAGTTGTTGCCCATCCAGGGGAAAGATACAAAATGGAAGCAGATGAAGATGCAATTTGAGAGCTATTATTACTATAGTCAAAAGACCTGTGGAGTCTTAACTCAGTAGTTGGTGATGTGCTCACTGTAGCTAGCTATGTTGGTCCTTCTCTTCCTGGGGGTCTATTTGAAGTCTTTCCAGCATAAGAGAAGCTACAATCCATTAGTATAGCCTTCGAAAACCCAGGGTGATTATGATGCCACAAAGAGGCTTCAGAGCAGATCTTTGTAGAGAATCAAAGTTTTTAGAACATCAATAAACTTTCATTTCATTTGGGGGTATTCTAAAAGGGAGATCTTTGTCCAATGATCAATGAGTATAGATGGTTCTAGAGGCACCGATTCATATCCCTTTAGACATTCTTGTTATAAATAAAACCAGAAGGGGCAGCTAAGTGGCGCAGTGGATAGAGCACTGGCCCTGGAGTCAGGAGGACCTGAGTTCAAATCCGACCTCAGACACTTAACACTTACTAGCTGTGTGACCCTGGGCAAGTCACTTAACCCCAACTGCCTCACCAAACAAACAAACAAATAAATAAATAAAACCACAAGAATGAAGATGTAGCAAAATGCTACTCCTTGGATATATAATGAAAGGAGGGGGCAGCTAGGTGGTACAGTGAATAAAGCACTGGCCCTGGATTCAGGAGGACCTGAGTTCAAATCCAACCTCAGACACTTGACACTTATTAGCTGTGTGACCTTCGACAAGTCACTTAACCCTCATTGCCCTGCAAAAAACCCCCAAACCCCAAACCAAAAACAAAAATGCTAGATATATAATGAAAGGAGTTAGCCAAGAGGGCATTGGTGTATTCTTGTAAGCAACAAGAAACATTATTGCATGGGACATTGTGTGTCATCATGTATTGCAGTACTGATGATAAACATTTAATAAAAGATAACCATGAAAAGAACCACAGTTTGTTCAACAACATCCATTGATGAGAAGTGAGAAGTTCCTTAAAGAACTTGATAGAACCTTTTAATTAATATATACTCTTTGATACTTAGTGAGTTCAAAGGCATAGAGAAGTCAGAGAAATCCATAGGATGGCATAGTTCAGGAAAAAAGGAATAAGTTACTTGTAGAAAATACAGAAGCTTCATGCCTCTTTTTTTGTTTTTTTTTGCAGGGCAATGAGGGTTAAGTGACTTGCCCAAGGTCACATAGCTAGTAAGTGTCAAATGTCTGAGGCCACATTTGAACTCAGGTCCTCCTGAATCCAGGGCCAGTGCTTTATCTACTGCACGACCTAGCTGCCCCATGCCTCTTTCTTTGAAAAAATGAATTGATAGTCCCTAGATATGGACAATATCAAATGATACCTCAGGGAACAAAAAAGATAAAATTTCAACAGAAAGGAGAAGACTCATTATTAATGTGGGAATTATCTCTGAGTCTATTCTCTGTATACAGACAGATCATCAACTTGTCAGAGCTAAGATGAGAATTAGTTTAAAAAAAGAAAGAGTAATAATAATAAATAAAAGATTGGTGCATAATTGATATAACTCAACTTTACTTAAGAAAGTAATTGAAAATTAGAAATCAAGAACAGAAACAAAACAGACAATGGCTATAATAATTTTATCTAGTAGTTTCACCAATGTATATTAATTGTCACAATAAGGAGACCAGAACAGCTCAAAAATTGCTTTAGTCAGCAAATGTCTGATGTACTTGCCAAATGCAAGAGAGATAGAAGCCAAATCCAACACTGGGTTAGAAAATAAATTACTTTATAAGATCTTACACATACAAAAAATGGATACTTATGAGAAGTACTGTTTCAAAACAGCAAGAAGCAGTGGAGGATAGAAATTCAAAGATATCTTGGCAACGAATTCAATTAAGTAAGGTCACCCAAAAGCATTCCAGAAAGAAAATGGAGAGACCACAAACAAAAGAAAAATGGAGATTCAACAAAATGGTTTTTTCCCCCTAGTCAAAGATGTTGAAATCACAACACTTGAACATCATCACAGACTGTTATGTTGGGAAGTAGAACTGGCATGAAGAAGAATCAAGTCAGAAAAAAGCAGCTGGATTGGACACAGTATAGAGGAGACTCATACTGGAGGCAAGATTAAGAGGGTTTTGAAGGACCAATATTCAAGTTATTTAAAGAAGGGGAAGATACTAACACCTTGGATCTTATTGATACAAAAAAGGCAGCTGAGAGAACATCTATCTAGCCTGCAGTAGTAGAGAGAACAATTCACTAACTTAGATGCTTAATCTTCTTTCTATAGAGAATCTTTGAAAATCACTTCTATATAAGTTAAGAGGGCATCCTCAATGAAGGCAAGGAATAAACAAGGCTTTCATAAGCAACGTTAAACAAAGACCATTTTTTGTTTGTTTGTTTGTTTTTTAGTGAGGCAATTGGGGTTAAGTGACTTGCCCAGGGTCACACAGCTAGTAAGTGTTAAGTGTCTGAAGCCAGATTTGAACTCAGGTACTCCTGACTCCAGGGCCGGTCTCTATCTACTGCGCCACCTAGCTGCCCCTAAAAGACCATATTTATAATGAACAGAAAGATGTTAGGAATATAAGATCCCATTGTGCTTCTTATTTGATCATGATTTGGTAAAACACCACCTCATAGACTTTTTTTTTTGGCAGGGCAATGAGGGTTAAGTGACTTGCCCAGGGTCATACAGCTAGTAAGTGTCAAGTGTCTGAGGCCGGATTTGAACTCAGGTCCTCCTGAATCCAGGGCTGGTGCTTTATTCACTGTGCCACCTAGCTGCCCCTGCCTCATAGGATCTTACAACAAGGGGTCTCATCTAGGCATTAAAATTATTTAAGATTATTTGGAAGAGGATATAGTAATAGAAACAATCCTGTTAATCCTTTTATAACAAATATTAAGGGAGGTATAAAACAAAGAGATGTATACTCTCTAAAGGTATTTGCCACCATGATGGAAATCGAGTACAGAGTTCAGGTCACAAGGGTGGGGGGGGGTGTCCTGATGAGGTCCTCCAGATGTTCCTATTTGTGGATACTATTTTGACAGCATCACACTCCAGTGTCTTGGAAGAGATCTGCAATCACTCAAAGGCATTTAACTTGACTATCCATCATATGAAGTCTGTCCAACATTATATATATCTGGGCACATCACACAGATGGACAATGAGTTTGATCCATAGAAGAACAGGAAGAGGAGGAGAATTGGCTGGATTTTTTCTTTTGGGGGGTGGTGGTGGTGGAGAAACTGCAAAGTTGCTTTACTGGCCAGATAAGGGGCAGGTCTGTGGCCATTAACCTGTTAGATCAGGTTTGACATTGGGGTGACATGAGAAACTCATAGGTTATTGAACAGTTAACAAAATGGAGGTTTGTTAACATTGAATGGTTAACAAATGGAGACCTAACATAGCAAGGATGTACAACAAAGATGAAGTAGCACTTAGTTGTTATGATGGGACTCTTCTCATCTCCATATGGAGAGGTTTTCAACAGGGCAAGTTCTTACTTATATGGTCTTCCAGTATATACTAAGTCTAAAGGGCCTTGACCCAACATGGATGGGACCTTCTGCACCCCTAGGTAACCAGTAAGCCACTTCAGCACAGCTAGAAGAGGCCACCCTGAAGCTGTGTTAAGGCACGCACAGTTTTGAGACTTGCCCCAGCCCCCAGACCAATCAAGCCCTTGCTTTGTTCCTTTTTAGGAGCTTACTTATGTTGCAGGGGGCAGGACAGAGCCTATGACAGATGCCAAGTTTCCCATGAAAGTATAGGCCTTTCTTTTCAATATTAACATTGTATTGGTGTTTCACGGGAACAAGACATGGAATATTAACTTATTCTGAGGAACTGATAATGAGTATCACATGGCCTTGGAGAGGTGCATGGTGGGTAGGAGAAAGCTGCAACATATAGCCAATAAGGAACTCTGAAGAAGCCCAAGAATAAAGATGTCATCAAGGAATTGTAAGAAAAGATGGGTTGGTCACTAGCAAGTACAAATTACGGGACTGGATGACCAGAGTGATCCATCAATACTCTTGCAATGCCAAAGGGGTCTCCTGAATCAATGAGATCACAGATCTACTGGAGGCTCTCCCAATTAAGCCACAGGAAGCTAAGGCTATGCAACTTTATATTAGAAACTGGGCATGGCCTACATTTACAGCATAGCCATGTATGTCTACCCAAATCAGGAGCCCACAGAGAAAATTCAGCTGTATTTGTACCACAAGAAATAGAATGAATTCACGGAACTGTGAGCAAATCTGTAGGAACTGATGCAAGACCAAGAGAACAGCATACTACAACAATGGGAAGAAAAACATCATTAAAAAGCATCTAAATGTAGATTAAATGTAATTACCAAACTTGTTCTCAGAGGACAGATGATGAAACCCAGTTCCCTCCTCTTATGGAGTTTGGGGAACCACAGATGCAGAAGTTTGTGCATGTAGTCATGTGCACACATAGGGATTACTTTATTGGTTGAATTCCCCTTAACAGTGGTGGGTTGTTGGTTTTTTTGGGGGGAGGCAGGGAGGCGATACAAAGCAGAGTTCTAAGATAAGTGTGGGAATATCAGAAAATGACTGATGTAAAAAAGTTTTGTTGTTTTTGTTTTTTAAAATCTAATCACTTTGAAACTAATATAGTGATGAGTTTTTTGGTTTGACCACTGGACCAAGAAGCTTGTGACAAAGTGTTCTTATAGAGGCCTTCTCACCAATTTTCCATGTAACTTAAGCACTTCTCTTTCTCCAGGAAAATAGGAGAATAATCCTTGTCCCTTCCTACTCACCAGGAATTTTGTGAAGAAGGCAAGACATATAAAAGTATCTCCTCAGGAATGCCCTCAACATGACAAAGCTGCATGCATCTCTGTCTTGTCCCTTATGTGGCTAAAACGCCTTTGTACGATACATATATCCAGCCAGCAGGCCATAATCGGTGCTCTTTGGAAGATTAAAAGGAGCCACTTAACATCAGCTCAATCCCTTGATTCAGGAACAAACTGAGACAGTCTCCTAGTCATCTTCATTTGTTTATGATCTTGGAATGGAATATAGATCTCTAAAGATAATTCTGACCCTCGGTTCACATTGCTTTACTCTATTAGGCCTTTCCTGGTCTCCCTTTATGTGAATGCCTTTCTTTCTTTCTTTTTTTTCTTTTTTCAGGGCAATGAGGGTTAAGTGACTTGCCCAGGGCCACACAGCTAGTAAGTGTCAAGTGTCTGAGGCTGGTCCTCCTGAATCCAAGGCCAGTGCTTTTTCCACTGCACCACCTAGCTGCCCTATCAGGTTGCCTTTATATACTTTGTATATATCTTGTGTGTACCTAGATATTTATGTTTTCCCAATTAGATTGGAAACTCCTTGAAGGCAAGGATTGGTTTTTTGTTGTTGTTGTTTTTTTGCAGGGCAATAGGGTTTAAGTGACTTGCCCAGGGTCACATAGCTAGTCAAGTGTCTGAGGTCAGATTTGAACTCAGGTCCTCCTGCATCCAGGGCCAGTGCTTTATCCACTGTGCTACCTAGCTGCCCCCAAGGATTATGTTTTGTTTTGTTATTGTTTTTTTTAAATCTTCAGTGCTGACACCATGGAACAGCTAGGTGGTGAAGTGCAGAGAGTGCCCAGCCTGGAGTCAGGAAGATCCTCAGATACTTACTAGCTGTGTGACTCTGGGCAAGTCATTTAACCCTGTTTGCCTCAGTTTCCTTAGCTATAAAATAAGCTGGAGAAGGAAATGGCAAGCAAATCACTCCAATATCCAGCCAACAGAATCCCAAATGAGACCCCAAAGGGTCAGACACATCACTGAAAAACGAGGGAACAACAACTGAAGCTGGCACCAAATAAGCATTTAATAAATGCTTTTTGACCAACTGGCTGTATGTGCTTGGACAAGTTACTTAATCTCTCAGTGATCTAGACAACTCTGTAACACTCTAAATATCAGGGAAGGGGCCATCTTGAATTAGTAGAAATTTCCCAAACTAGGGATTCATCATACCACTTAAATCATAAGATCCAGTCAATATTCTCTCTCTCTATTATGCCCCAAGTAATACCATTCTTAAAGGACAAGTGGTATATGAAGAAAGAACAAAGAGGTTTCAGAATCTACATTACTATTGAGGGGACTCAAGCTGCCCTCTTGAGTTGTTATTGTTGTTTGTCTTTCGTTCTCAAAGAAGACCATGACATAAGGGTGATGTCATGACTTGCAGTGAGCTGGATTTAAGTGAGGCAGGGCTGTGGAAGGTCACCAGCCTCACTCTCTCTTCCAGAGCCATCTGGGCCCAGTGATAAGATATCAAGACAAATGGAGATGGCCCTGGATGTTTAAGGCAATCAGGGTTAAGTGGCTTGCCCAGGGTCACACAACCAATGAGTATCTGAGGTGAGATTTGAACTCGGGTACTCTTGACTCCAGGGCCAGTGCTTTATCCACTGTGCCACCTACCTAGCTGCCCCTCTCTTGAGGTAGTGATATGTGGAGACTCACCCAGCAGCTCCTTGATCTGGGACCTTTAAGAAGTCTAGGCTTTCAGGTTGCTGGGAAAGTCGATCAGAACCAATCGATTGTTGTCGAGGTAAAGGTGGACACGCCATAGATGTGTAAAGGCTTTTCTGACTGGACCTTGTATTTCCAGGAGCCTGGGGATGGGGGACGAACTGGGAAGTTTTGATGACTCCATTTTGATGATATCCTAGACAGAGAACAGAGGAAGAGAGAGAGAGAGAGGAGAAAATCCTTAATTTTTCTGATCTCTACACTAATGGAGCCTATCTCTCTTTCTAGAAGTGCCTAAAGAAGCTTCCATAACTTTCAAATTCAACCCTCAGCGGATGGACCCAATTTTAAAGGCTTGATACAAGTCTGGCAGTTAACATTTTCTTCTCATTGGCCCTACAAAAGCAGTCAAACAAGATGGTGTTGGAAATTGGGATAGGAGGGGGTCTGGGCAGACTCTGGACAACAACTGCTGCTGTTTGGTATGTGTGCTCATGTGGCCTAAAGAAAAAAAAAAATACATGGCTGTTTCCTAAGAGGGCTGGCCAAAAAATAGGCAGGCAAGTGGACCATTGTCTAACCAGCAGGCCGCACATTTTCTCTTGAGGTATAGATTCCAAATATTCTTTAGAGGTCACTTTAAAAAAAAAATGAGCTTGAGGCATGCAGTGGCAAATCAATATCCTTTGGTTAAATCTGATGGGACTGGGAGAACTATCTGATCCAAATACAAGTTAGTTGTTAAGAAGATCAAATTTCAACCCTATGTGACTTCTATTCCTTGAACCTATGCCAGTCTGCCTTTTCTTGGTCTCCCGTACACAATAAGGGTCAGTGTTATTCTGCACTTGGGCCTCCTCTGATGCCAGCTTCCTGCTCTGGGGTGAAGAAAAAACAAGGGGGCAGTCTTAGGCTGGGATTACTTGGGTTTCATCCCCTCTTAAACAAATTTATATGCAAGTCAGGAGAAAAATACACTTTGGTGCTCACATGATGCTTAAGGAGACATAGTTTTGGCTTAATCATCCACTTACAACTGGAAAGTCACTTTGGTTTCCTCCTCCGTAAAAACTTGGTGGGGGAAGGTTGGGTTAGACAACGTCTTAGGTCCCTTCTAGCTCAAGCACTGTAAGAATCTCTGTTCAGTTTCCTACTTTTCAGTATCTTAGAGAAAACTTTCTTTTCTAAATAGTGACAGGTCTCACTGTTCATGGGACTTTTTGCAAAGGGAGGTGGGAACTCAATCTCACACTCAGGCTCAAAATTCAATAGCATATGTTGAAAACCCTTATGAGATGTGGAATCCAGAGCAGGGGACTAAAGCAGCTTGTTTAACTACTTGCCCTAGAAAAACGCTTTAAGAAAAGGCTATATTCATGATGAATTGAGTGAAGTGTTACCCTGAAGTAGAGGAACAGATAAGATGAGCTTTTTAGCCTTAGAAATCTAAAACCTTCAAACTCTCAAAAATTCTTGTTTTTTGGGTTTTTTGATTTTGTTTTGTTTTTGTCGGGCAATGAGGATTAAGTGACTTGCCCAGGGTCACACAGCTAGTTAAGTGTTAAATGTCTGAGGCTGGATTTGAACTCAGGTCCTCCTGAATCCAAGGCTAGTGCTTTATCCACTGTACCACCTAGCTGCCCCCGGTTTTTTAAAAAATTAAATAAAATCCAAAAAATTTTACCTCATTTTTATTTTGGAGAGGGAGGTTTATACCATCTCTATTTCTCAATATATTGTTCTCTTTGCTCTGCTGCAGAGCCATAACTTATAATAAAGAAAGGGGTATGGGGCAGCTAGGTGGCGCAGTGGATAAAGCACCGGCCCTGGATTCAGGAGGACCTGAGTTCAAACCCAGCCTTAGACACTTGACACTTACTAGCTGTATAACCCTGGGCAAGTCGCTTAACCCTTATTGCCCCCCCCCAAAAAAAAAGAAAGAAAGAAAGATAAGAAAGGGCAAGTGGGGTAAGGAATGAGTGTTTATCAAAACCAACCAATACATCAAAAAAGACTGACATCATATGGAATGTTCCACACCCACATTCTCCCACTTCTGCAAATAAGGGGCATGGAGGTAGGGTGGGTGGAAAAACGTGCCTTCTCATATTTCCTCTTCAGGGGCAAGCTTGGTCATTATAATTTCACAACACGCAGTTTCAATTGTAAAATTGAGCTTTAATGCTGAACTGGAATAATGGGAAAAAGCCTAGACAAACAGTGGGTTCTGTTCAAATATTAATCCAATTCTTTAAGGAAAAGGGTTTCATTTTATATTGGAATTGTAGCATATTAATTTTTATTTTGTAAGAAAAGCAGAAACACTTGGTTACTAAGACTCCAAAAGCCTCTAAAAATTCTGACTCTGTTTTTTAACTCTTTGTACTCGAGGGTAGCAGAAAGTTGTAGTTGCCTAGGTAACACCTGACTAAGAACAACACTTTCCTCATGTCTCATTAGGGCCTGTAAACCACTAGTAGAGTATAGATGAAAACCTGGCTAAATTTTCGTTATGATAAAGGAAGTACCCTAGGTCTTAGTAGTTGGGCAGGAATATGGGTGTCATGAATAAGGAATTTCCTCTAGTTAGATAATGAAAAGCAAGTAGTTAATTCAGCTATAGAGTTCAGACACTACCCAAGTGGTCAGTGAAGCAATAACCCTCATAGATCCTAGGTACGGTCTTCCCAAGTAGGAATAGTTACCCCATATGTTCCAAACCAAGTCCCAAAGTAGACTCAGTAAATGGTTTGATTGTATTCACTGATGGTTTCATTCACTAATAGACTTTAAAGATACAACAAGTATGTTCAAGTTTATTGGGATTAGCTCAGAAAACAATGTTTAAGCAGAAGAAACCAGTCTGCTTACCTGGAGGTGGGGGAGCAGCTCTCATGGGGTAGTTCGGATTCTGAGGTCTATTGGAATATCCTCTATTTTGGGTAACACTCCTCCTGGTGGGACCTAAAAGTCAACATGAGAAACAACATGAAGTCAGTCAGCTAACAGGGGGTGGAGGCACTGGGATGCTGCCCCCGGGTAAGTCTGTCTCATTTGATTTCCAGAAAGAAACATCTGGAAGAATGAGACCACAATCCCAAAAGGGTTTACAGAAGGCAAAGGAAGGATGTTAGTAGCACTGCACTGTTAAATAGAAAAGTTGTGGAATACTACCTCGGCTACTCATGATATATGTGATCATCAACAAGTTCTTTAACCTCCTTGGGACTCAATTGCATCCTTTGTAAAAGGATGAGATTGGACTTCATAACCACAGAGGTCCCTCCAGCTTGAAATCTATGACACTAATCCTATGGTACATAGAGCTACAATTCCGCAAAACTGGGTACTGTGCCATCAACAGCTTGGAGGCATAGGGGAAAGTGAACTGAGCCATACTTCTCCAATTACCATTCATTGTATTGCCCTCATCTTTTAGACAGCACTGCACTTTGCCTCTGAATTAAATTGTTGTGATCTAAAGGGGAAAAAAAGGCATATGCAATTTAGTGTGCAAAAGAGATTTCTGGTGCCAGACTAAAATTACAGAATAGCTACACATGAATTTTGGGAATTCTACTCTTCCCTTTTGTGAGATTAAATTGGCTTATAACATTAGACAATGGAAGATAAGAATGAAATGTAAACAGAAACCCTACCAGCAAATCTGAAGACCAAAATGATTGGAAGGCTCTCTGTAGAGACTGTTAAAGGAGACAGATAGAAGACCCTTAGAGATCAGCATTCTCTTGTCTTTCTATTGTAATAGAACAGTGGAGAACACTGAGGTTCACTCCTCTATCAGAAAGCATTCCTGCATACCTGCTCCCTGATGGAGCTGTCTGGTAATGGTCTGAATGATTGGCAGACATGCCTTCTCTTCTCAAGCATCTTACCAACTTTCAACAAATTTTAAAAGTTATTTTGGGGCAGACTTTAGTAAAATTTTTTGTTGTTATTCTGGATTTGACAAACACCAGAGAACATGCACATTTCTATACATAACAGAAAACAAGGATTGGATATAAAGTCACAAATCTCTAGTACAAACCACTTACTTTAAAAAGTATGTGTGTGTGTGTAAATGTTTTGCATGACTTTACATGTATAATGTATATCTTATTTCTTGCCTGCTTAATGGGGCGAGGGGGTTGGAAAGAATTCAGAACTTAAAACAAAACAAAAAATGAATAAAAGGTATATACTATCCAACAAATTAGTTTCAAAGTTGTCTTGCTTGCTTTTGTCTCCCATTGAAGTTCCTTCTCACATGTTGCTTTTTTTAAAAAGCACCTCACTGCCTTAAGACAGATGACATTAACAGAAAAAAATCATGTACAATGGAATAAAAGGACTCTGAGAACCTGGACTAGGCATTATGGAAAATTGCTAATGTGCCCTTTCTGAAATGAGTTCACATTATTTTTGTGGAGATGAAAAACAATGAGAATAAAACACAAGACAATACAATACTAAACAAAACATTATTAGATGTTGATACATGTTGAACAGCAGGATTTGACTGGGAGGAAATGACTACAGATGTCAGGTTAGTGGTATATTTCAAGTGAAACAAAGGTAAGGAGGTGGGTGTGAGCACTGAATCTGAAGGAGTATGGGGG
The DNA here is from genome assembly GCF_019393635.1 of Dromiciops gliroides. Classification (NCBI taxonomy): domain Eukaryota; kingdom Metazoa; phylum Chordata; class Mammalia; order Microbiotheria; family Microbiotheriidae; genus Dromiciops; species Dromiciops gliroides. The sequence continues at coordinate 158,468,956 of NC_057862.1, read as the reverse complement.
AGGACAGCAGCCTGGTTAGAGCAGAGGGCATATTGGGAAGAGCTTCAGCAAATAAAATAGCTATATAATTACAGCAAAGAAGGCATGAGGTTGGTGAGAGGAGGACTTTGAGATTTCAACTATCGTAACTGTGTCTGGTTGTAATCCCACTTTAAATGGGATCATTCCCATTTGAATTGCAATGTTATAATAACTGCACAACTCATGGGCTCAAATCCTGACTCTTGACACTTGGGCAAGTATCAAATTCTTTGTGCCTCAGTTTTCCCATATGATAAAATATACCTCAAATGGTTTTTGTGAGCCTTAAATTAGATAGAGCATGCAAAACCCTTTTGCAAACATTAAAGCAATATAATTGTCATTAGTTATTACTATTAATATTGTTACTCAGGGCTCTACGAATGGTGAACATTAATTGTAAAAATACAGATGCCTGTTGAGTTTATTTTAGCAGTAGAGATATTTGCATCCTTATGTAGGATGACAAGCAGGAAAGCTCTCTCAGTTCTCGAATCCAGGAGGGCTTCTCCGAAGAGAGACAGGCATTTGGGTGGCTGTAAGTGATGGAAGGGCAATAACTTGATTGCAAGGACAATGTTTTCAGGAAGTGATGTAACATAAGGCTCAGAGGCAGGAAAGTGACAACTTAACAAAGTGAGATTGAAAGCGTCTGTTCCAGAGGACCCGAGGAATTAAGATAATTGAGAAAGCTGAATTAGTGTGGGGGACACAGCAACAAGCTTGTATTTGATTCACAGTAAGACTAGTGAAGCTAATAGGAAGACTAAGTCAAAAGAAAATGGGCAGGAAGTTGGGGGTCAACCAAATGATAGCCATTCATGTGGCTAATTAATAGTGTGTACTACATAGAGACAGTTCTGAAGTATCACCCTTGGCAATAAGGATAATGATGTTTACAGAGTGTTTTAAAGTTTGCAAAGCCCTTTAGACATGATCTCATTTGATCCTCATGACAACATTGTAAGATTATAGCTTCTGGTATTATTATAACCCTATTTTGTTGATGAGGAAACTGAGACAGAGTTAATGTCTTCCCAAGGTGGTGTAAGTACTGTTAGATGTGGGTTTTGAACCCATATCTTCTTGACCAAGTTCAAGCTCCATCCACTGTGCTTGACATCTTAGAACCCAGTTATGGGATTACAGATTGATAATTGGAAGGACCACTGAGTCCAACCCTCTCAAAAAAGTGACTTGCCAGGGTCACATAGCTGGCAAGTGTCTGAGGTAGGATGTAAACTGAGGTCTTCTTTACCCAGTTTTCTATTCCATAAAATGGGGATAATGATAATAACATTTATACTATTCCAGAGGGCTGACATCAAATAATATAGCATATCAACAATGCTTCTTATATCTTAAAGCATGTCATACAAGTATGATGTTATTATTATGCTGTGCATAATATACTTATCAGATTAGTCTAAGAAAGTATATGTGGAGCTTAGAAATCTTTTTCTTGGGTCAGTGTGAAACATGAAAATCCTGAGTAAGAAGCTGATTTCATTGTGTTCTATGGGTACATAAAAGATATCAATGGCAGAAGAAAGGTGCTAGAGAGCTAAGCAGGGAGAGAGAAGCCACACTTACGGGAATTCTTGGGCAGCCCTGGTCCGATGCTGACCTGCAGCACTTTGTTACTGGGCTTGAGAATGGCGAGGTCCCCAAAGCCTTGGTGGAACTGCACTTGGCGGGAGCCCCCTGCACTCCATGGCCCCCAGTTCTCCTTTTTCAACTTCAGTTCAAGCCTGTGACAAGTACATTTACAAAGGCAGGATAAGTGATTGAGAACAGAGGCGCTGTAGCATCAGGAAGACCGTCCTTCAAGTCCAGCGTCAGACACATACTGGATGTTTGACCTTGGGAAAGTCACTTAGCCTCTAAGGGTCCTAGTCAATTCTCTATGACTATCCATACATTACGGAACATTGGCCTATCTCCATTGGGAAGAGAATAGTTTCTTACCAGAAGTTCCACACACCAATGAAATGACAAGTGACAAGAATGACAAAAAGATGAACAACAAAAGCCAAGACTTTGTGATGGAGTCTTGTTATTAGGAAATCCTATCTGTCCTCACTAAGAAGTTGAGCTGAGGTAATAAGTTTGGCAAGGACTGCAGGGGCGTGGCCTGGGGTTCCTGAAGGCCTGGCCAGCACTCTAGTGTTCGCTCAGTGCCCAAGGCTAGTCAGGGATGGTGAAGTCAGGTTGTGAAGGGCCATGAATATCAGGAGAAAAGGCAATGGGGAGCCACTGAAGATGTTTGAAGAGAAGAGTGACATGATCATGGTGGCATTATAGAAGAGGTCAGAGAGGTGATAAATTGGAGGCAGGAAAACCTAGACAGGAGCCTAACATGAGGATATTCCACTGAGCTAGTATGGGAGTGGTGAGGAAAGGCTGTATTTGAAAGATATTGTAGAGGTAGAGACTGATCAGATGGGTGCAGTGAAAGAGAAAGAATGATTTTGAGCCTGGGATACTAGAAAGATGACACCATTAACAAAATAGATATTTGGGATATTTTGGGGGACCACCATGAAAAATCCTATTTTCCCCAATTCACTTTGTTCTCCTTTCTCCAAATAAAGTTAAATAAAATTACTCAGCCTGGTCATTACTACCCTATAAATGAACTCCCAAAAGGCTGGGAACCCCTAAAATTCAGTTGTCATTTGAATGGCTCTCAAAGAGAGCAATGGAAGGGAATGGGATAAGAATGGAGACTTGGTTGAGATTGTGGGAATCAGGGATGTTGTCTCAATTTCCTTGCCTCCATTGAGGGATGGTGCAGAGAAGGAACCATGCCTTAATTACACAGAAAGTCTTGCTTCCCAGAGCCCATTACTTACGTATTACTGAATTTCAGAGGTAGTTGCTTCTGGGTTTTCTCCTCATAACGTTTTGCTAAGAGGCTTAGGAATTCTGTCTTGAAGACTGATTCAAGCAAACTGTCATATTCTTGTTCATGGAGAATAAATATATCATCTTGTAGTGTGCTGCAAAGAAAGGAGACAACATCAAGGGAGGGATTTGTACTTCTGGTCATGCCCCCCATTACAGGGTCTCAGATGTTAAGTTGGATGGGATTTCAACACTGGCATATTGTACAACCCTCTCATTTTATAGATAAGGAAAGTGAGCCCCAGGGAACTGGAGTGACTGGCCTAAACTTACATTGGTAGTAAGCAGTGAGCTAGGATTTGAATTCAGGTTCTTTGCCTCCAAATCAGTCAATCAACAAACATTCATTAATTAGCTACACTTCTACTTACTAGGCAATGAGAATACAATGGCAAAAGTGAAAGTCCTGGACCCTAAGAAGCTTATATTCTATCTGGGGAGATAATACCTACACACAAATAAAGATATGCAAAATAATTCTTCAGCCATTCTCTATCTACTTTCAAGTTCCATTGAGATTTGGCACCTTTAATCATTAATTTTTATGCTGCCCATGCAGGAAACAAAATTCTGCTTTCATGATTTACAATAATGTAAAACAATCCCTTCCTCTTTATGAGACTTGCAAAATTTGCCTTTTAAAACAGATAGGCAGAAAAAACCAACAACACAAAACCCAGATAGGCAGGGGCAGCTAGGCAGTGCAGTGGATAGAGCACCAGCCCTGTATTCAGGAGGACCTGAGTTCAAATCCGGCCTCAGACACTTAACACTTACTAGCTGTGTGACCCTGGGCAAATCACTTAACCCCAATTGCCCCTCAAAAAACAACAAAAAAAACCCCATATAGGCAGTGTTGTCTCATAGAAGGAGCCCTGGGCAAGAGACCCGAATTCCAGACATGATGCTGCAACTTAATAATGTGACTTGGGCAAATCACTGTGACTCCCATGTGTCTCAGTTTTCCCAACTGCAAAACAAGGAGAACAAGGTCCTTTTGAACACAAAAATTCTATGATTCAATCTGAACTTCCTGTCAGGTTCTGTGTCCTTAAGATTAATAAAGTCAGAGATAAAAGCTCAACACAGTGTTCCTAAAAGAGCCTTGTTAAAAAGTTTTGTTTGATAAAAGACTGTACAACCAACAAGTAAAATTCTGATTATCCTGGAACTATGACATAGTACTTCATTAAAACATGCATGTGGGGCAGCTAGGTGGTGCAGTGGATAAAGCACCAACCCTGGATTCAGAAGGACCTGAGTTCAAATGTGAACTCAGACATTTGACACTTACTAGCTGTGTGACCCTGGGCAAGTCACTTAACTTCCATTGCCCTGGGGAAAAAAAGAAACCAAAAACAACACCCCCCCCCCAAACATGCATGTATATATAGCCATACAATCTTATTTAGTGAAAGGAAATATTTATCCCAAATATCATCAAATGCCATAATAAAACAAAAAGTTTGATTACATTTAAGATATTTAACACTGACAGGGAAATATATAAATAAGACAACTGTTCAGAGATCACAGCACTTAGAATTTGAATGAGAATTTACAATTTAGAATGACTTTAGAGTTGTCAAACACACTGCAGAATCCCACATCCTGTAGCCCAAACCAGACTGAAATGCAATTGGGAAACAAGCATCCTTATGTATGGTTTAGTGATCCCTGTTTCTATTTGAGCTTGACACCACTGCTTTAGAGGAAATCTAATTCATCCCTTAATTTTTTTGGGGGGAAGAGCTTTGTAAAACATTTTACTTATATTACTGTTACATGTTACTTTACATATATTATATATTTTGTATATGTAAGTCTTAAAGAGTAATATAAATACTATGTAGTATATATAAACATATAAAATGCTATATACAGAACCAGGAGAACACTATGCACATTAACAGCAACATTGTGTGATGATCAACTGTGATGGACTTCACTCTTCTTAGCAATACAATGATCCAAGACAAATTCAAAAGACTCATGTTGGAAAATGCTCTCCATACCCAGAGAAAGAACTATGGAGTCTGAATACAGATTGAAGTATACTACTTTCACTTTTGTTGTTGTTTTTTATTTCTTCTTTCTTGTGGTTTTTCCCTTTAATGTAGATCTAAGCATACTATTTTCGCTTTTGTTGTTCTTTTTGTTTCTTCTTTCTTGTGTTTTTTCCTTTTGTTCTGATTCTTCTCTCACAATATGACTAATGTGGAAATATGTTTAAAATGATTGTAATGTTTGTTTTGTTTTTGCAGGGCAATGAGGGTTAAGTGACTTGCCCAGGGTCACACAGCTAGTAAATGTCAAGTGTCTGAGGCCACATTTGAACTCAGGTCCTCCTGAATCCAGGGCTGGTGCTTTATCCACTGCGACACCTAGCTGCCCCCTAAAATGATTGTAATGTATAACCTATATCAGATTGCTTGCTGTCTTTGGGAGGGAGAAAAATTTGGAAATCAAAATCTTACAAAAGTAAATGTTGAAAACTATCTTTGCATGTAATTGGAATAAAATAAAATACTATTAAAAATAAAATGCCATATAGAAATATACATACACACAAGGAAATAGTATGCCAATATACATATGCATTCTTATACACACATATGTATGTATGTATGTATGTATGTATGTATGTATGTATGTATGTATGTATGTATGTATGTATGTATGTATGTACTTCCCCCAACTATGGGATTAATAATGAAGATTTTTAGTTCTATCCCTTAAGGAAGAATAAGCTAAATAAAAGTAAATATATTAAACCTACTATTTTTTGATGTAATATTTTCGGCAATCTGGGACAATATTTTCTTTAAACACTGCCCCCCCACCAAAAAAAGTGAAAGGGGCCTATGGGAAACAATACTGATTCTTATATGTCAGTATTTAAAAAAAATGTTTCAGTAAATTTATTTCACCTACTTCATTATGTTCAAGTAAGAAACAGTGCTAAAAAACATTTTTAATTGATTCTGTTTCATTCCTTCATTTTTACAGTTGAATAAAGTGAAGAACAGAAAAGGGAAGTAACAACCAAAATCATATAGCTAACGAGTATTAGAGTCAGGATTCAAATCCAGGTCTTGTCACTCCAAATCCAATGTTCTTTCCCTTACAATAAGCGCCTACATTCCAGGTTAGGCAGCAGTTAAATTCAAGCCATACTTACATGCCCTATAAAACAAGGGGTGAGGCATGTAGATTTTGTGAGATGAAAGAGTGGTATTGTCCTGATAGGTTGTGTCTATGGGTAAATAATGATAGCTAATAGTTCATTATACAGTGCTTTGTACAGTGCTATACAAAGAATGTCTAGTTTCATTTTCACAATAACCCTGCCATCTTTATTTCCATTTTTCAGATGAAGAGTCTGAGGTTCAGAGAGTTTAAGTGATTTGCCCAGGGTTACACAGCATCACAAGTCAGCATCTGTGGTAGGATTCAAACTCAGGTTTTGGTGATTCCCTGTCTCCTGTTAAAGCCACTACATCACCTTCAGGAGATTAAGAAGAGACATCACAGGGGCAGCTAGGTGGCACAGTGGATAAAGAACCAGCCCTGTATTCAGGAGGACCTGAGTTCAAATCTGGCCTCAGACACTTAACACTAGCTGTGTGACCCTGGGCAAGTCACTTAACCCTCATTGCCCCACAAAAAAAGGAAAGAAAGAAAAAAAAAAAGAGAGACATCACCATGGAACAGCAGAAGTGAGGGCGGCCATGATCCAAACAGAAGTGACTTGATTTGCCAAGGGCTTGGGAAAACTGTGGAAGAATGCTGTAACTGATTTGTTTTTTAGCTTCCCCAGCTTAAAACTGCATTAGATGTAGAAATGTCTCTCTCTTATTAAAAAGGCATGTGTTTTCAATTATCTCCTAGTGCCACTTAACAAATGATCAGGACCAGGGTATGAGCCTCTCCTGGGAAGGACATTTTGTCAGGGGAGAACAAAATTGTTTTTTTCCTGTTATTAAAAATAAATTAAGTGCAATGTGGTATTCAGGAATTGTTGAGGGTAGGAAATAACCAAGAGCTGGTTGCCACAGCAACAATTGGTAGGCTCTATTGTACCAAGGTAGCCCTCTCTCCTCTGTGATCTTTTGTTTAAGACAGTGACCTAGGAATCCTTATTGTTGCTGCCACTGACTGTCTACCAGGATCCAATGAGGAAAGATAGGTCACGAGGCTCAGTTGACTTCATTGTGGCAACAAAAACTTTGCTTCGGGTCTAACCTCTGAAACCTGGCATACTCTCTCTATTCCAAAGGAACCTGACCATGTTTAAAAGCTAACCTCTCTGGCCCATTTTTGCAGGCCAGGGGATGACAGAGAGGAGAGCTGCAGGACCCAAGGCCCTTGGGGCTATCTGTTGCTCAGCTGTGCAAAGCTGTATCAGGTGTCTTTTCCCACTAGCTACCCCCAGCTGCTTCGGCCTCATCTGGAAGCAGGAATACCTTGCCACAGAGCTGAACATGAATGGTGGGGTCCCTTTTATTCCTGGGACCAATTCAGTGCTTTCTTGGCATTAGAAGGAAGAATTGATACATGTAGGACTTTACCCCCTTCCCCAAAATGGCACTATTGCCAAATCCTCATGGACACATGGATTTGGTTTCTGGCTCTTTCTCTCTATTCAAGGCAAATAATAACCTCTCTTGGTCTTCATTTTCTGGAAAATTTGTAAAATGGGGATAATATGCCAACCTACTTTACAGGTGGCATGGCATAATGTGGGTAAAAGGTCAAAAAAAGGTTAAGGGTCAGGAAAACCTAGGTTCAAATTCTGCCTCTGATATCTACTAGCTGTATAATTCTGTCACTTAACCTTCATTTGCTTTGGACCTATCTACAAAATCACAGTTCCCTCCTGGGAACTTCCTATTTGTGAACCTACTTTGCAGGATGATTATGATGAGCAAATACACACACAAATATGTGTATGTGTACATCTGTGTGTATAGATATATATGTATGTCGATGATCCTGTTAAGTAGGTACACAAATTAGAACACCATTGCTTTTGTGGACTACACTATGTCTGTGACTTTAGAGATAAGTCTGAAGCACACGAGGGAGGGTTAAGTAATTTGTCCAGAATTATATAGCTAGTATGTATCAGAGACAAAATTTGAACCCAGGTATTCTTGACCCTTTATATACTATGCCATAGTAAAGATAATATTATCTTTCTCTCTCTCTAGCTCACCTTTCTACAATGTTTAAAGGTCGACAAAAGTTTTCTCACAGTACTCCAGTGATACAGTGAAAATATGAAGAGGCAAATATGGTATAGTGAAAATAGCACTAGGCCTAGGAAAGATCTGGGTTCAAATGCTGAACCCAATATTTACTAGCTGTGTGAGTTTTGGCAAGTGATTTAATCTCTTTATTCTAAAATGCTAAGTCAAAACTCACCTCTTCTGTGAAGCAAAAGACCAGAATGTAAGAGTTTGGGGCAGCGGGGACCCAGTTCAACCTGTAACTGGGCAGGAAATCCACTCTAAAACCTCTTAGACAAGTATTACTATTAGCTGTCATCAAGTACTTGAGGGGCTGAATCTCATTTTTCTCATCTGTAAAATAGGAATAGTAATTCCTCTACTATTTACTTCCTTGGATTGCTTTGAGGATGTGTAGGGGATCTGGCAAACATTAAAAGGCTAATTAGGACAGTTAGGGGGTGTAGTTGATAAAGTGTCCAGCCTGAAGTCAGGAAAACTCATCTTGCTCAGTTGAAATCTGCCCTCAGACACTTACTAGCTGTAACCTTGAGCAAGTCACTATACCCTGTTTGGCTCATCTGTAAATGAGCTGGAGAAGGAAATGGCAAACTATCCCAATATCTTTGCCAAGAAAATCCCAAATGAAGTCACAAAGAGTCAGACCTGACTGAAAAAATGACTGAACGACAACAACAATAAGATGCTCATTATAAATGTTAGCTCCTATTAGTTACAGATGAGAAAACTGAGGGCTAGAGAAAACAAGTGATTTACACAAAGCCACACAACTAATAAATGTCAGAATTGGAATTTTGGTTCCAAAGCCAATCTTCTAGCTAAAGATCATAGAGGTATCCACTATTCTCTTGCTCAAAAGAGTGAAGACCAAACCAAAAAAGAACTATTGACCTACTTACTACCTCCCTGTTTAAGGACAGATATAAAAACTGAAACTGCTTTTAGAATTGTTATAGCATTCAGTAAACTAGAGCAACAGATTCACTCAATGAAGTTGTCAAGAAACATTTATTAAGCACCCTCTGTGTACAGACACTGTACTAAGTGATAGGAATAAAAAATACAAAAAAAGCAAGACAATCCCTCCCCTCAAGGAGCTTATAATCTAATGTAGAGAAGACAGCACACAAAAGAGAGTTGAAAAGTAGGGGGTAAGAAGAGTCACAGTGGGTGGGGTGGAGTATTTATTTAAATCAACAACTACCGGGGCAGCTAGGTGGCGCAGTGGATAGAGCACCGGCCCTGGAGTCAGGAGTACCTGAGTTCAAATCCGACCTCAGACCCTTAACACTTACTAGCTGTGTGACCCTCGGCAAGTCACTTAACCCCAATTGCCTCACTAAAAAATAAAAAATAAAAAATAAATAAATCAGCAACTACCAATGTGCCAGTCACTGGATATACAAGCAGTCTCTGCCTTGAAGAAGCTTAAATTATATCATACAAATGATAAACCTTGAAATGACATTAGAGAAATTCACCCAAACCCTTATACAGATGTGAAAACTGACATCCAGAGAAGGGATAGGACTTGCGTATAACTACTGTACACACAGCCTCTCATTTCATCTGGAAACAAGTTCAATGAACTTCATTTTAGCCAACCTTTTTTTTTTTTTAAGTGAGGCAATTGGGGCCAAGTGACTTGCCCAGGGTCACACAGCTAGTAAGTGTTAAGTGTCTGAGGCCGGATTTGAACTCAGGTACTCCTGACTCCAGGGCCAGTGCTTTATCCACTGCGCCACCTAGCTGCCCCTAGCCAACCTTCTTAATATTATAGATGAGGAAACTGAGGCCAAGAGAGGTCAAGTTAAGTTTCTCCAAGATAGCAAAAGGCAACGCTGGAAGTATGGATCAAGGACCTCTGACTTGCCTTCCAGAACTTTTTCCACTTCAACATGTGTTTGGAACCCAACAAATTAGTTGAGTATCTCACTCCTGAGACCTAGGAGGATAAGTTGGCAGTGCTATCCCACTTCACACCAGTCTCCCCTCTTTTGTCTTTCCTCAACTCAGACTCATAAGCCCCACAGCAAAACTTAAAAGTTTGTTTTTTCTAAAAATCAGACTTATCCTTGGAACTCACCACTGTCTTATTCATATGACTCTCTATACAGTGTTGAAAGATGCCCTTTACTATTCCCTGGATCTGTTGTGTATTCAGTTGTCATTCATCTCTTGGTCTCATGGCTAATAGGACTTGAAAATATTGTTTTATATCCTAACTTTTTTCTTCTTCTCAAGAACATTAGTTATTAAGCAAAAGCCCAAAGAAAACCATTTATTTTCCCAAACTGTAAAAATAATTTTTTTTAGTATGACCCAATTTTATATCTTTACAAAATTTAGTCTCTTTTGTTTCCTTTTTAGACTAAGAGGCAGAAAAGGGGCTGGCATACAATTTGAGGACCAGGGACCAGGGACAAAGTGAGAGCAGGAGAAGGAATATTTGGGGACCAGGGCCAGCCACGTAGGAGGTGTGGGTGGAGTTGAGAGGAAAAACAGGGTGGGGGTTGGACACATGGGAGCTAGACAGGAGAGGATAGGCAACACATGGGGGCTGGAGACATATATAATATCTGAGCATGGACAGAAGACAGACACATGGGGGCAGGCACCATGGCAAAAGTCTCCTTTCTTTCCAAGCCCCATAATGTGGTGGAGGTGGTTTTTCATGCCTCTTATCTGCTTTCACTTGGAGATTCCCCGTCCCCGCCCCCCCATGGGGAACCTAGAGAGGACCAAGCAGAAGGACAGGAGTGGGAAGGGGGGAGGGTGGTAGAGAAGGGAAAGAGGGGAGGCAGGGAGGGGGAGAGAGAAAGAGAGAGAAAGAGAGAGAGAGAGAGAGAGATCACACAAGTACAGTAAAGAAAACAGAAGTAGGTTTTTTGGAATGCAGGTTTCTTTCAGAATTCTTTACATAAAGTCAAAATTTACAGATGAAGAAATTGAGGCCCAGGGACTCAAAAATAATTTGCTGAAGGTTATTCTGGAGACTGCACACTTGGATTCAAATCCAAGTTCTCTAATGTCAAATCTAGAATTCTTTTTTTTTCTTTTCTTTTCTTTTTTTTTTTTAGTGAGGCAATTGGGGTTAAGTGACTTGCCCAGGGCCACACAGCTAGTAAGTGTTAAGTGTCTGAGGCTGGATTTGAACTCAGGTACTCCTGACTCCAGGGCCAGTGCTCTATCCACTGTGCCACCTAGCTGCCCCAAAGGAAAGCTTTGGATTTGTTTTGTTTTGTTTTTTTTTGGTTTTGGTTTTGTAGGCAATGGGGGTTAAGTGACTTGCCCAAGGTCACACAGCTAGTAAGTGTCAAGTGTCTGAGGCCAGATTTGAACTCAGGTAGTCCTGAATTCAGGGCCAGTGCCTTAACCACTGTGCCATCTAGCTGCCCCTAGAGTTCTTTTCCCTATACGTTGTGATCACTTCTAACTCTATGATTCAATGGGTCATGTTTTCTTCTTCAGATTAACACTGAGCAAGCTGAAGGCAGAATTTTTAGTCAGGGATAGCCAGGTGAGCTAAATATAGTTAAACCTACCACCTCTCCCCTCCAACAAAGATTTTATGGTCCTAGAACCAGTAGAATTCAGATGATAGATAGTTCGGACATCCCTACTCTAAATGTTTGAAAAGTATTTCAAGATGATTCCAGAAGCATATTTCTTTTGTTTGAAGGCTTAAAATTGTGAATTTTTCATTAAAGCTTGTCAAAATTCTTTTGTAGTGAAGTGGCACCTGTCATTCTATGATTCTTAGATCTTTCATGTGTATGCTTCCTCACCTACTGGCTTTTCCTTTCTTCAAAATGATAACTCTTCCTAGATGCTACTTAAACCATGTTAATCTCTTTCAGGTCAGTGAAGATTGATTCTTTTAAGAAGGCTTTACATTAAGTTGCACTATCAAAAACCCAACCAGGGCTCAAAATTGGTCCAGAAACATGTGAGACATGATTTGCAGAAGAGGATATTGGCAAATGGGTCCAGTGAATTGTGAAAAACCTGAGGATAGTTGTATGGTCTAGCATGGTTGGAGTTTGCTACCTTATTTGCTGTTAGGGGGTTGTGGAGCTAAGATCTAGAACACCTGGGGTCTCATTAAAGTTTAAATTGCTTTGCTCTAGGACCCCCATGACATAGCTCCTTGCTTCTTAGTTCTGCCATCTAAAAAAAGTTAATAGTTACTTTACCAACTTAATTTCTAGAAAATCTTTGAGAATGATCTATGCATAAATTGAGGAAATCCTTGTTGAAAATATGAAAAGGGAGCAGGAAGCATTAACAATAATAGCAATAGCATTTATGTAGCACTACCTGCCAGACACTATTCTTAGCACTTTGTTGTAATCACCGTTTAATTTGATAAACCTTGCTTACCTTTCTGGAAAACAGGCAACAGACAAATCCCTTTCTATGAGATTGGTTATTTGTGTAATTACTCGGAAGGGCATCTGAAAGCCAGGCATAGATTTAGGCCTTTTCTGTTAAATCCTCAGCAATTAAATATAACAGACATGAATTTGGTGGAAAGACAGGAAAACTGCCTAAAAAGCTACCACAGCCTCAACTTGGCATCTTTTAAAATTGCCCACCTCCCCAGCTGCTGAGACCCTCTTTACTTGGGACTAAGTACGGAACTGGAAACCATGATGACACAGACGAGAATAGGCACAACTTGAAATCTGGTGTAGATTATTCAGCCGATCACTCTACTGCCAGGATTTTGAGCCTAGTGAGACAGACTTAAGCACATACAATGTTTGGATTTCCTGAGTACTATAGTTTCTGCCGTTTGTGCTGATTATGATTTAAGAATTTTGAGAGCTTGGCTTTTTTCCCCCCTTTCCAGTTTGTTTAAACAAGCCATTTTCCTGGTGCTCATCTTCTACATCATTCTTTGTAAAATGGGGACCAAAGAACTTCTCTGAAAGAGGGAATGAACAACCTCCAAAAGGTCCCAGAAACATGACTCAAGGAGGAGAGACTTGGAATGAGAAGCTGTGGGGAACAGAAGTCTCTCTTCCTGTTTTCCATGCACTTAGAGTTATTTCCTCTCATCGGGGCTTCATGAGGATGTGGCCTTTCAAGGTATAGCTTTTAGCACCCAGAGTCAACCCAGGCTACTTGGTGATGAATTCAGGGTTATTGAGCAGATCGGCCAAATAGGCTGCTTCAGCTGCCTCCAGGTCATATTGCAGTAAGAGCTGGCCCTCACTGGCATCACTGTGGTAAGTCATTCTTGCTTCCCTCAGTCTGGAGCATGGCCTTGGAAAGCACTCAGTGGTTTTGAATCACACAGATCACTTTCGCCTCATAGAATCCTTGGCTTTCTGTAAGACCTAGCTCAAATGTCATCTTCTGCAGGAGGCCTTTCCCAGCTCTGTTTTCTTCTCTCTCCCTCTCTCCTACTCCCTGGTTACTAGAGACTCCTTCTCTAAGATATGTTGTCCTCCTCATTAGAATGTAAGCTTCTTGAAGGCAAGGACTGTTTTCTGTCTTTCTTTGAATCCTCAAGCCCTTACCACAGTGTCTAGCACACAGTAAGCACTTAATAAATGCTTATTGGTGGACTTAAACACCAATTCATCCTTATTTAATTGTTATATTAACATGCATCACTGAAGTGGAATAGAGGATGTAATATTGTGCAGTCAAGGGTTAAAGAACTGGGTTCAGGCCCCAGCTCTACCTGTTTAAGTAGTTGTGTGACCTTGAACCTAGCATTCCAACTTTGAGCTTTAGCTTCAAAATCAAGATAATAACACATGTGCTAATTCACAGGGTTCTTTTTGAGGATCAAATTAGGTAATATATGCAAAATGCTTTCTACACCATGAAGCATTATACAAATGCAAACTGCTATTATTACATACACAGTCATAAATAGCTTCTTGGTGTTTTGTTCCCATTGTACCAGGGTCCACGTGGCTGCTCATGAAGTTAAGATTTCCATTTTGGGAGGAAGGAAAAAAAAGAGAAACGATTTCTGCCACACAAGTTTGTGCAGGTGTTCTACAAGGCCCCCATCAGCTCCAATTGTCTGTGATTCTAAATACCCCTGGAAAGTAGCCATAGACCTTTCCCTGACCATTCCTGGCAGGCTGCAGGGAGGTGGGGTGGCCCTGATTTAGGACTGATTTCATTACTCACCTGAGGGACACAGACAGAATCCTCTCCATCTCAATTCTCCGTTTCAACACCTCCTTCATCATGCCCTTATCAGGCCCCTGCTTCACCTTTTCTCGTCCGATCAAATACAAACACTTTGGGGTAAGAACTAAGTCTCGCTTTATACCCTGTAATGAAAGATGAACAAAAGAAGGAGGTTGGGTAGAGTTGGCAGTGGTTAAAATGACACCCATGGAAGGGATCCAAGGAGGAATATCCTGAATGGTTTGGATTTGTGGTAGTAAAGACATATGTAAAGTGCACATGGAGGTTACTGTCCCCCTTCTCTATCATTTCATTGGGTGAAGGACATATATATGGCAGCACAAGGACAAATAACTGGTATATAAATAGCAATGTTTTGAGGAGGGAGCATGGCATAGTGAAAAGGGCACTGGACCAGTAGCCAGAGGACCTGAGTTAAAGTCTGGACTCCCTGTCTTCCTGTAAGACCTTAGATCACTTATTCAGCCATTCTGGCCTTACCTCTCATAGGAAAAATAAGAGTTGGACTAATTAGGACTTCCTAACCATTTTTGTGTCTTGGACCCCACCCCTTTGGTAGCCTCAGAATAATAATTTCAAGTGCAACCCCCCCCCCCAAACAACGGAAACCAATTATGCTGAAGTATTGTTATAAAATTTTTTTTTAAAAGTTCATAGACCCCAGGTTAAGAGTCCCTGAATGATCTCAAGGTATGTCCTAGTTCTGGATCTAAGATCCTATGAAGAATGCTGGGATGCTAGCTAGGCCAAAGGCAGAATACCCAGACTTGGGGGACTAAGAGTGGCTATACCCATGCCACATCAGCAGCTGGGCCAGGATCCAAAGACAGCAGCTTTCTAATTACTTCCCCATCCTCAGTAGTGCATGGGGGGGGGGGGAAGGGAAGCAGCAGGCAGGTGGGAAGACACACATCTCATGGCAAGGCAAAAATTTAAACACTTTCTTACCAAAGCAACACAGGCTGTGGGGTTTGCTCTTTCCCTAGTCAGTCTCTGGGGAAAGAACTAAGAGATGGTGAAATAACATGTAGTTGGCTGGTGGTGGCGCCATGGAGCAGAGTATTCATAATACCCTTCTGCTGGATAAACACTCCCTAAATTATCAAGATTCTTTGTGTCTTTAACACAGTAGAAACAGTTTCTCCCTAATGAGGAAACTGTTTATAGCTGTAGAGGATACACAAAAAGAAGCCCAGTGTTTGCTGACTGGAGACCAAGTTGCTTATTATGAAAGAAGCTTCTTTTATTAGCCTTCGGTGTTTCAACTGCAATTATCAGCCCCAAATTCTCCATATCTCCTTGTGATGCCAGTATGTAAGGGTCATAGGGTTGGACTTGGGAGTCAGGACCTGAGATCAAATTCTACCTTAACCTGTGTGGAATCCTACAGTGATCCACATAATCCCTCAGCCTCTATTTCCTTTTCTGTAAAATGGGGATAATGATAAGTACCTCCCAGTGCTGTTTTGAGGATCAAATCTGGGAACTTGTGTAAATGACTTTGCAAATTTCAAAATGCTATATACATGTCAGCTATTATCTAACAACAATAATAACTATAATCATTGAGGATGCTGGAGGATTTTCTTGGTTTGATTATGTATTCTGATTAAATCCTCCCTAAAGAGTCTTGGGGGATGGGGGGTGGGAGGGAGGGAGAGAGACAGAGACAGAGAGATAGAATAATCAGAGATCTCTTCTTCTATTTTATGGGTAAAGAAAATGAAGCCAAGACTAGTAAAAAGTGATCATGGCAGGTATACCTCTGGGAGTGGTGGAGTTATAGTGCCTGAATCCAGGTCACTCTGCCAGTCTTGGATTTCATCAGTGACATGACCTCTTTTGTTATGGATGCCTTTTTGTGGCACTCCCTAGCTCATTTCTATAAGTCCTCCCTCTCCTCCTGTCCCATCATTGCTTGATCACTAAGAATGTCTTCATTTGGCACCATCCCTCCTTCTGTAGTTTAGCAGCATTTTCTAGCTCATATTCTTATTAGGCCCCAGATATCACTACTTGGGTAGAGTAGTGCCTGATGGAGACTTTGTTAATGACTAAAGAATGGTGGAGGAGGAGGGGAAGAGCTGCAGAAAAGAGGAAGGGAGTATCCCTAAAATGAGACACTTTAAAGGCAACCATGGCAGAAGAGCTAGAGTCATTGATGAAATCCTAGGCTGGCAGAACAATCTAGATTCAGTTCCTAACTCTGTGACTCCATTGGAACTTCCAGAATGTCAGCTCTGAAAGGTTCCCCAGAAGCCATCTACTCTAACCCATCCTTGACCAAGGATCTTCTCTACAACTTCACAGTAATGTTAGCCAAAATTGAGATGGAGCTGCAAAGAGTTTTATTTACCTATCTTATCTCATTCACTATTCTGTAAAGAAAATGCTATTATTTCCCACATTTTGTAGATAAGGAACCTGAAGACTAGAGAGCAGTCACACAGGAAGCGACTGAGGTAGCATTTGAATCCAGGTCTTGATGACTTCAGACCCCAGCTACTAACTCATACCATATCTGAAGACCTCTTGTAATGGGGAAACTACCACCACCGGAGGTCATCTGTTCCACTTTTGGACAGCTCTCTAATGGTTAGGGAATTTTCTCCTTAGATCAAGCTTAAATCTGTCTCTCAATAGGCAAGGACTATCTTCTAAGACCCTTTGCTAGATTCAGCAGTCTTGTAAATGTTTACCCACCAATTATTTATCAGTTTATGTGGGCAGTAAAACTAAGCCAAATCAACATTTCTCTCTCACTTGGTATAAATCGTCAATTGCTCAAAGGGAATTGTTAAGCAGCTATTCTGTAAAGCTGCTGGGCAACTACAACAGATACAACTGAGTGCCAGTCTTGTGACTTCTGGGCCTGGGTGCCTACCTTGAATCTTCTGTCATACTTGATGACTGTATCTGCAAAATCAATCTTCTCTCGTTTGCCAACGAACTGCCGGAGCTCTGGGTGCTCATCCATTCCAATGTAATCACCAATGAAGTTCCTGTTAATGCTATTTCTCCTTCTCTCTTTCTTGTTCAGAAGCAGGTCAGAAGCTGAGATTACCCCAGAGAATAAAGACAAAGGGAAGAAATGATTATGTAAGGGGCAAGGGAAAACTTAGCATGAAACTATCAGAGAATATTATGGGAATGGTACATTACTATCCTGACAAAAATTATGATAGGTTTCAGATCCATCTTGGTGCTGGCCTGCTCTCAAGACTTGATAAATACATGATCAAATTTATTAATCTACCTTCTTCTCTCATTTGGACATATTTCTTCCGGGCCACAAATTTCCTCCAAGTTTTCTGTATCACCCGAGCATATCCATCGTATTTTCTCTCTCTCATTTCTTCCAGAAGAAATAACTGTTAAATGAAAAGGAAAACAAACATCAGCTATTTTCTGAGAAGTTTTATTGATGTCTTTTATTTTTAAAATAGCTATCTCTCTGTTCTTCCCTCCCACAATGAACCCTGCCTGGTAACAATGAAAAAGTCAATAAGACTGACCTATTGATAGTTCCTGACACCATATGCAATGATCCGCCAACAATTTGGGTTTTGTTGTTTGTTTGGTTTTTTTTTGCAGGGTAATGAGGGTTAAGTGACTTGTCCAGGGTCACACAGCTAGTTAAGTGTCAAGTGTCTGAGGCCGGATTTGGAACTCAGGGAGTCCTGAATCCAGGGCCGGTGCTTTATCCACTGCACCACCTAGCTGCCCCAGTTTTGTTTTGAGAGTGGGTCTTCATAGCTCTCCAAGCTGCGTTTCAGTCTGGGCTAGTACCCCCTTCTTTAGGTGATCTGATGGCCTACTGCTTTCGGAGTCTCACCATCTCGGTATCAGACTTAGTGCTTAGCCCTCTGAATCTCAGAACTCTCAAAACTCAAGAGATCCATCACCTTCAGAGTCCCTGGTAGCAGAGACTTGAAGGAATGATCCACTCTGGATAGGGCCCACAAGCTTAAAGACTGTGAAAATCACATTTTTGTTTTTACTAACAAATACAGTCAATTTAATCACTTGGTCAAGGGACCTTTTAATTTAGTGACTCATCTTGAGATCAGAATCATATGCTTCCTCTTCTTCTTTGGGAGGAAGCATGATACAATGAAAAGAGTCCTGTTTCTTGAACCAGATAATCATGGTTGAATTTCAAGTTCTGCTAATTACTACCTTTGTGATCTTGGGTAAGACCTCCAAACCTCTAGGCCTCAGTTACCTTAATTCTAAAATGGACTAAATGACCTCCAAGGTTTCTTCTAGGTCTACCTCAATGATCCTATAATAAGACAGAGATTGAGACTGGGTCCATGATCTCACTGGTATAATGAACTCCCTGGGGAGTGAGCTCTCTCTACTGACAGGTTAGTACCTTTGTTATTTATAGTCTTAAGAGAGGTACCGAAAACATTATGAGGTTAAAGGACTTGCCCGGGGTCACAAAGCCAGTATGTGACTAGAGGTAGTAGCTGAATCCTGGACTTTGACCCAACTCTCAAACCACTAGGTCATGCTGTTTTCAGCTATCTATCCTCCCTATCTGAGGCTGGATTTGAACTCAGGTCCTCCTGAATCCAGGGCTGGTGCTCTATTCACTGCGCCACCTGGCTGCCCTGACTGATTTTTCATTATGTGAAATGCAGCAGCTTTCCATTTAATGTGATTTTGCAAATGATCTCTAAACTAAAAGTGATGAAACATGAAATGTGGACTGGTAGACACTTTTGTCACTGTAAAGCCATATCAACTTAAAGCCTCACTGTAGGAAAGGATGATTGGCATGGGTTAATCAATCATGAAGGCATGTATTAATTAAGAGAGGCAAAATGATGTCTTTTCCTTTTGCTCTCCTGCCTCTAATACTCATCAAACTTTTTTTTTCCCCCCAAACATGCAGCAATAATCCCTGACTTCACAGAATGAAACTGAAGGGAAAAATCCCACAATGAAGAAAGCTAAAAGCCCATAGTAAAAATATTCTTATATAAATAACTGGGCTTAGTTATGAAGGAACAGGACTTTATTTCTTGTTTCATATTTCTATATTCCTCACCACCCACACTCCCATCAACTTCTTGCAATCTGTCTTCTGTACCCACTGTGCTACTGAAACTGTTCTCTCAAAGCCACCAATGATTTCCCAGTTACCAAACCCAATGGGAGTGGTAAAGAGACTGATGATCATTGTTCCCATCAACCCACCCAGTCACAGACTCAATAAATATTAAGCACCTACTATGTGCCAAACACTGTGCTAGGTTCCCTATCTTTGTCTATATTCAGACACCTTATCTTCTATCAGTTTTCCTGTTAACTTTCTAAAGGTTTCTTTCTTGCCTCCTCTCCCTAAGCACATATGCTCAATATTCCTCCTGGGTCTCTCCTTGTTCCTATATTTTCCATTCTTTCTCTCTTCACAACCTCATTCATCCTCATGGGCTTCAACTATTATCTGGATACAGTTGACTTCCAAATATCCATAGTATGGACTTAAGTATTCAACTACCTATTTGGCATCTCAACTTCACTGTCCCCCACCAGCACCTTAAACTAATCATGTCATAAAATCAATAGATCTAGAGTTGGAAGGGTCCTTAGAGGTAATCTATTGTAATTACCTCATCTTAGAGAAGGAACCTGAGGTTCTGAGATTCAGTAACTTGCCCAATGTTGCACACATTGGTAGTAAGTGGCAAAGCTCTGGTTTAAATCCTGGTCTTTGGACTCTAAATCCAGTATTCTTTCTACTGTACCATGCTATGAGGGAAAGAAAAGGGAAGTAAAGGGGAATCAGCATTTATTAAGCATGTACTATGTGTGCTAAGTTCTTTATAAATATCTCATTTAATTCTCACAATAACCTTGTAAGGTAGTTGCTATAATTTCCACTTTACAATTGAGGAAACTGAGGCAGGCAGAAGTTACATAATCTGTCCAGGGACATATAGCTAATAAGTGTCTTGAATGTAGATTTGGATTTAGACCTTCTTGACCAAGCACTCCTCTGTCCTTAATGCCACCTCGTTGTTTTTTTTGTTTTGTTTTGGTTTTTTTTGGCGGGGCAATGGGGGTTAAGTGACTTGCCCAGGGTTACATAGCTAGTCAGTGTCAAGTGTCTGAGGTTGGACTTGAACTCAGGTCCTCCTGAATCCAAGGCTGGTGCTTTATCCACTGCGCCACCTAGCTGTCCCTCACTGTTTTTAATATATAAAAATGGTTTCTTCTTTAGGTTTCACTAGTTTGTTTAGTGGTATGAATATTCACCTAATCTCCCATGAGAGAAACTTTGGCGTTCTCACTGACTCATTCTCTCATTTGGACTATCCAGTAAGTTACCAGGCCCCACTAATTTTACCTCCATAGTATATCTTGTATCTTCACCCAGGTCTTCATTCACACTTCTACCACCTTAATATACTACCATCCAGCTGGAGTCTTATAGTGTCACCCTGTCAACTCTTTCACCTTCACTCTCTGTACCTTCAATCTACCTGTTGTACACATAGCAGGCAGGCATCTTCTTTACACTGAGATCTGGTCCCATCACCCATTTGCTCAAAACCCTTTAATTGTTCCCGACTATTACTTGTATTTAGTGCTTTCTCTGTGCTGAGAGGCTGAGGTTAGAGAGCTGGATTGGGGACCTGGAAGACCTGAGTTAAAATCCTACCTCGGACACCTAGGGGTTGTGTGACAACTTGGCACCATAGGCAATTCGTTAAAATTATAAATTACAGAGAAGATGCCCACTTGCACTGGTAGAGGGAGTTCTCTATACCAGTTACCTACCTCTATATCCATTCCCTACCATGTGCCAGGTACTGTATTGCATGATCTTTTTGCTTTATCAGGCCATTCCATTTAGATAGCCTGCATTCCAATTTTCTGAGCTTTCTTGTTACTATAACTTCATTCAGTCACTCTTAGATGCTCTCCTTTCCCTCTTCGTTTTATTGATTTTTTTTTTTTGGTGAGGCAATGGGGGTTAAGTGACTTGCTCAGGGTCACACAGCTAGTAAGTGTTAAGTGTCTGAGGCTGGATTTGAACTCAGGTACTCCTGACTCCAGGGCCGGTGCTCTATTCACGGTGCCACCTAGCTGCCCCTTGTTTATTGAATTTTAACCCATCTTTCAAGCCCAACTCAAGTACAGTCACCTCCTTGAAGCCCTTCTTGATGCCCCAGCTGCTAATGATCTCCCCCCAATTGTACCTCACATAGGTTGTCTTATCTCTTATACACTTGTTATATTGAATTATATTTATTTCACTATGTGAAATATCCTGCAGGAGTATATTGGTCTTTGAGTGAGTTGGCCTTGGAATCAGTTAGGAAAGCTTTGGTTCAAGTTCTGCCTTTGACACGTACCACTTAACCACCTGGTACTGCAGGCAACCCTGTAATACCATAACTTATCAATGAGTTGTCAATCTGCTTTGGTAAAATCAGTTTCCACAGTGGAAAGTTCAATAGGAATAATATAACCATTCTAGAATCTCTCTACTTCCCCAAAAGTAGAAGAAACCCTGTAAGTTCCATGAAGAGACAGACTTACCTAAATCTTTTCTCTCTCAGATAAACATTTGTTGAGTAAGTTGAAAAGAAACTTCAGAAACTATTATCCATATGCAGAAAGATTATTTGAAAGGGGTGGAGGGAGTTCATACCTACACTGTGTGCCACTCATTACTAACCCCCCAGGCCATTTCAATGTTCTTACACCTTTCTTCCAAGCCTAATATGACTACATGTCCATAACAAAATACAGGACTAGAATCCCAAGAAACTAAAATAAGGAGAGTTCACTTGTGCCTACTGTTCTATCTATCTTATTTCCTAGGTGATCCCAGTTCATGTTGGTTGTCCAAAGCAATCATATTTTTTAACAGGATAAGTGAATATTTCTTATCACAGTGAGCATTTCTGAGCAAAGACATTTAGCTTCCTTTTGGTTTTGGAATTATTTTGGGAATACCAGAGAAAAGACACTAGTGACTCACAAAACAGAACAAAGAGGCTACCAATTCAACACTGCCTAGAGGCTGTTGCAATGCCAAGTGGGATCTTTCCCTCCAAGATCAGCTTGATTTTGTATTGCTTGCAAAAAACCACACACACACACACACACACACACACACACACACACACATGCACCAACCCAGGTTTAGAAACCAGGGAGGTTAGCAAAAGGAAAAACACCCCCATCTTTGAGCTTTACTGTCCAATGTGGCTTATCGGGAGCAAACAGATCATTTTGCAAATTCAGCAGAGTCACTACAAGGGCCACGGTTAAGTGACTTGCTGAAAGAGCATTCAAAGATGCCTTTGCAAGATCACCTGAAGGCCAGGGACAGAGGAGTATGTACACAAGCTGGGGGTGGGGATTGGGGTGTTCACATGATGCCAGTCACACAACTGGGGAAGGATAAATTAGAAAAAAAAACAAAAACAAAAATAGACCCTTGGAATTTTGGAGCTGAACCTCTCAACAAAGGGGTAGAGGGAGGGAGAGAGAAAAGGGCATTAAAATGAGTTGGCTGTTTTAATTACATAGGAAAATCTGCAAGTCAAAAAGCAAAAGAGGATCTAGAACTACAGAGGGTGCTGCTCTGCATTGGACCAATAAATCAGTTGGTCCTATTTTAGAAAAATTGGAGGAAAAAAAATAACAGGAACTGTTCTGTGGGTTGCTTAATGATATGTGACGCAACATTTTAATTTTAAATATAGAAATGAAGTCACTGTGAAGCTACAAATAACCCAAAGTGCAAAATGCTACCACATCCTTTTCATAAATGGATTTTATCGATGTGTGCCATTTAATTTCATATTTTGAAGGCCAAGAGACAGATGTTCTGAATTGGAACA
This sequence comes from Dromiciops gliroides, assembly GCF_019393635.1. Classification (NCBI taxonomy): domain Eukaryota; kingdom Metazoa; phylum Chordata; class Mammalia; order Microbiotheria; family Microbiotheriidae; genus Dromiciops; species Dromiciops gliroides. Next base: position 158,445,723 of record NC_057862.1, on the reverse strand, counting down.
AAAAGGCATGAAAATGCTCTGACCCCTTAGGCTAAGAAAAGCATTGCAAAACCTGATGAAAGATTCTCAGATGCATCAAAACCAATTGCACAAAGACATGATTAAATATTAACATGAGTTCTGTGGCTTTCTTCTAGTCTGTCACTACTTAAAGGTAGATAAACAAGGCCTGGCCTAGCAAAGATGCCACAGGCTCCAAAATGATGCAACCCTCACCTTATAACCATTTTCTCTTCTCTCCTGAAAACACTAATGATCATGAAATTTTTTGGGGGGGCCTCCCTTATAATATAAAACAACCTCTTCAGTCACTTGATTTAATTCAATAACCATTTATTAAACATTTACTACATGTAGGATGCCATATTAGGAACTAGAAATTAAAAAAAAATAGCTCCTGCCCTCAAGGAGCTTACATTACTGGGCAAAAACCCAACATGGACAAAGGCAATTTGAGAGGAAAGAGAACACTAACAACTGGGAGTTCAGGGAACTGTTTGTGGTTCCATATGAGCTGAGCCTTGAATGAAGATAAAACTTCTAAGATGGGGAACTGAAGGATTTCTTTAAGAGAAGCTACATATTATTAATGCTTTGATAGATTTGGGATCTCATCAATGTAGATACTTCCTCCGATGGTGTAGACTACAACCTATTATGCCTTTTCATCCCTACACAAGTCTTGTCCACATTTCCCTCTCTCTGGGGGCAGCTAGGTGGCGCAGTGGATAAAGCACCAGCCCTGGATTCAGGAGGACCTGAGTTCAAATCCAGCCTCAGACACTTGACACTTACTAGCTGTGTGACCCTGGGCAAGTTACTTAACCCTCATTTCCCCACCAAAAACCAAACATATTTCCCTCCCTTTATACTGTCACTGGGTGGCTCAGTAGATAGAGCATTGGGCCTACAATCAGGAAGACCTGAGTACATCTCTAGCCTTGGATACTTACAAGCTGTGTGACCCTGGGCTGGTCACTTCACTTCTATTTTCCTCAGTTTCCTCATCTGTAAAATGGGGGAAATAATCATACCTACTTCCTAGGGTTGCTATGAGAATCAAATTAATTAATAATTGTAAAGTACTTAGCATAGTGCCCAGCACAGAGGAAGTTCTATATAATGTTGGCTATTGTTATTGTTTAGTATGTTCACAGTCATTTGCATCTTGTCTCTCCCATTAGAATGGAAGTTTTTTTGGGGGGGTGGGGGTGGGGCAATGCAGGTTAAGTGACTTGCCCCAGGGTCACACAGCTAGTAAGTGTCAAGTGTCTGAGGCCGGATTTGAACTCAGGTCTTCCTGACTCCAAGTCCAGTGCTTTATCCACTGCACCACTTAACTGCTCCCAGAATTTAAGATTTTTGTGGGTAGTTACCATATTTTTACCTTTCTTTGTATCCCCAGCATTAAACAGTGTCTAGCATCTCATCAGCACTTAAATTCTTATTGACTGACTGATACTTTCTGGTAGATCCTCAATAGGGAAATGCCTAATGTTCTAGGGACTTACCTCTAGATCTTTTTTTTTTTTTTCCCCCCCAGGGCAATGGGGGTTAAGTGACTTGCCCAGGGTCACACAGCTAGTAAGTGTCAAGTGTCTGAGGTTGGATTTGAACTTAGGTCCTCCTGAATCCAGGGCCGGTGCTTTATCCACTGCGCCACCTAGCTGCCCCGCCTCTAAACCTTTTAACATTTGAGAGTAGAAAACACTGGTGTCCCATACTCTTCACTATATGACTAGCCCAACTAATTTTCTAGTCATACGTCTTTCTGATGAAATCTTTTACATGCGCAATTAAACACTTTTCCTTGGTACTGTGATATAGTCTTCCACCCACCATACATCACTCTAGTGCCCACTGGGTACAGTTTTAATTCTTCAGAAACTATCACATTCTCTGAATCATAGCTACGAAGCATTACTGGAAGAATAATGACTTTTAAAAGGTGGATCTTTGTTGCAGGGCAAGAATGGAGTCATTAAAAGCATTGCAAAATGTCCCAAAGGCAATCTAGCCTACTCTTCTCTGCCTGTTTAACTTTGGGGCCATCTCATAGCCAATGAACAGCATTGTATACTGATGGATAGGTTCTATGGATGTCCCACTGAATTATAGCATAGTCCAAACAACAGGCATTCTTCATTCACATGGTTTTTCACGCATGAATAGTTAGTTTGAAATATAAAAGCAATTATGGATCTCACTTAGGAGGCTCAGCAATGTTCTAGGGCTTAATGAAATCAGCACAATATTATGGGCAAATAGCAACACAGAGAGGGAACTCACTGTTTGTAGGGAAGCCCTCATTTATTTAGCCCCTTCCCTCAACATTCTCCTTGATGGTTGTAAACACATTTGGAAGACTCATCTTTCTGAGTTCGAATCCAGCCTCAGACACTTACTAGCTGTGTGACCCTGGACAGGTCATTTAACCCCGTTTGCCCCAGTTTCCTAATCTATAAAATGAGCTGAAGAAGGAAATTATCTTTGTGATGAAAACCCCAAATGTTATCATTGAGTTGGACATGACTGAAAATAAACAAAAGGTCCCTGGCAGCTTTAACATTCTCTGACTTAAAAACTGGTTATATTCCGTTTCAGTTTGCTCTAATTAGGGTCTTTCCCCCCTCCTCAGGTTCCTTTTTTTTTTTTTTTTAGTGAGGCAATTGGGGTTAAGTGACTTGCCCAGGGTCACACAGCTAGTAAGTGTTAAGTGTCTGAGGCCAGACCCGAACTCAGGTCCTCTTGACTCCAGGGCCAGTGCTCTATCCACTGCGCCACCTAGCTGCCCCCTCAGGTTCCATTTTTAAAGTCTTTTCCTTTATTGTGTATATCTGAATCCTTCCCAAGTTTGGATTTTTCTTAAGCTGTCAAGCTCAGAAAAGCACCTCTGACATCCTAGTAAGAATTTCATGAGTAAATGCAATAGCATAGTTTCCACATAATTTTAATAAACTATTATCAAGGGCCTACTTGGTTTAGTCAATGATGCAAACACTACTCCTAAGTCTGCTTCTCTGGGCTAGGAATAGATTTCAGCTCTAGTCTTCATCTTCTACTTCTTGGAGAAATAGTGGCTATTTCTTCCTACCTACAAAAGCATTCTATAAAATAGGGCAATCTTCTCTAAGACAGTACCTAGAATGCCCTAAGTGCTAAATAAATGCTTATTGGAGCAGCTAGGCGGCACAGTGAATAGAGCACCAGCCCTGGAGTCAGGAGGACCTGAGTTCAAATCCGACCTCAGACACTTAACACTTACTAGCTGTGTGACCCTGGGCAAGTCACTTAACCTCAATTGCCTCACCAAAACCAAACAAAAATAAATAAATGCTTTTTGAATTGATTGGTTTGTCTGCTGCTCACCCAAGCTTGCAACAAGATACTCAGTTCCACTTCACAATTCTGTTTTGATGCACCTTGTGAATCAGTATACTTATGATTTCCAGTATGGTCTGGTAAGAAATTTCACCATATCTGCTGGTTTCCTTAAAAGGAGATCTTGCAACTCATGGGGGTGCATTAGGGGACCCTGAGGCCAAGCTATTTGAATTTTGTCACTTACCGTTCTTCCAACCTAGCTATTATTTATTCATTTCAAGGTTGTCCTTGATAATTTGGTGACTATGTTGGGGCTTTCCCCTAGTGTGTAATTTTATATGTCAGTCTCTAACATAGAGCTAACTTCCTCATTAGAAAAGACAGAATTCTCTAAATTGGTACATTGAGGTCTAACAAGTGTGAGAATGACAGGACATTTATGCTTGACTGGGTTACTTGCATAATTAGTATTTCTATCAGCTTTATCATAAGTACTTCTATCCCTGTCCTTTTTGTTCCCCAGTGGATCAAAAAACAAGTATTTATTAAGTGCTTACGATGGGTGCTGGGCACTATGCTAGGTCCTAAGGAGACAAAGAAAAAAATGAAAACTGTCTTTGCCCTCAGAGAGTTTATATTCTATCAGGGGAGAGAAACATTTTCACAATTTAGCTAAAGAGAAAATATACACAAAAAATATCAAAGTAAATTCAGTGTGGGGCTGTGAGGCATGAACATTAGCAGGCAGGGAGGAGATGATATCAGCAAAGGCCTCATGTAAGAGACAGCATTCAAACTCACCTCTGACAGAAGACCTACAATGATTTAACACCAAAATGAGCCCTCCTTCTATAACTTTTTTTTTTGGGTGAGGCAATTGGTGTTAAGTGACTTGCCCAGGGTCACACAGCCAGTAAGTGTCAAGTGGCTGAGGCTGGATTTGAACTCAGGTCCTCCTGACTCCAGGGCCGGTGCTCTATCCACTGCACCACCTAGCTGCCCCTTCTATAACTTTTAAACAAACCATTCACAGATGAGCTAAATCTATTAACTTTGTGCACCTCCAGAGTATAACCACATTATTTATCAACAATCTCCCTTTATTCTAAAGGTTCTTTTCTCCTTCCCATATTGATATGTTGAGGCATTTCTGTGTACCCTAAATACTCTAAGCTATGTGAATATATTATTGTCTAAGCATTGTGAGTGAGATTTTTCCCATCCCTTAGTTATAAGAGATTTACTATAGTTTTAAGTGATTTAATTAAAATAATAATCAATATGTTAACAAAAAAAATTGTGATTCATATAGATTACATAAGGTTAGAAGGTCAAGTCCTTTTCCCATATTTCTCAATTTTCCTATGACATAGTGTAGTTGATCTTGTGATATCCGCATTGGGAAATATCACAGGGTCTGGAGGTGGTCAGCAATCCTGTTCACGCTGCTGTCCACTGGCCTACCAATGTTCCACCCTATTGATATCAAAATGCTGATCCGCTGTTATTTCTCAAGAATATGTTCTAATTTTAGAAATGTTCCCCCAAGGGTATATAAACTCGCATATTTTGTACTTCTGGGTCTTTCAGGCCCAAAGCCTGGTTGACCGGCTTTGTTGAGGGACAGGCCCCTCTCTCAATAAACCTATTTGCTACAGCCTGGAAACTTTGTTACTTTCGTTCTTCCGTCAGACTTAAAATTTTTTCCGTGACAGCATCTTATGCTTTGCTTAGCCTTCTGGGAAGAGGCATAGGTACATGCCAAGATGTGTGAGGACCACCCTCAACAATGTAGTGTACCATTGAGTTTCCACAAATCTTCTTGTCTGAATGACTTCCCCATTCAGCCGCGTCATGCTCAACAACACATACTCACAGATTCAGGGGCTTTGATGAAGACTTTATTTCTTCCAAGTTGGAACTGATCAGCATCCATGTTGACTGACTGCAGCAGGTGGAGGACACCTTGTTTCTCATCTCCTTTCCATGATGGCCAAGTTGCTTTGGTCAGAATGGCATATCTGAGGCAATTGAGGAGAAAACAAGGAGAAAGAACTCAGACTGTAATGGGATTTTTCAAGGGGAGGTGGGTAGCATTCTTGCCCCAAATGTTCCCAGGGCCCAATGGCGACTGCTATTGCAATAATAGCTGAAAGACTTGGGAATCCATCAAAATAGCTGGGGAAATGTTTACCTGGAGCATGTATAACAAGCACTTTGTTGAAATAACCATTAGTTTTAGAACTCGGGGCAGCTAGGTGGCGCAGTGAATAGAGCACCGACCCTGGAATCAGGAGGACCTGAATTCAAATCCAGCCTCAGACACTTAACACTTACTAGCTGTGTGGCCCTGGGCAAGTCACTTAACCCCAATTGCCTCACTGAAAAAAACCCAAAAAACAAACAAACAAAAAAGTACCACCAAAGAATGTTTTTGGGGGGCAAATCTATTCTACTTCTTGGAAGCATTTAGCACACCATCCTTTTTATAATGCTAGCCTTCCTTGACTACTGGGCACTTCGATGTCCTGCTTCTCTTCTTCTGTCACTCTCCCTCTTCCTTTTCTTCTAGTCGTGGGTATATGTAAAAGTGCCATTTTGGTCCTCTCCTTTTCTTGCCCTACACTCACTGAAGTCCCCCCCCCCCTTCCCAGTCTCTGCCACAGGCTTTCACATAAAGATGATTTCCAATTTATCTTTAGTTCTAACTTTTTTCTCATTACCTGTATTCTACTTAATCATGTCCAACTACTTACAGAATAGCTTCACTTGAATATCCTCAGATCAATCTTCCTAAAAACAATGCCTTTATAATATTCCCCTCTCTAAAAACCTGTAACAACTCTCTACTGCCCATTACATCCAGCCTTAATCCCTATGCTTAGTATTTTGGCTTCCCTATACTCTGGCTCTAACTTTCCTACCCAACCTTATTTCCCACTTCTCTAATCCATACTGCTTCTGAGAAATACATTTCTCAAAGGGAGGCATTACTAGGTACTCCTTTTTTTTGTTTGTTTTGTTGTTTTTTGGTGGGGCAATGGGGGTTAAGTGACTTGCCCAGGGTCACACAGCTAGTAAGTGTTAAGTATCTGAGGCAGGATTTGAACTCAGGTACTCTTGAATCCAGGGCCAGTGTTTTATCCACTATACCACCTAACTGCCCCCAGTAGGTACTCCTTAAAAGGTATCATTTTCAATTGACAAGTGAATACATAGTATGCGTAATTGTTGCCTCAATGTGTTAAAAACGCTCCAAAAGTCTGTTTTCTTAAGTAGACCAAACATTTCCCTATGTATAGTCTCGTCTAACCTATTAAATTATTCAGCACATTTTGTGAGTTTCAAAAGCAAATTTTAGCCTTGCTCAGACCCAGATGATCCTGAATCCTGCCAATAGGGGTCTGGTTAATGAGACATTGATGTTTATGCTTCTCAACTCCCCTCTGCATATTGTACATCTTCTACTTTGCTTTTCTATAATTTTTTTTTTTTTTAAGGTAATCAGGGTTAAGGAACTTGCCCAAGATCACACAGCTAGTCAGAGTCTGAGGCCCAGTTTAAACTCAGGTCCTCCTGACTCCAGGGTTAGTGCTCTATCCACTTTAGCACTTAGCTGCCCCAACTTTTCTGTAAATCTTGTTTAAAGCATCTACAAAATGTGCTGAAGGCCTTTGTTTGCTTTTGTTTTTTAGGGATGCCAATGTAACACTAAGGTAGCTATCTGTTAGCCTTCATTTTCAAAACATTACTGCTTTACCTCTTTTTCCAATCATACATATTCATGATGTCTTTTATGCACCATTAGTGCAAGTTAAAAATAGCTTTTGACACCCACTGTATTTCCACTGCCCCTGAACTACCTGAAATTTTAGTCCTTGTGAGATGGTGGCAAGTCATGATTCAAAGCCAGAACAGCAAAACTGGTTTTCAGAAGTAGGGCTTTTGTAACCATAAGGAGCTTAGGATCATTTCATGTACCATGTAACTTCCCAAATTAAAGCAAAGGGATAAGCATTTATTAAACACCTGCTTATGTGCCAGGCTTAGGCTGTTTTCTGTGAAGCTGTTAACAGCACTTTTCTAAGCTCTCTCTGTCTCTGTCACTCTCCTTTCCTCCCTCCATCTTTTTATCTATCCATCCATCTATCCTAATGGAAACCCAAGGGGCTGGCCATTCAAATAAAGGCCATTACTTGAGCAAGACACAGATTCTAGAGCAGAGAGCTAAAAGGTTTCTTTCTTTCTTTCTTTCTTTCTTTTTGCAGGGCAATGAGGGTTAAGTGACTTGCCCAGGATCACACAGCTAGTAAGTGTCCAGTGTCTGAGGTCAGATTTGAACTCAGGTCCTCCTGAATCCAGGGCCAGTGCTCTATCCACTGTGACACATAGCTGCCCCTAGAAGGTTTCTTAAAAGGTTGTTTAGTCCAACCATCCCATTTCATATTTGAGGAAACTGAAGATCAAAGAGGATAGGTCGGTCACTTGTCAAAGTCAGAGACAATATGCAGCAGTGCTAGAATCAGGGCAGCTAGGTGGCGCAGTGGATAAAGCACTGGCCCTGGAGTCAGGAGGACCTGAGTTCAAATATCGGCCTCAGACATTTGACACTTACTAGCTGTGTGACCTTGGGCAAGTCACTTAACCCTCATTGCCCAACCAAAAAAAAAAAAAAAGATCAGAACCTTGATCATCTATTTCCAGATGTTTACCATCTACTTTGTTTTTTACTTTTAGATAGTTAAGCTCATCTCTTTTAAGGGATGATAGATTTCACAGAGGAGATTCTGTAGAATTTTGTGATTCAATGCTAGGTACTAGAATCGAGAGGAATAGAGAAGGGGCAGCTAGGTGGTGCAGTGGATAAAGCACTGGCCTTGGATTCAGGAGGACCTGAGTTCAAATCTGGCTTCAGACACTTAACACTTACTAGCTGTGTGACCCTAGGCAAGTCACTTAACCCCAATTGCCTCACAAAAAAACCCCCAAAAAACAAACAAACAAACAAACAAAGTGGTTATGCTATAGTTGATTACTTACCACCTCAGGGAGGGGGGTGAGGGAAGGAGGCATAGAATTTGGAACTCACAACTTTAAATAAAAATGTTTATTATCATTTTTAAGAAAGAGTATAAGATGGGACCTCAGAATTGCTTTAATTTGAATTTCTCCCACCATTAGTTATTTGTATGATTTTAAAGCATGGTTGCTTATAGCTTGGCTTTCTTTTGGAAATAGACTCCAGGGGGCAGCTAAGTGGTACAGTGGATAAAGCATCGGCCCTGGATTCAGGAGGAAGTGAGTTCAAATTTGGCCTCAGACACTTGACACTTACTAGCTGTGTGACCCTGGGCAAGTTACTTAACCCTCACTGCCCCCCAAAAACAAACAAACAAGCAAAAAAAAGAAAATAGACTCCATATAATTTAATCATTCATCTATTGGGCTCTTATTCTTATATATTTAATTAACTAATTATCTTGGTTATCAGAAATTAATGTGAAAATTTTGTTGTATTTTCCCAGCTAACTGTTGCACTTCTATTTTTAACTATATTGATTTTTATTTGTGCATATACTTTATAATTTTAAGCAAAATATAAATTATCCATTTTATTGACAAAAAAGTGGTTATGAATGCTTGTATGCAAAGCTATATCCTACTATTTACTAATTAGTAAGTGAAACAAAACCCATATGCATTAACTTTAGTGCTTGGCACATGATAAGCACAATATAAATATTAGCTATCTTTAGCCACATGTAGGTGCTGCAGTGGATAAAGTGTCAGGCCTGGAGACAGAAAGACCCAAGTTAGAATCTGGCCTTAGACATTTACTAGCTGTGTGACCTCGGGCATGTCACTTAATCTGTTTGCCTTAGTTTCTTAATCTACAAAATGGGCACAATAATAACCCCTATCTTCCAGGGTTTGTTTGAGAATCAAATGAGACAATAATTGTAAAGCACTTACATAGTGTCCGGCACATAGTAAGAACTGTATAAATATTAGTATATTGATTAATGAATCCCAGGAATATTTGGAGAACCTTGCCATCAAGAAGGAACCCAACCTCAATTTTCATGCAAAAATGTCATCATGGATTATACATGTGTAACCTATGTCAGATTGCTCACTCTCTTAGGGAGGAGGGAGAAAAATCTGTAACTCAAACGCTCATAAAAATGAATGTTGAAATAGATCTTTACATGTAATTGGGAAAAAATACTATTAAGTTAAAAAAAAAAAGAAATAGCCAGAAAAAGGAGTCTTTCTAATTAGGTATTCATCCTCATCCGGAGGCCTGTAGCTTAAATAACCTAAGATGAGCAGACCCTGCTAAATTATTATAAGCAAATAAAAATGGAACATTAAAAAAAAGTCATCATGGGCTATCTGGTAGAGATGATAGCAGGTTATAATAGAAGTATGGTACTGTGTTGATGGTAGAACAGCATGTCAAGGCCATTCATTTCCCAAATGGCCAATCATAGGAAGAGGGTTCTTTGTAGTTACTGTTATTTCACTCAAAGATTGAAAGATGCTATCTCCCATGTCCTCTGCTGTTTTGTTTTTTAACCTCAACTGACATTTCATGCTAGGTAGTCTTGTTCCTCTTGCCAGGCAGTCCTAAACATATGATAGCGGAAATAGAACACTAGCCCAATAGGAAAAACGGTCTTCTAGGAAGTATTGGGTTTCAAAGGCTGGGGCTGAGCCTCTACAGAGACTTTTAGTTTTCTATTACAACATATCTTTACATCCTGTTTTCAGGTCACTAGAACTGATTATCTCGAACACTATCCAGGAGAATACAATTGTTCTAGAATCAGAACATGGCCTACATTACAAGGTAGAGTAAGAGAGGAGATCGAATAGATACTCAAAGTGGGATGAAATCTCACATTAGATTCACTTAGGACAGAGGTCACATTGAATTAAAATTTGAACTATAGAACAGTTATAAAAAAGAACTTTAGTTTTATTATTTTTATATACAACCCAGCAAAGTAGAAGTTCTTGTCAAATATGAAACACTTCAGAGATAACCTTTGGAATTAGGGCATTGACTAACTTACATATGTACTCTTTCATGGCTTCCGTGGATTCCTTCAAGTCCTGGCTAAAATCCCACTTTCTACAGGAAGCTTTTCTCTATTCCTCTATTTTGTTTTTTTGTTTTGGACAGGGGAATGAGGGTTAAGTGACTTACCCAGGGTCACACAGCTAGTAAGTGTCAATTGTCTGAGGCCGGATTTGAACTCAGGTCCTCCTGAATCCAAGGCCAGTACTTTATCCACTGCACCACCTAGCTGCCCCATCTCTATTCCTCTCGATTCTAGTACCTTCTCTCTTGATTATTTCCTACTTAACCTGTATATAGTTTGTTGTTTGTATTTTGTCTCCCCCATTAGACTATAAACTCCAGAAGATGGGGATAGTCTTTTGCCTTTCTTTGTACAGTGCCTAGCACAAAATAGGCATTAAATCAATACTTACTGACTACTGAAAACCTTCAAGTAGGCTAAACATTCCTTTGAAACCTTGTTTATACTGTTAACTTGATAGTATAAAGACAGACCAGCAGAGCTAGGAGAGCAATAACGAACTCTGGGGCAGCTAGGGGGCGCAGTGGATAAAGCACTGGCCTTGGATTCAGGAGGACCTGAGTTCAAATCCGGCCTTAGACATTTGACACTAGCTTTGTGACCCTGGGCAAGTCACTTAATCCTCACTGCCCTGCAAAAAAAAAAAAATGAACTCTGGATTTATGATGCTTTAGCAGGTTCACAATCTACTGGTCACAGTTTGCATCCTCATTTTGGCAAAACTTTAGCATCCTATTGCAAAGCCCTGTCAAAGAGTGGACAGTGAGGTCATTTGTTCATTACCTCTGTAAGAATTTCTGAAAGACTCGTCGATAAGCATAACCGGCTCTTCTGACCCGGATATTTTCTTTCAATCCCAGGTATTCCACTTGATGCTTTACCCTGTAAGAAGCAAAAGGAGATCAAGAGATTGAAAGTTAATTAACACCCAAAGGTTCTATACTTTGTATTTCTTAGTAATAATTTTCCTTCCTAATAGACTCCTAATTCAGAAATGGAGGAAACCGTGTTGAAACACTGAAGAATATCTATTTCTGTTACTGTTTAGACCACCAACAATGAAACATACACCTAGATAAATCTGATTAGTTGAACTCTTCCTGAATTCAAAGATGACTCTTCCTGACTTCAGGCCCAGCACTCTCTCCACTGTACCACCTACTTACCCCACCTGTCCCCTCCCTTTCCAGTATTCTTTTTTTTTTTTTTGGTGAGGCTATTGGGTTAAATGACTTGCCCATGGGGGCAGCTAGATGGCGCAGTGGTTAAAGCACCGGCCCTGGATTCAGGAGGACCTGAGTTCAAATCCGGCCTCAGACACTTAACACTTACTAGCTGTGTGACCCTGGGCAAGTCACTTAACCCTCATTGCCCCGCGCAAAAAAAAAAAAAAAAGACTTGAGCAGAGTTCAAATCCCCCTTCAGATATGTAATAGTTGTGTGACCCTGGACAAGTCACTTGACCTCAGGTCCTCATCCGTAAAATAGGGATGATAATAATAACAATACCTACCTTCTAGGTCATTGTGATAATTAAATGGCATGATAGCGGTAAAATACTTTGCAAATGTTAAAGCGCTACATTAATGCTAGTTAGGTATTATTAGTATTAGACAGAGGGAACTGGATGCCTTTTGACTTTAGCTGAAAGATTCTGGATCCAGAATATGAATTCCTTTTCTGTTTTCTTAACTGGAGTTTAATTTTGATGCAAGTTTGAAGAGACTAGATTTTGCCTATCATCTAAATTTAGAAGAAGACTAATAAAAGCTCATAACTACAAATGCCCACACAAAGTACTTGTGACCAATGAAAATTCAAACATCTTTGTTCTGCAAATCCCCTTTTAGTAACTCTATTTTTCTTTTTGTCAGTACACAGCACTAAACTAACAATATATTTTGGAACAGGCATGGAATATAATGGATCCTGAGAAAATCACCCTAGAATCTACCACCTAATGTTCCACAGGGTAAACCAAAACTATTTTTAATAGGATAATAAATTCTCATGACTTGTATGGAAACACAGTTGGAAATACCTAGATCATTCCTGTTGCTAATTATATTAAAAGTTGCTGAGGACAAGATGGGAAGAAACAAAGGCCCGATCCAATGTGGATCAATTATTATGTTAGTTTTCTGATCAATTGATAAATACCTACTGCATGCCAGGAACTGTGCTTAGAACTTATGATAAAAGAGAAGCAATACCTACTTTCCAGGAATTTGCATTTTAATGGGGAAGATAAAATAATTGTATATAAGAATATATAGAATTCAAAAATGAATGAATAAAGGTAGTTTTCTCTAGTAGATCACTACTCAGGCAGTAGATAGAGCATAGTACATGGCATCAGGAAGATCTGAGTTCAAATCCTGCCTCGATATTTACTAGCTATGTCACTTAACCTCTGTCTGCCTCAGTTTCTGTGACCGTGAAATAGGAATAATAAAAGTACTTACTGCCCAGAGTGAGAATCAAATGAGATAATATTTGTAAAGTGCTTGGCAAACCTTAAAATGCTTTATAAATGTTAGCTATGGTGATGATGTAAAAGCTGGCACTTAAAAGGAAGTCGTAAATGAAAATGGGGATTGAGAAGTGAAGCTAAGGAGGGGATGAATTCCAGACATTTTAGCCTCCCACTTTGAACATGTATCTATGATCATTTGAGTTAATGATTTTGTGGGCCACCAATGTTATTACAAGTTCGAGACAGCAGCCCTGGCGTCAGGAGGCCCTGAGTTCAAATTTGACCTCAGATACGTACTAACTGTGTGACCCTGGGCAAGTCACTTAACCCCAACAGCCCCCCCCCCCCCCCCGCCGCTTTATTTTATAGATAATGGAAATGAAACCTAGAGAGGTCCAGAGACTTGGCCAGGAGTATAGGAATTAGTGGCAGTGCTAAGACACACAAGACTTATACAGTCTCCTGACTATAAGTCCAATGTCTATTCCTGGCACCAGATGCCCTCCTTTGACTGGAATGCTCTCCCTGTTCACCTTGACAACTTAGAATCTCGAGTTTCTTTAGAGCTCTGTTCAAGTGCCACCTCGTTCATGAAGCCTTCTCTCATCCTCCCAGACATTGGTCCCTTCCCATCAATAACATGTATATATATATTTTATGTGTATGTGTACACATACATATTACATACATAATACTATATATAGTATATTATAATCTGTACATGTTGTATTCTCTGGCTAAATTATAAGTTCCTTGAGAGGAGAGACTATTTCAGATACTTGGCAAAAAGCAGGCACTTAATAAATGCTGATTTGAGACCTGTCCAATGACATCCCTGCATGTCATTCATAAAACATAGCGATTGATTCCAAATGGAAAATGGAAGGTGGGAAGAAAAAATGTTCAATTTAGGGTCTTAATTATTATTTTTTTTCACTGCTTTGAATAGTTTACATAAAAGGGGTTTCATTTTAATTTGTCCAGGATGAACAGGAACTTTGAGAAATGTTTGCAGATTTAAGAGGCCTATTATAAAGAAATGTATAAATGTGATTGGGATAAGAGTAAATAGTCAGGACTGTCCAGACAATTCAGAAAAAAAAAATAACCTACTTTCCTCCCAAATATCTGGGTAATGGCAGCTGCATACTCTGACTTTCAAAGGACTCGATTATTCCAGTTCAGAGAAAACAAGTTGCTATTTTTTTCCTATCCATTTGCTCTTAAAATCAGATTCAACCACATTCCAGGAGACTTATTTTAATAGGAATTTCGTAATTTTCAAATTTAGCTTCATTCTGAGATTTTAAGTTCAGGAGTGACCATCCAAAGATGTAAATGGAGATATTCCTTTGGTATAAATCACATGTAAAAGGAGAATTTTTTTGTTTTTAAAAAATCTGTGTGTATCTTTTTGTAGTCAAGGAATCAAAGGCAATCCTATGTCCAACTACCACCAGCAGCAGCCACACCACCTTCATGGTAAAGATGAGATGTTTAAAAATTATGTTTTCCTGTTTGTAGCTTTCTCTCATGTTCACATCTGGAAAGCACTGCCAAGCCTCATTAGTCTTCCCTTTGCTGCCTCCTTGACAACATCAGACAGTTTCTAGCAATACCATGTTGTTTCAGACCCTGCATTGTTTTCTCCTCCAGAAAGGAGTCCTCTCGTCAAGCTTCCCATTAGCCATTAACCTCAAGTAGGTCAAGGCCTGAGAATTGTGCTATGGCAGCATTTCAGATTTCAGGCCAAGTGGTTTTGCCAGGATCCAAACAGAAACACATTTTTCAGGGAGGAGGGAAAATCCACCAAACCCACAATGCGCAAACTGCACACAATTTTTGGTCTGGATAACAGAGTCCAATGAGAACTAAGCTTTGGCTGCGTATGGACACCCAGCAGTACAGATGCCTTTTGATTAGTCACTGATTTTCAACACGCCTGTTGTGCCCGCTCCCAATACATAGGTCAGGAAGCTTAGAGAACCCCAGAAAAGCTGGAAAGCTAAATAACTATTTGTTCGATAAATACTGAGGTGGCAATGGGAAACCAGTATACCTTCCTAAAGGAAGACAGTGTTATGAAGAAGACTCATGGAGTCAATTTAAGTTACAGCCTCAGTTGTCCCATTTGCTGTGGCTTAGCTGATGAATTCTAGCTAGGATAGGACTGTAGTGTTAGGGGAATTACAAAATCATTTCTTTCTTTCTTTTTTTTTAAAAAAATTTTTTTTTTTTAGTGAGGCAATTGGGGTTAAGTGACTTGCCCAGGGTCACACAGCTAGTAAGTGTTAAGTGTCTGAGGTCGGATTTGAACTCAGGTACTCCTGAATCCAGGGCCGGTGCTCTATCCACTGCGCCACCTAGCTGCCCCAAAATCATTTATTTCTAAGATTCCTTGAGCTCTTATTCCATGAGTGCTGGACTTGGGAGTCAACAGTGACCTGGAATCAAGAAGTTATTCTGAGGAAGCTACGAGGTACAGTAAATAGTGTATATTTAAGTATATGCTGAATATAAGTAAAATGAATACACGGTAGTTTTCACTAGTAGCTAGGGAGTGGATAAAGTACTAGTAGCCCCAAGGACTTAGAAACTTACCAGCTATGTGACCCTGGGAAAGGTTACCTAACCTCTGTTTGTCTTAGTTTCCTTAACTATTTTTTTGGGGGGGGGGTAGGGCAATGAGGATTAAGTGACTTGCCCAGGGTCACATAGCTAGTAAGTGTCAAATGTCTGAGGCTGAATTTGAACTTGGGTCCTCCTGAATCCAGGACCAGTGCTTTATCCACTGCGCCACCTAGCTGCTCCCTCCTTAACTATTAAAAGGGGATAATAATACCACCTATCTCCCAGGGTTGTTGTGAGGAACAAATGAGATAATATTTGGAAGGCATTCAGTGCAGTTTCTGGCACATAGTAAATGCCTGTTCCCTTTCCCCTTTCTTTCTCCATGTTCAAGATTCCTATAAATGTTACCTTAAAGTGTCTTATGGTACAGAGCTGACGGACAGAATGGTGTTGACTGTATCAGTTTGGACGTTTCTCTAGCTAGAAATTCTTGGATTTAGAATGTTAAATGAATGAAAATTGTTTCTGGCCAACATGTCTAAAACACTGAGCACATAATTAATATTTTTTCTTTGACAAGTGCCAATGGTGATTGTTTTCTTCCCTTCTTTTCTTTCCTCTGACCTATGAGGGGAGGGAGAATATAGTCAGAAATGGAGTATGCCGGTGCTAATCCAGCATAAATCCAGTGGGGACAGTGAGGAGGATGAGGGTATTTGCTGTCTCAGCCTCAAAGTCCAGTTCTGCCACTATTTAGTTGGATGGTCTTAGGCACATCACCTGACTTTTTTGAGCTTCAGTTTCCCCATCAGCCAAATAGGGACAACAAATAATTCTGAATTGCTTACCTCATAGGATTGTTAAGGATTAAGTAAGATAATGTATGTAAAGTACATTATAGCTTCATGGACAATATAAAAATGGTATTTCTTGGGACAGATGGGGTGGGGAAAGAAGTAGTGAATCTTTAGCCTCTGTAGTGTAAACTCCAGCCTCACAGTGGCTGGAGGAAGAGAATATAGCTACATGCTATAGATGTAATTCTCCCATCTATCTAGTAAAAAAAAAATAACCCTAATTTCAGGGGATATCATAAAAGGTGGAACACAAGGAGAATTTTTTCCTTTTTGTTTCAGGAAATCACCATACTAGAAGTCACCTGGCCTTAAAAATAACTAGGGTTCATTTTTCAGAAAAGAAAACTGAAAATTGAAGTGGTGGCAAAACCACTTATGTTGTAGAAGATGCATTGGAAGAGATGCTCCTATTAATAAAGATTATTACTATGTAAAGACTGTTAAACTTCCTAAAACTGATGTTCTCTATTAACTTGCTCCCCCACCCCTTTATATATTTTTATTTTTCTGGGCAAGGAGGGTTAAGTGACTTGCCCAAGGTCACATAGCTAGTAAGTGTTAAGTGTCTAAGGTCAGATTTGAACTCAGGTCCTCCTGAATCCAGGGCCAGTGCTTTATACACTGCATCACCTAGCTGCCCCCTTTTCTTTATAATTTATGGAATAAAAAAAATAAGCATTTCCATAACATAGTACAATAAAGATGATTGCATATGAAACTGCAATCAACTATGCACAACTTGCTATTCCTTTCAAACATGCAGTAAAATTATCATGTTAATTTGTAATAAGAGGAGGGAGACTACTATAGATGGGTAACATCACATGTTCAGTTGAGGTCACTATATTATTGGCTTTATTTAACTGATTTCCTTTGTTATAAGAGACCTCTCATGAAGTCATGGTAATTTGTAAGTGTTTATAAAGTAAAAAAAAAGCACATCAATAAAATGGAAAGTGTAAAAGTTTTTAAAATAGTTGAATCAAAACAACAACTGATGTTCTCCCAATGTTCAGGTTATGCCTAAAGATAAACTTCTTGATGTTGACTTACTGATATCCAAGAAGGGGTGATCATGGGAGGGATGCAATGTAATTTCCTTTACTGAATATTTCTTAAAATATGAATAGCTGATTCCTAGCTGTTTAGTGTCAGGTTTGCACAGGGTTATGAATAAGCAATTTGGAAAATTTTAATCCTAGCTCTCTAACTGACTTGCATGTGATACAGGAGCCAGGCACTTCATAATAGCATGGATTAGATCTGGAGCCAGAAGACCTGGGGTTTATTCTTAGAGAGAATACTTCAATCTCTCTAGGCTGCCCTTCTTCCATTTATAAAATGAGAGTGTTGGACTAAATGACCTTTAAGGTCCCTTCCAGCCAAGGGTGTGCTGTTAAATGTCTAACAACTGGGGGCAGCTAGGTGGCGGAGTGGATAGAGCACCGGCCCTGGAGTCAGGAGGACCTGAGTTCAAATCCAGCCTCAGACACTTAACACTTACTGGCTGTGTGACCCTGGGCAAGTCAATTAACCCAAATTGGCTCACAAAAACAAAAAACAACAACAACAAAAAACAAACAAAAAAAAGTCTAACAACTGGCTCTTGTGAAAGAAAAAAAAATGTACACAAGGCACACTTCTAAGTTGAATTTGCATCATCAATTTTTTTTTCCTCATCACTTAAAGGCTAGACAGTCAATAAAATCATAAAGCAAGCCATGGTTTGTAGCATTTGCTGATTTCTAAGGTGTAAATATGCTAAAAATTTAGATATGGGCTTAATTAAGTTACCTTGGCTTTTGCCGTCCCTGGCACAATCTTCCTTTCAACTCTATATTGTGTGATCCTGTGAGGTCTCTCTCTTCCCTTCTCCCTACCTGCCGTGGTCTAGCCTTGCCTGACAATCTAAGCTAAGTAATAAGCTAAGTGATTTTAAAAATGTTAATATAATACACACACATATGTATAAGTGTTTAACATAATGCATAACAGAAGGGGAACAATAACATAGGATTTTCTTTTTTTTTTTTCCTTTTGCAATTTTCCTTTTAATTTTTAATTTATGGAATAAAACAAGCATTTCCATAACAGAGTATAAAAAAAAAAGATGACTACATATGACACTGCAAATCCAACACATACAACTTGCTATTCCTTCTTTTCTTTCTTTCTTTTATTTTTGGTGAGGCAATTGGGGTTAAGTGACTTGCCCAGGGTCACACAGCTAGTGTCAAGTATCTGAGGCAGGATTTGAACTCAGGTCCTCCTGAATCCAGGGCCAGTGCTCTATCTACTGCGCCACCTAGCTGCCCCCTATTCCTTCTAAATATACAACACAGATATCATGTAAATTTCTTTTTTCTTTTTTTCCTTCCTTCCCCCGACTCTGCCTGAGAGATGGGGATCCATGGTGTAGGAATTCTATTTTGGTGGGGCAATAAGGATTAAATGACTTGCCCAGGTCACACAGCTAGTAAGTGTCAAGTGTCTGAGGAAGGATTTGAACTCAGGTCCTCCTGAATCCAGGGCCAGTGCTCTATCCGCTGCGCCACCTAGCTGCCCCTGTGGAGTCCACGAACATAACACACACACACACACACACACACATTTAATAACCATATTTCAATATTACTGGTTTCCTTTATAATCCTACATAATATATTGCATGAATTTACAAATATTATTCTGAGATGGGCTCCACAGGCTTCACGGGCCTACCAAAGGGATCTAGGACCACAAAAGGAGTTAAAAGCCCTTTTACCACCAGCTATAACTGGTGCTTTCCTCTAAGGTTCACAGTGCTGGATGCCCGTGATTTCTCACCTTATCTTCCTTCTCATGCCCACTTGGGTTCAGGGTCAGGGCTCCTGAAATGGGTTTTTTTTCCATTGCATCTTTGAATTACCTCCTAGCACTGTCTGTACCCAATCAAGTATTTTACTTATCCTGAACAGGACAGGTCCCTTAGAAATATTTATGAGGGAGAAGGATCTGGGTGACTGCAACTCTGCATCTGTGTGACATGGGGCTCGTTAAGGAGCCAAGGAACTGTGGCGAGGGTCTCTGAATGCCATCTATGTTCCCCATCTCTCGTAGAGCTGTTTCCCCTCGAACACAGCCATGCTTTGAACATCAATACTTTCCTTGGATAGGGAGACAGAAAGTAGAGTATTTTCCCCTTGCTGCTTTTATAAGCAAGCTGATTCATGAGAGCAAAAGGAAAGGACAGCCTGCTTTTGAAACCAGCTCTCAGAGTCAGTGTTTTTGAGGCTGAGGCTAAGCATTATATGCCACATCCTGTTAATGCCTTCAAGGATCTGGGTTCATAAAGAGTGCCTATACGGAGCTTCAAACTAAATTAAAAACCCATCACAAGCCAATAGTATTGTCAAATCTGAGTGATTTTTGTCTCTGGATTGTGCCCAAACTGGCCAAAATCAACAAAACGAATTGCTAATTCAGAGCAGAGTGGCACTGCTATCATTTTCAGAGATGGGAAGACTATATAGGCTTGATATAGTAAAAATTGCACAAAAAGCCTATGATGGGCATATCTGGGAGCCATTTCAAACTGTCTTTGTGGTAAGATGGCAGAGAATGAGTGGAGGGATAAGCATGTTCTCTGACTGTTAGAATACACCTTTAGCCACACTTAAGCAACAATCTCTCTCTCTCTCTCTCTCTCTCTCTCTCTCTCTCCCTGACCTTGCCTCCCCTCCCCTCCCTCCTCCTCTCTCTGCAGCAGCAGTTGACTCAAAGAAATCATTGTTTATAGGGCTCCCTTCCCCCCTCCTTTGACTTCACATTACCTGCTTTCCTCCCAGTCGCGGGATTTTTTGGTCTCATTGGGCTTTATGCAACGAATGTAGTGGGGTGTACATTTCATCAGGGTGCTGACAAGGTCATTGGCTTGTTTCTGTGGAGAAAATGATACAATTTTAGATGTATAGAAAAGCCCCTATAGTAAATTTCAGATTCTTTACAAAGCATCTTTATGGAAATATTACTGAGTATATATATGTATCAACAGAGATTAAATTTAATAAGGTACCAGACACTTTATTAACAAAAGCTATTGATTTTTCCTGTTTCTCCCTGCAATATATCTGGTGCTTTTGTTATGATCTGTATATCAAACATGCTGATTAGAATATTTGTACACTTGCATTTTGCACATTTAAGTCATAAAGACATTTCTAGTGCCACCAATAAAGCCCATTTTTTCACTGAAAAAACCAACCCAATTCAATATGACAAATACTTAGCAGATGCCTACTGTGAACAACATTCATTGTACAAGACACTAGAGGGGGTAGAAAGTTTGCACAAGTACTGTCCCCACCCTCATGGATCTCACAGCATAGTGGGGAGAAAGAGCCAGACCCAGATAACAGTGCTAGATGTTAATGCATCAGAGTGGTAGAAAACATAGTTCGAAGTGAATTCTGAGGTGGAAGTGGCCAATGAATAAAATCAAGAAAATCTTCATAGAAGAGGAGATATTTTGGTTGCTTTTTAAAGAATGGGTAGAATTTTGACAAAGATGGTGAAAGAAGACATTCTAACCAGAGAGAGCATCTTGAGCAATGTCTTAGGGGGAGAGAAAGTGCATGTTATGCTTAGGACTCCAGTTTGGCTGAAGGTGATGTGATGGGGAAACTGAAATCAGGTTAACAAGTAGCTTCATTCCAGACTGTGGAAAGAGTTGAAAGCCAGGAAAAAGAGTTTAGATTTAAGTTAATAGGTAATAGGGATCCACCAAAGGTTTCTTAGCATTGGTTGGTTGTTGTCCTTTATGCTCAGAAGACCAAAATGATATCTCTATGTTGGGGTTAAGGTACAGTGTGTCTGACTATGGCTGATCAGATCAATATGAGTTCAGAAGGCACAATTAGTCCACATAAATATTTGGAATGGAAAATGGTAAGGGTGATATCTATTGACTTATACACGTAACTTAGATTTAAGTGAGGCAGAGTTGTACAAAGCCTTTGGCCTCACTCTCTTTTCCAGAGTCATTGGATTCCAGCGAGACAAAAGTCAAGATGACCAGAGATGGCCCAGGATGCAGTAGATGACCTTGGCATCTTTGATGCCCAACCGAGCTCTAAGGCCTCCACAGAGCCTGCCTCAGCTGCCTCCATGGCCATTGAAACAAATTGTTCTCATCTGCCCATTCCACCAGGGGAAGTCTTCACGTGCTTGGGGTAACCTGGGTTACCCCATCTGCCACACCCCAGTAATTTTAACATTATATGACCAGATCACATGAAAATGGCATTAAGGATAAATGAATATGGAGAGAATGGAGACAATGAGATGTGTGAAAATGTTTTTTCAACACCTGAATTTTGCTATTATTAGACATGAGACGGGCACTGATAGAAATAATGAAATTAGAAGGTGAAAGTGGTTTTGGGGAAAAGATAAGCTTGATTTAGTACATTATAAATTTGAGGTGCCCATCACATATCCATGAAGATAAAGACTAGAGATACAGATTTAGAAGCCATGTGGCACCTGACAACTGCTAAGGCAGCATAGCGCTGTGCTAGACCTGGAAATTAAGAAGATGAGGGTTCCAAACTTGTTTTTGACACTTACTAGAAGTGACCATGAAAGAGCCATTGCTAAGACAGAAAGAATGCTGAAAGAAGTTAAGATGGCCAATGATAAGATTGGGATGAAGATAACCTAGGAAAGGATAGAAAAATCATATTTAGAGAAGTAGGAGGAGAACCAGGAAGCATTCTCTCTCAATCCAAATCCAAATATGTCAAGGTGGCCAACAATGTCAGAAATTATAGAGAGGATGAGGAAGAAGATGACTGAATAAAGCTCATTCAAGTGGGCAATTAGGGAGTCACTACTGTCTTATGAGCAGCTTTGGTATAATGTCAGGGATAGAAGTCAGAATGCAGTTTAGGTGTAAACTATTTTTTTGGAGGTCATCAAGGTTAAGTGACTTGCCCAGGGTCATACAGCTAGTAAGCATCTGAGGTCAGAATTAAATTCAGGTCCTCCTGACTCCAGGGCCGGTGGTCTATCCATTGTGCCACTTCGCTGCCACTGTAGCCAACTTTTTAAAAGCCATTTGGCAGTTAGGGATAGGGGAGAGACAGAAAGGTAGCTAAAGAGACTTAAGCATCCATGATCCTATCATACCATCTAAGCAAAGTGATATAAAAAATTTTAAATAGGAAGTAAAGTGACTCAATCTTTTCCTTTTAAAATATGAAATGAGGGGCAGCTAGGTGGCACAGTGGATAGAGCACCAGCCCTGGAATCAGGAGGACCTGAGTTCAAATCCGGCCTCAGACACTTGACACTTATTAGCTGTGTGACCCTGGGCAAGTCACTTAACCCCAATTGCCTCACTCCCCCCCAACCCCAAAATAAAATAAAATGCATTCTGGACTCAAAACTAATTCACTTAGAATAATAAAGGGAGAAAATAGCAAACAATTCCAGAGTTGGTCATAACAAATCTCTCTCTCTCTCTCCCCTACCCCAGCTCTTACTCACTCTATTTTTGAGTGGAGCAATGGACCAGAAAGCTTTTAAGCTAAGAACCTTTTAAGTACTGGCTTTGCATCACAACTTCCATATATTAGCATTAGAAAAATCCAAAATGCCAAAGATGATGTAAGCTTATAGCTCACATGAGTCAGATGAGGAAAGATTTGGAGAATTAATACAAAAATAATTACATCAGATGGGTGAAACAGTATTAGACAGGGTCCAATAATGAAGTGGAGAGAGGACAGTCATTGAGAAAAATAAGCATAGCTATGAAATCATCTTGAGGTTCCAAGGCAGAACTACTAGGTTTCTCTAAGAAAAATCAACAAATTATAACTGACAATCTTCCCATAAAACCAGAATGAAACTGAAGATCTAAATTAGAATCCATTTTTCCAAACACCACCACAGAGGATTAGGTAGCTAGGTGGTACAATGGATAGACCTGAATTAAAATTAAAATTTTGCCTGAAATGAATTGGAAATTGAGGGGATGCCCATCAACTGGGGAATGGCTGAACAAGTTGTGGTATATGAATGTAATGGAATACTAATGTGCTATAAGAAATGATGAGCAAGAGAAGTTCAAAGAAACCTGGAAGGACTTACATGAACTAATGCTGAGTGAGATGAGCAGAACCAGGAGAACATTGTACACAGTATCAACAAAATTGAGTGTTGATCAACTGTGATAGACTTGATCCTTCTCAGCAATACAGTGGTCCAAGATAGTTCCAAAGGACTCATGATGGAAAATGCTCTCCAAATCCAGAAAAAAAGAACTATGGGATCTAGATACAGATTGAACCATACTATTTCTAATTTTTTTTGTTTTTCTTTTTTGAGGTTTTTCCTTTTTGCTTTGATTCTTCTTTCACAGCATGGCTAATGCAGAAATATGTTTAATGTGATTGTACATATATAACCTATATCAGATTGCTTGCTATCTTGGGGAGGGGGGAGTGAGGGAGAAAAATTTGAAACTAGAAATCTTACAAAACACCAGGGTTCTTGTGAAGATAAAATAAAATAGTATTTGTACAGTGCTCTGTAAATCTTAAAATACTAGCTATTATCCTTCAATTTTTAGCCACATAAACCCATGGCTTCTGACTCTTCATAGAACATTTCTCTGAAGGCAGGGCAATATCCAAGACAGTTTTAACCTGCCTCCCCACCAAGTGATTCAACACGAATGGTAATTTCCATTTGGTGCCATCTTTGTCCATAGGGTTATTTGTGATGGTAGCTCAATTTAAGCTAAGAAATATAATTAAGCTTGACATCTCAAATGTAGAATCTGTTCTTTGTCACAATGATAGTTAAACACTAGATACAATTATGAAATGTAGGTGGTGCAGTAGATAAAGCACTGTCTCTGGATTCAGGAGGACCTGAGTTCAAATCCAGTCTCAGACACTTGACACTTACTAGCTGTGTGACCCTGGGCAAGTCACTTAACCCTCATTGCCCCATAAAACAAAACAAAACAAAACAAAGCAAAAACAAAAACAAAAACAAATTAGCTAACTTTTTAAAGATCCTTGAGGAAAGGGAATGAGTCTTATTGTACTTTCCACAATCCTTAGTCGAGAAGAAAGAAACCAGCAAGGAAACCCTTGTCCTTTAAAAAGTGACAATATATTGGGGGAGAAGAGGGAAGGGAAATTAACATGAATGAATTTCCTTAGAAAATGAATTATTTAATTTCCCCAAGGTGTGTCTGTCATCTCTCTTAGAAGACACTATAATACCACAGTAATAAAATAGGTCCTTTATGTGAAGAACTTAAGTTTTAACAAATACTTTATAGACACCATCTCATCAGATCTTCTCAACAATTCTGAGGTATGTGCTATTAATGAATTCCATCTTGTTGTTATTGTTCAATCTTTTCCAACCCTTTGTGATCCCATTTTGGATTTTCTTGGTAAAGACACTGGAGTGGTTTGTCATTTTCTTCTGCAGCTCATTTTACAGATGAGGAAACTGAGGCAAACAACATTAA
Organism: Dromiciops gliroides; assembly: GCF_019393635.1. Lineage (NCBI taxonomy): Eukaryota > Metazoa > Chordata > Mammalia > Microbiotheria > Microbiotheriidae > Dromiciops > Dromiciops gliroides. Next base: position 158,420,853 of record NC_057862.1, on the reverse strand, counting down.
ATGACTTGTTCAGGGTTATACAGGGAGTACATGTCTGAGGCCAGATTTGAATTCATGAAGATGAATCTTCTTGACTCTAGGACTGACACTCTATCTACTGTACTGCCTGGTGGCCCATCTTTGAGATGAGCAACTTGAGGCCTAGAGAAGTTATTTGGATGACTTAGTCATACAGGTTCTCCATAGCTAGTAAGCATCTGAGATAGGTAGGATTCAAACTCAGACCTTCCTGACAGAAAGTCCAGCATTCTCTTTACTACACATTGTGCTGCTTTACTTTGTATTGAGGCAAATCAATCAGAGCCAACTTTTGATTGAGGCTGCCACATGGCAATCTGAGTTAAGTCACAGTCCGAGGTGTCTCTTTAGGAATTTGGGTGGGTGGGAGCATATTCAAGCATAAAAATGTAGTTAGGGCCACCTGGGTCATTAGTTCCAAGGTTACGAATAAGAGACAATACACAGCAGAAGTCCCCTTGACCAGCCCTCATTGCTGCAGTTCTCCTGGCCTTAAGTTATAAGGCAATCCCTGGCCCTTGAAGCTATAATGATGGTTCTGCAATTTTTTGTTTTGCCAGAATTTGAAGAAATTGAGTAGAAGAGCCCCCTGGAGGAGGGGAGATGCAATGAGACCATTCCTACTTACCCACTCACTGTTGTCATGATGGCAATTCTAGAGTTATGGGTGAGGGAGGAGCAGGTAGTTAAAAAATAAAAACCCTCCACAGGCTTGGTGCTGAAACCTGTCCATTCTTGAGTCAGAATATCACCTCCAGAATACAGTGATTAAATATATTTATATATATGTGGGGAGGGGGTTCATGGGAGGCCAAGGGAGGAAAGGTGAGAGTTGGGTAATAATGCAGCAGAGTAGAGCAATCAATTTATTGTTTACTTGGCAAGAAATAGCTTATTAGTTCCTCAGTACAAGGTCTAAAGGGAATGGGGCTCTGGCAATAAGGAGGAAGTAGGGAAAGGAAATACAGAACAAGGAGGTGTTTCATTAATGTAAGGCTTGGGAAGGTGCTCTATGTATACAAGGGCCATAGATGGGAAGGAGTAAGCAGAGAATTAAAGGGGAATTCACTACCTCCCCAAACTGTCTTTTTAAACTTTTGAATGATTACTTGTTAGGAAATATATTCCTTGACTGAACTAAACATTTCTACTCTTCAGTGAAATATAAATTTCTTGACATCAAGGACTTTTATTTTTTGTCTTTGTCTCCCTAGAGGCTAGCAACAAGGTCTTAAACATGGAAGGCTAAAATTCAGTATTTATGGATTTGAATGGAATTCTACCCCAGTTGCTCTAAATTCTGCCTTTGGGGGTAAAGAAGAGTGAGAGATCATGATCATGTCTCCTCTCTCCTCTCGCCTCCTCACACACCTTTTCTTCTGCAAGGAAAGTATCCCTAGTTCAGCATCCTCAGGATGAGCTGAGTTTATCAATGGCCTTCCTAAAACTCAGTTTTCGAACTGAAGACTCCAGGGATGGCACTGAATTGAAACTTTGACTACTTCACCATTTCCTCCAGGGCCAGGCAAAGGACCCTCCAAGGCAAATCCAATTCATGAGCCCAGAGCCTCACCAATGCCAATGTTTTCAAAGTTCTCCTCCTCCACGCAGTCATTATCAGAGCTAATGACAAATAAAATCATTCACTTGAATTGAATTTTGCCAGAGTGGCATTGTGGAGTCAAGTGAGACAGCCTTGGCTCTATTACTTACTAAATCTCATTTAAACCTCTCTTTCTGAGCCTCACTTTTCCTCGTAAATATGTATTTATGCAAACCTATGATGTTATTTCTGTGGGAAACACCTGGTAAGAAAACTCTGCCACAGATACAGATCAACAAATTGTCTGCAATGAGTCTTAGGACTGAGAGAAAGGGCAGCTAGCTGGCACAGAGGATAGAGTACCAGGTCTGGAGTCAGGAAGACACGAGCTCAAATCTGACCTCAAACACTTACTAACTGCATGACCCTGGGTGAGTCACTTAACCCTGTTTGCCTCAGTTTTCTCATCTATAAAGTGAGCTGCAGAAGGACACAGCAAACCATTCAAGTATCTTTGCCAAGAAAATTCCCAATGGGATCATGAAGACTGAAAAACGAGTGAACAACAACAAAGCATTGAGAGACTAGGTGGTTTGCCTTAGGGTCATCTATCAGACAGAACCTGAACTCAGGTCTTCCTAACTTCAAGGATGGTACTCTACCCACTATGCCATGCTGCCTCATTTTGACACAAGGATGATAAAACTGACAGTATATTATCAGAAAATTGTTCTAGAATCAAATGAAATAATGTTTATGAAAATACTTTTTAACTATAAAATATAATACAAATTTGTACTGAAATTATATCTCTTTCTTTAAGTGATTCTTAGGAACAGAAGCAACTAATTAGGAAAAACACAACCGGAAAAAAAGGGCTATATAAGTTTCCTTTCACTTGACCTACTTCATAATTTTATCTATGAATGGCTTTGATATAACTAGCTCCTAAGTCAAGTGGTTGCTTTATACAGTATCCAGAATCACTGGGGCATGATGGGTTCCATTAATTCAGTTTTCTGTTTAGCTAAGGCATGATATTTACCTTCCATGGATTATTAATTTTTAAAGAATATTAAACACAATAATACACTGCACTCAAACCTCAACGCTCACAATTTAACTCTTAGTACTAAAATCATAATGAACATAATCTTTCTTTGATGATTCCTAAGATACTCCAAGATAATGGAAACTGGGAGGTTTGGAGAAGTGAACTCTAATGATTCTGTCACTACCACTAAGCAAATATTTCTTTCATTTCAATGCTCAGTGTCTCAGACAACTCCCTGAGACTATGAGTTGAGTACAGTTGCACTATTGCATTGGCAGAAGGAATTTCCTTCCTGGGGATTCAAACTACAGGCCTTGATTGAAAAAAACAAAAAACAAAAAACAACTAAATAAAACACAGAAGGCGCTGTTATTAGGCAGCAGCAAGGATACAAGGATAGATATCACACTTTCCCTTTCCTGAATTCACAATCTAAGACTGTGATACAAAGGAGAATGATATAGATGTAAAGAAGACCAAGCAAACCTGAGATATCTAAAATTGTTATGATTCTGTAACTCGGGCTGGTGGGAGTGGTGGTGGTGAGGAAAGAAGCTTTATGGAAGAAGCGGTGCTTGGATAAGGACTTTGAAGTATGGGAGGGATGTCAATGTATGGGAAATGGGGGGAAGGGATAGCGGGAAAGCCCATTCCAAAAATAGGGGATGTCAGAGTAAAGGTAGGAAAACAGAGATGACTGGACAAGAGTAGAGATTAGCCAACAGTTTGATCTAGTTGGAATGTACAATCAGTATACAAAGGCACGGAGTATGATGTAAAACTAGAAGGATTGGAACCAAACTTTAGGTAACCAGATATTTATTTTATATTCATTGGTAACTGGGAGCCATTGAAGGTTTTTGAGTAGAGAAGCAACACGTTAAAAGCAGGGTGCTTGGAAGGTTATTAAAGAGAGGAAGACAAATGTAAAATAGTCAAGGTAAGAAGAGATAGAGACCTGAATTAGGGTTGCTAATTATGGATTGCTATTAATTTGTTATATGACTTTGGGCAAATTATTTTTCTATGTTATGATTCTTAACCATACAACAAATATGTTTCCCCCCCTGAGGAGATCCTTCCCAGTTCCAAGATTCCATGATTTTGGAGTACATCAGACACATCTTTAAAAATATCAATGATTATCCCCTGGAACTGTAGATGTAGGCAGTATGGGACCAAGAGATCTACTCTAAGCACAGAGAATTGAATCTATCTATACTTAACTGACTTAACGTGTTAAAGCAAATGGTAAGTGTTAGTTACTCACTACTTAACAATGAATCCCAAACTTCAGAGGTAAATCAAACCCAGGCATAGTACTATTTTGTTGCCCTCCATCCCTGTCACAAACACATCTCAATGTGGGTTTCTTTTTTTTTTATTCATCAGTTCCTCTTTCCTGCTCTGAAAAGCTCCCTTCTCTCCCCAATTCTCAGGACCAGGATCTCCCTGCCTTTCAAGTTAACAATGACCTAAACTGACAAAATTATCTCACCAATGTACTAATCAATTATCACAGTAATAGCTAAAGGCTGTGACCATCCCTCTGTGATTTACCCCCCAGTTCCAAGGTCATATATGCATATCGTTCAATCTTACTATTATATTATGTTCACTTGTATAAGACAATAATAAATAATAAGCATATATTATATATAATAATATAAAAAGATGTGTAAATCACAGATTAGGTGGGTGTAAAGTCTCCATGGTATACACACATATATACCCCACATATATCTCAGTTCTTTAACAAGTTATAATTCCTAGGGTAATGAAGAGTAAAGAAATCACTTCAAAATAGACTTTGATATAAAAATAGCAGCAGCAACAAAACCTGATAGAATAGAAAAGATAAGAAAATGAGAAATGTTTCAGGTCAATATATTAAAAATATAGAAGCTTTTCTATTTTGTTAAGGCTTGTTTATCTGCTTTTTTCCTTTAACAACTGTAAATAATAATAGCTAACATTTATTAAGTTCTTACTATGTTCAAGGTACTGTGCTAAGCGCCTTACAAATATTATCTCATCTGACCCTCACAACAACTGTGGCAGGCAGGCACCATTCGTTCATTCATTCATTCATTCATTCATTCATTTTGCAGTTGAGGGACTGGAGGCAGACAGCAGTTAATTGACTTGTCCAAGGTCACACAGTTACTAAGTGTCTGAGGCTGGATTTGACCTGAGGTCTTCTGAACTACAGGCTTAGTGCTCTGTCCACTGTACCACTTGAGAGATTACATTTCTGCAGATGATTTCATCACATACTTGATTTGGCTAATGTGATTACTCTTAGATAAGAATGGACCTTTAATTCAATGGGTATAGGGAATTAATTCCCCATGAGGAAACTCCTGTTACCTATGTAGATGGGGCCCAGAGACATTAAGTGACTTGCTCAATGCCAGTCCTGTCAGAAGAGAGGTCTCTCCTGATGCAGAGACCACTTACCCTATTTAAGAAGCTACCCAGCCTCTCTCTCTTCTGGCTTGTGCTTACTGCTGATTACTAAGCTTACTTAAAAAAAGATGCATTTTTGAAGAGCAAGCCCAAGATGAATGGAGCTTTTCCCTTAAAATCTTGCCAACCCCAGGTGTCAGAGGTCAGGCTAATAAACTATGCTGACGGTGTGACAAACCTCAAAGGGGACTTTTAGGAGTAAGTTCCCACTTGTGATTCCTTAATTGTTTTGCCTTTCTCATCAAAGTATCAAGTTTGTCTTTCTCACACGGCAGAGTACAAAAAGGCATAGCCTCCTGGGCAGTGTGATTCAGGTGTCTCCCTGCAGGCTTAATTCCCGTATCAAAGAGAAAAATCTTCCCAGCCTTTGCGTCTTTTTGATTTTTGGCGTTTAAATCATTCTCCATTATGTCTCATGTTGTAGGTACCTTGTTGGCAATTTCAACCCACTCTTTTTTTAAAATTTGAATTAAAGTCTGTTCAGTTGGAATATATTTTGCCATCTTGAGGATTTCTGACTCCTAGTTTCTTTCAAATCATTCAAGAACCTTCAATTTTGTCTTCACCAACAAGGCCATGTGAAAGTAGAATGGAAAAAGTGTTAATATAATTGGAGTCATCACAGAACCTGAATTAAAATCTTAGCTCAGTCAATAACTAGTGAGACCTTAAATCAGGGGTATGCTAGAGTCAGCCAGCAGTGGCTTGTTAAAATTTCAGGGTGAGCATTTATGCCTTGGATAGCTATGAACACCATAAATCAGGGCTCGATTTATTATTTTGTTTATTATCTAGACTTAAGAAAGTGAAGAACAGCTAGGTGGCACAGTGGATAGAGCACTGGCCCTGGAGTCAGGAGGACTTGAGTTCAAATCTGGCCTCACTTAACACTTACTAGCTGTGTGACCCTGGGCAAGTCACTTAACCCCAATTGCCTCACCAAAAAAAAAAAAAAAAAGAATATATAGACTTAAGAAAGTGATGGGAAAAATGTAAATGATATAGATTTAACTTAAAAGTGTGCCCTGCTCACATTTTTTTTTTGGGGGGGGCTGGTTGTTAAACATTTATCAGTATTCTTCTGCCTTGAACAACTCACTTAACCTCTCCAGGCCTTTAGTTACCTTATGTAAAAAATGAGGGGGCTGGGCTAGATCACATCTAAGATTCCTTATAGTTCTAGATTTATGATGCTATAAGTCATACTGTTGCCACACAAGACTAGGCCACACTTCCCCCCCAATCCTTCATGTTTTACTTTTCACAGAATTTCAAGGACAGGCAATGCTGAGAATTTTGCCTTTAATGTTATGAAATGAGATGGGATATCTGGCATTACTCAATGGGTCAACTTTTTCAGCAAATGTAGTTTTTTTTTTTAATTTTTTTTAATATTATTTCATTATCTATGGTATCTTTTATTTGTTTGTTTGTTTGTTTTTGTGGGGCAATGAGGGTTAAGTGACTTGCCCAGGGTCACACAGCTAGTAAGTGTCAAGTGTCTGAGGCCGGATTTGAACCCAGGTCCTCCTGAATCCAGGGCCGATGCTTTATCCACTGTGCCACCTAGCTGCCCCCTCAGCAAATCTAGTTTACAGTAGGTTTTTGTATTTGGAAGAATGCCCAAGGACCATAAGAATATATATTTACATATCCAAATAATAACAAACATTAAGTTTATATTTCCTCAGGGAATGCTCTCCAAAACACTGGCTATTCATAGGCTTTATCATTTTTAGGGTAAATCTAATTTTAGGGTAAATCTACAGGATCAGTTAATCTCTCTATCCCCTGCTCAAAACCAATGGCAATGGATCCATTTACAATACATCCTCAAGGATAGAATTTGGCAAGAGAGATCAAAGCAAATTGGTTTTATTGGCACCATGAAATGGTTCAAGGCATAGATGATGATCATCAGCAATGACATTCCTAAAAACGTTTCACAGATTCCCTCCCCTTTGTTCCCATCCCCACCCCCGTGTTATGATTGCTTTTTATTGAGCATATCTAAACATCTAATGCAGACTTTTAAAACAAAGGATGTATTCAAAACACACCCTTTAAAAATGACTCAACCAATTTGATTTGCTACTCTCCATACCAGAATGTCCTCCTTGCCATGGCCACCAGCTGAAATCTTACCCATTGCCCCCAAAGCCCAGTTCAAATGCCACCTTCCGATTCTCCCCATCATAATATTAGCTAACTTCTATGTAGCACATGAACATTTCCAAGGCACTTTACATATGTTAACTTATTTGATCCTTACAAAAATCCTGTGAGGTAGGTACTAATAATTATCTCCATTTTATAGATGAGGGGACTGAGGCAGGCAGAGGATAAATGAGTTGCCTAGGATTTGAACTCAGGTATTCTTGACTCTAAATCCAACACAATCTACTCTACCACCTAGCTCCTCTCAAACTGATAAAATCTCTTCCTCTTTCAAACTCTCACAATATTTTGGTCCTTTCATGAAGGTTTGGGCATGTTGTCTTGGAAGGAGACCTGGATTTGGGATCTGGGCTCATGTCCCAGCTAGGCAATCTCTTATTTGTGTAACAATGGAGAAGTCACTCAATCACCTGGGTCTCATTTTCTTTACCTATAAAATGAAGGGGCTGTAGTTCCAAGTTTAGGCCCATGGTCTATTCAATTTCTCCTTCCATTTAAAAAATTGTAAACTTATTTGTGACAAATTAATTCCCCTAGTGGACTACAGGATCCAAGAAGGCACTGAGGCCATATCTAATGACTCTTTATTTCCCCCTCACTGACCAGGATAGCATAATAAATGTTTACTGAATTGAACTAAATGACCACTGGAGTCAGACTGAATAGTTACTAACTGACTGACTGAACACTTATTATATGAGTGCAAACATGCACTTGTCAGAGGTTGGGTTGGAACCCATGCTTAACTTGAACCAATGATTTTCCCACTATGCTCCACTGCATCTCTATTAACTTTCACTGATTTATACTACAACTACTAAAAATTTAGATTTTCTTCACAAAGACCTATTAATTTATTATATTCCTTTGCACATTAACAGTAGCTACCATGTATATAGTGCTTTGAGGTTTGTAAAGGGCTAGATGTATTACCTCAGTTGATCCTTACACATCAACCCTGCAAGGTAGGTGCTATCATTATCCTCATTTTATAGATGAAGAAACTGAGGCAAGCAGAGATTAAGTGACTTGACCAGGGTCACACAGTTAGTTAAGTGTCTGAGATTAGATTTGAACTCATGTCTACCTGATTATAAGTCCAGCACATTATCCACTGTACCACCTAGTTTTGTGGGGCCTCAAGTTAAAGGGCTGTATGTGTCCATGGGAAGGCTGATACAGCCTCAAAGTATGAGATCTCTCCCCACTTTTATTTCCCTGTTACCATATCATCTCCACATCACCTTAAATGCTTTATCCTTCTCTCTTACCAATTTCATCCTCCACAAGGTGCAATGTTGGCCATCTTCCTAATGCTCATAACACTGGTGGCATTCTGCTTTTATGAGCTCTTACCAGAGAGAGTAACTGTGCCAGCCAAATAGCACTGGCCCTTTATAGACTTTGTTTTGTTTTTGTTTTTGTTTTTTGCAGGGTAATGAGGGTTAAGTGACTTGCCCAGGGTCACACAACTAGTAAGTGCCAAGTGTCTGAGGCCAGAGTTGAACTCAGGTACTCCTGAATCCAGGGCTGGTGCTTTACCACTGCGCCATCTAGCTGCCCCCCCCCTTATAGCCTTTGGATCTTTTTGAGGCATTTCAGGTTTTTTTTTTTCCTTTTGGTCAATTGTGTCTGGCTTTGTGACCCCATTTGGGAGTTTTCTTGGCAAAGACACTGGGGTAGTTTGCCATTTCCTCCTCTAGCTGTTTTTATAGAGGAGGAAACTGGGGCAAACAGGGTGAAGTGACTTGCCCAGGGTCACCCAGCTAGAAAGTGTCTGAGGCCAGATTTGAACTTAGAAAGATGAGTCTTTCTCACTCCAGGACTGGCACTCTATCCACTGTGGCACCTAGCTGTCCCTCTCAAAGAACAGGTTTGGCTTTCAAGCTATTAGGATCACTGATAGACTAGAGGAAGCTGTACTACCTTGTTACCCTCTTCCTCTGAGGTCTCATTGTGTCATGGAGGAGATGCTGGATTCAGGAAGTCAATGCCAGAAGAGCAGAGGCTCTGGTAGGTCCTACCAAAAGCTAGACAGGCTATATGTTGCCTGAGAACCAGCTTAGCTAAATTTAGAGAAGCTCTTCATGAATAGGCTTCAGGGAAAATGAAATTTTTATGTTGCCACAATTGGCAAATATTCTCAATTACATTTTTTTTTTTAGTGAGGCAATTGGGGTTAAGTGACTTGCCCAGGGTCACACAGCTAGTAAGTGTTAAGTGCCTGAGTTCAAATCCGGCCTCAGACACTTAACTCAGGTCCTCCTGACTCCAGGGCCGGTGCTTTATCCACTGCGCCACCTACCTGCCCCAAATATTCTCTATTAAACTGTAGCAGAGGGGCAGCTAGGTGGCGCAGTGGATAGAGCACCAGCCCTGGAGTCAGGAGGACCTGAGTTCAAATCTGAAATCAAACACTTGACACTTATTAGCTGTGTGACCCTGGGCAAGTCATTTAACCCCAATTACCTCACTAAAAAAAAAATTGTAGCAGAGTTAGGTTCACTGTTTTAGGAAAAGGAGTACTCAAATGAACAAATTCACGGGCCCTTAAAATAATTAAATGAAAAATAACCAGTTCTATGGGGAATAACCTAGTCAGTAAGAATAAAGTATCCCATTAGAATGTAAGCACCTCAGGGCAGCTATGTGGTGCAGTGGATAGAGCACTGGCCCTGGAGTCAGGAGTGCCTGAGTTCAAATCCGGCCTCAGACACTTAACACTTACTAGCTGTGTGACCCTGGGCAAGTCACTTAACCCCAATCGCCTCACTTAAAAAAAAAAAAAGAATGTAAGCACCTTGAGGACAGGGACTGCCTTTTGCCTAGTGTCTGGCATATTTTAGGGGCTTACAAGCATTTATTGATTGGTAGAATGATTGACTGGTGGGATCTGCAAAGTCTTTCAGAAATGTCCACTTTTCAGAGGACTATCAAGAGAACTCTAGGGAAGGATACCATAGCCTGGAAGAAGATGGATTATAGAATCCTAGAGTAAGAAGGGATCTTGAAGCCTCCTGCTATGGTAAACTAAAGGGATTAATTATATGATCTATTGATAGGAACACTATATACACAGAGGGAGGGCAGCTAGCTAGGTGGTGCAATGGATAGATCAGTGGTCTTAGAATTAGGAAGACATATGCCTAAGTTCAAATCCTGCTTCAGATATTTAGCTGTGTGACCCTGTGCAAGTCACTTAACCCTGTCTTCCTCAGTTTCTTCATCTGTAAAATGAGTAGAGTCCCAAGGACATTTTGCTATCATTAGGAAATTTTCCTGAGATTAAAAAAAAACCCTCCAACTTGTTTAATGTGTTTTTGGTAGATCCATAAAACTTTATGTCATCTGTATACATAGCATCAAAAGTCTAGAGCTAGAAGGGACCTCAGAGGTAATCTACTTGAATTGCTTAATTTTATAGTTAAGGAAACTGAGGCCCAGGGAAGTTGTGACTTGCCAAGGTCTCAAAAGTAGTCATTGTCAGAGGTAGGATTTGAACCTAGGCCTTCTGATTTACAGAGCCCTTGTTTTTTTGTTTTTTACTATGTCACCCTGATACAATCTTGTGTAATACAATGTTATGGTATAATTATTTTTAATATTCAAAATTGAGTCAATAGCTATTGATTTTCCTAACTCTCTCTTTTTTTTTAAAGAGGGGGTGGAAATTGAAGGGAGGGGACCAAATTTATAATTCTTTTCAGTACAGGAAAGTCATGGTGAAGAAACTGCCCCTACCATTGAAGGTCATCTGCAATTTATAACAATAGACAGTTACCTGAGGGATTGAGATGGTAAATGATTTGTCCAGGTTCACATAACTATTTATCAAAGGACTTTATGACTACGGCTTCTATTCTCACTGTCCTTCTTTTGTTAAGGGTTCATTTTCTTACAGAATTCAATTTTTTTCTTCAAATATCCTCTTTTTGCTTTGGACTTATTGAAAAGAAGCTTAGCAAATATGACTTTTTAAACATGTTCACTGACAGAAGCATACCTCTGAAGGCGAATGAAAAAAGACTCCTTAATCATGTCTTTAACAACGTGAACCATTCCTTTGTCTAGCCCAGAAAGAAATGATAAATAGAAGTATATACAGAATGGTTTTACACACACACACACACACACACACACACACACACACACACACACACACACACACACACACACACACGTCTAGCGGTAGGATCTCTGGGTGGGGGGAGGGAAGGAAAAAAGGAACAAAAGAAAGTTACATGATAATTTTTATTATATATTTAAAATGATTAGCAAGTTGTACTTAATAGATTTGCAGTTTTATGTATGATCATATTTTGGAAATGCTTATTTTATTTCTTAAGTTCAGAATAAAATAAAGAAAAGGAAAAAATCCTTGTCAAACTTAGGGCTAATCTCCACTGTGGCTAGCAATTTTGACAAGGGCAAGGAGCACTGAATATGACCTAAAGTCCAAGTTTTAAGACAAATCCAGGTGAAAGGTGGGGGATTTTTGAACATTGTCAGGAATACCTCATGGGTTGAGAATCAGAGGTTCAAGAAAGAGCTCTTGGGGCAGCTAGGCTGCACAGTGGATAGAGCACCGGCCATGGAGTCATGAGGACCTGAGTTCAAATCCGACCTCAGACACTTAACACTTACTAGCTGTGTGATCCTGGGCAAGTCACTTAACCCCAATTGCTTCACAAAAACAAACAAACAAACAAACAAACAAAACCCCCAAAACAAAACAAGAAAGAGCTCTCTCTGGGGAATAGTCAGTGAAAAATTCATGTGAGGTGCAGCTTCCATCTGGTAAGCTTTCCTAGTTCTGCCAAACTAAATGTGAAGCTCAGGTGTTTCTACACTGCTGATGTTCTATCAATGATAAAGGTCTCAGGGGAAAGCCCTGTTCTCCCTGTTGTAGTTGTAGTTCAGGTAGTCAGATTAAAATAAAAGGGAATTAATTCAGGGAGAAAAAAAGGAGAATTTTGGAAGACACATTAGAATCTTCCAGCCCCAAGAGACCACCCAAATGACACTTTATAGCCGAGGTCTCTAAGGACGGCTAATACAAGTTAAAAAGGGAAGTGGAAACTGGGTGTGATGAAGCCATGGGCACCTTTAACCATCCTGTGGAAGAGGCTGTGTCTTACTGGAGGATTCAAAGTTCAGCTGTCCTCCACCCGAGCTCTGCCTTGGACTTTGATCAACTGAAAGGCTCATTTTGCTCCACAATGTCCTAGAAAACAAAGTGGGAGCAGCAGCATCTGGATTTTCGCTAAGCCTCTGCTGAGAGTTTCACCATGTTTTTCTGTTAATTTATAGTTGGCTCAGTGGGAACCAAATGAAACATTTTTTTTTCTATCTCATAAACTGGGTATTCAAGTGCCATTGGCATGGATTTCAACACTGTTTGTACTTCATATCCCTACAGCCATGGCGAAGAAATCCTCCTCTCCCAACTGCCACGTACATTATTATGCAATGCGGTAAAATCCTCTTAATGTTTTTCAAGAAACTCCTTAACAGGGGAAATATTCTTAAGAGAGGGAATGGAAAGTTATGAACCTGCAGACAGATCCTAAAATTTCAGTGCACCCAATGGGAAGGAATGTCTTAAAATGATTTTTACAATACAGACCAGCACAGTATGTTTTGCTCCATTTTGAGTGGAACTTGTAATTTCATCAGTTTGGGAGAATTCTCAGTGTGGGAAAATCTCTTCATGGATAAAGATCAACAACGCGGCTGTAACTAATAGTATTAGAGGATCTCCGGAGGGCACTGGTAGGTTAGGAGATTTGCCCATGATCATAGTATAGGTCTATAGTAAGACTTAAGAGCCACATCTTGCTGATTCCAAAGCCCACCCTCTATTCACTATGCCATTTTGTCTTGGAATAATAAGAAATCCCCTCTACAAGGGGAGGGGGGGTTGAGTGGTCAGTATCTTCCTTTTCAAGTGAACCACAGGGTACAGAAAGTGGGGTGTGATGAGGGACAGAAGTGAGCAGATTGCTGGATAAACTGAAGGTTAAACTAGATACTGAACCTTCAGTTCACTGGCAAGCAGTGCTAGTCATCAACACTGTGTGTGGCAGTGCTATTTATTAAGCCATAGAATTCAACTGAAAAAATAAACAAATGATTAAAGCTATTGGTTGGGATGGGGGAGGAGGGGAGTGTCAAGTCAGAAAGAGATTATCACCTCTTTTATAGGCATCCTTATACATCATGAAACAGACATGGGGGAAAATCCAGCTAGTTTCAAAGTTTGGTCATGTGCAACCCTGCTGATTTGGGTCCTTTGGATATGAATTTGAGAGCCATGTGACCAGATTTTCCACCCCAGAGCTAAAGTCTGGACCTACAACTGAACTCATGAGTCACAAGCTGCATGCAGATATTAATGTTTGTGGCTTCTGAGAATTTCTCTTATACGCTTGCCATGGACAGCGAGCTCTTGCCAGCCTAATGTGATGACTGTCCATGGCCAAGGACTTGCTCCTCCTCTCTCCAGCCCTAGGCACAAGCTGACTTATTCCCCTTCCCTCAGAAGCCAGCTTACAATTTATTTCCTTTTGTGAAGCCTAATGAATCCATGACTCTAATCTTGTCCCTTGTCTGACTCCCTCAGCACTTATTCAAAACAGCTATTTACTGAGGATATTATAGCAAAGCACAAAGCAAAGAGCATTGGACATGAGTCCCAAAACCTAATTCTGTGTCCCAGCTAGCCCCTTAATCTCTTAGCCTCAATTTGCTCATCTACAAAATGGGATTAGAACTATTTATACTATTCCAGTCACAGGATTTTTGTGATAATCAAATTAGAAAGTATGGAAAAGCACTTTGTAACCAGAAAATGTTATGTAAATCCGAGTGGGTATTATGACAATATGACCAGCACTGTACTAAGCACCCTAGAGAAATAAGAGGCATATAACACTGTCCTGTTCCCTTAAGGAGCTTCTAATTCCCTTAGAGAAAGGAGATAATACAAACAAATTAAAAAAGAAGACAACATAGGACAGAATATGATAAAGTGCTAAACTATAAAACAATTTTTTTGCCTAAATTTATGGGTAGGCTTATCTTTATTATTCCCAGGTAAGCCTACTGTTGTTCTGATCTGTACAATATATGGGGATATTCACAAAGACAGGAAAGAAATGCTGGCTGGAGTCACTGGGGAGGGCTTAGTCAATGCAATGGGTTTTGAACTGAGCTTTGAAAGATGGATTAATGTGTCTAGGCAAAGAGAGAATGGCATTTCAGGTGCCATTTAGGGAAAGAGAATGAAGTATGTGTGGGATGGGTGTAGTGAGATAGTGGGAGTGGGAATGGGATGATCAAGAATAAAACCTGCCAGAAAACCGGAATTTGTATTAGGAAGTAATGGAAAATGATGCTGAAAAGATATTCAATTAGCTCATTATCTATTAACATTTGGATATGTATTTCTTTGAAAGCACAGGAGCCATGTGTATTTGGCTTGTCTCCTTCCTTAATCAAAGCCCTTCTTTATAGGCTTCAGGATCTCAGAGGTCATCCAGTCCAAACTTTACACTTTACAGATGAGGGAAATGAGGCCAAGGGAGGTCATTTGCTTAGCATTACAAAAGTAGTAAGTAGCAGAGCCAAGATCTGAACCCATATCTTCTAACTCTGAATCTGCTCAATCCATCCACACCAATACTCTTTTCAAGCATTCTTCTTCCCTTTTTTATACACTGTGTATATTAAATACATGTCGACAAATTCTGAACTTCTTACCTTTGAGCATCCACACAGACAAATGAGACAATCAACAAACAGTTTGTGAAGGGGGGAGGGGAGGAGGAAGAGGAGGAGAATAAGATAAAATGAACATTCTTTAATAGCCCAGCAGATTTCAGGTCCATAAAGCTCTGAAACTGGCTGGTCTCGGGCCTGAATTTGGAACACAGATTTGAATCTAGACTTCTAGACATGGCTCTGAATCAGAAACTTTCCTCTTAGGTTTAACAAAAATTCCTCCAGCTTCAGCTAAAATCCACTTCCTCTTAGGGAGCAGCTGATTATCATCTGCTGAATAATAGTCAAAGTACTTAACATCCATTTGGGATTTATATTCAGCCAAAGCAAATTCAGCTGATGACCTGTGACCCCTAGTCAAGCAGTTGCATCAATCCTCAAGTGTTTTCTTGATCAAGCCCCACCTATCTCTTTGGCTTCACTTTTGCCCTCGAGCCCTGAAACCCAGTCTCAGGCCCTAGGGTAAATTTTCCCTAGCCACAGTCTAAATGACAACTCAAACCAAAACATACCTTAATCTTGCTGCCAGCAGTGGTTGGACGCCCTTTCTTGTCTGCTTGTAGATTTTCTGGAAATAAAGCCTTTATAAAAGGCCTGCAAAAAGGAGCAAGAGAATGAGTAAGAAATCAGAGAAGAGTTTTAATGGCTAAAATTCTCCTCCTAGAGGGGTGTTCTAGAGAACAAGCATGTCTGGGTACAGTGGAACAATCCAGGAACAGAAGCTTCCCTGAAGCAATGGGGCTCAGGGTATAGTAAACAATAGACTTGAGAAAGAATTCTAAGATACAAGTTATTACTAGGATGTAAAGCTGGGCAACTGATTTTTGAAACCTGTTTCCCTACTTTTCTCCTCTTATTTGCCCTTGCAATTCAGTATCCCCTAAGGTTAAGGCCTGAATATAAAGATATTCACTGTTTTGATTTTGCATGTGTAGCCCTCCATTCTGCTTTGGTCTAGTGAACTCAACAGGACTATAATGTGTCCTCTAGAATCCGAAGACTTGGATGAGGGGCATAGACTTTACAGCAGTGTAGTGTCTGGCACATAGTAGACACTTTTTCTTTTTGGTGGGGCAATGAGGGTTAAGTGACTTGCCCAGGGTCACACAGCTAGTCAGTGTCAAGTGTCTGAGGCCAAATTTGAACTCAGGTTCTCCTGAATCCAGGACTGGTGCTTTATCCACCGCGCCACCTAGCTGTCCCGTAGACACTTAATACATTGCTGTGCCATTTAAATTTTAACATTATACAAAATTAAGCTATTGATTATGCACAAATTTAAATGGAGAGAAAAGCAGTTGTTCAGTGAAATTGGTGACATAGGACCAAACCCTCATTACTTCCAAATGGCTTCTTGGGGTTTCTGGAATTATCCAGATAATTTTTGGGGTGTTCTCCTTCATTTAACTTGGGCAGAGAATAAGCAAAGTCATGTTACGTGTTGTGGTGGATAGAATACTGGACTTAGAATCAGGAGGGTCTGAGTTTGAATACTGCCTCAAACTCTTGGGACTCTGTGATCCTAGCCAAGCCACTTAATTGCACTTAGCCACAGGTTCCTCATCTGTAAAAAGGGGATGATAATAGTGGCAACCTGATAGGGTTGTGGTAAGGATCAAATGAGAGAACCTATTTATGTGGAGTGCTTTGCAAACCTTAAAGCACTAATATAAAAAGTTCTTGACCACTCTTTGAAAACTAGGCTCTTAAAGGAATAAAAGCAGACGAAGCTCTCACTTTGATAGAATTAAAGACCTGGAAAAATTCCCCGTTTGGACTTTTAGTGCATCTAGGCCTCCCTAATGAGAAGCTATGGGGAGCTCTAATCTCATCTCCCTTCTGATGAATGGAGGGAAAAAAAGAGGGAATTTGGAAGGATGGGTGAACCGGATTTCAGTCAGAGGACCTGAGTGTAAATCCTGATTTATACCTTCTTGACCTTGGCAAGTCTCTTGATCTTTTTGGGTGTCAGTGTCCTCATCTGAGGTTGAACTAGATTACCTCTACATTCCCAAACAGATCTAAATCAACAATCCCAAGGACTTTATCACATGCTTATATTCGACTCACAGCTCACTGCTCTGCATAAGTTCAATGAGATCCATGAAGAGAACATCACGATTCCTTTCACAAAAGCCATCCATGTCATAGGATACCTGGCCCAAATAAATAAGTAATTAGGTTTATGTCTTGGTGAATCCATACTAAACCATTTTCATGGTTGAAGAAAGCATTTTTCTGATTTGAATGGACATTGTACTTTGGATGGAACACATTTTGGATGTCAATGCCATCAACTCACTTGTGTGATAAGCAGACAGTTCTGCTGAACATTGCATACCTGAACCTAGAACAACTCAGACTTTTTTACTCTAGAGGGTAATTTGTATGGGTCAGTAGGGCTTTATTCTTTTTGTTGTTGTTGTTTATTTAGAATTTTATTTTTCCCCAATGACATGTAAAAACAATTAACCAAATTATTTTCCTTTCTCCCTCCCCACACACACTTCTAGGAAGGCAAGCAATTCAATATACATTATATATATGTAGTGTGAGAATAAAATTGGATATTAGATCATAAATCTCCCCTACTTAACTTTTCCCTAATTTATCTCCCAGACTTTCATATTTTACCACAGTAGTCATGCAAAACATTTCCATATTAGATTGTGAAAGAAAACAGACAAAAAAAAACCTTCAAAAAAAATAATGCTTCAATCTGTATTCAGACACCATCAGTTCTTTCTCTGGGGATGGCTAGCATTTTTCATCGTAAGTCCTTCAGAGTTGTCTTGCATCATTGTATTGCTAAGAATAGCCAAGTCATTCACAGATGATCATCTTACAATAATGCTGTTACTTTGTACGTAGTACATTTTATTTTGCATCAGCTCATGTAAGTCTTCCCAGGTTTTTCTGAGAGCATCCTGCTCATCATTTCTTATCTCATTTCCCCCATATTCCCTACAACATTTTGTCATTTTCCTCTGCTGTCCTATTATCCAATCCAATAGATATGAGGTAGTACTCCAGAATTGTTTTCACTTGCATTTTTCTAATCAGTAGTGAGTTAGAGTATTTTTTCCATATGGCTATAGATAGCTTTAATTATTTAATCTGAAAATTATTCATATTGTTTTATCACTTATCAGTTGGGAAAATGGCTCTAATTTTAATAAACTTGACTCGGTTCTCTGTATGTTTGAGAAATAAGGTCTTTATCAGACAAACTTGCTGCAAAATTTTTTTTCACAATTACTATTGCTAACTGTATTTCCCTCCATCCTATCCCCTCAATGTCATTTATTCTCTATCTCCTTTCACCCTATCCCTCCTCAAAAGTGTTTTGTTTCTGACTGCCCCTCCCCCAATCTGCCCTCCCTTCTATCACCGCATTTACTTCCCCTCCTACTTTCCTACAGGTAAGATAGATTCCTATGCCCAAATGTGTGTATGTTATTCAGTAGGGCTTTATACTTAAGAAAAGAATTAATTAGCACAAACTTTCCTTTCAACTAACTTTTTTTTTTTTTGCAAGGCAATGAGGGTTAAGTGACTTGCCCAGGGTCACACAGGTAGTAAGTGTCAAGTGTCTGAGGCCGGTTTTGAACTCAGGTCCTCCTGAATCCAGGGCCGGTGCTTTATCCACTGCGCCACCTAGCTGCCTCTCAGCTAACTTTTAATCTAAAAGGAATATAAAAAATATATTATTTTATTTAAAAAGATGATGCTAATAACACACCACCAGAAAACCATGTGTTTTGAGGGTCCCCCAAGTTCCCATAGTAATGATAGCACTTTACTGAATTAATTCACACTCTGGCACTTCTTATGAATAACAGCACAAATGAATCAGGACTAATCTCAGAGATCAATGGCAAACTGATAAAAGGGTTCATTTTTATCACTACCTGCACCAGCCACTAAATGAACTGGACTCAGAGAAGCTCATATTACAAAGGACTGCCTTTTGCCCTTTTGCATCTCCAACACTTAGCATAGTGCCTGACACACAGTAGGAATTTAATAAATGCTTATTGCCTATTTCATGCAAAACAAATTGAATGGGTCAATGCTGAGATAACTTTTTCCTTGCTTTCTGAAACCAAAGCCTCTTACCATACCTTTCCTGCATAATGATGAATGATAAATCCTTGATTCCAGCTATTGAAGTGCTCATGGGTTCCAATCTGCATCTGAAGTTTTTGAAGCAGTGTCTGATCAGCACCCTCACCCACTGCATGCATTGTGGCACAGACATCATCCAGGATGCTCATGATCCCAGGGGGATTCTAGTTTGACAAATCAAAAAGGCCAAATCAATATGAATTTGAAATTATATAGATGGTGTCAGTTTCTTGTTTGAGAAAATAAACAACTCCTGAATGTTGACATGTGATAACATCTTGAAAGGCAGTACTTCCCTTAAAATAGTAATTCAGTTAATGACCCTTAAAAGGGAGGGCCACAAAATAAGGATAATGATGGGAAAAAAGACTTTTCTGTGAAAAGTTATTTAACTCCCTTTGGATTGAAGTGAAATCACATAGAGAGATATCACATTATTTCCTTCCTAAAACTAACATGAGCTTGATTCCCACCTCTGCCCCATCCAAGCTTTTATTTGTCATTATTTTTAAAGTGGTAGAAAATCAGAGGTTGGCCCCAAAAGTGATATGAATTTGCTGAATTGAATTCAATCCATATTTTAATTTCTATTCTTCCTAATACCAGACTATAGGAAAACAGATGGGATTCTGAAATATTTTCACCATAGCAACTCATAACTAAGAGGTAACATAACAGAGTGAACAGAGGAGTGGTCTCAAAGCCAGGAAGATCTAGGTTCAGATTCTACCTGTGACACCTACTGGTTGCATGACCTTGAACAATACTACA
Source organism: Dromiciops gliroides (assembly GCF_019393635.1). NCBI lineage: Eukaryota > Metazoa > Chordata > Mammalia > Microbiotheria > Microbiotheriidae > Dromiciops > Dromiciops gliroides. The sequence goes on along the minus strand of NC_057862.1, from coordinate 158,400,910 downwards.
GGCAACTCTCTAAGGTCATTGGCATATAGTTTGTGTGAACATCTGTTATCGTATCACAGAAATGAACAACTAACTCTGATTAAGCTACCTGAAAATGTCTTCATATAATACCAAATTGCCTCAAAAAATTATCTTACTATACATTGTCATACATACATACACATATATTCATACAATAATTTATTTACTAAAATCTTATATCCATCTCTGCTGAATCATTCCTCACTTAATCTTAAAGACTAATTTTATTTATTTTCATTGATAACTTTTTCCCCATTTCATCTTTGTTTCCAAACACACCCTTCCTTAGAGGGCTATCTTTTGTCAGAAAGAATGAAAAGGGGAAGCAGTCGCTTGAGACGAGTAGGAAAGCAAGGGGGTGGGGAGGGGGAAGACATACACTTAGACATCCAGAGAGAGAAAAAGAGAGGAAAAGAGAGATACAGAAACAGAGAGAAAAGGGGGATTGAGGGAATAGACAGAGAGAAAAAGAGGAGATGGAGACAAAGAAACAAAAAGACAGAGTTCAGTATAACTAACCAACACACTGGCAGAACGTAGTGTTATATGCAGTATTCTGAGACTGATTTTTATTTAAATTTCAATTTCGTGTTTATTTAAACACAGAAACCTTTTATTATCAATCTGGGAACAGAGAAACTGTGTGTAGCCAGGCCCAACACTTACAACTTTGTTTTCTATGAGGTCACACACGATTTTGTTGTTAAAGTATTCGATTGGAGTCCATCTAATTCCCTCTTGCACATACTCCTCCTGCAAGAGAGAAAGTCCAAATTCTCATGATCTTCTGTGATGCTGTTGGTGACTCATGATAACTGTGCAAGTAGATCAGGCTGGTTGCATACCACTGCAGTTGGCCTTTTTGAAGTTTCTCACATAACACTCCATCTTTCATTTCCCTCCTCCCTTCTCTTTTCCAGGATAAACATCTCTAGTTCTTTCAATCAAGCCTCATATAACATGGAACCAATTTCCTTTACCATCTTAACTTGGTTGTCTGGCTCCCTCTGGACACTCTCCAGCTTTTCAATGTCCTTCTTAAAGTGCAGTACCCAGAGATGAACATAGTATTCTACCCATGCTATTCCTCCTCATACACAATACTCCATTTATCATCTCTGTTCATCTGCTCTACTAGCTGTCCCCCTGCCTACAATGAACTATCTTTCTCAGGTCCCCCTTTTTTCTTCAGAACTGCTCAAATGATACTTTCTACACAAAGCCTTTCCTAAAGCCCCCAGAAGCTAATGTCCTATTCCAAGATTTATCTTGTATTTATTTGTGCACATGTTGCTAGATTGCAAACTCCTTGAGGTCAGTCAATAATTTTCATCTTGTTATTGTCTTTCCAGCACTTAGTCTGTCACATAGGCATTTATTAAAAACCCTTGTTGATTGATTGATTGACAAAACAAACATACACACCTAGAAAAAAAATTTAACACAGAGGCTTGGTAGTTCTTTGTTACTGTTAAAAAAAACAAACTACTGGGTAATTATGATGTAGGACCAGTAACATTTCTTTGAATAGTAATTAAAACCCTTCTTCAGTTTAATATGTCAAGTGAATGACAATTATAACATTAGAGGTAATGAAAAATTTGAGCTTTTTAAAGAGGTGACTATAGTATCCATTGAATTCCCTAAGCTTGTACCACTGGCCTCTCTAAATCAGAAATGAAGCTTGCTAAAAACAAAAACAGAATAAAAATAAAACATTATTCAATCAATCAGATGCCTGGATGCAGGGTAGCATAGAACTGGTGAAAACTTCAAAGCACACATTTAGGACAACAACCTGGAAGAGCAGGATGGGAAGCAAAATTACAGTGGTTGGAGATCATATATATCAGGTGGAAATGAAGTGAATGGGAGGCTTATGATCACTCAAAAATGATCACTTTGTCCAGGAACTACTAGAGGAAGAAGTATTTATTTTGTTCTCTCCAAACCTTCCAGCCCCAAATTCTTTCTGCCCAAGCATAGATCAGACAATGGCAAGAACAGACCAATAATATTTAACTTCTTAAATCAAGCAGTCAGTCCTATATACCTGCTATGTACCAGATCAATGTACTAGCTGCTGCGGAGAAGGTATGTACAAAGAAATATAAACTACATTCCCTGACTTCCAAAATCTTCTGTATGCAGCAGATAACTACAACAGAGGTAGGTAGGATATGAAAAGTTCTAATGTAGACAATGGATCCCACAGAGAGGAAATACAGACATCAATTTAGGCTGGATTAATGAAGGTAGGGTTCATGGAGAAAAGATGGGGTCTGCTTTGAGACTGAAGGGATAAGTCATATGTTCATTGGAAGAAGGGTATGGTTGGATGGGGGAGAAGTGTCATTCCAGACAAGAAAGGGATAGGAGATACAGAATCAGTGGCATGAAGAAAGGCTTGAAGGTAAAAAACTCAAGATGGAGGGGATGACTGGCTGATGTTGAGGTTTTATGTAAATTAGTGGATACTAGAAAAGTAATGTGGATCCAACTCATGAAGGCCTTAGTTATGAAGATAAGGAGTTTCCACTTAATCTTGAAGTCAGAGAGAAATCACTGAGGATTTTTAAGTGGAGGAGTTGTTGAAAAATGTTACATTCCTCAATTAAACTAAGGTGCTGATTTTCCTTCAATGAGAAAAAAGTCTTGCTACTCTTTAGAAGAAGCTAAAACAGACTATCTCAAGTCAGAATCCAAATTCTTGACGCTGCTATGGATTTACTTATTTATAGGGAAAATTGGGTGTGGAACAAATTTGTGAAAAAACAAGTTTTTCCTTTCGAACACTGTGTGTGCCACAGACAATGACAATTGAGGCTGGAACCAGGTTTAGATTTTCCACTTTGGTCAGTGAGTCAGAAAGCAGTAAAAAAAAAAAGCCCCAGCCGGTCACAAGACCAGACTTTCTGCATCTTTGCTTAAGGGGGGGGGGGGGGGGGGAGAAAGGGTAACAGATGGTGTTACCATTTAATAGGCTAAGTTGACAATATCATTGGGCTTCTCTGCTTGATTGTCTGAGGAGGCATTTCATTATTCCAGACAAACCCGAAGAAAGGGAAAGGATTGTTAATTCTAAAATACAATTGATTTAATTTAAAAACAAAAACAAAACTGACCAAGCAGAAAACCAGGGAATGGAACCAGGTGTTAACTTACCTGTTCTGCTTTTAGTGTTAGTTCAATAAAAATCTGTTGTAATTTTTCATTAACAAAATTGATGCAAAATTGTTCAAAGCCATTTTTCTGGAAGATAAAAAGAAATTGACATGTTTTATTTTAAGACTTTACTTTTAAAAGTATTGAAAAGAGCTATTTCTGGAACAGTTAGTGGGGTCATTCCAATCCTACAGAAGAACATAAAACTGTATCATCTGAGTTGTAACAAAAAACATTAGAGGCCTGATTTGTCATAGGTTTATTTGTATTTATGGGAAACTGTTGAAGTCAAGAACAGATAATGCTTAGAAAAAAAGGGACTAAAATAGATCTATACTTTTTTCCCACTAGCCAGAACCATGTCTTGTAACTTCAGTGAAATATTTCATCCTTTTCCCCAAACATATACCCTGTCTTCTCCATTAACTCTCACCTGGAATATTTCAAAGCCATAAATATCCAAGACACCAATGTTATATTCTTCATGGTCTTTCTCCATTGCTTTATTGATGGACTAGAATAATAGAGAATAAACAACAAAATTATAGTCAACAATTTTTCCTTCAGAAAATCAAACAAACCACTCTCAATTAACAGAAAAGTTTCAGTTAATTAGAATATCTCTCCAAGATTACTGTCTTCACACCAGACGACCTCATTTTGACATTCTGCTTTTGGCTCACAAAACACTTAGGATAACAATAATACCTTATCTTTATATAGAACTTTTAGGTTCACAAGCGCTTTCCTTACAATCCTGTGAGATATGTATTACAAGAGTGTTATTAGCCTCATTTGGGATCAAGAAAACAAACAAAGAAATGTTTGGCCAAGTTCACACATCTAATAAGTGGGAGAGAGAGCCAGCTTACAAAACCAGGTTCTCCAGCTTCAAACCTAGTTTTCTTTCCTAACAATATGAAGTTGCTACTCTAAATAGTAAAATTATTAAAAACAAAACAAAAACCCACATGTAATTGAAAATACAAAGAAAGAGAAAGAAGCTGGGACTTCTTTATGATGTAAGTCATTCAGTTCTGGCAATCTCTTCTGTGGAGTCCTTTAAATCAGAATAGATTCTCATCTAGATTGATTTCTTCATCAGAAGTATAACTGAACTCAGAAAGCTATATTATAACAATCATTAATATCCCCCAATAGATTCCAGGGCTGTAAATAAAAATCTGACTCTTGAGGAAGAATTTTGTTGATATGGCTCCTTATTCAGGAAACAAAAGACTTTTTCTGACTTATTGCTCTTAATTTTTCATTTTCATTTTCCTTTTCTTCTTTCAAGCTGATAACCCAAGGTGCTATAAATCCACAATGAGTAGTTCCTATTTCTGGGTGTGGCTAATCCTTTTATAGATTTAGCATTGGAAAACCATTTGGGGAATCACACATTGTATGTTCTAGGGAAGGGTTACATGGTGTCATCTCATTTTCTTTGTAGCAGGTAACCCAGATAATCTGATTAACACAGCTGCCTTAACATCAAAATAATTCTGATGAGAAATTAATTTAGCCCTCCAACTTGTGTGTGACTGTGGTATTTATGAACAGGTTCCAAGTATTAGGTGTGAAAACCCCCACAACATTCATCCGCTTTACTTTTATCTCAGTGCTCAGGTCCTAACTAGATTAATTTCCCATTCAGAATTCATAACCATATCACAGTTTGGACTTAAGTACCTCAGGACTCAATTTTGGAAGTAAATAGGGAGATAAGCCCTAAGGTGGAAGAGAAGTGGTGAGGAGGAAGAAGAGGATTCAAAGGGGAAAATGTGTATTTAATAGCTTTACAATAAAAAATTGTGTATGAATAAATAACATCACTCCAAAGAAATTAATTTGTGTTTACTTACATCTACTAAGTAATCAAAGACTCGAGCATGCAGGGCCTTGGCAAGAGCATCTCTGGTGTAGCAGGCTTGCTCTACATTCAAAGTCACATGAATAGACTCTGATTTGCCTCCCCATTTACTATCCATCTGCCGGCTGGTCAGTTTCTCTTTTAAACGGTCTTGGTTTATCCCCAAAAGAAAAGCAGGAAAGGCCAAAACTGTTGAAACAAACACATTTTCTCATTTTTCAAACTAAAAATATTTTACCTTTCGATGGATTGTTTGAAAGCTCTCTCAACTATACAAGGCATAAAATATCTGGGAGTCAATCTACCAAAACATACTTAAGTCTTATATAAATTTATAGACTTAGAACTATAACAATCAAGCTACCCAAGGGAGTACTTTATAAAACTAGACAAAATAATTTCAGAGCCTATTTGGAGGAGCAAAAGGTCTAGAAGCTCCAGGGAAGTAATAATAATAATAATAATAAAAAAAAGTAAGAATGAAGGAGAATAACACTTCTTTGCTTCAAATGACATTATAAAATCATTTAAACTATTTGGCACTAATTAAAGGATCTATAGAATAGATGAGCAAGAAAAAAAATTTAACTCAATCACACAGTCTCTGCTACAACAAGAATATAAATTATTTGAAGAAGAATTCCCTCTTTGACAAGAACCACTGGGAAAACACTTTGGCCAGCACTGTACTTAGATTAACATCAACACTGTGTACTATAATAAACTTGAAAGGGGCAAGACTTGAATTTTTAAGCAACCACAACAAAAAATTAGAAGAGAATGATTATCAGATAATTTAAAAGCTATGACTATGAAAAGAATTCTTCACTAAATGTAGGACAGAAGTGATTAATCAGTTCATCTAGGATAAGAAAATGTTTTGACTGAGGAAACAAAGTCTATATAGACTCTCTCTCCCAAGTGCCTACAATTCAAGATTTATAGGGAATTAACACAATTATATAAGGACTTAAAGGGAGGAAGGCATAGATGAGGCTGGTGCTAGATTTTGGGGGCCTTTGAATGCCAAGCAAGAATTTGGAATTGAATAAGTTGGTGATGGGGAAACATTAAACATTTTAGAGCAGGGAATGAATAGACAAAAGTCATTAGTTTGGTAGCAATACATAGGAGAGAATGAAGAAAGGAGAAAAAGAAATTAGAAAGCTATAGCAACCTATATCAGACTGCTTTCCATCTTGGGGAGGAGGGAGGGAAGGGAGCAGGGGAGAATGAAGGAGAATAACACTTCTTTGCTTCAAATGACAATATAAAATCATTGAAACTATTTGGCACTAATTAAAGAAAAATTTGGAACTAAAAATCCAGGGTAAACAAATGTTAAAAACTATCCTTATATGTAACTGGAAAATAATAAAATAAAATAAAATTTTAAAGCTATTATAGGGGCAGCTAGGTGGCGCAGTGGATAGAGCACCGGCCCTGGATTCAGGAGGACCTGAGTTCAAATCCTGCCTCAGACACTTAACACTTACTAGCTGTGTGACCCTGGGCAAGTCACTTAACCCCAATTGCCTCATCCAAAAAAAAAAAAAGCTATTATAATAACCTAGTTACTATGACTAAAGAGGAAGGAATAATAGATGCCAGATACTTGTGGAACTAGGAATTAAGGGGCTTGGGAGTTGATTGGGTGGAGGGGTTAGGTAAAAGGTCCCAAATATATAGGACCAAGAGGAGGAATGGTAGAGTGTCAACCAAGGCATGCGAGAGAAACTATAGAAGAAATTAGCAGTAGAAAAAATTGGATACAACATCTATTGCTGGGAAGATAACATACAGTAATCATATACTTGCATCTTATCAGTTCTCTCTAGCATAAGAAAAAACAATTAAGGATACAATTTACCTAAAAAAATATAGCATAGATTTTATCCACGATATGCCCCAGTTGAGGCTGGAGAAGTGCCTCAAACCATTTCCTGAATGGCTGCATTGCCTTCCCTGTATTCATATAAAAAGCCTCCTTTACTGTGATTCCATGTGTGTGTGTGTGTATGTACGTGTGTACTTATGATTATGTAGCGAGTTTGGTTCTGCAGTTATAATTCTAGTCAGCTTCAAAAAAATATGGAAATTAAATTATACTTATTTTATTCAAGTTTATATGAACTTTTTAGGTCCTTTGGAAGATTTTGTGTACCTCACATATGAATGAGATTAGGGGGGCAGGGTGTTGTTATTGTTGTTTAATCATTTTTCAGTTGTGTCTGACTCTTCATGACTCCTTTTGGCATGTTCTTGACAAAGATAGTGGAGTAACTTGCCATTTCCTCCTCCAGCTCATTTTACAAATAAGGAAACTGAAGCAAACAGCAAACAGCAAACAGACTAGCCCAGGGTCACACAGCTAGTAAGTGTCAGAGGCTGGATTTGAACTATAGAAGAGGAGTCTTCATGACTCCAGGTCCTGTACTCTATCTACTGTACCACAGTTTCATGTTTTACTTCTCATCATGAGGGTAAGGTACATTTCTGCCAATATAATTTTTTTTTAAATTATTTTTTGGTGGGGCAATGAGGGTCAAGCGACTTGCCCAGGGTCACACAGCTAGAAAGTGTCAAGGGTCTGAGGCCGCATTTGAACTCAGGTCCTCCTGCATCCATGCCCGGTGCTCCATCCACTGTGCCATCCAGCTGCCCCCTCTACCAATATAATTTTAAGGGTAAACTGTTTATTTCCATTTTTCTTGAAAACATACTTTTGTGGAATACTTGTGGGTCAAATTCATCTAGGACAAACCATGTTTCATCAGACTGGGACATAACTTCCTGGAGTTATTTGTTGCCTTACCATTTCTGAAATATGCAGGCAAAAGGATGTAAGATTTTCATAACATAATTACAGTACAGTTGCATTGGTCAAAGATTAGCTGGATCAAACGCTGCCAATTTTAAGGGGAATTTTGCTTTTCTAGGCTAATCAAGAGATTGTGGAGTTGAGAGTCCTCCAGGGCTTCCTATAACAGGACAGCTAGGAGGAAGTTTGCTGCATACATTAGTATGGGATTATCTGAGCCCGTCCCACCACTAGCTTGGGCCAGGGAAATTCACCAGTACTTGCCATTGCTGGGTTTTACCCAGTTGGCTGAGGAGGTCACTTCCTCCTGTCATCTGTGAGGAGCAAACCACTTCATCTTGGCTCAAACACCAAGAGAAATAATTGCAGTCTCATGATTTTGTTCTGGGATATAAATAGGATGCAAAGGACTCTAAAGTAGTAAGTCTGTAAAGCCAAGGAAAACACTGTTATCTATGTAAAAATCACAATGAACCCCAAACTGGAGATGTCACAGAGCAAGTATCGGTACCCTAATGAGTACTTTTGTGGGATTATCTGCAATATTTTTTTGCGTGTATGTATGCATGCATGAATGAATGTGTACATGTGTGTCTCTGTGCTTGCATGTTTGTATATATGTATACTATGTGTGTGTTTGTGTGTGAAACTAAGCCGATTAAGGAATGCTCTTTTTTTAACCTCTTGCCCATAATGCTATATATGAAATGTACCACATCTGCTTTATCAAGATTGACAATATCTAAAATCAGGGAGTGAGTAGTATTTCCTCCTTTATCAGAAAAAGAGAAACAAAAAAGGAGCCTTATTTGGAATGGAAATATCCCCATGCCTAATTTTCCACTGCACTGTCAGCAATGAGTGGGATACTATTTATTTCTAAATGTCTAAATTTATCATCCTTGAAGAATGCTCAGATACAGAGAAATTGTTTTCTTGGGTGGTTAAGGGATATGTGGATTCTCTAACAAGACTGAAGAGTCATCTACTTCTTAGGAAGTCTAATGTTAAAGACCAGGAACATTTAAAAACGAAAAACAAGAGCTTCTAATGCAGAAGCCTAGAAGTGCTTCCCAACAGTTTTGGATAGATTGAAAGCATAGGTAACTAACTAATGACTTTGTAAAACTGAAGTGCCATTTTTCTCTATATAGCAATAATAACCATGGAAGTTATTCTTTAAAGAAAGTCATCACTGATGCTTGGACAAGTAGAAGAACTGAGACAACACACCTCCCTCTCTTCTTTACCAAGATAAAGGACTATGAATATGAAATAAAGCCTACATTGCCAAACCCATTTGAGATGCTTAATACTTTTCCTGAGCTGCTTTTTTCTCTTCTATCTTTATAACTTTTTGGAAAAGGAATGACATGCTAGGTAAGAGGTGGGGGAGGTATGTATTCATATATTAGTTAAATAGAAAAACTAAGCTGTCAATAAAGTGAGATAAAAAATTTAAATAGAACTATTTGGATTCCTCACAACAACCTCTACCTCCCCTCCCCAATAAATGGAAATAAAAGATATTAGTGGATATGCAAAGAATCATTGCTGCTTTGATTTTTACCCCACTACTTAAAAATTGATTCTGGGTGGTTTTGAGCATAAGCTATGAACATATATTTATCCCGAATGAACATGTATTTATCATTGTATTCAGAGGCTTTGCAGGTGAATTTAGGATGATGGGATTTTCACTGGGAGATAAATCCCTATATTTCTACTGACATAGAGAAAGTTCTTTTCGCTATTTACTTTTCCTGTTTAATGGGGGAAAACATCTTTTATCCAGAGATGACATTCTGCCATGATATTCCAAGCTTACCAAGGAACGTGGATCCCTTTCCTTATCATATGATGGCATTGCTATTTGCTGGTATGGTGAAAGTGGGAGAAATGGAAAGTGGGCAATACTCTTTTTTTTTTTTTCCCTTTGGTGAGGCAGTTGGGGTTAAGTGACCTGCCCAGAGTCACCCAGCTAGTGTCAAGTGTCTGAAGTTGGACTTGAACTCAGGTCCTCCTGAATCCAAGGCCAGTGCTTTATCCACTGTGCCACCTAGCTGCCCCATATACTTTTTTTTTTTTTAGTGAGGCAATTGGGGTTAAGTGACTTGCCCAGGGTCACACAGCTAGTAAGTGTTAAGTGTCTGAGGCCGGATTTGAACTCAGGTACTCCTGACTCCAGGGCTGGTGCTCTATCCACTGAGCTGCGCCATCTAGCTGCCCCTGCCCCTTAACCCCTCATAATAAATAAGACAGTTTGACATAGTCCATGTAATAGCTCAAATGTGCCTCTCAAAACCTGCTAACTTCTGTGAATTAGTCTAACCATCCCAGAAAGCAATGCAGAAATATGCTGAGAAAGCAATCAAAATATCCTGACCTTTTGACCTAGAGATGCCACTGCAAAGCATATCCCCCCAAATCATCCAAGAGAGAAAGGTTCACATATACAGCCATATATTCTTTTTCATAGTGACAAAACATTGGAAACCAAATAAATGCTGATTGAATGGGGAATGGCTGAACAAATTGTGGCCCGTGACTATAATAGTATAATATTGTTCCATAAGACACAATGAATATGAGTAATTCAGAAACATGGAAAGACTTATGTGAACTGATGTCTGATGAAGAACCAAGAAGATAACGCACAATGACTATAAAAATACAAATGGAAAGAACAAAACCAAGAAGCCAAACATACTATGAATAATATTTAGCATGTTTGACCTGGAAGAAAGGATGAAAAAATTCACTTCCTTCCCTTCTTTGCAGAGGTGCAGGGCTGTGGATGTGCAATGCTGCAGAAACTGTCAGACTCAATTGATGTGTTGGTTAATTTTGTTGAATTTCTTTCTTATTCTTTGTTGCAAAGGATGGCTTGCTGGGTAGGGTGCAGGAGAGGGATTTGTTAAGAAATGAAGGGGATATAAAAGCAAAAGATATCAATAAATCAGCATGGAAATTATGAGCTCCAGTGTCTGCTAGGTCAAGTTGCTGGCCATTTTAGAGCAGTTAAGCTGAATACATTTATTCTATCACATTTTTAGAGCCACCTACACTCTTCACTCTCCACAGCAGCATAATTGCCAACTTCTTTAAAGCTGATGTTCCCCAAGTGTAGTACTCCAGCTACAATCTGCAGCACCAGGGCCTGCTCTTCTGCAAAGATCCCGATCACATTCATTGCATGCTACAAAAGGAAAGGTAACTGAATTACACAAACAAATCAGACTCATCATTCAGAGATAAGCCATAAACAGAATGAGTCAGAGTTCAGGTTGGGTTAGAGAGAAAAATGGTGTTGGGTGTCTAAGAGGAGACATAACTTGGCTTTTATAGGTTGATCTGAAAATTCTTGGAAGAGGATGTCAAAGTGAGTGAATTCAAGCTGGTCCCCATGGAAAAGAGAGCTCATCTTCAGCTTCCTCTCCTGACCATAAGTGGAATGGTACTCAATTTAGAGTAAGCGTTCTTAGTCTTCTTTGTCCGCTGAGGGACCCCTTCTCAGGATGTTTTTAAATGCATAAAATAAAATACAAAGACTTAAAAGGAAACCAATTATATTGAAAAATAGTGATCAAAAGATTCTAAAAAATAACTTCACAGATAGCAAGTAAAGAACCCCTGTTTTATAGGCTGATATGAGTCCTCAGGAAGTAAAAAAGAAATTTATGATGGTGTGGGGAGGAAACAATGATAGGTGTTACAAGAATTATGCTAATTATTTTGTAACTCTCAGCCCTCCCAGTCCAGATAGGTGAGTGACTCATGTGGTCCTTTCTTTATATCAAGCCAGAGCTGGCCATGCTACTTTCTATATTGGCCACCCTCCCCTCCCACTCCCTCCCAATCTATAATCAGATTGGTACAGCCACCCTTTTGAATAGGGTGTGCCCATCTTCTCTACTCATCACCCAAGGAACTTCCCAAATCAAAGTACCCTTTCCAGGCCACCACTCTCCTTGATGTATAGTCTCCTTCCCTTAGAAAATAATCTCCCAGTGGGCAGGCATTAACTTCACTTTAATTTTTGTGTCAGAAGAATTTAGAACAGTGCTTGGCTCAATGGTAAGCACTTAAAGGCTTTTCCATTCTTTCAAGAAGTTTGACTCACTATGTTCACTACCATCTTTAACAAGCTATCATCAGATAGAGGATAGGAATCTGGTAAAATAAATAAAACTGATTGTTCTCTGTCTCAGATAATTACTCAATTATTTCCTAGATATCTGATAGAGTGGTTGTTTACCATCTTGCTCAGAATAAGGGACTGACTAAATCCAAAATGTCTACCAATTTGCCCCTTCCCTCTGCCATGTTGGCCACCTTCGCTGCCGTGGTCCCCAATATTTTACTCGGCAGAACCCATCAGTCATGGTGTCCATTCATACCAATGTTTCCTGAAATTCCCGTCTGTCGTCAATGTCATCGACTTTGTAGGATCCTGAGAGGCTCAGGTAATAGTAATAGTCCATGCTTGTGATGCCAAGACTGTGTTTTTGCTCTGCAGAAGCACCTTCAATTAGCTGCAGTAAGAAAATGACATGATGGATAAAGGCACACCTGAGTTTTGGATACATTGTCTTTACCCTAAAATGATACACGACTTAAGTCATGGAAGGGCTCTCCCAGGCTATCTAGCTAACCTGTGCCTGAACAAGAATCCCTTCCATAATAAATCCAAGTGACCATCCAGGATTTGCTCGAAAGACCTCCAATTAGGAGAAACCCTTAACAGCCAGCCAAGGTAACCAACCTATTTCACCTTTGGATAACTCTCTTTATTATAGGAAGATTTTCCCTATATTAAATGCAAATTTTCCTCTTTGCAGCTTCTACCCATTGCCCCTATTTCTACCCTGTGAGGACAAACAGAACCCTATTCTCTTTTTCATATGACAACCCTTCAAATACTTTTTATTTTTTTTTTTGGTGAGCCAATTGGGGTTAAGTGACTTGCCCAGCGTCACACAGCTAGTAAGTGTTAAGTGTCTGAGGCCAAATTTGAACTCAGGTCCTCCTGACTCCAGGGCCAGTGCTCTATCCACTGCGCCATCTAGCTGCCCCCTTCAAATACTTAAAGACGGTTTTCATTTCTCTATTAAGTCTTCTTTTCTTTAGGTTAAATATGTCCAGTCCCTTCAACTATTCCTTATACAACATGATCTCAGGACCCTCTTGCCCTCTTCTCAATGTTTTCTAGTTTATCAATGTCCTGCCAAAAATATAGTACACAGAACTGACCATAATACAAATGTATCGTATTATGTTTTTTTAAAGACTGATCACTAAAGTGGCCTGAACAGGGACCACCAACTCCCTCCTGTTAGATACTCTACATTTCCTTAAGGCAAATCATGATGTCATTGGCATTTTCAGATACAATCTCTTATAGTCAATGCTGTTGTTCAGTCATTTTAGTTGTGTCTGGCTCTTCTTGACCCCATTTGGAGTTTTCTTGGCAAAGATACTGGAATGGTTTGCCATTTCCTTCTCCAGCTCATTGACAGATGGGGAACTAAGGCAAATAGGGTTAAGTGACAAGTTCAGGGTCACACAGCTAGTAAGTGGCTGAGGCCAAATTTGAACTCAGGATGATGAGTCTTCCTGATGTCAGGGCCAGTGCTCTATCCATTGAACCAGCTTGCTAGCAGTGCACTAAACTCTCAAATGTTGTGTGTTGTTTATCCTTGGCTTCCCAATTCTGCACTTGCGATGCCTTCTTCCCAAGCATTCATTGTTATACAGTTCAAACACATGGACCCTCAACACTCCCAAGTATGGCCTGAAACAGATCAAAAATCTTAACTGAGAAATATTTCTCCTTCTACTTAGAAGAATTTAAATATGGAAATAATATCTAGTTTTTATGTGTTTGTATTTTGCCAGGGCAGCTAGATGGGACCATTGTGCACAGAGTGCGGAGCCTAGACTTATCTTCCTGAGTTCAAATCTGACCTCAGACACTTTACTAGCTATGTGACCTCAGACAAGTCACTTTAACCCTGTTTGCCTTGGTTTCCTCACCTGGAAAATGAGCTGGAGAAGGAAATGGCAAACCACTCTAGTATCTCTAACAAGAAAACCCCAAATGGGATCACATAGAGTCAGACATGACTGAACAACAATTTTGTCTCTCCCAAGTTTGTAGCTGTTTTAAAGCAGACTTTGTTATGCCCCTCTGTTCTATCAAGCCTAACATAAGCCTTTCATTGACAGTAAGTATTGTGAGATTTAAAATTGGATTAATGCTCTAGTATCCAATTTTAAATCTCACAGTATGCATACCCTGAGTGTTTGTATTTGTAAAAGTATTTGCTGATTGCTCTTTGTACATGCTACGTATTATGGGACCCCTTTAATACACAAGAAAAATTCATCTGGGAAAGAAAAGGTTTCATTTTTCAAAAAAATGTTCTCACCTGATAAAATATGTGAAAACTACGTTCTCCAGGATTCCTCATCACAACTCTGGATTTTTCCAGAAGGAAGTTGGAGATCTTTCCACCATCTGGTTCTCCACCTGGACTAAACTGGATTTCAAAGTATTTCCCCTGCAATAAAGGATTGTTTTGAATTATTTTGAAGGTTAAGTATTATTTTGAAGGAAGAACAAAAACACCAAGTTCCTAACTGGCTCATCGTACAGCATAATGAGGAACTTGATTAATTTTTTAAAAATACATTTTCCAAGTTATTCCACTCTCATATAACAGGATTATAGATTTAAGGCTGCAAGGGCTTTTAGAGGCCCAACATCATCATTTTACGTATGAAGAAATCGAGGTGGATTAATGACGCCCACTTATAGCTAGGTGGCACAGTAGAAGCAGTGGTGCAGTGGATAGAGTGCTGGGCCTGGAGTAGAAAGACTCATCATTCCTGAGTTCAAATCTGGCCTCAGATACTTTGTAGCTGTGTAACCCTGGGCAACTCATTTCACCCTATTTGTCTGTTTCCTCATCTGTAAAATGAGCTGGAGAAGGAAATGGCAAACCACTCTAGTATCTGCCAGGAAAACCCCTAATGGGGTCATGAAGAGTTGGTTGTACATTACAGAAAAACTGAACAAAAGGAGTTACCAAAGCTAATATATATATATATATTATTATTATATATTATATATATATATATCTGAGGAAGAATTGTTCATTTTCTTGTCCTAGGCATAGCATTTTATAATGAGTGATCTATATCTTTTAGCCTCACTGGATCAATATATCCTGTGTTTATTCACATGATTCTTCCCTTCCCCCCCCCCCCCATTCCTCTTCACAGACATTTCAATCCTAAAAAGGGAAAGGGTGGAGAGATCATGGGCTGTAATTGCCTGGATGATGGTGAACTCTGGCAGCCTGATCAAGTGATAGCAGAATTCTTCCTTGGCAGCATTTGTGGCTATTATCAGGAATACTGCCCTTCAATTTGGGATAAGATAAGAGCCATTAAAAGTGAGAAAACAGTCACCAAGCATAACATTTTATTAAAGAAACTGGATTTCTTTTAGTTAGTCACTTTCTATATATCATATCCATCAAGAGCAGTAAACATAGATAACCCCCAAATGGAGGTTTCTTGGCAAAGATACTAGAGGGCTTTGCTGTTTCCTTCTCCAGCTCATTTTATAGGCAATGAACTGAGGCAAACAGGGTTAAGTGACTTGCTCAAAGTCACACAGCTACTAAGTGCCTGAGGACAGATTGAAATTCAAGTCCTCCTGACTCCAGAGCCAATTGTTTCCCTGTGCCTCCCACCTACCCACACTGCCACTGTATCTGCTTCTATTGAAAAGACATAAACACGGACTGCCCTTTAACATAAGAAAAACACATGGCAAATCTTAAGGTGCTATATAAACATTACCTAATAATAATAATATCCAAGAATATATTTGATGGAGGAGAAACAAAAATATCACCTCTTTGGTAATGAAAATGTTGGGCTAATTAGTTTTTGAAAGATACTGGTAACCTTCTTAAAGGAATGGAATTATGCTTTATTTACCTGAGCATAGGGAATTATCACTTAACACTGTTGTTATGAGGGAAGTATTCCTTTAGCTATTTAATCACTTAATGACTAATCTGA
Organism: Dromiciops gliroides; assembly: GCF_019393635.1. NCBI lineage: Eukaryota > Metazoa > Chordata > Mammalia > Microbiotheria > Microbiotheriidae > Dromiciops > Dromiciops gliroides. The sequence continues at coordinate 158,384,933 of NC_057862.1, read as the reverse complement.
ACTTATAATTTTTAATATTTATTTTCCTTCCAACTAAACAGAAACTAGACTAAAAGCTACTAGAGGACAGGAACCATGACTTGCATTTTTTTTTCCTGTCTGTCCTCAGCACCTACCACAGTGGCATGAAAATATTAAGTTCTTCATATGTACTCGTAGAGAGAAACAGGGGAAAAACAACAACCCAGAATTCATCCAGGCAGCAACCATCAGTCATACCTTACCCTTCCTCACGTCCCCTTTACTCTACCTGACTTCTTATCTCGGTCTGATCTTGAACAAAACCAAACAAAACAAGAAGCCCAGAAAAGAAAATTCATTTCAACAAACTGTCGTAATGTGTTACAATTATTTCAGGAAAAGCCTTCAAAGTTTTTTTCCAAGAAAAAAAAAAATCTTGTACTTTTCTTCCTAAAATGGCATGGGGTGAGGGTAAATATGCAAACAAGACTGCCACAGACACTTGGCCACTTTCCTAAGCCAAGGACAATTTACACACTGGGAAAAGAGGAAAGAAGGCTTACTTCATTGATTTTATTGCCAGGGTGGCCCCTATGGGGAAGGCAGGCTGTTTTGAAAAGGAAAAGTAAATTGTGCAGCCTGGTCAAGTTTCAGCATTTCTTTAAATGATTGAAATAGGCTTACAAATATATGAAATGATATAGAAAAAGCAGTTTGGGGGAAGAAAATGGGTCCATATCCTGGTTCCCTACTTCTTACCCCAATCCCCACTTGCTTCCTCCCCTAACCTAGCCCTGGCTCCCTCCAAACTTTCTCCACGTCAATGGAGTGCAGGCATCAAGGAGAAAAAGAAACATTATGATGTGAGGTAAATATCTCAAATAACATTGGGCTGAGGGGAGTGCAAGGTCATTAGACTGACAGGCATAAATCATCAGGGAATGTGGGAGTTGTGTGGGAATTTCACAGGGCTCTTTTTTAAAGTTAGAAACTTCCCATTATACTGATTTTTTTTTAAAAAGAGACTACTTTTCTCCTTAAAAGTCTTATTCATTCATGAAAGAGGTTCAGAATGACTCCCATTGGCTTTTCCATAGTACTTCAGTGCCAAAAATAAACTATAGTTCAGATACGATCTAAACCCCAACATGATACACTGATGCTTTTGAACTTGGGTGACAGCACAATGTATCAGAGAGGGCTATGTATGTCCTTTTCCAGATAGTCTGAGCATGGGCTCTGGGGTAAATTACTTTGGGTAAGTCACCATTCTGGGCCTCACTTTGCTTTTCTATACAATAGGGAATGATAATAACAACAACAATAATAGTACCTTGTGGGTAACACTTTTAACATTTGCGAAGCATAGTTTTTACATACTTGGTCATTTAATCTCACTTTATCCTATACTACCTACTTTAGGATTTCTGCAAAGATCACAGAATTTCAGAATCTAAGGGACCTCAAAGGCCATCTAATCTAAACCAAGGTAAACAAGAATATCCTCTAATAATGGTGATGAATTGTCATTTATGTAGCACTTTTAAGAGTTTTACAAACATCTCACAAGGTCCTCACAAAGACCCTGGAAGGCAGGTGCTATTATCATCCAAATTTTAGAGAGAGGGAAACTGAGTCCAACAGAGGTTAAATGATTTACCCAAGGTCACACAACTACTAAGTTTGTATAAATGTGAGATAGTATTATCCAACAGACTGCTAAATGATGAAGAGGACAGAGTGCAGGGCCCAGGGTTAGGAAGACCTGAGTTCAAATCCAGTCTCAAATACTTACTAGCTGTGATCCTGGACAAGTCACTTTAATCCCTCTCAGTTTCTTTCTTTTGTTAAGGGCTAAAATTCTAGCTAAACTGTCTAAAATATCTAATGAGTGGTCGCCAATAAATTATAAGCTTTAGCAAGAGTTAGACTTTTAAGCATTTATTAAGGAGAATAAGAATTTGGTAAAGAGAGAGAAAAAGGCCTAGATTCCTATCTATTAAAGGGAGAGCACATTTCTAGCTCCCTTCTCCGCCAGAGTCCAGAGGAAAGAGCGCGAGACTGAGCGCCAGTCTCTTCCTTCCTCCTCCCACTAGCCCGCGTCACTTCCTGACTCCTGGTCTTGCCCTCAAAGACCTTCCCTTCATGGGCAGAACTCTTCTACAGTAAGTATCCAGCAGGTGGCATCATTCCAATCGTTACACTTTCTTTTTCTTTTTTTTCTTTTTTTCTTTTTTGGTGAGGCAATTGGGGTTAAGTGACTTGCCCAGGGTCACACAGCTAGTAAGTGTTAAGTTTCTGAGGCCAGATTTGAACTCAGGTCCTCCTGTTAGTTTCTTTCTTAATCTATGAAATGGGGATAATAACACCAACCTTATAGGGTCTTTGTGAGGATCAAGCAAGAGAACTCATATGCTAGCTATTATCATGATTATCAGCTATGGGGGGGGGGAGGGGGGGGAAACAAGCCCAGGGGCAAATAAACACCAACAAGTGGAGACAGAACACTCTTGGTGCTGACGTGGACATCATCCTGACTGACAGATGAGAAGGTTCCATCAGTCACTGAGGTAAATGAGAGTTTCACCCATCAGTGCTTCCTAAGTAAACTTCCAGGCTGCTAAATCAGTCTGGCTTAGTGGTGAAGCCTAAACCTCTGTTCTAGTCTTTGTTATAAATCTATTTGGCAGAAAAATCAAGGCTGATTTATTCTTTTCTTCCAACCCAATCTGCTCTCTTCACGAATTCTGATTTCATTAATAAGGCTTCAGGTTCAGAGTCTTGAAAATGATCTTATTTACATAATCAAATGCCTACAAATAACTAACTACAGTCAATGTGTGACTGAAGCCAGCCAACAAGTGGATCTGGAAAAGGAAGAAATGATCAAGGAGGATGCCTCCCAAGAAAAATTTAAAAGCCAGATTTTCCTTTGGGATAGATAAGATGGCAAACCCAATTCAGGGATGTCAGAAACAGAAAGCAAGTTTGACTGAATTGGACCATTTGATTGAGTGCTTAGAGATGGACTTACAAATCTGCTGGAGTTGTTGTTCCGTACAGTCTTGGCATTTCCAAAGGCCTCCAATAGTGGGTTGGATTGTAGAATAATGTCTTTTACATGCTAAAAATGGGACACAAAACAAAAAACTTGTCTGTTCAATTATTTATTATAAAGAATGGCTATCTGGTATGGACCAGGATATAGAGGGGAAAAAGCAATTGCCTGCTAATACAAATTTCATTTCCTATTGTCTTAGATGCATATAAGCCTGCATATTTTCTTTTAAAATTTTATTATGTCTTTTAATCCATAAAAAGCCATCCTCATTACCTTGCCCCTGCCAAATGAGAAAGAAAGAAAAAGAAAATCCTTGTTACAAACATGTACAGTCCTGCAAAATTTCCACATTGGCCATGTCCAAAAAAGGAAAAAAAACAACCCATGTCTCAATCTGCACTCCATCACCTCAATCAGGAGGTGGGTGGCATATTTCATCATGAGCCCCTTGGAATTGCGATTGGTCCTTTTGTTGATCCTCAGTCTTTCAAAGCTGTTTGTCATTACAATATTGTTTCATGCTAGAAAGTGTTCTGCTCACTTCACTCAGCATCAGTTCATACAGGTTTCTCTGACACTATCCTCTTCATCATCTCTTACAGAACAACAGTATTCCATAGCATTCATAGACCATAGCTCATTTGGCCATTCTGCAATTAATGGGTATTCCTTCAGCTTCCAGTTCTTTGCCACCAGAAAGAGCTGATATAAATAATTTTTTATACCTGTAGCTCGGTCCCTTTTTTCCTTGTTTCTTTGTGATACAGAAGTAGTGGGAATACAATGTCTAAATTCATTAAGAAGAATGACCATATTATCAGAATCTATGTAGAATTTATTCTTTAAAACTGGGCTTTCCTAAACCTCTATTTACCCATTTCATCATTCAGTCTCCTATTCAGTGAAAGGTCCACTTAGAATAGGTCCCTAACCAGGAAAATGTGGTTCAGGGGAATTAGGACTGGATTTGTGGGGAGTGGGTCAAAAGACTTGGGTTCAAATCCCATCTCTGATGCTCCCCATCCATGGGATCTCCAGCAAGCCATTTCTAGGTCACAATTTTTTGATCTATAAAATGAGCTAGAATCAGGGACTTCTGAGGTCGCTTCTAACTCTAAATCTATAATCCCATAAGATTAGAATATACTAGCATGTCTCAAGTTTTAGCTGGTAGACCTCCAAGTTCACTGAAACTGCCACACCCGGTTCTGATAGATTTGTTGGGAGGCTTGGTCAGTTCAGGGTCCCCTCTCATTTCCCCCCCAAGAGAATATACTATCAGTAACCACCCACTGACTGGCATCATAAAGCATAGATCCTTTGAACCTAAAGGCTGATAAGCCACAATCTATAGAATCTATAGAAGCTGATTTCTGACCAGGCAAAGGCTTGCAAGTTCTACATTGGAAAGTTGAATTTGGCTTTCACAACACTATCAGCCCTATGTCACTCTGCATGGTGTGTAACTTCCCATCATGCCCCATGAGACAGCTCAACAGACATTAGTTAATACTGATGAGGAATCTGAAACAAAAATGAGTCATTTCTTGTACTTTTAATTATTCATAGGCTATGGACAATTAAGTTTCAGAAATAACAGTTTTCTGGGTTATTCTTTCTCTTGGCTACTTACTAATTCTAAGCCAGGAACCTCTTATCATTGTCTTCATAGAAAAACAGGAAGAATGGAATCTTAAACTACAAGTCTGCAGACTAACAAACTACCGAAATATTAAAATTATTATTAATAAAAAGACTCAAATAATGACACCAACGGAATATGGTAGGAGGGCAAAGTGGTCCTCAAATATTATGCCTGTAGTTCTAAAGATCAAAGTTATTACAGATCTCAAAATGAAAGGGATCTCCAAGGTCATCTGATCCAACCCTTTCATTCTATAAATGAAGAAACTGAGGAAGGTCAAAAGATTAACTCATAGGGGCGGCTAGGTGGCCCAGTGGATAAAGTACCAGCCCTGGATTCAGGAAGACCTGAGTTCAAATCCAGCCTCAGACACTTGACACTTACTAGCTGTGTGACCCTGGGCAAGTCACTTAAAGTCACTTATTGTCTGCACCCCCCCCCAAAAGATTAACATGAGTTAATCACCTAACTAGTATTTATCAGTGGTAGGACTTAAATCCAGGTCCCATGATTTCAGGGTCAGTACTCTTTCCACTATAGCTTGCTGGCTCTCCTTAATGCACCACTTCAGAAGAGCTATGATTTCATCACCACAGGTTGTCACTCCACTGCAATATTATCAATTCTCTATGGTTTCAAAAGTTGCTATGGAAAAAAATATCCTAGCTTTCTTTAACACTCTCATACCATATCCACATCACTTAAAAAAAACCTTGCGTTAATCTTATCTGACCTATCCTGTCAGGGCAACTTCATTTCCCACTATGAAATATATAATTATACATATATTATGAAATACATAATATACAAATTTTCCACTAAGAAATATACCAACTTGTAGTCTCTGTCTCTCAACTTTTAGGTATTCTAGAACCTCATTTTATCATTTAAAAAAATACATGAGTGATGCCCAATAAGATTTTGCTATTTGACAATATTAAGGTGAGTAGCACGTCATTGACTAGAGTGGTTCAAATGATGATTGGAGTGGAAGTGGGGAGAGAGGAAACATGATATCATAGTGGTCTGGGGAATGAGACCATCAAACTAAAAAAAAAAAAAAAAAAGGAACAGACACATAAAGGATGATGCCTAGTGAAGGGAATCAGAAAGTGGGAACTTGATGCTCTTAGCATTTCCTGGTCATTCTTGTTGAAACATCAGTTCTGTACTAGTAAGTCACTGAATATGTGTTAGAGCAGAGGGCACAGTCCAGATGAAAGAGCACCGTTTTGGACTTAGAGAACCCAGGTTAAGCAAACCACATGTTCCTTCTGGGCCTCAGTTTCTTTGTTTGTTTGTTTTTTAGTGAGGCAATTGGGGTTAAGTGACTTGCCCAGGGTTACACAGCTAGTAAGTGTTAAGTGTCTGAGGCCGGATTTGAACTCAGGTACTCCTGATTCCAGGGCTGGTGCTCTATCCACTGCGCCACCTAGCTGCCCCAGGGCCTCAGTTTTTAAGAAAATGAGGGGATTGGGAATAGATGACTTCTTACATCCACCTCAGCTCTAAATCTATCTAATCTGATCTTTTTTTTGTTTGTTTGGTTTTTTTTGGTGAGGCAATTGGGGTTAAGTGACTTGCCCAGGGTCACACAGCTAGTAAGTGTTAAGTGTCTGAGGCTGGATTTGAACTCAGGTCCTCCTGAATCCAGGGCCGGTGCTCTATCCACTGTGCCACCTAGCTGCCCCTATCTAATCTGATCTTAAAGATAGAGAATAAAGTATATTGCCCAGGTCCTGCTTCTTTCCATGCCCTCCCTCTTCCCTTTCCCTGCGAATTCAGTGCTTCAGGAAATGATATGGTCTTACAGATCATCAGTGCCAGGTTTTGGGGTTGATGAGCCAGGCCATGAGAATGCCAAAAGGCTCTTTCTTTTCCAAAACTCCTGTCATTGTGCAGTTAGCCTCTATTTTAATTCTTGTTTGTCTTTATTTATTGGCTGTGACCTCCCTTGGTCTGCTCTTCTGTTCTGCAAGCCCTCTTACTTTGACCTGACTGTTGACTCTCTAATTGGCCCTATCTACCTGACCCTTATTGCTGGTGCTCTTAAGTTACTTCCTGTGGCCTTTTCCTAAGATCCTTGTTCTCTCAATTAGTCTCCCCTCCTTTCCTCTTCAATCACCCTGCCTCTTGATTGGCTCTTTCTCTTTTGCTTACAAAATACAAAAAAAATTTCCTGTTTGTGAAAGGGAAACAAATAAACAAACCTTAGTTGAGCCATGAAATCCCTCTATTATTCTCTTTTTTTTGTTTAGCTACAGAAGCTGCAGAATGTTTCACACCCACTCCCTTCTTTTTCATCACTAACTGCTTGATAGTGGCTTCTATCCAGGGACACTCCTGAAACTACTTTCTTAAAGGTCGCCAATCAACAGACTCAATTGCTTTTGATTCCTCCTCATTCTCCTTCAGTTCTCTGGAGCATGACTCTGTGGACTGTTCTCACTTCTTCAAACAATTTCCTCTCTAGTCTTCTTGCAACTTTCCTCACAAATTTATCTGTCTTCATGACTAATTTAGTTAGTCTTTCTTTCTGGGTGGACATATTCCAAGGTGAAATCATTGATTCTTCTTTTAAGCTCCACCCCCCGCCGAAAGCTCATCCATTTTCAAATTAAATCTTGCTGCTTTGTGAATGATTTAGAAATTAGCATCTCTAGTCCAGACCTCTCTGTGGTGCTCCAGACCAAAGCTTCTTAAACTGTGGATCACGACCCATATGGAGTCATCTAATTGAATGTGGGAGTTGGGAAAAATTTGGCAATAAATGCTTGATCTGTATATCTATTTTATATACCTATATAACTCGGGTCGCGTAAAAGTTTCTTGGGGGAAAAAGGGGTTGTGAGTTGAAAAAGTTTAAGAAGTCCTGCTCTAGACCCATATTTCCAATGTAAGACATTTCAATCTGAACATGCCATGATCAGAAATAGGACTGGGAGTATCTAGGAAGCTGCTGAAAGTATAATAATGAGGGTACAATATGGGACACATTTTTAAGAATAAATGCATGCATTTTCAATGACAAATTATTTTTCAAGATGTATTACAATTTCTTTTTATAATAAATCAGGTCACATGTGTTATAGTTCAAAATTCAAAGCCTTCAGCGGATACATGGGATAATTCTAAAGGTTCCTTAGAGTACACAAAGGTCTTTTGCCCCATCTCTTTTCATGGTCACCTTGAATTTAATACTTCTAAAATAGAACTCTTCTCTTTTGTCTAGATTTATTGTTTAATCATTGTGATAACTGTCCACAGATATAGATCAGAAATTCATGTATAATGTAGAGTCTTACAGAGTTGTCTGGGTCACACTGGCTAGTAAGTGTCAAAGGTGAGACCTGAATCCAGGTCTTCCAGATTTCAAGTCTAGGCCTCAGTCTACTACCACAGTGTTCCTCTTCTGACCCCCTCCCCCACAAATAACATTCCCACCTCTGACTTTCCTAATTCTGTCATTCTATGATTGATTGATTAAAAACTTGTTTCTGAAAGATTTTAGACAAAACCTCAGCAGAATTTAACCTCTGAAAACATTTTAAGCAGACCATCACAAGGTTTTAAAATAAGATATAAACCACAGAATTGTTGGCCACAGTTAACTTCCCAAAGCTGCCAATATGCCTTATACTCGTCCTTATTTAGAGATGGGCTGATTCTGCACTGAAATTTTGGTCGGAACAAGAACAACAAAAAGTGATTTATAATCCTGACATACCTCGGGGCCTCAGAATGTTTTTCTCTGGCCCTGAGCGGACTCAGTCGATTTACCTGGACTTTGGGTCCTCCTCCAGAAATCCTGGAGATGTAACTCATGATGTACTTGGCAGCTACAGTCTTTCCAGCACCACTCTCGCCACTGAAGAGAGAAAAGCACACGAAAAACGTCGATGGAGTGACTCATGACATAACACCAAGAAGGAACCGATTAAAAATGTGTGAAATTGAATAGAGAAGTGAGAAACACCAGGGTTCTGCCAAACAAGTGGTTTCCATGAAAAGCTTAATATACATTTAATTGATGGCTAAAACCAAAACAATTCTATCTCTTTAAGGAGACTCAGAAATGTCACCCCCATTAAACGTACCTGTTACAAAATTCTGCACAGGAAGAGATACTGTTCTCTTCCTTTGGGGGTGTGGGATTCATTACCAGTTCTATTTATCTATCATCTATCTATCTACCTATCTATCTTTCTTACTTTTGAAAATAAACAAATGATTAGGCTTTAAAAAAACTATTTTCAAGGGATAGAAAAAAATATCAGACTTCAAACCATTTGCCTGGAACTGATGTAGGCTTCCTTATTTTAGGCATTCCAAAATTAAATGATGAGGCAATATTAATCACATCCTGAATAACAAAGAACTGCCTTCCTGTTCTTCAGTTTTATGGCAAGTTCTGCTATCTGTGTGTGTGTGTGTGTGTGTGTGTGTGTGTGTGTGTTTTAAATAGTACAGTCTACTCTTCACAATTCTACCCTTCCTGTAAAATAATGACATCAGTACAGTATATGCTGAAATCAAGTCAGATGTATTATATTCTTCCTACTACTGGCCACAGAGTGAGAATGATGCAGGAGGTTAGAATACAGGGACCTCAGTGACTTTATTTGGAAACCTTGGTTTGTGCCCTGTGCTTATAAATAGATTCTGAGGTTTCTTGTTAGGAAGGGAGAACAGGAGCTTTTTTTTCTTTCAAAGGTTTCCAGATGGAGCTTATTGCTGCTACCATCACACATAGTACAGGGAACATTGGAACAACAAGAGCAACAACAATAACAAAACAACAACAACAATCATTGATGCTTGCTTTTTCATTTTGCTGTTGTTCAGTTTTGTTCAATTCCACATGACCCTGGTTAGGGTTTTCTTGGCAAAGATCTTGGAGTAGTTTGCCATTTCTCCAGCTCATTTTACAGATGAGGAAACTAAGGCAAACCAAATGAAGTGACTTGCCCAAGGTCACACAGCTAGTAAGTGTCTGAGGTAAGATTTGAACTCAGGAAGATGGGTCTTCCTGACTCTAGTTCTGGCACTCTATCCACTATGCTACCCAACTGTTCCATATACATAAAATGAATCTAAAATATCAAACATTTATTTTTTTTTTAGTTCTTCAAATAATATTTTCTTTTCCCCCAATTACATGTAAAAGCAACTTTGAACATTAATTCTTTTTTAAAAAAGTTTGGAGTTCCAAACTCTATCCCTCCCTTCCCTCCCTGAGATGGTAAGCAATCCAATATAGGTTATACATGTACAATCACATAAAACATATTTCCATGTTAGTCATTTTGTAGAAGAAAATTCAAACCCCCAAAAAGTGAAAAATACTATCCGTATTCAGATGCCATCAGTTCTTTCTCTGGAGGCAAATAACATTTTTCATCATGAATCCTTTCAAATAAACATTTATTTAAGCACCGACTCTGCCTAGGCACTGTGCTTTGTGCTGGGAATACCCTTACAATCTTGCAACTTAAGCTATTAAATATGCATACACATATGTATGTATGTGCATGTAGGTATATACCTATTGTCTCAAGAATGCACTAGCTAGAGCTGGAGAAGCCCATTATCAGTTTAGAATATGGGATGATATATTTTTCAGCTTTAGTCATTCTTGTAAACCCTCTTGAAAGGTATGGAGGGTCTGTGTCAGCAGACACAGTGGGGGAAATATTCCCACTGATGAAATCTAGATTCTTAAAGTAGTTCAATATCATGAGTAAAAGTTTTTGTTGACTGATTGATAGAAATGGCTGCTGACATTTATGCCCTTAGTAGATGGTAAGCTTCTTGAGGACAGGTATTGTCTTTTGTTTCACCTTTGCATCCTTAGTATTTAGCAGTGTCTAGAATATAGCAGGTGCTTAATAAGTGCTTGTTGGATTAGATTAGAAGAGAGAAGAAAAGGAAAAAACTACCCATCCTGTTATTTTTTTAAAAAGGCATCCAGAGAAAGAATTTATAAATATATACTAGATATAATATAAATGTATATACAGAATAATTTTACTTAGGTATACCTATTTGTGTCTAATGGTAACCATCTCTAGGGTAGGAGTGGAAAGAAATGATAACTTTATTATATATTTAAAAGGAATAGCAAGTTGCACATAATAGATTTTCAATGCCATGTGCAATCATCTTATTATATACTGTCATGGAAATGCTTGTTTTATTCCATAAATTAAAAAAAAAAAGTTAATAAAAAACCCAAACCAAACCAAACAAACAATTGACAGCATTGACCACTATTCCTTATGACTATAGCGAAGATAATGATGGAAAACTGAAGATTTTTCTCCTTTCCTGAAAGCAAATGAAAACCACTACAATGAAAGGGAAAATAACTGATTTTATCCATGAACTAAGGCTTCTGGTCCGGAATTAAGACCTATAAATGTTCAGCAATTCGTTGTCTCTTTCAGTAAGCTTCAATTGAAATTAGAAATTGTCTAGACATTGATCTGAATTGTCATTACTGGGTTTCAATTTACATACACTTTTAAAGAGTATTATTGATTCAAACCGGTAATTTGCTCATATAATAGTGTACAATGATGGAATGTTACAATTACCTGAATTGTATAGTAAGCATATGGAACCCTAATTATACCTTGTGCTCTCCCTGGTAAAGTCAACTGCTTTCCTTCTCTTGAGCAAAGAACCAATGAAAGACTAAAGCAAAGTAACAGTGAACAGAACATGAAATGATTAACTAGCATCTCACAGATGTCATCAGCACCATCAGCTTTGCTTTTGCTAAGAGGCAATTTGAACTCCCTTTTCTAACTTAGTTTTCATAAATTGACTCCCAACTGAAAGAAGAAAACTATCCTGAGGGTTTATTTTCTTTATGTTTAGAAAACCAGCTGCTAAAAAATGCTGAGACACTTTCGAACAAAAACTCTTGCAGATTTCATACAAAATGTCAGTTTAAATAGGAGCTTAATTTAACATTTCCGTACACAGTCGTTACAGAAATTGGAACATGGGGTATAAATTCAACCAGAAATGGGAAGAGTGAAGCCACTTTATAAGCATAAAACATAAACTACTTATGACAGTAAATTAATTATTAGCTCCAAGGACATTTTTTGCAGCCAGGTACAGGATCATTTTACACCAAAGAGCAATAAAATGATTTCAATATATTTCTACCATTGCTATCAGATACAAATTCATGATGTTACAATGCATTTCTTCCAGTGGAATACCATAGGCTCAACCAGGGCCTCCTTCATCCTCCTCTGTCCCCACATATTTCCAGTACTGGCCTGGTATTACAGTGCTCCTAATTTTGACAGTATTTGTTTCTCTTCATTAAATATTGTACAACTGTGCTTCTTTTATTATTTGGTGAGAGTAAAAATGCTTTCTACTTAGCTGTATTTTTTTTTTTAGATGTACTAGCCCAAAATGAGGGACTGGTCTGGATGGGACTCATTATTTAGTCACTCAGTCAATAAGCATTTATTAAGCACTTACTACCATGCTAGGCATAGTGTTAAGTGCTGGTAATACACATACAATCAAAAGGACAGTTCCTGCCCACAGGGAGCTTGTATCCTAATGAAAAAGACAACTGATAAAAGGAAACTGGGAATCTAAGGGATATAGAAGATCAGACACTGGACCTGGAGTCAGAAAGACTCATCTTCTTGAGTTCAAATCTGGCTTCAGACACTTACTAGCTGTGTGACCTGGACATGTTTGCCTCAGATAATGAGGTGGAGAAGGAAATGGCAAGCCACTCCAGTATCTTTGCCAAGAAAACCCCAAGTGGGATACACAGAGAATTGGACATAATTGAAATGATTGAACCATAGCTAGAGGAGAGGGAGGAGGTACCCAACAAGGGAACACAAAGGTGAGGTACAGAGGAGTGGTGCCTGCTGGGAAATGGAAGAGAGGGCTAGCAGGAAGAGATAGTTGCCTTTAATGGAGGAGTCATTCAATCAGGGGGAGGCACCTTAGGAGCAGAGGATACATTTTAAGGGGGTGAGTTTTAAGGCTGAAGTGATCTTTGGGGTGAAGGGATTTCTGGTGCATGATGAAGAAGTGCATATTAAAGAACCTGCAAAAACTCAGTCGAAGGGGTGGCTAGGTGGTGCAGTGGATAAAGCACCAGCCCTGGATTCAGGATTACCTGAGTTCAAATCCAGCCTCAGATACTTGACACTTACTAGCCGTGTGACCCTGGGCAAGTCACTTAACCCCCACTGCCCGCAAAAAAAAAAAAAAAAACAACCCCAAAAAACCTCAGTCGAAGATGTGAAGCTGAAAGGGATCTTAGAGGTCATTTTGCCTGTCCCCCTCCCCACATTTTAGAAAGTAAGATAAGAATTTGTTGTTGTTTAGTCATTTCAATTGCGTCTGACTCTTTGTGACCCCATTTGGGGTTTTCTTGCCAAAGGTACAGGAGTGGTTTGCCATTTCCTTCTCCTATTCATTTTACAGATAAGGAAACTGAGGCAAACAGGGTGAAGTTTCTTGCTGGGGATCACACAGCTAGTGACTGTTTGTGGCTGGATCTGAACACACAAAGAGGAGTCTTTCTGACTTTGGGCTTGACATACTATCTACTCCTTCACCTAGATGACAGAGAATAAGAAACTGAGGCCCAAAAGAGTTTAGTGAGTTTGCCAAGGTCAAATGAGTAGTAAGTGGCAAAGGCAGAATTTGAACATGGGTCCTGGGGCTCCAAATTTAGTGTTTTTTCTACTGTCCCATGCCATCTCGAGAAGCCAAAGGCTGCCTGATATCAAACTTGGCTTTCTTATTTTCACTTTGTGAGGGATTTCTCAAGTAAGAAAAGAATCAAGTTAATGAAAAATAAACATGAGGCTGCAAATTCTGAGGTTATACAAGGCCAAAGCATTGCCATAACTGATGATTAATCCAGAAGATAAAGCAATAAATAATGCCATCTGAAAAGGGAAGATTTGAAAGCTGACCTTGCTGAAGCAATCACAAATATAAGGAGGACCGTGATCCTCACTGGCGAATGACTCTCATCAACTGGGATCAAAATCTCAATGACTTCAGCCCTTTCTGTATCTTTTATGGAAGCACACCCCTTTTATAATCTCATTCTGCCAAAAATATTTTGCTATCTCACACAAAGTCGGAAATAAATAATAGCCTTGCACCATGATGATCATAAGACAAGATAATCTTGAGGGAAGGAGATGCCACATCAAAGAAGGGTTCTGGTCAGTCCAGCATCACTAACAACTCAGTTCATGCAGTCACTTCTTTGGCAGGGCTACAGTATCTGAAGGAAAAAATGTTTATTTTTTTCTTCAAAATGCCTTTTCTGGGGGGCAGCTAGATGGCGCAGTGGTAAAACACCGGCCCTGGATTCAGGAGGACCTGAGTTCAAATCCGGCCTCAGACACTTGACACTTACTAGCTGTGTGACCCTGGGCAAGTCACTTAACCCTCACTGCCCTGCAAAAAACCCCCAAAAACCAAAAACCAATAAAATAATGTCTTTTCTAGTCATCTTGAAGGGACTGAGGGAGGAGGTCTGCAAAACCCAAACCTTGAAATTGGCAATTAAAATGTAATTATTATATCTCTACATTGGCAATGAATTTTGGCACTCCATCTCCCATCTCTATACCTGTTTACAGGCTGTCCTCACAGATGGAAGACACTGCCTTCTTGTGTCATCTCTTGGATTCCCTGTCTTCCTTCAGGAATAGCCCAGGTGCCGTTTATGGGAAGCCTTTCCTGAGTCCTTTCATACTGGACAGACTGCTGGACTTGGGAGTCAGGAAGATCTAAATTTGAAACCTGCCTGTGAAATTCATTACATATATGACCTTGGGTGGGCAGGTAAGTTGCACAGTGGTTAGAGCACTAGGACTGGAGTCAGGAAGACCTGAATTCAAATGTGGGCTCAGACACTGGCAAACCACTCCAGTATCTTTGCCAAGAAAACTTCAAATGGCCTCATGAAGAATGGGACACTATCAAACAACAACATGACCTTGGGCAAGTCTTTCACCCTGAGCTTCCTCATCTATAAAAGGGAAATTAAAATTGTACCTACCACTCATAGATTTCTTAGTATCAAATAAAATAATTACAACAGTGATAATAACAACAGATAACATTTACATAGTGATTTGAGGTTTTCAAAGAGTTTTACAAATATTATCTCATTTGGTCCTCACAACAACCCAGTAAGATAGGTGCTATTAATATTCCCTTTTTACTAATGAGGAAACTGAGGTTGAGAAAGATTAGGTGACTTGCCCATGGTCACATAACTAGTAAGCTTCTGAGGCTAGATTTGAACTCAGGTCTTTCAGACTCCAGGTACTGCACTCTATCCACTTTGCCATTTAATGTTAGCTAAATTATTAATAATTTTATTATCATTACTTCTCAAAATTATCATATAAATACACAATATATGCCATATCTCCTAGTAGAACTCATTTTTTCATCCAACAAAAATTTATTAGAATTTAAATTTGTTGTGGACAGGGATCTTTGTATCCCTACTACCAAGTACAGTGGACTGATTACACTTACGATAGGAGCTGCTTAATACATGCTTGCTGAATTAGGTTGGCAAGATGTAATTAAATGAATGACAACCACAATATTATTTTCAGTATTTTGAGGACTATGTGCATAAAAGTTCTACCTCTTTCAAACAGCAAATAAACCCATATTTAAATCACATTGTTGAATAGACAAGCCCTCACATTCGGTCTGCAAAGAAAATGGACATGGTAGACATCTTTCTAGGCAGTATTTGTGGGCACTTAGTAAAACTCCAACACCATCAACAGCTAAATTATGCATGTGACCCAGTCAAACTCTGCCTTCACTCAGCAGTCTGTTTGAATCAGATAATTAACCAAGCTCTCTGTTTTCAGTCAAAAGTGAACGAGTTTCTACATTCCTGTTCAAACAGTTAAAAATTTACCATATGGAACTCAAAATTTTAAAGAAGGGAAAAGAACATTACAAATAAATAAATAAATTTGGAAAAATGATTGATATGGAAATGTTTTACATGATTTCACATGTATAATGGATATCATATTGTTTGCCTTCTTAGTGGGTGGGGGAGAGATGGAAGGAAGAGCATTTGGAACTCAAAATTTAGAAAGAAAAGAACCCTTAAAATAAATAAAATGATACAATTTTTTTGAAAAAATCATAATTTACCATGGCCTCTAGTCAAATTTTGGCCATTTCCCCTCAGATGCAAAGCACTACTCAGAAATGACTAATTGAATGGTTTTAGAAAAAGCTTACCAAGGTTAAAACAATAATAAAAATACCCTCTCAACTCATCCTTCTTCCTGTATGTCCTTGTGTTGAAAAGGAGAAGTTACAAAATGATTGACTCTATAACTACAATTGTCAGATATATTAGCGATTGAATTTTGCCTTCTTTTTTTTAAAGGCATTATTTTTTCCATTTTTTTTAAACTTATGGAATAAAACAAGCATTTCCATTAACATAGCTTCAACTTCAACTGAGTAACTTCTCACTGACAGGGCCTTATAGAGTGGATAATAAATTACTATTGAATTTAAATGAATGAAGAAATAACTTTTAAGTTTATGGAAAATTACAAGGTACCATGGCAAAACATCCCCAGTTCTTTTCGTTTCTTCTTCTTCTTCTTCTTTTTTTTTTTTTTTGGTGTGGGACAATGAGGGTTAAGTGACTTGCCCAGGGTCCCACAGCAAGTAAGTGTCAAGTGTCTGAGGCTGGATTTGAACTCAGGTCCTCCTGAATTCAGGGCTGGCACCCCAGTTCTTTTCAAAAACAACTCTCCTTGGTTTCATGGAAATCATAATACCAAACTAGCTCTGACTCATGGTAGCTGGGTGACCACTAGAAAGTCTTTGAAATAATTTAAAGGGAAGATAACAATAACATAAAGAAAAAAAATTGACCCTAAACTTTATGAAATGCCTATTATATCTCCTAAAGACTCTGCACTAGATAGCATTGAGAAAGCTTGGTGGTGCAGTGGAGAAAATAGTGGACTTTGAAGTCAGGTGACTCCTGGGTTCAAATACCATCTTTAAGCCTCAGTTTATCTGCAAAATGGTGATAATACTCCTAATAGCTATTATACAGAGTTGTATGAAGATCAAATAAGATAATGTGTTGTAAAAGTTTTGTAAAATGTAAAGTGATATATAAATGTTAACTACATTATTACAAAGATGAAATGAAATATAATCCCTGTTCTTGGGGAATTTATATCCTAAGGGATAAGATAAGCAGGTGTGTGCGAGCGCGCGCTGTGTGTGTGTGTGTGTGTGTGTGTGTGTGTGTGTGTAAGAGAGAGAGAGAGAGAGAGAGAGAGAGAGAGAGAGAGAGAGAGAGAGAGAGAGAGATATTGGCTGAATCACCTCAGTCTCTTGTCTCTCCTTTCCTCCTTAATATCCAATCAGTCACCAAGTCCCATTTCAGAATGCTTCTCTTCTCCATCATAGCACCTGGCACATGTGAGGACCTTTACTTTACCCTGAACACTTCCTGCAGGTAACTCTTTTTAAAACAACTTTAAAAAAATTCTATCCAAGACAGATTTCCTACAGCAAAAGGTGAAAAAAAAAACAACCCACCAACTTAATTGCTTAATAGTCAATGACTTTTGGGGCAGCTAGGTGGCATAGTGGATAGAGCACCAGCCCTGGATTCAGGAGGACCTGAGTTCAAATCCGGCCTCAGACACTTAACACTTACTAGTTGTGTGACCCTGGGCAAGTCACTTAACCCCAACTACCCTGCCCCCCCCCAAATTGTCAATGACTTTCGTGGCTTTTCTTTATGAAAAAACTTCTGGGGCAGCTAGGTGGCACAGTGGATAAAACACTGGCCCTGGATTCAGGAGGACCTGAGTTCAAATCCAGCCTCAAACACTTGACACTTACTAGCTATGTGACCCATGGCAAGTCACTTAACCCTAATTACCCCAAGGGGAAAAAAAACCCCAACAAAAAAACAAACCCTCATTCCTTGAAGGATGAAATCTAAGTTGTTATGTATTCAAGGTCTTCAACAATTTTGCAGCACTCTCTCTACTTATTCCAGTCCTATCTCTCTACCTACTTTAACCCAACCTCTCCTACAAATCAATTAATCAGGTATTCAGGTATTAGGTTTCACAGCACTTTGCTACAATTTTTGGGAGATACCAAAGTAGTCTAAACCTTAAACTGTGGGTTACAACCCCATATGGGGCTGCAAAAAATTTGGCAACAGTAAAAGGTTATGTATACCTATTTTATATACCTATATACCCTGGGCTGTGTAAAAATTTCTTGGGCAAAAAGAGGTTGCAAGTGGAAAAAGTTTAAGAAGCCCTGGTCTAAGTATAGTCTCTCCCAACAAGAAGCTTCCCAACACAAACCCTTCTGTTGCTCCAATCAAGCCTACTTCCTCATTGTCTCTTCAAAGTGGCACAGTGATCCTACTCATGTGCCAGACTTATGTTCAGGCTAGTCCCCGCCCCCCCCCCCCAAGTTTACTTGCTGAACTCCTTTTCTTTCCACTGCAATCACCTCCCAAAGACTTCCCTTTCCCCCACTGTAATGGAATCATCCTTATAGCAGAAGTGCCCCTGAACCAAACAAATCAACACTTTGGCCATGCCTGACAACGTGTCTCACTTTTGCATTAATACAGTCCACCCCGACTCTGCCTAGTCTCCCAGTGCTCTCCTTCCTGGTCACTAGGACTACCCACGTTCCACCCTTGATGATCCTCTTCCTTGAGATCTTCCCTGACCAGTCTAGCCTACATTTATCTCTTCTTCTCTGAAATCTTATAATCATATACTTGAGAATACATGAAGGACCCTTGTATAATGATTGTGGAGGTTTATATTTATTATAGCTTTACTTACACTGTTTTGGGTTGTAGTTATAATTTATTTGATACTGAGTTCTTGGTCAGGACCACAACCCCCAATTACAACACTGTTTCTAGAGGAAAAATATAATCCATTTAACCACATGGTTCCTAGGAGTGTGTTGTGGCAAGAAGCAAAGACTGCCTGTGTTTGGAAGGCTGGCAGTACCCTGCTCACACCTGTTCCTCAGTGGATGAGAGCTATGGGGAATTGCATGCCAAGAAACCCTCCCAGCTGCTAGGGAGACTAATGCAGAAGTGTTATGGGAATGGAGCCAGATTTCCTTGTCCCAACCTCATGGTAGTCTGGTGTCTTGCTGTATTTTCCCTCCTTGCTCAGTGTAGGAACCCTTTCTTGGATATCATAAATACCCACGACTAGAATGTTCTCTTTCCTGGTTTCTGCCTTCTTTGAAGCCTCTGCTCAAACTCCACCTTCTACAAGCAATCTTTCTAGGGTTCCCCTCAAAGTCAGTGCCTTTGATATCATCTCCAATTTAGCTTGCCAATATCTCATTTGTCCATAGCTGCTTTCATGTTATCTCCCTATTAGACTGTCAGCTCCTTGAAGGCAGAGACTATTTTGGCTTTGCTTTGCCTTTGGCACAATGCCTGCTGCTTAATAAATGGAGCATTGATTCACTGACAGTAATGCTCAGACTAACGAGAGGCAAAAGCTTCTATCTAACTTTGGGGCACACAGACTTTTTCCCCGGCCAACATCCAAATGATTCATATAACAATCATACTACCATGTACACAGGGAAGCCTTTGATCAAGTTCTGGACCAAAAACATCTTATTGAATTGTCCAGCACTGCTCTATAGTTAATGCCAGGTATCACGGACACAATTAGATTACATGGGAAACATGGAGAGGGAGTTCAACCAAGGAATTTCAGTTAGCATGTTGGGACTGAAGATAATGAGAAGCAGAGTGGAAAGAGCACTTGGCTTTGCACTGAGAGGATGCTAGATCAGAGCTTTAGAGATGAAAGAAGGGACAGCAGAGGCTGTTCAGTCTAGACGAGGAAACTAAGATCCAGAGAGATAAAGTGATTTACCCAACATCACAACAGTACTAAGTGGAAAAGGCAGAATTTGAGCCTGTCTTCTGACTCCAAAGCCAATGGTCCTTCTGTCACAAGTGCCATGTCCTGGCCCTGCTACTTTATTTTTAATTTTTTTTGGTGAGGCAATTGGGGTTAAGTGACTTGCCCAGGGTCACACAGCCAGTAAGTGTTAAGTGTCTGAAGCCGGATTTGAACTCAGGTCCTCCTGACTCCAGGGCCGGTGCTCTATTCACTGTGCCACCTAGCTGCTTCCCCCCCCCTTTTTCTGGTGAGGCAACTGGGGTTAAGTGACTTGCCCAGGGTCACACAGCTAGTAAATGTCAAGTGTCTGAGACCGGATTTGAACTCAGGACCTTTTGAATCCAGGGCTGGTGCTTTATCCACTGCACCACCTAGCTACCCCGCCCTGGCCCCATTACTTTAGAAGTGTGACCTTCAGCAAGTTACTTCCCTTTGATGGGCTTCTTTATTTCCTGACCTCTAAATGAGGACTTTGGGCTATGTGATGTTTAATATCCATTTCAGATCAATAGAGCCAATCAATCAACCAACCAGTAGGCTCTATGCTGAAGAGGGACTGGACCTGTGATTTCACATGAGGGAACTCCTGGGAGGGGAAACTCCTTTCCTAATGTACATTGGCAACTTCTTCACAATCTGTAGTCTTAAAGAGCTGTCTAATACACTGAAATGTCCAGGGATGTTTTAGGGTCCCCACAACCAGTATAGTACGTGTCAGAGGCAGGTTTTTCTGGTTTGAAGGCCAGCTGTCTATTCACTAGGCCATGCTGCCCCTCTGGCAATGGGGGGAGGAGGGGTACAAAGAAAAAATGAAACCAGCTCTACTCTCAAGGAACTTGACTTCCCACCTTTGGCATATAATGCCACTGTTGTTATTGTTGTTGAGTCATTTCAGTCATTCCCAATTCTTTCTGGCCCCTTTTGGAGTTTTCTTGACAAAGATACTGGAATGGTTTGTTATTTCCTTCTTCAGTTCATTTTACAGATGAGAAAACTAAGCCAAAGAGGGTTAAGTAACTCACCCGGGGTCACACAGCTAGTAAGTGTCTGAAGCCTGACTTAAATTCAGGTCTTCCTGATTCCAGGTCCAGTGCTCTATCCACTGTGCCACCTAGCTGCTCATACTGCCATTATATTGGCTTCTACTTAAAAGAAATAAACATGGACCTGGGTTAAATAAACAAGTACCATAAAGTTATTTTTTCTTGTTCTCCTCGTCAGTGTGAAGATGAGCTCATTTCCTTCTATTAGATTTCCACCCCACTCCTACCACCTAGCAAGAACTCCTTGGCACTTGGAAAGGTTCTAAACCTACTTCCCTTTAAACCAACCAGAGAGATCTGAGTTGTTTGTTTTGGGGTCAGAGATACATCTGTGTTTGAGTCAGCATTTGGATGTCCGAACCCTGTGCTTGCTACTTACTCAGCATCTGGTTCATCTGGCTCTCCTCAACATAACTATCTTTTTTTTTGTTGTTGTTGAGGCAATTGGGGTTAAGTGACTTGCCCAGGGTCACACAGCTAGTAAGTGTCAAATGTCTGAGGCCGGATTTGAACTCAGGTCCTCCTGAATCCAGGGCCAGTGCTCTATCCACTGTGCCACCTAGCTGCCCCCCGCCCCCATAACTATCTTGAGCAACCCATCCAGCTGTATAGCTTTCCCTTCTGCCCTGCAGACTTTATCACTTCAACCTACAGTAATTGCCTCCTAGGGAGATAGGCATGCAGGACTACCTCCCCTCCTACCTCTTGCCACATCCAGTCTCACTTCGCAGACAAAGAGGAGTGTGAGATTGGGTCTTGGCAGCTCCTGGTGTGACCACCCAATCAAACCCAGAAACAGACCTCTTTATTCTGAATCCAAACATGGTAGCATGGAAATGGCTCTGAGAAGCAACAGCTTTTAATTCTTGGATTAATTCACTGCAACACCTGGCAGGAAGCATGAACTTAATCTTGATTGAACAGAAGCAGCTCCAGTTCACGCCTGTTGAAAGCACTTAGAGCCTTATATTAATACCCACATTAGGCTCTGAGAGCATATGCTCTTGGTGTGCTGAGCTAACAGTTATTCAGATAAATAAGAGTTTTGTTATTCAGATAAATAAGAGCTTAGTTAATATAGAGACCCCATGAATCACTCCTGAGTAATTTTTGGAAAAAAATCACAGCTCCTCTGCTCAAAACACACCAGTGGCTCTTCATTACCCATCAAATAAAGTCCAGACTTTTTAGTGTCATTCAAACCCTCCACAATCTAGCTTTACCCTCCCTTTCCAACCTTATTTCTCCTTAGGGACTGCATACAATCTAGCCAAACTGAGCTACTTACCATTTCCCAAATATGTTTCATGTTTCCCTGCTTTCCTGTCTTTGCTCATTCTATTCCCTCTATCTGAAATTGGATCCCAGATCTAGAGCTGGAAAACCATTTAATCCAGCCTCCTCATAAGTATTTTGTCCAAGGTCACACAGAGGTGGAATTTGAATTCAGGTCTTCTGACTCCAGAAGTTTCTTTTTTCCACTGTATCATGTCCCTCCCTGATCATTCTTCCCTGTTCCTGCCAGTTCAAATTCTATCAAAGGCCTAATTCAAATATCGCCTTCTTTCTTGATCTTCATAATCAGAAAGAAATCTTTTATGCTGCCTCTGGCCGCCAGGTGGCACAGTGGTTAGAGCACTGGGCCTGAAGTCAAGAAAATTCATGTGCCCGAGTTCAAATCTGACCTCAGATACTTACAAGCTATGTGACCCTGGGCAAGTCACCTAACCCTCTTTGTCTCAGTTTACTCATCTGTAAAATGAACTGGATAAGGAAATGGAAGACCACTCTAGTATCTTTGCCAAGAAAACCCCAAATGGGGCTACAAAGAGTTGGATAGGACTGAACAACATGCCTTCTCTGAATTCTTGTAGATCCATCTCTGTGCTTTATCAGTGGCACTTAGACTATTTGACAGTTTTTACTCTATGTTCATCTCCCTCACTATACCATGTCCAATTTTTTTTGTTCCCCAATAGCATAGAGCAAAGTACATATAGTAGGTAATGAACAAATGCTTTTTGAGGAATGAATGAAACATCGCTGCTGTCTTCCCTCATAGGATCATAGAGGTCAAAGGAGGTCAAAGTCTGACTGTCTCATTTTATAGATGAAGAAACTGAGGACTAGAGAAGTTGATTTATTTTTGCCTCTTGCTTTAGCTGCAGGTTCAGAGGAAAAGAAAAGTGTATAGGAGAGGGACTTTATTAATAAAAATCACCCCCACCGCCAACTCCATTCTTTCTTCCTCAAACTTGTTTTCACTTCCTTTCTGAGATTAGCCCCATAGCCTGTGAATCCTTCCACAGTTAATGAGCCTGACAGAGACTCTCTTTTACAAGTCAATTTAGTTATGATTGGAAATTTCTTTGGGAAGGAAAGTCAGATAGAACTATTTACCATTTGAAAGTTTTAAAAATTCAGTAAATTAATAAGCTTCCTTTCTCTCTCTCTCTCTCTCTTTTTTCTTTTGTTCATTCATTTTAATTATTATCCTCTCACCCACATCTCAAAAACCCAGCCCTTGACCTTCCTTCTGTTGAATTTCAGGTGTTGACTTTTAACTTAAGAAGTGTTAGGATAAAAGCATGATGAAATTGGAAGTAAGGGAGGGCAATTCAGTTGTAATTCTCTTATACAATTCAAAGCACACCAGGAATGTTCAAGCTGGGAAGAGACAAAATTCTCTCATGAAAAGGAAAGAGAAAAATGAAACAGAGCAAAAAGGCCTTGCTTGACATGCCAAGAGAATTGGGCTAGAAATATTCTGACAGAAGCCACAAGCATTCTAATCCAGAGGGAAGCTGAAGGTGAGCAAGGAAACTGTCATTTCCAAGGGCAGCTGCTTTACTATTTTTGTGTAAAACATGGCAGGAAGGCCTTTCCTTCTCTTGATTAAAGCAATCTTGGGCAGCATCATGGGGCTTGAAGCCAACATTCAGTTGTTTTTATTTAACCACATGGGACAAACACCAATACTGCAGAACTGCTTCTGTGCTAGTCATTACTGCTTTTAGGAAAATAAAATAAGATAAAGCAGTCGACAGACTTTGGACTCAACCATGTGAATAGGCTTGTAGTATTGCCTGCTGACACAAAAGTGCCACTCATTGACGAGGTCCAACAAATAGTCCAGTGGGCTACAGGCCCATGGGCAGGATCATGCAATTAAGTGAGTGTTGCACACTTTGCTGGTATTCCTTTTGGAGAAAGCATTTGGCATGGTTTAGTAGGAAGCTTTGCCAGACAGACTGAGGAATGGAATATATGAGTATCATACCTGATGATGACACATTGGTTCTCTCTGTCGATAATCATATTTCTATACATGTTGTCAGCAAGCGCATAGATATGGGGCGGATTTTCATACTGTGCCTGGAGAGGAGAAAAAGGGAAAAGCATCTATGATACATCAGCCATAAAAACAGATTTTAAACATGAGGAGACAGAACCAGAGACACTAGTGACTTGCCCCAGTGCCATGTGGTCAAACAAAGCCAAAAAAAAAATTACATTGGAAATATCCCTTTCTCCTGTGGCCTCTAGAACACACCTTTATAAAGGTCAGCTTCTTGCAATTGCATGTTGTTGGTTGAACAACTGAAAGGCCAGAAAATGACAGCTCCCTGGTCTTTGTCAACAGGAGCTACACAAGAAGAGTTAAAGGTGGAATTTGACCCAAGGCATTTCTTTTTTGAAAACTGAATGGCAGGAATCCCTAATTGGCAGAGGTGAGTCAGCCCTCAGACATGACCAATGTCTTCAGATATTCTAATGCCACACCCTACCACTTAAAGCCACACCTTTGTGAGAGCTGCCCATTTGGACTGTCTGCCTATGGCCTTTGGGCTAAGCTAAATCGGAAATGCTAAAATGTTCACGAGAGCCAACACACTGAATTTTTACTTAATTGCCACCTGAACTAGAATGCTCTCATTTTCTTGAAGAGATGAGTTGAGAGCACTTGGGACCCTGGAGGAGATATGGGGTTGGGGGAGGTGAGGTAGGAGTTAGGTAGAAGAGGTAGGACTTTCAATGAGGAAGAGGGGGTGGTTGTCTGAGGAAGCAAACTGGTTTGACCTGTTTGTTTTATCTCTAGTGGGTAACTAACAACCAGGACTCATTTTGTGCCTCCCAGTGTTGTGGAATCTCTTTGCCTTCAATATAGAAATAACTCAAGTTCTCCGTACCCAACAAATTCCCCTTTTCACACTGACTTCCATCCATCTTTTGGAGCTATTACTATCTGATCTCTAGCTCCAAAACAAAACAATACCCCTACTCAATCCCAAACATGCTTTGAATCACCAACTCCTAAATCCAGGACAAGGAAAGAGAATTTGGACCAAGAGTCAGGAGATCTGGGTCATCATCTTGGGCAAGGCCCACAGATTCCTCAGATCTGGTGTGCTGATCTGTAAAAGGTGGCTAACTGCTCAATTCTTTGCTCATCTCTCAGGATAGTAGTAAGATTTAAGTAAATGGATTGAGATGAAAGTGTTGTAAAAAAAGCTAAAATGAACAGTGTGTGAGTGTGAGTGTGAATGTGTGTGTGTGTGTGTCTGTGTCTGTGTCTTTTGGGTTGGACCAATGATTTCTTAATTGAAGGAAACTCCCTTTACTAATGGAGAGGGCTACACATCAGTAACTTAAAGTCTTAACAGAGTTTGTTTGGGGCACTTAGAGATTATGTAACTTGCCCAGGGTCACAAAGTCACAAGGGCTGAATTTTCAAAGCCAGCCAGCCCACTTTGGGCTCAGCCCCCAGGGTCATCAACCAACTTTGAGTTGGGTTCAGTCTCTGTATTAAATTGCCTTCCACTTCAACTCATGAATTTTGTGTGGGCCATCTTTTGGTTTATTTTCCAGGGGTCAGGATCAAGGAAAGTCCTAGAGCTTCTGCCCTAGAAAAAAAGGAGGGAAGGAAAAAGAAAAAGGGTAGGGAGGGGAGAGAAGGAAACAAGTAGGTCTAAAGGAAAAAAGGAAGGTCGAGAAAGCAAGTGAACCAAGGAGGAGTAAAATACAGTTTTGTTTTGCTTTTTTTTTTTTTTTTTGTGAGGCAATTGGGGTTAACTGACTTGCCCAGGGTCACACAGCTAGTGTCTGAGGTCGGATTTGAACTCAGGTACTCCTGAATCCAGGGCCAGTGCTCTATCCACTGTGCCCACCTAGCTGCCCCTTGTTTTGCTTTTTTATTGAGGCTTTGTCATCACCCACATTCCAATGCCCCATGTTATTTGTTTCATATTGTATCTTACTCTCCCCTACCACTTTAACTGCTTTTATGTGAAATGCAGTTTAAAGGGGGTGGGCGCTTGCATCTAGAAAAAAAATCCATCCTTTGTGTGGGAAACATTAAAACATAGCCCGATCCTACTTGGAAATGGCATGGGGGGCTTTTTGTGTGTGCGATTTAATTTGGAATTGTGTAATAATAGTAAATTATATGACAACTTTTTTTTGATGAGGAAAAGGGAGTAACTTCTGGAGCAGAAAAAACATTTGAGCTAAAAGTCAAATTCTACTGAGCTTCTTCTGTTTCAGGATGCAAGGCAGAACAGAAAGAACCCTAAATTTGTGCATAGAAGGCCTGAGGTCTGATACTACCTCTGTTACTACCTCGGTGACTTTAGGCAAGTCACAATCACCTAATCTCAAAAATGAGATTTTATCTGATGACCCCAGACATTCTTTCTATCTCAAATATATTAATCCCATATAAACTTATGTCAAGCTGGACAAACTAATGTGGGTTTTTTTTGTTTGTTTCTAATAATAGAGAAACATCCATTTATGATCAAACACTGTCATTGAACTGTCTAAGATAAGGTGATGCATAGGAATAAGAAGATCATATAAATATACATATTGTTAATTTCAAGGAAAAGAACCTCTACATTATAAAACTCAGAATATTATGGTCATTTATGGAATATATTACTTACAGCTCCTTGGTACATTTCAATTTCCTTTTCCCCAAAGTATGGCATCTGTTTGAAAGGGTTGACAGAAATCAATACAGATCCAATATATGTCTGTATTTACATTTAGTTAAGGTCCATAATTATGAAATCCTTAAAAGTGAATGCTTTCCCACCCACCCCCAAGAACATTATTGATCTGTTTTAGAGTTAGTCATTCTTCCTATTTATTGAACATTTCTTTCTTTCTTTTTTTTTTTGAACATTATTTTTCTTGGAAAATCCACATGAATAATTGGGCAGCTGAACTTTCACAGAATCACAGGTTTAGACTTGGAAGGGACCCTTGAGGCCACCAAGACCAACCCCCTCATTTTAAAGATGAGTAAACTGAAGTTAGAAGTTAAATGACTTAACCAAGGTGACACAGATGATAGGTATCAGAGTTAGAATTTGAATTCAGGTCTTCCTGACTCAAAGCCCAGTACTTTATCCACTGTGGGAATCAGCAAAGCTGGGTCCTAGTCCTGGCTCTGCCACCCACAAGCTCTAGATTTACAAGTAAATTCACCTCTATTTGATCTATCACACCAGCCCTCTTTAACTCCATAAAATTAAGAGTGAAATTTGATGATGGGAAAATGCTTTGTAAACTGTAAAATGTTATACTATGTCAGATAAAAATAACTTGAGACAAAAGAACATCAATTATTTCATGATTAAGAGTTACTTTAAGACCATTAGGCAACATCCCTAATGCCAATTCATGCCTAAGATGGCAGTCCATAATTATTGGTAAGCTTCTTCTGAATCTCCCAGGCAAGCCAAATGTCTCATTTACTTCTCTCTGCCCCTTATTAGCCAAATACTTGATGACCTAATAATAGCTAGAGTATATGTAATGCTTTAAGGTTTGCAAAATGCTTTACAAATATCATTTGGTTTTACCTTCTTAATACCTATTATTATCCCCTTTTAGGATAAGGATATGGAGGGTAAGAGAGATTAAATAACTTACTTATCCAAGGTCATATAGCTAGTTCATGTCTGGGGCCATTTTTTGAATTCAGGTCTCCCTGATTCCAGGTCTAGTACTATACCAACTATTGTTGTCATTGTTGTTCAGTTGTTTCAGTGGTGTCCAACTCTTTGTGACTCCATTTGGGGTTTTCTTGGCAGAGATCCTGCAGTAGTTTGCCATTTCTTTCTCCAGCTCATTTTATAAATGAGGAAACTGGGTCAAACAGGGTTGGGAGACTTGCCCAGGGTCACACATCTAGTAAGTGTCTGAGGCCAGATTTCAACTTAGGAACAAGAGTCTTCCTGACTCTAGGCCTGGCACTCTACTAATTGCACCACCTAGCTGCCCCCATAAAAGTTGATTAAGTACTAGTTAGGGACTGAAAACACAAACAAAAAAGCCCAAATCTGGGCCTGTCCTGAAGGAATCTCTATTCTACTGGTTAGGAAGAGAACATATATCACATACATAGATAAGCACAAAGCAAATATAAAACTAATTATCTTAAACCACTATTGAATAACTCAGATTGAAATAAGGAGTGTCTAATATCCCAAAACTGCCCATTAAACATTCCAGTGATGGACAGATATAGAGAGGTCGATAGATAGAAATAATCATTAATGTTCCTCCCAGATCAAAATGCATGACCCTATGAATATGGGTTATTTTGGTGTTAATGGCAAAGGATCAGCACAGTTAGTTACTAGAATGATTTAAGCAATAACAAAATTAACACCTGAAGCCAGAATAGAGTGGGTCTACCATGTCCACTGTTCAAGCTTTAAGTTTTTTTCCCCCCAAGGATAAAAAGTCAGTCCATAAACATTTATTAACTACCTACTATGCACCAGACCCTGTGCTAAGCCCTGGAGATACAAATAAAAAAATAAAGTCCTTGACCTCAAGGAGCTTATAAAATAAGATTAAAAGGGCAGCTAGGTGGCATAGGGGATAAAGCACCAGCCCTGGATTCAGGAGGACCCGAGTTCAAATCTGGCCTCAGACACTTGACACTTACTAGTTGTGTGACCAACCAGTCACTTAACCCTCACTGCCCCTCCCCCCCCAAAGATAAAGTTCTTGGTAGCTGAGCTCTCTCCTTTTATGGAGGTTTTGGAGTTCATAACTCCACTCTCAAATCAGAGGTATAAAAGAAGGTGGTGATAAGGTGGAGCACCACAGCTGATGAGATCTTGCAGTTCAATGAGGTTTTCCCAACAAGATTTGGCCTGAATCATTTGGATAAACTTTGTTGTTCTTTGGTGGCTTTGTCTAGAGATCTAAACTGGAGGATGGACACAGTCAGTCAATAAACACTTATTAACCACTTACTCTGTGCCAGGCACTGTGCTAAGCCTTAAAAACACAAAGAAAGGCAAAAACACAGTCTCTGCTCTCAAGGAGCTCATGGTCTCTCTAATAACATGAAAACAATTATGTATAAACAACATATAGCTAGGATAAAGAAAGAAATAAATAATAACAGGAGACAACCAACTGAGGGAAGACTCTAGAATTAAGGGCAATCAGGGAAAGCTTCCTGTTAGAAGGTGGGATTTGAGCAGGAACCTGAGTATTCCAGCCTTGGAGCACACAGAGATGGAATGTTGAACACCAAGGAACAGAGAGAAGAGCGGTGGAGAGGGAATAAAGGGAATAGGTGCTAGAAGACTGGAATGGTTGAAGGCAGTCAGGTTGTGAGGGTCTTGAATGCCAAAAAGGCTTTTACATTTGATCCTGGAGGTGAGAGGGAGTCAAGAATTTACAGAATAAAGACTGGGGGGCAGCTAGGTGGTGCAGTGGATAGAGCATCGGTCCTGGAGTCAGGAGGACCTGAGTTCAAATCCGGCATCAGACACTTAACACTTACTGTTACTATTATTTATGCAACACTTTTTTCTAGATGCTGTGTGACCTTGGGCAAGTCACTTAACCCCAACTGCCTCACTTTAAAAAAAAAAAAAGAATAAAGGCTGGGCATGGTCGATATTTTATTGTAGGAAGACTGATTTGACAGCAGAGTGGAGGGAAACTTGAGGCACAGAGACCCACAAGAAAGTTATTTCAATATTTAGGATGTGGAGGCAGCTAGGTGGCACAGTGGATAAGGCACCAGCCCTAGATTCAGGAGGACCTGAGTTCAAATACAGCCTCAGACACTTGATACTTAATAGTTGTGTGACCCTGGGCAAGTCACTTAACCCCCATTGCCCCGCAAAAAAAACCCCACCCAAAACAAACAAAAAAACCCATCAATATTTAGTGTGTGAGGTGATGCATCAAGATGGTGTTGGTGACAGAGGAAAGGAGTAGGTATACATGAAAGATGCTAGGAAGGTAAAACAGACAGAACTTGGCAACAGACTGAATTTAGGGAGTGGAGAAAGCCAAATGGAAACCTAAGATAACCATCAATATAATCTAATCACTCCTAGTTCCCACTACATAATTCAGGTGGTCCTTCAAAAAGATCCAGTTAATTGCCTCAGCCCACTGGTTAACCTTTACAGGTATAGGTGTGGCCTAAAAGGTTAATTTGTAAAATGTGTTTTTCTGTGATACAAGGTGCTCCATGACAAATGATGATCAGGTT
Organism: Dromiciops gliroides; assembly: GCF_019393635.1. Classification (NCBI taxonomy): domain Eukaryota; kingdom Metazoa; phylum Chordata; class Mammalia; order Microbiotheria; family Microbiotheriidae; genus Dromiciops; species Dromiciops gliroides. The sequence continues at coordinate 158,354,671 of NC_057862.1, read as the reverse complement.
CAATAGAATTCTAGACTGGAAAATGAGTGTCTCATCCAATCCTCTCATTTTACAGATGGCCAGTCAAATTAAAAACGTCTAGAAGGAGTGAGGTATGGAAAAAAGAGTACTGGATTCAGAACAAAAAAATGTGGGTTCAGTGCTGGTTCTGTTATATAAATGAATTGCCCAAGGAGGACCTGAGGCAGCTGGTGGTTCAGTGGATAGAACACTGGAGGTAAGAAGCACTGAAACTCAGGAAGATCTGGGTTCAAATCCAGCTTCAGAATATTTCAAAGTTGTGTGATCCTGGGCAAGTTCCATAATCCTGTTTGCCTCGGTTTCCTCATTTGTAAAATGAGCTGGAGAAAGAAATGGCCAACCACTCCAGCATCTTTGCCAAGAAAATCCCAAATGGGGTCACAAAGTGTCGGACAGGATTTAACAATAAGGAGTTCACAACACTAGGTAGCAACAGAGCTGTAATAACCCTGGTTTTCTGATTCAGTCTTACCACCATATCACATTGCCTCCCCTAAATCTAGACCAGAAGTGAAGAAACAAATGATACCAATTCTTGTCAGCAAAAATTGTTTTGTTGAATTCTCTGTGCTTCACTGGTCTCATCTTATTCAACTGACTTTTGGCACGCCAGAGCTTTCCCCTCTCAGGGTTAAATTTTTCATCTCTTCTGGTTGTATTTGCACATACCTATTTAACACACATCGTCCCCCTCATTAGATTGTAAACTCCTTTAGGGCTGGAACTGTTTCTGCTCTTTTTTCTATCTCTAGTGCTTAGCACAGTGACTGGCACTTATTAAGTTTGTGTTAAATCGATTAAAAAAGTAACGTGATATACACAAAGAACCTTGGACAGGGTTGTTGGTTGGGTCGTTTCAGTTGTGTCTGACTCCTCATGACCCTGTTTGGGGTTGTCTTGGCAATGATACTATAGTGATTTGCCAATTCCTTCTCTAGATCACTTTACAGATAAGGAAACTGAGGCAAACAGGGTTAAGTGATTTGCCCAGGGTCACACAGCTAGTAAGTATCTGGGGTTGGATTTGAACTCAGGAAGATGAGTCTTTCCCGATTCTAAGTACAGTACTCTAACCACTGTACCACCTAGCTGACCCTGGACCGGGTTAGTGCATCCTGTTATACCATTGGCTTTTTTACTTTGGTCTATTGTTTCTTTATTAATAAAATGGGGGTAGTGATGCTTGAATTTCTTACTTCACAGGATTATCATAAGGAAAGTATTGCATAAATAATAGTAAATCATAGTGAGTTGGTGTTATTATATACAGGGCAGATAGGTGACATAGTGGATATTGAACTCAAATATTGAGTTCAAATCTAGCCTCAGCTACTTACTAGCTGTGTGACCCTGGGCAAGTCACTTAACCCAGGTTGCCTCAGTTTCCTCATCTGTAAAATGAGCTGGAGAAGGAAATGGCAAACCATTCCAGTATCCTTGCCAAGAAAGCTCCAAAGGGAGTCACAAAGAGTTGGACACAACTGAAAAGACTGAACATTATTTTAGTCTGATTACATGCATTTTCATAGGCTGTCTTCTATGCCTGAATGCCCTCCCTGCTTCCTTGGCTTTCTTAAAGTCTCAGCTAAAGTCCCACTTTCTCCAAGAAGCCCATCCTGGCCCTGCTCAAGGCTAATGCTAATTCACCCTGTATATATTTTGCATGCACAGGGTTTTGTGTTGTCTCCCCCATTAGAGTATAAGCTCTCTGAGGACAGGCTGTTTTTGGTGCTTAGCAGATGCCTAGCACATAGTAAGCACTTAATTAAGTGCTTTTTTGACTTGACCTATGCACAAAGTCTATAAGCACTCATTTGTAAATATTTCAAAGTGCTAAATATAACTTGGAGTTGGTTATGGGCAAAAATAGCCTTGACAGAGAGAAGTGCTGAATATATAACAGTGAGTGACTTTCACGACTAACTTGTGTTTGCAGCCAAGAAGCTAGACATTAAGTCATTCCAAGCATGTCCAGGGAAAGCCAGACAAGTTCAGTATTTTTTTTGGGGGGGTGGGGTGGGGGAGAGACGGACGGGACAGGACTGTAATATTTCTCTCACAGAATGTAGAATTTAAATTTCAAGAAGCGCGACAATTTTTCCAGGAAACAAATATGGAGGATAGAGCAGGCTTTTGTGAACATTAACAGCTGAAATGTTGGATTTTGTTAGTAAACAAGGTCAGCATTTTCCCAGTCAATCCTGCTCTGATGTGGCCCAAAGAAATGGCCATTCAGAGGGAAAGCATTAACAAATGATTGATTCAAATGCTGATCTTCAATTTACCCTAGGAGAGGGGCTGCGGAAGAGCAGCTTCACAACTTAATGTGAAATCTAATGGGTCCTGGCTTTAACCATTAATGCTTAAAAAAAACCCAACAAACCCTAACCCAAACCACTTATATCTTTAATATAATGCTGCTCTCTCATTCCTATTATATCTGTTACCTTAACAGAGAAAACAATAAAAGACTTTACTTTAAAAAAAAAGAAAGAAGAAGCTTTTATGTGAGGGAAATATATGCTGTCAAGCTATTGGTATATATATTTTTTAAATAAACACCTATGGGAGTTATTAAGGTAGTGTGGTATATACGGAATAAGAAAACCTGGATCTAACATCTATTCACTATTTGACCCTGGTCAAGTCATTTAATTTCTCCTGAGCCTATTTCCCCATCTGTAAATCGAGATAGCTGGCAAACCTTAAAGTGCTATAGAAACAGGAGTTATTTTTATTTTCAGAAGGGTTGAAAAACATTTTATGTTGAATGGGTCCTAATTTCTATAGAATAACTGTTATTGAATGAGTGTGAAAGATGTGTCAAAAACAAGTGGTAACTGATGGAAATCCTGTGAGGCCCATGAGCATACATGCAACCAGGAGAGGATGAAGGTTTCTAGAATGCCGGGCAGATGCCCTACAGAGAAGTCTTTATGGGAGTGGTTTGACATTTCCTTTTCCAACTCATTTTACAGACAAGGGAACTGAGGCAAATTCGGTTAAGTGACTTGCCCAGAGTCACAAAACTATTAAGTGTCTGAGGCCAGATTTTTTTTTTTTTTTAGTGAGGCAATTGGGGTTAAGTGACTTGCCCAGGGTCACACAGCTAGTAAGTGTTAAGTGTCTGAGGCCGGATTTGAACTCAGGATCTCCTGAATCCAGGGCCGGTGCTCTATCCACTGCGCCACCTAGCTGCCCCGGAGGCCAGATTTGATCAGGGAGATGAGTCTTCCTAACTTCAGACCAAGCATTCTATCTACTGCACCACCTAGCAACTCACATAGCCTCTCCAAAATCCAGTGTCACTAATATACTCACTGATGGAGTCACTATTGGTCAGAGCATTTGGGGAAATAACAATTGTATAAAAAAAAAAAGGAGAGCTAAATTGTTCATGCTATTTGACTTCGAAATCCCACTGCTTGGTATATACTTCAAGGAAGTCAAAGAAAGAAATTAAGGGCCTATATATACCAAAACATTTGTAATGGTACTTTTTGTGAAAAACAAAACAAACAAAAAGAAACCGGTATTTTTTGTGGTATAAAAAAATTACAAAGTGGGTACCCTAAACAAACTGTGCTACATAAACATAATGTATAATATTCCTGTGCTACAAGAAACTATAACTATGAGAGAAATTTAGAGAAATAAGAAGAGTATGAACTAATGCAACAAGGTGAACTAGGAGAAAGATACAGTGAATAGGATATACAGGGATGTACAACAATGTACAGGAAAGGAGAAGTCCCCATTCACTGGAGAGGTGGGGAACTATGGGCATAGAATGCTGCATACACTGACAGAGCCAGGAGATGTATGGGTTGATTTTGTTTCAAACTGTCTTTTTACAGGGGAAGGATCACTTTGGGGTGGGGGATGGAGTGGGAAAAGAAGAGAAAGGAGGGATATATTTGAAAATGCTTGTGATACAAAAATTAAAAGGAATCCATAAAATTTCCCCCGCAAAAGTCAATAGTGCTCAAATAACTCATTTCCTTTTTCATTGAGAAATTAACACCAACGTGGGCAAATGCTGGTGAACACATTCTTAGTCAGCAGAAACTTAGGCAATTAAAATTAAGGTACATATTTTAGCCCACAGAAATGAATCATGGTTTTCATCCTGCTGTGTAAACTCAAAAAGCATGTCTTGATAAGCAATCCATCAGGAAATATTTATTGAGAGTGCACAAACTCTAAGGCACTTTGCCAGAAGCTATGGGGGGCAAAGTGGGAGGTGGGGTGGGGGATGTTAAACACAAAGATAAATAAGAGCAGCCCCTGACTTCAAGAAACTTATGATCTCCTTGGGAGGGATAATTGCTGTTGGGAAAGGAGGTGCTGCCCAGCTTCCTTCTCACTATAAGAATAACCACCACTGTGGCTACTGCAGGAGACTGTGGGGGTTCAGGGGAGCCACATATCCAGTCATCCAGTATTCCCTTTTGCTGAGCTATCCATAATTGTAGCTGACATGCTGCTTTTATAGGTTGTTTTGAAAACTTAACCACTAGAGATATATGGGAAAATGCATTCCCATTTCCAAACAGCTGACTTGCAAATGTCCTTTCAGGACACAACACAGAAATACAGGGAAAACCTTAGACCCCTTAGCAGAGAGGCCATTGTGTAAGTAGCCAGTGCTTACATGCCACGTAAATGGGCAGTTTTTGGAAAAAAGCAAATCAAGACCTACGCTTGATAGCACCCTAGGAAAGGGCCATGGTGAAATTAATGACCTGTAATGGGATCAGTTTAAACAAGTTTTTAAAGGTCATAGCATCATTAGATTAAGAGCTAGAATGGCCTCCTTAATTTTTCAGATGAGGAAACTAGGAGGGAAAAGTGACCTGCCCAAGGTCACATAGCTAGGAAGAATTAAATTAAATTAAAATTCAGGTCCTCTAACTCGAAATTGATTTTTGTCCCTCACAGCACACAAGAGAGGAATCTATATAGAGTACATAGAGTGGGAAGAGAGGGTAGAAGATGATAAGTGACTATGAAAGGGGTAGGGTAGAATTTACTATGATTGGCTAGTGTGGTACACTGAGTCACCTTTGACACCGACATTCCTAACCGGTGTCCCACATGATCTGGACACCCAGGGGAGACAGTTCATACCTCATCCTGGGGCAAGTGTGGTCTTGTGATATCCAGATGGCAGCCAGGTGGGCCAAGTGAGTACAGTGAAGTGGGGATGGGGGTGGCCTCTCAGATTTGGCTCTGGGAAGGGATGACCCCAGGGGAAAGGAATTGTACCACCCTGGATGTTGGGACACATCTGGGACCCAGCCCTAGTCCCAGGATGTCAGCTCCAGATAGTCTTCTGTCATAATGAAGGTAACCCAAGTTTGTATTAAAATTCCACATTGTTTTTTAAAAATCTTTTTAAAAGTTGCCTTTGGCATGCCAATAGTGAAAGAAAAAGAAAGACAAGAATTTTAGGCATTCCTTGGAATACATTTGCTGCCGAGGTTTCCTTAGACAAACATAAGAATGCAGAAAAACTGGCAAATTATTATTTCTTTTCAGTATGGGATAATTTTGAAAAAAACAAAACAAAATCATACACATCTGTCTTTTAAAAATATACATATTTGTTCCTGGACTTTTATTTTTATTTATGTTTTATCAGGGCAATGAGCGTTAAGTGACTTGCCCAGAGTCACACAGCTAGTAAGTGTCAGGTGTCTGAGGCTGGATTTGAACTCAGGTCCTCCTGAATCCAGGGCTGGTGCTTTATCCACTGCACCACCTAGCTGCCGCTATTCCTGGACTTTTTAAAAAAATGGGATTATCTCTGTTAATTCCCTGAATTTTTTTTCAAACCTGGAAAGCCATTAACAATGTTATTATGCGAGAAGACTCTGTCCTGACTCAAATTTTTTTTCTCTGCTAGCAGCCCAGGCAGCACCAGGAGGGGGGACAGTAGGAAAACTCATAACATCCCTAACATGGTTCTAGATCCAAACCAGCTGATAGCAGTGCTGAACTGAAGCCTTGGTATGCTCTAGGTCAGAGCTTCTTGAACTTTTTCTACTTGCAACCCCTTTTTGATGGAAAAATTTTTACCTGACCCTGGGTATATAAGTATATAAAATAGGTATACACAACCTTTTACTATTACCAAATTTTTCATGTCCTCCACATTCAGTTATGTTCTTATACGGGGCCACTTAACTGCCCCGGTGCTCAGTTTCCTCATCTGTAAAATGAGGACATAGATTAAAACGAGAACATTTGGCTTCTGAAGTCCCTACCAGCTCTACATCTATGACCTTGTGCTATGTACCAAATATTAATAGGAGTACTGTCACAAATATTAATAGGAGTACTGTTTTTGACTGTGACAGAAAACTATAAACAAAGTGGGTACCTATTGACTGAGGCTGAAAAAATTGGTATGTGAATGTAATGGGATAATCTTCTGTGGCAAGAAGTAACGAATGAGGAATTCAGAGAAAAATGAGAAGATTTCTATGACCCGATGCAGGACAAAATAAGCAGAACCAGGAGAACAATATACAGAATGACTTCCATTTATGAGGTAAATGAAAATATTAGTAAAAGGAAGCCTTCACTCTGAGTAGATGAAAAACTAGTGAAAGTCTCTGAGAATAGATAATGAAACATACCTCCTTCTTCACAGCAAAAAAGCAGAGGACCACCAGGATAGAATATTGTATACGTTGGCAAATGTGATCATTGTATTGGAGGTTTTTATTTAATTGCTATTCAGTGTCACAGGGGAAGGTTCATTGGTGGTGGTGGGACTCATAATAATTTAAAGATAAAGGACACGAAATGTATTTTTTAAAAGATTATTTCTTGGGGACTATTGTGCATAAAGGATTTGAACCTTAACATTACACGTGTGACTTAATATCAGAAAATAAGTGGCATGGATAATAGAATTTTCTGGCTTTAAAATTAAGCAAATTTTTCAAAAGTCATCTTGTGTAACTGGTTCCATCACTTCCTGGCAAATAGAAGGAGAAGAAATGGAAGAAGTGTCAGATTTTATATTCTTGGGCTCAAAGATCAATGCAGATGGTGACTGCCGCCATGAAATTTAAAAATGCTTGTTCTTTGGAAGGAAAGCTATGGCAAATTGGTACAGCATATTAAAAAGCAGAGACATCACCTTCTTGGCAAAGGTCTGTATAGTCAAAACTATGATTTTCCACTTAGCAATGTATTGCTAAGAGAATTGGACTATAGGGAAAGCTGAGCAACCCCAGAATTGACACTTTTAAACTGTGGTGCTAAAGAAGACTTTTGAGATTAGGCAGAAACCAAGAAATCTGTGTGTTTTTTCTGTTAAACGTCAGGAAAACTATACAGAATTCATTATCATCTTCCTTCTTCAGTGGTTTGGATCTTACAATTTCATTTATAAACATTTTATCAAACCCTCAAAGGATACAAAAATATAGTCATCCATGTATCTTTTCTTCAGATTCTCCACAATGGAGTCCTCAGTGATTTTGGACAGGAGCACCATATCATCCACACCACTATGCTTGACATTGTGACTCTGCCAATGGTATCGATAATGTCCTTTGCTTCCCTGAAAAAAACAAACAAAACCCAAACGTGATTATCAAGAAGGTACATTTTTCTTCTATAATTAAAAATGCAATTACTTTCTGACTTCCTAAACTTTTCCATAAAGATTTATTTAGGGGCAGTTAGGTGGCGCAGTGGTTAGAGCACTGGCCCTGGAGTCAGGAGTACCTGAGTTCAAATCTGGCCTCAGATGCTTGACATTTACTAGCTGTGTGACCCTGGGCAAGTCACTTAACCCCAATTGCCTCACCAAAAAGAAAAAAAAAGATTTATTTACAACTTTTTTGTGAATGAATGAAGTTAAATGAATGAATAAAAAAAGATTGATCAACCCCTTTCTATGTGCCAAGTGTAGTTTTCCAGTTCTGTGTATACACATACACTGTGTGTGTACATATATATATATATATATATATATATATATATATATATATATATATGTATATGTGTGTGTGTACATACATATAGCAAAAGTTTTATATGTACATAAACATGTAAGTGAAAATAGCTATTAACACTTTCTAAGATTCATTTTTCACACTAAATATTCCTCAGACTCTGACATGCCACCTCTCATTTCCGTGAGGTTATATAGACTCTTCCAGATGCTTGCATTGCTTCCCCTTCTCAGCCTCATCTCTTCACCTCTCTGGTTCCAGTCAACACTAAGCTCAAGTGTCATATACACAAAGACTTTTCCAATCCTTCCAGTTATTAGGACTCTCCCTCCAAAGTATTTTGTTTAATTTTGTATAAATTTGTGTTTACTTATTCAACTTGTCTCTCCATCTCCCACCCACACTTCTGTCCCATTATAAGCTCTTTGAAAGCAGGGGCCTTTATTTTTATGGACCCCACAGTTGCCTGGCATAGAGTAGACACTAAGTAGTCACTTATCTTAAATTGATTTATTTTTATAGCCCCCATGGGTGCCTGGCATACAGTGGACATTAAATAATTGGTTATATTACTGAACACATACAGAGGAAGTTTATTCAATGTAAAAAATATAGATGAGTCCCAATTAATGCAAACAATTTCCATTGCATATTCCCATTGGGCTAGAATAAATCACTATATTATATGTAATTATAATATCAAATAGTGTGAATTCAAATACATGCAACCATTTAATTTTATTTGTCTTAATTTTTAATTTTTCTCAATTATATGTAAAGATATGTTTAGAGTTCTAAATTTTTCTCCCACCCTCCCTTACCTCCCCCTCCCAAAGCCAACAAGTAATTTGACATAGGTTATACATTACTATCATGTTAAATATATTTCCACATTAATTAGAACAAAAGGAAGGAAAAAAAACCCATGCAATCATTTTAGGGGAATCATTATTCTCTCTAATTGGTACCTAGATATAACCAATCTATTACAGGTTTATTTACTATACTAAATATATGCAATAAATTCAGTAGCATCCTATATCATCAATATATCAAATGTATTCAATGATCATATCTTGCCTCATATGATTCTAAGTGCTTTATTAATGCTAAGTCTTAATTGTTTAATAGGCCTCCTTTGCTGTGGTTGTATCCCAGCACCTCTGTAACCACTGTAGTTTCTTCTAGCTTAGACACATCAATCACCTACCTCCAGGAAGGAAAAAGGACCTGTATACTTAGAACGGCAGGGCATAGGGAAGAACTGGGATAACACTTTGGGGTTTTTGTTTTGAAATCCTGTCAAACTCTTTTTAAAATACGAAACTCTAGAAACCAAGCCTTTTTAGAGAAGTCCTGAGGAATGTTCTAAATGAAGGCAGAGTATAAAAGACGAGGAATGGATAAGATGGAGGTGTTTTACTTCTCCATGGGGTGAGAAGTCCTGCTGTTCTAATTGCCCACACTTTCAAATGTCTCTCCAGGTCCAGGAAGACCTGCCTTTCTGTTCTGCTTTGTTCTATAATATTCATAGAATTGCAATTAGAAAGATAGATGGAACTTCAGAGGGCAAATAGTCCAGTGCTCTCATTTTCCAGATGAGCAAATTGAGGTTGAGGAGACTTAAGTGACTTGCCCAAAATCATTAAGTGCTGGAGACAGGATTTGAACTCGTCTTCTCACTTGAGAGATAGCACTCCTTTTACTGTACCATGCTGCCTCTCCTTTACTTCTGCCTTTATTTATTTAATTTTAATTTTTTTCTCCCCGAAATACATTGATCGATACATTCTGATACCTCAACAGATACTTCCTAACAAATGCCTAAATGAATTTCTTTTACAATGTTATTCCCTGAGGGGCAGCTAAGTGGTGCAGTAGATAAAGTACTGGCCCTGGATTCAGGAGGACCTGAGTTCAAATCCAGCCTCAGACATTTGACACTTACTAACTGTGTGACCCTGGGCAAGTCACTTAACCCACATTGCCCTGCAAAAAACAAAAACACAAAAACAAAAGAGTGACAAAGTTATTCCCTGAGAAAAATTTGAATATGGATTATTAACCAAAAGGGATATGTCCTCTAATTTTTAAAGTATGATACTAACATTGACCCTCGTTATTTATCATTGCTGTTTTGCTGTTTCCAACTTTTTCTTATCAGAAATAATGCCATGAAGACTACCTATACAAAGACCTTTCATGTTGTCAATAACCTCTTTGGAATATAATCCCACTAGTGAGATTCCATAAATTATGAATAATTTGGTAATTTATCTTGTGTAATTCTACTTAATTATGGTACAGAATAGTTGAACCAATTCATAGCTCCACCAGTGAATTAGTGTGTCCATCTTTCATAATCCACCCAACAATGAGTTTTCCTATGTTACCTTGATGATCTGTTCCATTGATGAGTGTGAGATAGGCTTTCAAAAGGTGGTCTAATTGGCATTTCTATGACCATTAGTAATTTGGAATTTTTTTTTCAGCTAGTCACTTATAGTTTATCTTTCTTTTGAAAACTATTCACACCCATCTACTAGCTTGTCTAATAGAGAGTAACTCTTAAAAAATATATGCTGATAGTTTCCTTGCTAATATTTTTGCATTAATATTAATAAATTGATCTACAGTTTTGCCTGTTTTCCCTCTTCTTGGTTTGTGATCTTTTAGCTCTCAACCCTATCAATGCCCTTTTTGCAGTAATTCCTTTCCCATTTTAAGTCTTTGATCCTTTGAAGGATTTTAAATCTAGAGCTATAAGGAGCTTCAGAACTCATCTAATTCAGCCTCCCACCCCATTCTCCTATGTTTCAGAAACTGAAACTGCTTTCCCTTCTTCCCTTGTACTTTTTTTTTTTGGGGGGGGGAAGAACAATGAGGATTAAGTGACTTGCCCAGGGTCACACAGCTAGTAAGTGTCAAATGTCTACGGCAAAATTTGAACTCAGGTCCTCCTGAATCGAGGGCAGGTGCTTTATCCACTGCACCACCTAGCTACCCCTTCCCTTGTACTTTTAAGAATCCTTAAGGTCCTGCAGAGGATTCACTTTCTCCAAGACTTTTCCATGATTATCTTTTTTTTTTAGTGAGGCAATTGGGGTTAAGTGACTTGCCCAGGGTCACACAGCTAGTAAGTGTTAAGTGTCTGAGGCCGGATTTGAACTCAGGTACTCCTGACTCCAGGGCCGGTGCTCTATCTACTGTGCCATCTAGCTGCCCCCATGATTATCTTAACTCTCACTGATCTTTCTTTTAAGATATACCATGTAATTTCTGGCCACTGTTTAATGTGTAGGGTATGGGCAGACAGCTCAATCCAGCCCAGCCCAAGCCAACATGATGTAGTGAAAGAACACTCCTGTTACTGTTGGACATGGAAATTGCTCATTAGTGCCGTATATACAATGTACGGTTGATATTTAAGGTTGTAGGGGGATGGGACTAGATACTTTCCTAAGGAAAAAATGACTCATCACTCATCAGGTAAGTAGAGAAGAAATTGAGGGACTCTGGAAAGCATCCTGATGTAAGAACCTGGTAGATGGGGATGCTTTTCCATTTATTCATTCATTAAACATTAATTCTCGTGGGAGGAGAGAGAAGGCAGAACACCAGCTCTAAAACAGAAAGAATAGTAGTGTGACCTTGGGCAATGGGCAAATTACTTCATTTTCTTAGGTTTTGGTTTTGACAACTCAAATGAAGGGGTTACAGTCCAGGTTTTGGAAAGCTATGGCCTGCAGACCAGATCTGGCCTGTTTTGTATAGCCTTCGAGCCAAGGGTAGCTTTTACATTAAAAAAAACCCCTAATTTTGTAATTTTACAAAAATGCAAAAACCATTTTTTAGCCCATGGCCATACAAAAAAACAGGTGGCTGGCCATACTGGGCTCACGGGCCATAGTTTACTGATCACTAGGTGATCTTTAAAGTTCCTAATAGCTGTGATTCAAAGTTGGATTGAGGAGTAAGAGGAGACTATTGCAGGTGTCCTCCAGAGACCAGGCATGATGAATGGATAAATGAATTAAAAGAAAAAGAATTGACTAAGTGTTTACTATGGGACCAAGCCCTATGCCAAGCATGGGGATACAAATACAAAAGCAAAGATGATTACCAAATGAAAGACACTCACAATTAGCACCTTCCCTCTGAGAGGGTCCCCAATTTATCCTACATATACATTGTTTTATACAGTTGTGTGCATGTTGTCTCCCATTAGATTGTGAATTCCTTGAGAGCAGGAGCTGTATTTTTACCTTCTTTTGTATTCCTGGCACTTAGCACAGTCCCTGGTACATTGTTTTCATTCAGTAATTTTCAGTTTGATCTGACTCTTCATAATTTTGGATTTTCTTGGTAGAGATACTGGAGTGGTTTGCCATTCCCTTCTCCAGCTATTTTTACAGATGAGGAAACTGAGGCAAAGGCTCACACACCTAGTAAGCGTCTGAAGCTATATTTGAACTCAGGTCCTGCTGACTCTAGGCCTGGCACTCTATCCACTGTACCACCTAGGTTACATATAGTAGTTGCTTAATAAATGCTTGCTGGCTGACTGACAATTTAATTAGGGAAGGCAACAGATATAGAGGAGGAGAAGGTAGGGAAGGATATTTAAAAGAAGCTGGTTAAATAGGAAACTATTTGTTAGTTCTAGACATCTATCTAGATTCAGGATGTCTTATTTCTCTACTCCATACTCATCATTCTAAGTGTCATTTCTAAGTTTTAAAAAACAAGTACCACCTGAAGCCAGTGTCTCATAGGCACTCACTAAAGATATGATGAATTAAAGTAAGAAAATTGATTATTCAACCTTAAAAACAAAATTTGAATTGATTATTCATCCAATTAAGAGTGAAGGTTCTTAACCTGGGATTGGGGCATCTGGGTTTTTAGTGAGGCAATTGGGGTCAAGTGACTTGCCCAGGGTCACACAGCCAGTAAGTGTTAAGTGTCTGAGGTTGAATTTGAACTCAGGTACTCGACTCCAGGGCCAGTGCTCTATCCACTGTGCCACCTAGCTGCCCCTGTGCATCTGTTTTTAAAAATATATTTTGATAACTCAATTTCAAAAGAATTGATTTCCTTTATAATCCTATGTATCTTATTTTATACTCTTAAAATTTTTTTTTCTGAGGAGGCAATAGCCTTGATCCCATAGGGTCCATTACACACACACACAAAAGGTTAAGAATCCCTGACTGAGAGGAAGGATTCAGAACAGAGCTTCTTTGATTAGTACATTTAATGCATAACTACACATGTAAAAAACTGATCTCGGTGCAATTTTGGAAGAACACACCTATTACATAAAATGAAGTACAGCCTGTACTGCATGTGACTCAGTTCTTCCCCATACGTTGAGAACAAGCTTTCACCAAGGCATGTAAAGGCAATTGTGGGTGCCCTTAAAACAGAGCCAAAGCCTCTGCTGATTCCCTGCCTGACTTTCATTGGTGCGATGTCACTAAATGGTGTGTGTTTACCAGGGTGTGACCTAAGGAGAGGAGAGGTGAATCATTCAACAAAGCTATGATTATTCCCTCATTGAAAGGATATACTCTGTGCTGGAACTGGGGCAGCAGAAGGAGAGCAGTTACAGAAACCAATACTTGGAACGTTCGGACTTCTGCAAGTGTCCTACTAACTCTGCCCTTCATCCAGACACGTACACACAGTAATGTGCACTGGGCAAAGCTAGTGAATTCTGGTCATACAAAAGCTATAAAATGCTGGATGTATGTATGGTAAAGAGAGTCTGAAGACAGGTATGTTTCCACTGGTTGTCCGCCATGTCTAGAATGGGGTCACCATTCTGTTATCTCAGTCCACACTCACAACTTTAATTTTAAATAATGGTGCCTCAGTAGGGAAAGAAACACATACTTTGTCCTCCCCACCAACCCAAACTCTTACTATCTACAAAGGTCAAACCTACAGGTGTTTTTTCTTACATTCACAAAAAGTTGAAACCCTAGATGCTGCAGCATTATAAATGTTACCTTTTCACAGAATTCCAACTGTTTCAGTTTTAGTCACGAGGGATTACAAATCCTACAGGGCTGTTCTTCTGTGGCCATAAAAAAGCAGCCCTGAGTTCCCCTTCTCTACTCCCTTATTCCATTTTTACCTTAGAAAGCATTCAATTTGATAAGGGATGAGGCATTCGGTTTGGAATCAGGTTTATTTGTTTTTCTATTTACCATTTCTAAGCTTGTTGTGGTTTAGTCATGTCTGACTGTAAGCCCATTTGGGATTTTCTTAGCAGAGATATTGGAGAGCTTTACCATTTCCTTCTCCAGCTCATTTTACAGATGAGGAAACTAAGGCAAATAGGGTTAAGTGACTTGCCCAGAGTCACAGAGCTAGTAAGGGGATTTGAACTCAGGTCTTCCTGACTTCAGGCTCAGTACTCTACTACCCTCCATCCAGCTATTCCCTACAAATGGCAGATAATTGATCAGTGAACTAGACATGGCCTGGGTACCTAAATAATTTAGCCCACTTTGAATGTTTTCATCTTTGTTCCTACACCAACTCCTTTTTCACTCAAGTCACAGGTAAGCAGAAGGCAGCTTCAGTCCCAGCTTTGTCAGAGACATCCTCTGAACACAGCTTTGCCTCCAAGTCTCCATTAAAAACCTTGGAATATAACTTTCAGATACAGGGTTTGAAACAAATGCACCACCAACACCTGACCTTTATTTATAAATATCATACAGTATTTCATCTGATGCTCGAAATTACCCTATAAGGTAGATGCTATTATTACCTGTTCACAGATAAAATGAGGGTCAGAGGTAAACTGGTATACCCCCAAGTCACACAGCTACTAAGAATCCGAAGCACAATTTGAACCCGAGTCTTCCTGATTTCACATTGGAGGTCTATCTAGTACAAAGCTCCTCAAGCCATGGGTTGCGACTCCATATGGGGTCATGTAACTAAAATGGTGGGGGGGGGAGTGTCATAAAAAATTTGGCAACAGTAAAGATTATGTATAACTATTTTGTGTATCTATATACCTGGAGTCGTGTAAAAATTTTTCAGGCAAAAAGCGGTCATGAGTGGAAAAAGTTTAAGAAGCCATGATATAACAATGTGCCTCCTTTGTAGCATCTTCTAACTGCTTTCAAATTGAGCTGTGGGGGTTTAAACACTTTCTACAACTTGATCTTAAATTACATCACCTACAAGGGTGAGATATTGTCGATAGCTTTTTACTTTGTAGGAGGAGTCCACTATTTACGTTTAAGGCCATTTTATTTAGACACTTTTTAGCTTTAGAGAACTTTGGAATCTCAAATTTCCTAAAAGGTTTCCATTCAGAAGAAGTTAACATTTTCTCCAGCTTCCCCCAACTAATCCCTTGGGATATGGAAGATGGCTTTGTCCTGGGGCTGGGTGAGGTGGTACCTGGGAATGAAAGCTGCTCTATCTGATTGGTACACACCTGAAGCCTGGGCTGAGGGTAGATGGGAATGGAAGAAAGAAAAGAGGAGAACATATACTCAGCATTCCCACTCCAGAAAGGAACAATAAACAATATGAGAGAAGGAAGTGAGGATTCGACTGGTCAGTCCAATAATGAAAAGGAGTAAGGCCGGAAGTACCAGTTCCCCATCCCAGAGTGGTCTATCAAATGGGCAAGTGACATCACCCTTTTTCAGACAGACTAAAGCTTCCTGTCACATCCAGTCTTGAGAAAGGAAGACCTGTCATAACCAAAAGGGGTGAAACTATTGTAGTTATCTTTACAGAAAGAATTCTGCGCCCATGAATAGGTGTAAAATCGATTTGTTCAATCAAATTCAGTTTATATTTCAAACCAAATGCAGTGAGTTTGAAGGTTATTTTTCCTCTCCTGCCTCGGTGAGAGCAAATTGGATTGGGAACAACTGAAGATGGCAGACAGAAGCCAGCAGGTTGCCTGAACTCTCCTTCGGTTCCCTCTAAAAGAACATTAGATCAAGCCTCTAAATGGATTCTCAAACTACAGAACCTACAAAAAGACAGAGAGATACAATCTTCCAACCTAAGATAATTTAGAAGACTTTAGGAAAGGTCGGTCTCACTCAGGCAAAAGGGGAGCACAGCACACCTCAGTGCAGCGCACCGTGGAGGGGATCTGGGCAAGTCAGCAGGAAGCTCTAGACCACAGCTGAGCAACTGAGGCCCCTTGATCCTGGCTCAGCAAGCCAGTGGTGAGATCCACCAGCACGATCTGAGAGGTCAGTCTGCCAGCTAGAGGGCCACCCACAGGACAGGGGCGACCAGGCCTAGCCATCCCAGTGTGCCAGGAGCAAGCCCATGGTGGTGAGAAATCCTCAAGCCATAGAGGCCTCAGAGTAGAAAGCCAATGACACAGCCCTTATCCCCCAGCACAAGAAGCTTGAAACAGTGACCCTGGTGCCCCAGGGAACAACAGAGTTTTATACCTGGCTTTGCCATTTACTAGCCATGTGACCTTGGGTAGGTCTCTGTTTCCCTCAACTTCCCTATAAGGTAGGTGCTATAAATATCATCATATTCTTTTTACAGATGAGGAAATTGAGGTTTGATGAAACGTGTGATTTACTTGTAGTCACATAAGGCACTCTAAGTCAGGTTGGAACCCAGACTTGAATTTGGATTTTCAAGGTCAATGTTTTTTGGGTTCTCACCCCACCCCCACCATTATGAGTAGAGTTGGTAAAATTCTCTCCCTCCTCCAATTACCTTGAATTTACTTATTTGTGTCCATGTTGTATTCCCTTAGAATGTAAGCTCAGTGAGAGTAAAGGCTGCTAAATTTTTGTTTTTGTCTCTCCAGTGCTTGCGCACTTGGCACATAGGAGATCCAGAATAAATGTTTGCTGAATTGAAGGCCAGATGAAAAAGGGATGCACTGGTGATTTCCATTATTCCTTTTGGTGAATGAAATAGGTGTGGGAAGGCAGGGGAAATTTTCTTATAGTTCTTTACTTAGAGACCTTTTGCCAAGAGAACTGGGAATACACATGGAATACAAGAGTATTTTTATCAGAATGTGGGATGATTCACAAAATGAACATAGTATGTATGGTAATCTCAGGCTCTAGAATACATAGATACAGGAGTCAGGAAATAACGTTAATTTTACAAACCACAAGAAAGTCTTGACTTTAGAACTGGTTAACAAATATAAGAGGTACAGAATTCCTTGAAAGTAAGATTTATATAGCATCTTCATACATTATCCATTTATATCCTTTTAACAATACTGTGATATAGGTGCTTCAGGCATTATTAGGCCCACTTTACAGATGACAAAACTGAGCCCCAGCAAAGTTAAACAACTTGTCAACGGTCCCATAGCTGGTGTCAGAGGCATCCTTTGAACTCAAGTATTTCCTGACTCTCTCAACAAATGGGAGATCCAAGATAAAGAGTTATAGAGATGCTATAGAAAATGATTAGAACTTCCAAAGACCCAGTCTTGGATACAGGGTGTGCTTCAAAGTTTGCTTCAAAGAAATTGGAGAGGTGAGAATGAAGAATAGATATCCTTGAAATTGTCAAACTTCAAGCTGAAATCGTCAAATAGAGTCTCTTAAGCAGATGAACTCGAAGAACAATCTGTGAGGGAAAAACCAAGGGATCGAGGAAGGACAATTACAACTAATCACAGGCAAGTTGAGGATATACAGACGCAGTCCATGCCATGGAGTCACATCACAAGGATTCTCCATCTACATTTGGCTGTTTATGATTCTTATTAGACTGCTGTGACTGGACACAGTCTAGGATCACATTGATTCTACTCACTGTCCAAAATGTGCCTGTGGAGTTTGGGAACGACAAGGCTTCCTGTTTGCCAACTGTAATCCATTTCAGAACAGAGGGCTGGCTGCAAGATCTAAGCTGATGCGCCCCAGTGGGGTTGACCTACAGAAGTATTTGCAACAGGAGCACCAGCCAAAACTCAAGTGTCTTGCTTCCTGCCAACATGGCTGCCTGAACAGGAGGCAGACCGCCCAGCAAAATTCAGTCTGTGCCTAGTCAAGTCTCTTGGGACTGTACTGCTGGTTCAGGAGATCTGCCCCAGTCATTCCCAAGAAAATTGGGTAGCCAATGAGAGAAGAAATAGCTGGTAAAAACACTGAGACATCTCACTGGTGTTACTACCATCAGCATCACAAAGGATGCTTCACTTGGGTAGGTTAAGTGGATGGGGATATATTCAGAAATGAGGATTTAAAAAAATCAAATAACATCAATTAAAAATAAAGTTTCCTAGATTGTTAAGTCCTTGATGGAAGAGAGAAACTCTGGGATTTTTTCATCCCTGCATACCTAACAACCAACACACAAGTGAGTGCCCTGCCCATAGTAGACATCTGATAAATATTTACTTAATTAAAAAAAAAATTTACTTAATTGAAATTGTTGAAAGTCTACACAGTAAACTATTTTTGTTCTTGCTAGAAGTTGAATGTTAGCACCTTGAGAACAGAGA
Organism: Dromiciops gliroides; assembly: GCF_019393635.1. Taxonomy (NCBI): domain Eukaryota; kingdom Metazoa; phylum Chordata; class Mammalia; order Microbiotheria; family Microbiotheriidae; genus Dromiciops; species Dromiciops gliroides. Next base: position 158,336,185 of record NC_057862.1, on the reverse strand, counting down.
TTATTTCAATTCTTTGTATCCCCCATACCTCACATGCACACAGGAGATGCTTAATAAATCATTATTATTAATAAATCACTATAGGTGGCCTGGCCATATATAGTGGGCACTCAATATTTATTTGTTGATTAGTTCAGAAAGATGGAACCAGGAAGGCCCTAAATGACTATGACACTTTCTCACCCTAAATCCTGCCTCCTGCAACAGAAGACATCTTCAAGGTTGTTACAGTAGCACATCTCTTTAAAAAGAGTTTAAAAATCAGAGTTGGAAAAGATTTTTAAAATGAGAGTCGTCATCTCAACTCCCAGCATCTGATAATAATCAAAAAGTTATCTGCAGCACTATGAGGTTGCACAAGTAGTGGGCAAAATGACCTCACAGTATTTCCCAACAAGACAAGAAGCAAAGATACTTATTGATTTTCAAAAAAGGTCATCTATGCAACCCTAAAATCATAAAGTACATAGTAGAAGCTCTGGTCAGGTACTAGTCAGTCAACTGGTATTTATTAAGTACCTACCATATGCTAGACATTGTTCTAAATGCTGGGAATATGAAGAAAGGCAAAAACCAGTCCCTATACTCAAGGAAAATAACTATGTACAAACAAGATACATGCAAGATAAATTGGAGATAATCCGTAGAGGGAAGGCACTACTTTTATCAGAAGTCAAAGAGAACCTGGTAATCAGACTATGGTTTGCCCCAAAGCAAGACATTCAGAAACTTATTTATATACCAAAACCCTGACCAATCAGACTCTCACCTATTTGGGGAGAAATACTGATTTGGAGCAGTGTTAAAGGGATCATGGAGGAGGTTAGAGTCATAGAATCATAGAATTTGGAAGCTAGAAGTGACCTCAGAGATCATTTAGTCCACAGGCTCAACCTTTTTGGGGGGGCATGGAGCCCTTTTCCTCTGTCTAGGTCCATATAGGCTTTTTTATTATTCTCTGAATAAGTTTTAAATGCATAAAATAAAATACATAGGGTTATAAAACAAAAACAATTATATTGAAAGTTATAAAGTTGAATTATATTAAATTAATTGAAAGTTATAAAATGTTTAAAGTTCATGGACCCCAGGTTAAAAACTCCTGATATAGTCCAAATCCCCTCATTTTATGTAGCTGAACAAACTGAGAGCCAAAGGGGTGATGTGATTGGCCCAAGGTCAGTTACACAGAGTTCCTATGTATAATTGGAGGCCTGTTTTCTTTCAGTCTTGCAGTTGTATGCAATTGCTATTATACGTTTGCATAGAGGTTAGTTGACAAACACCATTAGGATCCAGCACTAGGAAACTGCCCCCCCCCCCCAAATATCCCCTTTCGCTATTTCCCTGAGTCTAGAAAGCTGAGCAGAGGAGGCAAAACAAGCCTAGCAGATTCCTCCAAGCTCCCTGCACTGCAGCAAGGTTCTTCACACTGAATTGACCCAGATCCCTTCCTGGGAGACATGCCAAGGCTACAGATTAGTTACTAATCAAATAACCAACACCCAGATATTTGGGAGTGACTGCACATCAATTAGGGTTCATGGGAATCAGGAATGAAAGGCAAAATGCAAGGGGGAAGAGGGGGAGGAAAGGCTGTCCAACTAACGGCTGTATTTCCATTAAGGAAAAGCAATATAATTTCATTTTCAAAAACTACGCCTAGCAAGAAAGAAACATGCTGAGGAGAGGGAGAAGGTGAAATAGCTTGAGAGATTGGGGAAGATAAAAGGCAAATGATTTAAATTATACATGAGGGAAACATTAAAGAAGGAAGGAAATAAAAGCAACCCCAGAGATCTGAGGATACAACAGAGAAAAGTTGTTTGGTTATAAAGCAGGCAGTATGAATAAATAAAATAAAATGCTATAAATGCTCTAAAGAAAAAGCAGAAGGAAAAAAAAATGTTTCCTCTCAATTCCCTTTCCTATTAAATCTAACTCCCTTTCTAAAGAAATCACAGATCTTTCAGGGTTGGTACAAGTGCGAAGTACACAAAATCAACTAAAAACTGGAAAGGTCAGTAATGTTTTCTTATAAGAAACCTAAGTGGAAAAAACCCCACAAAACTATCCAAAAGTCAGCACAAATTGTTTCACAGATAGGTCCTATATGTCTTGGAGGAAATAGAATGTCTTTTATTATTTGCAAAAATGCAATTTAAAAAAAATCTGGGAATCCAATGTAAATTCCACTATTTAGCTGAGGAGAATTTGTACACGGGGGCACGTGTGTCTTTTTAAAGGTACACATTTTAAAAAGTTTTTAAAGGCACACTTTTTAAAAGTAATAAACATTTTTATTTATAGTTTTGGGTTCCAATTATTCCTCCTTCCCTCCGTCCCCTCCCCCTCCCTGAGGCGCTAAGCAATCAGATATAGGTTATAGGTATATTATGTAAATCATTACCATAGTCATTTTGTATATGAAAAGTTGAATAAAAGAAAAAATAAAGCAAAGTGGAAAATAGTATGCTTTAGTCTGTGTTCCATCAATATCAGGAGGTGGATAGTATGTTTCATTGCTAGTCCTTTGGGATGCACACATTTTTTAAGTCTCACAATTGTATACCTCTACTAGAGTCCTTGCCCTTTTTTTCTTAAAATGCACTTGGATAGTTTCCTCAGTTTAGATGCATTATTGTAAGTGTTATGGTAATAGTTCAATACAACATAATCTAAATGGTAGGCACGTGAGTTAGGAAGACCCTGAGAGCATATTACTGGGAAATGGAATTAATGTTTGCAATAAGCTTGGACAGTAAGACAAAATGCAACATATGGCATTAGTGGCCAGAGTACAATGCCCAGTTCCTTTCCATTCTATTCTGCCTCATTGTTTTTTGAATAGCATGTTTCACTGCCCAGTTTAGGGAAAGCAGTCATGAAAGGCCCCATTGTAAGGAATATGCTTACCAGAGCAGACTTAAGGTTGCTGTAGTAACCTTCACTATGAATTTCCTGACCAGTGTGATTAAAATCTCAACTGTATTGTGGGATTACTATAGTTGCAAATGAGGCTGTAGAAAGAACGGTGGCAAAATGAACACAATGCTGCCTGAGGGTGGGAGGAGGTGACTTTCCTTAATCCAGACATGAGACTACCCCCTTATGATACCTGGGTAATCTGAACTGGCCAACATGCATCTGTGTTTCCAGTGGCTACGACCAGGAGATGAATGAACTAAATAAAACAGGGCAAGAGAATGAATTCATTGTGAGGTCTACGGCAAGAGTGTTGGATAGGTCATTTTGGTTGACCTCTGAGAGTGTGGGGCAGAGTATTCCTTGAATTGAATCATAGGATTTTGAGAGTTGGAAGGGACCTCAGATGTCATCCAAGACAACGGATTCTTGAATATCCCCTCTACAGCATACCCAACAAATGGTCAGCTAAGCCTTTGTTGAAGAACTCCAGTGAAGGGAACCCAAGTCTTTGTGATTCTACCTTCCCAACAACTCTCATATATTTTTCTCTTCCCTTTCCCTTTTTCTCTCCTATGACACTTCAGCCATTCTGGTGCAGGCTTTCACCCCCTCCTTCCAGGATTCTTGTAATAGCCTGATGGTTTGTCTTCAGGCCTCAAGCCTCACCCCACTCCAGCCCATTCTTCACTCAACTGTCAAAATAATCTTCCTAAAAATAGGTCTGAGGTCTGATCATGTCACTCCCCATTCCCTTTCAATAAACTCCAGTCATTCCTTATTACCTCCAGGATCAAATAGAGAGTCCTCTGTCTGACTTTTAAAACCCTTCATGACCTGACCCTTTCCTACCTTTCCAGCCTTCTTTCACCTGACACCCCTCCATGTACTCTTCAAACCAGTGACTGGTTGCTGTCCTTCCCACAAAACACTCAGTCTCCCTCTCTTCATCTCTACTCCCTGGTTTTTGTCAAGTACCAGCTAAAACCCCATCTTCTTCAAGAAGCTTTCCCAGGGGGCAGCTATATGGCACAGTGGATAGAGCACCAACCTGGATTCAGGAGGACCTGAGTTCAAATCTGGCCTCAGACACTTGACACTTACTAGCTGTGTGACCCTGGGTAAGTCACTCAACCCTCATTGCCTGAGGGGAAGAGGAGAAGCTTTTCCAAAGTCCCTTAATGTTAGTGCCTCCTCTATGTTGATTATCCCCAACTTACTGTGTATATGTAGACATATCTATATTTTGTAAATCTCTATCTCATTTGTACAAAGTTGTCTTCATGTTGTCTTCTTCATTAAGACTGTGATCTCTTTGAGGAGGGGCTATGGTGGTTTTTGGCTTTCCTTTTATTGTTTTTCTTTGTTTCCCCAGTGCTTAGCACAGTGCCTAGCATAGAGTAAGTATTTAATAAATGTTTGTTGACTTGCCCTTCTAGCTCCAGAGGCTGACCATTACATATTTGGATAGTTCTACTTGTTAGGATATCTTCCCTTACATCAAGTCTAAATTCCCCTTTTCTGCAGTTTCCACACATTGCTCCTAGTACTGCCCTGTTGGCCCAAGCAGAATAAATCTAACTCTTTTTTGGGGGGGAGTGGTGGTGGTGGTGGTGGTGAGGCAAGTGAGGTTAAGTGACTTGCCCAGGGTCACACAACCAGTAAGTATCAAATGTCTGAGGTCGGGTTTGAACTCAGGTCCTCCTGAATCCAGGGTCGGTGCTCTATCCACTGCGCCACCTAACTGCCCCAATCTAACTCTTCTTTTAAGGACAATGCTTCAAATACTTGGAGACATATATCATCATATTTTGAAGTCTTCATTTCAGGCTAAACATTTCTTTCCAATGATCCTCGTATGAAATGAACTCTAGGTCTTTCTATCATCTTATTTTGAAGTCTTTATTTCAGGTTAAACATTTCTTTCCAATGATCCTCATATGTAATGAATTCAAGGTCTTTCCATTGGTTTCCCTCATCTGGATGCTCTCTGGTTTATTGGTGTCTTTCCTAAAATGCAGTGCTCAGAACCAAATACAAATACTTGGGATGGGGTCTGATTAGAGAGCCGAATATGACAGGACCATTCATTACCTGCTTAGATCCCTTTTAACTCTTGGCCCTGTTTTCTTCTTAGCATACTTAGTTTGGAGAGGGAAAAACTACAACCAAAGATAAGAGGATTGAGGTAGCCATACTTTAAGTGCCAGGACCAAAAAATAAATCTGTTCCATACCATTTCCTATTGTTTGTATTGTCAGGTTCTGAATCTGGACTGTGCTGGGAACAGGCAGCTCAGGATTAGCCAAGAACGCGCCTTTCCCAAGCAGGGTATTAACTCCAACTTGCCACAAGATAGATTGAAAAAAAAGAAGAAATCCTGTTAGTTCATTTATCTTATCATATTGATAATGCCACTCTTCTTAGGACCTTGAGATGGCAAATGTGGGAATAAAGGCTAAGAGCCCTTTTCCCAGGTCTTAGATGAGTGGCAGAGCTCAGGTCCCTTGATTTCTATCCAGTCCAATTGCTGGTTTTGGGAAAGAAGGCGCCTTTCATCAGACAGCTGAAGAATATGGCTTAAAAGCAGAAAAATCTGCCCACAGGCAAATCTGGTGTCATGCTAAACAAGGCCAAGGAAGCCTGTTCAACCTGACTTGAAAGATATCAATGCCAAAGAAAAATATTATACACAAGCCATGTGATGAACGGAATTATTATGCTATACAGAACTTTCACGGAAATTAAACAGGTCTGGGATGTTAGAAAATTGTTGTATATTTACCCCACACTACTATAAAAGTTTTCTATGACCTTAGGGAGAACTGTGGTCTCATTCTGTGTAATTTTTTTTATACCTGGAATTATGTTTTGGAACTGGAAAGTGGTCATCTCAAAGTTTTGAGTGCATGTCATACTTTATAGTAATAAATAACAATAATAATGATTATGGCTAATATTAATAGCTAACCTTCAGACAGTGCTTTCAGGTTTGCAAAGTGCTTTATGGAAATTATCTCCAAAGTCCTATTATTATCAACCCCATTTTACAGAGAAGGAAATAAAAGCTGAGAAACATTAAGCTTCTTGCTCAAGGCTCATTCATCTAGTAAATGCCTGAATTTGAACTTAAGATCTTCACTCCAGATCCAGCTATGCCAACCAGCTGCTTTAAGGCTGCCTTTAAGACTATCCCATTTGGGAGAAAGCAAAACAAAACAAGTTAAGTTGTCACTGACATTTAGATTCATTTCAAACATTTATTACACTCCAACTGTGCGTAGAACAACATGGTGCTGGATGAGATGCAACATTTAGATTACACAGAGTCAGACCAAATGATAAAATATGTATCCTAAGACTTGGGTAGGTAGGTAACTCAGAGGACATCTGGAGTCGGACCATCATAACACCAAAGCTGGCCTCCAGATTGGAGGAGGCATTGAAGCTATGTTCAGTAGAGAGGAAGACCTCTGTTGAAGTACTACTTTGATGTATTAACAAGGTGTAAAGGTAATTCTGGATACTTAAAGGTCTCATCAACCGAATTCAAGGGCTTAGAAGGGCCTAAGACAAGCTGTAAAGATGTTGAAGCTAGGTTGACAGGCTGTAGGACTTAGCATCTGAGGATCAGCCCAGCTACTTTAAAAGATGTTCATTACCAGGTTGATCACAGGGTGATAAATTTTTCCATCCACAATAATTACAGATTCCTATAAGAACAGAAGGGATGCATTGAGGCCCACTTGTGCAGCTCTCATCACAGTTCAGCTTCAATGACTACCCACTACCTACAATTCTCTTCCACCTCATCTCTGACTCTCAGCTTCTCTAGTGTCAAGTCCCAACTAAAATTCCACCCTTTATAGTGAGGCTTTTTGGTTCTGCCTTAATACCACTGCTTTTCCTCTGATCATTATCTTCAATTTATCCTGTGTCTATCTTGTTTGTACATGGTCTTTTCCATTTTGTCTCCTCCATTAGACTGTGAGCTCCTTGAGATCAGGGATTGTCTTTTGTCCTTTTTTTTTTTTTTTTGGCATATACAGTACTTAGCACAGTGCCTGGCACAGAGAAAGTATTTAATAAGTCTTGTTGACTGATTAACATGGCACGAATCTTAGAGCGCCAGGCCTAGAATCAGGAAGACTCCTCTTCCTGAGTTCAAATCCAGCACCAGACCCTTACTAGCTGTGTGACCCATGGCAAGTCACTTAACCCTGTTTGCCTCAATTTCCTCATCTGTAAAATGAACTGGAGAAGGAAATGGCAAACCACTCCTGTATCTTTGACAAGAAAACCCCAAATGGAGTCCTAAAGAGTTGGACATGACTGAAAAACGATTCAACAATAATGATCAATAAGCACAAAAGCTGGCAGTTGAAAAAAGCAAGAATATGATGACATTGTTAAGAGAGGAAAGGGACTGGACTAAGGTTTGGTGAAACTATTTTATATCTGTTTAAAAACATATTCTGTTGGGTCTGGATTAATCGAAAAGTCCCATTAAAAGAAAAGGAGCTATATCAAAAAACAATGTTCTATCCAGTTAATCCTAGGGACCTAAACATAAAATAATGGCAAAAAGTTTATAAATGTCTTTGGAATAAGTAAGGCACAAGGTAATACATACTGGATTGGGGAGATGAACAGTCAGAAGGCCCAGAGAGATAGCTGTTTGACTCTGGGTAACTTAACTTTGGGGAATTCTATTTCCTCCTCTGTGTGATGAGGGGGTCTCTTCTTAACTCTGATATGAGTCTACAAGATGAACCTCTTCTATGAATTAAAATATTTTCCAAAAATTTTACTAACTTTTTATAAGAGACTTGTAATTTTCCAGTAATTCATATCACTAATAACTTTTATGTATGTGGGTGGCCTAAAACCACGATAGGTGGCATTTGTTGTTCAGTTATGTGTGACTCTTTGTAACCCCATTTTGGGGTTTTCTTGGCAAAGATACTGGAGTCATTTGTCATTTCCTTCTCCAGCTCATTTTACAGATGAGGAAACTGAGGCAAACAGGGTTAAGTTACTTGCCCAGGGTCACACAGCTAGCAAGTATCTGAGGCTGGATTTGAACTCGGGTCTTCCTGATTCCAGACTTGGCTCTCTATCCACAGCACCACCTACCTGCCCTATGGGTGGCATGGTGAATGCAAAAAAACCTAAACAAAACAAAAAACTTAATATTGTCCAACAGGGGTGAGGGGGGAGCATAGTATTGTCCTTGTCTTCAAGGAGCCTACAATCTAATTCAACAGAAGAGCTGAAATATGAAAATATGGGAAAAGAGTATGTTGTAGAAGAAAGAGGACTTTAAATCAAAGAATTGCTGTTCAAATCCCACTTCAGACATTTTTTGGCTATTATGTCTGACCATGGGCAAAGCGTTTAACCTTGAAGATCCAGTTTTCCCATCTGTAAAATGGATTCATGTTATTAGCTATAGAGCACATTCTCTCCTGAGTTCAGTGGCTCTGGTGAGCAAACTTATGTGGATAAAGCCAAAGTTAGCTTAAGAATAAGTAGGTACAAAAGAAAAAAAAGTAGGCAATGAAACAATAAAGTAACAAACGTGTGTGTGTGTGTGTGTGTGTATGAGAGAGAGGGTGGGGGGAGGGGGGAAGAGAGAGAAGAGAGGAGAGGAGAGATGAAAAGATCCACTTCTTCCCTTGCAGAAGTAAGGGTCCACAGGTGTGAGAAAACTGAATATAGTGTCAGATTTTTTTTTCAATATGTGAACTGATCTTGCTAATTTTTTTCTCTTCCTCTTTCTTCTCTTTTTTTTTTTTAAATTTTTTTTTCTTGCAGGGCAATGGGGGTTAAGTGACTTGCCCAAAGTCACACAGCTAGTAAGTGTCAAGTGTCTGAGGCTGGATTTGAACTCAGGTACTCCAGGGCTGGTGCTTTATCCACTGCACCACCTAGCTGCCCTCTTTCTTATCTTTTTAAAAATTCTTTAAATTACATTAAGCAGTCAGTGAGTAGACTAAGTGGTAATTCTCCACATACTGAATACTGCCCACTAAGAAAGGGACAAGGGGTAGGAAGAGGAAGCCAGAACCAGTCACAGACCTATACTGTTTTCCTGCTATAAGACAATACAACAATGGCATTTTGAATCACAGCTTCTAGGAGTTCTAAAAAGGCATCAGTTGGGGATTCTAAGCCTGGCTATGTATGACCCTCTGCAGAAGAAAGGACAGACTTGAAAGGCACTGTAATGTAGTTTGAGTCACTCATTCAGCTATATAGTATGTTGCTATTTGATGCCAACTACAAAGTAAAATAGGGAATTACAGTAATTCTGCCCACAGCTATTTCCCATTTTAACTGATGTTTCCTGTTTTCTCTGCTTGGGTATCTTGTGAATTTTCAGAACCAAACCCACGATTCACAGGCCATGATTTTACTGGGGTACATTCTTCTCTGGTCACTCATCACATTGTGTGCATTTACTACAACTGAAAACAGATCTGTTTTCCTACTGACCTCAATCTGGGACTGTTATTGCAATCACTGAGCTTTGGGTTTTTGGCTCCCCAGGGCAGAGATAGGCCAAAGAAGTTTAAGTGCTGGGGAGAATGACTGACTGTCCCCCAGATCTGGTATTTTCTAGCAAAGATGAAGAAGAAAACTCTGGGTAGTGGCTTGAGGAGATCATTGGCTTCAGGCAAATGACTGAATTGGGAAGAAGTAAATAAAAAGCAGAAGATTGCTCCCTGCCCTTCCCCAAAGGTAGATTTTTTGCATCATTTTGAAGGCATTAGAGGGAATTGTGATCAATACTATCACAGGTCAAACCTCTGAGTCAGAAGCCTTGAGGGACTGAGCAGCTCTAAGTAACCATGCTTTCTGAAAAGCTGAGTGTTTAAGCCTAAAGTCTCTTCTGACCTTTCTCAAATACAGGGTGGGCCAAAAGTTGCAAAGGGGGTCTGATGTTTTATTAACTTTTTGAAAATAATTTTTTCTTTACTTTTTGCCATTTGACAAGATTTGATTTTTCACACGTGAAGTAAATTCACTTCTTACATATACTGTATATGATGCTATGGCATTGTAAATTAAAAACAAAAAATAAAGGAATCATCAAATATCTGTGACTTTTAGCCCACTCTGTATAATTCCCTTCCTTGCCCTTTTTTTTTTGGGGGGGGGGGGCAGGGCAGTGAGGGTTAAGTGACTTGCCCGGGGTCACACAGCTAGTAAGTATCAAGTGTCTGAGGCCAGATTTGAACTCAGGTCCTCCTGAATCCAGGGTTGATGCTTTATCCACCGCACCACCTAGCTGCCCCCTCCTTGCCCTCTTAAAGGAGGCTATCCTGAACATCATTCTGTCTGTTCCTAGTGCTTGAGGATGATTATCGACCTCAACTACTGTACTGGGTCTATACTACTCATCTTAAAAGGCCCTCAGTGGCTGTTGGCATCTACTAAATGGGCCCAGGTGGCCAGACAGTTTTTGACACCTTAAGTCTCAATTTTGTTGTGGTTGTTGTTCTCTGCTGTCACATATCAACGCATCTGCCCAGCACCAGCAATGCCCCTTAAAATTTTCTGGTTCTTAGTGACCACAGATGAAAATCGATAAAGTAGTTATTGGAATTCAATGCAAATGAGGGTAAATAAAATTAGAGTGAAGATCTAAGTGACTTTCCCTGAAGTAAAATACACAGACTTTGTGATATCATTTAAAGCCTTCCTCAAACTATTTCCACCTACCTTCTTATTTCATAATATTCTAACTGATCACACTCCATTCCAATCAAACCAACCTGTATACATCTACCTATCTCCCTCCTTTGCATAAGGGGTTGCCAAACAAAACAAGACAAAACTGAATGCCATGTAATTATAATGACCCAGTTCATCCTCAAAGAAGAGATGAAAAAAATGCTCCTCTGTTCCTTCTTTGTTTTTTTTTTTGTTTTTTGTTTTCTTGTTTTGGCAATGAGGGTTAAGTGACTTGCCCAGGGTCACACAGCTAGTAAGTGTCAAGTGTCTGAGGCCGGACCCGAACTCAGGTACTCCTGAATCCAGGACCGGTGCTTTACCACTGTGCCATCTATCTGCCCCCTCTGTTCCTTCTTTGGATGGGCTGAGGACACTACATATTGAGAGACTCAGTAGATACATATTAGCTAATTTTGCTAAACTACTTTCTTTTCTTAATTGTTCTGTTACAAGGATTATAGATTACTGAGATGGAGAAGAGGAAGGGATATATTTTGAAATGATGATATGGAAAAAACAAATATTTTAAAAATTTTCAGTGCTATAGAAATGTACCAGGAAAAAGCAACAGAATGAATTGGCATGGGGGGGTGTGTGTGTGTGTGTGCACGACACACTATTAGGCTAAACACTGAAGTTAAAAAGTTTCTCTCCCATTCCCCATTTCCTCACACACAACTACACAGGTATAATCTACAGCAAATTGCTTGTCTTTTCAAGGAGCAGGGAGGGAGAGAATTTGGAGCTCAACATTTAAAAAAATGAATATTTAAAATTTTAGTTTACATGTAACTGAGAAAATAAAATAAAAATCAAATTAAAGTTTCTCTTTGACCTTCTACCACATTCCTTAACAAGATTACTTCTGGGGACAAGTAGATGGTGCAGCGGATAAAGCACTGGCCTTGGATTCAGGAGGACCTGAGTTCAAATCCAGCCTCAGACACTTGACACTAGCTGTGTGACCCTGGGCAAGTCACTTAACCCTCACTGCCCTGCAAAAACAAAAAAACAAAAACAAGATTACTTCCTCCTTCCTGGAAGAGGTACTCTTATTTGAAAAGAGTTTATGAAATGACCTTTTCCAGAGAGGTTCTTCAAAGTGAGTTCTTAAAAGATATAAGCCATGTGTGTGCATGTATGTATATACACATAAATGTGAGCACATGCACACACATGCATGCATGCATGAATAATATTCAACAAGAGGGATAGATAGGTATTTAAGGGGTGAATAATGAAAGTGAATACATAGGCTCATGGGGCTTAAAGATTATTCCCATCCCCATTATTTCATCAGTAAGGAAACAGAGGCCCAGAGGGGACAACTAACTTCTTTTAGAAGAGAGGTGTCAAACATATGTGGCCCATAACACTCCTGATTTGCTTCTCAGGCTTGTCCCTAGAGGGAAAAAAAAATTCATTTGGGGAAGGAAAAAAACATATGATTGTGTGTGTGTTTAGAGAAACCAGATTAATACTTAAAAAAAAAAAAAGAATTATTTTTTAAAAATTAAGTTGGGGGCAGCTAGGTGGCACAGTGGATCGAGTACCAGCCCTGGAATCAGGAGGACCTGAGTTCAAATCCAGCCTCAGACGATTGACACTTACTAGCTGTGTGACCCTGGGCAAGTCACTTAATCCCAATTGCCTCACAAAAAAACCCCAAAAAAACAACTAAGTCAACTGCTGCCCACAGAGATCCTTATGGACCCCTCTTTCTATATGAGTTTGACAAGGCAGGAATTTGAACCAAAATTATTTTATTTCATTTCCAGGTCTTTTTCCAATGCAACATGAAGCCTTTGTGGTTTCTCCTTTCTATACCCTTGCTCCAAAAATATGGAGGGAAGAAACTTCCCTATTTTTTGGTAGCTTTCAAGTTTGGCCGCTCCTAAGGGAATTACTTGGTGACCGTTGTGGCCTACCTCCACCATGGCAGCCTTTTCTGCCTGTTGAAAATCCAACAGGGGAGAAGGTAGACAGAAGACTGTGCTACAATAGTCGCCACTACCCTTCATCCCTACGGGCAGATAGATGTACAGAGCAAGAACCATTCCTTTCTATCTGTTCATACCCACAAAAAGAAAACAAAAAGCACACACAAAATTTACCAAGCTAAGAAAGTAAGCTCAGGAGCAGGAGGCTATATTTTATCTATGTCCAAGGAAATAAAACATCTCTTGCCCCATGAATATTCCTGCCGTTTTTTAAAGAAGACCTGGGGTTTATTTATTAAGAGAACTACCCACTAAAATGACAGCTCAATAGCTACTAATAAAACTTTCATATTAGATAGATCTATGATCTTGTCTACATGGATACTCTTTCAAATTCCACAAAATGAATATGGCTGCATTATGAAAAATGCTAACTCTTGCTGCTGGACACCTGCATTGTAAAATACAGTTTTTCCCTTTCCCCAAACGAGTTTTCCTCCCCTGGGGACAAGCTTGAGAAGCAAATTCATATAATTTAGAAGCACACATGCAAGCATATGTCCATGAAATTTCTAGGTAAAAAGGACATGATTTCGGGGCCTTAGCTCATTGAGCATGCCTTAAGTTATGACTGGCAATATTCATTGTTCCATTTGTATTCTTGTGGCTTTTCAAATTAAACCAATGTCTACAAACAGTGAAGAACTATTTAGAAATTAATTAATTTGATTCTTGTCATAATATTATGGGTTTTTTGGGGTTTTTTTTTTTTTTTGCGGGCAATGGGGGTTAAGTGACTTGCCCAGGGTCACACAGCTAGTAAGTGTCAAGTGTCTGAGGCCGGATTTGAACTCAGGTACTCCTGAATCCAGGGTCAGTGCTTTATCCACTGTGCCACCTAGCTGCCCCCCTTGTCATAATATTATGAAGAATTCTTTTGTTGAGAAGACCAATTCTCTTTCATTTTGTAAAAATACTGTATCAGTCCTTAAAAGGAAATGAATAATTCTTATAATTGTGAAATATTACCTCTTACTGTCAGACAGTAATGACTTTAATAACTTAAAGAGACTTTAGTTCAAACAAACAAATGATTACAGTTGATAACAAAAGACTAACCCAGAATGACACTAATTAAAGAATTTGATTATAAGCATTCAGAGTTCTGGTAGACTCATCTCTTGGCCTAAGGCACCATTTAATCCTAGTAAAGAGACATTTAAAATTTTTCTCACATTTGACTTTGTGGACCTTCATAGCTAATATCTAGCGGAATTGGGTGTGAAGGATGCCATAATAACCATCTACCACCTTGGCATGATCAACTGAAGTCATCATCAGAGAGCTTGGTTTTAAATACCATAATGGAAGTCCTTAAATATTTAATGTATAAACTTAAGGTCTTATATATATATTTTTTTTCTTTTTTTTTTTTAGTGAGGCAATTGGGGTTAAGTGACTTGCCCAGGGTCACACAGCTAGTCAATGTTAAGTGTCTGAGGCCAGATTTGAACTCAGGTAGTCCCGAATCCACAGCTGGTGCTCTATCCACTGTGCCACCTAGCTGCCCCCTTATATATATATTTTTTAATTAAAAAAAATTGGAGGTGGGGGGCAGGGCAATGAGGGTTAAGTGACTTGCCCAGGGTCATACAGCTAGTAAGTGTCAATTGTCTGAATTTAGATTTGAACTCAGGTCCTCCTGAATCCAGGGCTGGTGCTTTATCCACTGGGCCACCTAGCTGCCAGTGGTAGGATGACTCCAGTGTCTTTGATGCCTGACCAAGTTCTAAGGCTTCACAGAGCCTGCTTCAGTTACCTTCATGGCCCATTGGAACAAATCTCATCCCCACATTCCCACTGGGATAAGTCTTCACACGCTTAGGGTGGACCCCTCCCTAACTCATGTCAGTTATCCTCAACCTGGCTTAAGTCCATCTGTGGAGATCATTTACCCAGGTGTGGCTGCTGCAGATGGTACAGCTCTTGGAGCCACATCTCTCACCCCTCACCTATGGTTATACCTTTAGGAAAGGATGAGTCTTATTCCATTCTCCAGGAGTATGAATTAATTGCATTAATTTGAATCCATAACCCATTCAGGCAAAAAAAGTCTGCTTTTGAACAGAAACTTTATAGGCTGTATGAAGTGCCTGGAAATAATAAGATAAATACTCCCTGCCCAATCCACTTACAAATTTCTCAAACCACAGCCAACTCTCTGGGGGAGACCTCCTTCCTGGTCTTTCCAGCTTTAGTGCATTTTCTATTTAAGTCACATTTGTTAAGTTATGTGTATAAATATATAATTTATAGTTGATATAAAATTCAGGGACAGGGACTATATCTGTGGCTTCATTTTTATAAGGAAGTCCCATATAAAGGGCCAGCAAGGTGGCACAGTGATCAGATTGCTAGGCCTGGAGTCAGAAAGACTCATCTTCTTGAGTTCAAATCTGACCTCAGATACTTACTAGCTATGTGACCCTGGGCAAGTCACTTAACCCTGTTTACCTCAGTTTCTTCATCTGTAAAAGGAACTGGAGAAGAAAATGGCAAACCGTTCCTGTGTCTTTGCCAAGAAAACCCCAAATGTAGTCATAAAGAGTCAGATACTACTGAAAAATGTTTGAAACACATATAAAGAGATTACTTACTATCAGTTCAAGTCAGCTATTTACAGTCTCAGGATTGCTTAGAGTACAGGACTGAGGACTTTCCCATAGTCACCCAGCTAGTAAGTGTCAGAGGTGGACCTCGAACCCAAGTCTTCCTGGTTGTGAAACCAATCTTGTGGCCACTGCAGTGGTTAGACCTCTCTCCATCCATTCAAGGGTTCCCAACTTTTTTTGTTCCACAAACTCCTTTCAGCCACAACAAAAAAATTAACTACTCATGTAATTTTACTACTCATACTATGATCACAATAATAACCCTCCCCAAAGTCCAAATTAAAATTTACATTACAGTGATTATAACATATATAATTTTATTCTATCATCACAAAAACCTTAAAAAGAATAATTATAAAATAATTATGAATATTTTGTGGAAAATTCTGTAAGAATTAAAAGCAATAATCCAGTAAGGTCTTATATGCTTACTATTATCTGCAAGACTTTGAATTTAATTTCTTACAAATTTTGTGGAAACAATATTTTTAGTTTTTGTTTTGTTTTTGTGTGAGGCAATTGGGGTTAGGTGACTTGACCAGGGTCACACAGCTAGTAAGTGTTTAGTGTCTGAGACTGGATTGGAACTCAGGTCCTCCTGACTTTAGGGCCAGTGCTCTATCCACTGTGCCACCTAGCTGCTCCTGGAAACAATTTTTTTAGTGAAATGAATTACAACTTGGAAAATATCTAATGTAATACAATAATCACATGTCAATTTAATTTCAATATTAGACTTCTTATATTTGAACAAAGGTTTGTCATATTTGGCTCAATGCCAGACAAACCCAGACTTGATTCTGGTCCTGCATGGAGTTTATTTCAGTATTTTGACTTAAAATAAGAATAAAGTAAAAATGATTTCTCACAGAAATGTGTGGTGGAAAATAGGAGAGATTTTACAATTTCTCCTGCTGAAATAGAAATTCATTTCTCATTCTTAACCAACTAAGAAATTAAGGGATTTTCTTCTCTTCTACCACTGACACCACCAGCTATACTCTCATAGAAACCACTAAATGGGAATCACTTCAGTACACCAATACATTTGTACATATATGTATATAAATGGTACATCAACTTTCTTGCTCAACTTTTTTGTTTGTTTGTTTGTTTTGTTTTTTGGTGGGGCAATGAAGGTTAAGTGACTTGCCCAGGGTCACACACCTAGTAAGTGTCAAGTATCTGAGGATGTATTTGAACTCAGGTCCTCCTGAATCCAGGGCCAGTGCTTTATCCACTGCGCCACCTAGTTGTCCCCTGGTACATCAACTTTCAATGAAGAGGCTGGAAGAGAGGTCTACCATATGGAAAATCTTCAGCAATTTTGGAAATTTATAAGTGGTATCAGGACAGTATTAATTTTGACATTCCTAATAATTTTATACAACTACATACATCTGTTTTTATATGCATATCAATACCTTCCTTAGGTTTTTAGTGGCTAAAAGAGGTATCAATATAAATTAATGACTAAAACCTAAGTCATATATCTATCTCAGTGTGAGTCCCCTGAAAAGTAGTCACTTCCAGAAGTTATATGCTTATTCCAACAATGCCAACATTGCTCCAATACCGATTGTTAATTTTCCTGTTGTTGTTGGGGCTCAACCTTTATTTCTTTTGGGTTGGGTAACTCCTGATAAGGAAATTCTCCTTACCAATGCAGATCCAACAATAGGAGGTCTGCACCTTAAGAGAGTTGTTTGGGGACACTGATGTGAGTTCTCTATCCATGAGGCCACACTGCCCCTCTGATACTCAGAAGTAGCAGATCTGAGATTCTGAGAATAAATGATTTTTTGGGGGGAAGCATTCTGTAATGATTGGAATGACACCACCTACTGGAGACTTACTATAGAAAAGCTCCACCATGAAGGAAGGTCTTTGAGGGCAAGACCATGTGTCTTTTCTTTGGTGTCAGGAAGTGACATTTGCTGGTGGGAGGAGGAAGGGGAGCCGGGCGCTCTGCCTCTCTCGTTCTTTCCTGAGGACTCTGGTGGAGAAGGGAGCTAGAAATGTGCTCTCCCTTTAATAGATAGATGAATGTAGGCCTTTCTCTCTCTTTACCAAATTCTTATTCTCCTTAATAAATGCTTAAAAGCCTAACTCTTGCTAAAGCTTATAATTTATTGGCGACCACTCATTAGATATTTTAGACAGACTAGCTAGAATTTTAGCCCTTTAACAATTACAAAGTCATTCAAAGTCAACTTTGGTTAAAAAAAAAAAAAGGTGGGTAATCAAACAGGGTAATATTATTGGGAATGAAAATGAACAACTACCAACAATTGGATGTGATAACAAAGGAGGCTTGCAAACTGGTTATGAAGGTAATCATTGAATAAAAAGTTCCACCTAGAACCTACACCATAAGGTATTGATCCTCACTTTTGAAGCAATGTTTTTATTCAGCAATACTTCAAAATCATTAATATGTTCTATATTCCCAGTCCATTCTGGGTCTTCAGCTTGTCAATATGTAGTTAGTGCTCTTTTATATTGCTATTATGCCCACCAAAGACTTCATACATGTACACCTGTCTCACCAATAAGCTCAACACACAAGAGTCCTTCTTTTGCCTCCCATCCAAACTGAGCATGATGCTAGAAGCGTAGCACATACTTGATGAACATCTGATTGATAATGCATACATATCTTCATCTATTCCTGCCATCCTTTGTATTTTATAGTATCATTGAATCAGAATCATTTGAGATTATTGAGCTTGATCTTACTTTCCACACAGGAGAAACCCAAGTCAGGGATGTGCCTGTAAATGTTTAACAATGGGCTTTCCAGGGCAGCTAGGTGGCGCAGTGGATAAAGCGCTGGCCCTGGAATTCAGGAGTACCTGAGTTCAAATCCGGCCTCAGACACTTGACACTTACTAGCTGTGTGACCCTGGGTAAGTCACTTAACCCCCATTGCCCTGCAAAAACCAAACCAAAACCAAACCAAAAAAACCAATGGACTTTCCAAAATAATTTAATGTTTTGAAATTAACAAATCAGGGTTTGATTTATTGTTTTGCAGTCCAGACTTGAGAAAGTGATGAAGAAAGCATTAATAATGCAACTTAATCTTAAAATTGTGCTGTGTAGGAGCTGACTCTAGCACTCTCTTGCCTGAAAGCCAAAGGTAAAGTTACTTGCCCCAGAGATCATATAGCTAATAATAGGTGGGAAGTGCCAGGGATAGAACCCACATTTCCTGATTTGCAATCCAGTGTTTTTTCAATTAATCCTAACTGCCTTGAAACCTTTTCTTCCCAATAAAAGTTTTTCTTAGAGAGGAATTATGAAGATATGACCTGGATTATTTAAAATGTTCTGATATAATCAACATAAAGGTCATGTCATTAATGTAAATTAAACTCAATTACTTTAGAAATTTCAAAATTCTCAAATTCCTGTCTTGTGATGTTTATTTTTTTTTATGGGGGGAAAACCCAAAGGCAGCAGCATCTACTTTGTGAAATGTCCACTTAGAAACCAAATCTCTACATCAACAGAATGATCACCTAAATATACCAGCTAAACATAAAATTATAGCAGTTGAAAAATATTTAGGAGTCAGCATGTCTGCATTATATAAGGATCTGGTACTAGTAAGGGAAAAAACCCCCAACATTATTTGTTGTTTCTGAACCCACTTCCAGAAATGTCATACTTTCTAATCTGTATCACTTATCCTTTTGACATTTCTGGATAGTGAAGAACATATTCTGCCTCTCTTTAAGTATGGAATTGCCCACCTCCTGGGAAAGAACATCTTTGTATCAGATCTCTGTTTAAGAGAGAACATCCTCTAAAAACAAATTGTCCTAAAAAAAGAGAAAACGTTGCTTGCCCTAAAAGCAATTTCAATTCAAAAGGGCTCAGAAAAATCACTTCAAAAATTTAAGCACCATTGAATTCAATACAGACAATACTTCTGCTGCTTGTAGTTGGAGAAGCACAGTTATGCTATTCCCTCTCCACCCCACTTCCAACCCCGGAGAGATAACTAATTTCCTAGTTCTAGGACTTAGCGATAGAGGACAGCTTAGGGATCACATAGCGCAGGGGGGTTCCCACCTTTTTTGGGTCCCTGCTCACCCCTCTGGTTTTCAGAAAACTCTCTCCTTAACTCCCTTAGATGGTGAGCTTCTTGAGGGTAGGTGCTGTCTTTTGTCTCTTTTTTTATCCACAGAGCTTAGCAGCGTAGTGCCTGGCACATAGCAGGAGCTTAATAAATGTTTATTGACTATTCAATATTAAAGGAAATAAATCCTAGAGTTTACTGTATATTCACATTAAAAATAAAATGTGCTAATTTTTCATAAGGAACACTTCATTCTGTACATGAGGGGTTTTTTTTAGCATCTAAGTTATTAAATGTTTATCAGAACACATTCAAATAAATTAGTTAAGAGCCTTGATTTTGTTTCTTAAAACTATTATTTTTGCTCTTGGCATACTTAGTTTTGTTTTTTTATTTTGTTCAGTCCCTAGTTGTTCCTTGCTTTGTGAATTCCAAATTCATAGAGGTAAGTTTATGTAAATGGAATAAAAATCTTTTGAATACTTTTAACAAGAAGGGATTTACTTCTCCAAGGGTAAACCTAAAATTATTGTAACTTTGTAAAATGAATGGGAATACATTTGGAGTTTCTGGTTACCAAAAGAGATAACACCACTATTTTTTTTTAGATTATTACAATAGGATTTTGTTGTTGTTCAGTTGTATCCAACTCTTTGTCATCCCATGGGCAATAATGTCCATTTTCATGGCAAAGATAATGGAGTGGTTTGCTATTTCCTTCTTCCCTGGATTAAAGCAAACAGGTTAAGTGACTTGAGGAGGGTCATGCAGCTAATAAGTATCTAGACTGGATTTGAATTCAGGTCTTCCTAACTCTGTACCCCATGCTCTATTCACTGAGCCACCTAGCTGCCTCTTGTTATAATAGCATAGATAATGTAGTTATTTACAAAATATTCCCTAAAGACCCTCTAGGACATGTTTAGCAGAGGCTAGGAATTCCTTATCTAGAGAGGTAATGTCCCCCTCACATACAACATTTTATTTTATTTTATTTTATTTTATTTTATTTTATTTTATTTTATTTTATTTTATTTTTTGCAGGACAATGGGGGTTAAGTGACTTGCCCAGGGTCACACAGCTAGTAAGTGTTAAGTGTCTGAGGCTGGATTTGAACTCAGGTCCTCCTGAATCCAGGGCTGGTGCTTTATCCACTGTGCCACCTAGCCGCCCCCACATACAACATTTTATAAACAAAAAAGCTAAGGTTTGATAATGTAAAGTGATTTGCCCAAAGAGACAGAGCTAATTAATGCAGGTCTGGAAATGTAACCTAAATCTTCTACCTCCCAAACAAGGGCTTTTTTCTCCATCTCACCAAATTTTGAGAACTGAGAGACAAAAGTTGAGTGATGCTCAAGAAAGATTTACAAGGAAATTCAAATGCTAATCACACCAGGGTTAAGAGTACAACAACCAAAACCTGGACCTCTGAATAAATGGGCTAAGCATGAATGCATAGCTCCTCACTTTCCAAATCAACTTCTCCAGGGCAAACTTCAAGTTCCAGTACCATTTTCACAGCTGCCTACAGGACATTTCCATTTGAATATTCTGATTTCACCTAAAATATAAAACATCTAAAATAGAACTTGGAGTCTCCTTTCCTGCTCCCTCATTTTTATTCCTGTTCACCTCAAGAACCACCTCCTCTGTGATGCCCTTCCTTGATTTCCTTCCACCTACAGCTCGAAGCACACTTTTCTTTCCTTAAATTTCCTTAGCACTCCTAAATGTCTTTCCTTTCCCCCACCACACTGGACCTTTACCTGCATAGTGTCTTAGGAGGTTAAGATATTTGCTGAATAGGGGCAGCTAGGTGGTGCAGTGGATAGAGCACCAGCCCTGGATTTAGGAGGACCTGAGTTCAAATCGGGCCTCAGACACTTGACACTTACTAGCTGTGTGACCCTGGGCAAATCACTCAACCCCCATTGCCACGCCAAAAAAAAAAAAAAAGAAGAAAGAAAAAAGAAAAAAAGAATTTCCATCTCTCTTGAAGTGAAGCCAGGGGAAAGAGAGGAGACAGCAGGATCTGCTTCAGGGCCCAATAGGGTAGAGTTTCTATTGGTTTGACCTTGAGAATGTCAATTTGCCCTCTCAAGACTTAGGTTTCTTCATCTGTAAAATGCAAAGACCTCTATAGTCTAACATCCTATGGAAGGTGGTGTCCAGAAAATATTGTAGGGAACATTGTGAGCCAAGGCACCTAAGCTAGAAAACGCAACCTATATTCAGCGGGTAGGGAAGAAAGCAGTTTAGCAAGAGCTGAAGGTTAATAAAGATCTGTAGTAGGTGAGGGGGCCAGCTGAAGAGGACTTTGAATGGTAGGTTCAAAAAGTTGCCATCTATATCTTATTGTGTAGACAATGGGGAACAATTAAGTTTCTGAATAAGGGAGCAACATGATTTAAGTAATAAATCTTGGAAAAAGAAGATGGGGTGGAGTAAGGATTCTAACTTCCATATATATAATTATATGGAGTTCTACTTCCATTCTTTTTTTTAATCTTTCCATTTACATTGTTGTAGTCATTGTGTGTATACACACATACATATATAGTATATATAGTTTTCCTTGTTCTGTTTGCACTTTGCATCAGTTCATAATTCTTCCCACGCTTTTCTGAATGTTCATTATTCCATTCCTTAAAACACAGTAATATTGCACTATATTCATGTACCACAATTTATTTAGCCATTCCCCAACCAATGGGTACCTACTTTATTTTTAGTTCTTTGCAACTACAAAAGTGCCAGCAAGATATTTTTAAATGGGGTTAATTATGGTGCTAAGTCCAGGGCTGATGCTTTTCTTTCGCCTGCCCTTCCTACTTGACCGAATTCTTACCTTTACAATCAAGAATTCAACAAAGGCAGGAGAATACATGTCCCCAGAGGAAGGCCCCAGAAAGAAAAACAAATTCTGTTTAATCTAAAAGATCAAGAATGGGAGAGTGCTCAGATATAAGAATATCTAAAATTTGTGGGAAAAGGTCCTGGAATGAATGCTTGGGCATTTAGAATCACTATAAGTTGAGTGAATGACAGCTCCCAGCTCCTGCTAGCATCTGCACAGTCTCCAGCCAAGGCTGCTTTGCAATAAACTACGACTGGTCAAGGTCCCCTTCTCTGACCTCTGTGCTAGAATTAGGATTGTCAAATGGCTTAAACATTATAATAGCTAACAATTACAGAAGCTTAAGATTTGAAAAAAGCTACATGTATTATCTCATTTAAGCCTTAAAACAACCCTGTGAGACTTGTATTACAGATATCATTAACCTCATTTTACAGGAGAAAACTGAGGCTTAGACAAGTAAATGACTTTCTCAGTCACACAGCAAGTGTCAGGGATGGGGGCAATATTTGGAAGCAGGTCTTCCTTATTCCCAAACCAGCACTCCAGCTGACATCATCCTGCCTCTCACGTTCAGTCATTCTCCAGATCTTGTGGTACTAAAGATTTTTATTAACTTTTCCAGAAGAAGAGTTAAAGAAGCCTGGGCTGGGGAGCAAGAGGATGCATAGGGTGGATAGCTGGATGAGATATGAAGCATGTTCTGGTTGGTCTGAGAGGGGAGGGAGGGAAGGAGCATTTTTTAAACACTTGCGATGTGTCAGGCACTGCCCCAAGTACTTTATAAATATTATCTCATTCGATCCTTACAACGACCCTGGAAAGGAGGTGCTATAACTATCTTTATTACTGAGGAATAATTGATAGTCGAGGAAACTAAGGCAGGCAGAGAGAGAGAGGGTAAGTCACTTGCTGAGGGTCACACAGCTAGAACAAGTATCTAAGGCTAGAGGGGAACTCAAGCCTTCTCAACCTCGAGTTCAGTGTTGATTAAGTGGATGACAGAACAAAGAGTGAGAAGGCAAGAACAGAGGGCAATGAAGTTCAGTGGTTGAATAGAAATATGCAGAATTCAGAGGCAGAGTCTAAAATAGTCAAGACTAAAGGCAAACAGGTCAACATTTAATGTCATATAAGTTAGCAATAGTAACACAGTGGATAGAGCGCTGGGCCTGGGTAACAGACAGGATAAACTGGAGGTAATCAATAGAGGAAAAGCATTATCAGTAAAGGATTCCTGTAGAAGCCCTCCCTGGGAACTTGATGGAAAATAGGAGGTGAGATGAGGAGGGAGAAAAAAGGCAGACACAGGGAATATGTCTGCAGGTGGGTGGTCTTGTTTAAGGAACTGCAAGGAAGTTGGTGACACTGGATCACAGGGTGTGTTGGGGGGAAACAAGGTAAAGGAAGACTAAAAAGGTAGGTGGGGGCCAGGTTGGAAAGGAACTTGACAAAGCATTTTGTTATTTGATCCTCAGTGATAGGGAGCAGCTAGAGTTTATTGAAGGGGAGGAGTGTGACATTACAAGATCACTGGGAAGAAAATGCTTTTCTAAACTGTTATAGATATATACACACACACACACATACCTATATGCACATACATACATACATTACATGTGTGGGGGGCAGCGAGGTGGCACAGTGGATAGGGCACTGGTCCTGGATTCAGGAGAACCTGAGTTCAAATCCAGCCTCAGACACTTGACACTTACTAGCTGTGTGACCCTGGGCAAGTCACTTAACCCCAAATGCCTCTCTCTCTCTCTCTCTCTCTCTCTCACACACACACACACACACACACACACACACACACAATAATAAATAAACAAACAAACAAACAAATAAATAAACAAACATATGTGTGTGTCTCTTTTTCAGGACCACTTTCTACTTCCGGTGTAAATCTTAGCCATCGTTCAAGGCCCAATTCAATTCTCATTTCCTTAAGGAAACCAACCTCAACTTCGCAAAGTGATTTCTTTCCTCTGAGCTAATGTAATGCTTACAGTGTGTGCCACAGCATTTTAACACTTAATTATACACCACTTTCTATTGTCCATCTCAGGCATCTATCTTGACTCCCTGTTGAAATGATAAATTCTGTAATGCCAGAAACTTACAGGACTGTAAATTTAGCCTTCAAAGGGACCTTAGAAAGAAGGTTAGTTTTCTCACATTTTCTATACCCATTTCTGAATTCCAAGGTATCTAGCACAGTAACAGCGGGCAGATAAGTGGCACAGTGAAGAGAGTGCGGGGCCTGGAGACAAGAAGAATCCTCCTCATGAATTCAAATCCAGACTCAGAAATTTACTAGCAGTTTGACCATGGGCAAACTGCTCCAACAACTTTTCCAAGAAAACCCAAATTGGGGACACAAAGAGTCAAGACTGAAATGACTAAATGACCACAAAAAGCCCAGTTTAATTACATAGTAGATACTCCATAACTACTAGATTGATTAAAAGGCTATCTTTGTAATCCTCAAGTGGTATTGGTTCTAATCCAAGCTCTACCAACTAACTAGCTGTGTGACCTCGGGGAAATCATTCTACTTCTGTAGCACGAGGGTGGCAAAGATGATTGCTCATGTGTCTCCTGCAACTCCAAACTCCATGGTTTGTTTCTCTCATCCCACCCCTTTCAATCACCTTACCCTACACCTAGGCAGAAATACAAGCCCACGAAATGAACCAACGGGGCAGTTGAAGTCTGTGGGAACAGTAGGACAGGAAGAGTCGAGTAAGTTTAAGGAAACTAGGAAAACTGAAGCTTGTGTTTTGGAGACAGGAGATCTCCTTGCTGTTCTATCACCACTTTTGATCTTGGGTAATTATTTGGATTTGCCTTTGCCTCATAAAGAGCACTCACCAGTTGGGGAGTCAGTGGACCTGGTTTTAAATCTCCCCTCTTGTACTTCCTCACTATTTTTGGTTTTTAGTGAGGCAGTTGGGGTTAAGTGACTTGCCCAGGATCACACAGCTAGTAAGTGTTAAGTGTCTGAGGCCGGATTTGAACTCAGGTCCTCCTGACTCCAGGGCGGGTGCTCTATCCACTGTGTCACCGAGCTGCCCCTGCCTCACTATTTTTGACTTGAGTCAAGTCAGAACCTCCCTGAGCCTTCGTTTACTGCTCCATAAACCAAATGAGGTACCATGCACAAAGTGCTTTGCAAACCTCAAAATGCTACATATATACTTGCTATTATTACTAATAAATAAAATGAGCAGGTTAGACTAGATCACTTCTGAGGTATGTTTCGGGTCTAGATCCAGGATCCTATGACCAACAGACAGGCCTCAAACCCATCAGTGAGTTAGGAGAATGTCTACCCCAAGCATGTGAAGACTTCTCATAGCAGAATGGGTAGACGAGAGCAGTGTGTTCCAATGGCCATGAAGGTGGCTGAAGTAGGTGCTGAGGAATCTTAGACCTTGGCAGAAGATGCCAAGGTCATCCACTGTGACCTGAGGCCTCAGGAATCATCCTGACTTTTGTCCTGCCACTAGACTTTGATGACTCAGGCAGAGAGAGAGAAGCTGATGACTCTGTGCAACTCTGCCTCACTTAAATCCAATTCAAGAGCAACTCAATACATCACCTGGGATGTCATTGATCCTCTTAGAAAATAAAGGACAAACAACAACTGAGAAGAGATAAAGGGGCAAAAAAAAAGCAGTTGGGTTCCTCTTCCAAAACAAAGGATTAACAACAATAACCTAATAATGTCTGGCAGACTGGCATTTAATAAATGCTTAATTGATTATGGGTGGATCAACATCTTTAGACTAGATTTAAGGACTGATTCAAAATGATTCAGTACCAAACCTAGAAATTACTGCAGAAATAGATTTGGCTGCCAGCTGGCATGATCTACTCATTTATGCCCAGACCTCTTAACTTCATTAAGAATGTGTGAGAGTCACCTTGATATGCAGCCATCCCATATCAGGTTCTGTGATCTTGTCAGCCTGTGTAAGCTAAGCAGATCTGGGTTTTAGCTCCCAGAGGAAGACCTCAGGGTTGATGAGGGAAGTACCTACTAGGCTAAGTAAATGCCATTACTTTAAATACCTTTGCTCAGATGGGAGCACTGCTCTAGACTTTGTAAGTCAGGCATTATTAACCTTTTCCATGTCTTCTCTTTTGAATGCTCCCAAATTATACAAATGTAGTAGATTTCTTTATAAGCCAAATTAACAGGGGGAAGGGGCAGGGAACATGACAGTCTGCATGAGTGGAACTTTTAAAGTCCTAGGCTAGTTTTTTTAAATGTAGTTGATTATGAAAAAGAGTATAGGCTTTTGGTGACAGATGACCTGAGTTCTAATCTTATAGATGAAGAAATTGAGACTTAAAGTGACTTACCCAGAGTCCTGATAGGTAGTTATCAATATGTAAGGAAGGGAAGGGAACTAGCATTTATTAAGCATCCACTATATGCCAGACACTGTACTAAGTCAGAGCTTTAGAACTATTACCTCATTTGATCCTCACAATAACCCTGGGAAATAGGTGCTTTTATGATCCCCATCTTACGCAGCTGAAGAAACTGTGGTAGACAGAGGTCAAGACAGTAAGTACCTGAGATTTTAATTTTAACTCAAGTCTTCTTGACTCTAGGCCCAGCACGCTATCCACTTTGCTACCCAGTTGTATTAAGTATCAATTGTTAATACAAGCTCTGGTAAGTTCAGTATTCATGCTGGACACATGAACCCATAACTGTAACACAAGACTAAAAGCTAGGAATCACTGGAATGGCTCAAGGAATCAGGCTAGCACCAAGTCAGCCTACCTGTTCCCTGCATAAACAACTCTAGGGAATCCTGCACATTTGTACAATGTAGTATTTAAAACCTCTTCCCTTCTGAACCCCACAGTACCTACTTCTTACTCTACTAGGGAGGGTTTTTACCCAGGGCTTCTCACAGTCAAGTCTGGTGCTCTTTCCACTATAGCAAGGTACTTTTTGTTCCAATGGATCCATGACCTCTCACTGATGTGTAGATGATGACACATCTGTATCTCATTCTGCAGGATTTTTATCCACATCCTTCCATCAATAATCTAAAGTATCCTTAGATGATCTCCCCGCCCCCCCCATGAACTAATGGGGCTTCCTCTGATTCTTTTCATATTTTGTAGACATCAATGCGGCAATCAAACTTTCTACTTGTTTCTACTTGTCATTCCTCCTAAAAGCTCACACCCACCTCCTTTTCTAATCAGACAAGTCCTCCGTGATGAGGTCTTTTATACCATTTTGTGTTCACTATTGTTGGTAATATTGTTGTTGTTTAGTCATTCACTTGTGTCCAACTCTTTGTGACTGCATAGACCATACTGTTCAAGGGGTTTTCTTGGCAAAGATAACTGGAATGATTTGCCATGGCTTTTTCCAGTAGATTAAGGCAAACAGAGGTTAAGTGACTTGCTCTTTCCACTGAGCCACTTAGCTGCCTCTTGGTAAGGGTGTAAGTAGGCTTACCCTCCATGCATTTTTCCATTTCCTTTGAGTCACCTATGATTTTGATTCTGCTGGGGTGGTTATGTGCCCAGTTACACAGCCATGTAGCAACATCAGCTGAATAGTGTTAAAATGATGAGCTCTTGTGGCAGGAGTGGGTTGGGAATCATTGAAAATGTTAGCTAATTTCCAAATGCAAACTACTCTGCCCTCTCAGCAATATCTATCCAAGATATATTTACTAATTTACTATTTCAATGGTTGGGCATCTACCCACTTGTCATAATCCAGGCAATTATGAATAATTAGATTTTCCTGTGTGGATTTCTAGGCCAACTATTTTTGAATGAACAAGAATCTCATTGACAAAGTGTCCCATGAATGCTATATGAGGTTGGATAAGTCACTTAATCTCTATAGGCCTCAGTTTCCTCAACTGGAAAATTAGAAGGTTGAATAAGAAAATTCTTAAACTCTTCCTCAGATTAAAAAAAAAAATGTAGGGGGCAGCTAGGTGGTGCAGTGGATAAAGCACTGGCCCTGGATTCAGGAGAACCTGAGTTCAAATTTGGCCTCAGACACTTGACACTTACTGGCTGTGTGACCCTGGGCAAGTCACTTAACCCCCATTGCCCCGCAAAAAACAAAACAAACCAAAAAAAAATGTAATTGATTTAAATTGGAACCAGGCTAAGAATATATATTGTCTAGCAGAGGAACCTATAGAAACATATTTTAATGGATAAGAATTCATAATCAATGAGCCAATTACTTCTATGTAAATCTATTTTCCTGAAGTTCTTAAGGGTTCTTGTAAATAATTTGTGCTTTTATGTAGTTTAAACATTCTCTAAGCATTTCATTTACAATAATTTGTTTCAGCAAGTCCTTTCCTTGGAGACAATGAATGATAACAAGTGAAACCCATCATATTGAAACATAATTATCAAAAAAATATATTTTTTAAAATCCATAAAACCCAGGTTAAGAATTCATTTCTAGGGGCAGCTAGATGGCGCAGTGGATAGAGCACCAGCCCTGGAGTCAGGAGTACCTGAGTTCAAATCTGGCCTCAGACACTTAATACTTACTAGCTGTGTGACCCTAGGCAAGTCACTTAACCCCAATTGCCTCACTAAAAAAACAAAACAAAACAAAAAAAAGAATTCATTTCTAAATGCTCATCAATTCTGAATCAGTGAAATTCCAACTAATATGGCTTAGAGGGCCACATCATGGTTTGTTCATTTCTTTTGTTTCAAGATTATATATTTAAAAGCCTCAAGAGTCCCTACTGTAACTATAGGAAAGAATGATTTATTTCAGATTCAAATTTAACTAACATCTATTAAAGCCTCTACTGTGTAGGTGCAGATCACTGGGCTAGGTGATGGGAGAGAGAACAAGGTTTGATCAGCCCTTGGCCCTGAACTCATAGAGCGGTGTGTACTGTATTTGTCCTCTAGCTTCCTGAACCAAACTAGAACTGTGGATCTTTTCTGACTTGCAAGAATTTTTTTACCAAAGGAATTAAAAAAAAAAAAAGCTCCAGTGTTTATGTCTAGGGAGGGAGTGGGTGGAAAGGGAATTGTTACAAATTCTAAAAGTAGGAAGCAAGGAGAGTATTTTGGGCTTGGGACTCTCTGTCCCACACTAAATTATGCCACTGGCTTAATTGTTCTTATGTATTAGAAACCCAAGAGAAGCCATAATAGATGGGTTACGCCCCAAAGCAACCAGAGCAGTTCAACTTGCTGTGCCCCGGGAGTCAGACAGAGCATCCTCCTGCCAGCTCAGCTACAGCCGAGACACACACACACACACACACACACACACACACACACAAAACCTTCAGTGGCTGGGTCTTGAGCATATTCAGTGTATTTAACTTACCTGCTGTGGACACTGAGCACCATATTGGAAGCTGGTGATTGTTGTACTGTAACAAGCAGAAGACTGAGTTTGGGGAAGGCCTACATGCTCTCTAGGGCTGGTTTTTCCACTTGCTAGCTGTATTACCTTAGTTAAAGTAACTCGTGTTCTTTGTGCCTCAATTTCCCTATCTGTAAAATAAGGATAATAATAAGAATCTGGTCTGCCTTGTTTCACTGGGGCATATAAAGGATAAAGTGAATTAAACAGATGGCACTTTGACAAGCTAAAATTCCCATATAAATTTTACTGGATTTGTCATCAAAGGACTTACTTTTGAGTTCTGGCTCTGCTACTGAGTACTTTGGGCAAGTTACCTTTCTAGGCTTCAGTTTCCTTGCCTATAAAATAGGGGGATTGGAATATCTGACCTCTAGTGTGTCTCTTTAAACTCTACATTTTATGATGGGGAACTATACCTCTATCCAGGCAAGAACAAAATAAAACTGGTCCTTCGAAACCCTTCCTCCTACTCCCCAAATCATTTGTACTAATAATTTTCTTAGCAAGCCCTTTTTTTGTTTTGTTTTGTTTTTTGGGGAGGGCAATGGGGGTTAAGTGACTTGCCCAGGGTCACACAACTAGTATGTGTCAAGTGTCTGAGGCCGGATTTGAACTCAGGTACTCCTAAATCCAGGGCTGGTGCTCTATCCACTGTACCACCTAGCTGCCCCTAAGCCTTTTCTTTTAGAGAGAATAAAAGGTAAAACCTATGCCTACTGTTTTTCTGAGTGATCTCAAATTCTTAATGAATGAAATCCCAATTAAAAAGGTTTTATATATAGGAGAAAGGCCTTGTTTGGCATTACTTTTGAAACCTTTTAAAACCCAGTCACATTCCAAACTTCTGGCCTTGAAAGGAGTATCTTTAAGAAAAGATCCCACTACATGTTTATCTCATCAATGTTTTCTTTTATTAAGATAAATAGATCAGATCTTCAAATAAAAGGCTGGTAAAAAAAAAAATTGTAGTTCAAGGGCCAGAAGGGTCCCTCCACTGGGGTGAAGCTAGCTTCTAGCACTTTCAATCAATCAATGCCTTTCAGGTCCTCTTCATTTAGTACCTTGGGTACCTTGGTGAAGCTATTATTTCATCTTTTAGGACACAAGGACATTATTCTCTGCTAAATTGTGTCCGTGAGGCTGTAGGGTTCATTTTGATTGATTCCAAGGACAGCAAGTGAGAGACCAGAGGAGAACAAACATGTCCCAAAAAGAAGAAGAAGGAGGAGGAGGAGGAGGAGGAGGAGGAGGAGGAGGAGGAGGAGGAGGAGGAGAAGAAGAAGAAGAAGGAGGAGAAGAAGAAGAAGGAGAAGAAGAAGAAGAAGAAGAAGAAGAAGAAGAAGAAGAAGAAGAAGAAGAAGAAGAAGAAGAAGAAGAAGAAGAAAGAAAAAGGATACAAGTGGTTCTTATTAAAGAGGCCCAACAAGTTGTCACTATCTTAAGAATTTAGCCTCTCGGCCCTCATGGACAGCCTTAAAACAGTCTAAAGTCCTGTGTTATTTGGATACGAAGCCAAGTCTATTCCAGGCTGGATTCCTGCCAAAGTCTACTTGGCCCTCATAAACTTCATGTCAGAGGAATGGGTGCCATTTTTTCACCCCTTTTGGAAAGGGTTCTCAATGGCACCTAATTACATACAAAGGAAAGAGTAGGATTTGCTCTCCAGACAGGAGGCCAAAATGCTAATTATTTTATGCCAAAGGCAGCCAAAAGAATTGGTAGCCAAGCTTCTTCTCTCAGAGATAGGCCAGAAGAAAGAGAGAAAAGGAATGGCATGGCAAGGAGTTAGCAAGTTTTTGAGTTTTTGGATATCTTTCCTCACTGTTTATTTGTTCTGCTTCATTCCTGATCCCATTTTGTATAGACTGTGGACAGTAATCTTCAGCAGGAAATAAGGGAAAATTTCAAGTGACTTGAATCCATCCACACATGAGCACCTGGCCTTCCACTTACATAAAGTACTTTATGAGGTGTCTACATAATTTCCTTCTACATGGCAGACCACGTAAGGTTGGAGCAAGATTTTCAGGTCTCATTATTAGCAGCTTTTCATCGTCATTGAATAGTGTTGTATATAGTTCTATAACTTGGGGAAAGCAAATAAAAGAGGCTAGCGTCAATGCCAAGCCTCTCTGAAGGAGGAGGTTAGAAAGAGTTCTCTTAGAATGCCAAAAGTTGCCTCTTTATGGTTCTATAGAAAAGTCGAATAAATAGCAACAGCCCAGACGTAGAGATTCTAAAACCCGGCTTAGATGTCTTGCTAAGAACTTTCTTCCTATTAGGGAAAGGGAAAAAATATCATAGAGTTATAGATTTGGAGCCAGAGTCTGAACCTTCCTTTTACAAATGAGGAAACTGAGGCACAGGGAGGCTAAGTGATTTGCCCAGGGTCACAAAGCTAGTAAGTGTCTGAGGTGGGATTTTAACCCAATCTTTTGGATTCCAAGCCCAGTGCCCTGCCCACTATGCCATGCTGCCTTTAAAATATCATTTTTATCAATTTTGTATGTCACAGATGAAAAGAAAGCAACCAGAATTTACTGGGTGTCTAATTATGTGCCAAGCACTGTACTAGGCACTGTACAAATATTATCATCTGGGAGGTAGGTGCTATTGTTATTCATCCCATTTGATTGTTGAGGAAAAGGAGGCAGAAAGACTTGCTCGGGGTCACACAGCTAGTAAATGTCTGAAGGTAGATGATTTGAACTCAGGTCTTCCTCTACCTCCAAGCCTGGTGCCCGATCCACTATGCCTAGCTGCCTGTAAAATATATCATTTTTATCAATATTGTGTAATTTTCCAATATTATATCATTTTTGTCAATAGTGTATGTTAAAGGTGGAAGACTTTAAAGGAGGGGTCTTTAACATCCTTTGCGTCATGGATTGCCTTTTGCAGTCTGGTGAGGCCTGAAAGCCCTTTCAAGAATATACTTTTGAAAACATATTACCTAAGACTAGGGGCAGCTAGAGGTTGCAGTGGATAGAGTGCAGGGCCTAGAGTCAGGAAGATTCACCTTTTTGAGTTCAAATCCAGCCTCAGACACTTTCTGAGTGTGACCCTGGGCAAGTCACTTAACCCTCAGCTTCTTCAAATGTAAAATGAGCTGGAGAAGGAAATGGCAAACCACTCCAGTATCTCAACCAGGAAAACCCCAAATGGGATCAGACACATCTGAAAAATGACTGAATGACAATAATGCCACTATATAAGATTACAAACCAAACCAGTTATGCTGAAACAAATTATTTTTTAAATGAAATTATTATTTTTGTTTTGTATGGGGAATTATTTTTTTTTTAAAGTTCACAGAAGCTTCTGCTCTAAACAAACTTAGAAGGATGGAACAGAGTGGAGTGTTTGCAAAGAACAAACAGAATTATAAACTTGAATCTCAGAGCCAGATAAAATGCTTGTGGCAAATCCCAAACTGACATCACAACTACCAAGTAGGATCAAAGAAAAGAATGTGAGATGAAGGCAGGGATCCAAGGACCTTTCACAAAGCAGGCCGGGACCATTTCCATGATGACAGGCCAGAAGGCAGTTCCCCTCCTTTTTATAGTACAAAAAGTACAAGTTACTCAAGGTGGCCAGACATCTCATTTTCATGGGGCTGTAGATCTGGAAGGGACCTTAATGACCTAGTCCAACCCACTTATTTTCCAGATAAGGAAACAGACCCAGAGAGATGAAATGTCTACTAGTTGACTAAATCACACAAAAGGTCCTAAGTAGAAGAAGTGAGGATTCAAAACTCAGACACTCTGCCTCCAAATGCAATGCTGGTCTTGGACTAGCTGGCCACTAAATTATGCTGGTCCCGGACTGACCTTCATGGACAGATGTCAGTCCAAATGTTCTACATTGGTTCACAATCTGGTTACCTGCCAGGGTGGGCAGTGGTGTCCCCGTTGCTCTAGGCCAGTAAACACTGTCCTACCAGATGCCACCTTTCAATCATCCTGGATGACAACTGAATTTTATAGGTGCTTTATTTAGATTCCAGCAAAGCTGGAATTGGTGATAAATATTAATCCATCTGACTAGTGACAAGGAGGTCAGGAAGACCCCTGATAGTGGGCAGGATCTAGGAAAACTCAAGCTGGGGACCACACTGCTAAGTATTGTACTGCATCCAAATGGCCAATTTACTTAGGCTTACTTATCTGTGAGCATGTCATTATCTCCCAATATAGAATGAAAAGAATAGACTGGTTTTTTTGCCTTTGCATTCCAAAAGCCTAGCAGTGCCTTGCATATAGTTGTTGGCAGGTAATAATTGTTTGAATTTAACATTAGTTCACACCTCACCTCATCCAAATTCCTTAACCTGACAGTAAGGCCCTTTAAAATCTGATCTTAATTTACCTTTCCAGCCTTACCCCAACTACTACCAAAGTTAACCTCATGCTCCAGCCAAGGGGGTCTAACTTATTATTCATAACAAGTCTTGTTTAATGTTCAATCATTTCAGTCATGTCTGACCCTTTGTAACCCGTTTTGGAGTTTTCTTGGCAAAGATACTGGGATAGTTTGCCACTTCTTTCTCCAGCTCATTTTTACAGATGAGGAAACTGAGGTAAACAGGGTTGAGAGACTTTCTCAGGGTCACACAGCTAGTAAATGTTTGAGACTAGATTTGAATTCAGTTCTTCCTAACTCCAGGCCTGGTATAAGTACCTCTATAAAATGCATCACCTACCTACCCTACACGTCTTACATATTTACTATTTTACCTTGGTTCATTCTCTTCTCTCAATCTCCATTTCCAACTATTAAAACCCTCCTCATCCTTCTTCAAGACACAACTCAAACATTACTTATTCTTAGATTATCTCAGCCCAAAATAATCTTTCCCTACTTTGAATTTCTATAGTATCTGACACCAAATCTGCAGATGACCCAACATTGGGAGAGACAGATAACACAATGGATGATGAAACCAGGATCCAAAAAATATCTCTGAATGGGCGCAAATAAGGAAACAACATTTAATAGTGAAGGCTTTACATTTAGGTTGAAAACATCAATCTCCTCAAGTACAGGATGGAAAGAGATCTGGTTTAATACTAAATTATGTGAAAAATACCTAAAATTGACTACAAAGCTAAATACAAACCAACAGTATGCTGTAACTGACCCCTCACAATAATGCCACTTTATGTTATAAATTTATTATAAGGGAAGCAACAGTCCCATTGAATATTTCATTAGCAAAATCACATCTGGAGTTTTTCATTCCGTTCCGGTGCCAAAACTTTTTAAGAGAGCCATTAACAAACTGGAGAGCATCCAGCATAGACCCAAATGGTGGGTGAGTGGTATGGGAAGTAGGTCATAAAGGATGGTTAAGGGAATTCAAAATGCTTTTTAATTTGGCAAAGAGTACACACCAATGGGAAGTTATAAGGAGGCACATGTTGGACTCAATGTAAGGAAAAGCTTTCTCACAAACAGCTTTCCAAGGCCATGATAAACCGAGAAGCCAAAAGTTTGAAGATGAAATACACCACTCACTTCCTAACAGAGAGTAGATGAACTTAAAAATGCAAAGAGATGTACATTTTCAGCCATGGCTCATGTGGGAACCTGTTTTGCCAGACCGTGTAGATATGTATTGAGGATGACAATATGTTTTGCATAGTTGAACCTGTATAACCTATATCAAATTGCTTACTCTCTCAGGAAGGGGGAGAGGTAAGGAAGGGAGAGAGAAAATCTGGACCTCAAAACAATTTTTTTAATGAAGATAAAGGACATATGAAAGAAACTATCTGCACCTAGAGAAAGAACCATATAGAATAATTGTACATATATACTCTGATTTGTCTTTAATGGTAGCCATCTTTGGGATGGGGGTGGAGGGAGGGAAGAATTTTTTTTTTAATTGTACATGACAATTTTGTTGTATATTTGAAAGGAATAGCAAATTGTGAATAGTAGATTTGCAGTTTCTTGTACAATCAATCATCTTTTTGTACTGTTATGGAAATGCTTATTTTATTCCATAAATTAAAAATAAAAATTTAAAAAATGAATGTTAAAATTGTCTTTATATGTAACAGGGGGAAAGATCATTAAAAAAAGGGGGCAGCTAGATGGTGCAGTGGATAGAGCACCAGCCCTGGATTCAGGAGGACCTGAGTTCAAATATGGCCTCAGACACTTAACAATTACTAGCTGTGTGACCCTGGGCAAGTCACTTAACCCCAACTGCCCCCCCACCCCCCCCCACACACAAGATAGGTGTTGAGGGACTGTTTTTAAAAATTGTTCAATTCGGGGTGGGGAGGGCATAGTTTGAGAATCACAAAAAACAAGGTATACAACCTCTTGCCTTAAGACAACAACAACACATAAAGAGCTGCTCCAAAATGGAATATATTTATTATTCACTGACTGGTGGGAGAAGTAGAGAGGGCCTAGTGATGACAAATATTCAGATATCATGAACAGTCACAATCTAGGTATGTTTGTAGAGAGAGATCCTACATTAGACAAGGAACTGAATTATAGAATCTCTAAGGCTGATTTTATCTTATGACTATTTTCTGTAGAAGACCAACCCTGGAGGAAAGAACATTCCTATTCTTTGGCCAGATATTATCATTCAAAAGGGGACTTGTAGGGGCAGCTAGATGGTGCAGTGGTTAAAGCACTGGCCCTGAATTCAGGAGTACCTGAGTTCAAATCCAGCCTCAGACACTTGACACTTACTAGCTGTGTGACCCTGGGCAAGTCACTTAACCCCCATTGCCTGCAAAAAACAAAACAAAACAAAACAAAAGGGGACTTGTAGTTATGCTTACAGGCCTTAACTCTTTCCTGAAGAATTTCTCAGGCTCTGTGTCCTCAGTGTTTAGTTTAAGATAAAGACACAGCACTTAAATGAGCAGTCAAAAATGGTCCATAGCCTTAATGCCTATACCATTTCTGACTACTCAGCATTAGTGAGCTATAGGATGGTCTTTGTTCTGGGATATGAATCAATTGGTTCCCATGACACTAATGTAACACAAGGCCATTTACCATATGGAAGCTATCTATATACATATACACACTAACTTTTGAACATTGTGACTTTAAAAAATTGGGTGGTAAGAAGAATAATTTTTTTAAAGTTTACATGTAGATGTTTAAAAGCAAAAAAAAAAGTATTCGCCCAATGATTTGTACATAGTAAGCACTTAATGAATGCTCATTCATTCTTCATTCATTCATTCATTCATTCATTCATTCATTCATTCATAGTAATACATTGAATGGAATTCCAGTGTTAAGATGTGGTTAAATGCCTCCTCTAATACCTAGATTCTATTTGGGTATCAGAAATATTGGAGAAAATCTGGTTCATTAAGAAAGTTACATAGCTGTGTGACTTTGGGCAAGTCACTTAATCCTCATTCCCCCCCTCCCCCCAAAAGAAAAGATGGTCAAAATGATCCAAGATAATTACAAAGGACTCAAGATGGAAAATGCTCTCCACATCCAGAAAAAAAACAACTGTGGAATCTGGATGCAGATTGAACCATACTGTTTCTACTTTTTTTGTTTTTGTTTTTTGAGGTTTTCCCCTTTTATTCTGATTCTTCTTTCACGATATGACTAATGCAGAAATATGCTTAATGTGATTGTACATATATAACCTATATCAGATTGTTTGCTTTCTTGGGGAGGGAGTAGAAAAGAGAGGGAGGGAGAAAAATTTGGAAATACAAATCTTATAAAAACAACTGTTGAAGACTATCTCTATGTGTAGCAAAAATAATAAAATACTTTTTTATGATTAAAAATGACAGTTACAAAGGAAGTATATAACCATAAGATGTTTCTATTAGCAATAAATCATAAAATGTTAATTTCAATTACCTTTCAGCAATGTAAGCTTTTTTTTTTTTAAAGGTTTATAGATCGTAACGTCCTCTGTTGTTCTCTTGTTTTTAGGTTTTGTTTCAATCAACTTTACCTAATTCAACTTTTCCCTTTTTGTTGCAGAATATAAATCTAACACTAAGAATATTACAGGAATGATTCCATCTCTTATCTCTGTGCCTTTTCATTGACTGTTCACCATAGAGGGAGAAATGCTCAGTGCCTTCCATCCTTTATTCATCCATCTTGTATTCATTGTATATGTTGTCTCCCCCATTGCCTTAGAGGAAGGGATTGTGTGTTTCGTGTAATTTAAGATTCTAAATGTGGATTCTAATCTGTTCCCCCAGTTTTGGGGGAAACTGACTAAAATCACTGATAAAACGAGATTAGGTTTTTAAGGGTTTATTGGAAAATAGAAAGAAAAAGATTGAGAACAGAATTCCAACAGCCTGGCATTCCTATCTTTCCTCAAATTTCCTGTGAAGTCCTCTGCCGCCACCACCATCCAGTCAGGAACCCAAAAAGCCCCAGAGCTCTCCGCAGGC
This sequence comes from Dromiciops gliroides, assembly GCF_019393635.1. Classification (NCBI taxonomy): domain Eukaryota; kingdom Metazoa; phylum Chordata; class Mammalia; order Microbiotheria; family Microbiotheriidae; genus Dromiciops; species Dromiciops gliroides. The sequence goes on along the minus strand of NC_057862.1, from coordinate 158,298,126 downwards.
TCCCTTTCCTCCTTCCTGTCTCTTCCCAGACTATAGGAGGCTCCTCGAGTTGATTGGCTGGTAACCTTGATAGACAGCACCCATGAGCAAGCGTCATTTCCTGACACCAAGGAAAAGCCACAATGCCTCTGAGGCATTTTCCTCATGGTGGAGCTTTCCCACAGCAAGTCTCCAGTAGGTGGCATCATTCCAATCATTACAGTTTGCATTTTCTTTATATCCCATATCCTATCTTAGCACAGTGCCAAGTTTATGAAAATGCTTCCTGACTTGGAAGTCAAATTCTTGGTGGGCTGTACCAGTTAGTGTGGTTCTACTAGAAGATGCTGGAAAGCATTCTTAGGAATCATCTCATCCAACTCCCTCATTTTACAAATGAGGTAAAGTACCTTACTGAAGGTCACATGGACAGTTAATGGTAGAGCTGGGATTCAAACCCAGGTCTTCTGATTCACTGCACCCAATCTATTAGTGAAATCTTTAAAAATAAAAATGGGGGGCAGCTAGATGACGCAGTGGATAGAGTACTGGCCCTGGATTCAGGAGTACCTGAGTTCAAATCCGACCTCAGACACTTAACACTTACTAGCTGTATGACCCTGGGCAAGTCACTTAACCCCAATTACCTCACAAAAAACAAAACAAAAAAACAAAAAAATAAATAAAAATAAAAATGGATAATTTACCTATGGAATTTCTTTTACCAAACCCTTTCCATCAAGATGAATGGTATAGTGGGGTTCAGCATTTTCTTCTGGGTACCCGAGTAAATAGGGCGGTAGCTATTGTCCTGAGGCTCATGGAAACAACAGCACAATCTCCCCCAAGCATAAAGAGGCAGTAGCTGCAACTTATAAAAATTGGGTCACAGGTTAGGAGTCACAGGATTATAGATTTAGAACTGGAAGAGACTTTAAAAGTTATGTTGCTGGGGCAGCTAGGTGGCGCAGTGGATAAAGCACCGGCCCTGGATTCAGGAGTACCTGAGTTCAAATCTGACCTCAGACACTTGACACTTACTAGCTGTGTGACCCTGGGCAAGTCACTTAACCCCAATTGCCCCGCAAAAAAAAAAAAAAGTTATGTTGTTTAAACCCCTCATTTTGTAGATGAGGACATGTGAGGCCCAGGAAGATTCTAAGTAGGTTTGTTCAAGGTCCACACACATACAAAGTTCTTTAGAGACCATCTTCCTCCTCAATCTGAAAGTTTTAGTTGTCTTTTTATACTTCATTGCTTTTAAATGGTCAAATGTTTCCTGGGAAGGGGAAAAAACCCCTAATCAACTCAGTACATTTCAATGAGATCAAATTAAGTCATGATGGTCAAGAGCTTTTTTTTCTATACAAATAGGAGTTACTGTTTTATTTCTATTCATTCACAAATGATCCTCTCTTCCTCTGGAAAATTCAACCGCAGAACACAGAACACTGGGCAGCCTTAGAAGATTGGCTCACGCTTTCAAAATCACAGCATATTTTTCAATGTCACTCACATCAAGAAATATGAACTGAATTGTTGGCTTTAAAATGCTTAGACTCTGAAGAACTTTTTCTTGGTGAATTTATGATTCCATCATCCCATCATTAATTTCTACACACACTTTCTTCTATAGATGCTATGCATTGCTATATTTTATCGATTTTTTTTAATAGCTGAGCTTTAATTGAAAGTGGGAATTAAAAATATTATACATTCTTTTTTTCCTTTTCTTTCTGGAAGCCTTTAACTTCTAGTATCTCTTCCAGCTCTAGTAACAGTCCTCTTAATAGAAATTACAACTAAGTTATTTTCTTTATGACCTGATAGGCAAGCCAGATTCTCTGGTTCAGAGTTCAGGTTGTTAACTGAGATCAATTCCCTATTTCCATTTCCATCTCCTTTCTTTGTAGGAAAATAAGTGCTAGATTTGGAGCCAAAGGACTTGGGTTCAAATCCCAACTGTCAGTACCTGTGTGACTATGGAAAGTTAAGTAACTTCTTTAAGCCTCATTTTCCCAATTATAAAATATGGAAGATTGATTAAATAAGCCTTATGTTCCCTTAGAGTTCTAAAATTCTGCAATCCTAAGAACATGGATCACCCACCAGCAGAGAGGGGGGATGGTTGTTGTTCCCCATTGGTTTCTGTTGTTCAGTCATGTCCAACTCTTTGTGATCCCATATGAGGTTTTCTTTCTTCACAAAGATACTGGAGCCATTTTCTTCTCCCATGGATTAAGGCAAATAGAGGTTAAGTGACTTGCCCAGGGTCACACAGCTAGTGAGTTTCTGAAACTTTATCTGAATTCCCTAGTGCTCTATCCACTGAGCCATGCTGCCTCTTGGTTTCCACAAGTGATGAGATAGTGCTCTGCAAAGTCAGACAGACTAAATGCTAGTTATTCCAATGATTAACTGCCTACTGTGTGCCAGGCACTGTACTATGGATACAATTAATAAAAAAGAAAGATATTCCCTGCCCCTCAATGATCTAACAATCTGAGGGGGATAGGCGATACACAAAAGGAGGCAGCAAAAGGGTGAGGGAAGGTGGGAGAGACTAGGGGATAGTGGAGCAGAGATTGGGAGGAATTTTATTTAGTGGGGCAGCAGGTACAGGCTGGAGTGGGCAAAAGTCCAGTTTCTTCCCTCCATAATAAAGGTATTTGGAGGAGTTTGGTACTCCACCCTCTTGCCCTCCAATCAGAAGGGAAAGGAGATTGAGGGAGGTGGTGCCAGTAAATGCTTGAGTTAACAGGTGGTGATGGGATTAAAGGTGATAAACTTAACCTAGTAGGGACATTTTGTTCAGTGGAATGGAAACCAGGCAGATGCAGAGTGAAGACAGATCTACAAATGACTAGATTATCTAGACTCAAGTTGAGAGCCACAACTATCTGAAAAGGGATAGATTATTCAACATTTACTGAGGACCTACTATGTGCAGACCCTTAGTATAAAGCCTGTATGGAATTGTAAAGAAAGTAGAAGAGGCCCATCCTTGGTCTCATGGAGCTTAAAATTGAATGGAAGCTACAGAATAAACGCAAATATAAATAGAACCATAGAACTAGTTGGAGAAACAAATACAATAAATGTCTAATGTTAAGGGCTGTATGTAGAAATTTGGCCCTTTGCAGAAATGCATGAACTAAAATCTCCACTTGGGTAAAGCTAATTTAGCTATTCATAGATCTCTCTCTTCACACATTTGTATGAATATGGTCCCCAGGCTATAAACAAATAAAATAAAATAAAATACATTTGTGGGAGAAGACCAAGAACCAAAACAAAACTTGAAACAAAAAGAAAAGTTGGAGAACTTTACCACTTAGTTTCAGAGTGCTAGAATCTCATCTAAACCTCTCATTTTACTCATGAGGAACTGGAAGCCCAAAGGAGTCAAGTGACCCAAAGGTCAGATGGGTAATAAGTGGCAGAGCTAGCAATTGAGCTAGGGTCCCCTGACTCTGAATCTAGTCCCTCTACCACACCATGCTGACTTCAAAAAGCAAACTGGAAGCCATATACATTGTTGTGGTGGTATATTGGGCAGAGCAGAGTGGTTACTGATGCCACTTATCACTTTCCTACAGCTATTGGAAATGAAGACAAAAATACAAAAGGAACTTTCCAGAATCACAAGGAGGATAAGTTAGAAGGGACCAGAAATGGTCTGAGGGCCAGCATTCTACCTACAAGTAGACTACTATTCTTAGAGGGTGACCTCCTTGAAAGTAGGGGCTGGTTTTTGCCTTTCTTTCTATACCCTTTCCTTTGCCTGGCATGTAGTGTCACATAATAAGTATTTGTTGACTTGACTACCATATTGATTAATTCCCCAAATAAGGAATCAAGTATGCACTATGAGAAAAATGTCCCCAGCATGTAAACACATCCAGACCAGCCCCAAAGTTGGACAGATCCTGAAATATGTTCAAAGCTCACTAAGCTGCAAGGAAAACTTTAAAGGACATTCCAGGCACTCTAAAAATCATTGAGAAAAAAACAAAACAAAACAAAAGCAAAATAACCCAGCCCCTAAACTTCCCCACAATCTTATTCCTTCCAAGTTCATGGTATCACATGGTTTGATATGGAAACTGCTATTTTACAATTGGCAACTGTCAAATCCTGGACAAGCAAGCTTCCTATATAACCACTGCTTTTTGATCATTTCTGAAGGGCTGCTAGAGGATAAGCCACAACTATTCCCACTTTCCAGAACCCTCTGCCCATTATACACAGAGCTCTAATCCCCACAGACAGGGCGGACTGGTATTTCAAACATGAAAAACACTGGAATGATGATTAATAATTTACCAATAGGAAAGTCTCTTAAAAAAAATTCATGGAGGAAAAAAACATCAAACTTCCTCAAGACTAGAAAGGAAAAGTAAATTGAATTTCAGTATTTTAAAGAGAAAACTGTAAAATATTTCTTTCATATTCAGATTTATCCATGTCAACACAGATATGTCCTAAGATGACATTAATTAATACCAACTATTTCAAAATTAAGTCCTGTTTGTTCTGAGCACAGGTCCATCTGCTCTGCATAGATAAGTTAATATATGTACCAGAGTCTGAGGCCACAATCAAAGAAAGCCACAACAAATTCCTTAGGCGTAATAGATATTCCACATGGTTTCAAGTGGCTCAAAAGTATGATTTCTCTAGAATTAAAAAAATAAAAATAAAAATACCGTAATTTAATTTCTCTTAAAACAGGACAGTATTGGCTTCTACTAGTATCAACTGCTGATATCAGATATTATTTATGGGCATATTTCACTACTTTAATACTCCTTTGAATTCAGATTCCCATGGATAAATATGCTGATTTAGGTTGAGACCCAAATGTTGGACCTCAGATTTATCCATTTGGCAGGGAACTGAATCAGAAGACTTCTACGAGGTATCTTCTAATCCCAGGATTCTTTGTATCTATGGAATATGGAGCTTTTCAGCAAGGACTAAACATGTACAATAACTGTGAAATTACCACGTACCAAGAGTCCAAGCTTTATGCTATTTCCAAAATCTTGTCCTCAGGCCCCCTCAGCCTTGGACTGGTGAGGATTGGATACAAACTGGAAAAAGTCTTTCACATTTAAAGTTCTGAGCAAAGAGTTTTCTCTTTTTCAAAAAAAAAATTTATTGATACATTTTTATTTTATGTCACCTACATTTTCCAATATATTAGTTCCCATCCCCAAGTTTTGTCTTAAAATAAGAAAAAAGCTTAATTGTATTTCTCCTATTAGACTACTTAAAACTGCAACCTGTACTCCAATTAAATAACATAAACATATGCATCATCCCATTCCTTTGGGGCTTTCCTTTGATATCCATGGATCAGTAAAGTCAAGGAAAACATGGAAGCAAAGATTGAGGCTATTTTGAAAGAGTTTGAATATACCCCACTAACAGCTAGATAACATATAGAAAGTGCCTTGTGCCATATACCTGTGAGCTTTTGTTGTTGTTATTGTTAATAATAATAATATCTTGGATCTGGTTTTCTTAACTTAAAAAAATTCCTGACAGATGCCCCCAAATTCTCACGACAATGTCAATGTAATATAATTATTGTACCATGAAAATGAGACATAAAGAATACAAAGAAATATGGAAAGGTAAATGAAGTGTCTGCAGCACAGAGAGTAGGATTAATACATATTATGAAAAGTAACATATATATTTAAATATAGGTAGAAAAAGCGCAACACTCATTTATATAAAACTTATCAAGGGCTAAGGTAGGATCCCAACCCAGGTCAGTGCCTCTACATCACAGTCAGCCCCAGAAGAAGACAAAGAAACAAGACATTTTTGTTATTTGGTTAAAAATGAAAAAGTTTGATTTTTGTTTTAAGTGTGATTTTACCAAAAAAAATTATTTGAATGTTTTTGTTAATGGCTACTAAAATTTGCAATAATTAAAAAATATATATATATATATCAATGTATTTTAAAGTGGGAACATTTTCATTATTGAACAAGTGATTTCATGTGCTTAAAAAATTTTTATTCCAGATCAAGTATCACCTTTTGCTACCTTACCTGCTCCTATCATCTGAACTGTGTTCCAACCATAATGACTATAAGGAAAATATTATCTTTAAGGGGAATAAAATACAACCCTCCTCCCAAAGGCATTATGCTAGTCCCATTCCCAGATTTCTTTTCTATATCATAGATTTCTTTCTACCCATAAAGTGCCCCAACAATTATACTATATCAGTATAATGTTTAAACTGAATTGTTTATTGTGCCCTGGAGAAACACACATTAATAGTTATGTCATTTATTGGTTAATAAACCCAAGCAAAGGGGGCAGCTAGATGGCACAGTGGATAGAGCACCGGCCTTGGAGTCAGGAGTACCTGAGTTCAAATCTGACCTCAGACACTTAACACTTACTAGCTGTGTGACCCTAGGCAAGTCACTTAACCCCAATTGCCTCACTAAAAAATAAATAAATAAAAAATAAACCCAAGCAAAAACAATAACACATTAATAATTTCAAACAATATAGTAGTCCTTGAAAATGTCACCATCATGGGCAAGATACTAAATGGAAATTATGTTGATGCCTCAATTTAGTTGTTGGGATATGTTAAAACATTCTTTCCTTTATCAAAGTTGTCCTTAGACCTAGGTGTTTGAGAGCCATTTTGATAGAACACAAGGCACTTTGGATCCATCCTTTAGCCAGACAACTCTAGAATTAACCATCAGTATCACAGAAAGAATATTGGGACTTTTGCTTGGGTAAATAACTATTCTATAGTTACATTCTTTATAGGTTCATTTATGTGCTTTTAAATATGTATGGAAAATGTATTTTATTTAGGGGGGAAAACCCCCAACAAGAAGCATTTTTATCTCATCAAAAATTTGGTACCAGGCCTAAAACCACCTGAAACACCCCTGAATCTTTTTAGGTCATATCTTGAGAATCACTATTTTGAGCAAGGCTGTATTCTCAGAAGTTTTAAGAAATAAAATACCAATTTTGAGAAAACGAGCCAGAAGTATTTCCCATTTTCCATTAACAATTATCCTCAAAAACGAGATAAAATTGTAGTCACTTCACACACACACACATCAGCAGGGCTTTACCACAGGGTTGAAGTTCTAGGAAATACAATAAAGAGTTCCCAGTATGAATTCCTTAAAGAAAGAAAAACATTGGTGAATATGTACTTTTATCCTGTAGTGCACATATCTGCCAAATATGAACTCTCAGGATTTTTCCACACATGTACCTCTAACAGATATAATTCAACCTAATGTAAAGCACATGCTTGATTTTGTTCTACAATTTCACATTTGGCAAAAGATGGAGCCTCAGTCTATGGCAACAGATGTAACAGAGTATTTAAACCACCAAAGTCTAAAACATCTTGCTTATAAACTTATTGCAGGGAGAAGTAAAAATCTAAGCTCAGAAATAAAGGTCTTTAAATCCTAAAGCAAATCACTTAAACACATTGCCTAAAATTTCTCTTCCATAATATAGCTGATGTGGTTAAACATAGCTAATTTTATCTTCCCATCAACTGAGAAATATACCCAAGAGCATAAATTAATGAAATGAAAATTTTCTATAAGAAATAAAGTGGCTATAAGATAGAATTTGCTGCTAGCTATAACCATAATGCATCATAGGAACAATGAGGAGGAACATGTGGAATGAATCACCACATCTGAAATACTGTAGGGAAAATCAACAGCTATTATTAATATAATTGTTACTCTTTTAGGTATTTAATATCCTCTTTTGATTTATAAGGATTTTACAATCAACAGTGAGTTTTTTACATCCTTTTGAAAGGAGCCAATATTATAATCACAACGACCTACGTGACATGGAGATCAAGTAAGATCAAATGAGCATAAGATTCAGAGCTTCAAGGTACCTTAGAGAAGTCAAGTCAAATCGACAAGCATTTATTAGGCACCTACTGTGTGCCAGGCACTGTAATAAGTGCTACCAAAAAAGGGGGGGCGGGGAACACATACTTCTGTAATCTTAGAGCTCAAAGGAACCTCAGAAACTATCCAGTCTGTACATGAATAACCATCTCCATCATCATTCAATAGTTTTTATGCTAGAAAACAAGTCAGAAAGGGGGCTCCTTTGAGGAGATCAGTTCAGGAAGGAAGACAGAATAATTAAGAAAGCATGTTGGTGGCCAGCATTCAGAAGAGTCAAGATACCCAGGAAGAGGAAACAGCAGAGCACGTGATCTCCTGAGGAATCCCACTACACTCCTGGATAGCTATAATTGTTAGTATGTTTTCTCTTACAAATAGATTCACATCTGCTACTTCTACCCATTGGTTCTAAGCTAGTTCTTTTCTCTGGGGCCAAGTAGAGAAAGAAAGATGAATTTAATTCCTCTTCCATGTAGTAGCCCTTCAAATACTTGTGAAGACAGTATAAGGTCTCTGAGAGCAGGAGATTGTTTAATTCTTTGTACTTGTACCCTACTATGTGCCTGGCACATACTAGGTGTTTAATAAATACTTGTTGATTGGTTGATATAACTACTTGAAGACTTCTCTTCTTGAGGAACTTTCAGTTTCTTCCATCTTGTGTGTCATAAACCTGTCTCCCCATTATTCTTGTCCCCCTCTCTCTGAAGGCTTCATTTTCTCTAGTTTCTTCATTCTTTCCTAAATTGACACCTAGAACATAATACTCTAGGTGTGACTTTCTTTCTTTCTTTCTTTTTTTTAGTGAGGCAATTGGGGTTAAGTGACTTGCCCAGGGTCACACAGCTAGTAAGTATTAAGTGTCCGAGGCTGGATTTGAACTCAGGTACTCCAGACTCCAGGGCCTGTGCTCTATCCACTGCGCTACCTAGCTGCCCCCTCTAGGTGTGACTTGACCAGGGTAGAAGTGAAACTATTATAGCCCTTGTTCTTAACACGAAGCTGTTTTTCATGTACCCCAAGATAGTATTACTATTTTGATTGCTCTCACAGCACTGCTCTGTATTGAGCTTGCATTCCCTTAAAATGTCCATATGGCTTCCCCCTCTCCCCCAAAACTGTTGTCCACTCATGCCTCCCACATCTTACACTTGTTAATATGATTTCTCTTGGAGCCTAAGAGTGTAACTTTAAATTGATTCCTATTTCATTTCATCATTTTAGGTTGGGTCCATCATTCTAGTCTATCACCTTTTGGCTACTGGTAGTCATCAAATGTGTTAGCTCTCTCTCCCAGATTTGTGTCATCTGTAAATCTGATTAACATGCCATCTTCCAAATCACAGCAAACTTCTCATGGAAATCCAGCAATGTTTAGAGAAATTGGAATATGACATAAAAAGAATTAAGAAACATGGATCATAGGGGCAGCTAGGTGGTACAGTGGATAGAGCACTGATGCTGGATTCAGGAGGACCTGAGTTCAAATCCGGGCTCAGACACTTGACACTTACTAGCTGTGTGACCCTGGGCAAGTCACTTAACCCCAGTTTCCTCACCAAAAAGAAAGAAAGAAAGAAAGAAAGAAAGGAAGGAAGGAAGGAAGGAAGGAAGGAAGGAAGGAAGGAAGGAAGGAAGGAAGGAAGGAAGGAAGGAAGGAAGGAAGGAAGAAAGAAAGAAAGAAAGAAAGAAAGAAAGAAAGAAAGAAAGAAAGAAAGAAAGAAAGAAAGAAAGAAAAGAATAGAAACATGGATCATAAACTCAGAAGTATTTATCTAAGCAAGACATTCAAGGAAGGCAAGAGATTAGAGGATCATAGATTTACATCATCTTGTCTCACTCCTGCCATTTTATAGATGAGGAAGCTGAGGCCAAGAGACATGAAGCAACATGCCCAACAAGATCACACAGGTAATAAATAAATAGCAAAGTTTGGATTTGAACCCAGTTCCTTCTAACACCAAATCTAATGCTAATATTCTACCTAAGTCTCACTGATTTTCTGGACAAAATTGCCAGTGAGCCTCTATGTTTCTGACTTAGAAATATCTGCTTAATAAACATTCAATACAATTCTTCCATCTGTAAGTAAATGAGACTTTTATAAGGTAAGGAGGGGAAGGAAGTCTTCTGTGGCTTCTACTATTCCCCAGCCCCATACACACCTTGTAATGAAACAACTCATACATAAAATCACTCCTCCACATCCCATGAAACATGTTGGGGTTACTTGTTTGAGTCAGTCAGTCAGTACTTATCGTAAGCCTAAAAATATGCAGAACATGACTAGAATGTCATAAAATCTGGGAGCTAGTAGCCGATAGGCTGCTGATTCCAGAGCCTAGTGACAATTAGAAAATTAATAGAAGGGATGTGCTGAATGCTACTTTGAATTTACCTAGCATCTTTCTTCAAAGGGCAGAGGTGCTATTAAATAATATGTTTCTTGTCATTCTTTGGTGTAAAGTGAGTTCTCTTTCTAACCAATGGCTTATGTATGATGGCAGTTTGTTCCTCAGGGTTCAAAGAAAATAAAGAGCCTATGTACTAACTGACAAAACAACTTTGGGCTGGTGTTACAAACATTGGTTAGAAGAGCAAAGAAAGGGGCAGCTAGGTGGCGCAGTGGATAGAGCACCGGCCCTGGAGTCAGGAGTACCTACCTGAGTTCAAATCCGGCCTCAGACTCTTAACACTTACTAGCTGTGTGACCCTGGGCAAGTCACTTAACCCCAATTGCCTCACTAAAAAAAAAAAAAAAAAAGAGCAAAGAAGAGGAGAGAGTCATGCAAACAGCAGAAGGGCCAAAAGTTTTTTGGTTTTTGTTTGTTTTTTTAAGATAAATGGTGGGTTTAATCAATTAACATTTATTAAACACTATTTGCCAAGCTCAATGCTAAGAACTAGACTTAAAGAGAAAGTGTTGGTTCAAGAAGAAGAAACAAAGGATGAATTGAAAGTGGCTAGGGGTCAATTTGAACATCATTAAAGATAAGGTCAGGGGAGAGAGAGAAAGTGATGAGGCTGAGGAGAATCCAGGATATGCAAATCCAGTTGAAAGTCTCATCTCAGGAAAAGCATTAGATGGGAATGCCCAAAACCAAACAAAAGGTCGGCTGGAGGATTCTGGAGGGCAGAGGTCACAGGATATTGACCAATTTGACAGATAAGGAGGCTGTGAGAAAGACAATTTTAACCAAACACAAAGGATCAGCAATCAAAAAGCATTTATTAAACATTAAAACATGATTCATATTGAAAATGCTTAAAAGTTTTGTGGGGGTTTTTTTGTGTGTGTGGTGTTAAAGAACTGGAAACTGAGGGGGTACTTGTCAAATGGAAAATAGCTGAACAAAATGGTATATGAATGTAATGGAATACTATTTTTAGTTAAGAAATTATGAAAAGGACAGCTTTTGATGAACCACTGAATACTTGTATGAGCTGATGCAGAATGCAGTGAGTGGCATCAGGTAAACCAATTTTGAAAAACAAACAGGTCTGTAGAATGAGATATATTTTTGGACATGGGCAATGTGGGAATTTGTTTTGCTTGACTATGTATATTTGTTTGAAGAGTTTTTTCATTTTTTCATTGGGGGCAGGAGGTGGGAAAAAGAAAATAAATGTTTGTAAACAAACAAAAAAGAGGAAAATTTGAAAAGAAAAACAAATTATTAAGCACGTACAATTAGCATAGTGCTAAATGCTGGGGATTAAAATCAAAAGCAAAAAGAAAAGCAATCCATGTCCTCAAGGAGCTTATATTCCAATGGGGAGACAATATGTATAAATCAGAACATACCTGATAGATACAGAGCAGATAAAAGAAAACATTAGTTGGAAGATAAGGTCTAAGAAAGAACATTGTATTTATAGTTCAGAGTGTGGAGATGGGAGGCTATTGTATATATAATATATATACCCAGATATATTTATATCACATAATCTTATGTAAAGAATATATTGCTATAACATATTCATTCTTTAAATATAAATAGTATATTTGTGCAATAAATTATACCATATATTATCTATATACATAAAACATGTGATTGTTCTTATTTATCATATATGGGTTCTGCCCTGAACTATAATTTCAATGTTCTTTCATATATCTACATTCACATAATCTTCTCTCATATATACACACACATACACAACATAAATATACTCTCATATACATACAGATAAACACAGAGACATATACAAGATTATATGGTGACGAGGTACAACAGCTGTATACTATTTGTGCCAAAAGTATTCTATCACATCCTTGGAAGAAGGCAGATGAGTATTCTGTTTGGGTCCTGCCTCATTTCATTACACATTCTAGGAATAACCACCCTTAGTAAATACTTGAGCAAAAAATAGGCATACATGGACAGTCTTCATTCCTGCTGAGTCTCCACAAAGTCCTCCAGCAGCCTAGCCAGTTGTTCATAGGTCTCCGAAGCTCCAAGACTCTCTACCTCAAGGGGGTGGAGCCACCTCAGGACTTAAGGTCATGCCCAGACTACTCTTAAGTGGTCAGGAAGGGGAGATTTCCAGGAGGACACCTAGAGGCATAAACTAGCGTAGCTGAACAGAGAGCCTGGTGTACCAATCATGATATTTGGAGGGGGCGGGGAGGCATAGAGGGTAAGAGTGCTTCTGCTTCTCACTTTTTTCATTGCTATACAAAATACCATAGAAGTAGACCTTCAGTCACCTATGCTGGGCTTCTAGGAAGTCATCTGGTCATACATTGTAATCTGTGGCTCAACATTGTAAAGAGGATATATTCAGAAAGCTCATGATGACCTTAGTAAAGCTTATTACACATTTGGACCTGCAATTTTGCCTTCTTTGGCTTCATTTGAGGTCAGACGGACTTAACTATTTAAGGAAATCAAACTTCCCCCCTCCCCGCCCAATGAGGGCTTATACAATGAATTACATTCAAATTTCAACCCATTTTGCATCCTGTTAAATTTCCTAACACATAGTCCAAAGTTCATGGGAAATTGGCAAGAAGAGGCAATTTCTTAAGTGGGAACTGTTAAAAGGAAAGGTGTTAAGGAAGGGATAATGTCTAGGAAGATTGAAAAGTGACTCATTTTCAGTACTATGGGTTTTTTTTTTTAAATGGGTGGTTTTTTTGGTTTTTTTTTTTAACATTTCTTAGCCTCAAATGGTATGGATTGTTCCACTCTGGAATTAAGAAATCTTAGGTACAGACAGATCTTCACAAATTATTCCATTTGGAACTATCTTCTATTTTTCCTCCCTGAGCTTTTCCTCACTAAAAGGGAGGCAAAATGATCATCAACTTGTTTCAAGTTTTAAACTTTTTGACTCATAGAATGGTTTCTAAGAGGTAAGCATGGCACATTGTTAAGAATAGTGGATTTGAAGCTAGACAACATGAATTTGAATCCTGAGTCTTCCATTTTACCACCTATGTAATCACGGGGTCTCAGTTATTAGCCAGTCATTTCAGTCATGTCTGACTCTTCATGACCCCATTTGGGGTTTTCTTGGTAAAGTTGCTGGTTTGCCATTTCTTTCTCCAGTTCATTTTACAGATGAGGAAACTGAGGCAAACAGGGTTAAGTGACTTGCCCAGGGTCACATAGCTAGTAAGAGTCTGAGGCTGGATTTGAACTCAGATCTTTCCTGACTCCAGTGCCAGAATTCTATCCACTGAGCCACATAGCTGTAAAATTTGAGGGTTTGAACTAAATGATCATTCTCCTCTACTCGGCCATCAGATTGGATCTTCCTCAAGTTTAAAAGATTGACTATGTCACTGTCCTATTCAATAAACTCCAGTGGCTTCCTATCACCTCCAAGATCAAATATTAAACTTTCTGTTTGGCATTCAAAACCTTTTATAACCTAGCCCCACCTACCTTTGCAGTCTTCTCACACCTTTATCACCACAGACTCAGTGATCTAGTAACACTTATCTCTTTACAGTTCCTCAAACAATAGACTTATCACCTGACTCCATCCATTTAAAATTCTCTCCTTCCCTGGCTTCCATTAAGTGCGGGCTAGAATCTCACCTTCCTGGTCTCCCTTAAAGCTAAAGCCTTCCCTCTGTTGATTATCTATCATTTATCTTATGTATCTTGTTTGTACATAGTTATTTTCATGTTGTCTCCCCCATTAGACTGTATACTCCTTGAGAGCAGCAGCTATACTTTGCCTTTTTTTTTTTTGTTTGTTTCCCCCAGTGCTTAGCACAGTGGTTGGCACATTAGGTGCTTAAAGAAACTTGACTGACTTCTTTTCCAGCTTCGAATCTGTGGTTCTAGGTATGTCTAAAGAATACAGAAGAAGCTTTTATGTAGAGTGATATCTCAATTTTGAAATTCCCTGGGAATTGGGGAAGTCAGATGTCTATAAATAAACATACATACATGTATATATCTTCATAAATCATGCCAAATAGAGCTTCCTGCTTTTGCTCACTGCTTAAATATATCTCAAGGCATGCCTTTATATGTCCCCACCTAGTTGAAAGCAAACAGCTCCCACCCTAGGGAAAATGAGTAAATTGAGTCAGTTTTGTCTTCTTTCTGCATTCTTTTTTTTTTTTTTTTGGGTCTCAAAAACTTCTCCTAACCTCTCCCATCAAAACAGAGAATTTGATACGTCATTTATATTCAAATGGCAGGCCAACTCAATCAGGCTGCATGAAGTATTATCCCAACCAAGCATTTGCAGTCTATCTTTTATCTCATTTCTCAAACAAAAGGCTTCCTCTCACCTCAAACTCTACAATCAAAAGACTTTTAGCAAGCAGGAGAAAAGCAGGGGTGCCCTGAAATCAAACCTACCCAGGCTTCTCTGAAGATAAAATTGACTTCATTCTTTTAGGGTGGATGATGAAGGGGTCACAAAAAGTGGCAATGATTCTCTCCACCCCTCACTACCCAGTAATTCCTTACTTCCTTGGAGAAAGCCAGTTCCCTAATGGCCGTTAGCCAAATGGTCTACCTGACCAAAGCTTATATTACTTTAAGAAGCTGGACTATATATTATCCTTGCAAAACTGAGTAGATAAACATTATTTCTCTTTCCTGCCCAGGTCATTTTAGTCACATCCCTCATCCCTTAAATTTCCTCTAACCCTTGCTCTTGTAGCCTTCAGTCTAAAGACTTCCAGATATACACTAACTTCTGGCATGTATGATATTACTTCATTTAACATTTAATTATTATTTTTTACTAGAACCCAACCTTATCCCACTTCCTGGAATGTACCTACAGGTTTCCTATAGCATTCTAATTCTGGTAATGAAGTAAAGGAAGGAGACTTACAGAGGCAGTGTTGTCCTTAGTCTAAGGTGGGAGTAATCAATGTTCTCAACCAGTCATTATTCAGGTCATTCAGCTACACCTATTCTCTGCTTGATCCTGGGGTAAGGCCAGATAGAGGAAAGCTTATTTTCTTATTCCTAAATTAGAATATTTCCAGATACAAAAGGAAAAAAGTGACCTTAAGAAATATTTAATTGTTCAGATAATTTAAAAAAACAATCGGGGCAGCTAGGTGGCACAGTGGATAAAGCACCGACCCTGGATTCAGGAGGACCTGAGTTCAAATCCGACCTCAGACACTTGACACTTACTAGCTGTGTGACCCTGGGCAAGTCACTTAACCCTCATTGCCCAGCAAAAAATTTTTAAAAAACAACAAAACAATCAATCAATCAATCTGACTTATGATTGTCCAAATTCAAGTTTGTAAAACCCAAATTCACTGAATCGCATTTGTTAAAGGACTTGCTTAGGGTGACAAAGCTTAGGTGGCAGAACAGGGGGGAGAAGGATAGAAGAAAAAAGGGGGGGAGAAGAAATTTACACGATCAACTTTATCATATTTTCAAAAGGAATAGCAAGTTTTACATAATAGACTTGCAGTTTTATGTGCAATCATCTTTTTATTATACTATGTTATTAAAATGCTTGTTTTAGTCTATAAATTAAAAATAAATTTTAAAAAAAAGGAGAAGGGATCCCAGGACAGCCATTTCATCATTTTGTGCTCTGCCTAAGGACTTCATCATGTGAATCTGGAACTATTTCCACTGCATTACATTGTTAGCATCTCTGACTCCAAAGTCAATGCTCTCCTCCCTGTGCCACATTGGTAGAATTTGAACCCAGGGCCCAGAGCCCAGTGGCTCAAATCATTCTTTCCACTGTACAAAACTTGATTTACTAACCTAAATCGATCTAAAATCAAACAAAAAATGCATTCCTTACATAAAGCAAGGCACACCTGCAAATGTAATAGCCTCGGCTATCTTCATTTCATTTGAACATAATAGGATAAAGAAATCTATTGTGATTCTTAAAAATATTTTAAATAACAAACCATTGCTTTATATATGACTTTTCCCTCAGTTAAAAAATGTTGACCATGTTTCAAAAACAAATTTATTTCAGTGGAAGATATTTGTATGAGGCATTCAGCAATTTAAGTGGCTTACTACATATAAAGCATTCTGAAATATTTACTATATGTAAACTGTTCAAGAAAGTCTATTTTTAGCAAGTTTTCTGATATATGTGAACTTCATGCCACCATTTTGGAGCAGTCAGGCCTACATCAAGGGACTGGGGTGGGGTGGGGTGGGGAGGCTTCTGATTTCATTGGCACAGGGAACTTCTTATACCTATGCATAAAACTTCTGCCAATTCAGGTCAGCATCTTCTCTGTTACTTATTCTTACAGGGCTGTCTAGAGCAAGGCTTCTTAAACTTTTCCCACTCACAACCCCTTTTCACCCAAGAAATTTTTACACAACCCCAGGTATAAAGGTATATAAAATAGGTGTGCATAACCTTTTACTGTGGCCAAATTTTTCACTACCCCCACTTTCAGTTACTCGACCCCATATGGGGTTGCAACTCACAGGTAAGAAGCTATGAACTAGAGCATGGAGAAGTAAAATGACTTACCTAGGGTCACACAGTTGCAGATGTGTCAGAGTTAGGACAGGTCTGCTTTATTCTAAAGCCTGCTCGGTCTACTATGCCTCTCAGCTATATGGTACCATAGAAAAAGCATTGACTGACCTTGGAATCAGACCTGAAATTCAGGTTTTTTCTGGTGCTGTATTCACTAACTCTGTAACCCTGGGCAAGTCACTTGATCTCTATGCTTCCCAGTTTCCTCATTCATAAAATGGGCAACTATGAAGAAAGCACTTAGGGAAATGAGCCATTACTTTCTGCAAACTTTATAGGGCAGATAGGTGTCCAAGTGGATAGAGAACAAGCAGGGCCTGGTGTCAGGAAGATCTAAGTTCAAATCTGACCTCAGACACTTACTTACTTAACCTGGGCAAATCACTTAACCTTGTTTGCCTCAGTTTTCTCATCTGTAAAATGAGCTGAAGAGGGGCAGCTAGGTGGTGCAGTGGATAGAGCACCAGCCCTGGAGTTAGGAGGACCTGAATTCAAATCCGACCTCAGACACTTGACACTTACTAGCTGTGTGACCCTGGGCAAGTCACTTAACCCCGATTGCCTCACCAAAAAAAAAAAATGAGCTGAAGAAGGAAAATGGCAAGCCACTCCAGAATCTTTGCCAAGAAAACCTCAAATGGGGTCACAGAGTCTGACACTACTGAAATAACTGAACAACAACAACAAAACTTTATACCTTCCTCCAGAGGTGCTCTGTACACAAGACTTTCTCAACACAATTAAATCTTTGTTAAATGAATAACTGAAAAAGGTCTGGTTGAAATGCAAATATGAAGTTAGATACATTTGTGATAATGCAAGAAGTTTCCACAAAAGACAAACACAGAAATTTAAAACACACACACACACACACACACACGAAAGATATCAAGGTAGAAATTCTGGTTTTCAGGGAATTAGAAAGATGGCAAAACTAGTTCCCACTAAATAAGCTGCTTGTTTATTCTGCTAACACTAGCTTTTCCATACAAAGTAAACTATTAGCTTTTGTCACAGCCTTTGAATCTAATGGTTTTTAATGACTCTAAAGGACCCCCTACATTTACAGAGAGAACCTACAGAAACTCTGATAGTATCACACATTATAGATCAAGAAAGTCAAGGTTTCTTTGCATACCAGGAGAATATTCACATCTTCTCAGGCCATTGTCTGGAGATCCTGTATCACCAAAAGAAAGGATTTCTGTTCCTTTCTCACCACATCCAGTAGATTTAGGCCCAAAGTTAAGAGATAGAATCTCAGATCAGCATGGCAAGGATAAATGAATATTGATGCCAGCTGACCTCAGGGTGGAAGAGGCTCTTTCTCCAAGGAGCTGGGGTACTTATATAATGGCAATTCTTAAAAAGGTCAGCACTTCAGGCGGTAGCCTTAGGGTAGAAGGGTGGGACTTAAAATCAGTAAAAATAGTCTGGTGAGTTGCTAAAAGCACAGAGAGGCTTGAGTTCTTCAAATCCTGACTACTTTGGATTAGAAAGTCACACTAAGCAAAAGCACTTCAGCCTGGGGACTTGGTTTCTTAACCTGTTAAATGAGGAAACTCGTGGTTTAATGATTTCTAAAGCTATCTATGTCATTTTGGACCTCAGCCAGTACAAAGGACACCAACAAGGCTATCTAGGAAAAGTGTAGGAGAGGTCCAATCAAGCTTGCTTTCCTCTGATCATTCTTGTCTTATGCATGAACTGAGTTGAACTTAACTATCATCTTCTCCTCCTAAGAGGAAAAGTAAACTGGAAAGAAAGGAAGAACTACTGTTGCCATCTGGTGAGACTTAATATCATCTTTAAAGAACCTTCCCCCCGCCCCCACACACAGAATCTGGAGTTGAAAGAGGCCTTAGATACATACAGTTTAAGAAACTAGGGTATAGTGGACCTGAACTTGAGAAGTCCAAGAGTTTGAATCCTTCCTCAGACACTAGATGTGGTCTTGGATAAGCCACTTAACCCTATTCAACCCCAGTATGCCTATCTGTGGTTGTGAAGATACAATGCAATAACACACGGTTAAGTGCTGTCCAAACCTTAAAGTGCTTGGTAAATGCTATTATTATTCATTGATTCTTCCCAAAGACACACAGGTGACCTCACAAGAGTAAAGAGCAGAGCCAACATTTTCATTCATTCATTCGTTTAGTTATTTAATAAATGTCATGGGGAAAATGGGGTAGGGGGCTTGGGGTCCTTAGGAATTCCTCTTTAAAGAATTACACCCTCTTGCACACAAAAGCCATTAGAATAGTTTGGTAGTTTATTTAGAGGAAGGGGAAGGGAAGGGAGACCATGAAAGAAGTCCTTGGACTTCTCATGGGGAGAAAGGCACGACACAGGGAGTGGCTCTGAGATACCAATCTTCTCGAGCAGGAGACTGGCAGGTACTTTTATAGAGGACTGATGGGGGTGACCATCTGACTGTGGAAAGTTGCTTTAGTGAGGGAGGACCATCCCCCACTGGTGGTGGCTGGAGGAATTGGGTGAGGGGTGGCTGCAGATCTCTGAAGCCATCTCCTCAGGAAGCAGCCACACCTAATCTTATGGCCCCAGGGTTGGGGGAGACTAGAATGAAGGGTGGAGGTACTGAAGCTAACTCAGTCCCATCTGGTTCCACTTATCTCTCTAGGTGTGTCTGTCCTCTGGTTTAGTTTCTCAAGGAGAAGGTTTTTTGATGTGTCCCAGAGAACTTCTGGGGTGTTATGGGCCCATAACAAACATTTATTAAGTGTCTACTATGTGCCAGAAATAAGGCAAAAGATAGTCTCTTCCCTTAAGGAGCTGATAATCTTAATGGGGAAGACAGCATGCAAACATATATATATATATATACATAATAAGCTATTTAAACAGGGATTTTATGTTGAGTCTAGAGGTGATGGGGAGCCAAGGAAGTGAATAGAACAGGAAGATAACATGGTCAGACCTGTACTTCAGGAAGATCAGTCTGACAGTAAAATAAAGGATGGACAAAAGTAGAGCAGGGAGACTGTGAGGGAAAAAACCATCCTCTTCTCAATAATTCTCAGGAACTCAACAGGGATGTGACAAAGGCTCTTTATTTCCTTCTCATGAGAAGGAGGCACCCTAGTGTGCAGCTAGTGGGTGCAAAGAAAGGGGGCTTGCAGGCCCTGCTTTATACCCTAGTCCCTAACGCGAATGGACCCTCCAC
Source organism: Dromiciops gliroides (assembly GCF_019393635.1). Classification (NCBI taxonomy): domain Eukaryota; kingdom Metazoa; phylum Chordata; class Mammalia; order Microbiotheria; family Microbiotheriidae; genus Dromiciops; species Dromiciops gliroides. The sequence continues at coordinate 158,278,043 of NC_057862.1, read as the reverse complement.
TTTTTCATCACTGGTCTGATTACTCAAGGGTTACAGTCTATGGGCAAAACCTAGCTAATCAGAAAACAGTATTCCCAACCCTCTTCCTTGTATGGGCATAACTCAGGAATCGACCTTATACTTCCTTATATGGACACAACTCTGGAGCGGACCTTATTGAGACCAGGGCTCCTTGAACCATGTGATTTTGTTAACCTGAGGGGGAGAAGGGGATCTGAGACCTTTGTCCTACAAACAGGTCAGGAGGAGTATAACTGACTGTTATAATCACATTGAGAGGAGACAACTACCCATTTTCTCACAGAGACCAACCAGTGGTCTACTGTAATAGTTGATGTGTGATGTGAAGAGGTCATTCACCAGAGTGGTAGCAGTGTCACAAGAAAAGGGGGCATATGAAAGAGATGTTACAAAGGTAAAAACAACATGATATGGCAACATATTAGATATTGGCTATTGAGGTGAGGTAAGTGAGGAATTAAGGAAGGTGGTGCTCTTAACAGTTATATGGAAGTTCTTGGCTGACAAGTAGCTCCAACTTTAACTATATCTACTACAATGGAAAATAAGTAGTACCAATGATAGAAGGAGAGACATCAATCTCCATTAACTGCCCCTTTCACCTGCTGCCAAGGATGAACAATAGAGTTTGTAATTCTAATTAGATTTTCCATTTCCTCTTCTATTGTATCTATACTTATTTCAAGCCATAATCACTTAAGAAGCAGTAAGGTGGTAACTTTTGTTGTTGTTTCAGTCATGTCCGACCCTGTTTTGGGGTTTTCTTGGCAAAGATACTGGAGTGGTTTTCTTCTCCAGCTCATTTTACAGATAAGGAAACTGAGGTAAGCAGGATTAAGTGATTTGCTCAGGGTCAGACAGCTAGGAAGTGTCCGGAGTCAAATTTGAACTCAGTTCTTCTTGACTCCAAGCTCAGGTGGTAGCATCAACAACCAAAGGCAGCACTATGGAGTGTCTCCAATCTTTTTTTTTTTTACTAATGTAAGTCAAATTACTTCTCATATGACTAGGCTGGATAATGAAAAACTTCCAAAAGTAGGTTTTTAGCATGCCTGTTTACATAGCTCCTCATTCCATTCCATTTATCCAAAAGATAAAGGTCCCAGGATACTTTTAAAGATTGGATTAACTACAGAAAGGTTGGAGGCAGCAAAGAGCAAAACCTCCTATGCATAGTTTACCCAAATAATTATACTCTATTTCTGGGGGCATAATAATGACTCAAGAAATAATAACTCAAGTAATAATAATAAGTAATCACTCAGGTAGCAAGAAAAACTCAAGCTCGTGTTTATACAGCCCTGCTTTCTTGGCACAGAAGAAAAAGATCCTAGATTTGAAGTCAGAGGACCTAGGATTAAATTCAGGTTCTTCCCTTTACTACTTACCTGTGTGACACTGTACAAAAGTCACATTTCAGTTTCCGTGCCTCGGAACTTCATCTATAAAATGAGGAGGTTGGATTAATTAGATGGCCTCTAAGATTCCTTCCAGTTCAATAGTATGATCCTGGACAGATATTATTATCCCTATTTAGAGCATTTTTTCATATAACTATAAACAGCTTTGATTTCTTTATTTGAAAACTGCCTGTTTATATCCCTTAACCATTTGTCAGTTTTTTGAAATCTGACCAGATTTCAAATGGGAATGACTTGTATTCTTATAAATTTGACTCAGTTCTTTAGATATTTGAGAAATGAGGCCTTTATGAGAGATACTTCCTATAACATTTTTCCAGTTTTCTGCCTTCTAATTTTGGTTGTATTAGTTTTGTTTGTGCAAAAAAACCTTTAAATTTTAATCAAAATGATCCATTTTACATTTTGTAATGCTCTCTATGTCTTGTTTGGTCCTAAATTCTCCTCTTATTCATAGACCTGACCGGTATACTATTCTATGCTCTCCTAATTTGCTTATGGCATCACCCTTTACAGATAAGGAAACTGAGGTAAAAAGAACACCTTTGACCTTATATTGGTATATGGTGTGAGATGTTGGCCTATACCTAAGGGTTGCTTCCATACTGAGGGGGGAGGGAAAGAAGGAAGGGATAGAATTTGGAACTCAAAACTTTTTAAAAAAATGTTTAAAATTGTTTTTACATATAATTAGGCATCAGACTTTTGTGTGTGTGTGTGTGTGTGTGTGTTTTTGGGGGGGGACAATGAGGGTTAAGGGACTTGCCCAGGGTCACACAGCTAGTGTCAAGTGTCTGAGGCTGGATTTGAACTCAGGTCCTCCTGAATCCAGGGCTGGTGTTTTATTCACTGTGCCACCTAGCTGCCCCCTTTACATATAATTAGGGAAAAATAAAAAAATTTTAAGGGACTTTCTTACCCCGGAAATTAAAGCTCTTCACAAAGGAAAATTGTGTATTGCAACTCTGCACAATCCAAGTTTGTTCAACTGATTGACTCAGGCAAGCAATGATGGGGCTTCATTGGTTTTAAAAGGCTAGCAGTTAGTGAGTCATAAACATCTGTTAAGTACCAGCCTGATAAGAAATGGGGGTAGGGGCAGCTAGAGGGCGCAGTGGATAAAGCACCGGCCCTGGAGTCAGGAGGACCTGAGTTCAAATCCGATCTCAGACACTTGCTAGCTGTGTGACCCTGGGCAGGTCACTTAACCCCAATTGCCCGGCAAAAAAAAAAAAAAAAAGAAATGGGGGTAGAAAGTATGGTTCTTTACTACTGCTCCATTGTCCTACTAGTAATAGAACTTGAGGTAGGAGGAGGTGTTTGAGATGGCAGACGGATAATGTTCCTTTGGTACCTTAAATTCTTTCATTGAAACTACTGCTCTGTAGGAATGAGGCCTTTAGTTTCTAAACAGACAAATCTCCCACCAGCCTTTCATTCACAGCTTTCTTTTGCTCGCGTGTTCTCTCTCTCTCTCTCTCTCTCTCTCTCTCTCTCCCAAAGAGGAGAACAGATTTTAAGTCTGATCGGTCTACTTCAAAGGTGAGTGTTTAAGGGTGGGGTGTTTATCAGCACTACCAGCATTCAGAAACTAGAAGGGATTTTAGAGAACATTTAGTAGTCCCATCCTCGAATCTGACTTGAGGCACATTGCTCTTTACTTTCTTTCAGATGTATCCCAGTTACTAAGTATCATGAATAAGGAATGAGAGTTGTTGCAAGCCGCAAAAGCAGCCTTAGAATCAACTCTGTGCTCATGCATATATACACCATTCCCTTAAACATAGTTTTTGTGAGGAATGGTTGACTTTGGGCAAATAAGTCACATCTACTTATAGGTTTGGGGTAGAATAATGGCTCTATTGCACCTGACTAATCAGTTACAGCTTTAAAGAGTCCCCTAAAGCATGCTGTAAAGGTAAGATTTACCCTGTAAGGCTATAGCCACAAATGTTGAAGAATGTTTTTATAGGACTCCATCACTTGTACAATTCTTTTTTTGGGGGGGGTGCAGGGCAATGAGGGTTAAGTGACTTGTCCAGGGTCACACAGCTAGTAAGTATCAAGTATCTGAGACTGGATTTGAACTTAGGTCCTCCTGAATCCAGGGCCCCTCCCTGAAAGATTAAGAAACTCTCATTTAGAGCATTAAGGCATTGATAACAAAAGAATAGATGGGTTTTGGTTTTGCTTCATTTCAGAGACAATGTGAAAGTGTACCTGTTTCCATGACAAGTCCTTTAAATATTTTCGAAGAGGGATCACTTTTCCCTCCAAGGCTTTTTTCTTCTCCAAGCTGAACATCCCCCAAATTCCTTCAACTCTTCCTTCTATCACAAGGTTTCACTGTGACAAACATCAGTTGAGATTGCATTCACGGCACTTTGCCATCATCTTCCCATCTCAAGTATCACACCTACATCATGACTAAAAGTATGCCTGCAGCACAGCATAATCTATACATAATACAGAATTGGCACAACACTACTTTCTCTTTACTGAACCATATCATAGTTCAAAAACCATGATACTTTATTTTATTGGGGCAGCAAGGTGGCACAGTGAATAAAGCACTGGCCCTGGATTGAAGAGGACCTGAGTTCAAATCTGACCCCAGACACTTAACATGTACTAGCTGTGTGACCCTGGGCAAGTCATTTAACCCCAATTGCCTCACCAAAAAAACCCAAAACAAACAAAAAAACCCCCTTTATTTTGCATAGATTAATTCTCTTCCTCTGGACAATGAAGTGTTAGCTTTTCTAACCAATTAGAAAGATGTCGCAGAAGAGACTCATGCCCAGTTCATGTTAGGTTGAGTAGTCAGTCCTACTCATATATTTTCCAGGATCATGGAGCCCCTCTCTGGTTAGGTATGATTCATTGCTGTGAAGATGTACTTTGTAAAACATATTCTTCTTTTTACTTAACGCTAACAAATTTTAAATATAGTTCTCCTTCTTGTTTATCTCACCTTTTGTTTTAATAACTCAGGCTGAGTCTATACCAGTGCAAAGTATCTGCTGGGTCCAATTCCCCACAGCTTACAAAGAATGCGGTGCTAGGGAAGCCAAATACTTCTGGATTCCTTGATGCTCGCGAAGAAAGGTAGACGGGATGGAGGAAAATTTGGTCCCCCACATATTTCGGCTAAGCCTAATTCTGCCCCAAGCATTCAAAATACCAGTTACAAAAAACAAAGAAACCTAAGGGTTTGGACCAAATTGCTAAACATCCAGGTAATAAGTGGTTATCAAGAGAATCTAGGGTATATAAAACTTCAAGATGTAGGTCAGTAAGGACAAATGTGCCCATCCATCACCTCCCCTTGGGGGGAATAGAACAGTAAACCTGATGAAATAAGTCTGACCAAATATCACACTTCCTGAGTTCTAAAGCTGTTAAACACGTAAAGGGAAGAGAATGGTTATACTCTGTAATATTTAGGGAAGAATTTACATTTGCTATCACTCTTGAAATAGCAGCAAGGAGATGGGGGAAATGTGTCCACCACAGTTTCCTGGGAAATAGTTCTTGACTGTCCTTTTAAAACCATTCATAACCTCAAAATAGTTTAACAAATGGTTCCATTTCTAAATCCACAATGTTCTTTGATAAGAGTCTGCTTCTACCTGCTGGGAAACAGGAAACAACTAAAAACCTTATTCATTGGCTTGAACATCACCCCTCAGAGGCAGAAAGCTGGATTGTCCAAAACATCCTATTGCCAGCTTCCCCATTGACCTGAATTTCTGGTGACAGAGTATCCTATAAGTAGGATTTTGTTGGCCATCACATTTTTTTTCCTTTTACTCCATGTCTTCTTTCACATCATGACTAATATGGAAATATGTTTTGCACAATTGCACATGTATAATCTATAATATATTTTTTCCATCTCAGGGAGGGGGAGGCAAGGGAAGGAGGAAGTTTGGACCTCAAAAAATTTTTTTGAAGAGAACGTTAAAAATCGTCTTTACATGTAATTGGGGAAAAGAAAAATAATGTTTTTTTTAAATAATAATAAATTATATTAAAAAGTAAGTACTAGGTGGTGCAGTGGATAAAGCACCAGCCCTGGAGTCAGAAGGACCTGAGTTCAAATCCAGCCTCAGACACTTGACACTTTACTAGCTGTGTGAACCTGGGCAAGTCACTTAACCCTCATTGCCCCACCAAAAAAAAAAAAAGTAAGTACCAATACAAACCCCTCTGCCTAAGAGTTTTTACTTCATAAAATGGCTATTATATATACCATTTACAGTGTTGATATTACTAAAATGTAGACCTCTGCAAAGGTAAAAAAAAAAAAAGGCAAAAGGTAAGGGTTTTTGGTTTTGTTTTGAACTGAAAAAAGGAATTTTTATAGGCTCTAAATTGAAAGCTACTATGTGTTATCCATAACAGATCCCTTGGATCAAGACTTAAGTTTGAAAATAAAGGAGTCATGCTGCTCCCTGAATCTCAATTTCAGAATCTATATGCTTGCTATGTTGACTGAAACATGATCATGCTGCACAACTCTTTGGGTTCAACCTGCAAGCCAGAGGAAGGGAAATAAGCCTCTTCTCAAGCCCTCTTCAAGTCTCTGCTCAAATCAGATTTATGTTTACTTAATTGAGGCTGGAAGCCTAAAGTCCTTGGCTCCAAAACATTTGTCTGCTGCCTTAGGAACAATGCCCAGAGTGTAAAGGTCCATCTGCACACCAGGGACAATACCTGTTACTGAGTATAAAGAAACCTGCCTATCTGCCCAGGGTGATGCCCCCAGCAATGTTTCCCAGAACACACAAGGTCAAAGCAGGCATATACCTTGCAGTGGCATTACATTACAGAGTGGAGGGAGAATTTTAGGTGACTCGATGGATAGAGCGCCTGCTTGCCCTGGAGTCAGGAAGACTCCCCTCTGTGAGTTCAAATCTAGTCTCAGACATACTATGTGTGTGACCCTGGGCAAGTGACTTAACCTAGTTTGCTTTAGTTTCCTCATCTGCAAAATGAGCTGGAGAAGGAAATGGTGAAACCACTCCAGGATCTTTGCCAAGAAAACCCCAAATGGGGTCATGAAGAGTCAGACACGACTGAAACGCCCCACAACAACAAACCCCGAGATGATATCTCTCCTATTCTGTCCTCTTATAATGGCTAGCATTATAACTTAAGTTATATTATTATATAAATTAATATATTAATAAATTAATAAATATTATATTATATTAAGTTATATTATTATATTATATTATATTATATTATATTATATTATATTATATTATATTATGAACTTAAGTGATTTTGAGGGCCACAAAGATAGTAAAGTGTCTGAGGCTGGATTTGAATTCTGGTCTTCCTGATTCCCAAGTCCAGCACTCTGTGCCACCTCCTGCCCTTACCAATTGGAGAATTAGGTCATTATAGCAGACTATCTGGTCCACTCCTTAATATCCAGGAAGGTCTTCTCTAACCATTCTGGATAGAGTTAATTTATCCATCCAACTCAGACTAAGATTTCACAGTTTGCTATAGCAGAAATAGCAATGTGCTACTGTAGGAGATTTGGCTTATTGTTCTGGTTCTGCCACTATAATTGATGTATGACCTTGGACAAGTCACAGTCAACTTGGACACCAGTTTTAGACCTTTAAATTAAGTGTGCTGGACTCAGTGACCTCCAAGGTCATTGAGCCACCTAATGATTTTGTGTTCTCTGATATAGAGATATACATGACCACAAAGCCATATGAATGGATTTTTAAACAAAATGCAAATATAAACTAAGTGTAAATGAGTGCTATCTCCTTCCCTGTAGTCAGGAGCTATACATTCATTATAACATTGTATCCATTGCTCAAAATGTGGTTGGTTTTTTTTTGGGGGGGGGATGTAGGGGGACTCCTTTTCCAAAGTTGCCTACAAAGCCTACCACACATTCTCTTGAATAACATCCTTGAACATGATTTTTCAGGCTCTGCAAGTACATTTGATTTTTGGAAATACCCAAAAGTCATTTAGTGCCAAACCTGGTGAATTAGGTGGGTGGCCAAACTATGGTATAAATACTTAAAACACTGCTGCTCATACAAAATAAGACTGCTTTTCTTATACAATTTCATAGCAGTTTCAAAGATGGTTGAAATAATGGCAGGAACACCAAGGGAATGAGAGTGCAGTAACTGCTTTGAAAAATAATATTCATTTGTATATACAAGTTTTCATCCATTATTAAAAAATCAGTTCCACCACTTTATAATCACATCATACAATCTACTTCAAACTCCTTCAACACTATTCTTCCTGAGGATGGCCATCCTAGAGAGGCAGACAATATCTTTATAGTTAAGGGAGGATCATAATCCACACTGGTCCAAATGCAAAGTTCCTGAAGTCAGCCAGTAGCAAAACCTCTTGTCTGCCACATCAAATGCTGAAATTGAAGTTTGAAAAAATAATCTGCTTAACATAGCACAAAATGTGCCCAGAAGCTGAGACTTTTTAATGCTTTTGATATTTGAAAACCTCTTCTTTGTTCTGTAAATATCAAGTCTTAGTCAGCAAGATTAATAAGAAGCCAAAAAAATGAAGCCAGAATGAAAAACATATTTGAAAAGTAAATATTGTCTTCACAAAAATGCAAGGCACAATAATATATTGGCCACATCTTCATAAAAAATTAACAGAGGACTTCAAATTAGAATAGTATTCATTTTTACAAATAATCTTATTATCTTCATGATGTAGCTTATAATACCTCACATTTATGTGGGATTTTATACTCTTAATACCTTTCAAAGGTGATGAAGAGACTTCACAAATACAGAGTCCAATTATGAAACTCAAAGTAATAAACAACTTCTTCAGTCTCATGAAAACCCACTTGTATGATGCTTATTATTATTATTTTTTTTTTTGGCGGGGCAATGAGGGTTAAATGACTTGCCCAGGGTCACACAGCTAGTGTCAAGTGTCAGGTCCGATTTGAACTCAGGTCCTCCTGAATCCAGGGCCAGTGCTTTATCCACTGCTCCACTTAGCTGCCCCCTATTGTATGATGCTTAAAATAAGATATAAAGTATTAAGAAGCTACATGAAAGTCTCATTCAGTTCATGTTAATCTTCTACTCTATCTAGCTCTATATATAGTTTCTAAAACAGACTTTGAATTAACTTGATATTTAAAGTCAGGAAGTAAGTAAAAATAAAAAGTTTTTCATCTTGCACTATTGGGAAAAAAAATTACACTGAGGAGGAAGGACAGAGGACACGCCTAAGATAAATGGATAGAAGGTCCACAGAAAGAAGTTTTGGCTCAAAAAGGACAGCTATGTAAGAAGTGGATAGAGTACGGGGCCTGAAGTCAGGAAGACTCCTGACTTCAAATCATGCCTCAGACATACTATCTGAGTGATCCTGAGCAAGTCATGTAAGCCTGTTTGCCTCAGTTTCCTCATCTGTAAAATGAGCTGGAGAAGGAAATGGCAAACCACTCCTGTATCTCTGCCAAGAAAACCCCAAATAGGGTCATGAAGAGGCAGACATGACTGAAAAATGACCAAAACCTAACAATTGGAATTGTCATAAAATGGAATGGGTTGCCTTAATACAGTAGAGTTCCCCCCACTGCAGGTGCCAAGTAGAGAGGCCGGTTTTTTTCAGGGCAGTGAGGGTTAAGTGACTTGCCCAGGGTCACACAGCTAGTAAGTGTCAAGTGTCTGAGGCCAGATTTGAACACAGGTCCTCCTGAATCCAGGGCTGGTGCTTTATCTACTGCCTCACCTAGCTGCCCGGGAAAGAACTCTCTAAAATCAGGGGACTTGGATTTAAATTCTGCTTCAAACACTACACTTGTGATTTGAGGAAGTTTAATTCCCCTGGGCATCAGTTTTCTGATGTGCAAGACAGAGGAGGGGAGTTGGACTAAATAGCCCGAGTTCCCCTCTGGTTCATTGTCATGAATGAACTCCAGTGGCTTCCTGTTGCCCCCAGGAACAAATACAAAATGCTCTGTTTGGTATTCAAAGCCTTTTATAAACCTAGCCCTCTCCCACACGTCCAGTCTTCTTAAACCCTCTTGTTCTTGTTGAGTCATTTTGGTCATATCCAACTCTTTGTGACCCCATTTTGAGTTGTTCTTAGTAAAGATGTTGGAATGGTTTGCCAGCTCCCTCTCCAGCTCATTTTATAGATGAGGAACTGAAGCAAACAGGGTTAAGTGACTTGCTCAGGGTCACACAGCTATTAAGTGTCTGAGGATGGATTTGAACTCAGGTGTTCCTGACTCTAGACTCGGCACACTAGGCATTGCACCACTTTGCTGTTCTACCTATACCTTACTCCCCATCTCTCCATCTCTCTGCTCTATATAATATCTCCAGCTGTCCCCCATGGCTGGAATGCTCTCCCTCTTTTATGCCAACTACTGACCTTTCTAGATTCCTTTAAGTTCCGACTAAAATTCCACCTCCTACAAGAAGCCTTCACCAACCCCTCTTAATTCCAGTGCCTTCCCTCTGTTACTTATTCCCAATTTATCCCGTACATACTTTGCTCTGGATAGATTTTTTTCACGTCGTCTCTCTCATTCGATTGTAAGCTTTTTGAGGGCAGGGTCGGTTTTAGTATCCCTAGTGCTTAGCACAGTGCCTGACACACACATAGCAGACACTTAATAAATGTTTATTGAATTAAATTCTAGATCTATGGCTCTGTATACGGATGGTACAGTGTGATATAATGGCAAGATAGATAAATTGGAGGAAACATGGTTTCTAGTAGTGGCTCTCTGCCACCAACTATGACCTTGGCTGAGGCATTTGACCACCTTGGGTTCTCTTTTCTCATCTGTAAATTGAGTTGATTGTATTAGGTGATCTCTAAGATAGCTTCCAGTTCTAGCATTCTATAAATAGATTATTAGAAAGTCACCCAGGAAGCAGTTAAAATCACTACTGAGCATATAATTAAATACTCTAATAGCTTTTTTCTTGAGCCACAGGAGATTTTAAAAGATAAAGTTGCTCAAAATCAAAGCCATTTCCACTGTAGTGGCTAAGTTTCTTCAACAGTTTTCTCCACATCCTGTTTCACCCCAAGTCTTAGATTTCTACTTTACTTTGATTTTAGTTGTGATAGTTATTTAGTTGATATTACAGATTTTAACAAAACTTAAGGTCAATTACAAAAGACTCTCACACGTGTCAACCCTAAAAGAGTCCACCAAGAGAATCTGTGCTTTCACAATCCTGTGTTTGAATGCATTATAAGGTCTCATGCAAACCTATTCTGATTCTTCTGTCTGTCCTCACTAATGTAGGTTGAGATCAGAAGGGAAACTAGATGCTTCCCTACATGCTTTTTTAGGGTTCTTTTTTTTTTAAAGCCTTTGCTAGTAGATGTTTATGGACATGTACATGGAAGGCATATACCTTTGGTTTTTAGGACCTTAAAAATGATCTCTCTTCATTGGATATTATGAACTCTCTCTGTTCCCCTCACTCTAGTTGAAGTATCCTTTTCCACTTTTCCTACTACAATCCCCCGGACCTTCTGCCCCTAATTAATGGGTTCCTAATCTATAATTGGCCCAATTATCTCTTCTTTCAATTCCTTAAAACCCCTCAAAGTTTCAATTGTACCTCATCCAGGAATTCTTTCCAAAATGAGTAGAATGTCATATGGATTTCTGGTTGTCCTACCAGCAACCTACAAAACCCACAACCTTCACCACTGACAGAGAAATAAGTAAGAAATCTACAAAAAGAGAAGGATTTACATTTCTCTATCTAGAATGGGCAGTCCTCACAACTTATAAATGCTAAATTCCAGTATTACCAACACAGTAGTATGTGTTAAATAGGTTCTTACATCACCTCACAAAAACCTACCTACCATTTAGAACATTGGAAACTACATTCTGAGTTATAAACGACTAATTTACTAAAGACTTTTTGGAGCAAAAATTGGGATCTTGCCTGTAAATCATCAGATAGCAGTGGGTATCTTTTACATGTTCTGTAAAATTTTTTTGTTAATTGGTTATAGTCAAAGAAGCATAACTATTGTTAGTAGCAATGGTTACAAAAAATTCTGGTATATCTGGCATTTGTAATGCATACATTCTCATTTTAATTCCATGACAACATTGAGGTGGGGGATGTAGGTATTATTCCCTGCCCCTCCCCCCCCCCCATTTTACAGATGCGAAAACAAATTCAGAGATGTTAAATGACTTGCTCACAGTCACACAGGCATTCAAACCCAGGGTCTTTCTAATTCTAGATCTGATATGTCCCACCATCCACCACACCACATGGTCTCTCAAGGAAATTTACACATGGGAGAAAGAGTCCGAAATTTAAATGGTCCCTAGGAGAAGCCAAAGGGAATTTTTAAACTTTCCCATAGAATTCATGCTCTTATGGGATTGCATATATCTTTAGTTCTACTTTCAAATTTACCAAACAGAGATAAAAGTTTCTGCCATCAAATGTTCCTAAGCCACATAAAATTCATAAGCCTGAAAATCATCAGGAGGGAGATACCAAAAGAAAGTCTCTTATACTAGTGAGTCAGAAAATGGCCATCTTCCCTATGAATCAGGAATGAATCAGTCTTGGTCAGAATTTCAGGACAGGTGGGGCTTCTTTTTGATGAGGTGTAAGACCAAGGTCCTAACTCTATTTCCTGAAAGATCTAGCTTGAAAAAAAAATTGGCCCGCTCCGATGTTATCCCTAAATCCTGGCTGAAGTTATACCAATTACAGTCTACATCCTAACTTTCAACCACTTCCACTGAATGCTTCTTCCCTTCCTGCCCGAAATTACAGTGGGGTGCAGCTGTGCACGACTGAACAAAGGTGCATTTTGAGGTTTTAGCATCAGATGACATAATCCATGTACAGTGCCCAAGTTGGCATGGGATCCAATGTAAACAAAATATCATATTTTTTATTAGAACAAAGTCTCACTACCTTTAATAACAAATGTCCACAACTCCACATTTCATAAAAATGAGCACACTAAATTCTTCATGGTAGTAGAAAAAAATCCATTTTATTTTTGCAAATTAGTCTAGATTATTGTTGATTTAGTGATGGCCCATCTCCTGTTTCAGGGCAGCCAGCTGTTTCAACTTTTCTGACAGGGAACCTTGGCCTCAACAACCATATCTGATACACAGATAGTCTCTTGGCTGCCCACAGACATGCCCATCTGTGTCCATGGCAAAGTGCCCACTAATAGGTAAGTCATACTCCCGCCTGCTGCTGCTATGCCAGTGCTAAACAATGAAAGACTTAAAATGAAGTTTACAGAATTTTAGAAACATCATTTTTTTCTGCCGTAATATCTTTCCTTCTCAATGGTGCGTTCATGGATCCCCTCAATATATTCAATAATGCATATAGGTTTTTCAGGCACTTAGGCTACATAGGAACATCTCTTTGAATATTAAAAGAGCATCTTTTCCCCTACAGATTTTATTCCACTATTGAAACAATATGAGAATATTTATGTTTTGTCATAATCTCATTGCCCAAGTTTTTAGATTGAACTGTAGAAATCAATTTCAGAAATTCCTAAACACCAATCCACTTCCAACCAGGAAGCACAAATCCCAAACACACCCTCTATTTAAATAAGCTACAGTTTCCAAAATAATTTAGAGTCAACTAACTTCTTGAACCTTGATAGCTGAAAGGAAAATTGAAGTGAGTTTTATGTCTTTTTCTTTAGGGACAAATATGATGTCATTTTTACTGCCTATTGATGATGGGCTCTGGAATGTTCCCCTCAGACTAGGGAGGTTCTCCCAAGGATTGTAAATAAACACAACTTCTAAGACAGTAGGAGACAAGTAACAAGTGTAGGCCCAATGGGCCATCTTTACATTTTCCTGGCTTTTGTTACAAAGTCTACATTTTTAACTAGTATTCTACTGTACCAAGTATCATTTTCACCTATCTCCATTTCTACAATCGTTAAAAGCACACAGAAGTAGCAACCAACACACACATTCTTTCTCTCTCTCTCTTTCAGTCCATCTAACCTTCCCAAGCTTATTTTCAAGTTCTCTTTTAACAGGAGTCTTTTCGGAAGCCTTTCCCATCTTTTAATTTTTTTATGCCCCTCCTCCCCCAAATAAATATTCCACGCTCTCTTTTAGTGGCCGTGGGACTTTCAAGAAGGGAAATAGACCCAAGACAAGACTGACCAAGACGCTGTTGTGTCTTTGTGGGTGGGTAGAGGAGAATAGGCCACTTCCACAGATTCCAAAAAGGACATGCACAATTTGAAGATGGGGGCAGAGCCTTCAAAACTTTCGCGGTTATATATACACACAGAAGCACTGCTACCTTGCAGTTGTGGGGAACTGGATGGCGAGGCGGTAGTTTGGGAAACACTAACAGCTATTTTTGTGTTTCTCAGTATAGATTTTTGCCAGCCCCAGTTCTCTTAAACCCACAGGATTTTTGACTCTGCCAGTCTGTCACTTTGGCTTGGCGAAACCAGCCCAGCTCATCGGCCGATCTCCAGGTATTCTTTACCTGGACTTCCCTTCCTCCTCCTCCCCTAGCGGCCGAGGCTAGAGTGGTGGCGGCGGCGGTGGCGCTGTCTCCTCTCCCTCCTCCCTTCCTCCCTCTCTCTCTTTCTCCAGGACAGGCCGACAAAAGCAACTTCCAGACTGGTTTTCCCACACCACCTCGCAAATGTCAGCCCGGACCACCGGGAAGCCCTTCTAAGTCCCGACGCAACTAAGAAATCAAGGCTCCGCACGAGAGAGCCGCCTGCGGGAAGGGGCAGCCCCGCTCCAAGCCGGCCGGTGCAAAAGACCCTGCCCAGGGCTCGGGGCGGGTGGGCAGAGGTAAGGCGGCAACTTCGCCTGCGGCAGAGGTGGCTGGTGAGGGAAAGAACGCAGCTGCACACTGAGGGCTCTCCCCACCCTCCAACATGAAGAAAGGGGTCGCACGCACCAAGAGAGGGGCCGTGCCCGCGGTGCCCCCTGGAAAACACATGTGGTTTGTTCCCCTCCCGTTCAAGCCCCACACTTTCCGCAATTGGCAGTGGCCAGATGCAGACTGCCAGGCTTACACTCAAACGCGCGCATACACACACACACACACACACACACACACACACACACACACACACACACACACGAACACACACACACACACACGAACACACACACACACACACACACACACACACACGCACAAGTGGTACAAGTTTGGAGACGGAAAAATTACTTAAGGCACTTTTTGCTTCCTCTTCGTCCCGGAAACCTGTTGAAAAAGGTGGAAGAAAGGAGTAGGCACTCATCTCCTCTCTCCCAACCTTTTCCAGGACTGATGGATAAGCGGCCGAGGTGGGTTTTCTAGGTACCGACAAGTAAGTGGCCCAGCAAGGTGGGTTTCCCTTCCGGACAGCTCGCCCCAGCTCCCGGGTCCCCTGCCCACCCCGGCGCCACCGGCAGTTCCAAGACCGGGTCAACTCACCATGGTGATTTCGGTTGCCGTCGCTCCTCCACCTCAATCCGATTGCTGGGGGAGCGGAGGGTCTGAAATGTAATTTCCTTCTCGAACTTCAAAAGTTGGTTCCTTTCGCAAAAAAGAAGAAGAATCCTCCCAACACCCCAGACACTCAAAGGAGCCAGTGGGAACACTGGGGGGTCTCCATCCGAGTAGGATCCGCAGGGCAGGTTAGAGGGAACGGGCGGGGGGTGGGGGGGGGTCTCCTTTAGCAGATCCTGTTCATCCTCTATGGGGATGAACAGCTCAGTGAGGAGTCAGAAATACACAAGAGCTTCCTCGGGCCGCCGGACTAGAAGTGTTTAGCTAGGGGCAGTCCCGGCAGTCGCAGCTCCACAGCCAGCCTGGCTCCTCCTCTTTCTTTACTCTCCCACTATGTACTCCCCAGGCTAAGCCTCTGCTCAGGCCAGGCAATCTGTCCTTAAATGGAGAATTCAGTTCGGCCCTGACGAATCAGGGTTTATTTTCATATCGTCATTCCTCAGGGAAACTCCAACAGCCAACAAGCATGGAGCTGCTAGGATTTCCAAAGGTTTCTGGATCCTGTAGTCTTCTGGCCCTTTCCTTTCTCCTCCCCTTCAGCTTCAAAAGAACTTTGTTGACCTAAGCTCGTAGTTAAAAGACTCGGTGCTTTTAGAAGAAAAAAGAACTCCACAAAATAATAAAAATAATAAAATAAAGAAAAGCTTCAAAGTTCTTTCAACATGAAAGTCTGAGATCTGCTTATTTTCCAATTTAGAGAAGCAGCCTCATCCAGAACAATGAAAAAGAAGAAAAAATTTTTTTATCAACAAAGAAGATCAGAGTCATGGCAGAAGCCCAGAGGAAATCCTTTTTCTTTCTCAGGTCTAGGATTATAAGGGAAGTCAAAATGGTGATCGTCATCCTTCCCTTTCCCCAGCCTTTATTGAAAATCTGATAGCAATAAAGTACTAGTAATGGACTGTTTAGAAAGTTAGGTGGTGCAGCGGCTAGAGCACCAGGCCTGGAGTCAGGAAGACTCATCTTGAGTTCTGATGTGGCCTCAACAATTATTAGCCAAGTGACCCATGGCAAGTCACTTAACCCTATTTGCCTCAGTTTCCTCATCTGCAAAATGAGCTGGAGAAGAAATGGCAAAATACTCCAGTATCTTTGCCAGGAAAACCCCAAATGGGGTCCTGAAGAATCTGATAGGACTGTACAACTCCTTATTGCTCTCATTTGTTCCCTACTTTACCCTACTGTTATATCTTCCCAGTGAAAAATAAAATCGTTAGTGTATCTCTGAGGTTTCAGTCATTCAGGACTATAGATAGTCTCACTTTCCAAAGGTGGGAATAATCTCACAAATGGTAATATATAGTGCTTTCCCCCTGAAATGACTTTGTATCTATTTTGCCTTTAGTTGTTATGTACATGGAATACTCTTCCCTCCAATAGAATGTAATTTCCTTGAGGGAAGAAGCTATTTATAACATTTTTGGTTTTGTATTTCCACCTGGCACATGGATTTTTAATAAGTGCTTTTTGGAGGGGAGAACATGGCCTATCTGAGACTGAGGTTGGGGCTGCCATCTCTAAACAAGTTGAATGAATTGATTTTTCATTTGTTTCAATCACCTATACTAATGAAGAGAAGCAGATTGTTAGCTCATTGTAAGGAAAAACTTAGCAACCAGAACTGGACAGCTCTTGGACCAAAGGAGAATCCTGTTTCTACTTGTTACTAACTACATATCATATATCTAGAGCTGGAAGGGGCTTTAGTCCAACCATATCCCTTTATAGGTAAACTGAGGCTCAGTAAGGTTCAGTGACTTTTCCAGAGTCACAAAGGTGGTAAATGCCAGAGGAAGGTTTTGAAGCTAGATGCTCTATTTCTTTTTTTTTTTTTTGCATGTGGGACAATGGGGGTTAAGTGACTTGCCCAGGGTCACACAGCTCGTAAGTGTCAAGTGTCTGAGGCTGGATTTAAACTCAGGTATTCCTGAATCCAGGGCCAGTGCTTTATCCACTGTGCAACCTAGCTACCCCAGATGCTCTATTTCTAAAACCGGTGCTCTTTCCACTGGGTAAGTCACTTCACTTCTCTGGGCTTCAGTTTTCACCTCTGTAAACTGTGGGGGTTGGAGCCAGTGACATTGCCATTTGAAATTCTATGAATTGCCTTGAGAGGTAGTAAAAAGAGGTATTCAAACAGAAACTGAATAACCATTTACCATGTATGTTCCAGAGAGGATTCCTGCTCAGGTACAAGTTGAATGAGATGCTCTCTGACATCTCTTCATACTCTGTTTTCAGTAAATCTGATTCTTTTGTGTGAGGGAAGCAACATTAATTCTAGTTCTGGAATCCCTGCTATATATAATTTAAAGTATAACAGGAGGACAGGAGGAGGACTTTTACTGAGGGCTAAGGCTATAATTTTTTGTTTGTTTTTGTGGGGCAATGAGAGTTAAGTGACTTGTCCAGGAAGTGTCAATTGTCTGAGGCTGGATTTGAACTCAGGTCCTCCTGAATCTGAGGCCCATGCTTTATCCACTGTACCAACTAGCTGCCCCCAGACTAAGGCTATAATTAATCTTGAATACTTGGATATCAATAGTGTCAAGTCAACAAGCACCTACTATGTGCCAGATCCTGTACTAAGCATTGGGGATACAGTGTAAGGCAAAAACAATCCTTGCTTTTAAGGAGCTCACAAGCTAATGGGAGATACAACATGTAAACAGCTATGTACAAATGAGATATATTGTTTATATAGGATAAATTGGAGATAATCAACAAGGGAACACACTAGAATGGGGGTGTGTGTGGAAGGGGGCTGGGAAAGGCTTCTTGCAGAAGGCAGGATTTTAGTTGGAACTTAAAGGAAGTAAGGAAGTTGAGATAAGGAGGGAGAAAATTCCAGGTAAGGAGACCAAAGTCACTGGATCATACTATATGTAATGGGGGATAAGATGTAAGTAGATGACAAAGTTAAAAAGGAACTAAGTTATAAAGGACTTTTCAAACCAAACAGATGGTTTTATGTTTGATCCTGGCAAAAATAGGGAGACAATGGAGCTGATTGAATAGGAGAGTGACTTGTTCAGACCTGAACTTAGAAAGATCACTTTGATAGCTGAGTGGAGGAAGATAGACTGAAGAGAGAGGCTTGAAGCAGTCAGACCCACCAACTGGCTATTTCAATAGTCCAAGTGTGAGATGATGAGTGCCTGCAACAGGGTAGTGGTCATATCAGAAGAAAGAAATGGGGTGTATATAAGAAATATTTCAAAGGTAGTCAACAGGACTTGGCAACAGATTGATGTTTTTTTCCAATAATGCTATGTGGTTGTGAGTCATGGAATAGCGTAATCTCCACAGATTAAAATTAGGGATTCTAATCACAGAATTTCAGCATTGGAATAAACTTTAGTGTCAATGTTGTTCAACCTATATTTGAAAAAGATTGTCCTCTATGATAGAGCCAATTAGTTAAATGAAATAATGCACATGGAATGCTGCACAAATCTTAAAGAGCTCTACAAATGTAAGCTATTATTATTATTATTATTATTATTATTATTATTAAATAAGTAGTCATCCAGCCTTAGCTTGAAGACCTCCAGTGAGTGGGAACCTACTTCTTCCCAATGCAACACACAACAATTTCTAATTGTACTCTGGGTCATGCAAAGGGCAGTGGAGAGGCACATGGTGGGCACAATTAAGCTGTAATACATTGTTGTTATTGAGTCATTTCATTCACATTCAACTCTTCAGGACCCCATTTAGGGTTTTCTTGGCAAAATTACTGGAGTGATTTACCATTTCCAGTTCATTTTATAGATGAGGAACTGAGGCAAACAGGGTTAAGTAACTTGCCCAGGGTCACACAGCTAGTGTCTAAGGTCAGATTTGAACTCAGGAATATGAGTCTTGGTAACTCCATGCCTAACACTCTATCCACAGCGCCACCTAGCTGCCCCAACAATACATTACTAACAATGAATTGCACAGGATACGCCACATAAAAGATGCCAAAAGAAAGGTAAATGATGAGAAGAGAAATCAGACCCATCACATAGTGAGAATGAGAATTAATGGGTTCCCTCAATGAGTTGCATAGGTGCCCACAAAATATCATGTCAAAACAAAGCCCCATGGGAGAGATATAGAAGCATATGATATGGTCCCTGATCTTGAGGACCCTATGGTTTAATTGGGGAGACAGGATATAAATGAATAATAATATAGCCAACAAAAGCCAAATATATGTGATATGCCAGTTATTATCAATATGTCAATATTATCAATTAAATGCTATAAGAGTTAGAGGAGGAAGGACTCATTTTTTTCTGGAGTGAAGGGAAATCAGAGGTGAAATAGAATTTGATCTATAACTTAAGGCATCATGTTGAATTTGGATAGGATTACACAATAGAGACCAATATGGTCAGGAGGCAATGGAGCAAAAATGTGGTATCAAGAAAGCAAAGGAAGGGGTAGCTAGCTGGCGCAGTGGATAAAGCACCAGCCCTGGATTCAGGAGTACCTGAGTTCAAATCTGACTTCAGACACTTGACACTTGCTAGCTGTGTGACCCTGGGCAAGTCACTTAACCCTCATTGCCCCACCTCCTCCCCCCCCTAAAAAAGAAAGAAAAGTAAATGTTTTGGGGACAGGGGTATTTCAGTTTAGCTAGAGGGAAGTGTTTTTATGATCAATGAAAGAATTTGTTTTGTTTGACCATGCATATTTATAACAAGTATTTTCTTTTTCTTTTTCTTTTTTCCAATGGGGAAGGGAAATAGGAGAGAAAATGGATTATTGGTTTTTTTTGTTGTTGTTAGAGTGTAAAGTTTGTGCACAAGAGTGATGAAAATTAAGACTGGGGAAGTAGCTTGAAGCAGTATTGTTTTAGGCCTTGAATGTCAGGTTAAGGAGTCTGGGATTTCTCTAAAGGATGAAAAGAAACCATTAAGGGTATTTGCAAGTCAAAATAGTGTTTGGGGGATGCCATATTTCCAGTGGGAGGACCTAGATTTGAATCACAACTCTACTATTTGTTACCTAAGTGATCTTAGTCAAGTCACTTAACCTCTTGGGATCTTAGTTTCTAAATTTATAAAATGAGATGATTGTGCTCTAGGTTCATTTTCAGTTCCAAATCTTGGTCCTTTGTTACCAAGATCATTCTGGTTATGGTGGGCAGGATAAATAGAAGGAGGGAGGAGAATGAGTATTTCAGGAATGAAATGATAAGGACTAAGATTAGTCTGGGACAAGTGAACAGAAAAAGAAATAGATTAAAGACATGTTTGAGAGAAACAATATCAAGACTTGGTAATGTGAGGTTCTTAATCTACCCTGTTTCTTACTCTACTATCCCCAGTAATGGTAATTACAATGAACAAAAGCAGGAAGTCAGGAGAGGAAAATTACTTTGGAGCAAATGTGAGGAATTCTGTTTGGGACCTGATGAGTTTGATATAATGTGAGGATAGATGTGTAAAAATATCCAGTAAGCAATTGAAATATAGGATGAGTTCAGGAGAGAAGTCAGGACTAGAAATATAGATTTGGGAATGATCTGTAGAGTTAAAGCAATGGAGATAAATGAGATCTCTAATGGGCAGAGTGTAGAGAGAGAAAAACAGAAAGCTGAAGTCTGAATCTCAGGTAATGCTCATTTTTAGGAGGAAAAAGAAAGAAGTGGAGCCAGCATGAAAAAAAGAGAATGGTTAGGTTGGTAGGAAGAAAACCAGAAGAATATATCATCCCAGAAGCCAAGGGAAGAGAGAGAAGGGAATTACGGTTGGTCATTGTACTGATCAGAGTTCCTAAGATTTTACAATATTGTTATTATTGTATCTATTATTCTCCTGGTCTGCTCATTTCACTTTATGTCAGTTCATCTCTCTCTCTCTCTCTCTCTCTCTCTCTCTCTCTCTCTGTGGGGCAATGAGAGTTAAGTGACTTGCCCAGAGTCACACAGCTAGTAAGTGTCAAGTGTCTGAGATCGGATTTGAACTCAGGTCCTCCTGAATCCAGGGCTAGTGCTTTATCCACTGCACTACCTAGCTGCCCCGATCAGTACATATATCTTCCCAGATTTCCTTGAAACCATCCCCTCCACCATTTCTTACAACACAATAATATTCCATTACATTCATATGCCATAACTAGCTCAGCCATTTCCCAGTTGATGGGTATCCCCTCAGTTTCCAATTCTTTGACATCACAGAAAGAGCCTCTAGAAATATTTTTGTACATATGTGTTCTTTCCCCCTTTTTTGATACCTTCTTCAGGGTCAATTTGTTGTTGTGTGGCCTTCATTCTCAAAGAGGGCCATGATATTGGGGTGATGTCATGACTTGCAGTGAATTGGATTTAAGTGAGGGAAGGCTGTGCAAAGTCACCAGCCTCACTCCCTCCTTCAGAGCTGTGTCCAGTGGCAAGATATATATCAGGATATCTTAAGATGGCCCAAGATGTTTTTAAGGCAAGTGGAGTTAAGTGATTTGCCCAGAGTCATACAGCTAGTAATTGTCTGAGGTTAGATTTTAATTCAGGTCCTCCCAACTTCAGGGCCAGCGCTCTATCCAGTGCACACCTTATAATTACAATGCATTCACTTTGAATCTTCTTGTTATTCTTTGTTTTTGTTGTAGTAGTCATTGTGTACATTTTATTTGTTTGTTTTGTTTTTTGGGGCAATGAGGGTTAAGTGACTTGCCCAGAGTCACACAGCTAGTAAGTGTTAAGTGTCTGAGGTTGGATTTGAGCTCAGGTCCTCCTGAATCCAGGGCTGGTACTTTATCGACTTTGCCACCTAGCTACCCGCTATTGTGTACATTTTTTTCCTGCTTCTGCTTACTTCACTTTGCATCAGTTCATTTAAGTCTTATTTTGTCTCCTATTCTTCATCTTATTTGTTTCTTATATAAACTGATTTACTGCATTCCATACCACAGCTTTGTTTTTGTTTTTTGCCATTCTCTAATCAATGGGCATTGTTTCTACTTTTTTGCTACTGCAAAAAATGATGCAATAAACATTTTGATGTTCATGGCCCCTTTTCTTTTTAACTTTTTCCTCTTTGGGGGCATGGTCCTAAGAGAAGAATCTCAAGGTTAAAGGGTCACTTTCTAAGCAGAATTCCAAATTGCTTTCCAGAATGATTGGACCAATTCAAAGCTCTACCAAAACCTCATCAACATTGACTTTTCCCATTTTTTTATCATCTGCAGTAATTTTCTGGAAATAAGCTGAAACCTCAAAATTGTTTTGATTTACATGTCTCTTATTATTAACAATTTGGAGCAATTTTTCAAAATTTTAAAAGTTCTGGTATTTAAGTGAGTCATTTATTTATTGAGCAAGTTCAGTTACATAGAATATCTCATTCCACAATGATACTGCTTAAATGAAACATTTGTACATTCCCTGATCCTCAATTTTAGTTTTTGTTTACTTTTTTTTTAACTTTGAGAAAGTGACAGGTTTATATTCCACATAAAGAGTAGGTTGAAACTGGGATAAAGGAAGAAAGAGGGGGAAAAAAATCTTGGAAGGAGAAACAAACATGATTTTGTCAAACTACAGACCACTTGGACAGAAGGAAAAAAAAAGATGAGGAATTTCAGAAAGAGGTTACAATCCTGTCACAGAAGCATAATATTATCTTCACATTTGCTGGAGCTCTTACTCTACCCAAAGCAAATGAGCCAATTACTTCCTAGCTTGTGTTAGTGATAAATTCATCCTTCAAACGATTGAGGAACAAACAAGTGGAAATTCTATTCTGGATCTGATTCCCACTAATAGAAAGGAAGTGGTTGTTGGGTGAAAATGATGAGAACTCTAGGGGGATGTAACCACTAGATACCCTGTAGACCAGGGCTTCTTAAACTTTTTCCACTCCCAACCCCTTTTTATCAGAGAAATTTTTACGTGACTCCAGATATATAGGTATATAAAACAGGTATACAAATCAAACATTTACTGCCAAATTTTTCATGGTCCCCACATTCAGTTATATGACCCCATATGTGGTCACTACCCACAGTTTATAAAGCTTTGCTCTAGACCCACCACAATTCATTCTACTTATCTTCATACTGTCTCACCTTGTTCTGCCCTCCACCTCTGACTAGGCACTCCAGCTCCTGCTCTGGGGTTTTATGCTCTTAACTGTTGAAAGTTCAGTGTCTAGGTAGCATAATGCACTCCTACAAGGGTGGGCCAAAAGTTAGAAAGGGGTCTGATGTCTTAATAACTTTTTGAAAATGATTTTTCTGGGGCAGCTAGGTGGCACAGTGGATAGAGCACTGGCCCTGGATTCAGGAGGACCTGAGTTCAAATCCGGTCTCAGACACTTAACACTTACTAGCTGTGTGACCCTGAGCAAGTCACTTAACCCCAATTGCCTCACCAAAAAAAAAAAAAAAAAAAGGCCTGAAAATTATTTTTCTTTATTTTCTATATGTATATTTCCTATACTATATATGATGCTATGGTATTGTAAATAAACAGAAAATAAAGGAGTTAGCAAATATTGAAACCCCTTTGCAACTTTGTCACTTTTGGCCCATCCTATATAATCTCTATGATTTGCCACTACATTTATTACCATGTTGCCTACCTTTTTCACCCCTTGTTGCCACCCCTCTTGGCTTAGCATATAGTAAGCATTTAATAAATGTTTTTTTCATTCATTCATTCATTTCTTTTTTTTTTTTTTTTGGTGAGGCAATTGGGGTTAAGTGACTTGCCCAGGGTCACACAGCTAGTAAGTGTTAAGTGTCTGAGGTCGAATTTGAACTCAGGTCTTCCTGACTCCAGGGCCGGTGCTTTATCCACTGCGCCACCTAGCTGCCCCATTCATTCATTTCGAACACACTGGATGACAGGATCCTCATTCAAAAGGATCTTAACAGACTAGAGCATTGGGCTGAATCTAATAAAATGAAATCCAATAAATGTGACATCTTTCTCTTGAGTACAAAAAATTAACTTCACAAGTACAAAATAGGCTTGAGACTGATCAGGAAGCAGTGGTTTTGTAAAAGATATGGGGCTTTTAGTAGAGTGCAAGCTCAGTATTGAGTCAGTAGTATGATGAGGAAGTCAAAAGAGCTAGAGCGATATTGTATAGCCTTAAGAGAGGCATAGCTTCCAGGAAGCCGATAATCCACCAAACTGTCTTTATCAGACCTCATCTGGAGTATTGTGGTCAGTTCTGGGTACTATAATTTGAGAAAGACATGGATAAACTTGAGAGTGTTCATATCAAATAGTTGCTTCGTTCTTGTCCTCTGTTCTCAAAGAGGACCAAAATGACATCACTACATTAGAGACAAGTTATGGTTGTGTTTCACTGTGGCTGGTGAGACCAATATGAGCTCAGAATGTTTTACCACAGGTCAGGCACAAATAGGCCAGGTGAACATTTGGGGTGGATTCTCCAAATTTGTGTATCTCATGTTTCTTTTAAGCTACTTCAATTCTGCTTTGCTCATAGAGCATTATGCCGTCTTTGATGGGGTTAGGGCATGCTGGACAGTCCTTTGCCATTGTCTTCCGTGTCACACAATCAATTCCAAAGTTCTTCAGAGAACTTCTTCACCTTGAAGAATGGCCTTGTATTGCTTCTTCTGACCACCATGTGAGTGCTTGCCTTGTGTGAGTTCTTTTTTTTTTAATAAAAGTATTTTATTATTTTCCAGTTACATGTAGATATAGTTTTCAACATTTGTTTATATAAGATTTCCAATTTCAACTTTTTCTCCCTCCCTCACTCCTCCCCTCCCCTAGACAGCAGGTAATCTGATATAGGTTATAAATATACAATAACATCAAACACATTTCTGCATTAGTCACGTTATATGAGAAGAATAAGAGTAAAAAGGAAAAACCTCAAAAAAGAAAAACAACAGCACCAAGAACAAAAGAAATAGTATGATCCAATCAGCATCCATATTCCACAGTTCCTTTTTTTTTTGTGTGAGTTCTTATAAAATAATCTTTTAGGAAAGTGTGTGTATGACATTTGAACAACAACATAGCCTGTTCTTCAGAGTTGCGCTGTCTGCAGTAGAGTTTGAATGCTTGGCAGTTTAGTTCAAGAAAGGACTTCAGTGTCCGGTATCTAATTCTCCCAGATGCTCTTCAGAATCTTCCTAAGACAATTCAAATGTAAGTGATTCAGTTTCCTGGTATAGTGCTGGTGTACCGTCCAGGTTTCACAGGCATATAACAACAATGTAAGCACAATGGCTCTGTAGACCTTCAGTTTGGTAGTCAGTCTAATGTCTCTTCTCTCCTACACTTTCATTCAGAACCTCCCAAACACAGAGCTAGCTCTGGCAATGAGTGTATTGACCTTATTATCAATGTGTATATCCCTGGAAAGAATACTGTCAAGGTAAGCCATGTCATAATAATGATCAATTGAAGGAACTGTTTAAGCTGAAGAAGAGCACACTCAAGGAAGACATGGCAACCATTTACAAGTATTTAAAGGACTAGATCTATTCTGTTTTGCCCCGCGGGTGGGGGTGGGGGCAGAATCAAGAGCAAGTAAACCTTTTTGCCAAGATATCTAGAGCCTTTCACAATCTAACTCTTGCCTACCTTTCCAGACATTTCATATAACTCTTCTCCAAGTACACTACATTCCATCTAAATTGACCCTTGCTGTTTCCCAAACAGCATTCTTTCAACTACCTGTGTTACAGTGGCCAACTCACATAACTTCTTTGTGCCTCAGTTTCTTCACCTTAAAAAAAAATCTGTTTTTCATTCATACTGAACCCACCTTAGGAAAATTGGGCCGAGTCTGGGGAGGAGGCAGGGAGAAATGGTGCAGAGAATTCCAAAAGTCTTAGTTCAGTTTTAAGCTATTAAAGTTTAATCAATACTTAAACTTTAATTATTTAAAAATATTTAAGCTTTAATAGCTTAAAACTACACTATGACCTTTAGAATACTACATGACTAATATGGAAATAGTTTTACATGATTGCACATATATAACCTATATAAAATTGCCTACCATTTTAGGAAGAGAGGTGGGGAGGGAGAAAAATTTGAAACTCAAAATTTTGTTACAGTTGTCTTTACATATAATTGGAAAAAATAAAATACTATTTTAAAAAAGGAATACTCTGTGCTGTCACAGTCCCCTCTAATGTTCTTTCCATGAAATAGTACAGATTCAGCAAAGAAAATGGTATGTACTAATTCATTAAACCAATTATGTTGGGTTTTCTCTATCAATAATGCTCCATTAAAGGTATAGTTTTGGCCTATTATTCCTAATATCCCATTCTTTAATTTTACTTTAACATGTGGTCTTTTAAATTGTTAATTTGATCTAGCCACTCTGGAAAGTAATTTGGAACTATTCCCCCAAAGCTATTAAACTGTGTCTACCCTTTGACCCAGCAATACTTCTAGGTCTATAGGAAAGCAATGTAGATGATGGTTAGAACTACAACAAAAACAAAGAACGATAACTTAACACAATGCAATTATAATGATCAAGTTAGACCCTGAAGAAGAGATATTGGAATACACTTCCCTCCTTTCTTTATAGATAGGTGCTATATGGGGAGGGGAGTGAGTAGGTGGGGCAATGGGTGTGAGTGAATACACACATCTTACTTGATTGATGTGTTAATTAGTTGTGCTGAACTACTTTTATAGTTCCCTAGGTAATGTAGAGGGAAGGACTGGCATACAGAGAAAATAAGGTGTTATAAAAACAAAAGATATGATTAGCATTAATTAAAAAAAAATCTTTGTGAGGATGCAAATAGGTGTGTGGGAAGGGGGATTTGTTCTCCCCTACCCCAACCCAGTCAACACAAAGGATATAATCACAGATGATTAGGTCTTTGTTTTAAGGAGGTGTTAAGACTCTCTTCCCTATAAAGTACAAGCATACCAAATACATACATACGGGCAACACCATTCATTAGACTGAAAATTATTTATGACCCCAAGACAAGTCCATTTGAGCCAGTACATACTGGGAGCTCATTGTAGGGTGGGAGGAAGGAGGTGATTTCTTTCTCTCTCCTCTTTACCTCCTGCTAGGTATCTAGGGGAACCACTCACTCAGATACACCATGGAGCATTTGGAATCAGTTAAAGAATTTAAGGCATAGTTGAGGGAGGAAAGACACACACACACACACACACACACACACACACATGCTAGACAAAGCAGCAGTCACTCAAGGCTGGAAACAGCTCCAAGAAATGGACCCTCCAGCAGCAAAGCAAAGCTATGGATTTGAGAGAGGTTTTTGTTTTTGTTTAGTCATTTTTTTAGTCCTGTCTAACTCTTCATGACTACATTTGAGTTTGTTTGTTTGTTTGTTTGTTTGTTTGTTTTTTTAGCAAAGATACTGGAATAGTTTGCCATTTCTTTCTCCATCTCATTTTACAGAAGAGGAAATTAAGGCAAACAGGGTGAAATGACTTGGCCAGGGTCACACAGATAATAAGTGTCTGAGGCCAGATTTGAACTCGGGAAGATGAGTCTTCCTGACTCCAGGCCCTGCACTCTATCCACTATGGTGTCACCTAGCTGCCCCTGATCAATGAGAGAAGAGAAGAGAAAATGAGGACTCAATCAAGTAGGGCCCAGCAGTAGCACAGTTGTGAGTTACCTTGGCCACATGTATTCCGTACGTATGTGCCTCACTACCATTGTGTTCTAAGTTTGTACATGCTCTTGTGAGAGACATTGAACAAACAGGGTGGGCCAAAAGCCATGCATGAAGGGGTCTGATGTTTTCATAGCTTTTTTTTTTTTTTTGCAGGGCAATGGGGGTTAAGCGACTTGCCCATGGTCACACAGCTAGTAAGTGTCAAGTGTCTGAGGCCAGATCTGAACTCAGGTACTCCTGAATCCAGGGCCGGTGCCTTATCCACTGCGCCACCTAGCCGCCCCCCATAGCTTTTTGAAAATTATTTTTTCTTTTTTTTGCCATTTATGAGATTTTATTTTTCATATGGAATATAAATTTGTTTCCTGTATATGATACTATGTATATGATACTATGGTATTATAAATTAAAAGAAAAAAATAAAGGAGTTATTAAATATTCGTGACTTTTGACCCACCCTATATTTACTATAGAGTATACTCCAGGTTATGGGAGAGAATTTTTTGTAGTTGCTCTTTTTACTATGTCATCTTAGTAAATGCCTTTACAAAGAGCTAATTGTATTAGCTGGCTGACTATTAATTGGAAGCATATAGGTGAGAGCTCACAAATAGTTTTAGGAGTAAGTTCCCATGGAGTACCCCAGAATCCAAGATAGAAGCCAATGGGGGGAGGGGTAACCTGCCAGTGAAAGTGCCAGTTAGGGGAATAGCCCAGAGGGTATATTTGTAAAAATCACTTAGTAAAGTGTCTAGCTCATAGCAGGTACTATATAAATGCTTATTCCCTTCTCTTCCATTTTCTGCTTTACTTCTCCTACACATCTACATTTGACTGGACATGCGATTTCATTGGTGTAGGTAGCTCTTTTCTGCAATCTGAGTCAGACATTCCTCAATTGATAGGCATCTCCCCAATTTTGAATTCAACTTTTTTAAAATCTCTAAAATCCCACCTTTTACAGGAAGCCTTCTCTAACCCCTCTTATTTGTAGCACTTTCCCTCTTTCAATTATTACTTATTTATTCTGCATATAGCTTCCTTTGTATATATTTGTTTGCATGGTTTCTCTCCTATTAAATTATAAGTCCCTTGACAGGAATTCTCTTTTGCCTCTTTTTGTATCCTTATTGCTTAGCACAATCCCTGTCACACAACAGGCCCTTAATAAATGTTTATTGAATGTATGGATCTATAAAATGGGGATATTAATATTTTTTAAATGCAGAATGATATGATGGATAGTGATGCAGCTGGAGTTGATAACCAGGGTTCAAATCCTGTCTCAAAGACTTACTAGCTGTGTGATCCTAGATAAATCATTTGATCTCTCTGTGCCTTGGTTTTCTCATCTGTAAAATGAGGTGGTCATACCTCTAAAGTCTCTTCCAAATTTGGAAGTATAAGTCTATGATTCTAATGTTAGAAAGTTTCCTAATTGGGACTTTGAGCTGCTAGGATTTGATTAATAACATTTTTGTCCAATGTAAACTCTATAAAATAGCACCTGAAGGCCATTATATCACCCCTGGCTAAACATGAGTTAATAGTTATTACAAGGCATTGCTGATATTTGACTGGAATCTGAGAAATCTTGTTTAAGATGCTTTAAACTAAGAAGAGAGAGAGAGAGAGAGAGAGAGAGAGAGAGAGAGAGAGAGAGAGAGAGAGAGGGAGAGAGAGAGAGAGAGAGAGAGAGAGAGAAAACTGGTTATATGTATCTACCAAACCATCGAATAACTACAAAGTAGGCAAAAGAATGATCATAGAGATACCTAGTAATTCACAGGATCAAATACCAAACATGCTTGCCTAAAAGATTATTTTATGGAGAACTCACACAGGGCAAGCACTCACATGGTAGTCTGAAGAATTGACACAATGACACCCTCAAGGTGTCTCTTAAGAACTTTGGAATTGTTTACATGACATGGGAGACACTGGCACAGGACCCCCCCAGCACAGTGTACTCTCATCAGAGAAGGTGCTGTGCTCTATGAGTAAAGCAGAATTGAAGTAGCTCAAAAGAAACACGAAATGAGCAAATTTAGAGAATCCACCCCAAATGTTCACATGGACCATTTGTGCCTGACCTGTGGTAGAGCATTCCAAGCTGATTTGGTCTGATGAGCTACAGTTGGACACACTGTAACTTGACTCTCTCATAGTGATGTCATTTTGATCCTCTTTGAGAATGAAGGACAACCAGGCAACCAATTCACAGGAGGCAAAATAACAAAATAGTCATGAATAAAACTCATGATCTATATACAAATGAATGAAGTCTTAGGTAATACTATGTATTTGTTGGATTGGAGTAGATTGAAATAAGCAAGATGAAGGCGAGATCCTGATTTAAGGATGCAAGTTTAACCTTATAGCTGTCCCTGTGACTTGGTGGGATATGTCTCTTGATCAGAATATGAAGTAGAAGTATGTACGTAATTCAAAGGAACATAATAGATAAAAGGAAGAATGGAAGATATAGTGATGTGAGGAAATCTAGGAGCCAGAGGAGGGAAGCAAGGTAGAGAGTGTTTGGATTATGATTAATGGAGGAAGAAACAGAAATGACATTTTTGTAGAGGTATACCAAAAGCAATCTGGACAGAATTGGGAAATAGATAAGGAGTCTGGGAAATGAATCAAAGCTTGGTATGGAGACACAATAGTGGCAGGAGACTTTAATTATCTGGATGTCTGCTGGATATCACTCTGTCTAAGCCAAAAGAGGAGCAGCTGATACATTTTTAGCTTTCCTTAATGATAATTTTATCCTTCAAAAGGCAGAGGAAATGATGTAGAGATCCGCTCTTCAGGATCTAACTCACTAAAAAGGAAAAACTTCTTAGAGCAGAACAATGGGTCCCTTCCACAGAAGCAACCATTCCACCTTAGGATTTGTTATAAGACCTAGAGAGGGACACATGATCTGCCATATACCCTAGATTTTAGGAAAGCAGATGTCCTAAAAATGATTCAGAGAAAGGGTAGATAGGATCTCATAGCCTAAAACTGGGAAAGGCTAAATAATGATGGAAAGTTCTCAAAAATGAGTTTTTAAAAATGCAAAGAGAAAAAATTCTGATGAAGAAAAGGAGTAATTAAGAAGAAAGATTTGAATGCACAAAGAATTTATCTTCCATTTTAGATTTTACAAAGATATATAGAGAAGGTGAATCAAGGGGAGTAATAGAGAATGAATACACAAGCCTGGCATAATTCTCTAATAAATATCAGAAGCAAAAAGATAAAAAAAGAACACAGTTTGTCTAGAAATGCTACAGACAACAAAATGGTTTTATCAGTAATACAGGGGTAAAAGAGGAGGGTCAAAGAAGAGACAGAACTGCTGCTCAGGTTGATTGTGATCATCATAATGGAAGATCTAGAGAAGGGAGTGCTATTCAAATCTTATTTTGCTTTAGTTTTCTTTGTCAAAAAGAGTTACTTTCTTTTCAAACTAGAAAGAACAGAACAAGAATGGACAAGAGAATAGTTAAAACTCAAAATAGCCCAGGACACAAGAGAGCTCTTAGCTCCTCTTGATGAATTTAAGTCACTAGATCCAGATGAGCTAAGCTGAAAAACTAGGAAATGTGATTTTGTTGAACCACTGTCAGTAATCTTTGAAAAATCATGAAGAACAGGAGAAGTGCTATGGATCTGGAGAAGAGCAAATAGTGTCCCAATTCTTGAAAAAAGAAAGGTACTCTTCAAACTATAAACCAGTGAGCCAGTGAGCATAACTTTAATTCCTTGCAAAAGTCTAACAACTATTTTTTTTCCTTTTTTTTTTTTTTTGGTGAGGCAATTGGGGTTAAGTGACTTGCCTAGGGTCACACAGCTAGTTAAGTGTCAAATGTCTGAGGCCGGATTTCAACTCAGGTCCTCCTGACTCCAGGGCCGGTGCTCTATCCACTGCGCTACCTACCTGCCCCCTAACAACTATTATTAAGGATATGGTTTAGAAAAGACAACAGTTTTCACAAAGAGCTAGCATGACTTCATTAAGAACAGGTCATTTCCTTTTGTTGACAGTATAACCAGATCAAGGGAATACTGAAAACATGTTTTACTTACATTTGAACAAAGCATTTGAAAAAAGTTGTGGATAAGATGGAGATATGTGAGCTAGGCAGCCATAATGTAGAATTCGAATTCCTGAAGCAAATTCAGGTGAGCAGGGTATGAAGGTGGAGGAGGGTCTAGACTAGATACAAAGGTTGACTAGATACAAAAGTCATGGGACTTGAGGATGTAGAAGTAAGGAGGCTAGGATAGTCATTACCTAACTTGTAATAGAATCTCAGTGAATGTTTCTTGAATTCAGTTGAGTTTTTTTTATTCAGTTGAATTTTAAAGGGAAGAAAGAAATATTATTGTGATCTTGGGCTACTTTATAAAAAGGAATAGTTTCTAGGATAAAATGATAATCCATTTGTCCTCTGTTCTGGCTATTACATAGTTGTAATATTGCATTTCATTTTGGGCACCCCTAAAAAGGGGTGCCCAATAAATTGATAAATTGGAAAGTGTCCAGGGGCTGCTAGGTGGTGCGGTGGATAACACACCAGCCCTGGATTCAGGAGGACCTGAGTTCAAATCTGGCCTCGGACACTTGACACTTACTAGCTGTGTGACCCTGGGCAAGTCACTTAACCCCAATTGCCTCACCAAAAAAAAAAAAAAAGAAAAGAAAAAGAAAAAAGAAAGTGTCCAGAAGAGAGGAATGCAGACAATGAAAGGCCTCTAGATAGAAAATTTGAGAAAAATATAATAGCATTTGAAAAGGTCTTAGGTGGAAGAAGGATTAAATTTGTTCTACTTGTTACCAAGGGACAGAACTAAGGGTAGTGAGTAAAATAGAGAGGTAGATTTCAACAGTATATAAGGAAAAATTTTCTAACAATTAGGGATATCCAGAAGTAGAATGAGATGCCTGGAGAGACAATAGGTTCCCCCTTACTGAAGGTTTACTCACACAAAAGCTGAAAGATTTCTTGCTAGAATTGTTGTAGAGGGGATTCTTGCTCAGTTATTTGTTGGACTAGATGACCTCTGAGGCCCCTTTCAACTCCAAGACTCTGATTCTGTCCTAGGAATGTGGAATAAGCTGGAAATAATGTCAAGAATAGCTGAATTACCTAAGCAGTAATGGGAGTTTGGTTATAGTTAGTGAACACTATTGGGAAGACAGGTGAGATCAGAGAAGGGAAACTGGCTGAATGGTGGGTAATTATCCATTGTGGAGATAGGACTTGAAATGGGTCTGGGAATACTGTAAGGATTTTGGAAAAGGTGAGATAGGAGGACATGTATTTAGAACCAAAGCATGATTTGCTGTAGCCTTCAGTCTTTGGTACTCAATGTTCTTCCCTCTCAGCTGAAGTATATTCACAACTACTACTGAGTATGGTTGAGGGAAAGTGTTACTTCCAAGGGATCTATGAAGTGTATAAGTTAAGTCTTTAAGTTCATTCAAGACATTATATTGGTGAGAATGACAAAATATGTGAAATCAACCAACCAACCAATCAACCAACCAACCAACCATAAAGGACTCTTTCCTTTTTAAGACCCTTGAGTTACAGGTATATTAAATTAACTAGGAAAACTTTATCAATCATATGTTCTGGGAGAAAGATACTATGTCAAATGTTCTAAAAGAAAACATGATTTAAATTGGTATACTGTAGAATTTTTATTTATTCAGTTTCTTTGAATATTATATTAGTTTTATGATTGCTTTATACTAATTTGTTTAAGAAGCCCACTTCTTGTTCCCAAGGGTGAGGGAATAGGTTAGGGTAAATTTCAGAGTAAAGTCCTCATGGATTTGCCTGAATTTACAGTTATTTAGTGGCAGCATTGATAGTGGCATCTAGGTAATCTGACTCTAAATCTAGTGAGAGCTAGGGTTTAAGAAACAGCTAATACCTAGTCTGAGAAGAGAGGAAAGATGTTCCAGGATTTCAGGCAAAGGGAATGGAGTGCTCACACACTAACTTGCCACAGGCCAAGAGTCACATTTCCTTCTCCCCAGTCTCTTGTTTCTTTCAACACACTGCTTCATGGTAGGGTTTGCTGATGAGCCGTGAAGGGTAGGTAAGATTTTGTATAAATATTGAGGAGGGGAGAAGGGACATTTCTGGGAAAGGCAGAAAGGTGGGAAAACCAGTGGTACTATAGGAAATAAAAAATATAGTAAATTGAGAAAAATATGAGAAGACTTGTATATAGATTTTTTTTTGGTGAGGCATTAGGGTTAAGTGACTTGCCCAGGGTCACACAGCTAGTAAGTGTCAAGTGTCTGAGGCTGGATTTGAACTCAGGTCCTCCTGACTCCAGGGCTGATGCTCTATCCACTGCCTCACCTAGCTGCCCCTGAGAAGACTTATATAACAATAATAACTGATCCTGGGCTTGTGTTCTAGGGCACTCACCCCTCTCCCTTCTCCACTGTATGCCTTCTCATTATACCCACACATATCGTCATATGGATTCAGTTGTAGGAAAGCCTGGCCTCTAATGAAAAGTGATAGGCTCTCTTTTCTCACATTCTTTGGCTCATCGCATACTTTATCCCAGTGTCCTGGGGGGGAAAATTGCTTAAGGTTTAGTTGTTGACTCCTATCTAGGGTCTCCACAAAATAGAGTAGAAAGATACACACTATATAATATGAACCATTTATGGGATGGGTTAGTTTTTTCCACCCTACACACAAAAGAAACATAAGTGATAGAAAAAGCTCACAGCATGCAAAATTTCTGAGACTTAAATAATCAAGAACTTATCAATCAATTAATAAATAAACATTTAAATACCTTTTATATGCTAAGTACTGTGCTAGATTCTTAGGATATAAATACAAAGAATGACACATAACTTGTAACTACTATTACAATTCATCAGTAGGTTGAGTCTTAAACAGCAGAAAGTGAACACTTTGTGCTCCTATTGAATAGGCATTCCACATTTCATCTCAGCTTTTCACTGTCTCCCTTTATGGAAGGTGTCTTCTAGCAAATGGGTTGGGGAATGGGTTCATCTTCTTGCTGCTAGTCATCTTCTCCAATAACACTGGACTATTTTTAAAAAATAGTATTTTATTTTATTTTTTCCAATTACACCTAAAGATAGTTTTCAACATTCATTTCTGTAAAATATTGAGTTCCAATTTTTTCTCCCTTCCTCCCTTCCCTCCTTCCTCCTCAAGACAGCAAGCAATATGATATAGGTTATACAGTACTATCATGTTAAACATATTTCCACATTAGTCATGTTGTGAAAGAAGAATCAGAACAAAAGGGAAAAACCACAAGAAAGAAAAAACAACAACAAAAAACCAACAACAAAAGTGAAAATAGTATGCTTCAATCTGCATTTAGACTCCATAGTTCTTTTTCTGGATATGGAGAACATTTTCTATCATGAATCTTTTGGAATTATCTTGGATCATTGTATTGCTAAGAAGAGCTTAGTCTTGATCGTCACACAATATTGATATTACTATATACAATATTCTCCTGGTTCTGTTCACTTCACTCAGCATCAGTTCATGTAAGTCTTTCTAGGTTTTTCTGAAATCTTCCTGCTCATCATTTCTTATAGTACAATAGTATTTCATTACATTCATATACCACAACTTATTCAGCCATTCCTAAATTATTGGTCATCTCCACAATTTCTAATTCTTTGCCAAACACTGAACCATTTATGGAGAATTCATGCCTGGAACATAGTCAACTCAACTTGGTGGATCCAGGATCTCTAGATCTCTTGAACTCACAAGATTATATTCAAGTCTAGACAAATCTACCCTGAGATTAATGCTCAATCACCTAAGATTAGGAAAGGCAAGTCAATAACCATTTATTAAAAACTTACTATGTATTAGCCACTATCTCAAGTGTTGGGGATACAAATAAAAGCAAAAAGAAAGATAATTCTTGCCCTCAATGACCTTATATTCTATTAGAGAAGACAATACACAAAAAAGAGCTGAAAAGGAGAGGGTGCGTTGGGGGAAGGAACCCCTTCAGAAGTATGGTTTCTAAGTCCAGAGAACCCATGAGGGGAATCAAAGAAATCTGGCCTGGGACCCACGCCCAAATGGAAGCCGCAGAAGGAACTCACCAGTGAGAGGAGGGGGCCCTCATGGCAGGAGGAGATTAGAAGGTCCAAGATGAAGAGTGAAGTTCCTGAGTGAGATAGCAGCTGAGATATGGAGGTAAAGTCTAGAGTGTCAGAATCAGAGCCAGGAAAGTATGGAAAGAACAAATGTAGGAGACCAGCATCCAGGATCTGATTTTCATGGGCAGAACAGATGAAGTGGAACATAGGGTTACTTATACTTCCTCCACTGCTCACCAAATGCATCTCTAATCATCACAATCTGAAGCTGGAAAGAGAAGAAAGAGGCAGAAATAAATTTATTTCCTTTTAAAAGTTCTGCTGAGGGGGCAGCTAAGTGGTGCAGTAGATAAAGCACCACCCTGGATTCAGGAGGACCTGAGTTCAAACCTAGCCTCAGACACTTGACACTTACTAGCTGTGTGACCCTGGGCAAGTCACTTAACCCTCATTGCCCAGGGTGAGGGGAGGGGGGTAGAGCTCTGCTGAGTCTTAACTCAGAGGTACATTCTTTGTCATCTAAAGGTGAGTCACACCTTCCAATGGGAAACAGCTAGGAAGCCCCTGAAAGTGTTCAAGTGCTGAATCAGCTTATGTGGCTAGAATCAGGAAGGGCAAGTAAGTATGTGCCCTTTTCAAGCCCAGGTTACATTTGTATGAACTGATGAAGAGTGAAATGGAAAGAACCAGGCAAACAGTATGTATAATGACTACAGTAATATGAAGGAAAAGCACCCTGAAAGATATAAAAACTCTGACTAATGGAATGACCAATTATGACTTCAGAAGACTGATGATGTAGCATACTTCTCATCTTTTCATAGACAGGTGATGAATGAGACATGATATGGTGTCAGAAATAGCCAATGTACCAATTAATTTTCTTGATTACACCTTTTAAAAAATTATTATTATTATTTTAGCAAGGGAAGTTCTCTTCTATTTACAGGGATAGAATTGTAATGGGAGAGTTGGTGCAAAAGTAAGGAAGAAAAGAATATCAGTGAAACATTTAAAAATGCAAAGAATAAAACAGAAGGATGTTCAGAGGGGGATGTAGGAAATAGGGTAGTTTTGTTAGTATCATGTTAAATTCAGTATACACTTAAAAAACTCCAATCTCTACATAATAGAAGTTTGCTGTTTTATATACAATCCTCTTTCCTGTTCTTCATAAATGGAAAGTTTCATGCCTGTGAACATTTGGTAGGTTTATAATTAAAAAAGAAAAGTAAGCCCATGGTAGGTCCTGGGACCATACGGAGACCACCTGGATGAAACAGAGGGTTTTATTGGCTGTCCTATATTCCTGGAATATACTTCCTCGTCTACACCTCTTGGAACCTGCAACTCCCTTCAAGTTTCAGGTCAAGTGCCAATTCCTTGAAGAGACATTTATTCATTTTCCCAGTTGTTAGTCTTATCTCCCCAGATTCCCACCACCCAAATCAATTTCTATTTTATTTTGTGTATATCCTATATTTGCTTATTTGTTAACACGTTTTATCCCTAGTAGAATGTAAGCTCCTCAAGGGATAGAACAAGGTCTCGCTTTTATAGTTGTATTGCCAGTATTTAACATATTATACATTAGGTGTTTAATATAAACCCTCAATAACTTTATAATTAAATAGTAGGAAATAAGATTGAATAAAATGGGTGGAGTTGGATTATGGTCTAAGCCCATATAGAAGTATCCATCATTGAAAAAAGTAAAGATGAGCTCAAAAGAGGGAAGATAATAGACTCCAGACCAAAGAATCTGGGTAGGTATTATAGATACTAGCTTCTTAAACTGTGAGTGGAACCCCCATGTGGGATCATGAAAAATTTGGCAATAGTAAAAGGTTATGTATACCTATACATATACCTGGGGTCACATAAAAATTTCTCAGGCGAAAATGGGTCATGAGTGAAGAAAGTTTAAGAAGCCCTGTTATTAAAAAAATAAATAAATAAAAAAAATAAACATCTGAATTCAAGAATAAAAAAAAAAAGAAGCCCTGTTATAGATCATTATACATTTGAATAAGTAGTGGTCAGTAGATCCATTGAATACAAAAATCAATAATCCTGTGCTGTCTATCGCCATCCTTATCCAAAGAGATAGGTCACTGTATCATTCTACAGATTACTCAGCTTTCTGATTCGCCATTGTCAATTCCACGTGATCAAATCTGTTACCTGGACAACCAACTTATTGTCTGACATCTTTTATACATGACTAGCCAAGATTCCTTTTGTGTGAAAGACTTCCTCTAACATATCATTTGCTTTAAACACAGTGATTTCCATATTAAATGATAGAAATGGTTAATGGTTAGTGTATGAACAAAAAGAGAACAAATGAATAGATTAATTTGTCTAATTTAAAAATTTCCCAAATGTCAGAATTGTTGGACTTTCTAAAAAATCATGATTTTTATATGTTTAATAGGTGGTTATTTGATTTAGTTTGGGCTCTGAAACAAGATTAGATTGGCTTTTTGTTTTCTATAATCCTTTACAAAACTTAAATAGAATTTTTTTTCTTTACTCTAAAATCTTACCACAGTTCCAAAAGAATCATTTTCTAAATTGGAACTCTATGAATCTGGAAAAGTCTATGGCTATGTTTTAATGAGAAATGTACTGCCTTAATTGCTTTTTAATTGGTTTAAGCTGATGGCAAAAGCATTCATTGATGCTTGTCTGTTCAAAAATTATTGAAATATATTTAGAACAAATTCCCTAAAATGTAGACCATGGTTTTATGATTTATTGAATAAAATTATTTCTTAATGTTAATGTTGGAAAACATCTAAAATAGAGTTTCATAATAAGTGCCTATAAGACTTTCAGTTTGCAAATCATGCATTTTGAGCATATTTTGATTAAAAATATAATTATTTATGTCTTACAAAGAAAGGCAGCAAAAGATGACAAACTATATGAAGTAAACATTTTCAAAATTTCATATATATGTGAATGTATGTGTATACATATGTGTAATTTGTATTACCTTCATTAGAGTCTTCCTCTGATACCATATGTGGAAGTTACCTTGGGTTCTCATGTCAATAGAATATGAGCTCTATTGAATTTTATCAATGGTGAGGTGGCAGGACAGAGCTTCAAGTATAGTGATATATTGTTTGTCATTTGAAAACCATTCTAAATATGTCAAAGAAGCTCATTAACAAATGTATGGCATTATATATTGAAATTTATTACCTATAGAAATTCATGAAATTGCTTACTAAGGTATGGATAAGTTGCCATCTTCATTAGCAAGGCATGTACCCACAATGAGAAAATCATGGCTACTTAAAATATGGGAGCATTCATTTTATCCATGGTTGTTCTTAAGATCTGGCATTTGTAGGGGCAGCTAGGTGGCACAGTGGATAAAGCACTGGCCCTGGATTCAGGAGGACCTGAGTTCAAATCCGGCCTTAGACATGTGGTAAAAAGTTTTAACAGTCGGTTAGATAATGGAGAGATGCCAGTTTTTTTTAGGACCACCCTTTTGGGGAGGAGACCAACAGCATGAGCTATGCACACCAGTCCGCCTGCGACGCAAGCCAGATTGCCTGCTGAGCACTCGACTTCCGGGGTGCGAGCTTAAAAGGCAAGGAGAGAACGGAAGTGGGCCTTTTTTCCTGCTCCGCTGGTCTCCTGGCTGCGCTGCACAGACAGACGCGGACTGGAGTTTGACTCGGCCCGGCTCTCGGTTAATAGCACTCTCTTGACTCGGTCTCTCTCCCCAAAGGTGGCCTTGGGTTTTGGTGAGTTTTATACAGAATATAGACTAAGCCTAGACTTAAGACGATTTGTATTGTATTTCTACTTTCCTATCCTTCTAATCAACATCACCTTGTGACTACCATACAATAAAAGGTCTATCTAGAAAACCAGAAGTTTCTTCCATTTACTAGTCTGGGAAATAAATTAAGGGAAAGGTTAAGTAGGGTAGATTTATGATCTAATATCCAATTTTAATCTCACAGACACTTGACACTTAATAGCTGTGTGACCCTGGGCAAGTCACTTAACCCATATTGCCCTGCCCCCCCCCAAAAAAAAAGTAAAAACAAATCCAAATAAAGATTTGGCATTTGTATTTTGACAAACAAAAACCTAGCTTTCCTCTACACAAGTATTTAGGGAGCTTAGCAACATCTTTACATTAATTTTTATATGTTTCCTATATAGGGCAAAGTGAATACATATGCAGATTGAGTTCTAGAAACACCTTCAGATATCCCATGTTTCCCAAGTTGTGTGTGTGTGTGTGTTGTGAAGTTTAAAATCTAACTGCGATGTCTAAAAATCTAATGAGTGGTTGCCTTAAATTAGAAGCTCATAGCACCAGTCTTTGGGGCATTAAGCATTTATTAAAGTATTTGGAAGCTAATAAAGAGAACACACGGAGAAAGAAAGAGCCTAGCTCCCTGCACCTGCTGCTCCTACCACCACCTCCAACAGAAAGGAAAAATCCCCCATACTTCCTGACTGGAAGCTCTCTGTGGGCCCACCTAGGTGTGGTCCCCATACACAGCTCTAAGCTAATTGGCTGGTAGCATTGACTGGCATGACTTACAGGCTGTTCTATGAATAGATGTAATGGTTCTATGAATAGATATAACTTCCTGATGCTAGTCACATGCTTTCTCCTCAGGGTGGTGCTGCTCTGGTTCTCACAATGTCTTTCTCAGCAGTGGGGTGGCACTCTGATTCTCACAGTGTGCATGTGCATGTGCAGGTATGTGTATCTGTCTGTGTCCATTGATGTCCCATTGCTGCTTTTCTTATTATACTTCATAGCAAAGTTATTATTATTGTTTTTAACAAAATGTCCATTGAGTAGAGAAAATGTACCAGGTCATGTGGGAAATTGAAATGCCAATAACAGTATCTTGGGGACTTTGGACATTGAAAATATAGAATAGCATGTAACTTATTCTAGGCACTAACTTACTCCTTCCTACTCTCTGGCTGCTTGCAATATTTCCTCCTTGACCTGGGAGCTCTAGAATTTGGCTATAATATTCCTGGAAGTTTTCATTTTGGAATCTCTTTCAGGAGGTGATCAGTGGATTCTTTCAATTTCTATTTTACCTTCTGTTTCTAGAATATCAGGGCAATTTTCTCTGACAATCTCTTGGAAAATAACGTCTAAGCTCTTGTTTTGATCATGGTTTTCAAGTAGTCCAATAATTTTCAAATTATCTCTCCTGAATCTATTTTCCAGGTCATCTATTTTTCCAAGAAGATATTTCACATTTCCCTCTATTGTTTTATTCATTTGTATTTGCTTTATTGTGTCTTAGTTTCTCATAAAGTCACTAGCTTCCATTTGTTCAGTCCTAATTCTTAGGCAATTATTTTCTTCAGAGAGCTTTTCCATTTGGCTTTTCTAACTGTTGACTTTTTTTTATGACTTTCCTGCATCACTCTCATTTTTTCCTCTACCTCTCTTCCTTTATCTTCAAAGTCATTTTTGAGTGCCTCTATGGCCTGAGACCAATTCATATTTTTCTTGGAAGCTTTGGATGTAGGATCCCTGACATTGCTATCCTCTTCTAAGGGTGCACCTCGATCTTTGTCACTAAAGAAACTTTCTATGGTCTGCATCTTTCTCTGTCTGCTCATTTTGCCTGCGTATTTCTTGCCTTTTAACTCCTTCTTAAAGTGGGGCACTGTTTCCAGAATGCACTGTCCCAAGCTTCAGGGGGTCCCAGGTGGTACGATTTAGGGAGGGGCAGGTTCTTTACTCACCTGGCCTGTGCTCTGTTTTGTAAATAACCCCAAGCCTACTTGCTATCCAACCAGGAAAAAAAAATTTGTTTCACTGGGTTAATAGCTCCAGCAAGCCTGTGACCCTTCCCCACTTGGGCTGCCACCATTCAAGATTTCTTCTTGGTTCCCTGTTGGACTAGAACAACTGAATTCTGCCTTAGCTCCAGTGGAGAACCTTGTGTTCTTCCCCCTGGCCAACTGCCCAGCCCTATCACCAGATTGTGAGCTTAGTTCCAGAAGACGCCAATGCTGCAGCTGATTTGGAGGCTCTGGGGGTAAATTTCTCTGGTGCAGCCTGCCTGGGGCTGGATCTGTGTCAGTGTGACCATGGGGTTGGGCTCCACTTCCACCCCAGTCCAGCAGACTCCTTCTGACAAACTTCTAAGCCATCTTTGACTGGAAGATTATCTCAGCCCATCCTTTTGTGGGTTCTGCTGCTCCAGGAATTGTCTTATGGCATTATTTGGAATTTTTTGGAGTGATTGTGTCAGGAGCTCTGAGAGCTTAATGCCTTTCCTCTGCCATCTTGGTTCTGCCCCACTCCTTCCTACTCTCAATCTCATATGCTAAACTAGCTTCACTTGTGTCCCACTGGATCTTTCTTTTCCCTTCATAGGAAATAGAATTAGAAAATATCAATTGAGGAAAGTGACGTAAGACCAAACCTGATGAGCTGATGCTCTTTGTTTCTTAACTTTTTGCACTGCTTAGGGACATCCTTGACTTCTCCAGCTCGACCCAGGAAGCTCATTATTGGGATAACCTTCTCATCCTGCAAGTTCCCATTAACCTTTAGACACTACCTCATTACCACTTCTTCCTCTTATTGAAGGGTGGAACTATGAAGCCTAAAACCTCCATTTAGAGAAGAATCTTAGCTCACATATCACCTCTGTTCTCATCTTGATGCACTGCTTTGGTACTTCTCTGGCTTTGTTTTTTATTTGGTTACTTTCTCTTGCTTCACCCCATCCCACAACCCCCTTTCAGTTTCCTTTTGTGTATTGTCTTCTCCCATTAGATCATAAGGTCTTTGAAGGCAAGGATTGCTTTTTTTAATATATAGATATAGTTGTATCCCCAGTGCTTAGCACAGTGCCTAGCGACATAGTAGGTGTTTAATGAACATTTACTGACTGACTGGCTGTCATTGCTCCCCAACTGGAACTGCTGTGATAGCACTAGGATATAGTGCCTACTCAGTCTTTCTAATGAGCTATACAGGTAAGTTACATACACGTACCTCTGTTGACCACCCCGATCCTCACATGCCTTAAGTTGATGCAGATTCTGTTGCAAACTCCCTATTCTAGAACATCTCAAACTATTGGGCTCCATACTGGCCATGGTCCTTTCTAATTCAGTTACTTCCTCACCCTTTAGTACTGATTTTCTACTTCTACATGGTTGTATCATTAACAAATTACTTTTTTGGTCATTTTACTTCATGCATTATTATGATCATCATTCTCAAAGCAACATATTGACAACTTTAAATGCAATTCTTTCAGAGGCTCTCTCCTGGCAAAAGACTATATGTATACTTTGGAGACTTTTCACTTCTCTGGCTCATTGACAGGTGGGAACTGGATATATTAATATCTGGCATTCCTACAAAGATAGTCACTAGATCCCTTTATAAGTACATATTTACAGGGTTTAAAACAAAGAACAGTTTCATTTATAAAGAACACAGAAAAGACTTGCATTTAAGCCCATCATGACTCAAGAGATTGCCGGATGATCAACACTTTCCCTCAGAGATTTTTATATTCACTCTGATGTAAAGTATTGCTTTTAGTGACTTTCTAGCAAAGATGTGCTTCTTTTATTTCATTGCTCTACTCAGAAGCCCTCATGTCTACTGAACTACCCTTTTAATTTTTTTTTTTAATTTTTAGTGAGGCAATTGGGGTTAAGTGACTTGCCCAGGGTCACACAGCTAGTAAGTGT
Source organism: Dromiciops gliroides (assembly GCF_019393635.1). Lineage (NCBI taxonomy): Eukaryota > Metazoa > Chordata > Mammalia > Microbiotheria > Microbiotheriidae > Dromiciops > Dromiciops gliroides. The sequence goes on along the minus strand of NC_057862.1, from coordinate 158,234,556 downwards.
TAAGTGTCTGAGGCCGGATTTGAACTCAGGTACTCCTGACTCCAGGGCTGGTGCTCTATCCACTGCACCACCTAGCTGCCCCCTGAACTACCTTTTTAAAAAGAAATATTTTATTTTCCCTAACTATATGTAAAAACAAGTTTTAACATTTTTATTAAAGGTTTGAGTTCCAAATTCTATCTTTCCCTGCCTCCACTCCCTCTTTCCTGAGATGGTAAGAAGTCTGATATAGGTTATATATATTTCCATTTTAGCAATTTTGTACAAGAAAACTTGAAAAAAAAAGAAAGTGAAGAATATTATGCTTCAGTCTGAATTCAGTTAACATCAGTTCTTTCTCTGGAAGCAGATAGCATTTTTCATCTTCAGGATTGTCTTGGGTCATTGTATTGTTGAGAATAGCTAAGTTATTAACAGTTGATCATTGTACATACAATATTGCTGCTATTGTGTACAATGTTTTCCTGGTTTTGATGACTTCACTTTATATCAGTTCATGTAACTCTTTCCAGGTTTTTCTGAACTCATCCTGCTTGTCATTTCTTATAGCACAGTAATGTTGCATTATGAACATATACCACAACTTGTTCAGCCATTCTCAAATTGTTGGGCATGCCCATAATTTCCAATTCATAGCTACCATAAAAAGGGCTGTTATAAATACTCTAATTCAGATAAGTTCTTTTATTTAAAAAAACAACTCTTTGGGATACAGACCTAGCAGTGGTATTGCTGAATCAAAGGGTATGCACAGTTTTATAGCCCTTTGGGCACCATTTCAATTGCTCTCCAGAATGGTGAATCAGTTCAAAACTCTACCAACAGTGCACAAGTGTCCCAATTTTCCTAATCCCCTCCAACATTTACCATTTTCCTTTTTTATCATATTAACCAATCTGATGGGTGCTAGGAGGTAACTCAGAATTGTTTTAATTTATATTTCTCTAATCAGTAGTGATTTAGAGCATTTTTTCATATGACTATAGATAGCTTTGATTTCTTTGCTTGAAAACTGCCTGTTCTTATCCTTTGACCATATTTCACTTAGGAAATGGCTTATATTCTTATACATTTAACTCTGTTCTCTATATATTTGAGAAATGAAGCCTCTATCAGATTCTTGCTGTAAATTTTTTCTAGTTTTCTGCTTTCCTTCTAATTTTGGTTGCATTGGTTTTGTTTGTGCAGCCCCTTTTTAATTTAATATTATCAAAATTATCCATTTAACATTTTATAATGCTCTCTCTAGGGTTTGGTCCTAAATTCTTCCCTTATCCATAGATCTGGCCAGTAAATTATTCTATACTCCCCCAATTTGCTTATGGTATCACCTTTTATGTCTAAACCATGTACCCAATTTGACCTTATCTTGGTATATGGTATAAGATGTTGTTCTATTCCTAGTTTCTGTCATACTGTTTTTCAGTTTCCCCAGAGGTTTTTGTCATATAGTGGGTTCTTTTCCCAAAATCTTGGATCTTTGATTGTATCAAATACTATATTACTATGGTCATTTACTACTATATGTTGTATACCTAATCTATTCCACTGATCTGCTACTCAGTTTCTCAGCCAGTACGATATTGTTTTGATAATTACTGCTTTATAATACAGTTTGAGATCTAGTATGGCTAGGTCACCTTCCTTCATATTTTATTTCATTAATTCCCTTGATATTCTTTACCTTTTGTTCTTCCAGAAGACTGTGTTATGCTTTTTTTCTAGCTTCATAATATAATTTTGGTAGTTTAATATGGCACTGAATAAGTTGGTTAATTTAGGTAGAATTGTCATTTTTATTATATTTCTTCAGTATACCCATGAGCAATTAATATTTCTCCAATTGTTTAGATCTAATTTTGTGTGAAGTGTTTTGTAATTGTGTTCACATAGTTCCTGGGTTTGCCTTGGCAGGTAGACTCTCAAGTATTTGATATTTTCTATAATTATTTTAGTTCTTCCAAGGTGGTATGATTTAAGGAGATGTATGTTTACTACTCTCCTGGACTATGCTCTGGTCTGCAAGCAACCACAGGTCTGCTTTTCTGCCCTGGAACTATGAACAGAATCCCACTCCACTGTGGCTGCAAGCTCTTGTGTACTTGTGTTCTTCCCCTGCCTGGGACTGCCACTGAAAATTGTGACCTGGATCTGTGTATGGACAAAAAAACAGAGTCCTGCCTCAGTGCTAGCAGAGAGATCCCTATAATCTTCTGGCCGATTTTTTTACTTCCTTACCATCTGTGGGGTGAGTTCCAGAAGCAGTTGCTGCTGCTGCTGATTCAGAGGCCTGTTCCTGGTTTGCTGGGGCTGGGGCTGGGTCTGCACTGGTGTGGCCTGTACTAGGCTGAGCTCCATTCTCACCTTGGTAAAACAGACCTTTCCTGTTGACCTTCTAAGTTGTTTTTGACTGGAAAATTATTTCACCCTGTGTTTTTGTCAGTTCTGATGCTCCAGAAATTGTCTTATGGCATTATTTGAAGGTATTTGGAGGGGAACGCTCAGGCAAGTCACTGCCCTTCCTCTGCCATTTTGGCTTTGTCCTCTCTACAGTTATTATTTTTTTTCATTTATTAATTTATTTATTCATTCATTCATTGATTCATTTATTGATTGATTGACTGATTGATTGATTGATTGCAGGGCAATGAGGGTTAAGTGACTTGCCCAGGGTCAAGTATCAAATGTGTGAGGCCAGGTCTGAACTCAGGTCCTCCTGAATCCAGGGCCAGTGCTTTATCCACTGCACCACCTAGATGCCCCCTCTACAGTTATTTTAAATGGAATTTCTCTATTTCTTGCTGTTGAGCTTTGTTGGCAATAAATATTTTGTATCCTTCAGCAATGCTAAAGTTGTTAATTATTTCAATTAGTTTTTTAGTTGATTCTCTAGGATTCTCTAAGTACACCATTATATCATCTCCAAAGAGTGATAGTTTTGCCTCCTCATTACTTATTTTAATTTCTTCAATTCTTTTTTCTTCTCTAAGTGCTGTAGCTAGTATTTCTAGCACAATATTGAATAATAGTGGTGATAATGAGCATCCTTGTTGCACCCTTGGGTTTGTTTGGTTTTTTTTGCAGGGCAATGAGGGTTAAGTGACTTGCCCAGAGTCACACAGCTAGTGTCAAGTGTCTGAGGCACAATTTGAACTCAGGTACTCCTGAATCCAGAGCCGGTGCTTTATCCACTGTGCCACCTAGCTGACCCTCACCCTTGATTTTATTGGGAAGGCTTATCCCCATTACAGATAATGCATGCCAGTGGTTTTAGATAGATAGTTCTTATCATTGTAAGGTAAGCTCCTTTTATTTCTGTCCTCCCTATTTTTTAATAGGAATGGGTGTTGTATTTTGTCAAAGGCTTTTTCTGCATCTATTGAGATAATCACCAAAAAAAAAAAAAAAGAGATACTTATATGATTTCTGTTGGTTTTGTTATTGAGATGGTCAATTATGTTGACAATTTTTCTCATATTCGATCAGCCCTGCATTCCTGGTATAAATCTCACTTGGTCATAGCATATCATCCTAGTGATAAATTGCTGTAATCTCCTTGCTAGTATTTTATTTAAAATTTTTTGCACCAATATTCACTAGGGAAATGAATCTATAGTTTTCTTTTTCTGTTTTCACTCTTCCTGGTTTAGGTAGTGTAATGATTGGAATGACGCCACCTACTGGAGACTTGCTGTGGAGAGCTCCACCATGAGGAAAATGCCTCAGAGGCATTGTGGCTTTTCCTTGGCGTCAGGAAATGACGTTTGCTCATGGGTGCTGTCTATCAAGTCTACCAGCCAATCAACTGGAGGAGCCTCCTATGGTCTGGGAGGAGACAGGAAGGAGGAAAGGGAGCCTGCGCAGAGAGCGCTGGCCTTTTTGGCTTCCTGACTTGATGGTGGTGGCGGCAGAGGACTTCACAGGAAATTTGAGGAGAGATAGGAATGCCAGGTTGTTAGAATTCTGTTCTCAATCTTTTTCTTTCTATTTTCCAATAAACCCTTAAAAACCTAAACTCGTTTTATCAGTGATTTTTAGTCAGTTTCCCCCAAACTGGGGGAACACATTAGAATTCACATTTAGAATCTTAAATTACACAGTTGTAACACCATATTTGTGTCATAAAAGAAATTTGATAAGACTCCTTCTTCTATTTTTCCAAATAGTTTATATAGTATTGGGATTTGTTGTTCTTTAAATATTTGGTAGATTTGCTTGTGAATCCATTTGGCCCTGGGGATTTTTTATTAGGAAGTTCACTGATAGCTTGTTCAATTTCTTTTTCTAAGATTGGGCAATTTAAGTATTCTATTTCCTCTTCTGTTAATCTGCATAGCTTCATTTTTTGTGAATATTCAAACATTTCATCTAGATTATCAGATTTATTGGCATCTAATTTGGCAAAATAGCTCCTAATAATTGCTTTAATTTCTACTTCATTGGTGATGAATTCACTCCTTTCATTTTTGACACTGGTAATCTGGTTTTCTTCTTTTCTTTTTTCAATCAAATTAAACAATCATTTATTTTATTGGTCCCCCCCCCCCCAGCATTTAGTCTATTTATTAGTTCAATGGTTTTCTGATCTTCTCTTTCTCTATTTTATTGGTGTAAATGTTTGGAGATATACATTTCCCCCTAAGTACTGCTTTGGCTGCATTCCATAAATTTTGGTATATTGTTTCATGGTTGTCATTCTCTTTAATGAAATTATTGATTATTTTTGTGATTTGTTCTTTGACCCACTTATTCTTTGGGATTAGATTATTTGGTTTCCAATTATTTTTTAATCTATTGTTCCACTGCTCTTGACTGAATTTTTAAAAATTGTATTATGATCTGAAAAGGATGCATTTAACATTTCTGCTTTTCTTCATTTGGTTGTGAGGTTTTTATGCCCTAATACCTGGTCACTTTTTGTGTGGATGCCATGTACTGCTGAGAAAAAGCATATTCCTTTCTATTTCCATTCAATTTTCTCTAGAGCGCTATCATATCTAACTTTTCTAGAATTCTCTTCACTTCCTTAACTTCTTTCTTGTTTATTTTGTGGTTAGATTTATGTAGTTCTGAGAGGGGAAAGTTGAGGTCCCCCACTAGCAAGGTTTTAATGTCTATCTCCCCCTGTAACTCATTTAACTTCTTTAAAAATTTAGATATCATACCATTTAGTACATATATGCTTAGAATTGGTATTACTTCCTTGTCTATTCTACCAAGTTATAGTTTCCTTTCTTATCTCTTTTAACTAGATCTATTTTTTGCTTTTGCTTTGTCTGAGATCATGACTGCTACCCCAGCTTTTTTTTAACTTCAGCTGAAACATAATAGATTCCATTCTAGACTTTACTTTTACTCTTTGTGTGTTTCTGTGCTTTATATGTGTTTCTTGTAAACAGCATATTATAGGATTCTGTTTTTAATCTGTTCTGTTATCACTTCTGTTTTATGGGTGAGTTCATCCCATTCACATTCATAGTTATGATAACTAACTGGGTATTTCCCTCCATCCTATTTTCCCCTTGTTTATTCTTTTCTCTCTCTTACCTTTTGCCCTCTCTCTCCTCACAAGTATTTTACTTCTGATCACCACCTCCCCCAATCTGCCCTTCATTCTATCAGTCTTCTCCCACCCCACTTATTTTATTCCCATCCCTTTTTACTTCCTTTATAGGGTAAAAGAGATTTCCATTTCCAAATAAATGTGTATGTTATTCCCTCTTTGAGTCAATTCTGATGAGAGTAAGGTTAAAGAATTACCCACTACCCTCCTATCTTTCCCCTCCACTGTAATATCTCTGTCATGCCTCTTTTATGTGAGATAATTTATCCCATTCTATCTCCTCCTTCCCCCCTTTCCCAGTATGATGGAATATCATCCCATCATAGTTATCTCACACATACACCCTCTGTCTATGTATACTCCTAATTGCCCTTATAGGGATAAAATTCTTAAGAGTTACAAATATCATCTTGCCATGTTGGAATATAAACAGTTTCATCCTATTGAATCTTTTTTTTTTTTTTTTACATTTTTATGTTTCTCTTGAATCTTTTATTTGAAGATCAATTAAAAAAAATTTCTGGCCTTTTAATTATGAATGCTTGAAAGTCCTCTATTTTAGTAAATATCCACTTTTCCATCTGAAGGATTATCCTTAGTTTTTCTGGGTAGGTGATTCTTGGTTGTAATCCTAACACCTTTGCCTTCTGGAATACCATATTCAAAGATCTCCTTAATGTGGAAGCTGCTAAATCTTGTGGAATCCTGACCGTGGCTCAAAAAAATTTTTTTAAAGGTATTTGAATTGTTTCTTTCTGGATGCTTGCCGTATTTTCTTTTTGACCTGGGAGCTCTGGAATTTGACTATACTATTCCTAGGAGTTTTCATTTTGGAATCTCTTTCAGGTTGTGATCAGTGGATTCTTTTGATTTCCATTTGCCCTTTGGTTTTAGGATATCAGTACAATTTTCCTTGATAATTTCATGAAAATGTCCATACTGAACAACTCTTATATAAGGAAGTCTCTCTAAGCATCACTCATCACTGTTCCACATGACCCCTCCAGGAATTAGCAGCAAAATCAAGTAGATCATTGCAGGCCCTGTTCACTGCCTTACACAGCTCTATTTCCTGTAGCTAAGTGCTGGGAACCATTGTCCTTTGAAACTCTGTCTCTGGTAATTCAGCTCCATTGTTAGCTTCTCAGCTGTGTCACTACAGCAGATGGTGTTCATCACTTTCTTATTTTTCTTTATTATTTTGAACTTAAACACCAAAAAAGAGAGCATTTCCATATACACAGCAGAATGCAAAAAAGATTCTATTTTAAGCTATGAATCTCTATTTCATACTGCTTGCTTTAAAAAATAAAAAGGGTATTATAAATTTAAAATGTTACTTTTAAAGCTGTCCTGACTCTCTAGGCTTCCTTCTGGGCTTGCTTGTTTTTCCTCTTCTGTGCATTAAAAAATGCTCCACTAATACTTCTTTTTGGTTGGTTGGGTGGCTGGGAAACAACACTATTGCTAACTCTTCTGCCTCCTGCCTTCCATTAACTAAGAGAAAGAAAGGGGAGGGAAATCCAACCCATGTAATGAATAATCAAAATTAATTCACATAGTGGCCATATCAAAAAATGTATATCTAGGGGCAGCTAGGTGGTACAGTGGATAAAGCACTGGCCCTGGATTCAGGGGTACCTGACTTCAAATCCGGCCTCAGACACTTGACACTTACTAGCTGTGTGACCCTGGGCAAGTCACTTAACCCTCATTGCCCCACCAAAAAAAGAAAGTATATCTATACCTTTTGTCCATTATCTCCCTGCCAAAATGTGGGTGACATCCTTCATCACAGATCCTTTGGAGACATGGCTAATCATTGTTTTAATCAGAGTTCTTAAATTTGTCAAAGTTGCTTTTCTTTACAATGTTGCTGTCCCTTTTAAAACTGTTCTGATTCTGGTCACTTCACTCTTTGCCAATTCATACTATAAAGGATTTTTTGAAACTGTCTCTTTCATTTCTTATAGAACAATAATGTCCATTATATACAAATATTGCAATTTGTTCATTAATTTTCCAGTTGCCTAAGAAGCAATCTAAAGTACGTCTTATGAGTCTAGTGTTCTTCCCCATTTTTAATTTTTCTTTTAAGTATCAGGAAGTTTGTTTTGCTTATGCCTATTCTTTCCCTGTTATTATTCTCCATTTTAATCTCTTCCTCCCATCCCCATCCATTTCTCTGTTAAGTTTGATACATTCCTATACCAAACTTTCTGGATGTGCTTGTGCTTGAGTGTACAAGACCCTCCTTTTGTCATTTGAGCTAAGAGTGAGGTTCATTTGAGGTCTATTCTCCTTATTCTTTCTTATGAGAAATAGCAAGTCCTATTCTCTTCTGCTGAATCCTTTATACACAAGGGTATTCTTTTTAATCTCACTCCTCCCTCCCTCTTCAGAAAATTAATTATTGTCTGTATGTACTGTAGGTAGCTGCATGTCCCTGTCTTTTCCCCCAAATAGCTATCTACTTTTCAATTTAACATCCACAGAGCTTCACAGTTCAGAATTCAGACTTCCATCAGGTAGTTGTAGCTTTCCTATGTGATGCTTATAATGACAATGATAATGATGATAATTCTAATAACAATAATAGTTCCCATTTATATGTCATTTTAATGTTTACAAAGTACATTACATACATTATCTCATTTGATCCTCATAACAACCTTTAAGGAAGGTATTATTGTTATTATCATCTTCATTATTGTTTTGACTTTAAAAGTCTCAGTAAACTGAGACTCAGAAAGATTAAATAATTATATAGGTTCATATGGTTACTAAGGGTCTGAGGAAGGATTCGAACTTGGGTTCTCCTGACTCCAAGTCTAGCACTCTATCTACTATGCCATGCTGCCATTCCAGAATGTCTGCACAAAGGATTTCTATATGTATGTGACAATTTGCATATATGATCAACTAATTAGATTATAAAATTTAAACTCTACAGGCCATATTTAGCTATTTTGTATAGTGCCTAGCTTCCATTAAAGTCTTGTTTGGTTGGGGGAAGCTAGGTGGTTCAGTGGATAAAGCATTGGCCCTGAATTCAGGAGGACCTGAATTCAAATCCATCCTCAAACACTTGATACTTACTAGTTGTATGACCCTGGGCAAGTCACTTAACCCTCATTGCTCTGCCCAAAAAAAGAAAAAAAAAGTTTTGTTCAGATGCCTCATTATAATCAAATGTGACCCTGAATCCTTAAAGGACATACTCAGGAAGTACAAGTTCTAAAAGGTCTTGTCAGTTTGAAATGGCTTTGAATAGGGGCTGGTGAGAGACTGTTAGCTAGCTAAGCTTACCTAAGACCAGGGAGACCTGATCACCAGAAAGTTGGCTATCAGATGATTTAGTTTGGCCATAGCAACTCTTGAAATTATCTGCTCCAGTGTGACGGGATTGTGATTTGTACTGATGGAGGGAATTCAGGAAATGAACTTATGCATTTGTGAAGTGTTATAGTAATAATCCCTAGCATATAGTCATAAGGAGTTTACTTTAGTTCTAGTCTTTAAAAAAATTACTGAAAGGAAAATCTGAAATTGAAAAGCTTGTATAAACAGAAGTTGAGAACTATCTTTACATGTAACGGGAAAAAAAATAAAATACTTTTATTAAAAAAATTACTGAAATTGCCTAATGTGACAGGAAGGGAAAATAACAAATGCTGTAGGGGGTGTGGAAAAATTGGGACACTAATATACTGTTTATGGAGTTGTGAACTGACTCAACCATTCTGGAGAACAATTTGGAACTATGCCCCAAAGGCAAACTGTGCACACCCTTTGATCTAGCAATACTACTACTAGGTCTGTATCCCAAAGAGATTAAAAAAAGGGCGGGGGTGGGGGGGAAGGACCTATATAGCAGCTCTCTTTGTAGTGGCAAAGAATCAGAAATTGAGGTAGTGCCCATCATTTGGGGAATGGCTGAAAAAGTTGTGGTATATGATTATAATGAAATATTACTGTGCTATAAGAAATAATGAGCAGGTGGATTTCAGAAAAACATGGAAAGACTTACATAAATTGATGCAAAGTTAAGTGAGCAGAACCAGGAGAACATTGTACACAGTAATAGCAATATTGTATGATGATCAACTAACTGTGAATGACTTAGCTATTCTCAGCAATACAGTAGTCCAAGACAATTCTAAAGTACTCATGATGAAAAATACTATCCACCTCCAGAGAAAGAACTGGTATAGTCTAAATGCAGATTGAAGTGTACTATTTTTCACTTTCTGTATTTTTTTGTGTCTTTTTTCCTTTTGGGTTTGTGTCTTCTTTCACAACATGACTTAATATGGTAATATGTTTTGCATGATTGAATATGTATAATCTATAACAAATTGCTTACTGTCTCAGGGAAGGGGGGATGTGAGAGAGAGAGAAAATTTGGAACTCAAAATTTTTTTAAATGAATGTTAAAAGTTGTCTTTACATGTAACGGGGGGAAAATAAAATATCATTTTAAAGAAGAAAAAGAAAAAAGTTACTGAAAATACTCAAAAAAAGACCTCTAGTGCTTTCTTCATCTATAAAATGGGGATAATAATAATATTTGTCCTATCACAGGCCTGTTGTGGGGAAAATGCTTTGTAAATTCTATCATTATGAGCTACCGTTTAATGGAAGAGGGTACTTTGAACAAGATCTTTTCTCTTTATCTGAACTGTTTGGATAATTGTATCATTTTTCTACTTTTACAGTATTGGTTTGGACATACATACTTGGACACTTCTTTAAATGACAGGAAAAGAAGAAAGTAAGGAAATGAGACTGAGGAGGAAGGAAAGGATGAACAATAAAGGTAAGAAAATAGGAGGGAGAATGGGGGAAAGATTAGGTTAATGGTATTCTCCATGACTAATCTGGTTATTGGGTTTATATCTTCATTTGTAAAAAAAAAAAAAATCCATGTCTGCTTATTAGAGACTTAGATGGAATTACTGGGCTGCACTGCTGGCTCTAAAGCCATTTCTAGGACAAATTCTTGCAATAATGAAAATACTGTCACTAAAATTAACTTGAAATTCTGTAATTGCTATTGTACATGGCTTAGATCCCATGATTAGGAACATTCATAGTGTTAGAGAAAAGCACAGCAGGGCTTGGGGGTGGAGAAAGATCAGGGAGAAAATGCATGAATTTTGTATTGGATGCTTGCCAAGAACATTTTACTTCGTCAGGGCTGGGAGGAATAGCTGGGGTGAGTTGTGAACTGATTTCACGAACACTTCTGCCCTGGCCTGAAGTTACCCAGGGCATTGAAAGGAGTCAGGCAGAAGAAATAGGACTGATGTATAATTGAGCAAACTTTACTGTATGTGAGAACAGAAAGTGTGTGGGCACAGAGTAGATAGAAAGGCTACTGAGTTTGAGAGAAGCGGTTCAGTAATATAATGGGAATTTGAGAGCTCCTGGATTTTTCTCTCTTTTGTCTTTGTTGGGGGTGAATATAGGGTTTTTTCAGGGTCTCCCTGGGCCATCTTAGTGAAAAGTAAACTCTTTGCTATAAACTTTTATATAGAACTCTAATGCAAACTTTTAAGGCATCATCTCCTGCCTTATGCATACATTACCTCTTTTATGACATATGTCTTCAAAATTAGATTTTAAGTTCCTTGAGGTTATGGGATTTTTGTATATACTCAGAGCAGAAATGTTAAGTAGTAAATGCCATATGCAAGTGGCAAAGTGTATTGTAAAAATGTTAAAAGGCAACTAGGTAGGGGGCAGCTAGATGGCGCAGTGGTTAAAGCACCGACCCAGGATTCAGGAGTACCTGGAGTTCAAATCCGGCCTCAGACACTTGACACTTACTAGCTGTGTGACCATGGGCAAGTCACTTAACCCCCATTGCCTAAGAAAAAAAAAAGAAAGAAAGAAAGAAAAAAAAAGGCAACTAGGTGGCTCAGTGGATAGTGTGCTGGGCCTGGAGTCAGGAACACCGAGTTCAAATCCAGCTTCTGACACTTACTAGAGGTGTGACCCATGGCAATTCATTTAACCCTGTTTGCCTCAGTTTCCTCATCTGTAAAATGTGCTAGAGAAGGAAATGGCAAACAACTCTAGTATCTTTGCCAAGAAATCCCCAAATGGGGTCACAAAGAGTCAGACATGTTTGAACAACAAAAATACCAACTTTTACTCTTCTGAGGATTGCTAAGACAAGATCCCACTTTATTCTATTTAAATAAACTACAACTGAATTTCCAAAAAGAGAAAGCATAGAATCATGAAGTCAACAAGAGCACCAAACAAGGCTAATTCTGCCCTTACTCTCACACACACACACACACACACACACACACACACACACACACGTAGGTAGGTAGGCAGGCAAGTAGGCAGGTATGTATAGAAACAATTATGTATGATGTCAAAAGGACCAGCAAAAAGACATTCTAATATTTTGTGCTCCCTCTGCTGGTTCTGCAATAATAGTAGCTAGTTTTAAAAATCTTTGAGCAGCTGACATCAATAATCTTTTACACAAACCCAGGTGTCTGACACAATGACACTCCATATAAGGGAAGATGTTAACAAAAACAATTAAGTTTATTTCAACATAAGGAAAAAACAATGCTTTTGAAATGCCAAAAGAAAAAAAACAACGGATATCCTATGTTCTAAGATATTTCTATCAACAACAGAGTTCTAAAAAAGAAAAGCCATCAACAATAACCTATAAGAATGGCAGATTTTTTTTTGATACGTTGATTAATTTACTGAACTCTTTTCTCCTTCATTTGAAAAAAATCTTGATTTTAACAGATGGATCACTACAAAAGGGTGGGAGGGAAAGGTAAATGTAGGTGATGTAAAAATAAAAGATATCAATAAATATTCATCTTAAATGACCTGTTAGGATTTATTGACTTGTCTTAATTTGTTTACTTATAAACCAAAAGCTAGAGTCAAATAGATTGAATCCTAACTTTGCCCAAGGTAAGCTACTCTTATTTGATTAGAATGTCACATACTTAAAAAAATTTCTAAAGAAAAAATAAAGCTCCCAACCACAAAATAAAGAATATTTACATTAATTTATATCAAAGGGAATGTTGACTACTCTCTAATGTAACTGCTACAACATATACTACACATAGTAGTCTTCAAACGTGCACAGGTTTTTCCTATGCCAAAAAACCATAAACTTGATCTTGCTGCATTTTCTAAGCTACTATATTGTTTTTCTCCTTCATTGTACAACCAAACTGTTAGAGTGGTTTACAATCTCCTGCCTCTATTTTCTCAACATCCTCCCTTCTTTAATTTTTTTTGTTATGAACTTGATAAATATCAACAAATATGCATGTTTTAACATGCACAGAAAAACAAAAAAATGAAAGTGTGAATTTCTCTTATGTACAATTTATCTTTTCCCCTTCAGTATGTACAAATTAGTTGGTATGTGTGTGTATGTGTATATGTATGTATGTATGTATGCATATTTGTATGTATGTACATGCGAATGTGTATGTGTGTATGTATGTATAATTCAAATTCAACATGATGGTTTCAGCACTACCCTGTTTGTTTTTATCTCCTTCTGAACTTTATTTTGTTCTTTTCTGTTTATTTTTAAAATAACTGAATGATTCTAATTTTTTAAAAAAGTGTCATTACAATTCCCTTTTATTTCTCTTCCTCTCCACTCTCAATCCTCCCCCTCCAAAAATAACCCTCCTTTGTAACAAATAAATATAGTCATGTAAAATAAATCCACACATTTTATGAGGATAAAAATGTGTCTTACTCTAATACCTCTAGTTCATTACCTTTTCCTAGGAGCTAGAAAACATGACTCATCATTCTTCTGGAGTGATAATTGATCAAATTGTTGAAATAGTTGGTTTGTTTTATTCTGGGGGGCAATGAGGATTAAGTGACTTGCCTAGGGTCACACAGCTAGTGTCAAGTGTCTGGGGTTGAATTTGAACTTAGGTCCTCCTGAATCCAGGACTGATGCTTTACCCACTGAGACACCTAGCTGCCCCCTTGAAATAGTTTTGAAATCCTTCATAATTTTTTTTTGAAGTTTCTTTTATTTAGAATTTTATTTTCCCAAATTACATGTAAAATACAAATTTTGATATTAATTAAAAAAATGTTGTGTTCCAAATTCTCTTCCTCCCTCCCTTCTCATCCCTTCCTAAGAACTCAAGCAATTCAATATAAGCTATTACATGAGCAGTCATGCAATACATTTCCACATAGTTGTTTTTCTTTATAATCATTGTATAAAGTGTTCTCCTGCTCACTTCGCTCTGCATCAGTTCTGAATCTTTTGTCATTTGTTATGGCATGATAATATTCCATTACATTTATATGCCATAATTTGTTCAGCCATTTTCCAGTTAATAGCTTAATCATTTCTTTGCTACAAGGAAAAATGCTGCTATAAATATTTTTGTATGGCTAAGCCCTTTCCCTCTTTCTTTGGTACCTTTTACGGTATAAGCCTAGTAGTGGTATCACTACTATCAAACGCTACATGTCAAAAGGCATCCATTTCCTTTTAAATTCTATGCCTTAGTCACTGTATTGGGACCCTAAAAGCCATCAATAACTTTAACAATAACTTTCTCATTGCCAAATCCAGTAGACTTTTCTCAGTATCCATTCTCTTTGATCTTTCTTTTTACAGAATGTCAAATATCTCTGCTTCTTCAAAGAGCTTCTGTTTTAGGTTCTCCAACATTGTTTTCCTTCACATTCTTCAAGGTTTAGTCTTCAGCCATTTGTACTTCTATGTTTTATCTTTTGGAGAATGTTTATTCCCAAATGTCTAATCTATTACTTTTTTTCAAATCTATCACTTTTTTTTTTTACATATAAGGTATTTTATTTTTTCTGTTACATGTAAAGATAGTTCTCAACTTTTGTTTATACAAGCTTTACAATTTCAGATTTTTCTCCCTCCCTCCCCTCCCTCCCCCCCTCCCCTAGACAGCAGGTAATCTGATATAGGTTATATCTATATATCTATATACATATACATATATATAGATATATATATCTATACACACATATCTATACACATAATAACATTAATCTTATTTCTGCGTTAGTCCTGTTATAAGAGAAAAAATCAGAGCAATGATGAAAAACTTCAAAATAGAAAAAAAACCAACAGCACCAAAAACAAAAGAAATAGTATGGTTCATTCAGCATCTATACTCCACAGTTCTTTTTTTTTTTTTCTTGGATTTGGAGATCCTCTTCTATCATGAGTTCCCTGGAACTCTTCTGTACCATTGCATTGGTGAGAAGAATATAGTCCATCACAGTAGATCAACACTCAATGTTGATGATACTGTGTACAATGTTCTTCTGGTTCTGCTCATCTCATTCATCATCAGCTCACGCAAGACCCTCCAGGTTCCTCCTGCTCATTATTTCTTACAGCACAATAGTATTCCATTGTATTCATATACCACAATTTGTCCAGCCATTCCCCAATTGATGGGCATCCCCTCAACTTCCAATTCCTTGCTACCACATAAAGAGCAGCTATAAATGTTTTTGTACATGTGGGTCCCTTTCCCCTTTCCATGATTTCTTTGGGAAAAAGACCTAAAAGTGGTATTGCTGGGTCAAAGGGTATGCACAGCTTTATTGCCCTTTGGGCATAATTTCAAATTGCTCTCCAGAATGGTTGGATCAGTTCACAGCTCCACCAACAATGAATTAGTGTTCCAATTTTTCCACAGCTTCTCCAACATTTGTTATTTTCCTTTTTTGTCATTTTAGCCAATCTGATAGGTGTCAGGTGGTACCTCAGAGTTGTTTTAATTTGCATCTCTCTAATCATTAGAGATTTAGAGCATTTTTTCATATAGGAATAGATAGCTTTGGTTTCTTCATCAGAAAACTGCCTGTTCATATCCTTTGACCATTTCTCAATTGGGGAATGACTTGGATTCTTATAAATTTGATTTAGTTCCCTATATATTTTAGAGATGAGGCCTTTATCAGAAGTATTGGCCACAAAAATTGTTTCCCAGCTTTCTGCCTCCCTTCTAATTTTGGATGCATTGTTTCTGTTTGTACAAAAATTTTTAAATTTAATATAATCAAAATCATCCATTTTGCATTTTATAATATACTCTATCTCTTGTTTGGTCATAAACTGTTTTCCTTTCCAAAGATCTGATAGGTAGACTATTCCTTTCTCTACCAATTTACCTATGGTATCATCTCTTATGTCTAAATCGTGTATCCATTTTGACCTTATTTTAGTATAAGGTGTAAGATGTTGGTCTATGCCTAATTTCTGCCATACTATCTTCCAGTTTTCCCAGCAGTTTTTGTCAAATACTGAGTTCCTATCCCAGAAGCTCTAGTCTTTGGGTTTATCAAACACTACATTACTAGTGTCATTTACTACTGCATTTACTGAGCCTAGCCTATTCCATTGATCTACCACTCTATTTTTTAGCCAGTAGCAGATAGTTTTGATGACTGCCGCTTTATAGTAGAGCTCCAGGTTTGGTACCACTAACCCACCTTCCTGTGAATTAATCTATCACTTTTGAGTGACCTTTCTTCTCTCCTGAGGAGAGTCCTAAATGCTCAGCGGTTTGCTGGACATTTCAATTTAGATAGATTAACATTAGATCAAAGACAACATGTCTATAAATCAACATTTGCCCTCCAAAGCTTATTGTCTTTCCTGACTCCCATATTCCTTGTTACCACTATTTGCCTATTCATTAGGCTCAAAACCTTTGAATCACCTTTGTCAACTTCCAATTTCTTCATATTAAATCATTCACCATGTCTTTTGTAATGTATTTTGAATCAATCCCTTCCTATTTCCACAGCACTAGTTAGGGTTTTATTTCTTAATTCTTGGACTGTTACAATAGATTTACAGAATTTCAATCTGAAAGGGACCACGAATATCATTTAGTCCAGCACACTCATTTTATACTCAAGGAAACTGAAGACCAGAGTGGCTCTTGGTCACTCAGGCAGTAATTAAGAAAAGCAGAACTGATCCTAGGTCTACTGATGATAAATTCAGTTCTTTCCCCATTATATCATGGTGCGGACTCCTAATTGGCATTCCTGTTTTCAGTTTTTTGGCCTTGTTTCCTGGTCTAACTTCTTTTTAGCATGTTTCCTTTTAGTGATCTCATTAATTCTTATATATTCTGTGACTCTCTATGCAGATAACTCAGATGTCTATATGTCTAGCTCTAGTCTCTACTGCATTTTAATCCCATACTACCAGCATTGGACATCTCCAATTGGATTCCTATAGACATTTCAAACTCTACATGTCCAAAACAGAAATCATTATCCTTTACCCAAACCCACCCCTCTTCCACATTTCCCTATTTCTTTTGAGGGTACCACCAACAATAGCATCCTTCTTGTTACACATATTTGTAATATAGGGGTCATATTCTAGTCTTCATTCTCTATAATCTTTACTTTCCAATATTTAATCAGTTTTCAAGTCTTGCCAATTCTATATCAATAATATCTCTTATAACTATCTCCTTTTCTTTGCTCACATGTCTGCCGCCTCAGTTTAGAGCCCCAAGCTCTTGTGTTTAGTCTATAGCTTTCCAAATGATCTCCTTGCCTCTAATCTTTTTTCTATTCAGTCTATTCTTCTGCCAGCTGCTAGACCAATAATCCTAAAACACAGATCTGATCATGTCACTCTCCTGATCAAGATGTTTCAGTACAAATGTAGAAATATGTTTGATGTGACTGTACATATACAACCTATATCAGACTGCTTTCTGTCTTGGGGAGGAGGGAGGGAAGGGGGGGGGAGAAAAGAACAATTTGGAACTAAAAATCCAGTATAAACAAATGTTGAAAACTATCCTTATGTGTAATATGTAACTGGAAAATAATAAAATAAATTTTTTTAAAAAAGGAAAAAAAAAACATGTTTCAGTCCATCTAGGATAAAAAATAAACTTCTATTTAGAATGAAAAACTCTTCACAATCTGATTCCAATTTATCTTTCCAGACTGATTTTTGCCTTACTCTTCCTCACATACTCTACATTCCAATCAAATTAGTCTACTTGCTTATTCCTGTACATATATTCCATCTCCCACTTCTATACTGATATACAAATTGTTCCCCAAACCTATAAAGCATTCCCTTGATAGCTCTAAACCTTAAGATCCCTAACATCCTTCAAAGTATAGCTCAAGCTCAGTTTCCTATGCGAGTTTTTCTCTAATTAGTATATGCTTAATGTCTTCTCTCAAAGAATTTGTATTCACCTCTTAAATATTTTGTGGGTTTATCTGAGTATGTGTTTGTTTTCTATTAGTAGAATATAAGTTCCTTGAGGGTAGCAATTGTTTTATTTTTGTCTTCATATCCCTAGCACCTAATAAAGTATCTAGGACATGGTTAGGGGGTTAATAAATGCTTTTTGAATGAATGAATAAGAGCTAAATTCCTTAGCCTGAAACTCAAACTCCAGTCCAATCCAACTGGGATGTGTGGCCCCTGATCTTCTTCCCTCCAAATCCTTTAAAACTGAGATCAAATCCCAGTTCTCTGTGAAGCCTTCCAGACTATCCTAACCCAAAATTGGTCTTCTCTTGCCACTGAGCTCCTATAATGCATATTCCTCATTATTAGCTATTTTTTCATATATGTATGTCTTATCTTCACAATTAAGTGATAAGTTACTAGAATCTGTACAGATTCATAAAATTTTAGAGCTGGACAAGACCACTTAGTAAACATTTGTTAACATTGACCAGTAGTAAAGTAATAACTACCAAATTTATTAAATTGGCATATTTGGTGAAGACCTTTCTTTCTTTCTTTTTTTTTTTTTGCAAGGCAGTGGGGGGTTAAGTGACTTGCCCAGGGTCACACAGCTAGTAAGTGTCAAGTTTCTGAGGCCGGATTTGAACTCAGGTACTCCTGAATCCAGGGCTAGTGCTTTATCCACTGAACCACCTACCTGCCCCGAAGACCTTTCTTTAATATATGAAAGTTTGTCCATATAAATGAATTTATAAGATATCGGGGCTCATACATTTAATTAATCCAGCAAAAGTCCATTTTTAAATCGGTTGGGACCAAAGTCATTGTGGAGAAGTAGATAGTCCATTTTTTTTCAAATGTGGAAATTTATTTTAGGAAAACACTGCAAACCCTGGTTGGGGGTAGGGTGAGGAAGAAACCTTGAGGATATTTCCATTTTTTACTTTGAAACTAATTTAGTCAAAGTAACTAGTACTGGTTAGTTGCAAAGGGTACTTCTTTCTGATGCAAATCTAAATGACAAATCACATTCAAAGTTAGAAGTTTGCTTAGCAGAGAGAATTTTGTTAAAATTGGGGTGGGAGTACATTTTCTTTAGTTTCATGTTCTTAGGGGACATTTCTATTAAGCTACAGTAGGCTGGTAATTGCCCTTCTCTACTCTAAGGATATTTTGGGCTTGATAACTGTTATGAGTCATAAGAATCAAAGCACCCACTCTCCTGGACGCTGCTTGAGACACATTGACAAATTATTACATTTTGGCTTTCCTATTTCCAGACTCCATGCAGACTACTCACCCTTCTGTTTGCATTCACCATTCACAAATTACAATTTTCAAAATTACAGTTATTTTACATTAATTACATTGGATCAGTATCTTCTTGATGGGATGTGGGATATAGCCTAATCCTTGATAAGCACGGAGAGACAACCTGCTCTTAAACATTTACATACAGTCTCTTAGAATGGATTGCTTCTGCAGCCAACTAATCTCATCCATTTTCATGTGGATTTTAATTAGCTTGAATTTCACAGAGTGACATTTCTGATCTCATTCCTAAAATCTGGGTTTTTTGGAACATGTATACCTCTAATATACTGACTAAATCATGGTATTTCCTTATCTCTATAACAACAAGCTAGATTCTATTTTTATCTTTATATAAATTTCATATTAGAAGTTCTCTAATTTTTTAGAGTTGTAACCTAATTATAATAATTTGTTTTATTTTGTATGTGTGTGCATGTATTTAAAAAAAATTATTTTTAATTTTTTTTGTGGGGCAATGAGGGTTAAGTGATTTGCCCAGGGTCAAACCCAGCTGTCAAGTGTCAAGTGTCTGAGGCCATATTTGAACTCAGGTCCTCCTGAATCCAGGGCTTTATCCACTGTGCCACCTAGCTGTCCCCCCCCCCCCAATTTGTTTTATTTTACAACAGCCTTCCTGGTTCTAAGAAATGCTATATAGCATGTATTTATTTTAAGTTAAACTAAAGTTAGTTTTTCTCCCTTTTCCTTTATTAGATGTTTTGTAGGTATATCAGGCAGATCTGGTAGTACTCACAATTTATTTTATATTATCTTATATTTCCAATTTTTAAACATTTTTATTTAAAGTTTTGGGTTCCAAATTGCATCCTTTTCTCCCTCTCCTGCCCCTTCCCTGAGAAAGTGAGCAATTATGTAAAATAAAGTTAGTTTTAAAAGACCTTTTCGAGAATTTTATGCTCTTATAATAACCAGGATGTAAGTTATAGAATTCTAATCTCAGATGAACTTGGATTGAAAATTACTGGTTATATTTTTAGTCATATTCTTTAAGAATTTTTCTTACTTTAGGATACCTCACCCACCTTACAATCCTAGTAACTGTCCCCTTACCCCACTAAATTCCAAAATGCCCAGTGTAGTAGAATGAAGCTCACAAAACTAAATATTTTATTTTGTATGCCATCTTTAGATGGCTTGTAAAAATTATTTAATAATTCTATGAAAAACTCAAGAGTAAATTTTTGCTGGTATTAGGACATTTAGAATGGAAAACATAAAAAAAAAACAGGTATTGCTTTTGTTGTTTGTCCTTCATTCTTGAACAGGACCAATGACATCAGGAAGGTGATGTCTTGACTTGCAAGTGAATTGGATTTAAGTGAGGCAGGGCTATGAAAAGTCACTAGCCTCACACTCTCCTCTGGAGCCCTCTGGGCCCAGGAGGCCCAGTGGGTCCTTGGTGGCAAAGTTTCCATCATTTTCATCCTTGAATTTCTAGTTCTTAGGAGAGTGTCTTGCAAATAGTAGATGCTTAACACTTGTTAAATTGTATTAAAGGATATTATCAGCATCTTCAAATATGAAAGTCAGGTATTATTATGAATGACTTTGCATATTCTAAGCACTAAATAAGTTTTCTGAATGAAAAAATGAATATATGCTTAGAGATGCTAGGCTGAGAATATGGAATTCATTTGACATTAATGGGTTCCTAGAATAAACATAGTAGTAACTTCATTTCTAATATTGCCAGTTACACTGAGAATCACAGAATGTCAGAATTCAAAGGCCCCTTGAAGTCCATGTAGTACGTCTGTATCCCAAAGAGATCGTAAAAAAGGGAAAAAGACCCACATGTACAAAAATATTTATAGCAGCTCTCTTTGCAGTGGCAAAGAATTGGAAATTGAGGGGATGCCCATCAATTGGGGAATGACTGAACAAGTTGTGGCATATGAATGTAATGGAATACTATTGTGCTATAAGAAATAATGAGCAGGAGGCAGCTAGGTGGTATAGTGGATAAAGCACTAGCCCTGGATTTAGGAGGACCTGAGTTCAAATGCGGCCTCAGACACTTGACATTTACTAGCTGTGTGACCCTGGGCAAGTCACTTAACCCTCATTGCCCTGCAAAAAAAAAAAAAGAAGAAAAAGAAATAATGAGCTGGCAGATTTCAGAAAAACCTGGAAAGACTTAAGTTGAGTGAAGTAAGCAGAACTAGGAAAACATTGTGCACAGTAATAGCAACATTGTGTGATGATCAGCTATGATAGACTTTGCTTTTCTCAGCAATGCAATGATCCAAGATAGTTCCAAAGGACTCATGATGGGAAATGTTCTCCACATCCAGAAAAAGAACTGTGGAATCTGAATGCAGATTGAATCATAGTATTTTTTATTTTTATTTTTTGAGGTTTTTCACTTTTGTTTCGATTAATCTTTCACAACATGACCAATGAAGAAATATATTTAATGTGACTTACATATATAACCTATATCAGATTGCTTTCTGTCTTGGGGAGGGGAGAGGGAAAGGAGGGAGGGAGAAAAATTTGGAACTCAAAATTTTATAAAAATGAATGTTGGGGGCAGCTAGGTGGCGCAGTGGATAAAGCACTGGCCCTGGATTCAGGAGGACCTGAGTTCAAATCTGGCATCAGACACTTGACACTTACTAGCTGTGTGACTCTGGCCAAGTCACTTAAAGTCCATTGCCCCGCCCCCCCCAAAAAAAAAGAATGTTGAAAAGTACCTTTACATGTAACTGGAAAAATACTATTAAGAAAAAAAATAAAATGAATTGATTGTATTAAAAAAAAAATAAAGTCCATCTTGTCCAACTAATGCTTCAACAGGAATCTTCTGTACAATTTACTTGAGAAATGGTCATCTAGCTTGAGGGTCTCAAGTGATTAAAGCAAACCAAACAAACAATAACTTTTAACTGCCAACAAATTCATTCTCCTTTTGGACAGTTCTAATTCTTAGGAAAATGTTCCTTATATTGAGCTGAGACCAGTCCATGGCACCTTCTATTAATTGCGCCTAGTTCTTGCTGACTAAGCAAAAAAAAAGTATAATCCTTCCACAAGATAGCTGTCTTTATTTTTTTAATTTTTAATTTATTATTTTTTTTGCAGGGCAATGGGGGGTTAAGTGACTTGCCCAGGGTCACACAGCTAGTAAGTGTCAAGTGTCTGAGGCTGGAATTGAACGCAGGAACTCCTGAATCCAGGGCCGGTGCTTTATCCACTGTGCCACCTAGCTGCCCCCAAGATAGCTGTCTTTAAATAATGAAGATAGCTGTCATGCTCCCAAGTTTTTTCTTCATTAGGTTAAACATTTCAAGTTTTTTCAAGTAATCTCCATATAGCATGATTTTTCATCATTTCACCTTCCTGGTCATCTTCTAAATGCAGTATCGTTTGGCAGGGTCTTTCCTAAAGCAGGTTACTATGCTTCTATTAGTGTAGCCTAAGATGTTATTAACTTTTTTTTTTAGTAATCATGTTGAACTTGGGTTCTGTGATTTAACCAGCTTTGAATCCATCTAAAAGTATTGTCTATCACCTAGTGCTCATCTCTAGATATGCAGGGATATCACGAGAGACTTCATTTAATGCCCTCCTAAAATCCAAGTGTACCATGTTTATGACATTCCCCAATATATCGATGTTATAATTGTGTTTTTTAAAAAAAATAATTAGGTTAGTCTGGTTTGACTAGTTTTTGATGAAGTGCTGCTGGCTTTTATTGATCATCACTTCCTTGGCTATGGAAAGATATGATCTAGAATATTACCAAGAATCAAAGTCAAGCTCATCAGTCTATAGTTTGGAGAATCTATCTTCTCTTGTTTGAAAATTAGGACATTTGTAGCAACTCCCTTGTTGGCTATAGTTCTTCAAATACTGGTAGTTTTAAAACCACTTCTGAAGGTTCTTCTACTTCCTTGATATGAGCACTATTTCCCAACATTTTCATCACTTTATTTTGCCAACTATTTCTGCCTTCTTGGGCAAAATAAGGTTTAAAATTCTTCTTGTTCTTTTTCCCACCCATTAAAAATTGAGTTTATTTTTAAAAAAATGAATGTTTTATTAAAAACTCAACATTGAACACAAATACAACCAACTAAACTTATTGAATAGCTATTTACATATAAATTAACTTCAACATAAAATATAAGAATTTTCAGTAATGTCCTCTAAGTAACCATTAAATTTCTTCATTCATTCTAATTCATTTTTCCTCTATATGGTTGTAGTTAGTGTGTAATCCAAACAGTCTCCTAGTTTTGCTTCTTTCATTTTGCATTATTTCATAAAACTTTTTCTAGATTTCTTTGTATTCTTAATACTTGTTAGTTTTGTTACAGTATTTCATTATATCAATGTACCGCTATTTAACAGGTTCCATATTGATGGATGGTTAGGCTGTTTCCAGGTTTTGCAATTACTATGAAAATCTTTGAACAGATACCTTCTTTCGGATAACACGTTTCAGAGGTTTTTTTAAAATATCACCATTGGAATTATTTGATCAAAGGGCATACTTATTTTATTTTATTTTATTTTATTATTATTTATTATTATTTTTTGAGGGGCAATGAGGGTCAAGTGACTTGCCCAGGATCACACAGCTAGTGTCAAGTGTCTGAGGCTGGATTCGAATTCAGGTTCTTCTGAATCCAGGGCTGGTGCTTTATCCACTGTGCCACCTAGCTGCCCCAGGGCATACTTATTTTAATAAGTTTGTATACTTTCAGATTGCTTTTCCTTACCCCCCACTTAATAATATTTTATTTTTTTCCAATTACATGTAGAGATAATTTTCAATATTCATTTTCGTAAGATTTTGAGTTCCAAATTTTTCTCTCTTCTTTCTTACTCCTTTCCCTCCTCTCTTTTCAAGAAAGCAAGCAATCCAATATAGGTTATACAGTTACAATCATGTTAAACATGTTTCCACATTAGTCATGTTATGAAAGAAGAATCAGATTGCCCTCCAAAAAGAATCAAAAAGTTTTCAATAATAGTTGCAATATCATTAAATATCTTGGTATCTATAAGAACTGTGACAAGCAGGATGATTTCAGAAAAACCTGGAAAGTCTTACATGAACTGATGCAAAGTGAAGTGAGCAAAACCAGGAGAACACTGTACACAGTAATAGCAATATTGTACAAGGAACTGTGAATGACTTAGCTATTCTGAGCAATACCATGATCCAAGACAATTCCAAAGGACTCATGATGAAACATGCTATACGCCTCCAGAGAAAGAACTGATGTTGTCTGAATACAAAATGAAGCATACTATTTTCACCTTTTCTTTTTTTATTTGAGTTTTCTTGTACAAAATGAATAATATGGAAAGTTTTTACATGATTACACATAAGCATGGATTGTTTACCAGCTCAGGGAGAGAGGAGGGAGGGATAGAGGGATATAATTTGGAACTCAAAACTTAAAAAAGTTAAAAATTGTTTTAACATGTAATTGGGGAAAAAGAAAATATTATTATTACAAAATGTCTTGGCATCTTTGTTTTTGGTAGCCAGAGTTTCAGCTGATATTCAAATAGGTGACATCTTTCTTTTTTCTCAGTTAAGATTATTACCTTTAGTTGTAAATATTGCCCTCATAATTGCTAATTTACAAGGTGGACCATGAAAGGGACATATGTATATTATATAGATAGATGTATAGAAAGACATGTATAGCATATATATGCAAAGTATAAAATATATATGTGTATATAGTCATGAACTTGGCTTAAACAAATTCTCATTGATGACTGATCCACAAGAAAAAGAGTTAAGATATAATCTAGAGAAAAATGTGTAATTGGAAAAAGAAACGGGTCAATTATGCAGCACGAATGAGGGAAGGGATGGGTGGACAGTCTGAATGTCATACTAGTACTCAAAAAAAATGTAAGAAGACCTAGAGGAATGCCTCTACGGAAGTTCAATGACAAGAATTATGCAAGATAAGAAACCTTGGATATTTTGCAATCTACATCAATGGAGAAAACACCTACAATGATGAGATTGTAGATCCATTGGAACATAAATATGAACTTATAGCAATTTTATACATACATGCATACACATACACCTGCAAATATAGCATAAACAAAATACCCATTACAAAAACCTACCAAAATTAAATTCTTTTTACATAATTTCAAATCTTTTCCAATTATTATATATTCTATTTTTGCTCTTTTAACATTATTTCATATTTTGGTACCAATATTCTCTGAGTGATGTTATATAGCTAATAATTATGGAAAACTCTAGCCTGAAAAGAATTAAAATTTCAGGTAGCCCCAAAATGAAATGGAAATAATGATAAATATAGGTGGGCTTCAGAATATTCATGGATGGACAAATACATACTGGAGTAATAAGTTATTTATTATATTGAGTTCTTTTATGATCAGTCTTTTAAATTTTAACTCTGCTGTATTTAGGTATAATAATAATGCAAGGTTCTAACTTGTAGTATTACTTACTATCTTATGCCTGAAATCTAGCACTGACTATGTTACCAATCATTCATTTGAGAAGTGGCATAACAGACATTATCAAAGTCATGAATGACCAGAAAAAGAGGTGGGTCAATTTTATTTTATTTTTTTGGTGAGGCAATTGGGGTTAAATGACTTGTCCAGGGTCACACAGCTAGTAAGTGTTAAGTGTCTGAGGCCGGATTTGAACTCAGGTCCTCCTGAATACAGGGTCAGTGCCTAGGGTGGGTCAATTCTAAAGCATAAGTGAAGCAGAGCAGGTACTAAGTCTGAGGGGTATGCTTCGAGTCATGAAATATTCAAAAAACCAGAGGAAGACCTTGAAATGCATTGGGTGGATCTTCTCTGGAGAACTTAGAGAATGGAATGAACAAGAATTAAAGAAGATGAAAGGACATAGAGAGGTTAGAACTCAAACAGGAGTATACACAATGATGAAATCTTAGATCCACAGGAATGCTGAAATATTAATTCATATACACATTTACACGTATTGACATAGTACACATACTTGTCATATTAAGAGTTATTCAGTTCCTCTCCCTTCAACCCCCCAAACCTTCATCTCCACTCCACTAGGCCAGTCATATACACAGCCACACCCTAGATCTCTTCATCACTCAGAACTGCTCAAACTTCATCTTCCCCCTCAAAACCTGCTCCTCCCCCTGAATTTCCTATTTCTGTCACCACCTGTGCACTTCCAGCGGCTGTGCTGGCAAGGGTGCAGAGACTACCTATTGAGTGCCAGCTGGCCCCAGGGCAGCAGTCAGTCGGCACTGTGAACTTGGTCATGTCTTCAACCCGATTGTTCTATCTTCACTTTCATTGGTCTGGTTTGTGGCCTTAATGATTCTTGATTGCTCTTTTTGCAAACTTTTGTCATAAAGTGAGAGCTTATTTCTGGACCTAAGAAAGCAAAACCACCATCCTGCCAGATAGCTATACTTGTACTCTGATTCTTCTCTTACTCTCCCCTCACCCTCCCACCCTGTATAATCAGCCTTTAAGTATTCTAGCTTCAACTTCTGCGATCTTTTGCATTGGTATCTTTACATTCCCTTGGTTCCCTCTCTTGCAAAGAGCCTTACTCAGTCTTTGACCATACTTCTGTAAGTGCCTTCAGGATGGGCTTCTTTTCTCCATGGCTCAAAGTAACACGGACGATTTAACATTTTCTGAAGAGCAATCTGGCAACATGTTACATTGCCGCTGCTAGTAGGAGTTAAGGAATCCCATCAGCATTGTATGTGTACCTGTTTCTCCCATCAATATTGGATATTATAATGTTGTTTTTTTTTATTATTCTAACAGGAGTATATCTTAAACTTGTTTTGGTTTTCCTTTCTTTAATTGCCAGTGTGTCTGCACATTATAAAAAACGGTCTTATTATATATACCTTCTGTTAGAAATATTTTTTCACAAACAATTTCTTACATTTTCTTGTTATGTTGTGGTTAACTAATAATGAAACATATCTCTGAAAACAGTACTGCACAGTACTATGCAGTATAGTTAATACTTAATACTTCTGTTAATATTTTATAATAAGCATTATTATTCAGTGGCAATAATTTCTAAAATATAAATGAAAATAATTTTCTTCAGATTCGAAGCTTTGTGAGTGGAGAGGTCTCTAATAAGAAAAAAAAATTGCGCTCTTTCTCTTTTTTAACTGTGTAAGTCACTCAATTTCTCCGGGCCTTAGTCTTTGCCTATAAAATAAGGACTTAAACAGACTTGTAAGATCTCTTCCAGCTCTATATCTCTGATCCTATGGTCTGTGGTGATTGCTGTTTGCAAAAGAAACTGCAGATAGGTGGCATGCCAGTAGAAATTTCCCCCCCAAATGTATAAAGTGGGCTGCCTCGTGCATCACCCTCCGAAGACAAGATACAGACAGAAGTCTGGAAAGGGTTTGGTAGGGGGTGGGGGCATTGGAAGGAGGCAGTTAAAAGAGAGAATGCCTTTGGAAGAGAACCCAAATCCGATAGAGGTGCGAGCAGCTCCTGCTGAAGGGGAGGCAAAGTAAAGGATGAAAACTAAGTGAGGCGCTGTCCAGGGAAGTAACCCACTGGAGCTTCAGAGGCGGATTGAAAGTAATTAACGAAACCCCACTTCCTCCCCCTCGGGTAAGTGCTTTTTCACCTGGCTCAGGTGAGGCGTGACCAGTGCTTCCTAATTGGAGGGTCAGACCTATGGGTTCAATCATGGCAATCCTCCTCCCCCCTCCCCCCGCCCCAGTGTAGGTTGTTGTTGTTGTTTTTAAAGGGCAATAATAATTATTTTTTACGGGCCACGACGCGCAGCATCCTTTGCTGCGACTCAGCCCGCTCCACCCCTGGGATTTATTTTCCAACGGGAGAAATCCCCGCCCCGACAGCTAACGGGAGCTCGGTGGGAAACAACAGCGACGACTACGGGAGCCTATTTTCGGTGTGGGAAAGGGAGGGAGGAGGGGCCGCGCAACTTGTCAGGGGCTGGGGTTGGCGGGGAAAGCCTCCACTTCGGGCTGCCAAGCAACCGCGTCCAGGCAACGGGCTCCCGGAAACCGCTAGGCTCTGGCGCGCGCCGTGGGTCCAGGGCGGGTCTTGAGACGCCTAAGAGCGAACCCGTTTGGGGGGCGGGGGGAGTATTGGGGGGAGGGGGGCTGGCACGCGCTGGTTCTGAGGCCGCGAGACGCGAGCCGATTGGCCGACGCTTCCCGCTGCAGGGGAGGGAGGGGTGCGGCGGGGAGGGGGGGGGTGTCGGCGGCGAGGGGCGCGTGCTTCGCTTGTGGTTCGCCTAGGTTCGGCCGCCGCCGCCGCCCAGCAGGGAGGCAGGAGGAAATGGGTAGCCGCATCCCGCCCGCCCCCAGTGCCGGTGAGTTCTGCTCCCGCTGGGACCCACCCCGGGAGGCGGGTGGGAAGGAAGGAAGGGAGGTTGCTGCTGAGACGGCGGCGGTTTCGGAGATTCCCCCCCCCCCCCTTCCACTCCCCCTCGTCCTCGGACGAGGGGGACATCAGGGAGAGAGGGGTCGAGTAACGCTAGAGCGTCCCCTCTGTGACCGTGACCTTGGGACGGGACGGAGGGCAAAGGGCTGTTGCCAGGGAGAGCGCCTGATGGACGAAGGGACAGAAGTTGGACCCTAAGACGTTGCACTGGGACTTGGGAGTGTTGCATGCTGACAAAACCCCAATAATGATGTTTTACCCCCCAAAGCTATTTCTTTGAGTTATAATAGAGAAGGCATTGACTGGAGATCTGGATTCTAGTTTGGCTCTTACCACTAAGTCATTGTGTGACTTTGGGCTATTCCTTTCACGTATAGGATAGGACGAATAACAACTAGGATTTAGATCGGGACTGTACCTTTAACTCCAGTCCCATCATTTTTGCTGAGCCTCAGCCTCCTTTGCAAAATGAGGTTGGACTAGGAGATCTCTAAGGTCACTTCTATTTTTTATTTAAAAAAAATTTTTCGGGGTAACGGGGGTTAAGTGACTTGCCCAGGGTCACACAGCTAGTGTCAAGTGTCTGAGGCCGGATTTGAACTCAGGTTCTCCTGAATCCAGGGCCGGTGCTCTATCCACTGCGCCACCTAGCTGCCCCCTTCTAAGGTCACTTCTAAACCCTCAGTTTCCTCACCTGCAAAATGAGGGAGGTTGGACTAGATTATCTCTAAAGTCGTCTCTGTTTTAGTTTCCTCATCTGTAAAAATAAATAGCACTTATCTCACAGGGTCGTTGCTAGGACCAAAAAGCACTTTGAAAACCTTAAAGTGATGTATAACTCAGTCGTTATTATTCTAGCTCCACCAAACATCCTTTTATTTTTATTTGCCTTTTTGTTAATGTAATGGGAGTTAAGAGAAAGGACATGTTATTCTGAAAGGAAAAAAACACATTGGAGAGAGAAGGGTTAATTACTTTTTTCACTTAAAAAACATTGGAGACAGAAGGGTTAATTACTTTTCTCACTTGGAAAAATAGATTGGAGAAAGAAAGGTTAATTTTCTCACTTTAGAAAACAGATTGGAGACTGAAGTGTTAATTAGTTATCGAACTTGTTTTTGTGGAATGGATCAGGCGTCCAGAGAAATGCCAATACTTTTATCAAAGATCATTGTGAGAGTAGTCACTTTGACAATTGTCGACTTTTTTGAGCTATCTAGTTGTCTAAAAAATCAACAGCAGAACTGGGAACCTCTTGAGTTCTTGGTTTTCTGGAGTATAAGACCTGAAGGTAACTTTGCATTTTCACAGATAAAATCAAAACCCAATAGTAGATGAGTCTGGGAATGATGTGAGTCATTTCTTCAATATGTATGAGGGTTGGGGTTGGTGTTTTTTTGTGGGTTTTTTTTTTTTGTACTCACTTTAGTCTGTGTAAGGTGATGTTAATGATTTAACATGAATAAACTGAAACTGCTAGCTTGACAAAGGTGGATTCAGTTTTAACAGTTTTCAGAAACAGGTGCACAGATACAATTTAGTTTTAAAAATTCAGGTTTTAGATTTTAAATTCAGATTTAATTATCTGAAAAGGTTTTTTTTATTTTTTTAGTGGGGCAATGAGGGTTAAGTGACTTGCCCAAGGTCACACAGCTAGTAAGTGTTAAGTGTCTGAGGCCGGAATTGAACTCAGGAACTCCTGAATCCAGGGCTGGTGCTCTATCCATTGGGCCACCTAGCTGCCCCCAGAATTGTGTTTTCTAATTAGAGCCATGTCTAGGATATAGAAAATCAGCTTCTGCCTGGTCAGTGACCAGAAGTTAAGGGAAGAGGGTACAGTAGGAAAGAGAGGAGGGAGCGGATATGGAATTAGACTCAGTAAGCTAATACTATGAAAAACTTAAAGAGTTTATTCCACATAATTAGTCCAGTATATATTCCCCATAATCTCATTTTAACCTAGGCAAAACAGGTAACTTTGCCCTTTGCCTTTTTTTTTTTTTGGTGGGGCAATGGGGGGTTAAATGACTTGCCCAGGGTCACACAGCTAGCAAGTGTTAAGTGTCTGAGGCTGGATTTGAACTCAGGCCCTCCTGACTCCAGGGCTGGTGCTCTATCCACTGTGCTACCTAGCTGCCCCCCTTTGCCGTTTTTTCACAAAATTCTTTGGTTTATCTTTTATGATTTTTCTCTGAAGGCAGTATTGTGTAGTGGGAAGAGCATTAGAAGAATTAGGTTCTAGTTGTGTGACCTTGCTTTGTAAATTGGGAAGACTGCTTTTCTTACCTACCTCACAGCTTTGTAGTATGTGGATTTAAGGGCTCTGTAAGTGTGAATTACCCTTACTTACCATTATGTTCATTTTAGCCCATATATATTTATATAAATGTGGGACTGAGGCGTGGGGAGGAGCATTCAGTATGATTTGCCATCTCTCCTAGCCCCTGGGAAATGTACTCTAAGCAAACATAAAAAAAAAAAATCTAAAAGTATGCCAGTTTGGAAAGAAAATATTTATCAATGTAACTATTGCTAAGAGAGGAGCTGTGTTGTATAATGGCTAATCTGACCTCAGAGTTTGGGAAATGTGGATTCGACCTGGGACAACTCACTCTGTTGTTGTTCAGTTGTATTGGACTCTTCATGACCCTATAGCCCATACTGTTCATGGACTTTTCTTGGTAAAGATACTGGAGTGTTTTGCCATCTCCTTCTCCAGGCAATAAAGACAAACAGAGGTTGATTTGGCTAGGGTCACACAGTGTCTGAGGCTTGATTTGAACTCAGGTAGTCCTGACTCCAGGCTCAGGACTCTATCCAATGATCCACCTAGCTGCCTAAGGCAATTTTCTGAGACTATCAGTTGTACCTCTGACTCAGTAGAGGGAATGTCTCACAAGGATGAATCCTCCCCTCTACCTTCTAAGTCTCTGCCTTAGCTTTCCTTCCTCCCCTCAAAAGCTTCTTTTGAAGTAAAAAATCAACTTCCTGGAGGACTGGAAAAGGTAGTACCATCAATTTCCATCGTACTCTTCTACCTACCTTTATATGATTTCAAGCTTTCCTCTCTACCCGGTTTCTTGCCATTATCCTTACTTAGCATCTATGTTAATTACCCATCCAACACTTGGCTTCAGATTTCTTCAGTTCCTATGGTTTCCATCTCTATTCTGCTTCAACCAGTTTGGTCACACCTTGGAGACTTCATCTTTACTCAGAATTGCTCTATTTCTAACATCCCCTGTCTTCTTTTTTTTTTTTTTTTTGGGTGAGGCAAATGGGGTTAAGTGACTTGCCCAGGGTCACACAGCTAGTAAGTGTCAAGTGTCTGAGGCCGGATTTGAACTCAGGTCCTCCTGACTTCAGGGCTGGTGCTCTATCCATTGCCCCACCTAGCTGCCCCGGTCTTCTCCTTTCTTACCATAGTTTGGTTTATTCTTCATATTCCACTTCCTCATGGAACTGAAATTGCTTTTAACTTTCTTTGTGACCTCTCTTCCTTTGACTGTTCTTTTAGTCCATTACTGTTCTTCAGTCTTTCAGTCCTCACTTGGCTTCTAAAGGTAGAGTTGCCATGCATTTCTAACATCCTATAATCTTTTACTTCCTTTACCTTCTTCCAGTACTCCTAGGTTAAACCCCAGTCAAGTGTCTGAGGCCGGATTTGAACTCAGGTCCTCCTGACTTCAGGGCTGGTGCTCTATCCATTGCCCCACCTAGCTGCCCCGGTCTTCTCCTTTCTTACCATAGTTTGGTTTACTCTTCATATTCCACTTCCTCATGGAACTGAAATTGCTTTTAACTTTCTTTGTGACCTCTCTTCCTTTGACTGTTCTTTTAGTCCATTACTGTTCTTCAGTCTTTCAGTCCTCACTTGGCTTCACTTGGCTTCTAAAGGTAGAGTTGCCATGCATTTCTAACATCCTATAATCTTTTACTTCCTTTACCTTCTTCCAGTACTCCTAGGTTAAACCCCAGAACTGGATTATCTCTATTTGGTTGCTCAACTCCTAAACATGTACTGCCAAGCATTACTTTATAGTTAAAAATGGCTGACTGGGTCCCCACAGATTCATGCTACTACTGCCCAACTTTAACTGGACTGTTATTGTTGTTACTTATCCTTTATTTATCTCTTGTTAACTTGTAACAGAGACTGTTCCATACCTTTTTTATACTCCTTTTTCTTCCTTCCATTCTGCCTCCCATCTTTCTTATACTTATAAACTTGCCTCCTACTTTACTGAGATGACCAGGGATGTTCTGCTTGAGCTCTTCCCAAATACTCAATTGGATTTGTAATCTAATTAATCCAGGAGCTCCCTCCAACAATGCATCATCAAAACCCAATCAAATCTTCCAGAAAGTTTGATGCGAAATGTGTTAGAGATCTTCCTCATTTTTTCCCTATGGCATGAGGCTAACCAGTGTAACACTTTAACCATGATGTCTTCTCTTTCTGTCTTACAATTCCTTGATGATATCCTTAGTCAACAGTCAACACACGTTTATTAAGTGCCTACTCTGTGCCAGGTATTGTGATAAGCTGGGAATATGAATAAGAAAAAGACAGTCCTAAGGAATTTACAGCTTAAATGAGGGAAGACAATCACAAAAGAAGACTGAAAAGGGGAGGGGTCCAGCTGGGACATCATATTCATGGAGTGGAAACTAAGTAGAGCAGCTGGTGGGAAATGAAGAATTGACTGGAAGTTCTGAGCCCTCTAAAGAGAGGCTTTGGGAAGAATCCAGCCCCCTAATCTGGAGAGGCCACTGAGAGTGCTGAGTATCAAAAGCTGCATGAAGATGGTATTTCAGGTGATGAGTTTATCTTCAGGGGGAGCATGAGGTTATTATAGTTGAAACCAAGTTGAGCAGCTGGTGGGAAATAAATATCCTTTACTCCGATTCTTAAGAGTTCCTTGTTGGTCATATGCTTATGCCTACCACGCCATTGCTATCTGTGTGATGCTCATCTTTAGTTTTTGACAGGTGTTCCAGGTCTCATTGTCATAAATCAACACTGGCAAAATGTTTGTATTGAAGATATAGATCTTTACTGTTATGGGAAGTTTGGGGTCAGTGAAAGTACTTTGCAATTCACCCAAAACAATCTAGCCTACCTTCCTCTTTCTTTTCAACTTTGGATCCCACTTATTTTCCATCTGCACAATGTGTTCCAGATATGTAAACTTTTAGACAAGAGGGTCAGCTCAGAGACATGTTGAAATCTGGGCAACAGACATTATTTAAGCATTCCATCTTTCCTGTGCATATGGAGAGCCAAACTCCTTTGAGTGCTTCATCATTTCAGAATTTCTCTTGTATTATCAGTCAACTTTTCTTACTTACCTGCCATAGAGGCATAGAGCCTTTTAAAGGCTAAATTGTCTGTTAATGCCCACATAACTACTCCTGTGACTTTTAGAATATTGTTGTAAGTAATTTCCTTTCTCTCTATAACCTCCAAACTCTTCATTGGTTCTTTCCCCACTGTCTACAAAATATGCTATTCTCTCTTATCTTGAAAAAGTAAGGAGAAACGATACCTTTCCACCTATGGAACTATCCTGGGCTGAACAAAATATTTATCCTTAGGTTCTTCAAAGATTTTATCTGTGTGTTTACTTCCTCACCAATCTACTAGATTATAACTTCCTCATGTTTTAGTAATTGGGTTTTGTTACTTGTAGCTAAAATTAATTAATTACCTAGTGACCAGTCCTCTAGAAGAGAGAGTTTTGACAACACTGAATTTAGCAAGGCTGATTTCTGGATGAAAGATGTAGATCATCCTTATTGTGTTATATCAGTGCCTTTCCAAGTTGTAAACTATAAACTACCTGAGGTCCCACTTTTTAATTTGGATCCACTGCAGGTTGGGGCAACTAGGTGATGCAGTGGATAGAGCACTGGCCCTGGAGTTGGAGGATCTGAGTTCAAATTTCACCTTAGACACTTACTAGTTGTGTGACCCTGGGCAAGTCATTTAACCCCAATTGCCTTAAACATCTGAGACCATCTCCACTCATCTTGATCTATATCTTGTCACCGGACACAGATAGCTCTGAAGGAGGGAGTGAGGCTGGTGACTTTGCACAGCCCTCCCTCACTTAAATCCAATTCACTGCAAGTCATGACATCACCCCAATGTCAAGGTCTTCTTGGAGAATGAAGGACAAAAGAGCAACGACAATTGTAGGTAGAACAGTGCCTGGCTCATAGTAGTGTACTTAATAAATAAGCATTTGTTTATTGATGGACTTGCCAGAGCTCCATTTGCAAAGTCTTTGAGAACTTGTCTATATACTAGGATGGGGCCTTAGAGGAGTAATAACACTTTAGTTTAGGAACATTGAACCAAAATATTGATAAGCCAGTTTAACAAAATTGTGTTCTTACTGTGAAGAACTGAATTTAGGATAATTAAAAAAACCTTATTTTTATTTTGTAAATATGA
Organism: Dromiciops gliroides; assembly: GCF_019393635.1. Taxonomy (NCBI): domain Eukaryota; kingdom Metazoa; phylum Chordata; class Mammalia; order Microbiotheria; family Microbiotheriidae; genus Dromiciops; species Dromiciops gliroides. The sequence continues at coordinate 158,199,510 of NC_057862.1, read as the reverse complement.
GTGGCTTTTCCTTTTTCTTTTTTTAAAATATGCCCTCTTTGCATATAATAGTAAAAAAAAATTCCCCCCAAAACAAAAACCCAGAGTGCCTGCCGACAGAGTAAAAAACTGCTATAGGAATTTAAAAAAATAGCTGGGTGTGACAAGAACAGTTTCATTCCAGTAAACACATTCACCTTACAGCCTATTGAATCTCTTTTTTTTCTTTCCTTCTTCTTACCCCTCTGACCCTCACTTGTCTTTTCTGTCCTTCCTCTCCTCTTTTTTCATTTTCTTTCTTTGCCTCTTTCTATATCTCTTCCCTTTTCTCCCAAATTGTCATATGTATTAAATAAAGTTTTATGTCCATTTCATGTTTTAATCTGAGTTGAATTTGTTTTTCTTTCTAACCTTTTCCTTCCAAATAGTGAAACTAAGTTGCTGTTGTTTGTATGTGGCAAGCAGTTGGTTTCCTTCTCTTTTCTTTGCTACTCCCCCTCCCCACAATCAGAGGGTTCTTGTTTTTTTAAAAAAAAGCTTATTGTGATCTAAATTGTTTAAGTGAACATTTCTTGTCATCTCTGAGTATGTAAAAAAGCAAATGTAAATAAAATGTTATGTAGAAAAGGGGCAGAATTTTCATTTTTTATTTAGTAGAAATTGTTATATGATGCCTTATAATCAGGTTTTGGTGAACAGTTGCTAAGATCGAAACTTTCAGCATCTCTCAAAATGTTTTTTTGTTCTTGTTATGTAGTGGTCAGCTCTGTTTTATCAAGGAATACTTGGGTGGGAGATTATTTTCTGAATAAGGTAGTTAAAGAAGTTAAATGGGAGAGCCTGCTCTGTTGCTTAGTGTAGCTTCTAAAAAAAATGTGTTTATGTGGGAGAGAATGTGTGGGGGGTTGCTTTCACATTATGGGATTCTTAAAATTGTTTAACTGGGAAGATGTTATTCAGACACTCCTGGTGCCTTAAGCTTGTTTTCTATTGATTTCAGTTTTCTTTATTTTTCTTTTTTAATTATGTAGAGAAGAGTTCATGATCCTTCCCCTTCTCTCTCTCAAGTGGTTATAAGATTAATTTGCCAAACCTAAGTGGTTGCATCAGATAGAAAATATTCACTGTCATAAAATTAAAGGCTTTTTTTGAGTTGGAAGACACTTTAGAGATCATATAGTCGAACCCCTTTACTTTAAAGATGAGTAAACTAACATGAATTTTTCTGTGACACAGTTTAACATGAAGACAGAAGTCACAAATAGCATACCCTATGGGACAATCAACAAAGGCATAGTTCTCAACAGAAATGATTGAGGTTGTAGAAAGATGCTTGTTCCCCCATGTTTGATATACTTAGGATGTAACTTAGGGTATACGCATTAGTTTTTGGACAATATTTTTTCTATGTTAGCTTTTGTATTTGGAAGATACCCTGGCATTTGGGAAATTTTTTTCAAACGTTAGAAAGAAAAGCTGCCAAATATAGTTGCTGCATTATTTTTTAAAAAATGCATCTCACCCTAAAAAGTAATATTTAGACTTTTGTTTTCTACCAAAGGGCCAGATGGAATAGCCTGCCAAACATGCAGGTGGAATGGGACTCTCTTTTGGCAAAGGAAATATCGCTCAAAGAAAAGGAAGGAAACATTTGAAACTATAGATTTAAAGACTCAAAAATCAAACCAATACATATTTACTGTGCATTTATATGTATAGCACAGTTATGCACCATGGAAGATAAAAGATATGCACACACACACACATATGACATTCTCTGCCTTAAGGATTTGCTTATCTATTTGGGAAGTCAAGAAAAAAAGACATTTTTACTCTTTTGCATAAATATAGGATGAAATCAACTTCACTTGATTATAAAAAGTTGATCTAGGGGTTTTGGTGAACTGTGAGCTCAGTATGAGACAACAGTAATATTTGACAGCCAAAAAAAAGCTAATGTAATCTTAGGTTGCATTTATATAAACATGGTCAGCCTACATTTGGAATATTGTGTTCAGTTCTGGGCACTATGACATACAGAACATTTACACATTTACACATATATACATACATACATAGCACTGATAAACTGGAATACACCCAGAAGAAGATGATCTGGATAATGAGAAACCTTAAAACCATGCCATATAAAATCAGTTGGAGATGTTTAGATTGGAGTAAAGAAGATTTAGAGCAAGATCATTGTCTTCAGATGATTGGAGTGTGGTTAGAAGAGGGTTTAGAGTTATTTTGCTTGTCCCAGAAGGCAAAATTAAGGCCACTTGGAAGAAACTACAGAGAGGAAGATTTTGGCTTAAAAATAATTTTCTGAGTATTAGAGATGTCCACAATTGGAATGGGTTATCTTATGTGCTAAGGGGCTCCCTGTCACAGAGGGTCTTCAGGAAGGGGTAAAGATTCCCAAAGTGGGGTGGTCGTAGAGGGAATTCATGTTTCATATAATGAGTCAAACTCGATGACCTCTCTCTGTCCCTTGATTTCTGGCCTTGTCATGGAGAAAATAGGGAAGCCCTCAGGAGGTATTGGCATATCTGTTACTGTACCAGTTATAGAGGAGCAAACATTTTCCTAAAAACCTCAGTCTTTTCTGCAGCCAGCTATGCCTTGTTTACTGTTCCACAGAGTACGGTATTTGTGACTTTTGTCTCTATATGCACTGAATCATCATTGCCCACCCCTTTATTTTACTTAGTGCCAAAAGCCTTCAGCAGTTTGCAGCAGACTTTTTTGCAGGAGGCTTGCCACAGTACACAAACAGACATCGGGTAATCAGACTTGTCACAGCTGTAGTCATCTGCCACAAAGAGTCTCTATAACAATTAACTAACTGTAAGCCAGTTTAAGTAATAGCCATTTGAAGAAGACCTGTGCCTAGGCCTGGACTCTCCCTCTTCCAAGCTGCCTGTAAACTCCTTAGAGTTTGAGAGAGGTTATTAACAGTTTATTGCTTTCCTGATCTTCTAACCAGTTTGTCCTGCCTTCTTACAAGATCATGAAGTGACTTGCTCCAGATCATGGCGGTGGTAAATGACAGAATCTAAAGTTGAACCCAGGTTCTCCCATTGCACACTGTTTCTCAACTGGTTATCCATCATGCTTTGCACCAGGCACTCTGCTGGCAACAAAAAGACAAAAATGAAATGGTCTCTACTTTTAAGGAGATTATCTCCTATTGGGGGAAATATGTGCTCATGTAAGAAGATAACAAAATAAACACAAGGTAGTTTTTGGAGGAAAGGTAGTAGTAAGTGGGGTTGCGGGGAGGAGCAGGAAAGGCCTTACAGGGGAGGTAGCCTGGGCTGAAATCTGAAGTAAGCTAGTGATGGGATTTTCGTCAGAGGAGATGAGGAGGAGGGAGTACAATACAGGCATGGGTGTAGCCTTTGCAAAGGCAGGGAATATTGTGAGTTTGAGGAACAGCAAGTAGGCCAGCTTGGCTAGACTATAGAGTGTGTGAAAGGGAACAATGTGTACTAAATCTAGAAAGATAGACTGGAGTCAGATGGTAAAGAGCTTTAAATGCCAAACAGAGGAGTTTGTACGTAATCCTCCAAGTGACAGACCCATTGGAGCTTCTTGAGCAAGGGTGACATGGTCAGATTTGTTCTTTAGGAATAACCCTTTGTTAGCTATGTGGAATGTAAATGAGAAGAGAAGAATTCAAAGTTAGAAAACCAGATAGGAGATTGTTTTAATAGGCTGGAGGTGTGTGGGGGTTGGGGGTGTGTGATGAGGGCCAAAACTTGGTGACTGTTTGGATATGAGAGATAGTGAGGGCTAGTGAAAAGTAAAGGATGAGTCTCAGGTTGCAAACCTGGGTGGCTGAAAGAATGGTGGTTCCCTTGACAAAAAGAAGGAAATTCAGAAGAGAGATGGGTTTGGGAAAGATAATGAGTTATGTTTTACATACGTTCTGTTTTAGATGCCTATGGGACATTAAGTTGAAAATATCCAATAGACAGGTGGTGATATAGGACTGGAGCTCAGCAAAGAGGGTAGGGCTGGATATAGATATCCATAGAAGCTGACTAAATCACTAAGAGTTATAGAGAGTAGTGCTTAGGACAGAACTTTGGGAATATATGTATAGTTAAGGTATGGAACATGGGTTATAATTCAGGAAAGGAGACCCAGATCAGGCAGGTAGATAAGGGAAATCTGAGAGAGAATTGTCATAAAACCCCAAAGAGGAGAGTATCCATGAAGAGACAGTAGTCAACAGTGTCAAATACTGTTGAGAGATTAAGAAAGATAAGAATTGAGAAAGAGCCCCTTAGGTTTGGCAATTCAGAAATTATTGGTACCTTGGGAATGAGTGAGATTAGAGGATGTAGAGGCAATGTGTATAGACAATTTTTTTTTTCTAGGAGTTTGGTTGTGAAAGGGAGGTTCTTGTTTGTCCTTTATTTTAGAAGAAGACCATGACATTGGGATGATGTCATGACTTGCACTGAATTGGACTTAAGTGAGGGAGGACTGTGCAAAGTTATCAGCCTCACTCACTCCTCTGGATCCATCTGGGTCCAGTGGCAAGATATATATCAGGATGATTGGAGATGGCCCAGGATTTTTTTTTTTTTGGTGAGGCAGTTGGGGTTAAGTGACTTGCCCAGGGTCACACAGCTAGTAAAGTGTCAAGTGTCTGAGGCCGGGTTTGAACTCAGGTCCTCCTGAATCCAGGGCTAGTGCTCTATCCACTGTGCCACCTAGATGCCCCCAGGCCCAGGATTTTTTTTTTTGGTGAGGCAATTGGGGTTGTGACTTGCCCAGGGTCACAATATAATATAATTATAATTATAATCAGACCCCTGAAATCTCAAAGTTTTGAAGTATTTCAAAGACTTTTGTTTTTTTTTTACATTAGTGTAGTTTACTGCATACATTATTCTGCTGGTACTGTTAACTTCACTTTGTCAGTTCATATTATTAGCTTTTAAAAATTTTTTCCTTGTTGTTTATTAAGGTTTAATAATTTTTATTATATTCATATACCACAGTTTATTCAGCCATTCTCCGAATGATAGGACTCACTTTCCTGACTATGTAGCTAAATTTAAAAAAAATGAACTTTTATTTTTTTCAATTAGCAAGCATTTATTTTATATACACCCTCCCTGACATCTCCCTCTCTCCACCCCAATTAAAAAAAGAATAAAAACAAAACTTTTATAACAGTGTGCTTAGTAAAGCAAAACAGTCTTAAGTTGGCCTTAAGGCACAAATGTATTGTTATATTCATATACTTGTTTAGTCATTCTCTAATCAATGGGTACTGCCTTAATTTTTAGTCCTTTGCTGTTACAAAAAGCTGCTACAGTTTTTTGCGGGGATACATATAGGTCCTTTTCCCCTATCTTTGATTTCTTTGGGGTATTGGTGGTGGTATCACTAAGTCAAAGGGTTTATATGGTTTTGTGACTTTGAGGGCACAGTTCCAAATTGCTTTCTAGAATGGTGGTATCAATTCATAGCTACCAACAGTGCATCAATGTGCCTGTTTTTCTGAAGCACCTTTGACTCTTGTCTTTTTCTTGTTCTTTTTGGTCATCTTTACCAATCTGATGAGTGTGAGGTAGAACCTCAGAGCGACTTTAATCTGCATTTCTTTCATTAGTAGTGATTTGGAGCTTCCCCCCTCCCCTCTTAAAACTGTTGTTGTTGTTTTTTGTTTTTTGCAGGGCAGTGACGGTTAAGTGACTTGCCCAGGGTCACACAGCTAGTAAGTGTCAAGTGTCTGAGTCTGGATTTGAACTCAGGTCCTTCTGAATTCAGGGATGGTGCTTTATCCACTGTACCACATAACTGCCCATAAAACTGTTCATAGCCTGGATTTCTTCTTTTGAAATTGCTTGTTCATAATCTTTGACCACTTATCAAGTGGGGAATGAATGGCTCTTTTCCTTATCCTTAAATAAATTACTTCAGAAAACGTATGCTTTCTTACTAAACATGCCATGGACTTTTAGGTTATTGCTCCTGAAGACTGTATTGCCATATTATAATTTACAATTATGCCTCAGTGGTTAACACTGATTCAGAAAATCAAGTTAACTAGATCTCATTCCCTGAGCTTCTTGGGAAACTATATTTTATTGTACTGGTTTATGCTTTTAATCCAAAATTTTTTATTTTTCATGTATGTCTGTAGGTTGGAAAAGATAAACTTTCTTGACTTTTAAATTCCCAAATTATTTTTCAATTTAGAATAAATTTGGCTAGAAGAGTAAGACTTTTTTTATATCAACAGAAAAACTACAGCTGCTTTAAAATTTCAATTTCAATTTCAAATTCTGTTAAAATTTTGTTTTGAGTTTATCTTGTCAGCATTTCTTAATTTAAAAAAATCCACACTTAAAATTATGTTATATGGATTATGGCATATGTTCAGTATATTTTCTAGGTTTTTAAAAGAGTTTCTTTAAAGGGAGGGAACAAGCATTTATTAAGCACCTGTAGTATGCCAGCCAGTTTATTAAGTGCCTTACAAATATTATTTAATTCTTTAATATTACTTTACTGACAAATAATGACTCATTTATGATTATAATATGATTAACCTATTTTAAAAAGTAATTAAAGCTTTGAAGTTCAAGCATACAACCATTGTCTCTAATAGAGGTTTGCCAAGAATGTGCTTCTGGTTAGCCTGATGCTTTGTATTATTCTGAGAGAATATTTTATTGCCAACATGGGAAACAGAATAACTGCTGAATTGCCCAGAGATTATAAGAAGGTGGGCTTCCGGTTCATCCTCTTGACCAGAAATTGACTGTTGGGTCTTGCCTCATATAATCATATTCAGCCCCCTGCTCTAGGAGAATTTCATTTTATAATTTCAACAAATGTTTAAAGATTCTTAATGGAAGGGGACTGACTGTTCATAGACTGCCTCCACCTTGGCCCATCTGGGAACTGATCTATCTCTTCCATTTTTTCAACTTATAGCCTTTTATCCTACTCTGCCTAATCTAAGGCCTATTGGCCAGTAGTCTCTAGTACTAGTCCCTGAATTCATTTTGGTCCTTATACCTGTTGTTCCACAGTCTAAACTGGCAATTGCAAACATCTGCCAGTATTACCATGACCCTGCATATCTTCATGGACCATTCTTAGGGATACCTGTTGAGCACAAATATCTTGCCTTATTCTGGGGCAGCCTAGTCAAGCAGAGGTACTCCCATGGTCCAGTATGGAGCCATTTTCTTACTGAAGCCTCCAAATATGCCACCCAAGATTATCTTACATGTTACTTTTGGCAAGAGTGCCGTGGATTACTGACCCCTTGTTATGTGTTATGTCAGATCTTTTTGGTGATGTGAGCCAGCCCTTATGCTAAAAAGGTATTCAGGAATGAAGAAGAAACACAACTAAGGGAAGGAGAGTAAGAATCACCAAAAACATTTTTTCTTATGCCATCATTTATGGTATCCTGTCTTAGATTCAGCTCCCTCATTATTCATTAGCTACTAAATAATAGAAATATATACTTTATTATTCAACTGTAGCTGACTCAGTAATTTAATTTTAAATATCTTAAACTTATGTCAATATTTACTCTTTGTTCTAATAGATAAACATTAGAGTTCCATAAACACTTCTCTGTATGGTGTATATTTAATTAAAAATTTTTTATGGACATAATTTTTTCTTTTTTGCCACATTAAATATCCCAATAACCTTTCTACAGAAAAGCTAAGCAAGGCATATAACATTAGTGTTTGTCCTTGACACAGTGTGATTTTCTGATGTTAATAGAAAGGAAAGCAGATAGTGTGTTTTAACATGTTACCTGGAATAAACATTGGATGGCCTGAATTTTGTTGTCTGAATTAACATGGTCATAGTCATGTATATATTGTTCTTTTGGTTCTGCTTTATTTGCTTTGCATCAGTTCATACAGATCTTCCCATGTTTCTTTCATTCTTTATATTTTTGTTCTTTATGACCAGAAATGTCTCATTATATTCATGTAGCATAGGGATAGGAATTGAACCCGTGATTTCAATACATACAGGAAATTGCCAGATGAGGAAGTTCCTTCTACCAGTGTAGGTTAGCTCCTTATCAGCAACCAATAGTCTTAGAAAGCTTTCTAGTGATTTGCCCAGGGTCACAAATACAGCAGGCATCAGAAGCAGGACTTGACCTGAGGTCTTCCTGACTTTAAATCTAGCACTCTATTATATACTTGTTGTTAGGCTTCAAGGCCAGCACTATACTACCTCTGCATCTGTATCTGGTGTCATAATTAGGCCTGTGCTTTAGTGCATTGTGCCAACTTGCTGGAGGGATAGCTTCCTCCCTGCAGATGTTCAGAGACTACCCTCCTTTTACCTTATGGTATTTCACCAGCTTGGTTTCCCTTGGGACTGAGGGAAGACCCAGGGAAAGAGAGTAGAATTGCAGGTTAGAGGAGAATGGTTGATTGGGGTGGGGTTGTGACTACACCAGCACTCAGACTATCTGCTCCTTACTCCCTTCTTATTCTCAACACTTCTGTGTTTGCCCTCTCAACTACTTTTGCCCTGGTGAAAAAAATTTGTTATTCTTCTTTCATAACACAATTTACTCAACCATTTCTTAGTCACTGAACACATAATATGTTTCCAGCTTTTAGGTATGACAAATAATGCTGTTGTGAATATTTGGGTGCATATGGAACCTTTCTATCTTTGATCTCCCTATGATATACACCCAGTAGGGAGTTTACTGACTCCAAAGGTATGAACAGCTTAATACTAAATAACTTATAATACTTAATAACTAATATGCTTAATAACTTTTCAGTGACTTCTAGTTTCTCCTTTTATTAAATAATTCACACAGCTACAAGAATAATTTCCCTAAAGCAGTGGCCTAATCATGTCCCATTTTTGCTCAAGAATCATTAATGTCTTCCTATTGCCTCTAAGATGAATGACCAACTTCTCACTTGTCATTTAAAGTCCTCCATAAGATGGTACCATCATACATTTCTAAACTTATTTAACATTTCACCCATTACTCACTTTATTATAGACAAACTGGCATTCTTGTTGTTCCCCAAACTCAGTGTTTTATCTCCTGCTCCATGCCTTTGCACAGGCTATCCTGCACAGACTACCCTCTGTCCCTAGAATCAATTCCTTTCTTTTTAGGCTACTTAGAATCCTTATTTTTCTCCAGGTGCTACTTCTTGTGGTAATGCTTTTCTGTCCCTCACCCCCAATTGTTGGTGCTCTTTCATTCCTTAGATTATCTTGTATTTACATTATCTGTGTAATTGTTGTATTTATCCCAATTTTCTGGAATGGTTGGACCAATTTACAGCCTGTTTCACCAACAGTGTAAGAATGTGTCTGTCTTCCCCAACAATGAAAAAACAGTGGATGAACAATTTCATGTTAAATTGATCATGTTGAAATTTTTTTACTGGTCTGCTTTCATGTACTATGTGTACCATAAATTATTAATATTAACTTTGATATTGAAGGTATCTTTAGGCATAATTTTTAATTTTCATTCATTCTTAAACATATTTACTAGAAAAATGTTTGAATTTTGAAATGTTTACATAAGATATTGGAAAATGATGCTAAAACTATGGTTTTCAGAAAATATTTTAAAAATATAAAAATCTATAGATAAATAAAAAATCTAAGTATGCACAAAGCGCTATAAAATTGTCCATAGTTTTTGCTCCAGCTAAGCTACTACTACTAGGTCTGTATCCCAAAAAGATGAAAAGTACCTCTATATACAAAGTTTATTTATAGCAACTCTATTTTTGTGGTGGCAAAGAACTGGATGTTGAGGGGATGCCCATCAATTGGGGAATGGCTGAACAAGTTGTGGCATATGATTGTGATGGAATACTGTTGTGCTGTAAAAAAAATGATGATGCAAAGTGAAGTGAGCAGAACCAGAACGTACATATTAACAGAAGTATAGTATGATGATTATTTGTGAATGACTTACCTATTCTCAGCAATAGTGATCCCAGGAAATAGTTAAGGACATGATGAAAAATGCTATCCACCTACAGAAAAAGAACTGATGGAATCTGAATGTAGATTGCACTTTTTTGAACTTTATTTTTGTGTTTTCGTTGACATCATGACTAATATGAAATATGCTTTCATGACTGCAAATGTATAACCTATATTAAATTTCTAGCCTTCTTAATAAGGGGGAAGGAGAGGGAGAGGTTTTGAAACTCAAAATTTTTAAAAAAGGATATTAAAATTGTTTTTACATGTAATTGGAAAAATATTTAAACTAGTAAAAATAAATCTCTAAGTTAAGTGAAAACAAATTAAATATCACTAACTAGAAAAGAGTTTGTAGGAAAATTTCATACTAAATTTCATTTCGTAAATGAAAACTAAAAATTTTTGATTTGGTCCTCTTTTTTGTTTGTTGTGATTATGAAATATTTATTATAGCCAAAATGTAATCAGAGTAATTGGTGAGATGGTATAGTATAATGAAAAGAGCACTTGCTTTGAATTACAAAATTATAGAATCACAGAATTTGAGAGTTGGAAGAGACCATAGCAACCAGCTGGTCTAACTAATAGACAAAAGGAATTCCTATTCTATTATACCAGACAAATGGTTCTCCAGCCTTTATTTGAAGACTTCAGAAGATAGGGAATCCAGCACTTCTTGTGGGAGCCCTTTTCAATTTTGTACAGCTTTAATTGTTAGAAAGTTTTTCTTGACATCATGTCTAAACTGTACTCTTGTAGCTTCTACTCATTACTTCTAATTCTGCCTTTGGGGCCAAACAGAATAATTCTAATCCTTTCCCACATGACAGCCTTTCATATACTTTAAAATAGCGAAGTCTTCTCTAGGCTAATCATGCCCATTTCTTTCAACTGATTTCTATATGAAATGGACTTAAGGCCCTTCACCATCCTGATTGCCTTTCTCTAGATGTTCTTTAGCTAATCAACTCTTTCTTAAACTGTGTTCAAATGGGATCCCACCTGAACACAGCATACCAAATAAGGTCTGCTGAGGATAGGGTATAGTGGGATTATTTCCATCTTCCCCCTTGTACTTGTATAGATGATTTTTGCAAAGTATAAGACTTTACATTTATTTCAATTGAATTTAATATTATTAGATCCAACCCAATGCTTTAGTGTTTCAAGATCCTTTTGGATCCTGGTTCTGTGATCCTGTGAGTTGGCTATACTTTTCAGTTTTGTGTCATCTACAAATTTGATGAGTATGTTTTCTATGCCTTTATCCAAGCTGTTGAAAAAAATGTTAACTACTACTGAGCCAAGTACAAATCCCTGGGGCTTTTGTACTAGAGACCTGCTATGTTGAGATTAAACCATTAAGAGCTACTCTGAGTGCAGCCATCCAACCCGTTCTGAATATGGCTATTTGTATAATCATTTAGTCCAGATCCCTCTATCTCATTATCATCCTCCTCTTCTATTACTTGGGAGATTAGAGATGGGGAATGGGCTTGTGATTTCATTGACATAGGGATCCACAATTCTGGGCACATAGTACATGCGTAATAAATATTAATTGATTGAAAATGAGGAAATTCCCTCTACCAATGCAGCTGGCACCTACTTTCCAACTTCCAGTTTTAGATAGTTGTCTAGAGAGGTTGAGTGACTTGTCTAGGGTCACATAGCCAGTAGGTCTTAGGGTCAAGACTTGACCCCAGGTCTTCTTGGGCTACAAGGCCAGCTTTCTGTCTACTATACCATGCTTTCTCTTTTCTTAGTTTGGTAATTCCAACAAAAAAAGGAAACGAAATTATTTTGGCATGCTCTGTTATTGATAAAGCCATGATAGTGTTGTAATCACTGCTTCCCTTTCTAGAAATTCATCAGTCATCTCTGTAATGATCCATTCTGGAATTTTTATAGAATTGAAGTCAAGGTCACAGGCCTATTGTTTACAGACTCTATTTTCTTTCTTTCTTTCTTTCTTTTCCTATTTTCTTACCTTTTTAAAAAACTGGTATTTTTTTCTCCATTTCTAATTTTGTAGCACTTTTCTGGTTTTCCATGTTCTTTCTAATATAATTGACAATGGCTCAGCAAAAATTATCTGCTAGATTTTTCAGTGCCCAACCTTGTGGTTCACCTGGTGGTTCACATCATTGGGTGAATTTATTCCTATTGCTGGTGCCAAGTGGGAACCTTTTCCCCCTTCTACTCTGCAGGACTCCCTGGACCCAGTGGGATTGCTTAGAAGGCCTAAGCTGGAACTGGTGCCAGTTGGGATTGCTTTTCTCCTTCCTTACCTCATACCCCACATCTAATCTTTTTGCCTTTCCTATATTTGAACAAATGTTGACCCTCCCATTCCCACTCCTGCCCAAATACAACCAGAATCCCTATTTTTCTCTGACCCATGGGGCAACTCTCCATTTCCCAGTGATGGGAGGAAGTTATGTTGATGCATCATACAGACTCATGGACTCATGGATCTTTTAATCCTTTCTGTAGCCACTTCCTTAGGACCTTATAGTCTTTTCATCCTCTCTGCAGTATCATCTCTTCCATGTAACATCTTCCACAATTAGAATGTGAGCACTCCCTGAGAACAAGGACTGTCATTTTTTTAACACCCTGTGTTTAGCACTGTGCTTTGGCACATAGTAAATACTTAATAAATACTTTCTCATTTATTTATACAGGGCAGCTAGGTGCCCTCTTGCTATTTTTTTAAACTTATCTGGGTATTAGCTGCTTGTTAGTTTTTTCTTTTTTGTCATTCTGATTGCAAAAGTCATTCTCCTTGGCATGGGATGCAGAAACAAAACAAGAGTAGAATAGCTTTGTTTCTCCATGTTGTCAGTTATCATAGCCCCATTTGCCCCAAACAGACATCTCATTCCTTTTTTGGTATTCTTTCATTCAAAATAGTTTAACTTCTCTCTTGCCCTCCCACCTCTGCCCCCAACAACCAAACTCAACAACCCCTTTCTATTACCTGGCTTCCTTCTTCAACCTCAATTCATTCTGATCTTTTGCATTCCTGATACTTTTTACAGGACTAGGACTTGTTATCTGGTTTTGCAACTTCTGTGATTTTTGCTTAAATCTAAGTTGATTGGTGTATTCACTGAGTATCCATATCACCCAAATTCACCCAAATTTTTCACCTAAATTATATTTTTACTCCTCATTGGAATTGTTTCTCATTTTGTTTTCAGAATTTTGTTCTTGAATATCTCTCCTTCCTCCTGAGCTGACTTCTACTTTAGTCCATGGGCTTGTACCCTGACCCTTTTCTCTGTTCCTTTTTTGTTTGTTTTTGGTGAGGCAATTGGGGTTAAGTGACTTGCCCAGGGTCACACAGCTAGTAAGTGTCAAGTGTCTGAGGCCGGATTTGAACTCAGGTACTCCTGAATCCAGGGCCAGTGCTCTATCTACTGTGCCACCTAGCTGCCTCGTCCTCTGTTCCTTTTCCTTGTTCCTCTGACCCTTTTAATATCTGATTTTCCAAAATCTATAGTGCATGTCTTACTATGCCCATATTGTCTCTCCTCTATTGCAAACTCTAAAAGAGAATGGTCATTTCCCTTTAGGGTTCCCATCATTTTCCACCCCAGAAATCCATTAGTGAAAATCAAATGCAAGATAGAATTTTCCCTTATTTGTTCATTTGTCTCTTTTCTTTTCTTTTCTTTTCTTTTCTTTTCTTTTCTTTTCTTTTCTTTTCTTTTCTTTTCTTTTCTTTTCTTTTCCTTCCTTCCTTCCTTCCTTCCTTCCTTCCTTCCTTCCTTCCTTCCTTCCTTCCTTCCTTCCTTCCTTCCTTCCTTCCTTCCTTCCTTCCTTCCTCTCTCTCTCTCTCTCTCTCTCTCTCTCTCTCTCTCTCTCTCTCTCGCATTGAGGGTTAAGTGACTTACCCAAAGTCACACAGCTAGTAAGTGTCAAGTGTCTGAGGCCATATTTGAACTCAGGTCCTCCTGAATTCAGGGCCACTGCACCACTTAGCTGCCCCGTCTTCCATCTTTCAAAGGATGAAATTCTTTGAGGACCTGGATTCACATCCTAATTCTGTTTTTTTATTTTATATGTAACCCTGTGTTACCCATCTTCCTTTGATGGGTGGGGTTGGACTAAATGATTGCTAAAGACTTATCCAGATCTAAATTCTATGAGCTATTAATAAATGTGCAGCATTAATATGATTGCTGCCAGTAATGGACTCACACAATCATATTATAATGATAACTGATTATTTTATTTAATTTTTAACAAAGACTTATAATTTTCTATGCAATTAGCAAATTTACTAGATGCAAACATATTGGTGAAAAAAGAAAACTTTTTCCTCAAGCTTTGTTATGGTAAAAACTTTTTGATCAGCCTGGTATATATATTAATAATAATAAACATTTTTATTCAAAGTTTTGAGTTCTAAATTCTATCCCTCTTTTCCTCCCTTTCCTCTCCCCTCCCTAAGGTTGTAAGCAATAAGATATAGGTTATACATGTGCAATTATGTAAAACATTATCATATTAGTCACTTTGTACAAAAGAAAGTGAAAAATAGCATGTTTCAGTCTGTGTTCAATTAATATCTATTCTTTCTTTGGAGGTGGATAGTATGCTTCATCATTAGTCCTTTGGGATTGTGTTTGGATCATTGTGTTTCTGAGAATAGTTAAGTCATTCACAGTTCTTCATCAAACAGTATTCCTATCACTGTGCACAACATTCTCCTGGTTCTGCTCACTTGACTATACATCAGTTCATATAAGTCTTTCCACAGTTTGGTATATCTTAAGAAGCTTTTTGGTTTTACCTAAGTTTTCCCTCTACGTTTGTCTTTTGTTGTTTATTTCATATTTAAATAACAACTTCCTTAAAAATAAAGGAATGAAAATTTAGGGATGGATTTTTTGCATATTTTATAGTTCACATTATTATAGATTTATGAAGTTATTTTGGTGGCACATATAAACTATTAAATAATTTGATGTATATTTTTTCAGCAGATGTGAATTATTGAAAAGAAAATGGCACAACGAAGCACTGTACTTCCTTCTCTTGTCACCGAGGAAAGGTATACTACATGAAAAATAGGTATTTTAGGGACTTAATCTTTTTAATGAAAATACTGCTTTTCTTCTATACTAATCCTACATAATTCTACATTATGGGTGTTTAACCTTTGGTTGTTTAAAAGCTTTCTTGAAGGGCAGGGACATTATTGTTCACTCTTCCTCCAGAGTTCTACTCTGTAGGATATAATATCAGAAAATAGTGAGCCATTTTCCCTATGGTTGGAGGAGTAACCACCACTTTTATACTTTTAAAAGGTTAGAAAGAAGAGGCAGTAGCCATTGATTTTTGCTCTTGGAAATTCTGCCTAGTTTTTTGACCCACCCAGCCTCTACTGAGGAGATAGTTGAATCCCCACTGATAAGGTAAACTCAGTAAGTGTTGAGTGATACATTTTCCTACCTAGTTTGACCAGATATTAATATATTTGTTTGCTTCTTCCCCTACTATTCAGGTAGAATGCTAGCTGCTGCCTAGTGCTGGGGAAAAAAAATTGGAGGGGGAAAACCCTGCCCCTTGCCCCTCTTGTGCATAAGGCTTAGAAACATGCTTATATTTGCTTTATGGAATAGTAGACTCAGACTCATGATTTTTTCATGATTGTTAGCAATACACATGAAATTATTACCTTTTGTAGGCGAGTTAGAACCATGCCACGGCATAGCCAGTCTTTGAGTGTGGCTCCATATTCATCTGCAAGCCTGGTGGACCAGTTGGAAGATAGAATTCTGTGCCATGAGAAAACAACTGCTGCACTCGTGGAACATGCTTTCCGTATAAAAGATGACATTGTTAACAGTTTGCAAAAAATGCAAAATAAAGGTGGAGGAGATCGATTGGCTAGACTGTTCTTAGAAGAGCACATCAGAAATATCACGGCAATAGTGAAACAACTTAATCGTGATATTGAGGTAAGATTTTTTTAAGCCAAGAGATTGTATTCTGTTGTTGGCACTGCAGATATACATCCTTGAAGACTTTATGTCATTTTTTTACATATTTTTTCTCCCTCACCTTCTGTATCCTGTCAGTTGCCAAGTCCCTTGTATCCCCATAATATGTCCTGTATCCATTGCCTCCTTTCCATTCCTACCACCATCACTGTGCCTATGGCCCTCATTACTTCTTTCTTTGAATAGTTAAGCAACTCCATTGCTTAAAATTCTTTAATGATTCTCTGTTACATATTAGATAAAGTTCAAAGTCCTCTGCCTGACATTTAGATTTCTCCACAAGTTGGTGCCAGCCTTTGAAGCCTTATCTTACACCATACTCTTTTACATACTTGGTATTCCAGTCAAATTGGACCACTTACTATTCCATGAATATGTCCTGTGTTTTCTTGATACCATGTCTCTACTTAAACTTTTCTGTGTATGAATTTCCCTGTCTCCAGTTTGCACCAGTTAACATCTTATTCATCCTTCAAGACTTCTAATCTTTTTGGTTGAGAAATGATCTTTCTTTTCTCAGTTGGAAATTATTTTCCTTTTAGAACTTAAAACTACCATAGTCAGGCTCTAGTTTGCATATTAGTTGTTCATATACACCTCTTTTCTAGTGGGTTATATGCTACTTGAGGGAGGGAGCCTTTTACTTCAGCACTTTGCACATAGTAGGCACATTAAAATGGTACATTTTAAAATTGATTATTAATATTAATATGATTATTGAATTGTAGAGCTGAAAGGAATTTTAAGAGATTTTGTAGGTAATACTGAACCTAAGCTATCCCAAATAAATATTTTTCTATTATTTTCCTAATGATTTCCAGGAAAGCAGCTTTCACAGCTACCTTTGTATTCATTATTGTATTTGATAATAGAGTCATACATAAGAACTTCACATATATTGAGCCATTCATCACCTTTCATTAGATGAAGTAGTGTCACTTTTCTTAGTCCTGTATCATAGATTTTATTTTCCAACTTTCACTCATTTTTAGTACTTTACTTAGACTCTTCTAATTGTTCCAAATTTCTCTTAAATGAGCATAGTAAAATTGATATTGGCTTGTTATAATCAATAAATATCTATGAAATACCTACTGTATTCAAGGCATGCAGCAGGTACCAAGGTGGTGCAAAGTATGGGACAGTGGCTATTCTCAACTAACTAAAGACTTAAAAATACTAAATGCTAACGTATATTAGTTAAAATACTCTATATAATTGTCAAATATCTGAAAAAAGCTATAAAGAAAATGTTTTAATTGCAGATATCCTATACCTAGAATTCTTTCCAGAATTATTTTTCCTTTTGACCACACTTAATTAGTAGTGCAAATTAAAATTCTATGTGCATGTAAGTTATGATATTAGTTTATTAGTTTATCTTACAAGTAATATAAGCTTTCATTAATCTTTTGAGATTCTCATCTTCATTTACTACATTGCAATTTGTAGCCAAGTTAATTGGCCTCTGGGTTTTGAAAAGGTCTCCCTTCCTTTGCTTCTGATGTCATTTAAACAAAAAGACTGCTTTAGTGTTTACCTGTGAGACAGAAACAGAAAGAATAAACTTCAGATAATTTCAAGTGATTAAAAGGTGACTTTTATATTTAGAATCTTCTTTCCTTTTAAGTTTCAGATTTGAGGCTTAAGCCTTTTTGGTCCAAAAGGAAGAAGAACCAGGCAGCTGCAGCAACCCCAGCTCACTGCTTGCATCCCCTTACAGAGTTGGAGGTGCATTGGGGTACTGATACCCTTGTACCCAAAGACCAAGAGAGGTAGTAGGAAGGATGATTTATAGTTGGTTGAGGGTAAAGGAGTGAGTACTGACAAGCTCTAACTACCCCATCACCAAAACAATGATAAGCAGCGTTCTAATCTCCCCTTTGACTGTGTGCATCACAACAAAATGTGACAAGTTCTCAAAGAGTTAAGAGTACCAGATCATCTTGTACATCATGGGAAATACCAGGCTGGATGAATAAAAAGCTGGAATTAAGGTTGCCAGGAGAAATATCAACAATTTCAGATAAGCAGATGATACCACTCTGATGGCAGAAATTGAAGATGGATTGAGAAGCCTCTTGATGAGGATGAAAGAGTAGAGTGTAAAATCTGGCTTGAAACTTAATATTAAAAAATTAAGATCATGGCAACTGGTCTCATCACTTCCTGGCAAATAGAGGGAGAAGAAGTGAATCAATGTCAGATTTTATATTTTTGGGCTTAAAGATTACTCCAGACGGCAGCTGTAGCCATGAAATTAAAAGATGTTTGCTCTTTGGAAAGACAGCTATGGCAAATCTGGACAGCTTACTAAAAACAGAGACATCACCTTGCTGATAAAGGTCCATATAATCAAAGCTATGGTTTTTCCAGTAGCAATGGAGACTGTGAGAGTTGGACTATAAGGAAAGCTGAATGCTGCAGAAATCGATGCTTTCAAATTGTGGTGCTGTGAGAGATTTTTGAAAGTCCCTTGGACAGCCAGGAAATCAAATCAGCCAATACTCTAAAAATTAATTCATATTACTCATTGGACTGTACAAATACTAAAGCTGAAGCTTAAATATTTTGGCCACATAATAAGAAGATGGGAATCATTGGAAAAGACCCCAATGTTGGGAAAGATTGAAGGCAAAAGGAGATGGGGATGGCAGAGAATGAGATGGATAGACAGTGTCATGGAATCAATGAATATGATCTTAGACAGACTTTGGGAAATAGTGGAGGATAGAAGGACCTGGTGTACTATGGTCCATGGGGTCATGAAGAGTTGAACATGACTGAATGAAAAATAATAACTCTTTATTTAATAACATAATACAAGTGATAACCCAGGAAACTGAGTGCTTCCCACTGTTTTCTTCTTAAACCCCTGATATGACTGTCAACATAAATGAGTCATATACTATTGTGTGATACTTTTGGGAGAATTTTATTAATATATAACTTTGTATATTTTATATACATTGTCTAGTAAGTGAAATGGGGCCTATGAATACATTTGTTGTAAAGGATATTCTCATGCAACAAAATTTGTTGTATTCTCATGCTCATCAATGAAATGGCATAAGAATGTGCTGTTACTGCGGCTGTGAAAACTGCATAGCTCCTGTTACATAAAACTGGATATCATACTGTAATGTCATTTATCAAAATAGAATTCTACCTTTAGAGTGAAAGTCTACTATAACATGCTAGTCTATAAAGTGAGTGTTAATCTCTTCCCTTGACACTTAGGTTTCCATCATATTTTGTTAATTTAAGGGTCAGTCAACTAACATTTATTAATGTTTCAGGCACTGTGCTAAGTGTTGAGGATACAAATACAAGTAGAAAGTTAGACAGTTCCTGCCCTCCAGGAGCTTATATTTGAAGGGAAAACAAAATGAAGCTAAAAAGGGGATGGGGAACAAAGGTACTTGGAGTTAGAGTATGATGGAGGAATTCTGTAGTACAACTTGGAGAGGAATGAGACAAAGCTGACCTGGGCTCTTTCCTTAAATTAAGGTTCTAGAAGGAACCATTTAGTCAGAGGATGATGCTATAGGGGCAAGGGTATTTCCAATGTGTGAATTTTGTGGCTGGAGTGAGGTTTCAGAATAAAGAAGTGGGGCATGGTAGAGGAAATCTAGAATAGTCTGGAGAGGAATGAGTGGAAAAAATTTAGCCTTTAACAATTGATCTTAAGACCTACAGTCATTCTTTCTCTAAATGTGACAAAGGAAAACTCTTTGTAGAATCATTAGTCTTGGGAATTTTCTGAACATTGGAAGTTTTTGACATTCTGGTTTATGATTTTTTTGGCTTGGCCATTCCTATATACATACATACATATATGTATGTCTTCATTGCCTCTATCTCTTATTAGATAGGTAGATAGGAAGGAGAGGAGTATGTCCAGTTGTCTAGTCTACTTTAAATTTAGAGCTGCCCAGAAAAAGCTCTGTGTAAAATGTACAGCATACCATATATATTATATCATAAATAGTATGCTGTACTAATATTGGTGCCACAGTCTGTCTAATATAGTTATTCTATGTGGTTAGCTAGCTGGATGAGTTTTTCATGACTAAAGAAAGAACACTGGCTAATGTTAAGAGACAAGGCAAAGATCCATATCAAAATGGAGAAAAAGAATAGGTATGAGAGTGATCTAAATTATTCAAGATCCTTGAAATTGCCTTTCAGGTACCCCCCCCCATTAAATTCAAATAACATACTATAAAATAGAAGCTAAGTTGGACTATAGCTTCCCACTAAGCATGTTTGGAAATATATTCATAAAGTTATTGCCAAATCCTTCAAAGCCCTGTAGTAAAGTGATTTCAAGGCCAGTAGACAAATAATTTTTCAGAGTAGCTTATTTAAAAAATTTTAAATTGCTGCCTTTTGGTCATGCCATATGAGGATCAGTTGAAGAAACCAGATATGTTTAGAAAAAAGAAGACTACAGAGGGTATTATGATAGCTCTCTTGAAGTGTTTAATAACTCCAGTATTTGCTGATTATTTGTATATGAAAATACAGTATTTTCTTTACCTTGAATCTCTTCTTTCTCTGTCTCTCTCTGTCTCTCTTTCTCTCTCATCATGGCTATATAAGTTATTTGCTGACTTATCATCCATCTCCTGCCTGTAGACTCTGTCCTGTGTCATCTTCCCTTCCTACTCTGTTGGTGATCACATCTATTCCCTTTGATTCAGTTATCATCTATATGTAGGTGAATCTCCAAACCATATATCATTCTCCTGTATTCTAGTCCCACATCACCAACTGCCTGCTGGAGTTTATCTAGGTGTCCCAGCAATATCACAAACTCAGTATGTACAAAGTAGAACTCATAACTTTCACCATTATACCAGCCTCTTTTCTAAATAGTCTTATTTCTGTTGAGACTACCACCATGCTTTTTGTCATATAATTTCTTTCTTTCTTTTTTTTTTTTTTTTTGCGGGGCAATGGGGGTTAAGTGACTTGCCCAGGGTCACACAGCTAGTAAGTGTCAAGTGTCTGAGACCGGATTTGAACTCAGGTACTCCTGAATCCAGGGCCGGTGCTTTATCCACTGCGCCACCTAGCCGCCCCCTTGTCATATAATTTCTAACCTTTGACTCCCTCACCTCTTATATCTAAATCAGTTGATAAGTCTTATTGATCCTGTCTCCACAATATATCTTGCACCTGTTCCTCTTTCTCCACTCATATGGACACCACTGTATTTTAGCCTTTTATTATCTCTCATCTGGACTGTCTGTTTTCAGTCTCATCTATGTACAATTAATCTCATGATATTCCTAAGACACTGTTCTGACAATAACAATGACCTATTAAAAATTTTTTAGTGCTTCCCCGTTCTTCCTAGGATGAAATATAAATTCAGCTAATATTGAAAGCTCTCCATAAACAGTTTGAACAATTTGGCACTTGCTTGTGCAAGGCAATGTTTTAGGTGCTGGGAAATTTTTGGTTTAGCTACATAGTTTCATTTTTATGTAGGAACTTCCCAGACTGATGTAGACTCATCTATCATTTATTGCCCTAGAGAGTTTTCTCAGACATTTAGAACTTGGATAACTTTTTCACGATCATAGAACTAATAGTATATGTCAGAAGGAGAATTCAAAGTTAGGGTATTCCTGATTCTAGGATTGGCCCTTAACTCTTATGCCACTCTACCTCTCAGGCAGTGGGAATATAAAGACGACAATTTAAAATTTTTGCCTTTCCAAGGAACAAAAATCTTATTTCCTCATTGAAAAACTCCCCCCATTGGAAAAATAAAAGAAAAACAAAACCCTTATAATAAATAAGCATAGTAAACAAAACAAATTCCCACATTGACCTTGAAAAAATGCTTTAGGGCAGAGCCAAAATGGTGGAGAAAAGACAGTAACTTTACCTGGGCTCTCCCAAATTCCCCTTCAAACAACTTTGAATAATGCCTCAAAATGAATTCTGGAACAGCAGAACTCACAAAAAGACAGGGTGAAACAAATATCCAGCCCAAGATAACTTAGAACTGCAGTAGCAGTCTGTCTCACTCAGATAAAAGGGGAGAAGCCCAGCACAGACAGTATCTGGGCAAGTTAGTGGGAGGTGCCCAGGCAAGCATAGGTCAACAACTCAGGCCCTGCAGCTCCTGCATAGCAGGCCAGTGGCACAGTAGGTTAGCTCTGAGCCTTGCCCCTAGTGCAACAGATGAGCAGGCAATCATGGTAGGCTGGGTGGCCCTGGTCCAGCAGGGCAGTGTCCAGGCCCCTGGATATTAGTTCAAGAAGCTTGAGACAATGCCTCCTGTACCTCAGGAGCAGAGCTTGACTTTAAAAAGCGAAGAAATAGGATGAACAATGAGCAAAAACCAACTAAACAACAATAACAACAAAAAACCCTGACCATGGAAAGCTACTATGGTGACAGGAAAGATCAAAAAACAAACTCAAAAGAGGACAATGATGACAAAATACCTGCATGTGACGTCTCAAAGGGATATATGAATTGGTATTAGGTCAAAAAGAACATCTGAAGAGCTCAAAAAGTATTTAAAAAGAAAATATGAGAGATAAAAGAAAAATTGTGAAAAAATGAGCATTATGCAAGAGAATCATGAAAAAAGTCAATAGTTTGGTAAAAGAAGCACAAAAACATGGAAAAAGATATATAAAAATTGACGGAAGGTAAGAACCTTTTAAAGAGTAGAATTGGTTAAATGGAGATAGAGGTACAAAAATTGACTGAAGAAAATAAGTCCTTAAAAAGTAGAATTGGCTAAATGCAAAAGAGTGTACAAAAACTAACTGAAGAAAATAATTCCTTAAAAATTAGAATTGGGCAAGTAGAGGCAAATGACTCCATGAGACATCAAGAATCAATCAAACAAAATTATAAAAAAATAGAAGAAAGTGTGAACTATCTCATTGGAGAAACACCTGACCTGGAAAATAGATTGATAAGAGATAATTTAAGAAATATTGTACTACCTGAAAGCCATGATCAAAAAAAGAGCCTGGACATCATCTTTCAAGACATTATTAAGGAAAACTGCCCTGAAGTCCTAGAGCCAGAAAGTAAAATAAAATTGAAAGAATCCACCAATAACCTCCTAAAAAGGATTCCAAAATGAAAACTCCCAGGAATATTATAGTCAAATTCCAGAGCTCTCAGGTTAAAGAGAAAATAGTGAAAACAGCCAGAAAGAAACAATTTCAGATATTAAGGATCTTCAGTCAGAATTACACAGGGTTTAGCAGCTTCCAAGTTAAAGAATTTGAGGGCTTGAAATATGATATTCTGCTCCAATCTTTTTTTATGGTTCTCTAGGGTCTTGTATTTGAAAGTCAAATTTGCCATTCAGTTCAGGTCTTTTCATCCCAAATATCTGAAAGTCTTCTTTTTCATTAAAGTCCCATTTTTTCTGCAGAAAGATAATGCTGAGTTTTGCTGGGTAGGTGATTCTTGGTTGTAATCCCATTTCCTTTGCCCTTTGGAATATCATATTCCATGCCCTCCAGTCCTTTAATGTAGAAGCTGCTAGGTCTTGTGCTATCCTGACTGGGGCTCCACAGTACTTGAATTCTTTCTTTTTGGCAGCTTGCAATATTTTCTCCTTGACCTGAGAGCTCTGGAATTTGGCTATAATATTCTTAGGAGTTTTCTTTTGGGGATCTCTTTCTGGAGGTGATCGGTGGATTCTTTCAACTTCTATTTTAGCTTCTTCTTCTAGAATTTCAGGGCAATTTTCCCTGAGAATATCTTGGAAGATGGTGTCTAAGCTCTTTCCTTGATCATGGTTTTCAGGTAGACCAATAATTTTCAAATTATCTCTCCTGGACCTATTTTCCAGGTCAGCAGTTTTTCCCAGAAGATATTTCACATTGCCCTCTATGTTTTTATTAATTTGGATTTGCTTTATTGTGTCTTGGTTTCTCATAAAGTCACTGGCTTCCATTTGTTCAATCCTAATTCTTAGGCAATTATTTTCATCAGAGAGCTTTTGTACCTCCTTTTCCATTTGACTTTTCAAGCTGTTGACTTTTTTCTCATGTCTTTCCTGCATCACCCTCATTTCTCTTTCCATTTTTCCTCTACCTCTCTAATTTTATCTTCAAAGTCCTTTTTGAGCACCTCTATGGCCTGAGACCAATTCGTATTTTTCTTGGAAGCTTTAGATATAGGGGCCCTGATGTGGACATCTTCCTCTGAGGGTGCCCCTTGGTCTTCCTTGTTAATGAAGAAACTTTCTATGGTCCTCACCTTTCTCTGTTGGCTCATCTTGCCTTTCTTTTAGCTCCTTAAAGTGGGGCACTGTTTCCAGGCTGCAGTATCCCAAGCTTAAGACACCCCAGGTGGTATGATTTAAAGAGAATCAGGTTCTTCCCTCTCCCAGCCTATTTCCTGGTCCTAGATGACCCCAGACCAACTTGCCAATCAACCAGCTTTGTGTGTTGTGGTTGTTAGCTCCGACGAGCCTGTGCCCCTCCCCCACCTGGGCCACTTCTACTTGAGCCTACCACCTGGTTCTCAGTAGGGGTGTAAAATCCAAGTTCTGCTTTAGCACCAGCATAGACCCCTGTAGTCTCTCCCCTGCCCAGGGCTCAGCCCACTCACCAGACCGTGAGCTTAGTTCCAGACGACACTGGTGCTTCAGCTGATTCGGAGGCTCTGGGGGTCTCCTTCTCTGGTGAGGACTTCCTGAGACTGGATCTGTGTCAGGGCGACTGTGGGGTTGGGCCCAACTCCTGTATCAGCACGGCAGCTCCCTCCTTCTGACCTTCCAAGCCATTCTTGGTTAGAAGATGATTTCAGCACATTCTTCTGTGAAATATGATATCTGGAATGCAAAAAAACTTGGTTTAAAATCAAGAATCATGGGGCAGCTAGGTGGCGCAGTAGATAAAGCACTGGCCCTGGATTCAGGAGGACCTGAGTTCAAATATGGCCTCAGACACTTGACACTTACTAGCTGTGTGAGCCTGGGCAAGTCACTTAACCCTCATTGCCCTACGAAAATAAACAAGTAAATAAATAAAAATCAAGAATCACCTACCCAGTAAAACAGCATACTCCTTCAGGGGAAGAAATGGATATTCAGTAACATAGAGGATTTTCTTTTTCTTTTTTCTTTTTTTCTTCATTCATTCATTCATTCATTCATTTAAGTTTTCAACCTTTGTTTAGATAAGATTTCCAATTTCCAATTTTCCTCCCTCCCTCCCCTCTTCCCCCCCTCCCCAGACAGCAGGTAATATGATATATAACATTAAACATATTTCTGCATTAGTCATGTTATGCAAGAAGAATCAGAGCAAGAAGGAAAAACCTCAAAAAAAGAAAAACCAACAGCACCAAAACCAAAAGAGATAGTATGGTCCAATCAGTGTCCATATTCCACAGTTTCTTTTTTTTCTTTTTCTTTTTTTCTGAATTTGGAGAGCCTTTTCCATCATGAGTTCTTTGGAACTTTCTTGTGCCATTGGATTGGTGAGAAGAATCTAGTCTGTCACAGTTGATCAACACACAATGTTGATGATACTGTGCACAATGTTCTCCTGGTTTTGCTCATCTCACTCATCATCAGCCCATGCAAGAGCCTCCAGGTTTCTCTGAACTCCTCCTGCTCATTGTATTGCACAATAGTATTCCATTACATTCATGTACCACAACTTGTCCAGCCATTCCCCAATTGATGGGCATCCCCTCAACTTCCAATTCTTTGCCACCACAAAAAGAGCAGCTATAAATATTTTTGTACATGTGGATTCTTTTTTCTTTTCCATGATCTCTTTGGGGAAAAGACCCAAAAGTGGTATTGCTGGGTCAAAGGGTATGTACAGCTTTATTGCCCTTTGGGCATAATTTCAAATTGCTCTCCAGAATGGTTGGATCAGTTCACAGCTCCACCAATAATGCATTAGTGTTCCAATTTTTCCACAGCTTCTCCAACATTTATTATTTTCCTTTTTTGTCATTTTAGCCAATCTGATAGGTGTCAGGTGGTACCTCAGAGTTGTTTTAATTTGCATCTCTCTAATCAATAGTGATTTAGAGCATTTTTTCATATGGCAATAGATAGCTTTGATTTCTTCATCAGAAAACTACCTGTTCATATCCTTTGACCATTTCTCAATTGGGAAATGACTTGGATTCTTATAAATTTGATTTAGTTCCCTATATATTTTAGAAATGAGGCCTTTATCAGAAGTACTGGCCTAAAAAATTGTTTCCCAGCTTTCTGCCTCCCTTCTAATTTTGGATGCATTGCTTCTGTTTGTACAAAAACTTCTTTTTTTTAATTTTAATTTTTGTTTTTTTTAGTGAGGCAACTGGGGTTAAGTGACTTGCCCAGGGTCACACAGCTAGTAAGTGTTAAGTGTCTGAGGCCAGATTTGAACTCAGGTACTCCAGGGCCGGTGTTCTATCCACTGCGCCACCTAGCTGCCCCTGTACAAAAACTTTTAAATTTAATGTAATCAAAATCATCCATTTTGCATTTCATAATATTCTCTATCTCTTGTTTGGTCATAAACTGTTCTCCTTTCCAAAGATCTGAAAGGTAGACTATTCCTTCCTCTCCTAATTTACCTATGGTATCACCTCTTATGTCTAAATCATGTACCCATTTTGACCTTATTTTAGTGTGAGGTGTAAGATGTTGGTCTATGCCTAATTTCTGCAATACTATCTTCCAGTTTTCCCAGCAGTTTTTGTCAAATACTGAGTTCCTATCCCAGAAGCTGGAGTCTTTGGGTTTATCAAACACTACATTACTAATGTCATTTACTACTGTGTCTTCTGTGCCCAGCCTATTCCATTGATCCTCCACTCTATTTCTTAGCCAGTACCAGATAGTTTTGATGACTGCTGCTTTATAGTAAAGCTCCAGATTTGGTACAGCTAACCCACCTTCCTGTGCATTTTTTTCATTATTTCCCTTGATATTCTTGACTTTTTGTTTTTCCAGATGAATTTTGTTATTTTTTCTAGCTCTATAAAATAATTTTTAGGTAGTCTGATTGGTATGGCACTGAATAAGTAAATTGATTTAGGTAGAATTGTCATTTTTACTATATTAGCTCTGCCTATCCATGAGCAATTGATATCTTTCCAGTTATTTAGATCTGATTTGATTTGTGTGAAAAGTGTTTGGTAATTGTGTTCATAGAGTTCCTGGGTTTGTCTTGGCAAGTAGACTCCCAAGTATTTTATATTATCTACCGTTACTTTAAATGGAATTTCTCTTTCTATCTCTTGCTTCAGGACTTTGTTGGTCATGTATAGAAATGCTGATGATTTATGTGGATTTATTTTATATCCTGCTACTTTGCTAATGTTGTTAATTGTTTCAAGTAACTTTTGAGTTGATTCTCTAAGTATACCATCATATCATCTGCAAAGAGTGATAGTTTTGTTTGCTCCTTGCCTATTCTAATTCCTTTAATTCCTTTTTCTTCTCTGATTGCTAAAGCTAACATTTCTAGTACAATATTAAATAATAGGGGTGATAATGGACATCCCTGTTTTACCCCTGATCTTATTGGGAAGGCCTTTAACTTATCTCTATTACATATAATGCTTGCTGATGGTTTTAGGTAGATACTGCTTATTATTTTAAAGAAAGCTCCACCTATTCCTAAGCTTTCTAGCGTTTTTATTAGGAATGGGTGCTGTATTTTATCAAAAGCTTTCTCTGCATCTATTGAGATAATAACATAGAGGATTTTCATCCTGATGAAAACATCAGAGCTAAACAGAAAATTTGATTTTCAAATACAAGACTCAAAAGAAGGATAAAAAGCTAAACAGGTTAGAGAAAACATAAGGGAATCAATAAGGTTAAGTTGTTTATTTTTCTATGTGGAAAGAATTATATCACTTTTAGGGCAATTAGAAGGAGTATACATAGACAGAGGGGGTGGGTATAAATTGAATTTGATGGGATGATATAAAAAATGTTAAGGGGTTAGAAAGAATTGTACTGAAAGAAGAGAGAGGGAAGAGATTGAATGGGATAAATAATCTCACACAAAGAGGTGCAAAAATATTACAATAAAGGGAAAGAAGGGGGTGAGCATTGCTTGAGCCTTACTGTCATCAGTATTGGCTCAAAGAGGGAATCACATACACTCATTGGATATAGAAATCTATCTTATCCTATAGGGAACTGGAGTAGGATGGGGAAAAGAAAGAGGAGGGGTGATAGAAGGGAGGGCAGATTGAGGGGGGTGGTAGTCAGAAACATAACATTTGAGACAGTGAAAGGGAAGGGGGAAGAGGAGAGGGAAGGAGGGGGAGAGGATGAAAGGGAGGGAGAGAAGAAGAGGAAGGGTGGAAAAGGAGGGAGGAAGAGAGAGGGGAGGGAGAAGTATAATTAGAGAAAAAATAAGATGGAAATAGTAATAATAACTATGACTATGAATGGGATAAACTCACTCATAAAACGGGATAGCAGAGTGGATTAAAAACCAGAATCCTACAATATGTTGTTTACAAGAAACACATTTGGAGCGCGCATGCGCGCGCGCACACACACACACACACACACACACACAGTAAAGGTAAAAGCCTAGAGCAGAATATTTTGCTTCAGCTAAAGTAAAAAAAAGCAGGGGTAGTAATCATGATCTCAGACAAAGCAAAAGCAAAAACAGATCTAATTAAAAGAGATAGGGGGCATCTGGGTGGCGCAGTGGATAAAGCACTGCCCTGGATTCAGGAGGACCTGAGTTCAAATCTGGCCTCAGACACTTGCAAGTCACTTAACCTTCATTGCTCTGCAAAACAAAACAAAACAAAACAAAACAACAAACAACAGCAACAAAAAAGAGATTAAGGAAACAACATCTTTTTAAAGGTACCATATACAATGAAGTAATATCAATACTAAACATATGCACCATATAGTATAGCTTCCATATAGTAAAATTATGCTTGTGGGGGGACCTCAACTTTCCCCTCTCAAAGCTAGATAAATCTAACCACAGAATAAATAAGGAAGAAGTTAAGGAGATGAATAGAATTTTAGAAAAGTTAGATATGATAGACCTCTGGAGAAAATTGAATGGTGATGTAGAAAGGAATATACCTTTTTCTCAGCAGTGCATGATGTCTACACAAAAATTAACCATGTATTAGGGCACAATCAAATGCTGAAAGATAGAAATATTAAATTCATCCTTTTCAGATTTTGATACAAAATTATGCATAATAGAGGACCATGGAAAAATAGATTAAAAATTAGTTAGAAACTACATAATCCTAAAGAATGAGTGGGTCAAAGCACAAATCATAGAAACAATAATTTCATTAAAGAGAATGACAACAATGAGCCAGCATGCCAATATTTATGGGATACAGCCAAATCAATACTTAGGGGAAATGTTATAACTTTAAATGCTTACATCAATAAAAGAGAAAGAACAGATCAATAAATTGGGCATTTAATTAAAAAAATTAGAAAAAATAAATTTAAAATTCCCTATTAAACACCAAAATGGAAATCTTGAAAATCAAAGAAGAGATTAACAAAATTGAAAGTAAAAGAATCATTGAACTAATAAATAAAACTAGAAGCTGGTTTTATGAGAAAACCCCATAAAATATATGAAAAGGTTTTACACCAAAAAAACCAATGTAACCAAGATTAGAAGGAAAGTAAAAAGCTGGGAAACAATTTTTATAGCTAGTTATCTTTGATCATATGAAAAAATTCTCTAAATCACTATTGACTATATAAATGCAAATTAAAACAACTCCGAGGTACCTCCTCATACCTATCATCTTAGCTAATATGACAGAAAGGGAAAATGATACATTTGGAGGGGATATGAAAAAAATTGGGACCACTAATGCACCCTTGGTGGAGTTGTGAACTGATCCTATCATTCTGGAGGGCAATTTGCAACTATCCTGAAAGGGCTATAAAACTGTGAATACTCTGTGACCCAGTAATACCACTACTGGGTTTGTGTCCCAGAGGAAAAGGACCTATTTATACAAAAATATTTATGGCAACTATTTTTTTGGTGGCAGAGAATTGCCAGGGGAAATGGCTGGACAAGTTGTGGTTCATGATTGTGATGGAATACTATTGTGCTGTAAGAAATGATGAGCAGGATAGTTTCAGAAAAACCTGAGAAGACATACATGAACTGATGGAAAGTGAATTGAGTAGAACTAGGAGAACATTAACATAACATCAATATTGTATGATGATCAACTGTGAATGACTATATACTCTGATTAATGCAGTGATCCAAGACAATTTTGAAGGACTTAAGATGAAAAATGCTATTCACTTCCAGAGAGAGAATTGATGGAATCTGAATGCAGCTTAAAACACAATTTTTTCGCTTTCTGTGTTTTCTTTCTTTCTTTTCTTTTCTTTTCTTTTCTTTTTTTTTTGGCAAAATGGTTAATGTGTTAATGTGGTATCATAATGAATAGAGTGATGGACCTGGAGTCAGGAAGACTCATTTTCCTGAGTTCAAGTCTGGTCTCAGACACTAGCTGTGTGACCCTGGGCAAGTCACTTAATCATGTTTGCCTCAGTTTCCTCATCTGTATAATTAGCTGGAGAAGGAAATGGCAAACCACTCCAGTATCTCTGCCAAGAAAACCCCAAATAGGGTCATGAAGAGTCAGACATGACTGAAAACACTCAACAACAATACAGAAATGTTTTTCATGATTTCATATATATATAATTGATGTCATATTTCTTGCCTTTTTAATGGGTGGGGAGGATCAGGAGGGAAGGAGGGAATTTGGAACTCAAAATTTAAAAAATGAATGTGAAAAAAATGTTTAAAAAATGTTAGCAGCTTTTTTACCAGTTTACTTGAATGGCTTTACTTTTGTGTTTGCTACTTTTGGGGGGGGGGACTTAGACTTGTTTTTTCTTATTTGATGTCTCATTTGACTAGTGATAGGTTATACATTAAGTATTCCATAACAGATTGATTTTATTAATAATAGTAATTAATAATAATTAATATTATACTTGACAATTTATAAAGCTCTTTACTAGAGTTATCTTATTTGAGCCTGCCAATGGCTTGACCTCATGAATTTTCTCTTTTCACAGTTTCCAGTTAAAAAATCCAAATTTATCCCATAAAAGACTCATTTAAGGTTTTTTTAAAAAATAGAGATGACAATTTGTTTGTTATGCATTTACTGGAAGATATTTTATTATTTGTCTAGATATAAAGTGAACCACGTTCTTATGAAGTTTTTTATCCACACAGTGTTAGAACTAATAGAGACAGTCTGAACCTTAATTTGAATTTTTGGCTTCCAGTATTTTGCCACCTGCTCTTTTTCCTTTATCTAGTTCTTTGAAGGCAGAGCTACTTAAATGGGCTAGGTTACTTCTGCATTTGCTTATAAGTATCTCTTGTTTGCATTTTTATTTTCTTAATGATTTGAAAAAGCAAAAGACACTAGAGTAGTTAGAGAGAATTGTGACTTGCTGCTGCCATGGCTACTCCTATTAATCTAGCCACCCCCATTCACTTGGCTATCTCTTTTGAAACCTTGTTTCACCATTGCTCTTTTATGAAAGGTAAGGAATTCGAGACCAATTTTACTGGTTGATGGTGGCATATAATAATGTCAGCAGTAACAATGATTAATTACTCACATTATAACTAGTATGGTTTAGATAGTCCATTGTCCCCATCTTTCTGAACTTAGAATACAGTAGGGAGATAGCACAACACAGACATCCACAATAATATATGATAAATGCACTAGAAACCTATATGATT
This sequence comes from Dromiciops gliroides, assembly GCF_019393635.1. Lineage (NCBI taxonomy): Eukaryota > Metazoa > Chordata > Mammalia > Microbiotheria > Microbiotheriidae > Dromiciops > Dromiciops gliroides. The sequence goes on along the minus strand of NC_057862.1, from coordinate 158,167,754 downwards.
CTATTTGAGGTCAGTGGGAGAAGGACAATATCTATTCAGGGAAAAGTGGGAAAGGCTTCCTGACAGAGATGTCACTTCATTTGGTCTTTAAAGGATTGTCAAAAAGGGAGCATGAGAGCATTTGAGGCATAAGAAACAGCCTGAGCAACATGGAGGTTTGAGAGTATAGCACATGCTCAGGGGCCAGGGGGTAGTCCAGATTGGTTGGAGAGGGGAAGAAATAAGACATAACTAGAAAGGTAGGATCATGTCTAATTGTGTAGGATACAGAATACCAGGTAAAGGAGCTTGAACTTGGTATATAATAGGGAGCCATTGAAGATTTTTGTGTATAAATGTGACATGACTAGAGCTAGGTTAACGGATGACTTTTCTGACAATAGTATGAAGGATGGATTAGAAGCAGAGAGTGTAGGTATGAAAATTTAAGAAGGCAATTGTCCAGATGGATGTTAATAAGAGCCTATGTATTAGGATGATGGCAGTGTGAATAGAGAAGAGGAGACAGATATAACTGATGTTTTGGAGATGGGATGATTGGACCTGGTAACTGATATAAACAAGATATAAGAGAGAAGGGAAAGTCAAAGATAACAGTAAGCTTAGGAATATGGGAGACTTCATGAATGGCAATGCCACAAAGAAATATTGAAGTTAGAAAGAAATTTATGGGGAAAGTTGATGAGTTTGTTTTATATATGTTGAACTTGCGGAGCTATAGCATAACTAGTTGGAGATGTCTCTTGGGGAGCACTATAGATCTAGAGCTCAAAAGTGAGGATTAGTTCTGGAGATGCAAATTTTATAGTTATTTTTAAGTTATAAAACTGAATGAGATTGCCAAGAGAAAGTAGAACAGAAGAGGGCCAAGGACAGACTCTTGAGGAAAACCCACATTAAGAAGCCTTGGCGATGAGGAGCCTCTAAAGGAGGAAAGGAGCAGTTACAGAGGTGGGAGGAGAAACTGGAGAACCAAAAGAAAGGAGTTTATCCCAGTAAGAGGGAGTGGTCAGCAGTGTCAGGAGCTTCAGACAAGGAAGATGAGGACAAAGAAAAGACTTTTGGATTTGGTAATTGGGATTGATTTTGTTTATGAGTAACTTTATGTTGAGTAGTTGGGATTGAAGTCTGATTGTAAGGTGTTAAGGAGAACAAAGTGAAGGTACACTTTAAAAACAATTTAAAAAAATTAATAGTACAGGTAAAGAGATGGGAGAGAAGGGTCAAGGGAAACTTTTTAGGATTAAGGAGAACTGAGCATATCTTTAGGAGGCTGGGATGGATTTAGTGGTAAAGGAGAGTTGAAGACTCATGAGAAAGAATGACTGCTGGAACAAGGTAAAAAAAGATAATTGGTGCAATAGAGGGATTAGGTTTAGTGAATGAAGGTGTGATCTCTTGCATGACCATTGAAATGAAAATTTGAGGAATAGAGGAGGGGAGCTGAGTGAATTTATATGTCTTTTTTTTTTTTTTTTGTGAGTCAGTTGGGGTTAAGTGACTTGCCCAGGGTCACACAGCTAGTAAGTATCAAGTGTCTGAGGCCGGATTTGAACCCAGTTCCTCCTGAATCCAGGACTGGTGCTTTATCTACTGCACCACCTAGCTGCCCCATAGCTGTCCCATGAATTTATATGTCAAATGGGTTCACTCACCTCAGAGAAGAAGTAGCTGGGTAATTTGATGTATATAAAGGGAAAGCAGTGTGTTTCGTGGTGAAAGAAGAAAGGAAAAGTTGTAGAGTTAGGTAAAGGTAGAGTTGAAAGATTTTTGAATAATAGAACTGAAATACTTGAATTTGTTGGGGATGAAATTAACTTGATTTTGTGACTTTCTCCAGTGATACTCATGTCTTCTGGAAAAAGAACAGGGAAATTGGAAGGTGCAGTTACCTGATAATTAGAATTCACAAGTTGGATGACTGATGTGGAAATGTGTTTTATATGATTGCATTGTTTGCTGTCTTGGGGAGGGGGTAGGGAAGGGAGGGAAGGAAAAAATGTGGAATTAAAAATCTTATAAAAATGAATGTTGAAAATTGTCTTTACATGTAATTGGAAAAAATAAGATATTATTTACATAAAAACCCCATAGGGATCATAAAAAAGGGAAAAGGACTCACATGTACAAAAACATTTATAGCTGCTCTTTTTGTGGTGGCAAGGAATTGGAAATTGAAGGGATGCCCATCAATTGAGGAATGGCTGAACAAGTTGTGGTATATGAATGTAATGGAATACTATTGTACTGTAATAAGCTATGAGCAAGAGAAGTTCAGAGAAACCTGGAAGGACTTACATGAACTGATGCTGAGTGAGATGAGCAGAACCAGGAAAATATTGTACACAGTATCAACAACATTGTGTGTTGATCAACTGTGATAGACTTGACTCTTCTCAGCAATACAGTGGTCCAAGATAGTTCCAAAGGACTCATGATGGAAAATGCTCTCCGAATCCAGAAAAAAAAGAACTATGGAATCTAGATGCAGATTGTACCATACTATTTCTATTTTTTTTGTTTTTCTTTTTTGAGGTTTTTCCTTTTTGCTCTGATCCTTCTTTCACAGCATGACTAATGCAGAAATATGTTTAATGTGATTGTACATATATAATCTATATCAGATTGCTAGCTTTCTTGGGGAGAGGACAGTGGGAGGGGAGAGAGGGAAAACTATCTCTACATGTAACTGGAAAATAATAAAATACTTTTATGAAATAAAAAACCTCATAGGTTAGGAAGGGAAGAAAGTCAGAGTGAAAGATTCTAGGGTAATGGCTAGTGAACCATTGAAGTGTCCAGTCACGGGGTCAAGATGGAATTGGAAGCAAGTGAAACCAAAGTGGAGCATGTAGGCTCAAAGAATAGGGAAGTGTGAAGGAATGGAAGTTCACGAGGAAGGTAAAGTATGAATTTAGTGTGAGTGAGAGAAATGAAGACGTACAGGATAGGATATTATGATCAGAAAATGGAATTAAAATTTTATTATCTTGGAAGTAGTGAACTTGAAGGTGCAAATTCAATTCATTTCAGCAGTTTTATTAAGCACCTATATATAAAATAGTGTGCTAGATGCCAAGAATACAAAGAAAAAAAATAGACCTTTCTCGGGAGAGGTAAGCTTGGAACTGAAATGGGGTAGAAAAGGGTGGTGGTTCTTAATGAGGATGATAAATTGACAGTTTTTATGCAAATGGATGGTAACATATACCTATGTGGATTTCTAGAACTGGAAGGAAATTATTACATTTCTGGCTCAGAACCTAGCACCTACCTTGGAGTTGAAAAGACCTGATTCAAATTAAGTCTCTGAAAGTGTATCAGCTGTGTGATCTTTGGCACATCAGTTAACCCCTCAGTGTCTAATGCATATCTCTAAGACTAGAAATTGCAGAAGGGTTATTGACCTGCACTGATAGAGAGGGTTTCCTCCCCTGGTTTGGACCAAAAAATGAATAATAACAGTGGCATCTCACATATATGACACTTGAAATTTTCAAAACACTTTAAATGTATTATCTCATTTAAGCCTCCCAGAATCCTGTGAGGGATTTATTCCAGTTATTCTTGCCTTTATTTTATAGCTGAGTAAGATAAGGCTCAATGAGGTAAAGTGATGTACCAGCAAGTGTCAGAGGCAGTCTATGTTTGAAATGTGGCATTCCTGACCCAGAGTCTGGTTCTGTGTTCACTCTGTGCTGTGCCAGGGTTGTCTTTGGTCTGCAATAGAGAGTTTGTTTTCTTTATGAAGATCTTGTAAGATGGAGACTTAATAATTGCTATACTGGATGGTCAATAAATCCTTCTTTATGTTTGCCTGAAATATTTGTTTTAAATAGGTTTGTGTATATATAGAGATTTTTCACTGTTATGTAGTAGTTATGGAACATATGCAAATTAAAATAACAAGATAGGAAAGAATTTCCTGGGATCACCAAACAGATAGGACAGTATCCTCAAATGTCTCTGTGATCTTTTTATCTTAACTTTAAATCCTTTTCCTATAGGATACTACTTAGTACACTTCTTCCAAGGTTGATAATCTATTGACAACATTTTTGGTCTTCATGTTATTTGCTAACAACAAGCTTTTTTAGGTGATTTTTTCCAATATAATACTGTATCTAACACCTTTTCCAATATACACTGTTTATATTCTTGTTTTTTCTCCTTAGGAAGTCTCCTTGATACACATAAAGTTTTATGCCTAAGATTAAATCTCATGCTAATCTTAACTACGCACAATATTAGCTAACTCTTAAGTCCTCAAAAGAATATGATGAAAAATGATTTTCATTATGGAAAAAATACAAGAAATCATTTAACTCCTCCCTTAGGGGCTATATCTATTAAGTTGCAAAAGATTATTTCATGTGAAGCCATGGCAGGCAGGACCACTGGATTAGAAGTCAGGAAAACTGGGTTCTGGTTTGGGCCTTTGACCAACTTTCTGGATGATCTGGAACAAGCTACTTCATCTCTGTTTCAGTTTCTTCATCTGTGAAATGGGGGAAGAGTGGTCTTTGAGATATCTTGATGTTTAAAAAAATTCCATCATTTTTTATGTACTTTTATATCAGGTTAATGGTTCAAATGCATGCTCTTGCCATTGATGAGAAAATATTTCTATTAACACAAGAAGTTTAAAACTTTTTTTCCTACAAGTTCAAGTGACTTTGTTGGTATTTTCTTGTTGCATGTAGGTCCTACAAGAACAGATACGTGCCAGGGATAACATTAGCTATGGAACGAATTCTGCCTTAAAAAGTCTGGAGATGCGCCAACTCTCTGGTTTGGGAGATCTTCGGGGAAGAGTAGCAAGGTAAAGCTTCAAGTGTTGGTATATTTATTTTAATAAACAGTTATTTAGAAATATTCCATATTATGTACATTTTCAAGAAACATAAAATCCAATATTACATTGCTTTTAGGGAAGTACTGTGGGTTGAGTACACAGGATGGGGGTAAGAAACAAAGTTCCTTCATAGGAATTGTGGTTGTGTTACTGAAGGTTCCCTCAGATCTTGTTGTTTGGGGTCTATGAACAGATGTACAGGCTTTCCTTTCTTTGGTTAACAGATTAATGCAGAATTTTTAGAATAAATTCAAAGTGTGTCCAACTGTTGTAGATAGCCTTCTTAGGGAGTTTAGCTACAAATGGCAGAAGAGACATTCAAGTGCATGGTTAGTTGGGTGGCACTAAATTGGCCCTGTCCTCTTAACACAAATTCTAGGTAGGGGCCGCTACGTGGTGCAGTGGAGAGAGCACTAGCCCTAGAGTCAGGAGGACCCGAGTTGAAATCTGGCCTCAGACACTTGGTACTTACTAGCTGTGTGACCCTGGGCAAGTCACTTAACCCCAATTCCCTCACCCACAAAACAAACAAATAAATAAACAAAGAAACAAATAAATAAATTCCAGTTAATAAATGAACAGAGTACAGTAGTTTAGAATCATTGTTTTTCTTCTTTCTTTCTTTTTTGTTCGGGGCAATGAAGGTTAAATGATTTGCCCAGGGCCACACAGCTAGTAAGTATCAAATGTCTGAAGTTGAATTTGAACTCAGGTCCTCCTGAATCCAGGGCTGGTGCTTTATCCACTATGCCACCTAGCTGCCCCTTTGAATCATTAAAATTTTTTTTTCTGGAATTTTTTCTATTTCTTAGGTCCATCTCTATCCTAACTTGCAATAGAATTATATGCTACAAATATGTAGTATTTCTGCTTTGATTAGGTTCTGTTTTTTTCTTTCCTTTTTAAAACATTTTAAACTGGCTGATGAACTCTTTAGGTTCTTTTAGAAAACAAAGTCTCCCTGTAATGCTAATGTGAATATAATTATAAAGACTCTAGTGAAATAAAGTTTTTTTGGGCAATTTTGACTTTGGTATTTAACTATGAAATGATATGGAAAAGGGCATACTCTCAAAGTATAGGCTGCTCTACTATTTAAGTGAGGAAAATTAATATTTCATTAATATAGCTTACATGCCTTTTCCCAAGTAGTAGAATAAACAGGAAACCTGGCACTCTTACATTTTGCAGGGATTTGCATGTGCTGAAAGCATGAGTAAGTCTTTTTTTAAAAAAAATTCATTTATTGAAATCTAAGAACAATACACTACAACTTTAAAAGTTTCTTTGGTTCATATATACAGATATTACCTTTTTGTCTTTTAAATTTTACTTTAAAATTTTGACTTAATGTAGTCACTTGGAGCTGATATCAACTAATTTAAGACAAGATAAATAATCATTTCTTTTAGAGAAAATTATACCAAAGAACAAGCAAGAAGTAATAGCAGGGATGATAGCATCATAGATTTAGAGCTTGGAGGGATCTAAGATCATCAAATATAACCCCGTCATTTTACAGATAAGGAAACTGAAGGCTAGAGATAAAAAATGGGATTACATAGTAGTAAGTACCAGAGATGAGATTAGAGTCCAGGTCCTTGAACTCCAAATCCAGGGCTCTTTCTTCTGTACCATTCTGCTTCTCATTCTTTATAAATATTTGTTACCAAAGTATTGCTCTTTGCCAGGGTTTGTTTTTTCCTCCATTAGATTGTGAGCTTCTTAAGAGCGAGGCCTGGTTTTTTTTTTTGCTTTTTTTTGGTACCTGAGCATTTAACACAGTTCCTGGCATATAGTAGGTGCTTGGCTGACCAGTGTTTGAAAACATGTTTCCTCCATTTCCTTCAGGTACAGTGTTTTAATCTTTAAGTTGATTGATATTCTTTTGAAACAATGTGAAGTACAAATCTTACGCTGATTCCTTGTAATATTGTGTTAGTGACCAATTCATATTCCTAAAATTCTACATGACTCTCTAGGACTTGTAGTCATGGTCTCACCAGATGAGCTATTTATGACCTTCACTGTCTACTGAATTCATTTTTTCAAAGTGTTTAGTGCCTTTCTCTTCAGAAGTCAGCTTTTCCTTTGCATGAGGCTTTTCAGAAGAAAAAGATCATAACTATGTGCAGGTGATGTCTTTAAAGTAATTACATCATTACTCCTCACATGGAAACCAGTTTCATTGCTTGTATTTATATTTTATACTTTCCTTGTTTCCTAATATGGCTTTCCTAGAAGTGATCTAGGAAGTAGATTTTCTTCAGTCTCACTGCATCTCTTCCCTATATGTGTGTGTATTTTCAAGTCAGACCTTGTTTAAATATCAATTTTCATGATACCTAACCACATTAGCTAATAAATAATGGTGTCCTTAGCAGTATTTTCTTTTCTTTTTAATTGTTCAATTACATGTAAAGATATTTTTTGAGTTCCAAATTTTTCTCCCATCCTTTCTTCCCTCCCCACTCCCCAGGACAGCAACAAGCAGTTTTATATAGGTTATACATTATTAAAATGTTAAACATACTTCCACATTAATCAGAACAATAGGGAAAATGCAAGAAAGAATAAACAAGAACAATAAGAAAAACAACAAAATTGATGTATTATGCTTCAGTTTTCCCTAGCAGTCTTTTCTTTTTTTAAAAAAATTAATTAATTAATTTTTTGGTGGGGCAATTGGGGTTAAGTGACTTGCCCAGGGTCACACAACTAGTAAGTGTCAAGTGTCTAAGGCTGGATTTGAACTCAGGTACTCCTGACTCCAGGGCCGATGCTCTATCCACTGCGCCACCTAGCTGCCCCTCTAGCAGTCTTTTCAAAAGTTCACGCCTCAATTTGATTCTGGCTTTAAAGAGACTATGACATTTATTATAATTTAATTGGTTTGGGTTGTCAAGTCTATCCTTGCCGACTTGGGCTATATAGACCAAATGTTTAGCCTTACTTCAGGGCCAAACAAGTAAGAGATCCAGTCACATTTCTTACATGAAGTTTTACTATCCAACTTTACTAAAGTTTACTTTTAATCTATAAGAATAAACATAAGAAAATTAAGCACAATTAAGACAAAGTTTAAAGAAATTTAAACACCTAGGGATTGTGTAGTAACTCTGACTAATACTCTGTTATTAATCAGCACTTAATCTAATTTTGGTTTTTCTTGTTATGTCGTAAGGGACAACTGTAACTTTATTTTTCTTGTATTTATGAACATTGAGATCCTTTATGACCATATCTCCTTATACATTGTTACTGGGCCTTTTACCTGTTTTCTGATGTGAACTTAGAATTGTTGATGACACATTGTTATTTTGTGTTAGCCCTCCTGAGAGGGAAATCTCTTGATAATTTCAAGAAAAGACTTAACCACTATTATTTTTTCTGATCTGAATGATGTAAGGTAGAAGAAAACTGGAGAAAGCACATGGCTTTGATCCTGGTCTATATAAATTTCTAAGATAACTTTTTTTCTCATTAGGAGAGAAATTTCTTAGCATTCAATTTACAGTTATTCCTCTCAGCTTCTTCTCTCCTTAATGAACATCTGATTTATACATAATAATTTCCTCTTGATTAGTGATTAACCAATTTTCATTAATTAGCATTTATAAAAGGGTATTTACTAAGAAGACATAGCAAAAACAGAAGTCTAAAACATCCTTCTGAATCATTGGCACACTTTCCTCTATGCTACTTTGGTCCTTGGGGAAAATGGGCTCAAACTTAAAGCATTTCTTAATATGCATTAACTGCACCATACTGACAGGGTGGCACTGTTAATGAATGAAGTTGCACCAGAAAATGATATCTTGGTTGGTGGATCTACTGGGCTGGGTCCCATAAATTACTACTTGTAGTTGCCCTGGTTGAGATATCAGGAGACTGTATCCTGTACCATTCCATCTCCAATAATCATTCACCTAAGAAGAGTAAAGAACAAATGCAAAGAATCAACAAATAGGGACCCTGTGTTTAGAATTAGGCACCTGTCAGTGGAAGGCCACTGGTACGATAACTCCCTACCCAGAGAAGCTTACAAAAGCCTTTTGCCTTGTTTACCACCAGGAAAAAAGAGCAAAGTCTATTTTATAGGGGCTTTTGATGCATGTTCAATGCCAGCTCTGAGGCCAATCTAAAAGCCTCTCCTCTCTGTGTAGTCAGCAGACCTGAAATAGTTATAAACTAACTGAATTCTCCAAAGTCCACATAGGCAATTGCATAAGGCACTCCACAGTCATTGCTTTTGCCCTTGTACTATTTTACTTCCATTCAATCAATGAACATTTATTTACTAGTTCTTAAAAAACTTGAATGCTGTTATTATATTCCCTTTTGTCTTTTCTTCTCTAGCCTAAATAATGCCTCGTTCCTCAATAATTCTGATATGATGCAGTTTTCAGATCCCTTACCATCTTAGTTATCTTTCATTAGGTGCTTTCTACTTTGCTGCTGTCCTTCTTCAGGAGTGGTGCAAAGAATTGAGTGTTAAACTCCTGGAGTATTCTTACCAGCTTAGACGGTGGGGGGATAGTTGCTCCTTTTGAGCTGTGCACTCCACCTTGCATTAGTTTTTTTGTTTTGTTTTGTTTTGTTTTGTTTAGTAACCACTTCATATTGTTGACTTCTTTTGAGCATGTGATCGACTAAAAGACACTGATTTTTTTCCACATAAACTGCTGTCAAGTCAGTTCTACTGCATCCGTTACTTGCTATCTTTTTTTCTATAGATATTGTATTTATTTTATCCCTTCCAATTTAAAGATCATTTTCCTTGCTGATGAAGATGGAGGCAAAATAAAATTGAATAATTTGCTTTTACTCTGTCATTAGTTAGCATTTTGCCTTCTATGGGCATATACTTTCCTTCTGTATCCAGTTGCTTGGATTATGACTTCAAAAAGGTCTTTGTTTTTAGCATTTTTTCACATATATCAGTTCATTGCACTTTCTGTGGAATACTGGAACACTGGAGAAGGATTGCCTAATGCACAAATACCCCAAATTAGGAGAAATTGCCAGCTACATTGGGCCAGAACTATGATGCTTCAGGATCTCTTATTGGGTTACTTTTGGATAAGGAAAGTGGATCTACTGGTCTCCCAGACAGATGAGGACGTCCCTTTTAGTTGATGCTAGCAGATGACTTTATGGACTATAGCTCATACTACTCTTACATCTGCTAATCTTTGTCATAGTTGAGAGACTAATCAGTCAATCAGTAGACATTTATTAAGCACCTACTATGTGCCAGGCACTGTCTTTGCTTTTGTTTTTGTTTTTGTTTTTGTTTTTTTTTTTTGGTAAGGCAGTTGGGGTTAAGTGACTTGCCTAGGGTCACACAGCCAGTGTTCAGTATCTGAGGCCAGATTTGAACTCAGGTCCTCCTGACTCCAGGGCTGGTGCTCTATCCACTGTGCCATCTAGTTGCCCCTGCCAGGCATTGTCTTATCCTGTCCTTGAAACTACATACATACATACATAACATTAAACATATTTCTGCATTAGTCATGTTATAGGAGAAAAATCAGAGAAATGACGAAAAACCTCAAAATAGAAAAACAACAGCACCAAAAACAAAAGAAATAGTATGGTTTGGGGGCAGCTAGGTGGCGCAGTGGATAGAGCACCGGCCCTGGATTCAGGAGTACCTGAGTTCAAATCCGGCCTCAGACACTTGACACTTACTAGCTGTGTGACCCTGGGCAAGTCACTTAACCCTCATTGCCCAGAAAAAAAAAAAAAAAAGAAATAGTATGGTTCATTCAGCATGTATACTCCACAGTTTTAATCTTCTTTTAATATTATTAGATTTTTTTTCAGATACCTGATAAACATGGCTTACTGTCAGAAGTCATATGAGTTTCTTCAATACCTTTCTCAGGACCTAGGATTTAAAGAAATGCTAGTAGGAGGGCATTAAAGGGGGCCTTTTGACCTTTCAGGCAGTATTGTGATGCTATTAATATTATTAATACTGCCCCACCAAAAAAAAAGTCTATTGTGTGCTGGGCACTGATCTAAGTACTAGGCAGTATTGTGATAGATCATAATGTATCTATATGTCTCATTGGCATGTTTGATTTTTTTTTTGTGGGTAATGAGGGTTAAGTGACTTGCCCAAGGTCCCACAGCTGGTAAGTGCCAATCAAGTGTCTGAGGCCGGATTTGAACTCAGGTCCTCCTGAATCCAGGGCCAGTACTTTATCCACTGTGCCACCTAGCTGCCCCTGGCATGTTTGATTTTGATTGACTTTGACTAAGGTCCTAAAACCTTTTTGTTTGGTGGCAGAGTCCTTTTCAGGGACAGCATAGTGTAGTTCAAAGAATGCTGGATTTGGAGTTAGAGGAACGAGGCTTCATCTTGGCTGTGCTCAATTCACTTCCCATCTCCTGACCTTAGCTTCTCCATGAAATGGGGTTAAACGGCTTGTTGGTTTTCCCCCACTCTCCCTAAATTTGTCACAGAAAGCAAAGGGCAGACACCAGAAGTATTGAAGTATTACTATGTTAACAAGGTATTAAACTAAATGTAAAAATACAGCTCCCCTGTGATCTTTTTATAAAATGTGAACAAGTTCTTTGATTGAATTGCAAGGGGAGTTTAGTATTGGTTGGCTGAAAATTTGCCATACCCCTGGAGGCCTTTAAATCATTGAGTCTGCTAGCCCTGGATTTTAATTCTCAAACTAAATAAATGGACTCAAGGCCAGTCCTAAGATTCCCTACCAGTTCAATTTAAAAACTTGTTTGCTATGTAAATATCAAATTATATAAAGGAAAGATATTGGATTAGATGATGCCTGAGGTACCTTTCCACTCTGAACCTATTCCTCTGAGATGCCCATTTCACAATTACACTTAGAAATGGATAAGTTGGAAGTCAAACAAAATTTGTTTATATTTGGGTGTGGGTTTTTTTTTTGGTGGGGCAATGAGGATTAAGTGACTTGCCCAGGGTCACACAGATAATAAGTGTCAAATGTTTGAGGCCCGACTTGAACTCAGGTCCTCCTGAATCTAGGGCTGGTGCTCTATCCACTGTGCCACCTAGATGCCCCCTGGATATATTCTTTCTTTGTTTTTTTTTATTGTTTAGAATCTTAATTTTCCAAATTACATGTAGAAACAAATTTTGACATCAATTTTTTAAAACTTTGTGTTCCAACTTCTCTTTCTCCCTCCCTTCCCACTCCCCACCCCAAGAACTCAAGCAGTTCATTATAAGTTTACATGGGTAGTCATGGAAAACATCTCCACATTCACTAGGTTGTGAGAGAAAACAGATAAAAACAAAACTTCAGATTAAGGAATTATCAAAAAAAAAGTGTTTCAATCTGTTTTCAGATACCATCAGTTCTTTCTCTGTAGATGGATTGCAATTTTCTTAAGTCCTTCAGAGTTATATTGGATCATTGCCTTGCTGAAAATAACCACATGCTTCCCAGCAGATCATCTTACACTATTGCTGTTCTTTTGTATACAGTACATTTCATTCTGCTTTAGTTCATGTAGGTCTTTCCAAGCTTTTCTGATAGCTGCTTGTTCATCATAACTTTTATATAGTACCTTAAACTTGACAAAGAATTTTCTTCACAATAGCCCAGCTGAGTAGGTACCATACGTTTTGCCATTATAGTCAATCATTGTAACTATTTCCTTCCATCCTATTCCCTTCCCATGATATTTACTCTATTTTCTATCTTCTTTTACCCTATTCCTCCTCAAAAGTGTTTTACTTCTGACTGCCCCCTCCCCCCACTCTGCCCTCCCTTCTTTCGCCCTTCCCTCTTAATCCTCTTCCCCTCCTACTTTCCTGTAGGGTTAATTAGATTATTCCTCTTAATTGGGTGCGTATGTTATTCCCTCCTTGAGTCCACTTTGATGAGGTTAAAGTCTTTGAGCTACTTCTGTGTTCTAAATTTTTCTTCCTCCCTCCCTCCTCAAACTTCCCTATGAAATCAAGCAATTCAATATAAGTCATACATGTGCAGTTATGCAGAACATCTTTACCTTCCTCAGAAGAATTTTGCTGGGGGGCAGCTAGGTGGTGCACCAGCCCTGGATTCAGAAGGACCTGAGTTCAAATCCAGCTTCAGACACTTGACACTTACTAGCTGTGTGACCCTGGCCAAGTCACTTAACCTTCATTGCCCCACCCCCCCAAAAATTAAAAGTGTTTTGTTTTTTACTGTTCCCTCCCCCAATCTGCCCTTCCCTCCTTCCCCTCTTTTCCACCCCCATCTCCTTCCCCTCCCATTTTCCCTCAGTGCAAAAATATAGTACTATACCCACTTGAGTATGTATGTTATTCCCTCTTTGAGCCAATTCTGATGATAGTAAGGTTTACTCACTCCCCCACTCCTTCCCTTTCTTCCCCTCTCCTCCATGAGCTTTTTTCTTGTTTCTTTCATGTGAGCTACTTCTCCCCAGTCCACCTCTCCCCTTTCCCCTTCCCCAGTGCATTCCTCCTACCCCTCAACCCTATTTAAAAGATGTCATCATGGGTTAGGTAGGTGGCACAGTGGACAAAGCACCAGCCCTGGACCCAGGAGGTCCCAAGCCCAAATCTGTCCCCAGACATAAGACACCCCACCCTGCCTACCCTACAAAGAACAAGGATAAACAAAAAATAAATGCTTTACAGATATAATCCCTTCATATTCAGTTCAGACCTGTGTCCTCTGTCTAAGTGTATTCCTTTCAGCTGCCCTAATGCTGAGAAAGTTCTTATGAGTTCAAAGTATTATCTTCCCATGTAGGAATGTAAACAGTTTAATCTTTTAATATCCCTCATGATTTCTTTTTCTTGTTTACCTTTTTATGCTTCTCCAGGGTCTTGTATTTGAAAGTCAAATTTTCTATTCAGTTGAGGCCTTTTCATCACAAATGCCTGAAAGTCCTCTTTTTCATTGAAGTCCCATTTTTTTCCTCTGAAAGATTATATTCAGTTTTGCTGGGTATGTGATTCTTGGCCTATTGTTTACTAATTTACTTATATTGTCTCCCTGTTTATCTAGGTCATGTATCCATTTTGATCATATCTTGGTAAATGGCATAAGATATTGTTCTATATCCCATTTCTACCATGCTGCTTTCCAGTTTTTGCAACAATTTTTACCAAATAGTGAATTTTTATTCCCAAAGCTTAAATCTTTATATTTGTCAAACATAAGGTTACTATAATCATTTGCTACTGTATATTGTATTTTTACTCTGTCCCACTGATCTACCTTTCTATTTCTTAGCCAGTACTAGATAGGTTTGATGGTTACTACCTTATAATATAGTTTAAGATCTGGTACTGCTAAACCTCCAATGTTAAATCTTTTTTAGTTCTTTTGATATTCTTGACTTTTTGTTCTTCCAAATGAATTTTACTTTTTTTTCTAGCTCAGATTTTTTTCTTTGTAATTTAATTGGGATGGCATTGAATAAGTAGATTAGTTTATGTAGTATTTTCATTTTTATTATATTGGCTCTGTCTACCCATGAACAATGAATATTTTTCTAATTATTTAAATCAGAATTTATATGAAAAGTGTTTTATAATTATGTTTATGTAGTTCCTGGGTTTTCTTGGTAGTTATACTCCCAGGTATTTTATGCTGTCTACGGTTATTTCAAATGGTATAGCTGTCTTTTTTTTTCTTTTTTGTTGTTGTTGGGGAATGAGGGTTAAGTGACTTACTTAGGGTCACACAGTTAGTGTCAAGTGTCTGAGACTAGATTTGAACTCGGGTCCTCTTGAATCCAGGGCCAGTGCTTTATCCACTGTGCCACCTACCTGCCCTCGGTATAGCTGTCTTTTTCAGAGAGAGATAATATATAAATATGTATGAATTCATTAATGGGTTCATAAAGAAAGTTCACATTTTCCATCATCGTATCCCCACTACCTTACATGAGCAGGTGCTTCAGAACTTTAAAAAATGGAGCTGAATTTGAAGTGTGGTTTTGTTTAATTCATATAGAGTAGTTACTGTTACCACTAGAAAATGCTTGAATTAAGAATTAAGAGCAGTAAGACTAGTATTTCGTTTAGGGCAATTTGCTATTAACTTAAAATATAGTATCTTCATACATAGCTAACATCAATTTAGCCAATTTTTATTCTGGTTTCTAAGAGCTGTGGAATGTTCACTATAACTATTCTTTAGATCTCTAAAGCAAATGAGCAATTCAGGAAATTCTTAAAAATGTGTCATTAACTGTTAGAGTTTCACTGCAATACTTTACCAAAATCTTGTCAGTTGTTGGGCTTATTGATTATACCAGATTCTCCTGGAACCTGGCTCCTGGCTGTTATCTTTCTTTTTGGAAAGAGATTAGAATCTCTCTGCTCCTTTATGACTGAGCATAGCAAATGAGCCAGGCAGAAAATAGAGATCTGTACAGTTTGAAAAGGGTCAGCACAGGGAAAATTTGGAATGATTAGTACAATATTGGTTTATCTACATTTTATAATACTAAAGTCTATAAAAGAGATCTGATAAGATTCTGAGTCAAGTAAAGATATCAAGTAATGCCGTAACATCTATATACTAAGTCAAAATCCATAAATGATGTTTTAAATGAATTTTTTTTGTGTGTGTGAATAAGTCAGAGAATGCCCACATCTCTAGTCTAGCATTAGGATCCAAGACATAATTGGTGAAAGCTAATCCAATAGCCATAAAACTTAAGAACTATCCAGAAAGTTCACTGATGAATACAATCTATCACTTGAAAAGTTTCACAATATTTCATTTGTTGTATCTCTTTCCTTACCTGTACTACTCATTTTTCATTCTTGGCTTCCGTTCTACCCACTGGGTTTTTTCATCCTCATTCTGTGAGGCCTCTCTGCAGCTTTTTAAAACTTGATGTACACAGCCAGCATTTGAGAGAGATAGGGATGGGATTAAATCTGTGGTATAGGGAACTTCTGCTTGGGGAAACTCCTACTGACATAGGTTGGAATGTTCTGTGCTACTTAGAGAAATGTTTAGGGCCCTGAGTGGTTAAGTGACTTTCCTGGTAGCTAATATGTGTCAGAGATGGGACTCGAACCTAGATTTTCATGACTTTGAGGTCAACTTTCTACAGTACCCCATGACTTCTCAATTGAGGGAGGTATTAAAAAGAGCTTGAGGATCAAAGGTGTTAAGTGACTTGCCCATAATTAGTTTGTCAGAGGTGAAATTTGAACCTTAATCTTCCTGATTCCATGTTTAGCACTCTTTACTCCCTCGTTCTGGTTGGGGTTGGACATCTGGGAGTATCTCCTGATCCTCAGCCATTTAAGGAGGATATCCAGGGAATTCTCATTTCCCTCCCTGCCATGTTACTAGACTTTGTCATCTCTAGAAACTCATCATTCTGTAAGATGAAATCCACTCTGAAACTTTCACTTCCTCAGATAATTTCCTAACCCTGGCTACAGGACTTCATCATGTCCTGGCATCAGGTAACTCTTTTCCCCTGTGACCCCCTTTTCAGCTTCTTTTTTTTTAATGAGTTGTCTTTCTCTATTAGATTGTGAGTTCCTTGAAGGCAGGGACTTTTTTTATGCCTTTCTTTGTATCCCTAGTACTTAGATCAGTGCCCAGCACACAATAGACTTTTTTTTTTGGTGGGGCAGTGAATGTTAAGTGACTTGCCCAAGGTCACACAGCTGGTAAGTGTCAAGTATCTGAGGCCAGATTTGAACTCAGGTCCTCCTGAATCCAGGGTCAGCACTTTTTCACTGCACCACCTAGCTGCCCCCACAAAGTAGACTTTTAATAAATGTTTATTGAAACCATACAACTTTGCCTCTCTGCTTTAAAAGTCAGATATTGAAGAGAAAGTGAATAAAATCAAATTTGGGGCAGAAGGCATGAACACCCAGAGTGGGGATAGGGGCATGGAGTTCAGGAAAGGCTTCATATAGATCGTAGTGTTTGAGCTGAGTTGATTCTCAGACTCTGTGGTAAAGTAGGGGTATATTCCCAAATATGAGGGATAACCAATGCCAAGACCTTGGGTAGAGTGCCATGTAGAAGGAACAATCAGGCCGATTTGGTGGGACCATAGTGTGCATGAAGTGGGGAGTAATATATAATCAAGACTAGAAAAGTAGGTTGGGGTTTAGGTTGTAAAGGGCTTTAAATACCAAACAGAAGAATTGATATTGGATCCTAGATATAATAGTAAACTGTTGGAGTTTATTGAGCAGGGGAGTGACATAGTCAGGCCTTCACTTTAGCAAAATCACTTTGGAAGCTGTGTGGCTGATAGTTTGGGATGGAATGAGACAGGGGGAGACTAAATTGGTAGACTATTGCCATATAATAGGCGAGAGTTTAATGTTTGGAGATTTCTATAAAATCTTGAGTTTACTTTCTGAATCAGTGGAAAAGAGCAGAAAGTTTTAAAATATAATTAAAACTTAATAACATCTCAACTAGTGTAGGATAGCATTAATTTAAAATCTTTTTATTCTTTGACAGGGGATTATAGGAGAATTCCAAAGCCACCTTTTCCCAGATTTTGTTTTAAATCTTTCTCTCTCTAATCCATTTTAGAATCATAGGACTTTTGTGCTGGAAGACACCTTTGAGATCAGATAGTCCCATCTTCCTTTCTGTGGATGATGAAAGTAAGGCTCAGGAAGTGTCCAAAGTCACAGAGACTTAGTAGGAGAACCGGGATTAGATCCCACAGCTCTACAATACATAATATACTATCGTAGATGTCTATCTGATTTCTTACTATAGCTCTTAAACTCTGACCTAATGTTAGAGCACTACCATTATTCCAGTTCTGCCATGTGAAGTTCACATGATAATAAGACATGGCATTGTTACTTAGAGTTTAAAATTCTCTCTATTCAGATCCACTTAATCACAACAAAGTATCTGATTGGTAAGCAGTATTAGAAATTGTGTTGTTATACTATAATCTTATATTTCAAGTTTTTAAAATTTCAGTAGGCATAATAAAAACTTTGCTCCTAATAAGAGTCCTTGATTTGTGTTGAGAAGTACACTGCTTAATTGTATGTTATTTGGATGAAATAAATTTATTCTGAGGAGAGTTGTTCAGTTCATTTATTCAAAGGAAAACTTTGTAGAACATGCTATTTATAATTGAAAAAAAATTTTTTTTAATTAACAAGCATTTATTTTTTCTCCTTCTCACCTGCCTACCTGCAACTTCATTTGAAAAAAAAAAGATGAAAAACACTTGTAACATATGTCTAGTCAAGTAAAGCAGATTTCCACATTGGCCATGTCCAAAAATGTATATCCCATTGTGTATCTCTTCTATCACATCACTGGCTTAGGGTAGTTAGCATGTTTCATCTCCATTCTTCTGGAATCCTTGCTGGTCATCACATTGATTAGAGCTTTCAAGTCTTTACAAGTTATTTTTCTTTATGATATTGTTGTTGTAGAAATTGTTCTATTGGTTCTATGAACTTCGTTTTGCATCAGGTCTTCTCAATTTTCTCTGAAACCATCTATTCTATTAAATTCCAATCCCATAATTTGTTTAGCCATTCCTATGTAGATGGTTTCCAGGATTTTGCTTTTACAAAAAGAGTCACTATAAATATTTTTGTATATATGGGTCCTTTTCCTCTTTTTAAAATCTATTTGTTGTATAGACCTAGTAGTACTATTGCTAGGTCAAAGGGTATGTACAATTTAGTAACTTTGGGGACATAATTCCAAACTGCTGTCCAGAATCATTGGACTAATTCACAGCTCTTTCAGTAGCGTTATTAACATTTTCTTATAGCTCATCCTATGATTGTCATTTTCTTTTTTTTTTTGGTCATCCTTGACAATATCATTGGTGTGAGGTAGAATCTCAGAGCTACTTTATTTTATATTTCTCTCCATAAGTGATTTGGAGCCTTTTTTCATATGTTTATTTATAGCTTGGATATCTTCCTTTGAAAACTGCCAGAACATATTGTTATTTTAGTGGAAACAATGTCTTATGATATTTTAAATAAAATTTTGATTCATTTGTTTTAAATTTCATTGTTTTAAATTTTGATCTTTGCCCGAACAGATGTGATGCTAGCATAGCTAGATTGTCTGCAGAGCATAAAACAACATATGAAGGCCTTCAGCACTTGAACAAAGAACAGCAGGCTGCCAAACTTATTTTGGAAACTAAAATCAAAGATGCAGAAGGACAGGTATGATTTTTTAAAAAATAATTTTAAAAAATTTTAAAATGTTTCTAAAATGGTTGATTTGCAGTTAGCACAAATACCTTGAGGTTGATAGTTTCTTTCCTTTTTTTGTGGGGCCCTGAGGGTAAGTGTCAAGTGTCTGAGGTCAGATTTGAACTCAGGTCCTCCTGAATCCAGGGCTGGTGCCTTGTCCACTGCTCCACCTAGCTGCCCCCAAGATTATTAGTTTCTTGAAACAGATGAGCCAGTTTTTGTTGTTGTTTGTTTTTAATATTGGGGCTGGGTTTATGTAGAATTGGAAGAATTTTTTTTTTTACTTCTCACTTCTTCCTTCCCTTTGTCATCTCGAGTATATTAGCAGAGCAGTCTTTCATATCATCCTATTTTCTTATATATTGCATACATGAAATGAAACAGCCAATGTTATCGTGTGACAGGTAGTCAAAAGAACCTAGGCATATTCCTGAGTGTATTGGGTGGTCTGGCAGTATAGTTCAGCCCCTGGTGGGAAGAGTTCCAGATGGTCTATTCTAAGAAATCTGGCTCAGTCCCAGGTAATTTCTAATTCCTAAAACCCTTAAAAACCCAAGTTGAGTTCAGGGACATCGTGGAGGTTCAATTTCCCCCAGGGTGGGCATGAGTTTATTCTCTTCTGGGAATTTTCTATACTGAGGCTCAGCCATGTCTCTTCAGAGAAACCCAAACTAGAGGCTACCTCCCATCTCTCCTCTTCACCTAGCCCTCTCCTCTGCCTTTGGCTTACCATTATTTAAGTTCCTATCCTTGGGCATTTACCAACAATAGGTCAACTTTCTAAAAGTGTGGAGGTTAGGCGATCTATTTGCCTAGGCATTCACCCAGGTGCATTTGACTCTATTTCAGACTTCATTAGACTTTAAAATGAACTTATTTTCTACCAGACAATTTGGGATGACTTGGCAGGCCCAGGAGGTAGGCAGCATGGGCTCAGAATAGAGCTGCTTTGCCTTCTTCTACAGTCTTTATCCCGAGCCTTAGCTTGATTATAGTGACTGGGGAGGAATCTTTGAGAATTTAGCAAGGCAGAAGGACGCCAAATGGTTAAGCAGTTGTTTATTATGGGAGGGGAAGGGAATGAGCATTTATATAGCACCTACTGTGTACCATGCACTGTGCTAAGTGTGGGTAATTCACAGTGCAGCCTCATCAATTTTGTTAAACATGGCTATTCATGTCAATATCAGAGCAAAGCACAAAATACAAAAGCTATAGCCTTTCACAAGTTCTTTATTGCTACAGTCTGGGACCCCTTGTCTCCTGAATAGAGCCTATTCAGAACTTGCCAGAAAACCTGCCCACATAGTACATGTCATCAAAATTAGGATTGTCACAGTTACATTATTAAAATGGGCAAAAGATTGGCGCACTCTCAGTCACACAGATGGTACAGAGACCGCAGTAAAATGTCTATTTTATTAGCCAGCCGGTTGTAAAAAAGACCTTAAGTTTGGACTCATAGGAAGAGATGAGGTGGGATGGCAAATGAATGAAAGCATTTCCTCTCCTTTCACTACAACTCAGCTCCATGATTGTGGCTGCGATCATGGAAAAGAGGCACCAGATAATCCTGGCCTAGGGTAGTTTCTTCTAGCAAAAAAAGGTCGTCTACTTTTATAATAATTGAGTCATGGAGTAGATATTTATTTAGTATCTTCATGTGTATAGTGCTGTGTCAGGCACTGTAGGGAATACAAAGAAGTCAAAGAAGTGGTCTCAATTGTCAAAAACATTCTAATCTAGTTGGAGAGAAAGATGAATGTCCATGAAAATTTAAATAGCGACACAAGGTATTATATGTTTTGTGGCTTTTCCTTCACTAGAACTCTTCCAGCCCAGGTTGGAAGAAAAAGAACTGGTTATAGCTTACATGCCAATCAGTATAAGGAGCAGGCACTTCTCGCCTGGAGGAGGAGGAGGCACGAGGAGGAAGACTCTTCCTCTTTTTCCTTCTCCTCCCCCTCTTCCTCTTCTGTTTGAGTTCTTCTTCCATTGATACATATGGAATACTTTCCATGCTTTAATAGAAAATCTTCATGAATTGCTGAGACACTCTCCCTCCCCCACCCCGCCCCAAATAATCATTACTTTGTGGCTGGTGATGAGTATCTCCTAATGTAGAAGCTAGGCTGAGCTTAGGACAATGAACCCCAGCCCATTACTGGGCTAGTATAAAAGCCTTTCCAGCTTGATAGTATCTGCTAGAACTTGTACTTCACTGGAATAGACCTCAAGAACTTTCTTACATTCCCACTTTGATGAGGCATTGTGAGTAGGATTTTAGTGTAAGGTTTATAACAAAGCTAAAAATGCTAAACAAGATTAGTGATTACTCTTAAAATTCTTGGTATACTTAATGAATTTCTATTTTCTAATGTTACTTTTATGTAAAGGTTTGTATAGATGATGGCCTTTAAAGTTCCTTGTTAGTTTAAATCTATAATTCTGTAATCTCATAGGTAATTTTAAAGTGTGAATTACTTTTTTTCAGATTTCTCAGCTTTTAAGCAGAGTTGACCTGTCAATATCAGAGCAAAGCACAAAGCTGAAAATGACCCACAGAGATAGCAACCATCAGCTTCACCTTTTGGATATTAAGTGAGTACCATTGCATTAAGAAATAATTTTTTTTGGTTCAGAAATTTAACTCAGTAAACATTTATTAAATGCTTACGACGTATGATATATTTTGCTAGCAGCATAGCTGCACCAAGTGGGGGCGATTTGTGAGTTTCTGCAGTGCTATTCATTCCTAGTTGCTATGCTATTCATATACTACAATTCCCAGTCTGCTTCTTAAATTTTTTTAACAGTTACAAGAAAGAATATGTTATAGCCCATTTGGAGTGAAGTGCTCATTTGCTAGTCGAAATTCTCTTCTTAGATTGGATAAAGAGGGAAAGAATTCATATGTATAAAAATATTTATAACTGCACTTTTTTGTTGTAGCAAAGAGCTAGAAATGAAGTGAGTATCATTTGGGGAATGGCTGAACAAATTATGTTTTATGAATGTAATGGAGTATTACTGCATTATAAGAAATGATGAAAGGGACAGATTCAGAGAAATGTGGGAAAGCTTGTATGAACTGATGCCAAGTAAAATATAGAAGTAGAACTGTTTTATACAGTGCCCATAATAGCATAAAGATGAATACTTTTTTTTGTTTTTGTTTGTTTGTTTTGCAGAGCAATGGGGGTTAAGTGACTTGCCCAGGGTCACACAGCTAGTAAGTGTCAAGTGTCTGTGGCTGGATTTGAACTCAGGTCTTCTTGAATCCAGGACCGGTGCTTTATCCTCTGCGCCACCTAGCTGCCCCAAGACGAATACTTTTGAAAGACAGGAACTTTAATCAATTCTGTGACCAATAACAGTTCCAAAAGATTGATGCTCTCACCTCTTGTTGGAGAGATAATAAACTATAGATACAGAATAGGAATACATTTCCATATACAACCATTCAACAAAAAGGGAGGGCTTTTATTTCAAGAGTTCTAGTTGGGGAAGGAGGGAAGGTAGCATTTAGTGATAGTGTTATTTAAAAAAAAAAGGAGGGGCAGCTAGGTGGTGCAGTGGATAGAGCACTGACCTCAGACACTTAACACTTACTAGCTGTGTGACCCTGGGCAAGTCACTTAACCCCAATTGCCTCACTAAAAAAAAAAAAAAAAAAAAAGGCATCCATGAAGCTTTTCAGTGAATACACAGATGACTCCAGAGAGGAGGTTCTGAAGGGGACAAAGACAGACAGTGTAATGTTGGTACTACCATGTTGTTCTGGGCTGGGCTTGACTCAAGTCAGTCTCCTGGTAGTTCAGGTTTTATATTGGAATCACATGTGACACTCATAGATCATCCCAGTGTTAACAAAAGGAAATTTCCTTAGAGCTAGAGAAGGTTTTTCAACAAAAATAGAAATTCAGAACCCCTTGAGTTGATTCACGTGGGTGAAACTCCCACTCTAAACCTCTCCCCTCCCATATAAGCTTCTGAAGGCCCCTTCAGATCCTCAAGTATAAGCCCTTACTTCTCTGAGCTAACCAAGTCTAGAGGAATGTCTCAGTGTTCTTTAAGGAAAACTACCCTAACTTGCATGGATAGATGGATCAGGATATTACTACTCTCACACTTGTTAAAATTTATATATACATATATATTCATTATTACTTCTAATTACATATTTTTACATTTTAAAAAAAAAATTTGAGTTCTAAATTCTTTTGCTTCCTTTCCTTCCCCCTTCTTGAGAAGGCAAGTAATTTGATATAGGTTATACAGGTGCAGTTATGCAAAACATATTTCTGTATTAGTCATGTCAAGAAAGAAAACAGACAAAAACCCCACCAAAAATAAAGTAAAAAAAAAAAAGTATGCCTCGATTTGCATTCAGACTCCATCAGTTCATTTTCTGGAGGTGGATAGCATTTTCATCATAGAGCCCTTCCTCTTGTCTTAGATCATTGTATTGCTGAGAATAGCTAAGTCATTCACAGTTGATCATTGTACAATATTGCTTACTGTGTGCAATGTTCTCCTGGTTCTGCCCACTTCACTTTGCATCAATTAATGTAAGTCTTTCCAGGTTTTTCTGAAAGCATCTTACTTGTCATTTCTTATAGCATAATAGTATTCCATCACAATTATATACCACAGCCATTCCCCAATTAATGGGCACCCTTTCAATTTCCAATTTTTTTCTTTTACAAAAAGTGCTGCTATAAATATTTTTGTGCATATAGACCCTTTTCCTTTTCCTTTTTTTGAATCTCTTTGGGATACAACTTAGTAATGGTACTGCTGGGTCAAAGGTGTAAGGGGCTAAAATTCTAGCTATACTCTCTAAAATCTAATGAGTGGTCACCAATAAATTATAAGCTTTAGCAAGAGTATTTAAATGTTTAAGTATTTATTAAAGAGTATTAGGATCAGAGAGAAAGGTAAAAATCTAATTATTTCTAAGAGACCCCATCATCTGACCTGCCATGGTGAGGTCAGGAACCAAAAGAGGCAAAAGCCCTCTGCCAGCATCCACTTCCTACTTTGGGTCCTCCTCCCAGAAATGGGAGGCTCCTCAAATTGATTGGCTGGTAGCCTTGATAGACAGTACCCACGAGCAAACGTCACTTCCTGACGCCAAGGACCTTGACCACATGGCTTGCCCTCAGATGCCTTCTCCTCATGGCAGAGCTTTCCTACAGTAGCTCTCCAGCAGGTGGCATCATTCCAGTTGTTAACAAAGGGTGTGCACAGTTTTATAGCCTTTGGGGCATAGTTCCAAATTGCTGTCCAGAATATTTGGATCAGTTCACAACACTGCCAACAGTGCATCAGTGTCCTAGTCTTTCTACAGTCCCTCCAACATTTGTCATTTTCCTTTTCTGCCATATTAGTCAATCTTATAGGTGTGAGTTGGTACCCTTAGAGTTGTTTCAATTTGCGTTTCTCTAATCAATAGTGGTTTAGAGCACTTTTCTTATATGACTTTAGATAGCTTTGATTTCTTCTGAACAGTATTTGACCATTTATCATTTGGGGAATGACTTGTAATCTTATAAATTTGACTCAGTTATTTATATATCTCAGAAACTTGCTGTAAAATCCCTTCCCCCCAGTTTTCTGCTTTCCCTCTAATCTGTCTGAGTTAGTTTTGTTTGTGCAACCCTTTTTAAATTTAATATAATGAAAATTATCCATTTTATATCCCATAATACTCTCTCTTGTTTGGTCATACATTCTTCTCTTATCTGTATATCTGACAGGTAAACTATTAAATGCTCCCCTATTTTGCTTATGGTAGCTTCCTTTATTTCCAAATCATGTAATCCACTCTACTGTCCACTTATGTTTTATGGGTAACTTCATCCTATTCACATTAACAGTTATGATTACTAACTGTTTATTTCCCTCCATCTTAATCCTCCCTCCATCCTTTTCCTCTATTCTTTCACTCTTTCCTCCTCAAAAGTGTTTTGCTTCTGGCCACTGCCTCCCCTGCAGTTCAGATGTTTTTCTAATGAGATATTTAACATTTTCTTCTTTTTTTCTTTTCTTTGATTTTGTTTGATTGTTTCTTGATGTCTTCTGGAGTCATTAGCTTCCATTCACCCAATTCTAATTTTTAAGGAATTATTTTCTTCAGTGAGCTTTTTTTACCCCTTTTCCATTTGGCCAATTCTACTTCTTAAGTTCTTTTATTCAGTGAACTTTTAAAAAACATCTTTTTCCATTTGATCAGTTCTGATTTTTAAGGAGTTCTACTCTTTAGTAGATTTTTATGACTCTTTTACCATTTAACCTATTCTGTTTTTAAGGAGCTATTTTCTTCTGTATTTTTTTTTTGTGCCTCCTTTACTAAGCTGTTGGCTTTTTCTTCATGACTTGCTTGTATAACACTCATTTCTTTTCCCAATCCCACCCCCAACCCTCTTATTTGATTCTTCAAACACTTTTTGAGCTCTTCCAGGAATTCCTTTTGGACCTGACTTCAATTCACATTTTTCTTTCAGGTTTATGTGTAGATATTTTGATTTTGTTGTCTTCTTCTGAGTTTATGTTTTGAGCTACCTAGTTTTCCTAGTAACTTTCTCTGTTCAGATTATTTTTTTTTGTTGTTTGCTTATTTTCCTAACCCATTTTTTGACTTTAAACCTTATATTAAAGTTAGACTCTGCTTTTGGGAAGTAGGGAGCATTGTCCTAAGCTTTAGCTTTTTTGTGCCTCTATTTTCAGAGGTAGTTCTTGGGGTCTGTAAGTTTTCAGTTCTTCTAAGGTGTCATGATTTAAGGAGAGATGTGGTCACTGTTCTCCTGGCCTATATTCTGGTTTATGAGTGTCCACAGGCACTCTTTTCTGCCTTGGAACCATGACCAAAGTCCTCCTCTTTGCAGTGCACTGTAACAATTGGAACTACGCCACCTGCTGGAGACTTACTGTAGAAAAGCTCTGCCCATGAGGTGAAGGTCTTTGAGGGCAAGACCATGCATCTTTTCTTTGGTGTCAGGAAGTGACGTTTGCTTTTGGGAGGAAGAAGGGTGAGCCTGGAGCTCTGACTCTCGCTCTTTCCTGTGGACTCTGGTGGAGAGGGGAGTGAGAAATGCATTCTCCCTTTAATAGATAGATGAATGTAGGCCTTTCTCTCTCTCTTTACCAAATTCTTATTCTCCTTAATAAATGCTTAAAAGCCTAACTCTTGCTAAAGCTTATAATTTATTGGTGACCACTCATTAGATATTTTAGACAGACTAGCTAGAATTTTAGCCTTTAACAGCACCCTGGGACTTTGACCCAGAACCACATATGGGCAATACAACAGACTCCAGTTTCCAGTGACATCAGAGGATTTCCTGTAGTTTCATTCTGACTAGTTGTCTGACTCCCTTATTTTCTCGGGGCTAAGAGCTCCAGCAGCTATCAACTATCAGTGCCAATTGAGTAGCCCCCAAGGCCTGCTGATGGCTTCAGTTCATTTTATTTTATTTTTGTGGGGCAATGAGGGTTAAGTGACTTGCCCAGGGTCACACAGCTAGTAAGTGTCAAGTGTCTGAGCCTGGATTTTGAACTCAGGTCTTCTTGAATCTAGGTCCAGTGCTTTATCCTCTCCTAGCTGCTCCTGTTCATTATATTTTAAAAAGAACAAACAGTGTACAGTAGATCCATGGATTTACATGTAATCTCAATTTTCTGATCTTTGTGTATAGAAATGTTCATGTTTGTTGATGGTTTTCTAGTTGATAATAAAAAAAAACAATTAAAATGGACCTCTCTTGAGCTTACCTATTTGTCATTTTGCAAACAAGCAGAAGAGATATAGGCTTGCTAAACTGCTTTTTGTGTTCCTTTCATTTCTTTCATTAGTTTTGCTGCATCAGCATGACAGTGAAATTATTTCCTTGTTTTCAATAAACTTTTGGAATGATTTTCTCAAAGTTTGCCAAATACTTTGTATTTTGTCTTTCATTATTCCAGTAGCTGGTATGGGAGATCTTGCAAGGGTATGGCTTGCTTTGGTAAATTAATTTTGAATTTTTTCTTTTGCAGTATTTGGGTGAAATAAATGAGGGAACAGAGGCAGTAAGGAAGAACAGTTATGGTCTAATTGGAGGAAAATTATATTAACTCATAGATAGCATTTATCACTACCCATAGTTTATAATTAGTCTGTACTAGAGTCCAGAGTAGTAAAGATTTTGGCTTTCCTGACTTTCTTTATTCCATAATAGAGTTCCAAATGGTTAAATCTTAATAAAGAATGTCCATGCACACACACCAAAGTCCATCTTATTTTTAAGAACTTAAAAAATGCATTATTGAGCCAAACTCAAGTGGACTTTCATTCCTAGAATTTTGTTTAATAGAAACTCTGAAAAATGTATTGTAAGGTTAGAATAGTCATTCTTGGAACTAACCATGAAGGTAAGGAAAGTGTACCATGACATTCCATTTTTTGGGAAGTCTATAATGTACCTATTTTAAAAAATATACATTTGGGCAGCTAGATGGCGCAGTGGATAGAGCACCAGCCCTGGAGTCAGGAGTACCTGAGTTTAAATCCGGCCTCAGACACTTAACATTTACTAGCTGTGTGACACTGGGCAAGTCACTTAACCTCAATTGCCTCACTATATATATATATATATATATATATATATATATATATATATATATCTTTACTCTAAAAAAGAAGCCTACATAAGTTTCTGTGCCTCTTGAGAAATGAATGCTATAAATGTCAAGCATGAAGGGGTACCTATTGATTCTAGTCTTCTTTCATTTGGTGAACAAATCTATTTTCACCCTACCCCTATTCCTCAGGATTCTACAAATGTCAATTATCAACCTTCATCACTCTTTAGTTCCCACTAGACCATAAAGTATTTCTCTAGGGTTTCTGCTTATGATCTTTCTTATGAATATGAGTCACACTAGCAATTTGGAAGTATTTTAGTACTGTTGTCATTGTAGCAATTACTTACACATGTTAGTTTAATAGCTTAACAATTTTATGCTTTAGTTATTTTAGATCATTTTCCCCCTTCTAAAGACCAAGGTAAATAACTTAGTTTCTCCTTTTAATCCCTAAACCCATCTTTTGTACTGTCATCAAATAATCCCAATTGTCTTCTACCTTGCTTTCTCCCTTTGATACATTTTAAAGAACTTGTTATTATAGTCTCTAGAATCCTTTGTAAAAGGTTTTATTTGGCCCACCTAATTTATGATTTTCCCATGACATGTTAAATTTTCTGGGATTCCCTATACTCCTCAATTAGATTATTGTATTATTTTTTAAAAAGATGCCCCTTTCCCCTGTGATAGCTTCTTTTACTTTGTCTGTCATGTGGGGATCCTTCTCCTCTCAAGTTTCAAAAGCATGTCAACACTATATTCTACTAAGTCTCCAAAATGAATTTTTAAATGTCTGATTTGTTTTTGCTTTTTGTCTTTAACACAGATTTTTATCCTGGGCTTTCAGTGAATTCTTTAAATAGTCTCCAGACTTCCTGTGAATTAGTCACTTTAACTCTTCCTTTTATTTCCTTCCCTAATTATTGTATTTGCTAAAAATGAATAACTATGTGATAGATTTTTTGGTTTTGCTTCTCTTGTATAAATGGTGAATTGTGCTGTGATTGTTCAGTGGTTCACTTTTAACTACCGGTTCTTTGGCCCTATTCAGGACCAAATCCATTATATTTATCTTGAGTTCTAAAAGTGATTTTCCTGGGAAAGGCCACTTTGCTATCTCAAAGTTGTTCTCTATATCTCTTTGGATAAAGCCTTGTACCATTTCATTTTTGGTATTTGAATTTGTAATTGAAGTTTTCCTGTGTTTCTGTCTGACTTAAATTTGCAGCTTCTTCAGTTTTTAACATTTACAACTCAATTTCATTAAATATAGATGATCCTATTTTTGTCACATATTTTTTATAAAAATATGGAAGTTCCATCAATAGAATTTCCATAGGGCTTTTTTAGACTTGTAAGATTTCTACACTATTCCTTTTTTAGAAGATCTGTGAATTAGTTAATGTAGGAACTTCCTCTATTGACACAAATTGCAAACTATCTATAACCTATATAGCCTTATGAAGTTGCCTGAAGATCTAAGAAGTGGTCAAATACCTAGTAAGTATTAAGAGGTAGGACATCCTGACTTCTTCAAGCACTGCTACTTAACTGTGGCAATAACATCATAATAGCTAAAATTCTACATGAGGCAGTAGAAATGACCCAGAAGAAAACAAAGATGTGAAGAACAGCTGGGCTAGTCCAAGCATACACAGAGAAAGTCTGTGCTAAGGGTGAAATAATTTTATGAGCATTAACACATTGATTCTAAAGGTATCTCAAAGTGGGGAGTATACCAAAGAAAACAATTTGACTTTATTGTTACCTTTAAAAAATGATGATCAAAAGATTATTAATAACCACCCATATTCCTATTTTTCCATCTCTAGAACAATTTTATGATACACACATCACCAGCATCCTTGATAAAAAAAATGAGAAGGGAACTGCCAGTGCTTTTGCAAGTAATATTCTATAGCAGACTTTATCTTACAGTCACACAACTGACTGAATGAAAGATATTGGGAATACAAGATTCCATTGCTTGTTGGTTATAAAAAGGCATTGATTTAATAGACTAACACCTCTTCTAATAAG
This sequence comes from Dromiciops gliroides, assembly GCF_019393635.1. Taxonomy (NCBI): domain Eukaryota; kingdom Metazoa; phylum Chordata; class Mammalia; order Microbiotheria; family Microbiotheriidae; genus Dromiciops; species Dromiciops gliroides. The sequence goes on along the minus strand of NC_057862.1, from coordinate 158,138,019 downwards.
GCATTACTACCTATGAATGTGTCAGAATCACACAAAATTCCTTGAAAGAAGTAGCAGCTGAAATAATTTTATTTGACCCTGTGTTAATACCAAGCCAGGCATAAAATAGGAAGGCAGACTTACCAAAGATGTTTGCTACTATTATTGAGGATATCCAGAGTAGAGTACAAATGGAAGAAGGATTCCCTATGAGTGTGGAAGGTCTTCACATGTTCCTCTTTGCAAATGCCATTATGTTGATTTCATCTACACTGGAACATCTCAGGGTTTTCTAAATGAGTTCTACAGTGACTCGAAAGAGTTCAGTCTACTCACCCATTAAATGGAAATGGATAGCAGAATGGATCAAAAACGAAAATTCTACAATGTTGTTTATAAGAAGCACATTTGAAGCAGAGAGATATACACAGGGTGAAGGTAAGAGGCTAGAGCAGAATTTTTTATGCTTCAGCTGAAGCAAAGAAAGCAGGGGTAGCAATCATGACTTCAGAGAAAGCAAACGCAAAATTAGATCTAATTAAAAGAGATAATGAAGGAAACTATATCTTGCTGAAGGGTACCATAGATAATGAAGTCATATCAATACTTAACGTATGTACCAAATGGTATGGCATCTAAATATTTGAAGAAGTTGAATGAGTTACAGATTATGAGTTATAGATAATAAAACTATACTAGTGGGGGAACCTTAACTTTCCCCTCTCAGAGCTGGATAAATCTAATAAATAAACAAAGAAGAAGTTAAGGAGGTGAACAAAATTCTGGAAAGGTTAGCTATGATAGATCTCTGGGGAAAAGTAAATGGGAATAGAAAGAAATATGCCTTCTTTTCAGCAGTACATGGCACCTACACAAAAACTGATCATGAATTAGGACATAAAAACCTCACAACCAAATATAGAAAAGCAGAAATAGTAAACACATCCTTCCTAGATTATAATGCAATAAAAATAACATTCAATAATAGATAATGGAAAAAGAGATTAAATTAATTGGAAATTAAATAATCTGATCTTAAAAAGCAAGTGGGTCAAAAAACAAATCATAGAAACAATAGACAATTTCATTAAAGAAAATGACAACAATGAGACAACATATCAGAATTTATGGGATGCAGCCAAAGTGGTACTTAAGGGAAAATTTATATCTCTAATTGGTTACATCAATAAAATAGAGAAAAAGTAGATCAATGAATTGGGCATGCAACTAAAAAAAACCCTAGAAAATGAACAAATTAAAAATCCCCAATTAAAAACCAAATTGGAAATCCTGCAAAATCAAAAGATTTAAAAAATTGAAAGTGAGAAAACCTTTGAACTTATAAATAAAACTAGAAGCTGATTTTATGAAGAAAAATCCAGCAAAATTGATAAATAATTGGTTAATTTGATTAAAAAAAGGAAAGAAGAAAACCAAATTACTAGTATCCAAAATTAAAGAGGTGAACTCACCACCAATGAAGAAGAAATTAAGACAATCATTAGGAGCTATTTTGCCCAATTATATGCCAATAATTTTGACAATCTAAATGAAATGGTTGAATTCCTTTCTTTCTTTCTTTTTTTTGGTGAGGCAGTTGGGGTTAAGTGACTTGCCCAGGGTCATACAGTTAGTAAGTGTCAAGTGTCTGAGTTCGGATTTGAACTCAGGTCCTCCTAACTCCAGGCCGGTGCTCTATCCACTGCACCACCTAGCAGCCCCTGATGAATATCTATAAAAATATAAACTATCCATATTAATTGAAGAAGAAATAAAATGCTTAAATAATACAATCTTAGAAAAAGATAGTGAACAAGCCATCAATGAATTTCCTAAGAAAAAAACCCCCAGGACCAGATGGATTCAATTCTACCAAACATTTAAAGAACAATTAATCCCAATACTATATAAACTAAATAAGTGAAACAGTGCTATCAAATTCCTTTTATGACACAAATATGGTGCTGATACCTAAACCAGGAAGAGCCAAAACAGAGAAAGAAAATCAAAGACCAATTCCCCTAATTTATGTTGATGCAAAAATTGTAAATAAAATACTATTAAAGAGATTACAGCAATATATCATAAGGTGGCATTTTATAACAGGAATGTAGGGCTGGTTCAACATTAGGAAAATTATCAGCATAATTGACCATGTAAATAACAAAACCAACAAGAAAAAATACAATTATCTCAATAGATGCAAAAAAAGCTTTTGATAAAATGCAGCACACATTCCTATTAAAAACACTAGAGAGCATAGGAATGAATGGAGTTACCTTAAAATGATAAGTAATATTTATCTAAAAGAGTTCAGCCTAACTCTTCACACTGGCAAAAACTAGTTGATAGAGTATGCTTCTTGTTCAGACTCTGATTTATAGTTGGATAGACAATCCATTAGCACATGTGCTTTGGACAGACACTAAAATGGACAAGGAGTTGGGAAATAGCATAGTACCTTTTTTTGGGGGGGGCAATGAGGGTTAAGTGACTTGCCCAGGGTCACACAGCTAGTAAGTGTCAAGTGTCTGAGGTCAGATTTGAACTCGGGTCCTCCTGAATCCAGAGCCAGTGCTTTATGCACTGCACCACCTAGCTGTCCCCAGTACCTTTTTTTTTTTTTTTTAATGAGTAACAATTTCTCCCTAAGAATTTTTAACAATATTCTTCTGGCGAGGCTGTATGTCTCTGAGTTTTAGTCCATAGTCACTGAGGTATTAAAGTTAAGGTGGCTTCTCTGATGTATTGAAGCTTGCAAGACATTACCAAGCAAGAATTGTGCAAGAGGATGTCGTCAAAAGAGATGAGTGACTTGAAAAGAAGATGGTCCAGTCATATGATAAGAGTGAGAGATGACTAATGTGTGGTTCACTGGTATTCATATGATGTCATGGGATTTAGAGGAAAGTCCCTGTGGAGGATATATGGAAGGATAGTGATAGGATGAGACACCACAGGCGGTTGTAATCTCTGTTGTTAGAGGGTACATCCACATTGATGAGATTACAGGTTCACAGAAGTAGTACTAGCTAATTATATCTTAGGTGGAATGTCTTATCCTCTCCCATTTGTCTTTCTAATGAAGTGATCCTCCCACCAGGCTTCTGAGATACTAAGCAAATCAGGCTAACTCACTGGTTTGCAAACCACTGTCTTTCCCCCCCCCCCTTCTATCAAGATAGAAGCATTTATTCCATTTTGAATCTATTGTTGCAAATGGTATAGATTTCCTTCAAACCAAAGTCATATGAATTTTATCTAAACTTCTGTTATCTGGAGGAAAAACAACTCTTCTCTAAATCAAGATTCAAATTAGTAACCTTAGGTTTTCAGAAAAAATCTGCACATTCTGAGGGACAGCAGGCAGCTCATAGATTAACTTCTTTAATTTGTAGTATATCGCCTCCCACCTCTTTCCAGGCAACTAAAAGAAGAACAAAATTTAAAATGAGTCTATCAAAGCAAGCACTCTGCCAAAGTCTTCCCTACTGATTTGCCAAAGAAGATACCTCAGATAATTACTGAAACTTTACAAAAGGAAGCAAATAAATCTACTTCTTTATACTGACACGAATAAAACCACTGGGCTATAGCAACATTTGGATGAATTGTTTTTGCTTATTTGAAAAGAGACAAATCCAGGTGTGAATAGGAGACATTGGTATAGGACTCTGAAAATGGACTTTAACAAATACATAGATGCTTCTAAGTAAAATTCAATTAATAACATATGCAGTTAGCTCAGCATTGGTGACAAAAGACCTGAGATGAAGTCCCAGCTTTATCACTGTCCATCATTTATTAACTGTGTAACCCTATGTAAGTTATTTGATGGCCCTGTGCCTCAGTTTCCATATTTGGAAAATGGCCATAAGATATTTTCACTACCTTTCACCATAACCTACCTCATATGGTTGTGGAAAAAATATATAAGACCATAAGGTCCAAAGAAAATGTGAACTATTTCTCCCAGTTTCTATCTTTCCCTTGCCACAGTTTTTTCTTCTTTTCCCTTGGAGGAGTGGAGGTTTTTTGGTCTCATAGTATGAAGCAGTGTGGAATGTGGCTTTGCAACTTTGTTGGTTATGTAAATACCCTTTGGTCTGTATAGACCTATAGCTCCCACTGGTGAGGGGAAAAGCTACTTCAGCATCTGGGGGGCATGCTATTCAAAGACAAATGTAATTTATACAACATTTGCACGCATTTTGTGTAAATCTGTGCAGGTTTGTCAATGTTTAAAGTCATTAGCCATAACAGCATTTAACTTCTGAGCTATAACATGGCTTGTTGCTCATTCCAGCTGCCTGATCTCAAGCTACCTTTCCTTCTGCCAAGTGCAATGGGTTAGAATTGTCTCTGAAACTGCAGCCAAAACAGTTTAACCTTTTGTTATCGTATCATCGTTTTGGAGCTATAAGGGAACACAAAGCCCATCTACTCCAAATTCAGCCCATTTATTCTGAACTTCTCATCTTACAGATAAGGATATGGAGGCCCAAAGAGAAAATGACTTGTCTACAGACATGCAAGTACTGTAATGATTGGTAGAGCCAGGCTTTTGGAACTCAGATCATCTGACTCCAAAATTACAGTGCTTTCCCCGCACTGTACCACAATTCTTTCGTGTATTTTCTCTATTGGTCTGGTTCTTTTTTTTTTTTTTTGATGGTTAAGATTACAAAATGTATAGTGACTATAATGACACATTTAAGTAAGAAAACAGACTTGAGCAATAAGTGTTGACCATTCTTCATGAGTAAAGATATAAAACCTTAAACGAGTATCATGATTCATATTTTCTTTAGAAACATTTTGGCTATAGAAATATATCAGATATTTTCATATTTCTCTGTATGTCTTTTATTTTACCTTCTTACATCTAAGTTAAAAACCACTTAATACTTAACCCTCCAAATCCTCCAAAGCTCTGTGGTTCTTTTTAACATTTGGAAAAGTTAAAATCATTTTCTTTTCTATTTTGTCGATTTAAATCTTGTATCTTATAAAAATTACACACAGGTGCATGTGCACGCGCACACACACAGACCCAGAGCCAAATTCTTTTTTCTAGGTGTACTGGATGGAGCAGAACACTCCTTGATGATGGAAAGGAGGAAAATTTCTTTCATTTCCGTCACTGGTTTCTTTGCTCTAATAGTTCTCCTTTTAGTTGGTGCACAGCTTCTGGGTAACACAGTTTCATTAGCTGCTTTGGAAGCAGCATCAGGATGGTAGGAGTTTGTCCTGAAGGAAACCGGCAGGCACATCACCAGCTTTATTCTGGTTATGGTCTTTGGTAGTGACTCTAAACAAGCAGTACAATTCTCCATCCTGTTTGTAAGCCCTTCAAGGGCATCAGTACAGGAATTTCCTCCATCAATGCATACTGCAACTGCAACCCTCTTCTTTGTCTTCCTCACACAATTCAGATAGTATCTCACGAATTTCTGTGATCAAAAAATCATGCACCGGGGCCCAACCCTCTGGTGATGAACCTTTATAAGCTTAGACCATTCCTCAGGTGATAGATGTAGAGTCTGTTGGAGCTTATGTTCTGCTGGTATTGCTTTTGAGACTCCAGAGTCACCTCCCTGCCATGATGGGAGGTGGGAGGTCCTTTTTCAATTTGACTATAACCCCATTTCCAATCTGACTCACAGAGAGGAATGTACTAATGCTACCTAAGGATGAAATTTCTTTCTTTTTGAGGATGAAATAACTTTAAAATTTGGGGAGCTTTTCTCATTGTTTGAAAAGGAATGTGATTTATATAATGCTTTCTCCCCTTTCTAATCTGCCGTAGCACACATTGCTATACCACATATAATGGTGCTTGATTATATTCTATTTCTTATTGTTCTCTAATTGTTTCAATGTTAAGTCTTATCACCTAAATTGGCTCCTTAAGAGCAAGTAGCATATTTTATTCTTTTCTGTTGTTGGTCTTTTCTATTCTCTGTATCTTAGAATAGTTCAGAACACTAATTGGTATATGATAAGTACTTGTTGAACACTGATATTTGTATAGAGTTATAAGTGAGAGAGTTTGGAGTTGATTTCCATTTTCAATTCATTAACTTTCTTTTCTTAGATTTAAAGGCACAGTGGAAGAACTTAGCAGCCAGATTTTGTCTGCACGGAATTGGCTGCAACAGGAACAAGAACGGATAGAAAAAGAACTTTTACAGAAGATTGATCAACTTGCCTTGGTTGTTAAGGAAAATAGCGTAGGTATCTGTTATTATGTTTGTATTACGTAATGAAATGACATTTAAAAACCATATTAGGGGCTGTTTTGGTCATGCATAGCAATTGACTGTCAATTTATTTAATTTTATGTACATTTTTTAGGGTTTTAAAATCAGTCTTTTTCTGTATTTTGTTTTACTTCATGCTTTAAAGAGACAAAAGGACTTGGATTTGTTTGGGCTTATTTAGGTTGTATGGACAGATAAATTTAGGGACTTTGGACTAAATAATAAATTTAATTTAGTGCTATCCAAATCGATCATCTCCATTAAACAAATAAACCAAGTAATACCAATTAATATCCTTTGACATTAGGCTTTGTAGATGCCTAACCTCAGAAATCTAGTTTTGGCGATTCTATTATCATTGAATAATTTTGTTTGTCCTGAAATCAAATATATCTGAAGAAGTCATATTTCTTTTTTTTAAGTAATAAACATTTTTATTTATAGTTTTGGGTTCCAATTTTTATCCCTTCTTTCCTCCCTCCCTTTCCCCCTCCCCAAGGCAGTAAGCAATCAGAGATAGGTTATACATGTATGATTATGTAAAATATTACTATATTAGTCATTTTGCATAAAACTTGAATAAAAGAAAAAATTAAAGTAAAAAATGCTTCAGCATGCTTCAGTCTGTGTTCCATTAATATCAGTTCTTTCTTTGGAGGTGGATAGTATGTTCCACTAATATTCCTTTGGGATTGTCTCAGATCATTGTATTGCTGAGAATAGTTAAGTCATTCACAGTTCTTCATCAAACAATATTGCTGCCTCTGTGCACAAGATTCTCTTGGTTCTGCTCACTTCACTATACATCAGTTCATACAAGTCTTTCTAGGCCTTTCTGAAATCATCCTCACCATCACCATCATATACTACAGCTTGTTTAGCTATTCCCCAATTGAGGGGCATTCCTTTGATATCCATTTCTCAGCTACTACAAAAAGAGCTGCTATCAATATTTTTATACAAATAGGTCTTTTTCTCTTTTTGGGGATATGAAGAAGTTACATTTCCAAAAAAATAAAGACAAAATTATAGCTGCCATTATCTTCCTCATTTGTCTTTGTGCTTAAGGACTCCTAGTAACTGCTCAGAGTTCCACAGACTAATTGGAAAATTTGGTGTACAACAAATCATGCATATATTGGGGTTCAAAGAAAATGATGATTATTGGGATAGCTACCAAGGTGTTGCAGGTAGTTGTGAATTCCTAAGCTGGCTTTACACGGACTTGGTTCTGTTTTAGGGGATATCCTTCCTCTCTTGCTCTTTGGTTCTTTATGTCCCACCCAGAGTTTACTCCATGAAACTTCTAATATAATCCAGATGTATTCCAGGTTTCTACAGATATGGAGAAGATAACTCCAGTCAGGGAACCCAGCTTCCCTCTTAGCTCTTACGTACTTCTAGGACCTTTTTGGAAGAAAAGGAAAAAGGACTGAGAAGGTTTGATGACACCCTTTCATAGGCCAACACAAATTGGGTTGTTTCTCCCTCAACACTCACTGTAACAGATTATAGCCAACTAATTCATCTTCTTTAAATTAAATCCAGCCTCCATGGAGCATGTCTGTACCCTCTCTAGGAAGATACAAAGTCCCCAACAAAGACTAAATACTCCAGAGCTCAAGTTGATCAGGGAACTCCCTTGATCAACCAGCTATACTTTCCATATTCAGAAGTTATTGGGCAGCAAAACTCTTTGGTTGACTCATTTTTATTAGTTTTTAACCTCAGGTAGTGTGGCACAGTGAATTTGTAGTTATAGGCTCGGTGTTTGAATTGCAACTTTGTAATATACTTCATTGACCTTGGCTAATTTCTTTTATCTTTCTAGGCCTATATTTCCTAAATTTCTGTAAAACAAGGGGGTTGTGTTAAATCATTGATATGATTCTGTGATCACTTAACAACACTATCCCTCCTTCCCCTAGCCAAACCATTCTCCTTCTGTTTAGTTTGTGTTTTGTTTTGTTTTTTATTAAGCTAAGAAAAAATAAGTGTTTGCTTGCTAGAAATACACTGAACTCATGTTTATAAATTCCTGGCATTTGTGTATTGAGATATATGCTTGTTGATTGATGGTTGAATTGGTTAGAATAGTTTGCCTGGAATCTCTGTTCTCCCCAGATTCAGTGCTCCTGAATTGACCATGCATGAATCTGGGATAGTAATGAAGAAAGTAATTAATGACTGGTTCCTTCTAATTTTGCCATACCACAGCCAGTATATTTTGGACTCAGACATGGCTTCCATGAATCAACTCTTAAAGGAAGACAAATAGTGAAAAAGATTTATCAAGTTTCCTTCAGATCATCTGCCAGAATCCAACTGGCCCATAGTTTGACATGCATTTGATTCACATTGATTTCTTTAGACTTTGGGTCTGTGGGACTCATACTCCTTACTCTCTCTCTCCCTCTGTGGAATCAAGTCCTGTTGCTGAGTCTGTCTCCACAATAGCTCATAGGTTTCATCATTTCTAATCATACTGCCATTACTCCAGTTCCTGACTTGGACTAGTCCTCCCCGCTCCAGCCCATCCTTCACATGGCTGCCAAAATAACTTTCCCTAATACACACATCTCATTATGGTGAATCCCCTTATTGGAAAACCTCCAGTGGCTCCTTAATGCTTGGAGGAAAAAAGACTCCTTAGGCTGGTTTTCAAGGCCTTCCATTCCCGGGTGCTGGACTTATCTCACAAGACATGAATTTCTTTTTTTTTTGTGACTGGCTTTCTTTTTTATGGCTGAAAAGTACTCTATCTCTAACTTTTGAAATCTTTGGTTCCCTATGTATTAACTCATTTGCCATTTCTTTCATTCCCTGATCCCTTCTAGTTGAAAAAGAGTGTGATTAAGTGCATTTATTTTCATCCATCCTAGGAAATCAGTGAAAGGACCATCGAGAAGAAGTTCAGTCAGATGTCAGCAAAGCTTGATAAAATAGAAGAGATACAAAAGAAAAATATGGAAGCACAGAGACTGAAGTCTGATGATGAGAAGATCAGTATTCGAATCAGCAAGATTGAATTGCAGATGAATGAAGAAATGAAAGAAATGAAAGCAGAAGTCAATGCTGGTAGGGCAAAAAAATATAAACATAGTTTATGTTCTCTTTGATGTAAAAACAAAATGATTTGTAAAATTCTCTACAATTTTCTAGAAACTATGTTAATAATAAAAATAAGTACACCATAGTGTCCCAAAAGTGTCCCAAGCCACTTTTCTGAATAGTTATGCTGTATTAATATATAAAAATGGTTTTGAAATTCCCCACAAATGATTACCCTTTGTTGGCCAAAGTGAGCTATAACCAGTACTCTGTAAAGGGAACCAAACTGTGGTGCTTGAAACTTAACTTGTCTCATTAGGGTTCATCCGTTACCCAAACAGACAGTGAGTAAATTGCTAGCATAATATCTAAGGTCTCATTATGATACAAAAATCAGTATACACCTTTGCCTACCTTTTAGGGTATAAGGAATTTAGTCTTTCATGCTTCTGCGGAAGTTTACAATATTTTCAATGTATTTCACATACCTGCTTTTGCTACTTGTGCTGCTCTTACCCTATGTATATGAAGGAATGACTTCTCCATATGTGTTAATTTGCTTTTCTTTTGTCAGGTGGAAATTAAAATAGCTTGTTAGCTTAGGAATGACTTGGTTGAAAATATTAAAGATTTAATACTATTTTGAAAGGTAAAAACTGACACTCAATGTATAAATTAGAAAATTACTTGGTAATATAATTCTGTAGAAACTACTTTCCTGGTCTATATTACTGTCCAAATGGGTTATTGAATTACTTAGGGAAATAGCTATTGGATTATATCACAGTATAATTAATTCTTGTTGGAATATTTTATTAACATTTAATTTTATATAATTTCATGAATTAGTTTATGGGCATATTTTTAATATACCACTGAGGAAATTAATATTAAGAAATGGCACAGGGAATGTTAACGTATCTTTCCCTAACCATTTCCTAAAAACTTACTTTCAGTGTCAGGGTTTTTTTTAAATATAGGGTTGAAACTTCATTTTGAACTTGTTCCTGCAATCAGTAGGGATTGTATTTTAATTTAAAATTTTATTTTGATATAGAATTTAGCCTTGACAAAGCATTTGAAATTTTTAACTCTTGTGAAATTTATGTCTTTCTAAAGGGTTTGCAGCTATCTATGAAAGCATAGGATCACTCAGACAAGTTCTTGAAGCCAAAATGAAACTTGATAAAGACCAGATACTGAAGCAAATTCATCAGCTAAAGAAACAAGAGGGTCCCATGTAAAGAGGTTTGGGACAGTGATAAAAAAAGAAGAATTTGTCACTGGGGCTAGGAAACTGGATGTTTGTGCAGTATGGTTTGCTCTCTCCAGGATGTGCATGTACCAAACAATGTGACATGGGCTTAAATTTTTAACTCGAGTTGGGAAGACAATCTTTAGGTAAGAAGAGTAAGTACATTTTTTATAACTTAATTTCACTTATAAATATAAATTCTATGGAATTTGTTCCATTTTGGAAAGGCTTTTATTCATTTTAGGACTGAAAACTCTTCAAAATATTTTTCTTCTTTGAATTAAAATTTTAATTTATTGTAGTGATGCTTTAGCTAAGACTGTTCATCATTTAAAAAATGTCAGTGTGGAGGTTTATGTTAGTAAGCTAATGAATTTGTTAGAGCAGTTGGTATGCAAAATATATCCCTTCACAGAAGAGATAATTCAATGTTTAAGTCCATGTTTGGATTTTATTGTTGTTTGTAATTTCCTGCTTTGTTTGCTTCCTTTAATTTTTCTTTCCCCTTCACTTGGAGTTTCCATGATAATTTGAGTTTTCAGTTTTTAAAAAATTGTAATTTATTTATTTGGATTCAATACTATTTGATTCCAATTCAGATAGTATAAGGGATTCATAATGCTTCTTCAACTGCCATATCGATTATTATCTACTTGAAAATAAAGTAGACAATCAAGATACTTTTCTGGAAACTGTAGAGCCAAAAATTGCTTAAATTATCTGGATATTTCAGATATTTAAAATAAAACATGAATTACCTGAATACTTTTCAGCTCTCCACAGCTTGTGTGATAAGAATCATATTCTGTATAATGGAATTATGGTTCACGGTAAGCTATTAATGCAGAATTGCACATTAACTACAATATGATGTGAACATTTTTCATGATTTTTATGAACCATTTCCTAAATGTTCCCAAAATGAAGATTAAAAATCTAGAAAAATACTTTGTATATTATTATTATTATTGTAAGTGTATTATTTTGCCTTGTTTTTATTATGTTGATGCACTGTACACTGAAGGTTTTGTTGACAAAATAGAAGGCATGATAATTCAAAATGTGATGTAAAAATGAGATGCTATGTATTTTAAAGTTGTATAATGTACTAGAAATTTTATCATTGTTAAAATACGATATTTCAGTATATTCTTTAATGAAATAAATAATTCATACTTTTGTATGGACAGGGATTCAAGCTGGCATTGAATTTATAACATTGTTAAGATATTTTCATCCACATGAATGGAATTTTTATGTTATAGGTGTATTTTTTTCAATTGCTACCTTTAATTATAAATTGAAAATTAACACCTATGCTGTAATCTAATCTAGATGCTTATAAATCTATGGATGTAAGATCTATACTGAGAAAACCGTTCTAAACTGTGAGGGTGCTGTAAAAAAATAAAAATAGGATTATTTTAAATGTAAAATTTTTTTGTTACTTTTTTCCCTAAGGACTCAGGAAAAGAAGCACCTTCTGTTTTTAAGATTAGTCATAAATGAATCATTTAACTGGCTACTACTGTTTACCCTTTTAAAATATGCTACTAAAACACATACTTTTTTTTCCTCCTTGCCTTGGCAAATGTTAAAAAAAGCCCCTAAGATTAGATAGATGACATTTGACCACCAACCTGTATTTTCTTTAATTTGATTTTAGCATCTGAATGAGTGTCTATGGCTAAGACAGCATTCTCCTCCACAAACCCCAGAGCTGTTTCTTCTTTTGAGGTAGAAGCCAATCCTACCGTAGAGAACTTGGGCCTCTCTATAGGAACATGGTAATTGGGAACAGCTGGCTGAGATGTGGTATGGGATGCTATAGTCCCTCCTCTATTAAGGGGTATGCAAGATCTTAGCCTGTCAGGCTTGTTGGAGCAGGCTTTATGGAATATGTATAAGTTGGCCAGATAGATGATAAGGACCTTGTATTATTGTGGAGTCCAGGATCCTATGGTCCTAGTTCTTTTTATATCCTTGGATCCAGGATCCAGGATCCAGGGATGGGATTGGCCTTCTGGGGAAATGGGTTAGTCTGTTAGGGCTTCATTTGGGCAGCACATCTTTACATTGACATAAGCCGAGCAAGGAGAAATAACACCATTCACCACAAAGAAAACAATGTTCTTTGGAAGTATAAAATTAGTTTATCTCTTTGGCATTGCAGTCATTTGGGCCAATTCCCTTTCAAGTCTAGTACACAGGGTGCATGACTGTGGGAACTTTCCTTAGCTTTTGATCTGTCCATGCTTGAGGAGGGAGCATTAGTATCCATGAACTTCTTTAAAAGAAGTGATCAATGCCAAATTAGGTTCTTAATGAAGGAGAGCCCATATGAAAGCAGGTGATAATCATCTGTGTGCTGAATTTCTCAGGTGCTTCTGATGTTATGGTCCTTCATGTAATGAGCTATATTGTATTCTTATCACCAAAGTTTAAATGTAAAGCATCTCCAGTGTCATTTTCCCTTATCAGAAATTTGTAATAAACAGTGCCATAAAACCCCACATGTAAATGCTGTGTTTGGTTTTAATAAAAAATGGTTAAATTTGGTGTGTGGACTTAATTCTGTAGAATGCTGTAGGAAATGATGTTACTGAAGCTGTTTCCATGGATGCTATATGTTCATTGAACTGCCTGACTACATGGATTCCTCAGTGGGATGAAATTCTCTCTGTATTCTCTACACTGTCATAGTGTCTGTGTTGCATGGTTGTCTTGTTACAAAACTCTTCTAGTATTTTTAAATCATTAAACTCCTTCAGTGCAAAATAGATTGAGATAAGTTTTCCCAAATACCACTCTATAGATGTCACAGTGAACTTTTGGATGTAGAGGGGATTTATAGTGGATTTATCAGGGACATTTTTTTAAATTAAAAAAAAATTTCAGCAAGACTGGATATTCTTTTCTTTTTTTGCAGGGCAATGGGGGTTAAGTGACTTGCCCAGGGTCATACAGCTAGTAAGTGTCAAGTGTCTGAGGCTGGATTTGAACTCAGGTACTCCTGAATCCAGGGCCAGTGCTTTATCCACTGCGCCACCTAGCGACCCCCTATTCTTTTATTTTCAATAGCTTCTTGTGCTTGGAGCTATAACAAAATTTCAATCCAGTTAAATATTTTCTTCTTTTCCTCTTCATTATTTTTTTTTATCATCAAAGTATTTTTTATTATTTTCCAGTTACATGTAAAGATAATTTTCAACATTTGTTTTCATAAGATTTTTAGTTCCAAATTTGTTCTCTCTCCCTCCCTTCCCTCACCACTCCCCAAGACAGAAAGCAATCTGATATAGGCTACGTATGTACAATCACATTAAACATATTTCTGCATTACTCATGTTGTAAAAGAAGAATCAGAACAAAAGGGAAAAGCTTCAAAAAAAGAAAGAAAAACAACCAAAAAGTATAAACGGTCTGGTTCAATCTACATTCAGAATCTACAGTTCTTTTTTTCTGGATGTGGAGAACATTTTCCATCATGAGTTCTTTGGAATTGTCTTAGATCACTGCACTACTGAGAAGAGCCAAGTAGATCATCACACAATGTTGCTGTTACTGTGTACAATGTTCTCTTGGTTCTGCTCACTTCACACAGCATCAGTCCACTTATCTTTCCAGGTTTTTCTGAAGTCTGCCTGCTCATTATTTCTTTCTTTTTTTTTTTTTTTTAGTGAGGCAATTGGGGTTAAGTGACTTGCCCAGGGTCACACAGCTAGTAAGTGTTAAGTGTCTGAGGCTGGATTTGAACTCAGGTATTCCTGAATCCAGGGCCAGTGCTCTATCCACTGTGCCACCTAGCTGCCCCTGCTCATTATTTCTTATGGCACAGTAGTATTCCATTACACTGATATACCACAACTTGTTCAGTATAAGGGACATTTTTTAGCTGATAAAATGTCTTCTCATTGATTTAGTTAATACAGTGGTTTCCTCATGCTGTTGCATGAATATATCATGCAAAAAGATACCACAGATGATATATTTGATTGATTTTTTGTAAACCATATAACTTTAATATAGGATTCTAATGCAAAAGTCTAAGGGTTCACTAAGTACTGGTTATATAGGTGGATGCAGATTATGGATCACAGGGTAAGTGGGAATTTAAGTACATTGAGACAAGACTGAGTGTAAGAACAGGGAATGGGTGTGGGAAAAGTTTGAACTCGGGCCACTTTGTAGAAGACAGTGGTGAAAGTATGTCTGAAGATTGGAAGCAGGTGAGCAATCCAGAGGAAAGGCAAGAGCAAAGTCATGGGTCACTTCTAGGAGGGCAAGCTGAGTTCAGAGTATGCACAAATATTAAAGATCAGGGCAAATAGTAGATCACAGAGTGGGCAGAAAAGATAAGAACTGGAAGGACACAAATACATCTCCCTATTAATGCCCCAATTCACACTTTCCACTTTAAATCCATCTCTTTTAAGTTTCCCTGTTTCTTTTGAGGATACCAAAATGCTCCCAGTTATTAGATTCAGTCTCAGAATCATCTTTTTATTCTTCCCTTCTTCTCTACTCAAGCCACATATCTATTTGCCAGAATTCTTTTCACAATACACAGGTCTGACCATATCACTCTCTTGTTTAGAAACCTTCAGTGACTTCCCATTGTCTTTAGGTTCAAGTGAGACTGTATGTAAAGTGCTTTCTGAACCTTAAATCACTATATAAATGTCAGGTATATCCTAGTTGGCATAGTGAGAAGAACACTGAATTGGAAATTAGGAGGGATCTGGGTTCAGATTTTTCCTTTGATGTTTACTAATTGTGTGATTCTGGGTAAATCCTTTAATCTCTCTGAGCCTCAGTTTTCTCATTTTAAAATGGGAGTAATTACAGCTATAGTTATGACTTTCATAGGGTTGTTGTTTGGAATAAAGTTAGTGTGGTGAAGATGCCCTGGAAGTTGGAGTCCTGGATTAGCTTGCCAGGATTTGTAGTTAGTCATGGCTTTTGGAGAAGGATGAGAGGTGGGTGTTTTTGGCCTGGTGAGCATAATAATACATGTAAAATGCTTCACAAACCTTAAAGTGCTGATCAAATGTCAGTTCCGTTGAGCAGAACTGTTTGTTAGTAACAT
This sequence comes from Dromiciops gliroides, assembly GCF_019393635.1. NCBI lineage: Eukaryota > Metazoa > Chordata > Mammalia > Microbiotheria > Microbiotheriidae > Dromiciops > Dromiciops gliroides. Next base: position 158,122,382 of record NC_057862.1, on the reverse strand, counting down.
GGAGAACATTCTTGAAAATCCATTTCCTCTTGGTCAAATAAACACTTTTGAAATTTGACATAAATGCAATGCTTGGGCAGGTATCAAAGGAATAGCTTGACATAAAAGCTTTGAGTATGCTATAATGGTTAAAATGTCATCAAGTATAAGTGACTATGAATTAATTCAGGAAGTTCTACTGGGTATTATTATGAGATCTTGACATGTGACTGAGGCATTGCAAAATTCAAATGCCATTGCCCAGTATGTAAAATACTATCCTGTGGGAAATTCTATTTTCCACTCATGCTCTGTCTTACTCTGTACTAACTTGCATGTTCCTATACCTGTTCCATCATAGCATGTGCAGCAAAGAGATAGCTACTTTATATTGGAAACTCGATTTAGATAGGAAACCAGATAAAATCAAATTGAACATGTTTTGTAGTTTGTTAGGCCAGCATAGCCTAAGACACTGGGGTCTGCCCAAGGACATTGGATGAATCCCTTGTCAGTCATGAACAATGTTACCCTGCAGGATGAGGAACCTATAACAATAAAAGAAGATAGGTGTAGTTTAGGGTACATATTTCCCAGGTAGATGTGCCACTTCAAAAAAAATTTTTTAGCAGGAAACACTTTTTTTGTTTTCATTTTCTCCATCACTTTCCTAAGTCTTGACAATCAACAAAACAGTGCATCAAGCCCTGATTTATGCTTGCCAATTTCTGAGGTTTAAATGCTGATACTGAGCTGTCTTCAACATACATACCTGTGACCAAGAGAACTGCCAATGTGTTGTACAGCTAGGATTAGATATAGTGGTAGATTTAGTAAAGGGAGTAGGATAAGGTTTAGGTTTATGATTCACATTATTGCTATAATTGTCACCAGAGTTTCATAGAATATGAATTATTTGAGTTGGAGTCTTATGATTGGCTATAGAATTAATGTTAAGTTTGCGTTTGAGGTTAGGGTCTTCTTTCACATTTGCGTTAATTTGTAGTCAGATATTTGACTTCTCTTGGTGGTAGGTTTATATTTTTTAGTTATGGTTAAAGATTTATTTAGGGTCACAGGTTGTATTAGGTCAATGGTTTGGCTTTCTGTTAGAGTGTAGACTATATTGTAGGTCAGGATTTGTTTAAGGTCATGATTAGAGATTGAAATTTTTGGTCTGGGCCTGTGATTTCATTTATTCCCAATATGGAAACTCTCCATACTGATATAAATCAGCAAGTCATCTAACTTTAGTCTTAGAGAATTGCCTGGGAGTGGAAGAGATTAAATGACTTGCTTATGATCACACAGTGCTAGTATATATCAGAAGTAGGATTTGAACTTATGTTTCCTTTATTCCAAGGTGAGTCCTTTATTCACTATCATGTTACCTCTGACTATATATCCTGTCATTAAGGTAATGCTAATAGTTTAGGGTGAGATTATTTTCTCAAAACTGATGACTATCAATGATCTCTACTCTGTCCATTAAGAGTTTTACAATTTGGGATGTGTCACCTTGGGAGAAAAGTGACAGCCAAAAGTATGAGATATTTTCAAGTACAACTCACATAAAAAATAAACTGACTTTTTTTTTCAAAGAAACAAAGTTTGAATCAAAGTGAACAAAACCAAGACTAACTTGGCAAATTTGCTCCAATTGAAAGTAATATAGCACAGTGTTTTATATATTATATATAAATGAGGTAAAATTTAAGCCTGTGTGTTCGGTCTCCGCACTTGTCATCTGCCATTGAACACTGGTTGGTCAATTAATAAACATTTATTAAGCACCAATATACTATGTGCCAGGAACTGTGTGATAAGTGCTAAGGATACAAATATGAAAAAGAAAAGGTAGCTCCTTCCTCAGGGAGCTTATAATCTAATGAGAAAAGACAATGCACTAAAGGAAGCTGAAAGAAGATAGAAGAGAGGTAACTTAAAGGGGGTGCGGGTGAGGCAGACTGAGCGGGGGGGATGATGGAGAAGTTCAAAGGAATGCAACTAGGTAGGAAATAAGGTGGTGGCTGGTCTGGTTGGTCAGGTTGGGTATAGGCTCATAACAGATAAGCTGTGTCATTGCATTGATGCCTGCAATTTGAATGTGAAGTGTGTAAACTCAAAATTAAATACTCTTTGTGTGGAGGTTAAAAGTACCATAATATTTATTCTGTTTTTCAGTGGTACTTATTTTGGAGAGAAGCATACAATAAGCAGGTTTCTAAAAAAATTGCAACATTTAATAAATTAGAGTAACTTGAGGACGGTTAAAATTACTTGAAATTTTTAACATTGAATATCTCAAATTTTTATTGTTTCTAATTTTAAAAATTAATATTGTTTTAAATATTTCTTTGTGATGGATAAATACACAATTAGTTTTTGTTGTTGTTTTTTGCAGGGTAATGAGGATTAAGTAACTTGCGCAGGGTCACACAGTAAGTGTCAAGTGTCTGAGGCTGGATTTGAACTAAGATCCTCCTGAATCCAGGGCCAGTGCTTTATCCACTGCACCATCAAGCTGCCCTCTACACAATTAGTTTAAAGAGAAAATCCATTGGATCAGCTCAAACTGGTATAGGCAAAGACAATAGAGACTTAATAGTGAAGATATAGAAAGCCAGCCTAAATTCAGAAAATAGAACTCATTGTATTTCTCATTGGGTTTCTCAAGTACTGTTATTGATGGACTGGAAAGACCATGTGTTTCTGTGGTATAAATGCTTTAGTGCAGAAGTAATTTCAATTTATTGTTTTCTGCTTTCTTGAATGTGTTTATATAGAATATATTGGCAAGGCAAGATTTTTTTCCAGATAAAAATTAGATGCTTTTAATAAGCAAAAGGGCAACTAGGTGGTGCAGTGGATAGAGTGCTGCCTCTTTCAGGAAGACCCATTTTCCTGAGGTCAAATTTGGCCTCGGACACTTATTAGCTGTGTGACCCTGTTTGCTTCAATCCTGTTTGCCCAGTTTCCTCATCTGTAAAACAAGCTGGAGAAGGAAATGACAAACTACTCCAGTATCTGTGCCCCAAAACCTCAAATGGGTTCATAAAGAGTCAGATACAACCAACTCAACAACAACAATAAGCAAACAAAAAAAGCTTTTTCAAAAACCATGTCTGAGCATCAAGAGGATTACTTGTATAAAGATCCTTGCAGTATTACAAAATGTAAAAAGCCTCATTTTAATAAGAGAAAATGCTATCTACAGTTATTGATATAGTTGAAATGATGCTTGACAGATTATACAAAAAGTAACTGAATAATTCTATTTGCAGATAATATAGTTGGAAGGAAGATTGCCCATATACCTAAAAACTTTTGTGAACAATTAACTGAAAACCAAATCTTCCAATTTTGTATTGCAAGTGGATGAAGCAACAGGTGTAATTAATGGTGCTTCTTTTATTACAATTCTAATATTATGTATTATACAATAATGTGTTTTGAAATTTATATTTGGAATATTTGTTACTCTGAAAATCTGTTGATGGCAATGCCACATCAAGAGAAAGTTTCACTATAATGAATAACTTCTTTTTTTTTTTTTTTGCGGGGCAATGGGAGTTAAATGACTTGCCCAGGGTCACACAGCTAGTAAGTGTCAAGTGTCTGAGGTCAGATTTGAACTCAGGTCCTCCTGAATCCAGGGCTGGTGCTTTATCCACTGCGCCACCTAGCTGCCCCCATGAATGGCTTTTTAATAAATAAAATTATTTAATGTGGTAAAATTGTATTCAGATCTTTCTTGACAGAGTTTATGTCAAGATGAAATTTAGATTTGTAAGCATTGGTTTAAAATGTGTCCCCTCATGCAATTTGAACAACATGATATGCTTTATAATTATTTTATCCAGAAATACTTATGTGGCACACTAGATAGATCACTGGGCTTGGAATCAGGAAGACATCTTCATGAGTTCAAATGCAGCTGCAGACACTTACTAGCTATGTGACCCTGAGCAAGTCACTTAACATTGTTTGCCTCAGTTTTCTCATCTGTAAAATGAGCTGGAGAAGGACATGGCAAACCACTTCAGTATCTTTGCCAAGAAACCCCAAATGGGGTCATGAAGAGTTGGACACAACTAAGAAGACTGAACAAATCAAGAAATATAAGAGAGAAGCAATATATAGTTCTTATTTTGAAGCTTTTCACTAAAAGACAGGCTTTTTGTGAATTTATGTAGTAATATAGGATACCTCCATATCATTACAAAATTAAAGGATTTTTCTTGTGAAAAAGTGCTTCAAGGTATGTTAAAGCTACTAGAAGCTCAAATAGTTTTCTTGGTGATAATAAAGATGAAGCAAATTCAATTTATAACAATTCCTACTGGCACTTGAATATTTTTGTGGATCTTTTTGAAAAAATAAAACAGTACTCCAAATAAATCAATGCAAGACTGCCAGAGTATATTCATACTCTGGTCCAAAAGATAAAGTGATGCCATTTATGAAAAAGTTAAAGCTATAGATATATGTTTATAAAATAATATTTTTATGTTTTCCAACTTAATATTTGACTAGTATATGAAATAAAGACCTGTTAATTAATCACTTAACCAGTTTACAGAAGTTCTCATTTTAAAGATCTAGCTAATAATAAATATGAATAGATAATGAACCCATTTGCCATGGACAGCTGTTTGTTCTCCATGTGAATTTCATTTGAAACTGAGAATCATTATAATTTGCCTATGAATTACTAAAGATAGAATGATTCAGGTTGGGGGTAGGGATGATTGACAGCATCAAAAGCCATTATAGAAGCTAAGGGAGACAAGGATCAAGAAAGGGCTATTCAAATTTTGTTGAACCAAATTAATAAAATATTTGGTTCTTAATTCAATGTTAACTCTAGATATCACCTTGAATTGTGGAATTATTAACCCTGTCATTTTAACCCTCTCATTTAGCCCTCACTCTAAACCTGTCAAGTGGATCTGTATTGTATTCCTAACTGTAATATAACCCTCATTCGAAAGCTATCACTAACTCCAACCTTAATACAAACCTTTAGCCTAGACTTGATTCTGTCTCTGATATTTACCTTAACCTTAACCCTAACTATAAAACTAAGTTAACTCTATTAATACTGACCCCAAATCTTGTTTTGGTTGGCAATCTAATCTAAGTGGGATATCCTAAACAATTTCATTTATTACTTAGGAAGTTTCAAAACTTATTTATGGATATATGATACACAGAAATAAATTATCATCCATGGGAGGAAACTTCCTAAGTAAGAAATGTGGTTATCCAGGGATAGCATAATCATTTTAGGTCGGTGTTAGCCTTAACACGAACATTAGTTACAGGAAAGAGTTAATCTCTACAGTTTAGTTTGTGTGCTTCTTCTTATCAGAAAAAACAACCAACCAACCCTATATAAACCAATGTATTTCTCTTAGCTGCTAGGAAACAACCAAATTCAGTCTCTAATTGGAGTGACCCACTCATTTATATTACCTACCTAAGAGTCTTGTATCACCTTAAAGCACTATGTAAATGGTTACAGAACAGTTATCTGAACAAGATCTAGAGGTTTTAGTGACCTGCAAGAGAAATATGAATCAGCAGTGTGATATGGTTTCCCAGAAAGCTAATGCAATCTTAAATTACATTAAGAGAGGTGTAGGTGCCAAGAACAAGGAGGTGTTAGTTTAGTTCTATGCCTGGTCAGATTAAAGACAAAATGTTACATTTGATTCTGGTGCCATCACTTTTTAGGAAGGACATTTACAAGCTGTAAAGCTTCTGAAAGAATCCAAGGAAACATCGGTGAAAAGCATTTGAGTTCACACCATATCAGTATTATTGGAAAGAAGTGGGAATATCTAGCTCGGAGAAGAGAAAATTGGTGGCAGGAGGGGACAAGGATGGGATGAGAATAAGAACTATCTTCACATATTTGAAGGACTGGTAAAGGGATTAAGACATATTCTTTTTGACCCCACAGAGGGCAGACCTAGACATAATGGGTTTTAGTTGCAAAGAGGTAAATTCAGGTGTGATGTAGGATGAAAAAACTAACAACACCTTCCTAAGAATAAGAACTATAGAATGGGCTATTTTGGTTTTAAGCCAAGATTGAATGGCCACTTGTCAGGCTTGATGTAGAGTGAATTCTTTTTTATTGTATGGGTTGGCCTATGAAGTTCCTTCCAATTCTAAAATTTTGTCATTATGGGAAATGTGACTTTATCTTATCATTTTTTTCTGCTGTCTTGAGATGGTCTTTGATCTGTTTTTCTCTATTGATTTAGTCTGCATTATGTTCCATCTTATAAATAATAGCAAATGTTCTGCCTTATAAGCAGAATATATCTCCTATCCTTTACAAAAGAGTTAAGGTATATACCCTACATAAGCCAAGAGAGACAAAATGCAAATATGACTTCTTATAATTTTTTGTAATGTAGTAAAGAAAGGTTCAGCAAACTATGCAAAGTATTATTAACAAGTTCATCCCATCTCTGGTCTTTTACATCTGAATACTCTCCGAAGCCTTTTCAAGCACCATAGGGCATATTTTTTGACCTTTGCTGCCATCATATGGCTCGAGAAAGAATACTCAAGGAAGTGGAAATGAACAGTTATGGTTGGTGTATTTTCAAGGAACACCCTCGATTAAAAGTGAAGGGGATCATTACTGACCTAGTGTACTGATTCTCAACACAGGGTCCAGGGAATCCTGAGGGGTCCCTGAGACCTTTTAAGGGGTTCTGAGATGTCAAAACTATTTTCATAATAATACTAAGATATATTAATTTCTGACATGGTAAAATCAACTGATGTAACTCAAATAAAAGGATTTTTTTGGAGGAGGGGGTCCTCAATAATTTTTAAGGTCTAAAGGGGTCCTGGGACCAAGAAGTTTGAGAATTGCTGATCTAGTCCAACCTCTTTATTTTGTAGCTGAGGAAGCTGTCCCCAAAGAAGTTATCTATAGGGTTTTTATATGCATGCTCAATAGCATGTGAATTGATTGTCAATTTAGATAATTTGTCTAGCAGGGTCTCATGGCAGAAATAAATGCTCCCAGGCTGCTTAGTGACAAGAGTGATTTCTTCTAAAATAAAATGTTAGAGTTGCTATTTAACATCCCTTTATGATTTCATGATTTCTTTTATTTGTGGCAGTAAAAACAAATTCAAAGGGAATCCATCTCTGAAAAAATAGTGGAAGAGAAGAAATCAATCTATATGTAGGTATCATTTAAAATATATCTTTTAGGAATATATATATATATATATATCACATATGGTTAAGCAATATAACTTAACACAGTGTCAGAGTTAGAAGGTACCACAAACTTCGTTTAGTCCAACATGAATTCAAATGAGGAAACTCCTTTTGACATCTCTGACAAGTGGTCATCCAGGCTCTGTTTGAAGACTTCCAGTCATGGGTAACTGAGTGCTTTCTGAGGGCAGCTCTTCTGATAAAAGCACTTAATATGTGTTTGTTAAATGACTCTATTCTCCCTAATGTTGCTGTGATTATCAAGATTTTTTTGAATTTAAATTTTGTAAGTGAAGCATAAAATAGGGAGACATACTCATCAAAGCTATTTGCCACTGCAATGGAGGATATCATATGAAGGGACTAAATGGGAAAGGAATTTCTCTTAGGTGATGAGGTCTTCCCAATGCTCTTTATAATAATTACATTGAGCCCCATAATCTTAGGGGCCTTGTCAAGAGATACAGTATGAGGAATTCTGACCTTAGGCAGGAGGTAGGTTTCAGGTCCCTTCCATTATTCTAAATCCTGCTGGACTCATGTCCACCAATGCTGACACAGTAGAATCAAAAGAAGGCATGAGTTACACATCACTACCATAAAACCAATATCTTAGGTGGAGTAGTTATGGAGGACACCTCACCAAGATCCTCTGTCCCTCTCTATAGTGTGTTGCCCCACTATATTCCACAATCTTTCCCTCACATTTAGACTGCTGCAGAAAACTCCTTCCTTTCTCCCTCAGCTCCTGCCTAGCTCTTTGAATTTGGCTACCTTGTGACTAGGTGGTGAAGTGGATAGAACACTGGGCTTGGATTCAGTAAGACATCTTCCTGAGTTAAAATCTGGCCTTAGACACTTACTAGTTGTGTGAGCTTGGGCAAGTCACTTAACCTTGTTTGCCTCAGTTTTCTCATCTGTAAAATGGGCTGGAGAAGGAAATTACAAACCTCTTCCATATCTTTGCTGAGAAAACCTCCCAAAATGGGGTCATGAATAGTCATATGTGACTGAAATGACTAAGCAACAACAACAACCTTGTGAACTCTGGCTTGATTCTTGTTGCATCTTGCTTACTCTCTTAGATCACTACTTGAAGTATTTCCTCTTTGTAAACCTTAATTTGTTATAAATGTGTGAATCATTAGTGTTATTATCCTCTAGGTGAATTATTTACCTCAGTTGCTTTTAGAGAGGCAGTGCAGTACAGTGTCAAAAAAGACTTTATTTGGAATAAGAGGATCTGGATTCAAATCCTAGTTTCACCACTTATTTCCTGCATAGCCTTGGGCAAGTCATTTCCCCCCTTTCTAAAATGAGGTGGTTTGACTAGCTAGCCTTTAAGGTTCCCCACAGCTCTAAATAGGACCCTAAATACTCCTAACCACCAGCACATACAGGGTCCATTCTCCCTAAGGCAGAGCATTCCAACAGTGAATAAGACTCTTGGTGAACCCCTTATTTGACTCCATTTCCTATCTGATCATGGAACCTCCTTTGTGTTCTACATCCCTAGGAACATTGTTCTTTTGGTCCTTCCTGCTATATCCAGTTCAATAATTTTTTTTCTGGGGATGGCTACAGGGAAGCAGCTTTATATCACAGTGGTAGCTTTAGGCCAAAAGCACAGTGGGTAGTAGTGGGCAGCCATAATACTGGTTAAAGATCCAAAGGGAAATGGCTGAGTAGAATATGGCCAGGTTCTCCATTGGTGGATCCAGGAAATCTGGAGGAGTCACATCTTAGTTGAGAAATACTGCTGTTGTTATGGGCAGCTAGGTGGCCCAGCAGATAGAGTGCTGGGTCTTGGAATCAGGAAGACTCATCTTCGTGAATTCAAATTTGACTTCAGATACTTAGTGTGTGACCCTGGGCAGGTCACTTAACCCTGTTTGCCTTAATTCCTTATTTGGAAAATGAGTTGGAGAAGGAAATGGCAAACCACTCCATTATCTTTGCCAAGAAAACACAAAATGGGGTTTCTAAGAGTCAGACACAATTGAAAAACAACTGAACAACAACAAGCTATTGTCATCATTACCTTATTCCCACTGGGTGACTCAGAATCCATGGATCCTTTAACAATAATTGACACTGTTCTAATACTTTAAAGTTTGCAAAGCATTTTACATACATGGTCTCATTTGATCATACAACAACCCAATGAGAAAGATACTGCCAGCATTATTATCCCATTTTGCAAATGAGGTAACTGGATCTCAGAGACATAATGAGACTTGTTTAAAGTAACACACCTAATAAGTAATAGAGAAGGTATTTGTTTTTTTTTTTGTTTTTTTTTTTTTTGCGGGGCTATGGGGGTTAAGTGACTTGCCCAGGGTTACACAGCTAGTAAGTGTCAAGTGTCTGAGGCCGGATTTGAACTCAGGTACTCCTGAATCCAGGGCCAGTGCTTTATCCACTGTACCACCTAGCTGCCCCCAAGAAGGTATTTGAATATAAATCTTTCCTGACTTTGAAGACTATATTCTTTTAAACGCATCATACTATTTCTGCTTCCAGGCACTCTAGAAGTAGAGGAAAGCACCCTTAATCCATTGCACATTGCTTTAAAGTAACTATAAAACATATTTAAACATAGGACTTATTTAATGTTATTTAAGTTAAGGTGATATAATTAAAAGTTATATTATTGGGGGCAGCTAGGTGGCACAGTAGATAGAGCACAGGACCTGGATTCAGAAGGACCTGAGTTCAAATGTGGCCTCAGACACTTGACACTTACTAGCTGTGTGACCCTGGGCAAGTCACTTAACCCCCACTGCCCCACCAAAAAAAAAAGGTTATATTATTAATTAAGTAAAAAATCCATGGTTATGGAACTATGTATGTGAATGTAGTGGTAGTAGTGTTAGGGGGTCTCAAGCAGGAATCACCACTTGAATCTCAAGAAAAAAATTTCCTAGTAACTTGGCTTACTTGACTAAGGCACCACTATCACCTGGTAGTGGCATATATCCTAGTTATCATTCAGTAGTTCTCTGGTGTTTTTTTGGAATGCAATTCTTTAAAGTATTGAAACCGTAAACCTAAACTTATGAAGTGATGGTAGATATCACATATCACTATTTGCTTTTTAAAAAATCAATTAATTAATTATTTTTTTGGGTAGGGCAAAGAGGGTTAAGTGACTTGCCCAGCGTCATTTGGCTAGTAAGTGTCAAGTGTCTGAGGCTGGATTTGAACTCAGGTCTTCCTGAATCCAGGGCCTGTGCTTTATCCACTTCACCACCTAGCTGCCCCATCCTCCCCCCCCCCTCCCATTTGCTTTTGATGGCATCACTATTATCTCTCATGACAAGATAGAGGTAGCAACAGAATAAAGGGAACCAGAAGGAACTAAAACTAAAAGAAAGTCTGTCTTCTTTTGGAAGGAGTGCCAAGAGCAGGAGACAGCTGATTTCACTCCAAAGAACATGGTAAATATCTAAAATTGGTAATTTTCATTGAAGGAAATGATCCATGTTTTCTTAGTCCAGTGGTTCTCAAAGTGTGGTCTGAGGACCCCTAGGGGTTCCCCAAGACTCTTTCAAGGGGCCTGAAAGGTCAAATCTCTTTTTATAGCAATAGTAAGACATCATTTGCTAGTTAAACTACTCCTTTCTTTTCCAACTACTTATCTGTGTGAAGCTGGATTTTCTTCATCTAAAACAATATTTTGTAGCACTTTTGCTACAATGTATTTTAGCAATGTATTGACAACAGAAGTTCATATGAGGCTCTAGCTATCCTTTTTAAAGCCAGATTTTAAAGAGATTTGCAAAAATATGTAAAACAGGGGGCTGCTAAGTGGCACAGTGGATAAAGCACAGGCACTTGGATTCAGGAGGACCTGAATTCAAATCTGGCCCCAGACACTTGACACTTACTAGCTGTGTAACTTAACCCTCATTGCCCTGCAAAAAAAAAAATATGTAAAACAATGCCATTTTTCTCACTATTTTTTTTGCTTTGAGAAAATATAGTGATTTTTACATAAAATATTATTTCCACTAACATGTAATAGGTTTATTATTTATTAAATGAATTCATACATACTTAAAATTTTATCATTTTAATTTCTAGTATGGTAAATATTGATAGATACAACCCACATAAACAAAAGCCCCTTAGGGTCCTCAATAATTTTTAAGATTGTAAAGGGGACCAAAAAGTTTGAGAACTTTTACATTATCTCCTTCTAGTATTTAATAATAGCCTTTACCAAAAAAGAACTTCATTATTTCTAACTTTTTGAAAGTCCATTTTCTCTTACTTAGAGGGGAACCACTGGAAAACTAAATCCTTTCAAAAAGTAGAAGATTCATTCTATATGTAAGAAAAAAACCCCTAGAAGAGCTGTTAAAAAAACCCAACAAAACGAGCTAACCCATAAGGTCTGAGATCCCTGTCACTGGAGATCTTCAAGCAGAAAATGTTGCTCAGGAATATTGTAGAAAGGAATCATCTGGAGAGATGAGAGGAGCAGACAGTATTGTCTTGAATCTCTTCTAGCTCTTTAATTTTGGAAAGAGCATCAAATTTGGAATAAAGGACTTGGGTTGGAATATTGGCTCTGCTACTTATGTCCTCATGTGGCCTTGGGCAAATCTCTTTTTCATTTTCAATTTCTTCTTATATACAATGAATACTAGGTGATTTTTCAAGTTCCTTCTGGCCCTAATATTCTATGATTCTTTGAATCACTGCTTGGTTCTCCTTCTCCTTCCTCTTCCCTTCCCCTTCCCCTTCCCCTTCCCCTTCCCCTTCCCCTTCCCCTTCCCCTTCCCCTTTCCCCTTCCCCTTTCCCCTTCCTTTCCTCCCTCCCTCCCTTCTTTTTTCTTTCTTTTTAAAGGGGGGGGTGTAATATGAAATTTCTTTTTAAAAATTCTAAATTTAGTAACCATTAATGAACATTCAAACATATAAAGTAAAAGCGATCATACATAAAACCTAAGCTCCATTAATAACATGGTTTAAAAGATTGTATGTTAGGGGGCATCTAGGTGGCACAGTGTATAGAGCACTGGCCCTGGAGTCAGGAGAACCTGAGTTCAAATCCGGCCTCAGACACTTGACACTTATTAGCTGTGTGACCCTGGGCAAGTCACTTAACCCTCATTGCCCCGCAAAAAAAAAAAAAAAAAAAAAAAAAGATTGCATGTTAACTTTAACAAAGGAAAAACAAAAGCATCCTGTGTTCTCCTTGGTCCCCTAAGATCTTTTATTTTAGTGCATCGTGGGTGGTGGGTAAGGGTCAAAGGAGATGTGGGGGGAAAAAACAACACCATTGAGTAGTAACCTAGAAATTAGGAAGACCTGGGTTCTAGTCCTGCTTCTTATCCATGCTGGTTATATCACCTTGGAAGAAGGTGCTGGAGCCAAGTCTAAGACAATAAATTACAGAGTGCATAACTGAGAGGGGTCTTAGAGGTTGACCACTTCATTTTCAGATGAGAGAAACTGAGACCAAGAGAAATTAAATGACTTGCCCAAGGTTACACATGGTAAATGGCAGACAGGATTTGAATTTGATTCAACAAACATTTCTTAAGTGCCCACTGTGTGCTAGTTATCAAGGTCCCCTTCTCTAACTCGAGACCTTCAACAACTTTGCCAAGCATCAGCAAAAAGGATAAAATAATAAAGTGGCAAAATATCCAGGATCATATCAAACTATGACTTCCTGATCTGACCTTGTCTCTCCCCTATGCAGTAAACTCAAAAGAGGCCTCCTATTATAGGTTCTAGGACCAAATAGAAAACCCTTTCTTTTCCATTCCCTTTACCGTCCCTTCAGAAGTCCTTCAGAACATGACTCCAATTTATCTTTCCATCCTTATTATACTCCTATACAGCCTTGTTACTCCTTTTCTGTGCTCTATAATGTAGCCAAATTTCTCTTTTCCCACATATGACACTCTATCTCCTATTTTCTGTGCCTTTGCAGTTGCAGTCCCTATGCCTAGAATTCACTCCATTCTCACTTTTGCCTCATTGAATTCCTCACTTCCTTCAAGACTCACATCAAGCCCTATCTTCTACACAAAGCCTTTCCCAAATATTAGTGCCCTTCCTCCAAATATTAGTGCCCTTCCTCCCTATCTACCTTGTAGTTATCTGAAATTTATTTTGCATTTATTCTGTACATCCTCATGTAGGTACATAATGGCTCTCCCCATAGAAGGTAAACCCCTCGAGGGCAGGGACTGTTAAATTTTTTTTCATCTTTTTATCCCAAGCTCCTAGCATAGTACCTGACATCAAAGAAATGAACACACACTTGCTTGTTTGATTGTTCACCTTTGAAAGCTGGTTGAGCTTTTTTGGCTATTTGGACAGTGTTTAGTAAAGCCATTGGAGAAAATGGCTCCACAAACCTTTTTTTTTATAAGATCCAATTTCTTTATGTGTTCGTGAGAGGGTAGAAAACTTCAGCCTTAGTACCAGCAAAGTAGAAGCAGAACAAACATGCCCTTGAACTTTGTGCACGTGCACAGCCCACAGGTGAGTGCCGTGCTTCTGATAATTGCCAGAGCTCATTCAGAAGCAGTACCTCATCAGAACATCACTAGAGATCCAGATGAATAATAGTAGTAGTATCCAATAAGAACTGGTCACAGATCAAGTCACCAGGTGTCACTGTTGTTCCATATAAATCTGACTGCAGACATTCTGGGCACTGTTAGACTCTAAACTCAAGCCTTTTAGTCCACCCTTAGAATCATAGATTTAGAGCTAAAAGGGGCTTCCGAGTCTCCTAGCTCTACCCCTTTGTTTGACAGACGAGGAAAGTGAATTTCAGAAAAGCTAAGTGACTTCCTCCCTGTCACATAGGTAGTAAGCGGCAGAGTTGGGATTTGGAAAAACAAAACAAAACAAAGCCCGATAACTCATCAGATTTAGGACAGACTTTAGAGATCACCTAGTCCAGGATCCTTATTATTGACACCTGGAGGTGGGGTTGGGATTGCAATGCAGCTCTTTTGACTTCAGATTCAATACTGCACCTCCTCCCTCACACCGGTATGGCATAAAAAGGTTCAACAGTATGCTGAATGTTAGGCTGGAAATGCTTTGGGGATGTGCTTGATTTTCCTTATTCCATGAGTTGGTTGGCCAATCAACAAGCATTTGAGAGCTTACTATGTGTCAGGTACTGTGGTAAGTGCTGGGTGTATGAAGAAAAGCAAAAATAGAGACCCCTCAAGGAGCTCACATTCTAATGTGGGAGATAGCATTCAAACAACTATGTATGTGAAAGCTTCAGACAGTGTAAATAGGAGGTAGTGTCAGAGGGGAGGCACTGAGGTGAGTACTGGGGGAGAGGGGAGGAGAGACAGGGAAAGTGCCCTTGAAGAAGGTAGATTTTCAGCTGAGTCTTGAAGGAATTCCAGGGAAGCCAAGGAGGCTGTGGTGAGAGGATACAGCATCCCAGGCGTCGGGGACAGCTAAAACAAAAGTACAAAGTCAGGAGGATCTTGTGCTAGAAACAGGAAGGAGGCCAGTGGAGCTGGATGGATTGTGGAGGGGAGTAAAATGTAAGCACACTGGAAAGAAAGGGAGGGGCCAGATTGTGAAGGACTTTAAATGCTAAACAGGATTTTATATTTTTGTTATTGTTCAGTCCTTTTTCAGTCGTGCTTGACTTTTTATGCAAAGCACAAAGACTATCAGCTAAGATACTGGAGTGGTTTGCCATTTCCTTCTCCAGTTCATTTTACAGGTGAGGAAACTGGGTTCAATGTCTTGCCCAAAGCCACACAGCTAGTAAGTACCTGAGACTGGATTTGAGCTCAGGAAAATGAGTCTTCCTAATTCTAAGCACAGTGCTCTATCTGTTGTGCCACCTAGCCACCCTTGCATCCTGTATTCATCCTGGAGGAAATAGGGAGTCAGTGGTGACATGGTCAGGCCTGAGCTTTAGGAAGATCAATTTTGGCAGCTAAGTGAAAGACAGATTAGAATAGGGAGAGGCTTGAGGCAGGAAGAGCACTTAGAAGGCTATTATTGTGGTTGTTGTTCAGTCATGTCCAACTCTTAGTGACCCCATTTGGACTTTTCTTGGCAAAGATACCAGAGCCAGAGAGGAAAGGAGAGTATGGGCTGAGTACCATTTGAAGCTTCTAGACTAATGGGCTAAATTCTACTTCATCCTGCTTGTTTCCCCAACTCAAACACTAAAACTCTTGGACCTTGAAGTTGGATCAACCGGGCTCTGAACCTTGGTTCTTAATTCTTTCTGCTCATTTCAAGCTTCAGGAGCTCCATGTTTGGTGGCTCTCCTTCTGACCATCTGGTGAATTAGAAATGACCATATTTGTCACCTTTGAAATCTCGATATCTTTGGACATGGGCAAAACGTTTGAAGATGGAGCTGAGCTAAAGCTCTGGACAGAACAGACACATTAGGTGTAATGCTGTCCAATATTCCATCTGTACCTTGGCCTATGACTAAACTACATATTCAAATGCCCCGGAAGCAAGCCCTAAATCTCTACATTAATTTTCCTAACACCCTATTATAGCAGAACTCAGTCTTATGTAGACAGCTCAAATTCTATCCTTCCGTATTCTCTACCACAGCACAAAACCCCAAACACCCCCCGCCCCCGCCACCCCCATTTTTAAGAGTTTGTTAAGCAGGTTTTTGGTCTGTCCTCAAAAACAAAGATTTTCTACTTGAATTTTACAATGAGCCTGCCATCCTGCCTTTTGTCCTGCACAGGAACATTTAGTGGAGACACTACTTATATAATAATGATGGGTATGTATTTCCTTTTGAGTTGCCATTAAGTCAAATTGGTGTTGATCTGTTTCTGATCTCCTTTTAAAATTAGGGTTTCCAGACTTTTTGTATTAAACTTGGAGATACTTATGTACATGATTATTTTCTATAAACCCATGACATTAATTGGTAAAAATTTGCATATGAAATTCATAAATCTTTTTCTGAAGGCTCTCTTAGCTATGATTTACAGTAGTAGAAAGTTGCCTGAGGCTCAGAGGAGCACAGATTATGATTACTTATGCAATATCAGAAATGGGGTTAGAATTCAAGTTTTACTGACTCCAAGTCAATCACTTTACCCATTATATTGCAATATAGTCAAATCTATATAATTTACAAAAGTTATTTTCAAGTCCAAAGTTTAGGATCCCTGGGGGAAGTATAACAATTAAGGGCATGCTCCTCCTTGTTTTAGTGGTTTTTGCCTGGAACTTGAGGGGGACTTTGAAGAAGAATTGAATGAGCTGTTCAATACTAGATAATGTCGTTATGTACCAACACCCCTCCCCCATCCCCAGCCTCCAAAGGGTCTGTCTTGGATCTTCTTCTCTTTTCCCTCACACTTGGTGAGATCATCAGTTCCCATGGGTTCAATCGCCATATCTCTGCAAATGATTCCCATATCTATATATCTGCTTCTTATCTTTTCCCTTAGTTCCAACTTGTTTTTGGATATTTTAAATTGGATGTCCTGTAGGCATCTCAAACTAAATGTGTCTAAAAGAGAACTCATTATCTTCTCCCATAATCCCTCCCCACTTCTCAACTTTCCTATTATATTCTTTTTTTTTTTTTTTTTTTTTTTTTGCGGGGCAATGGGGGTTAAGTGACTTGCCCAGGGTCCTACAGCTAGTAAGTGTTAAGTGTCTGAGGCCAGATTTGAACTCAGGTACTCCTGAATCCAGGGCCAGTGCTTTAACCACTGCGCCATCTAGCTGCCCCCCTTATTATATTCTGAGGGTGCATCTATCCCAGTTACCCAGGCTCTACACCTTGGTGTCATCCTTGACCCCTCACTCTCATTCATTCTACATAACTAACTTCTTGTCAAATTCTGTTGTTTTCTACTTTTATATCTCTTCTATATCTCTTTCACTTCACTCACACAACCACCATTTTTGTAAAGGCCCTTGTCACCTTATTCCTAGGCCTTCTCAAGAGCCTTCTAGTTGTTCTCCTTCACTCCAATACATTTTTCATTCAGCTGCCAAAGTGATTTTACTAAAGTACATTTAACTCCCCTACTCAATAATCTCATGTCTCTCTATTACCTCCAAACTATAAAGTCTTGGCATTTAAAGGCCTTTAAAATCTGACCCATTCCTACTCTTCTAGTATTCTTTTTTTTCTGTTAAAATACATTTATTATGAGTAGTTTACAAATCTTATTAAATATGTTTGTGGCTAACACATCCCTAAAGATAAATTTTTTAATTATAAAAGTATTTTATTATTTTCCAGTTACATGTAGAGATAGTTTTCAATATTTGTTTTTATAAGATTTCTAATTTCAAATTTTTCTCCCTCCCTCCCTCCCTCCCCTCCCCACCTCCCCAAGACAGCAGGTAATATGATATAGGTTATATATGTACAATAACATTAAACATATTTCTGCATTAGTCATAAGAGAAGAATAAGAGCAAAAGCACCCAAAACAAAAGAAATAGTATGGTTCAATCTGCATCCATATTCCACAGTTCTTTTTTTTTCTGGATTTGGAGAGCCTTTTCCATTATGAGTCCTTTGGGACTTTCTTGTACCATTGTATTGGTGAAAAGAATCAAGTCTATCACAGTTGATCAACACATAATGTTGATGATACTGTGTACAATGTTCTTCTAGTTCTGGTCATCTCACTCATCATCAGTTCATGCAAGTCCTTCCAGGTTTCTCTGAACTCCTGCTCATCGTTTCTTACAGCACAATAGAATTCCATTACATTCATATGCCACAACTTGTTCAGCCATTTCCCAATTGATGGGCAGCCCCTCAATTTCCAATTCCTTTCCACCACACAAAGAGCAGCTATAAATATTTTTGTACATGTGAGTCCTTTTCCCTTTTTTATGATCTCTTTGGGAAAAAGACCCAAAAGTGGTATTGCTGGGTCAAAGGGTATGTATAGCTTTATAGCCCTTTGGGCATAATTCCAAATTGCTCTCCAGAATGGTTGGATCAGTACACAGCTCCACCAACAATGCATTAGTGTTCCAATTTTTCCACAGCTTCTCCAACATTTATTATTTTCCTTTTTTGTCATATTAGCCAATCTTATAGGTGTCAGGTGGTACCCAAGAGTTGTTTTAATTTGCATCTCTCTAATCAATAGTGATTTAGAGTATTTTTTCATATGGCAATTCTAGCATTCTTACAGTTTTCTCACCTACATGCTCTCTGCATTTCAATGACACTGGCCTTCATTTTCCTTGACCTCTCTCCTCTTTAATCTCTTTTTGGCTTCTCTTCTTCAATCTGCTCATTTATTGGTTCTTTTCCTGTTTCTACTTGCATGTTTTAGATCTTCCCAATCACTAAAACAAGCAAGCAAACAAAAAACTACCCCTTAAGCCACTGGATCACAACCAGGTGACCCTGTCACACCCTTGAGCATTGTTATACACCCCTCCTTTTTTTCCACTGCTAAACTTTCAGAAAGACCAGACTAAAATCATTGCATCTACTTCCTTAACACTTATTTATTCTTTTGTTTTTCAGGGCAATGAGGGTTAAGTGACTTGCCCAGATTCATACGGCTAGTAAGTGTCAAGTGTCTGAGGCCAGATTTGAACTCAAGTGCTCCTGAATCCAGGGCCAGTGCTTTACTGTGCCACCTAGGTGCCCCCTTATTTATTCTTTAACTCTTTAAAATATGACTTTCAACCTCACAGATTTATTGAAAATGCCCTCTGAAAGGTCCTTTTCTCATTCATCATTTTACTTGACTTTTCTGATCACCCTCCTTTCTCTTCCTGAATACCCTAGAACTTTCTTGAGGACAGGCACTGTTCCATTTTTGTCTTTGTATCTCCAGCAATCTAGGATTGGGCATGGAACATAATAGGCACTTAATAAATGCTTTCTTAATTGAATTGAATTGAACCATAAAACGAAAGATTTGCAGAGCTGGAAGGACCAATTTAAGAAATATTCTAGTCACCTAGTAGTAGGCATAGAGTTTAATTGATTCTTGAATGGAATTTTACTAATAATATCTTCAACAGGCTCCTATTTCATCATTTCAATGATGAAGAACTTATTTCATGCTACCCTAAGGAACTAATTTCATTTTTTGGACAGCTCCAACTGTTAGGAGTCTTTTCCTTATGTAGAGCTAAAATTTGCCTTCCTGTAAATTTCTTCTATAACTCTTCTCTCTAGAAACAAGCAAAATTAAGTCTAATTCATCTGCATCTACATTATTCTCTTTCTTGCTAGTCTAATAATCCTTTCAGAAAAGGAAAATGAAGTTAGTCCACTCTGATTTGTTCTTAATAAAGCCATGCTGGTGGCTCTTTGTGATTTTTTGCTTTCCCTTCCATATTTTTATTAACTATCCCTTTAATAATATGTTCTAGCCTTTTGTGAGAAATTTTAATAAAGCTCATTGACCTATAGCTTTTTGATAATATGTTCTTTTCTTTTTCAAAAATGAAGACAATTGCCTTTCTCTAATCCTGAAACATATCTCTTGTTCTCCCCAATTGCTCAAGCTAATTCTTTCATTCATTGCCTTAGGAAATATTTAAATAGTTCATTAGAGTCTGCTAATTTGAATTAATCAAGGGATAGCTAGAAGATCTCTTATGTCCTTTCTTATCTTGGGTATCAACCCTCTCTTAGTCAATTTTGTTTTGCAGAATAAGAGTTGAACAACATTGCCTTTTCTCTTTTATTATTATCATTATTATCCATCTACCCCAAGCAGTGACTCTATTCCTTCCTTGATCCTGCCTTTCTCAATATAATTCTGTTTAACAATTAAATTTTATTATTTTTTTCAAAGGAAAACCTCCATTTTCTCTCTTCCTGTCTCTCCAATGAGAATGCAAGAAAAACAAAAAATGTTCTTACATTGTCAAGAAAAACAAATTCCTACCTTAACTACATAAAAAAATTCTCAAAGTATGCTTTGAGTCCCATCACTTCTCTTTTATGAGATGGGTAGCACATATCATCATGAGTCTTCTGGAATCATGGCTGGTCATAGTGTTGATTAGAGTTCCTAAATCTTTAAAAGATTTTTGTCTTTATAATATAATTGTTATTGTATAAATTGTTTTCCTGGCTGTGCTCCATGCTTTATCAATTCGTAAAAGTCTTTACAAATTTCTCTGAAACCATCCCCTCCATCATTTTGTATAGCACAGTAGAGTTCCATCATATTTGTATACCCTAGCTTGTTTAGTCATTCCCTAGTTGATGTTTCCTCTGTTTCCTATTCTTTGCTACCATCAACAGAGCTGCTATGATTTTTAAAATATAGGTACTTTTCCTCTTTATTTAACTTTTTAGGGCTATAGGTATTGTTGGATCAAATGTTATGCACAATTTAGTAGCTTTTGGGGCATACCTAGTTTACAAATTGCTTCCCAGAATGACGGGACCAGTTCACAATCAACAGCGCTTTAATGTATCTGCTTTCCCACTGCCACCTCCAACATTTATTTTCCTTTTTGGGCCAATTTTCCAATCTGAGAGGTGTGAAATAGAACCTTAGTGTTTTTAAAATGTGATTTTCTTTAATTATTAGTGATTTTTGTTTGTATGGATATTGATGGTTTGGATTTCTTGATATTATCTTTTGACCATTTATCAATTGAGGAATGGCTCTTTTTCTTATACATTTGAATTAGTTACTTAAATACATTAGAAATGAGACCTTTATCAGAAAAGCATTCTGCAAAGATATTTTCCAATTTGCTTTTCTAATTTTAGTTCCATTGTTTTTCTTGGGCAAAAAATTTTAATTTTATGTAATCAAAATTGTCCACTTTACTTCCTGTGAACTTCTCTATCTCTTGTTTGCTCATGAACTCTTCCTCTATCCACAGATCTGACATGCAATTTCTTCCACGCTTCTCTAATTTGTTTACGATGTTACCCTTTACGTTTAAGCCAAGGACCCATTTGAATTTTAACTTGGTGTGAATGTTGGTCTGTACCTATTTTTTGCCAGATTGTTTTCCAATTTTCCCAATGGTTTTTGTAAAATATTGGTTTATTTCCCCAATAATTTGGATTTTTAGGTTTGCTTCTATATTTTGTGTGCTTGCTTATATATATACATATATTGTGCCTAATCTGTTCCACTGATCAACTTCTCTATTTCTTAACTAGTACTAAATTGTTTTGATGATTATGGCTTTTTAGTATGATATCTGGTATAGTTTGAGATCTGGTGCTGCTAAGTTCCCTTCCTTCCCATTTTTTCATTAATTCTCTTGATATTCTTGACCTTTTGTTCTTTTGGATTATTATTATTATTTTTTTTTTTTTTGCGCAGGGCTATGGGGGTTAAGTGACTTGCCCAGGGTCACACAGCTAGTAAGTGTCAAGGGTCTGAGGCCGGATTTGAACTCAGGTACTCCTGAATCCAGGGCTGGTGCTTTATCCACTGCACCACCTAGCTGCCCCCTATTATTTTTTATAGTTCTATAAAGTAATCATTTGGCATAACATTGAGTAAATAAATTAATTTTGGTAGTATGGTCATTTGTTAATATTTCTTCAATTATTTAGATCTGTCTTTATTTGTATAAAGAATGTTTTATAGTTGTATTTATATAGTTTCCCTATGTGTCTTGGATAATAAGACTCTCAAATATTTTATATTTTTGTTGTTTTTTAAAATGGAATTTGTCTATCTTTTCCTGTTTTCTTTTCTGGTAACATACAGAAATGTTGGTGATTTGTGTGGGTTTATTTTATATCCTGCAACTTTGTGGAAGTTGTTCATTATTTTAATTAACCATTCTCTCTATGGTTCTCTAAGTAAACTGTCATGTCATCTGTATTCTTATTCTCTCAATTTCTCTTTCTTGTCTTATTTTTATAGCTAGCATTTTTAGGATGATGTTGAATAGCAATGGTGATGATGGACACCCTTGCTTTATCCCTGATCTTATTGGAAAGGCCTCTAGCTTGTCTTCATTACAGATAATGCTGGTTCTTGGTTTCAGATAGATACTACATATCATATTAAGGAAAAATCCTCAACATAGTTTTAAAAAACTCTTCTTGTTGTCTTGAACTTTCCTTTTTAGTCTCAACAGATTCTCAGCTTTGATATTCCACTACATATCATGTCATAGGTGTTTGTTTTTAAAATTCATACTCTGTTATTGGCCCTTCCTTACATCTCTATATTCCTTTTAAAAATCTAAGTTGGGGCTGCTAGGTGGCACAGTGGATAGAGCACTGGCCCTGGAGTCAGGAGTACCTGAGTTCAAATCCGGCTTCAGACACTTAACACTTACTAGCTGTGTGACCCTGGGCAAGTCACTTAACCCCAATTGCCTCACTAAAAAAAAAAAACAAAACAAAAATCTAAGTTGGTTGATGACTCCTATGTGGCCAACAATGGTTTCTTTAGACAAGTCTCCTTTCCCCCCCCCCTTTTTTTTTAGGCAATTGGGGTTAAGTGACTTGTCCAGGGTCACACAGTTAGTAAGTGTCAAGTGTCTGAGGCTAGATTTGAACTCAGGTCCTCCCGACTCCAGGGCCGGTGCTCTATCTACTGCGCCACCTAGCTGCCCCTCCCCTCCTTTTTGAAATTGTTTCTTTTTGTGTTCTGTAATGATTGGAATGATACCACCTGCTGGAGACTTACTGTAGGAAATCCCCCCCATGAGGAGAAAGCTTCTGAGGGCAAGCCATGCAGTTTTTGGCATCAGGAAGTGATGTTGGCTTGTGGGAGGAAGAGGGGGCGAGGCTGGCGCTCTCGCTCTTTTTCATTAGGACTCTGGTTGAGAGTGGAGCTAGGAATGCTCTCTCCCTTTAATAGATGAATCTAGGCCTCTCCCTCTCTTTACCAAATTCTTATTCTCCTTAATAAATGCTTAAAAGTCTAACTCTTGCTAAAGCTTATAATTTATTGGCGACCATTCATTAGATATTTTAGACAGACTAGCTAGAATTTTAGTCCCTTACAGTTCTATGAATTTCATTCTTGAGAGATTTCTGTACATTCTGAGTTGATATCTCCTGTAGAATTTTAGTCCATGGCATCCAGTCTGTCCTTTGAATTCTTTTAAATATGTTCTTCAGTAATCCAGTGTACATGTCAAACTCTATCCGGATTTCCTCTCTTTCTCTATTATTTATTCATTTATTCTAAGGAGGCATGGACACATCCATTCCTCTCCCTTCTACCAAGGTTCCCATAATTTCTTCTTCAGCAACTTGCTACTCTGTGCTGGTGAAAATCAGATCCAGAATGGAAATTTCCTCATTGCTTCCTGTACCTATTGAAGTGTAACGATTGGAATGACACCACCTGCTGGAGACTTACTGTAGAAGAGTTCTGCCCATGAAGCAAAGGTCTTTGAGGGCAAAACCAGGAGTCTTTTCTTTGGCGTCAGGAAGTGACGCAGGCTAGTGGGAGGAGAAAGGAAGAGACTGGTGCTCGGTCTCAGGCTCTTTCCTGAGGACGCTGGTGGAGAGGGGAGCAAGAAATGTGCTCTCCCTTTAATAGATAGGAATCTAGGCCTTTTCTTCTCTCTTTACCAAACTCTTATTCTCCTTAATAAATGCTTAAAAGTCTAACTCTTGCTAAAGCTTATAATTTATTGGCGACCACTCATTAGATATTTTAGACAGTTTAGCTAGAATTTTAGCCCTTAACAGAAGAATGAAACAATTAAGCCAAGACAAGAAATGAACTGTCTTGCTTTTGGAAGGGGGGTGGGGTAGAGAACATTGAATATGTCTGGAAAATTGAAGTCCTCCATCATTACTATATCACACCTTATAGTCATGAATCATAGGATTGGAGATTGCCTAGGGCAAGGATGAACTTATCAAATGGAATAAGGAGCTGTCTATTATGATGTGATTTGATAACTGGGAAGGTTTCTCTATTAAAAATATCATTTTCTGGATACATGATTTAGACATAAGAGGTGATACCATAGGTAAATTAGGAGAGAAAGGAATAGTCTACCTATCAGATCTTTGGAAAGGAAAACAGTTTTTGACCAAACAAGAGATAGAGTATATTATAAAATGCAAAATGGATGATTTTGATTATATTAAATTAAAAAATTTCTGTACAAACAGAAGCAATGCATCCAAAATTAGAAGGGAGGCAGAAAGCTGGGAAACAATTTTTGTGGCCAGTATTTCTGATAAAGGCCTCATCTCTAAAATATATAGGGAACTAAATCAAATTTATAAGAATCCAAGTCATTCCCCAATTGAGAAATGGTCAAAGGATATGAACAGGCAGTATTCTGATGAAGAAACCAAAGTTATCTATTCCCATATGAAAAAATGCTCTAAATCTCTAATGATTAGAGAGATGCAAATTAAAACAACTCTGAGGTACCACCTGACACCTATCAGATTGGCTAAAATGACAAAAAAGGAAGATAATAAATGTTGGAGAAGCTGTGGAAAAATTGGAACACTAATGCATTGTTGGTGGAGCTGTGAACTGATCCAATCATTCTGGAGAGCAATTTGGAATTATGCCCAAAGGGCGATAAAGCTGTGCATACCCTTTGACCCAGCAATTCCACTTTTAGGTCTTTTTCCCAAAGAAATCATGGAAAGGGGAAAGGGACCCACATGTACAAAAATATTTATAGCTGCTCTTTTTGTGGTAGCAAGGACTTGGAAGTTGAGGGGGTGCCCATCAATTGGGGAATGGCTGGACAAGTTGTGGTATATGAATACAATGGAATACTATTGTGCTGTAAGAAATGATGTGCAGGAGGAGTTCAGAGAAACCTGGAGGGTCTTACGTGAGCTGATGATGAGTGAGATGAGCAGAACCAGAAGAACATTGTACACAGTATCATCAACATTGAGTGTTGACCTACTGTGATGGACTATATTCTTCTCACCAATGCAATGGTACAGAAGAGTTCCAGGGAACTCATGATAGAAGAGGATCTCCAAATCCAAGAAGAAAAAAAAAAAAGAACTGTGGAGTATAGATGCTGATTGAACCATACTATTTCTTTTGTTTTGGGTGCTGTTGTTTTTTTTTTCTATTTTGAGGTTTTGCATTACTGCTCTGATTTTTTCTCTTATAATAGGATTAATGCAGAAATAGGATTAATGTTATTATGTGTATATATATATGTGTGTATAGATATATATGTATATGTATATGTATATAGATATATAGATATAACCTATATCAGATTACCTGCTGTCTAGGGGAGGGAGGGAGAAAAATCTGAAATTGTAAAGCTTGTATAAACGAAAGTTGAGAACTATCTTTACATGTAACGGAAAAAATAAAATACCTTATATGTGAAAAAAAAATATCATTTTCATTGGTCCCCCACTAATTCTTGAAATTCTCCCATTAGAAAGCTTTCTCACTTTGGGTTAAGGAATGATTCTCTGTGAAAATGTAAGTGTCTTTCTATCTTTAACAACTTAATATGAATTAATTGATCAAAATACCTTTAGGTTGGCAAAAGTTGAGAATGGGTTTTAGTAGTACAGCAGGTAAGGAGAGATTTGTAGATGGAGGAGTCCTATGTGGGATAGTCAGGTCTGTATGTGGAGGGGTCCTTGGACCCCAGAGCAATTGATGTCAGTGTAGTGGTATTGTATCATGATTTGCTACTTATTAAAATGCCTTAAAGAGACAGTATACCTTACATTAATACGGCTTGGAGAAGAGAGGACACTGAAATAGGAGGTGAGAGAATGCCCCCAACCCCCACAAAAAACCCTTAATAGTTCTTCCTAAGACCAGCCCTGATCTGGTCTATCACTCTGACTCTTAGCATCAAAGAGAAACCACCATCCTGTATAGGGAATGGCTCTGGATAAAGACTTTGATGCCTCTGATTTTTATTATTCTTCCTGTGTCAATACACAAGAAAAGAAATAATGATAAGAGTCTAGCTGCAAACTAATTCTGGGAACCTTTCCTGGATATGCCTTTTAAGGCTAGAAGAACATCCTAGGACAAATTATTAGGAAATTAGGAGATGAAGATTAGCTGTGGAGAGTCAGGAAATTAAATCAAATTTGTATTACAGCACACACAGTAATATGTTTTTCTAAATATCTACCCAAGAGGATCTTTGAAGGGTGGAAAATCAGCACGTCAAAGACTAAATTAGACACAGTGAACTGCTTAAAAGGGGCCAGCAGGGCTTCACAAGAAAATGGGTAAATGGAAAGAAGAACAGTTAAGATAGCTTTGGGGAATATTCCATAACTATAGATTGTCTTGCCCTGGACATGACTAGGAAGAGGCCATTGAAGCTTTTCTCCATGGTAGAAAATTTAGAGAATTCTGAAGAGTACCTTTTTCATGTTGAGCTTCTTCCCCTGCCTGGTCCAGCTTTTGACCCCTATTTCTATGCAAAAGCTATCTTTTAGGGGCCCTTCCTCTGAACCAACCCATTTCCAGTTATCGTCATTTGCCCCAGGTACAAAACTTGCTAGTTATAGTTCTATAGTTATAACCAACATTGGGCCTATAGTTGGGTTTGTACTTAGGTTCTCTGATGCGCTATTTGTGTAGCTGGTTATAGAAGTTCTTAATCTATTGGTGTAATTAATTATCTACCCAGATGGGTTAATGAATGACACATACACATTTGGTCTTTAGAATGCAAACTAAGTCATGAAGCTCACATCTGAGTTCATAAATGACCAGGAATGGGCTAGGTAGAGTTTAGTAGGACTGATAAGATTAGGAAGCCCTGCAAAGCAGTGATTTGCTCATGGGGAAGCAGTCTGGAGGTGTGGATGGTGAGTAGCCAGAAAAGCTTTGTACCTATGTGAATTGGCTAAATAATTTTGCAAACCCATCGGATCAAAGGATCTCTAATTGGGCTTGATAGATGGTCTTAGAGGCCAGGGCAAGAAAAAAGACTCTACTGCAAGAAGGAGACCCTCTGACTTTGCCCCTCTTCTTCATCACTTGCATTCTTGAGTTGTATTGGTTTTAAAATGTTGTTGCTAATGGAAGTAAAGATGTTTTTCTCATGAGTTTCTTAAGGCACTGATTCCCATAAGACAAACAGCAACTTTCTTGAAATTATATTTATATGTAGTTTTAGTGTGAATAGATTTGTAGGGCATGGACCGTTCAACACTGTAATTTTGATTCTTCTGTACAATTATGGCTCCTTACTTCCAGAAAGCCCATCTATATAGTTGAACCGATTCTAATCTTATTAAGGAAAATGAAGAGAGCTTTATGTCCTAGTGAGTCAAAGCATTTATTGTGATCAACACATTTGAAATAGATTAGAATGTGATATTCTTAGTATTTTTCTATTAGCTGGCAGGAGGATGAACTTGATAGTTGAGTATTTTTAATAGATTCTGGATTATTTCCTGCTGGTGTGGAGGCTTATGACCTCATCAATATGATTAATCATCAAGCTGCTTATGCCTTAGTATATATGAGAGAAAAGAGTCAATGGGCATCTTTTGGCTTTTTTCCCATTAAAAGTCTGGTCTTTCCTTTTTTCCTCCCTTTACTCTGTCAGAATATACTTGCTGATGATGAGTTTTCTTTATATTAGCATGCTCTTGAAGGTCATGGAGATAATTTTCAGTAAAGGGTGTCTCTAGGCAAAATTGTGAGGTAAAAATGTAAAATCTTTTGCACTACTTTCAGGGGCCAAATGCACTCATCTGTTCACATTTACATGTTCCCACTTGCTCAGACCTCTCACTCCTTATGGAATCCCATAATTTCCTGAAAGCATCCCATATAGCAACATCCTTCTTCATCAATATTTACCAAGCCTGTGTCCCAGTCCTTAATGGATTTGCTAGATGGCTAGTTAGCTAATCTGACAAACCAATTCAGGGTAAATGGTTAAAGAGTAATAATGATTTTATGTGTTAGTCTTCTCGGATGATGTATGTAATTATATTTTAATAGGGCCCTTCTCTGTTACAACACAAAGGAATGACTAATGGTAAGAATTTGTAGATATTGTGGCAGGCCAAAAAAGGGGGGTACTTTATTTTTTTTTTTTTTTGGCAGGCAATGGGGGTTAAGTGACTTGCCCAGGGTCACACAGCTAGTAAGTGTCAAGTGTCTGAGGCCGGATTTGAACTCAAGTACTCCTGAATCCAGGGCCGGTGCTTTAACCACTGCACCATCTAGCTGCCCTGAGGGGGTTACTTTCAAAGCCCTTTTCACCATTTCAAACAGACAACCAGTCTTGTACCATGGCTATAAGTCGAATTGGCTCTGCTGGTGTTAAAATCAGGGTTAAAAATAGACTTTCTTGGTTACCAAACATAGAAGCTCAGTGTTTTTCCCCACTAGACCACACCTTCTGTGTGTACACAGAACCAGAATGCACAAAATCAGATGCTGGATGAAGTAGGTTTAGATCACAGGGTCATAGATTTCGAATCAGAAGGGACCTCAGAGGTCATCTAGTCCAATTCTTTCATTTTTAGAGATGACCAGAACTCAGGTTCAGTGATTTGCCCAAGGTTATACAGCTAGCAAATAGTGGATCTGGAATTCAAATTTAGGTCCTTTAACTCCAAATCTGGTGTATTTCCCACCATTCCACACTATCCTAGAATTGAGGTTTTATGTATCTTTTTCTAGGATTATCCTAATGATATGAGGTGTTATTGTAAAATAATGAGACCAGTTTCCCTAAGTCATGACATTTGTTTGCCATGAGATATTATAAAATCATTAAATTGGATAAAACTTGTGAAAAAAGCACTTAGTACAGACCTTGGCACATAGTAGGAGCTTTGTAACTGCTTAATCCCTTCATCTTTACCACTCTCCCTCCATTAACATGCTGTCTCACATACATGTTCCCTTAATAGGGATAAAGGATGGTATCATCGTAGTAAAGTATCTGTTCCTAAACAGATGCTATGTTTATTCCTATAACATTCACTGAAGTCACATGTTTTGGGGTTTTATTTGCTACCTTGTCCCATTATCTATGCAATTAGAAGGAATAATTTCCAGCATGAAAATGCCAATTTTTCTAGAGGTGGGATATCCACGAACCCCTTCCACAGTTTGGCATTATTTTATGCAATCCCTTCTCATGGGGGCAGAGTTGAATTTCTCCCCTCTTTGTACAGTCCCATTTCTTCTCCATACATAGGATGGGATACTGAGATAGAGAATTCAATTCAAATATTGAATTTCTGAAGCTGATTTTGGCTGTGATGTCTCAGGTCCATTCTGCGTCATGATAAAAACCTTCTAATTGACTTCAAAGGTGGAAGGACTGATGATTCAGGAATCACTGCCAGGATTGAGTTCATATCCAAAAGGATCTAAACACCTCAGCCTTGACCACTTTTGCATTTTTGGGCAGTGATTGAGCCAAGAACTGCTGTGAGCCACTGGTTGAGGAGGGATATTGGATGCCCCATCTCTCACCTGGCCTCTATGTGCCCTGAGTGCATGACACCTTTTTTTTTTTTTTCTTTTGGCATGTGTTTTTTTCTTTCCTGATCTTAGGGGAAGTGGAGAGTTCCTGACAACAACTGGAGCTGTTAGCAAGACTAAGGACTCAGCTAGAAGATGGCCCAGCTGAGTAAGGGATTGACTTGTCTATAACTGATGCATGGCCCAATGAGAAGTGGGTGGACTCTTTGAGGGGAGAAAAGTATTCCCAGGGCCAAGAGTCAAAGGGTGCCCTTAAACCTCACATGTTGCCTATAGTACCTTTGAGTTTTATGTTTTAGCTTATTCTTTACTCTTCCTGGGGACCATTTATGTGAAAAATGCAGAGTGGCACCTGATTTGAGGGATATTTTTAACTTCTGTCTTTACTATATCGATTGACCAATATCAATATTAGGGAACATACTACATTAGGGTTCTTAAGGAACAGTAATTAAAAACTACGACCCCTTAGAATTTTGAGAACAATCAGCTACTCTCTGGGGACCAAACAGGCCACAGTGAATGGGGACAGGTCAAGTAAGTCTAGAGGAGGTGGTACGTGTTCATTTATTAGGTGTCCACTGTCTGCCAGACACCATTCCAGATAATTGTCACCTTTTCTCTTAAGAGTCACTGGAAAAAAAAAAGGACTCTACAATTTCTGTGGGTAACCTATCCTATACCACTGTGTTACAGGTTTTATGGTCATGAAATTCTAACTTTCTCTCCTTTCATACAACACAGTCATGAAGTACTAACGTCTAATCTAAATTCTTTTTTTTTATTGGCGGCTAGGTGGTCAAGTGGATAGAGTGCTAGACCTGCTTTCAAGATTGACCGGAGTTCAAATCCACCCTCAGACACTCATTGACTATGTGACATTTCCTTATGTGTAAAATGGGGAGAGTAATAGCACCTATCTCCCACGGTTGTTGTGAGGAGATAATATTCATAAAGTACTTTGCAAACCTTAAAGTGCTAGATAAATATTAGTTACTACTACTGCCACCACCACCACTGCTGCTACTGCTACTACTACTATTTTTTCCTTGCCCCTTTAGCCCTGTCTTGTGTAGAAAATGAATAGAGGCATATCAAAGTTTGTTCAAACAACTTGAAGCACAGGATTACTGTTCTGCTGGGCTTCAGGGACCTTTGGTATGACTTTGGTTCCTACCCTTATACTCCCAGGACAATCTCAGGGACCCCTAAAGCCTCTACTTGTTTATTTGTGGAAATGTAGTTTTCTTTTGAATAAACAGGATTTTACTTCAACAACTGCTTGTGGATTGGTTCTGTCTATCCACTTGTTCATTATATATGTCAAGTCTTAGATGTGATTCAAGCATGTGACCAGGGCTCATAATTTAAACTCCAAGTCATCCATCTCACTTACTGTTGGCGCTTATTTCTAATTAAATATGCATGGTGGGTCATGTGTGTATATGTGTGTGTGCATCTGTGATGGAAGATCACAAAAAAGGCCACCACCTAGTTTTCCTCTAATAGATTTTCTGTCATGCCATGTTGTAATGTTCAATTTGAGTGGTTGGATTATTATTCTCTTGAAATTAATGGCCATCCTCCTTGGTGGAGGGGAGGGGAATTATGTCACTGCATGGAGGAAATATTCTTTTGGCCCCTTTATAGTTTTCTTTTTCTTTTTGGCATTCAAAACTTCATTTTTTATTTAATGTTTTTAGTTTTCAACATATTTGTTTCATAAGATTTCTAGTTTCAAATTTTTCTCCCTTCTTCCCCTCTCTCCCCCCATCTCCCCAAGCCCTTGATAGTTTTCTTATGAAGGACTTGTGATATAATGTAACATGTTGGGTGCCTCTCACAGAAGAATTTTAGGAAATGTTACTGGATTATAAACTCCCTTTTTCCTTTATTATTGATCTGGACCAAATTTTATCAGAGGGGAGGGGAATTCTCTCCATGATTACAATTTATCTGTGACTTACAGTATTAGAGAGTTACCTAGGGCACTGAGAGGTTAAATTACTTACACATGGTCTCATGGCTGGTGTATACACACATATGTCTATACATATATGTGTGTGCCTATATATATGTATATACGTGTGTGTTTGTGTATATATTATATATACACATACATACATACATACATACATACATACATACATACATATATAATGTTACAGGAAGAACTTGAACCAAGATCTTCCTTACTCTAAATCCTATGTCAAGCTGTCTGTTGTCTTGCACATAAGTAGGCATGGAGTAAAGTAAACAGAACCAGGAGAAAAAACTACCCATTGACCCCAATAGTGTGAAGGAGAAGATCATTAAAAGACATAAGATGTATTGATTGATTTTGCTGAGGTGGTTTTCCCCCCCTCTTTTAAAATCTTTGTTATGAGGTGGTAGCTTGCTATGTAGGAAGGGAAGAGAGATATATTTATCTATGAAGGTAATCTAAAAACAAAGAATATCAATAAAAACAGGATAAAACATTTAGAAAGGAAGACATCAGAACTTTAATCAGTGCAATGAGCAGTTGACTCCAGAGACTTGATAGAGAAATACACCTCCAGAAGGGACGATCCATCCATCCATCCATCCATCCATCCATCCATCCATCCATCCATCCATCCATCCATCCATCCATCCATCCATCCATTCATCTCTTAGCAGAGAAGTAATGTATTATAGGTGAAGAATAAGGAATAAATTGTCAGAAATGTCCAAGAAGCTGATTTGTTTTGTTTAAGTATACTTGGGGGTAATTAGGAAATGACAGGGATGTAAAAAGTGCATCAATAAAAGATGTCTTTAAAATAAAAATTTATTGAATGGAATTGAACTTTATTCATACCAGGATTTTTTAAAGGAACCAAACATATTTTACCTTGTGCTAAAAAATTATTTTCTTTTGTACCATTGGCAAAAAAGGAACCTTAATTAAACTATTTTCCAAGTTCAATTACCAATAGATTTTATGGCCAGATCATGGTTTTGAAGAAAGAGTAATAGGCTTGAAAAGTGTTCAGGATACAGAGGGAAAAGACCCAGCCTTTTGAAAAATAGAATGCTTATGTGACAAGTAGGAGAGCGAACCACCCCAATAGGTACTGTACAGCTAAAACGTTAAATGGCTTTCACACTTTAGTAGCTCAAACATATTATAGCTATTTTAAATCATTTACAGGGCATAATTGCTGATGGGGATTCCAATGGCTCTTTTAATAGTTTAAATAACTTGAGAAGTCCCCATGGCCACTTTTATAGTTGTTAAGTCCAAGGTCTTTTCATCACATTGATAGTTTGATAGATTGTCTGTTCTGAGATTATTTTAGGAATAGAAGCCATGGGCACTGGAACCTTAGGAAATGCTTTCTCAGTAGGGATGCACATGGGATACTGTCAGATGAAGGCTTCCAGTACCCCTTGTAGTGAATTCCAAGAGAGGGGCCAAGAGCTAGTTGAAATAAACGCAGAAAGAAGAAATACTAAAGTTCTTGAGGTTTTTTAGGGTAAAAAGATGCTAGACTATCAAGCTAGGAAAGGAATGAGCTTGGGGAGAAAAGGCACATACTATAGTAGAAAAAATTTGGATCTGGAATGCAGGGAATGGGGTTCAATCCTAACTGCTACTCATTACTTGTATGATCTCAGGAGAGTGACTTGGCCTCTTTGGGTCTCAGTTTCCTTATTTGTCCATTGAAGGAGTAGGAGTAGATTATTTCTGAAGTCCTCTAAATCAATAATCCTAAGAAAAGAAATTTAAGCTAAAGCTATTTAGGGGTTGAATACAAATGAAATTATATTCAAAATGTACATAGGAATGATAATTAATGAAAAGAGTGAGACAATGATAATTTCTCACTCCTTCCTTTATCTCTCCCAGGTGAAATAAAGTGGAGAAAAATGTATTTCAAACTCTAGACTGTGTACATTTCTATTCCAAGATATTCTGTAGGTGCTTCTTGTCCTGAAGGACCTGACTTGGTTATTGGGCCAGGAAGTTAAGCTTGTTGTGAGGCCTTACATTACTTTATTAACTAACTGATTGATTCATTGATTCATTCAATACTGACTGAGCATGTATTTGGTCTCGTCTTCCCTAGCAAATGGAAGAAAGGAAACTGGATTTGGATCCAGAAAGTCACAAGTTTAAATTCTAATTCTCCCACTCACTGTCTTTACCTTGCAAAGCCTTAGTTATCTTTTAAAAAATTTTTTTGGTGAGGCAATTGGGGTTAAGTGACTTGCCCAAGGTCACACAGCTAGTAAGTGTTAAGTGTCTGAGGCCGGATTTGAACTCAGGTCCTCCTGAATCCAGAGCCGGTGCTCTATCCACTGCGCCACCTAGCTGCCCCAAGCCTTAGTTATCTTAACCATAACATGGAAATGTTACTTATATCATCACATGGTCATAAAGATTAAATGATATTTCCAAAGTCCTTTGTAAATTGTAAAAGATTATATCAATATATTATAAAATAATAGGATCTCTGAGTTTTGAAAGGGACCTCAGAGGTTACCTTGTTCACCTTATATCTGAATAGCAATCCTCTCTATAATATCCTTAATAAGTTGTCATCCTGCCTTTACTTCTTGAAGAACTTTAGTGATAGGAAGCTCACTATTTTTTTGAGACTCTCTCTATCTTGCCCAGACTGGAAATATGGTGACCACTTATGAGACTGATCCCCAGAACTGATTGTCATGGAAGCTTTAAGCTGCTCTATTTTTCTGACAGGAGCTGTTTTTCCTTTCCTTGGGCAAACTGGAGACTCCCCACTCCAGGGGGCTCACCATATTGGTGCAGTACTTAGTTATAGACATCTGATTAGCTTTAGCCCTGCTGAAACTTAGAACTCTTGAATTTAATTGATCCATCCATCTCAGTCTCCCCAGCAGCATGGACTATAGTCATGTGCTACCAGACCTAGCAACTCAGTACTTCTTAAATCATTTCATTTTGCTCTTGGACAGATAGAATTATTAGATTTTCCCTTATATTGAGCTAAAATGTTCCTCCTGTGACTTCTAACTCCTACTTCTCTTCTGTGAGACCAAGCAGAATAAGATTAATCCCTCTTCCAAGTGACAGTCCTTCAAATACCTGATGATAGCTATCATGTTACACCTAAACCTTCTCTTTTTCAGGCTAAGGATCTCCAGCTCTTTCAACTTATCCTCACGTGGCATTTTAAAAAAATTCCCTTCACTATACTCAACTCAATCGCAGAATCATAGAATGTGTGAGGTGACAGTGACTTTAAAGATTCTCTGGTGTAATGGGGAAAACCAAAACTCTCTCTCTCTCTCTCTCTCTCTCTCTCTCTCTCTCTCTCTCTCTCTCTCCCCTTCCCTCCCTCCCTCTTCCATCTTCTTCCATCTGCTTCCTATCTCTTTCTTTCCCTCCCCCATCTCTTTCCCTTTCTTTCCTCCTCTTTCCACCTTCTCTATCAGTATTAGTATCATTTTCAAGAGCAGATGAAACGCAATTTTTGTCTCCTTGCCAGAAATCTTTAACATATGGAGCAGTTGAGGATTGACTCAGAGGGGAATCATTAGAAGCAGTGTTCTAATTCTTTTTTTCCCCATCTTAATTTGGTTCTATTTTAGCGATTTTCATACTTGTGGTCTCAGTACCCCTTTACACTTTTATGAATTATAGAGAACTCCCCCAAAAGCTTTAAAATTAAAAAATTACTATTATTATGAAAATTGTTTTGAGGACCCCCTGAAAAGGTTCTAGGGACTCTTAGGGGTCTATGGACCACACTTTGACAGCTACTGCTTTACTTCTTCTTCTTCTTTTTTTTTTTTTTAGTGAGGCAATTGGGGTTAAGTGACTTGCCCAGGGTCATACAACTAGTAAGTATTAAGTGTCTGAGGCCGAATTTGAACTCAGGTACTCCTGACTCCAGGGCCATTGCACTAACCACTGAGCCACCTAGCTGCGCCCTACATTTTTTTTTTAATGGGCTTTTTGGGTCTTTTTTTTTTTTTTTTTTGCAAGGCAATGAGGGTTAAGTGACTTGCCCACGGTCACACAGGTAGTAAGTGTCAAGTGTCTGAGGCCGGATTTGAACTCAGGTACTCCTGAATACAGGGCCAATGCTTTATCCACTGTGCCACCTAGCTGCCCCTCACACCCCCACTTTACTTCTAAACAACTGAAAATTAATCTGATGCCTCCTCCCTTTAAGCCTTGTGACTCATTTTCCCCAGCTTTCTTTAAAAAATTCTTCTTTTTATTATTTTATTATTAATATAACCAAGATGCAGAGAATAAGAGGATTGTTCATCAAACTAAATTTCTTTCACAAACAATGGATTTAAAAAAAATTCTTTGTTTTTTTGAGACTCAGTCTCCCTATCTCACCTGAGTTGGAAGTGCATTGGCCACTCAGGGGCCAATCCCACAACCAACAAGCATAGAATCTTATACCTGCTTCATTTCCTACCTGGTTCATACCTCCTTAGGCAGCCTGGTGGCTCCCTTTTCCTGGGGCTCATGATACTGATACCAGACTAATTTCACACACTGGATAGATTTTAGCCCTACTGAGCATCAGAACTCTCAAACTCAAGCAATCTGTTAGCTTCAGTCTCCCCAGTAGCAAGCTTTATGAGTATGTGTTACCACATCTGGCCTGACATACTAAAAAAACCAACAAAACAACCACCATAGTTGTTTCAGTTCCTTTTGGAACTTTCTTCTATGTTTTTTCTTTTCTTTCTTTCTTTCTTTCTTTTTTTTTTTTGCGGGGTAATGGGGGTTAAGTGACTTGCCCAGGGTCACACAGCTAGTAAGTGTCAAGTGTCTGAGGTCGGATTTGAACTCAGGTCCTCCTGAATCCAGAGCCACTGCTTTATCCACTGTGCCACCTAGCTGCCCCTCTCTTCTATGTTTTTTTAAAATGATTTGTTGATTCTCTTTTTCTTGCCTCTATTACTACCCATTAACTCAATACCTCTTTCCTCCCAGAAGCTCTCCTTTATAATAAATATAGTTAAGTAAAATAAATCAACACAGCAATGTTTGAGAATGTTTGTTTCATTCTATACTTCTAATCTATCACCTGTCTTCTAAGAGGTGTCCTTTCAGCTTTCCTAACTTTCTTTTCCCTCCTCATAAACATATACACCTCTCCTAAAAACAGGTTTGGAAATTCTGATAGAGATTATGATATGAAAGTTTCTGGCTAACCTTAACTTCCCCTTTTTATGTGTCATGGACTTCTTTGGCAGTCTGGTGAAGCCTATAGACTCCTTCTCATAATAATGTTTTTAAATACTTAAAAAGAAACATAGTATTTACAAAGGGAATCAATTATGCTGATTATTATGAATACCATCATATAGAATATATTACACATTATATACCAATTATACATTTACAATTCTAAAAATAGGAAAAAGTAGTAAAAAAAAGTTCATGGACCCCATATTGAGAACTCTAGCTCTAAAAACCACATCAAGAATAATAAGAAACAAAAGGCAACATAAAAGATGAACAAAAAGCATTTATAACAAGGTAATCCACAAGGAAAAAAAACAAAAAAGAAAATCATAAAGGACTATACTACTAACTTGCATTGACATCTTTCTGTGCTAGAAGGGAGGTTCCCTCTATCTCCTGGCTCCCACTAGGCCTTGTTCTAAGTCATGGCTATGGGGTGCCTGTGATTGCACTGCCCCCTCCCAGCTCCCTATTCAGGACTTTGTCCTTTAACAGTCATACTTACATGACTCAATGTTCCCACCATTAAGAAGTGTGTAGAGGAGAAAGGGACCAGAACCTACTATTAGCCAAACTGGAAAGCTCCTCTGCTTCAGGCTGAGGACTGAGAATTTTGTTTGGCTGCTTCATTCCTTCATTCCTACCCTAGGACCTGTGCTGAGGGATTGGCAGTACTCCCTCTGGAAGTAACTACTGCAATTATTCCAGCAATTATAATGACAGTAATTCCCAGAAGTTGTAGAGCCAGGAGAAGTTCAGAATAAATAGAAAGTGGAGGTGAGGGGGTGGGTCAGTTTTTCCTAGCCATTGCTAGTAGGGAGAATGAAGGAATGAGCAAACATAAGGAAACTCTTAGATACAGTGAAGAAATATCCCCAAAGAGAATAACTTGACAATAATTACAATTTAAAATATGAGAAAAAGAATGGATTGTTCACAGGGATACTAAGAGTGGGATTGGAGGCATACTAAAAAAATGAAAGAAGATATGATGGTAGACTAGGAAAACTTGGAAGGAGGATGAACAGCTTAGAACAGAAGCTGGAAAGCCTTGCTAAAGTAGCAGATGCTCTGAAAAAACAATAGAATGGGAGTACAGGAACTCAAAAATTCAAAGCTACAAGACATACTAGAGTGAAGTTAAAAGTCAGGAAAATTGGAAGGATATGGAAGATATCTACTACCCAAAACAGCTGACAACAGGACAAAGAGAGATGATTTAAAAATCAATAGCTCCACCAAAGTCATAATAAGATTAAAAATCTGGACACTACAGTTCAAGAAATTATAGAAGAAAAGTAGTTCCAGAATTATTAGAACCAGATCAGAAGAGGAATAATAATGATAATTACAATAATAACAATAGCTAGCATTATATAGCATTTTAAGAGTTGTAAAGCACATTACAAATATTATTTATCTTCACATCAACCTTGGGAGACAGTTGCTATTATTCTCATTTTATATAGGATAATAGGGTTTAAATGACTTGACCACCCCTAATAAGTATCTGAGACTGAATATGAACTGAGATATTTCTCACTCCAGTAACAGTATGCTAAGTACTCTACCACTTAGCTGCCTATTGAAATAGACACAATTCACAGATTACTGCCTGAAACCTCAAATTTAACACACCCATAAATGTGTTTGCCAAACTCCAGAGCTTCCATTAAAAAAAAATCTGCAAGGCATAGGGAGGAAAAGGAAAATTTCTGCTCAGTCAGAAGCACAAATGATTATATTGCAAATATGAGAAACCAAAGGAAGAGTGGAATGTGACATAATAAAGAACAAAAGTAAAAGGTCTATGAACTATTGCAAATGCAAGAATAACTTATTCTGAAAAGCTAGAGATTAATCCTACAAAGGTAAGAAAATGTACCTTTAATAGAATAATGACTTCCAAACTTTTCTTTTGAGAGAAACAACTGAGGAGTAACTTTGAAGTGCAAACACAAGGGAAACTTAGAAATAATACAAATAAATAAATTTGCAACTTAAAAGGGCTAAATAATAATCAAATGCTTATATCTGGAAAGGAAAAGAAGAAACTATTGTTCTTCTAGAAAACCATTCACCTTTAAAGTGAATTAGGACGGGCAGCTAGGTGGTGCAGTGGATAGAGCACCGGCCCTGGATTCAGGAGTACCTGAATTCAAATTCATCCTCAGACACTTGACACTTACTAACTGTGTGACCCTGGGCAAGCCACTTAACCCCAACTGCCTCACCAAAAAAAAAAAAGTGAATTAGGAAATAAAGACAAACTTGGAGCCTGGGTGTGAAAAAGGAAGGAAGGAAAAAAAGAAGAAAATAATAAATGAAGGAAGGAAAGAAGAAAAAATATCCTAGAGATGGAATAGGGAGCAGGAAGGGGAATCTGATTATTTTTAGTAAATGGGGCACCATAAGAGTATATACAAACCTGGAGGTAGACTGCAGGTCCTATCGCTTATCTAAGTTAGGCAAGGGAACTTTGGGTGGAGGGTGGGGGAAAGGCATAGCATAAAATATGAGGAAATAGTAAATAGAGAATTATACTAGGAGAGGGACAAAAATGGAGGAGTGAGCTTGAAAAAAGAAGGCACATTTAGGGAAATAATTGTTGCAAAGCAAAACAAGAAAGAGAAGAAGAAGAAGGAGGAGTAGGGAGAGAGAGACAGAGAGAGAATTCACAAGACCTTATAATTTTATTCTGG
This sequence comes from Dromiciops gliroides, assembly GCF_019393635.1. Lineage (NCBI taxonomy): Eukaryota > Metazoa > Chordata > Mammalia > Microbiotheria > Microbiotheriidae > Dromiciops > Dromiciops gliroides. Next base: position 158,082,840 of record NC_057862.1, on the reverse strand, counting down.
TTTGAGGGAAGAAGGAAAGGGAGGGAAATGAATTGAGGCTAGAGTGCCAGGCCTGGAGTCAGGAAGATTCATCTTCCTCAGTTCAAATTTGTCCTCAGATACCTCCTAGATGTGTGACCCTGAGCAAATCATTTAACCCTATTTGTCTCAGTTTCCTCGTCTGTAACATGAGTTGGAGAAGGAAATGGCAAACCACTCCAGTATCTGCCAAGAAAACTCCAAATTGGGTCACAACAAGTCAGATACAATTGAAATGGCTGAACAAGAACAACTACTGCCTCTTTGAAATCCTTCAAGGCCTATCTACTCCATGAAATCTTTAATCCCCATAGTTGGAAAAGACATCTCTTCTTTAGTGGATCTTCCATTAGCAATCTGTTTATACTACTCCTGTGCCCCTATCCCTAGGACTTTAGAATTATATGTACATTTTATTTTCTCTACTAGACTATAAGAGCACAGATTGTGTCTGATCTCATCGTTCTATGAAGACACATGGTGAAAAAGCACTGGATTTTGAGTCAGAGGGTCTTGGTTTGAATCCTGATTTTGCTACTTACTATCTGTATGTCTTTCAGTAAGTCATTTAATTTCTCTGGTCTTTTATTCCCTCATCTGTAAAATGAGGGGGTTGGATAGACTCAGTAGCTTTGATCCTTTTTGTTCAGAGCTTAACAAAGTACCTTGTGCATGGTACACATTTAGTACATGTTCGTTAGATTGAATTAATTTATACAAATAATTGCATTTTTATCTACAGAAAGAAACCAAGTGCTGTGTCAGGTCAAGGCTTGCAATTGAAAATGAAATTATGAGAAGAGTATGGCAAGGTTTCTAGTTGTTGAAAGTGTCAGGGTTCGTTAAAACTTTAGCCCTACAATGCACATGGTTTGTCCCATTAATTTTCAAGTAAGACTACAAGGTTCAAGTGAGTCATTGAAAACTGACTGTGTGAAAGAATGGAGATCTTGAAAACCTTGCATTAAAAAAGAAGCATTATAAGGATAGAGTAACTATGGTTCTACTCCATTGCCTATGTAATTCCAAAATAATTCAAATGAGTCCTAATGGAAAGATAATGTGACAGCATGGAATTCTGTTAATTACTAAGTGAATTGAAATCCAAATTACTGTTTGCAGCAAAATCTAAGCAGAACAGCAGGCATTTGGGGGGATGAAAGGGGAAAGGAGAGTGAGGTATCTTTAGACTTAGGGTCTTCAGAGCAAGGGTTACTGATTTGATTTTGAAGTTAGATTCCATTTAGAGGAATGCTGTCATTTAGTTGCTGTTTTCATTGTTGTTGTTCAGTCATCAAGTTGTATCCAACTCCTTGTGAATCTATGGACTTGTCCATGGGGTTCCTTGACAAAGATACTTAATAATGTTTGGCACATGTTGTTGTTCAGTTGTGTCTGACTCTTTGCGACCCCTTAGGATTTTCTTGGCAAAAAGATATTGGAATGGTTTGTCATTTCCTGCTCCAGCTTATTTTTTAGATGAGGAAACTAAGGCAAACAGAATTAAGTGACATGGCCATGGTGACACAGCTAGTAAATACCTGAGGTAGGATTTGAACTCAGGTCTTCCTGATTCCAGGTCCTGCACTGTATCCACTGAGCCACCTTGCTGCCTTCTTCTTCTTCTTTAAATTTAAAAAAATTTTTATTTTGGGTGAGACAATTGGGATTAAGTGACTTGCCCAGGGTCACACAGTAAGTGCCAAGTATCTGAGGCTGGATTTGAACTCAGGTCCTCCTGAATCCAGGGCCAGTGCTTTATCCACTACACCACCTAGCTGTCCCCTACCTTGCTGCTTTCTTGTTCTCATTTGATAAGTGAAAGAGGATCATAGGTTTGTAGATTTAGAAATGACAAATGCCACTTAGTACAACTTCATGATTTTATGGATAGGAAATTATGGCATACAGAAATAAAATGATTTACCCAGAGCCACATAGGTAGGATCTGAGATCATAGAAGTCCTGTGATTCCAGACAGTGTTTTTTCTCCACAATACTGAACAGTTGAAATGATTATCTGGATTATTCAGGCACCCCAAACCCTGATTTTCTGAAGTTCTGGTGCCTGGGGTAACTACTCTTCCCTCTTTTACTCAATGAGGACCACAAGTCTAGAAATGAAAGGAAACTCAGAGAAACCAAGGCTAAGACTCTTCCAGGTGAGGAAATGGAGGCCCAGGGAGTGTCAGTGACTTGTCCATTATCCCCTGGGTAATCACATCTCAGGTGAGATCTGAGCTCAGATTCATTGACTCCAGGGCTGGTGTTCTTCCACGGTATCATAAAGGCCATTATAGCTCCTTGAATTATTCAGATAATTGTCTCATTAAAATTCTAGTATAAGAAGATTCAGGCTCTAGCAAGAGAGGCGTCAGAGCTGGCTCACAAGGGACCTTTGAAGCCACAGAATCCCAGAATCTTTGAGGTGACAGAGATCTCAGGGGGTTTCTAGTCCAAACCTTAACTGAACAAGACTCCCCTCTGCAGCATATCTGACCAGTGGTCATTCAGCCTTTGTATGAAGGCCATGAGTGAAGGGGAACATGTTCTCTTAATGTGATAATGTCTACAAAGTACTTCCTAAACTAGAAAGCATGATATACAGAATGTCTGAAAAGTCTTAGTGCAGTTTTCAGCTTTGGCAGTTTAAAACTGCACCAAGGGGCAGCTAGTTGGCTCAGTGGATAAAGCACTGGCCTTGGATTCAGGAGGACCTGAGTTCAAATCCAGCCTCAGACACTTGATACTAGCTGTGTGACCTTGGGCAAGTCACTTAACCCTCATTGCTCCACACACACACACAAAAAAAACTGCACCAAGACTTTTGGAATACAGGTTGTCCCAAGCCCCTAAAGCTAAAAACTGCAATGAGATTTTTGGGACACCCTGTATAAGTACCATCGATTATGATATAAAGGTTGCAGGGTGGCAGAGTGGCCAGAAGGCTAGACTTGGAGTCAACAAGCCCTGTGTTTGAATGCTACCTCTCACACTTTCTAACTGTCATGGGCAAATTAGTCAGCCAATTTGTTAACCAACAGGCATTTATGAAGTACTCATTATGTGCTAGGTCCTAGGGATGCAAGGATTGTTGTTGTTTGTTTTTGTTCATCCTTAGTTCTCAAAGAGGACCAATGACATCAGGAGGGTGATGTCTTGACTAGCAAATGAATTGGATTTAAGTGAGGCAGAATCATGCAAAGTCATCAGCCTCTCTCTCTCCTCCAGAGTCATTAGAATTCAGTGGCGAGACCACTGGCAATGGCCGGGATACAAGGAAGGAAAGTAGGAAACAAAAATTTATTAAGTACCGACTATGTACCAGGCACCGTGCTAAGTGCATTATAAATATTATCTTATTTCATGCTCACCACAACCCTGGGAGCTAGATATTGTGATCATCCCCATTTTATTGTTGAGGAAACTGAAGCAGACAGAGGTGAAATGACTTACTCAGGGTCATATAGCTAGTAGGTATCTGAGGCTGGATTTGAAGTCTTCCTGACTCCAAGTCCAGGGTTCTATCCACTGCACTACCTACCTGTCCTTTGTGAAATACTCCCTCTGATTCCTAGTTCTCCCAATGGCCAAACTAGGGTAAAAATACTTGTATCATCTTCTTCAGAGTATTATTGGAAGGTTCAAATAAAATACTGTGTATAAAGTGCTTTGTAAATTTTAAAGGTTTATATAAATTTCAGATGTTATTGTTACTTTTTCTAATCATTCCTGAGTAGGCTGAATTTGAACACATTGTATCACACTGATAAGCAGAATTTACTTGAATACCTCCAGGGATGGGGAGCTCACTACCTTACAAGGCAATTGGTTTCATTATGTGGCGGCCTGAACTCTTCTGTTGCACAGAAATCCACCTTGAGTATTAGGGAACACTTTGTAACCATTCGACTATGATAGAAAACTGGAGTATTGCCAACTCAGTGGTTCCTCTGAAATGGTAGCACGTTCTGTGGGTGATGGATCCACTAAAAATGAATTTAATGGTGCTGAAAGAAAACAAGGACCTCCTTGTAATGTTATTATGTTGCTGTATATAAAAGCTAAGCAGTTCTTCCATTGAGGGGTTACGCCATGTCCTAAGGTTTAAATGAAATGTTTGTTAAAGTGCTTTGGTGCATTTAAAGTGCATTATTATTGTTGTGGTGGTAGTTATTATTATTTCATGAGGAGAGTACTTTCCAGGTCAACATGCTATATTCAGCAATTCTCATTTCCTTTGGATGGCTGCTAGGCTTTACCTTTGTGTCAAACCCCCTGCTCAAACTCCCCCTCCCCCAAATCTTTGGGAATTCTCCAGACTTCAGAGTTGTCATGTAAATGACACATTAGACTCAGTGGGAGTAGCCACAGAGGATAAGAGGAGGGTCACAGTGAGTGGAAATCATGAGAAAGCAGATTTTGGCTTTATATAAGACAGAATTTTCTAACAACTAGATCAGTCTGACCAGGGAATGAGCTGCCTTCCAATGTTGAAAGGCTGGAGAGGCCTTGGGAACCATCTAGGTAAGGGATCCTAACCATTTTGTACCACGGACCCCTTGGGCAGTCTGGTGAAGCCTGTGAAACCCTTCTCAGAATGTTTTTAAATGCATAAAATAAAATACAAAGGATTACAAAGGAAAAATATATTGGAATATAGTTATCAAAATATGTTTTTTAAAGTTCACAAATTCTAGGTTAAGAATCTCAGATCTGGGGCAGCTAGATGGCACAGTGGATAGAGCACTGGCCCTGGAGTCAGGAGTACCTGAGTTCAAAAGCGGCCTCAGACACTTAACACTTACTGGCTGTGTGACCCTGGGCAAGTCACTTAACCCCAATTGCCTCACAAAAAAACAAAACAAAGAGTCTCAGCTCTATTCTATCCTGTTTCTCCCTCATTTAAGAGATGAGGAAGCTGAGACCCAGGGAAGTGAATCGGCTTGCTTGAGGACAAGCAGTGAGTTGGCAGTGTTCTCTCCACTATATTGCATGACTCCTTGTTGCTGGTTACTTGTCATATCCAGCAGAGGCTGAGATCTGAGAAGATTGTCATAGACAGGATTCCTGTTGTAGATAGAAGTTGAACTGGCTTTTAAGCTCCCTTATTTTTTATTATTTTTATTTTATTTTATTTTTATAGATTCTTTCTTTTTTGCGTGTGTGGGGCAATGGGGAAAATGCCAAATGTTAGAGGGATTGTGGGAAAATAGTGACTGTTCCACTGGTGGAGCTGGGAATTAGTCCAGTCATTCTGGCAAATAATTTAGAACTTGTCCCCCCTCCCCACATGATTCTCTCCCTGCTCCAGTTACAAAACTGTGCATCTTTGACTCAGTGTATATGCTAGGCCTATACCTCACATCAATCAAAGGGAGAGGACAAAGGGCCTATGTGAAGGGAGGGGTGGGATGGGGAAGTAAGTTAATTATATAGCACCTACTATGTGCCAGGCACCGTACTAAGTGGTTGGTTTTTTTTTTGTGTGTGTGTATGCCAAGTGTTTTACAAATATTATCTCATTTGATTCTCCCAATAATCCTGCAAGGTAGTTGTTATTATTATCCTCATTTTATATTTGAGGAAAGTGAGGCAAAGAGAGTTAAGCAACTTGCCCAGGGTGGCACAGCTAGTAGGTGTCTGAGGGTAGATTTGACCTTTGGTGTTCCTGATTCCCAGATGAGTGCTCTATATAGTGAGCTGTACAGCTTCTTGCTCTATGCACAAAACTATTTAGAGTAGCTCTTTTTATGGCAACAAAGGAAGGGAAACTAAGGCAGTATCCATTAATTGAGGAAAGGCTAGGCAAATTATGGTATATGAATGTCAGAGTACTATTGTTTCAGAGAAACTTGGGAAAGCTTGTAATGAATTGATTTGGAGTAAAGAAAAACCAAGATGCAGGTAGGTGGTACAGTGGATAGAGCACCAGTCCTGGAGTCAGGAAGATCAGAGTTTAAATTCAACTTCAGACACTTGCTAGCTACGTGACCCTGGACAGGTCACTTAATCTCTATTTGCCTCAGTTCCCCATCTGTAAAATGGGACACAATGGAGGAGGAAATGTCAAACCACATCAATATCTTTGGCAAGAAAACCCCACAGACAAAGTCCATGGGGTCATGTAGAGTTGGACATGACTGAACACTACCACCCCCACCACTACTGTACAACAACAACATGGTAAAAATGAATAACTTTGAAGGACCTAAGAATTCTTATTAATGCATGATCCATCCAGGATGCCAGAGGACCTATAATGAATAATACTACTTACCGCCTAATGTAGAGGTGTTGGATTAAATATGCAGAGTAAGACCCACATTTTTAGATAGAACTGACAGAAAAATTTGTTTTGCTTGATTATGCTTGTTTGTTCCAAGGGTTTTGTTTTTGTTTTTCCTTTTTTCATTGATGTAGGGAGGGAGGAGGAAGAGAAAATAAATGCTTGTTGATTAACAAAAATAATTTGAAAAGCTTTGACTTGATAAGGTTAGCTCCTTGATGAGGTGAGACCTCATTTCATCTTGAAGAACACACTTCACTAAAGAGGGTCAATAATTACATTAATCATCAATTAATTATTTCATTAATAATGTATAGGATTTCCTTCAGGGAACTAGAATCTATGCTGTGCTATAAGCTTTTTTTTTCCTGTCCATTGACAGAATTTTTCCTTAAATCAGACCTGTATCTGTTCCTTTACAGCTTCTACTCATTGCTTCCAGTTCATCCTTCTGGGACCAGCACAGCTCTTCAGATACTTGAAGATGGCTATCATATACTCTCTAAATATTCTCTTCTTCAGGCTAAATATTCTCCATTCCTTCAGCCCATCAACATATGGTGGATTGTTTCAATCCTTTCACCATTTGAGTTGCCGTCTTCTTGAAATCCTCTAGCTCATGCATGTATTTCCTAAAATGTGTCCCAAACTGAAAATTGTACTCCAGATATGACCCAAATAGTTCAAAGTATGACTAACCACTTACTTATTGGCAGAGAGAGGAAGCACCAGCTGATATTCAGATTGCTGAGGTACCATGTCACTACAATATCATGCTTCTTTGTTAGATCTGAAATGTGTTTCTTAGTTCTCCTCTAAGTTCCTCCTTCTAACCAGGTGGTCTGTAGAACATCCCTCCTCCAATATCAACTTTGATAGGTCCTGGCTCATGTGTTTAGTTAATGAGAATTGGCCAGGAAGAGATTATAGCTGATACTGGCAGAAAAGTCAATGGGGCATCCCTGACAAAGGTGTCAGAAGTAGGCAGGGTAGTGTGAGAATATTATTATTATTATTATTATTGTTTTTTAGTGAGGCAATTGGGGTTAAGTGACTTGCCCAGGGTCACACAGCTAGTAAGTGTGTGTTAAGTGTCTGAGGCCGGATTTGAACTCAGGTGCTCCTGAATCCAGGGCTGGTGCTCTATCCACTGCGCCACCTAGCTGCCCCCGAGAATATTATTATTATTATATTTAAAGTTGTGTTAAGATCAATTTTGTAGGAAACTCTCCAGCTGAGACTTTCTAGCTGATCATCAGTATCTGAAACAAATGAGAGACTTTTTTTTTTTTACAACCACACCTGAGACCATGTCCAGGAACCAGAGCCAGAAACCAGAGCTATACCCAGAGGATATCCCAAGAGTCATCTGAGAAAAAATTTCTAAAGACTTGAATGGACATTTTTCTGGTTTCCTTTTCCCATTGTATACATTATTTGTAATGTCCACCTACTAAAGGGGAGTACCCCCTTTAGTTTTTGTCAATGCGTTACTCAATTTCTTTTCTCTTTTTTATTCCCTTTACATTGTTAGTTATAAGTATATGTAATATTATTGCTTCATTTAAGGAAACTCTGTTTCTTAATGAAGCACAGGGGGGAGTGTGAGAATATTATTATTACCAGAGGCCCCCTGCTGTGAGAGCATGGATTGACCTTTCTAAGCTTCAGTGTCTCAAAGTTACCTCACATCAACATAAGACCACTCTCAACCAATCAGCTTGAAGCAGTGTGTGAGGCAGTTGGTTTTGTCAGTTGGTTTAGTGAGTTGGAGGTTGGAACCTCGTGGGGTTGGCAACTGAACCAAGAGTGGTTGAGGTAGTTAGGGTTTTCCTATTCTTTCAGAGACACTTGTTCTCTCTTTGTTAACCTCTAATATATTTAATAAATGTTTAATACCTAAACTGTAAAACTGGAGTCCTAGTTAGCTTTCCCCACAAGGGGGCAGATAGAATAACCACACACATTTAGTTTTACCCATCACAGTAGCTAGGTGGCACAGTGGATAAAGCACTGGCCCTGGACTCAAGAGGACCTAAGTTCAAATCTCATCTCAGATACTTACTAGCTGTGTGACTTTGGGCAAATTACTTGACCCCAATTGCCTTAAACATCCAGGGCTATCTCCAGTCATCCTGATCTATATCTCGCCACTGGACCCAGATGATTCTGGAGGAGAGAGTGAGGTTGGTGACCTTGCTCAGTCCTCCCTCCCTTAAATCCAATTCACTGCATGTCATGGCATCACCTCCACAATGTCATGGTCCTCTTTGAGAATGAAGGACAAACAACAACAATCAGAACTAGGATGCCTATTTTGATCTTCATGCATATACTTTCCAAAACATCTCTCTCCTTAGGACCCTGGAATTATTCACAAATAATTATATATTCTTATGTAATTTGACTTCTCTTTCCTTCCCTCACCTTTGTTCCTTCTGAACAAGGAATATTTTTCCAGTAATATTACAGCTATAAATCTCAAAGAACTCAATTTTAATGATTGCTCCTTTGCTTTTGATTCTCTTTACTGCACCTGGTTTATTGCCCATACTTTGTGCTTTTGCACATACACATCTGAGGTCCAAGTAGGCTAATTCTCTTCTTGGGTACTCTCTCCTCTGAATTATTGAGCCTTTCTCCTGTTCTCCTTCTTCTTGTATTGAGTCTGTCTTGTCCTGTGGTTCAAAATTATGTGGGTAATTTTCTCCTAGCCCTTCCCCTTTCATTTTAAAAGCCCCTTTGACTAGATTTTTGAGACTCTGAAACAATTTTTTTCCCTCTAACAAATATGTTGATAGGTGTGCTCCCTGCCTTACCAGGTGCGCTCCATCCCTTGCCAAGAGCCTATAATTCCTGTGTTTTATGCCATGGTTCAGTAACCCTAAACATTTTCAGTTACTATCGTTTTAGCCAGCTGATCACTTCCCAAATATAACTTTCCCCTAAAATCCGTTACCTTTTATTGGCCCTTCAAATGAAAGCTTCACCTGTATCCCTAAAGTCTCAAGTTGGTTTTGTTTTTGTTTTTTACTCAGTACCTCATATTCCTTGTCAATTATTTCTATGTTTGTCAATGATGATAGTATCATTTGATCTCATGAATTACTAGAAGTGAATACTGGTCATTAGGCTTGACAGTTATTGGGGCCCATTCTGTTATATCCACAGGGGTACATAGAATGGGGGTCTAGTATGGCTTTGCTCTTGGAGCGGGGCCACTGGTAGTGCTAATGACTGGAGAGTGAGTTGCTTATATCTTGCTTCCTCTAGGAATCATATGTGGTGGTTTAATCACTAAGTTCTTCCTAAAAGGTAAAGTACTATATGACTACCATTGGAATTGACTGCTGCCTGATGATAAGTCCTGATTGATATATCTAATTAATGAGAATTGGCCAGGAAAAATTGCAGCTAATACTGGGACAAAAGGAGGTGGTCCTAGACATAGCTATCAGAAGTAGGAGGAGGAAGCAGTAGCCAAAACCAAGGGCAATAAACTGTTGGGTCAGAAAGCAAGAACAAAACAAATATTTGTTGACTGGGTCACATTGAATAGAATTATCACCAATCTCATGAATATACCAGGAACTGTAGTCTAGGTTCCAATACTTAGATAAATATATTGGATTCAATAGCTAGGAGCTAAAGTCAATTTGAGAAGGAAGAAGACTTGGTTAAAAAAAAAAAAAAGCAAAAGCAAAACCTGAAACAAAGATGTCAGTCTAAGAATGAAGCTTACCCCTGACAGGGAGTTTGGTGTGTTTGATCCATGGTGGAGCACCCAGGCCTTATATTATGAATATGTATGTGACTGATGTTCTAGTTCCAACTTAACTAAGTGTGTGGACTTGGGTAAGTCACAGCCAATCTTCTCTTCACCTCCTCCCCCTCCCAATCTTTTCTAATCTTCAAAATGAAGGGACTGGACTAGGTGGTCCATAAGGCTCCCTCTAGATTTAAACATCTATTACTATGATTTGGCCATTATGAGTGAAGATTTTCTCCCACAGACAAGGGAGAAGATGGTGCCTCATTTTTCCTTTTCACGTGAGCACTGAGTTTATGACTTTTTTTCTGCCTGTGAATAGGAAATAGCACAGTTGCAAGGGTCTAAGGAATTTGGCTTTGTAAATCATCTGAAGACTGTGGGAGAAAAAATGAACTTGCTTTTTGGCCTATAAATAAAACCAGGAAATTAGAGATCACCCTATCTTTAAGTAGCCTAAAAATTTTGAAAGTAATATCAGAAAAACCCAGTGGAAATTGTTGATTCTCTAGATGAAACAATGCAGAAAAGAGTGAGTATTTATTAAATGCATATTATGTGCTTGAGCTCTGAGGATACAAAGAAAAAACAAAAATAGTCTGTGTTCTCAAGGAACTTACAATTTAATGAGTGGGGCAACAGATACATAATTTGGAACATGTAAGATAAATACAGAGTAGATGGAAGGTAGACTTAGTGAGGTACCAGCAACTAGGGGGAAGCTGTGCTTGAGCTCAGTCTCAAAGGAATCCAGGTAATCTAAGTGGTAGAGGTTAAGAGGGAAAGGATTATAGGTATGGGGAACAGTCAGTGCAAAGGAAAGAGGGCAGTAGATGGAAAGTCTTAGGGCCTGAAGAAATATTTATACATCAATAAAATTAGTAATAATAATAGTTATCATTTATTATGTGCCATGCACAGTATTAAGCACTTTACAAATATTATCTCATTTGATCCTCACAACAACCCTGGGAGGTTATATATTATTATTATTCCCATTTTATAGGAGACAAATCGAGGTTAAATGACTTGCCCAAGGTCATGGCTAATAAGTGTCTGAGGGTGGATTTGAATTCAGGCATTCCTGACTCCATGCCCAGCACTCTATGTACCCTGCCACCTAGGAGTGCTGAGCTTCAGTGGGGCTAAGCCAGATTGGATAGCAACAGTAGTTCTAGCCCCAATACTGTGAATCCCTCAGAGCAGAGGAGTTGACAGGCTGCCTAAGGAGGAGTGATGCAGATAAGGCCCCAAAATAGAGAAGACCAAAGTTTCTATGGTGATCAGCCGTGGGTTTGGTTTGTGAGCATTCTCTGTACTACCTGGGAAAATGAGTCTAGAAAGAAAGAAGAAAAGAGGAGGAAAAAAAGGGGGAAAAGGAGAAAAAAAAAAAGAAAGAAAAGGGGGGGGAAGAAAGAGAAAGAAATTAGTATTGACCAGTCCTACATCTCACGGTGCTTTCTTTCTTCCTCTTCCTCATACCTTTAGGCTTCATGGATGCAAACATCTATCTCCAGCAAACACATTTTCTTCCTAGCCTAGGAGCACATATTTTAGAACTAGAAAGGATCTTAGACAACAAGTAGTCATTTTAAAAATGAGGAAACTGAGGCCTGGAGAGGTGAGGAGACTTTCTTAAGATCATACAACAATCAGAAGTAAAGCCGGAAACTGAAGTTGTGTCCTCCAAATGCAGACCTAGTCTTCTTTCTCCTGCAATGGGTTCTCACCCTTTTCTCTCCCATCTTGATACTCCACCTTCAACACTATTCTGAGACATGTCTGCTTAGAGGACATGCCCAAGGACATACTGTGCTTGGCCCATGGTGGAGCGGACAAGGTTCTCTCAACTGATGTTCTCTCTCTCTCTCTCTCTCTCTCTCTCTCTCTCTCTCTCTCTCTCTCTCTTTCTCTCTCTCTTTTGGTGAGGCAATTGGGGTTAACTGACTTTCCTAGGGTCACACAGCTAGTAAGTGTTAGGTGTCTGCGGTTGGATTTGAACTCAGGTCCTCCTGAATCCAAGGCTGGTGCTCTATCCACTGCACCACCCAGCTGCCCCTCAACTGATGTTCTCATGCCCTCTTGTGTGGTCTTGGACAAGTTACATATTGCCCCTGAGCCTGAGTTTCATAATCTACATAATTAAAGTGATGTTCACATTGCTAAAATAGGCTAAAAGATCTAAGGCCAGCCCAATGTAGGAGAATTAATTTTACCCAAGTACTATGACAGTGCCAGTAGCAGCTGCCAGCTGATGACCTATGGTGGCCATTTGGGCTACAGTAGGTGCAGTGGTTAGGTTTCCTTTAGATGTGGATAACAAAAACAATAGATTTCAAATTTGATCCATTCACTTGTGCTTTTTATATAAACATTTCTTTTTTGGTGGGGCAATGAGGGTTAAGTGACTTGCCCAGGATCACACAGCTAGTAAGTGTCAAGTGTCTGAGGCTGGATTTGAACTCAGGTACTGCTGCATCCAAGGCCAATTCTTTATCTGCCTAGCTGCCCCTATAAATAAATTTTTAAAAATAGTGCATGGTACAGTGAGAAGGGTACTCACTGGCTCTGAAGTTAGGGGACCTAGGTTCCAATCCTATCTCTGATCCTTACTACTAGTGTGACACTGAGCAAATCACTTAACTTCCTTGGCCTCGATTTCCCTCATTTGTAAAATGTGGAGACTGGAACTGAATGGCCTCTGGGGTCCCTTCTAGCTCTCTGATTCCAAATGCAAGTATCCTCAACCAGTGTTGAGAACAAAACTGTCATTATGATACCTGACGCAAGGCACCTTTTCCTGGGGAAAAGAGATTAAGCTCATTTGTGGAAGATCAGATACCTGGCTTTGGGCAGAAGAGAGATGAATCAGACATGCAGCTGTGGTTCAATGGGAAAATTTTGGAATGAAAAGAGTTGGATTTGAATCCTAATTCTGCTACTAGGGGCAGTGTGAGTTATTGAACTACTTTGGGCTTCACTTTTCTCATTTTTATAAATGAAGGTGTTGTTGTAACGGAACTCAGGTCTTCCTGACTCCAGACCCAGCTCTCTATCCACTGTACCACCTAGCCACTCCTAATATGGCATACATTAAGCTTAATCACAACCTTGTGTATGTGTTAGTACGTTGGGGAAAACAAGGCAACAAAATTTCAGAGGGACCATTCATTCCAGGAGACTGACTGTAGACCTTATACTTGAGAATGAGGGGCAATGCAAGCCTTCCTGGCCTCATCCGATGCTGATGATGCAGAGTGACATAAAGCAAAGAGAGGAAGCAATGGAATTAGGTGGAACTCTTTGGTGAAGCAAGGCAGTGTAGCTGGGATGCTTTGGTGGACATGGTAGTTGGCTCCCCCCTGTGTGTGGCTAGGGTGCTTTGGGGGCTGTGCTGATGATCTTTGGGGAAAGGCAAGAAGCCTCACATGGGATGACTGTGTCTGCCCCTAGTCAGGTTGGGACACCACTCCAGAGTGCCAGAGCCTGGCCACAGGTGGCACAAATTAAGAGGAGTCTCTGATGATGCTGTCCCTTCAGACCCTAGTTGCTTGTTGTGTCTCTAGAAGTCTTGAGTTGATTTCCTGTTTGGGGATTGTGGAGTAGAGTCTGAGAGTGTGACAAGCTGCCTCGGCTTGGTATTAAGGCTACAGGTGCTAATTACTTCATTAGCACTTCCCTGCCTGGGAACTCATTAAGCACTAACCGCATTCTTTCTCTTTCTCTTTGAGATATTTTGAGACTATCTGGATTATTATATGCCACATTCTTTAAGGATATTTGTTTTTATTATAAACTTAACCAACATAAGCAAACACAAACATTTCAATAAAAAAGAACAGAAAGAAGGTTCTATATAAAACTGTCAAATTCTATTACATAGCTTGTTTTTCAAGTATACATTACATTTTATATGATAGTAGCAGTTTTCTGTGTCCTACTTGTTTGCATCTCCTTCCTTTTACTTCCCTGTGAAATTTTTAATGGTTTGTTGATGCTCTTTTTTTTCTTTTGTTCTTTTTTTGAATCTCTTACATTACCCACCAAATATTCCCCCCTCCCCTGTAGAAGTTCATTCCTTTAAATAACAAACAGTCAAGCAAAACAAATAAACACAGTTTATACCATACCTTTTTAAGAAGCAAATAGATACTTTCAAATCCACAAAATTTATTGTGTAAGGTACTGTGATAGTGCCTTTCACTTCATGAAATTATAGGACTTGGAGACGGAGGGGACAGTAGAGATCTTTTCATTTTACAAATAGGGAAACCGAGGACCAGAGGTTAGGAAGCTTGCTTGTTGTCACACAGCTAAGTAAATAGTAGACCTGGGGTTTTTGAATCCAGACCCTTGGAATCCAAATCTAATTTCCACTGATGATCTTCAAATCTACCCATCCTGCCCCACCCTCTCTGCTGATCTCCAGTTTCATATCTCCCAACTGCCTTTCAGGCATCTCAAACTGGATGTCTACTAGACATCTTAAACTCAGTATGTCCAACACAAAACTCATTTTCTTTCCCCATAAACCCTTCCTGTGTCCCACTTTCCTAATTACCAAAGAGGGTGACACCATTCTCCCATTCTGTCAGGCTCAATAGCTAGATGGCATCTTAACTTTGTATCCAATCTGTTGCCAAGGCTTGTGGATTTTACCTTTGTAGCATCTCTTGAATATGCCCTCTTCCCTCCTCTGACACAGCCACCACTCTGGTGCAGGCCCTCATCACCTCTTGTCTAGACTACTGCAATAGCCTGAGGGTGGGTCAGCCTGCCACAACTGTCTTCTCAGTCCAATCCATTTTTTAATTTTTTTTTTGTGGGGCAATGAGGGTTAAATGACTTGCCCAGGGTCACACAGCTAGTAAGTGTCAAATGTCTGAGGCTGGATTTGAACTCAGGTCCTCCTGAATCCGGGGCCAGTGCTTTATCCACTGTACCACCTAGCTGCACCCCCCAATCTGTTTTCCATTCATCCACCAAATGGATTTTCCTAAGGTACAAGTCCAACTGTATCATCCCCTTACTTGGTAAACTCCAGTGGCTCCCTATCTCCTCTAGGATTAAATACAAAATGCTCTGTTTGGCATTCAAAGCCCTTCATAACCAAGCCCCCTCCTACCTTTCCAGTCTTCTTATTCTTCACTCCTCATCATGTAAATCCACTGACATCACTGTTACATGAACAAGATACTCCATCTCTCATCTCTTGATCCCAAATATTTTCTCTGACTGCTCCTATGCCTGGAATGTTCTCCCTCTTTATTTCTTCCAGGGCTTCCTTAAATCTTAACTAAAATCCCATCTTTTACAGGAAGCCCCAGTTTCTCCCTAAATGATTCCCATTAAGTATTGAAAAACTTCTCTTAAATAAGTGGATATTATTCAAATCACTCAGGCCGTGTGATTTTAGATGTAGCCTATCTGCCTATATGCTTTGCTTGGTTATTATATATTTGTAATAAGGCAGGATTTCTATTTTTGTGGGTTGGAGGGAAGGTGATGATTAAAAAAGGCAAAAAAGAGAGCATTAATAAGAAACCAAAAAGAAGGACAGAAGGGACACAAATGAAACAATTTTGTTGCTACTTTGTTAAATGTAATATATGCTTAATTTAAAATTTTTTCCTTTTTATTATTATGGTTCTGCTCAAAATCACCAAACATGAACATTTCCCTATACAAAGAATAGAAAATGAGGGCTACATGTGAAACTAGGAATTTTCATTACGTACTGCTGGTTTTAAATTTAATAGATACTTTAAAAAACCCAATTATAGAGAACGTCTATGCAAGTCTCTTTCTTGTCCTTTGTATTTTGAAATGATTGTTGGCTGATGATTGTAATGTTCATAACAAAAAAAAAATTAAAAAAAATTTTAAGTGGAGGGGGATGGGGAGAAGTTTTTCTTTGGGGGGGGGTGAGGAGAGTTATGACTTCTCTGAATCTCTCAGGAAACACCATTCTTTTTGAGAGAAGGGGAAGAATGAAAGGTCCCAGCATGAGTAACAGCATGAGTAAACTATATATAAAAGCATACAGTTTGGAAAATATGGGACATTCAATTCAACTCAATAAACACTTATTATGTACCCAGTACAGGCAAGATATTGTGCCAAAGTCTGGGGCTATATAGTGATGAATAAAGTGTTTTTGCTGGAGCATAAAGAATGTGAAGAGAGTTAAGTGCGATAAGACCAGAATAGACCTTTCCTCATCTTCTGATGTTTCCTAGCTGTGTGACCTTGAGCAACACAGCTGACTTCTAGGGGGTCTTAGTTCCCTCAACTATTAAATGAAGGTTTTGAGTTAGAGGATCACTAAGGTCCCTTCTGGCTCTAAATCATAAGATCATAAATTTAGAGCTAGAAGGAGACTCAGAGGTCATACGGTCCAACCCTCTCCCTTTACAGATGGGCAAACTGAGGCTCAGGAAAACTAAAAAAAAACTTGTTTAAGGTAACATAATTAGTAAACATCAAAGGTGGCATTTGAACTCTGACTTCAAAGCCTCTGTACTGCCCTTAGTTCCAGCCCAAGATTATCAATTAGTTCATGAAGAGGCACCATTAAGGAGCTCAGGGCATTTCTCTTATTTCCTTCTAATCAGTCCATCACTTGGCAACAGAAACATAAGTGACCACTTTCCATGATATCTCACCAGAAAGGAAGATGATCTAAAAATGGAGACTTCCAGAGGGGTTTGAACATCGGAATAACTATACTTCAAAACTGAATGGAAAATCACAGATTAGAGCAGAACTGCCATGTATCTTGTCCATGGGCTGCCTTTGTGTGTGTGTGTGCGTGTGTGCGTGTGTGCCAGATGCAGGAGTATGTTCAAAACTTCTCTTGAAAGCTGTCCATTCACCTGAATCCTCATCAAGTTCATGAAGGAAGATGTCCCTCTCATCTGGTATAATGATATGCTTTCTGAAGCATTTTTAGCCAAGCTCTCACTCTATAATAATACCCTGAAATGGGAAGAAAAGCTTTTCCCAGGAGGCTTCTAAATTGTGAAAGAGACCAACATGTAGGCATCAGAGAGGCCTTTCTACTAATTTTACCAGAGAAAATCTGATTTTGCGTAATTGATTACTTTGGCATACTTCAGCAGTGGGAAACATCTTCTTCTATCTCTCAAATATTCTCATTTGAACCAGAATCTCATCATTAGTGGGATGGACTTTTAAACATTTCCTCCTGAGCATTTCCTGTTATCTTGGTAATGTCAGTAAGCAAGTATAAGATTTTTGAGTCTTGTCTCTATGTAGAAAATTGGAATTTCAACACAATTTCTCAAAGCTTTTGAAGTTATGAAGGTCTGTACTCCAAAAAGTAGCTTCTTTCAATACCTCTCACTTGGACTGTAATACTCACTTCTTATCTCCAATACTTTGATTACACGGTTTCTAAGTTAAATCTTCCTAACATACTAGTCTGACTAGTTCACTCCTTTGCTCAAATATGTGCAGTGGCTCCCTAGTATCTGTGGTGTGAAATGTACAAACTCCTTTGCCAGGGATTAAGGGCTCTCCACAATCTGGCTCCATTTTCTCTTTAGTCTAATATGATACTACTACCCTTTGCATGGGGCAGCTAGGTGGTACAGTGGACAGAGCACTGGGCCTGGAGTCAGGAAGACCTGATTTCAAATCTGGCCTCAAACACTTACTAGCTGTGTGACACTGGGCAAGTCACTTAACCCTGTTTGCCTCAGTTTCTTCATCTGGAAAATGAGATGGAGAAAGAAATGTTGGTTTTATGAAGACCAAAACAAAACAGTCCCTGCTCTCAAAGAGCCTACATTGTACTGGGGAATAAATTGTGCACACACAGATAAGTAAATAAGAAGTGTATACAAAATGATAGAGGGTACTCACAGGGTAGACCATGATGTCTGAGTTGTGCTTTGAAGCAAATCAGAGATTCTAAGAGTCTATGAAGGGGAAGTAAATTCCAGACTCAGGGTTCAGGGAACACTATGCAAAGACAAGATGAGAGATGGAATGTCATGAAGAGGAATAGATAGCCGGCCATTTTGACTGGAATGGAGAATGAGTGAAAGAAAAGAATAGGAAAGAAGACTGGATTGTAGAGAACCAGACTGTAGAGAACTTTAAATGCTGAGGATTTCATATTTTATCCTAAAGGTAAGGGGAAGTCACTGGACTCAGGTCCTCACTTGTGTTTCTTGCCTTCGGTTTTTTGGTGTTTTAAAAAATTTCTTCTGTAGATGTGTTTAGAAAAAATAAATATAAGCATAATCAAAAACCTGTGCATTCTCTGTCCCTCCCCTTATGAGTTCTTTAACCAAGAATTTTTACCCAGGGACAGGAAGATGTGACCTAAATCTCAAGTTCTATTACCCAGTGCCATGCAAAGAGCACAGTAGGGGCTTAACAAACGCTGATTAAATTGAAAAGATTCTGCTGGGATTTTGAGAGTGGAAAATATTTCAGGAGTAGAAGTGCCTTGTGTTTTTAAAACTAGACTAAAATGTGAATCTAAAGTGCACTTGGGTAAAGATAAACATTAATGAGCAGACTGATCCTTAAGGTGGGCGTTTTTTGGTGCCTTTTTCATTTTCAGTGATTTAGAATTCCATTACATTTAATTAAATCATTAATAATGTGCAGTTACCTAAGGGACCATGATGTAGTCCTGCATTATATATCAATGCAATCTGAACCCACTTAGGGAGCTTTAGTAAAGGAGCCTCTAGAAATTCCTTAAGGTAGGAAGAGGAACACCTAAATCATAGATCTATATATCTGTGTAATGAAAGAGCAAGGCAGCTAGGTGGCCCTGTGGATATACTGCTAGGCCAGAGTCAGGAAAGACCTGAGTTCAAATCCGGATTCAGACATTTACTAGCTGTGTGACCCTGGGCCTTAACCCTGTTTACCTCTGTTTCCTCATCTGTTAAAGAGGCTGGAGAAGGAAATGGCAAACTAATCCAGTATCTTTGCTAAGAAAACCCCAAATGGGGTCATGGAGAGTTGGATACCACTGAAATGACTAAATAACATCAATGTAATGAAAGAAGCCTCTGTGTTGTAGAGGCCCATGTGTTTCCCAACTGTTGCATGGCAGTGTCATTGTATGGCTTGAAGGGAGGAAGAATAGACATATTTAACTTCTTCTCCGCACTACCTTTCTCCAAGGGAGGCTTTAATTCCTTCCTGAAAGGGAAGCAGGTAGTTGGGACTAGAGATTACTCTGCTCTCCCCAGAGAGAGGGAGTCCTCAGTAGAATTATATCTATCTGCTACCTTACTTATACCTATCTGCTATCAGTCTAGATGCAATTGAATTCAATCTAACTTCTGATTGCTCTATCATTATTATTGGGGAGAAGGTGGGTCACAAGTTCTATATCCAAGGCATTATCCATTTCTCACCAAATACCACTTTTCACAATGAACACACATAAGGAATAGCAAAGAAACCCATTTATCCAAATTGCAGCAAAACAGAAAACGTTCAGGGCAGCTAGGTGGTGCAGTGGATAGAGCACTGGCCCTGGATTCGGGAATACCTGAGTTCAAATCCGACCTCAGATACTTGACGCTTACTAGCTGTGTGACCCTGGGCAAGTCACTTAACCCTCATTTCTCCACCAAAAAAACCAACAACAAACCAACCACCACCCCTCGCCAATCGCCTCCCAAACCCAAACCAAAAAACCCCAGAAAATATAGAAAGTATACATACATATATATGTATGTATATATATATATGTGTGTGTGTGTATTTATATAAACTCATCTCAATCAGGAGAGAGATCTAGATCTCACCCAAGGTGACACTCCCCACAGATTCTAGTGTAGTGAGCGTGGGACAGAGAGGCATGGTATAGACTGCTAGCACCTTTCATGTCTTCTTGGAGTCTTTTCATTTAGCAACCTGAAGTTGGGTCAGGCTCATCCATCTTACTTCTTGAAGCTGGAACCAGAAGTGACTCAAAGCTTGAAGAAGACTTGAAGTTTGAAGACTCAAAGGAGACTGAAGAAGGCTGGAGCTCCCTTACTTTTGCCCACTCTGCCTGGTCCCTCATGCAATGGGACATTCATCTCCACCAAGGAGAGAATCCCATACCAATGGACTTTAAGATAGGGGTTACATCTATATATCTTAGTCATCTAAATCTATTTAAGTATAGATCTCTGTCTCTGTCTCTGTCTCTGTCTCTCTGGACAGGACCTTAAAGATCAATTAGTCCATTCCCTTTATTTTACTTGTGAAGAAACAAAGATAGAGAATTGCAGAAGATCAAACAGCTCAAAAGTGGCAGAATCAAAGACTGGAATCTGAGGTCTCTTCCTGACTCTCTCAGTCCTGGGATCTTAACACTGCCTCCAAATTCTGTTTCCATATACCAGGGTTCTGTGAACTTAAACATTTTTTTTTCTGATAAAGGTATTTCACTATGATTAGTTTTTTTAAATAAAAGCATTTTATTATTTTCCAGTTACATGTAGAGATAGTTTTCAACATTTGTTTTTATACAATTTCTAGTTTCTGATTTTTCTTCCTCCCTTCCCCCTCCTCAAGACAGCAAGCAATCTGATATAGGTTATAAATGTGTAATCACATTAAACATATTTCTGTATTAGTCATGCTGTGAAAGAAGAATCAGAGCAATAAGGAAAAACCTCAAAAAAGAAAAACAAAAAAAATTACAAATAGTATGGCTCAATCTGCATCTAGATTTCATAGTTCTTTTTTTTCTGGATTTGGAGAGCATTTTCCATTATGAGTCCTTTGGAACTATCTTGGACCATTATATTGCTGAGAAGAGTCAAGTCTATCACAGTTGATCAACACACAATGTTGTTGATATTGTGTACAATGTTCTCCTGGTTCTGCTCATCTCACTCAGCATCAGTTCATGTAAGTCCTTCCAGGTTCACTATGATTAGTTTTGGCACAGTGGATAGAGTACTGGACCTGGAGTAAAGAAGTCCTGAGTTCAAATGTGACCTCACACACTTACTACCTGTGTTACCCTGAGCAAGTAATTTAAACCTCTGTTTGCCTCAGTTTCCTCATCTGTAAAATGAGGATAACAATAGTACCTACCTCTCAGAGTCATTGTGAGGATCAAATGAGATAATATTTATAAAGCATTTAACACAATGCTGGCACATAATAAGCACTTTAAAAATATTAGCTAGTTTTATTAATCCTATATACTTTATTTTATACAGTTACAAACATTATTCTTTGGCTTCACCAAACTGCCCAAGGGGGTCCATGAAACAAAAAAGGTTAAAAATCCTTGACACAGTGGGGCAGCTAGATGGCACAGTGAATAAAGCACCGGCCCTGGATTCAGAAGGACCTGAGTTCAAATCCGGCCTCAGAACACTTGACACTTACTAGCTGTGTGACCCTGGGCAAGTCACTTAACCCTCATTGACCACAAAAAACCCCCAAAACAAAACAAAATCCTTAACATAAAAAAGGTTAAAAATCTCTGCTCTAAACTATATGTTCCTTTAGGATGGTATTTTATACCTTTTTTTTTTTTTTTACTCCACAGTATGAAACACCATGCTAGGCATGTCATAGCAGCTTGCTCAATTTTTGTTGGTTAATGATTAGTGCTTTCTCCTGCAGAATATTTGAATCTCCTGCAGAGGGAGGTAGGTAGACATTCAGCCAGAGCCTTGCTAAGCATTTCAGATACATGCAAAACTTTGGGGTGTCCAAGGTTTGGAATGCATTTCTTTACTTCTCTCTCCCAGAATCTCTAGTTTCCTTCAAAGCACTGTATACAGGTGTGCCTCCTACACTAGAATTTTTTTTTTGGAAGCCCTAAGTGGTACCTCTTTTTACCTCTTGAAATTTGCATATACTCATCTCTGTGTAGATATATGGGGGGGGGTTGGGGATTTAAGAATGTAAGTTCCCTGTTCCCTCCTTGTCTTCTTTTCTCTAGCTCCTAGCACAGTGCTTTGTGTCTAGTTGGCACTTAAAAGTATGTTGAAATTATGCTGAATTGAATTCTTAGGTCAAGGGAAAACAAAACAAAACAAAACAACAAACCAAAACCCAACCCCCAAACCAAAAGTTCTCCAGAGGCAAGGATTAGGAATTTCGGATCCCTGGGGCCCAGGCAGGCTCTCCTCCCTACTGAGCAGATTGGATGGGGTCCCTTTTGCCCCAGTCAAAAGTGAATTTGGATTGGTGATATAAAAAGGGAATACCCTATCAAAAGGCTAGGCTGAAAATTTGGGCTGAGAAGGAAAGGAGTGTAGGTGAAAAAAGACCTCTGTATCACCTCCAGAAATGGTTAGATTTCAGTTTAATTTCTCTTGGGGGTGGTGGTGGTGGGGAGGAGGCAGGTCTAATAGACTTGGGCAGGTTAAGAAAAAAGTCAGGGAAGTGAAACTCAATTCTTGGGTCTTTGTTTCATAGGACCTTGGAAGTAAGGGCAGTCACTCTGAAAGTGAATTAGAATTTTGGGTCCACCCTAGGATATGAACTTTTTTTTTTTTCCGGGCCAATGGGGGTTAAGTGACTTGCCCAGGGTCACACAGCTAGTAAGTGTCAAGTGTCTAAGGCCGGATTTGAACTCAGGTACTCCTGAATCCAGGGCCGGTGCTTTATCCACTGCACCACCTAGCCGCCCCCGGATATGAACTTTTAAACATTTTTATTTTTAGGATTTCCAGAACCAAACTGGAATTACTGTAGTAGAGTGACCCATATTCTTGTGTTTAACACGGAACCCATCAAACTTCTCTTGGAGACCGGGAAAATGGTAGGCAATCCAGAGAATACTCATTCATGTCCAATATCTTGGTGGTTGAGGGTTGAAGTAAGGGAAGGTGTAAGGATGAATTCGGGGGCAAAGAAAGGAAAGGAGGGGGATGTTGGAACTGAGGGATTTCTAGGTGGTCGGAGGGTTTGAGGAAGAGCAGGGTGAAATGCGGTGAGTTGGCAGCAGAGTCCCAAATCTCTGAGCATGCATGCAGGGGCGTTCCACCCTTGCCTATCAGCTGCAGTTCTCTGGCCAACCTCTGGTTCCTTGTAATCCCTGCCCCCGTCTCTCCGATCTGGTCCCTCCGGTCCTAGAGTGAGTGAAATCTGGGGGTGGGTAGGACAGGAGGGGATCCCGTCACGTGGAAAGCTTGGGGGGCGGAGCGGGGGGCGTTTCGGCGCTGCCGGGTACTGTCAGGGCTGCCTCCTCTTTAAAGGAAGGAGCGAAGCCGGGGTGGCATCGAAGGAGGGACA
The DNA here is from genome assembly GCF_019393635.1 of Dromiciops gliroides. Taxonomy (NCBI): domain Eukaryota; kingdom Metazoa; phylum Chordata; class Mammalia; order Microbiotheria; family Microbiotheriidae; genus Dromiciops; species Dromiciops gliroides. The sequence goes on along the minus strand of NC_057862.1, from coordinate 158,059,516 downwards.
GGAGCTCGGGGAGGGAGGGAGCAAGCAAGCAAGTGACGGAGAGTCGGGCGGGCGGCCGACAAGGGCAGCGCAGCAGCCGCTGCTGCTGCCGCCGGTGACAGGAGCCCGCCGGACTCGGCTGCTCGGCGCCTCGCAGGGGGGCTGTGCCCAACTTTGTGGCTGGACTTGGAGCGGGGGAGGTTGCGGGGGACCTCAGAATGAGCCGCCAGCAGGGGAGTGTGTGGTTGGTGGTGGTGGCTTCACTCCTTCACGGTAAAGCAGCACTCGTAGTCTCCCCGCCCTCCACTCCTACCTTCCTTCCCAAGCGCTAACGGGGCTTTGAGATCCCGTAGCGTTAGGAGAAGGGTGAGGGGTAGTGGTGGGGGGCGGTGCCCCTTGCGACACCCAGCTCTCTGCTTGGTACCCGGCAAGGACTCCTCTCCCTTCAGTCCTTGGGGTTGCGGAGTTAGGGCGTGGAGCGGAGGGCAGGGTGGCGGGACCCCCTACTCCCCCAGTCCGTCAGCTTTCTAGTGTTCTGGGGTCGGGGTCTAGCCCGAGGGCTGGAGGATGGGCAGAAGGATGGGATGCCCCGCAGACTCACACGCTGAAAGGCAGACCTGGAAGCGGAAAGGGAACGGGTTTCTAGGCTCCCCCACTCCAGGTTTCTCTTTTCCTGGAGGCATATGTGTGCTGGGCGGAGGGGAGGCGATACAGACGCAGTTGGGGCTCTTGGGGAGCGGAGAAGTAGGGGTGCAGTGTCCCTGCTTGGCCGACTCTGAGCGGCCTAACTAGTTCCCATCTATTGAAGCATCCCTGCAAGGAGAGTTCCAGAGGAAGCTCTATAAGGAACTGCTCAAGAATTACAACCCCTTGGAAAGACCGGTCGCCAACGACTCCCAGCCGCTCACAGTCTACTTCTCCCTGAGCCTTCTGCAAATTATGGACGTGGTGAGTCCCAGGGTCGCTCTCGCTCTCTCCCTCTCTCCCTCTGTGTCTTTGTTGCTTTTGTTGCTTTACGTAGGCACGGACTCCCTTCTCCTTTCCTACCCCGAGCGTAGCCTTTCATAGAGCCTTTTGGCCATTTGCTAAGGTCAAGTCGTGAGCTTCTCTTTTATTGGGCTACTTTTGCGCCTGGAATAGGATGGAGAGAGCAGGCTAGTGATATGCAGATTAATTCCCCCCCCCCCTTTTTGCTTTTATATAAGACCTGGAGGCAGAACTGGCTGCACGAACGGCAAAATTGTGAAATCCCAAAATAATTGTCTTGGGTGCTCCCCTATGATGAATTTCTAAGGCTGTACTCCCCCACCACGCTGTAGAATGAGCATCACCCCCAGACTCTTATTTCCTTTCCCTCCATTCCCTCTGTGTCCTCTTCCTACTTCCCTCAGGGCTCCGTTCTTGCCTAAGTAACAATATAAATAAAATAGTCCCTTCTATATGCCCTTACTAGATCCTGCACATTTTTCTTAACGGGTAACTGTAGTAAGAAGTTTCCCTAAACGGTAATATCTAGAATGAGTAAGAACAGCTGTGATGCAGATTTCACTTTTACTCCTTATTATAACCATATCAGTTAATGCAGCATAAAGCAGTTCCATGAATAATCTATCCACTGCATTCATTCATTTATTCATATCCACTGAGATGGGTTCCCCCCACATATTCAGAGAACTTATTTTAGCTCCTCTTGCTTGTAAAATAAAGGTACCCCATTGGCCAGTTGGCTAGACCTTGCATTGACAGTCAGTCAGTTTACCTGGGCTCTCTTCTGTTGATGTATCTGATTAAGCTGTGGAAGTTTCAGGAATGCCACTGGTAATTTAAACAATAGGACTCCTATACATTTTTTGCCTTTCTGGTATGGATTGGACAATACTGTCCTCAGATTCTGCCCAATCTGTTATTTACTTGCACAATGTTTTGAAACAGCTCCATTAAGAACCACTTTTTCCAGGTGTTACATATCAAGGGAAACACTTCTTTTTCTTCAGGCTTGTCTAATGCCAAATCAAATCAATGATTGCTATATGGATTTAGTTCTCTTCCCATTCTCTGATACCTCTGGAACTCTGTGCTGAGTGCATGCATTCCTTCCAATACTTGCTTTTATTAATTCTTTAACATTCCATCTAACTCATTTGATTAATAACATCTATCTAATGTCCTATCCATCCCATCCCATATAACTTAATGGTTTAACCTAGTTAAAATATAATGTAATGAATAGCTCCCCATCTCTATCGCATACATTATAGATGGGTGCTGGCTTGCTGTAGGTGAAAGCTAGCTTGAGTCTTAAATGTGAAAAATGTGGGTATTGCTCCTCTGTGATAGAATGAAAATGGATTGAGGGGAAACAGAAAAATGGGAAGGGACAGAAGCAAAAAAAATTGAGTAGGAAAAGAGCTGATAAAGAAAAAAAACTGGAGAAACTAGAGAGTATTGTTTTTCTTTTATTAATCAGAGCATTATCTGGAAGGGAACAGATGGACAAATTGATCTCAGCTGAATTTTTGAGTATGGGGATATAGGGAGAAGATGAAAAACTCACTCGGGATGCCAGGAAGTTGCCTAAAGAGCAGTTTTGGCCTGAACCCAGGGGTTATGCCTGGAGAGTTTCCTCAAGGACCAGGGGGCTGAGAAAGGGAGAGCACTCATTGGCTAGGGAAGGAGAAAGAGACGAAGAAGACAAGCTGGAAACTGGATCTGATCATTCTGTGTACTGGTATGGTTAATACACAGCTTCTCTTTTTAATAGATTAAGGTGTTTTTTTTTTTTTTACAATTGAATTTAAATCAGTGGCTGAATGTGATAATGAAGATGTTTTTTGATTCTATTGAGGTCTGGGAGATATATACATGTATATATGAATATTCTGATTTCCACATAAACTAGTGATGCTGAGTATTGAAAGAGTTAAGGCTTGTGATTGTGATCCATTAGGCTGTAGTGAAAAGATGAGACCCACCTTTGAGGATCCTTGATGTTAAAGCTGACAGGGACCTTAGAGAAAAGGCAAATCCTCTAACTCTTAAGTCCAGTGCTCTTTTCACTATACTATGTTTCCTCTTTAACATTTATTTAATTAATGACCATTTTCCCATGCTATTTCTTGCATGTGCAAACCTTTTCCCAGACTCCTGTGTGAGTCTGCACAGCTTATTCCTTTAAAGCTCATAATACTACTCAGGAAGGTGGCTTTAGGTAACACTTGTGTCAAAAACATGTGTGTGTGTGTGTGTGTGTGTGTGTGTGTACATGTCCCTATCCTGAATATCTCCTTAAGAAGCCTTTAAGAAATGATCATAAGATCATTGATTTAGAACTAGAAGGGACTTTGAGGGTTGTCTAGTACAACTCTTTCACTTTATAGATATGGAAACTGAGGCCTATGGTTACACATGTTGGGAGGAATTTGAACCCAGGTACAGAGTTAGGGCTTTTTCTGATGTAACATAGAGGTAGGGAAGCAATGGTAAGAAAAGCCATCGGGATGGGCTAGGATACTTTGATGCTTCTTAGATCATAGTGTGTATCCCTTCATTTCTATCCCTTCATTTTCTTGTAATGTCAGCTCTGCTCAGAAGAACATACTTAAAGCAAGTCAACAAACATTTATCAAGCACCTAGGTGCTTAGGAGACACTGCTAACTGTTATCGATACAAAGAAAGGCAAAATCAGCCCCTGCTCTCAAGGATCTCACAGTCTAATGTGTGATGTTTAAAGTGGGGTGGGGCAGATTATGATGGGCTTGAAATCCCCAAAGATTTTATATTTAATTGGGGAAGTAACAAGAAGCTACTGGAGTTTACTGAATGGGATGATGATGGGTGGCATAGTTAAATCTACACTTTAGAAAGGTCAATTTGATCTCTGTACAGAGGATGGACTGGAGTGGGGAGAGACTTGAGGATGAGAAACCAACCAGCAGCTTATTGCAAGAGTCTATGCATGAAGTGTTAAGGGCCCACACCAGGGTCCTCACTGTCACCAGGCAGTGTCAGAGGAGAGAAGGATGTGTTTATGAGAGATATGACAAAGGTGGAATTAACAGGACTTGGCAATTGATTGGATATGGAGATGAGAGTGAGGAGTTGAAGATGATGATAAACTATGTCCTCATCCTGGGTAACTAGGATAGAAGAATAATACAACTTGCTCCCAAAGACAGGGCAAAAGATTTTGTTTTTGTTTTTGTTTGTTTCCCTCGACGTTCTCGGGGCCCCCGCCCCCCTGCTACCTCCCTACCCTTGACTATATAGAAGACCAGTCTTAGAGCCAATATAGTTTTAGTATGTTAAGACCTGGACTGGAAAATGTGGCTGTGATTCTGAGCAATGTGTTTGAGTAGATTTAAAAGCAAACTTTAAGAGGTAGAAATATCAATTCCTTTCTTTTTTCTTGATTTTTTTTTTTTTGCTGGCATCTGTGCCTGGAATGCCTGGTATGGAAACTTCTTCCACTAATGCTGGTCAACAATTCATTTGTAATTTAGTGGGGCAGTGTGGCATAATGGATGAAGTGTTGGAGTTGGAGTCCAGGAGACCTAGATTGGATTTCTGTTTCAGTCCCTTAGTTGTTGTGTACCCAGAGAAAGTGACTTCAACTCTCTGGGTCCTCATTTCACCATCTGTAAAATGATAATAATAATAATAATACCTACTTCTAAGGGTTGTTTTGTGGCTCAAATGAAAGCATTTATGTAAGGACTTTGCAAACCTTAAAGTGTTATATCATGTTGAGCTATTATAGTCTTAGGGAGAAGCAGAATAGAATTGTGGCTCTAGGGCTAGCTTTAGAGCCAGAAACGCCTGAGATCAAGTCCCATCTCTGATATATGCCAGCTGTGCAATCCCGAACAAGTCATTGTTCCTAATGCTACTTCCTAAAGGTACAGATAGGGGCCTGGACCTGGGATTTCATTGGTATGGAGAATAGCAATGGACCCAGTTCAGATCTTGGCAACCTAAGCCTCAGAGAATTGCTTAGATCACTGAGAATTTGTCACTAGTTTATGGTCATACAATGGGGATCTGTTTTTGACTCCAAAATCAGCCTTCTTATCTACTATACCAGGCTGCCTCGTTAAGTTACACATGAACTGCTCATCTGGAATACTAGAGGGTGTTTCTAACAATTAGTATTCCCTATATAAATGAAATCACAGGTTGCTACCTCCCCCACAAAGGATAGTCTGTGAGGGAAACCTTAATGGTATTTCCTACCTGTTAGGATGTGGCTTGAATTCCATGCTAAGAAAAATCTTCATTTAGAAGCAGAGACACATTTCCCAGTCTAGATCTTAACATACTGAAAGGTTGAACCATGGAACTTATGAGAATTTCACATGGAAAAGGAGTAAGTGGTCCAAGATTCTCTATAAATCCATTAGTATATGAAAAGCTGATTTGGGGGAACCTTTGCCAACTCTGTTTAGACTTATCTGGAAACCTGAATATTTTGACTATATCTTGTCATTACCCACTATGTGTTAAGAGAGATTTGCTGACCAAAGTTATAGGGAGACAAAGCATCCTGAGGCTAGTCATTTTTATTCCTAAAGGGGCATCATCTATCATATAACTCACTGTGTGTATATGTGTTTGCATGCGCACGCGTCACACACACGCACACACACACACGCGCGCACACACACACACACACACACACACACGCAAACCTCAATGGAAAGTTCCTGATGAAATGCTCTTAAGTATCCTCTTGTTCTAGTTGGCACACCCTGTGCTATCTGGTGATTATTAGGTTTATTGTGTTGGATTGCATCCCCCTGAATCAAGAATGAGAAGGTACATCTGTATAAGTGCTTTGAAAAATGAGTGCCGTAGAGATGTCAGGTTCTCTGACTAATCCTGCAACTTTCCCTGTTGTTAATGCATTTTAGTAAATTGTCTCTACATCCGCCACTTTGTGCCATTAAGGCACACATGACAATCCCACTATTAATGTATAAATGGGTAGGGAATGAATGTGCTGTTTTATGGAGCTATATCCAGAAGGCTGACATGTCAGATATTGGAGAAAATGAGTAATACAAGTACAAATGGTGGTATAATAGAATACTTTACCTAGAATATTGTGATGTTCACCATCACCTTATTGCTTTTGGTTTGCAATTTCAATTCTCAAGAGGTTTATTTGGCTCAGAAGGACTGAGCCTGAAATCTGAATACCTTGCTCATGCTCTCTCCAAGGTCCTTTGACAAGGCTCTTTGTCAAAACCCATCAGGTTTAGGATCTTAAGTTTCCAAGATCTTAAAAATGTTTATTTATTTTTTTATTTTTGGCGGGGCAATGTGGGTTAAGTGACTTACTCAGGGTCACACAGCTAGTATGTGTCAAGTGTCTGAGGCTGGATTTGAACTCAGGTACTCCTGAATCCAGGACTGGTGCTTTATCCACTGCGCCGCCTAGCTGCCCCCTCCAAGATCTTATTTATGGAACTATATGTTGTATAATGGGAAAGAATGTGGCTGAGTTTGAAGTCTGGATCTGACATTGACTACGCCAGTCCAATAATCTCTCAAGTTCTCAATGTCTTCATCTATAACATGAGATAATACCCACATTACTTACCTCATAAGGCTTTTGTGAGAAAAATGCTTTGTAAACCTCAAAGCAATCTAAAGTGGTCATAGTTTTTTACTGTTGAATTTGAGTAATATTACCCAATTCTGAGTTTTTTTCCTTTTGGGGCAATAAAAGTTAAGTGACTTGTCCAGGGTCACACAGCTAGTAAGTGTCAAGTGGCTGAGTCAGGATTTGAACTCAGATCCTCCTGAATCCAGGGCCTGTGCTTTATCCACTGCATTACCTAGCTCCACCCCACCCCCAATTCTGAGTTTAAAACAGATAAATGTAAGATATTGGAAGTGAGACTGAAACCCAGTTTTCTTGGCTCTGGCCTGGCACTCTATTCACTATACCAGTTGCTTGTGATCCATAGTGGCTATGTGATATTGGGCAAAATGGTATCCTAGGCAACTTTCTAAAACTAATGCCAACTAGTATCAGTGAAAGGAATTTTCTCATGGAGGAGATACTATGCTGGTAAAATCACAGGTTTAGTCACTATCCCTTAGATATACATTTAAAATACAAATATAGTTTAAGGTATAAAGACCTTTATTACTAATAATTAACTTAGCAAACATTGCTTATTTATATCTTTGAAATGCTCCTTTCTGGAAGTCATTGTCTTCCCAAAAACAGCCCAGAAAGAGAGCTCAGAAAGTGTTGCATGGAGATACATGGCAGACCAGATTTGAGGACTCGCTTCTGATCACTGCACCTCTGAACCAATATTTATGCTGTGTAGGGGGACACTAGGACATTGCTCACTGCATTAACCCACATACACAGTGAGGTAGGTCAGTGCTGGTCAGCTTCTTCCTGGCTCTTGCATTTCTTCTCTCTCTGATACAGTTCACTTATTCTTCTCATGTCAAATTAGCTGTCACTTAGGGTTTTATTTTTCTCTACACATGACTGCTGATTTACTTGCTGACCACAAATGCTAGCTAGGTCACAGTCCATGCTCCTTTCTTTATCCAACCTAGGCCAGTTTCTAAACATTCTATGACTGACACCAGCTGTGAAGCTACTGCCGCCTTTTAAATAAGGATAGGGAACTGGACCTAGGATTTCCTTGATATAGGAAATTCCCTGGTAAGGAAACTCCCTTTGTCAATGCAGGCATCAATGCCTTCTCTGCAACATGTACTTTCAAGAAGGGGGTTTTTAATCTGGGGTCTGTGAACTTCTATGTCTTTATTTTTTAATTTTTAAAATTTTTTTTGGGGAAGGGAGACAAATGTTTATTAAGCATTAACTGTGTGCTAAGTGCTTTAAAACATTATCTCACGCAATCCTCTTTTTTTTTTTTTGAGGGGCAATGGAGGTTAAGTGACTTGCCCAGGGTCACACAGCTAGTAAGTGTCAAGTGTCTGAGGCTGGATTTGGACTCAGGTACTTCTGAATCCAGGGCTAGTGCTTTATCCATTGCGCCACCTAGCCGCCCATGCAATCCTCTTAACAACCTTGGATCATTACTCCCATTTTTCAGTTAAGGAATTCAGGATAGATAAAGATAAAGTGTATGTTTTTATTTATTTATTTATTTTTAAAATTTTTGGTAACTATATTTTTATATAATTGGTTTCTTTTGTAATCCTATGTATTTTATTTTATTCATTGTAAAAACATTACTCTGTGAAAAAGTTCATAGATTTTACTACATGGCCAAAGGGGAACAAGATACAAAAAAGATTTGAAAACTCCTGTCTCAAGAGAACTGCTTAAAGCATAGGTGTCACACATGAGAACTAGATTAAAATGTAATTGGGAAATATTTAGGAAAATAAATCAAAACACAATAAAACATAGATAACATCAAGTTTTAAAACTAAATCAATATAGGGGCAGCTAGGTGGCACAGTGGATAGAGCACCAGCCCTAGATTCAGGAGGACCTGAGTTCAAATCCGGCCTCAGACACTTGACACTTACTAGCTGTGTGACCCTGGGCAAGTCACTTAACCCCAATTGCCTCACCAAACCCCCCCCCCCCAAAACCCAAAACTAAGTCAATATACAGGCCTTAGGGATTGAATGTATGGAGAAGTGGCCCTGATTTTATTTGAGTCGGTGTCTACTGGTTTAGGGCACTGAGAATTTAAGTGACGTTCTCAGGGTTACATAGTCAGTAGGTATAGGCTAGCTCTCAAGCTCCCTGGGAATAACTAGCAGCTCTGAAGAGGTACCCTTTTCCATCTCCCCTTTGTGCCACTATGCTGATAAGCCTCATTGCTTCTCTAATGTCTGACATATTCTAACTCCCCAAGTGTGCTTCTTTTGGAGTCAGACCCTGCCTTGGGTTTCTTTGCCATTGTGGTACTTCAAGCAAACTTATTGTCAAAGTCCATCTTGTTTCTTCCAGCTGTCACCTGCAGGTAATTCTGCTTGAGGAATCATTACGGTGACTTCTGTCTTTCACAGCTGGCAGCTGAAATCATTTCCCATATGTTTTAGATTCTCTTCCCTTCTGTATGATTGAAGTGAAAGAAATAGAGAAAATCATATAATTTGATGATGTCACTGAAAAAAACCCACAGTAATTAATCCCCCCCCCCCAATCAGAGATAGATAACTTTTCATCTTCCCTTGTAGAGGAAATGAATGAAGATATTAATTTCAGGGAGAGCTTATTTTTCAGGTATTGGGTTCAGAGGCAAACTATCCTGCTAAGATCAAAGAAACATTTGAACAGAAACAGACCATGTGGGTATTGAATTTGGGTCAAGAAAGGATGAATTTTTTCCCCCTTTAATAAGATGCATGAGGAGACAATCCTGAAGTGAGCCAGGATGCTCTGTTTTAATGATTCTAAAACCCTGTCCATGTTGTGTTAGAAGATCATTTGCAATAGGATTGCCGGCCTTTTATGGGGATGTGGTGGTCAATGGGGTGGGGTATGTTATTTAAAAGTCTTGTTTTTTTTTTTCCTGACAGTAGGGTTCAACTTCCTTTTAGTCGGTGCTTAATAAATACTTTTTTGAATGAATGAGTGCCACTGTAAGAAATTAGTAAATAGCCATTGATGTCACGGACAAGACTAAGGCACAAACAGAATGAGAAGGAAAACTGGTTCAGATAGGTGTGTGTGTATGTGCTTGCAAGCACATCACTAAATTGCTCTATTTTTGTTTTCATATAACATCTTTAACTATTTAAATTTGCCATTGAGGGAAGGTCAGAGTGCTGCCTAGTACAGAGGATCCAATCATAGAATGGGAAGGGAGAACTTGAATGTCCAAGTCATAGAATTTGAGTTCCATAGGCCCATAGATTTAAAGCTGGAAAGGACCTTAGAAGTCATCAAATCCAACTCCTTTATTTTACAGATGAATAAATGAAGCTATAGAGAGGTTAAGTGACTTGCCAGGGTCACATTACCAATACAGGTGTAAGGAGGGTTTCAAAACCATGTCTTCCTGGTTCTAAGACTAGTGGATTTTTTATTACAATGACAGGACTAGTCCAGTCTGGATCATCTCCATGGCCCTCTTCAGTCCTAATATTCTTCCTTTGTTGTTGTTGTTATTGTTGTTGTTTTGCAGGGCAATGAGGGTTATGTGACTTGCCCAGGGTCACACAGATAGGAAGTTGTCAAGTGTCTGAGGTCAGATTTGAACTCAGGTCCTCCTGACTCCAGGGCCGGTGCTTTATCCACTGCACCACCTAGCTGCCCCCCAGTCCTAATATTCTACCAGTCTGTGGAAAACAAAAAACAAAACAAAATAAAACAACCAAGCCTCTTCTGAAGAGGAATTTCCGAGATACCTGCTAAATAGGTGTTACATGAAATCTGAGTATCTTCTAAAGTTGATGTTGCCGAGTAGCAACCTTACTTCATACACACCCTCAGATATAAACTGCTTTATCAAAAGAACTCAGGATTGCCTTCTAACAATTGACAAAGCTCATAGTAGACGGGAATTTTTTCCTGCCTTTCTTGCCCCCTTCCTATTCTTTTGTAATTGTGTGTGGGGGGGTGGGCAGGGAGGTGGAAGAGCAGAGTATACTGTAACAGGCATAGACATGTAGAAGAAAAATTTGCTCAAGGTACATGTCAGAAAATAAATGAATTGTTATAATAGATACATGCATTTCTAAAAATTGCTAGGCTGAAAAATCACACAATAAAAATGACAGGACTTATGGGAAATAGAGTGTTAGGGGGTACAACTCTCAAAAATTTCATCAGTGACATATTAAAAAAGATGGGAACCTAATAAAAACAGTAGCACAGTTTTCTACATGTTAAGTGATTAAGAAATACATAAATAATATGATAAATAATGGCAGCCTTCATAGCCTCAGACTCTTGCTCAGTTAAATCCACAGGTACAGGCAAGAGGTCATCCTCTGGTGGCTGGCAAATCTGGGTCAAGGCAGGCCTTGGTCGTGGTGGAAGACTGGAGAGGAGGTTGTACTTCATGTATGGCATCAACCTTTCTCTGCCCATATCTCCCCCCATGCCAGAAGATATACAATAAAAATGACTTTCTCTTGAAAAAGACCTAAAGTTTGTGGAAGTGGGCATTGGAAGGGTTGCCACTTGTGAGTTATTGTGAAGTGGTCATTTTTCTGCATTTCTGCTGTTTCTGTGGGATGCAATGGTGAATAAGCAAACCACAATTTGAGTTATGCTCAGACTGTTCCCCAGTATTTCAATCATGTTGGAACAAATTCAAAGTGTTTCAAAGCAGGTGTTGTAACAGATCTAACTGCACTGACCAGGGCTGGCTGAGAGAAAGAGACATTAGGGAGGAGAAAGTAGAAGAGACACAGGGACGGGAGACAGAAGAGATTCTGAGTGATTCGGCAGGCTAGGAGGTGAAGGAGGGTTTGCTAAGGGTGGGGCTTTAGAGCTGTAGGATTGTAGGTCACTATGGTGACAGCATCAGCAGACAACCATGGAGGCAACAATGTGCAGCAGCAGGTGACAAAGATAGATAGCAGCAGAAGTGTGGCTATAGGTGGAGCAGGTAGGAGAATGAAATGCAGCACGACATACAGGGGACCAGGGATTGTAATAACACTCAAATTGTTGGGGCTTCTCTTAGACATATCCTCCAGGAGGGCATGAGTTTTCAGTGACTAAGACAGAAATATTTGGGGAGGATAAGGTGAATAAGAAATGGTATTTATAGGGAACCTAGGGCACATCACTAATCACACTTGCATTCTTTAAGGAAGTCCTGGATTATTTGCAGGGATTGATCTCATACCTTTAAGTGCAAATTAAACTGAGCCAGATTGTGATATTTTCTCCAGATAGAGATTCTAGGTAGGGCACAAGCCAGATGAGATTTTATTGAGAATACCCAATTTAGAACCCAATCCAACTGCCAAGAGTAGGGGAGTTTAGCAGCCTCACTTGACACTTGGGTTATATAACCACAATTATGGCTCAATTCAGGTTAACATTTTTGTTAATGGCAGCTGAAGACAGATATCATGATTATTAAATTTTGAGATGACTAAGCTGAGCTAGAGGGAGGGGAAGGATAGTAAAAATACCAGAATCTGTGTTTTAAAAGTCCATTTGTTGAAATGGACCAAAGTCTACAAGATGAAATTTAATAGGCATTAATTTAAAGTACTATACATAATTTCAAAAATCATGTATGAGAATGAGATTTGGGAAATCTAGCTTGAGATGTATCCACAAGAAAAGGACCAGAGGTTTTTAGTTGACCACAAGCTCAGATAAAGCTAGCTACTAACAGCTAGATCAGTCTTAGGCTACATTGTACAAGTCCAATGCCTAAATAAAAGGAAGTAATAGTTGTAACTGTACTATATATTGGTCAGAGTATAGATGGAATATTTTATTTCTTCTTTATAATATACTTTGAGAGACATTAAAAATCTATATATAAATAAGGGGCAGATAGATGGTACAGTGGATAGAGTCCTGGGCCCAAAGCCAGGAAGACTCATCTTCCTGAGTTCATATCTGACCTCAGGTACTTATTAGCTGTATGACCCTGGGCAAGTCATTTCATCCTGTTTGCTTCAGTTTTGTCATCTGTGAATGAACTGGAGAAGGAAATGGCAAACCACTCCAGTATCTTTGCCAAGAAAACCCCAAATGGGGTCAGGAAGAGAGGGACACAGGTGGAATGACTCAATAACAACAATACCACATGTATGTTATTTATAAGTAGATATACATATATAACTGGTATATGCTCAATTTTTTTTTTTTTACTGATAGGGATATGTGATCAAAAAAGTTTGGAGATGACTGTCCCAAGACATGTGAAGTCTGTAGGCTTCATTGACAGAAAGAATACGCATACACATGGACAAAGCATTGAAATAATAAATGATATTAAAATATATATATTTTTTGGTGAGGCAATTGGGGTTAAGTGACTTGCCTAGGGTCACACAGCTAGTAAGTATTAATAGTCTGAGGTCGGATTTGAACTCGGGTCCTCCTGAATCCAGGGCCAGTGCTCTATTCACTGCACCACCTAGCTGCCCACGATATTAAAATATTAAAAATTATCTGTTTATAGGGCACTTACCATGAAGTCAGGAGACCTGTGCTCTCTTCAGCTATGCCATGACCTATTTGTGTGGCCTTGGGCCAGATGAATAATTTCTGTAGGCCTTAGTGTTTTAAGTGTCATCTGTAAAATGAATCACTTGGACTAGATGATTTCTATCTTGGCCACCAGGCATGGAAACCATCTGGAAGTTCTCCTTTTTGGGGTTACCTTAGAGATTGTGGTAAAAATTATTTGTGGTAAAGATTAATAGTCCCATTTTTAGCTAACTCATTTGGGAGGGGCCACACCTGGCCCACCCTGAGGTTATGAAGGCAACTTTTTTTTTTTTAAGTGAGGCAATTGGGGTTAAGTGACTTGCCCAGGGTCACACAGCTAGTAAGTGTTAAGTGTCTGAGGCCGGATTTGAACTCAGGTCCTCCTGACTCCAGGGCCGGTGCTCTATCCACTGCACCACCTAACTGCCTCTAGTATATCAAATTTTGGACCTCACAAGATGTACCCCCAAAGCAAGGTGGTTATGATGGCCAACTGAAAGTCTCTTTCACAGAGGCAATTGTGGATCATAGATGAAGGACCAAGGGAAAAGAGTTATTAAGGGAATGGTCTCCAGCTGACACTGTGGAGGTGAAACAGGAATGAGTGGGAGTCACATCAAGAAACTAGAATGCAGCACCAGAGAGATCTAGCCTCTGGTCTTGTAAAACATCATCTAGAGGGGGCAGCTAGGTGGCACAGTGGATAGAGCACCAGCCCTGGATTCAGGAGGACCTGAGTTCAAATCTGGCCTCAAAACACTTGACACTTACTAGCTGTATGACCCTGGGCAAGTCATTTAACCCTCATTGCCCCCCCTCCCCCAAACAAAACATCATCTAGAGTGTTGTGTTCAGTACTGAGCAATGTGGTTTAAGAAGGACATTGATAAGCAGAAGAGTGTCTAGGGGAGAGCAACCAACATGTTGAAGGGCCTTGAGGATCAGTTGAAAGAACTGTACAAGCTTAGCCTGGAGAAAATAAGATTTAAGGAAGACATGAAAGGTATGTTCAAGTATTTGAAGGGCTGTCATATGGATGAGGGATCAGACCTTTTCCGTTTGACCATAGAGGGCAGAAAGGACCAGGAGCAATGGATAGAAGTGGCAAAGTGGCAAATTCAGGCCTGATGTCAGGGCAAATTTTTCTAACAATGAGAGCTATACAAAAATGAAAAATTGATTGCCTTGAGAAGTGACAGGGTCTTCTTCCTTGGAAGTCTAAGCAGAGGCTGGAGGACCAGTTGCCAAATATATTATAATGTGATTAGACTAGGTGGCCCCTGAGGTTTTTTCCAAATCTCAGATTTTTGATTCTGTACTTTCTTCATCTGAAATATTCTAAACCCTCCTCAATCCAACAGATTTGTCATAGATAATTGGTAGATTTTAGAGTACTGGATCTGGAGTCAGATGTAAATGAAGCTAGGTTCCAGTCTTAGCTTTGACAGAAGTATGAGAATAGATGATTTCTGAGGTCACACTATTTAGAGCTAGAAGGAACCTTAGAGGCATCTTGTCCAACACTTTTATTTTATGGATTGGAAAACATTGGCAGACACAGATTAAATGACTTGCCCAAGGTCAGATAGTTAGTAAACATCAGAAGGAGGATCTGGGTGACAGTCCTTTGACTTCTAAAGTCATCAATCTTTCCACTATACCACAATGCTTCCCAGTTCCCTGAAAGTATGAAAAAAATCATCACCCAACCTACAGCAGTGAACATTTACATTACCTTAAATATTATTAAGCTAAAGTAATAAGCACAATATTCCTTTTTAATCACAATCAAGATTGCTTTTAGCCAGCACATTGTGAAATAATTTAAATTTGTTGAATGATTGGTTCTTTAACAAAATGAATAGAAGTAGAAATTAGCCAGCACATTATCACTGTGTATGCACATCCATAGTTTGATAACTGACATTAGTCAGTGGGCTTTTAAAAACTGATCATTGGCTTTCACTAAGTAGAGTTGTTTTCTTTAATTTTCCTTCACCTATAGAGGAACCTCTATAATCTGCATAAATTTGGGCACTTTGTATAATCTTATTGACTTATTCTGGTGATTTATACCCTAATCCCAACAAAGCTGACATTGCTAAGAATACTTTTTGAATTGTTTGCCTTGTTCTCTTCATTATTTTTATTGCCTTTCTGTTTATTCTAGAGTTTTATTCTTTGATTCATGGGCCTCATACTTATTTATTCCTTCTTTGTTCTCTGTATTCCTCATGGAATTAAGGCTTCTAAGGTGTCTATTTTGAATTCCCTCTTATAAACAGTTTCTATGTTATTGCAGTGCAGAGCTTGTTCCCTGAATCCCTTTTTCTGTTGTACCTCACTCTTAGAAATATCAATTCATGCATGTGATAGAGAGGATATAACTTCCATGGTTGGAATGCCCCTGTTTGTGAAGTTCATTACTAAGCCTTGCTCTTCTCATGATCTTTTTCTACCCATTTGCTTTTCAATTTCCTCTCTGGGTCCTTGCCCTCCCACTCTTCTGGGTGTCATTTACCCCAGAACCTCTGGTTCCTTTTTAATTGTGGCAAGATGCTGTCCATGGTAGCACTATGATCTCTCAGAGGTAGTGGTATCTCTAAACACCAAATTCCTACAGATTATATCCATTGTAAGCTCCTCATTCCCTATTATTGTATCTCTCTTCTGCTATGGGAGCATTCTTCAGTGGGACTCCCTTCCACAAATGGAAACAGCTGAAATGACTTTATTTATTTATTTTTTTGCATCTAATCCCTATTTTGAAACAGGTTTTTAGGATAAGAAAAAATGTTGGTTCTTCATTTTGTTGGTCATGTGCCCTGGAAGTCTAATCTTTGTATTGGGTTTGTTTTATCTTGTTTTGTGATTGCTTGGGAGATTTTGAGTATTTCAAAGGTAGAACATTTTTTTTCCCTTTAATGATGGACTTGATTTTTTCAGAAATAGCCCCAAATCTTTTAGACCTAAGTCTTGGGAATAAGATGGATGTCCAAGCTGGGAAGTACCATTTTGGGTGATCGATGAGGAACAAGACTCTTTTTCTTATGTGACTTCTTATTCTTCTCCTTTTTTTTTTGGTGAGGCAATTGGGGTTAAGTCACTTGCCCAGGGTCACACAGCTAGTAAGTGTTAAGTTTCTGTGGCTGGATTTGAACTCAGGTCCTCCTGAATCCAGGGCTGGTGCTCTATCCACTGTGCCACCTAGCTGCCCCTATTATGTGACTTCTAAGCTGTTTCTGAAGGAATTTCCAAGAAGAATTCTAAAAGAAAGTTTGATCAATGGGAAGAAATGTATTGACCAGGTGACTGCTCTAAAGAGAAACTATGACTTGGAACTATAAGTCCTGGTAGGCTTGTATAAAAAGAAAAATAATACAAATCTGTCTCATTACTTTATGGCCACATAGCACATTGAATTAATTAAATTTGTATGTAGATCCATTTAAAATAGGAGAAATCTAATATACTAGATTTGAAGATTTTTCTTTTTAAAAGAGCATTGAACTTTAGATACCCCAAGGGTTATATACTTATTCAGTAAATCTGGTCCTGGCTGGTTTAGGACAAAATTCCAATCAGGCCCACCCTTTCTGGATTATACATATTAATAAGATTTAGACCACATGTACACAAAGTCAGGCCTCTAGATAAAAACTGAAGAATTCAGGTAGTAGTTTCTATTTATCCCATAAATCTTGTCTCCTCCATTAGACAGTGAGTTACTTAAGAACAGGGATTACTGTTTGCCTTTCTTTGTATGCTCAGCACTTAAGACACAGTGGGTCCTTAATAAATGCTAACTAACTGAATTATCAAGTTAGTCAAAAATAATCAATCATCTTTGGCATGTATGGATATCCAAATTTTTTCTGAATTATTTTTCTGTTTTCGTTTGTGTGTGTGTGTGTGTGTGTGTGTGTGTGTGTGTGATTTGTTGTATAGACATGGTCAAAAGTTAGGTGTTTATTTTGTTTGAACTAAACAGTATTTACCTGGAATCTCTACACTATTTATACCCATGGGCTTATTATAAGTCTAAAGTGAAAATCTTTTGAGAGCATAGATCCATTGGTCACATCTCTATTTGTGTTGGCTTTTGTTGATCAGAATTTTGTTTGCTAAGGCTGATTTCAATCTCAACACTAGCAAGCCTAAGTCTGTGATTAGTAGAGAGAACAGAAAAATTTGATGTTGCATATTTTTTTTTCAGTCCAAAGTGATTTGACTAGGGAGCAAAACCTGCTGCAAAATTCCTCTGAGTCATAAGCAAAGAAGGCTCAAGCAGAGAACGTGACTCAGAACCCTGTAAAGTCAGCCTGGGTTCAACACAGCTAGAAGAATGCATATAGTTTATATGGTCACAGAAATGTATTCCTCTCCCAAACTCTTTACAATGTAGATGTTACTTCCATATTTATTTTCCCTGCATGGGATCGTTACCACAACTGCCATGATAAATGGGCAATCCTTTTACAATAACTGCCTAGCATACATTAAAAAAACATTGTATTGATGGCACCTTTATTGTTTCTAGGGAGGAAAAATTATGAGCCATGGAATTGGGTGAAAAAAGGGAAAGAGATATTAATGACAGGAAACATTTTTTCTGAAATATATTGCATTATTTTGGTAGCAGTTGGGTCATTGCTGATGTCCCAAGACCATGAGAAAACTAAAAGAGTTAAACTGAATGTCATTAAATATAGAGATACTGGGTTGTCCTTATGTGCGCATATGTAAACACAGGTACATATCTGTGTGTGTATATATATACATATATATATATATATAAAATATATATATAATAGTATTTATAGTATAAACATATGGTTACATATGTATTCTTATATATATATATATATATATATAATTTTTATATGCAACTCTATGACTACATATATATTTGAAAAGGACATATTTCCAATGTCTTTTTCCTGGGCTTTATCCTTTTTCTATGCTTGGAATGCCCTCCTTCTACACCATCCTTCTCTTTGCCTATTGAATTCCTCCTTATCCTTTCAAGACCATTCAAATGTCACTTCTTTCAGTCAGCTTTCTCTGATTCCACTCATTTGCAAACGAACTTCATTCCCCTTGGACTTTCCACAATATATTTCTTGAACCTTTGTTATATTCTTGTCAAGTCTCATTTTATCTTTTTACTACTTTTTTTTTTTTTTGGTGGGGCAATGAGGGTTTAGTGACTTGCCCAAGGTCATACAGCTAGAAAGTGTCAAGTATCTGAGGCCAAATTTGAACTCAAGTCCTTCTGAATCCAGGGCGGGTGCTTTATCCACTGGGCCACTTAGCTGCACCCCCCTTCCCCCATTTTATCTTTTTAAAAGTAGATTTTAAGGGGCAGCTAGATAGCACAGTGGATAAAGCACCGGCCCTGGATTCAGGAGTACCTGAGTTCAAATCCGGCCTCGGACACTTGACACTTACTAGCTGTGTGACCCTGGGCAAGTCACTTAACCCCCATTGCCCCGCAAAAAAAAAAAAATATATATATATATATATATATATAGTAGATTTTAAGCACCAGCCCTGGATTCAGGAGTACCTGAGTTCAAATCCGGCCTCAGACACTTGACACTTACTAGCTGTGTGACCCTGGGCAAGTCACTTAATCCTCATTGCCCTGCAAAAAAAAAAATTGATTTTATTTTTTTAAAATAAAAATCTGTCTTCTCTCCTTCCCACTTCTCCTTTCCATTGAGAAAGGAAGAAAAAACACACGGGGCAGCTAGGTGTTTCTATTACAATGTAACCTCCAAGAGGGCAGAGACCGTGTCATATAAGAACTTTCTATCTCCCTCAGCACCTATCATAGTGCTCTGTACATAGTTAAATAAATGTTTGCTGAAATATTGTTAAAATAGAGACTTCTTTTTTCTTTTGTTTTCTTTTTTTTGTGGGGCAATGAGGGTTAAATGACTTGCCCAGGGTCCCACAGCTAGTAAGTGTCATGTGTCCGAGGCCAGATTTGAACTCAGGTCCTCTTAAATCTAGGGCTGGTGCTTTCCATTTCACCAACTAGCTGCCCCCCAAAATAGAGACTTATTTCATACCCAAGAGTGAAAAGGAACTGTTAGGACTTTAGTTCTAAGAGGATAATTTTTGATTTGACATCTGGAAAATCCTACTTATCAATTCATCCATCAATCCATTAATTTCTCTCTCTCTCTCTCTCTCTCTCTCTCTCTCTCTCTCTCTCTCTCTCTCTCGGACAATGAAGGTGAAGTGACATGCCTAGGGTCACACAGCTAGTAAGTGTCAAGTGTCTAAGGCTGGATTTGAATTCAGGTCCTTCTGAATCCAGGGCCAGTGCTTTATCCACTATGCCACCTAGCTGCCCCTAAATCCTACTTATTTATAGCAGGAAAAACATTCTTCTTTTATTAGATCATCATACCCTTAGAATGCTGAAAAGTATATTGATCTAAGAGGAGGGGAATATGAGAAGTGGTACCATGGTTTGGTAGAAAGAATTCTGAATTTGGAATCGGGAAACCCAAGTTCAAATTCCAGCTGGAAGACATTACTGTGTAATTGTGAGCAAATCATTTAATCTCATTGAGCTTTAACTATAAATGACATTACAGCACCTACCTCATATAGTTGCTATGAGGATCAAATGGGGCTTAAAACATGTAAATCACATTGAAAATATTAGGATATGATATGAATGTTAACTATTGATGGCTCCTCCTACCCCTTCTCCAGTTTTTGAAAGGTTTCTCCCTTGGAGGTCTCATTTGGATGTTCTTGCTTCCATGAAAGTATCTCTGAATTTTCTCCTTTCTCTTCAGCTTCCCTTCCTCAGATTTATCATAACATCTCTCCTTTTCATTTATCACAAGTTTCTTTGAATCCTTAGTACACAGTTATTCTTAGTTCAGTGTTCTTTCTACCACACTATGCTATAGCATGAGGCAGTACATAATTGATAGACAAAATGAGTGGGAGATAAAGTTAGATTAAAGAACTAGGTTGTGCTGGACCTTGAATGTCAGAATGTAAACTTTGTACTCTATCTTTGAAGCAGTGGAGAGACTTCAAAAATTTTGACATTAGCTGATGAAAGGGACATTTTAGGAAGATTAATCAGGTAGTAGTGTGCAGGATTGATGGCAGAGGACACTGCAGTTAGGAAGACAAGTGCAGTTATTGCAGTATTACAGATAGAGTAGTGACAATGGGGATAGAAAGCAAGGGAGAGCTATGAGAGATATTCTGGAGGAAGAAATGCCAGAATTTGGTGACTGATTGAATTTAGGAAATTGAGCAGATGGCATAATTAAATGGGGTCTCTGAATTAAATGGTGTCTTCAAAACCTGAGTGATAGGGAGAAGGCAGTTACATTGGAAGAAATAGGGGAGTTGGGATGGGTAAGATGCTTTCAAAGAGACACTAGGAAAATTGAAAGGAAGGAGAACAAGTTCAATTTAGGACACACTGAATTTGAAATGTTGCCAGGACATCCAATTCAAGATTCGGTAGTGATATTTGAGAGTCATTTGCTTAGAAATGATAGTTAAAGCCATGGAAATAAATACATTTTCTCCAAGAAAATATGGAGAAAGATACAGAGATTCAAGGACTAAGTCTTTGGAAGGGTTCATAGAGAAGGAATGAGTAGAAGAGAGATGAAGAGAACAAGTAAGATGTTTTAGAATCTGAGGAGCAAGCTTCAAGGAGGAGGTCAGCAGGGTTGCATATTGCAGAGGTCAAGAAGAAAGAACACTGAGCAAGGGTTATTTTTTAGACAGGGGTTAGGAGGTATTTGGAGACCTTCAAGTCTCAGTTGAATGCTGGTAATAGAAGCTAGATTGCAGAGGGTTAAGAAAGGATTAGATGTTGAGGAAATGGAGGCAGTGAGTGTCAACTACTCATGAATGAATGAAAAAGAATTTATTATGCAGTTACTGTGTGACCGGCAATTCGCTAAGCACTAGGAATACAAATAGAGAAAGCAAGACAGGCTTTCCCCTCAAGGAAGTCACTTTTTAATAGGGGAAAATAACATATATATAGAAGTGGCATATTGGTCAGAATGGAAAGGAAGCAATGAAAGAATGACTGGAGGGGACAACAGGGAGCGCCCCCCCTTTTTTGGGTGAGGCAATTGGGGTTAAGTGACTTGCCCAGGGTCACACAGCTAGTAAGTGTCAAGTGTCTGAGGCCGGATTTGAACTTAGGTTCTCTTGACTCCAGGGCCGGTGCTCTATCCACTGTGCCACCTAGCTGCCCCACGCCCCCCTTTTTTAAAAATAAGGAGTTGGAGAATGAGAAACAGAAAATTATAGAATATAGGAATTAGAGCTGGAAGAGACCTTATAGATAATTTAGCTCACCTACTCATTTTATAGATGTGGAAACTGAGACTCACATAAATGAAGTGACTTGATCAATGGCACAAAAGTAGGAAGTAGACAAGCCCTGATTGAGATCAATATACCCCAACTTTAAATCCAGTGTTCTTTCTATGCTTAGCATTGTGATGCTAAGTAACCCTAACAAAGGCAAGATGGGAACAACCAGGGCAGATATGCTGTAAAGGCACACTAAACCTAGTTTACCCAATGGATGTAGCATGATTGTTGACTCTAGGGAAATGGCAGCAGCAGAAGATAGACCTGTCTGGCATTTATCAAGCAGAGATGGCTTATTCTGAATGAAGCTCATGAGACTGAAAGACAGAGAGAGAATGAGACAGGCCCTCCCAGAAGCAGTCACAGTTGCTAACCAAAGATCAGGCCACGTGTATGTACTCAGTGTGGAGAGGACAGTGGGTCAAGCACCTGTATTTTTGAGGACAAACTCTTCTGTTTTCATAGTCCTTAGGATAAAGCATATATGAGGTTTGGATTTTTTGGTGGATTTTAGACATGGGCTGGGGTGAAGGTAACTTAACATTTGAATTGGTATAGTAAAATATGTCTTTCCTTCTTTACCACTTAAAGTGTTTCTGAATTGCCTCCAATATTTCTAAATTTCGGTATCATTCTGTTTTATGTGTGCTTGTCTGTACTTCCCACCTAGACTGTGATATAGTCCTACAAGGCAGGCACCATACTTTTATTCTCTACTGTCCTGGAACATATGGTAGTTTCTCAGCAAACAAATGCCTACTGGGAAACCAGAGGAGGAGTTTGGGGGAAGGAAGGCTTGTGGTGGAGAAAGAACTAACAATGAGAAGGACTGAAATGCAGAGAGGAGAAAATTAAAGAAGGGTCCGATTTGTGAGGCTTGACTCACTTGTCTTCCTTTCTCTGTCCCCTCATCCTGGAGTAACTGGTTTACCAATCAGTAGTTGTTGTTTGTCCTTCATTCTCAAAGAGGACCATGACACTGGGAGGTGATACCATGACTTGCAACGAATTGGATTTAAGTGAAGGCTGTGCAGTCACTAGCCTCACTCTCCTGCAGAGCCATCTGGGTCCAGTGGCAAGATATACATCAAGATGACTGGAAATGGCCTCAAATATTTGAGGTAATCAGGGTTAAGTGACTTGCTCAGGGCCAAGCTAGTGTCTGAGGTCAGATTTGAACTTAGATCCTCCCAACTTCAGGGCTAGTGCTTTATTCACTGTACCACCAAGCTGCCCCTATTTATTTATTGTATTTATTGACTGAGCAACAACTATATGCCCCAGAATTTTAGAGGCCAAAAAAAAAAGTATGGTGCCTGCCTTGAGGGTCATGTCACACAGTGTAGGTAGGGAGTCCAGGCAAACACACAAAACAATTAGAGAAATATGTAACAACATAGAAATACTTGTGATAATTTAAAAGTCATAAATTATGTGTTATAGTTTTGAAGGATCTTGGGTACCGAAGAGGTCAATATGGAGGGAGCAGGTGGGAAATATTTCATGGAGATTGTTGGATATGAGCTGGGCAGGAGGAAAAGAGTGGGAGAAGTATGCCCATGGGAGACATACAGTACAAATAAAGGAGAACCTGAAAGGGGAAGGGATTAGGGATGGTAGAGGACATTAATGGTAGTATCTGTGTTTAGAGAAGAGCTTGAATGGCTTGGGTTGGACAACCAGGTGCTGAAAATTCTCAAGACCACAGACAAGTTGTTTCAGGCCTCTTATCTCTGAGGAGCAAAAACAAAAAAGGACCCAGTGCTTCAAAAACTGGCAAAGGAAGGGTACTCTAAGCAATTAAAAGTTCATCACGACCTCATTTTCTAGTGCTTTTTGAGGATAAAATGCAAAATCCTGAGCCTGGCTTTTAAGCTCCCTCCACAAACTAGTGCCTGCTTGTTTTTCCAAACTCATTTCTCATAACACGCCTTTAAACACTACTTCAAGCCAAACTGGACTGCCAGCTGTTTCTAACACTTGACGTTCAATTTCCCACCTCCCCTGCCATTGCTTGAACTCTCCAGGGCCTTAACTGCATTTCCTACTTATCTCCATCTTTCCATCCTCTGTCTCATCTTTCAGATCTTTTTTAAAAATTCTTTCCTTCTTTTTTCCAGGCCCTTATTTTCCGCTGTTCTGATTTTCCTTTAAGGAAGGTGACTCAGGTGTCACCTCCACAGAAGACTCCCCTGATCTCTCTAGATGTTCAAGCTTCAGATTTTTATGTTTCCCAAAGGGCTTCTAATTATATTCCACCAGTAGAATGAAAACTCCTTGAGAGTAGGGATTGTTTTATTCTTTCCTTCCCTAGCACCTAACACAGTGCTTTGCTTTGCACATTTCAGGCACTTAATCTACTTTTCCCTCTGACCTCCCCCACTTCGATAATTAATCATTTAACTGAGAATGGGAGGGAGAAGGCAGAAAAAGAGATTAACTACTTAGTAAGAAAACAGGCTTAAATGAGCTGGGGGAATTTGGAAAGTCTATGTGGATTTCTGAAACTCTGCTATATATTGAGTTCTTATATTACATGTGGGACAGAATTAAAAACCTTATTGATCCAAGCTGAGTTTATTTCTATTTGTTTCTTCTGTCTTGGATTTAGGATTCAGGCTTCTGAGTCATTTTCAGGGCTACAGTCTAGCACTAGTTAAGGAGAGGAGGTAGGGTCCAAGTCCAAAGCCAGGGAGTGGTCAGAGACAGAAGAAGTCACTGAGATAGAAGACCCAAGGCAGCAAAATATGAATCTGGAATCAGAAGTAAATATAGGGACTGCAAAACCCACCAGGAGTTGTAAGATCAGTGAACAAACAGCTCATAAGACTAGTGAACTTACAATGATTATTTCCCTTTTCTCCTGTCTCCTTCTGAGGACAGTACTAGACAATGACCCTTTGGATGTGTTGAGCCTCCCTCACTGGTAGCTGTGGTTTGATTAAAGATTTGTAGCTATTTGATGTGGAAAGTAATCTGGATAAAGAAGGATACTGACAAGGGGAATTCTATGAATGGGGAGAATCTGGCATAAAAGGAAACTGAGGGATACTTTTCCACAGTATCAGAGTGATGATCACCCATGCATAGCCTTCTAGTTGTTGGTAATCTATTTCATAATCTTATAGGAGTTCTTATTGATCTCTTCTTGAAATTATTTTGTATAAACTTATTTGTATGCATGGTATAACTCTTCTTGCCTCCCGGTAGAATATAAGCTCTTTAAGGACCTCAACAGTTTTATTTATTTATTTTTCTTTGTATTCCTAGTACCCAGTATGATACCTGACACACAGTAGGCACTTAAGAAATCTTTGCTGAATTTCAGTTTTTAAAGTAAAGATGGCTAGAGCAATTTCTAGTCACCTTTATCCCTTTGAAAAAGGCGTTCTTTTTTTTCTCTCCAGGCTCACCTACATACTGTGAATTTTCAAAATTATAACATGGTTCATTGATAATGTCAGACAAATCCTTAAATATTATGACATTCATCAAGACCTGATTATTAGCATAGATTCAGCCATCCTTATCTGTGTTCAGAGACTCTCAGTTTTTATTCTACCAAATCCCTTTCCAGAGGAAGTGTGGTCTAATCCCCCTTCTCATCCTGTGTCAGCAAAATTGGTGATCTCAGTGCCTGTCATAGTATTATTCTGTATCATTTATGAGGCAGCAAATAACCAGCTTTCTATTTCAGTACATCCGTATTTTCTTCTTGCCACTCTTTGAAACATCCAGCCTTGCATTATAAGCCCTCACATTTATATTAAATATGCATGTTTACAATGGAAGAAGAAGGGAGAATTTACCTATGATCTCCTGCTCTCAACACAAAATTTGGACAAAGGATAGCCAAGGTAGGCAGTCACTAAGGATGCACAACCCCTAGGGTAGGAAGGCCAGAGTGATGAACACTTTATTTTTTATTTTTATTTTTTTGTTTTTTTTTTTAGTGAGGCAATTGGGATTAAGTGACTTGCCCAGGGTCACACAGCTTGTAAGTGTTAAGTGTCTGAGGCTGGATTTGAACTCAGGTACTCCTGACTCCAGGGCCAGTGCTCTATCCACTGTGCCACCTAGCTGCCCTGTGATGAACACTTTAAATATGTTTTTAAATAAAAGTGTACATTTAAAAATGTTTAATGATATTAAAATCTTTTTAACATAGTCCCCCCTGTATCCCTTTTAATGCCTCTAATAAGTGTTTTTTTTTTTTAAGGAAAAGAGGTAGAAGAAAAAATATTCAGCAAAACTGATGAATACATTGAAAAATAACATATATGCATTGTTCCATGTCCATGGAGCCATTACCTTTACAAAGGGATGAGAAGAATTATCTTCTTATACATCTTGTTTGGAGCCATGCTTATTCTTTGTAATTTTACAATGTTCATTTTTTATTGTTTTGTGGTGGTTCTCATTTACATGGTTGTAGCCATTCTATATACTGTTTTCTTGGCTTTCCTTATTTCACTTTGTATCAGTTCACATAAGTCCTTCCATGCTTCTCCATATTCATCATATTTGTCTTTTCTTACAGTTCAGTAATATTCAATTGTACTTTGTATACTCCAGTACTCCAATCTATTTGTTTGGCTTTTCCTCAATCAATGGGCTTCTACTCTGTGTCCACTTCTTTGCAACTACAAAAGTGTTACTATAAATATTTCAATTTGCATGGACATTTTTAAAAAATCAATGCCTTCCTCAAAGGAGCCAACTGTCACCATGAATAGAGTGTTATTCCTGAAATCAGCAATACTTGGGTTCAAATTCTGTGTCAGACAGTAGTTGTATGACTGTGGGCAAGTCACATAAGCTCTGTGAGCAACAGTTTCCTCATCTATAAAATGGGGAAAATAGCACCAACCTTACAGGGTTGTTGTGAGACCTAAATAAGAAAACATACTTAAAGCATTTAGCAAACCTTAAAGCCCTATGGAAATGCTAGCTATTATGTGCCAGTAATAGAATCTATAGGTCAAAGGGTATGGGCACATTAGCCACTTTATTTGCATAATTCCAAATTGCTGTCCAGAATGGTTGGATCAATTCACAGCTCTACCAACAATGCATTACTATGTCACTTTTCCCACAACTCCTGCAATGTTGACTCTTCAAATCTCTGCCAATTTGCTAAGCATGAGGAATACGTACATTTTAAAATTCCTTGAACTTCTCTTGTTAACATACAACTATTTTGTGGTAAGTGAAGTTGTGGGTGTTAGAGTGAAGGTGCAGAGCCTGTGGTGGACATTTACAAACAGGAAATGCAATTTTCAAATGTAAGGGGATGCAATTTCCAACTTTTTCTAGTGTGTAGAAACATCTTTCCCACTTAGTCACTTGAATGTAAGGGTGGGTTCTAGTTATTAGTATAAATAGGCCCTAACAGCTTAATCACTGGATTAGGAAAGGAACAAGTCTGTTTTTGTTGGTGATCTATCTATCTATCTATCTATCTATCTATCTATCTATCTATCTATCTATCTATCTATCTATCTATCTATCTATCTATCTATCTATCTATCTATCTATCTATTTTTGGTGAGGCAATTGGGGCTAAGTGACTTGCCCAGGGTCACACAGCTAGTAAGTGCTAAGTGTCTGAGGCCCGATTTGAACTCAGGTACTCCTGAATCCAGGGTCAATGCTTTATCCACTGCGCCATCTAGCTGCCTGATCTATTTATTTTGCAGTTAGGAAAAGTCATATAAGGGGCAATCCTCTAAAAATTTTCCTTTGCACCTAGAATTTAAACTCTTATTATTTATCCAGACACATAAGTTGTAATCTTAGCTTGACCAATGATGTTCTCATCTTATTATCAGCTTGTTTAAAGAAGGAAACCAAGACCTTGAACATTACAGGTTAATATATATTCATGGAAGGCATAAATGTAGCTGATTTATGCTCAGTCTATGATGCCTAGGGAAGTGCAAGTTGCTTAATGACTCTGAAATATATTTGGTAATGCACAGTATCCATGTAGAGAAACCCAGAAACATGCTGAGAAATGAGATGGAATTTATAATTCTTATAGATATTGGTTTAAACCAAGTGCTTGAAAAATTGTTTTTTAAATTTTCCAGAAGTTTTGTGGAACAGAGAGTCTGCACCCTAGTAGCTGATGTCCCTGGGTTTATGGAACATGAGGCTGCGATGTTATATTGCTTGATAAATCCTTTTCCCCCCACATGTTAAAAGTATAATGGAAAGTTGGTGAATTAAGGAACTAAGTATAGGAAGATGGTTTAAGGAATTCAGAAGAAAGTGGGCTATTTTCACCTGAATTATTCAGATAGATTTTCTATAGTACCCTAGTAAATTGGATAATTGTCAGTTTTCCACTTTTGTTCCTCTCATAATTTGCCCTTAATGAACTTAAAACTTAAAAAAAGTTCTGGAGGCAAAAAGAGATACATGAACCTTAAAATGGCATTTGTTTAGATAAGTATTTGTGCTGGTAGTTACCTCCCTCGACTTAAATACCATTATTGATGGATGGAGTAAGTACAGCCACAGATAAATGATATTCAAAAAGGAATGATGGAAACTGGTTAATAGTCAATGGTAGCAACCTGAATGAATTTATTCGTATCATAAAACTCCAGTCTATTCTGTGTTCTGTTGATTTACTACTGCTCAGAGACATTTCTTTAGCGTACAGAATAGCTTTTGATACTTTGGGAATCTCTCTCCAAGTTTCAGGCTAGTTGCTACAGTGGAAAGTTTACATCAGTTTATCTGTCTTCTGTAATTCATTTTTCCCCTCATTGTTTTGAATGACTGGTTAGAAAAGAGGAAGTATCATTTTTATGACAAATATAAATGACTGACATGCATCAAAGAATTGGTAATGCTTTTTCTCCAGTGAAAGGATCCACCCTTTATACCTTCCTTCCTTCTTCCCTTCTCCCTCCCTTCCTTCTTTCCTCCCTTCTTTCCTTTCTTCCTCCCTCCCTACTTTTCCTTCCTTCCTTCCTTCCCTCCCTCCTTCCTTCCTTCCCTCCCTCCTTCCTTCCTTCCTTCCTTCCTTCCTTCCTTCCTTCCTTCCTTCCTTCCTTCCTTCCTTCCTTCCTTCCTTCCTTCCTTCCTTCCTTCCTTCCTTCCTCCCTCCCTCCCTCCCTCCCTTCCTCTCTCCCTCCCTCCCTCCCAGAGATTATTACTTCATCTCCTTTTTACCAGGACTATTATAGCAGCCCTTTAATTGTGCTTTCAGCTTTCATCTCTTCTCTCCCTGATTAATCTTCCACATAGCTACCAAAATCAGCATCCTAAAGTATAGTTCAGCCCATGTTACTCCCTTGATCAAGAACTTTCAGCCTCTGGGATGAAGTATAAACTCATCAGTATAGTATTTAGAGTATTCTTGTTATTCAGGGAACTTGGCATCCCATCTATTACCTCAGGCCTTTGGATAGGTTTTCTGCCACGCCTGGAATGTTTTTTTTTCATCTCCAAGCTTGCTGTATGTGCCACCTTCTATGAGATGCCTTTCCTGATCCACTTAATTGTTAATGTTTCTTTCTTTCTGAAATTATCATGTTGTATGCTCCATTTCTCCCTTTCCCCAACAGGGTGAAAGCTTGATGAAAAGGACTGTTTCAAATTTATTTTTGTATCCCTAATACCTAGCGCAGTGCCTTGTAGTATGGAATGCATTTATTGCTTAGTGGTGAAAACAGTGAAACAAGGGGATACAATGTTTTTGATGTTATTTAAACCTATTAGTGATCATTAGCATCAGGTGCTTTTCTTTTTTTAATTTCTTTTTTAGGTACTTTTAATTTATTCCTATTTTCTCACTGCTCAATCCTTGTCTGGATGTGGACTCTTTCATATTCAAACTCAGGCTGCCTGAGTGTGACCCTTGTCATCCGCACTGAACTTATGTAGATATATCTTGATTCTGGCTCATAAACACTGAGAAACATCATTTCTCCAACTTCAGGCTTGGCTTATTGGGATAGGGACTATTGATTTTATTTATATAGAGAAATTCCAAGTGTGGAAACTCCCTGTATCAATGTAGGTTGGTACCTTCTCCACAATTTATTATCATAGAGGGTTGCCCAGAGCAACAGTTCTCAAACCTTTTGGTCCCCAGACCACTTTACACTCTTAAAAATTATTTAAGATTCCCTTCAAATTTTTGTTTATGGGGGTTATATCTATTGGTATTTACCCAGTAAAGTGGGTAAATGAGAACAATTTGTTCCAATGGTCATGAAGGTGGCTGAAGCAGGTACTGTGGAACACTTAGAGCTTGGTCAGACATCGAAGATGCAAAGGCCATCTACTGCATTCCAGCCATTACTAGTCATCTTGACTTTTGTCTTGCCACTGGATTTCAATAACTAGAGGATAGAGCAAATCTAACTACTTGTGTATCTCTGTGTCACTTAAATCCAATTCATGTGCCATGATGTCATTGGTCTACTTCAAAAACAAAGGATAAACAACAACAACAATGGCAAGGTTAATCTGAAAAGCTATCCACATAAAGCCTTGAAAAATATATAATGTATACTTACTAGCTGTGTGACCCTTGGCAAGTCACTTAACCCCAATTGCCTCACTAAAAAAAATATAGTGCATATCTGCTAAAATAAAATGTCTACATTCTTGAGTTATGAAGAATGTATATTAATGTTAAATTAAACAACAAGGTAGATTTTATTGAAAGTGATGAAATAGAGTCTACATTTCTTTTAAAAGTTTGATTTGTTATAGAAAATTCCATCTACTGTACCCTTTACTGTGTTTTTATTCAGTCTTACTTTAAAAATCAGCAAGAGATTTTTATCTTCTTTCTATTTTTCTTTAAATTGCCTTTTATCAGAAGCAGAGGTTCTTGCACTTTCTCAGTTCAGTGCCCTTAGTATTGCTGATATTTTTTCATAACACCCCTAGTCCAAAAGAAATATCTAATGGTTCCATTTTAAGTAGTTTTTTCCAAATAGTTTAATATATGTTTATCAAGAATAACTACTCAATAGCTATTAAACATTAATACACATAAAGTGAAAGATAAAATAATATTTTTATTTCATTTAAAAATAACCACCCTAAACTACTAATGGGATGTGTATGTCTTTTGGACATCAATTTTCAAATCTCAGAATCGGATTGGACACCACCATCCTCATTTTTTGTCCTACATTGATTTTTACATGGTACTTGCTTTTTTTAAAAATCACAGAAACTGCTGAAAACTCTGCTTTGTCTGAGAATGTTCAAAAAGTTACTGGTATGGACTAAAGCACAAGTAAACAAAAACATATCTCAAACATTTGAAGACTGTCAGTGAAAGGAATGTAGCATGATCTACAGTTGAAACTGAATTACCTTGAGCTAGTAAGTTCACTGGGGCAGATGTTGTTTAGCTGGAAAATTTAAAATATGTAAAATAAAAATATCATATGTCCCTGGCACAGTGCACTGTTTGGGAACCATGGCTATATGGAAGGGTTCTTAGGAAGGTAGGAGAAATTTAGATGATAAAACAAAAATATATATCAATAAAATTTTATTAAAAAAAGAAAAATCAACAATAATTCCATGACCAATCTCTTTGAAAGGAGTGGGTTCTAGAAATAGGATAGCACCCCAGTGGTATATAGGGTTAGCTTCAATCTAGAGCTGAGGAGAATTTTGATTTAGAAAGTACCTAATATCTGCATCTAGAATTAAGGAAACAGGGTCAGCAAACTTTGACTCATGGATTTAAAGTTGCAAGAGACCTTAAATGTCATCTAGTCCAATCTCCTACTTGTACAAATGAGGAGGTCGAGGTGCAGAGAGATTGAACACCAACTCTGAGGTCATACAGATAATTATCAGCAGAGGATTTACCTATTACCTCACTGCTCTTTTGGGGAGAGGAACCAATTCTGGGCTTCATCTTCCAGACTTGGGTCACTATTGATCCTGTTCAGAGAACACAAATGAACAGCAGTGGTGAAAAATATGTTTGGATGTGCATTGTTTATGAGACACAGAATGATGACCATTAACTGTTTTCATTATGATAGATATTAAACATTTAGCAACTGGTTCGGGTAAATTTCTTAGTGAGTAATGCCTAGTTATTCAGTAAAGAAGGTAATTAAGGAATTTGCCTTAAACTTCTCCTTGCTATTTTAAACAGACAGATGGTGCAAATGGAAAAACCACTGGATGTGAAGCCCCAAACCTCTGTAGTTCTAGTCCTAGATCTGTCACTAATTAGCTGTGTGGCCCTGAGCTGTCCCTAGAGGACAGAATGAGGAGCAATAGGGTAGAAGTCAGCTAAGAAGCAAATTCAGGCTTGATATCAGGAAGATTAGGGCTATCTACCTTGGGAAGTAGTGGATTCTCTCCCATTGGAGCTTTTCAACACAAAGCTCAATGACCATTTATCAAGTTTGTTGTTGAAGGGATTCCTTTTAGGGAGGATAGTTAGGACAAGAATGCTGTTTAGGTCTCTTCTAACCATGCTATATTGTATGATTCTATAAAGCCAATTGACTTAGAAAACAAAATATGTGTTCTAGGAATGTTGCTCATAAGCTTTGGAGCATATAGAAGCAGTCACACGGGATGGTGAAGAAATTTGAGATTCTTATGCCAGGGAGACACTGAGGGAACTGGTGGAATTTAACCTAGATAAGACAAGACTTTTACAGTAGAATATAAGTTACTTTTAGTTGAATGTAAGTCCCTGGAGCATCTGTGTATTCCCCAGTTCCTAGTACCATGCCTGTCAAGTTGTAGACAATTAATCTATGTTCATTGAATTGATTGAATTCAACTGAACTTGAAAAATGAAAGGATTAGACAAGATGATCTCCAAGATTGCCTTCTGGCTCTAAAATTCAAATATTTTGATGTAATTGTTTTCTACAAAAATGGCAACTTTACTCCAGGAGTGATTATGGTATCTATCTAGCCTCAGGTTCTTTTAAATAATTATTAATTTGTTAATAATGAATTATTCATTTAGTAATTATTGGTTTCTAAAATGCTATGAGATCCTTTCATGTTTTAAAAAAACCATGATGAAACAGTAATGTAAAACACTTAATTTATGGCTTAGTTTGGATTCTAATTCTTCTATTTTCTCCCTCCCACTTGCTTCCCACCAGCTGTTCTACCTCTTTAATGAGGCAATTTTGGGAAGATGTAGTGTTGAGGGGAATGTGATGGAGCAGAATAAAGAATTGTTTTAACTGGCCCATATAAAGAAAAACAAAGATCTTGATGCTTCCTGGATTCAATGAGTGAGTCTGAAGTGAAGTGATTCTAAGTGTGAAATGTCAAAACGGAAAGTTCCATCTGGCATCCTCTGCAGAACTCATTCCTGTGTGTGTGTGTGTGTGTGTGTGTGTGTGCAGCTGGTTGGGAGATATAATGGCCTGAACTAGGACTTGGAAAAGTTTTAGAATTCTGGCTATCTGCAAAAATTAGACTCTGTGTGTGTGTGTGTATTTGTATGTGTGTGCATCCCCAAGAAACTGACTGATGAAAAGTGTATAGCAATAGTTTATAATGATAAAGCCCTAGAGGAAACATTTTTTCCAAGTGACGTAAAAAATGTCTTATTGAGGTTTTTATTTTATATTGCTGACTTTTTTCAACATCACTGCCCCGCCCCACCCCTTAGGACTCTCTATTATAACTAAGAAGTAGAGTTAAGCCAAACAGACCATCCCATTTACCATGTCTTTTTGCATCTATAGATTTCTGCTTCCCTACAAAGGGGAGAGGGCAGCTAGGTGGCACAGTAGATAGAACATCAGGCTTGGAGTCAGGAAGATATGAGTTCAAATTTGGCTTCATACACTTACAAGCTATGTGACCCTGGGCAAGTCACTTAACATTATTTACCTCAGTTTCCTTATCTGTAAAATGAGCTGGAGAAGAAAATGGCAAGGCACTCCAGTATCTCTACTGAGGAAACCCCCAAATGGGATCACAAAGACTTGTACATGACTGAAATGAATAAACAATAACTAAGAGGAGGAAGATATTTTCATCATGAGTCTTCTGGAATCAAGATTAGTCATTGAGTTGATTTGAGCCCTAATATCTTTAAGGATTCCTTTCTTCCTTTAAGGTAAAGCTCATGTACATTCTTCTGCTTGAAACTTTTCTTAAGACTCTCAACTGCCAGTGCTTTTCCTCCCAAATTACCTTGTATTTAACTACTTTGTATGTGTATTTGTATTTATTGACTTTACATTTATACTATATAAATACTTACCTTCCCTATTGGAATATAAGCTCACAGTGAGTTCTTTTATTCTTTGTACTTATATCTCCAGACTCAGACATTACCCTACTTGTTCTCCAGCTGCCCAGGGACTATTCAACCCAGAACTACCCCACAGTAAGGCAGGTGTTGCCAGTGGGTACATGTACATTTTGGTTGGTGTGATGAGCATGCGGTTTGATGAGGGGCTTCCTCCTAGCCTCAGTGCCCTAGTCTTGTGCCTCAGGGCAAGGAACCAGCCTGGTTTTCAAAGTTGTTCCAACATCTGGGTGAAACCATAGTCTGGACCATTGCTATGGATGGTACTGAAAGATTGGTGAGAGAAGAGAAGGTCTTAGGCCAACCTCACATAGAGAGTAAATAGCAATCATGCTTCGTACCTTGATCCTTTGATGCCAAATTCAGTATTTTTTCTATCATGCTTTTTCCTCAGTAAAAATATTTCAGTGGTAAGAATGGTATGAAAAAGTCCCAGAGACAACAATGGAAATTTTGTGTTGGGGGACAGTAAAAGCAACAGCCTGATTTGAACAAATGGTTTCTGAAGAGAAGTTGCGGGGAATAAGTTTGGAAAGGTAGTCTGAGGTTAGATTATGTAAAATCTTGAATGTTTCCTCGGGAGGCACTAGAAAAGCTCTTACAAGTTCATTTTTAGGTGAGTGACATAGTAAAACTGGGGTTTTATCAGATGATTAATCTGATAATGGATTGTAGGCATCAAGCTGGAAGGGACCTTAGTTACTACTTACATTTTATAGACATGTGAACTGAGGCCTAATGAGTTTAAGTGACCTACCCAAGGTCACACAAATAAAGATCAGAGGCAAAATTTGAACCTAGGACCTCAAAGACTCATCAATCAAGATAAACTTCATTTCCTTCCAACCTTAACCAACACACACATACACACACATATCCATTTATGCATTTGTGTATCCATTCTCAGAACATAGTCACTATTAAGTTGGTCAAGCCCTGGAAGCATCCTGAAAAAGCATAGGTTTTAAAAAAATATTTTATTTTTTCTCAATTACATATAAAGACAATTTTTAACATTCATTTAAAAATGTTTTGTTTCAAATTTTCTCCCTCCTTCCCTCACCTTCCTCCTCCCTCATATGGTAAGCAATTTTATACGGTTTTACATGTATAATCATGCAAGACATATTTCTAGATTAGTAAAAAAGCATAGGTTTTTGTACAGTACTTAGTTGTAGTAGGGTCCTCAAAACAGCCCATTTTGTGGGCCTTTCCATAGTTCAAAAAGTACTTACATGAACCTCTTATAGGCAAAAATTTCTTCATCATCTGGCACACAGTGGGTGTGACGTAATTGTTGAACTGAAGTTAATTTTCTATTTCTTATGTGAAACCTACTACATCTTTCTCACTGCTCACTGTTATCATGGACAGTCTACATCATAGGTGTGATCTTTGTCCCAATGCTACTTTGAACAATGAGATTATCCCTTATCTAAGATATTCTTTGTGCTTTTTTTTTCTGAATGAAAGGTTGGCTGCATCTTGGGCAGATAGAGGCAAGGTCACATTAGGTAACACTGAATTAAGGGAAAAGAGAAAGTTTATGAAGGAAGAGCAGTATTGTGGCTTTAGCAGATAAATATCAGGAAATAGATAATTCAAAGTAGTATGAACCAAAATATACTGAGGAAACTACTTGATGAAATAGCATATGACCGAAGCCCTGTAAGCAAACCTTAAAAGCAACAGGGAGGGATGTGAGAGAATCAGAGACATCATTGAGTTGCTAGAGATGGTGGCTATGGAGACCATTTTAAACTAAAAACTAAAGTGGGTTGAGCCAGAGTGAAAATAGAGAAGGATTTTGCTTCTCCAAAACCCCCAAACCCAAAGGAAACGTATCAAAATAGGAATTCTGTTAGACTAACCAGTGTGGTCAAATTTACCATGTGAGATCGGGGTAGAGAGAGATCAGGATAAATCACTAATAAATAATAATAACCCATGTTTATACATGACTGTAAAGTTTAGAAGGTGCTTTCCTTAGAGAAACAAGTGTTTCCTTAGAGAAACTGTGATCCATGACTGGTCCTATTTAGTAGTCAGGACCTTGGGGCATATATTTGTCTCTCAAGTACTCTGTCCCCTACTATTACTTTCCTAGACTCTTTTCTATCTAGGAGTATGGTTTATTAAATCTCTAATCTGGCTCCCACTCACTTATTCTCTTTTTCTTTGCTTTCCCATTTGTTATACTTATCCACTTTCATTCCAAACCATAATTTTAAATATATAATTTAATTATATTAGTAAGTGATTAATAAAAGCATGTAATCAGTTGGATATAATAGAGCTTTCACAGTCCATTCAATCCCAGGTCCAGTATCCGCCTTCCTTGCCCCACTCCCCTTGTTCTTTCCTGCAGGTGAACACACACTTCCTAGGGTTGTTGTCTATTTTCCCATGTGGTCCATGTCACAGGACTATAAGAATCAATATTGGCCATAACTGTCCCAGTTCCTAGCTGCAGTGTGACATTGGAAGACACAGATTTAACTCAAAATATGTATTGCTTCCTTTTCCCTCTAGCACAGAAACTTTCGAGTACTTATCATCAGGTTACCCCTCAATTTATGATTCTGTTTTAAGGAAAGGGGACATTTTGTCACAGCTCATAGATCTGAAAGATTTATTTCATTTTGACTGAGGTCCATTTGATGTTTCCTTCCCTACTAGTAACTTTTATCTCTTCTTTTATCTCACTATCATTTTGGTCATTTTGGACCACTTGCTTTTGCTTGAGGACTTGTGTCCTTCAGGTTCTTGTCATTTAGTTGTGTGTGTCTCTTCTTGACCCTATTTAGGGTTTTCATAGCAAAGATACTAGAGTGGTTTGCCATTTTCTTCTCCAGTTCATTTTACAAATGAAAAAACTGAGGCAAACAAGGTTGAGTGACTTGCTTAGGGTCACATTATGAGTAAGTGACTGAGGCCAGATTTGAACTCAGAAAGATGAGTCTTCCTGACTCCAGATCTAGTACTCTATCCAGTGCACCACCCAGCTGGCCCCTTCAGGTTCTATCTTCATTTGAAATAGTTGAAGCTTAAGGGCTCCAAGGACCAGTGTTATTAGAGCCTAATGGCCAGGAAATGGGTACATCTATGTTGGCTTGGCCTCCATTTCTGTTTCTTTACCTTCATATATCCATGTTCTCCTCCTAGGTGTAATGAGGCTAACCAGGCAAAGGAAGTTATGTGAGGACACTGAATTTTGAAGAGAGGACTAGAATGGCTCTCATTTCGATTCCATTTTAGAGATGAGGAAACAAGGTCTCAGAGAGGTGATATTACTTCTGCATGGTCTCATAACCAATAAGCACAAGAGTTTGTCTATGAACCCAGGTCTTTTAACTCCAAATCCAGTGCTCTTTCAAATATGCCAATGAACAAATAATTCAAATGATTATATTCAAAGATTCATTAATTAGAAAAGCTTCATTTCCTTCCAACCTCAACCAATATACATACATACCCATTTATGCATTTGTGCATTCATTCTCAGAATATAATTACCATTAAGTTGCTCAAGCCCTGGAAGCATCATGGAAAAGCATAGGTTTTTTTCAGAGTACTTAGCAACTTCTTCTGTTAGTTGCAGTAGAGTTCAAAATATAATCCATTTTGTGGGGCCTTTCATAGTTCAAAAAGGATTTACATGAACCTCTTAGAGGCAAAAATTTCTTGTTATCTTAATGAATTTCACTTATCAGTGATTAGCTGTTATGCCTGTTAATTAACCCCCTGTTTGAAGCTTGGCTTTCTGTGTTGTATCCTTCTGTGATGACCCACTGCCCAACTGCAAATGCCTGGTTACTTTTTTCCTTGGCAACTGCCCTTGATGTTCTGCATTACAGTCTTCCAGAGCTTTTATCAGGTTCTTGGTAACTTTCCATGGACATACATTGGCATAGACTGCCAGCAATAAACCAAACACTTTCCATGCATTTGCACAGGCTGTTTCCCCACTGTTCCAGACTCTAATTGCATTTTTGCTTGATTCAATAACATATAAAATCAGACATTAACTTGCTATTACAATTATTTAGTTGTTTCATTAATATAAAATAACTACTGGAATTATTGATTGATTCATTAACATGTAATCCATTTTAGTTCACTATTATAATTATTATCACCCTAGACTCATCATTATTGATTAATCACTTAACCGGCCTATACTTTACCATAGAAGCATAAATTCTTCCTTGGACTGGAGTGGTAGAAAACAGGGGTAGACTAGCATGAAGAATGGTAGTTCCAGAGGTCAAGTCCTGAAGAAGGTCCAGTAGATTCCAAGGTGAGTACACCTGGAAGGGGTTGTTTAATGTTTATAGAATCATAGAATAGAGTTTATATGAAACTAGAACTCATTTTGTTGATCTCCCTCATTTTTCAGGGGAGGAAACTAAGGTCCAGGGAAATTATTGCTAATGTCCATATATCTAGTAAGTAGCAGACCAGGGATTCCAGTGCCAGTCTTTTGCTGTAAGACAAATGCTCTTTACATTATTCTTTTCCTGTCTTTAAAGTGGAGTAGGAGTGAGGTGGAGCCAAAATGGTAAAGTGAGGGACTTGAATGAGTTCTCCTAAATTCCCCTCCAAAAACTTTAAATAATATCTTAAAACAAATTTTGGAGCTGTAGGACCCATAAAACAATGGGGTGAAACAATTTTGTAGCCCAAGGCAACTTAGGAGGTTGGTAGGAAAGTTCTGCTACATCAGTGTGAGAATGGAGTATAGTCCACTATAGTTTGTATCAGTGTAGGGCCTCACCCTAGCAAATCAGCAGCAGGCCTTGGAAGTAATTGAATTAGCCTCTGCAAGAGCAGCTTCTGGAGCTCTCATCCTACAGATATTAAGGAGGTTAGACAGCTGGTCAGATATAGATCACAGGGATCCTTTTGCTGGAATGGGGGGCAGCACTCTATGGTATTGACCATACTCAGATCTGGGTCTTAATCCTGGGTCACAGTCCCAGAGGTAGGAGGAGCACTAGCACATCAGAGCTTGCAGCAGCAGGGGAATGAGGACCTTGGTAACAGTTCCAGAGCAGAAAAGAATGCTTGTAGTCACTCACAGACTAGAGCATAGGTCAGGTGAGTAGTAAACATACTTTTCCTTAGATCATATCACCTTTAAAGAACCTTACAGACCTCCCAGAACTAGCTCTAAAAACAGCTGCACAAAAACCCTGAAGCTTGGGATAGTGCTCCTCCACCCCCAACCCCAGGAGCAGAGCCCAATTTTAACTTAACATTAAAAGTCAAGAAATAGGCTAGAAAAATAAGCAAACAACAACAACATCACCATAGAAAGTTACTATGGGACAGTGAAGATCAAAACACAAACTCAGTATCAGACAACAGTTAAAACTACTAGATCCAAAGCCTCAAAGAAAAATATGAATTGGTCTCAGGCCCAAAAAGAATTCCTGGAAGCACTCAAAAAGTATTATAAAAATCAAATAAGAGAGGTAGAGGAAAACTGGGAAAAGAAATGAGAGTTATGCAAGAAAATCATGAAAAAAGAATCAGCAGCTCAGTAAAGGAGCCATAAAAAATACTGATGAAAATAATACCTTAAAAAACAGAATTAGCCAAATGGAAAAAGGTACAAAAATCCACCGAAGAGAACTCCTTAAAAGTCAGAATTGGCCAAATCAAAAAGTAGATTAAAAAACTCACTGAAGAACATAATTTCTTAAAAATTAGAATTGGGCAAACGAAAGCTAATGACTCCATGAGAAATCAAGAAACAATCAAACAGGGGCAGCTAGGTGGTACAGTGGATAGAGCACCAGCCCTGGAATCAGGAGTACCTGAGTTCAAGTCCGGTCTCAGACACTTAACACTTACTAGCTGTGTGACCCTGGGCAAGTCACTTAACCCCAATTGCCTCACTAAAAAAATGTTTATGGAGTTAAAATAAATGGATTAAAAAAAAGAAACAATCAAACAAAAACAAAAACATGAAAAAATAGAAGAAAATGTGACTTATCTCATTGGAAAAGCAACAGTCCTGGAAAATAGCTCAAGATAATTTAAGAATTATTGGACTACCTGAAAGCCATGATTTAAAAAAGAGCCTAGACATATTTTTTCAACAAATTATCAAGGAAAACTGCCCTGATATTCTAGAAAAGAGGGTAAAATAGAAATTGGGAGAATCCACCCATTGCCTCTGGAAAGAAATCTCAAAATGAAAACTCACAGGAATATTATAGCCAAATCCCAGAGCTCACAAGTCAAGGAGAAGATATTTTAAGTAGCTAGAAAAAACAACAAACCACAATTCAAATATCTTGGAGCCACAGTCAGGATAACACAAGATTTAGCAGTTTCTACATTAAAGGATCAGAGGACTTGGAATATGATATTCTGGAAGGCAAAATAACTAATATTACAACCAAGAATCACTTACCTGGAAAAACTGAGTATAATCCTTCAGGGGTAAAAGTACATATTCCATAAAAGAGAGGACTTTGAAGCAGTGCTGATGAAAAGACCAGAGCTAAATAGAAAATTTGACTTTCAAATACAAGACTCAAGAGACACATTAAAAAGTAAACGGGAAAGAGAAATCACATGGGATTCAATAAGGTTAAACTGTTTCATTCCTTATGAGAAGATGATACTTTTAACTTCTAAGAATTGTCTCAGTATTAGGACAGTTAGAAGGATTATACAGAGAGAGCACAAGTGTGAGTTGAATATGATGGGATGATATCCAAAAATTTTAAATTAAGGGGTGAGAAAGAGGAATGTATTGGGAGAAGGGGGAAGGGAGAGGTAGAATAGGGTAAATTACCTCACATAAAAGAGGTATGGGGCAGCTAGGTGGCACAGTGGATAAAGCACTGGCCCTGGAGTCAGGAGTACCTGAGTTCAAATCCGGCCTCAGACACTTGACACCTATTAACTGTGTGACCCTGGGCAAGTCACTTAACCCCAATTGCCTCACCAAAAAAAAAAAAAAAGAGGCATAAAAGAGCTTTTACAGGGGAGGGGAAGATGGGTGAAATGGTAGGGCAGAGCACTTACTCTCATTGGAATTGGCTCAAAGTGGGAATAACATATACACTTGGTTGTAGAAATGGTCAAAGAATATGAATAGGCAGTTTTCAGACGGAGTGATCAAAGCTTTCTGTAGTCATATGAAAAAATGTTCTAAATAACTTAGAGAAATGCAAATTAAGACAATTCTCAGGTATCACCTCACACTGATCAGGTTGGCTAACATGACAAAAAATGATAAATATTGGAGGAAATGTGGGAAAATTGTGACACAAATGCACTGATGGAGTTGTGAACTGATCCAACCATTTTGGAAAACAATTTGGAACTATGCCCAAAGGACTATAAGTCTGTGCATACCCTTTAATCCAGCAACAGCACTACTAGGTCTGTATCCCAAAGAGATAAAAAAAGGAAAAGGACCTATATGTACAAAAATATTTATAGTAGTTCTTTTTGTAGAGACAAAGAATTGGAAATTGGGGCAATTTCCATCAATTAGGGAATGGTCAAACAAGTTGCTGTATATGATTATGACATAATACTATTTTGCTATAAGAAATGATAAGCTGGATGCTCTCAAAAAGTCTGGAAAGACTCACATGAACTGATGCAAAGTGAAATGATTAGAACCAAGAGAACACTGTACACAGTAACAGCAATACTCTATGATGATCAACTGTGAACGATTTAGCTATTCTTAGCAATACAATGATCCAAGACAATTCTGAAGGACTTATAATGAAAAATGCTATCCACTTCCAGAGAATGGATAGAGTCTGAATACAGATTGAGGCATACTTAAAAAAAACAACAACAAGTTTCTTTCTTTTTTTTTTTGTCTGTGAAATCACAACATGACTAATGTGGAAATATGTTTTACATGACTTCACATGTATAATCTATATAAAATTGCTTGCCTTCTCAATGAGGGGCCAGGGGAGAGATTTTGGAACTCAAAATTCAAGAAAATGAATATTAAAATCATTTTTACACGCAATTGGAGAAAAAGAAAAATTAAATAAAAGATTTGGATCAGCAGAAAGAACATTGAACTTGCAACTTCAAATGTGAGTTTGAATTTCACTTACTACCCCTGTGACCATACGCAAGTAACTTCTCTTTGCCTTAGTTTTCTTATAAGGAAAATGGGGGTGGGGTGGGGTTGGAAGCTAAATGACTTCAAAGGTTCCTTTAAGCTCTGGATCCCTGCTCTATGACCCAATGATCTTATTAAAGTTATGACAAACTAAGCAAGATG
This sequence comes from Dromiciops gliroides, assembly GCF_019393635.1. Classification (NCBI taxonomy): domain Eukaryota; kingdom Metazoa; phylum Chordata; class Mammalia; order Microbiotheria; family Microbiotheriidae; genus Dromiciops; species Dromiciops gliroides. Next base: position 158,017,440 of record NC_057862.1, on the reverse strand, counting down.
AGACTCCCAGAGAAGCAATATTGTATGGTGAATACAGTGCAAAACTTCATAACTTAGCCCCTTCCCACCTTTCTAGTTTTCTTATACCTTACTTCCTACTGTGTACTCTTTGATCCAGCGACATTGGCCTCTGGCTGTTTCACCAACAAGACACTCTGTCTCTCAGCCCCAGGCATTTTTTCTGGCTGTCCCCCATGACCAGAATGTTTTCCCTCTTCTTTTCACCTACTACCTTCCTTGGCTTCCTTTAAGTCCTAAGTAAAATCCCATCTTGTACAGGACGCCTTTCCCAACTCCTCTTCATTCTATTGCCTTCCATCTCTTAATGATTTCCTATTTACCCTGTGTATAGCTTGTCTGTACATATTTGTTTGCTTATTGTTTCCCTTATTATTAGATTGCAAGCTCATTGAGGGCAAGGACAGTCTTTTGACCCTTTTTGTATCTCCAGTGCTTAACACTGTGCTTGACATGTAGCAGATGCTAAATAAATGTTTATAGACTGACTTGAATTCATAGGGCCATGGAACATAGACCTAGAACTAGAAGGGACCTTAGAGGACCTCTAGCTTCTGTTCCCTCATTTTACAGATAAGGAATCTGAGACCCAGAGTAAATGACTTGTCTATCATTACACAGGTACTAGGTAAGAGATGTGGGGTCTGCACCCAGGTCTTCCAACCTTAAATCCAGGGCTCTTTTTAATCATACTAGAATCAGGAAGACATGAGTTCCAACACTGTTATGGATATATATTTGTTTGTTTTTTTGTGGTGCAATGAGGGTCAAGTGACTTGCCCAGGGTCACACAACTAGTAAGTGTCAAGTGTCTGATGCCAGATTTGAACTCAGGACCTCCTGAATCCAGGGCCGGTGCTTTATCTACTGTGCAACCTAGCTGCGCCCAAAATATTTTTATTGTTATTATCCTTTTTTTTGTGGGGCAATGGGGGTTAAGTGATTTGCCCAGGGTCACACAACTAGTAATTATCAAATGTCTGAGGCCAGATTTGAACTCAAGTACTCCTGAATCCAGGGCCAGTGCTTTATCCACCATTCCACCTAGCTGCCCTCACTGTTATGGATATTTACTAGCTATGTGAGTCTTGGCAAATAACTCAACATCTCTGAGCCTCAGTTTCCTAGGATGTAAAATGAGGATTATAATAGTAACATTCCCCTCACACAGTCAGATGAAATTATACATGTGAAGTTGCATATAAACTTTAAAAGAGCATATAAATGTAAGCTCAATAGGCCTCCATTTCATCATTGTAAAATTCAGAACCTTCCAACTAAAATTCTTTTAAAATTATATTTTGTGGATAGCTGTATATGTACATATTCTCTCCCCTGAAAGAATGTAAGCCTTGTGAAGGCAAGAACTACTTCACTTTTGTCTTTGCATCTTAGCTCAGTGCCTTCCATATAGTAGGTGATTAATAAATATTTGTTGATTGATTTCATTTATGGATCACATCTGTTGTGGGGTGAATTGAAAATTTTCAGCTATTATTATGTGGCTTCATTTCTTTGTAGATTGTGAACCAACATTTTCTTATGCCATTAGTTTAGTTCTAAGCTGAAAACTGACTGTGAATGTTGGACTTCAGGGATCAGATGGTGGGAGGAAGCTGCCAATGTAGAGGAAGAGGCGACAGAGAAAAGACTGAGATCTGGAATGTACTTTTTGGTGGAGAAATAATTCCCCTTTTCCCATTGGGTGGTGGCAGGAAAAAGTAAGCTTCTGATCTCCCAGGGACCATACAGACAAACTGTCTTCCTGTCCCACTGTTAGCCATACTTTGTAAGTTACAGCTGTTTGTAAGAATCATCATTGTAGACACCAGGATAATCATTCTTGCACCATAATTATCATGTAGTACATAATGGGCAGATAAAAATGCACCTATGAATATGCATATTCCACAGTTTATGCATAATTAAACTGGCACATTGGAAAGGCAGCGTGATGTAATGGAAGGAACACTCTCCAAATCAGATTTGAGTTCCAATCCTGACTCTCTTACTAACTTACTAACTTAATTTACTTACTTACTAACTTAATCTGTGATTTGGGGCAACTCATTTTAAATCTTTGAGCCTTAGTTCTTTCATTTGTAAAATGAGGGGGTTGGACTGGATGATCTCTCAGCAAGCCAGTCAAAAAGCATTCATTTATTATTGGGTTGTCTGCTTAACCTCTATGAGCCTAAGTTTTCTCATCAATAAGATGCTAAGAATAGAAATCGGTAAGACAATCTCTAAATTAGTGAGACTATGATATTATGTTCTCTCACTACACTGGGAGAAAATTATTAGAGAATCACAAATCAGGTTTTCATTTAAATTATACTAGATTTATTGTGTATGGCTTTTTGGGAGGCAAATGTATACATGTGCAATGTCTCATAAGAAATTGGAGAGATTATCTAGAGACATTAGAATTATTCTATATTTATTTGCAGATTACTTTAATTCCCAATGTTCTACAAGTACAGTAGATTAGAGGAAGAAAGGAGAAAAGCCAAATTTTTTTTGACGATAGAAATAAATACCTGGCAATCTTAAGCAAGGTCTAGAAATCTGGTGCTAGAATCACCTCAATGTAATAAGAAAAGAACATAATATGAGTAATATATGGGTTGACATGAAAAAAATATGTCAGCTTCTCTTCTCATTTCCTGAGAATAATTTTCTCATAAACCATAGTTTACCTCTCCATTAAATTGGGCAGCATGAAACTTAACCTATCTAATTTGTTACTGTGTAAAATGAGGATATTAAAGCCAAACTACCTAAGCCTTGGTAGGAAGAGACATATCTTTGTTTTTCAAGAGTTTTCTATGACCAACAAGGTGGAGAAGTAGACATTTTCTCTAGTTCTCATGAACTTTTAAAAACTAACCCCCATAGGAATTATTCACAAGAGATAAAGCAACTGTCTCCATAGGCTAAGACACCAATAACCCAAACAAGATAACAACCTTATGAATTAATGATATAGAATTAATGATATAGCATGATATATGGAGTGCTTATTCAGCACTCCCTCAACCCACAAGCTCCTATGCTCCATTGGCTTGTGCTCTTGGATTTGCTCACAATTTCCATGCTGCTGTCACTGCAGTCTCTGTCAGCACACCCTGTCTCTGCTCTCACCCTAGCACTCTATGGCAACAAGTAGCAGACTTCAACTCTGCCCACCCACTTACAGAGGAAGGAGAGGTATAGGAAGATGGATTGTGCTTAGTCTGTGCTTAGCTAGAGTGTCATTGTGCTGTAGCAGACAGACAATTAAGGCATGGGAGAGCTGCACAGGCCTAAAGGAAAGAGGACTGGCATCTAGCTGGGCCTAGTACTTTTCCCTCAGAAGTCACTGGGGTCAGGGACTGAAGCAAATTAAAAATAAATTCCCCAACATAGGGGGAGGCTGAAATAGCTTTGAGATCCAGCCCAGGGGAATCTGCTGTTAAAGAGGAAGGAATGGGGCAGCTAGGTGGTGCAGTGGATAAGGCGCCGGCCCTGGATTCAGGAGGACCTGAGTTCAAATCCGGCCTCAGACACTTGACACTTACTAGCTGTGTGACCCTGGGCAAGTCACTTAACCCCCATTGCCCTGCAAAAAAAAAAAATAAATAAAGAGGAAGGAATGAGGTAATGAGTGATAGGCCATTATAAAGAAAAATAATTAATGCTACAAAGATCTCAGGAGGAAGAAAACAGTTAAAAAATCTAAAGCACAAGCAGATAAATAAACAGGAAAACTTGTTTTTTTTTTTGTTGTTTTTTTGTCCTTTGTTCTCAAAGAGGACCATGACATCAGGAGGTGATGTCATGATTTGTATTTAAGTGGGGCGGGGTGGTGCTGTGCAAGGTCACCAACCTCACTCTCTCCCCCAGAGCCATCTGGGTCAAGTGGCAAGATGTGTATCAGAACGACTAGAGATGGACCTGGGTGTTTACAGCAATTGGGGTTAAGTGACTTGCCCAGGATCACATTGCTAGTAAGTGTCTGAAGGGAGATTTGAACTCAGGTCTTCCCAACTTTAGGGCTAGTGCTCCATCCACTGCACCACCTAGCTGCCCCAACAGGAAAGCTATTAAGAACAGAAAGGCAAATGCTCACCAAGACATCTAAATGAGTGCAAACATATCTAAATTAATATTGTAAGACAAGGAAAATGGAATCAATCCCTGATGAGATAGAGGACCCTGCAGATTCCTAAGAGAACATGGAGCCATATCAGGATGATCTCCTATTGTTTTAGAGAGAAATAAGACTCCAGAAAGCAGAAGTTAAAGCGAAACAAATGATGGAATTTTTGGTCTGCCCTGCAGTTCTAATTAGTAGACTAGAAAAACCTGAAGCAACTGAATACTCAGTCAGTTTTTAGAGAATTAGTTGGGAATGTGAATATAATGGAGCAAAAGACAATCTGGAAGAAAAGAGGTAAACCCAATAATGTTATAAGAACCTGTGGTCTCTACACAAGCTCTTCATGTGATCTCATGACCACTGTTTTTGCTCTATTAAAGTTCTTTTCTTCTCTGGCTTTTCAAAGTGTGTGTGGAGATGAGTGGAGGAAATTGGAAGAAGGGAGGGGATAGGATCTAGATGTTACAGAATGATTTTTCTTTGTCTATTGATACTTGGATAGGAGGGAATAAGATTATCCTGTATCAGGAAGAATTTATTAGTCTTTGGGAGGACTTTTTGACAGCGTATTGTGAGATGATATAAGAGGTTGTCAGACTATAGTTGGGATGTCCTTTGGAATTTTTAAGAAGGCAGATCTGTCTGGGTTGGCTTGGTTTAGGTTATCAGGATATATTAAGTGACATGTCACAGAGTCCAAATTATTTATTTTACTGATCAGGAAACAGTCATGTTTTTTAAGTAGGTACAAATAGAGGAAGAAGCCAAATTTATGACAGAAATTTATCTTGAAGCTCTTTTATATATATATATATATATACATGTATATATATATATATATATATATATATACATATTTGCTCCATCCCACACAATAGAATTATAAAATCATAAAACCCTAGAGCTAGAAGGGATCTCAGATCAATTCAACCTGTACCCAAATAGTATCTCTGACGTGGTCATTCTATCTCTGTTTAAACACATCCAGGGGAACTCGCCACTCCCCAAAGCAGCCTATTTTATTTTTAAATTGCTCCCACTATTAGGAAGTTTTTCTCGTATTGGGGCAAATTTCTTCCCTGTAACTTCTGGCTGTTGATCTCTGGGGCAAAACAAAATACATTTAATCCCTCTTCCATATGACAACCCTTCAAATATTTGAAGACAGCTAACTAAAGCCTTTTCTAAAGTGAAACATCCTCGGTTCATTCAGTCAGTTCTAGCGTGACTTAGTTTTCAGTTTCTTAGCACTCTTCTGAATTCCCTCCAGCTTTCCAATACCACTTCTAAAACATGGCAGTCAAAACTGGATTCAATACTCTGGATGTAGTCTGAACAGGACAAACTATAGTGGTACTATTGCTTTGGATGCTGTCTTTTTATTAATGTTACCTAATACAGCATTGATTCCTTGGGCACCTACAGAAATGTTGGTACATGTTGCCTTCAGTTATAGAATTCCCACTTCTTGAGGACAGGGGTAAGTTCATTTATGTCTCTGTATTCTAGCACCCAGCATGTTGCTTGACTCATAGTAGGTACTTAATAAATGCTTGTCAATTGATAAATTTAATTTAATTATATTGAACTCATATTGAGTTTCTAATCAACTAGGGCACAGAAGTCTTTTTTTTTTCTGCAAGTGTTACTTTCTAGTCACATTCCCTCAATCCTATATCTGCAAAATGATTAAAAAAAACCCCACAAGTGTGAGACCACAAATTTATCCCTGTTAAATTAAACCTTGCTATCTTCCTGCCTGTAGAGATCTTTTTAGATCCCATTTTGGCTATCTAATGCATTAATTACCCTTGCCAACTTCATATAATACAGTAATTTGGTAAGCAGGCCATGTGTACTTTCATTCTAGTCATTGATAAAAATGTTGAACTGAACAGAACCCTGGGAGCATTTCATTAGTGACCACACGCCAGGTTACAAGACATTCTGTAGTCAATATCTTTTTGTTTTGATCATTAAACCACTTCTGTCCTATAATTCCAGTTTATATCGCTCCATCTTGTCCATAAGGCTGTCATTAAATATTTTATCAAATGCCTTTCTGAAATTCAGATACTATGCTCATGGCATTCCCCCCATAAACTAGCTGGTAAACCTATTAAAAAAGGAAATGAGATTAATTTGGCATGGATTGTTCTTAATGAATCCATGATAGCTCTTGGAGATGATTTCTTTTATTACATGCTCACAAACTGTTCCTCCAATTACCTATTCTAAAATTTTAAGAATCAACATCAAAATCGTGAGCTTGTAGTTTTGAGTATTTACCTTCTTTTTTTGAAAACTGGGACATTTGGCCACCCTAAGTCCCAGGGTATCTCTCCTAATCACCAGTAGTAGTGCAGAAATTAGATCTCTAAATTCTTTCAGATACCTGGGGTCAAATTAATCTGAGATTTCATAACTTAAACTCATTAAGGGCAGCTAAACATCTTTACACAGGATTACAGTGTTATAGGCTCTATAGCTGGGAAAAACTTTAGCTACTATCTTGCCTAAACTACTCATTTTACACGTGAGGGAACCAAACAATTTATGTATTTATACATTAACAGCAACCCTGTAAAAATAAACAATTTGGAAAGCTGTATGAACTATGATGAATACAATGATCACTCATAATTCCAGAGGACTGATGATGACAAAAAAATGATGGTATTTAGGGGGCAGCATGAGCAGTGTATGTGCGTGTGTGCTTGTATGCATGTGTATGTATTTATATTCCACTAAGGGAATTTTTCTTGCTTGCCCATATTTATTTGTTATATCCGCATTAGGAAAAGGAGAGAAAATAGATTTATGTTAGCCAAAAAAATAGAGGGATGGTGGTGGTGGTGTGTTTCCAGAGATCACTTATGGGGTGGAAGTAATCTGTAAACGTGATGTAAAAACAAAACACATCAATAAAATGTTTAAAAAAGTTTTTTTTTTTTAAAAAGGAAACAGACTTGGAGAGATTAAAGACCTTACCTAATTTAATACAAGTAGTAAGTGATAGAACTGGGATTTTTAATTGAACTCATGCCTCATGACTGCAAGTTCTTCTATTACACCACATTTCCTCTCATTTAGTTTGGGTATCACCTCTCTGATAACTATTTTTTTGTTCTAGTTTTCCCTCACTTGAAGATCATTATCTTTGGTAGAGAAAACAGGAGCAAAATAGTTGAATAGTTCTGTCTTTACAGTCAATATCTTCATATTTCTATCTTAACTGATTACTCTATCACTTCCTTGCTTTTCTTTTCCTTATGCCCCCAATATAGTTAATAAGCTCCTCATCAGCTTCTATTGGACTCTGGTCTTCCTAATACCCTTTTTATAAGTGGATCTTTTCACTCTTCTATTTATAACCAGCCTTTATTAACATTTCTTGTATATGTCTTTTATTTTTTTATTTTTTTAATTTTTTTTTTAGTGAGGCAATTGGGGTTAAGTGATTTGCCCAGGGTCACACAGCTAATAAGTGTTAAATGTCTGAGGCCAGATTTGAACTCAGCTACTCCTGACTACAGGGCCAGTGCTCTGTACACTGCACCACTTAGCTGCCCCTGTATATGTCTTTGAAAAATTGAAATGTGTCAATAAGCAATACCATCCATTCTTACCTTGTTAAAGCTTTATGTAGATACCTTGAGTTCTAGTTTTCCAAAATTTCAAGTGTACTATCTTCTCTTCCCAACTATGTTATCCTTTTGGTCATTTTAGTTGTGCATTTCTGATATTCTCACATGTGTGAGATCCTACCTCCATCTAAGTATATAGTTATTATTGATATACTTTGAAACTATAGTCTGCAAAGGAAAAGTAAAGTAGGGAATTTATCTAGCTAATTTAATGCATGTATGAATTTTTCTTGATATTAATCAAGTAATTGAATTTAAAGTATTTTTAAACTTGAATTGACTGGGTAATTGCTTCAGTTTTCCATTTGCTCTGCTTGTGGAAGTACTAGGCAAGGTGGAGAACTAGGAGAACTACATAAGGTAAAAGCCATCTCTTGAATTTTGTTCTTTGTCTTTATTGGTTCATAACAAGAGCAGCTATTAAAATGATAGAGTTTGATTGCCTCCTTCACCCTTCCTATAGACCTTTGGAAACTTGGTCAATTTGAAATGATGAAAAGACTTTTCAGGCTGTTCTGGAAACCACTGGAAGTTACTAGAGAGTTGGTGCTAACTGAAATGCTGTTTTTCTGCTCTAACAAGATTAGAAGAAGGTTGGTGAAGGAAGAAGAGTCAAGTCAATTAATATGAAGTTAGACTAAGAATGTGACACCTTGAACACTTTTGCTGGTGGAGAACACATCAGACCTGAAGAATACAAGCCTAAAATGCTACAAAAGAACAATTCTAATAAAATGCTTTGATTTAAAAAAATTTTTTGGGGGGTGAGGCAATTGGGGTTAAGTGACTTGCCCAGGGTCACACAGCTAGTAAGTGTCAAGAGGCCGGATTTGAACTCAGGTGCTCCTGACTCCAGGGCCGGTGCTCTATCCACTGGGCCACCTAGCTGCCCCTAAAATGCTTTGTTTTTTAAAAAAGTTTCATTATTGATGCCTTTTGTTTTTATATCATGGTAATTTCCAAATATGCTCTTTCTTCTCAAATCCTAGTGATCCTTCCTTTTTAATAAAGACAAAAAGTGTTAAAAGAATCAACACATTCATGTTTAATAGTACATGCAGCATTTCATTCCCATAATCCCCCACCTCTCCCACAAAAAGAAGAAAGTACATTTCCTAATATCTCCTTCCACATCAAGTTTGTTTATTATAATTACATAGTATTCTGTTTTGTTTCATTGTTCCTTTCATTTACATTGTTGTATTCATTATTCATATGTGTGTATATAGTCACAAACACACATATGTTGTTTTCCCTGCTTCTTTTTAACTTATATCAGTTCATAAAACATATTCCCACATTTCTTTGAACTCATATTTTTGTTTCTTATGATGCAATAGTGTTCTATTATATTTTTGTACCACAGTAGTTTTTTTTTAGTCATGTCTCAGTCAATGTATATCCACTTTGATTTCCACTCTTCAGTACAACAAAAAGTGTTGCTATGAATATTTTGGTTTATATAGGACCTTTCTGTCTTTCACCTCCTTTGGGTTATATGCCTAGAATTGGAGTCTCTGAGTCGGAGGAACCCCTTTATTTTACTGGTAGAAATATAATATCAATGCAAGGGACTTAATAATTATTGAATCTACTGTCTGCTAGGTGCTCCTGGATATTCAAAGAAATATGAGACAAAGAAGAAGAAATTAAAGCTATCCATAGTCATATGAAAAATGCTCTAAATCACAATTGATTAGGGAAATGCAAATCAAGACAACTCTGAGGTACCACCTCACACCTATCAGATTGGCTAATATGACAGAAAAAGAAAATGATAAATGTTGGAGAAGGTATGGGAAAATTGGAACACTAATGCATTGTTGGTGGAGCTGTGAACGGATCCAACCATTCTGGAGAACAATTTGGAACTATGCCCAAAGGGCTATAAAACTGTGCATATCCTTTAATCCAGCAATCCTCTTACTATGTCTGTATCCCAAAGAAATCATAAAAAAGGGAAAAGGAGTCACACGAACAAAAATATTTTTAGCAGCTCTTTTTTGTGGTAGTAAAGAATAGGAAACTAAGGGGATGCCCATCAGTTGGGGAATGGCTGAACTAGTTTATGGTATATGAATGTAATGGAATACTATAAAAAATAATGAGCAGGTGGATTTCAGAAAAATCTGGAAAGACTTACATGTACTGATGTTGAGTGAAATGAGCAGAACCAGGAGAACATTGTACATAATAACAGCAACATTGTACAATGATCAACTACGATGGACTTAGCTCTTCTTAGCAATACAATGATTCAAGACAATTCCAAAAGACTCATGATGGAAAATGTTCTCTATATCCAGGAAAAGAACTATGGAGTCTGTATGCATATCAAAGCATCCTATTTTCACTTTTTTTTTTGTTTTTCCTTTCTTGTGTTTTTTCCCTTTTGTTCTGGTTCTTTTACAACCTGACTAATGTGGAAATATGTTTAACATAATTGACATATATAACTTATATTAGATTGCTTGCTGTCTTGAGGAGGGGGGAGGGAAGGGAGGGAAGGAGAAAAATTTGGAACTCAAAATCTTACAAAAATGAATGTTGAAAACTGCATTTGCATGTAATTGGAAAAACATAATACTATTAAGAAGGGAAAAAAGGAAGCCTTGATCCTTAAGGAACTTAAAATTTTACTGAAGCCAGACAACTTATTCATATGAAAACATTAAATAGTAATAGGGCCATATATAATTCTGGTACCAAAGGTGTGGGATTGGGTGGATGGGTAAAGCCCACTTCCAAATTTCCCAGTAACTTTTACCTTTGGACACTGCCTTAATTTTGTACTTTCTAGCCCAAGATCCAGCCAGTGGTACTCTCTCCTTGGGCTTCACTGCTATCATATCCCTTAGTTTTCCTGGCCATGATCTGGAAAAGTATTTCCTGTGTTCTCCCAGCATTCACTGAGGAAAGTGTCTTTGCCCATACCCTAAATCTGCTGTTCTGGATTTTAGGTTTTGGTACACTTCTTGCCTATTGTTTGTAAGAGTTCCTTGTTCTGGCCTCCTTGGAAGCTACTTTCTCTCTCTTCTTTTTCTTTTGTCCATTCTTCTTCATTCTGGCTGGTGTTCTAGAAACAAATTCTACTGGTCAGTAGATGGCTTAGCTATTAATGGTGAGCTCTCCCCTTATACTTTTGCCACATAGTAGTTTTATATGGGTCATATGCCCAAGGCCACCAGGCATCTCTGAGACTGGGAATTCTTTGTTATTTTGTTCCTTGTGCTCTTTTGTGGTCCTACCTTATTGCTTTATTTATTGGTATAGCTAAGGAACACACTTTAGGACTAATGATTTTTGTGTATCTTTTCTTGTTTTAATCTAAAGAATCCAATTACTTCTCTACCTCAAAATGTGGCATCACAGACCCAAGTATTGGCACCTCCCTTCTTGTACTGGATTCCTAATACCATATATCTCTATAGGTTACAAATGAAAACTTCATGGACATATATCAATATAAAAATATTGCCACTCCTTTGATATTTAGACAAGTTGGTCTATAACAGTGATTGAGTCAAATTAGATGGACCAAATTAAGTGCCATAGGAGTTCAGAGAAGACAGAAACCAATGTGATTTAAAGATGTCAAGAAAGACTCCATTGATGCGCTACTTGAGCTAGACTTTGAAAGAGTGGTAGTATTTGGATAACTGTGGTGTTCCAGGAATGGTTGACTAGTGTGCACAAAGGAAGATATAGAATAGGAATGAATACATGTTCTGGAGACTCTAACAGGTTCATTTTATTAGGTAAAGGATTTTGGTTAGGGGAGAGATGGAAACTAAGATTGGAGAGGTAAATTGAGGATATATTCTAAGTGTAGAAATTCATCCAGCATGTTCTTCCAATGCATCTAGGAGACAGGTAATAGAACTACTATATGGCAGGTACTATGCTAAGAGCTTTACGAATATTATATCATTTGATCTTTGAACAACCCTGGGAGGTAGATGCTATTATTACCCCCATTTAACAATTGAGGAAACTGAGGCAGACAGAAGTTAAATAACTTCTTCAGGATTACAAAGCTAGTGTCTGAGGATGGATTTGAACTCAAGGCTTTCAGATTCCAGGTCCAGCCTTCTAGACACTGAGCCACTTAGCTGCCTCTAGGAAGGATAAGAAGGAAGTATATAGAAGAAGACAAGCTAGGCTTCTGAAGTCCAAAAATGACATCATTTTGGTCTGGACTAGACTGGTGACTATGAGAATGGAAACAAAAGGACAGATGTAGATTTTAGTAAATGAAAAGAGTGTCTTTTCTAATTAGATTAGGATAGGTCTTCAAGTAGGAAATGGTAGAGAGAGGAGTCAAAGATGACTACTGGGACTTCAACTTTGGGAGATTATGAGAAAGGTGGAAACAGGGACTGAAAAAGGGAAGTCAATTCAATTTAATTAGTTTGAACATTTGTTATCTGTTGAGAGGCAGTGTAGTATAGTGGATAGAGAGCAGACTTTGAAGTCGGGAAGACCCAAGTACAAATTTGGCCTCTGATATATGCTGGTTGGGTGACCCTGGGTAAGTCACTTAACCTCAGAGTAATCTAGGTCTCTCAGTGCTCTAGTTTCTAAGAGTATATGGTACAGAGCAGGTCCTAACTTGAATTAGTAGAAGGAGTTTCTTTACTTTGGATTTCTTTATTCCAGTGAAATCTCAGATTCAGTTCTTATCTCAATCCTCTAAGTATAAGGTGAGTAGCTCGGTGGTTAGCTCAGTGTATAGAGTGCCAGGTCTAGAGTCAGGAAGATTCATCTTCTTGAGATCAAATCAGGCCTCACATATTTATTAGTTTTGTGACTCTGGGCAAGTCACTTCACCCTGTTTTCCTCAGTTTCCTCATCTGTAAAATGAGCTGGAGAAGGAAATGGCAAACTAGTCCAGTGTCTCTGCCAAGAAAACCCCAGATGGGGTCATAGAGAGTCAGACATGACTGAAACAACTGAACAACAAGAAAATATAAGGCAGGCAGAGGATACAGTATGAGGGGGAAAGATTGAGTTAAGACACAGATACTGTCTGTGGCAAAGTATCCAAATGGAAATGTCCAATAGACAGTTGGAAATTTGGGACTAGAATTTGGGGTAGAGATCAGGGCTAGAACCATTGATTTAGGAGACACACCTTAATGGTGCCCTGCATCTAGGAGACAGGTAAGAAGACTATACCTAAAATAAGAGCATCTGTAGGTGAAAAGCACTAAAAAAAGATGAAAAGGGAAAAGAATCTTCAGTTTGAATGGAGCTGCTCATATTTTCCCTAATTGCTGCACTATAGAAAGAAAAATTTTATACTTTCCTCAATAATTAGGTAATGTGAAGATTAACTTTCTCTGCCACATCCTGTACTGAAGAAAATGGTTTTCTTAGGTATCAAGATGAATAAAGTTGTATTGAAGTCTACAGACCCAACAGGAAGGCTTTGCCTTATTTATTTGAAAAATAATTAGGGAATGAATATCTGCAATTTTACTACAATCAGTTTTAAGGCAAGAAAAGTTACTAGGAAAAGCCTAAAGTCATACATATCTATACATAGCCACAGTAAATCAAGAGGATTGAGTGAGAGATAGCATAATATAGTTGACAGAAAGCTAGTCTTATAGTCAGGACTACTTGAATTAAAATACTGTCTCTAACATTGCCACTTCTAGCAGTCAAGTCAATGAACATTTATTGAACATTTACTATATTCCAGGCACTGTGCTAAGCACTGAGAATACAAATACAAGCAGAAAGACAGTCCCTACCCTCAAGGAGCTTTTATTCTAATGACAGAACACAACAAATAAAACAAGGATGAAGAGGGGTGGGAGTGGAACCGGAAAAATACAGAGAAGTGTAGGTTGGTGAGAAATGAAGAGATGGCTGGCAGGGATGCCATCTTTATTTTATCTATCTATCTATCTATCTATCTATCTATCTATCTATCTATCTATCTATCATCTATTTATCTATCATCTACTTACTCATTCATTCATTCATCATGAGGCAAATGGGGTTAAGTGACTTGCCCTGGGTCACACAGCTAGTTGTCTGAGCATTTGAACTTGGGTCCTCTTGACTCCAGGGCAGGTGCTCTTTCTATTTTGCCACATAGTTGTCCCTTGATTGCTATCATTAAATGGGGGTTTGGAGAGGGACCATCCAATCAGAGGCAGGGGCCACAGGAACTGAGAGTACTTCTGAAATTTGAATTCCAGGGTTGAAGCAATCTTCCAGAATGAAGAATTTTCTGCAGGCAGAATGGAGGATTCCCAATTGCAGCCTGCTGAGAAATAACATACTAACTGTGTGATTATGGACAAATCACTTAACCTCCTCCAATCTATTCTCTAAACTAAATCGTTGACATATGTTTGTTTTATCAAGGGAGTTTCTTTAACAGGAATTTCCAACACCAGTGAAATCATAGGTCCAAACCAAAAAAGGAAAAAAAAAGAAAAAAGAAAGGAGGATGTAAGTTATTGTTTTTTGTTAATACCAAAAATTAATTTGTCAAATTTCCTTTTTTTTTAAAAGTAGGGAACATTTTTTTTGTAGCACTCATTTCAAATCAATAAGCATTTATTAAACACTTTCTCTGTGGGGGAGGATACAAAGACAGAAATGAAGCAGTTCCTGCCCTCAAAGAGCTTATATTCTACTGGGGGAATAGCATGCATTTAGATAAGCCAAAACACACTGGCTTATAAATGAACTAAGTTGTTTTATTTTTTATTTTTTAGAAGGGTGGCACTAACACCTAGGGGAATCTGGAAAAGCTTCTTGTAGTAGATGGCAAAGAAATAGGTGTTCCAAAAGCAGAGGTCAGGAGAGGGGAGCATTCCAGGTATGGGGGGACAAGTTAAGAAAAAGCACATAGGTGGGAAATGAACTGTCATGGTGGAGAAAAGCAAGTTTGCCAGTTTGGCTAGAACATGTGAGGGAGAACTCTGTGTAATCCACCTAGTAGAAAGGTAGGTGGAAGGCAGATTGTGAAAGACTTTAAATATCAAGCATGTATAATAGTAGTTCTATATTAGAGGCAATAAGGAGCCACTGTAGCCTCTTGACCAGGGGAGAAACATGATCACACCTATGCTTTAGGAATCATTTGGCAGCTGTTGGGAGAATGATTTGGGGACAGCAGAGGTGGAGTAAAAGGAGAATAATTAAGAGACTGTTGCAATACTCCAGGGCCTACCTGAATGTGATTGTAATATGAAGTAGATTGATCATGGTATGAGTATAGAGAAGGTGGTGGATATGAAAGATGTAGTGGTGATGGTGGTGGTGAGTAGCTGGAGAAAGATAACTCAGATTTATCCTGATCTGGGAGTAATGCCTACTAATCATAAATTCTTCACCTGAAATAAAACTTTTTCTTTAGTTACTACCAAATTCCAGTTACTTGACTGGCTAGATCTTGTCTCCTGACAGATTGTAAGCTCCTCAAAGGTTGGGACTCTTCATTTTTGTCTTTGTATTCCTAGTACCTAGCACAATGCTTTGTACCAAGAAAATGACAACTAATGAATGCTTTTTGATTGATGACAAATGCAGATTGTATTGTTTGTCCATCATTCTTTTTTTTTTTTTTTGGTAGAGTAAGTGATTTGCCCAGAGTCACACAGCTAGTAAGTGTCAAGTGTCTGAGGTCAGATTTGAACTCAGGTATTCCTGAATCCAGGGCCAGTGCTTTATGCACTGTACCACCTAGCTGCCCCTCTCCATCATTTTCAAAGAGGACCATGATATCGGGAGGTGATGTCATGAATTGCATTGAATTGGTTTTTGTTTTTTGTTTTTTGCCTTTTTTTTGTGGGGCCATGGGGGTTAAGTGACTTGCCCAGGGTCATACAGCTAGTAAGTGTCAAGTATCTGAGGCCAGATTTGAACTCAGGTACTCCTGAATCCAGGGCCGGTGCTTTATCCACTGCGCCACCTAGCTGCCCCCGAATTGCATCGAATTGGATTTTTAAGTGAGGACTGTACAGTCAGTAACCTCACTCTCTCCTCCAGAGTCATCTGGATGACAGGACGGATCAGGACGACAGGAGATGGCTCTGGATGTTTGAGGCAGTTGAGATTAAGTGACTTGCCCAGAGTCACACAGCTAGTAAGTGTCAAGTGTCTGAGACTGGATTTGAAATCAAGTCCTACTGACTTCAGGGCCAGTGCTCTATCTATTGTACCACCTAGCAGCCTGCAACTTATGACAGTTACCCTAGAAAGTCAAACCTAGAGTTGAGGATATGATGCTGTTTGAGTCCTTGTGTGGCTGATCTAGTGGAGAGAGGCTGAGTGATGATGGGCAGATGCTATCTCTACCCCAAAGGGATTATATTGATGTTATTTATGATTACTCTGTGGTGATTATTTTTGAATCCTTAAGCTCTCTCCTTCTGATTGCTCCTAGAGACAAATGCTGATTCATAGTCCACTGAGGCAGCAGTATTAACTTTGATAGTTAAGTCTGGGATGATGGAATTCAAAATTGCTCAGCACATCCTGAGTTCTGTAGTTACTAAAAGCTCTGACCACAGACTTTTATCTCAGGCGAGGTAGAAATCCTTGGAATAGTAGTTGCATAGACCCTATATTTCCATAGGGAGTGAACTTTAGAAGAAGAAGTATAATACATCTCTTTTACAAATAGGCAATTAATCATAGCTCCTCTGTGATTAAAGAGTTTTAGAACCTTCCTATGAAAGTGATGAAGGTCCCTAGGTATAGATTCTGCTGTGACGGATAGCTGGGAGGACAGGGACCAGAAGGTAAAGCTTTCATAATTTTCCTGGAACCACTTTTGGAAACAACAACATCTACTCATTCCCATGTCATATAGTAATTATTAATGGTTGCCATAAGCTCATTAATAAAATTATATGATGACATCTGAAAATAAATTTTTATTCCTTGGGAATGTTTCTTCTCCAACAAATATGGGTTTTTTTGTATCTGAAACCAATGTACTTATATACTGAAAAAAACAACAACCCTGCTTGCTTTTTTACTGGTAAATTCTCAACGGCTTTCCAATGATTATGTCTTGGGAGAGATTTTTCTTTCAGGGTCAAAAGGGATGGGCATAATATGAACCCCCCCCAAAAAAAAGACCTGGAAAAGAATGGGCCTAATCTAAGAGTTTGGATAGGAAAATATTGTTAAATCAACAGTGAAAGGAATGCACAGTAGTATCTGTTTGGAAGCTAAAGTTCTAATTTGCACTTGCCATCCAGGTGATATTTGAAGTATGATTTTGTGTTATTGTTTTGTTTTGGGACTTGAGAGGCATTATGATATGGTAGGAGTCAGGAAGACCTGGTTTCGAATTCCATCTCTACCAGTTACAATTAATTCTTTGTTACCTGGGGCAAATCATATTGAGAGTTTACTCAACCTCTGTTTTCTCATCTGTAAAATGGGTGTGACAAGATAGATACTCACTGCTTAGGGTTGTTGTGATGATTGAAGGAGATAATGTATGCAAAGTTCTCTACAAACCTTTAAGCACTAAATAAAGTGTTCAAATCATCTCAATGAGATTGGCCAAAGTGAAATATATCTCCAATTTGGCTGGTTTGATTGATTATAGCTTGTCAATATCAATTATAATTTATATCTATATTATATGTAGATTTATATAAAAACATCTCATTTATTCAAAACTTTACTATCTATGAAGTACTTATTTCACATAAAGTCTTGTGAAGTAGATAGTACAGGCATTATTATCAATACTTTAAAGATGAGGAAACTGAGGCATGGCTGGGGTTATAACTTGTCTGTGGTCACACAGCTAGTAAGTGGCAAAGACAGGATACAGATCTATATCTTTTGGGTTGAAGGTCATTGCTTTACCCACCACCCCATACAGCCTGGTAGTATTAAATAAACCTTTCACAATTTGATGCAATTCTACCATTCTACTTTCTTCTACATACTTTATACTCAAGTTAAACTGCATAGCTTATTGTCCTGTATATATCCTATTTTCCCTTCCACCCTATGTTTTCCTCCATCCATGCATAACTATACAAACTCTACTCTTTGTCTGAAAAGCCTTTAAATACCCAGTCCATCCCAACCTGTTAAAATTCTACTTCTCCTTTAAGGCCTTGATCAAATCCTACCTCTTAGCACTTTGTGAAGAGTATAGTAAGCTTTTAAATTCTTAAAGCATTAAATCGAATGTGATTAAAGAATAAGGATGCTATAATTTTAAATTATTGAGTCAATATATGCTGTGGTATGGAGGAAGCATAGTGTAGCATTGGAATAAAGAAGAAGTGTTCTGTGAAGAATTGTGAAGAAGAATGTGTTGCCTCTGACACATGACAACTGTGTGACTCTGGGTTAGTCACTTGCTCTGTCAGTGTACCAGGTAACTCTCTAAAATCATAGGATTATAGATTAAGAGTTGGAAGGCCCCTTAATAGCCACTGAATTCAACCTACCTTTATAGATTGGGAAACCCAGGCACAGAAATGATGTGATTTGTCATGTGATTTGCCCAGGGTTACATATCTAAATAGATATTAGAGGTGAGAATTGAACTCAAGTGGTCTTGGCTCCAAGTCCAGTTCCTTACATTCTAGTCCATGCTGTCTCTCATATGCAGGGCTATCCCAAAAATGTTAGTGCAGTTTTGAAAACTTCATTGAGTTTTGGAACACCCCATATTGTACATCAGCTATTAACCTACGTTGGTAGAGGAAGTTTTCTCCCTAGGAGCTCCACACACCAATGAAATCACAGGTCTGGATTAAAAGCCAAATGCTATAGAATATCACTTTTTAGGGAAAGTTTTATAAATAGGTCACAATAGATCTGCCGCAATTTCCAGCTCATTTTCTTGTCAGAATTCTAAATATAGTAGTTAGACCAGAGGCCAATCCTCACAACACAATCCTTACAGTCCTCTCTTAAATGGAGAAGTGGGCAGACATGAACTATACTGTGTTCATTAAATACTCCATTGAATGATGGACTAAAGTCTTCCTGACTAGTGATTTTATTATCATGTTTTAAACAGATTTGATTAACATCAAATCCTCTCTAATGAAAGTCAAACACAAAAGACACGGGCTGGTATATTAAAGTTTTGTTTAATCTTGCTGCCTGGTTTCCATGAAGCCTGATGCCTCATTTCTTTGAGGTCCTGGGTATGTGGGCCAAGGTGTATTTTTTTTTTTTTTTTTAGTGAGGCAATTGGGGTTAAGTGACTTGCCCAGGGTCACACAGCTAGTAAGTGTTAAGTGTCTGAAGCCGGATTTGAACTCAGGTACTCCTGACTCCAGCGCCGGTGCTCTTATCCACTGTGCCACCTAGCTGCCCCCAAGGTGTATTTTTGTGGATCGTTGTGAACCTAATAGAGTTTGTACATCTCTTGAAGGATGCTTTCGCTGCTACAGTTTGGTACTTTATGTTCTATATTATAATCATATAAAACATGGGATTCTAGCTAGATTACTTGAAAGGAAAAGCTATTTATAGTTATTTAGCTATATAAAGTTATACCCAGTGGCTGCATCTTTAAAAGGAAGTTGAAATGGTGAGCCCAAGAATGTTCTAATTTCTTTTGTTGTTTAAAACTGTTTACAGTAGAAGTTTAAGTAATTATTAATTACACATATGTAGCAGAACTCTATGTTCTCAGCTCATGATTTTTAACCTCAATGGAATACACAGGATTGGAAGGGGGGAGTGGAATAAGCAGACTGTTGGAATCAAAAAAAACATAGCATATTATTTAGGTCAAGAGCTTCATGTGGGTAATTGAAACTCAGAGTGCTATACCCACAGTGTCTAACTTTTCTCTGAAACCTTTAGGGCTGTGGTGAGGAAAGGATGCTAGTAAAAAATCTCTGAGTAAACCAAGAGAAGGAATACCACTACTATGGTCCCTCCTCCCTGCTGGTAATAGCTAATAATAGATAATATTTATATAGTATTTTTGGTTTTTGAAGTACTTTACGTATAATATTTAGCTCGATCTTCACAACAATCTGGTAAGGTATATTTTATCATCAACCCCATTTGTAGATGAAGAACCTGAGCCTGAGACAAAGTTAAGTGACTTTCTGAGGGTCACACAGCTAGTAAATGCCTGATACAGGATTTGAACTTGTGTCCTCCTGATTCCCAGTCCTGTGCACTCTCCCCTTCTCCCCAACTGCCACTAAAAAAGAGAGTAGTAGTAGAGTATGGTAGAAGGATATTGTGGAGTAACTGGCTTAGAAATCTACCAGGTAAGTTTTTCTGGTACCTCTGCCCAAGGTATGCAAGCAGACAAGGATGGAAACTATGCAATGGAGATGGATAAGTATGTGTCAAAATACATAGGTAGGGAGGACTCCAGATTTCCTCTTCCTTCATGATAAGGACCTGTACTAGTAATAGGAAACCAAATCTAGTTCTCTCCCCCAACTTCCTTTTGGAGATCATTTGCAAAGCTGCTGAGGTCTAGCAACTGTTCCAGGGAAACATGGCGAAGGAGTATAAAGACGAAAATGGAGAGTGCCGAGGTCGCCCTCGGAATTCCAGTATTCAGCAGGAGTTGCTGATACAACTAGGAAGTACATATACCACGTGGATGTTGGGGGAGAGATGATGCATTTGGACCTGAGCGGTACAGTTCTGGGCCTGGAGTCAGGAAGACTCATCTTCATGGGTTCAAATTTGGCTTTAGACACTTACTAGCTGTGTGACCCTGGGCAAGTCACCTAAGCTTATTTGCCTCAGTTTCCTCATCTGTAAAATGAGCTGGAGAAGGAAATGGCAAAGTGCTCCAGTATCTTTGCCAAGAAAACCCCAAATCAGGTCACAAAGAACTGGACATGGCTAAACAACAATAGGGAAGATAGTGAGGAACTATGATTATTGTCTTTTATTGAACTACAGAAGGCAATCTGTGGAGAGCAATTGGGAGCAGTTACCAGTGATGCCTGAAAAAAAAAAAACTGATAGAGAAGGAGCAATACAATACAGACAAAGGAGTTCTAAAGGGGAATGCTATGATGGAAGAACAAACTTTAGCCTGCCTTGTGGCTGGAGCTCTATGCAAGAGACTACTGTAAACCATGGAAACTACCCAAATCTGAGAGAAAGGATGCCCTTGGACCCTCTTTAGGGGCTCAGAGTCCTACTAATTTTTTTTTTTTTTTGCGGGGCAATGAGGGTTAAGTGACTTGCCCAGGGTCACACAGCTAGTAAGTGTCAAGTGTCTGAGGCCAGATTTGAACTCAGGTCCTCCTGAATCCAGGGCCTGTGCTTTATCCACTGCACCACATAGCTGTTCCCGCGCGCCCCCCCCCCCCCCAGGCCTACTAATTTGTAAATAAAATGGTTCTGTGTTTTAAGCCTTGTGAATTTGGGTGTTCATAAGAGTAGTTTGTGGATGCCATTGATTGCAAGGGAAATGACTGTGCTGTCATTCTTAGATCATCTCTGTGGTAGTAGGGAGAAAAAAAGAGACAGATCCTCAAAGTGTACCTGTGAGGGAGTTATTATCACTACCATTTTATAGCTGGATAAGGCTTACAGAGGTTGATTTGCCCCATAGTTAGTTGCACAGTTAGTGTTAGAAACCATGTCTCCTGTTTCCAAGATTGCCATTCTTCCTGCTATATAAGGTATGGCCCTCCATATATACTGTGGGAAATGGAAAGTCTTAGAATTGCAATATTATGTTGTCGAAATAAAAATGAAACAACTCACCTGAAGATTATGCATAGGTGCATATATGTCATTGACTGGTTGTGATGAATCACTAGTGTGGGGACCAATTTTTAATTGGGGAGTGTTAGCTAAGTGGCTCGCCACAATATTGGGGCAAGGAAGGAGACCGGCAGCCTCCCTCAAAACAGAACAGGATTTATTTTAACAAGAACAAACTTAAAAAAAATAACACAAACCAGATCAGTAGGATCAAGGGAAAGGAAATAAAATGGGGAAAGGGAAATTATACAACCTGAAAAGATACCACCGCCCAGGAATCAGCTGAGAATACATAGTAGAACTGTCACCTTCCAGGGTCCAGCTAGAATGCTCAATTCTCCTCCCCCAATCCCAGAAAAACCTCACACAGCCCCAGCCAATGGGATGGCCGCTCTGACAGTCACATGACTGCCCTCACTAGTCTTCCAATCATTATAATTTTGCCAGGCCCATGTAGGCATCGGTGAGTGGTGATGACGTGAGGTGCCAGCGCCATGGCAATGGCTACAACCAGTATGTGGAGCACTGTGGAGTTTGCAGAGCCCCAGGCCAGTGCACGAGAGGCATAAAAACCTCAAATAACAGTTAATTATTTACACTAGAGTTTAGTGACTGGAGCTTGACTGGTTCCTTTTCTATCAGCATAGTTTTCTATTTCCTGGTTTGTTCTTGTGAATCAGCAAATTCAAGGGACTCCACAGGTAATATACAAATAAACTAATGGTGAGGTGACTAGTGAATATGATGACCACTGGAACCAGATTCCATCAATTTCTTCATCCATGCTTAAATTACACATAAATACAAATGTAGCATGGGAAATAAGCTTTAATTTTAGCAAGAAAAATTTAGTTGAGACAAAAGGAAACATTTTCCTGTGGGTACTTTGGGTGAATTATAGTATATATTTTGCTAAACAATAAAGGATAAAGATCTATCTATCTTGATTGGTTAAGTATATCTTTCCCATTGTCTGGAGGATAGAAAACATCATTTTGCAAGCCCCGTTTTTTTCTTCTGATTCTAACTTTGGCTGTTGGATGAACCTGCCTAAATTTCAGTTAATTGGGTGTAAAGCATTTTGATGTACACAGTACCCTAGAGATACATCTGAACTGAGTTCCCTGTCCTGATGAGTTTTAATTCAGGATTGACAATATGGATTCCAGCTGAAAGAATGCCTCAGGGGAAAGGTGCCAGTCACACTTAGAAAAAGCTATTTTTGGAAGTGTTTGGAAGGGCATATGGTGTAGTGTATTGTCTGGGGTGGGATAAAAGACAGAAATGCTGGGAGTAGTGGGAAAATGCTGTGGGACTCCGAAACAGGGATGACATGGAGACATCTGCTGATGTCTAAGGGAATATTCGTAAAGAGATTTCTGAGAAGAAAAAGAGAGAAGCAGCTTTGTGGGAGGAGATTTACCTGTTGCCCTGGAATTATGCTCTTTTTTTTTCTAGTAAGATGACTAATTTGTTGAATCTTCATTGTCCACATAATATCTTAGGCTTTCCCATTTTCACAAACGAGTGTGATGGGAACATGATAATGCCAAGCAATAAAATCAAACAAACAAAAATAACAAAAGGGCATAGTTTTACTTTCCCGGTTAGAGGCATGGCTATGTAAATAAATTTCAAATAATGGCATGTGTTTTTTTGGGGGAAACTTTGAGGAGAATTCATAAGACCAGGCAGCTCAACTTATATCGTAAAGGAAAAAAAAAAAAAGTTCTTTGCTATCCCCAAAGTGACTAATTCAGCTTCTCATTAAGTCTTGTGTGGGCCTTCAATCTCCTGGAGGAAGTCTGCTCAGTTTATAATGCCTAATTTGATTATTCAATTCAATTCTCTGCAGAGATACTGAAAGTCATCTGATTAACTTGCTGAAAAATAAGCATCTGGTTAAGATCAAGTATACTAATACCTCTCTAAACAAAGAGAAATGTCTTCCAGTTATACACTTTTGTCAGAAACTTCACAACTAGACAGAAAATCTAGAAAGGGAAGAGAAGAAAAAAGAGAACATCAACGAATCATTAAAAGAATAAACCAAAGAGAGCAGAAGGAAGGTCAAAATGGGACTGAGACAAGCCAGGGAAGTGTTGAATTTGAAATATAGACCCCACCCCGTAGAAGCTATACATAGAAGATACATGGCTTCACATGCTACCCTCTTTTCTCATCCTTTGTATAGGGAAGTGTTCATGTTTGTTGATTGTCAAGTTCATAATAATGAAAAGAAAACACTGAAAAAAGTAAATTTAGGAGACCATAAGAATGGGTTTGGGAATGTTATATAAGGCAGAGGGTGGAGGGGGGAGGGAAGGGGACCTATTGTTGGCCAATCAATGAGAGCCAGAGTGATTTGAGGTTAAAGCTTGGTCCTTTTAAAAAAAAATCTAGCCTATAAACCCCAAGGTCACCCAGAAGGGGAAAGGACAAATTAACCCACCAATAAAAAGCATTTATTTAGCACCTTCCATATTCCAGGCACTATGCCGGGCTCTAGGGAAGTTCTTAACTTTTTTGTGCCATGAACCCTTTTGGTAGTCCGTTGAAATCTATTAACCCCTTACTTTTCTCACTTGCAGAGAATAAAATACAGAGGAGTACAAAGGAAACCATTTATATTGATAGGCAGTTGTCAAAACATTAAAAAAATAAATTCATTGACCCCAGGTTAAGAATCCTTGCTCTAAGGGTACTAGGACAAAAGTGAACCAGTCTCCAGGAGTTTACAATTTTGCCTACAGCTATTCTTATTCACTTTCAACTCATTCAGGATTAATGGAAATGGTTTACTGAAGTTTTGCTTTTATTTTTTAGGTCCTGAAGCTTCAAGTTATTTCTCATTGTTATTATTATTATTATTATTATTATTATTATTATTTTAACAGAGCTAACTTCCTATGAATGCCTTCCTTCTCAGGGGAATGATTCCTTAATCCAGTTTCACTGTAGCTTCTGTTGTTGGCCATTAGCTCTTCGTTAATTACAGATTTTTTTTTGGGTGAGGCAATTGGGGTTCAGTGACTTGCCCAGGGTCACACAGCTAGTAAGTGTCAAGTGTCTGAGGCCGGATTTGAACTCGGATCCTCCTGAACCCAAGGCCAGTACTCTATCCACTGTGCCACATAGCTGCCCCTAATTACAGATTAAAAAAAAAATAACACCCACAACCTTCCTCTCTTCAGGCCCATGTCCCCATGCTCCTCAGGAATTCAGCATTTCATTATAAGAAAGTTCTTTCTAAAATGTTGGAAAGAAAAAGCTTTTTAATTAGATTGGTAGTAATTGAGATCCCAAACCAAAAAAGACTTTCTCCAAGAAATGGAGGCATATTCATAATTAAAAGAAGGGAGGACACCTAAATAGAACATCATGCACATCCGAGTCCCATTTTTAGCAAAGCTATACTAAGTCGGGGCAGCAAATGCTGAATAGCTTTGCTTGCTGGAACAGGTTATCAGTGCTTTCAAATAATAGTGGGAATTCTGAGCTAGAACCATAGTACTCTTGTAATTCAAAGTAAAAGCCCTTCACAGACCATTTTCTCATCATTTATGCTTAGAAATACCATCCCCATTGGCAAAAAAAAAAAAAAAAGGAAAAGAGAAAAGAAAACCCTAAACCAACAATTCAAATCTGTTTAGTGGAAAGCTATTTAGGTCTGGCAAGTAGGGAGGTCTGTGCCTTTGGTATATCAGTAATGAGAGACATTAGGACAGATATGAAGAGCCAAGCTCAGGTTGAAGAGTGCAGAATAAAAGACTGTATGAATCACTGAAGGAAAATAATGAGCTAGAGAGGATAGGTTCCAAATACCATGGGCCACATCTGTTTCCTGCCTTGCTATAGATTCTAAGAACATTCCTGCCATTTCCCCAAAATAACAGATATAAAATATTTGTGGGTGTCAGATGGGTGATGGTTAGGGTTAGAGTTAGGGATGTGAATGTGGTAGAGGCAAAGGCAGAGGCAGAGGTAGAATAGGAGATAAGGCACTGAACTTGGAGCCAGAAAGATTTGGGTTTGCATCTTCCCTGAGATGCTAGCTGTGTGTCTTTAGACAACACATGTAACTACTCTGAACCTCAATTTCTTTATCTGTACATGGATTCAGCAGACTCTAAGGTACTTTCCAAGTCTAAGTCTATGGTCTTAGGATTCTGTTCTGGGCAATGTTCGTGTGTGTGTGTGTGTAGGGGGAAGGGAA
This sequence comes from Dromiciops gliroides, assembly GCF_019393635.1. Lineage (NCBI taxonomy): Eukaryota > Metazoa > Chordata > Mammalia > Microbiotheria > Microbiotheriidae > Dromiciops > Dromiciops gliroides. Next base: position 157,991,705 of record NC_057862.1, on the reverse strand, counting down.
TGAAAGCTTTTATTTCTTTTTTTCTATTCATTTGTCCTAAGAACTTTTTCCTGGAAAATACTTAAACTTTATTTTGGTTGCTTTTAGAGTAAAGCATTTAAAGTAAGGTACTTATGTGTGTGTGTATGTGTATGTATAGGTACATATATACACACATATATAAATATGTATATATCTATGTTCTTCCCCAAAGTTCTTTTCCAGCATAGAGGTGACCTTGTATCCTTGAAGGACATACCCATGAAGTGCCAAACCTGGCAGGGCTACCAAGCTGGAAAGGCTGGGAGTCCCATCCTGGTGACAGACTGTCCTCTAAGGACCAGCCTCACTAAGTGCAGAGAGAGGCTTATTACCAGAATGTTGGCTGCTAGGTGATGAATTTTTTGGCCACAGAAGCCCACAAAGCAGATAAAATTACAAAACTATTCTCAGTTGTATATGGCCCCTTTCCACTTCTGCAGTAATATGGCAGAATGGTAAAAAAGGGGAGGGGAGGGTGTGAAAAAAATCAGTTTTGAGACTTGCTACGAACATCAATTTCACTGTTGGTTCTCTAAATGTATCTCTTTGCCCAACAACCCAGTAGATTGATTACTGGAAAAACAATCGTATCCAGATCAACATTGCAATAAATTAAGCCAGAAGACACAACTGTTCTATACACTGCTCTGGAGAAGACCACCAAATGGGCTTGTGGCAGTGGTTTGAGCATCATTAGATCTTGTATATTGCCTCTGATAGGTAGTATTTACATAGTGCTTTAAGGTCTGCAGAATGCTTTATGTATGTTACCTCATTTGATCCTCACCATAATAACTCTGTGAGATAAATGTTAATATGACCCCCATTTTTAGCAGAGGAAACTGACTTGCCCAGGCTCGTACAGTAAAATAAGTGTCTGAGGAAGAATTTGAACTCAGGTCTTCCTGGATTCTTATCTACTCTATTTATTTGACACTTTGCTGCCTTTTCTATAGGTTTGCAGCAGGTGTGTTAAAGAATTAGTTTTAGACAACTTAGTGCAGGAGGGAAGAATGAGGAGCAAAGGATGAATATTGTATAGGGGGAGATTTAAGCTCAATTCAAAGAAAAACTTACTAGCAATTGGAGCTATCCAAAAGTAGAATTAGTTGGTTGACAAAGTAATAGGTTCTTCCTCACTAGAAAGTCACATGGTTGTTTTCCCCACAAGAGCTAATCCAGGAGTTTATTTCTGCTCCTCTTGAACTTGGCTCTTCAACTGAGTAGCATGTACAATGTAGCTTTCATAAGATTCATACATCCAGAGCTGGAAGGCATCTCAAAAACCACCTTGTTTAACCCTTCCTCATTTAAAAGATTTGCATCTGAGGCCCAGAGAGGTTAGCGGTCTTGGTCAAGCTCACACAGATAGGAAGCTTCAGAGGTAGGTTTTGAACTCATGACCTCTGTGAATAAGGTCCTCTGAGGTTCACTGCAAGTTTCTTTGAGGCACATAGTATGAATGTCATGGTGGTTTGTTGCCCTTGATAAGGCAGTGGTGCCATAGTTAGAGTCAAAGATTTGGGTTCATATCTAAATGTTATTACCTGTGTGAATCTGGGCAGTTACTTAATCTTTATGTGCCTTAGATAAGTCCTTAGGACATCTATGAAGTCGTAAGGTAATGACTGAGGAAGTTCCTCATTCATGTATTGTCTTGTACCACGTTATAAACAGGGGGAAAATTTTGCATTCATTTCTAAAACCTTGACTTTTTTATCATAAAAATGTTCTATTATTTTCTAGTTACATGTAAAGATAGTTTTCAACTGTAACAATTGGAGTGACTCCACCTGCTGGAGAGTTACTGTAGGAAAGCTCTGCCATGAGGAGAAGGCATTTGAGGGCAAGCCATGTGGTCAAGTTCCTTGGCATCAGGAAGTGATGTTTGCTTATGGGTACTGTCTATCAAAGCTACCAGCCAATCAACTTGAGGAGCCTCCCATTTCTGGGAGGAGAACACGAAGTAGGAAGCAGATGCGGGCTGAGGGCTTACTTCCTCTTTGGGTTGGAGACATCGGCTTGATGGCAGGACTTAATGTGGAAGGTTAGGAAGGCTAGGATTTCCATGCGGTAAGAAATCTGTTCTCAATCTTTCTCTCACTTTACTATCTTATATCTTTTAATAAACCCTTAAAAGCCTAAACTCTTGGTGAATTTATCAGTGATTTTAGCCAGTTTTTCCCCCAAACTGGGGGGACATATTAGAATCCACATTTAGATTTTTAAACAACACACAACATTTGTTTTTTATAAGATTTCCAGTTCCAAATTTTTCTCCCTCCCTCCCTTCCCTCTCTCCTCCTCAAGACAGAAAACAATCTGATATAGTTATATATGTACAATCACATTAAACATATTTCTGCATGTTGTGAAAGAATAATCAGAACAAAAGGGAAAAACCTCAGAAAAGAAAAACAAAAAAAGTAGAAACAGTATGGTTCAATCTGCATCTAGATTCCACAGTTCTTTTTTCCTGCATGTGGAGAACATCTTCCATCATGAGTCCTTTGGATTGTCTTGGATCATTGTATTGCTGAGAAGAGCTAGGTCTCTCACAGTTAATCATCACACAGTGTTGCTGTTTCTGTGTACAATGTTCTCCTGGTTCTGCTCACTTCACTCAGCATCAGGCCATTTAAGTCTTTACAGGTTTTTCTGAAATCTGCCTACTCGTTATTTCTTACAGCACAATAGTATTCCATTACATTCATATACCACAACTTGTTCAGCCATTCCCCAACTGATGAGCATTCCCTTGATTTCCAATTCTTTGCCACCACAAAGAGAGCTGCTATAAACATTTTTGTACATGTGGGTCCCTCTCCCTTTTCCATGATCTCTTTGGGATATAGACCTAGTAGTGGTATTACTGGGTCAAAGGGCATGCACAGTCCCATAGCCCTTTGGGCATAGTTCCAAATTGCTCTCCAGAATGGTTGGATCAGTTCACAACTCCACCAACAATGCATTAGTTTTTCAATTTTTCCACAGTTTCTCCAACATTTATTATTTTCCTTTTTTGTCATATTAGCCAACCTGATAGGTGTGAGGTGGTACCTCGGAGCTGTTTTTTTGGTTGTTGTTGTTTGTTTTGTTTTTGTTTTTTTGAGCAGTGAGTCAGCTTTTTATTTTTATTTTTAATTTTTTCATTGTGGGCCCTGTTGGCCTTCCCTTGGGGCTGCTCCTCCTTGTTATTCTTCAGGCTCAGGCTCTCTAACAGGTATTCTCCCAGCCCAGGCTGGGGGTCAACCTGCAAGTGGTGCAGGGTGGTCAGGTGGTCACCCAGGCACTTCAGCAGCTTTACCTCCTCACCCAGGTAGTGGCTCTCCAGGAAGTCCCAGAGGTGTGGATCCCGTTGGCTTGAGCCCAGGGCTTGCATCTTCAGCAGGGCCTGGTTCAGACCCTTCTCCAGGCTCAGGGCAACCTCCATGGCATCTAAGCTGCCCCCACTCATCTTGGCCAGGTTTCTGTACAGCCTGGAGGAGGACCCGGCCCCACATTGGTTCTGGAGCCGCATTAGGCGCTTGGCACTTTCACGTTTGTCCTTCGCCAGGTCACGGAAAAAATGCAACACCCTCCACAGAGCGACATCGTCCAGGTAGAAATAGAAACCTAGGAACAGGTAGGAGTAGGAGGCCTTCAGGTAGAGGTTGGCCAGGCGGTTGACTGGGGCCTCAGCCTCAGAGGAGAAGTTTTGGCGGATCTGGGAGATGGAGCTTATGGCACCGATCCATAACAGCTGGAGGTGACTGGTTCTGGAGCTGTTTGGTCTCAGAGGCCAGGGGCGGATGGTCCCGGAGGCGGATGGTCTCGAAAGCGGGGTTGGGTGGTCCCAGGGGCTGGCGGGCTGCAGAAGGGCGAAGATCTAACGAGCTGGGGGAACCCTGGGTCTGTTTGGTCCAAACACTGTTGAAGCAAGAACCAGAGCCGGGAGACGAGGTCTCAGAGCTGTTTTAATTCACATTTCTCTAATCAATAGTGATTTAGAGCATTTTTTCATATGGCAATAGATTTTATTTCTTCATCAGAAAACTGCCTGTTTTCCTTTGACATTTCTCAATTGGGGAATAACTTGCATTCTTATAAATTTGATTTAGTTCCCGATATATTTTAGAAATGAGGCCTTTATCAGAAACACTGGCTATAAAAACTATTTCCTAGCTTTCTGCTTCCCTTCTAATTTTGGCTGCATTGCTTCTGTTTGTATAAAACCTTTTTAATTTAATATACACAAAATCATCTATTTTACATTTCATAATATTCTCTATCTCTTTTTTGGTCATAAATTCTTCTCCTCTCCATAGATCTGAGAAGTAAACTATTCCTTCCTCCTAATTTACCTATGGTATCACCCTTTATGTCTAAATCATGTACCCATTTTGACCTTATTTTAGTATAAGGTGTAAGATGTTGGTCTATGTCTCATTTCTGCCATACTATCTTCCAGTTTTCCCAGCAATTTTTTTGTCATATACTGAGTTCCTAAAACCTTGACATTTGTAGAAACATCATACTCTTTATAATACCTTGTGATAGGATTGCAATATTGTTAATAGCATTTATATACCTAATGTTAATTTTTGATTGGATGCAATAGAAAGATACAAATTAGCAACCCTTTCTTCCAGGGCAGCTAGGTGGTGCAGTAGATAGAATGCTGGGCCTTGGAGTCAGGAAGACTTAATCTTCTGATTTCAAGTCTAGCCTCAGACACTTCCTAAATGTGTCTGGGCAACTCACTCAACCCTATTAGCCTCAGTTTCCTCATCTGTAAAATGAACTGGAGAAGGAAATGACAACACACTCTAATATCTTGCCCAGAAGACCTCAAATGAGGTCATGAAGAGTTGGACGTGACTGAACAACAACAACCCTTCCCTTTATTTAAATGATTCCTTTTCAGTTAGCATTTTTCTTCCCCAGCCATCTGAGCTAGGAATGTCTAGAAAAAATAAACATTTTGGTTTCATAAGCATGTGAGTAGACTGTAAACTCTTTGAGGGCAGGAATTAAGTCATTTTTGTTTTTGTATCTCCAGCACCAACCATAGTGCCTGTCACCCATCAGGGGGTCAATAAATGTTTCTTAATTTATTCATTAATTACTACTTCCAACATGTTAATAGGTCCACCTGATTTCTACTCTGGATGGTGTTTCATCCAACTTACTCTTTTTTTTTTCCTTTTTCTTTTTTCCAGGGCAATGAGGGTTAAGTGAGTTGCCCAAGGTCACACAGCTAGTAAGTGTCAAGTGTCTGAGGCCAGATTTGAACTCAGGTCCTCCTGAATCCAGGGCTGGTACTTGATCCACTGTGCCACCTAGCTGCCCCCACATCCAACTTATTCTTAATTCTGCCCAATTTCCACTCTGTTCTCCTTGCAACTAAGCATTCTGTAAACGTTTTCATATTTCCATGATTATATTTAGACAATTTGTAGGCTGGCAGTTATATACATACACACATACCCTCAGATATTGATATATTTACATCTAGATCTATATCCAAACATCCATTCCTAAGTGCCCCTACTCTAGCATATTCTTTTTTTTTTTTTGCAGGGCAATGGGGGTTAAGTGACTTGCCCAGGGTCACACAGCTAGTAAGTGTCAAGTGTCTGAGGCCGGATTTGAACTCAGGAACTCCTGAATCCAGGGCCGGTGCTTTATCCACTGTGCCACCTAGCCGCCCCTAGCATATTCTTTATACCTAGAATTGCAGAATTTTAGAGCTAGGTCATAGAGTTCCTCCAGATGAGGAAACTTTAGCCCAGAGTGACTAAGGGACTTGCCCATCATCACATAACAGAACTAGCATAAGAAATATGAGTCTTGACTCTTAGTCCAATGTTTTTTCCACTTTATTTAATTGCTTGACAACATGGAGTCTGAGAAAATATACCTTTCATTGTATTACTAAAATTCACTAGGATGTCTCCTATTCTTAAGTTTTTGTCTACTTTACGGGAACTAGCAAAAAACTAAGATAAATACTAGGTTCCTTATTATATATCAGTGTTTAACTTTGGTAGCACTGGTTAAAAAGTTCAAAGTAATTTCAATGAGTAAATGTTTATTTTTAACAATAGTAACCTTAGCCAATGTCAGTCAGGAGGAATTTATTAAGTGTGTTAAGACACTTTAAGTGCTGAGGATACAAAGAAAGCAAGAAAACACAATCCCTGCCCTCCAGGGGCCCACATTCTAATGGCAGAGACAACACAAAATATTGCATAAACAAGATAGGTACAATGTAAATGGAAGGTAACCTCTGAGGAAGGCACCAGCAATCGAGGGGAAGAGGGGAACTGGGAAAGATCTCTTGCCAAAGGTAGCATTTGAGCTGGATCCCAAATGGAGCCAGGAAATCAGGACATAGAGTTGAGGAGGAAGAACATTCCAGGCAGGAGGGGAAGTCAGGGAAAGGCACAGGCTCAGGGGATAGAGTGCCATGGGGGAGGGGAGGAGTCATAAGAAGAAGGGAAAGGTGGGAAGGGGTCATGTTGTGAGCAACTTTAAAAGCCAAATGGAGGCTTTTATGTTTGATCCTGGAGGTAATAGGGAATCATAGGGGTTTATTGAACACAGGGATGAACCTGTGCTTTAGGAAGAACACTTTTGGCAATTGAGTGAAGGATGGATTAGAATGATACTTGAGGTAGAAAGACCAGACAGATGGCTACTAGAATTGGTGGCTGTGGAGAGAAGGGGACATATATGAGAGATGTTGTAAAGGTAAAAACAATAAGACTTGGTAACAGATTGGATATGTGGGGTGAATGTGAGTGAAGAGTTTAGAATGAGACTGAGGTTTTGGGTCTAGATAAGTGGTAGGATTGTGGTGCCTTTGAAAGTAATAGGGACATTAGGAAGAGGGTTGGGAGCAAATGAGTTCAGTTTTGGACACACTGAATTAGAGATGTTTATGGGACATCTGGTTTGAGATGTCCAATAGGTAGTTAATAATGAAAGAACTGAACTTGGAGGGTTAGATAGATAGATCTGGAAATCACCTACAAAAAGATGACAAAATCTATGGAAGCTAATGAGATCATCAAGCAATGAGGGAGACAAGAAGAGGGCCTTGGACAGACAATTGGGGCATTCCCATGATTAGTGGATGTGGCCTGGATGGAAATCCTTCAAAGGAGACTTCCAAGGAGAAATACTGATTAGAAAGATAGAGGAAGAACCAGGAGAGAGAAAGGTCATGAAAATCTAGAGAGGAGAGAGTATCCCGGAGGAGAGGATGATGGACAATACCAAAGAGGCTACAGAGAGATCAAGAAGGATGAGGGTTAAGAAAAGGCCATTCGAAGCATTTACATAATGCTTTGATGTTTGTAGCCTGTCTTGCATATATCATCTTATTTGATTCTCATAGTAATCCCACAAGGTAAGTGCTATTATTAGCTCTATCGGTAAGAAAAGACATTGGTGAGATGAGACGAATGAGGCTGATAGGTTAAGTGATTTGCCCAGAGTCCTATCTAAGGCTGAGCTTAAATTTAGGTCTTCTTGACTCTAATCCCAGTATTCTAGCCAATGATATCACCCGGATAGCTGTCTAAAAAGACTATGCCTGTAAATTAAGTACACCAGGCATAGTTTTGTGAGAAAAATAAGTTATACATAATATATTTTATTAACTAAATTACCAGCATTACTTTAGAAGGGGAGATAGAGAAGTCACTGCACTGGAGACTCATTAAGGTTCCTGATATGATAAAAGTGTCTTAGAATCCTCTTCCCAAATACAGTTATCCCTTCCACATTCCAGCCTTCCCTTTTGTGGTTTTGATATATTGTGAGCCAGAATGAAAAATTAAACAGGCATTTTTTGGGAGTTTAACAGAAGCTGCAGATGAGACAGAAAAAAATTTAGAAACTCAGAAATGCCTAGAGACATGTATAGTATTATATAATATCAACATATTTTATCTTTTGATACTATAATAATTCAGACTTCTTCTCTGGTACAAAAGAAGGGCCAAAACTTTTATATGGATTTTCCAGACTGTGGGGGCAGTGTGCCCCTGACCCCCATGATGTGGAAGGGATAACTGCATGAAGAATAGCAGAACTAATTTGAAGCACAGTGCAAAATACATCCTCAAGGATCAATAGGCTGCTTCCTACCTTGGGATTTTTGATTTTTGTTTTGTCTTAGACCAGAGTTCCAGAAAAATGTTTAAGATGGAGAAGAGATTTTTTTGAGGTAGGTTGGGGATAAAATGGTGGCACTCCCCAGATACAATAGTTGTCTTCGAATATTAGAAAAGCCCATCATATGGATGAGCAAGTGGGCTTGTTGGATGTTGCTCAAGAAACTAGAACTATGACCAATGAGTGGAAGTAATGAAGTGGTAGATTTCGACTTAATATCAAGATCTTAGCTATCTGTCTATGCAACCAACTGCCTTAAAAGGCAGTAAAGTCCCCTCACAGTTAGTATTTAAGCTAAGGCTGAATGACCATCTGTTAGAGAGTCTGTATAGGGGATTCTAACATTGGACTAGATTCAGTCCTTTTACTCAACAACAAATATTACTGTCAAATGATGACTTCTAAGGCAATTTACAACTTTATCATTTTATGGAAATGTAGTTATGAAGAAAATGGAAAAATCTGAACTAGTTTGGGCACCTTAGGCAAACTTTTGAAGAAATGAAAGTTTATCTTTCAGCATCTCTCATCCTCATTTTTCTTCTAGTCATCTTCTTTTTGCCCTAATCAAGAGCCTGGGATCAAACACACAGGTGGAATAGTTAGCCTTGGAAAGGAGGAAGGATATATTGATTTGTAATATTGGAGCCAAGGAAGAAGGGTAGGAAACTGGCTTAACTTCTCTAGGTTTTGACTTACTCACCTACAAAATAAGGAGGGAGGACTAGATTGGATTTTCTCTAAAATCCCTCCCATTTTAAGCTTCTAATTTTGTCATTTTTGGATAGATAAATTTATGATGGATGGAAAAGAAGTTGACAGAGTTTATATCTAGTGGCCTTGACCTAAGATGATGGGAATGAAGGTCATTGGTTGAAAGTAGAAGGACTTGGGCTCTTAGAGAGAGAACAATTTGGGGGCAGTCACTATGGGGATTAGGATAGGTATTCAATAATATATGAATAAAACCAATTTTTAAGCTGTTGAGATTAGATAGCATGAGTCTTGTGACTTTTCAGCACTGTTCAGCAACCTTAGATTAGGAGGTAAGTAACTGGGAAGGCAGAAAGAGGGCACTACTCAGGGTTAGGGATTTGCAAGCTTGAATGTTAGATGGTTAAGATGGCAAGGTAGTCTAGTGTGGTAGTGATGGCATCTTTGAAATGGTTCACTACTGTGTCTAGGAAGTTGAGTGAAGCCTTCATGAGAATTACAGACTGGTAGAATAAAGGAGGAGAGGCCAAGGACCCAGAGATCTCAATAAGGCTGAAGAGTATGTTTTATAAGAATGTGGGAATGTGAGAAAGGGGTGGGAGGTTGTAATGAGAGAGTAAAACTTCAGAATTCAAGATTTTGGAGGGAGAGCTATTTGGAGTGATGATAAGTCTGAAGGTATGATTGAATTGGTGTGTAGTTGAAGTACATAGAAATTAAGGTCCCTGGAGTTCAGGATGTTGAGGAACTATGATATCAAGTTGTATATAATAAGAGACAGTATAGATAGTGGCATTTAGGAGGATAATTGTGGGGGATGGTATGGAGAGGAAGCCCATGAAATAGATGCTGAGTGAGATGAGATAGGTGAGAAACCTGAAGATAGGTATCTAATGGTGACATAGATGGGGAAGAGAGTGATATGATTAGACAGCAGTGACAAGAAGTAGTAGTAGTAGTAGTGGTGGTGGTGGTGGTGGTGGTGGTGGTAAAATCTAGTCTCAGACACTAGCTGAGTAACTCTGGGCAAGTCACTTAACCTTGTTTGCCTCACATTCCTCATTTGTAAAATGAGCTAGAGAAGGAAATGGTGAACCACTCCAATATCTCTGCCAAGAAAACCCCAAATGGGGTCATGAAGATCCAGATAGGACTGAAATGACTGAGCAAAGACACATAAAACAATGGTCTGGAAGCCTCAGTCCAGAGCAAAATAGATTACCTCCTTCCAGCTTTATGAGTCTGGAGAAGTCCCTACCATTGGACAAGGTTGCCACAAAAGCAGTAGTGCCAGGGACAAACCAGAATTTACTAGCAGTGATGTGGAAGAAGCCGCCTTCATGGAGAAGATGGAGAAAAATGGAGAGCATATTCATTGTCAAATGGAGTTTCTAAAAAGTACAGTGTGTGCGTATGTGTGTGTGTGTGGGGGAAGCAGGGCAGGAACGGCCTGGGGAGGGATAAGGTTGAGCTTCGGACTTAATGATTTCCCCATCACTGGATGCTTCAAGCAGAAGCTGGATGTCCCCTTCTTGGAGATAGCATTCCAGCTAGGTGACTTCTGAGATTTCTTTACACTCCATAGAGTTCTTTGATTTTAGTAAGTTCCCATAGCAGAGATGAGGGAAATTGGAAGTCAGAAAGTCAGTTGAAACACATGATGATCAAAGGGGGAGGGTTAAATAAGTTGATTTAAGTAAATAAGAAGTGATGGGTGTTAAGTTTCCAAGTGGAACCATATTTTTGACCGTGTGTTCCTTTAAAAAATTTGCTGTCCAAGTGGGAGATCTGGTCCGGTCCAATTTCCCAAGCACTTAGCATAGCATGTTACACATTGTCACATAGTAAATGCTCACTAAATATTTTTCAAATGAATGAAAGAAATAACTGTACTTCCATCCTTCTCTGGAGACTGTTAAAGTGGTATAAAAGGAGGGCAAGGGCTTCAAAAGAGGAAAGGCTGTTAAGTGATGATAATGGAACAGTAGTTTGGAGGCAGAAATAGTGGGGAGTGGAGCAATATGCCACCTCTAGACCTCTGAATACAGTGATCTTTACTGAACAACAGAGCTCATAACAGCTCACTGGGTGTCTTTTTGAATTACTTGGATTTGTCGAGACTATTCATTTCATTTGAATTCAACAAGGATTGAATAAGGGCCTACTCTGTAGGAAAAGCAGGTGGCAGCTAAGGTGGTACAGTGGATAGAGAACTAGGCTTGGAATCAGGAAGACTTATCTTCATGAATTTAAATCTGGTCTCAAACACTTACTAGCTCTGTGACCCTGGGCAAGTCACTTAACCCTGTTGGCCTTAGTTTCTCATTTATAAATGGCAAACTACTCCATTATCTTTGCCAAGAAAACCCCAACATGGGGTCATGAAGAGTTGGACATGACTCAACAACTGTAGGAAAAAATACCTATTACTGATAGGAAGCAAAGTGTATACATATAAGGAAACACAAAACATATACTAAGTGATTTTTGGAATGGGAGGAGGGCACATGCCTTAAAAAGGGGGGGATGTTAATAAAAATGGGTTCCGGAGGCATAAATAGAAGGGTAGGGTGCAGTGGGAAAGGGACATCATTGGGATACTATTGTGTGCCATGGATAATTTTCATTTTGACATATCTAGGTTTTATCTGTCAACTGGATTGTAAGCCCTCTCTGGGCAGGACCCACATAGTCCACTTTGTATTTTCCTATAGCACCTAGCTGAGTGTTTTAAGTACAGTAGTAGACGTTGATGGATGGAGCTGGCTCTGTTGCCTAGAATAAACCTAGTCTGAGATGATATGATTGCTCTTCTGCAGATTTTGAATTTCAAACATCAAAATACCCAAGGGAGCCAACAGCATGATATTTATTTATGTTGAATTCAATCTCTTCAGGTGCGTAAAAATCACATAGGGCTGGTTATTTAGGCAAAAAGTATCATGTGCATAAATTGATTCTGTTTCCTTCTCTGTACCCCTTGGAGAAATCACAAGACCCTGTGAAGGTCTTAATAGTAATAGCTCATGTTTATTTTATTTTTCATGATTTCACTGGTATAGGGAACTCCTGATGAAGCAACTCCCATTAGCAATTCAAATAGGCATCTGCTCTGCAACTTTTATAGTCTTAGAGAGTTGCCTGGTCTACCAAGAGGTTAGGTGACTTGCCCAGGGTCACATATCCAGTATGTTGGGAGGCAGGATTTGAACTCTGGGCTTCCTGATTCTCTGGTCAGTTCTCTAACCACTATATATATTGCTCCTCAGGACATGTCCACATATTAGTTAAAGAGCTTTTTTTTTTTTTTTTTTTGGGACAACAATCTTGTGAATTACTTTTTCTTTTCTTTTTCTTTCTTTTTTTTTTTTTTTTAGTGAGGCAATTGGGGTTAAGTGACTTGCCCAGGGTCACACAGCTAGTAAGTGTTAAGTGTCTGAGGCCAGATTTGAACTCAGGTACTCCTGACTCCAGGGCTGGTGCTCTATCCACTGCGCCATCTAGCTGCCCCTGTGAATTACTTTTTAAAAAATAGTAACTCTCCCTCCACCCCCGTTAAAATGTAAACTCCTTGAAGGCAGGCACTGGTTTTTCCTTTCTTTGTATCCCCAGTACTTAGCATAGTACCAGGTATACAGCAAGTGCTTATCTTATCCACTGATTGAACTAGATTGTAGTGTATAGTTCTTTCATAATGAAGCAGTATTTCCGTGGACCACAGTGGGTGGTCCTCAGGTATTCTCATTTTACAGATGAGAACCTGAGGCTTGGAAAGCCTGAGACTGTGCAGCTTGTCACTGCCTCTGATAGAAGAGAGGCTGCAACCTACTCCCTCTATTCCCAGAGCTTTTGATTCAAAAAGACTTGAAGTTGAAGGGAGGCATTGAAGGTCCCACCTTCTGCAGGCAGTTGTGTTTCTTTTGTGGTCTTCCGCACCCTAGTCTTTTTAATATTGGAGGCTAAGCCTTCAGATCACCTTCTATTTACACCTTCTGTGTATCTTAAATGCACTTCCTTACTTGCTTATTGTCCCCCTACACTCCATTAGACTGTGAGCTTCTTGAGAACAGGGACCATGTTTTTGCCTTTCTTTGTACGCTAGGTGTTTTTCACGGGTGGGGGCAGGGGATTGCTTAGATATGAGATTTGCTTTTGCTTCCTGGTATTGTATTTTTATTTTATTTAGCCCATTCCCTGCAACGACCTCAGGCAGGTGCCCCAACATCACCTTAGGGCTAGAGAGGCCCATGTCAGCCCATATCCCCTCACAACAGCAGATATGGACCTTCCCCCCAATAGGCAGCAAGGCTGTGGCCAGCCCAGTTTCCTCTAAGTTGAATAAAATAAGAGAATCTTGAGACATGGCAGGATCTGTCTCAAACAAGAAGCTCTGGGGACAGCATCTTAATCTTTGAAACTCTTTTAGGACCACATCTGTTTGTCTAGTGTGTCCCAGAACAGAGACAGGATATTTGATAAACAGCTCCACATTGTGCCTGTGTCCTATGAAGTGCCATGTATCACTGGCTTATCTAAGCTATGGTCCATCACAAAGTAATTTACAGCATTTCAGTTTGTCTTCTGGGGGGAGACTTGGTACACAGAACTGTGAAAACTGACAATCTGCTAAGCACTGTGAATGCATTGATGATTTATTATATTGGAGAGAGTCTTTGGCTGGAAAGAACCTTAGAGAACACCTGGCCCAGACCCTTCATTTTACAGATGGAAGTGAAGCACAGAGACATCACATGACTTACCCAAGGTTACCCAGCTAGTAAGTGGCAGAACAGATGCTATAATTCTAGTCTCCTGGCTCCCAGACTAGAATCCATTCTTCTGTCATATTTTCTTCCTCCTCTTGGCTCTAGCTCTTATATTTTATTGATGTAGGTACCCATATGCATTCATGGTCAGTTTCTTGGATAGAATTTATGGGGGGCAAGAACTATTATAGATTTAGGCAATTCCCTCCCCACCAAACTCTTGTAATCTTCCAGCTTGTTTACCTCTCTCAATTAATTTTTTTTTAGTTTAAAATTTTCATTTTCATTTTCAAATTCTCTTCCTTCCTTCACCTTTCTCCCACTCATTGAGAAGGCAAGAAATACAATGCTCACTATGCATATGGAATCATTCATAATATATTTCGACATTAGCAGAGTTCACAATTAAGTTTGTGAATTTCTCTCCTGCCCCCAACTGCCTGCCATACTGTTATTGCCCAGAGGGGAGACATTACAGTAATCCCTTCCACATCACAAGGGTTAGGGGCATGGGACCCCCCTCAATCAGAAAAATCCATGTAAAAGTTTTTGGCCCTCCTTTTGTACCAGAGAAATCTGAATTTTTTTCTTTTTCTTATATGGGGTGTTTACAATACTCGATTGTAAAATTTGGATTAAGTATTTGGTCATAGGCTCTGTGTTTTCTTCTGGCCTTTGTATGTAGTCTGCAGTTTTGACAAAACTCCCCCCAAATTCCCGTTTAATTTCTTTTGCTGATTCATGATCTATCAAAACTGTGATAAAGAAAGTTGAGATGTGGAAGGGATAACTGTAGAGACAAAGGGCCTTACTTACTTAATCCATTAGTTTTATAGGAGCCAGTAATATTAGAACAACTTGATAGGGGATTGGGTCTAGGGGATTTTAGGAAGTTCTAGACTGGGTCCAGTATGCCAGGGTTTCTCTCTCTGAGAGGTACAAGGACTTGCCACAGGTCATATAGCTGGTAGGTATTAGACAGAGGATTGGACCTACATCTTCTCCCCAGCTGTTAGTGTTCTTTCTTTCCCAAACTGTTTTATTTTATTTTATTTTATTTTTTAGTGAGGCAATTGGGGTTAAGTGACTTGCCCAGGGTCACACAGCTAGTAAGTGTTAAGTGTCTGAGGCTGCATTTGAACTCAGGTCCTCCTGACTTCAGGGGCGGTGCTCTATCCACTGTGACACCTAGCTGCCCCCCAAACTGTTTTATTTGCTTATGTGAAAAGTGTTGTATCCCCTTTGGTATGTAAGTTCCTTGTGAGTAGGGAACATTTCATTCTTTGCACTTATATCCCTAGTGCTTACTATAGTGCTTGATAAATGCCTATTGATTAATTGAATGTGAGTTTTTTGAGGCCTGAGACTGTTTTTAATTTTATCTCTATTTTTTTTTCTGTCTTTTATTTCAATGAGGTAGATGCCCAGCAGTGGTAATTCAGACATCTTTCTCCTCTTTGTCAGTTTGCTGGTTGGGAGATGAAACCTTAGAGTTGTCTCAATTTATGTTTCTGTTTTGATTAGTGATTTTGAACATTCTTTCATATGGTTATTTATAGACTGAAATTCCTCTCCTCCAAACTATTTGGTCATATTCTTTGACCACTTATCCATTGGAACCTTGTCTTGAAACAAAGAAAAACCGTTAAGCAAAAATATCATGCATTAATTTGTCTGCTAATAACTGCATCTCTCTTTAGTGGGAATCATGATTTGGAAGATTTTTGTTTTTAACTCATACAATTCTGATTATAACTATTTTCCTATAAATATTGGGGAACTAACACAGTGAGAAGAAAATAAAAAACTGTAAAAAACCTGGTAATAAATACTTACTACCTGACTGATTGATCTTTTTTATGTGAACTTCTTTTATTAAAGTGATGTATCCTTTGATGCCTTATGGCATCAAAGTGATCCTGACTTCTTCAAGCCCATGCTAGCGGGACAGAACTTTGGGCAGGTTCTACCAAATCAGAAAGGTATAGGCCTAGTGATAGTAAGTGAATAAGCATTTATTAAGCACCGATTATGTGCTAGACACTGTGCTAAGCACTAGATCAAAGAAAGGCAAGAGTCCCTGCTCTCAAGGAGTTCCAAGTCCAGTGGTGGAGACAACCAACAAACTATGTATGAACAAGATATATACAGAATAAATTGTAGCTAATCAAGAGAGGGAAAGTATGATTTTAGCTGGGATTTGAATAAAGCCAGGATATGGAGATGAGGAGGGAAAGACTTCCAGACATGGAAATGAACTGGGTATCTACTAACTGTGGATCAGCTTAGCTCAATTCAGAGAGTGGCTCAGTTCCAGGAAATTTACCCATTACCTGAAGATTTCTAGTATGAGAGTGTAGATTTAGGACTGGAATGTGACAGCAAAAGTCATTCAATCCAATCCTTTCTTTTTTGTGGACAAGGAAACAGGAACATAGATAGTAAGTGACTTTTCTAAGGTCACATGGGATCCAGAAAATAACTGAATTGGGATTTGAACTCAAATCCTCTAACTCCAAATCTGGCATCCTTTCAACCGTACCATACCTTTTCCTCAAGTGATTCACCAGAGGTCACGCTGATACTAAGCAGCTTGGCTGGCATTTGTATAGGGGTATAATGCTGTATCATGCTCTTCCCCTCATAGCAACTTCTGAAACACTCTCCTAAGGCACAGAGGGATTTCATACTGATGAAAGCATATATCTTAGAAGTATTAAGGTGTGAAAATTGCTTAACATATATGTTTAATTTAATTTCAGTATAATAGCCATGATGCATATCATTAAGTATGTCAGATTCACTTGGCTGTAAGATTTATTTTGGTTATAACGAAACCATATATGCTCAGCTTTTTTTTTCCCTCATGTAACAGTTATCCATTTACAAATTAAAAAAAAAATAGAAAACAGTTATCCTTTCTTCCAACTCCATCCCAGGCTTCTTACTCAGAGTTAAGAGAAAATCATGAGGTAAGAAGGCCATTTTCTCTAGAGATATTTGGACCTTTTCCATTTCCATCCCAAACACACACCTTACAAAAGATTTTGGGACCAAGTGCCTTTATGCATCTTGTGGCTGTTTAGCTCTTGATCTTCTTCCCCTTGAGAGGAAGAAGCTGAATCTGCTCCCCTGAATTTTAGAGAGTTCTGTTCCTTCTCCTCCAGCAAAGTTATAATGGGAATGGGTTGGCCATTCTAGATAGATAACTAGTCATGGTCAAAGATTTCCTGTTCCAACTTGCTAATTACTGTCTTCATTCTTTGTTCCCTCTAATCCTGCCACTTTTCTCTTAAAAATAAATAAACTTCAATGGCTTGGTAGTGTATACTTCTTTGTTTTTTGCTTTGTTTTTTTCTTTTTGGTGAGGCAATTGGGGTTAAGTGACTTGCCCAGGGTCACACAACTAGTAAGTGTTAAGTGTCTGAGGTTGGATTTGAACTCAGGTCTTCCTGAATCCAGGGCCGGTGCTCTACCCACTGTGCCACCTAGCTGCCCCAGTGTATACTTCTTTGACTGACATTCAAGACCCTCCTCATTCTGATGGTAGTTTACCTTTCAAGCCTTATCTCATACTACTTCTTATTGCTGTTCTACCTCCCAGCCTCATCACACATACCCTGTGTATTCTTGTCTCCATGCTTTCTTCTATCTGTAATGTTAGAACCAAGTTATCAACAACTGTTTATTAAGTACCAAAACCCAAAACAAAACAAAACAAATCTAGAGGCAGCGAGGTGGCACAGTGGATAGAGCACCGGCCCTGGAGTCAGGAGGACTTCAGTTCAAATCTGGCCTCAGATACTTAGTAGATGTGTGACCCTGGGCAAGTCACTTAGCCATGATTCCCTCCTAAAAAAGAGTATTTATTAAGTATCTACTATGTGGTAAACACTGTGCTAAGTGCTAAGGATACAAAGAAAGGCAAAAAACAGGGATTGTTTCCGTCTGTCCTCAAGGAGATTACAGTCTGAATCGGTTGGGTCAGGAGAGACAAAGTGCCAACAACTATGTATACACAAGATAGAGATAGAATAAATTAGAGATGATCTTAAAGGGAAGGTACTAGCATTTTTTGTTTTGTTTTGTTTTGTTTTTGCAGGGCAATGAGGGTTAAGTGACTTGCCCAGGGTCACACAGCTAGTAAGTGTCAAGTGTCTGAGGCAGGATTTGAACTCAGGTCCTCCTGAATCCAAGGCCAGTGCTTTATCCACTGTGTCACCTAGCTGCCCCTGAAGGTGCTAGCATTAAGGGAGATTGGGAAAAGCTTCTTGCAGAAGGTGGGATTTTGGGAAGTCAGGGAAGCTAGGAGACAGAGATAAGGAGGGAGAGAATTCCAGGCATGAGGGGCAGGTGGTGAAAACGTCCAGAGTCAGGACACGGGGTGTCCTGTAGAAGGAACAGCAAGGAAGCTGATGTCACTAGATCACTTATGTGGAAGGAAGTAAGGTGTAAGAAGGATGTCTTTCTTAACCTCCTGAGTTTCTATTTGTTCTTTCAAGTTAAACTCAAATGCCCAACTCATTGAAACCAGACTTGAATTTCCCCACTCCTCCCCTTGGAGGAGGAATCATTCTCCCCCCTCGGCCCATGGCTGATATTTATTAGATGTACAATTGTGGACAAACCTCTTTTCTGAACCTCAGCTTCCTCATCTGTAAAATGGGGGTGATAATGTCACTTACTTTACTGAACTGCTATGAGGACAATCCTATATAAATATTAAAATACCATATAAAGGTGAGTTGTTATCATTATTCCTATAGTCATGGTTTAATTAGTACTTGATGATGATGATGACAACCATTGCTAATTGACTACTGTTTCGCTTTTAAGTTGATCCTCTCTTCCCTTGCCTTCTTTTTCTCTTTTCTTGCCCTTCATCTCCCTTTTGCCTCCTTTCTTCTCCTCTCCCTTTCCTCTATGGTTATGGCATTATATCATACTTTGGTCATAGAATATAGCTCCATTACCTTGTGTGGTCTCCTGCTTTTTATGTCAATAAGTCTATATCATACGGTGTGGTCCCAGTTTAAATGGGCCATGTGGATGGTGATTCATTCTTTTCTTTTTTTTGTTGAGGCAAGTGGGGTTAAATGACTTGCCCAGGGTCACACAGCTGATGTTAGGTGTCTGAGGCCAGATTTGAACTCAGGTTCTCCTGAATACAGGGCTGGTGTTCTATCCACTGTGCCACCTAGTTGCCCTGTGAATGGTGGTTTATTAAGACTTTAAGACAATTAACTGTATCAGAGCCTATTTAAAGGGAATATATTCCTCCATTTGCCTTATAGAGAAGGGAGGAAATGATTTTACTTCTTTGGTAGTTTAAAAGATCTATGCTTTTATGGATTGTGAATATTCTTTCTATCAGTGCATATTGTAGCCCATCTGTCCCTTCTCATCCAATGAGATTCTTGTATATACTGAACCTTGCATTCTTCACAGATGATCTATCCAACATCCTTGGAGTCTTCCTCTAGTCTTGTCTTTTCTTGTCTTTCTTTTTTTAAAAAAATATTTCCAGGTACCAATGGAGCACTTGGACTATCCACCTATTAGCTTTCACCCCACATCCTTTTCTGATCTCAGTGATATTCTTTATGCCAATTCTTGAGCAAAAGTCATGACTCAACAACATACTGACTCCAGAGTTTGTTCCAGGGCTAACCTAACTCAAAAGGGAGATGTTCATCACCAGCAGGTTGTCTGCTAGGTGATGAATTCTTTGCCCATTGCCGCCTGTGATTTGACTTACTAAAGAAATCAAGTAAGGTTATATAGGAACAGTGCTCTCATTCTTATATCTCTAAACATAGTTTTGTTTCTTGATTTTTTTTCAGGATGAAAAGAATCAAGTTTTAACCACCAATATTTGGCTGCAAATGGTAAGTTGAGAATTCTCCTCCCCTTATTCCCCCTTCTTTCAGTTCTCTCATAGTGCTTTGCTTATACTTCCCATCCTCACATAATATATACTCATTGACTTATAGTTCTTTGGGTATCTATCCCACTCCTTACAAGGAGGAAAGTCCTTGAGGGTTAGGGACTGTAACCTTTTCATTCTTGTATCCCCAGGATCTGGTGTTTAGGGATTTTGTTGGTGTTTAATAAATGTTTGAATAAATAAATGAATTCATTTATAGATGAATCTCATCTACTTAATTTCATACCCTTTTCCTTTAAACTCATATTTTATGCTTATGTTTATTTTTTAGGGACTAAATGAATATCCATTCCCAAAATATCCCTCAAATAGAACTATGATTTTTTGAACACAAAATATATCATTCTAGAGAAATATAAAAATTAAAAAGAGAAAGAATTTTAATTTTAATGGCAGGCATGTCCCTTAGAAATGTCAAAGATATTTACAATATGAAATAATAATGGTTTGACCTTATTCTTGCTCTGCCATATCTTAGATCAGTAACACCTTATCCCAGGAGTTAAGGCATTTTTGCTACACCTTCTTCATGTTCATATATCTGTATTGCTTATCAAAATAGAATTTGCTGAAGCTGCTCAAAAGCATAACCTAGTTGACTCCAGAAACTTTATGAGGTGGTCTTTAACATAGCATTTTAAATTAGTTCATCCTGATAGTCTGAGACCTCACCTTGAGGAGAGTAGACATTTAAAGGACAATTTAAGGTACTTAATCTTAAATCCCTCCAAATCAAACAATTTAGCATATTGGTTATGCAATCATATTGAAGACTAAAGTTAAATCCTTTTCACTCAGCTAAAAATGTTCAAAAGGTTAACTTTCGTTACTTGAAAAATAAATGATTTCCAGAAACTTTGCATTTCAGGTGGTGCTTGGGTAGTATTTTATTAAATTGGCATAGTACTTCAATGATTCAAAGATTTCATTTAGTTGGTATGGATGCTTTCACAACTGGGGCAAATTACAGCCTCTCAGTACCTTACAAAGGGGTTTTCTAGAGTTGTAACTGAAAAATTCATCACACTGTGACCAACTTAAGAAAGAAGCCTTTCCAAACATGGCTAAACTGGTTCTTTGAAGAGAGCTAATACAGTCCATTGTTAGTTTATACACTGAGCTTTGAGGACCTGGTAGATCTTATGATTCTTGGTCATTGCCTTTGAGAGTCCAAGGTCATTTCCATGCCACTCTGAGGCAACAGAGTCAGACTTTGGTTGAAGATTTTTCTATATGGAGAAAAATTAGGCAGGCAAGTAACAGAATCTCTTTTTTCTCTGATGCTCAGTCTTCTTAATTCTCATTATGCTAATTGGATTTCATCAAGTTAGAGAGATGAACTATTTAAAGGGAAGCCTTGGGTTCCTGAGAAATAAGGGGAATAAGGTTATTATGGGCTATACTGTTTTTAGTAGCCTTGAAATAAACACATCAGCTCTATAGTCAACCAGTTAACAAGTGTTTATTAAACCTTATTATATCTCAGACATTGTTCTAAGCACCAGGCATACAAAGTCCTAAGTCTCTTACTTCAAGGATCTTGTGTTCTAATGGGGGAGAGAGACACTAGAGAATAGGACAGGGATCGAATGTTCAATTGAATTCATTTCTACTCAGTTCAAGTCAAGTCAAACCAGCAAGTAGTTGCTATGTGTTAGGCACTGTGATAAACACTGGGGATACAAAAATGTAAATTTAGTCCTTACCCTCAAGGAGTATACATTATTACCAACAATCCCTAAGGTTCCATAAAAGCATGTTTTAATCTATGACAGTCCCCTTAGTTAAACTTTGCCTAAGGAACTCCTGTATCATAGGCTGGACATTTGGTATTTTTTGTTTCTTGTTTCTTTTTTTTTTGTATCAGACTTGTCATCTTATTGGTGTACGGTGCTACTATTGAGGAGTGAACTTCCTCTAGCAATATAGGCACTTGTTCTGTAATTTATAGTCTCAGAGAATTTCCCAGGATACTGAGAAGATGGGCCATTTGCCTAAATTCACACAGCCAATATGTCAGAAGTAACACTTGAAACCAGGTTTTTCTAACTCTGAGGTAATTTCTCTGTCCTCTGTGCCAGCTGCCTTACTTATGAAGAGTAAATTCCCCTTTTAAAAACATTTGTTTTTATCTGCTAGTTACACAGGGTTTTTTAAAGCACCTGTTATATCTAAAGAATGTTGCTAATTGTTGAAGAAAATATAAGGCATGGTTTAAATAATCATGGGTCCTACTGGGGAGTTAAGATACACACAGAAAGTTAAATGACAATTCAAAATGACAACATAAGAGGATTCTTAAAGCAATCTAAAATAGTTCTAACAGTAGGTACCTTGAGTTCCTAGTAGAAAGATAGCTCTGCTTTGGGGCTTAGGGTACAACAGACCTTGGGCAAGTTACTTAAGGCTCTCTGGAACTCAGTTTCTTCAATCTGGATAAAATGAGGGAGTTGGAATAGCTGATCTTTCCATCTCTAAGTGCTCTGACATTTGGTTAACATAAACATAAATAAATGTGTTATTTAGGGATACAAAATTGTGGACACCAGCAAAATCATGTGTCCTTCAAGTATTGAAGTTTATTAAGCTCAGTACAGTCAGTAATAACTGCTCCAAGCCATTTGTTTCCTGGGGGATATCTGCCTCTTCTAACCCATGGTGTATTTCAATAAATCAAGTACCTTCGATTCCATCAATGTGGATTATTTTATCTACAGATGCAAATCCTAACCCTTTTATGCCTTAGAACTGATTTTAGTTCAATTTCGTCTTGATGAGTCTGTGTGTGTGGCTTCAAATTTCATTACCCTGTGGTCAACCAGGTGAAGAAGTTCCCTGTACTTAACTGGGGTCTAGTCCTAATGTAAGACAGATGGTATGTCTCATGTTTCCAGCTTGGTAACACCTGCCAGAGCTCATATTCTTTCAACATAGCCACTGAGATACTAGGGTCATCTTCACATGACAGCCAGAGTAGGACTTTATTCATTCCCATACTATGCTATGGAAAATGTAACCCTACAGCTCCCTAAAGACTCTGGCCTCACCTGGATTGGGTCTGATTTTGGAAACTGACACTGAGGATAATAGTTTTTCTTTGACTTGTTCCTAAAAGTTGTTAACTAACTGCCCCTGTGGGTGAGTTAAGTCCATTCTGGCTTTTTATCTCCATCTTCCCTCTCCATCCCTCCTCATGACTTCTCCACTCTGTGGTGTTTCAGACTGGATCCTGGGGAGAGAGAGACAGTTAACCTCATTTTATATAGTACAGGGGATGGCGCAACTTTCTTATAAGAGTCCTTTCCCCCTAATTTTCAGTCACCAATCAATTCATGGCAACCCCAGTTCCTGGAAACAAATTAGAGGCAAGGTGCTAGTGCACCTTCCTTGCTCCATGGACTGCCCTTCAGATGCCTTCAGACAAAAGTCTGTACCTATAATCTCATCCTGTTAATTAGAAAATTCATCCAGGTGATCTGGTTCTCCTCTACCTCTACCCTCCTCAACCCATACCCTTACAAACATATATATAGGTATGTTCCAGAATCAAATACCTTAGGAACCAGAGGGAAACTTTAAAAAGTTTTTATTTTATAGGAAGGCTACCTTTAACTTCCTCAGTTCTACTTTTGTCCTAATTGAATGTGATCTTGAGTAATGGACAAATTCTTTGGAAGAGGGAGGCAGATGCAGGGGATGGTGGGTCCACTTCTGAGAAAGAGGAAATGTAGACAGGAGGGTGATTCAGAGTGGAGAATTACTCACATCCTATGGTACTTCTCTTTCAGCATGTTTCAGACTCCTCACATCTTGTCCCTCTTCCATACTACAAATGTACTGAATATTGACTGTTCACTTTTAAAACTCTGGAGCCCAGTCACTATAAGTCACAAATCTCCTGTAGAACCATAATGGAAGAAACAGGAGAATAAAACTCAACAAATTAAACATTCTCTTTGAATTTTGTTTTTTTTCCTCCCTTCATTTATAGAGCCCCCACCTTGGTTTTGATAGACTTGTCAAATATATTAAAATGTATTTATAGGGGGCAGCTAGGTGGCACAGTGGATAAAGCATCAGCCCTGGATTCAGGAAGCCCTGAGTTCAAATCTGGCCTCAGACACTTGACACTTACTAGCTGTGTGACCCTGGACAAGTCACTTAACCTTCATTTTCCCGCAAAAAAAAATGTATTTGTATGATGTGGACCACATAAAGTTATTTGCCACATCAAATTCCCAGAGAGGGAGCAATAAGTGCATGCAGTTTGCAGACCAGTTTTTACAATTCTATTTTTATTATCAAGTATAATTGGATTTAAGCTTTGTGTGGTTTGTTGTTATTTATTAATTTCAGTCACGTCCAATTTTTTGCTTTCTTGACAAAGATACTGGAGTGGCTTGCCATTTCCAACTGTAGGGGCCAAATTAAATGTGGGGAGAGTTAATTGGGTGGCTCGCTGTAATATTGGGGTTCAGAAAATAATGAGGGACCTCTAGGTCCAAAGCTTCCTCCCCTCCAAACTGCCTTTTTTTAGTTATTTCTCCTAGGCCAATAAGAAAGGAGATTAACAGCCTCTTTTCCACAAATAAATCAGGTTTTATTAAAAGTCAAGGACAAGGGAATAGAGAAAGAGGGAAATGGATAATCTCCCTGGCTCTAGCAAAGGCTGTCTCAAAACCCCCAAACTCACTTTCAGCTCAGCTAATTCAAAGCTGGATTTTATTAACTCACCACCAGGGGTCTGTAATGTCAATGGTAGCCAGTCTCCAGTCTGCTCCGACATCTCCTCTAAGGGGAGAGGGAGGGAGGGAGGGAGGGAGAGAGAGAGAGAGAGAGAGAGAGAGAGAGAGAGAGAGAGAGAGAGAGAGAGAGAGAGAGAGAGAGAGAGAGAGAGAGAGAGAGGGAGAGAGAGGGAGAGAGAGGGAGAGAGAGGGAGAGAGAGGGAGAGAGAGGGAGAGAGAGGGAGAGAGAGGGAGAGGGAGAGAGAGAGAAAGAGGGGGAGAGAGAGGGGGAGAGAGAGGGGGAGAGAGAGGGGGAGAGAGCATCACTTCCTGTTGGGGTCCCTTTTTCT
Source organism: Dromiciops gliroides (assembly GCF_019393635.1). Lineage (NCBI taxonomy): Eukaryota > Metazoa > Chordata > Mammalia > Microbiotheria > Microbiotheriidae > Dromiciops > Dromiciops gliroides. Next base: position 157,967,017 of record NC_057862.1, on the reverse strand, counting down.
ACTTTTTTCTCCCTCTCCCAAAGGGGAGGTCCTTCAAGTTGTATGGCTGAGACTGGTTCCCTGTTGATGACACAGTCCACAGCCTCTGAGGACACTTCTTCTCAAGGTTGGCCAAGTTAGACTAGGTTTAACAGGGAGGGCCAGGTGTGGCTCAAATTTAATCATCTTTAAGTGGGTACTTAGTTTCTCATTCACACCCAATTCAAACACTACTAAGTCAATCAAGTCGGACCCCTGGGCATCTGCCAAATTCCATTATTTTACCACACTTCTCTAGCTCATTTTACAGAGGAAGAAATTCAGGCAAACAGGGTTCAGTGACTTGCACAGGGTCACACACCTAAGTAAGTGTTTGAGGCTATATTTAAATTCAGGTTCTCTTGACTCCAGGCCCTGAACTCTACTGTGCCACCTACCTGCCAATAGTGACGGCCATAATGATATCAGAAAAGAAGCTAAATAAGTCAATCAAGGCTTTCAGAGATGATGCTATACTTTAAATAGCTGTTTTATCTGATTTCCTCTTCTTCTGATTGGAATCTCTTCCTTTTATGTTTAATCTATTTTTATTTTATAAATACCTAATTCCAGTTATGTAACTAGTAAAATGCACAGTACAGTAGAATTGAAATGCTTAAGCATCTTCCCTCAGAAATTTGGAATTATAACTAGAGCAGAGCAACTGACCATTTGCCCTAGAGTATTGAAAGTTTTAGGGTACTGACAAGTAAAAACAACTGAGATTAGTACCTAGTTAGCAATAATGACAATAATAATATCTTATAATAACAATATTTACAATTTATACAGTACTTTAAGGTTTTGTTGTTGTTCAGTCATTTTTAGTCATGTCCTACTCTTCAGGACCCCATTTGAGGTTTTCTTGGCAAAGATATTGGAATGGTTTGCCATTTCCTTCTCTGTAATACCTAATGATAACAATATTATCTATAATTTATATAGTACTTTAAGGTTTACAAGTGCTTAACAAATATTATATCATTTTATTCACACAATAATGCTGGGAGGTAGGTTTCTATTGTACAGATGAAGAAACTGAAGCAGATAGAGGTTAAATGACTTGTTTAGGGCCACACAGCTAATAAGTATCTAAAACTGGAATTGAATTCAGGTATTCCTGACTCCAGGACCAGCAGTTTATGCCAATCTATGCCAATTAGTTAAAGAAGGAAACTTCCATATGACTCACTTCCTGCCCAGCTCCACCCCAGGGTAGCATCCTCCAAGAAAAAGTATCCTGGAGTCTCACACCCCAACTGAATTTGTCTTTAAAAAAAGTGGATTTGAGGATCAGTTTCATTCTGTTTGTCCTGAAGCCATTTAGTGAAGCATGTTCCTGCATGTCAATATTTTTAGTTAATGGCTCTTTGAGAATCCCAAAGTCTTTTTAAAGACTTTGTGTATATGCACACACAAGTATCTCACTGCCTTTTTTTATATCACTGCATCTCTGTTAGGTAAAGGCAAATTATTCCCAAATTATAGAAAAAGAAACAGAATTACAGTGGTTAAGGGACTTGTCTAAGGTCATACAGTGGTTTAGAACCTGTTTCTTAGTTCTTTGTACTGAGTGTTTCTCTCTGATCCATACAATTATATACAAAACACTTCAAAAAGAATTTTGAATGACTAAGAAAACATGGGGTTGTTATGTCAACCAACACATTTTATTTGAAATCACTTCTGGAATTGGGTCAGTTTCTTATGAATACGCCCAATTGTGGTAGGACTACATAAGGAAATTTGTAAACATTGTCAGTAAGCAGATTGATTTTAAATACTAAATCAGAATTTTTACTTATACAGTCCTTTAGGAATGGTAAATGTTCCATTTACATTATCTGATCCTCAAGATAATCCTGTGGGGCAGGTAATTATTACAAGTATTATTGTCCCTATTTAATAGATAAGGAAAGAGAAACTCCCAGAGTCAGCAACTTGTCCAGTTATTCTAGTATTATTGTAGTTAGCAGGTAGGAGAGCCCGGACTCAAACACCCCAAATGTAGTGTTCTTTCAAATATTGCTAGCTGCCTATGGGACATTTAGTGCAACTCTTCTTAGCCAGAGACCTCATTGATTGTAAACATACCTGGAAACCCAATGCAGCTTCAAATGATTGTTTGGGTTATTGCCATGCTCTCTCCAAGCCAGTTAAGTTCCCCAAATGAATTAAAGTCAAGGTTGAGTTACCTGATGTTTTCCCTTAGTGACATTAAAGCATATCTTACTTTGGATGTCTTGTCCTTTGGCATGAACTCTGGTGTTATCCTGGGTTCTCTTCTGGATGGGAGGAAGCACTTTAATTGAAGGTCCAGTAAAATCTAATGGCTTTAGTTCTTGCAGAAAAGCACTGTCAAGAATCCTCAGTTTCCAAACTGAAAATAACTAGGGAAGACAACTTCAAACTCTCCCTCTCTCCAGGTGGGGATGGGGTTAGAAAGGACACTTGTAGATCTGATTTGTAAGTTGCTTTAAGGTCTATGAATTAAAGATGTCCTGGAAGAGCTGCACAAGTAAATTTTAAGAAAAAGGTGCACATTTTATCAAGAAACTAAATTATTATTACTTTTTGTATTAGTGGTAATAATATTAGATTAGTATGCTTTGTACTGTCAGATTAGATTATAGGTGAAAGAGCATGATAAATCAGATTTATTTTCCAGTACTAAGCACTATTCAAAGTCCAAGATAGACCTACATAATATTGAATTTATGAATTCATTCAATCATCCATCTATCCATTCATTCTTCAGACACTTATAGAAGACTTATTTAGGTGGATCATCATTTCTATACTATAGTAGTATCTCTGGAGTGGTAGTTCAGCTGCTTTGTTGTCAAGATTTCCCCTATTTTTTAATGCATATTTTGTTCTTCATGTGACATGGTTGCTCTGCCCCCATTCCCTCATGTTCAGGACTAGTCACATTTTTATCCCATCATGGGGTTCTCTGATAGCCTAAGGAGTTTGGGGAGTCGCTCTTCTCTGCCATTGGCTCAAGTCCCAAGAAGACATGTTCCTCCCAATTGTAGGAGCTCATTTCCACTTAGCCACTTATCAATGTACTGGCTTTTTTTTTTTTTTTTTTTTTTGGTGGGACAATGAGGGTTAAGTGACTTGCCCAGGGTCACACAGCTAGTAAGTGTCAAGTGTCTGAGGCCGGATTTGAGCTCAGGTCCTCCTGAATCCAGGGCTGGTGCTGTATCCACTGCGCCACCTAGCTGCCCCCAATGTACTGGCTTTTACAAAAGAATATTCATTTCAAAACTATAGTAAGAACAAACACATAAACATTTTCCCCCATACCTGGGCAGGTGTGATATTGTTCATGAGAACAAACACCCAAATCTGAAATTGTTTAGAAAAAAATTTATTAGGTCATTTGGTAGTGAGAGCTAGAAAGAAGGGGTGGCTCTGTATCTCCGGGTTCTGGAATGTCTACATTATATAGAGTTTTTACAAAGGTTATGTGTTACATACGAATCACATATACTTTAGTTAAGCAGTTTCTTAGAGAAGACAACTTGAAAGCCAGATAGATTGAGATGGATCTGAGTAAATGCAAAAGAATCAAATTTGGGCAAACTCAAAACACAAAGGGAACCTAGAATATAAACTTGGGTAGACTCCAAACAAGTCCTGGGTGCAGGGACCCAAAGCAAGAATGCTTTGGGTGGATCTAGGACCTGAAGTGAACCCAAAATTCTTTGTACCTATCTCTGTCATTTCTAGAGAGTTACTGAGGCCAGTTAATACTCTGGTTGCAGATCACGTAAGGTTGCATTTAAAGAGTATAATCATTTTTCTGAACAATATAATAAATCATTTCCCCCATAGTGATAATCCTGTCTATATCATCTCAGAACATTACCTCAGTCTCTGGTGAGTTTGATGGGGGTGATTAGACTCATAGTTTAGCTCAGTTCCTACATATCATTAGTCTCACCAAGTTCATGTCCAAAGCCAGCAGTCCCATCTGGCACCCCTTGGCCCCATTACACTAAAATAGAAGTGAGATCAGTTCAGGGAACTGATAATTGCTCTAAAAGCTAGACACTGGTGGCTTTTGTCAGGAGAGACCATAACTTTCCTTTCCCCCCTCCTCTGGTGTTTGAAATTCCCTGGCTAATTAGAATTTTAAGTGGAACTGATAATCTTTCACATATAACAGGATTACATTTGCAAGGGTCTGGTCTAATTTGGAGGCAGTCTTATAGTGGAAACAGTGCTAGGTTTGAAATAAAAGGATATGGATTCAAATCATGACTTTGCACCTCACTACCTGGGTGACAATGGGCAAGTCCCTTAAGTTCCAGCCTCTAAAAAGAAGAATCTTAAATGAACTCTAAATTCCTTTCCAGCTCTAAATATATAATTCTATATATAATTCTATTTGAGGGCTACTAAACCCTTTAGTAAACCACTGTGGATTTTTGTAGTGACAGCTAGGCTTTTTTGGTTATTGTCCTTTTTTGTTTTTATAAATGACTGAAAAAGAAAAGCAAACAAACCATCATAAATCTCTATGATTTCACAGAGGGAGACAGTATTGGTGTTTTAGAAAGAACTGTGGCCAAAGAGTCAGGGAACTTGAGTTGTCATCTCAGCTTTCCCACTGGGACCATGGACAAATCACTTCAGTTTATTTTTAACTACTTAATTACAGTGTTTTTTTTTTTTTTGTGGGGCAATGAGTGTTATGTGACTTGCCCAAGGTCACACAGCTAGTAAATGTCCAGTGTCTTAGGCTGGATTTGAACTCAGGTCCTCCTGAATCCAGAGCCGGTGATTTATCCACTGCACCACCTAGCTGCCCCAGTTTATTTTTAAATATATAAAATGAGGAACTTGCTCTGTATCAGAGATTCTCAACCTTTTTTTGTGCCCTGGACCCTTTTGACAGTGTTGCGAAACCCATGGATCACTTCTCTGAATGGTATTTTTAGATACATAAAATAAAATGCATAAGATTGCAAAGAAACCAATTATATTGAAATATAGTTATCAGAATATTTTTTAAAAAATGATTTCTAGAATCTAAGGTTAAGAACCCTTGGGTCTATATGAAAGTTAATTTCCCTTCTAATGCTATTATACTCTATGAAAGCAAAACAGAGAACAGGCCTAAATATGTATATGATAATGTCATACAGGCAATATTGTTTCTAATTATTCAAACTTTTTATAACTATTATTTTATTTTGTTCTTATAGTGCTTTTTTTACATAGCCAAGACAGGAATTCTATTATTATCCCTATTTAATAGAAGGGAAAACTGAAATGCAGAGAAGTTAGATGGCTTCCCTAAACTTTTCATAGCTACTTAGTGGTAGAGCTCAGGTAGAATCGAGATCTTTTGACTTCTGGCTCTGCCTAACTAGATTCAGTCTTGAGGAACCTTTTGAGCCCAGCGTTATTCATGTTTTATTTGAATTGATCCTACCATACTTGAAAATGTTGATTGACTAGAGGGAAGAGGTGTGTGTGTATGCAGGATTTGTTCAAACTGAGCCAGTCTTAAAAAGTAGCATTTTCTAGAAAATCTTCAGGTATTCCTAGAACCACCAATTTCCCAAACCAATTGCCCCCAAACCTGTTGCTGTTCCCTATAGCATTAGCCAAAACAGAAGTCAGGCATCTTGCCCACAACAAATGCACATATACCATGCTTATCTAACCATAAAACTCTGTGCTAGGCATGGAAAATTCATTGTTTTGAACCATGCAAATGAGTGATTAATATTGCTGCATGATTAATCTGAGGGAGAGTGTATGGAAACTGGTCCTTAATGAGTCCCCATCCTGAATCATTCTTGACATTGTTTTGTCATTTTGTATAATGGGATCTCCAACCTTTGGGTAAATAGTCCTTTTGCATTTCTCTTCAGATGAGAGATAGTAGGGGGTAGGGTGTGGGAGTGTGAAGGTGTAATACAGAGAAGGGGTTGCTGGTCTTAAGGACCCTGAACAGAATGAGAAATGAGGGTGCTAGTTGTCCTCCCTTATTTAATGAGGGCCCTGGAAAATTGGAGATGGGAGACTGGTGAGGGCAACCCACTTAGAGATCCCATATATGAAAAAATATAGGTCTGGGGGTTGGAGAGCCCTATCATATTGAATCTTATAGACTCAGACTCTATTAATAATAAGGGATATGAAAAAGAGTCAGGAATTTGCCTTCAGTTCTCTTTTAACCCTTGCCAGATTCCTTGAAGGCCTATTTCTCAGCTCTCATGAGAATCCGGATTTTTTTTTTTTAATAATAATGATTAGTAATTGTCTTGAGATAGATTGTCTCCACTAGGTTCCAGTTCTATGAAAGCAAAGTAAATGAGAAAAGGCATATCTTATTTAGGTAAATCTGGAATCCCTGTTCCTGGTTAAGCTAGATAATTCTGGGGCCAGAGTCTAATTCTGCCTGAATGATCTGAGTCAACTGACTGGGCAGTCCTGAATTCTCTCTAATTATACAAATTGTAATTTCCCTGCCCTGTGTAGACCTAGACTGTTTAAAATAGGGAGTGACTGTATGATTGAGAATGTCTTTCCTCATACTGTGTGCAAATATATCGACAATGCTCATAAGAATCATAGATTTAGACAGCAGAGTCTTCAGAGGCCTTCAAAGTAATCCCATCACTTCACATAGAAGGAAACTGAGGCCTAGAGAGGTTAAGTGATTTGCCCAAGGTCATACAGGAAGTAAGAGAGTAAGGATTTGAATATAGGCACTTAAACACCAGATCTAACACCCTTTCAGCTATACCACATTCAATTTATATTATACTTTAGGCGTATCATAAGGGAAGAGGACTTTACCAGGAGTGAGAAGACATATTCCAGGCTTGGTGCTACACTTATTTATCTGGTAAATTAGTTTGGTTACTTAGCCTTTCTAAGTCTCATTTATCCTGTCTGCAAAAAGGGGATCATTGCTTGCCTGCCCTGTCTATCTTACAGGATTGTGTTGAACACCAAATGAGATAGTGAAGGTTAAAGTGTTTTATAAACTATGCTCTATTACATGATACGACTACTATAGAGAGCTGCTAGTACAGAAAATCTTGAGCTGACATTTTGTAGCTTGGAATTTAGACTGGGCAGCAGCAACCATTGTAATGTCACAATAATTTTAGTTGTTTAATATTTATGTGGTACATTCTTCCTTTTTCAGGAGACTTCTCTGTATTTCAGTTGATATGTTTATTCCTTTGTTGTGCTCTAATAATCTGTAAACAAAGAAATAGTCACATCAAAGTCTAAGACGAAATAAGAGTTAATTTCCCTTCAAACAGAAGGAGGCATCTCAAATTTAGATAGAAGATTCTCCTCTACTGTCTCCCCAACTCCCAGCCCAAATGCAAGCACTTTATGTACAATCATGTAAGGATTAAATATGGAGTGGATATAGGGGTAGCTCCTGTTCATGTAGGGACAATTAAGGGTAAAGAAACTACCAGGATGCATGGCAAAGTTGTTTCCGGGGTTAGGAACTTAAAAGGAGGGATTGACAATATAGAAAAGGTTCCTTGGGGACTCATCATTTAATTTGTACTACTTTGCTAAGAGACAGTCATGGTGTAACGAATAGAGAGCTGAATTCAGAATCTAGAAGATCTGGGCTCAAGTCCTGCCACTGACACATCAATCAATCAGTCAATCAATAAACATTTATTAGGCACCTACTATGTGCCAGGCATATGTACATAGGGCAGCTAGGTGGCACAGTAGATAGAATACTGGGTATGGAGTCAGGGAGACCTGAATTCAAATCTAGTTTCAGATACTTACTGGCTGGTCCCAATAAGTGTTTGAGGCCAGTTTCGAATTCAGGTCTTACTGAACAAGTCACTAAACCCTGTTTACCTCAGTTTCCTCATCTGTAAAATGAACTGAAGAAGGAAATGGCAAACTTCTGCAGAATCTTTGCCAAGAAAACCCCAAATGGGGTCATGAAGAGTCAGACACAATTGAATCAATGTTCCAGGTACTGCACTAAGGACTGGAGATACAGAAAGAAGCAAAAGACAGCTGCTGACTGGGGCAGCTAGGTGGAGCAGTGGATAGAGCACTAGCCTTGGAGTCAGGAGGACCTGAGTTCAAATCCGGCCTCAGACACTTGGCACTTACTAGCTGTGTGTGACCCTGGGCAAGTCACTTAACCCCAATTGCCTTACCAAAAAAAAAAAAAAAAAGATAGCCACTGACCTCCATGAGTTCATACTGGCTGTGTGATCCTGGGCAAGTCCCAGCCTGCCCCCAAGAAACTTTTTAAGACTTTAAGTTGCAGAGCAGGTTGCAATATTCTTTGGTCAGAGAAGTCTCATTGGGAGTTCTCTACAACATGGAAGAAATCAGGTATGGTACCAAAAAAAAATTTATCAAACACTTTTTGAGGGCCTACTTTCCCAATGTTTCATTGATAATAGCTCAATAAATAACATCTGTAATGAAATAGAAGCAGCCCCCATTGATTTGTAGTTTGGGTACCTCTCAAAAGGAGTATGAACAGGGAAGCAAGTAAAGTGCTACTAATGCCATGTTCTGTGTGTGCCAGTATTGGACAGATTACTATTTACAATGGAATGTGTCTGAATACCCGGGTGTGAAGAATGTTCGCTTTCCGGATGGCCAGATTTGGAAACCAGATATTCTTCTATATAACAGGTAAGCGCAGTGGGAGCAAAGGAAACTTACTTTTTTTTGGTGCTTGTACATTAGCTTTGTATTAGAAATTATTCAGTGTCTGTCTGTATGTTCTAGAACTGATTTAGAAGCCAAAGAATAAAATCCACAGAGATTTCCTGATGCTTTGGAACACTTCTTGCCTACTTGGTATGTGGCCTCAGGGAGTCTGTTTAATCCCATGTCATTTTTCTCATTCTCATAAAGGGACTATTTGTCTCAAAGGAGATGCTGTATTACAGCTAGAGAGACTTTCAGGTGTGTAACTGAAAGGTCTGAGGTAGTATTTCTGGTGCACACTGTGCATCATAATAAGCATCTTTGGAATTTGAAAATAAGTTTTTAAAATGTTGAGTAAATAATTGATCAGTGGAGATGGTTTTTTAAAAATTACTTATAATTTATTTATTTTTGACATTTATTAAAACATTTTTTTGAGTTCTGAATTCTCTTCCTTCATCCAACTACTTCCCCACCCATTGAGATGTCAATTATACATGTGGACTCATGTAAAACATATTTCTATATTATCTATGTTGCAAAAAACAAAAGTAAGAAAAATAAAGGAAGTGAAAAGATCATGCTTCAATTTACATTCAGACTCTATCGATTCTTTCTTTGGAGATGGATAACATTTTTTGATCATAAGCCCTCCTGAATTGTCTTGGATCATTTTATTGACCAGAATAGTTAAATCATTTATAGCTGATTATCATACAATTTTGCTGTTACTGTGTATGATGTTCTGGTTCTGCTCACTTCATTATCAATTCATATAAGTCTTTCCAGGTTTTTCTGAAACTATCCTGCTTGTCATGTTTTATAGCACAGTAGTTTCCCATTACAATCATATACCATAACTTGTTCAGCCATTCCCCATTGATGAGCATTCCCTCAATTTCTAATTCTTTTCCATCACAAAAAAGAGCTTCCATAAATATTTTGTACATATGGTTCCTTTTCCTTGTTCTTTTATCGCTTTGAGATATAGAACTAGTAGTGGTATTCCTAGATCAAAGGGTATGCACAGTTTTATAGCCCTTTGGGCATAGTTCCAAATTGCTCTCCAGAATGGTTGGATCAGTTCATAACTAGTGGAGATTATTTTTGAACCTGAGTTAGAGTCAGAGTTGGTCCCAAAGATGCTCCTACTCTTGTGCCAGACTTCCCATTTCCAGTCCTTTTGCCACTACTCCTCCTTGGCCTTCTGATGGGGGAAGACGACACATATAGAACACCTGAAAAGGAGGACAGAAGCATTGTGTTAGCAAAAGTCTGGAGTGAATCCTGGAGAGGACTGAGACCAATGAGGTAATGCATAATAATAAGTCTGAAAAAAAATAATAAGTCTGGAAATGTAGGTCAGAGTCAGGTTGTGAAATACTTTTTTTTTTTTTTTCGGGGCAATTGGGGTTAAGTGACTTGCCCAGGGTCACACAGCTAGTAAGTGTTAAGTGTCTGAGGTCGGATTTGAACTCAGATACTCTTGAATCCAGGGCCAGTGCTCTATCCACTGTGCCATCTAGTTGCCCTGGTTGTGAAATACTTTAAATACCAAAGAGAGAAGTTTGTATTTGGTTCTAGAGGTAATAAGGAACCACTGGTGTTTACTGAGCAGGGAGGTCACATGGCCAGACTGTCACAATATCCCTCACATTGTCTTCTTTCTACTCACATAGACATGGTTCTGTTTCAAGCTCTCATCACATGTCACCTGGACCAAAGCTTTTAAAATTTTTTAAAAATTTATTTTCTTTTTAAAAAAATTATTTTAAATTTATTTTTATTTTTTGGACCAAAGCTTTTAAAACTGAGACTTGTGAACCCATATGGGGTCATGTAACTGAATATGGGGGTCATGTTGGCAATAGTTAAAGGTTATCTATACCTATTTTATATACCTATGTACCTGGGGTCACAAAAACTTTGGCAATAGTGAAAGGTTAACTATACTTATTTTATATACTTATATAACCAGGGTCACATAATAATTTCTTGTGAGGAGAAAAAGTTTAAGAAGCCCTATCCTAGACTATTGCAATAGCCTGCTTATTTGATCCTTCAGTCTATCCTTTTGAATCCATTTTCCACATAGGTGCCAAAATAACATTCCTAAACTACAAATCTGACTATGTCAATTGCCCAGGAGTCTCCAGTGGCTCCCTATTGCCCCTGCAGCTGACACATTAAGTCTTGGATCATACCTACTTCTGCACGTGTCTTTTCTTCCCTATGAGAATGGAAGCTCCGAAAGCACAGGGGATGCATTTATTTTTAAAATATTTACTTTATCCTGAACTTAAGAACTAGTGTATGAACAATACCTTTGATATAATAAATATTTGTCAAATTGAATTGAGGCTGATGCTATCCCATGCTGGTCAAATGTCATTGTGTATCTGAATTGACTCTACTCATCTATGGTGGCCAGTCAGAGAATTTGGGGCATTAGGGAAAAGCCAGAACCAAATTATATTTTGGGTTTTTTTTTTTTTTGCTTAAACTACAGGTTGGGAATAAGGTGCAAAACCCAGAGCAGGATTGAATGCCGTACTCAGTTTTATCCTGGTCCTAGTTTTTAAAGGGTCTTTAAAGGCTCCTGAATGGAGAACCTGGAGTTCCTGCCTACACTTGTTTTATACTTGGGCTATTCAAGTATAAACCAGATGTCTAATCTCCTTTTCCCCCTGCAAGTAAAAACATCAAGGACATGATTATAATGGATAGCATGGGGTGTTGTAGGGAGAGGGTTATTTATGACACAGCCTACCATTTGAAATGTCTCCCACTGTAACTTTTGAGGGTCATAGATCTGCAGCTAAATTAATCAGAATTATGATCTTTAACTTTCTGCACCGGGGCTGACAGCAGGGCTGCTCGATTCAAGGAATAAAAGTCAATAAGGGTCATGTCATCAGTACTTGAGGGGACCCCCCTCAGATGAAAGTTTGACAAACCAGTCATTTAGCCAGGCAGATCTACCCTGTGATCAGGGGCTATTGTAGACACAGCCCCAAGAGGTCTGTTAGATCCTTGCTGGGAGGCAGGGACCTAGCCAGGCAATTAAAGCAATAATAAAGATGCCTCCACCAGCAGAAAACCATGAGTATGGAAGGAGAGCTAGTGCATACTTAGCCTTCAACATTTCTAGGAAATCCTCTAAAATGTTTAATTTTCTGCAGGGGCATGGAAAACCTGGTATAACAGAGACATATGGTTTCTAAACAATTTTTTAAAACTATGGTTTTCATTTATTTTTTTTTGGTCATGTCTGTGGAATAAACCTATTCTGGATATTGAACTGGGCAACTAGGTGGTGTAATGGATAGAGTTCTGGGCCTGGAGTCAGAAAGATTCATCTTCCTGAGTTCAAATCCAGCCTCAGAAATTTACTAGCTGAATAACCTTGGCCAAGTCACTTACCTCACTGCCTCATTTTCCTCATCTGTAAAACAAGCTGAAGAAGGAAATGGCAAACCATTTGAGTATCTTTGCTAAGAAAACATCAAATGGTCTCATGAAGAGTTGGATGTGATTGAGCAAAAACTGAACAATGATATTGATTTGATATCTGATACTTCACCTGATATATCTAACCATCTTAATGGCTATATTGAATTGCTACATTTTGATCTGAAAGATTTAAGTCATTTCAATTAAATAACCTTTAAATTAAATTAAAAGTGATTGGGGTAGCTAGGTGGCACAGTAAATAAAGCACCAGCCCTGGATTCAGGAGGACCTGAGTTCAAATCCAGCCTCAGACACTTGACACTAGCTGTGTGACCCTGGGCAAGTCATTTAACCCTCATTGCCCCATCAAAAAAAAACCCCCACCAAAAAAGTGATTGCTATGAGTGAGGCACTGTGCTAGATGGAGTAGTCCTTGTTCTCAAGAAGTTTGCATTTTATTATGATCTTTCAGCTATAGATTTTCATACTATCAGTTATTAAGATGCTTGAAAGCAGAACATTCATCATACTTTTATTGATTTGGATATATTGTATAAACAAGCTTAAATTTGCTTTAAGTGTTGTTGTTGTTCATCCTTCATTCTCCAAGAGGATGAATGACCTCAGGACGGTGATGTCATCACTTGCAAGTGAATTAGATTTAAGTGAGGGAGGGCTGTGCAAAGTCGTCAGCCTTTCTCCTTCAGGGTCATTTGGGTCCAGTGGCAAGATATACATCAGGATCACTGGAGATGACCCCAGTTGTAGTGGAAGATGAGAGCTAGTCTCAGTCAGGAAGACCTGCTTTCAAGTTCTGTTTCCATGGATTTAATTTTCACTTCTATGTGGATGATCCTCAGATCTATTTATCCAGTCCTAACCTCTCTTCTGACCTTCAGTCTTTCAGCACTAATTGCCTGTTGGACATCTGAAAGTGTCTTTTACCCTTTTCACACTCATCACATTCAAAACAAAACTGTTATCTTCCTCTCCCCTCTCATCATCCTCTCAGTCCCTCCCTCCCAGGCACATAACTTTGATAATGGCCTCAATTCCACACTTACCTCCCCACCCCTGCCACATTTCTACTCTATTGCCAGATGTTGTTTTAACCTTTATAGTATCTCTCATATACCTCCCCTTCTCTTCACTTACACAGTTGCTACCCTGCTGCAGGCCCTTATTATCTATTAGCCTGCTTGCTGGTGTTCTTGCTTTAAAGTCACTCCCTACTCTACTCCATCCTTCACTGAGGTGCCAAAGTGATCTTCCTAAAGCACGTCTGACATCCCTCCCTTCTTCAATAAATTCCAGTAGCTCCCTATTACCCACTAGAGCAAATATAAAATCTTTTTTGTCTTTCTAAGACCTTCATACCTGGCCTTTTCCTGCCTTTCCAGTATTTTAAACACATAACTTCTCCCCATGCACTCTGGGATCCAGTGACATTGGCTTCTTTTGTTGCTACTCATCTACCAACTTTGTGCCTTTCTCATATGCTGTTCCCCATGCCTTGACTGCTCTCTCTTGTTACCTCTGCCTCCTGGATTCTCTGGCTTCTTTTAAGAAACAGCTCAAATTCCATTTTCTGCAGGAGGCCCTTAACCTGTCACCCTTTCCTTCTCCACCAGCCCTATGATAGTGTATTCCCTCTGATTACCTCCTATTTATACTTTATATATCTTGCATGTATATTGTTTGCATATTGTCTCCCCATTGGAATGTGAGCTCCTTAAGGTCAGGGGCTATCTTATTGCTCTTCTTTGTATCCCTACCCCTTAACACAGTGCTTGGCACATAGTAGGTGCTTGTTTCTGATAATGGGCATTTGGGTGGTATAGGTAACTGGGTCCAGAGTCAGAAGACTTGAGTTCAAGTGTGGCCTTAGACATTTCTTAGTTGCGTGATCCTGGCCAAGTCACTTAATTTCTGTTTGCCTCAGTTTCTTCATCTGTAGAATGGGGATAATAATAGCACCTACCTTCCAGGGTTTCTGTGAGAATCCAAGGAGATAATAACTGTAAAGCACTTAGAACAGTGTCTGGTATATAGTAAGCACTATGTAAATATTAGCTATTATCATTATTATCTGTTATGTTCTAGATAATACTGGCCTGTGTGACCTTGGGGATATCTATTAACTGCTCAGCATTTCAGTCAACTCTTTGATTCTCTAAGTTGAGGTTGATGATCTATATTAGTAAAGGTAGTTTCTCATCATTACTCCCTACACTAATGAAATCATGTATCTGATTTAAAAAAAAATGTAGTGGCTTAACACTTCATTTCCCTGGCATCACTGGGGAATGAAGGGTTCCACCTAAGTGAATTTTCTAGGTGGCTAAAACTTGATTACTTATATCCAATTTTTACTTTAACCATTTTAATGTGTCTTTCTAATAATATAGATTACATATCTTCTTGTCTTCTTAACCATAGTGTGCTGAACATTATCTTTTCTTAACGACTTAGCATCATCATTACAAATATTATTTTATTATTATTATGTAATCATCCTTAGAGTCACATCCTTGAGGTGTGACCCCCATATAGCTGTTTTTTGAGTTCTTTCATTTACCTTTAAAGTTTTTCCTATTTCTTTCATTACAATCAGGTTGTAAACTGTTACTCTTTGCTGGTGTTATTGTGCTTACCTCTAGCAGATAGGCCCTTTTCTACAATAGAATAAATAGCATTCAACTTCAAATCAGAATACTTCAGTTCTGGTCTGGACATTGACTTACTAGTTGTATGACTGTGGACTTGTTACTTAAATTCTCTGGGCCTTAGTTTCTTCATTTGCAAAACAAAAGTAATACAGGGTTCTTGTAAGGACCAAATGAAATGTATGAAAAGGCTTTGAACACTGTAGTGTAAGTCATTTACATTATCTCTGTCCAGATGAACAAATTCAATAGTTTTGTGTAAATGAAAAGCAGATTAGATCGTAAGCACCTTGGAAGTAGAGATTATTTTATTATTTTGTACTTATGTCTCCAGCACTTAGCACGTGTGTCTATATCTAGTAGGTACTTAATAAACAGCTTGCTGATTGATTAAATACTTTATGAGTAAAACCCTGTGGGGGGGGGTAGGGAGGACTTATATGATTAAAGTGAATGAGACATCTTTTGTTGGTTGCTTAGAGATCAGTTTTGCTAACTTTTTGTTCTTTGCATTCTAGACTGCTAAAAGCTGCTAAAGAAGTGACTTCTAGTTAAACGCAAGGTCCATTAAGACTGTAGATTTAGAAGTTAAAGGGACTTTAGAAATAATCTAGTTCAACTCCCTCCTTTTGTTGATGAAGAAACAGTCCTGAGCCATCATGCCACTTGCCCAAGATAATCACACAGTTACTATAATGGAAGGGCCTAGACTTGACACTAGGTTCTTTGTCTCCAAATCTAGCACTCTCTTCATTATACCAGTGGTTGTAAAGGAGATATGAAGAACACTTACAGTGGTTTTTTTTTTTTTTTAGTGAGGCAATTGGGGTTAAGTGACCTGCCCAGGGTTACACAGCTAGTAAGTGTCAAGTGTCTGAGGCCGGATTTGAACTCAGGTACTCCTGACTCCAGGCCGGTGCTCTATCCACTGCACCATCTAGCTGCCCCCTTACAGTGTTCTTAATTCTATTTTTTAAAATCAAGAATGTTTTCTAATATGGTAGAAACATCTTACAGTCCAACTTATATAGGGTGGACCAAAAGTCACAAAGGGGTCTGATGTTTTAATAACTTTTTGAAAATTAATTTTTCTTTATTTCCTATATTTACATACTTATTTCCTATATATACTTTATATGGTGCTATGGCATTATAAATTAAAAACAAAAAATAAAGGGGTTGTTAAATATCAAAACTACTTTGTCACTTTTGGCCTATCCTAAACTAAACTTTCTATGGATCAGGAATGGAGGGTGTTCTCATTAGTCAATTATCTTGCTTGAGTGAGTTGTCATGTATAAACTATCAGTTTTTGAATAAATCTGGGGATACGGACCTGTGCTTTCACTGGTATAGGGAACACAAGGTTGAGCAAATTCCTTCTACCAATGCAGGTTGGCACCTTTCTAGCAAGTTATATAGTCTTAGAGAGTTTCTTGGAACATGAAGAGGTTTAGGGGGTTGCCCAGGGTCTCGTGGCCAAAATGGACTTTGACCCAGGCCCTTTCTGAAGAGGCCAGCTCATTGTTTGCTACATCTGGACACTTCTCAGTGTATCTTACCTAACTGCTCATTAATAGTGAGTTATGTTTTATAAAAGGCTTGATTTACAGAGCCTTGTCTTTATCATACTTTTTCTATGTAGTGGAATTATACTTGAAGGGCAGTGTAGAAGGTCAGCCTCAAAGACAGGAAGATCTAGGTTCAAGCCCTACCTCAGACACATACTGGCTGTGAGACCTTTGGTCAGTTACTTGACTTTCCAATGCTCTAGGCTAGAGGTCCTGTAACAATCCCCATGCTACTGGATCCAGATTAAAATGTAATTGGTAAATATTTAGCAACATAAATAAAATATAATAGAATATAGATAATGTTAATATATGGTATAGCAGCAGAGATCCTTATGGAAGATAGACTAGTTCTCTGTTCTATTTAAGTTTGATACCACTGTTTTAGGCAACCTTCTAAGACTGTAAGTTGCAGAAAAGGTGCCATTCATTCTGCATTGATAGAGGGAATTTCCTCTTCTGAGAATTCTTTATACCTATGAAATCAAGGCTTAGGTTTTATCCCTGTGTTTCGGGGGATGGGATTTTGTTTTTAGTAAATCTGAAATTGCACAATAATTTGTTGTTGTTGTTTTATAGCAGTCCTGTTCTACCTGCAACAAAAAAGGATAAATCTAATACATTCCTTGTTTTTTCCTTTTTGCTGAAAAATTTCATTGTACCCCATCTCTGGAGCTTTTAAAATTATGTGTTTAAGTAGCAGTGTTCAGGGAGTTAAGTTCAAGGAACTTTTTTCCTTTTTCTTTATATGCCCAGGGCTTGGTACAGTGCCCAGCGTTTACCAGCTGCTTAATATATGCTTGTTGATTGATTCAAAATAAAGAAAATATGTCATTAAAGAAGGAAGGAACATGTCTTTGTGTAGTAGCCAGCAACTCACGTAGGATAAAAACAGAACAATTGTACAAACAGCTTAAAGAATGGGACAATAGAAACACCAACATGAGAATTCAGAAAGAAATAAGCTGAGGGATAATAAGCTCAGATTGGCACACTTGATATCAGTCAAGTTGAAAGAAGGAAAAAGGAGAAGACTGACCATGATGCCCTTGTACAAGGAAGGACTAGAGGTCACGTCAGTGCTGAAAAAAAAATGTAGGGATAACTTTTTAAAAAAGGGCATTTGCAGTGGTCAAGCTCATTGTCCATATGCAACGTACATTAAATGATCCTTTCAAATTCTCTATCAAAATGTGACAAGTAGAGAAATAGCATAGAGTTTGGTTAAAAGTATTATTTTGGGATTTTGCATTGTTGGGGATTTTGATGTATTCTCAACTTAATAGATCTTGCTAGCTTACCAGCATTCGAGCTAATAGGCCTATAAGTCACACATGACGGGTACAGAGCTGACTCATTTACATCAGGGTGTCATGGCTTTTTTTTTAAGAAACAGGATGAGTTTTATGACATTGTTTATTAAAATAAATACCACTTTTATTAAAGATGCCAATTATTGGGAAAGAATGTGAAAAATATCCTAACAACCATGGGAAAACTTTGCTTTTAAGGAAACACAGATTGAGGATGTTAGTGAAGCCGTCCTACATTTCTCTTTGGTATCATTTTAGCTCTGTTCCAGGCAGATATTGGCAGCATGTCTATGATGCACTAATGGTCTGTGGGCTGTAATTTATTTTCAATGCTTTGAAGAGGCTGGGCCAGGGCGAAATAGCCATCTCGGCAGCATTTCTTTGATGGGTCACTTTATTTCCTTGATGAATACAGAGCAAGTGATGGTATTTTCATCCAAATTGCTGGGGCGTGTAGGGAGAAAAGGATGTGGGTACAAATAGAACCTTCTTTGCTTTAATGCAGAGGCTGCCGGTTTCCTGGGTCTGCTGTAGTCAGGGTTGTTTTAATGCCAGGACTTCTTGCTGAGAAAAATCACAACTCAATACAAAGAGCAATTATTGGTGCCTTGTCATGATTTTTCCTTTCGGAAGGAAATAAACACCCTATCAGAGTCAGCACAATCTGCTGAGGAAAAAGAGTTTTCTTGCCTGTGAATTAGGAGACTTGATGTCTAGCTGTTTCTGAGTTCCCAAGTGACCTTGGGCAAGTCACAAAAACTCTATGCTTCATTCAGCAGCTCTTCCTTTGTCAAATTGGAAATGTTCTTAAACTCCACCTGGTCTGGCTCATGATACTGCTTTGACTTCTCAGAAATAAGGTGTTGGAGCTCTTTTTGTGGTGGCAAAGAAATGGAAATTCAGGGTTATGCCAATCAATTGGGGAATGGCTGAACAAGTTGTGTCCTATGAATTCAATGAAATACTATTATGCTATAAGAAATAATGAGCAAGTGGATTTCAGAAAAACCTGGAAAGACTTATATGAACTGATGCTGAATAAACTGAGCAGAAGCAGGAGAACATTATATGTAGCAACAGCAACAATGTGTGATGATCAACTATAATAGACTTAGCTCTTCTCAGAAATATTATCCAAGACAATTCCAAAGGACTTATGAAGGAAAATGCTTTCCACACCCAGAGAAAGAACTATAGAATCTGAATGCAGATTGTAGAATACTATTGTCACTTTGTGTTTTTTCTTGTATTTTTTCCATTTTGTTTTGATTCTTTCAAAACATGACTAATGTAGAAATATGTTTAAAAAAGAAATAAAGTACTGGAATAATTACACATTAAACCCTCTCTTTAGATACATTTTTCAAAATGTTAATATTTTTCACTTTTGTATAATGCTTTATTATAATCAGAGATAATGTTTAGGTCCTGGATTAATAATCAGAGGATCTGGCTTTAAATGTCAGCTCAATTATTTAAATATATTATCTCATTTGATCTCTGTTTTCATATATACACACCTAACTTCTCTTAGGTAGGAGATAAGGAGGGTAATAACTAGTCATCAAACACAGGTGATATATAAACACCCCCTTTTCTAAGTGAATGAAAACATTTATTTGACATCACTGGAAAATGAACTCCTCCTATAAGTGAATTGTGTTGCTTATAGAAGTTTAGCCCTTTAAGCATTAAAAATTTTTAAATGGTAACTTTTTGATGGAAATTTTCTCAAAATATACTACATTCTTTGCTACCTTGGTAAGTAGAATATGTTAGTTTTTTTCCTTCATGATTCAGGGTAATTTTTTGTTTGTTTTGTTTTTGTGGAGCAATGAGGGTTAAGTGACACTTAACACTTACTAGCTGTGTGACCCCGGAGAAGTCACTTGACCCTGTTTGCCTCAGTTTTCTCATCTGTAAAATGAGCTGGAAAAGGAAATGGCAAACCACTTCAGTATCTGTGTCAAGAAAACCCCAAGTGGGGTCACAAAGTGTCGGAGATGACTGAACACCACCACCACCTCAGGGGATTTTTATGAGGATGGAATTCAGTAATATATGTAAAGCACTTTGCAAACCTTAAAGTGCTATAGAACTGTTAGTCATGGATAATAATAATGATTAGAAACAATGAGATCTCTGTAAAGCATTTTGCAAGCTTTAATTGCCATATAAATGTGAGCGATTATTAATAGTAGATGTTGGTTGAATTTGTTAGGCAAACTGACAGTAAGATTGTATGTGTGTGTGTGGCTTGTGTGTGCATGCATGTGTGTATTTGTGTGTGTGTGTGTGGCTTGTGTGTACACGCTTGTTTGGCCTATAGGTCTTTGTCCCATCTTGTCTGTATCAGGCACTATTTTGGATGGGTGCCAGGATTCCAAAATCTGCCCATGGAATGAATAGGATAGGCTTGTAGTACACTAAGTTCTTAAGTTTACTGAGGTATTTGCAGCAGTCATTTTTAACAGAGCCCACACGACACATCCAGCCCTTAGTCAAGGTGAACTTGTAGCGAGCGACCTATTTCTCATCTTGCATCCATTTTGGCAGACATCCTAGTGGGATTTTTAATAGTGTTTTCTCCTTGATCCTCTTTATCCTTATCTATTTGCTGCCTTTATTTTTCATGGTGGAATATAATTCTCTCAAGCTTTTAACACATCATGTTTGCTTTCGCAAGTTCTTGCCATGTCTGCTTATATGTATTTTCATGTCCATGGTGGTGGAATATGCTTTTATTTTTCTTACTGTGCCAGTGGATTTTTTTCAAGTTGCTCTTTTTCTTGCTGTATCATATGTCTCCTTATGAAATGCATATAGTCTCCCCCTTTTTTCTCATCTATTACCATCTTAACCTCTTAAATCCTTTCCCTAACAGGCCTGAGTAATAGATTTTATATATATATATATATATATATATATATATATATATATATATATATACACATTTTATTTGAAATCAAGAGATTAATTGCTTAACTTAAAACTTTTGAATACAGCTCACTTTTACATAGAATGTTCACTCATTACATATAGAAGTCTTGTTGGTTCTGGAGCTTTATCATTTCTGGTCTGAATAATCTTTTCTCCTGGGAGTTGCTGTCACATCATGTTTTAGATATGTAGTTTCAACATTTGGTAAGTTGACTTCTGTCCCTTAGTTACTGTCCTCAAGTTTAGGTATGTTGCTAGCAGGTCGCTATAGTGGTATTCCAAGGGAAAGTGTTATAAAAAAATGAGGCAGAAACTATGGGTGTGTTTCAGTCAATCAACATTTATTAAGAGGAGTGTGCTGGTAAATGTTTAACTACCAGCTCCTCTCCTCCCCCCACCCAAATACCACAGAACAATTTTTAAAATTTTAATATGTTGTATTAATGTTTTCTCTATCACTTTTACAAATCTAGAAAAATGAATAAAACAATAAACCAAACCCTAATTTGTATTATTTAATAGTTCCAAGGTATAAATGCTCACACTGAAAATTTAACCATCAATGGAAGAGAGCCTATTCGAGATGACTCTAGCACATCCCTGGCTTGAGGTCAGAATAGCATGGTTTTTCTAATGTTTAGTTTAAAAATTTCTGCCTATTAAAGTAGCTAAATTTAATTATTAAATGACCACTCAATTCAAATATCAAACTTTAGAGAAATCTTATTTAAATAATGTAACTGAATTCATTAAACACTTATTCAGTGCCTACTGTGCATGGAGAATCATTCCAGATATTGGGAAATAGCTGATATTTGTACAATATTTTATACTTATAAGAGAGATGTAGTGGTTAGAAAACTGGCCTGGAAGTGAGTGAGATCTGGGTTCAAGAACTGTCTCTTCTACACACTGACTGACTGACCCTGGACCAGTCTTTGTGTCTGACACCTCTGTCTAACACCAAAGTACTTTCTATGCATCATTTCACTTGACTCTTCACAAGATTCTTAGGTATATAGTATAAATAGAATCTTCACATTTTACATGAGAAAATGGAGACAGAGAAATTAAGTGACTTGCACGTGATCACACAATGAGTTAGCAGCAGAATTGGGATGGAAATCCAAGTTTTATGATTTCAAATTCAGTCCTCTTTTTATTAGCCAAGATTTTAACTCATTTGATAGGCAAGAGGGGACAGAGCTCTGCCTCTTGTAGATATAAGGCAACTGATAACTTCTTCCCTCTCCTAACTATTGTCAACAACAGCTTATCCTAATTGGAATTTTTATTTATATACTCCATCAAGATATAATCTTTATAATTTTCTCTCTTAAATTTAAGTTATCAAGCGGGAATGGGACAGCCTCTGTCTTCTTTACTTTTCCATCACCTTCATTGTATAGAACAGTGCCTTGTATGTAATAGGTACTTAATAGATAAGTGAATGTTGACTGGAATCCTACTGGGGATTGTTCATTAACAGGCTTCAGGTTTAATTTGGTGTCCAACTCTCTAATACTCCTCTCTCATCTCCTGGTTACAGCATTTCTTTCTCAGATATTGGTTACTTTTTCACCTTGCCTTGACTGTTGGAGTGAAGTAGAGAGAAGACCTTACGTGTTTAATTTTTTAAATTTCAAGTTTAAACACCAAGAAAAAGAACATTTCCCTTTATACAGAAGAATACAAAAACAGGGATCTCGATTAAATTGTGAATCTCCATTTCACAAAGCTTGTTTTTTAAAAAAATGTTATATAATAAATCCTACACTTCACTTACAAAATTGTCCTAATTTTTTGAGCTTTTTTCTTAACCATTTTCTCTGACCCCCTCCAAGTATCAGGCTCCTCTGGATCTTCAGGGCCCTCTATACCATCTCAGGACAGAGTAATAGGGACCTGGGAGCCCCTGAGCCTGGGGATGGTAGAGCCCCATAGGATAACGAGCGTCTTTGTCCTGGGGCTTTCTTGGGGGAATCCTCTGTTCTTAGTGCCTCAGGGCCTAAAGTCTTGTAGGCTACTCTAGTTAGGTCTGGTTGTCCTAGGAGTCTGGCCAGTTTATTTGCCGGTTGGAGAGGTCTTGTTTGTAAGTGTCAGCCAGCTTCTCTATGACTTTTTGTGTGTGCAATTTTACAGTACAAGAAGTCACTTATTATGATTTCTCATCGAATTTCATGATCATTCTTTAATTTGTATGTAGAAGATCAGCTAGCTGTCTCCAGTTGTGGAAGAAGGTTTTAGTAATGGAGTACTGGAATATGAAATCTAAATTAGACTCATATGACTTAGAATTGGAAGGACTTTAAGAGATGATTTAGAGACCATCCTCTTCATTTTACAAGTAAGAAAGCCCAAAGGTTAAGTGACTTGCCTAGTACCTCCTGGGTAGTAAGTGGCACAGTTAGTGCCAATCCCCAATTCCATTATTGACACTTGTATTTTATACTTGTATCCCTAGTATCTTGCACAGTGTGTAGTACATAGAAAGTAACAAATATTTGTTGATTGGTTCCAATTCTGTGTTCTTAACACCATGCCATGACTGCCTACAGAGTATTTCTAAAAGAATAAGCAGGCTTTTGTATATCCATATTCCTAGCTTTTCTGTTAGGGTAGCAATGAACTGTTCCCCCCCCCTGGATGTTTTTCATATTGGAATCTAATTGTGTTTATATTTCTGGATAGAGGATTATCTCCCTTCTTACCTTCAAGAAGCAATTGGCAACTCTCCTTAACCCCAAATGAGGGCATTTCAAGATGAGACTATTGATTTTTAGTGACATTGAACATAGAGTAGGCAAGATAGTAAGTGATTGTATGTGGTAAATATTTGAGATGAGAATTCAATTGGAAAGATCAATACTTGACATTGGACCTACTCCAATTACCTCTAGGATTAGAAGGAAGGGTGGTGGTAAAGTTGGCAGTACCTACCTAACTAGAGCTCTCAGATACATTTGCGGAAGCTAGAATTAAGAAAAAAAACCCCAAATTTTTATTCCTCTATGGAGAAACTACTTTATATCTCATTATGTTTTGTTTAAATACATTCAAAAATTTATATTATGAGATTTGTTTGGGACTCCATGCCCTTTAACACAAAGTAGTTTCTATCAAAACCTGAGTCCAGCCAGTTGATAAAGGGACTGCTCATATATAGATGCAAACTATTGATTAGAAGGGATGTGGGCAAGCTGAATGCCTTCTGAAATGAACAACAAAAGAATGAAAGACTTAGAGGCTAGCTGTCAGGGAAAATAAAGATAGAAAAAAGATAATCACAGGGTTTCTAAAATACCAACAGCATCACGTGCCTGTATAACTTTTCCCTTCTTTTTCTGTTTGAGCATGGGATAAGCAACAGGGACTGACAGCAGGGAAATTTAAAGGGCAGAAGTGGCAGAGGAAATGGGAGAGGAGTCTTCTTTTCACTCCAAACTGCTTTGTAACTCTTTCCTGTGTTTCTGCATATATGTGTAAGTGATCATGCTATCTACCTCAGCTAGACAGTAAACTCCTTGAAGGCAGGGACTGTTTTCACATTTCTATTTGTGACCCCAGCATTTAGTGGAGTAGCTGGCTCTGACTGATGAGGGTGACATTCATTTATGCACACATGTATATATATATGTGCGTGTGTGTGTGTGTGTATTTGTATAGCTATACATATTTGTGTGTGAATGTATCTATGTATAGATAAATATTTATGCCTATAGATCTATAGATGCATACTGTATATATGGAGAGAGAGAGAGAGAAATACACACATACACAGCTGAGATACCATCTGATCATAGAATCATCTTCTCTGTTCCAGTAAGTCTATCTTCTACTTAAAGATCTCTAGTGAGGGGAGAAACCTGAATCCCCTTGAGGAAACCTGTTCTACATTTAGGCAGTTATAGTTTTTAGGAAGTAAGTCAAAGAGCATGAGGGATAGCAGTGTGAACTTCCCCTCTTCCTTCTGCCCTGTCTTCAGACCACCATTCCTAGTTTCTCAACCTTGGTCTGGCAGCTGTCATCCAGGGGAACAATATTTGTGGAGAAACGCCTTGCCATCTCTATTACTACCAATAGCATCTGCCACTAATGGGACAGGCAAGGCAAACTATCTGAAGCAGAAAGGTACCCTGAGGGAGAGAGGATGTGGGTTGAATTACTTAGACCACAACCACCACTTAATTCCTGGTGGACTCAGTCCAGAACCCTGAGCCCAAGATCCCCGAGTATAAAAATGCCTTCTAGACCACTATCTTGGTCCTGGTAAGTATTATTGAGAAGAAGCGTTCTGCTATTCCCATCTCTACTGATTAATCACTGATCAAATGCCACAGCTGCTGCCAATGGGGCATGCATATAAGCCTTTTAGAAACAGCACCCTTCAGACCACTGGTCCCATTTCTAGCCCTCCACAGCCATAGTCTAAGGAAACCACCCTTGTAGTGATGCAACCTGGCAACTTTCTCTGAAGGTGCTTTAGCCCCTGCCTTCTCAACAGACATAGCTCCTGGAGACCTGGGAAAGAAAATTCTTAGCACCAAAGTCCTTGGTGCTGTCAAATAGTTCAACATCAGAAACCAACATGGTTTTAATTAATAAAAATAACATTAAAATGCATTTCCATCTGCTTTGTGGCTCCATATTAAGGACTATAGGGCTTTTCCACCTGAATTATTGTTGAAACTTCCTTTGGGAGCCAGGACTGTCTTGCGTTCCCTCCCTCCTTCTTTTTCTTCCTCCCATATCTTCCTGTTCTCCTAAAATGTTATCTCCAGAACTAAACATGAACTTCATTTGGGGTTTGAGAAGGGCAAAGTAGAGTGGAGCTGTCATATCACTTCTCCTTGGCACAGTGCATCTCTTTAGTGCTGCCCATATTAGCCCACCACATTACATTGTTGACTCATATAGCAGTCCACTAAAACCCTCATTTTTAAAAGGTATTGTCTGATCACGGCTCCCCATTCTGTATTTTTGATATTGAATTTTTTATATTTGATATTTTTTTTAAATGCAAACACAAAAATACATTTATTCCAATTACATTTAATTATATTTGCCTTATCATAATGTTCTAGCCAATTGAAGTTTTTTGGATCCAGACTCTGTCATTTGATGTAGTAGCTACCCTACCCAGTTTGACTCTATTGTGAGAGACTACTGAAATACAGGTATACTATGTTTACAGAATCTCCAGGATTTGCCAGTCTAGTTACCTTATCAGAAATGGAAGTGAAGCTAATCTGGTATGCCCTCTTTTAGATGGTCATGGAAACTGCCAGTGATCACAATATCCACTTCTAAATGCCCCCAAATCATCTCTTTAAAATTTTATTTAAAATTATACCAGTAGTCCAAATCAAACCCATCAATCTATAGTTTGAAGGATTCATAATTTTCTTTAAAAAATTGGGACATTTGCCTCTTATACCATAGCCCTTCATCATTTTTCAAAGACCAGTCATAGTGGCTCAGCAATTATATTCACAAATTCTTTCTGTACTCCAAAATATAGTTGGCAAACCTGGTGAAACATATGTTGGGGACAGCTAGATAGTATTATCAGGAAGCAAATTTAAACTTGGTCTAAGAAAAAGGACTTTGTAACAATCAGAGTTGTTCAAAAGTAGAATCGGTTGCCTTGGGTGGCACTAATGGGTTCTTTTGTGCCAAAGGTATTCAAGAAGATACTGGATGGCCACTATTTGGAGATGTTTGTGGAGGGGATTCCTGGTCAGGCATTGGTTGGATTAGATGACCTCTGAGGTACCTTAAACTCTTGGATTCTGTGATTCTATGATACCATGTCCTAACTAATCTTCAGGTTGAATTTCTTGTTAACTACTTTTACTCTATCCTTCCAAGTCTAAAGGTTGTTCTCTTTGGTAGAGAGAAGCAAATTTAAAAAAGAGTTGGTTCATTCAACTTCCTCTCCATTGTCCATGATCAGAATGCCTTCTACCCAGAGTAGAGATTCTCTCCTTTCTTTAATCTTCTTTCCTCTAATATAAGTAGGTTTTTTAAAAGCCCTTCTTTTTTATCCCTGGCATTCATAACCAGATTCAGTTTGTTCTGAACTTGAGCACTTTCAACATCTCAACGTCATCCTTACAGGAACTGAATAATTGAATAGAATGAATGAATTCTGTTAGCTTTGGGAGACCATTTTCAAGAGAATGACTTCAAGTGATTGGCACATAGATGGTTTTATGATGATGAAGAAAGAAGGATAGAGATTTCTGTTTCACTCAATTTCAGCTACATAATTGGCTTTTTTGTCTGTGAGGGCTTTTTTGTTGTTTGTTTTTTTTGCTATGACAGCTGACAAGGTTATTCACACCAGGTTTAGGTATCATGAAGAATCAGTTCATGGAGATATTCCAGCTCCTATGAGGATGAAGGTAGATTTGAATATGGATGAAGTAAAATTTTAGGAGGAAAAGTTAATTTCCTTCAGAGGCAGTGAGTTCTTCCCCTTAGGGCCTCCTAAAGAATCATCTCTCTTTCATATTTCTTCAGGTCTTCTATTTTTCTTTTGGCTTATTTTCAGTGGTCCTTTAAAAACCAAAAATGACACATCTATTTCCCTCCCCTCTTCCTTCTGCTATTGAATCACTCTTTTAAGTGTTTCTGCATAGTAATTCTTAACCTGAAGAAATAACTGTCTCCTTTTCTTTTTCTACTGGTCCTTACTGATTTTGTTTTTCCTTTTTGATCCTTTTGTCATATATTAGGATTGATTCAGACCTTACTGGGTCTGAATGCTAGTCTGCAATCCTTCTACTTCTTTGGAAACTATTGTTTTGTTTAAAGATGATTTTTTTTATTCCTGTAAGTCACAGAGATGCAGAGCAAATGCCACCCACAATTTTATTCTTGTTCCCCTTCCTGTTCTCTAAAAAAAGAGATATATGAATATGTGCAATTTATCATCATAGTTGGCATGGATTGTCAAAGTAGTTGACAACAGTGAGATTTGTCCTAAACATTAGAATATTTCTCTTGGCAACCTTGACATTTTGTGCTTCTGGGATTTGGTCAAAGCTTTAATGCTAGATAACTATGTTTCCTGAGTCCCTATCCATGTTATAATCTATAAGTAAGATTTGTTGTGACTTTTGTCTTAGTTACTTTAAAGCTTAGATCTTAAGCAATAATACCCCTATTTGTGGGTTGTGGAATGTTGCCACTAATGAGGGGCCCCTTAGAATACTAGAAAGAATACTAGGTTTGCAGTCAGAAGAACTCACTTGGTTTTTAAAAAATAGTATTTTATTTAATTTTTTTCCAATTACATGTAAAGCTAGTTTTCACCATTCATTATTGTAAGATGTTGAGTTCCAAGTTTTCTCCCCACTTCCCCTTGGGGAAGCCAGCAAGCATGTTAACAATCATGTCAAACATATTTCTACAATGGTCATTAGAAAAGAATCAGAACAAAAGGGAAAAACCACAAGAGAAAAGAAACAAAGAAACAAAGAAACAAAACAAGAAAAAAAGTGAAAATAGTATGTTTTGGTCTGCATTCAGACTCCATACTTCTTTTTTCTGGATGTGGAGAGTGTTTTCCATTGTAAGTCCTTTGGAATTGTCTTGGATCATTGTATTTCTGGGAAGAGCTAAGTCTGTCACAGTTGATCATCACACAATGTTGATGCTACTGTGCAATGTTCTCTTGGTTCTGTTCACTCAGCATCAGTTCATGTAAGTTTTTCTAAGTTTTTCTAAAATCTGTCTGTTCATCATTTCTTACAGAACAATAGTATTCCATCACATTCATATACTACAACTTGTTCAGCCATTCCCCAATTGATGGGCAGCCCCTCAATTTCCAATTCTTTGCCACCACAAAAAGAGCAGCTATAAATATTTTTGTACATATGGGTCCTTTTCTCTTTTTATGATCTCTTTGGAATATAGACCTGGTAGTGGTATTGCTGGGTCAAAGGGTATGCACAGTTTTATAGCCTTTTGGGCATAGTTCTAAAGTGCTCTTGAAAATAGTTGGATCAGTTCACAACTGCACCAACAATGCATTGCTGTTCCAATTTTCCCACATCTTCTCCAACATTTATTATTTTTCACTTTTTGTCATATTAACCATTCTCATATGTGTGAGGTGTTACCTCAGAGTAGTTTTAATTTGCATTTCTCTAATCAATAGTGATTGAGAACATTTTTTCTTATGGCTATAGATAGCTTTAATTTCTTCATCTGAAAACTGCCAATTCATATCCTTTGACCATTTGTCAATTGGGGAATGACTTGTATTGTTATAAATTTGATTCAGTTATCTATACATTTTAAAAAGGAGGCCTTTATAAGAAACACTGTAAAATTGTTTCCCAATTTTCTGCTTTCCTTATAATCTTGGTTGCATTGGTTTTGTTTGTGCAAAACATTTTAAATTTAATGTAATCAAAATGATCCATTTTGCATTTCACAATATTCTCTATCTCATCTTTGGTCATAAATTCTTCCCTTCTCCATAGATCTGAGAGGTAAAATATTCCTTCCTCTTCTAATTTGCCTATGGTATCACCCTTTATGTCTAAATCTTGTACCCATTTTAACTTTACTTTGTTATACAGTGTAAGATGTTGTTCTATGCCTAGTTTCTGCCATACTATTTTCCAGTTTTCCCAGCAGCTTTTGTCAAATAGTGAATTCTTATCCCAGAAGCTGGAGTCTTTGGGTTTATCAAATAGTAGATTGCTATATTCATTTACTACGGTGATTTGTGTGTTTAACCCATTCCACTGATCCACTACTCTATTTCTTTTTCTTTTTTATTTAATTAGAATTTTGTTTTCAAAATTACATGTAAAAACAAATTTTGACATCAATTTTTTAAAACTTTGTATTCCAACTTCTCTTCCTCCCTCCCTCCCTCACCCAGGAACTCAAGCAATTCAATATAAGTTATACATGAGTAGTCATGCAAAACATCTCCACATTTGCCAGGTTGAGAAAGAAAACAGACAAAAACAAAACTTCAGATTGAGGAATTAACAAAAAAATCATGTTTCAATCTGTTTTCAGATACCATCAGTTCTTTCTCTGTAGATGGATTGCAATTTTTATAAGTCCTCCAGAGTTATCTTGGATCATTGAATTGCTGAAAATAACCAAGTCATTCACATCAGATCATCTTACAATATTGCTGTTATTTTGTATATAGTACATTTCACTCTGCATCACTTCATGTAGGTATTTCCAGGTTTTTATGATAGCATCCTGCTCATCATATTTTTTCTTTCTGATAAAGTAACTAACAAAATATTATGTTTCAATCTGCATTCAAATACTATAAGTTCTCTCTCTGTAGATGGATTGCATTTCTCATAGGACCTTCAGAATTGTCTTGGATCATTGATTGCTTTGCTGAAAATAACCAAGTCATTCAAAGCAGTTCATCTCACAATATTACTGTTATTTTGTATACAGTACATTTCACTTTACATCAGTTTATGCAGGCCCCTCCAGGTCTTTCTGATAGCATCCTGCTCATCATTTCTTTTATAGTAAACTACATTTATATAGTACTTTAAAGAGAGATTTCCTTACAATAACCCATGAGGTTGATTACTGAAAGAACAGTAATAGATAACATTTATATAGTGCCTTAAACTTGACAAATAATTTTCTTCACAATAGCTCAGCAAAGTAAGTACCATAAATTTTGCCATCATCAATCATCAATCAGTCATCATCCGTCAATCCTCATCTTCTTCATTCAATCCTCTTCCTCATCAATCAGTACTCATCTTCAATCAAGCCTCATCAATCAATCCACATCTACCTCCAATCAATATCAATCCATCCATCAATCAATCCATCATCATCACCACCAACATTCATCATCATCTTACATTACTCTTGCCTCTGCTTCAAATTTTTTTCACAAATACTACTATTTCCCTCCATCCTATTTCCTTACCATGATATTTACTCTATTTTCTATCTTCTTTTACTCTATCCCTCCTCAAAAGTGTTTTGCTTCTGACTGCATCCTCCCCCACTTTGCCCTCCATTCTTTCACCCTGCCCTCCTTATCCCTTTCCCCTCCTACTTTCCTGCAGGGTTAGATAGATTACTCCACCCAATTGCACCACTCTATTTCTTAGTCAGTATCAAATATTTTTGATGATTGCTGCTTTATAATATAGTTTTAGATCTGGTACAGCTAGGCCCCCTTCCTTTGCATTTTGTTCATTAATTCCTTTGACATTCTTGACCTTTCTTTCTTCCAGATGAATTTTGTTATTATTTTTTCTAGCTAGATAAAATAATTTTTGGTAGTTTGATTGGTATGGCACTGAATAAGTAAATTAATTTAGGTAGAATTATCATTTTTATTATGTTAGCTCAGTCTACCCATGAGCAATTGATATTTTTCCATTTGTTTATAACTGACTTTATTTGTGTGAAATGTGTTTTGTAAACATGCTCATATAGTTTTATGAGGGTCGAAATTTGATATATGGAGCGTTATTAGGGTGACTCACCTTAATATTGGGGTCCCAGAAATATGAGGGACTTTTAGGTTTAATCTCCCCTTTGAACTTTCCTTTTTATATATTCCTCCCAGGCCAATAAGAAAAGGAGCCTCTGAGCTTTAGTTCATAAAGGATCAGGTTTTATTACTTGGGAATTAATTAAACCACAAAGGTGAAACCAATTAAGGAAATAAGGAAGTAGAAATACAAATAGATAGTCTTAACTCTAAGCTTAGTTCATGCAATCCCAGAGCATTCCCAATTAAGATAGTTCAAAGGAATTTAGGATTAAACTCACCAACCCCAGTCAGTTTACAGTTGCTCGTAAGAAATGCAGTTGCCCAAAGGGAGCAAAACTCGTGCCTCCGCCAGGTCCCCAAATGCCACCAGACTGATTTCCAGGCTGAAAGAGTACAAACTCCTTGAACATGTCCTGCCTCCTGGAAGTTCCCTCCCTTCCAGTCGAGTTCCGTTTTTTCCTCCCCCAAAAGGGGATGTCTGGTGTCCCATTTTTCCTCCCCCAAAAGGGGAGGTCCTTCTCAGTAGCATTGAAACATGTAGCTCCCTTTTTCCACCTCTGTATAAAACCACATAGCCCCTATAATCTATGGACCGCCTAGAACTCATCAGTGGCCTGAACTGAGCTCATTGCTTAGATTTCAGCTATGTACACACAAAACTTCATTTCTTTCAATCTGGTCGAAGAAGGGACCTGGAAAGACAGTGAAGTGACAGGAATATACACTTTAGCTTCTAGTATGAATGAGTGGTATGTCCATTAAATCAGTTTAAACGTTATCAATAAATGTTGTAGTTAAAGCAACATTGTGTGAGACTTTGTCTTTGTTCTTTGAAATCCCAACTCTATCATAGATGGTAAGTCAAGAGAGCAGCAACCTACCCACACACACTAGGAATACATTGAGAGTTTACTTGATTCTTTCTGATTGGACATGCCGGAAGCCCTCAGCTGTTGTTTTATTCTGACTTTCACTCAAACTCTCTTCATGTCACATAATATTAGGATTTGTTTCCTAAGAGAACTCCAGCTATTTTTCCTCATGTTTTCCATGGAATATGCTAGCTAGAGTAGCCCAGAGTGCTAATAGAAAAACATCCAGCTGGCTCCGTGGCAGCTGAACCCATTTGCTGTGGCATGATCTTTAATGTTCCTATGATGTACCATTTTTTCTTTCTCCAGGGTCTTCTCCCAAGAATATTAATAGATTAGACTTATGTTTCTTCATTTCAAAGGGGAAAAGTAGGACCATAGCAGGAAAAGATTTTGGCTTAGTACAAGGAAGAAATTCCTAAATATTAGAGTCCCCAAATGGAATGGATTATTTAGGAAAACAGTGAGTTCCTAATCATCAGGGATATTCAAACAGAAGTTAGAACACTTAGTTATAATAGCTAGATCAAGTTCAAATCCTGTCTTAGGCAGTTATTATAATCATAAACAAGATACAGCCTCTCAGAACCCAATCTTTAATATGTAACAAAGGGATTGTTATGAGGAAAGTGTTTTCTTAAAATGAGTCTGAGGTACTACCTCACACCTATCAGATTGGTTAATATGACAAAAAAGGAAAATGATAAATGTTGGAGGGGATATTGGAAAATTGGGATACTAATATACTAATGGTGTAGTTGTGAACTGATCCAACTATCCAATTCTGGATGACAATTTGGAAGTATGCCCAAAAGGCTATAAGACTGTGCATGCCCTTTAATCCAGCAATACCATTACTAGATCTGTATCCCAAAGAGAATTTTTAAAAAAGGGAAACTAACCTATGTGTACAAAAATATTTACAGTAGCTATTTTTGTGGTAGCAAAGGATTAGAAATTGAAAGGATGCCCATCAATTAGGGAATGGTAAACAAGTTGTAGTATATGATTGTCATGGAATACTATTGTGCTATAAGAAATCATGAACAGGATGATTTCAGAAAAACCTGAAAAGACTTACATGAACTGATGCAAAGTGAAGTGAATGTACACATTAACAGCAGTATTGTATGATGATAAAATGTGAAGGACTTAGCTCTTCTCAGCATAAAATTATCCAAGATAATTCTAAAGCACTTATAATGAGAAATGCTATCCACCTCCAGAGAAAGAACTGGTAGAGTCTGAATGCAGATGGAAGCATAGCATTTTTTACTTTCTTTTTTTGTGTGTGTGTGGTTTTTTTTTTTGGGGGGGGTCAGTGTTTTCTTTCACAGCATGACTAATGTGGAAATGTTTTGCATGATTGCACATGTATAATCTATATCAAATTGCTTACTATCTCAGGGACAAAGGAGGAAAAGGAACAAGATTATTTGGAACTCACATTTTAACAAATGAATGTTAAAATTATTTTTACATGTAATTGGGGAAAAATGTTATTAAAAGAAAAAAAAAGAAAAGCATTTTGCAAACCTAAAAATGCTATATAAATATGAGTTATTATTATTACCCTCCTTTCCTCAGTATACTGTAGGCTTTTTTGAGAATTTAGCACAGTACCTGGTACATTAGCAAATACTTTATAATTGCTTGTTGATTGATTTTGTCTTTGTATCCCCAATACTTTGTGCGGCTCCTTGGTTTGTAGTAAGTGCTTAGTAAATATCTGTTGTATAAAATTGGTTTGAATTCATGTTTCAGGTTAGACTAGATGACTTCTAAGATCCTTTTTAAAGCTAAGATTTTTATTTTTATTCTATGATACTGTGAATAGTTAACTTAGGGAATCTCTGACTCATTGGCTTCTGGTATAAAGGCAAGCTAAAAGATCTACATTGTTCAAAGAGCTTTAGATACATAGGATAATGTGTAAAAGCTATCCAGAGAACATCTGCTAATTACCCAACAACAGTTGCATTGCCTGTATCCACGGGGAGAAAATGGTTCATTTATAATGGAAATAGGGTCTTAAGAAGTTGGTTGTGGAAGGAAACAGCAGGGCTTTCCACTGGCCAGATGACAACACAAAAGCCTGGGGATTTGTTGCTGGCAGATGTACATAATAAAGAAAAGAGTGAGGCTTGGTGCTTTATCTGGCCTCTACTTCCCCTAACTTTATTTACATGCTGATTAAAAGGATCTTGGGTAGGAGATGAACTTTGTTTCAGCATCCATATGGCTCCTGTGTGTATCTATATGTTTTTTGTGGGAGCAGAGTCCTTAAAATAGGTTTTTGGGGTCTTAGGCTCCCTAATTGGGGTATAGCAGGCATATCTTAATGCTAAATTGAATAGTTGTTTGAGACCATGGAATTTAAATTAGCATTAGACATGTGGAGTCAAAAAGGATGAATTCAATCTTAGCCTCAGGAATTCTGCAGGTTTTTCTTGGTTTCCTGGCCCTGTGTGGTAGGTCATGCCTTAGCTAGGCATTAGAAGATTTACAGAAAACACTTCAGTAACAGGGAGGCCAGTAAAGCTGCCTAGCAGAGTCAATGTACCTTAGATATAAGACCCAGCAGAGAGCAATACAGTGAAGTCTTCTGAGAACATTAGGTTCTCTGTACCAACAGTGGTATGAATTGCCTCATGACATGTGTCCCTTGACCACATGGATTCCTCTGTGTCTTCTTTTCATATACGTGCTCTAAGCCATGTGGGTTCCTGGTATATATTTCTTTATACACATTCCCTAATGATGTCTGTTTCCTATGTGTGTGCTGTCCGTGTGTGTTCCATAGTTAAATGTACTCTCTGGACGTGTGCCTGTTAGTGTGGTAGATCTGTTGAGAGAGTGAATATTCTTTGTGTGTGCATGAAAGAGTGGAGGTGGTGAAGGAGGGTGGATCTTTCCTTCTCACAGCTTGATATGCAGTTTGATTAAATGTTCTTTTGCTTTGGAGTGATATGTCTTCTAGCTGGCTAGTGAAATTAAGCACATTTGTGCAGCCTCATTAGCTATAGTTTTGAGTGAATGTTGAGCTAGAGTGCCTCATATTTGGGCCGGCTTTTCTGGGTTTGCACATAAAGGGACAGGAGGCTAGATGCTAGTTATATTACATCTGAAACAGGTCCAGTTGCTTGACTCAAAGTATTATACTCTCCTTCCTTACTTTCATTAAGAACAACAGGGGTGGGGGCAGCTAGGTGGCGCAGTGGATAAAGCACTGGCCCTGGATTCAGGAGGACCTGAGTTCAAATCCAGCCTCAGACACTTGACATCTACTAGCTGTGTGACCCTGGGCAAGTCACTTAACCCTCAATGCCCTACAAAACAAAACAAAAAAACAAAACAAACAAAACAAAACAAAACAAAAAAGAACAACAGGGGTACAACCAATATAAGCTGGTATATGCTGAAGGAAGTTCTCTGAGATCCTGCAGTAGTGAATAGTATATATTTTTGAAATCATTCGCATGGTGCTTTTCAGGCTTTCTTTTTATTCAGATTAGTGTTCAAAACTCTTTAAAAAACCAACCCACTATATTTAGCCTGAGGGAGAAAGCTCTCTGTAGATATTAACTTGACTATGAACTAGTTATATCACTGATAAAATCCTTAACAAGTTGTTTTTTTCTTATATTAGTAAGGCCCAGGTGGTACCTTGACAGGCCAGCCCACAGAAGGTCAGGATGGGGAATCCAGATAAACTTTTTGGGTGGTGTATATTACAACATGAGAGCTGGGTTAGGGGCTGGTTATTTAATGGCTGGGCATGCAGGAACATGCATCTGAAGGTAGAAGATCAGCCACTGAGAAGAGAGGACAAGCAGAATGTAAGTCTCCAAACTGAATTCAAGATACAAGGCATCTAGCTAAGCTGGAGCTGTGCAGCTGATGAATTGAAAGTCTAAGTAGCAGTCATCAATCTGGGAGAGATATAAGCAGTCAGGCAGTTAGTTGATATTGGGGCAGTCAAGAAATTAGGGATCCAGTCATGGAGAGATTGCAGTTCAGGAACCAAAAAAATCTAGACCCCACAGGAATTTAGTTACTGGGTAATGACAAACTCAACTCTTTGGGCCTTGAGGTAGGGAATAGGGGCTTGCTTGACCACAAAGGAACAAGACCAGAACTCAGTTATTGGAGAGGTAGGGTTAAAAATCTAAGAAGACCAACTACAAGATTGAATTCTGAGGTTATAACTCCTGCCCTAAGATCTTTAATTTACCCCTGGTTTATGGACAGGATTGGTTCAATATTTATTTTGAGGCCATAGATACAGATGGGAATTAACCAGCTTCCAAGATTAGAGATGTGCAAGGGCAGAGACCAGTCAGGGCTAGATACCTCTAATGCTTCAGTTCCCGTTGAAGTACCTAATGCATGTGGACTTTTCCCCCTTTCAATGTCATCTTCTAGAGCACCAGATCTCCCAGGAGACTTTATTTGCTTCACAGATTACATTCTATTTCATCGGCTGCTCTGCCTCTAACAAATAGTACAATCCATGTAAATGAACTCAATGTGCCCAATACTGATGAGGGAATTTAAGCACTGAGAACATTTCCTAGGATCCTGAATGGTTTTTTTGGATGCATATAGGAATGATAGCAGAATCACTGGGGACTGTATATACACAGAATAATCTAATTGAGGAAATTTTATCACTTTTCTTTTTATCATTTTCAAAAATTCACTGGCTCACCAACTTCCATTTCGATATCCCATAATAATTTCTTCTTATTCATAATAACAGCAAAACTGGTTACTCCGCTCCTTCCTTTGGCAATGGTGTCTCTGATTTATTTCTAATTCAACACAAAGCTGTTTGTTTCTTTCAAAAAAGTAAAAGGAAGGAAGGAGTGTGAATATATGGTTTACCTTATCAGGAATGAAATGAAACCAAAGTTAAACTAGGGAAGGAGGAGGGAGAAAAATACACAGATATACCTGCTCACTCAGATACGATAAAGGACCTATATAAATGTGAGCTATAAATGGGGGTACTTTGGGAGTTATGGGTTGTATTATATGGGCACTGAGGCACCCTCTAACTCTGAAATTCTGTGATTCTCTGAAGTTACAGGGATATAGAATTTGGCTTTACCTAAAAAAGAAACAACAAATGAAAAAAACCAAAAACTGTTTAATAGAGCTACGTAGAGGTTCAGTCTACCTTGGAGAGGGGTGTGTGTGTGTGTGTGTGTGTGTGTGTGTGTGTGTATGTGTGTGTGTGTGTGTGTGTGTGTGTGTGTGTGTGTGTGTGTGTGTGTGTGTGTGTGTGTAGAGGGAGTTCCCCATCACTAGAGGAGTAAAAGTAGAGGATGATGGGGAGTCATTTGTCAGGGTTGTTGTAAACAATATTCATAATTTCAGTGGAGATTGGCCTGACATGTTTCAACTCTGAGATTCCATAAATGGTTGTTAATATCCACCATCTATCATAATGTTGTTGAAATGGATTTCCATAGTCACAGAATCACACAATCTCATCTCTATAACTACCTTAACAAATAGTTTTCCATACTTTACTTATGTAATGGGGAACCTATTACCTGATTAACTAGCCTGATCCACTTTAAGCTCTGCAGTTTCCAGCCATGATTCCTAGTTATTCCCTACCTACCCAAGCAAAATTTACTTAACCTTTCTACACGCAGTCTCTTCTAGGATTTCAAGAATGCTCTCATGTTCCCTCCTTGATCTTCTTTTCTCTAATCTAAACACCACTACAGTTATCACTTCCACATCATGGGGCTCAGGGATACTGGGCACCTACAATCTGGAAAACTCGCATAAAATTCATTGGCCCTCCTTTTTTTACCTAAGAAGTCTGAATTTTTGTCTTTTTCTTTCATGGGGTGCTTACATTATCTTAAAAGACAAAATATATTAATATTATACAATACTATAGATGCAGTTTATGCATTTTTGAGTTTTTAAACTTTTTCTGTGTTGTTTGCTGGCCTTTGTGTATCATCTGTGGCTTCCACAAAACTTCCCCCAAATTCCCATTTAATTTCTTATGCTGACCTGAGATACATCAAAACTGCAATGGGGAAAGTTATGATGTGGAAGGGATAACTGTAGTTCTTTTTTTCCTCATATTTTTTTTATTTATTTAAATAATAATAAACACTTTTATTTAAAGTTTTGTGTTCCAAATTTTATCCCTCCTTCTCTCCCTCTCCTCTCTACTTACTGAGGTGGCAAGTAATCAGATATAAGTTATGCATGTGTAATTATGTAAAACTACCATATTAGTCATTTTGTAAACTGTAGTTCTTTGAATGAATCCTCTTATGCCTTGGTGCATGGTCTTTCCACCATTCTCATCACTGTCCTTTGTTTTTGCTTTAGTTTGTCAATCTTCTATCCCACTTGTGGTCTGACCAGGAAAGATTACAATGTAACAATAATCTTTCTCATTTCAGATGCCATGCTTCTGTTGATTCAGTCAACAATCATGTTAGCTTTTGGGGGGATTGTAGTATAATACTATTAACTCATTGAACTTGGAGTCCACCAGTACCAAGTATAAGTCCTCTACTCTGTATTTGTGCAGCTTATTTTTTGTACCCTGATATGGAAATTTATATTTATTTATTCACTTTTGTCACCTCAGGATTTATTCATTTTGATCTTAGTAGCTTTAGAATACTGTTTTAGCCTCTCGATATTATTTTGGATCATGGCTGTTATCCACTGTGTTTGCTATGCCTCTGGTTTCATGTAATCCACAAACTGATACAATTTCCTTCAGGTATAATTTTATCCAGATAATTACTAAAAATGTTGAATAGCATAGGGCCAAGTACAAATCCTTGGGAATATTCCACTATAAATGACCACTATGTCACTGAATTACCGCTGATTCATTAATAACTACGCTTTGGGTTCATTCATACAAGCAGTTCTAAGTCAAACTAACTGTACTGTCATCTGTCCCATATCTCTCCATCTTGTCCATAAGGTCTATCATCATTCATCCACTGCCCTCCTCCTGCTTCTCTGTGCTGTGGCCCAAGGTTCAATCTGGAGAGCTTTTCTTTTATTTCTCTGCATTCTCAGTGATCTCACCAACTCCCAGAGGTTAATTTATTACCTTTACATAGATGATTCCTAAATTTATATATTTAACTCTCTCTCCTACATTCCATTACACCATCACCATCTGTCCTTTAAACATCTTGTATTTACTTTCAGTGTTTCAAACTCAATCTATCCATAATCATGGGGCAGCTAGGTTACACAGTGGATAGAGCATTGGCCCTGAAGTTGGGAGGCCCCGAGTTGAAATCTCACCTTAGATACTTACTAGCTATGTGACTCTGGGCAAGTCACTTAACCCCAACTGCCTTAAAACGTCCAGGACTATCTCCAGTTGTTCTGAAGTATATTTTGCCACTGGATCCACATGTCTCTGGAAGAGTGAGGTTGTTGATAACCTTGCACAGCCCTCCCTCACTTAAATCCAATTCACTGCAAGTCAGGACATTACCCCAATGTCACGGTCCTCTTCCAGAATGAAGGACACACAACAATCCATAATCATAGAATCTCAAGGATCCATAGAATCTTAGGTTTGAAAGGGACATCAAAAGCCTTTTAGTGCATCCTTTGTACAAGTAAGACTCTCCTCTACAACAGACTCCTCCTCCAGATTTTTTCTTGGATTGCATTCAGCTCATGCCCATTAACTGTGGTAAACCACGGGGCTCTGTCCTGGGTCCTCTTTGCTTCTTCCTCTACACTACTTCCCTTGGTGATTACTTCCCATGGAATTAATGATAATTTCTGTACTGATGATTCTCACATCTACCTGTCCAACCTTTACCTCTCTGCTGTTCTCCATTCTTATGTCTCTGTTTTTCAGACTTCTCGAATTGAATGTCCAGTAGACATCTTAAACTCAACATGTCCAGAACTGAATTCATTATCTTTCCCTTTAGGTTCTCCTTCTTCTAATCTTCTCTATTATGGTCAAAGGTCCCACCATCTTCCCAGTCCCCTAGACTAGCAGCCTAGGCATCATCCTCAATTGCTTACTCTATCTATACCCACCCCCATCGAAATTATTGCCCTGATAACCCGTGCACCCTCTCTCAAAGATACCCACCCTGATGCAGGCCCTTATCACCTCACACCTAGACTATTACAATAGGTTGCTGGTGGGTCTGCCTGCCACAAATCTCTTCTCACTGCAGTCTATTCTCCCTTCAGCTGCACAAGCGATTTTCCTAAAGTGCAGCTCTGACCATGTCACCCCCATTCTCAATAAGCTCCAACAGCTTCGTATAACCTTCAGGATCAAATACAAAGTCCTCTATCTGATGGTTAAAGCCCTTTATAACATAGCTCTCCTCCCTTCCCCACTTTTCTATGCTTTTTACCATTTATATCCAACCCCTTCACATATTCTTTGATCCAGTGACACTGGCCTCTTTACTGTGCCATCTCCTGCTGTCTTCCATGCTTGGAATTCTCTCCCCCCTCCCCATCTCTGCCTCTTGCCTTTCCTGGCTTCTTTCAGTTTCCAATTTAAAAAAAAATCTCACCATTTACAGGAAGTCTTTCCTAACCCCTCTTAATTCCAGTGCCTTCCCTCTCTTAATTATTTCCTATTTATCCTCTATGTAGCTTGTTTGTCTATTTCGTTTGCTTGTTGTCTCCCCGGTTACATTGTTTGCCCCTTGAAGGCAGGGAGCTTTTGCTTTTCTTTGTATCCCCAGCTCTTAGCATAATGCATGTAGTAGGCACTTAATAAATGCTTATTGAATGATTGATATTCACTTTCCTTTGCTTGAATCCCTGCAGCGAAGAGCAACCAACTCTCTGCTAAAGCAGTCCATTCTATTTTTGGACAACTCTCATTAGGAAGTGTTTTCTTACATCAAACCAAAAATTTGCCTCTTTGCAACTTTCATATCTTTCTCTTCTATCTACCCTCTGGAGACAACCAGGAATAGCTCATTCCCTCTTCCACATGATACTTCCACAGTATCCTTTGGAATTCTTGAGGACCAATATTATGTTCTTCTTCATGTAGTGAGTTCCAAAATGGAATTCATTATTCCCTTTCCCCAATCCCACCCTTTTTGGGGTACCCATGGCAGCACTATTTTCCCTCTTACTTATGCTTACAACCTCAAAGTCATTCTAGACTCTTTCATCATTTCTTCCCATATCCAGTCAGCTGCCAAATCTTGTTGGTCCTTCATACATCTCTCACACCTATACTCCTTTCTCTACTCTACTACCCTAGTTCAAGCCCTCAGCTCCTCTCATTTGAACGTTTAAAATAGCTTCCTAATTATTCTTCATGTTTCTGCTCTCTACCACTTGTGTAAAATAATTATTACCACACACTCCAATCCATTCTCTAGATAGCTGCCAAAATAATCCTAAAACTTAGGTCTGATCTTGTCATTCCTCCACTCAAAAGCAATCAATGGCTCTCTTTTGCCTTTGTTCTAAAATATAAACTCTATTTTTTGGAAATGATTTTTTGTTTATTTTATCAACTCAGCACCCAACAGAAACATTTCAACATACAAAGAATAAAAAAGAGGAGAGTGCATGAAATTGTGAATTTCTGTTACATATTATTTTTATTTTATTCTATTTTTTATTTCTGCATTAGTCATATAATGAGAGAAGAATCAGAACAAAAAGGAAAAACCTTAAAAAAAGAAAAACAAGAAGAACAAAAACAATAGAAATAGTATGGTTTGATCTACATCCAGATTCAACAGTTCTTTTTTTTTTCTTCTGGATTTGGAGAGCATCAAATATAAACTCTTTAGCTTGGTCTTTAGAGTCCTCAATATTCCGGCTCCAACCTGTCTTTCCAGCTTTATCTCATATCAATCCCTTTCATATTCTTTGTGTTCTAGACAACCAGTCTGTTAAGCTGTTTGTTGAAATCAGCATTCCACCTCCTGTTTCCATGCATTTGCATAAGCCTTTCCCTATGTTTGAAGGGCAGCTAGGTGGTGCTAGACGTGGAGCAAGA
This sequence comes from Dromiciops gliroides, assembly GCF_019393635.1. Lineage (NCBI taxonomy): Eukaryota > Metazoa > Chordata > Mammalia > Microbiotheria > Microbiotheriidae > Dromiciops > Dromiciops gliroides. Next base: position 157,924,947 of record NC_057862.1, on the reverse strand, counting down.
AAAACTCATCTTCCTGAGTTCAAATCCTACCTCAGACACTTACTAGCTGTGTGACCCTGGGCAAGTCACTTAATTCTGTTTTCTTCAATTCCTCATCTGTAAAATGAGCTGGAGAAGGAAATGGCAAACCACTCCAGTATCTTTGCCCCCAAATGGGGTCATGAAATGACTAAACAACAACAATAATGTGTTAACAGTGTACTTATTCCTTTCCTCCTCCCCTCAGAATCCTTAACATGCCCCATGGGTTTGTTTAATACCATCTTTTTTCAGTGAAGTCTTTGATTCTCCTTGTTGTTTATGTTCTCCTCCCTCTTTTGAGGGCAGAGACTATTTCACATTTTTATCATTACTGTCTCTTGCACACAATGCGAACTTAATTGAACTGTTCTAGTTTTTTAAGTTGCTATCCAGATATACAAATGATTTTTCAGATACCATATTTTAAAACAGCAGTTTGGTTCCCAAACTCCTCTGAAATCCTTGCTTGCAGTTCCCTAATTAGTCATTGATTAGCGATGGATATCAATCACTGATAGTGATGAAAATACTACCAGTGTCCCTAAAGCCTTCAATTTCTTGTGTAGGCCACCATTATCTCTTACAATGCTTCCTAGGTTCTTTCTGGTGGTATAATTTTTCCCATGTGAATCACTAGGAAAGGTTAGTCATCATTAAGTTTGAGAAATCATGTCCTAAATGGTTTGCTTTTCCATTGTTCATATTGGGTTGACATATTGCTGTCTTGGTACCCCTCATTAGGGAGTTAATAACTACCTCCCTTTGTCTTTTTTTCTATGACTATTATTAGAGTCTTTTTTTCTTGAAGATACTTATGGACCTATAGAATCATCCCTCAAAACAGAAGACATTTAGACATTTTTTCCTACTGTGGCACAGAGGAAAGCATGCTGAATTTGGAATAAGAGGACCTAGGTTTGAATTCTGGCTTGGCTTCTTACTAACTGTGTGATCTTGGACAAATCATTTCATCTTTTTGGGCCTCAGTTTCTTCATCTGTAAAATGAAGGAATTAGACTAAATGGCCTCTAAGGTTTCTTTTAGGGTTAAATCTCCCATTCCATGACCTTCAGCTGGTCCAGTTCTCCCTTGTCTAGGAAGAATGTCATATCTATTGCATACTTCTGGATCTTCAGTGGGCCTTCTTCCCTCCCTTCTCCAAGTGACATTTTTTCCATCTGCCAACCTCCTGATGAGGGTAAAAATTACCCTGTCTATCCTTTGTCTATTTTACTTTTTTGTTACTCCTTTAAAACACTTCTTTCAATCTTTTAAGGATCATTTCATTCTCCCAGATAACCTGGATTGTAGATTACTTGTGGTCCTCCAATCCTTCTTCCTATACTAACAGGAAGACCAACTTGCATTTTGTGCATGTTCCTGGATACTGGCAGGAGCACAAATATAATTTCTTTTTTTTTTCTTTTTCTTTTTAAAAATTTTTTAAATTAAAAAATATTTTTTTTTGGTGAGGCAGTTGGGGTTAAGTGACTTGCCCAGGGTCACACAGCTAGTAAGTGTTAAGTGTCCGGATTTGAACTCAGGTCCTCCTGAATCCAGGGCCGGTGCTCTATCCACTGCGCCACCTAGCTGCCCCAATATAATTTCTTTTTAAATGGTTTTTAATCATAAAAATTATTTTATTATTTCCAGTTACATGTAAAGATAGTTTTCAACATTTATTTTTTTGTGAGGCAATTGGGGTTAAGTGACTTGCCCAGGGTCACATAACTAGTAATTGTCAAGTGTCTGAGACCAGATTTGAACTCAGGTCCTCCTGACTCCAGGGCTGGTACTCTATCCACTGCACCACCCAATTGCCCCATAACATTTGTTTTTATAAGATTTTTACTTCCAAATTTTTCTACCCCCTTCCTTAACTTCCCCCCTCCCCAAGACAGAAAGCAATCTAAGTTATATATGTACAATCATATTAAACATATTTCTGCAAAAAGGGGAAAACCTCAAAAAAGAAAAAACACGAAAAAGTAGAAACATTATGGTTCAATCTGCATTCAGAATCCACAGTTCTTTTTTCATCATGAGTCTTTTGGAATTGTCTTGGAACATTCTATTGCTGAGAAAAGTCTATCAGAGTTGATCATCACACAGTGTTGCTGTTACTGTGTACAATGTTCTCCTGGTTCTGCTCACTTCACTCAGCATCAGTCCACTTAAGTCTTCCAGGTTTTTCTGAAATCTGCCTGCTCATTATTTCTTATAGCACGATAGTATTTCATTACATTCATATACTACAACTTGTTCAGCCATTCCTCAATTGATGGGCATTCCCTTGATATAATATACTTTCTTCAAAATTCATCTTATCTCTCATCCTTGCTTAAAAGAAGACATTAAGTATTCTGTCTTTCTTGTTTATAGTTCAGTTGGGATAACACAATGAATTCCTGTGTGCTGGACTGTGTGGCTCATCTTAGTTCCAAGGTTAAGACACAAAAAGGAAAATATTTATTTACTTCCTCTTCCCTGTTCAAAGAATTTCTTTGTTTTTACTTGAAGTGTGAAAAAAATGTTTCCAGATATTCAACCACCTAAAATTCTAAGCTAGGTAACCTAGCTAGGTAACAAAGAATTTTCAAAATATTGGAAAACAACCCAAGTAATAGCTTTTACACTTATGTCTGCTCATACTACGGGAAAAAAAAAACCCTCGTAGTTATTTTTTGTTTAATAACTGCTGTCCTAGGTGGGTTGAAAAACATTAGTTCACTGTAGATATAAAGTCTGCTATCAGCTACTCAAATTGTCTCTGATATAAGCAGTTAAGGAGTCTCTGGGTAGAAGCTTCAGATGATTAGCCAGGGCCATTGTATAAAATGGAGATGAAACACATGATTGGAAAAAGACTATCAAAGGGGAAGCCCTGCTGCAGATGCAAAGATATGATAGGCCTTTATTTTGGGAATTCTTTGAGAGAGCCCCAATGCAGATAAGACACAGAAACTTCGACTTTGCTTCATGATTATAAGCTTTCATTCCCCAGTGGGAAGGGACAGAACAATTGTGAGGAGGATTCTAAGGGGGCAATTAGTGCCTAAATTTTGATAATAAACTGGGGAAATTAGGTAAGTAGCCAGCAGCTGAGAAAATACCCTGGGGACAGGGAAGAAAAATTGAATGAAGTCTTACTAAGAATTATTCAATCAAGACGCATTTATTAAGCCCTACTACTTGCCCACTACTGTGCTGGATATCTTTCCTGCCTTCAAGGAACTTGGGAAAGTAAGGGCCTACTATGTGCCAGTTTGGGACTTTAGGAAATCCTCTTTGACAATCTATGTGGACAGAGGATATACTTGAGGAAGGAAGACCAACTGGGAGGCTATAGCAATAGTCCAGGTGATATAGGTTTGAGGGTCTGAGATACACTGGCAGTCCCCTCACGCCTGAACATTTTTTCCCTTCTTTCCTTTCCTTCCCATTTTTTTTTTTGCAGGAGAATTTCCCCAACCACCCCTAACTCCTTTCCCCCCACTGCCTTCTGACTAAAATTATCTTTCATTTACACCATATATCTTGTATTTATTTATTTGCACTGTCTTCCTCATTAGAATGTGAGCTCCTTGAGGGCAGGAGCTGTATTTTATAGTGCTAAGGCAGCTGATGGTTCAGTGGATCAAATTTGGCCTCAGACACTTACTAGCTGTGTCTCTATGGGCAAGTCACTTAACACTGTCGATCTCAGTTCCCTCAAGTGTAAAATGAGAGTAAAAATAGCACCTACCTCTCGGGGTTCTGGTGAGGGCAAAATAGTATAGGGGAAAGTACTTAGCATAGTGGCCGGCACACGATAGACATGCCAATGCCTATTCCTTTGCTCTTCCCTTTTCCTTCCTCTTCTCTTCCCTGGCATGTTGTTGTTCAGTTATTTCCAACTCTTTGTGACCCCATGGACCACACTGTCCAGGAGGTTTTCTTGTCAAAGTAACTGGAGTGGTTTGCCATTTCTCTCTCTGGTAGATTAAGGCAAACAGAGGTTAAGTGACTTGCCCATGGTCCCATAGCTGGTAAATGTTTGAGGCTATATTTTGAACTTAGATCTTCCTGATTTCAGGGCTAGCTCTCTATCCACTGAGCCATCTAGTGGCCTTGGCACATAGCAAGTGCTTAATGAATGCTTGTTGACTAACTGACTAGAGAGAAATTCAGTAAGACTTGATATATGATTGAAGATGTAGGTCGAATGAGTAAGGAGTTGAGGATTATTCTGAGATTTCATACCTGGGTGACTGGAAGGATGGTAATTCCCTTGACAGAAATAGGGAAATTTAGGGCAGAATAGGTTTTGGGGAAAAGATAATGAATTCTTTTTCACATGTGTTGAGTTTTAGATGCCTAAGGGGTATCCAGTAGGAAATGTCCAGTTGACAATTGGTGATATAGGTCTGGAGCTCTGGAATAATACTAAGGCCAGATAGCTAGATCTGGAAGTCATGCTTGTCATAAAGAACAGTGAAGTTTAGTGACAAGCATCCTTGACTTATATCATGAACTCTCCCCCTGAACTTCCTTGGATGTTCTACTCTTATATATAGAAATGGAAACATCAAACTATTTGGTTAATTTTTTTTGTTGTTGTTGTTTTTAGTGAGGCAATTGGGGTTAAGTGACTTGCCCAGAGTCACACAGCTAGTGAGTGTTAAGTGTCTGAGGCCAGATTTGAACTCAGGTCCTCCTGACTCCAGGGCCAGTGCTCTATCCACTGTGCCATCTAGCTGCCCCTATTTGGTTAATTTTTAATAAAAACTATTGCTATATTGGGAAAATGTACCATTGATAATGATTTCTAAGAACCTGCTTTTCTCAGTTATCTATGCCTGTGGAAAGTTTGACCTAGAGGCAAATACTTAAGGTACAATTATCATCCTTGGGTGGAATTAATTAGGTTTTATAGGGCTTGCCTCCTAACCTCAAGCCAAATTTAATGACAACAGATATCCAGATACACTGGCTTAAAGAAAGAAAAATACTACTTGAATTTAGTAAAACAAGTGACTTGAAACCAAACAGGTTCATTTTTCAATAGTTGGTGGCTTGATGCAAAGTCACCTTTTTCATTATCTCACCATGTGTAGAGAGATTGGACGTCTCATTGCACTGAAAGTTATCAGTGACGTTTGGTGAAGTTAGTCCACTGGCCCTGTTCATAATGTTAACTTTCTGGTTCTGGAAACATTCAGAAAACTCCATCTCTCTCAAGGTTTATTGGTGATGGGCACTGAAATTCCATGCTGCCAATTGCCAGCACTTAAGATGAGAGAATAAAAGTGGAAACCAGTTCAAAATGTCCATCATGTGGTTTCTTTCTCAAAGCTTTATTTCTTCTTAAGCAATTTGGTGTGTCCACTTTTTCCCCATTCATGCCACTTCTTGGCTACTTCATCTTCATTTATTCTCTTTCTGCTCTGTCTCACAGGGATGTTGTAAGCCAGGGAGAATGAAGGATTAATAAGAAGCCTTATTAATCATACTTAAGCCTGGCACTTAAATAGTAGAGAAGCACATTGTATATGGACTTATCGAATCATAGGATTCTGTTTTTGTTATTTATTCTCCACTTTCCATTCTTTTCTTTCCCTAATGTTATCAGTCTCTGCCAAGAGGTGTGTGTGTGTGTGTGTGTGTGTGTGTGTGTGTGTGTGTTACCTGTGTTCCTCCAGCCCCTTCATTTTGTTCTCTTTCCATATTGGTATTTGCTTTTCTCCTCTTCACATCATTTGGTTTCTGCTGAGCACTTAATCATGTTTTCTCCCTTCCCCCCCAATATCAGCCTCAGATCCACCTTAGTCACTGTTTTCTGGTCTATTTAAAATTAAATAAATTCAATAGCAGGAGGCCTTAAGGCTTGGGACTGCTGACTTGGTAATAATAATGATAGCTCACATTTTATAGAGTGTTTTAAGGTTTTCAAATCACTTTCTTCACAAGCTCCTTGAGAATATGGGTTTGCTTCATTCTTTGTGTCCCTGCTATTCGGCACAGTACCTGGCACATAATAGCTGCTTAATAAATGCTGATTGATTGATGACTCCTGTGAGTTGGCTGGTATAAATATGTTGACCTCCCCCCTTTTACAGTTGAAAAAAATCAAGGGTCTGAGACTTGCCAGTGCTTTGGATATGGTCATATTGTTAGTAGAATGATAGTACAGTGGATAGAGTGCTTGGCTTAGAGTTAGGAAGATCCATCTTCTTGAGTTCAAATCTGGCCTCAGACACTTACTAGCTGTGTGACCTTGGACAAGTCACTTAACCTCATTTGCCTCAGTAAAATGAGTTGGAGAAGGAAATAGCAAAACTACTCCAGTATCTTTGCCAACAAAACCCCAAATGGGGTCACCAAGAGTTGGACACGACTGAAATGACTGAAGAACAACAAAATGATAGCCAGGATTCAAACCAAAGTTTTCTGACTCTTCATCTAGCACTCTTTCTACTATGTTATTCTGCCAACATATTTATGTTCTTGATTGAATTTTTATCCTTAAATGTAACTAGATTTTCTGTTAGGTCTCAATAGTTGATTGGGAAGTTAGTTTGCTGATGCTTTTACTTGCACTGGTAAGAGGTGGCTTCCCCATTTTATAGATTGGGACCAAGAGAACTAAGTAATTTGTTTAAGGTAGCAAAGCTGCTCTAAAGTTTGACAGGGATATTCCTTATTGTAATACATTCTTTACCAATACCCCATATTCATGCAAAACAACAACAACACACATTTGGATTCCCTTTTGTAGTCTTGCTCTGTCTCGGGCAAGTAATTTTCATGGGGGGCTAGTCTTCTGTCCAGGGTTGGCTCAGATAATCACCTAGTTTCTACAAGAAATGCCTACTATTCATCCTTTAAGGCTTAGCTAAAGTACCATGCAGTGTAGTAGAAAGAACACTGGATGTGGAGTCGAGGTCCTGGATTCAAATCTTGCCTCTGATGCTTAGCTACAGACTCCCAGCAAGTTAGTTGACCAGATTGGGATTAGTTTCCCTATCTGGAAAATGAGGGATTGGCCTAGATGCTTGTTAAAATCTATTGGAGTTTTAAATCCTATATTACTGCTTCTATGACTTCTTTCTATTAACATTTTGTTTTGTTTTGTTTTGCGGGGCAATGGGGGTTAAGTGACTTGCCCAAGGTCACACAGCTAGTAAATGTCAAGTGTCTGAGGCTGGATTTGAACTCAGGTACTCCTGAATCCAGGGCCTGTGCGTTATCCACTGTGCCACCTAGTTGCCCCTCTATTAACATTTGGTTTCCATGTGATCAGTGTTTTTTAAGATTTGGTCCAAGAATGTTGGTTTGTCTTGAAAAATATCCTTCTCTACTCCCAGGGTACTGCCCAATGGGCTGAGATGGTCTGAGTTATGTTCCAATACCTATGCTAGTGCTAGTCACTTAACAAATTGGAGAAATAACAACTTAAGAAGGAAGAAATGGAGTTCATAGGGGCATATTTTCAATCATCTCAGAATTGATAGGAGTCTATGAAAGATGAAGGTATTTCTGTATTGTTTAGTCATTTTAGTCATGTCCAACTCTTTATGACCCCATTTGGGGTTTTCTTGGCAAATATACTTGGAATTCACCATTTCCTTCTCCATCTCATTTTACAGATGAGGAAATTGAGGCAAACAGGGTTAAGTGACTTGCCAAGAGTCACATAGCTTGTAAGTATCTGAGGCTAGATTTGAACTCAGGTCTTCCTAACTCCAAGTCTGGCACTTTATCTACTGCACCACCTAGCTGCTCCTGTTTCTGTATTAGGTAACCATTATTCAACAAAAGACTTCAGCCAGGTTTTCCATTTCATGGGATGCTGCCACTGTGTCATCCCTGAGCTCTCTGCCTTGATTGATCAGTGTACCAACAAGCATATTTAATACCTATTATGTGGTTGGCAAAGGTATAAAAATACCTAAATGAAGAGAAGGGAGACTAGAGGCAAAGAAAGCATTCACAGGTTATTGAAATAGTCCAGGAAAGAGCTGATATGAAGGCCTGAACTGGGATAGTGACAATGTGAATGGAGAGAAGGCGACAGATGTGAAGATAGAGGGGACAAGACTTGTAGACTAAGAGAATGACTCTTCTGAAAGCAGACTCCTCCTGCTACGGTCTTTTTTTTTTTTTTTTTGGGTGAGGCAATTGGGGTTAAGTGACTTGCCCAGGGTCACACAGCTAGTAAGTGTTAAGTGTCTGAGGCTGGATTTGAACTCAGGTCCTCCTGACTCCATGGCCAGTGCTTTATCCACTGCGCCACCTAGCTGCCCCTTGCTATAGTCTTTAATAAATATTAAGAGAACTTTTTCCCCTCTCAAAATTCTAGTCTGAAAATTTTGAACTAATTTGGATGAGAAACCTTATCACCAAAAGAATGTTCTGTTCTCCCTTCTATCCCCTTGCCAAAGACTTAACCACTTTCTTTGAAGGCACTAGTTAAAAAGTTCTCCCTTTTGAAATAGTTAAGGTCTAAACAGCACTCTTCCTGTGTTGAATGGAGTAGGGGAATGCATAGTTTAAGAGAAGGGGAAGCCTTTTATTACTTCAGTTAATGGAAGTATCTCTTGAATCCCCCTTTGACCAGCTGGAAAAGAGAATGCTTGGAGGGAATGGTCAAAGGGAGATTAACAATTTTCAGAAAATTGTTCTCTGAGAGTATGCTCCCAGTTAAGTAACTATTGTTTTGTTTGATGAAGCAAATTATTATCTAAACTCTGTACCCTTTGCTTAAGCTTGAATTTTGACTATGGAATTAATTATCTGGGAATGATTTAAATTGTAACTCCAATATAACTTGTGTTAGAAAGTTTTGAAATGATGAGGAAACTGTCTATTTTTGGACCCCCTTCCTTCTTTCTCAGCCAGGAGTTATTAAACTGGGGACCATGAACTTAAAACTTAAAAAATGCTCTCTATTTCATATAATATTTATTTATATATTTTATTATTGTATAGGATATGTAATAATATATAACGCAATTATAATTTTATTATAATTTAAACATATTTATGATATGCTTAACATATTCATATATTTGTTTCTATATTTCAGACATAAAATAGTTTTCTTTATAATCCTATGCATTTTATTTTATGTATTTTAAAACATTCTTCTGAGAAGGGGCCCATAGGCCCTACCAGACTGCTAAAGGGGTCCATGATTCAAAAGGAGTTAAGGGTCCTTTCTCTAAGCTGAAGATTTTTAGAATTAGTTTAACTTAAAATAATAAAAATGGTTTCTGACAGGCTTGTGACTAAAATGCAAAGTGCATAATGTTCTTCCACATATCCTCAATAATCTGCTCAAGTTCCTAAGTTTTTCCAGTGGACATCAAAAGTTGAGGACTCATGTGATAGTTCGAAGAATTGGTTTCCTTTGATCCGTTTTTTGATATCCCAAGATAAACAGAAATAATTCAATGGGGAGAGACCTAAATTCATTCAGTTTTCATTGTAAATTTAACTCTCTCACAGCTCCTCGTTGAGCCCTGCCTTTACTTTTCCCAAAAGCTGACTGTATGGAAAAGAACCAAGCAATCCAGAAGGAACTGCTCACGTTTGGGCCACATTTGAGATATGGAGGCACCATCTTGTAGAAGCATAGCATCCCATTGTTGTCCACGATGTTTGCAAAAAACCTGGAGTTCCTTCAGACTGTCTGGAAGCTCATTCAGTGTCAGACTGTTGTAGGCATTGTTCTTCAGTAGATTCAACTATGTTATCACTCCTCTTCTGGAATGTAGCAATCTGCAGGCAGATGTGCTGCTGTGAAAAGCTGAATTTAGAAACCTGAGGGATCAATCACACTGACAGTACTTTCTACAGACTATAAACTTTGCAGCCAGTGAACCTCAGCCAGAGCTATTATAGCAGTAGGCATGATATGACTGTATTCAGGCACATTTGTCTGTCCTCCAAGCGTTCATGATTCCATCACCCAATGGAAGGTCAGTCTTAGAAAGGTTTCTGTACTTCTCTCACATCCGTGTGTCCCTCCTGGCAAGGCTTGCTGGGTAATGATGCTCCATCCCTGACATGATAGCTCAGTACCAGGTTGTGGGAGCCTGATCAAGACACTCTGCATCATTACTTGTGACTTTTTGCTGACTGCAACTATGACATTGTGTTTTCTGGCCTGGATTATTGCAAGACTATTGCAAGATTGGTCACTCTGCTTCAAGTCTCTATTCCATCTTTCAATTAGCTGCTAAAGTGATCTTCCAAAAATGAAGTTTTGATTATGTCACAATCCTCAGTGAATTCTAATGGCTCCCTATCACCTCTAGGACCAAATATCAAATGCTGACTTTAATATTTAATGTCTTTTACATTTATCTTTCTAGTCTTTGGGCAATTTGTTTCCCTCCATGTACTCTATGATTCTATAAGATAATGGGCTTGCTCATCTTGGCACAGGACACTGCATCTTCCCACTCCTGTGTCTTTTCCCTGGCTCTCCCCTTTGGCTGAAACATTCTTCCTCCTCACTTTCGCATCCTGGAGTCCTGTAGTTTCTTTCCTTAAAGATTCCACTCAAATCCCACCCTCTGTGGGAGGTCCCTTGCCTATTGCTAGTGCTCTCCTGAGATCATTCTTTTACCAGTTATCAAACTCCCTAGAGAAGCCTGAACTGGTTAAATATAATTGGCAAATGTTTGACAAAATAAATAAAAATACAATACAACATAGATAATGTTAATTTGTGGTATTCTAAAGTCATTATGTGGGATCTGTTTCTATTTGAGTTTGACACTGCTTTCTCTCTCTGTATGTATACATACATATACATATACATACATGTCATGTATATAGAGTTATTTGCATGTGGTTTTCCCCATTAGAATGTGAATTCCTTGAATAGCGGCTGTGTTTTTTCTTCTCTTTGTTATCCTCAGCTCTTAGTAAGTTCCCATCACATAGTAAGTGTTCAATCATGGCTTGTTGACTACCTAACCACCTGGCTCATCCAATCATTCAAACAATGTTTGGGTGCTGAGGATTCACAGGACCTTGTAAAAAATCCTTGCATGGTCCTATAAGAAAAACACCAGGAGAACTAAATATCTCAGAGTGAGCTGAGACTGGGAAGGAAAGCTAAGAATAACCAAAGTGGATTAAAGCAGCATTGGACCACAGCTTGGGGTGGATAGGATGGGGATAACTGATGAGAGAGAAAATGGAGCTGCTTAGCTCTTATTTTGCTTCCATTTTCTTTGTCAAAGAGACTGATTTTTGGATTGGAAAGGACAGAACAGAAAATGGATTCTAGGCAGGGGATACTTGTGATAAGTTAAGGCATAGTAAGAAGGAAACTATGTACCCTTCATAAGTTCAAGTCACTGGGCCCAGCAAATACACAGAACTAACAGATGTGATTGTTGACTCACTATCAGCCAGTGAATAAGCATTTTTTCTTTTCTTTCTTTCTTTTCTTAGTCAATAAAGCATTTGAGGGCATACTATGTGGCAGACACTATGCTAAGCACTGGGGATACAAAAAAAAGGCAAAAGACAGTCCCTCCCCTCAAGGAGTTTGGATTGACTGTAAAGAACCAGAGATACACTACAATGCTGGAAAAGAGCAAATGTTAAAATCTTCAAAAATGAAGAGAATTGAGTTTGCATACTATAAGTCAGGGAACTTAGCTATTCTCTCTCTGCATATCAAAATCCTCTAGACACTCGCCAGTTGACATGCTACCTCATCCATGCACCTTGCCCCAGCCAATGGTGATTGGTCCTCCCCGGAAACTCCCTTTGCAGCAATAAAAAAGATGAACCTTGAATGGAGATAAGCTGAGAAAAGTTTTCTCAGCTCCTTTATGGAGTGGCTAGGATAAGAGGACCATAGATTTAGAGGTGGAAGGGACTATTATTATTATTATTGAGGGGGCAATGAGGGTTAAGTGACTCGCCCAGGGTCACACAGCTATTGTCAAGCGTCTGAGGCCGTATTTGAAATCAGGTCCTCCTGAATCCAGGGCCGGTGCTTTATCCACTGTGCCACCTAGCTGCCCCTGGGTGAAGGGACTTTAGAGAACATCTAGTCCAACCCATCATTTACCAGGTGAGAAAACTGGGACCCAGAAGAAGTCACATGGGATGTAAATAGCAGAGCTAGGGTCTGAACCCAGCACTATTTACCCCAAATCCGGCACTTTTCCCAGTCCAGGTTGAGTCCCACTTCAGCTCCTTCCTGAAGTGATTTATTTGAAGTGGCAAAGGGGATTCAAGATTTTTCAAATGGTGGCTTTTCTGATGTGTGCTTAATTCCTGACAGGGTTCTCATCTTTATTGCTGTTCTAGAAAACTGCTGATGAGGCAGGTAGGACAGGAGAGCTCCAGAGAGAGAAGAAGAGATTGGCATTTTCTGCACAGGTCCCAGCTAACTCCCTCTAGCCATGCTCCACTTCAATGATCCAGGCCACTGTTCCACCCTGGCAAAGCAGGCTTTATGCAATTCCAGTGCACATGCGTGGGTGTGTCTGTGTGTAGCCTCCTCCTTACCCCTCTCAGAATGTTGTAGAGGAATGCCTAGGGCATCCCTGCTTTATGGCAGCCTAGTTTCTCCTACCACCCCATCCATCCTCAAGAGTATGGTTGCCCTTATTATTTCCAATAGCAAGCTGCATTTTTATAGTCTTGATCCTTTCACTCGCCACATGATCAAAGCTCATTTGAGAGTTGATTTTGAATTGAATCAGGCAGAGACTCTTAAAAGCTGGGCCGTGCCTGATACATTAGAGATGGATAAGGTGTATCATTTTGCGTACGCGATGTTAAGAAAATCTGTCCATATTCACATGCAAAGTGATGCATGCTTATGGGATGGGGGCAGGAATTGGCTCACTTAGTACAATGCTTTGAGAACATCTTTCACCTTCTGGTTTGTGCTGACTGTAACAAACTTCGCCCTGGATCACGGGTTGTCTGCCTTCTCAGGGATGTTGTCCAAGTTAATCTGACCATATTAATTACCAATATAGGGGTCACTCAGGAAGTTAACTCCTTATTAGCACTGGCTTATGAAATTTAAAAAAAACCCTTTTTTCATTTAGCAAGCATTTATTTTTCTCTTCCTCTCACCTCCATCCCCGGGGAATGGGGAGGGGGTAGGAGGGTGAGAGATGGAAACAAAACGCTTGTAACAAATACACAGTCCAACAGGCAAATTTCCACATTGACCATATTAAAATGTGTATCTCATCCCCCATATTTAGTCTATTACCTCACTGTAAGGAGATGGGTAGAATCATTGACCCTCTGGAATCATGGTTGGCCTGTGCATTGGTCAGTCAGTTATTTTTGCAATGTTGTTGTTAGAGTATAAATTGTTCTTCTGGATCTGCTATTTTCCTTCTGCATCAATTCCTCCAAATCTCTCCAGATTCTCTGAAGCCATTTCTTTCTTATGGCACACTGGTATTCCATTGTCTCCACATGCCATAATTTGTTCTTTCTTTAATCTCTTTCTAGTGCTGATGAGCGATTTGATGCTACATTTCATACCAATGTTTTAGTGAATTCTTCAGGACATTGTCAATACCTCCCTCCAGGTAAGATGGATCTTTCTTTCTTTTTTTTTTTTCTGTGTAAATTTAGAAAAGAATTTAAGGGTGCTTTATCCAGGTATATCATAGACCTGCACCATTGAACGAGAGCATGACCAGTCATTTTTGCCTGCATGACAGTCTCACTCTATCAAGGATACTGTCAGTACTCTACTCCTTGTACTGCCTATATACTGCTGTCACTTTCCTATAATGCTAGTATTAGTGATGTTACCTCCTATCCACCAGTCAGGTCTCTCCCCTTTGACCTCTGACTCTTAGATGAAGTCAGCATTATCTGCCATGCCACATCTGTTCTTTTCTTTAACTCATAACATAAAACACACACAGGCAAAACCGAAGAAACAAGAATTCCTTAAATTCTTGTTGAGTTGACAGGAATCGTTTAAATTCAAAATTGATTAAAATGGGAGGCAAAATCTTACTCAAACAAAACAGATTCATAATAAATAAGTCAATGAGATGCTTTTGATCTTTATTCCTTTCCAGGTTGTTCTAAAATTCAGTCACTTTGGGACTGATTTAAACTTATATTTTAAGGAAGTCTCCCTAACACCATCCGTTCTTTAATTTGCTGGATCAATCCATGACCCATTTCACCCTTTCAACACAATATTGTATTTATCATATTTTTCTTCTTCTTCTTCTTTTGCTGGGAAATGAGGATTAAGTGACTTGCCCAGGGTCACACAGCTAGTAAGTGTCAAGTGTCTGAGGTCGGATTTGGACTCAGGTCCTCCTGAATACAGGGTTGGTGCTTTATCCACTGCACCACCTAGTTGTCCCCATATTCTTCTGTATATCACAAGGCTGTCCCCCCTCTTTTTCATCTCTTTTGGACAATGAGCTCCTTGGGGGGCAAGGTCTTTCTTTGGTCTTTACTATGTTTTGCAAATGCTTTATATGTGGCAGTGTACCCTAAAGGTGCTTACTTGATACTGTAATGATTGGAATGACGCCACCTGCTGGAGACTTACTGTAGAAGAGTTCCGCCCATGAAGTGAAGGTCTTTGAGGGCAAGACCAGGAGTCTTTTCTTTGGCGTCAGGAAGTGGCGCGGGCTAGTGGGAGAAGGAAGGATGAGACTGGCGCTCGGTCTCACGCTCTTTCCTTTGGACTCTGGTGGAGAGCGGAGCTAGAAATGTGCTCTCCCTTTAATAGATAGAAATCTAGGCCTTTCTCTCTTTATCAAATTCTTATGCTCCTTAATAAATGCTTAAAAGTCTAACTCTTGCTAAAGCTTATAATTTATTGGTGACCACTCATTAGATATTTTAGACAGATTAGCTGGAATTTTAGCCCTTAACAATACCTACTGAATTAAATTGCTGAATTGATTATTGCTGTTATTTTTATCATATTTAGTATTCAGAGGGTTGAGAAACAGTACTATGATACAAGAGCAGCTAATTTCAAAGTAGATGGAGTACCATCTACTTCGTGAGTTCAAATCTGGCCTCAGACACTTACTAGCTCTGTGACCCTGGGCAAGTCACTTAACCCTGTTTGCCTCAGTTTCCTCATCTGTCAAATGAATTGGAGGAAGGAACACAAGCTGAAGGAAATGGCAAACCACTCTAGTATCTTTGCCAAGAAAACCCCAAATGGGGTTGTGAAGAGTCAGATACAACTGAACAACAACAAATGGACATAATATTAAAGATACAATCTAATCATTTATGGGAAAGAAATAATTGCTGAAGTGTCCCCAGATACCAGTTAGAGCTGGAATGGGACTTTGAAGTGATCTTACCTGATCCCTTTATTTTACAGTTGAGGAAATAGAGTCCCAGAGGTACTCTCTGAGTCACACAGGGAATAAGTAACAGAGCAAGGACTTAAACTCATGCTCTTTGCCCTTGTATCTGTAACGATTGGAATGACGCCACCTACTGGAGACTTGCTGTGGAGAGCTCCACCATGAGGAAAATGCCTCAGAGGCATTGTGGCTTTTCCTTGGCGTCAGGAAATGACATTTGCTCATGGGTGTTGTCTATCAAGTCTACCAGCCAATCAACTGGAGGAGCCTCCTATGGTCTGGGAGGAGACAGGAAGGAGGAAAGGGAGCCTGCGCAGAGAGCGCTGGCCTTTTGGCTTCCGGACTTGATGGTGGTGGCGGCAGAGGACTTCACAGGAAATTTGAGGAAAGATAGGAATGCCAGGCTGTTAGAATTCTGTTCTCAATCTTTTTCTTTCTATTTTCCAATAAACCCTTAAAAACCTAAACTCGTTTTATCAGTGATTTTTAGTCAGTTTCCCCCAAACTGGGGGAACAGATTAGAATCCACATTTAGAATCTTAAATTACACATATCCAACACTGCATCAAACATTCTCTTTCTTGCCTGGCTTTGTTGACCCACTTCCTAGGACCGGTTCTCATTTTCAGCAACACAAAGTATATCCATATGAATTAAGTAAGATGTCTGAAGCCCTGGCTACTCAAAGGTTTTCCTTATTAATCTTTACCAGTGGAAGGGTTGCTTTCATCGGCTTTTTTTTTTTTATTTTTTTGTTTTGTTTTGTTTTGTTTTTTTGGTTTTTTTGGCAGGGCAATGGGGCTTAAGTGACTTGCCGAAGGTCACACAGCTAGTAAGTGTCAAGTGTCTGAGGCCGGATTTGAACTCAGGAACTCCTGAATTCAGGGCTGGTGCTTTATCCACTGCGCCACCTAGCAGCCCCTTTCATTGGCTTTTGATGGAAATGATTCACTTATTGTTCTTGGATATATATATATATATATATATATATATATATATATATATATATATATATATATAAGTTCAGATAGTTTCCAATAACTTTTTTGGGGGATTGAACTTGAGATATTTTGCTGGTTTCTGCTTTGAAAACGTGAAGGTTTGTTTTGTTTGTTTTGGTGGTAGTTTACACAGCAGGTTTGACTTCTAAGCATTGGCTGTCCTATAATTTGTTCCAGATGATTTTTCTATTCTGTGTTTGTGTTTCTTCTGGGTGCTTATTGGTAATGGCTCCCAGTGTAAGGGTTGAGTCTTTGGAAGCATTATTCAGTCATCACCAGTGGAGAAGAACATTGACTATTCAGCTGGATGGAGCTATTTTAGATATAATTACTTTTGGTTTCCTCATGGGAATTCGACTTCCTAGTTCCAATTCCTTTTTTTAGAGGAGTAGCATAAGCTGATTGTCCAATTCCAACCCAAATTATGAATTGTTTATGGCTTCAACCATCATTTTGTCTGTGTCTCTGGCTCCAGGCAGGGCTACTTTTAAACCACTCCAGACAGGTGTCATTTCTTCTGAAAGCCCTTAGGGAATGTCACTTGGTAACCAATTCTCTGTTTAACAGTCCCTGTCAGGAGGAAATTCTTATATCCAATCTAACTCCCTCCTTTTATAATTTAAGGCCATTACATCTTGTTTGGTTCTTGTGGAATTTGGGCTAGTTGTAATGATCTTGCATATGTTTCTAGCTAGGAAATTGATTTCTCACCCCTTTCTTCCAAAGTCTTAGTCCCACAAGTCTTAGTACAATTTTAAACTATTAAAGCATAGTCAAAGCTTAAAGCTGCACTAAGACTTTTGGGACATCTTGTCTTTTAACCCTCTGCTCATTATTTTTTGGGTCCCCTGGATTTTCTCCAATTTTTTCACTTTTTTCTTAAATTTTGAAGTCTAATGTTGCAAATGAGAGTAGTTGAACCAACCTGTATTTGGTGAAGTGGTCATTAGTCAGATAAATACCTATCCTTTTATCTTACTATTTGCAGAGTATATTCTGGGAACATTTATTTTGAATAAAGTTAAGTCATCCCCAACAGAATCTAAAAACATAGAAATACAATAAAGTGTTTTTGCCTTTGAGATTTTAAAGAAAATGACAGTTCTCAAACTGGAAAGTTTTAGCTGTAGTCCTGTCTGGAAGCAGGAAACTGGACTAGATGGCTTATCAAGGCCCTCTTAGTCCTGAGAATCCATGATTTCGACGTCCACAGATTTCAAGTCTCAGACAATCTGCTCCGTGAAGAGACTATTAATATCAGAAAGAAAATAAAAAGGTTCAGCTTGTGAAGCATGGAATGAAGAGCTTTGTTAGAGGACAGAATCTCATAAATATTTTAACATGGTGCCCTCTAATCCATCCAGCAAGTTAGCAAACATTTAATTTCTTAAGGTACAAGTGATTGATCTTGTGTATGACTCTGAAGCTATACACCATCAAACCCATTGTTTTGTAAGGACAAATTGCTCAACCTGAGTTGGGATGATATAAATGCTGCATTGACCTATTTTTTTCCTTTTCATCACCATTCAATCAATCTAGGCATATTCAAGAGCTCATGCTACATCGATGTGCGTTGGTTTCCCTTTGATGTTCAACAGTGTAAACTGAAGTTTGGGTCATGGTCCTATGGAGGTTGGTCCCTGGATTTGCAGATGCAAGAAGCAGACATTTCTGGCTATATCTCAAATGGAGAATGGGATCTAGTTGGTAAGCCCATCATATTTATTAGTATAGGGAATGCAATTAATTCATACAAAAATACTGAAGGGGGCAGCTAGGTGGCGCAGTGGATAGAGCACCAGCCCTGGGTTCAGGAGGAACTGAGTTAAAATCTGACCTCAGACACTTGACACTTACTAGCTGTGTGACCCTGGGCAAGTCACTTAACCCCAATTGCCTCACCAAAAAAAAAAATACTGAAGGATAGTACATTGTCATTCATACTGCTCTGAAAATCTGTGGAAGCATCACTTCAATCAGTGTTTATTGAGAGCCTAGTGTATCATCAGTAACTTTCAATAAAGTTCTGTGATAGATTCAAATGAAGTAGAAGACCCAGGTTTTAGCCTCAGTGATCTCTTCCCTTTCCAGTTAATTCTCCAAACTGCTTCCAGCTTGACAACCCTAAAGCATGACTCTCGGCAGGTTGCTCCCCTGCTTAAGAAGTTTCAATGACTACTTCTTGCTTCTGGTATCAAATATACCTTCTGCAGCATTTTAAACCCTTTTTAATCTACTTCCCACTAATTTTTTTAGATTTATTTTTCATTTCTCCTCCTTGTGTAACCTACATTCCAGTCAAAATGGCCTCCTTGACATTCCTATGTGCAGCATTCTGAGTTCCACATCAGTGTCAGCCCCCATGCATGGAATACTCTCCCTTCTTACCTCCTCTTAAAGTCCCTAGATCCAGTCAAAGTTCAGGTCAAGTGTCATCATCCGTCTGTAAGCCCCTCAGTTCTTTGTGCACACTGCCCCCAACTTACATCATATTTCCTTTGTATACCTTTTGTATTCACTTGTTCTGTGTACATGCTGTACCTATTACCCTTCCTCCAGGGCAGCTGGGTGGCTCAGTGAATAGAACACTGGCCTGGAATCAGGAAGTCCTCAGTTCAAAATCTCACCTCAGATACTTACTAGCTATATGACCCTGGGCAAGTCACTTAACCTCTGTTTGTCTTAATTTAGTGGAGTAGGAAATGACAAACTACTCCCGTATCTTTGCCAAGAAAATTCTGTGGACAGTATGGTCCACAGGGTCAATGAAGAGTTGGACACAACTGAACAACAAAACTCCCCCTCTGTCCTACTAGGATGTGAGTTCCTTGAGGGCATGGACTCTTCAGCTTTGGTCTTTAGGTCTCTAGCTTCTATCACAGTGCCTGGCACAAAGTAGTTGCTTAATAAATCCTTTGAATGAGCTGCAATCTTATTATCTGGTCAGAGAAAGACGTGAAAAAAACTAGAAAATATTTTCAAGGCATGATATGAGTATGTGATTATGTGGTTGAGGAAAGATTATCATGAAGTAGGTTCGATTAGGGAAGGTTGGAAGCAGATCTGGAACTGGAAGTTTAGAATCTGACTACATGAGAGGAAGAGGAAAGCCATTTCAGGATAGAGAACAGAATGAGCAAAGTCAGAAAGGTAGGAATGAATAGACTGAATGTAAGGGACTGGAACATAGGATACATGTTAGGGGATATACTTAACAGCTTAACACAATGCCTGGCACATAAGTTTGATAGCTCATAAGATCATTGATTTAGAGCTCGAAAAGACTTTAGCAATCATTAAACCCAATCTGTTAATTTTATAGATGCAGAAATTGAGTATTGGGGAGGTTAAGAGACTTGCCTAGGGTCACACAGTGATTAAGTGAGATAGGATTTGACCCTAGGTCTTTCTGAAACCAAGTTCAATAGTCTACGTGATATCATGCCACCTTCCCATAAGATAGCATCAATTTCTGAGGTCCTAAATAGTAGGTGGAGAAATTTGGATTTGATCTGATGGATGAACAAGAGCTACTATAGGCACTTATGAAGAAGGGTAAAAAGACAAAAATGTTATATTAAATGATTGCTCTATTAGAGGTGTACAGGACAGAGTGAAGAGGGAGTTGGGGCTTGGTGAGTAGTTGGGGGGGTTATTGCTGCCATCACTGACTTAGAGCTGGAAGGTATCTCAGAAATCATCTTGTAATGACCCAATTTCCTGATTTTACAAAGGAGAAACTAAGGTCCAGATAGAGGAAATTGCTTGCTCAAGGTCACACAGGGAGTAAGTAGCAGAGATAAGATTCAAACTCAGTTCATCTTGAAATAAATCCAGTCTTCTTCCTACTCTACTACACTGCTTGCCCAGGTGTGATGAGATAAAGACTTGAAATAGTGTGATACATTTAGACATAAGGAGGAAGGGCTAGATTCTAGAAGGAAGGATGGAAGATTTGGTAATTCATTAGATAAGGATGATTGGGGGAGGGAAGGAGGCAGAATGAAGAAAAGAAAGTTAAAGTTAAAGGGTTGTAAGCCTAGGAAATTTCAGAATGGTGGTGATGTGTTAATAGGGAATGAAAAGCTGAAAATTGAGGGAGGAAATTCAGTTTGAGATATAATTTTCTATTTTCCCCAAAGCTAACTAAGCCCTGTAAATTACTACTTACAACTTAAATCCACTGGAGTAGGAAAAGCATGTATGTGTCATTCATTTCCCACTTTCTACCCCTTGTAGAGGATGGGAAGAAGGACTAGAATAATTAATCATGGGACCCTAGCTTTAGATTGGGAAGAGACCTAAATGTTATCTAGTTTTACTTCCTTATTTTACAGATGAGGAACCTGAGACCACGAGAGAGTAAGCAAATTAGTCACAAAGGTAGTAAGTGGCAAAGCCAAAATTTGAACCTGGGTCATCAAGTGAAATTAAGTTGGAATTGAAAGGAGGACAAGTTTTTTTCTTTTGAGCTTCTAAATGTCAGTGCTATTTTTAGTTTTTTGGTTTTTGCCTCCCCCTAAAAGTATTAGAAATTGTAAGATTAATAGATATCTGGCTCTCGTTCAAATATCTGATGGAGTTATTCCTCTCCATTCATTTGCGATTTTTTTCTCTGCAAAAAGCATCTCTCCATTTAGAAAAGATGCAGGGTATTATTAATGGGAAAGAGAGAAACAGCTTATAAATGTGGGTGATGGTGTGCATGTCTGAATTTAAGGGAACTAAAATGTAAAACAGTACAAATAGCTAAGTGTACTTAATGAGGTTTGGACGTGGGGTAGTAGGAACACACAAAAAAGAATTTTTTGGACTCCACTAATCTCTTGCTCTTGTTTTTATTTCTAGATTTTTAAAGTGTATCTATCTAAAAGGAAAAAAGATAGGGTTAGAAAGAAATGCTTTTTTTTTCAAGAATAATACCTTTTTTTAAAAAAATAAGATTAGGTATTAGAGATAGCACAAAAGAATTTTAGTAACTTATTATTTTTCCTTCTTCACCTAGAAATTCCTGGAAAGAGGAATGAAAGGTTTTATGATTGCTGTAAAGAACCGTACCCAGATGTAACATTTACCGTGACCATGAGACGAAGGACGCTCTATTATGGCCTTAATCTTCTCATCCCGTGCGTGCTGATATCTGCACTCGCCCTATTAGTGTTTTTGCTTCCTGCAGACTCTGGAGAGAAAATTTCACTTGGTAAATACCATGACTAGATTAGAGGGAGGAATTCTCAACTCAGGAAAACATCATCAAGGAGGAGATAATAGCTTTGTCAGGGATGTAGGACTCTTGCTGGTCAGAAAAGAGGCAGCATACTGCTTTGTCTAAATTAAGAGAGAGTTCGCTATTTGAACCATAAAACTAACCCAAAATGTCATTGGGCTAATTGGTTATTACATACATCCCACAGTAGGTAGCCTTGTGGACTGAGGGGCCTATTACTCGGTATGCTTCACTATCACAATGAGGGATTCTGATTTAGGACGTTGATTAAATGCTATATCTGCCAGGAGCCAGGAGCTACCCAAGAGACACCACTGAATTGTTAAGGATATGATCCTGTTCTAGACTCCTTCTTCAGGACCACACTAGAACAGAAATAAATACCCTAGGAAACATTGACCATTGAGAGAGGAGATAGGGAATAATGGTACGTTTCTTTAATCTGTATGATACTGGCCTCCCAATGGTGTTTCTCATATGTTACTTTCCTTTTCCTCTGTGCCTTTGTATAAGCTGTCCCCAATGCCTGAAATTCACTTATTCTTCACTTCTTCCCTTTAGAATCCTTAGTTTCTTTCAAGGATCAGTTCAAGTATTACTTCCTATACCCTCCAAGTTGCTAGTATATATTTTATATTTATTGATCAGTTTATATGTTGTTCTTCTCAAACCTCTCTCTCTCTCCCCCCTTGATAGAATCATAGATTCTTAAGGGTAGGGACAAGTATATTTTTTGTTTGTTTTTGATTTGATCTTACCCTTAGCACAGGGCCTGGCCCATAATGAGGACTTTGTAAGTGCTTGCTGATTAAATAAATGAATTAATTTTTTATATCCAATCAAATGTCCTTTTCTTCATTAAGGGGTAAGACAGGAAACAGTTACAGAATTAAGAAGTCAGAGGTACTTTGCTGTAAGATAAAAGAGGAAAAAGCATTTTCATAGCAAATGACTATTTATTCTTAAGGAGGTATCGTACACAGACCTGAACTTTATCTTGGACATGCTCCTGGGATGGCTCATTGGTTTGTTTTAAAATATGTATTTTTATTCTATTTTATTCTATTATATAGAGAGAGCTTGTCTCAGGGTCATAAACTTGGGTTCGAATAGTACTTCTGAGGACATAACGGAAATGACTGAACAACAAAAACAATAATATTGACTTTGTCACCCTGGGCAAGATCCCTTAACCCCTCAGGGATCCCATTCAACTTTCTAAGACTATAGGTCAAAGAGAAGGTACTGATCCTCATTGGGAGCGGTTGTTTCTTCACTGGGAGTTCTCTATACCAGTAAAGTCACAGTTGCAGACCCCAGACAAATGTTTTGATCCTTCTCCAAGGCCTCTTGGTGTTGTGAAAGTAACTCTGAATTCTCAGGGACCATGCGAGAGAGGTGAAAGTTATAGCAGATCCCATCACTCTGGACAGACTTTGAATGTGGCTCAGGGACAAACTGTGTGCTTGTCATCCCAGCACCAGCCTTGCTAAATTCAGACAGGTTCGTCTCCAAGTGAGCCACAGGGAGATTAATTTCTTGGCTATAGCAATTCACTGTTTGCTCAAGTGAACAGGGTTGCAATCTGTATGGAAGGAATGAGGAACCACACTGACAAAAATCACAGCCCCTTAAAGGATTGAAGAATTATTGTTATTTTTGGAGGGTGGTTTCCAATCTTAGGTGAGTTTTTCTAATAGGCTTGAGCGAGCTATTTGAGGAGATGGGTAAAAGGAATTGTCCCTTCCTGGTCGTCCAACCAGAACCGAAAGAATTGTGACAAGCTCTCCCCTTCTTTCCTTGCTCCCCGCAAATGATAAATTCTCAAAAATAACAATTAGGTAGATCCAGAGATTTGAGTCCTGGAAGAAAACAGAGAAATCAATGAATCCAACTCCGTCTCCCGACTGAGCGTTTTCTCTGCCCGACCCCATGCCTGGAATGCTTTCTCTCCTTATCTCTGCCTTCTGACTTCTTTCAAGTCCCAGTAAAATCCCACCTTCTGCAGGAAGCCCTCCATGATCCACCTTAGTTCTCATGCTTTTCCTCTGTTCACTATTTTCAACTTAACCTTCCCATAGCCTGTTTGTACATAGCTGTTTGGATGTTATTTCTCCCATTAAACTGTGCGCTCCTTCGAGGCAGAGACTTTTTTGCATTTTTTTTTTGTATCCCCAGGGCTTAGCTAGTGCCAGGCACATAGTAGGAGCTTTGTTGAAGGTCTGTGAACCTTTTTTAAAAAAGTATTTTCAATGATCCCAGATGATTCCAAAGGACTCATGATGGAAAATGCTGTCCACGTCCAGAAAAAGAACTGTGGAATCTGAATGCAGATTGAAGCATACTATTTTCACTTTTTTCTTGGTTTTTTCTTTCTTAAGGTTTTTCACTTTTGTTCTGATTCTTCTTTCACAACATTACTAACATGGAAATATGTTTAACATGATTGTAGTAGGGGGGAGGGAAGAAGGGAGGGCTAAAAATTTGGAACTTGAAATCTTATAAAATGAATGTTGAAATCTATGGAAAAATATTATTAAGATTGAAACAATTTAAAAAGTATTTTGATAACTGGATTCCAATAGAATAGATTTCTTTTATAATCCTACATATTTTATTTTATGCATATAAAAGCATTGTCCTGAGGAGCCCATTGGCTTCACCAGTCTTCCAAAGATGTTCATGACCCCCAAATATAAAGCATCCCTAATGTAAAGCAAATTTGTTACAATCATAAGATAGCAGAAAATAATCATATAGAGTTAAGTTTTCAAACCCAGATCAACATAACACTCTTACTATGGACCATTAGCTGGGGCATCAAAGTGTCTTGGTCATGATAAAATTTTCTTCATGCTGATTTTTTTTTTTTGTTAGAGGGATTTTTATAGACTTGGGATGTCTGGGAACTACAAATTTAAATTCTAACATCTCAGCATAGCAGCAACGATGCTTTTAAATTATCCTCTCCTGGCCTGAAAGAGTAACTCTGTCCCCTGAGGATATAACTTGCTTCCAGGGAGTGATTTAGTCCCTTTTGGGAATTGAGTCCAGTGATAAGTCACTTGCCAGGCCATTTTCAAACAGCGGAGGGGTCTTTATAGCCATATAACAAGGAAGGCAATTGGAGAGATTCCCAGAGAGATTCCTAGTGAAGTAAATAAAAAAGGAAAATAAATAGCTTGACTTTTTTCCTATAGCACTTTACGTTTTTGAAAGCACTACCCTCACAATATACTCAAGAGGTAGAAAGTACAGAGTTTATGATTCTTCTTTTTATAGGTGAGGAATCTGAAACTCAGAGAAGGTAGGTGACTTATCCAGGGTCACATACATAACACAGGTCACAGGAGTCATTATTCTAAATGAGGGATATTGTCTTCAGTTCTTGGCAAAACTCATCTATTCTCCCCTAATTCTGTACTGTTTGTTTTGTTTTAGGGATAACGGTTTTACTATCTCTCACTGTCTTCATGCTGCTCGTGGCAGAAATCATGCCTGCAACTTCTGATTCAGTGCCATTAATAGGTAAGGCAAAAAATGCAAGAGCTTGGTTAGGGAGACAGAGAGGGATGGAATTCTTCATTATCCAGAACCTCTCAGCTGAGAGGAGGGCTTGGGAAGATTATGCTTTATAGACAGGGGTGGCATTGGGTCATAGGGGATGGAGTTCTGGGTTTGGATCCAAGAGAAATGCTGTTTCCTGCTCTCTGACACTTGTTAGCCATGTGACTTTGGGGGAACCACTTCATTCCTATGTGTCCTGGGAAGCTCCCTTGGTCTTCTTTACTAGATCATAGTTGTGAGAGTTACCAAAGCTGATAAAGGCATGGATTCCTTGTGCATTCCTGTGTGCTTTCTGGATGTGGAGAAAAAGAGCTAATCAAACTGTAAAGTGAAATGGCAGGTTTTTTCAACCTGATTTAATAGACTTTAGATAACTTTAGATCGTTGTTCAGTTGTTTTTCAGTTGTGTCCCACTCTTCATGACCCCATTGGGGTTCTCTTGGTAGAGATACTGGAGTGGTTTGCTATTTCCTTCTCTAGCTCATTTGACAGATGAAGAAACTGAGGCAAAAAGGGTTAAGTAACTTGCCCAGGGTCATGCAGCTAGTGAAAGTCTGAGGCCAGATTTGAACTCAGCAAGATGAGTCTTCCTGACTCCAGGCCCAGAACTCTATCCACTGTACCACCTAGCTGCCAAGTAACTACAGAAGGAGTGAGCTGTTTGGTTATAGGCTCAAAATTTGGGTAAGTTAGATCTTGGATTTGGACCTGGGAGAAACCTTAGAGGTAATTTAATCCAGACTCATTATTTTATAGATAAGGAAACTGAGGCTCAGAAGTGGCTTTCCATATATCACCTTGTAGAAAATGGAAGAGCTGGGATATGAACCCAGGTCCTCTGACTCTTCATTCTGTTTCCTCTCCACTGCATTGGACTGTAGTGTTGCCAAATGGATTTTATTTTATATTCTTTCCACCTCATTTGCTTCCTCCACTTCTCACTTCCCTATTTCAAATATTTACTTTCTGCAATGGTTTCCAGGCTGATATTTACCAAATACTCTTCCTATTCCTCTTTCCTGAAGGAGATTCCTGCAAAATGCAACGATAGTGGTAATAGCAATAATGATAAAAAAACATGTTTATATCAGTTTACCTTTCAATTGCCACATCAGTGCTGTGAAGTAGTGAATAACGATGATGATAGCTAGCATTTATATAGTGTTCTGAAGTTTGTAAAATGCTTTAACACGTTATCATAGTTGTTTCTCTTAGGGACCTTGTGAGGTAGGTGCAATTATTACCCCCATTTTACACGTGAGGAAACTGAAGATAGGTAGTGGACAGAGTGCTAGATGTGAAGTCAGAAAGTCCTAGCCTTGGACACTACCAGCATGACCCTGGGCAAGTAATTTAGCCTTATTTTTCTCATCTGTAAATGAGCATGATAATCACAGGTTTTTTGTGAAGACCAAATGGAGTAGTGTTTGTAAAGTGCAATATAAATGGTAACTATCACTATTATTCCCATTTTAATAGAGGAGGAAATTCCATTTCAGAAAGGTTAAGTGACTTGCCAAAAGTCATACAGTTAATGACTAGCAGAGTTGGATTTGACACCAGGTCTTCTGATGCCAAATCCAATGTTCTTTGCATTCATTAGACCTATTTCCCTTGCAGGTGCCTGCCTAACTAGGCTAGGGCTAGCTTTGCTCTGTATAGACAAATGCCAGGGGACATGTCATCTCCTCTCTACCAGGGGCGTGACCCTTAGGAAGGTCATTGCTCCTCAGAGCTCTTCTTCCAACTAATTGGGAGTGTTTGCAGCAAATGAAAACAGTGCAGCTCAGCCTGTTCTCTTTATGGTTGGTGCAGATACTCACTGAAGAATTATGATGATGACTTTCCATGCCTAAGTGGTTCTGTTCTCTCTGCAGCTCAGTATTTTGCCAGCACCATGATCATTGTTGGTTTTTCTGTTGTGGTGACGGTCATCGTTTTGCAATATCACCACCATGATCCTGATGGCGGGAAAATGCCAAAGTGGGTAAGTCAGGACTCCTGAAACCTGGATTCAGGGACAGATTTCTCCTTAAAAACATATTGGTAGCATAGGAGCACTTCCAAAACCACATTTACATTCTGTCTTTAAGGAACTACCTATATTTCTGTTTTGATTTAGTTATCCAAGCATTGATTATGAAGTTTTTTTTTAAAACAAAAACCCCACAAATAAGCCAGAATGTCTGCATTTGAAGGAACGTTGTTCTTTAATTTTTTTTTTTTTTTTGGTGGGGAAGCTATATACCTGGGTCTACTGATGCAATCAATATACAGCTGACAAAGAGGGAATGTGTCTTGTCTGCTTCTTCCTCAAAGGATATTGCTTTAGGTTGAAGCTCTGCATTCTTCACTTTTCTACCCTCAATGCTCAATTATTTTCCTATCCTTTCTCCCCACAAACCATCCTCCATGCTTTGGACTGTTTTGCTATTAGACTAAGTTCCTAATTCCTACCTATCTGTCTAAATCAGTTGCTTTCTTTGAACACTCAGATCTGGCCTTGACTGTCCTTAAACATTTTTTACTGATATCATTTGTTTTTACCTCCCCCTCATTCCCACTATGTTCTTCCTTGCTGCCTCACTCAGGGAGCCGTCCCTTATAACAAAGAGAAAAAAGGCATTTCAGCAGAACGAAACCGCATGGCAGCTAAATCTGCTGGTGTGTGCCATATTCTGCACCCGTAGTTCCCCCCACCCCTGCTGTGAACAAGGGAGGAAGGCCTTATATCTATTCTTAGGAGCTTAGCTTTATCATCATAATTAGATAGTGCTCAGTTTTTATTGCTGATTGTTTTTTCCTTTACATTGCTGTGCACATTGATTCTCCTCACTTCATCTTGTGTCTGTTTATATGTTTCCAATCACCTGATCAATTGGCAAGCATTTACTGAGCACTTTCTGTGTGTTAGGCACTGGGGTTACAAAGACTGGGCCCTCAAAGAGCTTACATTCTCTTGAGGGAGAAAACTGGATGGATGCCTATAAGTATTTATGAGATAGTGAGAAAATCAGTACAAAGGGAGGCATCAGCATCTGGGGCGATTAGGAAAAGCTCTATGGAGAGCAGAGATTCTTAACCTTTTCTGCCTCATGGGGCCTTTCACCAGGTGAATGGAGCCTATGGACTGGTTCTAAGAATCATGTTTTTAAATGCACAAAATAAAACACAATGGGAAAACACAAGGGAAACAAGTTTTATTGAAACACAGTTATCAAAGTATTAGAAAAATAAAGTTCACAGACTCCAGAGGTAGATGTCACTTCCATAGAATTTTTCTTCTTCTTCTTTTTTTTTTGGTGAGGCAGTGAGGGTTAAATGACTTGCCCAAGGACACACAACTAGTAAGTGTCAAGTATCTGAGTCCAGATTTGAACTCAGGCCTTCCTGAATCCAGGGCTGGTGCTTTATCTAGGGCAGCCACCTAGCTGCCCCTCTATAGAATTTTGAAGGAAACAAGGGGATTCTAGAAGGTGGGAGGTGGGAAGTGAGATGGGAGTTCATTCCAGGCATTGGAGACAGTCAGTACAAAGGGGCAGAAATGGAATGTCTTGTGCAAGCAACAGGAACAAGCCAAGCAGGTCTTGGCTGGACCATGGACTGCTCAAAAAAGGGGATTAATCTACAAAATAAGGTTGGAAAGGTAGGTTGAGGTGAGGTTTTGAAGGACATTCAAAACAAAAGAAGAGCCCTTATATTTGATCTGAGTTGCAATAGGGAGCCACTGGAGTTTATATTGGGTGGAAGAATGACATGGTCAGCTCTGCATTTTTGGAATATTCCTTTTGGCAGCTGTGTGAAGCAAGGTTGAATGGGGGTGAGAACAACTGGGGGGCTATTGCAATACTCCTGCTAGAGGTGAGAAGGTTTTACTTCTCTATATTCATGTTTATCATTGTTTACAGTGGTGGGATATTCTATTACATTCATGTACCATAGTATATTTAGCCATTTTCCAACTAATGGCCAGTTACTTGGTTTCCAGTTCTTTGCTACTACAAAAAGCTCTGCTCTAAATATTTAGTGTATATGAGATCTTTCTTTTTTTTGTCTCCTCAGGGTACATGCCTAGAAGTGGGTTAGCTAATTGTTCTCCCCAGCCACATTGCAACCCCTCTCCCCATTTATGCACACTGCAGTCAAATCAAATTGGTCTTCTTACTGTTCTTCATATATGACACCTGACCTCTCATCTCTCTGACTGCTCTGATGGTTCCCCATGCCTGGAAAGAACTCTTTCCTCACCCCTGCTTCTTAGAATATTTAGTTTCCTCTCATGCTTAGTTCAAGTGCCACCATCTACATGAAGCCTTCTCTGATCCCTTTCCCCAGCTGCTAGTATCTTTCCTCTCAGAATCATCTTGTTTTTCTTTTATATATTTTTGTATGTGCTTTCCCATCTATATATTTTTATATTTTTTCTAACTTGACTAGATTATGTCAAAAGAATGGAATGTGATAGATGAGATTTGGCAGATACTCAGGAACCCACCTGAGTGGATTACTGTCTGATTTGACTGGATTAGTAGTTGACTAGATTCTAAGCACATCTGGCTGGTACTTGAGAGTACTTAAGAAAGCATGGTTCTCAGAATCTAAAAAAACTTTGAACTTCCAGCCCAATCAACCAACCAGCTTGAAGAACCTCCCCGTTCTGGGAGGGGACAGGAAGGAGGAAAGGGGAGCCTGCACGAAGAGCGCTGTCTCTTTGCTTCCTGACTTGGTGGTGACGGTAGAGAATGACGGAGAGGAGCTGAAGAAAGATAGGATTGCGAGGTTGTAGGAATTCTGTTTTCAATCTTTCTCTTTCTATATTTCAATAAACCCTTAAAAATCTAAACACGTTTTATCAGTGATTTTAATTAGTCTCCCCCAAAACTGGGGGAACAGATTAGAACCCACATTTAGAATTTTAAATTACACAATTATAAGATACCTGAGGGCTGAAATACTCATTTTTTTCTTTATATCTTCAACACCTCACATCGTACTTGGCATATAGTAGGCATTTGATAATAAATGCTTATTGATTGATTGGAGCAAATCTCAAAATCCCCTCCCCCTAGTCTTCAATAATTCATCATCTTCTGGCTCCTTTTCTGTTGCCTACATATGATCTAACTCACTATACCACTAGACTCCGAGCTGTCTTCCTATCTCTCTCTCTCTCTCTCTGGCTCTGACCTAAAACTCTGAGATAATTCTGGGGTAGAGGTGTCTGTCTCTGTGGCAGCCTTAATTCAGAGTAAAGTCTTCCCACCCCTAGCAACCTCAAGGCAATTGCAAGATCCTTTGGGCTGATTTTAGGATCCCAGAACCCTTCCAGTGACCCCTGAAAAACAGTTAAAGAACAAAAGGCCAGTCCTTGCCTTGTGAAAGCACAGCCCACACAAACATGTTTGCTGCCTGATAGTGCTGATTCCTTCCCTTGTTCCATCCTGCCTGTTGTTTTTTCAATATCTTTTTTTAAATTGTAAAAACTGGTTGAAGTCTGAGCCATACTTTACTTAAATTTATGTGCTTTTTAGGTTATGGTCCACGTTTGCTTTTCCATTTTTCTTGCCCATGTTGTCAGCGATGGGTCTTTAATACCCTCTTCTTTGCT
Organism: Dromiciops gliroides; assembly: GCF_019393635.1. Lineage (NCBI taxonomy): Eukaryota > Metazoa > Chordata > Mammalia > Microbiotheria > Microbiotheriidae > Dromiciops > Dromiciops gliroides. Next base: position 157,894,176 of record NC_057862.1, on the reverse strand, counting down.
AGCAAATGGAAATGCTCCATATTCTATTACACAACTAAATATTCTATGCTAAGCTTGGTGGGTAGCTTTTAATGAGGTTATAGAAAGTGCTATGACAGGCAGACATCACAATGAGGACCTTAATCATCCCTAGGTTCTTATGGTTTAGAACAGGTCCTGAATTCCAAAAGCCTTATTAGCCAAATTTTCTCAATTGGGGTTTCATTTCCTGTTAAAGAACTATAATGTAGTTTGTGCCACTATTGTCCTCCTCCAGAGGTTAATGCTGCCACTCCATTTCAATCAAACTGGGCTCCTTAGTGCCCTCCACACTCCATTTACACGTGCCTTTGCACTTAGATGAAGATGAAAAAGGAGACTGGCTTGATGAGGTGGGGAACATATATTCCCCATGCCTGCCTAAGACCAGACACAAGTACATGGAGTTTGTTGTCCTGACAGTTATTACTATTTTATTTTATTAATTCATCTATTTAGTTTCCTATCTGTCTATCCATCTATTTATTCATTTATCCATCCATCCATCTACCCATCCATCCACCCACCCGCCCACCCATCCAGTCATCCATCTATCCATCCATCCATCCATGTCAGTATACAAACATGTCCTTCATGCTACCCTGACTTCTACTCTATTTAGGTTAGTCTCACTTCCCTGGAAATGTGTCTTGTTCATTGCCTCCTCTCTACCATGATTCAGATTGTTTTTCCCTATAGGAAGAGGCATTGTAGTAAAGTGGGAAGAGTGCTGCTTCTAGAATCAGAGGAACTGGGTTCAAATTTCACCTCTGATACTTCTCTGTGTGATGTTCAGCAAGTCATTTAACATTTCTTTTTTTAATGAGGCAATTGGGGTTAAGTGACTTGCCCAGGGTCAAACAGCTAGTAAGTGTTAAGTGTCTGAGGCTGGATTTGAACTCAGGTACTCCTGACTCCAGGGCTGGTGCTCTATCCACTGTGCCATCTAGCTGCCCCCATTTAACATTTCTGAGACTCAGTTTCCTCGTTTGTAAATTGAAAGGGTTAGACTAGTCTTTGAGGTTTGTTCTAGCTCTAGATCAGGAATTGTTATCCTAGGATCTGTGAACTTTTAAAATACATTTTGACAACTGTATTTCTTTTTCTTTTTTCTTTTTTTAGTCTTCTTTCAAGACATCTTTTTTTTGGGGGGGGTGGCAGGGTTAAGTGACTTGCCCAGGGTCACACAGCTAGTAAGTATCAAATGTCTGAAGCCAGATTTGAAGTCAGGTCCTCCTGAATCCAGGGCTGGTGCTCTATCCACTGCGCCACCTATTTGCCCCTTGATAACTGTATTTCAATAAATTGGGGGAAGCTAGGTGGCACACTGGATAGAGTGCAGGCCTGGAGTCAGGGAGACTTATCTTCCTGAATTCCAGTCTGGCTTCAGATACTTACTAGTTGTGTGACTCTAAGCAAGTCACTTCACTATGTTTGCCTCAGTTTCCTCATCTATAATATGAGCTAGAGAAGGACATGGCAAACCACTCCAGTATCTTTGCCCCAAATGGGGTCACAAAAAGTTAGGTATGACTGAAAAATGATTGGATAACAACATTAAATTTTAATAAATTGCTTTTCTTTGTATATTCTACAAATTTTGATTTATGCTTTTAAAGCATGATTTTGAGAAGGGGTCTATTGGCTTTACCAAACTGCTAAAGGGGTGCAGAACAGAAAAGGATGCTTTACATCCTATGCTCCTAAAGTGTTCTCCCTGTCCTGCTTCATCTACCTCATCCTATCCATGTATCTTTCTCAAAGTCCCCTCCTTCATGAATATTCCCAACTGACATCTTCAAACTTCCATTATATGTCACTATTGTTGTCAATATCACAGAATTAAAAACTTCACAATTTATTTGCTAGAAGCAGTATTGCATAATAGAGTGAGTCTTGAGCATTGAATTAGAACACTGGGGATCACATCCTGTCTCTGACACTTACTGGAGAGCTCTGAGCAAGTGACTTAAGCCCTGTGTGCCTAAGAGCTTTGGAAATCCTTAAAACTTTACTAAATTATAGCAGGTTGTTAACTGTGCCTGTGGAATGAATTTTCACAATTGGAGGTCAAGATGCTGATGAAACCACAGGTCCTTCTTTTTAAATAAATTTTTTTTTGGTGGGGCAATGAAGGTTAAGTGACTTGTCCAAGATCACACAGCTAGTAAGTGTCAAGTGTCTGAGACAAGATTTGAACTCAGGTCCTCCTGAATCCAGGATCAATGCTCCACTGCTCCACCTAGCTGTCCCACAGGTCTTTCTTGTAGCATGTTGCCTAATTTTCTAATTATTTCTTGTGTCTGGGTCTTGGATCATCAAGAAGATTTTTAAGCCTTTTGAGGGCACATCTCATACTTTATTGGTATCCTCTGCTGGGTCTCAACACTGTATGAAATACTTAATAAATAGCATCATAGGTTTTTACAGCTGAAAGAGATCAGAGAGTCTAGATTCCTTACTTTTCAAGTGAGGAAACTGAGGCCAAAAGAGTTGAAGTGACTTGTCCAAGGTCACACGGATAGTAAATAGCAGAAGCAACATTCAAACCAAGGTGTTCTGGTTCCCAAATCCGGTCTCTCTCCACAAACTGCATTCCCTGGATATATCAATGGGTATATACACACAATTCATGTGAAAATGATGGGCTTAGGACACTAGGACCCAGGATAATGACTCATCCACATTTCCCTGATAACAAACCTAATGAGTTTGTCCAGAAAAAAACTAAATTTATAGCATATGTCTATTGTTCACATCTAGGCACAAGTACATACTGAAACTATGGTTAACTGCAACTGAAACACTAAACTCAGAGACAAAGGTCTGTTGCTTTATCTGACTCCCGGTTCTGTTTATTTCCTTATTGGAAACATAACAGCATCCTAGGGAACTGTTCCAATGATCTGTTATTTGAAGATGCTATTGTGGGATGCTATAATATTATGTGACATTTGCACGGAAAGAAATTAGACTATAACCCAGTAAACCAACATTGGCGAACATAAGCAACGTTTGATAAGTGTCAAGAGGATAATCTCGCCTGTTGAGATGCTTCAGCTTTGAAAGCCAGTGAGTTAGTTCATGGAATTCAAAATAAAATCAACTGTTTGAATCATTTTGAGATTGACTGTCCCTCATTTCAGGGAGTAAGCAGGAAGGAGGTGGAAAGACTCCTCCACACTCCATCAGCTGTTGAGGGTATATTTTATTCTGGTGCCAGTTGAATTACTCTACACATTCAGGAGTGTCTTTGTTCAGGATTTGGCATGGCCAAAGTAATGACCAGGAACCTTCTAGGAGGCAGTTAGTAGGTCAATAAATATTTCTCAATGGCTTACAATTTGCCAGGTGATTTGCTAAGTTCTGGGGATATAAAGAAATGTAAAAACAGTCCTTATCCTCAAGGAGGTTTATGTTCTAATAGGAGAGACAAAAGGAAAATAAATAAGTACATTCATGAGCTATTCTACTACTTGGAGAAATCTCAGAAGAATGCATGACATTTAAAAAAAAACCCTCTACATAGGCTCAGAGACAGCATGGCAGAATGGATAAAGGGCTGGCCTTGGAGTCAGAAAGATATGGGTGCAAGTTCTAACTTTGAAACATCATGATCATCACATCATGTGATCATGAATAGGTACCTCTGGGTGCCTTTGGGTAACTCTCTGAGATGATAAATTACAGATGTAGAGAAGCTTATCTGTATTGGTCAAGGGAGTTTCCACACCAGAAATTTTCTACCTCTCCGCTAATAAAGTCATGAATTAAAAATCCAGCAAACCTTTGCAGAATATGCCTCCATATTTTAATTCGTGACTGTTCTCAGAGATGGGTTCCGCCCTTCTCTTTGAAATAGAGCTCCCATCTTAAAAAAAGATTGACCCATTTTCACTCACAGACCATTCACATCTGTTTTTTCACTAACTGGTGAATGAAAAATACGGAGCTTTTGCTCAGTTAGAATCTTTCTTGTTTCTTTTTATGTGGAAAGCGAATTAAAAAGCATGAACATACCCCTTCCACCACCAGGATTAAGGTCTTTTATATGGAGAAAACCAAGGTAGGACTAAGTCATCTGATACTGTTGGAAGACTCTATTTCAAGACCCAAATCTACTTCTTAAGTAAATACTCTGAAATCCTAACAAACTGGCAGAGCTTAAGGGAAATTTTACTATAAATGTAGCACTGGACAATGACATTTAGATTATGAATATGAAAGAGATACATTTGGATGGGCTTTTGAAATCTGATTTGGTGGATTTCAGAAGCCTGGATTTGAATGAAAGCCTCAGAGCTTCTTTGCCCTTTTCTATGATTGCTCTGAAACAAGAGAATGAAAGTTAATAAGTTGAAGATTAAAGGTTTGCCGTGCAACCAGGATAAAACCAATCTGCAGCTTTTCTTTGCCCATTTCCTTCCTTCCCTTCCTCTCCTCCCTCTCTCCCCTTTCCTTTCTGTCTCCCTCCCTCTTCTCTTTCCTCCTTCTGTCTCAATTTTCTTTGCTCTTCTTGAGAGCTATTTACTGAAATTATCTTTGATAAGATGTCATAAAAGTAATTACCAGCAGTGAATGAATGTGCTGCATATCCAGGATTCACATCTTCCTAGCTGTAGCTCAGAAGGGAAACAAAGGTATTCAGTTACTGAATAAAGCTTTGTCTATACCCACAATGTAAAATGGATAGCCAGCATGGTTATTTGATAACTGAAAATATCCTTTTTCTCTCAATAAATCAGATAACTTAGGCAAGAGCTTTTTTGTAACCTAAATTATCTAGATTATTCATTGTTTGGGTTCTTCTTCACTTTTTTTAGCCTAATTCCCTTATTTTTCCAAATTAAATTTTTTTCAGTAAATAAGAATTTATTTGTTCCTTACCCCTAACTCCCCTTGAAATAAAAAAGGATTTATGCCAAAAAAGGTTTACTCATTTTCACTTGCAAACTATACACATCTGTTTTTACTAAATAGTACATGAAAAGTGCAGTTTTTGTTCAGTTAGAATCTTCCTTTTTTGTTATTGAAAATATAAAAAGGATGATGATGGTGATGATAGGACTGGACCTGTGATTTTATTGTAGGAACTCCTAGATGAGGAAAGTCCCTTTACTGATGCAGGTTGGCACCTAGTTTTAAATTTATGTAATGTGGCAGCTAGGTGACACTTACTAGCTGTGTGACCCTGGGCAAGTCACTTAACCTCAATTGCCTCACCAAAAAAACTAAACCGCAATAAATTTATGTAATAATCTGAATTGCCTTCAGGCCTCCAGGAGAGGTGTCATACATGCAGTCCATGACATTCTCATGTGGCCTTGAACCAGATTAAAATAGAGTTCCTATCAGACTTTGATGTGTTGATGTGTTAATAAAAAAGAAATATGTACATGTGTGGTTTTCTAAGTTGATTTGCATCTCATAGGGATCCTTATGTATTGTGTAGTGTTTCCATCTGAGCAAACTCATGACATGACTTGCTTACGGCACTTGGAAGTTAAGTGTCCTGGCCTTCAGAGGCAGGAAGACCTAAGTTCCCACCCTGTTTCTAATACATACTGTCTGTGTGTCCCTGGATAAAAATGTCACCTTCCAATGCCCTAGGCAACTCTCTAAGAGGAGAAGTTAAAAAACAAATGCCAATCTGAATTGGTGAAAGGATTTCTCTCTTCAAGGAGTCCCTAATCTCTGGAGTCAGAGTATCTGGGTTCAAGTCTCTCCTCTGATACTTATTTCCTATATAACCTTGGGCAAGTCACTTAACTTTCATGGGTCTTAAATTCCTTTCTTGTAAATTGAAAGTGTTGGACTAGATGACTTCTGCTGGCCCTTCCAGCTCTAGATTTATGATCTTATGTATAAGATAAATGCATTTTACATATATTATCTTATTTGAGCTAAGTAATTGCAACTTTCTTCCACTACATATGGAATCCTACCCTAGGCTTAGAGAACAGGTCATAGTTAATCCTTAGTATCTCATAGTGCTCTCTATATAGAATTGGGATAGGGACTATACCTCTCTGATTTCATTTGTTTAAGAAATTCTCAGGTGAGAAAATTCTCTTTATCAGTACAGGTCAGCACCTCCTCTGCAACTTATAACATTAGAAAGCTGCCCAGAACATTAAGAGGTTAAATGATTTGGCCAAGGGCACACGGCCAAGTATGTCAGGGGTTAGGGACTTGAACTCAGGTCTTTCTGGCTTTGAGGCTAGCTCACCCTCCACTAGACCACACTGCCTCTGTCTAATAAGTCTGTGCTGAAATTTAACATCCTCAGTTTCATTTCAGAAATACACATCCTACATGTTCCCTCAGCCAGATGTCTTCTTTAAGACAGGTTGTGCCAGCTCTTTTCTAGACTATTGGCTTCCTCAGAGAAAAATCACTGCATCAAGGCTAATGTTATATGTTGATTTTCATTCATTTCTCTCAACCAGCTCAGCAGTCTGGCCTGTCATCCCCGATCAAGTATATATAATCAATAGGGAATAGGAGATATTAGATTCTGTTTCCCTCTAGAATTAATGAAATATCTGTTTAACTTGGGAAGCTCACTCATTTTTTTCCCCTCATTATTGTCCGGCAAATTTCACTTGGGAACAAATATTGACAGATTTGTTTCACAGTCTGCCTTTCAAGTTCAGGTTGTTTTTGCTCCATTCCCAGCATGCATAAAGGGCTTGGATCCTAACACACTCTGCCTATCTTTCCTAGACCAGAATCATCCTTCTGAATTGGTGCGCCTGGTTTCTGAGAATGAAACGGCCAGGAGAGGACAAGGTTCGCCCCGCCTGCCAGCACAAGCAGCACCGATGTAGCCTGACCAGCGTGGAGCTCAATGCCATGTCAGGGCAGCCAACCAGTAACGGCAACATGCTCTACATTGGCTTCCGTGGACTAGAGGGGACGCACTGCGTGCCTGCTAGTGACTCTGGGGTTATCTGTGGTAGGATGACTTGTTCTCCCACCGAGGAGGAGAATCTCCTTCACAGTGGGCACACCTCTGAGGGGGACCCAGACCTGGCTAAGATCTTGGAGGAGGTCCGCTACATTGCAAACCGATTTCGTGACCAGGATGAGGAGGAAGCTGTTTGCAATGAGTGGAAGTTTGCAGCCTGTGTGGTGGATCGCCTGTGCCTGATGGCTTTTTCAGTCTTCACCATCATCTGCACCATTGGGATCTTGATGTCCGCGCCAAACTTTGTCGAGGCTGTGTCTAAAGATTTTGCTTAACCTAGCACTGGTTTTGATCCTGTAATGCTTGCTATATAGGGATTATATGGGGAGAACTCTGTTTGGCTTTGGTGGGACTTTGGGGTGCTAATCCCATAACAACATCAGATGTATCATTGTTATCATTAGTGTTGTTACTTGCAATTTCTCATTTGTAATACAATGATGATGGAGTTTATCCTATCAGGTAGTCTAACATGTACAATCAGAGACCTTTTTAGGGCTGGAAGGGATTGGGCTTTTTAGGCTGGATGGGATCTAGTCATTTTGTTGACTTCCCTGTAAAATAACACTTGAAATATCCTACACATCTTAAGTATCAATCCCATATTTCAAGATGACCAAGACTAAAAGTTCCTTGACCGGTATTGTTGTTAATGCATGTCTGCATGTCAGTTGCCCCAAAGGTTTAAAATGACTACATACAAACTGGTTTGAAAAGAAATCTAAATTAATTATATATATATATATATATATATATATATATATATATATATATATATATATTTAACTAGCTGGCTATTTTAATGAATGAGTAAATAAGTGGTTGTTTGATGGGATTCAACTTTTTCATTTATTTATTTTTCCAACTCATAGGATTTCTTTAAAAACTACAAGGAAACTTATAGGTTGTCTATTCCAGTCCCCTCATTTTATAGATCAGGGCACTTGGGTCCAAAGTTAGGAATTGACTAGGTAGCACGTGGCTGAGTCAGGATCTGAACCTATATCTATGACTCCAAATCCAGTACTCTTTCCAAGTCAATATGAAGGAGTCACTACATGCACAAATTTCTTTAACTGTATTGACTGACATTTAAACAAGACAAATTAATAGATGAATTTGGAAAACAACTTGGGTTTGTTTTTTTTTTTTTACTTTTTTTAGACTCATTTGATTATTAGCAAAAGATCAACTCTCCTGGTCAAGCCAATCAAGAGAGTCAAATTATAATTTTTTGGGGTGGTGGTGGTGGAGGGGACATGCAACACAACCTGAGAGTGTCTATAAAACTGATCCATTAACTTGAAGTCTCTTTTAAAAATTTTTTATTATGAACTTGGCAGACATTAACCAACATGAATATTTCAATATACAAAGAACAGCAAAGAAGGATCGCTTGCATAAGAAACTGTAAACTTCTGTTACATGGTTTCTTTCTTTCTTTTTTTTTTTTTTTAGTGAGGCAATTGGGGTTAAGTGACTTGCCCAGGGTCACACAGCTAATAAGTGTTAACTGTCTGAGGCTGGATTTGAACTCAGGTACTCCTGACTCCAGGGCTGGTGCTCTATCCACTGTGCCATCTAACTGCCCCCTACATAGTTTCTTTAAAGTATTAAATCCAACATGAGAATAACAGTTGACTTGCTTATGTGTTTACCTTTCTGCTTTTGCTTTTTTCTGTGTATTTTATTTAAACGTTTTTTGAATAATATTTTCTCTTTTTCAGTTACACATAAAAATAATGTTTAATATTCATTTTTTAAAAAAAATTGAGTTCCTAATTCTTTTCTTCCCTCCTTCCCTTTTCCTTGAGACAGTAAGCAATTTTACATAGGTTATACATGTTGCAATTATGCAAAACATATTTCTATATTAATTATGTTGTAAAAAAAAACAAAGACCAAGAAAAAAACATGAAAAAAAACAAAGTGAAAAATAGTATACTTTGATCTTCATTCATACTCCACCAGTTCTTCCTCTGTAGGTGGCTAGCATTTTTCATTTGAGTCCTTTGGAATTGTCTTGGATCATTGTATTTCTGGGAATAGCTAAGTCTTTCATAATTGATCATCGTACAATATTGCTGTTACTGTGTACAATGTTCTCTTGTTTCTGCTACTTTATTTTGCATTAGTTCATATAAGTCTTTCCAGGTTTTTCTGACATAATCCTGCTTGTCATTTCTTATATCACTATAGTATTCCATTATGATCATATATCACAACTTTTTCAGCCATTCCCCAATTGATGGGTATACCATCAATTTTCAATCCTTTGCCACCACAAAAAGAGCTGCTATAAATATTTTTGTAAAATAGATCCTTCCCTTCCCCTTTTAAAAATCTCTTTGGGACACAGACCTAGTAGTGGTATTGCTGGAACAAAGGGTATGTACAGTCTTATGGCCCTTTTAGCATAGTTTCAAATTGTTCTCTAGAATGGTTGGACCAGTTCACTAATCCATCAACAATACATTAGTGTACCTTTCCCTCATTCCCTCCAGCATTTATCATTTCTGATAGGTATAAGATGGTACCTCATACTTGTTTTAATTTGCATTTCCCTAATCAATAGTGACTTAGAGCATTTTTTCATTTGATTATAGCTTTGATTCCTTTTTCTGAAAACTGCCTGTTCATATTCTTAAACCGTTTATCAATTGGAGAATGGTTCTCTTATTTTTATAAATTTGACTCTGTTCTATATTCAATATATACTTGAGAAATGAAGATTTTGTCAGAGAAACTTGCTATGGACTTTTTTTTTTTTTTTTGGTGAGGCAATTGGGGTTAAGTGACTTACCCAGGGTCACACAGCTAGTAAGTGTTAAGTATCTGAGGCCGGATTTGAACTCAGGTTCTCCTGATTCCAGGGCCGGTGCTCTATCCACTGCGCCACCTAGCTGCCCCACTATGAAATTTTATTATACTGTATTGTGTATTTTTAGTAAAATGCAGTTTCCCTGATAATCTCTTTTAATTAGGTCTATTTTTGCTTTTGCTTTGTCTGAGATCATGATCACTACCCCTGCCTTTTTTTTTTTTTTTGCTTCTGTTGAAGTACATTAGAGTCTGCTCTAGCCTCTTATTTTAATTTTGTTTGTCTCTCTGTTTCAAGAGTGTTTCTTATTAAAAACATATTGTTGGATTCTGGTTTCTAATCTGTACCACTATCCACTTCCATTTTATGAGTAAACTAATCCTATTTACATTCACAGTTATGATTATTGTGTATTTCCCTCCATCCCAGTGACCTGGGCCCCTATTTCTTCTTCCCTATCTTTTTCTCATGTTTGTCCTTAAAAGTCTGTTTTGCTTCTAACCACTACCTCTCTTAATCTACCCTCCCTTTTATCACTCTCTTCCCCACAACTTTCTCTTATATCATTTCCTTCTTCTTTCCCTATTGGGTTAGATAGATTTCAATATACAACTGAAGGTGTATATTTAGTCCTATTTGAACCAATTCCTTTGAGAGTGATGCTTAAACATTGACCCCACCCATTTTCCCCTCCACTGTAAAAGCTCTTTGTGTGCCTCGTTTATTTGAGAAAAGTTTCCCCATTCTACCTCTCCCTTTCACCTTCTCATAGTGCAGTCCTCTTTTTCCTGCCTTCATTTTTTCTGGAGATCATTCCAGCATAATAAATTCACACGCATGCCCTCTATGTAAATTAATTTTAACTGACCTAAAAATGATAAGGTTCTTAGGAGTTACATGACTCATCTTCCTATTTGGAATGTAAATAGTTTAAATTTATTTAGTCACTTATGGTTACCCTTTTATGTTTACCTTTTTATGCTTCTCTTGAGTCTTATCTTTGTCAAATTTTCTCAACAGCTCTGGTCATTCATCAGGAATGCTTGCAAGTCCTCTATTTCATTAAATATCCTTTTTCTGCCTGAAGGATTATAAACAGTTTTGTGGGGTAGGTTAGTCTAGCTTGTAATTCTGGTTTCTTTGCCTTTTGGAATATCATGATCCAAGCCCTCTGTTCCTTAATGTAGAAACTGCTAAATCTTGTGTGATTCTGACTGAAGCATCATGATACTTTGATGGTGTCTTTCTGATTGCTTGTAATATTTTTTTCCTTGACTTGGGAACACTGGAATTTGGCTATGGTATTCCTAAGAGTTTTCATTTTGGGATCTCTTTCAGGAAGTGATTGGTGGATTCTTTCAATTTCTACTTTACTTTCTGGATCTAAGATATTGGAGCAGTTTTCCTCTATAATTTCTTGAAATATGATGTCTAGGGTCTTTTTTGATAGTGGTGCTCAGATAGTCTAATAATCCTTAAATTGTCTCTACCCAATCTATTTTCCAGATCATTTGTTTTTCTGATGAGATAGTTTACATTTTCTTCTATTATTTTCATGCCTTTGACTTTGATTGTTTCTTAAGTCTCATGGAGTCATTAGCTTCCACTTGCCCAGTTCTAATTTTTAAGGAATTATTTTCTTCAATGAGTTTCTGCACCTCACTTTCCATTTGGTCTATTCTGCTTTTTAAGGAGTTCTTTTCTTTGGTGAATTTTGGTGCCTCTTTTACTATTAGGCCAATTTTGTATTTTTAAAGGTGTTATTTTCTCCAGTATATTTGTGTGTGTGTCTCTCTCTCTCTTTATTTTTTTACCAAACTGTTAGTTCTTTTCATATTTTTTTCTATCACTTTTATTTCTTTTCCAAAATTTCCCTCTACCTCTTATCTTTTTGTCCCCCTTCAAGATTCTTATTGGACTTGTGTTCAATTATCAGTTATTTTTGAGGCTTTGCTTGTAGATGTTTTCACATTATTGTCTTCTTCTGAGTTCATATCTTGGTCTTCCCTTCCACCATAGTAGCTTTTAATAGTTGTCCTATTTTTTGTTGTTTTCTCATTTTTCTAGCCTATTTCTTCACTTTGAATTTTATGTCAATGTTGGACTCTGCTCATCTTGGAGTGGGGAGGCACAGTCCCAAGCTTTAGGCTTTTTTTGTACTTCTATTTTATTTTATTTTATTTTGGTGAGGCAATTGGGGTTAAATGACTTGCCAAGGGTCACACAGCTAGTAAGTGTTAAGTGTCTGAGGCTGGATTTGAACTCAGGTCCTCCTGACTCCAGGGCTGGTTCTCTACCCACTGAGCCACCTGGCTGCCCCTATACTGCTATTTTCAAAGCTAGTTCTTCTGGTCTGAGAGTTTTTGCTACTTCCAAGGCGATATGAACCAGGGAGAGGTGTGTGGACACAGCTTTCCTTGTCTGTGCTCTCATCATTACCCGGAAACAACCCCTGTTTTCCTACAGCTACAAGCACTACTGGTCTTCTTGTCCCTAGAACTGTGACCAGGTCCCATGCTCTCTTGTGGTCACAAGCACTAGTACTCCTGTTTGTCCTGAAACTGTGACCAGGGTCCCTATTCTCTTGTGACCCACCACAAATACTCCTCTCCATCTGGAACTATGACCCAGAACTGTGTAGTACCAGTTGTATCCAGTGACAATAAAGGGTCTCTTGTAATCTCTTTCTGACCAGTTGTCTGGTCTCTCCTTACCATCTCTGGGCTGAGAGCTCCTGAAGTTGCTACTAATCCTGCTGCTGTTACTGCAGCTGTGTGTGTATGTATGTTCTGTACAGGCCCCCATCAATGTTAAAGACCCCTCCTGCCTAAGTTTTTTAGGCTGGGAAAATGTCTCATCTAGACCTTTTGTTGGTTCTGTTGCTCCAAATTTTGTTTTGAGGCATTATTTTAAAATTGTTTGGAGGGGAATATTGAAAGTTCAGCTGGGTTGCTCTCTCTAATCCACCATTTTAGCTTGCTCTTTTGTGAAGGATTTTGGTGCTTCCCAAGATTTCTTGATTGCTTCAGCCTATCTGGAAGTTTGATTTGGCTTCCTTTTGTGCAACAAAAGCAGAAATCTTATGGTCTTGTGACTTCCTGAGTCTCTTCTTTGTTATTTTTATTGTTTTTTGGTAGCAACTGAAAAAATTCTATTATAACTTTCTGCACAAATTAACTTCATATTCAGCAAAAGCAATTTGGTATAAAATCAACAGTCAGTGGGCATGGCTGCAACTCAATGAACTGTCCAAGTGTTCCAAAATATGCATGACATGCCTCAAAGATTTTTGAATTGGTTGACACAGAGCTCTTTAGATAATCTGTTGAATCATCCAAATGGAGTTCATCAAATGAGAGTAAACCCCTCCTCTTTCTCTTTTGGTTCAGGGAGCTTCTCGAGGAATTCACTGGGGCTGCTTCTTTTGCCAAGTGCAATCTGTGACTCCCACAGCACACTAATTATCCAGATGAATTGGGGACTTAATGATCCAGCTAAAAGAGTTTTTTTGGATAACTGGCTATGTCAGCAAGGATGGAAGAGGCTGAATATCCGTGGTTGGAAACTCCCCAACCATTCTAGTTCTTGCCTCTAGGGCTTAGCCTTCTCCTGAAAGGATGAATCCATGGCTTTAGTCTGGTTCAATGGCCTTTGCTTAATTAGCACTTATATTGGAAATGAATGGTTTTAAGACGATATGAATGTTTCTCTTTATTTTTTAGTGATGACCAGATCTTTTTTTTTTCTGTCTTTAATAGTTTATCATTTCTCTTAGCCATTCTGCTTATGTTTTTATTGAAATAAAAGGAACAACCCACCAAAATACTTTGTTCTACTCTTGTAGAAGGGCCAACTCAGCAATAGGAGGGATTCAGAGATCATGGTAAGCAGGTACAACATGCTTTCCTTTCTGAGACTTGATGAGGTTACTGTGTGATGAGGATAGAGATTATATGCAGAGAAACACTAAAGGCAGCAGAGAATGGTAGTTAGAATTGGTTCAAGTTCCATCTTTTCCATATACTGACTGACCAAGGAGAAGTCACTTAAACTCTTGATGTTTCTAGGCAATTCTTCAAGACAAGTTATAAACTGTTACTGAATCTCATTGGTGGTAGGAGTTTCTATAATGGAAGTTCTCCAATGCCATGAGATTAACAATAGAATTGTTATGGAACAATGAGATTAAAATTGTTATAGAACAGTGAGATTAAAAATAGAACAAGTCAAGTTTTATTGTTTTTAAGATTTTGGACTCCTGAGTGTGAGAAATTGGATGCATTTCCTCCCTCCACCTTTTAAACTTTTCTTCTGAATGTGTGATATATACATATATTCCTATTCATCAAGATGAAGCTGAAATCTTATATAGTACATGTGTGTTTGTGAAATATGTGGTTCCCAGGGAGTGGTTTGTGCCAATAAATGTTATGAACTTAGCCAGATAGACTTTAAAGTGAGTTAGGTCATCCCATCTCACCCCATTAGGGACTAGAATCAACATCACTTCTTTAGGACATGTGTAAACAATGTGCAATCTTCTCTGTGTTGTTCTATTAAAGTGTCTTGAATGTAAGAAAAATAAGCCTTTTTTTAGCTATTTAAATATTCTACCTTATTTAATATCTTTATGCCAAAAATTAGTTCTAATCATAAAATTTTTTAAAGTGAATTTTAAGGAAGAATATATGACTTATTTAAGAACTGTGTCTGATGGTCAGTCATTGTTTTTTTAAAAGTGGATCTAAAACTATTGTGACAGATTTAAAAAAAATAATTTTGAAACTTTCCTGTCTATTCCTGTGGGGTTTAAGATTGCTTCACCTATATTTTTTCCACTTTTTCCTCTCTGTGAAGTGAAAGTAATCGAGTGTCTCATAATTCTTGCTACAGTATTGCTTTTTTGTTAACACTTAAATGTATGATGGCTTTTTAAGACCTGTAACCATGAAATGTCATTCTAGTTAAGTCTTGAAAAAATAAATATTTTAGATCAAAAGCATGTGTACTGTTTTCACTTTTGTATTTGAGCATGTTTAGAAATTGAAAGGTCCTCAAAGGTCATCTATTCTATTTTCATTTTTATAGATGAGGAAACTGAATCCCAGAAAGGCAGGCTATTGTTGATTCAAACAACCCTGTACTTGAAGTCAAAAGAGCTGCATTTAAATATCACCAGTCTCTGTCACTTTTTAGTTGTGTGACTGTGGGTAACTATACCTCTTTGGGCCTCGGTTTTTTTATCTGTAAAACTGGGGAAAATAATACTTGTACTACTTACCTCATAGTGTTTGTGGGAGAGTCAAATGAAAATTATGCAATCCTTCAAGTACCTCATAGATGTAAGTAATTATCATTTTGTGTCCTTTCCCCAATTACTTTTTCAAATGTCATTAGATTAAAGCAAATTCACCTGGTTTACTCAATTTACTTTGATGCTAACACATTTAAGAGTCTTTTCTCACTTCCTCTTCTAGCTATCTTCATTTCCTACTTCTTAGAGTACAAGTTAATGGACCTCAGTCACTCAGTGAAAACTAGAAAAGGCAAGCCTAGCTAGTTAACCCCAATAATTCCACCCCTCCCCCCATTCTATAGATAAGGCAACATGCTATAGTAGGTAAACCTCTGGATTTGAATTTAGACAGACTTGAGTTACATTCCTACCTCAGACATGAGTTGTGGGAGTGATCTGGGGAAGTCACATAACAGCCTCAATTTCCTTATCCATAAAATAAAAGGGTTCCTTGGATTCCATGTCCTCTAAGGTCCCCTCCAACCCTGCATCTGTGAATTTCTGAAATGGGAAAAGCTGATGTGGAAGACCCAAGGAAGCTGCAATTTTTAAAAATGTGCAGGAAACTCTCAGCGTGGGAATTTTGCCCACCCCAGAAGACCTTAGCCCAAATAGGCAAATCCTGGGCAACAAATGGGTTGCCTAGGCACATATAAGTTAAATCCTACTGTTCACAGAATCATATATGTAGAGCTGGAAGGGACATAAGGGACCATCTATTTACAAATCCTCATTTTATGGATCAGGAGATTGAGACCCAAGGTAATTGTTCAGAGTCACACAACCAATAAGAGCAAGCCTGGGGCTTGACCCCAGGGCTTCTGGATTCTATTCCTCTTTCCACTATCTTAGGCTATGTTTTGTGCACAAAATAACTAGGTTAAAAGTAACATTTACATTGAAGGGAGCCATAATTGGGGATGAGACCTTTTGTCTTCAGAATATCTGTTTGTTCATTGCTTGTAATCATAATATTATTAGTTTATATTTACATGCATGGGAGGCAGCAAGGCATCATGGACAGAGCACTAGATTTTTTTCTCAGCAGACCAGTGTTCAAATCTTTTCTCTGACACTTAATAACTGTAAGACCATGGACAAATTATTTTATCTCTCTCATTCTGTTTTCTTATTTTTTAAATGGGAACAATACTATTTGTAGTACTTGTAATACTTGTAGAAAACCTGGGTGGTTCAGTGGATAGAATCCTGGTCTGGAGTCTGGAAGATCTGAATTCTAACTGACCCTCAGATGCTTACTAGTTGAGTGACCTTGGCCAAGTCACTTAACCTTTGTTTGCCTCAATTTCCTCAGTAAAATAGAGGTAATAATAGCATCTACCTCTTAGGGCTGTTGTGGGAATAGAATAAGATAATAGTCTTGAAGTGGCTGCTACATAGTAAGAATTATGTAAATGTCAGCTGTTCATATTATTATTACCTACCTCACAGGGTTTTTGACACTAAAATGCTTTGCAAAATTTTAAAGTATTTAAAAATATTATATAAATATCAGTGTGTATTATATGATCTCTTTTGATCTTCACAGCAACTCTATGAGACAGGCAACACAAAAGTGATTATCCTCATTTTTAGAGATATTGAAAATAAAGTTTAGAGATGTTAAAGGACTTGGTCAAAGTCACATAGCTAAAAAATAGATTTTATTACACTGTCTAAACTCAAGTATGTGCTGAGGATGGTTGACAGCTGGCCAAAGAACAGACTTTTTTTCAACCGAAACAGTCCAGGCCATATCAGTATTTCATTATGTTAATAACACAAGATGGGGCAGAAGTGGCTATTTAGAGGTCTGTCTATAGCTAGTAAGCCACCAGGTGGTGCTCTAGGCCTGAACTCTCTCACTAGACATGTGCAAACTAAGCATCCATTCCAGTGGATTGCAATACTCAACTTAGCCTCTGGGTGGAGCTCAAAGACTCAGTTATATCACATCACACTGCCAATGAAATCTTCCATTACCAGCCATTACCAACCTTGGCTTTCCCCAGTGTTTTTTAAGGGTATGAATACATTCCTCAAAATAATTCCTAATTTCTCAGATAGTTTAGTCCCCATGTAATCTTTATCTTTTCCCCAACTTCATGTGATCCAAAAGGATTACCCATTCCTAGGGATAGGAAATGGATATGATTTTATTGATATAGGAGCTACCAGATGAAGACATTTCTACTACAAATGCAGGTTAGTAACCTCTTTGCAACTAGTTTTAAGAGAGCTGCCTAGGAATCTGAGAAGTTAAGCAACTTGGCCAGCATCACACAAACAATATGTGTCAGAGATGGGACTTGAGACCATGTCTTATAGTTTCCGCAGCTAGCTTTCTCCTATGCCATTCTGTATCTCCCTATTCATTCGTGTGTAGAGTAAGTGAGCTTTTTACACTAGGGAAGTTGAAATGAACAGTGTTGACTTTAGAACCCCAACAGTCGCCAGGTATCCAGAAACTCTCGACTCCTAGTGAGGTCTGAAATCCCAACTCTCCCTTCCACAATCTTTGACACTGGTGAGGGACATTCAAAGTACCTATTGATAGGGGTCACCCTTTGTGTATAGTATCCCAAAGGTACAAGGGTTGGCTCAGTTTTTATCTTAGCTTGCCACATTTGGTTCCTAGCTTCTCTAGCTGGCCATCATTTGAACTCTTTCATTGGTGGGGATGGTCTTCCTTTTCATTCTAGCAAGAGGTTAAATGAAACATTGATAGATTCTTAAAAGGCTGTTCAATAAACCATGGGGATCTAATGTTGGCCTCTAGTGTTTCACCTATAAAGACCAGATATTGTTTTGGTTTTTAGATGTCTCACTACAGGGAAACATTAAAAGACCTTAGGCAACTGTTTTTCAGTTGAATGCCCAAGGTACTAATACTCAACTCTTACCTAAGTCTTTTCTGGAGAGGAAAAAAAACTTAGCAAAGTAGCAGTTACATGATGGAAGGTGTATGTTGCTAATGTAGTTATGTGTGCATTCACATAGGTTTGTCTAAATTTAGCTCACTGAAGGCATAAATACATATTTTTATAATTACATTTAGCCTTAAGAAATTTTAATTCCTATGCAGAGAAGCATAGTAGAAAGGGTTCCCAATGCTGGCCACTCAGAGTGAGGATATCAGACTAGAATTACATCTATCTCCCCCTTTATTACTAGTCATGGGGAAATTATTTTTAGGTTCAAGACACTTTTCCTGACTATTTGGAGTGCCCTAACATTTTCCCGAAGGTTTAACTTCCTTCTCAACAAGTGCTAGTTGCACAAAGACCATCATGTATTGAAAAATGCATAAATCAGGGCAGCTAGGTGGTGCAGTGGATAAAGCACTGGACCTGGATTCAGGAGGACCCCAGTTCAAATCCAGCTTCAGAAACTTGACACTTACTACCTGTGTGACCTGGGCAAGTCACTTAACACCCATTGCCCCACCAAAAAAGAAAAGAAAAGAAAAACAAATAAATCCATTTATCCAAGCAAATAACAACAAATCAGCCAATGAACAATGTGAATGAACTTTCTCACTGGGAGTGAGATAATCTCAGTTCAATCAAAAGAGAGAGTCCTTGACCTCACTATAGAGGAAATCTCCTGAATTCTCCAGTGTGGTGAGTTGGGAATAGAGATGTACTAGAGGTACCAGCTCCTCTATGGGTTGAGTCCTTCCCACAATCATTCAGTCCTTCCAGGGACCTCTCTTTGAAGAGATTCTGGAACTGACTGTATTCTCAATTGAAGTCAGAGCCAGAAGCAGAAGGGTTCTTCTCTCCTCAGGAAGGCATGGACTCTAGAATAATCATTTTTTCTACCAATGTGGAGAATCTTATGCAAATAGCCAGGTTTGAACCCTGGGTTACATTTATTAAGTGCCTCCTATGTGCAAGGCACTGACCTAGGTGCTGAAAAATTGAAGCTACATAATCCCACCATGTGAATCCCCGCTCAATTTACACTCATGGGTTAGGTCACCTGTTGGATGACCAATCCAAGTTCAAGAAACTCTATGGTTCTGCCTTCCTTTTACTATAGCTTATGAGCCTCTGCTGATACTTTTACCTTTAATAGTCATCTAGTTCTTACCTTCTTAAACCGTAGATTGTGACCCCATATGGGTTCATGTAACTTAATGTAGGGGTCATGAAAAATTTAGCAACAGTAAAAAGGTCATGTATGTCTATTTTATATACCTACATACCCCGGGTTGTATAAAAATTTCTCGGCTGAAAAGGGACCAACAGAGGTCAAAGGTTAAGAAACCCTGATCTAGTTGATCTAGCTCAAAACAAAGGCATTTACTAAAATGGCATAGTAAGAGCAAGAGCTAACAAAATTTCCTTCCATAGACACAATCTCTCACAAACAGGAACGTGCTAAGAATGAGCACATATATAGATTATATGACTAAAGAGAGAGACTAAAGCAGAGTAAACACACAGCCAGGACAACTTTTGCCTCTGGCACTGTGAGATGCTGATGTCTTTTCTCTGCTTGTTTCTGAGATTCCTGATGTCACTCCCCCTGAGTTCATTGTATCTGCTGGGAAAATGGCTTTGCTGAGCAGCCTGAGTTGGCTCCTGAGTCTTAGCTCAGTTCTGCAGCTGTGTCTTCTGGGTCTCCTTTTTGCTGAGCATAGTGTCTCCTACTGGGTGAGTTACTCCACTGTAAGACAACCAGAACCAAGAGGGGAGTGAAGGAGTGAGCAATTAACTCCTGCTCCTTCCCTCTAGAAAAGACTCAAAGAAAAAGATGAAGTTTTTGCTTTTCAAGGGCAATATTTCATGTCCACAGCTAACTTCCTTACCAACTGTCAGAAATGACTCCACTAACAGAGATCTCTCTTGACTGACTCTTTGTAGGTTACCTTACTATGTGAAGGTCACCAGGGCATGGCTTATACTTCAGCCAGCTGAATGAGGAACTTCTTCACCCATCCCCCCAAAGAAAAAAAAGTAGAAATGTTTTTCTTTACTTCCTTTAGAAGTTATTAATGGTATACTCTAAGATTCTTTTTTGTTTTGTTTTGTTTTGTTTTTGGTGAGGCAATTGGGGTTAAGTGACTTGCCTAGGGTCACACAACTAGTAAGTGTAAAGTGTCTGAGTCTGGATTTGAACTCAGGTCCTCCTGAATCTAAGGCCAGTGCTCTATCCACTGTGTCACCTAGCTGCCCGTTTTTTGTTTTTTCCAGGTCAATGAGGGTTAAGTGACTTGCCCAGGGTCACACAGCTAGTAAGTGTCAAGTTTCTGAGACTGGATTTGAACTCATATCCTTCTGAATCTAGGATCAGTGCTTTATCCATACTCTAAGTTTCTTGTGCTCTAAAATTTGAAAATAGACCATGTAGGGTTTGAGGCACACAAGGCTTCCCACCTTTTATGGATTTTTGAATGCAAGGACTCATGGTCTGAAAGGGTCGCCTCATTGTTTCTGTCACCTGGGAGGCTCCATTGAATCTGGGTTCCATGCTTAGCCTCAGTTATCTTCTACAGATGGATACCAGATAGCTAGACCATACATTAAGGATGTTTAGAGAGAGATGGGCTCTACTCTCAAGGCTATCTATCAATACATAGGCCCTACTCTTGTGGAGGTTTTCTTCTAATGGAGGGAAGAATAAGCATAATAAATATAAAACAAAGAAAAAGGAGAAAAGTACAAAGATGATTGGTTGTTGTGAGAAGCTTGAAGAAGTCAAGCTTGTATTCACTTAGTGAATGAATGGGTCAGGAGGAGGAAATATATATATATATATATATATATATATATATATATATGTTTTTTTTAATTTTTGGTGAGGCGATTGGGGTTAAGTGACTTGTTTAGGGTCACACAGCTAGTAATTGTTAAGTGTCTGAGAATTCAGGTCCTCTTGAATCCAGGGCCTGTGCTCTATCCACTGTGCCACCTAGCTGCCCCCCCTTCCCCCCCCCACCCCGAGGATATATTTTAATGGAGGAAATAGTAGCTGAATCAAACCCATGTTTTTTTTGCTATTATTCCTATCCACCATCACTACTTCTCACCTGAACTACTTTGATCATATCCTAAAAAGGTCTCCGCCCACCCAACTTCTCCTCTCTCCAATGTGTACTTCAGGCAGCTACCAAATTGTTATTCTTAAGCACAGACTGACTGAAGTGCTTAGCTAGGTGCCCGGCACATTATGAAATAAGAAATGCTAATTGACTGACTGAAGCTCGCAGAAATATCAGTGACTCCTATTGCCTTTGTGTTAACATTCAGACTCTGGCATTTAAAGCCCTTTACAGTTTAGCTCCAGACTATCTTTTCAGGAAGTGTAACCCTTCCTCCTCATAGACTCTGTTTTAGACCAGCAGTTTTCCAAGTGTGGTTCTTTTGACCCCTGGAGTTCTCAAGACCCTTTCAGGTGTTACAGTTAAAATAGCTTTAATAATCAGACTGCATGTTAATTTGCCTAGAATACTCCTCTATTTTTCAAACTAAATATCTGTGAGAGACTGGATTTTCTTTATGTGCTTCTATCAAAACAACATATCACAATAGAGTGAATGTAGAAGCAGATATGAGAATCCAGCTGTTTCCTATTATCCTAGACATTAAAAAGATTTGCAGAAAATAGGATAAAAGCCCCACTCTTCTCATGACATTTTTCTTGCTTTGGAAAATGTAGTTACTTTTCATTAAATGTTATTTACATGCACATATAAGAGGTTTGTTATTTTTAAATGAATAAAGAAATATTTTTAAATATCAGTTTTAATTTCTATAGTAAATATCACCTGATATAACCCATATAAACACAAGCTTTTTGTGTTTTCCATAATTTTTTAATAGGGCAAAAGGTCCTCAATAATTTTTAAGAGTTTAAAGGGGTACTGCTACAAAAAAAGTTTTAGAACCACTCATCTAGACAAATGACCTACTTACTGTTCCTTGTACATGGCATTTCATTTCCTGTTTTTGTGCCTTTGCATAAACTATCCTACATTCTTAGAATGTTCAACCATCTCACTGCCACTTCTTGACATCCCTGCCCCCTTGCAAGGCTCAGCTCAAGTGCCATCTACTTCTTTTCTTTTCTTTTTTTGTGGGGCAATGAGGGTTAAGTGACTTGCCCAGGGTCACACAACTAGTAAGTGTCAAGTGTCTGAGACCAGATTTGAACTCAGGTACTCCTGAATTCATGGCTGGTGCTTTATCCACTGTGCCACCTAGCTGCTCCCTAGTGCCATCTATTTCAAGAGACCTTTCTTGATTTCCTCATTTGCTAGTTTTACTTCTGCTCTAAATCATTGTAGATTCATCTTCTCTGTACTTATCTATTAATATATTGTAAGTAGCTGAAAGACAAAGACTTATTTGTATTCTCACTGCATAGCACAGTTCATGGCACATAGTAGGTACTTAATAAATACTTGTTGATTGATTTATCAAAGGTAGCTAGGTACTTGCTTATTATTATCTCAGTTATTAATTCCCTCTTAGGTATTTATTTTCTTAATGCTATAGTCCAAAAAAAAAGAGAAGCAAAATAAAAGATGATGAACTAACTTGTCTATTGTTCATTTTCATTTCACCCACCCTTTCAGAAATTCTGTCTCTTCTTTGAGTATTCTTTTTCCCCAATATAGTTTTTTTTTTGTTTGTTTGTTTTTTTGGTGAGGCAATTGGGGTTAAGTGACTTGCCCAGGGTCGCACAGCTAGTAAGTGTCAAGTGTCTGAGGTCAGATTTGAACTCAGGTCCTCCTGAATTCAAGGCTGGTGCTTTATCCACTGTGCCACCTAGCGGCGCCCCCCAATATAGCTTTAAAGAACCTCTTTGTTGTCTTTAGCTTTCCACTCTAGTCTTAGTTCATTTTTATCTTTAACAATTCTGATACTGGTGATATAGCACAATTTTGTATTTAGCCTCAATTATTTGACCTCTCATCTGTCTTTTGTTCTCTAAATTAACTACAAATGACCTGTGAAGGAAGAGAAAGAACTGATAAATAGAATTATGTATTGAATGGTTTTACATATAGAGACATATTTGTGTCTAATGGTAGCCATCTCTGGGGTGGGATATGGGGAGTGAAGAAAAGAAAAAAATAAGAAAAAAGTTACATGATAACTTTATTATATACTTAGAAGGAATAGTAAGTTGTATATACCAGATTTGCAATTTCATGTACAATCATCTATTTTTCTATTCTACTATGTTATAGAGTTCCTTCCAGTGATAGAGATTGCATTCCATCAATGACTACTCAAACCATGTATAGGAAGAGCAAGAGTCCAACCCTCACCCTCATGAAAGTTAGGCTAGTTTGTCCTTTAAAGGTATTGAAACAATTATTGATTGACTTACACTTGATTGGTTTATGCACTCTATCCACTGTGTCATTTAGCTGCCTGCTAGGTGGCTCAGTGGATAAAATGACTGGCCTGGAGTCAGGAGCACCTGAGTTCAAATCCAATTGTGGACACTTACTAGCTGTGTGACACTGAATAAGTCATTTAACCCTGTTTGCCTCAGTTTCCTCATGTGTAAAAGGAGCTAGAGAATGAAATGGCAAACCATTCCAGTATCTTTGCCAAGAATACCCTGAACGATGTTAGAAGAGTTGGGCACAACTGAAAAATGACTAAACAACAAAGTATAAAGCAATCATCAGTTCTGCCGAGCTATGGAGGTGCAGGATGGATATCTGAGTCTCAGAGTAGAATCAGGGAAGGCCTTGTTTTAAACAAAACAAATCACAATTCTATGAAAGGCTGGTTACAAAAAATCTAGTAATTTAGCTCAGAGCTTAGATGAGAGAGTAGATGGGATGAGAATGAGACCAAACAGTTTCTATCAAAACAAGGCATAGATGACTGATGCTAATTTCTTTCCTCTCTCCTTCCCTTTCTTTATCCCTTAATATAACAGGATTTGATTTAAAAAAAAACCCACCTTAACAGTCATAACTATGAATGTTAATGACATGAACTTCTTCATAGAGATAGTGGTAGAATAGTTTAGAAAATGGAACATAACAATTTGCCACATATAGGCAACACACTGAAAAAAGAAAGATTCATAAATGATAGGTCAGAGTAGAATTTATTTCTACTGTAATTTATAAAATGAGGGATTAGAATAGTATTCATTTTGATTCAGTTGAATTTTAAAAAGCAGGAATGGCTTTCTGATTTCAGTCTAGGCAAGATATTGTCAAAAACAGATATTGTCAAGAAAGACAAACAAGACAACTGCGTTATGCTTAACGGCACCTTAGATAATGAAGATATATCAATGTTAAATATAGATATGTATGCACCAAATAGCATACCATGTACATTCATAAAGGAAGGGCTATTTGAATAGCAGTAAGACAGCATTGAAGGTGACTCTAAAATACCTCATTCAAATGTAAATATAACCAGAGTGCTAAATTTAAAGGACATCATAGCTCTGAACAGAATATTAGAAAGCTAGTTACCATAATGATCATTCAATTGGAATCCTAAGGAGTATAGCCATTTTTTTGGTCATCACATGACACTGTTACAAAAATTGATCACATTCTATGGCACATAATTTGACCCAACTCCTTCTATTTGACATATTGATATGTTAAATGTTAGCTATAATGAAAACCAAATAATGAAGAGAGTAAAAAAAAGAGAAAACTATGGACAAATATTACTAATGCATATTGATGTTAAATATTAAACAAAACATTAGCAAACAGGATAAAAATATATCCTTAAAAACTATCCACTAGGGGCAGCTAGATGGCCCAGTGGATAGAGCACCGGTCCTGGATTCAGGAGTACCTGAGTTCAAATCCGGCCTCAGACACTTAACACTTACTAGCTGTGTGACCCTGGGCAAGTCACTTAACCCCAATTGCCCCTCAAAAAAACCAAACCAAACCAAAACCAAACAAAAAAAAACCTATCCACTATAATCAGGTTAGATTTATAACAAGAATTCAAGGATGGTTGAACATTAGGAAAACGACGATGATGGTGACGATGATGACGACTACAATGACTATGACAATGACAATGACAATGATGATATCCAGATAGATGATTTTTAATTATTTTGGTATGCTTTCTATTAATACATATCAGCAACTAACCTCCAACTGTACTTTTTTTTTTTTTTTGGCGTGACATTGAGGGTTAAGTGAGTTGCCCAAGGTCACACAGCTAGTAAGTGTCAAGTGTCTGAGGCTGAATTTGAACTCAGGTCCTCCTGAATCCAGGGCCAGTGCTTTATCCACTGTGTCACCTAGCTGCCCCTCCAACTGTATTTTTTAAATTGACTAGGGAACTGAGAGGGTGACTGCCCTCAAGGGTAAAATGTCAGTGAGAAGTAAGGCTTGAATCCATGTTTTTTTATTTGTTTTTGTTTTTGCAGGGCACTGAGGGTTAAGTGACTTGCCCAGGGTCACACAGCCAGCAAGTGTCAAGTGTCTGAGGCCTGATTTGAACTCAGGTCCTCCTGAACCGAGGGCCAGTGCGCTATCCACTGCGCCACCTAGCTGAATCCATGTTTTTTTTAAACTCCAAGTCCTATCTAGTCTATCTAGTAATACATGCTATCTCTTGAATAGGAAAGTTATTAATTTAATTGATTCTATTAACAAAATCTAGGCACATTTCACACTATGATTGGCTTCCCTCTATGAAACTATAGAGAATTCTAAATGGAATCATCATTTTTCCATCAGTGCTTCCTTCATTTTCTTTCTTTCTTTTTTTTTTTTTTGCTTTGCATTTTATTTTTTATTCTGGGATTTTTTTCCCTCAACAAACATTTATTTTATTTTCCATTTACATGTAAGGGTAGTTTTCAACATTCATTTTCATAAGATTTAGGGTTCCAAATTTTTCTCCCTCCCTCCCTCCCTTTCCTCCCCCCTCCACAAGATCGCAATCAGGTTATATATGTACAATCCATAAGTGTTCTTTTTATCAGTTCTTTCTATAGGGGTGCATAGTATGCTTCCTCATTAGTTCCTTGGGATTGTCCTGGATCATTGTATTGCTGAGAGTAGCTAAATCATTCACAATTACTCATTGAACAATACTGCTGTCACTATGCACAATGTCCTCTTAGCTCTGCTCACTTCACCATACATGGATGTTCATTAGTCTTTCAAGGTTTTTCGGGGATCATTCTGTTTGTCATTTCCTGTAGCACAAATTCATTCCACTACAATCATATAACACGACTTTTTCCATTATTCCTCAATTGATGGACATTCCCTTGATTCTCAATTCTTAGCCTCCACCAAGAGTTGCTATAAATATTTTTTTTGTACAATTTTCCCCCTTTTCTCTTTTTCACGATTACTATTGTTAACTGTTTCCCTTCCATCCTATTCCCTTCCTCATGATATTTATTCTATTATCTGTCTTCTTTCATCCTATCACTCTTCAAAAGGGATTTGCTTCTGTCTGTCCCCTCCCCCACTCTGCCCTTCCTTCTTTTGCCCCTCTCTCTTTATCCCTGTCTCCTCCTATTTTCCTGCAGTTATAGAGATCACTCTACCCAATTGAGTGTGTACATTAGTCCCTCCTTGAGCCAATTCTAATGAGATTGAGGTCTTTGAGCCAATTTTAATGAGTATTAGGCTCATTTACTGCCCAGATTAAATAGATTACTCCACCCAGTTGGGTGTGTCTATTAGTCCCTCCTTGAGGCAGCTCTGATGAGTTTAAGATCTTTGAGCCTTTTCTGATGAGTGTAAAATTCATTTACTGCCCTGCTCCTCTCCCATCTCTTCCCTCACTCCATAAGCCTTTTCCTGTTACTTTCATGTAGGATTTCACTTCTGCCCTTCCCCCTCCCCCAATGAATTCCCTTCACCCCTCAATTTAACCCTAAAGATGTTATCATCTAGCTAAGTGACACAGTGGACAAATCATCACCCCTGGACCCAGGGGGATCCCAGCCAAAACCTGGCCTCAGACACAAGACAGTCGCCCACTGTACGACCCCAGCTATGTCCCCCAGCTCCAATTTTTTTTTTATGGTTCTCTAGGGTCTTGTATTTGAAAGTCAAATTTGCCATTCAGTTCAGGTCTTTTAATCACAAATATCTGAAAGTCTTCTTTTTCATTACAGTCCTATTTTTTCCGCTGAAAGATAATGCTGAGTTTTGCTGGGTAGGTGATTCTTGGTTGTAATCCCATTTCCTTTGCCCTTTGGAATATCATATTCCATGCCCTCCAGTCCTTTAATGTAGAAGCTGCTAGATCTTGTGCTATACTGACTGGGGCTCCACAGTACTTGAATTCTTTCTTTTTGTCAGCTTGCAATATTTTCTCCTTGACCTGAGAGCTCTGGAATTTGGCTATAATATTCCTAGGAGTTTTCTTTTTGGGATCTCTTTCTGGAGGTGATCGGTGGATTCTTTCAATTTCTATTTTAGCTTCTTCTTCTAGAATTTCAGGGCAATTTTCCCTGAGAATATCTTGGAAGATGGTGTCTAAGCTCTTTCCTTGATCATGGTTTTCAGGTAGACCAATAATTTTCAGATTATCTCTCCTGGACCTATTTTCCAGGTCGGCAGTTTTTCCCAGAAGATATTTCACAGTGCCCTCTATTTTTTTATTTATTTGGATTTGCTTTATTGTGTCTTGCTTTCTCATAAAGTCACTGGCTTCCATTTGTTCAATCCTAATTCTTAGGCAATTATTTTCATCGGAGAGCTTTTGTACCTCCTTTTTCATTTGACTTTTCAAGCTGTTGACTTTTTTCTCATGTCTTTCCTGCATCACCCTCATTTCTCTTTCCATTTTTTCCTCTACCTCTCTAATTTTATCTTCAAAGTTCTTTTTGAGCACCTCTATGGCCTGAAACCAATTCGTATTTTTATTGGAAACTTTAGATATAGGGGCCCTGATGTGGACATCTTCCTCTGAGGGTGCCCCTTGGTCTTCTTTGTTACTGAAGAAACTTTCTATGGTCTTCACCTTTCTCTGTCGGCTCATCTTGCCTTTCTTTTACTAGACTTTTAGCTCCTTAAAGTGGGGCACTGTTTCCAGGCTGCAGTATCCCAAGCTTAATACGTCCCAGGTGGTATGATTTAAAGAGAATCAGGTTCTTTCCTCTCCTGACCTATTTCCTGGTCCTAGATGACCCCAGACCAACTTGCCAATCAACCAGCTTTGTGTGTTGTGGTTGTTAGCTCTGGCGAGCCTGTGCCCCTCCCCCACCTGGGCCACTTCTACTTGAGCCTACCACCTGGTTCTCAGTAGGGGTGTAAAATCCAAGTTCTGCCTTAGCACCAGTATAGAACCCTGTAGTCTCTTCCCTGCCCAGGGCTCACCCCACTCACCAGACTGTGAGCTTAGTTCCAGATGACACTGGTGCTTCAGCTGATTCAGAGGCTCTGGGGGTCTCCTTCTCTGCTGAGGACTTCCTGAGACTGGATCTGTGTCAGGGTGACTGTGGGGTTGGGCCCAACTCCTGTATCAGCACAGCAGCTCCCTCCTTCTGGCCTTCCAAGCTATTCTTGGTTAGAAGATGATTTTAGCACATTCTTCTGTGAGTTTTGCTGCTCCGGGAATTTTCCTATGACCTTATTTGCATATTTTTTGGAGTGATCGTGTCATGAGTTCGGGAGCTTACTGCCCTTCCTCTGCCATCTTGGCTCCGCCCCAGAAGTCCCCTTCATTTTCATACTAGTAACCTCCTTTTAAAATTTTAATTTATTTTATTTTTGGTAGAGTGAGAACCAGATCCAGGAAATAAATGTTTTTATTGGTTCTTATGCTTTTTTCATAATAAACATTTTTATTTAAAGTTTTGAGTTCCGGATTGTATCCCTCTTTCTCTCCCTCCCTTTATCCCTCCTTGAGGTGGTAAGCAATCAGATATAGGTTTCATATGTGCAATTATGTAAAGCATTACCATATTAGTTATTTTGTATAGGAAAACTTTAATAAAAGGAAAAATGAAAGAAAGTAAAAAATAGCGTGCTTCAGTCTGTGTTCCATCAATATCAGTTCTTTCTTTGGAAGTGGATAGTATGCTTCATCATTAGTCTTGTGGGATTGTTTTAGATCTTTGTATTGCTGAGAATAGTCAAGTCATTCACAGTTCTTCATCAAACAATATTGCTGTCGCTATACACAATGTTCTCCTGGTTGTGCTCACTTCCTTCACTATACATGCTTGTGAGGTAGAACCTCAGAGTTCTTTTAATTGGTAATTTCTCTAAATATTAGTGATTTGGAGCATTTCATATGGTTATTGATAGTTTAGATTTCTTTTCTTGAGAACTACCTGTTCATATCCTCTGCTATCAATTTGGAAATGATTCTTACTCTTACACATTTGAATTAGTTCCTTATATATTTTGGAAATGAAACTTTTGTCAGAGAAACTTGCATTAACCGCCCACCCCCACCCCTATAACAAATTGTTTCAGTTCTAAAATTAGCTACATTGGATTTGTTTGTGCAAAGCCTTCGTTTTATATAATCAAAATTGTTCGTTTTAATCTTTTGTGTTTCTTTCGATCCTTTTTTTGCGGGGCAATGGGGGTTAAGTGATTTTCCCAGATTACACAGCTAGTAAGTAAGTGTCAAGTGTTTGAGGCTGGATTTGAACTCAGGTCCTCCTGAATCCAAGGCTGGTGCTTTATCCACTGTGCCACCTAACTGCCCCTCTTTCTATCCTTTGATCATGAACTCTTCCCCATATAAAAATCTGAAAGGCAATTTCTTCCTAGTTCCTCTAACTTGTTTGTGAAGTGACTTTTTTGATCTAAGTCATGTATCCATTTGGAGCTTACAATGGCATTTGATATGAGGTGTTAGTTTAAACCTAATTTTTGTCAGACTGATGTCTAGTTTTCCTGGCAGTTTTTCTCAAATAGGGGGTTCTTATCTCAGTAGCTAAGGTTTGGGGATTTATTGAACACTAAGTGACTGGACTTGCTTGCTTTGGTATGTTGTATAGCGAATCTGTTCCACTGACCAATTTCCTTATGTCTTAGCCAATAGCAAATTGTTTCATTGTTTTGTTGCATAATTTGAGATCTGGCACTGCTGGACCCTTTTCCTTCCTACTATTTTTCATTAATTCCTTTGATGTTCTTGACCTTCTGTTCCTCCAAATGAATTTCATTATTATTCTTTTTCTAGTATTATGAAGTAATCATTTGGTAGTTTAATATGGCACTGTGTAAGCAAATTAATTTAGGTATGATTGTCGTTTTTATTATATTGGCATAGCCAGTGAATGAGTAATGAATATTTCTCCATTTATTGAGGCATATCTCTATTTCTATAAACAGTGTCTTATGGTTGTTTTCAATTGGTTTCTGTTTACATCTTGGCAGGTAGACTCCTAAGTATTATATATTCTGTAGTTATTTTAAATAAAATATCTATTTTTATCTTTTCTTGCTGGGTCTTATTGGTAATACATTGAAATGTTGATGATTTATATGTATTTTTTTTAATCATGTAGCTTTACTGATTTCAATCAGTTTTTAGTTGATTCTCTAGGATTCGTCAAGAACATCATCATATCATCTAAAAAGGGATATTTCACTTCCTCTTTACCTATGATTGCTTCCTTATTTACCATTTCTCAGATTATTGGTATTGTTAGTATTTTCAGCACTATATTGAATAGAGTGTTAAAATGAGCATACTTTTTTGAATTTTATGTTATTGGACTCTACCGTCATTACATATAATGCTATCTCTTGGTTTTTAGATTTATACTATTCACCATATTAATGAAGGGTTAGTTTATTCTCATTTTCTAGGTATTTTTTTTAACAGAAATGGGTATTTTATCTTGGCAAAATTTTTTTCTATGCGTACTGATATGATCATGCAATTTTTGTTGTTTTTGTTACTGATATGAGTATAAAACAAAGATTATAATCTTTGTGATAGCTTTCTTTCTTTCTTTCTTTCTTTCTTTCTTTCTTTCTTTCTTTCTTTCTTTCTTTCTTTCTTTCTTTCTTTCTTTCTTTCTTTTTGCTGGGCAATGAGGGTTAAGTGACTTGCCCAAGGTCACACAGCTAGTAAGTGTCAAGTGTCTGAGTCCAGGTTTGAACTCAGGTCCTCCTGAATCCAGGGCCGGTGCTTTATCCATTGCATCACCTAGCTGACCCCTGTGGTATGTTTCTTTTGCCTCTGTTACTGTTTTATCTATTTTTTGCATTAATGTTCAAATTTGGTCTATGGTTTTTTTTTCTTTGTTTTGATTTCTTCTATTTTATCAAGACCATATTTGTATCATAGAAGGAATGTGATAGAATCCCTTCTTTTGCTATTTTTGTAAGTAGTCTGTATAACATCAGGGTAAAATTTTCTTTGAATATGTGATCAAATTTGCTTGTGAATCCATCTGTTTCCATATTTTTTTCCTTTGCAATTCATTTTTGGCTTCTATGGGTTGATAGTATTTTTATTTTTATCTTGAGTTCTTTGAAATTGTCATGGGTTATTGTGTTGATCAGAGATACTAAATCTTTCTTTCACAATTGTTTAAATTTTCCTGGTTCTGCTCACTTCACTTTGAATCATTTCATAAATGTCTTCCTAGGTTTTTCAGAAATTACCCCCTTCACCATTTCTTATAGAACAATAGTATTCCATCTCCTTCGTATACATAACTTGTTCAACCATTCCTCAATTGATGGGTTCCCCTTTTCAATTCTTTGCCACCAAAACAAAGCTGCTTTAAATATTTTTGTACATATGATCCTGTTCCTTTTCTTTTATCTCCTTGGGGTATAGGTCTAGTAGTGGTATTGCTTGTCAAAGAGTATGCAGAGTTTAATAGCTTTTTTTGTCATAGTTCCAAATTTCTTTCCACAATGGTTAGACTCATTCACAGCTCCACCAAGAGTGCATTAATTTATTAGTTTTCCTTCATTCCTTTCAGTATTTGTCATTTTCCTTTTCTGTCATCTTAGCTAATATGATAGGTGTGAGGTGGTACTTCAGAGATGTTTTAATTTGCATTTCCTTGAATATTAGTGATTTAGAACTTAAAAAAATATGGCTATTGATAGCTTTGATTTCTTTCTCTGAAAACTGACTGTTCTTATCCTTTGTTGTTGTTGGTCAGTTGGTTTTCAGTTGTGTCCAAATTTATCATACCATTTTGGAGTTATATTGGCAAAGATACTTGTGCTTTGCCATTTACTTCTCTGTCATATCAACTAAGGAATAGCTCTTATTTGCATAAATTTGGCTCAGTTCCCTGTATTTTTGAGAAATGATACTTTTATTTGAGAAACTTGCTATAAAGATAAGATTTTCCCCCTATTTCCTACTTTTTCATAATTTTAGCTGCTCCGATTTTGTTGGTGAAAAACTTCTTATTTTCATATAATCAAAAGTATTCATTTTACCTCCAGTAAACCTTTCTATCTCTTGTTCAGTCATGAACACTTCTCCTATGTATAGATCTGACAGGTAATTACTTCCATGCTTCACTAATTGGCTTATGATGATACCACCATCCTTTATATCCAAATCATGTAGCCATTTTGAGGTTTAATTTTTTTTTTGCAATACATTATGAGACGTTGGTCCATGCCTAATTTATGCTGGATTACTTCCCAATTTTTCCAGCAGTTTTTGTCAAATAGTGAGTTCTTGCCCCAATAGCTGGGATCTTTGGGTTTGCAAACACTAGGTCACTGTGCTCATTTGCTTGTATATATTGTGTACCTAATCTGTTCTGTGAGATTAAAAATTGGATATTAGATCATAAATCTCCCCTACTTAACCTTTCCCTTAATTTATCTCCCAGACTAGTAAATGGAAGAAGCTTTTGGTTTTCTAAATAGACCTTTTATTGATATGGTAGTGACAAGGTGATGTTGATTAGAAGGATAGGAAAGTAGAAACACAATACAAATCGTCTTAAGTCTAAGCTTAGTCTATATTCCTTATAAAAACTCACCCAAACCTAAAGGTCACCTTTGGAGAGAGCGAGACCGTCCCTGCCGCGCCGCCAGGAGCCCCGCCAAAACAGCAAAAACCTCACTTCTGTTCTCTCTACCCCAGAAGTCCCGTGCGCCGCAGGCAGTCTGACGTGCGCAGCAGGCGGACTGTTCGTCTCCTCCCCAAAAGGGTGGTCCTTCAAAAACTGGTGTCTTTCAGTTATCCTAACCGACTGTTAAAAACTTTCATATTTTACCACAGTTCCATTGATAAACCACTTTATTTCTTACCCAATACCAAATTGTTTTGATAATAGCCTTGTAATATAGTTTGAGATCTGGTACCGCTAGTTTCCCTTCCTTTGCATTTTTCATTGATCCCCTTAATTCATGACCTTTTGTTACTCAAAAGATGGACTTTTGTTATTATTTGTTCTAGCTTTCAAGATAGTTCCTAATAATATTCTTTCTTTTTTCTTCATTTATTGTGAATCTTCCTTTTTAATTTTTGATTCTGGTAATTTTTTCTTTCTTCTTTTAAATCAAATTAGCTGATGCTTTGTTTATTTTTTTAAAAAGCTCCTAGTTTAAATATAATTCATTTTTACTTTCAGCTTTATTAATATCTTTTTTGATTTTCAGGGTGTCTATTTTGATGTTTAGTTGTATTTTAAAAAATTTGTTGTTTGCTTAGGTTTTAAAATTTTTATGCCTAGTTAATTGATTTGTTCTTTCTCTCTTTTGTTGATGAAAGTATTTAGAGATATAGTTTTCCCATAAGATTTCTTCAGCCATTTCTTCCCAATTTTTGTATTTATTATTATTATTATTATTATTATTATTATTATTATTATGGGGCAATGAGGGCTAAGTGACTTGCCCAGGGTCACACAGCTAGTAAGTGTCAAGTGTCTGAGGCTGGATTTGAACTCAGGTCCTCCTGAATCCAGGGCTGGTGTTCTATCCACTGTTCCACCTAGCTACCCCATTGTTATTATTTTTAATGAAATTATTCATCATTTCTTTGATTTGTCTTTAACTTAATCATTTATTTAGGACTAAGTTATTTAGTCTCTGGTTTATTTTTAATCTTTTAAAATATTTTCTTTAATGGAAATTTATTGAATTATAATTATATTGCATTATGGTCATTAAAGGATATGTTAATATTACTCATTTTCTCCATTTGTTTATGAGTTTTTTAATGTCCTAATACTTGGTCAGTTTTTGAAAAGGTATATATATATATATATATATATATATATATATCTCAGAAATATGCATGTTTCTTTTCCTATTCAGCAATCATGAGAAATTGGTTATGTCTAACATTTCTAAAATTCTATTATTTTCTAGGGTCTGGCTCTGAGATCCCTTTTCTTGTATAGAGGGACAGCATCACCATGGCCCTTGTGTGGGGAAGCTCAATCTTAGAAATTCTTCAGGATATTGGAGGGACAGTGCTGAGTCCCTGCTCCTCACGGAGACCTGAGTCCATGTTCTCCTCTCCTGAGTTAGAGTGACTGAGCTATAGTTTCTGCTGAGTACTTGAGTCTCTGATTCCCACTCTGGGAATCAGGATCAGAACAACTGAGTTGAGTCCCTATTCCTCACTTGGGGATTATGCCATCTTGGGAGATCAGAATCAGAGGATCTTTGCTGAAGCCTTCCCTTTGAATTTTAGATCCCTCCTCCTTAGTGGATTGGGATAGGAATGACTATACTGAGATCCTGTTCTTCACTGAGGGGGCTGAGTCCAGGGACCTCCCCACTTCCCCACAGAGCTCAGGTCTCTATCCCATGAACTGAGTTGTGTTGCCATCTGGGGAACTCCACTGCCCTGCTCTTCCTGCTCCATTTCCTTTGCTGGTCTCTTCCAGGCAAACATAGCTTTACCAGTTCTTGTTAGATATACTGTTGCTATCTAGAAACCAGTCATTTTTACATTTTAAACTTTGACCAAGTAATCAAAATACTGTTCTTAGAAACAACCTTTTAAATCTTCTGTTCACTTTCCAAACCTGCTTTTCTCTTCTGAAGCCCTTCCTTTTGATTGGCAGCAATGATGAAAATACTACTTATGCCATGAAGATCTTCAGTTTCTTCTCCAAGTATTTTTCATTGTTTTTATTAGCTTCTCAGTTCCTTCTGGCCATATGTTTCATGCCTATGTTTGTCACCAGAAGTGAGTTGTGGACATCTGTTTTGATACATCTTGGGTTTTCTGTTAAGTCCCAGATACATGTTTTGGGAAGACAGCATTCCTCTCTGCTGTTGTTATCCTGTGACAAACTAACCACTGTTATTCATTACATCTTTCTCTGACCTTATGGGATGGTTTCTCACTTGACAGCATCTGTGGATTACAGTAAACTGTTCTTCAAAATGATTCAACAATTCCCTCCTTATCTAGAAGAGTTTCATATCTGTGAGCTCCAAATGTTCAATGTTCCACTTTCTATCCTTTATCCTCTTTGTTATCTTCTTTCACCCTGAAATTTCATGACATAGCTCAATATCTCAATATCCAACCTCTATTGCCTCTTCAGATCTATTTTCTTCATTTTCATATTATAGTTATTGTTCTTGATCATGCACTTTTCCTTCTTGTTCTTCTTTTTCTTGTTCTCATTATTCCTCTTCTTGTTTATCTTTGTTCTTGTTCATCTTGCATTTGTTCATGTTCTTGCTCTTATTATTTGTTTTTTTCTTCTTGTTTTTTTATTAAATTTTTGTTCTTGATTCTCTTGGTCTTAATTTTCTTATTCTTGCTCTCTTTATTCTTGTTCTCATTTTCTTTCCTTCTCTTCCTCCTCCTCCTTCTCCTTCTTCCCTTTCTCCTCTTCCTTCTCTTTCTCCTTCTCATCCTCCTTCTTCTTTTCCTCCCCCTCCTTCTTCTTCTCCTTCTCCTCATTTTCCTCCTTCTCCTTTTTCTCGTGATTCTCCTTCTCCTCTTCATCTCCTTCTGTTCCTCCTCCTTCCTTTCTTCTCCCCCTTCTTTTTCTCTTCCCTTACCTTGAATGCAGAAAAGTATTCTTCACACCCCTTAACAGACTCTTCAAAGAGAACAACCAGCCTGAACTTTGACTATAGATTATAGTCACTTTGCAGTGGCAGAAATATAAATATTGCATATTCCATGCAAGTCATTGCAAATTCTCCATAGTTGCTATGGGTAACATCGTCAATTATCTGTTATATTTGTAATCTATCCCCTAGCAAACTACTTGGCAATTGTTTGTAGTTGTCTTCAATACTGGAGTCTCCACTCTCTTTGTCACCTTTTTAGTACCTTGACAGCTGTTCCTAATGAGTTTCACCCTTCTTCCTCTCAAACTTACTTTGCATTTTCTTTGCATTTACTTGTCCATATATTGTGCCCATCAATAAGAAGTAAGCTTCTTAAGAACATGGGGCCTTTTTATATACTCAGTGCCTTTCATGCAGTAGACACTTCATGATAAATGTTTGTTGAATTGAATTGCCTTAATAAACTTCTTAGTTTATTTTACTAATTCTCTTTATCTAGCTTGCTTTACTTTTCTTCTTCAAGTGCTCCTTTAGCTCTAACACCTCTCTTACTTTGGCTCAAACTCTTCAACTTCTCAAGTCCCTTGAAATTCCACCATTCCCTCAATCCATTCTCTGGCTCTTTTCACAATTTCTGAACTTCCAAATATTCTCCACAATTTCTTTTTTTATTCAGTTAACGTTCTTCTGCTAGCAGAAAGCAGAAGAGATTTTTCTTTCTTTTTCTTTTATCTTTTTTTTTTTTGCAGGGCAGTGAGGGTTAAGTGACTTGTCCAGGGTCACACAGCTAGGAAGTGTCAAGTGTCTGAGTCTGGATTTGAACTCAGGTCCTCCCGAATCCAGGGCTTGTGCTTTATCTACTATGCCACCTATCTGCCACCTAGTTAAGAGATTTCTTAACCTCTCAGGCTTTAATTTCAACTTTCATAACCATCCTCATAATTAAGGAGCGAATATTCTCAGAGCTAAATTAAATCTCCCATGAGTCTGTGGAAAATAAAATAAAGCTACAGGCTTACCACTGAGAAAAATCTCCAACTCTGGGTAAATATTTAGAGAAAGAAATCAAAGAATACAAATTTAATTAAACTCCTAACTTGTCCCCCTGATTCAATTTTCTTCCCATTCTGATACTGCCTTCACAAAACTTCCAAAATGATCTTCATACAGTACAGTTCCAACTAAATCACACCCCTGCTAAAAAACCACCAGTTTTGCCCATAGGATAAATAAGTATTCCTTAACCTGGTACCTAAAGCCTTCCACAATTTGTTTCCAACCTATCTTTACAGTTTACTTTCATATTACTTCCCTCTAAGAAGTAATGAATTCTTTTCTAAAAGGAATTGTTTAATATGTTTTGACATTTCAGCTCACAAATGTGGCATTTCTTTCTTTCTTTCTTTCTGCCTGGCAATGAGGGTTAAGTGACTTGCCCAAGGTCACATAGCTAGTAAGTGTCAAGTGTCTGAGGCTGGATTTGAACTCAGGTCCTCTTGAATCCAGGGTTGGTGCTTTATCCACTGTGCCACTTAGCTGTCCCCTCAAATGTGGCTTTTCTATATGATAGTCCCAAGATGTTTTAAAAACAAGTGATTTGGTGGTCACTGAGTTCAACCAATCAATTAGCACCTACCCATAAAGGTATACAAACCATAGCCCCTGTCCTCGAGGTAAATAACAATCTAGCTAAGGAGATAAAACTCTTACACATGAAATAACAATGAATAACACAAGATAACATTCTGTCATAAATGCTGAGGGAGTTAAAATTCTAACAGGGAAAAATTGGAGGCAGCATAAAAAGAGCATCATTTCCTTTACCTGTGATATCCTGGTCTTAGGGGCAGCTAGGTGGTTTAGTAGATAGAGCACTGGACCTGGAGTCAGGAAGGTCTGAGTTCAAATCCAGCCTCAGATACTTATTAGCTATGTGACCCTAGGCAAGCCATTTAACACTGTTTGCCTCAGTTCCTCATCTGTAAAATGAGCTGGAAAAGGAAATAACAAACTACTCTAATATCCCTGCCAAGAAAACCTCAATAGGGATCACATAGAGTTGAACAGTACTGAAATAACTAAACAACAATCCTGGCCACTTAAAATCTCTGTACTTCAATTGTTGTCCATAAAATTAATGGGTTGGACTAGGTGATCTCTCAGTTCCTTTTTCTTCTGATACTGTGTGATAGCTTCATGAAGCTAGCACTTAAGCTAGGCCTTGAAGGATGAGTAAGATTTGGAAAGACAGGGAAAAGAAGGGAGAAAAGGGAATGAATACTGTATTTTTGTGGGTCAGTGTCTTTTGCATCCAAACCTGGTGTTTCTTCCACCATGCTACAGATGAGACAGACCTTATGAGATTGGAGGAAGCATGTATGGTTATCATGAAGAATAAGGTTGTAAAGTAATACATATATTATTTTATTTTATTCCTGTAACAAATCTATTATTATTATTATTATTATTATTCCCATTTTATAGATCAGGAAACAAAGATGAGAGAAGTTAAATGATTTGCCCAAAGATTGTTGAGTAGTTTTTTCAGTTGGGTCCAACTCTTTGTGACCCCACTTGGGGTTTTCTTGGCAAGGATAATGAAGTTGTTTGCCATTTCCTTCTCCAGCTCATTTTACAGATGAGGAAACTGAGGCAAACAGGGTTAGGTGACTTGCCCATGGTCGCACAGGTAGTAAGTGCTTGAGATAATTTTAAACTCATGAAAAGTTTTCCTGACTCCATGTCCACCACTTTATTCACTATGCCATCTAGTTGCCTCAAAGCTAATAAATTTGATCTTGGGTCTTCTGGACTCTAAGCCACTCAACACTCTATCCATTATACCAACCAAACTGTCTCTAGTTAGGTGGGGCCCTACTTATAACTGTACTTTTATATTACAAAATATAGCTTCTAGGGGAAGGAACTCTATATTTTCTTTTGATATCAGGATAACATTGGGAGGTAGATGTAGCATTTTCTTTATTAAATCCAAATTCCATTTAAAAGTAACTAAGAAAAACTGACCAGTGCTTTAAACTCTCCTCTTAGTTTCTCTGATTTTATCCCTGCAGCAAAACTTCATTATTTATTGTTTGCACTCAGAGAAACGCTCTCAAGAGAAGACCCTAAGTTTTTGTTTTAGCCTTAGTTAAATCCAGATTTAATGCTAAGACAACATTCCTGAAACTTCCTCAGGGGCTTTGCAGTACTTGGAGCTTAGTTTCAATCAAAAATCAATTAATCAACAAGCATTTATTAGTTCTCTTTACCCTCTCTCCTGGCATCACCTTGAGCAATATTAAAACTCATACAGATGATCTTTCCAACACCCTGATTTTATAGTTCCTCAACCCTAATCCCAAATAACCTCTGTCTTTATTCTTCTCTAGCTATTGGGCCCTAGATCTCACCATCACTCAGAACTTCATCTTCATAATCTTGTTACTCTTAAATTTCTTTTTCTAATCACAACTTCTTATTCTTGCAATTCTCCCACTCCCTTACTCAACATCTTCTTTCTCACTGTAATAGCCAGATCTTTTTTTTTGTGGGGCATTAAGGGTTAAGTGACTTGCCCAGGGTCACACAGTGAGAAAGTGTCAAGTGTCTGAGGTTAGATTTGAACTCAGATCCTCCTGAATCCAGGACTGGTGCTTTATCCACTGCACCACCTCACTGCCCCTCCAGATCTTTTTTTTAGTCTTTCACTCCCATGATGCTTTTGCTTCCCTACCAATATGCCTCTGTCCCATATTTTAGGTCATTTCACCAATATCCTCACTGACCATAGAATTCATAGGGTCATAGATTTAGAATTGGAAGTAGTGGCAAATGCCATCTAGTCTAAAATGAGTTCATTTTACAGCTAAGAAAATTTAGTCTGAGCGAAGCTAAGTGACTTCTTTCTTCAGTAACACTGACCTTTTTCCTATTCCTCCCATGAGAAATTCCACCTCCCAGCTCAAACTTTTCACCAACTCTAGCCCGTGCCTGGAATTGTCTCCCTTTTCAAGACCTTCTTCTCACAGCCTCCCTGACTTCCTGCAAGTATCCACCAAAATCTCACCTTCTTCAGGAAGGCTCCCCCCAAAATGCTAATGCCTTCCCTTTGTTGATTATCCAATTTACCCTGTATTTTTTTGGGGGGGAGAATAAATAATTATTTCCATGGTGTCTCCCCCATTAGACTGTGAGATCTTTGAGAACAGGGACTATTTTTTGCCTTTTATTTTTATCCCTACTCCCTGGCACACAATAGACACTTAATAATTTGCATCACAGGTGGGATTTAAACTCAGATTCTCTGATTGTAGAACCAGTGCTTTCTACCATCCCAAACTACCTCCCAATATTCTGTTGTGTCCACTTTGCATATTTCCAATCCTGGTTTATTACCACCATCAGTTTTTTACAGTCCCCTTTCTCTGGCTGATGAGTTTTTCTGAAGAAAGTAATGAAGTTATGTTTATTTTTGGTGAGATACAGTTCTGTTCTTTCTCACTCCAATGTAACTCTCATTGCTGCTCACTGATTCCCTAATCCATTCTCTTTAGCTGGTAACACAGATTTACAGAGTAGTAAGGAACCTTAGAAGATATATCTCACCAAATATCATCTCAACAGCACCATGAACAGGTAGCAATCCAGCTTTTATTGAAATAAATGAAATAATATAAATGTTTAAAAAACCCTTTGCAAACCTTAAAGCATAATATAAATATTAGCGATTAGCTATTGTTGCATTAGGGCAGATAGGTAGCATTATAGTGCACAGAGTATTGGACTCGGAATCAAGAAGATTCCAGAGTTCAAATCTGGCCTCAACACACTTACTAGCTGTGTGACTCTGGGCTTAACCCTATTTACCTCAGTTTCCTCATCTGTAAAATGTGCTGGAGAAGGAAATGGCAAAGCACTCCAATATCTCCACCAAAAAAACCCACAACAAATCCAAAATGGGGTCACAAAGAGTTGGCCACAACTGAAACAACTGAACAACAATTGTTTCTTCATTTGCAGATTTTTAGGGAGACAGCTTACTACCTCCACTCCATTTTTGGATAATTCTACATACAGACTCACAGCAGACTCCTATCAAGAGAGCTAGGACTCCTATCAAAGAACTAGTTTGCTGGAAGAATGTAGTCTTACTGTGAGTGTGGAAATGATTTTTCCCATTCTGGGGGTTGACAGATCGACTTCTTAGTTCAGTGAATAGTCAGAGCTGTAAATGGAATTTTAAAATTTCCTCCCTTTGCCAATCCAGTTGTATTTTTGCCCAGGGAAGAAGATTCAAAGCTAGATAATTCTTTAGGCAGTATTTTTCTCACATCAAGCTCATGAAATATTACCAAGTGGGTGTTCTGTGATCTCCTTAAAAGGTGGCCAATTTATTTTCTGTCTACCTGGCAGTGTCTATTGTTAATGTTGGACAAGAGAGTTGGGTTATTTATGGAAAGGTTCAGCAGCTCAGCATTTTATGGAGTATATATGTGGAACTGGAGCTCTTATATCATCTAACAAAATGCAACTAAAGGACTTCTGTACAGAATACTTTAAAAGGAGATGTCCCCAGCAAATACAGAGCCAGTGATGATGAGTTCTTGAGTTCAGATTAGCTCTGCACTAATCTGTGGATTGAGATTGCTTATGTTAGGAAAAAGATGATTTCTTACTCCTAAGATAAAAAGCCTTATTGAACTCATCATAGATGCTTCACCAAGCAATATTTGGATGAGTCAAGTTAATGGAGGAAAAGTTGGCCTGTGTGGGATCTTGGATTGTGCTGGAAGTAATTGTGGGTGACTCACAATTGTGATGACAACACAATTGAATTCAACCTTCCAGTGGGATGGGGAAAACAAAGAAATTCATCATGTGGTTATTCAATTTCAGAAAATAGAACTTTGACAAAAATGTGGGCCCCAGAGAAAAAATAGAAAGGAAGTGTCGAGTGCCAATAACCCTCGTGGAAGCCTAGGGACTACTTTTTTAAAGTACACTTTTTTGGAAGCCCAATATAGGGAAGTGCTGAGATCTGGATTTTCCTTTTTAAGAACCCTGCTTGGGAAGGGATTTAGAGTGTAATTTGACTCTCCTTCCCAGAGAGCAACTATTGGGATCTTTTATGGTTGGTCATTAGGGGATTCTTGTGGTCTAAATGAGTCTCAGGAAAAAACAGATATAACTTTAATAGAATCATAGGATTTAGAGCTTGAAGGAAATGTAGAGATTCTTGAGTTTAGCTTCCTCATTTTATAGATAATGAAATTGAGGCCTGGAAAGGTTACTGACCTGCCTTGGGTGACATAAAGTAAAGAGCAACATTAAAATATGAACTCAAGGCCACTGATTCCAGAACCTTGGGTCTTTCTACTACAGGCATTTTCTTTCTTTTTTTCTTTCTCTTTTTATTGTTGCTGTAGTTGGTGGTGGTAGTGGTGATGGTGTAGTGGTATAGCAAGTTTGATTTTAGATCACCACAATAAAGCAAGTATCACAATAAAATGAGTCATGTGAATTGTGGGGATTCTCAGTGCATATAAAAGTTATGTTTACACCATACTATAGTCTATTAAGTGTGCAATAACAGTATTATATCTAAAAAGTATATATCAATTATAAACTACTTTATTGCTAAAAAACATTAACCATCATCTAAACCTTCAGTAACTCTTAATCTTTTTTTTGGTGGAGGGTCTTGCCTCCATGTTGATGACTGTTGACTGATCAGGGTGGTGGTTGCTGAAGGTTGGGGTGGCTGTGGCAATTTCTTTTTTTTTTTTCACATATAAGGTATTTTATTTTTTCTGTTACATGTAAAGATAGTTTTCAAGTTATGTTTATACAAGCTTTAAAATTTCAGATTTTTCTCCCTCCCTCCCCTCCCTCTCCCCTCCCCTAGACAGCAGGTAATCTGATATAGGTTATATCTATATATCTATATACATAAAGAGGGATAGAAAGCATGCATTATTATATAGATAGCTGTCACTCTATACCACATACAACTAATGTCTTTCATGTATACAACAAACGCAGTATGTTTTCAAAAGTATTCTGGTTGTATCTTTCCCTCTGTTTTATCTTTTGTTTCTTCTTCACATTGAAAAATTCTTCAATGATCCTCTTTCCTTACTTTTCTAGCATACATCTTTTACGAAACATTTCGAATGCAGCAAACTGTATATATGAGTGTGTATTTATGCACACAAACAAAAAATAAGCAATAAATAAATATTTATATGACTTAGATAATTTGAGAAGTTTTTTGGACTAGACCTGTGTTTTCATTAGTATAAGTAATTTGAAATAAGGAAACTCCTACCAAAGCAGATAAAAATCTCTGTCACTTGAAAAAAGTCCCCTAACATACTAAGAGTTAAAAGGATTGTTTAGGGAGACACAAGCCAGTATGTGTTAAAGATGGGATCAGAACCTATGTTTTCCCAACTCTGTGGTCAGCTCACTACCAATGCACTATGCTGCCTCTCATAAATTCAGAATATAATTTATTTTTTATTTTTATTTTAAATTTTTGTGGGCAGAGGGTTAAGTGACTTGCCCAAGGTCACACAGCTAGTAAGTGTCAAGTGTCTGAGGCGGGATTTGAACTCATGTC
This sequence comes from Dromiciops gliroides, assembly GCF_019393635.1. Taxonomy (NCBI): domain Eukaryota; kingdom Metazoa; phylum Chordata; class Mammalia; order Microbiotheria; family Microbiotheriidae; genus Dromiciops; species Dromiciops gliroides. The sequence continues at coordinate 157,850,512 of NC_057862.1, read as the reverse complement.
CCCCTGAATCCAGGGCCAGTGCTTTATCCACTGTGCCACCTAGCTGCCCCTTCAGAATATAATTTAACAACAATAACTAGACAGTCATACGTACATTTCCTCAGTCAGTCAGTCAATCTGTCAGTCAATCAACAAGCATTTGTTTAGTGCTCTCTATGTGCCGCACAGTTTGCTAAGCACTGGGGATACAAAGAAGGGCAAAAATATAGTGAAAGGCACATTCTAATGGGAGGGACAATATGCAAATAACTATATACATATGAGATATATAGACTTGAGGAGATAGTGGAGGATAGAAAGACCTGTCCAGGGGGTTATCCATCACGTGACTGAATGACTGCCTGAACAACAACAAATATAAGTTATAAATGGAAGGAGATAAAATTAGATTATAAATCAGCATCTCTACTGTATACCATTCGATTTGACTTTTGCTCATTCAGACTCCCAGTTTTAAACCCCCAAAACTAGAATAAAAAGAGAGGTAGAGAAGAAAAGAGAAGGTAGAGAGAGAGGGTAGGGAGCCTTAGTCAGTGGACTAGTTCAGAGAGAAATGTGACCTCAGGCTTCTGGTCTGGTAGTAAAAGAAAGACAGAGATGAGGTTGACCGTCCATGTTTGTGTATGTATGAAAGAGTGAGAGAATGAGATGTTACCAAGGGCCTGTCAGGGAACCAAACACAGTGAGATAGAAAGAGCCAGAGAGAGGTGTTGTGAAAGGCCTGGTCAGGTGCTGAATGAGGAGAAAAGAGAGGCTGGAAGTCATATGTGCATTTTCCATGTCTCTTTTTCATTGTTGTCATTTGAATCAGGTCGCATGAAAAGAGAGCTGCACAGAAGTGATCATTTCTTGCATTGGTGTCTCTATAATGCTTGCTTCTGAGCTTCAAGCAGTGGAATGAAGGAAAATTATACCTCTTCTGTTGTTAACCTAATGCCAGATTTCATAATCATTGACTCCATTTAGGTGGAAGGAAGGAAGAAATATTTTTAATCACCTACTATGTGCCAGACACAGTACTAAGCACTTTACATATATCTTATTACAAGTGTCCTTAAAACAATCCTGGGAAGCAGGTGCTATTGTTATCCACATTTTATAGCAGAGGAAATCGAGGCAAACACAGGTTAAGTGACTTGTCCAGAGTCACATGGCTAGCAAATTCCCGAGACTGGATTTGAACTCATGTCTTTCTGCGTCCAGGCTCAGCCCTGAGTGCCACTACTTTTAAGGGAATCTCTGTCTTCTAATTTCAACTAACCTAATGCCACCCACCCACTCTGGCCTAAGCCTATTTAATCCCTATTCCAGTCCTCTACCCTGATGTGTATCTAGTCTTATTTTAATTCCCGTATGATTCCATAACTTCCTCCAGATATACTCTACACTGGCAGCCCACTCTACCAGGGAGGCAGCCTGGTGTAGAGAAAGAGATCCCTGAATCTGGAATGATATGACCTAGATTCCAATCTCAGTTTTGCTACAAGCTACAATATGACTCTGGGCAAGTCATTTAACCCCTCAGGGCTTGTTTCCTCTTTTGTAATGTCAGAGGGTTGGAATAGATGACCCTGTAATGTGAGAGAGTTGGAACAGATGACCCTGTAACGTGAGAGAGTTGAAATAGATGAACTTGTAATGTCAGAGAGTTGGAATAGACGACCCTTTTACCTCTCAGTCTATGGATCCTATGATTTGAATTTTAGCTCAAACATTTTCAAGACATGTAACCATGAGCAAGTCATTACCTCTCTATGCCTCAGTTTCCTCATCTGTAATACAGGCATACTAACACTTGCACAACCTACATGATTGTTGTGAGGAAAGTACTTTGTAAATCTAAATCACTATAGAAATATTTACTATATTTTTTCACAAAATGGAGTAGTTAATTTTTAGAACTCATTGTCATGAGGAGATGCATACAGAAAAATATATCTTAGAATTTTTAGATGACTTTATGGATGGTTATATATGTGCATATATGTACATATATTGATATATGTTATTAAACGAAACCTAGAAATTTGGGTATGTACACATATCTATAGAGCTTTTGGTTCACAGGGAGGACAACCATGCTTTTCCTATAACAAATGACTTGGTTCCACAGCCAGATACAGCATTATGGGCTATGTGAATATAGTGTATGACTCAATTCCTTATTTTCTTGGATGATTCACTTTAATCATGTGAAAAGTCTATGAGTTGCTGAGTTACTTAAATAATTTTATTCTTCTTTGATATCAATGTACTTCTTGGGATCTTATATTTTCAATCTTTTTTTTTTGGAGGGGCAATAAAGGTTAAGTGACTTGCCCAGTGTCACACAGCTAGTAAGTGTCAAGTGTCTGAGGTTGGCTTTGAACTCAGGTCCTCCTGAATCTAGGGCCAGTGCTTTATCCACTGCATCACCTAGTTTCCCCCCTTCTTGTTTGTTTTAAAGACTAGAGTACAGAGAGGTATCCATCTTATCAGGTGAGATGTGAAATTTACAGATCATCTTTATCTCTTTGCTCACCTTGGGGTCTCTAATATTTATAACTTTGGGGTTATCTCTGACTTTTTCCTTTCTCTTGCCATGCAATAGATACAATGCTAAACCTGGAGTCAAGAAGGCCTGAGTTCAAAAGTGGTCTTAGACACTTAATAGCTTTATGGACTTGAGCAAGTCACTTAACCTCCATCTACCTCAGTTTCCTCATCTATAAAATTGGTATAATAATAACACCTGCCTCCCAGGGTTGTTGTGAGGAAGCAATGAGGTAATGTATCTGTAAAGTGCTTTGTAGTTGGCAGCTAGGTGCCACAGTAGTTAGAGCACCAGGTGTGGAATCAGAAAGACCTGAGTTCAAATTGGGCCTCAGACACTTACTAGCTGGATGACACTAGGCAAGTCATTTCACCCTGTGTGCCTCAATTTCCTCATCTGTAAAATGAGCTGGAAAAGGAAACGGCAAACCATTCCATTGTCTTTCCCAAGAAAACCCAAAATGGGGTCATAAAGAGTCTGAAATGACTGAACAACAAGAAAAGTGCTTAGTAAACGTTAAAGCACTATATAAACACTATCTGTTGTTGTTATCATTTTTTTTGTTTTGTTTTTTTAGTGAGGCAATTGGGGTTAAGTGACTTGCCCAGGGTCACACAGCTAGTAAGTGTTAAGTGTCTGAGGCCGGATTTGAACCCAGGTACTCCTGACTCCAGGGCTGGTGCTCTATCCACTGCACCACCTAGCTGCCCCTGTTGTTATCATTATTATCATCAAGTAGACTTGTGAAGTCTACCTCCACCAAAGCTTTCATATCTGTCCCCAACTCTCTACTTTCAATGCTACCATCCCTGTATAGTTTCTCTTTATTACCTCTCTGGACTATTGACATATCCTTTGTATGTGTTTTTGTTTTAAATTCAGTTTTATTTTCTGTTTCAAATTTTCTCTTCCCTCCCCAGCCCATTTAGAAGGCAAGAAAAACAAAGCCTATAACAAATATATAGTTGTTGTTTAGTTGTGTTTCAGTCATGTCCAACTCTTCATGACCCCACTGGGGGTTTTCTTGGCAAAGATCCTGGAGTGGTTTGCCATTTCCTTCTCCAGTTCATTTTACATATGAGGAAACTGAGGCAATTAGGGTTACGTGACTTGGCTTAGGCTCACCCAACTAGTAAATGTCTGAGGGCAGATTTGAATTCAGGTCTTTCTGACTCCAGGCCTGGTGCTCTAACCACTGTACTATGTAGCTACCCCATGACAAATATATAATTGTGTAAAACAAATTCCTGCATTAGCCATGTCAGAAATAAAGAAGGAAAGAAAAAAAAAGAAAGAAAAAGAATCTATGCTTTGTACTTTGAGTCCCTCACTTCTTTCTCTGGAGGTGGGTGACATGTTTATTTGGGAGTCCTCTGGAATTGTGGTTGGTCACAACTCCCAAGTCTTTCAAAGTTGATTAACTTCACATTATTTTTTGTCATTGTATACATTGCTCTCCTGTTCTGCTCACTTCACTTTTCATCAGGCCATACACATCTTCTGAGGTTTTTAAAAAAATTACCATTCATTTCCTCATTTCTTACAGCATAATAATATTGTATCATCTTCACATAAAGGAACTTGTTTAGGCATTCCCCAATTAATCGGCATCCCATTAATTCCCAATTCTTTCCCACTGAAAACAGAGCTGCTAATTTTTTTTTTGTATATTGGGTTCTTTTTCCTCTTTCTTTGATCTCTTTTGGGTATAGATTTACTAGTGGTATTTCTGGGTCAAACAGCATACTCGATGTAATAGTTTTGGGGGCATAGGTCCAAATTGCTTTTCCGAATGACTGGATTAATTTACAGCTCCACCAACAGTGCATTAAAGTACCTGTATTCCCAGAGCTCCTCCAGTATTTGTCATTTTCCGTTTTTGTTAACTTAGTCAATCTGATGGGTGTGAGATGGTACCACAGAATTGTTTTAATTTTCATTTCTCTAATTATTAGTGATTTAGAGTATTATAAAAATATGGCTATTGGTAGTTTGGATTTCTTCTTCTGAAAACTGCCTATTTATATGCTTTGACCATTTATCAAGTGGAAAATTTGCCATTGACTCTTTAAAGGTCTTCTCAACCTTTTACAGATCAGACCCCATCTACCTTTCATATCACAACCAGAATAATCTTCAAATTTTTTTTTCAATGAATGAAAATCTACATTGTCTCCCTCCAACATCTTTCACCCCCATTGAAAGAGAAAGAAAAACAAAAACCTTGTAACAAATATGCATTGTCAAGCATAGCAAATTTCTGCATTGGCCATGTCCAAATACACACACACACACACACACACACACACACACACACACACACAATTGTCTCAGTCTGTAATATCAATTCTTGAGAATAATCTTTCTTTGACATGGATTTGGTAATGACTTTTCTTTTCTTTTTTCCTTTTCTTTTCTTTTTTTTTTTTGGTGAGGCAATTGGGGTTAAGTGACTTGCCTAGGGTCACACAACTAGTAAGTGTAAAGTGTCTGAGCCCGGATTTGAACTCAGGTCCTCCTGAATCCAGGGCAGGTGCTCTATCCACTGCACCATCTAGCTGCCCCATGAATTTTCTTCATTGATGCCCTTTTGCTTCCTCAGCAAAATTCAAAGTCCTTATCTTAGAGTTGGGAGATCTCCACAAACTGGATCCTCTGAAATTGTCCAGTCTTATTTCTCCTTGTCTTCATGTACTCTACTTTTCAGCCAAACTTGTTCTATTTAATCCCTGTGTTGTCCTAACTTCATGCCTTTTCTTGCACTGTTCTGTAAGCATGAAATGTAAGCATGAAATGTTCCCCTCCCCTTCACATTTTGAATTTCTACCCATTATTTAAGCTTAAATATCATCTACTCCATGAAACTTTTATGATCCTGTTAAATGATATTAACCTTCTCTCTGATGCTTCCCATAGTACTTTTTGCCCCCACGAATGCACTTATCATCTAATATTTCATATTATAGCTATATTGTATGGGAATCTTATTCCCCTACTAGGTGGTTAGAACATTGAGAGGAAAAAAAACCCTATAACTTTTAGCTGACCTTTCAAAAAAATCTATTCCCTGTACCTAGTACACCATTCTACATACAATAGATGCTTAATAAATGTATTCCCAATTTCAGCATTAATAAATTGCTTAGATTTGACTTGCTGTTCCATCTTTGTTTTTCAGTTCTGTCTGACTCTTTGTGACTCCATTTGGGTTTTTCTTGGCAGAGATACTGAAGTGGTTTGCCATTTCCTTCTTAAGCTCATTTGACAGATGAAGAAACTGAGGCAAGCAGGGTTAAGTGACTTGCTCAGGGTCACACAGCTATTAAGTGTCTTGGGCCAGATTTGAACTCAAGAAAATGAGTTTTCCTGATTTCAGGTCTTAAACCTTGGTTGTCTGACTCCAAATCCAATGTTTTCCATTTCTCCATGTTAACTTGGCCTAACCTCTTTGAATTTATTTTCTCATCTAGAAAATGAGGTTTGACTAGAGGATCTCTCTTTCAAGTTTAATAGGCTAGGATTATTTCAAAGCTAGCATGTTGTTTAAGTCATTGCAGTCATGTCTCAATCTGCGACCCCTTTGGGGTTTTCTTGGCAGAGATATTGGAGTGGTTTGCCATTTCCTTCTTCAGCTTATTTTACAGATGAGGAAACTGAGGCAAACACGGTTGAGTAACTTGCCTAGGGTCACACAGCTAGTAAGAATATGAGGACAGCTTTGAACTCAGGAAGATGTTTTCCTATCTCTAGGTTCTGTTCTCTATCCACTGTGCCACCTAGCTGCCCCCCAAAAACTAGAGTGCATCAATACAAAATAAGCCAGTTTGGTCATTAGTACAGGTGGTACTAGAAACATTGTTGGGGAACAGTTCCAGAATTCTGAGTGGGTTCAGTGGTGTCCTTAGGCAATTGGACCCCTGTTTTTACCCAGTGCTTCTAGGGCTCAAATGCTTTGGAACAGTGGGGTTCCCTGCTGGCCTTCACTTAGAAAAGCACATATTAAAATTATGCACATTGCATTGTATTTTTATTTATTTTCTTAATTACTTCCCAATTACATTTTTATTGGGTTTGGCAGCACTGGAATTTTGTGAAGCCCATGGGTCTCCAGTCTGACACCTCTATTTTTGGGGTAACCATTATTCTTCAGCACAAAAATTATTAAGATAAAAATAAAATATGGAGAAAAAAGAATTATGAATGACCTTCGCAACCCAGCACGTGTGACCTCATGTGCATGGGATATATTGCATGGGATATGGGACCCTCTGAGTACACCTTAAATGAAGCCAGCCAGTTTTGGGTTTTTTGGTGGGAAGGCAGCTGAAGATGAGAAGCTCTACCAAGCACAGGTTGTGGAATGCTGTCCTGGGGAAAGGCTCCTGATTAGAACTTGAGGAGGCTGTTTGCTGAGTCACTGTGTGCAACAAGCTCAATTTTGCAGGTGTGGAGCTGGGGGGGTGGGGCGGGTCTCTACTCCCCTCCATCAGGATGAGCAGTTGGAGCACGTAGAAGAGAATTTCAATTTGCCCCCTATCTCCAACATCAGTCCTGTGCTTCACCTGAACTTGTGTTGGGCGTGGGAGGAGAACAGAGGAAACCCTTGTGTTTCCCCTTCCCTGGAATTGGGATCAGGTGGTCTTAAGCCCCTTCCCTATCGCTCCCCTCCCCCCACTCCCGCCCCAGCCCCTAAGCCAAAGTTGGGACTATAGACGTCTTGGCATGGATTTTCTCAGTCATCCCCTTCGTCCTCTGTGCAGGCCGAGACTGTCGCCAAAGTTTACGGAGGTGGTTTTCTGCAGGAGAGAAAAACCCCACATGGCCAAAGGCACCAGGGATCTTCTCCAACAGCTGGATGAAGCAGGTATTCGGGGAAGACCTGGTTTTGTTTTGTTTGTTTGTTTTACAGACATAGCCTTAAAAGGCATTTACTTTATTTAATAAGAAAGATTTTAATGTTTTGTTTTTATATCACATTGATATGGGGGAGAAACCGATAGGAGAAAGCACGCGGGTCCTTAGGATTCCTCTGTAAAGAATTACACTCTCGCACAAGACCTAATTAGGAATAAGAGAACAGGTTTATTGGGGTACAAGAGAAACCGGCTGGGAGGAAGGTTTTACCAGAACAAAACACTTTCCTCCCCGGCTAACTTGTGGGGTGCCATTTTATAGGATTTAGATGGGGTGGGTAAGAGTCTCTTATTGGGTAAGGGGCTGGTGGTCTTCCCCCGTTGCTGTGGGGTAGGAGGAATCCCTTGTGAGCGATCTGGTGGTGGGTGTCAACTTTGTCCTGATGGGTCTAAGCAGTCTGTTGATGGGTGGTTCCAGATGGTCTTCTCCTGGATTACCTCATCCAGGTGCTTAGGATGACTGGAATGTAGGGTGATGGTCCTGGAGCATGCTCAGTTCGATCTGTGCCACTTATCTCCGTTAGGTACCTGTGTGTGTCCTTGATTGAGTTCAAGGAGAGGCCTACTTGATTTCAAGGGAAAACCCCTGAGGTTTCAAGGAAAAAGTTCCTTGAACCCCCCAGAGAATTGTTGGGGTGACCAGGGCCCATAATCCTCCCATGACAACATTTTCACATTACCCTCAGTGTAAGAGTTCTCTTGTAACAAAGTAAAACAGTTAACTAAATTGAATAATACAATGACTTATCTGAAAGTAAGGCTACAATTTACATTTGTAGCATCCCCCACCCCTCTTTTTTAAATGATCAGAAATCTATTTTTTCTCCCTTGTATCCTACCCCACTGTAAAAAAGAAAATAATTTATTTGCTATATATGCAGTTAGACAAATGTGCATAGTCAAACAATTCTCTCCCTTTCCCCCCTCTCCCTCTTCCCCCTCTCTCCCTTTGTCTCTATCTTTGCTTCTATATGTCTCTATCTCTCTGTTTCTGTCTGTCTCTTCTTGTCTCTCATTGTCTCTGTTTCTCTTTCCCTCTCCCTCTCCCTCTCCCTTTCTCCCTCCACTGTAACATCTTTGTCATGTCTTCTGGAATCATCACTAGTCATTGTATTGATCATAGTTCTTAGAGTTTTTGCAGTTTTTTAAGGTGTTATTATAGATATTGTCCTCATTTCATTCTCAGCATATAAAAGTCCTCAAAATTATTCATCTTTCTAATACTGATGCTATAGAATAATCATCTTTTTGATTCTGCTCACTTTTTCTGTATCAGTTCATGTATTTCTATGGTTCTTTGAAATAATCTGTTTCCTCATGCCATAAAACACAATAATATTCTATCCCATTCATATGTCATAACTTACTTGGTATTTATTATTAGAAAGTACTTATCACAGACATGAGAACTACAAATAAGTGAACAAGAAAGTGTACAAATTAATAAGTAAATATGCCTGTACTAGTAGTATAACAAGATTGCAATTATAATGTGTGGGATTGCAAGTAGGCATTATAATGGCGAAATGTGGTGGGGGCAAAGGCAGCCTAACATCTTTATGGGTGATGAGTTAATCATCTTTACTGTTTCTTCTTCTCCTCCTTCATCTTTTTTGTAAATTATATTTTATTTTTCCCAATTACATGTAAAAATAGTTTTCAACATTCATTTTTTAAATGATTCCTTTTTATAATATTTTGAATTGAAAATTTCTCCCTCCTTTCCTCCTCTCCTCTTTCCCCAAGATGTCAAGCAATCTAATAGAGGTGCAGTCATGTTAGACATATTTCTATATTAGTCATGTTGTGAAAGAAGAAAAAGAAGAAAATGGAAAAACCACATACACACACACACACACACACACACACACACGCCAAAATGAAAATAGTATGCTTTGATCTGCATTCAGACTCCATAATTCTTTTTCTGGATGTGGAAAGCATTTTCCATGATGAGTTTTTTGGAGTTGTCTTGGATCATTGTATTGCTTAGAAGAACTATGTCTATCATAGTTGATCATCACACAATGTTGCTGTTACTGTACATTCAGCATCAGTTCATGTAAGTTCAGATTTTTCTGAAATCTGCCTGCCCGTCATTTCTTATATTACAATACTATTCCATTCCATTCATATACCACAACTTGTTCAGCCATTCCCCATTCTGCTATAAATGTTTTTATACATGTAGGTCCTTTTCTTTTTTTAAAACAATCTCTTTGGGATACAGACCTAGTAATGGTATTACTGGGTCAAAGGATATGCACAGTTTTATAGCTCTTTGGGCATAGTTCCAAATTGCTTTTCAGAATGGTTGGATCAGTTCACAACCAGTAGTGGCTTATTATTGCCATGCCCCTTGTTTGAATGCTTCTTTCCTTTCCATCCTCAAACACTATGGGATTGGATGAAGTACACATTGGAGACCTAAAAACAATTATAATGCTAACAACTAGCATTTATGTAAATTGCTTTACATGTGTTATCTCATTTAATCCTCACAACAACTGAGGGAGGCAAATTCTATTTTTATTTTCATTTTATAGGTGAAGAAACTGCAGGTAACAAAGGTTAAGTGACTTGCTGAAGGTCACATAGCCAGTGTCTAAGAACCATAAGCCAAGATTGTTTTATCTTGGGCTTTCCACACTCCAAGTGAAGCCTTTTAGCTACTGGGCCACCTAGACTTGATATCTCAATTACTATTTTTGAAATCTGGGAAATAGTAAGTTTGCATTTGGAAATATGCTTTTTTTTGGGATACTCTTTCTTTTTTTTTTTTTTTTGGTGGTGGGGGAATAGAATTAGTGGATATAATTTGCAAAGAGGAGGATTTCAATTCATTGTTGAGGAGTACCTTGGCTTGAAGTAGGCGGGTCCCTGATGTATGCTAGCTAGGTGTCCATAGGCAAGTTATTTATAATCTCTTAAGTCTAGGTTTGTATTCACCAAACTATTTGACAGTGCTTTCCTATCAGTAAAATGTGTATTTATAAATTATGTGTATATACTGCTGTACTAAGGTGTTATATTATGGAACATAGACAAAAATAAACATTAAAAGGAGATTAAGATGAAATAAGCAATTTGAAATATTTTATTTCATTGATTAAGAACACAAAACCCTTTTTGCTTTCAAAATATTAATGTGTTAGTGAGAGTGTCGATAAACATATTTTACTAAAAAACCCTATGTTCTGGCAGAGAGAGCAGATACATATATTATAGTTGTTTTGGTAATTATTCAATCAATTTGATTTATGTAGTTAGCTAAGCATGTAATTTTTTTTTTAAAAGCTACTTCATTGAAAGATACTCAATACAGCAATCAATAATAGGTCATAAGTCAGTGAATGTTTTTATGTTAATCAGAGCAATCAGCTTTGGGATAAGGACTAAACACATGTATTCATTGCTTATACAGCAAGCTCCAAGGTGAGGAAATTCTCTTTACTTAAAAGCTGGCCTGAATTTTCTCTGCAATTTATAGACTTAGTTACCTTGCACTGAGAGGCTCTAGCTTGTCTGGAGTCTCACAGCCTGTATGTGTATGTGGTAGGACTTGAAATCCAGGTCGACTTGGCTCCAAGGCCAGTCTCTATTTAATATTCTATATTGCCTCTCATAATTTTTTACTGCTTTCTGTATGATTTTTGGTGGAGTTATTTCATGCCATCCTTTATTTGAAATTCTGTGTTGCTACTATTACATTTTGTTTGTGTAACTAGTTTTATACAATTATATTTCAGCCAGACAGGACTGGGAGCTATTGCACAAAGTTTATCTGCTCTCCCCTGCCACTATTTGTCTAGTCTGTCCTCTAAGCCTTGAATCACTCCCTCTGCATCTCAAGCCTGTCAAAAGCCTTCTTTCCCCCCAATATTCAACTTCGATTCCATTTTTCTCTGCTTTCAGTTCTCTGTCATCTAAATTTTTGAGCTTTATGTGTTTTGACCTTTCCCTCACCATAGCCTACTCTACATTATAGTTACTAGTGTATATGTCATGGGAAGGGATCATATTTTTACCTTTGTACTATTGGTACCTAATCAATAAGGATGTCTTAAGAGCCTGCTCTGAGTCAAGTACTGTGCTAGGTGTTGGAGATACTAATACAAAGATGACATAGTGCCCTTGAGGGGTTTACGTTTTATTAAGGGAAGTGATGTGTTTACAGATGAATAAATACAGTTTATATACAAAATAAATACACAGTGGTTGCAGTGGTGCTAACAACTAGGAGAATCGCAAAAAGACTTGAAGGAGGTGACTTATGGGCTGAGGCTTAAAGGATTCTATCAATGGAGATGAGGAAGGAAGGGCATTGTAGGCCAGATGACTTGTGCAAAGACAAAGAGAAAGTTGATGTAATGTCATGTTGGGGAAATGGTAATGGTTGGAGCACTGAGTATAGGAAGAAAAGGAATGTGTAATCAGCCTTAAAGGATAGGCTGGGACCAAATTGTGAAGGGCTTTAAATGCCTGACTGAGGCCTTTCAGTCTGATTCCAAAGGCAGTATGGAGCAAATCAAGCTGCTTGAATAAAGCAATGACATGGTCAGGCCTACAGTTTAGGGATATCAGTCTAGCAGTTGAATGGAAGATGGTTGAGAGAAGGTTAGAGCTAAATGCCAGGAGATCAATTAGCAGGTGATTACAGTAATTCTGGCAAGTGATGATGAGGATCTGGACTACACAGGGAATTATGACCCCAGTGGTCACCTTGTCTACAGTGGTAATCCAATATAGACATTAATTTTGGCTGTCTACTCTTCTGTTGTGCTTTAAATCATAAAACTTCTTATGAAAAGAATATTGTAAGCTAATTACTCTAATATTCATTGATAAATCAGTAGACTTCACATAGGGCCATGAATTTTATAAGACTATTTTAAATCAAATTATTTAAATAGAGGTCCCACAAAAAACAATTGTCAGGGGCTCAGCACAGCCTATGGAAGGCCCTGGGTTGGCCGAATTAGCGTGTGATTGGTAGACTATGAGAACTCATTGATTTTTGTAAAGGCAGTGTACACAGTTTTGTACTAGGATGAAAAAAACTCTTCTTTCTGTTAATGTGTTCTCAGGTCATCTCTTTCGGCCATGATCCAGGTACAGAAGAATGATAACTTATACAAACTTTACAATGGTAGGTCCTTGCCATTGGCTGCCACCTTAGATGCACGGGAGGAAATGTGGACCAGTTTCAGGAAAGTAAATGAATGACATTTACTTCTTTCAGTAAAACTCTTATTGACGCATGGGAGTAAGATCAATGTAACCGTAACTATACCATATGAGCTGTCTTTGTTTGGAGAAGAGTGCTCCCCAGCTATTGAATTCAAACAAATTAAATTAAATTATACATAAAAACTGACTTAATGAAACACATTTTGCTTTGTTTGTCAGTTTTACTGGACTATGGGATTTTTTCTTCTAAATGACACCAGGTTTCTCCATTGCTTGCAAAGCATAGTTCATTTCACCTAATTAATTCCTGCAATTAAACTTGTAATTACCATTGAAGCTGGAGAAGAAGGACTGTATTCAATCCTTAATAGGTCGAATTGCAAGCTAATAACCTAGGCAATGCAACTCATTAACAATGTTAAGATCATTCTTCTGGAATGAACAGCTTAACCAAATTTCTCAAAGGCCAGTTACTGAATTCAATGTAACAAGAACTACCAGATTCAGGGCACTGGAGCTTTGGAAAATAATTTTCATTTTAGGGCTTAATTTCAAAAAGGAAATTGGTTGGAGTTGAAGCCACCACTTTCTCCAAAGTCTAATGAATATTTAATCAGCTGTCGAGCTAGATCATATAGGTAGAGCCAAAGCACCCAAGTTCAAATCTTTGTTTTGCAACTTACTAAGTGTGACCTTAAGGATGTTGCTTAACTTCTTTGGGTTCGAATTTTCTTATCTGCTGTGGGGACCAATTTTTAATTGGGGAGTGTTAGCTAAGCAGCTTGCCACAATATTGGGGCAAGGAAGGAGACCGGCAGCCTCCCTCAAAACAGAATAAGATTTATTTTAACAAGAACGAACTAAAAAAAAAACAAAAAAACCAAACACAAACAGGATCAATAGGATCAAGGGAAAGGAAATAAAATGGGGAAAGGGATATTATATAACCTGAAGAAATACCACCGCCCAGGAATCAGCTGAAAATATACAGCAGAGATCCTGTTGCCTTCCAGCATCCAGCTAGAATGGCGATTTCTCCTTCCCCAATCCCAGAAACCCCACAGCCCCCAGTCAATTGGATGGCTGCTCTGACAGTCACATGACTGCCCTCACTAGGCTTCCAATCATTATAATTTTGCCAGGCCCATGTAGGCGTCTGTGAGTGGTGATGATGTGACGTGCCAGTGCCGTGGCAATGGCTACAACCAGTGGGCAGAGCACCATGTGGTTTTCGGAGCCCCAGGCCAGTGTGTGCTGAGGCACAAAAACCTCAAGTAACAATTCTATACACTGTAAATTGAGGGGAGTGGATTAGAATCAATTCAAGTATTTTAGAGGACTTTCTGGCACCACAACATTATACCAGATACTAGAGTTAGAAAGACAAAATGAAAAATGCTCACTATATTTAAGTAGTATACATTTTACCAAGAGATGTAGTAATGAACAGAGAAGTAGATATGTAGAGATACTGTCAGGCTTTGTGCTAGTTTGCACTAAAGTAAACTAAAAGAACTTTGTTGCTGACAAATAATAAGGGCAAGAATAAAGACCAGGAAAATAGAAGGGAATGACTTTGCCATTTCCCATCAAATCTTTGTTTTTTTTCCTATCTGCATTTGCATGCTAAAGAGGTTCTTGGGAGTAAGGTAAACATCTTTGTCACAGGTTCCACATCACTTTTGTGAATATTTTTCTTTTGATAATGTCATTGACATGGGTTTTGGGGACATAGGATCCTTTTTTTTTTTTAAAGTGCATCAAACATTTATTTTATTTTTTCCATTTACATGTAAGGGTAGTTTTCAACATTCATTCTTTTTTTTAAAAGTGAGGCATTTGGGGTTAAGTGACTTGCCCAGGGTCACACAGCTAGTAAGTGTCAAGTGTTTGAGGTCAGATTTGAACTCAGGTCTGCCTGAATCCAGGACCAGTGCTCTATCCACTGTGCCACCTAGCTGCCTCGCAACATTCATTTTCATAAGATTTAGAGTTCCAAATTTTTCCCACTCCCTCCTTTTCCTCCCCCCTCCACAAGACATCAACCAATCTGATATAGGTTTTATATATATATATGTATATATATATGTGTATATATATATGTGTGTATATATATACACACACATACATATATACACACATACATATGTACATACATATATACACATATATATATATACATATATACACATACATACATACAATCCACAAGTGCTCTTTTAATCAGTTCTTTCTATGGGGGTGGATAGTATGCTTCATCATTAGTCCCTTGGGATTGTCTTGGATCATTGTATTGCTGAGAGTAGTTGTCATTCACAATTGCTCATCAAAAAATACTGCTGTCACTATGCACAGTGTCCTCCCAGTTCTGCTCACTTCAATATACATCAGTTCATATAAGTCTTTCCAGGTTTTTCTGGTATCATCCTGTTTGTTATTTCCTGTAGCACAATACCATTCCACTACAATCATATACCACAGCTTCTTCAGTCATTCCTCAATTGATGGGCATTCCCTTGATTCCCAATTCTTAGCCACCACAAAGAGTTGCTATAAATTTTTTTTGTACAATTTCCCCCCCTTTCCTCTTTTTCATGATTACTATTGTTAACTGTTTCCCTCCATTCTATTCCCTTCCCCATTATATTTACTCTATTATTTCTCTTCTTTCACTCCATTCCTCTTTAAAAGGGGTTTGCTTCTGTTTGTCCCCTCCCCCAATCTTCCCTCCCTTCTTTTTCCCCTCTTTTCTTTGTCCCCTTCCCCTCCTATTTTCCTGCATAGTTAGATGGGTTATTGCACTCAACTGAGTGTGTATGTTATTCCCTCCTTGAGCCAATTCTGATGAATGCTGGGTTCATTTACTGCCCAGATTGGATAGATTACTCTGCCCACTAGAGTGTATGTGTTAATCCCTCCTTGAGGCAACTCTGATGAGATTAAGGTCTTTGAGCCTATTCTGATGAGTGTAAAGTTCATTTCCTGCCCTGTTCCTCCTCTATCTCTTCCCCCACTCCATAAGCCCTTTCCTGTTTCTTTCATGTGGGATTTCACTCCATGCTACCTCTGCCCTTCCCCCTTCACCAGTGCATTCCCCTCACCCCTCAGCTAGGTGACACAGTGGACAAAGCATCCACCCTGGACCCAGGGGTATCCCAGCCAAAACCCAGCCTCAGACACAAGAAAGTCACCCACTGCATGACCTCAGGTATGTCCCCCAACTCCAATTTTTTATGGTTCTCTAGGGTCTTCTTGTATTTGAAAGTTACATTTGCCATTCAGTTTGGGTCTTTTCATCATGAATACCTGAAAGTTCTCTTTTTCATTGAAGTCCCATTTTTTCCTCTGAAAGATTATACGCAGTTGTGCTGGATACATGATTCTTGGTTGTAATCCCAATTCCTTTGCCCTCTGGAATATCATATTCCATGCCCTCCAGTCCTTTAATGTAGAAGCTGCTATATCTTGTGCTATCCTGACTAGGGCTCCACAGTACTTGAATTCTTTCTTTTTGGCACTTTGCAATATTTTCTCCTTGACCTGAGAGCTCTGGAATTTGGTTATAATATTCCTAGAAGTTTTCCTTTTGGGATCTCTTTAAGGAGGTGATCAGTGAATTCTTTCAATTCCTATTTTACCTTCTGGATATCAGGGCAATTTTCCCTGAGAATATCTTAGAAGATGATGTCTAAGCTCTTATTTTGGTCATGGTTTTCAGGTAGACCAATAATTTTCAAATTATCTCTCCTGTTCCTATTTTCCAGGTCAGCAGTTTTTCCAAGAAGATATTTCACATTGCCCTCTTTTTTATTCATTTGGATTTGCTTTATTGTGTCTTAGTTTCTCATAAGGTCACTAGCTTCCATTTGTTCAATCCTAATTCTTAGGCAATTATTTTCATCAGAGAGCCTTTGGTACGTCCTTTTCCATTTGGCCAATTTGACTTTTCAAGTTGTTGACTTTTTTCTCATGTCTTTCCTGCATCACCCTCATTTATCTTTCCATTTTTCCTCTATCTCTCTTTATCTTCAAAGTCCTTTTTGAGCACTTCTGTGGCCTGAGACCAATTCATATTTTTCTTGCAAGCTTTAAATATAGGGGCCCTGACATTTACATCTTCCTCTGAGGTTGCACCTCGATCTTCCTTGTCACTAAAGAAACTTTCTATGGTCCTTACCTTTCTCTGTCTGCTCATCTTGCCTTTCTTTAACTTGACTTTTAGCTCCTTAAAGTGGAGCACTGTTATAGGCTGCACTATCCCAAGCTTCAGAAGGTCCCAAGTGGTATGATTTAAGGAGGATCAGGTTCTTTACTTGTCTGGCCTGTTCTCTGGTCTGTAGATGACCCCAGACCACCTTGCTAATCAAACAGTTTTGTGTGTTGTGGTTGTCAGCTCTGATGAGCCTGTGCCCTTCTCCCACCTAGGCCACTGCTACTCAAGTCTACTTCCTGGTTCTCAGCAGGGGTGAAAGACCCAAGTTCTGCCTCAGCACCAGCATAGACCTCTGTAATCTCCCCTCTTCCAAGGGCTCAGCCCTCTTACCAGACTGTGTACTTAGTTCCAGATGACACTGGTGCTGCAGCTGATTCAAAGGTTCGGGGAGGGGCGGGGGGTCTCTTTCTCTGGCAAAGATTTCCTGGGACTGGATCTGTGTCCAGTGACTGTGGGTTTGGGCTCTACTACTGTCTCAGCACAGCAGCTCCCTCCTTTATACCTTCCAAGCCATCCTTGGTTAGAAGATGATTTCAGCACATTTTTCTATGGATTTTGCTGCAAGAATTGTCCTATGGCTTTATTTGGATGTTTTTTGGAGTGATTGTGTCATGAGTTCAAGAGCTCACTGTCTTTCCTCTACCATCTTGGCTCTGTCCCTGACATAGAATCTTAAATAGGAGTTAAAAGGAATTTCCTAACTCTAAGTCAGAGAGTTATTTGGGACCATGGATTATGGTTAGCACCAGATACGGTCAGATAAAAACAAATATTAACCAGGTGATTTTGATGGATTCTGTTGGCTGCCTTCCTTGTCTGACTTTTGTCACATTTAAAGAGTTGTTTCTCTTCCTCCCAGGGAGAGATTTTTAGTGTGGGTTATTGTTTATCATTATTAATATTGTTTGAACTTAACTTTATGTGACTAAAGATTGTTTGAACCCAGAATGTTGCCCTGACCTCAGGAATTCTGGAGTTTTAGAATCTCCCAGTTCCTAGCTTACCTAAACCATTCTTGTTTTAGAGTTCCCAGACCCAGGTCCTGTTTTGGGTCCACCCAAGCTTGTGTTTTGGGTTTCTTTATGTTTTGAGTTTGCTAAAATTTTATTGAATGCTTATATTTACTAATAACCATCTCAATCTACTTTGCATTCAAGTTGCCCTCTCAGCAAAATTGCTTAACTAAATGTGTATGATTTGTGTGAGGGTTCTTTTGTCTAAATTCTACATAATGTAAACCTTTGTGACAGGGGAAATGTGAAATGACTGAGGAAACAAAGATTTGATCTTCTGAACATGTTGTTGTTGTTGTTGTTGTTTTGCGGGGCAATGGGGGTTAAGTGACTTGCCCAAGGTCACACAGCTAGTAAGTGTCAAGTGTCTGAGGCTGGATTTGAACTCAGGAACTCCTGAATCCAGGGCCAGTGCTTTATCTACTGTGCCACCTAGCCACCCCCTGAACATATTGTTTTATTAAGCAGTGCATGCCAAGTGCTTAACAAACTGGGACCAGACCTCCTTAGCTTAGGGCTGGACCCCAGATACAGGGGAAGACAGACTTTTATGCATTAAAAACATCAAAAAGGCCAATTAATTAAAAGAAAAAGGCAATATTCAGTAATATAATTTCTAACTAGGTATAGTTTTCAGGTAGTCCAATAATTTTCAAATTATCTCTCCTAGATGTACTTTCCAGGTCAACTATTTTTCCAAGGAGATATTTCACATTGCCCTCTATTTTTTCATTCATTTGGCTTTGCTTTATTGTGTCTTGATTTCTCATAAAGTTATTAGCTTCTATGTAATCAATCCTATTTTTTAAGTAATTATTTTCTTCAGAGAGCGTTTGTACCTCCTTTTATATTTGGCCAATTTGGCTTTTCAAGTTGTTGACCTTTTTTTTTTTTATGAACCTCCTGCATCACTCTCATTTCTCTCCATTTTTCCCTCTACCTCTCTTACTCTGTCTTAAAAGTCCTTTTTGAGAACTTCTATGGCCTGAGACCAATTTACATTTTTCTTGTAACCTTTGGATGTAGGAGCTTTGACTTTTTTATCTTCTTTTGAGGATGTATTTTGATCTACCTTGTCACCAAAGAAACTTTCAATGGTCTGTATCTTTTTCTGTCCATTTTTAAAAGCCTATTTCTTGGCTTTTAACTCCTTCTTAAAGTGGGACACTGCTTTCAGGACTCACTGTCCCAAGAATCAGGGGGTCCCAAGTGGTGTAATTTTTTTTTTAGTGAGGCAATTGGGGTTAAGTGACTTGCCCAGGGTCACACAGCTAGTAAGTGTTAAGTGTCTGAGGCCAAATTTGAACTCAGGTACTCCTGACTCCAGGGCTGGTGCTCTATCCACTGTGCTACCTAGCTTCCCCCAGGTGGTGCAATTTAAGGAGAGGTTTTCTCTCAGCTTGCCTGGCCTGTGTTTTGCTCCGTAAGTAACCACAGGTCTGCTTGCCCTTTAACCCAGAAGCAGAAATCTGCTTTATTGTGGTTGCAAGCTTGGTGTGCCTGTGCCCTTCCCTGACCTGGGCCACTGCCACTCAAGTCTGCTTCCTGGTTCTGAACAGAGCTCCACCTCAGCTATAGCGGAGACCCCTGCTATCTCCCCTGGCTAACTGCTGGACCCCCTCACTGGTGTGTGAGCTGAGTTTCAGAAGTAGCTGCTGACTCTGATGATTTCAAAACTCTGGAAGTGTGACCTGCCTGGGACTGGATCTGTGTGGCACAGTTCCCCTCTCATCCCAGTACAACAGACCTTTCCTGCTATCCTCTTAAGCCGTCTTTGGCTGGAAAATTATCTTACTTTGTTCTTTTGTGGGTTCTGCTGCTCCAGGAATTGTCTTTGGAGGTATGTGGATGGATCCTGTGGGAAGCTTCAGAAAGTTACTGCCTGTCCTATACCATCTTGGCTCTGCCCCCTCTAATTTCTAAATAGAAGAAAGAATAGGGACTTTGCAAATTGGGAGGGGGAGAACAAACAAATGCATTTCTCTGAATTCAGAAAAAGGTATCTCACTTCCTTCCTCTCAAGAGTCTGTAAACAGAGGAACATGGAAACAATAACTGATTGTATGGTGCCAGTTTTGATATAAGACATATGAATTGCTTGAGATGTACAATTGTGAAAAAACTCCTTACCTCAACCTTTGAATCTGGCCAGGGTTTCTGGTCAGCAAACCTAGGTTCTTGGTTAAGGGTCTCTCAGTAGCAGCTAGAGGTGGTCCAGTTTCCCAGCCACATAGGGCTAAGTTCAAATAGTACAGCAAGGTTTTCTCCCAATTCCCACAATTGAATAAACTTTTCTCACAAGACAGAATTTGGACTAGATCCATAATTGAATAGGGAACTAACTCCAGAATTGAGTCACAAGATAGAGTCAGTGTGGTTCACTCAGTTCCCACAATTTACCCCTTGCTGTCCTAATCCCCTCAACTCCCTCACCTTTTTCCTGGACCTGCCACACCTCTTTTCCTGCTCATTCTCCTCTTCCAAATGAGCTAATATATTTGTTTCTAAAACTATTTGAGATGTTTTTGATTTGCAAACAATATCAGCCACTGAACTTGAGCAGATGGCAGCAGAGATCAGCAGTGATCCAAGGTAGGCTAGCTCACTGACGCACAGTCAGATGAAGCAAAAACTACTTTGGCATCTTCCATATTAGTGGGAAAGCCCATCAGGGATATCATGATGGAAATCAGAAAAGCAATGACAAACCCAGAGATAACATTACCCTAGAACTTCAGTAGCTCTCAGATGTCAGGGTTCTGAGTAGCTTTGACCACATTTGTGTCTTACTTTCATAGATTCCCTATCTGCATGTTTTCTGCATATGTTTCTTGGTCACATTTTTGTCAGCCCTCTGTTCATAGGTCTTCTATACTGGTATCTTGGCAACCTGTGGGAGAATGATCCTTGTCTCTATGTGGGAGTTGGCAGTGAGGAATATTTTCTGGACATTTTCCCCTTATGCTCTTTTATTATGCACTCTTTGTTTTGAACTTATATGTTACTAGTGAAAGTAAATACACTAGTGGGGGCCTAGCAACTATGATGTTGTATACATATTGAGTCATAGTGCCTTAACTTTGGAGTAGTCTTCTAGGGGGTTCATAGATGAGGGGCCTACTAGAGGTTCCTGATATGAAATAATTTGAAGACAGAGAGAGCACTAATAACTAACAGATTGAGAAAAGACTTCTATAAGAGATAACATTTGAGGTAAGCTTCAAAGGAAACTAAAAATTATAGGCAGAAGTGAGAAGCAAGTGTATTCAAGGCATGTAGGGGTCTCTACAAAGATGATCTCTTGGGTCTTTTCCAACTCCTTTTGGGGTTTTATTTGTGGTGTAACATTGATTCTTGTTTTTCCTTCTACTTCTCCAGTTCTTTCTTGTGCATTAGCACAAGATGGTTCTAGTGGTTGTTTTAAGAAATGTGGGAGGTTAATAGGATTGAAAGGACTCTGAGCTGTTATTTGTCTCTATTATACTTAGGTTTTATGCTTATAGATCTCTAATGACTGCATCATTCCATTACCATGTGTTAGCAACTCTTGGACAGAGTAAGCTATAGAATCATTGAATTGGAATGAGTCATTTAGTATGATCTTTTAGTTATTAAAGTAGGAACTTCTGGGACAGCTAGGTGGAACAGTGGATAAAGCACCAGCCCTGGCTTCAGGAGGACCTGAGTTCAAATCCAGTTTCAGATACTTGATACTAGCTGTGTGACCCTGGGCAAATCACTTAACCCTCATTGCCCAATCAAAAAAAAAAATAAAGTAGGAAGTCCTTATGTGGTATTCTTTTAAAGTACTCATCCATCCTCTGAATGTATGAATTTTCCATCTATTCCAGTGATGAGTAGATCACTACTTTACAGGAACTCACTAATTTGCATGGCAGCCCATCCAACTTGTGGGAAATGAGTTTAGATAAAATGGCATATAAAATGTTTTATCATGTGAATTTGGGTTTGCACAGTGTTATAGCTCACATCATTATTTTGTGTAACAATGTGTGCAGACTAATCAGTTAATTTTATGGAAAGTCCACAAAGAAACAAAGATTCCTTCAGTAAAAGTTACTCATTCAGAAAATATTTATTGAGCATATATTATGTGACCTACAGCATATTAGGTGATACTGTGGGGATGAGTGGTGGGAAGTGAATATCAAAAACACAATTCCTTGTCTTTCAAATGCTCAAAAGTTCACAGAGGAGCCAAAAAAGACATACAGAAAAATAATCAAGTAATGCATCAACATTTAAAGAGGGTGGTCCCATTTTTGGATTTGCTCATGTTCCATTTTAGACTGTGGTCTAAATTCAGGTACAGTTTATATTATAGATAAATTTAATGCATCATAATTTAAGTCAAATGACTTTTTAGACATGAACTTAATGTAAATAATTTTTTAATTATTTTTTTTTTAGTGAGGCAATTGGGGTTAAGTTACTTGCCCAGGGTCACATAGCTATTAAGTGTTAAGTGTCTGAGGCCAGATTTGAACTCAGGTACTCCTGACTCCAGGGCCAGTGCTCTATCCACTGCACCACCTAGCTGCCCCTTAATGTAAATATTTAAGATCTGTCTTTATCATTGATGTACATTGAACTTGCCTTGTTGATCATCTGACAGCTAATACGTAATTACAGGTTTCTCATGTGTAAAATTAGATGGTTGGATTGGATGATCTCTATGATCTCTTCTAGTTTTGATATCAGAGGCAACATAATTTATTAAAAACAGCACTGGACAGGGAATTAAGAGATGTGGGTTTGAATCCTTACTAGTTCATGGGCAAATCACTTAATCTCTCTGAGCTTCAGTTTCTCATCTATAAAATACTCTGAATAATATATGCAGTGCTTACTTCACAGTGTCTATACTTCTTCCTCCCTCCCTTCCTACCTTCCATTTTACACATATCACATGAAAAGCACTTTATAAACTTAAAAGTGTTATATAAATGTCGACTCCCTTTTCCACTTTCCCATTTCGGCCAATGGCATCAATATCTCTGTCCCTCAGACTTTACATTCTGCTCTTTTATCTTCTTCATCCTCTAAACCCAACAAGTTATATCGATTAATATCAATTTTGCCTCCAGAATGTTTCTCATATCCATATCTTTCTCTCCTTTCCTACTGATACTGTACTCTTCAAGGCTTTCATTTCTCAGGCTTGAATCCTTTCAACAGGGTTTCATCTCTTCAAACTAATATGTTGGAATATGTCCAAAGCATAAAAAATGGAAGCAATAGGTCTAGAGGAAATTGGGCAGAGGATAAAACTAATGCAAATTTTCTCAGATGGTAAAAGCTTTTGACTTCAAAGACTTTTAGAGGGGGGAACCTTCACCACAATGATATATCAATAAAACAATAAAACTGACATTTATATTGTGTTTTAAAATTTTCAAAGCATTTTTTGGAGTTATCTTATTTGCACATTATAACAGCCTGATAACTTAGGTATTCGATATCTTTTCAACTTATAGGTGAACAAATAGAGAAGACAATGTGCCCATCATCACACAGTTAGTAAAGGTCAGAGATAGACTTTAAACTCAAATCTTCTTGATTCTAATTAGAACTCTATTCATTGCCATGCTGCCTCTCCACCTGATTTTTCACATGTATGTAGGGAGAACATACAATTGCAGGGCTATACAATAATATAATATATGTGTAGACAATTGTCATAGTCAAGCTAATTATTTGTAATGGCAGGTTACCAATAGTAGAAATAGTGGGAAAAATATCGTAGGCTCATTCCTAGGTCAGGAACAGAGACAGGAGCTTTAGACAGTCTAGCACCCTAGAAAATTCTTTGAGAGAGAAATTATTTGAATTGCTTTTGAGGACATAAATGAATGAAATCATTTATTTACTTGTTTATTTTTTTTTGCAAAAATGTGTAATTTTATTCGATCAGTTTTCATATTCTAGATCCTTGAGGGATACAGCATCACTCGGATCCTGTGTCCAATGGCCTTGGCAGGAAGATTGCTTCTGAACTTGGCCCGAACCATTCCACTATTACCATGAACCAGAGTAACTTTCCACCCAATCACTCTTGTTCTGTTGGGTTTCCTACCAGGAGTCACTGTGTTGTTTTTTGTCTTGTATACATAAGCGTGTCTCTTGCCCAAATAGAATTCAGTTTCATCCCGAGCATAGAGTCCTTCAATTTTCTTTCTTTCTTTTTTTTTTTTTTTTGCGGGGCAATGGGGGTTAAGTGACTTGCCCAGGGTCACACAGCTAGTAAGTGTCAAGTGTCTGAGGCTGGATTTGAACTCAGGTACTCCTGAATCCAAGGCCGATGCTTTATCCACTGCGCCACCTAGCTGCCCCATTGAGTCCTTCAATTTTCAAAAGAGCTGTATGTTCCCTCCGGTTTCACAGGCCTTGCTTGTAGCCAGAAAAAATGGCCTTGGACCACAGTCTTCCAGAAATTTTGCTGTTCTAGAAGTCCTGTTTCCAGGAGGCCTCCAAGGCTCCAAGATGGAGGAAAAAACCGAAATCATTTATTGATTACAAGTGCCAAGTACTATGTTTGCATTTTGGATATAGGTGTGGTATTGGGGATAGAGTTTGTTTTTTAGTTGTTCAGTAGTGTTTAACTCTTCATGACCCCATGAATGATACTCTCCATGGGGTTTTCTTGGCAAAGATATTGGCGTGGTTGCCATTTCCTTCTCTAGTGGATTAAGGCAAACAGTTTAAGAGACTTGCCCAGAGTTACATAGCTAGTAAGTATCTGAGGCTATATTTGAACTTGGGTCTTCTTGAATTCATGCCCAGAACTCTATCCACTGAGCAGCCTAGCTGTCTACTTTGGGGATAGAGAGTTTGTTCCCAAAGTTAGGAAGACCTAGGCTCAAGTCTTACCTTTGGTTTATACTGGTAATTCTAAATGAATGAATGAATGAATGAGTGAATTGCTTGGGTCCTTAAGGGGGTGATAGGGAGGAAGAATGAGAATTTGGAACACAGTTTTAAAAATCAATGTTACAATTTGTTTTTGCATGTAAGGTGGGAAAAATTCTAAATAAATAAATAAATAGATACAGACTGGTTGAGTGAAATTTGGAGAAGATACTTCTTAGAGCTTTAGGAAATTCTGTAAGGCTCTGAGCTGCAGAGACAGTTCCAGCCTACAGTGGTATTGGGGATTTCCTCATATTGGAGTTTCTTATACTAGTCTTTATATCTCTGAATGCCAAGTATTGTAGTATAAGCTGAGAATACAAATACAAAATCAAGGTCATCCTTGCCCTCAAGGAGCTTACATTCTATGAGGGAGACAGCACCTATTTGTGGCCAGAGAAGGAAATTATGGTCTGGGAAGTCATGAAGATGGTAAGTAAAATAATAAAGTAGTCCATTAATGCCCCATTTTCAGAAGCAATGATAATGGTGATTTGATTACATTCTAAGATAATGAAGTAGAAAGCCAATGGGAGTGGGGTATGTGTAGTATATACTCAACAACAGACTAAAAATGGCTGAGGTAAAGATGAGGGCGTGGCAAGGAAAGGCCTTCAGCCTTAGAGGCTTATTTGTTTTATTCCACCCTTTCTTTGAACCTCTCTGGAACTTGAAGGGGTCATATCCTTTTTATATTTAAATTGTCTATGGAGCCCCAGAAATCATATGATCTACAATTGTAAATAAGAAGTCTTGGAGATTATTGTTGGTGGTGGGTTTTTTTTTGGGGGGGGGCAGGGCAATGAGGGTTAAGTGACTTGCCCAGGGTCATACAGCTAGTAAATGTCAAGTGTCTGAGACCGGATTTGAACTCGGGTCCTCCTGAATCCAGGGCCAGTGCTTTATCCACTGTGCCACCTAGCTGCCCCAAATTATTAATTGCAGAGGTTCTTAACCTGGGGTCCATAGATCTATAAGTGTTTCACAGATAGATTTCAGGGAATCATTGAATGTGGATGGGAAAGATTATATCTATTTTTACAACCTCTAACAGAATATGATCATTTCTTTCTATTATTTAAAAACAATATTCTCATAAAAGGTCCTTGGGTATAACTAGCTTGTGAAAGGAGTTCATGACACAAAAAATTAAGAATCACCTCCACTCCAGTGCAAGAAAATAATTCTATAATCACTTCACCTTGCAGTAGTTCACATTAGTCTTTCTAGGTTTTTCTAAAAGCATCATGCTTGTCATTTCTTATAGCATAGTAATATTCCCTCACAATCATGTACCATTTGTTCAATCATTATGCAATTGATGGGTATCCCCTCAATTTCAAATTCTTTGTCACCACAAAAAGTTGCTATAAATATTTTTGTATGTATAGGTCCTTTTCCCTTTAAAACAAAACTCCTTGAAATACAGACCTAGTAGTAGTATTGTTGGGTCAAAGGTTACACTTAGTTTTATAGCCTTTTGGGAAATTTGTTCCAAATTGCTATCCAGAACATTTGGATCAGTTCACAATTCTACCAACAGTGTATTGGTCAGACAATTTTTTTCTTCATGAACCCTGGGACAACACAGAGAGAAGAAAAGCAAGGTTACTACTTATCAACCACTTCTACTCCCAAAGACAAGTAGACTCTGGAAAACAGATGGAAGAATGAATTTGAAATGTAAGCCTAGGGACACTTGGCCTCCAAGCATCATTTACATTTAGTTAGCATTAATTCTTAAGGTACAATATGGCTCATTTTAAAATCCCCATTCCCCAAGACTTCTGTCATATCCAGACTCATTCCTTCACATGTAAATGAATTGAAAAATATTTTGCTCATGGTATGAAAATGCCTAGGTCTACTTAAGACCTAGTTCATGAAGACCTGCCTTCTAGTGTCCTAGCATGATGACGCATTGGTGATAAAATCACAGCAATATAATGTAATGTAGAAATGATTTTCCTGGTAACAGAGGGAAAAGTAATTATGGTTCATTTCAAATTATGTGCTTTTTGAAGAGGTTTGCTCATAAGGTGGACTTCAGAAACTCTTCTGGCCAGGAAAGCCCCTAGTATCTGTCTAGTTCAAAAGTGCATTTAACCTAAGAGTAAGGATGGTTGGGCCAGATAGGGGCACAGTGGATAAAGTACAAGCCCTGTATTTAGGAGGACCTGAGTTCAAACTTGGCCTCGGACACTTGACACTAGATGTGTGACCCTGGGCAAATCACTTACCTCTTATTGCCCTACCAAAAAAAAGAGTAAAGATGGCTGATTTTTGAGTCCTAACTCTGCCATTTGCTTGCTATGTTACCATGGGAAGATGAACCTCAGTTCCAGATGAAGCTATCTGTGAAATAAGGAATGAATGGAACAAAGTAACTCACTATTTGCCTCACCAGATTATTGTGAAGAAAGTGCTTTGTAAGCCTTAAAGGGCATAAGAGTGTTGTGGAAAGTGGTCATTTTGGAGCCAGAGGAAGGACATGGATCTGAATCCTGGTTCTGCTATTCCCTGTATGATTTTGGTCATGTTACTAATCCACATAGCCTTCAGCTTCCTTATATATAAAATGAGGGTGTTGAACTAGATGACATCTTTAAATTTTGATTTTATAATGGAATAAGGGACAGGAATTAGATCTATGATTTCATTGCTAGAGGTAGCTAGCTAGCTCAGTGGATGGAGGCTGGGCCTGGAGTTAGGAAGACCTGAATTCATATCTAGCCCTAGACACTTACTAGCTGTGTTTTTGTGAGACTTAAATGAGCTAATATTTGTGGAGCACTTAACCCAGTGCCTAATACATAGTAGGCTCTTAGTAAATGATTGTTCCCTTCCCTCCATAGAGAATTCCCAGCTATAGAAACTCCCTCTAATAATGTAGGATGATACTTTCTCAACAACTTAGAGCCTAGAGAGTTGCCTAGTGTATTGAGAGATTAAGTAAAAGTTGTGCACGGTCTTACAAGAACAAATTATCAGATGTAGGACTTGAATTCAGATCTTCTAGGCTCCTAGGCCAGCTTTCTATTCATTAAGTCCAGTTTACCCCAAGTAAACTTTAAAGCACAATGTAAATGTGAATTGTTAAGATAATTGCTAAAGTAGGAGTAAATTAATAGATTAGTCATGAAATGATAGTAAAAGAAAAGAGATAGCTATTGGAAGCCCCTAAATCTTTTAAAATACATTTTTATTGATGTCTTTTGTTTTTTTTTTAAATCACCTAGACTTTATAATGTTTCCTTTCCCCTTGTCCTCCCAAGGGAGACATTGCATATAAAAGAATAAAAGAGAAAAAATAATTCAACAAAACTCATCTACATGATGAAAATATCTGACATCTGATATGTGGGGCACTGTATCCATATACCCACCTTTGCAATGAAGTTCAGGGGAGATATCTTCTTTTATATTTTCTTTGGGATCAGGCCAGTCATTATAATTGTACAGTCATCAATTTCAATTGTTTTTGTCTTTTTTGTAGTAGACTTCATGTATATTGTTCTCCTTTTTCTGCTTAGGTCATGCCTCTCAATCCTTCTCTATACAGTATTCATTATATTCATTGTTTCTTAGAGCACAGCAACATTCCATTATATTCATGTGCCACAATTCAGTTTAGACGTTTTGTCATCTATGTGCATCTACTTGGTTTCAAGTTCTTTTCCACTACAAAACTGCTATTATAAATAATTTGTTGTATATAAGGACTTTTCTGTTTACCCTTGACCTTCTTGGGGTATATACCTAGCAGTGGGATCTCTGGGTCAAAGGGTATAGGATAGACCTTGAATTTTGAAGGATGAGAGTAAGGCCTTTGTCACACTGGGCAAATATTTTCAGAAGTATTGATGGAAGAATAAATAACAATCACATATATCAAAAGGTATGGAAGGGCTGCAATATGCACTAGTGAACTGAGTACCCACACTGATGAGCTCTATCAAATATTCCTCTAATTCATACTACGTGAGCCTGAAAACACACCTGCCTTTTGAACTATAAAGACAAAGATAGAAAACTCTTTAGTGATAGTTCCTGCAGATCTACCCTATCAAAGATGGTCCATTCAGAGATCTGGACCTTGATTGTTCAGGAGTCAATGTTGTTTTTGCCCCTTGCCATGCTCTGTGCAGATCCAGAAAGGAGTAGCTACATAAATTGCATCAGCTCTAGAGGTCCATTAGTGATAGTATGAGGCTGGCAAGCTCCATGTATGGAATGCTGAATTAGCCAGAAATTCTCCGGAAAAAATGTTGAATTAGTGAGTCCTGACAGAACAGCCCTCTGAGGCATAATACTCAGTGATCTTAGCCTGCATTATTTATTGACTAGCTGGGAGTTTGTGGTCTTAAAATTTTATTGATATGACACAGGGTCATCTAAGAAAGTTGTAACCACAGGGAGAGCTCCTCAGGCCAGATAATTACATTCCAAATGCACATTTTCATATTACTAGGGGTGCCTCAAGGACAGGACTGGGGCCCCAATATCCTCTCTCCAAAATATTTAGGGGCAGATAACATGGGCTATGTCTTCAGCAGGCCATGAGTCTCTCATTGGAGAAAAAAAAATGGGAAAATGGGGGGTGGGGGAAAATCCCCCATAGAGATTTCATTTCCCCCCATGAAGATGCTAAATTCCTTATTCTGAACCAGATTTCCATTTCATGCTGCTTGGATGCCAGGAAGATAACCTGTGCACCGAATTGACTTTGGGTATACCTAGTGTTTACAGGAGGCAGAGCTTAGGAATGAAATACATTTAAATTAATTCCAATTTCTCAAGAATTCTTATGTGGCTGGCACTGACCCAGGGTCTCTGGATTGGGTAAACAGAACAGAGAAAGAAGGTAGTTGTTCCCTCCCCATGGGAGTTTGGAGAGAGAACCAATTCATAAAACATAATTATAGGGAATTCCAGTTTATCCAAAAAATAAGAAAGTTCAAATAGATTTTTGTGGCATCCTACTTTTATGAAAGAGAAATAAATGACAAGCTATATGTATATTTTCATTGGAAAAGCAATTTAATACCATAGTTATTCATTCAACTAACATTTATTGAGCCCTCACAATGTGTAAGACATTGTTTTGTGTTGTAGTAGAGTACAAAGATGAGGATATGGTCACTGTCCTCAAGAAGCTTACAATCTAGAACAAGTGATGTTATGTATAAAAGAGAATACATATATAAAGCAAAGTAATAGTGTTCTGCACATAGAAGGTATTCCACAAATGTTTGTCAGTGATGATAGCTATGATACAAGGCAGAATATGATTAATTGAGATGAGCAAGCAAAGTGACTTGGAGCTTCAGAGCATAGTACAATCGAAATGGTGCTGGGAGACTTGGGTTCAAATTCCAGTCCTTCTGCTTACTGCTATTTACCCCAGTTTCTTCATCTATAAAATGAAGAAGTTGCCATCTGGATGGATTTGATTATCCATTAGAGTATCATCCATTAGAGTACTGTCAATTAGGGTACCCCTTAGGGCACCCATTAGATTATCATCCATTAGAGTATCATCCATTAGAGTACCATCAATTAGAGTATCCATTAGAATACCCCTTAGGGTACCCCTTAGAGTATCCAAGAAAGCATTAGGATATACTCCTAGAAATGAAGAAAGGGATAAAGAAGGAAAGTAGAAAAGTGAATCTTTGAGCTTGTAGCTTGAATAGAATAAATGAAAGAAGAGGCAAAGGAGAGGATTTTGATTGTAAAACTAACAACTAATAATAACTTATATTTTTATATTATTATTAAAATTTTTAGTGAGGCAATTGGGGTTAAGTGACTTGCCCAGGGTCACACAGCTAGTAAGTATTACGTGTCTGAGGCCA
Source organism: Dromiciops gliroides (assembly GCF_019393635.1). Taxonomy (NCBI): domain Eukaryota; kingdom Metazoa; phylum Chordata; class Mammalia; order Microbiotheria; family Microbiotheriidae; genus Dromiciops; species Dromiciops gliroides. The sequence goes on along the minus strand of NC_057862.1, from coordinate 157,819,862 downwards.
AATTTGAACTCGGGTCCTCCCGACTCCAGGGTTGGTGCTCTATCCACTGTGCCAGTAGCTGCCCTGATTTTTATATTATTTTAAGATTTAAAAAGTACTATAGTTACAGGAACCTTGTGATATAAGCATTACATGCATTATTATCCCTATTTTTCATATGAGGTTCATAAGTTAGAGACAAGGTTACACAGCTAATAGGGTTCAGAGCTAGAATTTGAACCCAGGTCTTTTGATTTGAAGTTGTGCTTTCCCCACTAAAACATCTTTCCTCTAATATGCCCATTTTAAAAGGAATTCAATTAGCTCTGTCTAAAATAGCATGCTTATCTATTCTTGGCACAACCCAAATGACCAGTCTGTTTGCACAAGAGAAACTGCCCAGAATTTATACTAACCTTTCCATAACAGCCATCTGCCAATAATTCCAGTGACCTTTCTTTTTTATTTTAAAATGCCCAGCTAGGCTTGACTCATGAATTAAGATGGGTGATTAATGTACATTAGTGAAAAAAACATTTGTCTCTGCAGCATTATCTGACCCAAAGTCAGTCATAAAAACCAAACATTGTGGAGGTTTATTACATTTCTTTAATATTAATGTTATCCATTGAGTTTAATCAATGGAGAAGTTCAGACATGGTGATAATATTTTAAATATTACTCACAAGAAAGAAAAAAAATGCTTTTGTCATTTTTCCTTGACCAGGTCATGATGTAAAATTTAATTTGTTCCCATTCTCCTTGGCTATTAAGCAACAGCTTAGAGAGAAGGACAGATGTAGAAAAAGCAAGATATTACTAAAAAGAGAATGCCAGTGTGTAACAACACATAAATGATACTAAATTTACCTTGTTGGGGGTCTATCCAGACAAGGATAGAAACTATTATATATTTGGAGTTGACCTGTCAAAAGTTTCAAAGCAGATCACATCATCTGGTATAAATCTAGACTTTATAGTGTCCTGTACTGAACAGGATTATTTTTACGGTATTTATATTGGTTCAGTTACGAAAAAAATACACTCATTTCTTAATGTTCTTCAAATACTATTACATCTTACTGAACTGGGTGTTCCTTTCTCCATGATCCTATTTTGATATCAAATTATGTGTTGTTTTCTTTTGTCTCCTCTCTGAACATTCAACCATCTCTCCTACTTCTGTACACGTGATTTTGTTTAGAGAATTTAATTATGTTCATGATTGTGCTCACTTTCCCTCTCCACCAGCCTGGAGTACACACAAAGCTAGGGAGAGCTACAAAGAACCCTTATTACTGTTGCATTCCTACTTTAGCACCATGGCCAAGGATAACTGCGGAGCTAGCAATAGTACAATCAGCATTATGGTTTTGGAAAGTTACAATGCCAGGAACAACTAAGTCTGAGCACATGGGAACAGAATATCACAGACAAATTTTAAAAAGAAAAACAGTGGTCTCTGCTGTGGAGAATTTAGGAAAATTTGGTTGTTTTCAGAGTTATTTAGACTAAGTTAATAGTAATTGAAGTAATTGACATTTATTACTTTAAAATTTGAAAAGCAGTTCATGAGTTTTCTCATTTGAGCCCTAAAATAGTCCTGAGGGATAGGAATTTACAACTGTTATTCCCATTTTATGTATTAAGAAATACCCAATTCTAAATTGAATAGTTAAATGAATCATTCATGTTTACACAGTAAGTATTAGAGGTGGAATTTGAACCCAAGTCTTTCTGGTTAGAAGTCCAGTATTTTATATATTTCACCCTCCTTTAGGGTGTGGCTATAATTTTTGGCTTCCTGGAAGACTTCCTTTATATGAACATGTTTCTGTGTATCTCTCCTAATACAATGACCAATGGCAATGGTCAGGGAAGAGGGACATTGCTTATGTATTTTCCCTCCCTCTGGTTATCTGGGTGCTGAGGCTATGCTTGGTAATTCCAATACAAGGAGTATCTGGGAGTTTGGCCTTCTGGAATTATGAATCTGTGATTATGAAGCCTTTATAATAGAATCTAGGCCATATCCCCTCACAGCACATGTCCATCCATTGAAATCCCTCCCTTCCTTCAGTGTTCAACTCAAGTACCATCTACTCTATAAAATACTTCTTGATACACCCCCATGAAAATTCTCTCTCTCCCTGTCTCTCAGCATTGTCTGTACCTCTCCTTTACACTTGTTTTGTGTCATTCATTTGTCCACTTTGTTCTTTTAATAGACTGAGAACTCTTTAACAAAAAGGTGTATGTCATAGCTATCTTTTCCCAGTGTCCAGAACAGTATCTTTCAAATAAGATATATAGGTGTTTAATAAATGCTTTGTTGATTTCAATAAGTTAATGACTTCTGGGAGATTATCCTAGCCATTTGAGAGTAACACTCTAGTGGAATGGAACACAGGATAGTTGCTTGGGGAAAGGGAAAAGGAATGTTATAAACAGATGTGGGAGAACATAAAGGATGAATTTTGCTTGCTAATTTTTCCTAAGGCTAGCCCTATTTAGTTTCAATATTGTGAGAGTTATTAATTCAAGCGGATCTCAGTTGACAACTTTTGTGTTTGAAGATTCATCCCACTCAGACAGCAGAAGGAACATTTACCCCAAGCCTTTTTGGGAAAGGAAGTAAACATAGTTCACTCTTCAAGTGTTCCAATTGCCACTATTTTTCATTGTCACTTTAAAAAATAACTTGGTAGTAGGTGAGAAATCGACAGGATTGAAGAAACTCCAGCCTACCCAAACTCAAAAGAGTCCAGGTTGTTTAATTATCATAATTAAGCATGGAAAATTAAAGAACAACTAGCAGATTTTATTTAAAAAGGGGCTATACATTATCCTGTTCTGTCTAGTGGCCATTATGTTATATTAGATCAGCTGTTCGTTGTTGTCATCAACAAATATTTGTTGATTAAATACTATATGCCATGTATGGGTCACTATGCTAGAGGAAAAAAATAAGACCCAGTATCTGCCACCAAGGGGCTTATAATAGTTGCAGAGGTATATGTTAAAAGATAAATACTAGTACAAAGTAACATAGCATGTGATAAATGAGTAGTCTAGAAAAAAAGTGCTAAAGGAAGTTAGAGAAGGAAGTAATCACTGAAAGTTGGGGTGGTCAAGCAAGCCTTGTTAAAGTGCTACTACTGGAACTGGATCTAGAAGGATAATATTAGCTTACATTTATATAGTGCTGAAAAGCTTGATAAGCATTCCTCTTACATGATTTCATTTCAGTCTGGAACAACACCAGGAGGTAGATATTCCAGGTTTTAACCTCATTTTGCAGATGAGGAATTGAGGAATCTGAGACTCTTTGATGTTGAGTGTCCCACTAAAATTGGGGTGGCACACCTACTGTCAGAAATAGAATTTAATCATAAGTATTCCTAACTCTAAGTCAGGAACCCTTTCTATTGCCCTGTGCCACCTTTCTGATGGGTAGTACTAAGACAGAGAAGAAGAGCTTAGAATTCTAAGTAGAGAGAGTTCATGAACAAAGTTGTGGAAATGGACTATATATGCCATATTCATGGAACAATGGATATACTAGTGGGATGAAATAGGGAATTTGTGTAGAACAGTATTGGAAGATAAGGTTGGAGAGGTCATTAAAAACCAGATGTTCAAATGGCTTTGAATTCCAGGTTCAGAAATTAGGATTTGATCCTGTAGACCAGTGGTAACAAACAAATAGAAATGGGCCTTATTAAACCAAACATAAGGATAGGCCACATAATGGCTTAAAAAGATGCACGCTAAAATTATCTATGTTTTATTGTATTTTTATTTATTTTATTAAATATTTCCCAATTACATTTCAATTACATTGAAATAGTTGAATATCAAGAAAGCAAGTAGCATGGAAGGAGTAGGACACAAACCTTGTCATTAGTGCATATATATTGGCATATAGTGGCAATTGGAACACTTGAAGAGTGAACTATGTTTACTTCCTTTCCCAAAAAGGCTTGGGGTAAATGTTCCTTCTGCTGTCTGAGTGGGATGAATTTTCAAACACAAAAGTTGTTAACTGAGATGAACAGTGCTCTTGGCCCAGAATGGAACAGAAGGCAAAGAGAATTATATTGCCTTTGGGAAATTACTAAAGGATTTTTATGGTTTGGGCTATACTCAGGAGTGTTGTGGGTTGCATGTGGTCTTAACACCTTTGCTATAGACAACTGTGAGCCGCTAAATGTTTTTGAGCAAGGAGGCTGCTTTTGGAATATCAATCAATGGATTGAATGAGGGGGAGAGATTGGAGGAAGGAAGACCAATACTTAGGAACCTATTGCAAAAGTGTAGGCATGAGAAGATGAGAACCTTGACTAGGATGGTAGTGGTGGGAGTGGAAAAGAAGAAACTGATTCTAAAAACATCACAAAGGAAGAATGAATAAGATTTGATGACTAGATGAGTCAGGGAGAGGTAGAGAGAAGAGTCAAGGATAATTATGAATTGTTGAGCCTGGTTGATTGGGAGAATAATGGAGCCTCTGACAGAAATAAAACAATTGAGATGACTCATTTTGATGTTCATGTCACACACAGGAGTCTAATGCGTAGAGGAGTATATTTAATTTGCTGCTGATTTTTTCTCTGATAAGGAATTGAATGAGGAGTGAGTATGATAGACAATGTTGCCTATTCAGAAAAAATTTCAAGGAAGAATTTTTGTTTGTTGAGTCCTCATCTAAACTCCTACTCTAAGGCCTTCTTCTCCAAAGTTATTCTAGCAGAGTTCCAGCTGTCGTGTCCAACTAAGTGAGAAAGGCTTTGCAGATGACCTTGGCAATGTATTTTTTTATTTCTGTTGTCAGAGGACCAGCCAACTGAAGTTTGGAGGGGCTACAAGGTAATGCATTTTTCAGCTACACAAATGCATTAAGATGGAATGTGTTCATATCTGTTAATGAAGGGGGTAGCCACATAAAGGGACTCAAAGATCCTTGAAGTTTTGAAATATTATTTGAATATCAAGAAGGGAAGCAGTGTGAAAGTAGTATAACACAAAGCTTGTTATTAGCACATATATATTGGATTGATATTACAGATGGGCAATGATCTGGGCCCAAAATGGAACAGAAGGCAAAGAAAATAATATTGCCTTTGGGAAATTCTAGAGAACTTTTAATTACCCTAAGTTTCTCCCCAAACAGAGGCCCATATATTTAGCAATATTCTTCTGCTGATAGGTAGCATGGACTCCCATAGTCTTCAAAGAATTAAAATTATGCATACCCCATAGAGCAATGGAGCATTGCTTGGTAGACAAGAATAGACTGCCATATATAACTGAACAGCAGCTGTGCAAAGGATAGCATAGAGAAAGGTACAATCAGAAAAGATAACTGATAATTCGTGTACTCCATTGATACATACACAATGCCCAAAGAACTAGATGAAGGTTCCTAGACCATTGACTGGATATCCTTTAGAGGAATTAGGAATTCATGGACAAGAGGTGCTCAGGATGAGAATGCATTGATAAATTACACACTGTATCCCTGGACAGAGGTTCCACATCAGTGAGCTGAGGAATCAATTAAAGGATTGGAGGGAAAAGTGAAGAGCATAGAACTTGCAAAAATGAATGGAGAAGCTGGATCTGAGCTGGATTCATCTGGAAGATATACATGCAGAATTCTCTTAAAATTTTATTTGAAGAATAGGACATTATTTCATAGAGAACAACGGGGGAGAACATTTCCAGAGGATGGCTTGAGTTCAGGAGTAGACTGGACACATGGCAATTGTAGAAGCTTTGCCCATTTAGAGCAAAAAACTTTGGATGAGGACCATTAGGTAAAGGGATTGGGGACAAAAATTGAGGATTTAAAACACACGATTTGGTGACAACATTTGAAATTATCTTTAAGGACTTTTTCAGCTTTAAAATTCTATAGAATCAGAACTCTAGAACTGAAAGGGACTTCAGAGGCCATTTGTTTAAATCTCTCATCTAACAATTGGGGAAACTGAGGCCCAGGAATGTTAAGTGACTCATCCAAGGTCAATCAGGTAAAAGAATTCAATCCTACATCTGACACCATATCCAAAGCATTTGTCATTTTATTCTGTTGCCTCCCAGTGATCTATTATCTATCATCTAAGATATTGAAGAACAAAACAACTTTCAAAAAACCTCAACTCTACAGACTCAAGAAACCGCCCCATTTGTGACTTTAATTTGCTAGAACATATAATCATAGATTAAATTTGAGGTCAGGAGACAAGGATTCAAACCTCGACTCTTACATTTACTACCTGTGTGGCTTTGGGCAAATCTAGTTCCCTTTTCACTGTACCTTGCACCATGTCCTGAAGTGCACATTCCTAGCCAGAGTTATCTAGGAAGTCTTAAAGACTGCCTGTAAGACATGAATTTAAGTTAGGTAGAGGTACTTCTAGTGAGAAGACAAGAGAGAATTCACTGGCCTGTAAAGAGGTAAAGAGATGGAGGAATATGGCATCTAATATAATGGTGATATTATAGATGTACACAAGTTAAATAAATTGTTTGATTTACCTTTTTCCTCATATGAAGAAAAAACACTTCTCTTAAATTGTGTGCATACTTACAGAAGCCTGATCATCAGAGTAAATGTTGCTGGCTCTGCAGCTCAGTTGCAGCAGATCATAAGGCTCTGGGTGTGTGCCCAAGTCCGCCGACTGCCTAACCACCAGTACAATGTGCACGATGAAGCCAAGGGGTGATTCGTCTTCGTTCATTTGTTTTCTATAATGAGCATAAACTCCCTACTACATTTAAATAAAAACCCAATTACATTTCCATAGCTACAGATGCCATTACCTTTTTGTCTGACTATAAAATATAATGAGCTTCCAATGACTTCACAAGATTTCAAATGAAAATAAGTTTGTTATGATCTGGTGTTGTCCACTGACTTTTCACCTTTTTGAAGACTCAGAATGCCTTCCACCCGTGGCCAGAATGAACGAATTTCTATTTTAAAATATTGGCCAGTTTTCCATTTGTACTATTTTTTAAAAACTGATGGATAGTGAAGAAACTATAACCATCACACAGCACACTGAAGGAAATCAAATCAAATCACATCAAATCAAATCAACTGCAGGCAACTGGAGTACATGTTTATGGGCTGTATGATTTTGTAGGAGATACACAAGGCTAACAATCTCATAAAAAGTTTAATAGCCTATGCCTACCTCTGTTTGCCTCAGGCTTGCAAGGTTCTTTGAAAAGCAAGTTAAGCTGGACAACTTTAGGAGTGGTGGTCAGTAGTTAATCATCAATTAACCTTTCCATGGTATTTTTAGGCCCATGGTAATGAACTGGAATTTCAGTTCATGTGATTTTTAATTTTTCAAAATATAAAAAAATTTTTAAACTATTTTTGGATGTAGGGAAAACCAGTCATAATGGTAAATCACAGATATCTAAATTTGTTCTTCATGCAGAAAAAAGTGTTTAGGATGAGAGAATTTTGGAATAGGGAGGGCCCTTAGAGCTGATCTACTCTAACTATTCATTTTTATAGGTACTCAGTGGTTTTATTATCATTCACAAATTGTGTAGAAAAAAGTAGAAAATATGTTCATGGCATGTGAAAATGGATATCTGCACATAATTCTCTAAAGAGAGAAATATGGATAGAGAGAAGTGAATGGATGAAAAAGCATTTATCAAGTACTTTATAGATGCTAAGCACTGTGCTAAGTATTTTTGACAGAAATAGAAAAGGTACTATAGTCTCTGTTCTCAAAGAGTTCATAATCTATTTGGAAGAGGTAATACATATAAATAAATGGCTTTAGCTGCAGGACAGATGGAAAGCCCAAAAGTGCTAAGGATGTAATGGTGGGGTGGATGGCAAGGTCCAGAGATGCTTAGGGTGTATCAGAATGTGAAGTGGCAGTATCAGGGGAATATTGAGGTTATACTTTCAGAGGATGTAGTAAGCCCTTGAAGACTTAAGAATAAATAGATGGGTGATGACAAGGACTGTTGGTCCACCATCTCCCTGGAATGATGGCAGTTTGTGACTCCAAGTTCATCCAAGAGGAGCATGGCCTTACCGTTTGGCCCCATGTGAGGCTGAGTCATGGAAAGGGTGACAGGAAGGCAAGCAGTCATGGTGCCTTCTCTGACCTGGTTCCTTTCTTCCCATTTGTCCCATGTAGTTTGAGAACATCAGGGATCATCAACTACAACCACATACAAAATTATGGGGATCTTGTCAGACACAGCCCTGTGTGCATCGTATATCACACTGGAAAGTGGGAGCAACAGTTTTTCTTTCAGACAGTGCATGAGCAGGATTTATGTTCAAAGGGGTCTACACAGGTACAAGAGGCACTTCTCATGTAGACATTGTTGGGATACATTGCTGGAAAGTATCAGCTCTTTCCAGTCCATCCTTCTCCTATAAAATTTATCTGACTCATTCATTTTAAGGATGTTGAAACTGAGAGGTAAAATAAGTGTCCAAGGCCATGCCATCAATAGTGACAGAGCCAGGGCTTAAATGCAGCTTTCCTGTTTCTGAGTACTCTTTCCTTAATACCAGATTTACCTTCCTAGGGTGGAAAATTGTCCAATTTACAACATTAAATAATTTATTTATGGGCATGTTACATTTTGAAAATAAATCAGTATTCATTCAAACTCTTTCCCCCAAACTTGTAATACTTAGAAACATGAGTGGAAAAAAAGAAAAACAATGATAATAAAAATGGATAGAGGCAGAGGGGGAAAGGCAGAATAGGTAAGAAGAGGAAGATTTGTACCACCACTCTCAGCCAAGTTACTTCACTTCCCCTCTTTGAGTCTCAGTTTCCTCTTCTGTAAAATGAAAGGGTTGGACTACATCATCTATAAAGTCCCTTTTGGTTCTAATAGTCTCTGATTTAAGGAAAGTTCATTAAAATAGCCATCTTAAAAATGATAGCCTTTAATTATTTCTCTTTAGTGCAATATGATAATCCTTTCAACTGCTTGTAATGCAGACCATATATGGATATATTCATGTTTGTGCATGTACTTCCACACATGGTGGTTAAAAGATCAATTTGGTTGTAACAAGGACCTCCATGATCTCATGTCATTTCAACAATATACATGTTATTGCTAATCTACTCTGAACCATTTGATTCTGTCTGCCTTCCTTCGGGCATCACAGTGATTTATTTCTCCTGAATTTGTTGGAGAAGTGCACAGATAGAAAGTAAAACATTCCTTATTACCAAGGCTACTCTTTCCTTTCCAAAGTGTTGTCTGTTGACCTTTCTGAGTGACCATGTCAAAATAAGACTACTCTTGAGAGTTTGTAGAGGAGGTTATATGAATATCTCCTTAAAAATTATTTGCATTTCATTTTGAATAGAGTGACTTGCAAGAAAATCTGTTTCTAGTTCTAGTTATTTGTCAGGTTTAGAGGACAAGGTCACACTATTGACTCAACCATGCTTGTGGTGGAGCTAAAATCCTGAGGTGTTTTTCACATGACTTGTGATTAAGTCATCTCCTCCATCCTGTGTTTCATGGTATTACCAAAGGAAGTAATGAGCAATATGTAACAATGGCTTATGACCTATAATAAGAAAAGAAATATAACAGAATGAGACAGTCAAGAATAATGTGTACAGGGAATACCTCAACCAATTAATTAATTCAAGTTCAAAAAGGTTTCAGATACAATAGATTCATATAACTTTTAAGAGGCTGATCTATAATATTTAACATTAAAAGATTTACAATATTAACCACACTAACTCTTTGATCATTTTGACTGTTATCAGCTCTCTTTTTTAAAAAAAAAATCCATCAATTTTTAGGGATCAGGCTTGAATTGAAAAAGTAAATTACCTACAGATTTACAGTACTGGTGACCTTTCAAGGAGGATGTCCAAGTGAAATGAATTTGGGAAAGTTAAATAATAGGAAGAAACCACTTATTTTAAGGGATATTATTCTCTGGAAGAGGTGCATTTAACATCAGCACAACTTCATTTTGGAGAATATTGATATTTTTGAGATTGTTTTTATAAGAACTTTATAAATGAATCCACCCACTATTGCCAGATCCCTTTCCTCCAAGCTACTGTCTTGCACTGTTACTCCTCAAAGTTCTTCGCCTCAAACAATGTTGCTTGGAAAGTCTCAAAAGTTTTGACTCTTAGCAATTAACTGATATTCTGGCTGACAAGAAGATAGTGATTAGGAATATGTACCTTGTTAAAAATGGGAAAAACTGCTTTGTTATCATCATTTTCCAGGAAAGTTTAAGCAAAATATACAATGGTCAAGTCTACTATTCATGCCATAAATTGTAGGATCAAGGAAAACAAGAATTTTGAGATGAAGGGAGATTCACTCAAATCTTCATTGTAACCAAAGTCTTCAGCTTCATCCCACTAGACGTCTCCAGATATGATAACAAATAATGCTACAGGGAGCAAGTTTTTCTACTTTTCTCTTTGTTTTATTATAGTTTGATGGAAATATTTATTAATGATGAAATGGCCAAGGGAGAAAAGGATGCAAAGGAGAGCAGAGATTGTATGAGTGTGAAAGAGAGGTAGGGAGTCAGTATCCTCTATAAATGGAATAGTTAACCAGTTGATAACAGTACAGGGGCTCTGAAACCTAGAGCTAGAATGAATGAATGGATGAAGGAAATGAAATGAAAAAGCATTATTAAGTGTTTGCTATGTGCAAAACATCGTTCAATACTAGGATTACACTTAGAAAAATAAAGCCAGTTCCTGATATCAAGGGGCTTACCTTATTTTTTTTTTTAAGGCAATGAGGGTTAAGTGACTTGCCCAGGGTCACACAGCTAGTAAGTGTTAAATGTCTGAGGTTGCATTTGAACTCAGGCCCTCCTGAATCCAGGGCCGGTGTGCCACCTAGCTGCCCCTAAGGGGTTTACCTTCTAATGGAGCAGATGACACATATAGGTGGTTTCAGCTGTAAGCTAAATTAAAAGGCTCTATGATAATTAGGGTACAGAAGCACAACAGATGACAATGTATCTTCTTAATTTTATTTCTCCTGATAGAACCCTATAGGTTTCTGGTGTTAAGTCAGCTGACAATTCCAAGTACTATGTTGATGATAACTTTCTTTTCTAGGTCTTCAGTAACTATGAGATCTTGAGCTTACTTTTCTGTAGATGGAAGGTGAAGGCGAGTGGTTGTTGTTGGCTGGCAGCCATGGTGGGGCCATTTTACATAAGGGTTGCTTCTTTTGGTTATATCATTGAGCACCAACTTGGAAGCAGGGCTGGTGATCTAGGGCACCCTGCTATGCACAGGGTTAGTGAACACAGAGTCCAAGGCTATCATCATCAGGGTCTTAAGGAGAGTTAGTGGTTGAAGTGATGGCCAGTTGTTTGACTTGCCTTGCACATACCACATATTGTCTCCCAAGGTTCTTTGTTGGAAAAAAGAGACCATCTAGTACATTCCTGAAGTTTAAAGATGAGGAAACTAAAGCCCAAGGAAGTGAAGCAATCTACTAACAGTCACACAGTAAGGGAAAGAAACAGGATTTGTACTCAGGCCCATTAACTTCAGAATCTTTAAAACAATACCACATTGCCAACTAATATCAGGACATAACAATAGAGAGGATTCTCGGAAGATGGTGGAGTAGGTCAGAAAACTTTTCAGCTCTCCAAACATCCTCCACAAAAAAGATATCACCTCAAAGCAGCAGAAATAAACATGGAGTAAAGTAGTTGTCCTCCTAAGAGAAGACTGCAGAAAGACTGAACCTCCAGGGTGTGGAGGTTTGGCCTGAATGAAGTACAAAGACCTTCAGGCTAACTCTTCAGGACAACAAACAATAAGCCATGGGTGAAGCTGGGTTGAGAGGCAGCTTCACCTTTTGACACTTTGATTTGGAAGACAAAGTGGGGGTCTGACAGCTGAGCAGGAGATCAAAAGACCTTCCACTGTGGAGGGATCTCAAATACAGCCTATACTGGCCAGATGTGTCCTGGACTGTGGTTTCAGGCAGAAGGAGCTGACTGTAATGATTGGAATGATGCCACCTACTGGAGACTTACTGTGGGAAAGCTCTGCCATGAGGAAAATGCCTCAGAGGGCAAGGCCATGTGGCTTTTCCTTGGCGTCAGGAAATGATGTTTGCTTATGGGTGCTGTCTATCAAGGCTACCAGCCAATCAAGTTGAGGAGCCTCCTATTTTCTGGGAGGAGACAGGAAGGAGGAAAGAGAGCCTGCGTGGAGAGCTCTCTCTCTTTTGGGTTCCTGACTGGATGGTGGTGGGGGCGGCAGAGGACTTCACAGGCAATTTGAGGAAAGATAGGAATGCCAGGCTGTTGGAATTCTGTTCTCAATCTTTTTCTTTCTATTTTTCAATAAACCCTTAAAAACCTAAACTTGTTTTATCAGTGATTTTAGTCAGTTTCCCCCAAAACTGGGGGAACAGATTAGAATCTACATTTAGAATCTTAAATTACACATAGCACATACCTGGTGAGTACAGTAGCAGAGCTGGAGGGTTGGGAGGGACCCTGTTGGTTGTGGGCACTTGCAGGAGAGCAGAGTTCCTGGTTTCAGTTGCAGAGCAGAAGGGACAACTGTAGTTTGTAGCACCAGAGGGACTTCAGGGAGCAAGATTGTTTGGGGAACAATGTGGCTAGGGGCCTAGCCGTGGCTTAGGAGTGAAAAGGAGAGATCAAGGTTTGGCCCTGAGACAGATCTCAGAAAATAATTGTAAAAAATAAAACAAAAGAGCAAACAAAAGAGAATGAACCCTACCATAGACAGTTACTATGGGGTCAGAGGAAGATAATGGAGCTAAAAAGCCACTCTTTTTTTCAATGAGAAATATCAAATGGTCCCAAGCATAAAAAGAGTTCTTGAAACAACTTATAAAGGACTTTAAAAACCAAATAAGAGAGATTAGGGAAAAAATAGAAAAATTAAGAGCTATCCAAGAAAATCAAGAAAGTTATGAAAAGAAAATTAACTAACTTGAAATAGAGAAGCAAAAACTTAAGGAAGAAAATAATTCCTTGAAAACTAGAATTTGGCAAGGGGAAGATGACATTCTAAGACAATGAGAAATCATAAAACAAAACCAAAAGAATGAAAAAATAAGAAGAGAAAGTGAAATATCTCAGTAGAAAAACAACTGATGCAGAGAACAGATCAAGGAGAAATAATATAAGAATGATCAGACTACCTAAAAATTAAAATAAAAAATTATTTTCATACAATATTACAAGAAATTGTCAAGGAAAACTGCCCTGAAGTTCTAGAACAAGAAGGCAAAGTAGAAATACGTAATTAATCCACTGATTACCACTTGAATCCCAGGATAAAAACCTATAAGTATATCATAGCCAAGTTTCAAAGCTCCCAAGTTAAGGAGAAAATATTGGAAGCAACAAGAAAAAAACAATTTAAATATTATGGAGCTACAACAAGGATTATACAAGATCTAGCAAATACTAGATCGAAGGACTATAAGCCTTGTAATGCTATATTCCATAGAGCTAAAGAGCTGGAGTTATGACCAAGGGTAACTTTCCCAGCAAAGTTAAGTATATTTCTGAACAAAAACATTGACATTTGATAAATTGAGAGACTTTTAGGTTTTTGTGACAAAACCCTCAGAACATAAGGGAAAATTCAACATATAACATCCAGAAGAAATATAAAGTAAATATTAAGGACCAATTATAAGGGTCTCAATAAGGACAAAGTCTTCTTCTCTGTGCAAATATTAGCAGTACTTTTATGATGGTTGTTATTATATGGATAGTTTGATAGAAAGGCTTTGGCTGACCTAAGTATGATGAGGTGATTTTAAAATATAAATATAAATAAAACCCATGTAGCCAAGAATAGAAGGAATGTGGAAAATTGGGGAAAAAACTTTCATAGACAATCTCTCAGATAGGATGTGATTGGACTATTTCTGTGGTGCAGGAGATGATGAGCTGGTTGACTTGGAAAGGCATGGAAAGACTTGGACTTGTGAAGGAAGATGGTATCTACCTTCAGAGAAACAGATGAGTAGAAATAAGCATAGTATAGTCTTACATATATGTGTATATGTATGTGTATATATATATGTATATATCTTTATATCTCCATGCTTAATTGAAGCCTTCTTTAGGGTTGGAGGGGGAGGGGGAAAATAATATAGTAAAAGGGACACAGCATAAAACAAAAGAAAACCACCAGGGAAGTAAAGAAAATTTGGGCAGATTTGGAAACAATATGTAGTATTTATTATATGGGTTTTCTTGAAATGGAAATTTATTGTTTTATATTGCATCCTCCCCTATGTTCTGCTGTGTACATGGTAATTTTTTCTCTTTTCTTATTTTGTATTTGTCTGAAATAAATTTTAAAATTTACCCCCCCAAAAGAGATAGCAATATCAAAAAAGCAAAAGAGCTATCTATATCTCCAAAGATGAGTTTTCTGAAATGTTACCAATGTGGGGGCAGGGAGGAATGGAGATCAGAGTAATAAACTTATGTTCTGAATCTTTAACAAAAATTTGAAATATTTCATGTATCACAGAAGTAGTCACTTTCACAACATTTGGTACACCATCACAAAGTAGAAGTAATGCATAATCATTGACCAAAATGTTCAAGGCTTAAGATAGGTATGTTTGAATGAAATAGAGATACATAGGTTCTCTCCTTTTTCAAAAAAAAATTGTTAAATGTAATAATCTTTTCTTACCTCTAACATTCTTTCCTCACCCTGGCCAAATTTCTCATCAGTTGCCTAATATAACTTGTTTGCTCTCACCCAGGAGTGTTGACCTGAATGCATCCTAGTATTTGTTCCCAATATAGAGGCATATAATTAACCCTCCCTTTCCCTTCCCACCTCCACACCTTTCCTTTCTAGGCTACATGTTACAAATTAATATTAGAATAATACTTTAGCCTAAGGCTCACATGAGAAAGCCTTATCAGTTTTTCTTTAATTACTAATTTTGAAACAATGCCTTTTATTTAATTTTAAAAGTTTCATTCTAATCCAAAAGCTAACCAGTTTCTAAATGGAGAGACCTGGGTCAGCCCAAAAGGGACTCTGCCATGAAGTGATTAGTGTAATGATCAGATAAAAAGAAGGAAGAAGTTTTTGATTAATTCAAATTAATACAAGTATTTCTTGAGTTCATCTATGACCAGTAGAAAAAAAGAATTGGAGAGAGTGGTGAATGAAGGAATGAATGGTTTGGGGAAATGATCATTCAAAATGTGTTGATGTTTTATATTTTTAAAAATTGTTCTTACCATTGTTTGGAAGACTTTAATTAAACTCTGAACTCTGTATTTGTTTCTGGATACTTCATATTTTAACCCCAAAGTGACTTGTTAGAGAGATTTCCAAAGGCCTGAGGAAACTGACTATTTGGACTTTTTTCTTACTAGGTAGACCATTATCTCTGTATCAAGATTCTCTTGCTACAGCTGGGACCTTTTGTCTTTATTTAGATGATCTGACCAAAAAACCTGATCTATTTTCCAAATCCTCAGCTCAATTTACCTATCTATTTTTCTGAGGTCATATGCTTCAGGGACTATTGGTCTGGGTTCAGAAAGTGCTATATTACCCTTTTTTGGTTCATTTGAAATTTTGTATTACTGATTCTTCAGTTAGTCTCCAATCAATGACCATGCCTTTGAATATGTTAATCTTTCTGATTCTTGAGTATCTTTTGAATCCCAAGCCTTACTCTATGGTTTATGGCACTTATTTTCAAGCTGAACTTGCACCAATTATTTTGCTCCAAACCCAAGGTTCATCTTCTGTTGTTGTTTAGGCCTTCTCAAGGCCAATTCCATTCCCATGCCTGACTTGTTTCCTCTTCTCCAAGCCTTGCTGTTGGTATCTATAGCTTGGCTTCTTTTCTCTTTGTATTATACTGTTAGCTGTTCTTGTTACTTAGCATTCATGACTCACTACTGTCTCAATTGTGAGTCTGGACATTAGGCTCATTGCCCAGATCCCAGTTCCTGTGGATTCCTTTGTTCCTGACTGCCCATCCAGAGTATGACCACTATTTTCTTTACTCTCCAGTATCTGTATCCTGAATGGTTTGATCACTATCTTCCCTGAAGCTCAGATTCTAGTGTTCTCTTTGAATTTCAGACTTCCAGCTTGGTTTTGAACTATAGCTTATTTTGAGCCACAGAGCCAATCTGTGCTTTCTTTTAAAAATTATATAGTATTTTATTTTTTTCCAATTATGGATAAAGAACATTTTTAACATTCATTTAAAAGTTTTGAGTTCCAAATTTTCTCCCTCCCTCTCTCACCTTCCCCCTCCCTAAAACAGTGAACAATTTGATATAGGTAATATATGTGCAATAGTGTAAAACATTGCCATATTAGTCATGTTGTGAAAGAAAAAAAAACAGACCAAAAGAAAAAAAATGAAAAAAATATAGAAAGTGAAAAATAGTATTCTTCAATCTGCATTCAGACACCATCAGCTCTTTCTCTGAATATGGATAGCATTTTTCATCATGAGACCTTTGGAATTGTCTTGGGTCACTGTATTGATGAGAAGAGCTAAGTCATTTATAGCTGATCATAATACAGTATTGCTGTTACTATGTAAAATGTTCTCCTGGTTCTCATGCATTAATTCTTAAAACTTTTTCAAATGAAGTTTTTTTTTTAGTCAATGAAAATCTGCCTTTTCTCCCTCTCATTTCTTCTCTGTTGTGAAAATTTCTAAGTCAGTGTTAGATGAAGAAAAAACCGAAGTCTCCAAGCCAAAGAAAATAGGTTTATTGAGAGAGGGATCCTGTCTCACAATAAAGCCAGTCTCAGGTCTAGGACCTAGAGACACCCCGAGCCTCAGGATCCATGGATATTTATACTTGACGACTCCTCCCACAATTTAACACAATCCAAGTTGTACATAAACAATATATATGGAATGGGAAGAAAGAAACCACTAGTCAGATATCAGCATAGTCATTTGCCATTCTATATACTCTATTTTAAAAGCCCCATTAATAAGTAATGGGCCCATAACATAGGAAGCCATCTATTGAAATATGTCTTTGCCATCTCAGATGATTCCTCTCTTACCTCTATTCCTCTGAGTTGTTTGCTACTGTCAAGGATTTCCACCATATTGGCTAAGCTTGGATTTTCAACTCCTCACTGGCTCTGATTGGTCCCTTATAGCTAAGAAGTTACTATTTTAAGTATCTGACCTTTAAAATGATTGGTAGCTACACCTAACCACAACTAGAAGTCAGATAGTTGAATTTTAGGTGAGTTGTAGAGTAGATAAGTTGACAATATAGCATTTGCATTTTCTTCTACTAATATCTATCTTCACTATCATTTGTTTAAGCTATTAAGAATTTCTGAATATTTTAAATCACAGATTGTAGTCTATAAACTGATTACTACTACTGTTAAATCACTTGTATCTAAGGGATGTGGAAAATCTCACTCACATCCCTCTCTACTAAGAAAGAAAAAGAAAACCTCTGTTATAGATGTATAATGTTAAGCAAGATAAATTCTTGTATTGGCCATGTTAAAATATGTCTGTGTAAAAATTGTATCTTGTTCTGGTCCCCCCTCAATATGGAGCCCCTTCTAATCAGCATAGTAAGTTTATAAGTGTCTAGTTGTTGATAGTCAGCTGATTCAGTGACCCCATGAACCATACTGTCCATTGGATTTTCTTGGCAATGATACCAGAATGGTTTGCCATTTCCTTCTCCAGTAGATTAAAGCAAACAGAGGTTAAGAGATTTGTACAGGGTCACACAGCTAACACCCAATTTGTACTTGGCTATTTTTATTTGTACCTGATTCCAGGCTCCAGTGGGCTATCTGCTTGTTTACTTAGCTACTTCCTAGGCAAATAGAAGTTAAGAGACTTGGCCAAGGTCACACAGCTAGTAAATGTCTGAGGCTGTATTTGAACTCTCAGGTCTTCCTGACTCTAGACCCAGCACTCTATCCACTGAGCCATTTAGCTGCCTCCAAGTGGCCAGTATAAAGTAGTAATAGCACAAAATAATTTTTCAAGGGGGAACATGGAAGTTGGGTACAAACCATCTCAAAGGATTAAAGGAGCATAATTTTACAAATTATATCCCATATTAACAAAAATATATCCTGATAATATGTGCAGATTTGGGAGAAGTCAATGAGACTTTGTCACTAGAGCCTTTTGGTCCTATGATATGTAACTCTCAGATGAATTCCAGATATCCATGGTAAAACTAGTAAAATACCAAATATCACTGATAACTTTGAGATGACATGTTAACTTTAAAGTTGTACTGAGAACTTTGAGATGATTTGGATATGTAAATGGACTAATCCAAAGGGGACACATACAAGAGTTAGTTTACCCCCAAATCCCTACAAAAATGAGACCTCAAACTCTTGCCTCCCAAGAACTCTTGCATCTCCATCAGGTCCATGCTGCTTAGTGAGTGCTCTCAACTCAAACCCATGGTTATATGAGTGAGTGATTGTACCTCTTTTCTTCCTCATCTTCTCTCCCACTTCTGCCTGCTTTCTTCCACCACCCCATCCCCATCCCCATCCCCCCATCTTATCTCTGTATTTTCTGTGCAATTTGACCCTATGTATTCTAAGTTTCCTTAAAGAGTGATTGCAGCTTTACTGCTGTCATTGTGATCTTTCCCAGCAAGTAATCAAAGAACCAGATGTGCCTGTCCCATTTTATAATTTCATAAATTAATTACCAATTCAGTTCTGAACTGGTGCTATAAATCTATCACCTTACATTAGATGTTCGAACATGAGCTCTTTGGAATTGTGGTTGATTATTGCATTAGAGTTTCTAAATCTTTCAAAATTCTTTTCATTATTTTTATGGTCTTTACAGTATGGTTGTCAGTGTATAAACTTATTTCCTAGTTCTACTCACCTGACTATACCTCAGTTCATACCAATCTGCTTAGATTTCTCTTAAATCATTGTTTTTATCATTTTTTAGTGGCACAATAGTATTTTATCACATTTATATGTCAGAACTTGTTCAGCCATTCCTTAATTGGTAGGCACTCCCTCAGTTTCCAACTCTTTGCCATCACAAAAGAGCTGCTATAATTTTTTTTTTTACATCTTGAGTTAGATTTTATTTTGCTCAGGACTAATCCCATCCCTAATTTACTCTCCCATTTATTCCCCCTCTTATTTCTCCCCTTTTTATCCTGTTTTTTCTATTCAGTGAAATGTATTTCTGTATCCAAATATGTGTGTGTAGGGGCAGCTAGGTAGTACAGTGGATATAGCACTAGTCCTGGATTCAGGAGGACCTGAGTTCAAATCTGGCCTCAGACACTTGACACTTACTAGCTGTGCGACCCTGGGCAAGTCACTTAACACTCATTGACTTGCAGAAAAACAAACAAACAAAAAAACCCAAACAAATATGACCATTTTAGCTGAGAACGAGGTTCAAGGATTTCCCAGTCCCTCTACTACTTTGTCATCGTTTGTACAGACCTCTATTTGTGCACCCCTATTATATGTGATAATTTTTCTCATCCTTAATCTATCTTCTCCATCCCTAGTGTATTGTACTTTCCTTCTCTTTGGAATATCAAGGCATATTAGAGCTATTCCCAGACCCTCCTATGACCCCTGATTCTGATAGAATTCTGAGGGGAACATAAGTCATCTCCCCATGTTATTATATAAATTATCTTTTTAGTCCCTTATGATCATGTTTACTTTGTTATGTTTCCCTTTTTTAAAATTAATAAAGTATTTTATTTTTTTCCGTTACATGTAAAGATAGTTCTCAACCTTTGTTTATACAAGCTTTACAATTTCAGATTTTTCTCCCTCCTCCCTTCCCCCTCCTCTAGACAGCAGGTAATCTGATATAGGTTTTATATATATATATATGTATATATGTATATAATGTGTATATATGTATATAATATATATGTGTATATATATATGTATATATATATACACATAATAACATTAATCCTATTTCTGCATTAGTCATGTTATAACAGAAAAAAAATCAGAGCAATGATGGAAAACCTCAAAATAGAAAAAAAACAACAGCATCAAAAATGAAAGAAATAGTATGGTTCATTTAGCATCTATACTCCGCAGTTCTTTTTTTTTTTTTTTTCCTGGATTTGGAGATCCTCTTCCATCACAAGTTCCCTGGAACTCTTCTGTGCCATTGCATTGGTGAGAAGAATATAGTCCATCACAGTGGATCAACACTCAATGTTGATGTTACTGTGTACAATGTTCTAGTTCTGCTCATCTCACTCATCATCAGCCCACGCAAGACCCTCTAGGTTTCTCTGAATGCCTCGTGCTCATCATTTCTTATAGCACAATAGTATTCCATTGTATTCATATACCACAACTTGTCCAGCCATTCCCCAATTGATGGGCACCCCCTCAACTTCCAATTCTTTGCCACCACATAAAGAACAGCTATAAATATTTTTGTACATGTGGGTCCCTTTCCCCCTTCCATGATCTCTTTGGGAAAAAGACCCCAAAGTGGTATTGCTGGGTCAAAGGGTATGCACAGCTTTATCGCCCTTTGGGCATAATTCCAAATTGCTCTCCAGAATGGTTGGATCACTTCACAGCTCCACCAACAATGGATTAGTGTTCCAATTTTCCCACAGCTTCTCCAACATTTATTATTTTCCTTTTTTGTCATTTTAGCCAATCTGATAGGTGTCAGGTGGTACCTCAGAGTTGTTTTAATTTGCATCTCTCTAATCATTAGAGATTTAGAGCATTTTTTCATATGGGAATAGATAGCTTTGGTTTCTTCATCAGAAAACTGCCTGTTCATATCCTTTGACCATTTCTCAATTGGGGAATGACTTGGGTTCCTATAAATTTGATTTAGTTCCCTATCTATTTTAGAAATGAGGCCTTTATCAGAAGTACTGGCCATAAAAATTGTTTCCCAGCTTTCTGCCTCCCTTCTAATTTTGGATGCATTGTTTCTGTTTGTACAAAATTTTTTTAATTTAATGTAATTGAAATCATCCACTTAGCCTTTTATAATATACTCTATCTCTTGTTTGGCCAAAAACTGTTTTCCTTTCCAAAGATCTGAAAGGTATACTATTCCTTTCTCTCCTAATTTACCTATGGTATCACCTCTTATGTCTAAATCATGTATCCATTTTGACCTTATTTTAGTATAAGGTGTAAGATGTTGGTCTATGCCTAATTTCTGCCATACTATCTTCCAGTTTTCCCAGCAGTTTTTGTCAAATACTGAGTTCCTATCCCCGAAGCTGGAGTCTTTGGGTTTATCAAACACTACATTACTGTGTCATTTACTACTGCATTTCCTGAGCCTAGCCTATTCCATTGATCTACCACTCCATTTTTTAGCCAGTACCAGATAGTTTTGATGACTGCTGCTTTATAGTAGAGCTCCAGGTTTGGTACCACTAACCCACCTTCCTGTGAATTTTTTTTCATTATTTCCCTGGATATTCTTGATTTTTTGTTTTTCCAGATGAATTTTGTTATTATTCTTTCTAGCTCTATAAAATAGTTTTTAGGTAGTCTGATTGGTATAGCACTGAATAAGTAAATTAATTTAGGCAGTATTTTCATTTTTACTATATTAGCTCTGCCTATCCATGAGCAATTGATATCTTTCCAATTATTTAGATCTGATTTGATTTGTGTGAAGAGTGTTTGGTAGTTGTGTTCATAGAGTTCCTGGATTTGTCTTGGCAAGTAGACTCCCAAGTATTTTATATTATCTACTGTTACTTTAAATGGAATTTCTCTTTCTATCTCTTGCTGCTGGACTTTGTTGGTCATGTATAGAAATGCTGATGATTTATGTGGATTTATTTTATATCCTGCTACTTTGCTAAAGTTGTTCATTGTTTCAAGTAATTTTTGAGTTGATTCTTGAGGATTCCTTAAGTATACCATCATATCATCTCCAAAGAGTGATAGTTTTGTTTCCTCCTTGCCTATTCTAATTCCTTTAATTCCTTTTTCTTCTCTGATTGCTAAAGCTAACATTTCTAGGACAATATTAAATAATAGGGGTGATAATGGACATCCCTGTTTCACCCCTGATCTTATTGGGAAGGCCTCTAATTTATCTCCATTGCATATAATACTTGCTGATGGCTTTAGGTAGATACTCTTTATTATTTTAAGGAAAGCTCCCCCTATTCCTAAACTCTCTAGTGTTTTTATTAGGACTGGGTGTAGTATTTTGTCAAAAGCTTTCTCTGCATCTATTGAGATAATCATATGATTTTGGATGGTTTTCTTATTGATGTGGTTGATTATGTTAATAGTTTTCCTAATGTTGAACCAGCCCTACATTCCTGGTATAAATCCCACCTGATCATAGTGTATTATCCTGGTGATCACTTGCTGTAATCTCCTTGCTAATATCTTATTTAAGATTTTAGCATCAATATTCATTAGGGAAATTGGTCTATAATTTTCTTTTTCTGTTTTTGCTTTGCCTGGTTTTGGTATCACCACCATATTTCTGTCATAAAATGAATTTGGTAGAACTCCTTCTTCACCTATTTTTCCAAATAATTTTTATAATATTGGATTTAATTGTTCTTTAAATGTTTGGTAAAATTCACCCGTAAACCCATCTGGCCCTGGGGATTTTTTCTTAGGGAATTCATTAATGGCTTGTTCAATTTCTTTTTCTAATATGGGTTTATTTAAGGATTTTATTTCTTCTTCAGTTAACCTGGGCAGTTTTTATTTTTGTAAATATTCATCCATTTCATTTAGATTGTCAAATTTATTGGCATACAGTTGGGCAAAATAATTCCTAATTATTGATTTAATTTCTACTTCATTGGTGGTAACATCCCCTTTTTCGTTTTTGATAATAGTAATTTGGTTTTCTTTCTTTTTTTAAATCAAATTAACCAATATTTTATCGATTTTATTTTATTGGTTTTTTTCATAAAACCAGCTCTTAGTTTTATTGATTAATTCTATAGTTTTTTTGCTTTCAATCTTATTAATTTCTCCTTTGATTTTCAGGATCTCTAATTTAGTATCTAATTGGGGATTTCTAATTTGTTCTTTTTCTAGCTTTTTAAGTTGCATGCCCAATTCATTAATCTCCTCTTTCTCTTTTTTATTCATGTAAGCATTTAGAGCTATAAATTTTCCCCTACACACTGCTTTGGCTGCATCCCATAGATTTTGGTATGTTGTCTCATTATTGTCATTTTCTTGGATATAGTTATTGATTGTTTCTATGATTTCTTGTTTGACCCATTCATTCTTTAGAATGAAATTATTTAGTTTCCAATTGATTTTCATTCTACTTTTCTCTGGCTCTTTCTTACATGTAATTTTTATTGCATCATGATCTGAGAAGGATGAATTTACTATTTCTGCCTTTCTACATTTGACTATGATGTTTTTGTGCCCTAATATATGGTCAATTTTTGAAAATGTGCCATGTACTGCTGAGAAAAAGGTATATTCCTTTCTATCCCCATTCAGTTTTCTCCAGACATCTATCATGTCTAACTTTTCTAGTAATCTATTCACCTCTTTCACTTCTTTCTTATTTATTTTTTGGCTAGATTATCTAATTCTGAGAGGGGGAGATTCAGAACCCCCACTAGTATAGTATTACTGTCTAATTCCTCTTGTAAATCATTTAATTTCTCCTTTAAGAACTTGGATGTTATACCACTTGGCGCATACATATTCAATATTGATATTACTTCATTATCTATAGTACCTTTAAGCAAGATGTAATTTCCTTCCTTATCTCTTTTAATGAAATCTATTTTTGCCTGCACTTTGTCTGAGATAAGGATTGCTACCCCTGCTTTTTTTACTTTAGCTGAAGCATAATATATTCTGCTCCAGCCTTTTACCTTTACTCTGTGTGTATCTCTCTGCTTCAAATGTGTTTCTTGTAAACAGCATATTGTAGGATTCTGGTTTTTAATCCACTCTGCAATTCGCTTCCGTTTTATAGCAGAGTTCATCCCATTCACATTCACAGTTATTATTACTGACTCTCTATTCCCCTCCATTCTATTTATCCCCTTTGTACTTTCCCCCTCTTCTTTCACCCTATTCCTCCTCACCGATGTTTTACTTCTTACCCCTGCCTCCCCCAATCTGCCCTCCCTTTTTATTACCCTCTTCTCTTTTCTTTACCCTTTTCTCCCTTGCTTTTGTCCTCCCTTCTATCAGTCCCCCCCTTTCCCTTCCCCTTTTGATTCCCTAAAGAATGAGTTGTTTCTTTATCCCAATGAACGTATATGTTATTCTCTCTTTGAATCAAATCTAATGAGAATAGGGTTGAAACAATGTTCACCCCTCCTTTCTTTCCCTCTATTGTAGTAGGGTTTTTTTCACCTCTTCATATGATATAATTCATCCCCTTCCACCTCCCCTTTCCTCCCCATAGACTCCCTTTTTAACCCCTTAAAATTTTTTTTGTATCATCACATCAAAGACAATTTATATTTATACCCTCTGTGTAAAGTCCTTCTCTCTGCCCAAATACATTTACAGTTCTTAAGAGTTATGAGTATTATCTTCCCATGTATGGATATAAACAGTTTAACCTAATAGGGTAACCTTTTTTTTTTCTCCCCCTCTGTTTACCTTTTTAAACTTCTCTTGAGTCTTGTATGTTGAGATCAAATTTTCTACTCAGTTCTGGTCTTTTTACCAGGAAAGATTGAAAGTCCCCAATGTCATTAAATGTCCATCTTTTCCCCTGAAAGAAAATGCACATTTTTGCTGGGTAATAGATTCTTGGCTGCAATCCAAGCTCCTTTGCCTTCCGGAATATCATATTCCAAGCCTTGCAGTCCTTTAATGTTGAAGCTGCCAGGTCCTGAGCAATCCTGACTGTGGCTCCATGATATTTAAATTGCTTCTTTGTGGCTGCTTGGAGTATTTTCTCCTTCACCTGATAATTCTGGAATTTGGCTACAATATTCCTTGGAGTTTTCCTTTTGGGGTCTCTTTCAGGAGGTGATTGGTGGATTCTTTCAATGATGATTTTATCCTCTGATTCTATGATATCAGGGCAGTTCTCCTTAATAATTTCCTGGGATATGGTGTCTAGATTCTTTTTCTGGTCATGGCTTTCAGGCAGTCCAATGATTCTCAAATTGTCTCTCCTTGATCTGTTTTCCAGATCAGTTGTCTTTCCAATGAGGTATTTCACATTTTCTTCTATTTTTTCATTCTTTTGATTCTGCTTGACTGATTCCTGGTGTCTCATGGATTCCTTATCTTCCAACTGTCCAATTTTAATTTTTAAAGCATTGTTTTCTTCAGTAAGATTATGCACCTTTTTTTCCATTTGGCCAAGTGAATTTTTTAAGGTACTGTTTTCTTCAATGAGATTATGCACCTTTTTTTTCCATTTGGCCAGATGAATTTTTTAAGGCATTGTTTTCTTCAATGAGATTATGCACCTTTTTTCCATTTGGCCAACTGAATTTTTTAAGGCATTGTTTTCTTCAGTGAAATTATGCACTTTTTTTTTCCATTTGGCCAGTCAATCTTTGTGCTTCCTTTTTCAAGCTGCTGATTCTTTTTTCATAGTTTTCTTGTTTTGCTTTCATTTCTCTCCCCATTTTTTCTTCTACCTCTCTCAATTGATTTTTAAAATCCTTTTTGAGCTCTTCCAGGAAAGCTTTTTGTTCCTGAGACCAATTCACCTTCCCTGGTGAGGCTTCACATGTAGGCAATTTGAGGGTATTGTCCTCATCTGAGTTTGTGTTGGCTTCTTCCCTATTGATACAGAAACTCTCAATGGAGAGGGCTCTTTTTTGCTTCTTACTCATTATTGCAGCTTGTTTATTTATTTTTTAAGTTGAGGTCTGCTCTCGGGGCACCAGAGTCCCTGTTTTGGGCTTCTTGTGCAGGGGTATAGGTGCTGTGTGACCGGCTTTTTACTCTGCAGCCTTTATGGTGTGTGGAGATCCCCTGCCCTGCACTTCCTGTCTGGGTGCGCTCGGCCAGCCAGGTGCCCACTCCTGGCGTCCGTTCCCGCCTGACCCGTTTGTCGCCCTCCCGGCTGGTGCAGGTAGGTTTTTCCACTGTCCTTCTTGACCACCAGATTTTTGAACCAGGTTTCAGGGGCCTCAGTTGTTCGGCTGTGGCCTGCAGCTCCTGCTGACTTGCCCTGACCCCCTCGGCGCTGGGTTGCTGCCCTGCACTGGGCCTCCCTTTTGCCCGAGTCAGACCGACCTTTTCCTGAAGTCTTCTAAATTATCTCTGGTTGGGGGACTATGTCTCTCTGTCCCTTTGCAGGTTCTGTAGTTTCAGAATCTGTCCAGAGGCTTGATTTAATGTTCTCTTTGAGGGAACAGAAGGAGAGCTCAGGCAGTTTGCTGCTTCCTCTCTGCCATCTTAGCACCACCCCTGTTATGTTTCTCTTAACTCCCTTGTTTGAACTTCAAAGTTTCTTGCAACTCTGCTCTTATCATCTGAAATACTTGGAAGTCCTATATTTCATTAAAGGTCCATTTCCTCCCACCCCCAAGTTCCCTTTGGATTATACTTAGTTTTTTGGGGCAACCTCTTTTTTTGTTGTAAGCCTATATCCTTTGCTTTCTGGAATATTTTATTCCAAGCTCTCCACTCCTTTAGAGTGATGGCTTCTAAATTGTATGTGATGCTGACTGTGCCTCTTAAGTATTTGACTTTTTTCTTTCTGGCTGCAACCACTATTTTTTTCTTTTACCTGGAAGCTCTGGATTTCTTCTTTAAGCTTCCTGGAAGTTTTTATTTTAGTGTTTATTTCAGGATGCGATTGAGAGATTTTTTTTCTATTTGTATTTTGACCCCTGATTCTAAAATATCTAGGCAGTTTCAGTTTATGATTTCTTGAAACATGATTTCTAGCCTTATTTTTGGTCATGATACTCATGGAGGTCAATTATTATTTTTCCTTTTTTTCTGTTTTCTAGGTGAGTTGTTTTTGCAATGAAAAACCTTACATATATTTTTTCAGTCTTTTGACTTTATCGTGATTTTTACTTGTTATCTCATGGAGTCATCATCTTCTATTTGGGCCTAATTGTCAAAGTTTATGGTTTGTTTGTTTGTTTTTTTGCAGGGCAATGGGGGTTAAGTGACTTGCCCAGGGTCACACAGCTAGTAAGTATCAAGTGTTTGAGGCTGGATTTGAACTCAGGTCCTCCTGAATCCAGGGCCGGTGCTTTATCCACTGTACCACCTAGCTGCCCCAAAGTTTGTTGTTTGGCTAAGCTTTTAAATCCCTTGTGTCAAGCTGTTAATTCCATTTCTCTCCTTTTTTCCATAGCTCTCATTTATTTTCCAATTTTCCTTTTGTATATTTATTTCATTAATAAAATGAAATTTAATAAATTATGAGTTAATATTAATACAGTGTTGGGGCAGCTAAGTGGTGCAGTAGATAGAGCACCGGCCCTGGATTCAAGAGGATCTGAGTTCAAATCCAGACTCAGACACTTGACACTTACTATCTGTGTGACACTTAACCCCAATTGCCTCACCAAAAATATTAATAAAGTGTTATAAATATTGATAAAATTAATTTCATTTATAAAAATAATTTAAAACTTTTAAGAAAATTCCTACTCCATGTCTTCTAGGAATTCTAGTTGAATTTGTTCTTAAGATATATTTTATTTAAGGCTTTTGCTTTTTTCCCCACCAGAAGTTTTGAGTAATTCTATTCTTCTGGGATTGTGTTGTTAGCATCCCTATCATGACAATATCTCTTTATTATAGGGTTCTTTTTTTGTTAGCCCATTCTTCCAGCCTACTTTCTGACTCCATTCTTTATGTTAAGGTTGGGTTCTACATACTTTTGGAGGGGATTTCTTGCTTTCTTAAAGTATTGAATATCATATTATTTCAGGATTTCCATGTCAGCCTATGCTGGGGAACTGCAAGCTTTCATTGTTCACAAGGTAGTCTGATTTGGGGCAAAATTTGAAAACTGCCTCATTAGCCTGACCTCTGTAAGTTCTTGAACTGATTTCAAGTCTGAGCAACATTCCTGTGGGCTTGCCTTGGTTGAATTCCTATAGACTGATACTGAATTGGACAGCTATCATCTGGAAAACTCTACTATTTCATAGTGACAGAACTGTAGGCTCCCCATTGCTTTGGGATTGTTGTGCTGCTTATTCAGCTGCAGATGTCAGACTGGGCTAGAGGCTACAACTGAAACTGCACTACTTCTGGGGTCAGAGCCACACAGCCACTGCTTGCTTCTGAACCTGCTACATGAAACGTGCTTAGCACAGTGTCTGGCATATAGCAGATGCTTAATAAATTCTTATTCCCTTTCCCTTCCCTTCTTCTAGATATATCCACATGCCTATCCTATTCTTAAACTTGCCCCTCTCTAGAGAGATCTTGGATTGGCTTACTCAGTTTGCATTCCTCTTCCTGAGACTCATTGTTGGTCCTGTCCTAGTCCTAACATAACAAAAATATAATCTAATTAAAACAATATACTTTTCTGGTGTTCATAACATAGGAGTAACAGATTAGATGCTGTCCTCTGCTATTTTTGAGAGGAAGCATGTTGTAGTAGAAAGAATATTGATCCAGGAGTCAAAAGACCTAGCTTTTACCCCTGCTTATACCTTGGTATGTGATCTTGTGTGAGCTATTTCATCTTTTTGGGCCTCATTTTTGAATCCTCATTTTTCAAAAGAGGTAATTGTACTAGATCATCTGTTACATCCCTTCCAGCTTTAATGATGCTATTTGATTCTAATGATTCTATTTGATGATGTATTAGTTCAATTTTTAAAGTGAATGAAGTCTAACATACCGCTTGGATTCTGTTGCACATTAAAGCCTCTCCCTCTCCCAAAACCCTACCTTTATTAGCTTATTCCAACTCCAATGCATGAATCTTATTTGTCTACAAGATTAACCAATGGATAGACCATTCCTTAATAATTCATCTTGTATGTCTTTGATACAGAGTTCAAACACCCCTCTCTGGTCCATAGGTTTGGAACTTCTGAGTGAAAATCATAAACTTACTGGTTACCAGCATCCTTAGAGATCATCTAGTTGAATCCTCTTGTTTTACAGATGAGCAAAGTAAGGACCAGAGAAGTTAACTGACTTGCTCATCCTCACACAGCAACAGCTGGAATCAGAGCTAGCTAGAACTAAAACTCAAGTCTCCTAGGTTTTTACCCTATTACTATTTCCATTACACTATCTTGCCTCTCTTCGTTGGCAGTATCACTAAAATTCTAGCTCCTTCCTGACTCATAATCATGTGCTTTCTATTATTTCATGCCTAGAGGTCCTCTACTTTTTTGTGACTTCCCTTCCCCAAAGCAGAGTGATTTAATGGTATTTACCATTGTGAATAGGATGTTTTAGAAGTATCTTAGAACCAGAAAAAGAGTAGACCTTTTGGACAAATAAATATTTGTCTGTTTGTGTTCTTAGGGTTCAAAAGTTATTTCCCTCATTCTTCTCTCTTCCCAGATGTATAGCGTAGGAAGGCCAGCGTCAAAACCTATTAAGTCATGTGTCATACTTTTCTGTTTTTCTTGGTAAAGTCTTTCTTGGTCTTGTGTTTGAAGGCTAGTCAAAGGAAGTCTTTTTTACTGATGGAAGGTTAAAGGTCTTTGGGTTTAGAATACACAGAGCTTTGCAAAATCACTTTGTCAAAAGACTATAATAAAATATTCTCTATTTCACCAGACTTATTTCGATATTTTCTCACTCCCACTTTCTGGTAACACCCCTCCAGACTCCTCCATGAAATCCTTTTACTTTTCTCATTTCCAATTTTTTTTGCAGAGAAAATCAAAGAATTTGTTAAGTGCCTACTGTGTGCCAGGCATGGTGTTAAATTCTGGGAATACAAAAAGAGGCAAAAGATTGTCCTTCCCCTCAAGGCACTTAGAATCTAATGGGTGAGACAACATGCAAGCAAATATATACAAAACAAAGTAATGTACAGGATAAATAGGAAGTAAGTAACCGAGGGCAGGCACTAGAATTAAGAGGAGCCTAATTGTGTTATCATTTGATTAATTTACTGGCATTGCTAATGACTATATTTGTCTTTACTTTTTTTTTTGCAGGGCAATGAGGGTTAAGTGACTTGCCCAGGGTCACACAACTAGTAAGTGTCAACTGTCTGAGGCCAAATTTGAACTCAGGTCCTCCTGAGTCCAGGGTGGGTGCCTTATCTACTGCACAACCTAGCAGCCTTCCATTTCCTTTTCCATCTCATTTTACAAGTGAGAAAACCAAGGCAAAGAGGGTTTAAGTGACTTGCCCATGGTCACGTAGCTAGTAAGAGTCTGAGGCCAGATTTGAACTCAGGAAAATGAGTCTTCTTGACTCTAGGCTATGCATTCTATCTACTGAGCCACCCATCTGCTGCTGCTCTTACAAGGCAATATTTCCCAATGCTTTCTCTGGATAAAATAAATCAGTTCTCTACCATGGACATTTATGCCTGTTCCACTTCAGCAACATGGATTTGGGGGGATTGAAGGTTGAGAACTGGGAGCTATGAAGAAGAGGGATCTAGGAGTAGGAGGAGTTTTAAAAATTTGTTTTGGGTTTTAAGAAGTATGAGCATAGGATTAAGTCTTCTGAGATGGAAGGGACCTGAGGATTTCTAGTACAACCTGCTATTTTTTAAAATAATGTTTTCCCCAATTATATATAAAGCATTTTAAAAAATTCATTTTTTGTTGTTTTTTATTGCTTGGTACAATGAGGGTTAAGTGACTTGCCCAGGGTCACACAGCTAGCAAGTGTCAAGTGTCTGAGGCCAGATTTGAACTCAGGTTTTCCTGAATCCAGGGCCAGTACTTTATCCACTGTGCCACCTAGCTGCCCCTAAAAATTCATTTAAAAAATTTTGAGTTCCAAATTTTCTCCCTCCCTCCCCTTCCTTCCTGAGATAGTAAGCAATTTGATATAGACAACCTGCTAATTTTATAGACGAGGAGAATTGTCAGAGGTTAAATGATTTCTCCAAGGACACATACATAGGTTATCAATGTGAGACTTAGGTTTTGAACTCGGGTTTTCTGATTCCAAAACACTTTTCACTATGTATTGGATGCATCCTAAGGACCTTTGCTGGTAAATGTTTTGTGGCCCATGGACCAGCAGTTGGGAAATGCTAATGACCCAAGGTATATGGAAGAGGGAAGAGAAGAAGAAAAGAGAGAGAAAAGTAGAAAGATCCCAGATTCTAGTTTGGAGATTCAGTTTACAAGAGCAGAGCAAGGTTCTGGTTACCCAGAGAGGAAATCTAGAGTAATTCTTTCCATAATATTTACTACACATGTGCTGAGCAGGGATTTAGGGAGCTGGTTTAGATCTAAGAACATTTTATCCGGAAAAGATAGTGATCCCAAATGATGAAATGGAGAGGGTAAACAAGGAGTCATGTGGAATAGATTGTTTAATGATCATACATTCCTAGATTTAGAACTGAATAGGACCCTAGATGTCATCTAGTACAACTCCCGGGCCCAATTTCATAGATTAGAAAACTGAGATGGAGCAAGGTTAAATTAATGTCTGGGGCAGCTAGGTGGCACAGTGGATAGAGCACCGGCCCTGGAGTCAGGAAGACCTGAGTTAAAACTGGGCCTCAGACACTTGACACTTACTAGCTGTGTGACCCTTGGCAAGTCACTTAACCCCAATTGCCTCACCAAAAAGAAAAATTAAAAAAAATTAATATGTCTAAGGTCACATGTGTAGTAAGGAGAAAAGACAGGATTCAGATTTCAAACTAGATCCTGTGAGAATATTATTATTACCAGAGGGAGTGGTTGAGGTAGTTAAGGATTTCCTATTCTTTCAGAGACACTTGTTCTCTCTTTGTTAACTTCTAATATATATATATATATATATTTTTTTTTTTTAGGGCAATGGGGGTTAAGTGACTTGCCCAGGATCACACATCTAGTAAGTGTCAAGTGTCTGAGGCCGGATCTGAACTCAGGTACTCCTGAATCCAGGGCCGGTGCTTTATCCACTGCGCCACCGAGCCGCCCTCTCTAATATATTTTAATAAATATTTAATGTCTAAACTGTTAAACTGTTTCCCTAGTTAGCTTTCCCCACAAGGAGACAGATAGAGTAACCACACACATTTAGTTTTACCTGTCACAATCCTCAGACTCCATATTCAGCACTTTTTCACATTTGACCATTTTGCCTACCTTTAATGCTTGGATCTTAGTCAAAATAGAATCTTAGATTCATGGAATATTGCTGTGTAAATAAGTTTTTAATCAAAAGCCATAGGAGTTTCAATATTCATTAGGGAAATTGGTCTATAATTTCCTTTCTCTGTTTTTGCTTTGCCTGGTTTTGGTATCACCACCATATTTGTGTCATAAAATGAATTTGGTAGAACCATAGACCAATTTCCCTAATGAATATTGATGCTAAAATCTTAAATAAGATATTAGCAAGGAGATTTCAGCAAGTGATCACCAGGATAATACACTACGACCAGGTGGGATTTATACCAGGAATGCAGGGCTGGTTCAACATTAGGAAAACTATTAACATAATCAACCACATCAATAAGAAAACCAACCAAAATCATATGATTATTTCAATAGATGCAGAGAAAGCTTTTGACAAAATACAGCACCCATTTCTTTTTTTTTCTTTTCTTTTTTTTTTTTTTAGTGAGGCAATTGGGGTTAAGTGACTTGCCCAGGGTCACACAGCTAGTAAGTGTTAAGTGTCTGAGGCCGGATTTGAACTCAGGTACTCCTGACTCCAGGGCCGGTGCTCTATCCACTGCGCCATCTAGCTGCCCCACCCATTTCTAATAAAAACACTACAGAGTTTAGGAATAGGGGGAGCTTTCCTTAAAATAATAAAGAGTATCTACCTAAAGCCATCAGCAAGTATTATATGCAATGGAGATAAATTAGAGGCCTTCCCAGTAAGATCAGGGGTGAAACAGGGATGTCCATTATCACCCCTATTATTTAATATTGTCCTAGAAATGTTAGCTTTAGCAATCAGAGAAGAAAAAGGAATTAAAGGAATTAGAATAGGCAAGGAGGAAACAAAACTATCACTCTTTGGAGATGATATGATGGTATACTTAAAGAATCCTCGAGAATCAACTCAAAAATTACTTAACAACTTTAGCAAAGTAGCAGGATATAAAATAAATCCACATAAATCATCAGCATTTCTATACATGACCAACAAAGTCCTGCAGCAAGAGATAGAAAGAGGAATTCCATTTAAAGTAATGGTAGATAATATAAAATACTTGGGAGTCTACTTGCCAAGACAAACCCAGGAACTCTATGAACACAACTACCAAACACTCTTCACACAAATCAAATCAGATCTAAATAATTGGAAAGATATCAATTGCTCATGGATAGGCAGAGCTAATATAGTAAAAATGAAAATACTGCCTAAATTAATTTACGTGTTCAGTGCCATACCAATCAGACTACCTAAAAATTATTTTATAGAGCTAGAAAAAATAATAACAAAATTCATCTGGAAAAACAAAAAAGTCAAGAATATCCAGGGAAATAATGAAAAAAAATTCACAGGAAGGTGGGTTAGCGGTACCAAACCTGTAGCTTTACTATAAAGCGGCAGTCATCAAAACTATCTGGGGGCAGTTAGGTGGCACAGTGGATAAAGCACCGGCACAGGATTCAGGAGTACCTGAGTTCAGATCCGGCCTCAGACACTTGACACTTGCTAGCTGTGTGACCCTGGGCAAGTCACTTAACCCCCATTGTCCCGCAAAACAAACAAACAAACAAACAACCCCCCCACACACACACACACAAGAAAAAAAAGAAAAAAAAACCAAACTATCTGGTACTGGCTAAAAAATAGCATGGAGGATCAATGGAATAGGCTAGGCACAGGAAATGCAGTAGTAAATGACACAGTAATGTAGTGTTTGATAAACCCAAAGACTCCAGCTTCGGGGATAGGAACTCAGTATTTGACAAAAACTGCTGGGAAAACTGGAAGATAGTATAGCAGAAATTAGGCATACACTAAGATCTTACACCTTATACTAAAATAAGGTCAAAAGGGATACATGATTTAGACATAAGAGGTGATACCACAGGTAAATTAGGAGAGAAAGGAATAGTATACCTTTCAGATCTTTGGAAAGGAAAACAGTTTATGACCAAACAAGAGATAGAGTATATTATAAAATGCAAAGTGGATGATTTTGATTACATTAAATTAAAACATTTTTGTACAAACAGAAACAATGCATCCAAAATTAGAAGGGAGGCAGAAAGCTGGGAAACAATTTTTATGGCCAGTACTTCTGATAAAGGCCTCATTTCTAAAATAGATAGGGAACTAAATCAAATTTATAAGAACCCAAGTCATTCCCCAATTGAGAAATGGTCAAAGGATATGAACAGGCAGTTTTCTGATGAAGAAACCAAAGCTATCTATTCCCATATGAAAAAATGCTCTAAATCTCTAATGATTAGAGAGATGCAAATTAAAACAACTCTGAGGTACCACCTGACACCTATCAGATTGGCTAAAATGACAAAAAAGGAAAATAATAAATGTTGGAGAAGCTGTGGGAAAATTGGAACACTAATCCATTGTTGGTGGAGCTGTGAAGTGATCCAACCATTCTGGAGAGCAATTTGGAATTATGCCCAAAGGGCGATAAAGCTGTGCATACCCTTTGACCCAGCAATACCACTTTGGGGTCTTTTTCCCAAAGAGATCATGGAAGGGGGAAAGGGACCCACATGTACAAAAATATTTATAGCTGTTCTTTATGTGGTGGCAAAGAATTGGAAGTTGAGGGGGTGCCCATCAATTGGGGAATGGCTGGACAAGTTGTGGTATATGAATACAATGGAATACTATTGTTCTGTAAGAAACGATGAGCAGGAGGATTTCAGAGAAACCTGGAGGGTCTTGCGTGGGCTGATGATAAGTGAGATGAGCAGAACCAGAAGAACATTGTACACAGTATCATCAACATTGTGTTTTGATCTACTGTGATGGACTATATTCTTCTCACCAATGCAATGGTACAGAAGAGTTCCAGGGGACTCATGATGGAAGAGGATCTCCAAATCCAGGAAAAAAAAGAACTGTGGAGTATAGATGCTGAATGAACCATGCTACTTTTTTTCTTTTTGGTGCTGATGTTTACCTATTTTGAGGTTTGTCATCATTGCTCTGATTTCTCTCTTATAACATGATTAATGCAGAAATATGTTTAATGTTATTATGTATGTGTATATATATATACACACACCTATATTAGATTACCTGCTGTCTAGGGGAGGGGGTAGGGAGGGGAGGGAGGGAGAAAAATCTGAAATTGGAAAGTTTGTATAAACAAAAGTTGAGAACTATCTTTACATGTAACGGGAAAAAAATACTTTATTAATTTTTTTTAAAAGCCATAGGAGTGGTATAAAAATCACACCAGTAAGAACTTTACCCCTCCAGAGACTAGAAAGGTGGCCCAACTGAGTAATGTGCGGCTGTGTATTTATTATGTATATGATCATCCATCCGTCTATCCATCCCTCCCTCCCTCTCTGCTTCCTTCCCTCTTTCCCTCCCTCCTTCCTTCCTTCCTTCCTTCCTTCCTTCCCTCCTTCTGAATTTTAGATTCCAGATTTGTGTTACAGTTTTTTGGAGAAAAGAAAAAAAGCCTCCCTACTCATGTTGATTTCTCTATAGTGGTCTTGGGGGAGCTGGAGTTCTGATGGATATTTTGAATGGTAAGACTTTGAGTCTTTGATCACATCTCCTTCTGGGTGCTTTATGTTTGCATTGGGTATGAACTGTTTGGTTTGAGTTGTTGTGGTTTGGGAGTTCACTCCCCTACACTAGGCCTATAACAAAGTGTTTTCATGGCAAACTGATCCATATTTGTCTTCTTCCCTTTTTGGAAGCTACACTACAGAACAACAGAGCTAAAAGTAGATCTGAGTCATGCAAATCTCTTTAAGCCTTTATCCCCCTATCAAAAACTACTAATATCTCCTTTTGTTCAGAGGTAGATGGTAGTTGCATGTGCTCTTAACTGTATAACCCAAGAGTGATTATTTGCAGGTTATTGTGAGTTTCTTACTTGTTTGCCTTGGTATTTTCTTTGGGCTAAAATAGTGGCTGACCTTAACTCAATGTACATTGTTATCTCTAGTGCTTGTTTGGGAGGTAGGGAACCTATTACTTATATCTATGGAGACTTACACTCTGAGCTATATTTGAGATATACTCTGAGATTTTCAAGAATAATCTATGCATTGGAAAAAGGAGCTAAATAGATATTATTTTGAGGTCATGTTCCAAGGATTGAACCAGTCTATACAAGATCAGAACTTGATACACTAAATCATGGGTTATATCTCCAATGTAAAGTTATCTCTTAGTAGTGGCAATGGAAACAAATCTTCTACTTGCCGGGCTGCCCTGGACTTTCCTAAACCAATATGCTGCTAAAATAGTTATAGGAAGGAAGATTTATTTCAGCTGAAACATTCTTTCTTACAATAAGAGCTGTCAAAAAAAAAATAGAATGAGCTGCCTGCTGAGGTAATGAATGCCTTGTCATTAAGGGTATTTAAAAAGAGTCTAGAAGATTGACAATTCATCAGGTATTAGAGGTGAGATTCATACATTAGCTCAGACTACATGACCTCCAAGATCTCATGATTCCCAAACTCCTTACAACTGAACTTTCTACATGGTACCTTTTATTCTCTATTGCCTACTACATCAACATCTGAAGACTTCTGGCTAGATTTCAAGGTTCTTTAAAACATGATTCTACCCTACCTACCTATCGTTACTTCACACTTCTTTCTACAGGAGTCTCTGCCTCCCCTTTCATCCATTCCCATTATCTAAATTTGACCTGTTCTTTAAGATCCAATTCAGATCCTAGTCTCTTTCATGAAGGCTTTCCCATGTAGAAGCTTATAATTTTGGAAGTAGACAGATTACAGAAATATATAGATTTTGACCTACAGGGAACTTAGAAGACATCTAGTCCAATTTCTTTTTGGTGGGGCAATGAGGGTTAAGTGACTTGCTCAGGGTCACACAGCTAGTAAGTGTCAAGTGTCTGATGCCAGATTTGAACTCAGGTCCTCCTGAATCCAGGGCCAGTGCTTTATCCACTGTGCCACCTAGCTGCCTCCTTAGTCCAGTTTCTTTAAACTTATAGAAAAGGAACATGAAGCCTAAATTAAGTTGGGTTCAATAAACATTTATGAAGCACTTATCATTTACCATGAATTATACTAAGTGATGGGGATACAAAAAGATGCCAAAGACAAGTTGTTGCCCTCAAGGAACTTATGATCCAATGCCATGGATTAGTAGGTATCAGTGCTAGGATTCTACACTCAGGATATCTGCCTCCAAATCCTGAACCTTTTCTTCTATAATAGAATTTATTTTTAGTTCAGACTAAATTTTTTCAGTGTGGGGAACTCAACCAAAATGAGATAATACTTGTAAAGGGGTTAGCACAGTGCTGGCAGATAATAGGCACTTGATAGATGCTTGATCCCTTCCTTCTTCTCTCTCACCCATGTGGAAACTCCTTCTTCTGATGCAACTTTGATGACTCATTTGTACATGGTAGACAGTTGTCGGGTGGCAATAAGACATAAATTATTTTATGCAAGGTCACATGGCTGATATGTGACAGGGTCAGGACTTGAACTCAAATGTTCTGACTTTAAGGTCAGGCCCCTATACCATTTTCCCTTTCTTGGTGATCATCTAATCCAATTACCTCAAATTACAGATAAGGAAACTGAGGCTGAGGGAGAGGAAGTAACCCCAAAGTTATGTGAAAAAAGTTTCCTTTCATAGGATTTTTTGTTGTTGTTTTTGCATGGGGCAATGAGGGTTAAATGACTTGCCCAAGGTCACACAGCTAGTGTGTCAAGTGTCTGAGGCCGGATTTGAACTCAGTTACTCCTGAATTTAGGGCTGGTGCTTCATCCACTGCACCATGTAGCTGCCCCCTTTTCATAAGATTTGCTGCTGTAAGAGACCTTTGGGAGGTGAAGTGCACAAGGTCACATAGATAATTAGTGGCAGATATAGGATTTGAACCCAGCTCCTCTGAGTCCTAATGCAAGATTCTTTCTACTGTGCCAGTTAGGTGGTGCAGTGAATAAAGCACCTGCCCTGGATTCAGGAGGACCTGAGTTCAAATCAGGCCTCAGACACTTGACACACTCAATAGCTGTGTGACCCTGGGCAAGTCACTTAACCCTCCTTGCCCCATGCAAAACCAACAACAACAACAATAACAAAAATCCTATGAAAGGCAACTTTTTCACATGACTTTGGGGTCACTTCCTTTCCCTCAGCCTCAGTTTTCTTATCTGTAATTTGAGGTAATTGGATTAGATGATCACCAAGAAAGGGAAAATGGCATGGGGGCCTGACCTCTTAAGCAAATTAAGAGAGCATGGAATAGTTTATCTGTCAGATTTATTGACAGAGGAAGAATTTAGGACCAAAGAAGATATAGAGAGCAATATAAAATATAAAATGTATCATTTTTAGTATATAAAATTGAAAAGCATTTGCACAAATGAAACTAATGTAACCAAGATTATAAAGGAAGAAGAATATTGGGAAAGAATTTTTGAAGCCAGTATTTTTGATAAAGACCTCATTTCCCCAATATATAGAGAACTGTGTCAAATTTATAGAAATACAAGTCATTTCCCAATTGATAAATGGTCGAAGAATACAGATAGTTTTCAGACAAAGAAATCAAAGCTATCTATAATCATATGAAAAAATGCTCTACATCACTATTGATCAGAGAAATGCAAATTAAAACAATTCTTTTTTTTTCAGGGCAATGAGGGTTAAATGACTTGCCCAGGGTCACACAGCTAGTAAGTGTCAAGTGTCTGAAGTTGGATTTGAACTCAGGTCCTCCTGAATCCAGGGCCAGTGCTTTATCCACTGCACCACCTAGCTGCCCCCAAAACAATTCTGAGCTATCATCTCACACCTATCAGAGTGGCAAATATAACCAAAAAGGATAATATTGGATGTTGGAGGGGATGTGGGAAAACTGGGATGCTAATCCACTGTTGGTGGAGTTATGAAAAGATTCAACCATTCTGGAGAGCAATTTGGAACTATGCCCAAAGGGCTATAGAACTGCGTACCCTTTGATCCAGCAATACCCCTCCTAGGTTTACATCCCAAAGATATCACCCAAAAGAGAAAAAGACAGATTTTTACAAAAACATTTATAGCAGCTCTTTTTTGTTGTGGCTAAGAATTGGAAATCAAAGGAATGTCCACCAATTAGTGAATGGATAAACTAGCTGTGATATATGATGGTGATGGAATATTATTGTGCTATAAGAAAGGACAAGCAGGATGATTTCAGTTGGAAAGACTTGAATGAACTGATCTCTAGTGAAGTGAGCAGACCCAGTAGAACATTGTGCACAGAGACAGCAATATTGTTTGATGAAGAACTATGAATGACTTGACTATTCTCAGCAATGCAATGATCCAAGACAATCCCAAAGGACTAATGATGAAGCATACTTGCCACCTCCAAAGAAAGAACTGATATTGATTGAACACAGACTGAAACATGCTCTTTTCACTTTCTTTCATAATTTTTCTTTTCTTCAAATTTTCTTATACAAAATGACTAATATGGAAATGTTTTACATAATTGTACATATATAACCTATATCTCATTGTTTTCTATTTCAGAGAGGGAAAGAGAGAGAGAATTTGGAACTCAAAAGTTTAAATAAAAATGTTTATTTTGTCTTTAGCATAGTTCCTGGCACATAGTAAGAGCTATATGCATTTTTGCTATTATGACACAGATTTAGCACTTTTATTCTGTCATGTTATTTGGCTGTGACTTGTTTGCTTAACCAGGTAGTGAACTCCTTATACCCAACTTGTATTTCTACACAGTAGCTACCCCAGAACTGGGCATGTAGTGAATTCTCAATAAAGACTCAGTGGTTGGTGAATTTACCTCCAGCTCTGCAGAGAGAACAAAGCCCCAGGATCTAGTTCTCTGTACGGCCACAACTCAAAGCCTGTTAGATTTGTCTTTATTGTTCCCACCAGCATCTCATAACATAAAGTTCAGCAAAATGAGGGCAATTTGGAATATGTGACTCCCTCCAGTTGTGAGAGTTCGTGGTGATATAGGAGGATGGAGAAAGGAGATTCCCCTCATTGATAGAGTTTTCACTTTTATATGGAAGGATGAATGAGAAAGCAGATCTCATCAATTGTCTCCCCGGTGCTCAGAAAGGGGGCAGGGAATGAAGAATCAGTTGATCAGCAATACCTATTAAACATCTTCCATGTGCCAGAAATTGGGGATATGAACACAAAAGTTAAACAAGCCCAGCTCTGAAGGAGTTTATATTTTCTTGTTGGAGACAATATGTACATATAAAGGTGTTATGAGGGCCATTTTACCCTCTTTCCTCTTGATCCCATGGGTCCTGATTGTGACCCTGTGGTAATATAGTCCTGAATGGTAAAAATTACCATTTTAAAAGGAAGTAGCAAATTGTGATTTATTCCTTAATCTTACTCCTGACCCTGATAGTGGAGTGTGAGGTGCTGCATCAGTCCAATCTGATAAATATTTATTAATCACCTACTATGTGACAGGCACTATGCTAAGTGCAGGGAATACAATTAAAAGAAAGACAGCTCCTGCCCTAAAGAAGCTTATGATCTAAAGGGGAAGACAACATACAAAAAGAGGCAAAAAAACAGGGACAGTAAGGAATGGGACATCAAGGGGTACATGACATAGGGGCATCTTGTTCTGTGTAGCAGAAACCAGGCAGAACAGCAGGTACAATGTGGAGGGAGCTGTAGTTCAGTTTCAGTCCTGTATAAAAGAAGGCATTGGGAGGAGTTTCTGGCTATTCATGGGAAGATCAAACTATGAGACTCACTGGAAAAGACTGGTGTTGGGAAAGATTGAAGGCAAAAAGAAAAGGGGACAGTGGAGAATGAGATGGATAGAGATAGTGTCATGGAAACAATGAACATGAATTTGGACAAACTTTATGGAGGATAGAAGGACCTTGGTATGTCTATACAGTCATGAAGAGTCAGATATGATTGAATGACTGAACAACAACAACAAATCTGGGAGGGACTTCTTGTTTCAAATTGAAACCATGCATGGAACTGTGAACTGATCCAACCATTCTGGAGAGCAATTTGGAACTATGCCCAAAGGGCTATAAAGCTGTGCATACCCTTTGACTCAGTAATACTACTATTAGGTCTTTTCCTCAAAGAGATCATAAAAAGAGAAAAGGACCCACATGTACAAAAATATTTATAGCTGCTTTTTTTGGTGGTGGCAAGGAATTGGCAATTGAGGGGATGCCCTTCAACTGGGAAATGGCTGAACAAATTGTGGTATATGAATGTAATGGAATACTATTGTGCTGAAAGAAATGATGAGCAGACAGATTTCAGAGAAACCTGGAAGTACTTACATGAAGTGTTGCTGAGTGAGATGAGCAGAACCAGGAGAATATTGTATCAACATCATTGTGTGTTGATCAACTGTGATAGAATTCACTCTTATCAGCAATACAGTGATCCAAGGTAGTGCCAAAGGACTCATGATGGAAATGCTCTCCAAATCTAGAAAAAAGAACTGTGGAATCTAGATGCAGATTGAACCATACTGTTTCAATTTTTTTTCTTTTTTGAGGTTTTTTCCTTTTTGCTCTGATTCTTCTTTCACAGCATGACTAATGCAGAAATATGTTTAATGTGATTGTACATATATAACCTATATTAGATTGCTTGCTGTCTTGGGGAGGGGGAAGGAAGTTAAGGGAGGGAGAAAATTTGAAACTAGAAATCTTATAAAAATAAATGTTGAAAACTATGTCTACATATAACTAGAAAATAATAAAATACTTTTATGATGAAAATAAAAACTCTTTAAAAATAGAAATCATTCAGAGGAGCAGATGCAAAATGGAATTGATGTAATTGATGCTCGATTTGTGTGGGTGTGTGGGTATGGGGGTGGATGAACAGGAGGATAGTAGATAGGAACTGATAATGTGAGGGAACAGAAAATGCTTTATGTAGAAGGTAACCCTTGAGCTACCTTGAAGGAAATGAAAGATTCTATGACCTGACAATGGGGATGGAAGATGACCCAATAAAAGAGGGGATAGGGTGGGGAAGAAAACCACAAGGAGAAAAAGAACTAGGCTGAATCAGAAAACAAAGGTGAAGAAGGGAAGTTGGGTGCAAAAAAAGGGTGAAGGAAGAAATAGTCCTAGAATGTTGTCCTAGAATGACAAAAAATTCATTACCTGCCAAAATACCTCTCACATTACCTTTTCCAAGTGGTTATTTGCTTGAAGGCACAGCACTCTTACCAGAGAACTGTTATTATTTTAGATTTAGGAATTTGCAGACTAATGAGTGCTCACCTGAGGAAGTCCTTTTGTGAACCCAAACAACAAGACTGCTGATTCAATTCTGTGTTTATCAACTGGAGTGGAGAGGAGTCTTTTATGATTTGTTCTAACAGTAAAAAGTAGTTATTTATTGCTGTGCAATTGCAAGTGCAGCTGTCACATGTGTGTGAATGTTATTAGGTGCCATTGCCTGCCAAATCCAGCCCCACCCTTACCACCAATCTGTCACTTTAATCTAATTTAATACTTATTTATGAAGCACCATGATGTACAAAGCACTCTATTGTGGCTGAGGGAGATGTGAAGATAAATAAGACAGATACTCTGCCCTTGAGGAGTTTTTAATCTAGTAAGGTAGATAAGCCATGTACACACAAAAAACTATAACACAAAGCAGGGTATGATGAAGGTAAGGAGAGGTACAAAGGGTGTTCTACCACAGAACCAATAATCTTGTTGATGAATCCTCCCATTATAGCTATCAGGGGCAGCATTGGGATAATCCTCCCATCCATCATTATTCTGTCTGTCCATTTTCAAGTAACTTAAGATAATGGGGAGGGGGAGTGGTAGTGGAATGATGGATGAATTTTCCAATATAGTAACATCATTTAAATTTACAGTATGAGGGGCAGCTAGGTGGTGCAGTGGATAAAGAAGCACCAGCCCTGGATTCAGGAGGACCTGAGTTCAAACCCAGCCTCAGACACTTGACACTTACTAGCTGTGTGACCCTGGGCAAGTCACTTAACCCTCATTGCCCCACAAAAATAAAATTTAAAAAAATTATAGTATGAAAGAATTGAGAAAATGCACCTCTACTTCCCTCTTTGCAGAGTTAAGAGCCTATGAGAACAGAATATTGCATCTACTGTTATGTATTAACAATGGTTTTGCCAAATTGTTTTTTGTTTTCTCTTTCTTTAAAACAACTTTGTCACAAAGTATGGCCCAATGGATATGGCGAAGAAGAATACATTTGGAAAAGATGATGTAAAAATAAAAATGTATTAAAATAAGATTAAAAAGAAATCTCAGGGGCAGCTAGGTGGCTCAGTGGATAGAGCACCGTCCCTGGATTCAGGAGGACCTGAGTTCAAATCTGGCCTCAGACACTTAACATTTACTAGCTGTGTGACCCCAGGCAAGTCACTTAACCCCAGTTGCCTCACTAAACTTGACCCCAATTGCCTCACTAAAATTAAAAACAAAACAAAACAACAAAAAAAGAAATTTCAGTGTCATTACAACAATATTTTATTTGTATGGGATGAGAGAAAATAACATCAACTTTTAAAATGAAATATCCTTTTAGGTGGGGCAAAATCAAGATGAGTCCAATAAAACAATTTGATAAATGTGTATAATGCTCTCCTATATATGCAAGACATGTTGCTGGGTGGTGGGGATATAAAGACAATCCTCTTCCCCATCCCTATTCTGAAGGAGCTTATAATCTCCTGAGAGAT
Source organism: Dromiciops gliroides (assembly GCF_019393635.1). Classification (NCBI taxonomy): domain Eukaryota; kingdom Metazoa; phylum Chordata; class Mammalia; order Microbiotheria; family Microbiotheriidae; genus Dromiciops; species Dromiciops gliroides. The sequence continues at coordinate 157,775,894 of NC_057862.1, read as the reverse complement.
ACAGCATATATATTGATAGGTAAATACAAGGTAATTTGAGAAATCATGTAGTTAGAAGGGATCTCAAAGAACAGCTAGAAGGGACCAGAGAATGGTTCCAGGAGGAATTGGAAGCAGAAGCTGAGCCTTGAGAAAAGATAAATAATCTGAATGGCCGGGATGAGAAAACTGAGTTTCTACCAAGGATGCTTATTTGCAAACATGGATGAAATTCTGAGTCAAATTAGTCTAGTTTTAATAGGTCATAGGAAATATGGCTGGGAAGGTACATTAGGGAAAGAATGGTTACACCACTTCAGAGCTCAACCAATAATACAAGAGTGTGACTGTCCTCTTACAACCAGTCTTTTTACTTTTGTGCTATCTTTGCCAATCTGAGTTTGAATTAGAACTGTAGAGTGTTTTCATGTTCATTTCTATTACTATTAGGGAGGCATTCTCTAATGTGATTGCTGATAGCTTGCCTTTCTTCTTGTGAGAACTACTTGTTCCTATCCTTTGACTATTCATCTATTAGAAGAATGCCTCTTACTCATATATTTGTATCAATTTCTGATATATCTTGGATATAAAAATCTGTATCAGAGAAAATTATTGCAAAGCCTTTTCTGTTAACTGTTTCCCTTCTAATTGTAATTACAGTAGTTTTGTTTGTGCAAAACCTTTCAGTTTTCTATAATCAAAATTGTTTATTTTCTCTTTTTGATCCTCTGTTCCTCATTTGGTCAAGACCTCTTCCTATCTCTATACTTTTAAAAGGTCTTTCTTCCCCCCTCCGCCAACCCCTCTGATATGTTTGTGATATATCACTTTATATCTAGGTCTTGATTTCATTTGAACCTTGTTGTGGTGTATGATAGGAGATGATTGTCAAAGCAAAATTTTTGGTCAGACTGCTTTCCAACTTTCCTAGCAGTTTTTGTCAAATAGTAAATCCTTACCATAAGATTTGGATTGCTTACCATTATTGAATACTATGTTACTAAGTTTACTGCTGGGTTTCTTGTACCTAATCTATTACACTAATCAACTTTTCTATTTTTTAAAAAGAATACGGGGCAGCTAGGTGGTGCGGTGGATAGAGCACCGGCCCTGGAGTCAGGAGGACCTGAGTTCAAATCTGGCCTCAGACACTTAACACTACTAGCTATGTGACCCTTGGCAAGTCACTTCACCCCAATTGCCTCACTAAAAAAAAAAAAAAAGAATACCAAATTGTTTTGATGACCATTGTTTTCAGTATCATGTGAGGTTCATACTTCCTTTCCAATATTTTTTTCATTATTTTTCTTTGGATTCTTGTCCTTTTGTTCCCCAGATGCATTTTGGTATTATTTTTTCTAGTTCTGTAAAGTAACCCTTTGGTAGTATTATTAGAATAGAAAAGGATCTATAAATTAATGGTGGTAGTATTACATTTTTATTTTATTGGCATGGCCCAACCATAAGCAATTAAGAGTTCTCCCGGCAGCTAGGTGGCACAGTGGTTAAAGCACTGACCCTGGATTCAGGAGTACCTGAGTTCAAATCCGGCCTCAGACACTTGACACGTACTAGCTGGGTGACCCTGGGCAAGTCACTTAACCCCCATTGCCTGAAGAAAAAAAAGAATGCTGTGTAGTTTTATTCTTGTTTGTATCCTAGTAGCTGAACTCACAGATATTTTATACATTCTATAGTTATCTTGATTAGAATAAATCTCTCTGCTGGGTTTTGTTGGCAATGTAAAGAAAGACTGTTGGTTATTCTGGTTTTAGTTTTTATCCTGCTATATTAGAATAAAGTTAAAAGATTGAAAAAAGGGGGTGGAGCCAAGAAGGGAAGGAAAGGGAGTCACTTGCCTGAGCTCTCCCTAAGACCCCTCCAAATATCTTCAAATAATGCCATAAAACAATTCTGGAGCAGTAGAATCCACAAAAAGACAGGGTGAAATCATTTTCTAGCCAAAGACAACTAAGAAGGGCAGCAGGAAAGGTCTGTTTTACCGGGGTGAGAGTGGAGCACAGTCCAGTGCAGGTCTGCCCCAGTGCAGACCCAGTCACAAACACAGCAAACCAGGAGCAGGCCTTGGGAATCTCTGAATTAGCAGTAGAAGCAGTTGGAACTCAGCTCACAGATGGTAAGAGGGTCAAAAAATTATCCAGAAGGAGATTACAGGGATCTCTTTGCCAGCACTGAGGCAGGGCCCTGTTTTTTTGTACATACTCAGATCCAGGTCACAGTTTTGGGTGGCAGTACCAAGCAGGGGGTGGGGGAAGCACAAACACCCTTGAACTTGTGGCCACAGTGGAGTGGGACTCTGTTCACAGTTTCAGGGCAGAAAAGCAGACTTGTGGTTGCTTGCAGACCACAGGCCACCAGGGTAGTAAGTATACTTCTCCTTAAATCATACCACCTTGGAAGAACTAAAAACATAAATTCCTAGAAGTATCTCTGAAAACAGCTACACAAACCACCTGAATTTTGACACAGTATGTCCTCTATCCTGGTGCCTCACTTTAACAAAGAGTTAAAAATCAAGAAATAGGATGGAAAACAAATGAATAAACAGAAAAGATGCTGACCACAGAAAGTTACTATGGTGACAAGGAAGATCAAAATATATCCTCAAAAGAAGATAACAAAGTCAAATCTCCTATGTCCAAAGCTTCCAAGAAAAATATGAATTGGTCTCAGGCTATAGAAGTGCTCAAAAAGGACTTTAAGTATAAAGTAAGAGAGATAGGAAAAAATGTAAACAGGAATAAGAGTGATGTAAGAAAATCATGAAAAAAAAGTCAACAGCTTGGTAAAAGAGACACAAAAAACTGAAGAAAATAACACCTTAAAAACAGAGTAGGCCAAATGGTAAAAGAGGTACAAAAAGCCAGTGAGGAAAAGAATGCTTTGAAAAGCTGAATTGACCAAGTAAAGAAGGAGGTACAAAAACTCTCTGAAGAAAATAACTCCTTAAAAATTAGGATTGAGCAAAATGCAAACTAATGACTTTAAGAGAAATCAAGAAACAATAAAGTAATATGAAAAGAATGAAAAAATAGAAGACAATGTGAAATCTCATTGGAAATACAACTGACTTGGAAAATAGATCCAGGAGAGACAATTTGAAAATTATTGGACTACCTGAAAGCCACGATTAAAAAAAGACCCTAGACATCGTCTTCTAAGAAATTGTCAGGGAAAATTGCCCTGATATTCTAGGTACAGAAGGAAAAATAGGAATTGAAAGAATTCACTGATCACCTCCTGAAAGAGATCCTAAAATGAAAACTCCAAGTGATATTATAGCCAAATTCGAGAGCTCCCAGTTCAAGGAGAAAATATTGCAAGCAGCCAGAAAGAAACAATTCAAGTATTGTGGAGTCACAGTCAGGATAACACAAGATTTAGCAGCTTCAACATTAAAGGATCAGATGGGGCAGCAGCTATTTAGTACAGTGGATAAAGCACCGGGCCTAGTTTCAGGAGGATTTGAGATCAAATCTAGCCTCAGACACTTGATACTTACTAGCTGTGTGACCCTGGGCAAGTCACTTAACCCTCATTGCCCTGCAAAAAAACAAACAAAAAACATTAAAGCATCAGAGGACTTGGAATATGATATTCCAGAGGGCAAAAGAGCTGGGATTAGAATCAAGAATCACCTACCCAACAAAACTGATTATAATCCTTCAGAGGAAAAATGGGATTTCAATGAGAGAGAGAACTTTCAGGCAGTCTTGATGAAAAGACCTGAGCTGAATAGAAAATTTGACTTTCAAATACAAGACTCTAGAGAAGCATAAAAAGGTAAATAGGAAAAATAAATCATATGGTATATTAAAACGTTAAACCGTTTACATTCCTACATGGGAAGATGATACTTGTAACTCATAAGAACTTTCTCATTATTAGGGCATCACTGTGGAGTATATTTAGAGGACACAGGTGTGAGTTGAATATGTAGGGATAATATCTTAAAAAAAATTAAATTGAGAGGTGAAAGAGGAATTCATTGAAAGAGAGAAGAAGGGAGAGGTGGAATGGGGTAAAGTATCTAACATAAAAAAGCAAGAAAGTGGTAGCTAGGTGGTATAGTGGATAAAGTACTGTCCCTGGATTCAGGAGGACCTGAGTTCAAATGTGGCCTCAGACACTGGACACTTACTAGCTGTGTGATCCTGGGCCTTAACCCTGATTGCCCTGCAACCACCCTCCTCCCCCCCCCAAAAGCAACAAAAAAAGAAGCAAGAAAAAGCTTATGGAGTGGGGGGGAAGATGGGGGAAGTGCTGGGGAGTGAGTTAACCTTCCTCTCATCAGGATTGGCTCAAAGAGGGAATAACATACACACCCAATTGTGTATAGTAATCTATCTTACCCTGTAGGAAAGTAGAAGGGGAAGGGGATAAGGGGAGGTGTGTGAAAGAATGGAGGGCAGATTGTGGGAGGGGGCAGTCAGAAGCAAAATACTTTTGAGGAGGAACATGGTAAAAGGAGAATAAAGTAAATGTCATGAGGAGGGAATAGGATGGAGGGAAATGCATTTAATAATAGTAACTGTGAAAAAAATTTGAAGCAAGTTTATCTGACAAAGGTCTCATTTCTCAAACATGAGAACTGAATCAAATTTATTAAAGTAAGAGCCATTCCCCAATTGATAAATAATCAAAAGATATGAATAATTGTCAGATGAAATAATCAAAGCTATCTTCAGCCATATGAAAAAATGCTTTAACTCACTATTGATTAGAAAGATGCAAGTCAAAACAGTTCTGGGGTTGGAGTTCTAAACTGATTCAAACATTCTGTAGAGCAATTTGGGACTATGGTCAAGAGGCTAAAAAGCCATGCATACTCTTTGACCTAGTAATACCACTACTAGGTCACTATCCAAAAAGAGATAAAAAACAAAAATTAAAGGACCTATATATACAAATAATATTTATAGTAGCCCTTTCTGGTGCAAAGAATTTGAAATTGAGGAGATGCCCATCAATTGGGGAATGGCTAACCAAATTGTGGGAAGAGATTATGATGGAACACTTGCGCTGTAAGAAATGATGAACTCTCAGAAAAACCTGGAAAGACTTACATGAGCGATGCAAAGTGAAATGTACTGAATACAAAGTAACAGCAATATTGTAAGATGATCAGCTGTGAATGACTTAGCTATTCTCAGCAAAACAATGATCCAAGGAAACTGAAGGATTTATGAAAAATGTGATCCATCTCCAGAGAAAGAACTGATAGTGTCTGAATACAGATTGAAGCATGATTTTTTTAGTTTCTTTTTCTTAAGTTTTTTGTTTTTCTTTAACAACCTGACTAATATGGAAATGCTTTGTATGACTACACATATATAACATATTGAATTGCTTGAGTTCTTAAGGGGGTTGGGGAGTGAGGAAGAGAATTTGGAACACAAAGTTTTTAAATGGATGCTAAAATTGTTTTTACATGTAATTGGGGAAAATTGAGATTCTAAAAAAATTGAAAAAAATAGAAGAAAATGTAAGATACCTATTATTAGAACCTGATCTGGAAAACAAGTCAAAGGGATATAATTTAAGAATCACTGGGTCCCCTAAAATCCATGGCCAAGCAAGCCACCTGGATAACATAGTTCAAAAACTTATAAAAGGAAATTACTTTATTTTTATATGAATAATTTCTTACAGTACAGTAATATTTTACTGCATTCATATATCACAATTTAGCCATTACTTAATTAATGGGCCTATGAGTCTATTCTATATAGCTCTACATTTGACATTCTGGATTAGATATCTCTTGAATACATATTCAGCCAACTCTCTTCTCTTTTGCCAGAATGTTCATTGCTTGAAGCTTCTTTGAACACTGTGTCTAGGTATTTCTGGTAAGAATCACATTCTACTCCTGGTCTTAGATTAACTCTAGAGACATGATCGATCTCCACCTAGTCAATAACCATCTGTTCTTCCAATTCAATCAGATCTGAACTTCATACTTCATAAGCAGGTGACAGGGTTTAAACAAAAACATGTTTAATGTTCATTAGCATAGTAAATTCTGTTATGTGCTTTTTAATTTCTCTTACCAGATCAACTATTGGGGAGAAGGTAATCATTTTTTTCTGTTTCTATCTATATGTATATCTTTCTGTGCCCATATCTATATCTACCTATTTTTTTGGGGGGGCATATAAGTGTTTTTAATGATTATAAACTGTTCATTACTATAACACTGATATTCTCCCTTTGAGGTCATATTGATGAAAATTATGGAATTTTATAATTTTAGAAGAAAGAAAGATTATAGGTAATTTAAAAGGCAAAGGAATATTGAATGATGAGCTATACTATTTTATCAACAGTGGCATATTAAGGAGTCCTGGTTAATTGTGCTAAATGATACAACATTTAAGTTTTTAAAAGAAAAGCTTACAGAATTACAAAAGGATTTTTTTGTCCTCTTTTTTTTTAACAAGATGTGTGATTTCATTTTCTTAGGAACCAGTAAGAAGGAAACTCCCTCTCATTGCCTATTCTACAAATATAACTTTAGAGAGTTGCATGAGGCACATAGCCAGTAATGTCTCAGAGCCTATACTTGAACCCAGGAACTTCCTAACTGAATAGGGCTCTTTATCTACTATATAATGTTGACTATTACAAAAAGACATAATAACAATAATTATAGGAGACTTTAATGTTCTTTAAAGTTTGGATAAATCTAATATAAAGATGAATAAAAGAAAACAACTGAACATACTGTTGAAAAAATAAGATTGAAATATGCTGTCTTCTGAATGACAATATAAAAGAATGTATATACTTCTTAATATCATATGATTTTGTTACATAAATTGATCTTATGCTCAGAAACAAGGTAATAATAAGTAAATGTAAAAAAGAAATGCCAAAGAATCTTTTACCAACTATAACACAATAAAATCAGTCAATAGAGGTAATAAAAGCAAAAAGATACAAATGGAGACTAAGTAATGGCATCCTGAATAAAATGTGAATCAAGAAGTCATAAAATTAATAACTGTGTTAAAGAAAATGATAACAGTGACATAACACTCAATTTTTGGATGAAACTCACATAATCCCTAGAAGAAAATTATTCTTTCTGAAAATGAAATAGAAAAATAAATGATTAATAAATATACAGTGATGGAATCTAGAAGATAAACCTAGGCAATTGATAAACCCAGAATAGGCACAAAAGAAGACTTCTTGACAATTAGAGGAAAAAGATAAAGTTAAAAACAAAACTACTATAGAAATGATAAACAATATCAAAAGCCTTTTAATAAAAGATGAACAAAACTGATGAATCATTATTCAACTTGATTTTTATAAGGGGAAAAATATGTTACCAAAATAAGAGTTAAATAAAATTAATTCATAATGAAAAGAGAAAAAAATAAAATTAATTAATTGTACAAAATTATGTGCCATGGGGCAGCTAGGTGGCACAGTGGATAGAGCACTGGTCCTGGAGTCAGGAGTACCTGAGTTCAAATCCAGCCTCAGACACTTAACACTTAATAGCTGTGTGACCCTGAGCAAGTCACTTAACCCCAATGGCCTCACTAAAAAAAAAAAAATTATGTTCCACCAAAATGGATAATTTAATGTCCGTGGATATTATCTACGAAAATATTAATAAATAGCTATTAGCAATACTTAAAACATTCAATCACAGGAAGATAAATAATTACAACTATAAATGAAGTACAGAAGAAAAAAAATCCCTGATTCAAATGGATTTACAGATGTGTTCTATCAATTAATCAGTTAACACCTATGTTGCAAAAAAAAAAAAAACACCCACCCAACTCCTGTGCAAAAAAAGCAACCCAACCCTCAATCATTTAAAAAAGCACTATAACAAATGTCTTTAATGATATCCCTATAATCCTAAAACCCAAACAAGGAAGGGAATAAAACTATGGCTAAGTTTCAGAATCAAATATTGCTGCAAATTTTAAAAATAAAATCTTCATAAAAAACTAAGGCAGTATATTGAGAAAATAATTCATTATTCAGATTCATACTAGAGAGAGAAGAATGGTTCAACACTGGGAAAATAATTAGCATCATCAATGATGGAAACAACAAAATCCATATATAGATAGACATAGAAAAAATTCTTTAACCTAACAAGAGAACTCATTTTTGTAAAATATCCCAAAAAAATACAGGCATGAAAGGGATAATCTTTAATATGATCTAAAGTGCCTATTTTAAAAAGAGCTAAGAGTATTTAAATAGAGAAACAGTAGAAGATTGCCTTATATATGCAGAAGTAGAGCAAGGATGCTACCTGACCTCATTATTATTTGGTATAGTCCTAGAAATATTATTAATAGAAATAAGATAAGAGAGAAATGAAAACTATAAATATGGGCAAAGAGACAGTATTATCCCAGTTTATAGATGTCATGATTATTAAATTAAAATATCCAGAGAAACAAGAAGCTAATTAATTGCTATAGTAAAGTAGCAGAATAAAACCACAAAAGTCTTCAGCCTTTCTGTAAAGTAAAACAATAATAAAATTCATTTGGAGGTACAAAAGGTTTAGAAAATCTAGAGTAAGAATTTCCTCCTCAGCAAGTGTTCACTTAATACTTACTCTGTGTGAGGCACTGTGCTAAGCATTTGGAAATACAAATAAAGGCAAAATCGTGGTCTCTGCCTTCAAGGAGCTTACATTCTAGTGGTGGAGAAAACATACAAACTATATACAGATAAGGTAGAGACAGGATAAAATGGATGTAATGGCAGAAGCGGGAGACTAACAGTGGGGAAACTTTCCTAATTCTCTTGTAGAAGGTTGGACTTGAGCTGAGTCTTGAGGAAAGCCCCCAAAACTAGGAAACAACATTTCTGATGTCAAAAATAGTCAGTGAGAAGACATGGAATTTGGAAAGGCAGTGTCATGTGGGAGGCAAGAAAACCAGTGTCCTTGTATCATAAAGAACATGGAGAGGAGTAATATGTAAGAAGACTGGAAAATTAGGAAGGGGCCAGGTTGTGACGGGTTCTTTTTAAGCCAAATAGAGGATTTTATATTTTATCCTGGAGATAATTGGAAGATACTGGAATTTACTGAGTAGGGGGATGACATATTCAAATCTATGTTTTAGAAAGGTCACTTCATCATCTCAGTGGAAGATATTTTTACTCGAGTGGGAGAGACTTAAGACAGGGAGACCTATCAATAAACTATTGCAATAGTCTAAGGGTAAAGTGATGATGGCCTGTCTCAGGGTGGTTGGTGGCTGATTGACCAGAGAAAGAATAAAAGAAACTAGGAGTAAAGGGAGGCTGTTATTACTACATTTCAAAATACAGAGTGGCCCAAGAGTCAGTGCATTTTAAACTTTATTAAAGTATGTTTAACCTTAAAACCTCAGTTTTTATAAGGTTAAAAAAAACATTTCCTCATTTGTAAAGTGTGGATAATAATACATGTAGTACCTGCTTCACAGATTTGCCTTGAGGATCAAATCAAGTCATGTATGTAAAGCACTTTGTGAGTTGTAAAGTACTGTACAAATGCCAAATATTTCTATTATGTCTTGAAATTGAAAAGCTTATCCACAGGACTGTTTAGATAAACTTTACTCAGAAGCAATTGAGAACAGGAAGCTCATGTTTGATAACTTGAATAATACAAATTACATGGAGATGATAAGAACTACTGGGAAAACTGGAAAGTAATCTGACAGAATGTCAACTTAGATTAACATCTCGCATCACATACCACAATAAGGTCCAAATAAGATAGATGAATTAAATGATTAGGGTTACATAATAAGAAAAAATTAGAGAGAACCAAAGAGGGATCTTTCACAACTATAGTTAGGAGAAAATTCTTAACCAAACCAGAGGTAGAAGAGATCAAAAAGAAGAAAGATGCAATTCTAGTTATATAACATTTTCTAAAAAGCTTTTTCACAAACAAAACCAATGTTCCTAGAATTGGAAGAGAAAATGTCAAGTAAGGAAAAAAATCTTTTCATCATATATCTCTAATAAACAAGATATGTAGAGAGTTCACACAAATATATGAGACAAAGAACATAAATAAGTGGTCAAAGACTATTAACAATTTTTGAAAGAAGAAATACTAACTTTTAGCATTATAAAAAATTCTAGGATCACTAATGATAGGAGAAATGCAAAAAAAAACAACCCTCTAAGGTTTCATTTCACACTCAGAACATTGATGAGGTAGATAAAGGCAAAAATAGTCAACATTAGAAGGGGTGTAGGAAGACAGTCACTTGTCCAAAAAGCAACTTGCAATTGTGTAAGAAAAGCCATTATTCTATTGACCTGTGAGTTCATTGCTAGCTATATACCCTAACAATGGCAAAGACAGAAAGGTTTCTTGTATATTATAAAATTTGTGATAATACTCTTTGGTAGCAGTAAAGAACTGGAAACAATTTGTGTTTCCATAAACTGGTGAAAGGCTGAACAAATTTTGATATAGGAATGTGATTGAATGTCATTGTACCAGTAGGGAGGATGAAAGAAAGGAATTCAGAAAAAAACATGGGAAGATCTATGAGCTGAGATGGGGCAAAGTAAGCAGAATGTGGAGAATAGACACGACCACAATAACATCAATGTAAACAGTACTATAAGGAATCCAAACCAAATTTCTATGACCAATCTAAATTTCAGAGAACAGATAACACAACACACCTTTCTCTTGGTAGGGAGAGAGAAAGCATGTTGGGTTCAGATTATTGCATATGTAGTTGGACAGTTATTTTGTTGGCCAATATTTTGCCTACCTGTTTTTCTTTATTACAAATAATTGTTCAATTTAAGGAGTGAATATTTTGGAAAATGACCGTGTAGAAAAGGGCATTAAGATTTTTTTTTTAAATTCTGTGTTTCCTCAAGTTTTTCCAAGCTTTTCTTTTTTTTGTTTGTCATTTTTATAGAAAGCGGTAGATACATATGTGTGCATGGTGCTTCACAGAGATATTATGACAAGCAGCTTGCTGCATCCAGGGTCATAAGGAGTTCTTGTAGATGGGCTATCTTCCAAGATGATTTTTTGCCTTTTATGTTGGAAATAATTGAATTTGAGGTCACTGATGTTTTCTTCACTGTACATTTGTGTTACTCTCACAAACTTCTTTGGTCCTTAAATAATATGCCCTCTCCTTGAAAAATTCTTCCTTTGTAATAGACACAAGTCAGAGGGTACTCTCAAGTTCCCACATCTTAGTACATTTTATTCCTTATTAGCTTAATTCACCGACTCAGAAGTTAGTGCGTTTGAAAGTAACCTGGACAGTGAACTCCTAAAACATTATGTCCTTTGATAATCTTAGACTGGAGTGTGTCTGTGCCAGTGCTGAAGTCCATGTTCCTTGTGGGGTGTCTCCCTTGTAGATGCACAATGGATGAAGGTCAAAGCTTTTCCAGACAGGATTCTTAAATTGTTTCCCCCAGATAGCACATTAACACACCTCAGTCAGATTTACTTGCTTTTCCTTTTAAAAGGTTCTTTGTCTCATGATTCAGTCATCATTGAATCACCATGTATCACCTTTTGCCCTTGGCAGGCAAATAAAAAGTCTCAACAGAGCTCATGTTTCTCATTACTACAACTCTGAACCTTTTGGGTTTGATGCTGGGGAAAGGCTTGAAGAGTACCCTTGTTTTCAATGGTAGGATTCAGATGGGTGTGAATGCATGGTGTATAAAAGCATCCCACAGTTTCAAGGCTATAGCATGACCTCTCCCAGTGATATCCTTGTGATAATAACTTTAGATTGGCCAAAAATAACTCTTTTGTTGTTGTTGTTGTTGTTGTTGTTTTTTTAGTGAGGCAATTGGGGTTAAGTGACTTGCCCAGGATCACACAGCTAGTAAGTGTTAAGTGTCTGAGGCCGGATTTGAACCCAGGTACTTCTGACTCCAGGGCTGGTGCTCTATCCACTGCGCCACGTAGCTGCCCCCCAAAATAACTCTTAACTGACTTTTGTTTCAATAATATGTTGAATATGTAGTGTTATATTTACTGTATATAAATGCTAGAATATTGCTTTGCATCAGTAGTAGCTCAATAGATGGTGGTTGTGCATCATGAGCCCACCTCAGATGACTTCTTTTTCTTTGTCCCATTTTTCAGTCTATCACATGCTAGAAAATGATCTCCCTCAGAAGCTGGTGGGCTCCCCCCATTAGGAAGTCTTCAGGCATAGGTTGTATAACCACCAATTGGGTGTGTTATTGGGGGTACCTTAGAACAGGGGTTCTTATCCTCTTTTGTCATAGACCACTCAGGTAATCTGGATAAGCCCTTGGATCTCTTCTCAGAAGAATGTTTTAAAATTCATTAAATAACCTCCTTAGGATTACAACGTAAACCAATTATATGGAAATATAGTTATCAACATATTTTTTAAAAAGTTCTTTGATCTCAGGTTAAGAATCCCTTGTCAGGGGCAGCTAGGTGGCACAGTGGATAAAGCACCAGCCCTGGATTCAGGAGTACCTGAGTTCAAATCCGGCCTCAGACACTTACTAGCTGTGTGACCCTGGCAAGTCACTTAATCCCCATTGCCCTGCTAAAATTAAAAAAAAAAAAGAATCCCTTGTCTACCTGGTTTCTAAGTTTCATTCCAACTCTGAGAAGCTGTTATTCTGGGAACTTGCTTGATGCCGTCTGATAATGCTTTCTGCCTTTGTCCATAATTTAATATTTTTATTCAGCACTTTTATTTCATATCTTACAGTGCTTTATTTTTAATATACATTTTTATTTATAGCTTTGGGTTCCAATTTTTATTCCTCTTTCCTTCCCTTCCCTCCTCCCTCCCTGAGGCAGCAAACAATCATATATGGGTTATACATGTATGATTATGTAAAACATTACCATATTTGTCATTTTGCACAAGAAAACTTGATTAAAAGAAAAAAATGAAAGAAGGTAAAAAAATAGCATGCTTGAGTCTTTTACATCATTGAAGTGAGCAGAACAAAAAGAACATTGTGCACAGAGACAGAAATTTTGTTTGATGAAGAACTGTGAATGACTTGACTTTTCTCAACAATACAATGATCCAAGACAATCCCAATGGACTATTGATGAAACATACTATCCACCTCCAAAGAAAGAACTGATAGTGCTTTAAATTTTTTAAATACTTTGTGCATATTATAGCACTTGAGCTTTTCAACCACCCTGTAGGAATTCCTATCAGTAATCCCATGTTATCAATGAAAAAAATAAGGCTGAGAAAAGTTGTGACAACTCAGGATTACATAATCAGTATGTATTTGAGACAAAATTCAAACCTTATTCTTCCTGACTCGAAGTTCAGTGTCCAATTTAATTCAATTCAAGAAATACTTATTAAGAATCCACTATGATGGGGCGGCTAGGTGGCGTGGTGGATAAAGCACCAGCCCTGGATTCAGGAGTTCCTGAGTTCAAATACGGCCTCAGACACTTGACACTTACTAGCTGTGTGACCCTGGGCAAGTCACTTAACCCCATTGCCCTGTAAAAAAAAAAAAAAAAAGAATCCACTATGGGCCAGGCGTCATGCTGAGTGCTTGAGATACAGATAAAAAACAAAACAGTTCCCATCTTCAGGGAGCTTACATTCTACTTGCTGGTGTGGTGGAACTTCCTTGCAGGGTGGGAAGAACCTCCCTGAGATATCTTCTGTGGGCAAAAGTTTAGTCCAATTTTGGAGATACCTTAATCAGAGATATTATCTGGGTGTCAGAAGGTGATGTCAACATGTGTTTCTAAATACCTACTACTGTGCTAAGCACTGGAAAAACATGAGAACTTAGAGCTCATCTTGTCCAACCTCATCATTTTATAGATGGGGAAACTGAGATCTAGAGAGATATAATGATTTACCCAAGGTTCCACAAGTAAGTGGTATAGCTGGGATTCAAATCTGGGTCTTTCCCTCCGAAGCCAACACTCTTTTCACCACAGTACAATTTTGCCCCTTCTTCTCCCAGTGTTCTTTCTTTCTGAGCTCCCATATCACTCCCAATCTCTTCCAAATATATGCCACTTCTCTACTGCCTTGTGACATTTCTTGTGCTGAACTTTTGCCTCTTGTTTTATCCTTAAGCTTCCCATGCACTTATATCCAATCTCTCTGAGTATACTGTAAATGTGGATAGGGCAGGGGCCAAACTTTGTCTCTTTGTGTCCACCAAAGCAACAAACATAGATAGAAAGCTCAGTGATTACTTGATTGATTTCTGAATTCTGCTGTGTAGTCATACAAGACTAGTCTGTTCTAGCTAACTCCTCTTTTGAGCTAAGTATAGCAATCAGTATTCATTATGTGGTTCCTCTCTGCCTTTTCCCCTTGGCTTAGGCCAGATAACAATGTAGGCCTAGTTTTCGTGAGTCTTCAAACAAGTCTATTTGATCCTTCAGTTTCTACTTCCATCTATCTGTGTGACCACTGGAAAGTCTTTTAATCCTTTTGGGTCTCAGGAAGTTAACCTCATGCATGTTGTGACTTTTCCAAAATAGCAGAGATATAAAATTACAGAGGAGACAAGGCTTTTACCCAGGATCCCTGACTCCAAAATCCAGGACAGTCCCAGATTTCTAAAAGAATGACCCAGTAGGCCACTGGCAAATAGAGAAGCCAGATCAGAAGGGATAAAGGCTAGAGAGATACAAGATGGAAAAGAACCAATTAGTCAACTAACCATTCAATTTACAAGTATTTGTTGTGTGCCAGCTACTGATAGATCCTGGAGAAACAAAGACAAAAATGAAATAATGCTTCTTCTAGGCGATCTTCTATTCTAGGGTTGGGGCATGCGCATATATAGGTTTGCAGGGCTTTTTTGTGGGGGACTGATTTGTGATTTCATGCATTTGGGGAACGCTTTCCATTGATTGAAATTAGTACCTGTGGTTCAGTTCATTATCTTGGACAATTTGGGGGGAGGTGCTGAAAGATTAAGTGAATTACCCAGAGTCACTGCCTATATGTTTTAGAGGCAGAACTTGAGACTAAGACTTCCTTATTCCTATGCCATGATTACCATATATGATTGTCTCTCTCTCTCGCTCGCTCTGTCTCTCTGCCTCTGTGTCTCTATATTTCTATCTATCCATCCATCCATCCATCCATCACACTCACAATATTTACACACACATATGTTAATATGTGTGTGTATATATGGAATTATATATAATTCTATACATATACATATACACAACACACACATATCTATAACTATCTATCTATCTATCTAACTGACAAAATAGATATAAGATGATGGTGGGGGTAGGAAGGCACCAGCAACTGGGCATAGCTAAAGTCACAGTTGCTGTCAGGGAAAAACTAGAGACCTCAGTACTTTTAAAAAAATCATTAAGCATTTAAATCATTTTTATATAGTTCTCTCCCCACAATGAAGCAGTGTGGCCTACTGGATAGAGAACTGACAGTAGAGCCAGGAAGACATGAGTTAATTAAATGAACTAGTCTTTTAACCTCTCATTGGCCCAAGTAAATCTGCAAAACTGAAAATGGAAGAAAAGGTGCTGGCCTGTATTGATGGAGGTGAGTACCTCATCTGGAAGTTCCTTATACAAATGAAATCACAATTCTAGTCCCTAACTGGAGGCAGGAAAACCTGTGTCCAAAGACACTTCCTAGCTATGTGACTCTGGGCGAGTCACTTAACCTCAATTTTTCTCCGTTTCCTCATCTATAAAATGGGGATAATAGTAACTTTCTAGTTTTGTTGTGAAGATCAAATGAGATAGTTGTAAAATGCTTAGCACAGTGCCTGGAACATAGTAAGTGCTATGTAAAAGGTATTATCATTATCATTATCATATCTCATTTCAAAGTAGGAAAGGGGATTAGTGGCCAATTAATTGAACATGGACTTGAAAAAAAAATCTCTCTAACCCATCCCTGATTAGCCATAGCTAGCCTCCACTTAAAAAGCTCCCTTACCTGACATTTCCAGTTACAGTTGCTCTGATCCAAGACAAAAGTCTGGGGTCTCTTGTCACTGCACAATAGTAGAAAATTAAATTCTGTGTCCCTGAGGTTTATGCTTCAAGTATCTGGTTGCAAAACAGCTGATGACTTAACCCTTATCATTCTCAGATGCAGGATAATGGGAAAGAAGATAGAAAATGGAATTATTAGTGTCTGTCTCTTCCTGATGGATGAATGAGTGATTGCTATTGCTACCCAGGAGATTGAACACACACAATGAGATCATCTTGGTGGATGAAAAACAGATGCTACATTTATGGCACCAGGGAGAAAAACACACCGAGAAAACAAGGTCTGAAAGAGGCAGCTCTCTCAAAGTTTTTAATCTGAAACAAAATAAATGCATATGAACTAGTATGAAGGAAGACATTGAAAAATGGAACACTTCGTAGCAATCTAGCCATCTACCTCATAGATTTCAGGTGAGGATAGTGCTTTGAAAACTGCGAGGCATTATATCAATGAGTTATTCCAAACTGGTCAGGTACAGAATAAATGGAAATATAGCTAGGAAGTGAAAAGACCTTTGGGTTTAAGAAGATTCCAAGCTCTATACAAGCCATTGGTGTGATGGAGAAAGCCCTAAAGCTAATATTATAATGGGATGTATCAGTAGAAGTATAGTATCCAGACCAAAAAAAGTTAATACTCTGCCCTGATCTGACCACATCTGTAATGTGATGCCCAATTTCAGTTACCACATTTCTGAAGAGATGATCACAAGCTTAAACACATCCAGAGGGAAAGTAGTGAAACTGTTTCTTAAAACAGTGCCTATAGAGGCTCAGTAGAAGGAATTGGGGATATTTTTTATGTCTTTGGGCAGAGAAGCCAGCAGTGTTTAGATATATGAAAGGGGTGTCTTGTGGAAGAGGGAGAGAACTTGATCTGTTTGGGCCTGGAGGAAAAAATTAGAAACAATGTGGTAGATTTTGCAGAAATGCAGATTTTGGCTGTACTATAATTAAAAAAAACCATGCATTGTATTGGTTCTAACTACTATAGGAGAAGATTGTGTGAGGAATGGGGGAAGAGAAGGACTTCAACTGAATCAGAAAAAAAGGAAATTGTAAAAGTAATTTGGAGGGATTTGGATTTATGAAAGCTAGGGATTAAACCGGAAGAGGCAGAATTTAGAAGAAATTGAGGGAAATTTGTAGAACAATCTCTGTTCAGATTTCATTTCTAGTTTCTGTGAGAAGTTGAAAGGGAAGTCACAGGGTTAAGGAGGATTAAGGAGGACTAAGTAGTAGCAAAATATAAGTAGAAGATTCAAGCAATAGTAGTTGTCAAAGTAAGAAAAAGTAAATGTGACAAATTAAAGGGGAAAACATTGGCAGGATGTAAAACAGATAGGAAGTTAATATAGGAAGTTGTGGAGAGTAAGAAAATAAAATTGGGTTTAATTATCAAATTATTAAGAGATAGTAATCGATTGTAAAGATTTTAGGGAAGAGCTTAGGGAAGAAGTATAACCCATACAAACTCAGGAGGTCTTTATCTTAACTCCTACTCTTATTGGCAAGGTATGCTCCTGGAGCATGAATACATCTCCCCCTAAGGATTCTAGGAGTATCCCTGAGGAATTTGAGGGGGATCTCTATTGTGCCATTGGTTTGAACATTTATTCCAATCCTTGCTGCAGCAGAACATTGTGTCTCAGGATCAATTGATTGCTAGGCTGGGTGAATCACTGGTGTCTTATTGGACTTGGCTACTGACAACCTTTGTCATGGACTCTTATTTCTGTACAAGAATCTGTACAGAAATGTCTGTACAGGAATCTGGCAGCTCCTTCGAGTGCATTGTGGGCTCCTCACCATGCATGACTTCTAGCAAACACTAAAATTCACTTAAATTTCCTGGGCCTCAGTTTCCTTATCTATTAAACTAGGACTTGGGTCAGATAACCTCTAAGATCTCTTCCAGCTCTAGCTTTATGACCTTGTGTTCCACTTGGGACTTGGGAGCTTAGCCTCAAATGAAGGGGATTAGCCAACCTTTTATCATTCTTTGGTTTGTTGCCAAAGAATGTGTTGCCTCATCCCTATATCTGAGTGTGAAAAATTTTAAAAAGTTTAGGTTTTGACTCATGTATAGGATATCCCCAAAGGGGAGAGGCACTCAAAAGTATAAATGAATTAGACATGGTACCATTATTTATTATTAATTTATTACTATATTATAATTATACTTGTAACTTATTTGCTATTTTATTATTCATTATTTTATTAACAAAATAAATGTTAACCACAAAACACCAGTGTATTGAGAGAAACACTTAGAACAGGATCAGATACTTAATTTATAACTACTGTTATACTCTTTTCAAGAGGTTGATAATAAGACTCATCAGAATACAAAATAATTTATGGTACTATTCAATAGGTATTCTGTATCCACATTTTACCTCAACTCTATATATCCTTCTGCACAAGAAATATCTTCTTTTAGTCTCAGTTAGGATTGGATTCATGTTCCTGCTAGTGGTCATCTTTTCTAAGAAGTGCTGGAGTATTTGCTGGGGACTTTTTTCTCCTGAGTACAACCAAAGGACTCATAATCTCATAGGATAAAAATTTAGAGCTGGAAGTTACCTAAGGAGACCAATAAATCCAACCTGCTCATTTTACACAGCCTCTAATCTAAAAGGTAGCCTCCAAGCCTGCCCTTGTCCATTTTAGAATTGATGTTCATTCACCTAAGATTAGGAAACAGAAATAACAAAAAAGGCAGCCTCAGACCCAGTATCAGGCTCACCTATGGCTTGGCTGTGATGTCCTCATGACCATATGACAGTCTAGGGAGGAACTAAGGCATTGTCCTTCCTTTCCCCATTGTCAGAAGCCAGTCTTGACATGATCTGAAGCCAGGAAATGAAGAGAATGATAGGGGCTGTCACTCCCTTTCTAAAGTTCCACTGAGTCATCTGTTCTTCCTGTTAGGTGGCTAATAAGGGGATAATTTCATCAGTTCATAGTGCAGCTGAGTCAACGCAATTCTGAAAGCATCTAGGGGCTCATCGTGCCTTAAGCACCCAAGTACTAGAATAGTATATATGGTCAGTTAGATTAAAAAAGGGTAGCTTTGGTTACACAAGATATGACAGGGATGCTCCCTAGACTAGTATTCCTGACTTCAGACCTGGCACTGTGTCACCTAGATGTCCCATGCATGCACCTTAGATTTGGGAAAAGCAGATTTCAAATGGTTCAGAGGAAACAGGGGTAGATTCTGATAAACTAAAAATCTATAGGAGAAATCAGCCCCTGTATTCTGGATACAAAGGGAAACAGTTCCAATGTGAAGGAAAAGGGGAGTTGTCTGTACATTTATGGATGCACATCCCTAATCCAGATTCTTTTAAAATATGTATGCAGAAGTTAGAAGTAAGGGTGGGTAACAGAGGATCAATACAAGAACATGTCATGGTCCTGTAAAAACAGTGTCAATAGTGCTAAAGTGAAGAATGAGGTGATACTGGCATGGGAAGCAAAGGGTGACAAAAAGGTTGTCATTGGGAGAAAATTTGTGTATCAATGAAGGGATAGAACTGATGCCTAGAGTGGATGGGGCATTTATAACTGATGACAAAGAGAGGATGGAGGAACTCAATTCTTATTTTGCTTTTGTTTTCTCAGTCAAGAATGATTTTTACAGTGGAGACAACAGAACCAGAATGTCTAACAGAGAGTTGATACCTAAGATAAGGATGGAGAGACTAAGAGAACACCTACTTGTTCCTGATTAATTTAAGTCATCTAGCCACAATGAGCAACGTCATGTGTAGAAAAAGAATGAGCAGATGTGACTATTGGGCCACTGTGGTGATGCCTGAAAGATCATGGAAAATAGGAGTGGTATTGAAGGACTGTAGAAGAGCATATGTCCTAGTTTTCAAAAAACAGGGTCTGTGAACTAGAGGCCAGGGAACTTGACTGATTCTTAGGAAATTTTAAAAGAATGGTTAGTAAAAATCTAGAAAAGGAGGAGGCAATTGCAAAGGGAAAATATGGTTTCATCTGGAACAGGTAATGTGAGAACAACTTTATTTCCTTTTTGACAGGGCTACTAAACAAGTAAAGCTTGGGAAGTTGTAGAAATGTTGACCTAGATTTTAGCAGAGCATTTGCAAAAGCACCTTATGCTATTCTTGTGGAAAAAAGCAGTGAGATATGGTTTAGATAATACAATTAGATTGATTTTGAACTGGTTGAATGGCTGCATTCAAAGTATAGTCCTTAATGGTTCAACATAAGCCTGGAAATAGTTTTCCAGTGGAATGACTAGGGATCTCTGGGCTGTTTAACATTTTTATCAATGACTTGAACAAACACATGGTGGAATGCATAGATGAAACTAAGCTAAGGTTTAGGGAGAGCTAAAACACTGAATGACAGAGTGAGGATCCAAAACGAATCTGATAGGCTAGAGCAGTCCTGAGGGTGACCCAAACTAGATGAAAATGTAATCGGAAAATATTTAACAAAATAAATAAAATATGCTAAAACATAGATCATATTGCATTTTAAAACTGTCAATATGCCACCCATAGGGTTTTGTGAATCAGAGTCTTATGAATGGCTCTGATTTCTATTTGAATTTGTCAACCGTGGGCTAGTGCTTTGAGTTGAATTCAGTAATAAATTATTTGATAATAAATTCCAAAAAATAAAATAAATTAAAAATAAAAAATGGAAATCCAATAGAGAGAAATATATAGTTGCAAAAACAGTAAGAGGAAAATGGCTGTGGAGAGTGTACTTACATGGGTTCAAGAAATAAACTGCATAGCTGCAAGTTGGGGGAGGCATGATTAGAAAACAGTTTGGAAAAGATTGAGGGATGTTAGTAGTCAACAAGCTCAATATGAGTCAGAAGTATGGTGTGGCAGTCAAGAAAGCTAAATTGCTTTGGGGCTGTATTATGAAAGTCATAGCTTTCAAGATTAAGGATTTGGTAATTCCTCTCTACTCTGCCTAGGTTATACGAAATCTAGAGTGTCATGTTCAATTCTGGGGACCAGACTTATAAAAGGACATTCATTGATAAACTAGATAGTATCCACAGGAGGGAAAGAAGCATGGTGAAGGGCCTTGTATCCATGTCATACGAAGATCACTTGAAGGAGCTGGGGATCTATACCCTCGAGAAGAGAAGGCTTGGAAGCCATTTTTAGATACTGGAAAGAGGTCATATGGAAAGAGGATTCGATTTGCACTTCTTAGTCCCATAGGAAAGAATCAGGAGCAGTGAATGGAAGATACAAAGAGCTAAGTTTAGGCTTGATGTTCTAACAATTTAGCTGTTGAATGTCTAATTCTGTCCACCATCACCCTGTCTAAGACCGTAAGGTCATTGAATGTGTGGATTGCGTCAGATCCAGAATTTGTATCTTCCTAAGTACCTAGCACATGCTCTGTCCATAGTAGGTATTTGATAAATTTATGTTGTACCTAAGGAAATTGGCAACAGCCCTAGATTCATCTTTGTCTAGTGCTTAAGTACACATTCATAGACTTGGCTCCAGAGATACCTGCTGAGTATGCCGTAGTCCTTCAAGTTAAATATTCACGTTAAACTCTAGCAATAACTCTGGATTATGTAGACACTGTATCTTTTCCTTCTATATAAAATATATTATCTAGGTGAATTTCTAAATTGTCTGAATTAACTGATATTTACAGGCTTTCCATTCTACTCTTTTGTGTAGAAGTAGTCTCTGGATAAATCTAATTTCTTACATCATTAAAGATTAGACATTTCAACTAGCAGATGTAGATAAGTAAGCTGTAAAGCTCTGTGATCAGAGACTAGTATGGTGCAGTAGAAAAGTTGATGACTTTGAAGGGAGAGGACAAGGGTTCAAATCTGGCTCTGTCACTTACTACCTTGGACTAGTCACTTATGATTTCTCTCATTCTCAGTTTTGTCTGTAAAATGAGGGTGTTGGACTAGAGAGCTTTCAAAGTTTCCTTCCTACTTGAAATCTGTGATCTTATGTTCTTCCCTAGATGAGAACAATTACAAGAGTAAAAGAGAGACCATAGTCTCCTATGAGCATATATCATCTCTGTGAAAGCAATTAAGAGGTAATTAGACAGATTTCCTCCAGTTGGTGTGGGTAACATGGTAATGGCCATGATCCAAAAGGGGAAATCAGAGCTCTCAACGAAGGTTTATCCTGTACTGGTAATATGACCATTGAAATCATATCACAGAAAAGATGGTTTTGTTGTTCAGTCATTTCAGTTGTGTCTGACTCTTCATAACCCCAGCTGCAGTTTTCTTGACAAAGATACTGTAGTGATTTGCCATTTCCTTCTCCAGCTCATTTTACAGATGAGGAAACTGAGGGAAACAGGATTAATGACTTGCCCCAGGGTCACACAGCTAGTAAATATCTGAGACTGTATTTGAACTCAGGTCTTCCTGACTCTGGGTGCAGTACTTTATCAACTGTACCACCTCACTGCCATAGGCGGATTCCTATATTTGGAGGACAATGCAGGGGTCAAAAGAAACCATAAAGGTACAATGAAAGGTTCAGACATCATGGGGTTGGTTGCCAAGGAGTATACTCACTTGTGGGCCAGGATTGTGCTGAATGCCACCAGCATTGCTTGATTCTCATGAAGAAGTTGTAAAAATACCTTATTAAAGTATCTGCCTCTCAAAAAAAAATGTGGGACCTATCCACTTTAGTTTTGTTTCTTGATGTCAGCTACACACCTTTACCACACCTACAGATTATTTCTTCCACAATTTCAATCACCTTCACTGTAGGAGGTGAATTGTTTTACTCTGAAACATTAAGGCTTCTGTATATTCCCCTCTCTATTTTCGGTAGGTCCAATTGGATTCTAAGCTTCTTTGTTGTTCAACTTCTCCCAATGACAAATGCTACCATAGTTGACCTTTCTAAAAGCCTTAAGGCTTACAGGATATTTCACACAATAAGGATATCTCACATTTCTATAAGGCTTTAAGGTTTGTAAAGCCTTTATAATTATTATTTCATTTGATCCTCCCAACTCCCCCCCCCCCGCTGTGAGATAGGTCCTATTAATTTCCTGACTTTGCAGATAATGAAACTGAGGTTCAGAAATGTTAAGTGGCAGAGGGAGGATTAAAACCCAGATCTCTGAATCCAATATCATGAAGATTGTAGAGAGCCTTAAATTCTGGGTTAAATAATTTTTATATATTTTTTATCAATTTAACAAATATTTGCTAAGGTCTTGCTATGTGCCAGATACTGTGCTAGGTGCTAGGGTTACAAAAAGCAATAAGAAGTAGTTTTGCCCTCAGGGAACAGCAACATACATACACTTAAGGAAAGAGTTATACTATTTCAAGAGGCAGAGTTTACTAATAATTGTAGATTTATGCCTTTCTCATACGTGCTGTGTCTCTCACCCTCCCTCTCTCATTTTCTCCTCTTTCTCTTCATTTTCTTTTCCTTTCCTCCCTGTGTTCTTCTTCATATTCTTCTTCATCTTCATCATCTTCATCGTCTTCGTCTTCCTCGTCTTTGTCTTCTTCATCGTCATCTTCTTCTTTCTTCTTCTTTTTCCTCTTCCTCCTCCTTCTCCTCCTCTCTCTTCTTTCCCCCTTCTCTCCCCCTCCCTCTACCTCTCTCTCTCTTCTCTCCTCACCCTGATTTTATTTTATTTCACTTGATTACCTGATATGCAATTACAATCATGAGGCAGCAAAAGTGTGCTTTGTTTAAGTGCTTTGAGGAGACCTGTGCATTTATCTGATTATTTTACATTGACTTAATAAGTGACACAGTGGATAAAATGTTGAAGACTGGAATTCAATCCTGCTTCAGACATCTACTAGTTGCATGACCCTGGGCAAGTCACTGAACCTCTTGGAGTCTTGGTTTCCTCATCTATAAAATGAGGATAATAGGAATTGCTTCATAAGGTTGTTACAAGGATCAAATGACATGATGCATGTGTAATGGGGTCTGGTGCATGGGCATAGTGGCTCTGATGGTATCTTCCCATGTGGAGATGCTGGAGAGCCTGCTTTTGGGAGAGCAGTGATGACATGGAAAAGAAATGGTGCAAAGAGACTATGGAGAATATATATATATATACACACATATATATACATATATATATACACACACATATATATACACATATATATACATATACATATATATATATATATTCTCATTGGTTTTTGTTAGGAAGGATAGTCTTTTTTCACTTGGCTTTGTTGCCCAAACTAGAAGTGTCTTTACAAAAGCTTGAGTTAGCCTCAGTCTAGTCTCTTTGGCCCTTTTTTCCTGCTGTGATTCCTTCACACATGATATCCAATGACAGAGAATGCTGTAAGAGGAAGAGGTCTTGGGACTTAGTCTCCTCTAAGCCACAGTGGTCCTGGGAAATGGGCCTCGGCTTTTGAATTCTGCATTTGTACTCTTCTGTTCTAAGTAAAGGCATTAGAGCCTCTCATAATATGAGCTTTGAAAGATCAGGAAGGTGCTCCAGCTTCCCAGAGTTCCAAAGTTTGGGGTTTGTGGTCAGTTCAATGTCAGCATCCAGAAGAACAAGGAATGACCTTTGGACTTGACCTCTGGGACCTAGACAGGGTAGCTGAGAAAAGGATTCATTTGGCAGTGAGGATGTATTAGGACATGAACTTGGTGGGACCAGTGTTATGTAGATACCAAGGTCACGATAGACTAAAATAGTATGAAGAAGAGTGTGCACCTGGGGAGAATCTGGGGAGGAGGAAATGTTTAGATGATATTTATAAAGAGCTACATAAAGGCTAATTATTGGTTATTACTTCTGTTATTGCTATATCTTCAAATATCCTTTTCTAAAAGTTAATTGATATTAAGTAGTTAAATAGAACTGGGGCATTATCACCAAATGATAGGTGCAGGGACATAGCTGGTGGAGGTTTGGTTGATAAACAAAGAGATACTTCCATGCTGATGGATAAGATATAGTCTGCCTGGCTGTGAGAGTAAGAACCAAAGTATATCCCTATCATATATAAAATGCTTTGCAAATATTAAACCACTAAATCAATTCTAGTTCTTATAATTACTATTATTTTCAAGAATTGCATCTTGTCATCTACTTTCTCATCAATCCTTTGCTATTTGGCCTCTGTTCCCTCTCTGCTACCATTACTGTCATACTGAAACTTCTAAAATCACCAATGACTTCCTTATCACCAAATCAATAACCTTTCTCCCTCCAGTCTTCATTCTCCTTGACATATCTGTAGTTTAATTAGTTTTTCATTCATTTCTCAGAAATGAAGGTTACATTCCTTCCCTGTGATCTTGTAATCCAATTACATTTAATGTTTAGTGGTTATGTGTGTATGTTATTCCCTATTGAGTAATTAACCCTGAGACTGGCAAGTCATGACCTCCTTACCTTGTTATGCAAAGAACATATCTTTGCAGGGCCATGAAGCTAAGAATAGGGTCAAGAAACAATCATTTGCACTTGGAAGTCAAGGCTAGAAAATTTAGTCTAAAATGCAAATTAACTGCAGATATAATTTGAATGCATTAGATAATTATCACATATGCTTTCCTAAGTCTCAATTCACTTCATGGCAGATTCTTGGTGGGGAGAGCATCATTAGGACAAGTGGAAATCCACAGATCTTTCAAAATTCATTTGTAAGGTTAGGGAACATGAATTTTTGACATCACAAGGAAGGGGGAACAGGAATCTTATTGGTATTTCAGGACACAATTTTATTTTTCTCCCCATCATAACTCTTACCAAAGCTGTGGACAAGGAATAAATATCGAAGCAGCTGCTCCTTGTCATATCCTTCCAGTTAACCAGTGAAACAGCTTAAAGCCAGGCATTGGCAGAAGAGTGGAAGAGGAGCAAGGGTCTTGGATGATTTTCAAGGGAAGAGGAGGAGATCCAGACTGGAAATAGTACCATGGTGGAAGGAGAGAAAGCACAGTGGGAGTGAATTCATTCCCCACCCTATCCCCAACCATAGGATGTAAGCTTCTATAGGTGATGGATTATTTTGGGTTTGTGTTTGTGTTCTTAACACTGAGCATGGTAACTGGCATATAGCTAATGCTTAATAAATACTTGAGTGAATAAATGAATGAATCTCTTTCATCCATAAGCTAGATGGTGCAAAGGAATAGAGCACTAGACCTGAAGATGAGAGGACCTGAGCTCAAATCCAACTTCAGTAACGTCCTAGCTGTGTGACCCTGGACAAGTCACTTAACTTCTGTTTGTTTCAGCTTCCTTAACTGCAAAATGGAGATAATAATAGCACCTACCTTTCAGGGTTGTTGTGAGGATCAAATGAGATACTATTTGTAAGATGCTTACCTCAGGTGCTTAATAATTGCTTGTTTCTTCGTTCCTTTTTTGGAGTTTTATAACAGATAAAAGGAAACCTGATCTGGGAGCATTCAGGGAAGTAAAATAAAGATGGGGGACCACTAGTCAGATGGAGCTGTGTTCAAGCAGGGCTGGCTCCAAATCCAGACCGTGAGGGAGGGGGAAATGAAGAAAACGGCTGGTGGTATGGGACATGAACTTTTCCATTTCTAACAGTAATAGTATTCCTTTACCTTAAATCATTCTCTTCCTTGGTTTCTTCTCATTAGAGATGAAGTGAGTAGCCTCTTGTGGGGAAAACAAAAGATCATGGACTCCCCCTCCTGACGATCATCCCCAGGAGCCCTCAAAGGGTTAAATCGGCTCTTTCTTCAGGATTGGTCTCACAAATAGACACAATATGATTTCCGGGAAACATGAATACTTCCACATCCCCCCGAATTCTGACTTGTTTATTTATTCTTGAAACTCCTTCTCAAGAGACAGCTTTCACTCCACAGTTAGAGACCACGGCTTAAAATACAAGTCCTGGGAAAATTAAGGCATAAAATCCATTTACAGGAACTCAGTGAAAAGTCAATAAGCATTTATTGAGTATTTAGTATGTGCCAGAAGCTATGCTAAGATCTGTGGATTCAAAGAAAGGAAAAAACATTATCCCTATCTTTGAGGCACTCACACACAGTTGAAGAGACCAAAGAACTTTCTACATATAAGATATACAGAGTGAATGGAAGGTAATTTCACAGTGCAGGCACTAGGAAATGGGATAGGGGTGGTGAGGGTGAGGGAATGGATGAGGAAATGGTGAGGGTTTAGAATGACAAAGGCTGGCTTCCTGTGCAATATGGGTCTTTAGCTAAGTCCTGTAGGAAGCCAGACAAGATAAGAAGTGAGACCAAGGTGTAAGACCATGCTAGGCACAGGGGACAGACAGCCAGTGCAAAGTCTCAGTTAGAAGGTAGAGTGTTGAGTTGGAGAAAAAACCCAAGTAGATTAGTATATAGCTAATCAACTAGAAGGACTGGAAAGATAAGAAGGAGCCAGCTTGTGAATAGTATTAATGATGGTAATGGGGATCCATTGGAGTTTATTGAGGAACAATAGGGGTGATATGGTGTTACCTAGAGTATAGCAATTATTACTTTGGCAACTCAGCAGAAAGTGGATTGGAATGGAAAAAGACTTGAGGCACGGAGACCAAATTAGAGAGCTAATTGTAATAGTTCAACCAAGAAGTGATGAGGGCTTGCACTAGAGTGGTTGGCTGTATGAGTAGAGAGAAGGAAGGGAATGCATATGAGAGATATTGTGAAGTTAGAAATGACAAAACTTTGCAACAGGCTGGCTATGTGTGGTGAGTGAAAATGAGGAGGCAAGAATGACACCAAGAGTTTTTAGTCTGAGTGGCTAAGAGGATGGTGGTACCCTGGTCAATCATAAGAAA
Source organism: Dromiciops gliroides (assembly GCF_019393635.1). Lineage (NCBI taxonomy): Eukaryota > Metazoa > Chordata > Mammalia > Microbiotheria > Microbiotheriidae > Dromiciops > Dromiciops gliroides. Next base: position 157,748,067 of record NC_057862.1, on the reverse strand, counting down.
ATTGAAAAGTGGGGGAGGATTAGGATAAATAAAATGAGTTCAGGGGACAGCTAGGTGGCACAATGGATAAAGCACTGGCCCTGGATTCAGGAGGACCTGAGTTCAAATCCAGCCTCAGACACTTGACACTTACTAGCTGTGTGACCCTGGGCAAGTCACTTAACCCCCATTGCCCTGCAAAAAAAAGAAAAAATATAGAAAATGAGTTCAGTTTTGAACATGTCAAGTTTGAGATGCCTCTAGATTTGAGATCTCTAGAAGGCAGTTGGTGATGCTAGAGAGATGGGATGGTTATATAGATCTGGGAAACTTTTTCATGAAGAGAATTAAACCTTTGGGAACTGATGAGATAACCAAGTGAAGTAGGACAGAGGGGAAAGAAAAGATGACCCAGAATAGAGGACTTGGGGACAACCATGGTTAGTGGGTATGAAATAGCTGAAGATTCTGCAAGTGATACTGAGAGATAAGTGGTCTAACAATTGAGAAATATGGTTGACTAACTACATGACTTACAAGATCAGAAGTTTTCACAGTTGTGGGGAAAATGATATACAAGACATTTGAATCAACAGACATCATGTTATGGCAGGCAGAAATTTCATTCTTAAACTTCATTATAGGAAGCCTAGAATCTAGGACTAGGAAGGGGAGAGTCTCATCTTTACTTTTGGTCAGACCACAGTTGGAGTGTTGTATTCTTTTTCTGGATGTTTAGAAGAGGGAAATTAAAAAACCAAAAAGCATAGAAGAAATAGTTGAGGTGACTGGGATGATTTATTTGGACAAAAGACCATTAAAGGGACACATTAAAGCTAACTTTAAATAGATGAAAAGCTGACATGTAGAAGAGGGGATATACTTTTTTGTGTTGTATAGTAGAACGTAAGCTCTTGGAGGTCAGGAACTCTTTTTTTTGTTTGTTTTTGTAACCTCATCACATCTAGCACAGAGACTTAGACATAGCAGTTATTTAATACATGTTTGTTGAATTGAGTAGATTTGCTCCAGAATTCAGAACTAAGATCATTGAGATATAGACTAACCAGGCATGGACCTTCCCTGTTGGGGGAGGGGGTTGGGCATGGGGAAGATATCGATGGAACAACCAAAAAACAGTGTTGAATTGATCAAGTATGGCCCTTAAGCACAAAAGAAACTTTATCAATCCATTTGTTCTCTTAAGTGGCTTATTTATGCTTAATGTCGTGCAGGGTTGGGATATTACTCTAGATTGGAATATTTGTAAAGTGCACTGTAGTCTCTTATTTATAAAATAGTCCATCTTAGTAACCTATAGTCTTGGGCAGAGCTGCTAGATAAATGTTACTGAGAATCCCAGGATCAGGATGAAGAGAGTCCTATGGCTGTCTACCCTGCCATTAGACATATATCCTGGATATATCCTCTCTTTTTTTTGATATTGATAAATTGTAGTTAGGTAAATTATTTAAGAATTTGAGTCATTAACCAATCTGCAACATAATGAGTACAAATTATGGGCAAGCAAACTTTGATTTAATATAAGAAAGAATATTCCAACAATTAGGCCTTCCAGTAAAATAAAGAACTGCCTTAGAAGTAGTGAGATTCCCATGACAGGAAGGTATTTGAGGAGAGACTGGCCACTCCTCTGTCAAGGGATGCTATGGTAGATGTTTTTATGCTGGGTAGGAAGTTAGACCTCTAAGCCCCTTTTCTAGCTCTTTGCTCCTATGATTTTATTTTATTTTTATTATTTTTATTTTTTGGTGAGGCAATTGAGGTTAAGTGACTTGCCCGGGTCACACAGCTAGTAAGTGTTAAGTGTCTGAGGCTGGATTTGAACTCAGGTCCTCCTGACTCCAGGGCCAGTACTCTATCCACTGTGCCACCTAGCTGCCCCCCTTTGATTTTATTGTTACTAATCTTATGCCTCCCCATCCTAGTACACAGCCTGAATGCCAACTCATAAGTCTCTCCCTCAGGCTTCCTCCTCCCTGCCTGTAACAATCCATTTCTTTTTCTTAAGATTTCTGGATCTGTGAGGACTTAATTTCCCTCAGATTTGGGAAATCTCTGGATCTCTGTGTCAAGGGCTCAAAAAGTAATGATTTTTTTGGACCTGGTTTCTTCCCTCTGTCTAATGGTCTTCTTATTCTGATACCATGTCTTGAGTTTGTCCATGTTAAACAGCAGGTTGTGACAGATGTTGAATCACGTAAAGAGAGTGCTTATAAATTTTGTAATGTGGTTTTATCTCTCCAGGGGAAAAAAAATCTCTCTTTTCTGAATCCAGTGACAGAAAACTTATAGCAATTTATTTTCAGGGACTCAACATTACTGGTCCTTGGTTTGATTTTCTTTATATTTTTCCCTCTAAACTTTCACCACTGTCTTAACTCTGGCCAAAATGGTTTCAAAGGATATGTTGGTAATACCCCAATAAGCATGCTTTATGTAGAATAAGATCAATTAGTGCAGAAATAAAAGAAATAAACTCCCAGATCACTTTGATTAATTCCTTATTAAATTCCCACTTTTGTGCCAAATTTTAAATGATGTGTGTGTGTATTCCAAGTGACTGTCAGAGAAAACACACCACCTCAGCTAGCTAAACTCTATTAATAAAAGGACAAGATGAAAATTTCCTTTGAATTAAAATTTCAAGTATGGTTTTCATCAATTAGAGAGATGGGTAGGAGTAGTATTCTCAGTTAGGATTTTACTAGTGGGCAGAAGTGATAGATTTCAATTTTTGCAAATGTCATAAAATAATTTTTAAAGTCTCATTTTCTTTATGTGTTTCGGAACAGAGAAGAATCAACTGCACACTTTCCTAGTAATGACTTCCCTATTAAACTCCCCATGAATAATACATCTCCTGCTCAGTGTGAATGGAACTTCCTGAACCAAACCAGTAATGTGGGTTTTTTTTTCTCCCTGTAACTTTCAAAAAACCATGGAAATGATCTTCCCATTAATTATTCCACTTCCTGATTAATACCATCTTCTATCGGTTGAAGAGCTTTTTCATTATTTTGTTCTAAAGAACTAAATTGGAGTAAATGTTAACGCTTAAACTCAATGTGAAGGTCCTCTCTAATGGCTTCATTTCAGGATGAAGTGTTTGTATTTAAAATTTTCAGAATTGTGTTTCTAATTTCTTTTGGGGCAATGACTCAGAGCCTGTTTCATCAGTGTTTGTAGAGTGGAGGCTTAGCAGGTAAATAGACAATAGAGCATCATAGAATCTTACATTTCGAAGGGATATCAGAGCCCATAAAAAACGGAGCTAGGATGTAGGGAAAGAACACAAGCCTTGGAGTTATAAAGTCTGGGTTCAAGTACTTACTCTGACATTCAGGAGCTGTAAGATCAACTAATCTCTTTGAGTCAGTGTTTTCTGCAAAATGAGGCTCATATTTGCATTCCCTTATCTCAAGCTGTTTGCCCTTGATTCTATGATTTAGCCTTGGTTTCCTTGTTCATCTCCTATAGAGTTGGTCTTTTAAATAATACAGACACTTGGATCTCTAATTGTGTTTGTCAAGAAACCTTCTTTCCAAAACCCCCTCAATCATAAGGAAACAGGTTACATGTCTCTGAACAGAGATTAGGAAACATGTTTTTAATACCTCTGTCCTTTCCATTTTTAACCCCCTAACAGCCTTTCCTGATATCCCTTCTCCCACCTCTTGATCACTGCCAGTCCTTAATTATTGCTTTTAACTTCTGCTCTCAAAGAGCTTATTTTCTATTGAGGGAGACAGTATTCACATATGTTCTTATTTTCTACTGGGGGAGACAGCACTCACATATTTAAGAATGATTATAGACGAAATAAATGACGATATACAGAATAAATATAAAATAGATACAAGGTAGGTAGGTGAAAGTCTTTCTGTTTTTTGTGGGGCAATGAGGGTTAAGTGACTTGCCCAGGGTAACACAGCTAGTAAGTGTCAAGTGTCTGAGGTCAGATTTGAACTCAGGTCCTCCTGAATCCAGGGCCAATACTTTATCCACTGTATCACCTAATTGCCCCAGGAAAGTCTTTCTTATATATAAAATAGAAATAATATTAACTTAGTAACAACATCACTGCGTGGTTGTCTGGCTGAAATAAATGGAAAGTACTTTGCAAGACTAAAACTGTATAGATATCAGTTATTATTGTTGTTGTTTTCTTGCATATGTGAGCTATCCAATCAGTTCTTCAGGGGGCTTCCAGAGGGAAAACCAGAGTGAGCTGACTCACTAGGTTGGTTGCCAAACTTCTTGTAAAGGATGAATGGGTTTGAGTGAGGTAATGTCCTCCCTCCACCCCTAATAATCTTCATTTATACTAGATCTTTCTTCTTGTAAATTTATGGACACCTTTTGCTTTTACATCACATTAATTTCCAAATATGCCTCTCTCAATAGTCAATGCTCCTGGTTCAGCCAAGATATTCTAATAAAAATGATAATGCTACCTAAATTAATTTACAATTTAGTGCTATGTCAATCAATACCAAGCGGGTGTGTTATAGAGCTAAACAAAATGATAACCAAATTTGTTTGATTTAACAGAAGGTCTAGAGTCTCAAAGGAATCAAGAGGAGGGAGTAAGAATGAAATAAGAAAACCACTTTCAGGTCTCAAATTATCAGGTCTCAAATTATACAATAAAGAACTAGTCACTGAAATTATTTGGTATCTGTTAAAAATAGAAATTAGAGGGGCAGCTAGGTGGCGCAGTGGATAGAGCACCGGCCCTGGAGTCAGGAGTACCTGAGTTCAAATCTGGCCTCAGACACTTAACACTTACTAGCTGTGTGACCCTGAGCAAGTCACTTAACCCCAATTGCCTCACTTAAAAAAAAATAGAAATTAGATCAGTGTAACAGATTAGACAAAAATGAATCATAAACAAATGAACTCAACAAACCAGTTTTTAACAAACAAGAGAATGTACAGCCCTTAGGGAAATAACTCCCTTTTTGACAAGAACTGCTGGAAGAACTGGAAAGAGATCTGGCATAAATTAGGTATGGAAGAATATCCTTCAGCATATAATACAGTCAGGTCAAAATCAAGATGTGAACTGAATGTTATAAATTATACCATAAAAAATAAGAATAGAGCTACATCAGGTAGTTTTCACAGATAGAAATGCAATTGGTAAAAACTTCAAGTTAAGACTAGCACTTGTAAAGAACAGGGTTGTATAAATTAAGAGACAACTAATTTTTTTTTTTTTGGTACAGTAAAGGATACGTGACTTGGCCAGGGTCACACAGCTAGTAAGTGTCAAGTGTCTGAAGTCAAATTTGAACTCAGGTCCTCCTGAATCCAAGGCTGATGCTTCATCCATGACAACTAACTATTCTTAGTAGGAATCAAACTTTCCCAGATCTTTTCAGGTAACAACCCAAGGGTGTAAAACAGTGCCATGAATTTGTGTGTTGATGGTGGGTATTTTGATAATATTTCCTAATAATTATGGGCCATATATCCTCCCATGTTCTGAATTCTTCCTTCCTATTCACTCTCCATTTGCCCAAGAAAGCATGCTATTTGGACTTTCCAGGACTTAAAAAAGAACAAAGCTCCAGTTAGGGCTGTTTTTTCTCATTTTTAACTAGAACCGAGTCCTAATCTAAACTTAGCCTCTGTTGTGCTGAGGGACTGGGGCACGTAGAACAGTCAATCCAAGTTCACCATAGTATCCATTAATAACTACTCTTAGGGTAGATTCAGGAAACTAGTTTTGAATCTGTCTAACTTGAATATCATCAATCAACCAAATAAGAAGTCATGATTCAACAACCACTCTGTCCCAGGCACTGTGCTAGATATTAAAAAAAAAGGAAAAGGCAAAAAAAAAATCCCTGTTGATAAGGAACTTATTTTCTACTGGGGGAGAAAACAACCACATATAGAAATAGATTTAAGAATGACTACAGGGGGCAGCTAGGTGGCACAGTGGATAGAGCACTGGCCCTGGAGTCAGGAGTACCTGAGTTCAAATCTGTCCTCAGACACTTAACACTTACTAGCTGTGTGACCCTGGGCAAGTCACTTAACCCCAATTGCCTCACTTAAAAAAAAAAAAAGAATGACTACAGGATAAATGTGAAGTAAATACAAGAGAGGGAGGGATGAAGGATACTAACATTTGGGGGAGATCAGGAAGGTCTTATAGAAAGAAATTTGGGGGCACATCTTGAATGAAATGAAGGATTCTTTATGGCAGTTAGGTGGTACAGTGGATAGAGTGCTGGGTCCAGCTAGAGTCAGGAAGATCTGAGTTCAAATTCAGCCAAAGCCAATTACTAGCTGTATGACCGTGGACAAGTCTTTTAACATTTTTTGCCTCAGTTTCCTTAAGTGTACAATGGAGATAATAAATCATTTACCTCCCAGAGTTATCAGGAGAATTGAATAAAATAGTTTAGCACAGTGCCTGGCATGTGGTGAGCACAATAAAAATGTTATTATTATTACTTAGAAAGGATGAAAGAGTATGTTCTAGTTCTAGTCATGGGGCATGGGTAAAGTTTACTTTTTATCTTGGAAGCAATAGGGGGCCACTGGAGTTTCTGAAGAAGGTGGGTTGGTGACAGACCTACACTTATAAAAATCATTTTGGCAGCTAAGTATAAGATAGATTCTATTCTATCCTTTTCTGTAGGATAGGAAGAGACTTGAGGTAAGGAGATCTATTAGAAGCCTATTACTACAGCCCATTAAAAAAGTGGTGAGGGCCTGTATGAAGATGGTGGCTGTGTAAATGAAGAGAAGTTGAAGGAAATGGGAATAAAGGGAATCTAATATTACTAAATCTCAAGTTTACGTAGTAGGTGATGAGGACTTGGATAAAGGTGGAGAAAAGGGATTGAAGATGTGGATTATGTGAGGGTCGAAATGGCAAGATTTGGCAGCTGATTAGACAAAGGGGATGGGGTTAGGGAGAATGAGGAGACAGACCCTGGAAAGATGCTGGTACCTTTGACAGAAATAGGGAAATTTTAAAAAGTGGAAGACTTAGGGGGATAGTTTGAAATGTCCAGTAGGATATTGGTGACTCAGGAATGAAGCTTGGGGACACACTGGGGCTGGATATATAGGGCTTAATCATCCACATAAAGAAGATAACTAAATCCATAACAGTTGATCAAGTCATCAAGAGAAGTGTAGAGGGAGAAAAGAAGAGGGTCCAGGACAAATCTCTTAGGAACTCCCACAGTGTAATATGTTGTGAATTATGAATTAGCAAGGGGCATTAAGAAGTAGAGGTCAGATGGGTGGGAAGAAGACCAGAAAAGAATAGTGTAGTGAAATTCCAGAGAGAACAGTGTCCAGGGTCAATTGTGGCATAAAGGGTTAGAATGATGAGGGAGGAGAAAAGACCATATGATTTTACAATTGTGACATCATTAGTAATTTGTAGAGAGCAATTTTTGTCCCTATCTCATATCTCTCAGTGTTTCCACAAGAGTATCATGAGCTGTTGGCACATGATCACTGGAACCTACAGATGCTATGTCCATGGAAATTGCCTTGTCTTGTTTCCAGATACAAAGGAAGTGAAGTTAGTCTGTCATGATTTGTGTGTGTTTTTATAACGTGAAATAATTTAACTGTTTTGAAAAAAAGCAAAAAAAAAAGTAAGCAAGAGAATTATACTTCAGTTTGCACTTAGAGTTTATAATTTCTTTCTATGGAGGTAGATAGCATTTTTCATCATGAATCCTTTGGAATTGTTTTGGATCACTGAATTGATCAGAGTAGCCAAGTCTTTAACAGTTGATCATCATTACAACATTGATGTTAACTGTGCACAGTGATCTCTTGGTTCTGCTAACTTCACTTTGCATCAGTTCATATAGGTTTTGCCTTGTTTTCCTCTGAAACCACCCCCTTGTTATTTCTTAAAGCATGATAGTATTCATCACAATAATATACCATGATTTATTCAAGTCATTCTCCAACTAATGAACATCTCCTCAATTTCCAATTTTTTGCACCCCAAAAAGCTGCTATAAACATTTTTGTTCATATAGGTCCTTTTCCTTTTCCTTTGTTCTCTTTGGAGTACAGATGTAGTAGTGGTATTGTTGAATCAAAAAGTATTCACAGTTTTATAGCCCTTTGGTCTTAGTTGCAAAATGTTCTCCAGAATGGTTGGACCAGTTCACTGCTCCATCAATAATTCATTACTGTGCCTAGTTTACCTCATCCCCTCCAGCATTTATCATTTCTGATAGTTATGAGATGGTACTTAAAAGTTGTTTTAATTTGCCTTTCTCTAATCTATAGTGATTTAGAATATTTTATATGACTATAGATAGATTTGATTTTTTCTGAAAACTGCCTGTTTATGTCCTTTTAAAATTTCCCAATTGGAGAATGATTCTATTTTTTATAAAGTTGACTCAGTTTCCTATATATTGGACAAATGAGGCCTTTATCAGAGAAACAGTGTAAATTTTTTGCCATTACTTCATTGTCTATGATACATTTTAGCAAAATATAATTTCCCTGATTATCTCTTTCAATTAGATCTATTTTTGCTTTTGCTTTGTCTGAGATCATAATAGCTACTCCTGCCCTCTTTACTTCACAACTGAAGCATAATACAATCTCCTCTAGCCCTTCATTTCAACTCTGTGTGTGTATTTCTGTCCCAAGTATGTCTCTTCTATACAACATGCTGTTGAGTTCTGGTTTCCAATCCAGTCTGCTATTTGCTTCCATTCTAAGACTTAGCTCATCCTATTCACATTTACTAACTATGCATTCCCCTCCATCCCATTTTCCTTTATTTATCCTTCTTTCTCTCTTTTTATCCTGTCCCTCCTCAAAAGTCTGTCTTACTTCTGACCACTGCTTCCCCCATCTGCCTTCCTCCTTATCATCCCAGGAAGTTCAGACCCTGCAGCACCAGGCTTTAAAGGTGTCCCAAGGTGGGTAGGTCTGGATGAGTCCAAGTCTGGTGAATTTAATTGAGAACATAGTGTTTCAGGAAGGAGCAGGTAGTAGCGGGTGTGTACTTGTGCAAAGAGACCCATATCATCCTTTTCTCCTCTTATCTCCATATGTGTGTATATTTGTTTGTTTCTGCCCTCTTTGAATCAAATTCAATAAGAGTGAGGTTCAATCATTGCTTCCCCATTTCCCCTCCACTATAAAAGCTCTTCCTTTTATGCCTCCTTATGTGAGAAAATTTGTCCCATTCCATTTCCCCTTTTCCCCTTCTCCCAGTGCACCCCTCTTTCTTACCCCTACATTCTTTTTCGGAGATCATCCCACCATAATTGACTTAAAACCATGCTTTATGTCTATGCAGACTCCTAACTCCTAAAGAGAAGATGGGAGTGAATGGTAGCCCAAGATGAGGTGGATGTTCTATAAGGAAATTTAGATTTCCAGGCCATTAGGGTATTTTGAATCTTCATGTGCTAATTCTTTATGTGAGCAATTATTCAAAATTTAGTGTCATTATCCTTATCCAAGTCATTGATGAAAATTTCTAATAGAACAGTGCTGAATGTAGAGAAACTAAGCATAATGTTGCACACTTCACTATTAGATGACATTGATTAACTCCTTAAAGTCATCCGTGTTTCATTGTGCTTCTCTTTATTGCACTTCACAGATATTGTGGGGGTCTTTTGTTTTACAAATTGAAGGTTTGTGGAAACCTTGCATCGAACAAATCTATTGTGGCCATTTTTCCAACAGCATAAGCTCACATTGTATCTCTGTGTCATATTTTGGTAATTTCCATAATATTTCAAACTTGGGCAGCTAGGTGGCCCAGTGGATAAAGCACTAACTCTGGATTCAGGAAGACCTGAGTTCAAATCCGGCCTCAGACACTTGACACTTACTAGCTGTGTGACCCTGGGCAAGTCACTTAACCCTCATAGCCCTGTCCCCCTGCCAAATATAATATTTCAAACTTTTACATTATTATCTTGTCTGTCATAGTGACCTGTGATCAGTGATCTTTGTATTCTATTGTAATTGCTTAGGGGCACCATTAACTATGCTGATGTAAGATAGCAAACTTAATCAATAAATGTTGTATGTGTTGTGGCTGCTCTCCCAAATGACTATTTCCCTGTACCTCTCCCTGTCCTCCTGCTTCCCTAATCCCCAAGACACAACAATATTGAAGAATATTACAGAAACTTAGTTGATACGGCGGTGGTAAAGTTTGAGAGGATTGACTCCAATTTTGAAAAAAGTTTATTGTGGGTAAAATGCTATCAAACAGTATCACATGCCACAGAAAAGTCTTTTTTGAAAGGAAGTCAATCAATGTGGCAAACTTCATTGTCTTATTTTAAGAAAGTGCCACAGCCACCCTAGCCTTCAGGAACCACCCTGATCACCCTGATAAGTCAGCAGCCATAAACATCGAGGCAAGATTCTCCATTAGCAAGATTACAACTGGGCCAGAAGCGCAGGGAAGAGGAGTTGCTTCGGTTTCCTGCTTCAACAGTGCTTGAATGGAACCCGCTGCTTGATTCTGGAGCCACCCTTAGCCACCTCTCCACCTTTACCTCCACTAAGCAACACTTCTCCATCCTACCATTTGAGCAGCAGCCATCTGCCTCAGCCACCCTGGGCGTCGTCACTGCCGCCGCTGCCACCTGCAGCCACTATCTCCCTCTTAGGTGCAACAGAACTACCCCCAGGACTCTGAGGCCACCATCAACCAGCAGATCAACCTGGGGCTTTACACCTCCTACGTCTACCTGTCTATGTCTTACTACTTCGACCACGATGACATGGCCCTGAAGAACTTTGCTGAGTATTTCCTGCACCAGCCCCACAAGGAGCAGGAGCATGCTGAAAAGCTGATGAAACTGCAGGACCAACATGGTGGCTGCATCTTCCTGCAGGACATCAAGAAACCAGACCTCTATGACTGAGAGAGCAGACTGAACGCAATGGAGTGTGCTCTGCACTTGGAAAAAAAATGTCAATCAGTTGCTACTGGAACTGCACAAGCTGGCAACTGACAAAAATGACCCCCATTTATGTGATTTCATTGAAACCCACTACCTGGATGAACAGGTAAAGTCCATCAAACAACTGGGTGATCACATAACCAACCTGTGCAAAATGGGGGCCTGATTCTGGCATGGCAGAATATCTTTTTGACAAGCCCACCTTTGGAGACAGTGACAATGAGAGCTAAGCCACACCTGGCTTCCCCCATACCTGGCTTCCCCCACACCTGGGAAGTGTGGACACCACTCCTCCTGTCTTTCAGTGCATACATATTTTGGTTATCTGACCTTTTCATAATCTGTACCAAAAAACTACCACCATTTACATCTCAATAAAATAATTTGGTAGTGATGAAAAAAAAAAGAAGATTACAACTCACGGAAGGCTAAGATGCTGGTTAGCATTTTTAGCAATAAAGTATTTTTTAATTAGGATATGTACATTTTTAGACATAACACTATTGCACACTAAATAAACTACAGTATAGTGTAAACATAACTTTTATGTGCACTAGGAAACCAAAAAATTCATGTGACTCACTTTATTGTGATATTAGCTTTATTGCAGTAGTCTGGAACCAAACCTCCAATATCTCTAAGGTATGTCTATAAAGTTGTTTAACTAGTCATGGATCCACACAGTTGTACTATTATTTAGCATACATTTCTTCATTTTAGCCACCAGGTTATCATTAAAGAGTTTATCAAATGCTTTGTTGAAATATCGAGACAGTATAGTTTGAGCATTTCCCTGGTTGACTAATCTAATAGTATAAGGACTTGACTAGTGCTTTCATTGATGTAGGGAACTCTCAGATGAGGAAATCCCCTCTACAAATGCAGGTCAGTATGTTCTCTGCAATTTATTGTCTTAAAGAGTAGTCTAGAACCCTAAGAGGTTCAGTGACTTAGAGAAGATCATATAGATAGGGTGGGTCAATGGTAGAAAATGAACACAGGTGTTCCTGACTCTTAAACCAGTCCTTTATCATTACAGCATACTGCTTCCTTTATCAAAATCTTTTTTTTCCCCCTTTATCAAAATCTTATGGGAAACTCTATCATTTGTACAGTCTTTTACAAATTTCAAAGTCTTTCTTTTTTGGTCCTCACAATAATCCTGTGAGATGAACAGAGACATTATTATTTCTCTTTTATAGATGAAGAATGATAAGGACATAGCTCTAGAGTTAGAAGGAATTTCAGAGTCAGTCCATCTGGTCCTGCCCCTTCATTTTTCAGGTGGAGAAATTGAGGCTTGGGGAAGTCAAGTAATTTATAAGGTAAACTTACCAGTACATTTACATTCCTGATAAATGGAGTTGGGATGAGGATCTGGATCTAATGATTTTTAATATAGTAGCTTTTTCACCCATAATTTGGCATCACTTGTTCTCAGTAAACATCTCCTGGTTTCTGTTGACCACTGCTATCTTTTCTAGCTGCTCGCAACCCAGATACTCAATAATTCATTTAGAAGTTTATTGGAGGGGCAGTTAGGTGGCGCATTGGATAGAGCACCAGCCCTGGAGTCAGGAGTACCTGAGTTCGAATCCGGCCTCAGACACTTAATACTTACTAGCTGTGTGACCCTGGGCACTTAACCCCAATTGCCTCACTAAAAAAAAAAAAGAAGTTTATTGGAGATCAAGCTTTTGTTTTGTTGTTCAGTTGTGTCTGACTCTTCCTGCCCCCAGTTGGGGTTTTCTTGGCAAAGATACTTGAGTGGTTTGCAAATTTCTTCTCTAGCTAATTTTATAAATGAAGAAACTGAGGTAGAGTTAAGTGACTTGCCCAGGGTCACACAGCTAGAAAGTATCTGAAGCTGGATTTGAATTCAGTCTTCCTGACTCCAGGCCTGGAGTTCTTTCTACTGAGCCATCAAGCTTACTGGTCCATAATACCTTTTTAAAAAAAAATTATTAAAAATTTGGTTTGGTTCATAATATCTTTTTTTAAAAGAGTATATATTATTATTTTTTTTTTTAGTGAGGCAATTGGGGTTAAGTGACTTGTCCAAGTTCACACAGGTAGTAAATGTCAAGTGTCTGAGGACAGATTTGAACTCAGGTCCTCCTGAATCCAGGGCCGGTGCTCTATCCACTGTGCTATCTAGCTGCCCCAGTCCATGATATCTTTTATTTTTTTTTTGTGGGGCAATGGGGGTTAAGTGACTTGCCCAGGGTCACACAGCTAGTAAGTGTCAAGTGTCTGAGGCCGGATTTGAACTCAGGAACTCCTGAATCCAGGGCTGGTGCTTTATCCACTGTGCCACCTAGCTGCCCCCTAGGTCCATGATATCTTAATCATATTTTTTCTTTCCTTTAAAAAAATTAGAACAGAAAGACAGCTTGGCATAGAGGATAGACCTCAGAGTCAAGAACACTTGAATTTGAGGGTTAGCTGGGGGCTCAGTGAATTGATTACTGGTCCTAGAGTCAAGAGGATATGAGTTCAAATCTGGCCTCAGACACTTACTAGCTCTGTGACCCTGGGCAAATCACTTAACCTCATTGCCCCCCCAAACAAACAAACAAGCAAAAACGACATGAATTCAAGCCCTATCTCTGATTCTTACTACCTCTGTGACCCTGGGCAAGTCACTTAACCTCTCAATGGGTCAGGCAACTCTCTAAGCCTCTAAGTTTCAGAGCTAGTTACTGGGAGACAATGAATCCACATGACTGTGACTCTGCAGGGAGTGGACCCATTAGGGGAATTAATTCATTTGTCTGTGAAACAAGTCTAATTCTGGAAAAAAAAAAAAAAAGAAGTTGGTGAGTTAAGTCTGCCATGACAGTTTACTTGTCTGGGGCATATGCCTGCTCAAAGTTCTAAGACAAGCTGTTAACTAAAGATTTTCAGTTCATTTTTATTAGACAGCAATTACTCATTTGATTGTGACAAGTTGTAAAATACTGGAGCAAATAGGGATGGCAATGTGCTTTAGTAATTTTCATATGATGAACTAGAGAATTTTAAAATAAATAACTGAGGATATATAGACACCACTACTGTTTTATGATTATGGGAAAATGTCATTTACTTGATCATAGAAGATGAAAAGTTGGTTACTATGCTAAAGTGTTTTCCTTCAAAGAGAGGATTCAGAGCTTGAAGACAGAAAAATAAGCAAGGGAAATGAAAGGAAAGATTTCATAACAGAAAAAAATGAATGATGGTAATTCTTTATACTGTTACTTGTTGCTGGACAGATTGACCAATGAGGACCTGGATTACTATACTACTTGCTACTGAGAGGAAGAAAGAATATAGGAAATATAGTATGATCTTTATTGCTGCTATGGGGAAAAATAAAAAGTAGTAAAGAAAATATACTCTTTTCCATTGTGATTTTCTGCTGAGAAAAAATAAGGGAAGACAAAAGGTATTTCTCTGTATTGCCACCTCTTGTTACTGAGAGGTGGAGAGAGAGAAGAATCCTATAAAGAAAGAGTTGGAGAAACTTTCAACAACTTTAGGATAAAGAGAATTTTTCTTTTCCTAAAAGAGGGCAAAACAACTTTAGCTGAAAGCATCATCTAAGTCTGAGGCTGGAAATGATGTACGCTACAGTTGCTGTTGAGGAGTTAATCCAGCTAAACAGAGGAACAGCTTGGGAGCAGAGAATCAGAGAAATCACCCAGTGGATCAACTAGTTTAACTGAAATCCACTCTGTGAGGTTTTAGTCAAAGTGAAGCATGGATCAGCTCCGTTTAGCAGTGGGAGGACCTGTTTAAAACATTCTTTAAGGAGCTTTAGTGTAATGTGCCAGGATTATGCGTGTACCTTCTCTTCCTCATAGGCACTGAGTGCATCGGTGGGAAAGAACAACCCAGATTTATCTTTGGATTTTGATGTCTTTACTATTCCTCAAACCTATGATGTTGTTACTTTTTACCTTATTGTGAAAGAAATGGTTATATTTAAAATTTAATAGGCATCATTTTGAATGGCTGGTTTTGTATAAATGAGAATCACACTAGGAAGGTCTTGAAGGCTATAGTAGTGACTGAGGAAGAGTATCACCTTACAACAGAGGACCCTTAGGATCTTTAGAGAACTTGCCAGGAGCTATGTGGTGATCATCTAGCTCTAAGATTCTAGACCTGCCAGTGTGATGGCAGATTGAAGTGAGTGAGCCAGAACAGAGAGTGAATGTGGGAGGGAGGGTCTATGTTAGATGTTAGAGGAATCACATGCAGGTGTTACATTGGTAATTTTTGTTTAAGTTAAAACAACATCTTGAGCCTTTCCAGTATTCTTGTACTTTACTCTCCTCCATGTACCCTACAATTCAATGACATAATGCCTGGCATATAGTAGGTGCTTAATAGCTGCTTCTTGACTTGACACTTTCCCTTTACTGTTACACAAAATACTTCTAGGCAGCTAGGTGGTGCAGTGAATAGAGTGTTAGATATAGAATCAGCAATACCTGAGTTCAAATCCTGCCTCAGACATTTATTAGCAATGTGACCCTAGGTAATTCACTTAACCTCTGTCTATTTCAGTTTCCTCAACTACAAAATGTGTATAATAATAAGACCTAGTTGTCAGGCTTGTTGTGAGGATCAAAAGAGCATTTGGAAAGTATCACAGTATGGTAGGTGCTTAATAACTGTTTACTCCCCTCCCTTCCCTTTCCAAATCCCAACTCCATGCATTTTCTTTTTTCTTTTTTTGCAGGGCAATGGTTGTTAAATGACTTGCCCAGGGTCACAGAGCTAGTAAGTGTCAAGTGTCTGAGGCTGGATTTGAACTCAGGTACTCCTGAATCCAGGGCCCCAACAACTCCATCCATTTTCACTGGCTGTTTCTCATGCTTGGAATGTTCCCCTTCTTCCTGTTTTTCCTGGCCTCCTTAAAGTCTCAGTGTAACTCCTACCTTCATAAAGAAGCCTTTCCCAGATTAGCATTAATGCTAGTGTCTTCCTTCCAATCACCTCTAATTTACCCTTTATATATGTTTTTGGAGATACATGGTTGTTTGCTTGTCTGGCCTATTAGAATGTAAACTCCTAGGGTTAGAGATTATTTTTGCTTTTCTTTGTATCCCAAGTATGAAATAGAGTGCCTGGCACACAGTAAGTACTTACTAATAAATACTTAGAGATAGATTGGCTTTGGAAATCTTTGTTAGTCTCTTCCTGTCATTAATATGATAGATAGGATAGTCAGGTACTGATTGGATTGCATCGTATATGAAACCTGTTTCAGCACAGAGATTCTCTCATTCCGTGATTTCTTTATTATTTCTGATAAAAGTATTTTATTTTTTCCAGTTACATGTAAAGACAGTTCTCAACATTTGTTTATACAAGCTTTCCAATTTCAGATTTTTCTCCCTCCCCTCCCTCCCCCCTCCCCTAGACAGCAGGTAATTTGATATAGATTTTATATCTATCTATCTATCTATCTATCTATCTATCTATCTATCTATCTATCTATCTATCTGTCTGTCTATAACATTAAACATATTTCTGCATTAGTCATGTTATGAGAGAAGAATCAAAGCCATGAGGAAAAACCTCAACATAGAAAAACAACAGCAGCAAAACCAAAAGAAATGGTATGGTTCAAACAGCATCTATACTCCACAGTTTTTTTTTCTGGATTTGGAGATCCCCTTCCATCATGAGTTCCCTACAACTCTCCTGTACCATTTCATTGGTGAGAAGAATCTAGTCCATCACAGTTGATCAACACACAGTGTTGATGATACTGTGTACAATGTTCTTCTGGTTCTACTCATCTCATTCATCATCAGTTCATGCAAGTTCTTGCAGGTTTCTCTGAACTCCTCCTGCTCATTGTTTCTTACAGCACAATAGAATTCCATTGCATTCATATACCACAACTTGTTCAGCCATTCCCCAATTGATGGGCAACCCCTCAGTTTCCAATTCCTTGCCACCACAAAAAGAGCAGCTATAAATATTTTTGTACATGTGGGTCCTTTTCCCTTTTTTATGATGTCTTTGGGAAAAAGACCCAAAAGTCATTCCATGATTTCTTAAAGATGATTGGCAGTGATTCTGTGATCACACATGGGGCTTAAAAATATATAAGTAGGGCAGCTAGGTGGTGCAGTGGATAAAGCACTGGCCTTGGATTCAGGAGGACCTGAGTTTAAATCCAGCCTCTGACACTTGACACTTAACTAGCTGCGTGACCCTGGGGAAGTCACTTAGCCCTCATTGCCCTGCAAAAAAAAATAATAAATTTAAAAAATATATAAGTATATTATATATATAATTTTATATAATATATTATTATATGATACTTCATATATTATAAATTTTTATCCTTATATATATGTATACACACAAACATATAAGGTTGCCTGGAGACTGGAAACAATATTTAACTCCTACTAGACTATAAGCTTCTTGAGAGCAGGAGCGTTTCTTATTTACTGAGTGTTTGAGGGACAAAAGTTGCCTAAAAATGGTGAGGATATCTTCCAGTTTGGCATGGATAGAGCTGCTGTGACTGGTGGTTTGGTGACCAGTCATACATGAATTTCCAAGATAGTAGAGACCAGAGCTGCAGGACAGAGTCCATGACACAAAAGAGCTGGGTGAAACAGAGCTAAGTAATTTGACATGATGGTGTATCTATTACTTTGTTACATACATTCCCAAGACATCTTGGAGTCAAAATTTTTATATCATGAAAAAAGTAGGTAAAAAGAATTTTTGGGAGAGGAGTTATTGTGGAGTTTGGAGGATATGTGAAGGTAGAGTATTAATCCAGTACCTAGAATCTGGGAGTTGGGCAGAGGGAGGGATGTGGGCTCCCTCCAGAGTCTGAAGGAGAAAACTGATCTCAATATAGTGTATAATGCATTAAATCCATGTGGCAGATATTTTGAGAACTTTTAATAAGCATTTTTATTTGTATGAGAAAATCACCAACTTCCTTTACTAAAGTTATATCATATTTTGAAAATTAAACTAAAGAACTTTAAGCTATCCATAATCCATTTCATTATTTCTAAGCTTCATGGAGATGGGAAATTCATGTAGGATGTGATTAAATCTTTGCAAGGCTTGTTGGAAAGCATAATGTGGAAAATGAACTTAGAGGCTTCTTTGGGGGTTAAGAAGGCATCATTTCCATAGTGTTTGTAAATGTCACAACTAAGGCACAGAGATGTTACCCAGCAATTGAGAAAAGAAGCTTGGCTTTCCAGAGGTTTAACCACTAAAAGTCTAAACTGCCATTTAATTCGTTGAATAGCCCTCCTTTAAGTTTTAATTGAGAGCCTACTATGTGCTATGTGCTGTGCCAGGTGCTAAGTGGTCTAAAGAGAGTCTCTTGTAAGATTTTTCCATTTTTACAGTGAGCAAGGGGAAATGAAACGTATACAAGCAAATATAATACATAGTAAAAGTGTGAAAGTACACGGATGATATCAAATGACATGAGAGTTCAAAGGAGAGAGATATCATTGCTGGCTGAGGAAATTAGGAAAGGTAATATGGAGGAGGTGGCTTTTGAGCTGGTTCCTTGATTGATGGGTAGAGTTTTTTTTTAAGTATTCATTTATTTTTACAAGCATTTTATAAGCATACCCCCTTTCTCCTACTCCCCTTCTCATTGAACAATACTTTTAAAAAAAGAAAGCCCTTATAAAAATATGGAAAATTCAGCAAAACAAATCCTCATACTGACCATGTCCAAAACATATGTCTCATTTTGCATTTTAAATCCATCACCTCTCTGGCAGGAGGAAGATTGCATGTTTCATCTTCAGGCCCTCTGGATCTGTGCTTTATTACTGCATTGATTAGACTTCTGAAGTTTTCTAAAGTTGTATTCCTTTATAACTTCAATGTCATTGTATAAATTTTTCTCCTAGTTCTGTTCACTTCACTTTGTATCAGTTCATAGATTTCTTTCCAGTTTCTTCTGAAACTGTCTACCTGATCATTTCTTATGGTATCATAGTATTATTACAATCATATAGCATAGTTTGTTTTATTTATTTATTTTTTAGTGAGGCAATTGGGGTTAAGTGACTTGCCCAGGATCACACAGCTAGTAAGTGTTAAGTGTCTGAGGCTGGATTTGAACTCAGGTACTCCTGACTCCATGGCCAGTGCTCTATCCACTGCGCCACCTAGCTGCCCCTCTAATTTCTAAAAGGAGGAGTTTATATCCTTGAGGCAAACTGGAACTTCTTGAGTAGAAGAGTCACATGGTCAGAACTGTGCTTTAGGAATACTACTTTGGCATCCATGAGGAGGATGTACAAGAGATGGGAGAGACTTGAGGGCACAGGGGGAGGGCATCTTGGATATGGGGAGCTAACAAAAGTTGTCTTTTTGTTTTTGAAAGATAGGGATGGGGGCAGCTAGGTGGCACAGTGGATAGAGCACAGGCCTTGGAGTCAGGAGTACCTGAGTTCAAATCCAGCCTCAGACACTTAACACTGGGCAAGTCACTTAACCCCAATTGCCTCACTAAAAAAAAAAAAAATAGGGATGGGGATGGGACCTGGGATTTCATTGGTATAGGGAACTCTTCTATCCAAGAACTTCCTCTACCAGTGAAGGTCAGCACCTTTTCTTGTAACTTAGTGAAATACCTAGAAGGGCAGCTAAGGTGGCTCAGTGGGCAGAGTACCAGGCCTGGAATCAGGAAGCCTTGAGTTTAAATCTGGCCCTAGACACTTACTAGTTGTGTAACACTGGGCAAGTCTCTTAACCTCTGCCTGCTTTAGTTTCTTTGTAAAATGAAGATGATAATAATAGCACCTACCTTCCAGGGTGATTTTGAGGACCAAAGAGATAATATTCATGAAGCATTTAGAACTCTGTCTGGCACATAGTAAGTGCTGTGTAAGTGATGATGGTGATTATATGTCACATGAACCCACATCTTCACGGTTTCAAGGCTGGCTCTCTAGTTACTATGCCAAGACACCTTTTAAATTTTTTCTTGGCATTTACCGCCTCTGGCTTCTTTTTCTGCCATACTTTTGGCTTTTAATCAATCAACAAGCCCTGGCTATTTGCTAGGCACTGGGCTGGGCAATAATGATACAAAGACCAAGATGAAAAAAAATCTCTGTCCTCAAAGAGCTTACAGATCTCCCTTTTTTTTTAAAGAGGTGATAATTTTTATTTTATTTTATTTTTCAAACATTTTATTTAAAGTTTTTTTGTTTGTTTCTTTGCCTTTTTAAATTTGTGGGGCAGTGAGGGTTAAGTGACTTGCCCAAGGTCACACAGCTAGTAAGTGTCAAGTGTCTGAGGTCAGATTTGAACTCAGGTCCTTCTGAATCCATGGCCAGTGCTTTATCTACTGTGCCACCTAGCTACTCCCTATTTAAATTTTTGAGTTTCAAATTCTATCCCTCTTTCCTTCCCTCCTCCCCCACCCCACTCACTGAGGTGGTAAGCAATCAGGTATAGATTATACACGTGCAATTATGTAAAATATTTCCATATTACTCATTGTGTACAAGAAAATTTGAATAAAAGAAAAAAAATGAAACAAAGTAAAAAATAGCATGCTTCAGTCTGTGTTCAATCAATAGCAGTTCTTTCTTTGGAGGTGGATTGTATGCTTCATAATAATTCTTTGGGGTTGTCTTGGATCATTATATTGCTGAGAATAGCTGTTATTCAAAGTTCTTTATCAAACAATATTATTGTCACTGTGTACAACATTCTCCTGCTTCTGTTCACTTCACTATACATCAGTTCATGTAAGTCTTTCCAGGTCTTTCTGAAATCATCCCACTTGTCATTTCTTATACCTTAATTATATTCCATCACCACCATATACCACAACTTGTTTAGCCATTTCCCAATTGATGGGCATCCCTTTGATTTCCAATTCTTAGCCACCACAAAAAGAGCTGCTATAAATATTTTTGCACAAATAGTTCCTTTCCCCCCCTTTTTAGATGTCCTTGAGATAAAAACCTAGTGGTGTTATTATTGTATTACAGGGTATAAACAGTTTTATAGCCCTTTGGGCATGGGTCTAAATTGCTCTTCAGAATGGTTGGGTCACTTCACAACTCCACCAACAGTGGATTAGTGTCCCAGTTTTCCCACATCCCCTATAACATCCAACATTTTCCTTTTTTTGTCATATTTGCCACTTTGATAGGTGTGAGGTGGTACCTCAGAGTTGTTTTAATTTACATTTCTCTGCTTAAAAGTTATTTAGAACATTTTTATATGACTATAGATAGCTTTGATTTCTTTGTCTTAAAATTGCCTGTTCATATCCTTTGACAATTTATCGATTGGGGAATGAGTTGTATTTTTATAAATTCGACTCAGTGCTCTATATACTTGAGAAATGAAGCCCATATCAGAGATACTTGTTGCAAAAATTTGTTTCCAGTTTTCTGCTTTTCCTTATTTATGGATTGATTCTTTGATGCTTGTGCTAATTTTGACTTAACAATTAACAAAAAGAAAATATAGGTGCTCCATTAGCCAGCACCACACCATCCATCCATGAAACCATCAGTTACAGCAGCAATTGGAGAAGTTTTGAATACTGTGGATAAGTTTATTTACCTCAGCAGTACAATTTTTAAGGATGTACACATTAATAATGATGTTGACACATGCATTGCCAGAGCTAGCTCAACATTTTGGAGACTGAAGAAAAATGCGGGAGAGACTAACTACTAAACTTAAGGTCTACAGATCTACTGTGTTGACCTCATTGTTATATGCCTGTGAAACTTGGACAGTATACCAGCACCATGCTGGGAAACTGAATTACTTCCATTTGAATTGTTTTAGGAAGATGCTGACGATCACCTGGCAGGATAAGAAAGCAGATACTGAGGTCTTCTCTTGAACAGAGCAGAAGATAATGAATCATTTTATGGTGTTAAGTTTGGATGTCTTTGCGATATGCAGATTGAAATGTCCAATAATGAGATGCTGCCTATTTCTTTCCCTTTTGAGTTTCTTTGAGAACACATTTTGTGCATTAGTTGACTCACATCTGGAGCCTTTTGAGATGTAAGTGGATGATAGAAAAGACCTCAGCCAGTTCTCTGGAGCCTCAATTAGGTTCTAGGCAGGGCATTATTTTTAAGAAAAGCACATACAACTTTGAGAAGCAAGCAATCTTTCACAAATGGACCATTAGCTGCCATAGTCAGATGGCTGTTCACTTACCACTTGATTCTGCTAACTTGTTGCCTAGCACGGCTGTTTCCCAACCACCTGGTCTCAGAATATATCCCTAATGCAAAGACATTTTTACTCACTCTGATTTTCTCTACCCAGTCTCCTTGTTGTCCTATTCTCCCCTCCCCAGTTCTCCCTTCCTCCCCCAAATTCCTAATAACAGTTTTTAGTCCAAAGATAACTCATCATCACAGTCTGATTCTAGAAGGAGAAATGTCAATGGAAGCTGGCAAGCACAGATTGCCTTTCTGTCTGAAATAGAAAAGCAGCATTAGCCTCACTGGCATTTCCTTGGCATTTTCCATCTTGTGATTGCAGCCTTGAAGAAGGGTGTGGAAATTAATCTTACTCCTCTCCTGCTTGCTATAATAACCCTTCTGTGAGTTGAAAAGTAACTGAAATGGGTCCAATGACAGGGCTACCTGGGCATATGGGAGGGATGTTCCAATCAGCAGGCTTTCCTCTGGGCTTCACTTCCTCAATGGGCATGAAGCAAATCAAGCTAAATCAGATAATAAATGTGACTTGGCTACAAATGACCACTTCAGGGACACATTTTTCTTTCCTACATGGAGGACCTTTAGGCAAAATTCATTTTCAAGGCTACATTTCTTTTGGATAAGCAATGAATTGAAATGAAAGCCAGTCTCGGGCCATACTGGGGCATTTGGAGGCATTGTTCCACTGAGGGATGCTTGAGCTCCAGTAAGAAGCACTGTGTCTTCTTCTGCCCAATTATTTATATTTTTTCAACAGAACTGTAACTAGGAAAAAATCAGGCAGTACTTGGCTGGCTTGGGGCTCTTAGGATAGTAGAAGAGTCAGGGGTGGGCAGACACCATTCTCCATCCACCTACTTCTTCCCTCTACCACCATCAATCATATACCATGCAGGTAAAATCCCGAGCACTCTCTCTCATTCTTCCTACCAATGATGGGTGAGACTTGGCCCCAGGCAGAATATAGAAAAGGACCAGAATCCTTAGCAAATATGTAGAGATGGTGGGAGTGCTAGCTTGTGACAGCGTCATGCTAACCTTATTAAAGCCAAGCAGTGTTTTTACTTAGTGGTCTCACCTCTTCCATGTTGGCAGAAGGGAGTGTCTTGACTGTGCAACTTAAGGACTAGAGAATATGTACTCTGTTGCTTCCCATACTGATTCTAAGACTTTTCTGGGACTTAAAGAGTATGTGGAGACTTATAATAGTAGTGCCCCCTTGCCACTTTCCACCCTTTCCCACAGTGGCAAGCTCTCTGGGCTCTATTTCTCTGTTGGTCCTCTGATCCTGGTCACTCTCCCCACCACCCAATATGAGCATTCCTTCCAATATAAGGGGTAGGCTTTGTATTGGCTTATACATGGGATGGGTCCAGGGAAGGCAAATACTTGTCCATGACCTAGCACATACTTGTGTTGGGATTTAAGGCTTCAAGGGATGCCCACTTTCCCCATCCTTTATATCCCCCTCCTAGCTTTGGGTTGATTTGGAAGCAATGACCGTGCTGAGACCCTTGCTAAACTTGGGAAAGAAGAGATACTTGGTTCTGTCCTTAGCAGGTGGATGATGCTAGTCCTCGGCAGGCCTGGCCTTCTGTGGCAGGTGAACTGTATCTGGAAGGGGCTCTGATAGTGTTGGCACAGGATTTATAAGAGTGGTTATGGCTTCATATACTTATGGGGAGACAGTATCGGGACTCCTTTGTCTCTAGCTGTCACCCTATTATGGGTGAATCCATAGGTACTCCCAGTAGATATTGTCAGGGTCCCTCAAAATTTGGCACCCTCTAAGTCATGGGCAAAACCCTGAATGTCCTACCGATTGGGAGATAACTATCATAGCTGAGCAGTTTTCACTTATATTGATCCAAAATCTTCCTTTCTATCACTTTCATGCAATCATCCACTCTTACTCTCCGGGGCAAAGCAGAGCAAACCCAGTCCTTTTTCAACATAATATATTAAACGTCTGAGGACAGGGGACATGATGCATCCAGGCCTTTTTCATCCATAGGTCCTTCAACCATTTCTCGTGTGGCATGCTCTCAGGTTCCCATACTAGCCTCTAGACCACTTTGCTTATGGGTTTTATTAGAATATTTTGCCATGTTTCAGAATAAGGAAACAATGCTCCAGGTATAAATGAATGAGAGCAGAATGCAACAAGGAGTTCAATTTTTTCTTATTCTGCTCACTACACTTCTACAGGCACTTCATCATTTCCAGTTTAAGGTAAGACATAAGCTTTTGGGGTGGCCCCATCGCACTGTTGACTCATAGTTGTAATACGATGTGGGATACTGCTTCATATACTTGATCTGGTCCAGTTCTGCTCTTCCCATCTTTACTTTCTTTAGCATCATTTCTATAGTCTTACTGCAGAGATTTCAGATGATCTGCTTTTTAAATCATAATCACCTTGCAGTGGATTGAGTGCTGACCCTGGAATCAGAAATACTTGGGTACTGATTTAGCTTCAAATACTTATTAGCTGTGTAGTTCTGGGAAAGTCACTCAAGTTTGACTTGCCTCAGTTTCCTCAGTGGTAAAATGGGGACTATCATAGCATCTTCCTTCTAGGGTTGGTATGAGTATCAAATGAGATAATATTTGTAAAGCCTTTTGCAGACCTTGAAGTATATATAAATACTAGTTAGCATTATGATTGAGATTTTTGGATTCAAGCACAGAACATTAGATTTCTCAGAATTAAGATGTCATTTTAATACACCAGATCATTCCATGAGAATTTAAGTTTAAACTAGAGGGAAATAACAGATAAAAAGTAGAAAATATTTCTCAACATTTCTACAAACAAATATTTTTTTCCATCAATGGTAATGAATGAAACAAATTAGGATTTTAACATTATAGTGCCCAATGTGTTGCACTGATGTAGAAATGATATTAAAGAAAATAAACATGGTGAAAGCAGAAGCTAGATCAGATCAAATATATAGAGAAGAGGTCCCTGCTGGAGGGGACACAACTTTGGGGACAGTGAAGGACTGATTTTTTTATATATCTGAAATGAGGGGAAGGTACTGAATTACTGGGGAAAAATCACAAATGTTATTGCTACTGAAAAAAGGCAATTGCAAGAACATCAATAACCACCACCAACCCATATCCCTATTTTCTCGGCTCTACAAAATCTTTATGAGAATCTGTATCAAGGGCATCCTTGATAAAAAACATGAGAAGGTAACAGACTTTGGAAAAAAATATTCTACACAAGAGCACATTTTTATAGTCACATAATTGTTTTAAAAATTCAAAAAATACAAGATGCTGCTGTGTGTCTACTATTTTAACTGCTCCCCCCCTCCCCCGCAGCCTCAAAAGCTTACCAACAACAAGGGGTCTCCTATGCATATAGTAAGATATAGCAACTGAGATAACCTTGATGGATGATCCTCTGGTTATTAATACCAAGTGAGCCATAAAACAGGGAGGTATATGTTCACCCATAATGTTTGCTACTCTCCTAGAAGATGTTTTGCACAAAGTTCAAATGGATGGGAAACTCTGTGGGGATAGTAAAGTATTTTCTGTTTACAGAGGACTTCGTTCTGATTACATAATGCCTTGGAGCACTGCAGGCTTAATAAATGACATCCACAATTACTCAAAAGAGATCAGCTTACCTACACATAGGAGAATTCAGATGGAAGAAAAATACATATTGTATTGACTATCATATATGAATTTGGATGGATAGTTCATAGAGCTGGCATATCAGTTCATATACCTTGGATTGGTGATGCAGATAGACGGTGAGCCAGAGCTAAAATTCAATATAATGGACTAGATTGCATCTGGGAAGTTTCATAGAATTTTGGATGATTTGAAAGTTCTCTTGGAAACATAAGCCAATATTTTAAATTTCACATGGCACTCCCATTCTCAAATGGACCCGTGATTTCATTGCTATGGGTAGTTCATCCAATAATGCATGCCACAATCTGCCCATCCTGTGGGATCCTCATCTGTGTCCTCCCAGTCCTTCCCAAAAAGGAACCTTACTCAAATACGGAGAGTATTCCTTAGATTCTCTTTTTATTTCATACATGCCAAACGGAACAGCTTGGTTCCTCCCTGCTTTTGTTACTTGACTATCATTTTTTTTTTTTTTTTTTGCGGGGCAATGGGGGTTAAGTGACTTGTCCAGGATCACACAGCTAGTAAGTGTCAAGTGTCTGAGGCCGGATTTGAACTCGGGTACTCCTGAATCCAGGGACAGTGCTTTATCCACTGCGCCACCTAGCCACCCCCCTTGACTATCATTTTATTGGCTCATTTTAAAAATGACATAATTTACACTAGAGCTATCAAACATCTGATTGGCAGCACCAGAGCCAAGCAATAACGAAACCAGAACCAGATTAAAATGTAATTTGGAACTATTTGACAACACAAATAAAAATCCAAGAGAACATAAATAATGTTAATATGCAATTTTCTTAGTCAATATGTGAACTGCAGGGGGTTTAGTGGCCCTGTTTCTATTGGCTTGACAGCACTGCTTCATGGTCATGTAATTCCTTGTTTTTAGTGTATAGCAACTGGAATAGACCAGTCATGAACTTTTCCATTGTACTTTTAGCTAAGTCTCAGCTTCAGTTGCTCAGGGACTGTCATTTTTATGACTTGAAATTATATAGTACTAGAAGGATATTGGTGTTGGGAAGATGGGCCTTTATTTTGGGGGAATCTAGGAGTCATTTAAAGGGTTTAATAATTTCCCAGAGACAGTCCAGTCCATTCTCATCCAGTTCGATTTTGGGCCAGGTTCATTGTTAAGTTGTAGCATCTGTCCAAGATTATATACTCTGTATTTTGTCTGACTACATATGATACAGATTATTGGTATTCTTTGTCTACTTGGGTTTTACTTGTGTGGACAGCATCAATGCGGCAGAGACTGAATCATTTTTCTCCTCTTGTTTATTTTGGAGGGTTAGATGTTTTTTTTCAGGCTATTCTGGTGAGAATGAGGCATGAGGTTACACTAGTTTAAGAATGAATGTTGACAAATATTTTACTATTGCTTGTAATTCTGATTAAGCATTTTTATACTTAAGTATATTTCTCTCATTTGCTCTTTTGATAAAATTCAAGCTGAATTTAGTTGACCACTAGAAATTCTCAGAAAATAGAGTGGTAGCTTAGAGAAGATAACTCATAATTATCATATCAAATACCTTTACATTGATCCATTCATTCATGTAAGTCCAGAATTAAGTGGAATGAAGATAATTCACATGTAACAGTGGCTCAGGCCTCAAAGAATCTGGTGTGTGCTTTGTCTGTTGCCAATACATACACAGATATCCTGTGATGATTGTTTCCTGTCCACTTACTGTATGGTAAAGAGATTGGCTGCTGAAATGGAACTGAGTGTGCATGCAAAAAACTTGAATAGCTAAATCACACACTTTTTCCCCTCCTATTGGCAACTCAAGGAAGAAATGCCTTAAGTTTGTCCTTAGGGAAAGAGGCCTTAGGACCTGTTTTCTTCTCCTGAGCCAACACATGGCTGTGAATATATGATTCTTTGTCTCTGTATGTTCATTCTTGATAGTATTTAGATGAATGAGTATTGAGATTAATGGAACAGGTTGTGACCTTGTAAGCTCTGGAAGGTTGAAAGAGCCAGCAGAGGTCTGGGAGACAAGGCCAGGTGGAACTAATCCTGAGGAAGACTAGCTATCTGTTTGACCCAACCTAGCAGCAGAACAACTGAGATGCCATAGCCTGCAAATATGGGAGTAACTTGTTAATGTACTTCGTTTCACCTGGATGGTGGTGAGAGAAATGTTTGTAGCAGTCATTGCAAATTTGAATTCACTCTTCTTGGGGTTTGAGTTGAGTTGTAGAAGGGAGGGTATGCCCCAGTTTGTGGATGTGTGGATTTTTATACTTTGTTTTTTGCTATATCTTTCTTTCTTTTTTTTCTTCTTCAGGGCAATGAGGGTTAAGTGACTTGCCCAGGGTCACACAGCTAATAAGTGTCAAGTGTCCGAGGTTGGATTTGAACTCAGGTCTTCCTGAATCCAGGGCCGGTGCTTTATCACTGAACCACCTAGCTGCCCGGTTTTTGCTATACCTTTCAATAAATATCATTTTGATAGTTGGTTTTAATTGATTAGTGATATTGAAGAGATCTAGGAAGGTTAAATGATACTGATGACTACTACTAACTAGCATTGGGAAATTATACTAGGATAGTAACCATTGGTAATTGATATTGAGGGGAATCATCCTGGGTTAGGGCTCATAATGAGAGCACTAGAAGAACTCCAAAAGCCCATTGGGGATATTCTTGAACTTTCAGGGGGAATTGTAGCAAGCTATACTCTGGAGATCTGACCTGAGAATGCTTTAGTAGTTTGGGAGAGTAAGTTGACAGTTTTGCTTCCTATAGATAACTATAGGCAGTTACTATATGCGTGCCTCACTTTCCTCATCTCTAAAATGAGGTGGTGGGACTCAATTGCCTCTAAGTTCTTTTAAATCTATGATCTTATGATTTGTCCATAGGCCCAGAGCAAATAAATCACAGAACAAGATTTAAGCTCAGGTCTTCCTGATTTCTAATGGAGAACCCTATCCACCCTGCAAGGATGCTTCTGGAGATAACCATAATGCATGGCAACACATGATAAATACATTAGATAAGCCTGAACCAATAGTGCTATGGGAACTAAGAGGAGGAGAGAGTGCTTCTTCACTTTAAGGTAGTAAGAAGACAATTTTTGGCTTTAAAATTTTGTCTTCGAAAGAAAAGTGTAGCATTTTGCTCAATGCCATCCCCAATTCAAGCAATTCCTTTAAGTGCGAATAAAAGGTGAATTAATGGGAGCAGTTAGGTGGGACAGTGGATAGAGCACCGGCCCTGGAGTCAGGAGTACCTGAGTTCAAATCTGGCCTCAGACACTTAACACTAGCTGTGTGACCCTGGGCAAGTCACTTAACCCCAATTGCCTCACAAAAAAAAAAAAAGAAAAAAAAAGGTGAATTAATTTTTAAAAAAGACTCTAAGGTCTTTGGAGAGGTCAATATGGGCAGAGAATGCCTCCGGTGTGGGAGAAGCCCACTACTTATCAATGTCTGGAAGTTTTCCTTCAAATCATTTATATTTTAGACCTTGGCTAAAGCATATGCTTGTCACTTACCGTGACTCTTGTTAATAGTAAATTTATCCAAGTCTGAAAAATCCTTTAAGGAAAGTAGTTCTTGTCATCTAATAGCTCAAAATGATTCTCTTTGCCTAGCTAAAGGAAGAAAAGAGAGAGAAAACATCCAAAATCACTGAGGCACTTCAGCAAACTAATACTACCTTTGAAAGGGATGATTGCAGCAAAAGCTGAGTAGAGTATATAATTCCACCTTTCAGTGCTCAGGGTAAAGCAATAAGCTTTAGTGGAAAAGGACAGTCACATTATATTACAGAAATTTCCTAATCCAGGGGTATAGTTACATTCTAGATTCATAGAATTTTCCATCTGGAAGGGACCTTAGAAATAATTTAGTTCCCCTTTCTCCCTTTACTTTATAGATTAGGGAACCAAGGCCACTGTTTTCCTTTGGAAAATATCCAGCAGGTTAAGGATGGTTTTTTTTTTGAACAATATGTTCTTCCTGACCCCCACAAATCATGTCCCATGGGCAGATAAGCTGCCTACTCTGCTTAGGTATAAAGTCAGCCCTGAAACTACTTTCCAACAAAGGCACTGTTGACTGATAAGGATGAACTGATAGGGTAAAACAGGTCTTTTGTAGGCTTGAAGTCAATTCCCTGGGCTTGTTCTGCTTTGGGGTTTCTCTTCTAAAGAGCTTTTCTACTTTAGTGAGTGGAATTTTCTTTTAAGCATCCCAACCCAGGTATGATTTTAGAAAATTTTACACATCCCTAAGGGCTTATATGGAAGATCCTATTTGCATAACTTTGAAGTAAACATTGCTATTTTTGCTTAGCACTTATGGGCTGTGTTTCTATACATTAATTAGAGAAAGTGTTACCTTGGCATAGAGAGTTGGCCTTGGAATCAGGAAGATCTGGGTTCCAATCATAATCTCTGACACTTTGACTGTTTGATGCCAGCCAAGTGATTTTTCCCCTCAATCCTCTGACCCAGAAGTGTCAAACACTTCTGTCAGACATGGCTGAAAAATGACTCAACAATAACAACAATAAAATAGGGTAGTGACACTGAGCACCAACTAGATTAAAAAATAATTGGGAAATATTTAACAAAATAAAGAAAAATCTAATAGAACACACATTATGTTAATATGTGGTTTTCTAAGTCAATATATGGCCATTAGGGATCCTTAT
The DNA here is from genome assembly GCF_019393635.1 of Dromiciops gliroides. Classification (NCBI taxonomy): domain Eukaryota; kingdom Metazoa; phylum Chordata; class Mammalia; order Microbiotheria; family Microbiotheriidae; genus Dromiciops; species Dromiciops gliroides. Next base: position 157,717,558 of record NC_057862.1, on the reverse strand, counting down.
ATCTGGTTCTGTTTCTGTTTGACTTTGACACCACTGCTCTAGACAACTTTCCAAGATGAGATAGCTTATTAGATAGAGCACTGGGCTTGGAGTCAGGAAGACCTGAGTTCAAATCCTGATTCATACAGCAACTACATAATGATATTGGGTAAGTAGCTGAATCTTTGTTGGCCTCAATTTCCTTATCTAAAATGGGGATATTAGACTCACTGGTTTCTAAGGTCTTTTCCACCTCTAAATCTAAGTTGTAGAGAAACTGATGACCTGCTCTGATAGAGTTAACTTCCTTTTCCAAGAGTTCCCTATGTAAATAAAATGTCAGGTCCAGTCTCTATCTCTTACAGAGTAGAGTATAGGAGGAGTTCCTTTGCATATGTTGCCCCACAAAGATGCTGTAATTCAGTCTTTTGTTTGTTTTGGTTTTTTGTTGTTTTTTTTTATTTTATTTTTTAGTAAGGCAATTGGGGTTAAGTGACTTGCCCAGGGTCACATAGCTAGTAAGTGTTAAGTGTCTGAGGCCGGATTTGAACTCAGGTACTCCTGAATCCAGGGCTGGTGCTCTAACCATTGCGCCATCTAGCTGCCCCTGTAATTCATTCTTAAATGCCTAGTAGCATAGCAGCTCAGTAGTGTGATGTCTGACTTTCCCCAGCTCTAATGTGATGGGCCCCAATGGGCACAAAAGATGGAATGAAGATCTCTAGCATTAATGTTGATGCTTTATTTGTAAATATATTCATAGCACTTTGGAGCCGTTGAAACCTTAGAGATTAATTTATTCTACAAATATTTATCTTGTGTTTTAACCACTAGTGTGCTAAGTACCCAGGTGTGAGGGTAGCAGTGGAGAGACTGGAAGATGTGAAGCCAGAGTACCTGGGTTCGAATCCCTCCTACCTAAAGCAGTATGGGGTATTGGATTTGAAATTCTGAGGATCTAGGTTCAAATCCTGAATCTGAGTCTTAAGACCTGTGCAACACCAGGCAAGCAACATAACCTCTGAAAACATCCATTTCCTCACCTGTAAAATGAAGGGGTTGGGTCAGATTTTGCAAATGTCCCTTCCTGTCTGTAAATCTATGATCCTCTGAAGCTCGGGGGCAAGTCACTTAACCTCTATGGCTCTCAGATCTTTCATTTCTGAATTGAAGGAATTGAACTGGATGACTTGAGCTCATTCCAGTTTTTAAATTTATCACCACATGTGTAGAAGGGAGAAGTCTGAGTTGCAAAAAGATAAAGTGATTTGTTTAAAGTCACACAGAAAAATGGTAAAAGCAGGATTGGAACCCAAGTTTCTTTTCTTTTAGTTCAATATTTATCCCACTGTACTATGGAAGTAACTCTCCATCATCATTAAGAGCCATTTATTAAGCATCCCATGGAGTTTAATTAGCATTGTGAGGATTTCAGAAATTATCTACCCTTGCTCATAACTGATCACAAATCTTAAGTACAATTTGCCTGTCATGTAATCTGGACTCTGCTTTCATACCTTCATTGAGGATAAAGTCACTACCTCACCAGACAGCCCCTTCCACTTTTAGATGATTTGATTTAGTAAGAAATCTACCTCTCTATAAGGAAGGAAATATACATTTATTAAATGCCTACTGTGTGCCTGACACAGTCCTGAGTGTTTTGTTATTTGGTTATTTTTCAGTCATATCCAACTCTTCATAACTCCATTTGGGGTTTTCTGGGGAAAGGTGTTAGAGTGGTTTGCCATTTCCCTCTGCAGCTCATTATGCTATGAGGAAACTGCCACAAACAGGATTGAGTAGCTTGTCCAGGGTCACAAAGCTAGTAAGTGTCTGAGGCCAGATTTGAACTCTGGAAGGTGAATCTTTTCTAACTTCAGGCCCAGCATTCTGTCCACTGTGTCACCTAGCTGCCCACTAAATAATTTACAGATATCTTTTTGGTCCTCACAACAACCCTGAGAGGTAGGTGCTGTTATAATCCCCACTTGATAGATGGGAAAACTGAAGTAGACAAGAGGCTAAATGACTTGACCAGGGCCATGCATCTAGAAAGTGTTTGAGGTAGGGTTTGAACTCTGGTATTATTGACTCTATGTCCAGCATTCTATCCACAGTGCCACCCTAGCTCCCTCCAATGCTACAATTTACACTGATCATTCCTCATTGTCCCCTCTGAGACCTAGCAGAAAAAGGCTAAGCCCCTCCCATATTAGAGTCCTTCAGATACTTGAAGACAGTTGAGTCTCCTTAGTTTCCTTTTCTCCCAGAGCTAGACATCCCTAGCTTCTTCAGTGGTGTTGAGTCCTAACACTGACCACCATTTCTTGGATACTTTCCAGTATTTTAGAAAGTCGTACCCACAGCAGAGCTTGGTATTTCTTTCACTTCCCTTGCTCTGGACACCATGCTTTACCAATGTAGTCTCACATCACCTGGGCTTTTTAACTGCCTTGCCATAGTATATGTTCATTTGATTTATTCATATTAAATGGAGACTACTAAAAATCAGTGCTTCTTTTCCACATGAACTATAATCTACTTATACCTCCTGGATTCTTTTTTAGTGTTGATTTTACATTATGTGAGCCCCTATTAAATTCCATTATATTTGATGGAGAGGCAGTATGTCAGAGTAGATACAGACATGCCTAGGGAAACCTGGGTTCAAGTCACACCTGGATAAGTTATTTAACATCTCAATGCATAGACTTCTCTCTAAGTCACAAAGAAAGGGTCCACCTGAATTGGTAAAGGGAGGTTACTTGCCGGTGAGTTTTATCTGCTTATGAAATCACATGTCCATCCCCTCTTCCTCTGCCTTATTAAATCCAGGAACTACATAGAGGCAGTTTAACCTCAGGGTGGAAGAGGAGGTGGATATTAAGCTGGACCAAATTTGGGAAAAGAAGTATTACTTTCTATGACCCCCAAGCTTCTCTTTGTCACAAAAGCCCATCTTTTGAATAACATTCTCCTGGTAATTATACATGGCCATGAATTATGGAACACAATGATCTCAGAAGAATAAAAACTAATTATGCCCAAAGGGCTATAAAACTGTGCATATCCTTTGATCCAGCAATACCATTGCTAGGTTTATATCCCAAAGACATCCCCAAGAAGAGAAAAAGACCTATTTGCACAAAAATATCCATAGCAGCTCTTTTTGTGGTGGCTAAGAATTGGAAATTAAAGGAATGCCCATCAATTGGAGAATGGCTAAACAAGCTGTGGTATATGATCAAGATGGAATTATTGTTCTATAAGAAATGACAAATAGGATCATTTTAGAAAGGGCTGGAAAGACTTATATGAACTGATGTATAGTGAAGTGAGCAGAACCAGGAGAACATTGTGCACAGTGACAGTAATACTTTTTTAATAGAAGTATTTTATTATTTTCCAGTTACATGTAGAGATAGCTTTCAGCATTTGTTTACATAAGATTTCCAATTTCAAATTTTTCTCCCTCCTTCCCCCCTCCCCCAGACAGCAGGCAATCTAATAAAGGTTATACACACACACACACACACACACACACACATACATACACACATATATACATATATATACACATACATATATATACACACATATATAACAACATTAAACATATTTCTGCATCAGTCATGCCATAAGAGGGGAGAATCAGAGCAATAAGGAAAAACCTCAAAATAGAAAAACAGGACCAAAAACAAAAGAAATAGAATGGTTCAATCAGCATCCATATTCCATAGTTCTTTTTTTCTGGATTTGGAGAGCCTTTTCCATCATGAGTCCCCTGGAACTCTCTTATACCATTGTATTGGTGAGAAGAATCCAGTCCATCACAGTTGATCAACACACAATGTTGATGATAATGTGTATAATGTTCTTCTGGTTCTGCTCATCTCACTCATCATCAGTTCATGCAAGTCCTTCTAGGTTTCTCTGAACTTCTCCTGCTCATCATTTCTCACAGCATAATAGAATTCCATTACATTCATATACCACAACTTGTTCAACCATTCCCCAATTGATGGGCAACCCTTCAATTTCCAATTCATTGCCACCACAAAAAGAGCAGCTATAAATATTTTTAAACATGTGGGTCCTTTTCCCTTTTCTATGATCTCCTTGGGGAAAAGGCCCAAGAGTGGTATTGCTGGGTCAAAGAGTATGACAGCAATATTTTTTGATGAAGACCTGTGAATGACTTGACTTATTCTCAGCAATAAATGATCCAAGACAATTCCAAAGACTAATGATGAAGCATACAATCCACCTCCAAAGAAAGAACTGATATTGATTGAACACAGACTGAAGCATGTTGGTTTTTACTTTTTCATTTTTTTCTTTTATTCATTTTTCTTATACAAAATTACTAATATGGAAATGTTTTACATAATTGCACATGTATAACCTATATATAATTGCTTACCACTTCAGGGAATGGGGAGGGGAGGGAGGAAAGACGGGATAGAACTTGGAACTCAAAACTTTAAATAAAAATGTTTATTATTATTATTTTAAAAAGAAGAATCAAAACTGTAGATGCCCCAAAGGGTAATGGATGCATGGTGAGTGTCAGTAGGCTGAAGCACATTGGTGGCAGTGACTTACTTATATGTGAAAAATGCTTTTTTAAAAAGACATGGTCAAGGACATATATGACCAGAAAAGGAAATGGATGAGACACACAATGACACATAAGTTGCAGAGAAGAGATTGGCCTGCATTATTAGAGGGAGTTTCCTTACCTGGGTGTTCCCAATACCAATGAAATCATGAGTCTGTCCCTACCTCTTTGTACCTTATAGAGCTGTAAGCAAAAGAACTTTGTAAATTTTTGTAAAGACCTATACAAATGTGAATTAAATTGATTCTGTCATCTGATATGTTAGCTATCCTTAGCATCCCTAGTGATCCACATTAGGAATTATGAAAAATGAACAAAAAGATCATAGGAACTGCCTTCTAGGGAATCAGTTAAAGACTGAAAGTGCTGACACGGGTAGTTCTAAAGAAAATACGGACAAACAACACTCAGTATGGTTTTGTTACCTTCTTTCATCTTCACAAAGAGAGTATTTCTTTCTGACCCTTTCATTCTTACTTTGCAAGCAATATATAAGGGAACTAAGTGGGGAATAGTTATAAAAGCTGAAGGCTTGTCTGTCACATATTTGGTCAAGAGATAGATAATTCTTGTAGGTTTGACCAACCCATCCTGATACACTCAATTAGAATCTTGGAAGGTTAGAGTTGGGAGGGACCTTGGGAATAATCAAGACTACCTCCCTCATTGCCATGTCAGTCAGCATTAGCCTTTTTTTAAAAGGCTGTCTCTTGGCCTTATGTTGTAGGTATTAGTACTGAACACTTTACTTAAGCCTCCACATTCCAAGATTCTGCTCTTTTGGGTAAAAAGATACCAGAGGTGGTCTGTTCAGGACAAAGCTAATTTGGCTTGTCAAGGCACATTGATGAGTTAGCATGTATTTCCCATGGTACCCACAGTTTGCAGATATAATAGATATTTGATTTTTTTCTATTGATTGATACAGGTTAGTGGATCGTACAGGGGCTAAAGAGAAGATAGAAAGCCAAAGGAAATCATTTTCAGTATCCATTTCCTTAAACCAAATGGTCTTTCCATACATTTTTTTCCTTTTTGTTGCCTCTTTATTATAACTATTTATGCACTCTCCTCTTTACCTTAAAAAGGAGTCAAGCACTTGGTCTGTCCAGCACCTAGTGGGACCAGAATGTTCATTATTCTCAGAAACCTGTGTCACTTCTAACCAAGGGCTTCCTGGATGTTAAATTCGGTTCTCAGGAATAAGATTCTATTCTAGGTTCTAGTTCACTGGGGATCCAATGGTTTTTCAGTGCCTTACTCTAAGGACTGGTATTAAATACATAACAAAATTAGACAGTAAAGGGAGCTTGTCTTTGGCACTCTGCCATATCTCCTCCCTTTGCCAGCCATTTTCTTGGCTTATTACTCCCTAGAAACCTATCTTGCTCTCAGCTAGCTGCTAACTAATTCCTGCAAGAGTGTTTGCTAAAAAAAATTTAAGTTTTTCTCCCCTGAGAAGTACCTTAAAAGAAGATTCTTAAAGAATAGAAACATTTAAGACACCAAGGAATGACTCCCTAAGGGTAATAACATCAATAACTGACATTTATACAGCATTTTAAGGTGCAGTGAATAGAGTACCAGGCCTGGAATCAGTTAGAACTGAGTTCAAACCTTGCCTTAGATGCCTAGTAGCTGTGTGACCCTGTTTGCCTCAGTTTCCTCATCTATAAATAAGATAGAGAAGGAAATGGTATACAACTCTAGTATCTTTGCCAAGAAAAACACAAATAGGGTCATGGAAAATTGGACACAACTGAAACAAATGAACAACTACAAATGAACTTTACAATTACCTCATCTGATCCTCAGCTGACAGACCTCTGAAGTTGTGTTACAATTGTAATATCATCTCCATTTTATGGAAGGAGAAACGGAGGCTGGGAGAGTAAGTGACTTGCCAGGGTCAGTGGGTAGGAAATATCTGAGAGTCTACCCAGGATTTCCTGACTCTAACAAATAAATGATAGGAAGAATTTTTGAGGAGATAGTACATTTTCAGTGCCATTAAAATCATTCCACATAAAGTTTCTCATAAGGTTTGTCTTGTACCGAAGACTTCAATACCCATAATGTGTAAAATGGAATAAGCATTTGATCTTGATAACCTAGGGTTGCTAATCTTTTCTTGTTCTTCTTTCTCCTATGTAGGAATAGGGACTGGGTTTGTGATTGCATTGCTATGGGGAACTCTCAGATGAGGAAACCACCTCTCCTAAAGCTGGTCAGCACTCTCTATATAATTGGAAAATGTTTAATAAAAGAAATAAAAATGAAGTACAACAGCGATAATGTTAATTTGTGGTTTTCTGAGTCACTATGCCACAGGGGTCCCTTTCTATTTGTTTGACATCATTGTTAGAGTACTAAGAGGTTAAATGACTTACCCAGGATCACTCAGATGGTATGTGTGGGACTTGAAAGCAAGTCTTCCTGGTTCAGAGGGTGGATCTCTTATCTGCCATGCCATGCTGTCTCCCATGTATATTCAAAACTTCAACTAAAACAACCCTTTCTTCTTTGAAGACCACGAACTTCCTTTGACTGCCGGAAAAGAACTTTTATTTAGCAAACTGAAACAATTTGTTTCACAAGCTGTCTTGTTTTGATGGTTTGGGGAAGGAGGAATGAGTGGGAAAAAATCCTCAACTCCCCATAGTAGACATTTTATTTTTCAGCTCTTGAACAATTAATGTTGTGGTCATTCTGGCTCCTCAAAGAAATCTTCATTAAATTGCTAATTTTCCAGTAATCAGAAAAGGTAAGCCTGACATTTGGGAAATATTTCAGTTTTGCAAACAGAGTTGACTGTATTCTTTCTTTAGAGATAAGGGAGTTATGTTCTCCCAAGGGGAACATTTTAAGATTTTCTTGACTGGCATTGAAAATTTACATGTCAAAAGCCTTGTGGCAAGAGTTTTGATGTGTACATAATGCAAAACTCTTCTCCCATAGCTCTTCCAATGACTCTCATTTCAAAAGCACAAAGAAAAAAAATGCCTTTTACTCAGCTAAAGGAACTCATCCCCTATGTGAACTCATACTTTTTTTAGGGGGGGTGGGTGAAAATCCTTGTTTGAATCTGAGTTTCCCTGTCTCACCTAAGTGGGAAGTGCAGCATTCATTCACTGGTCTGACCCCACTACTAAGCATTTTATGGGAGCTTTGACCAATTGTCCTTTTTTTGGCTAAGGCTGGCTCCACCTCCCTTAGAGAGCTTGGAAAACTCTACTCTTGAGGGCTCACCATACTCATTCCAAATTTAGTGTGTATACCTAATTGGTTTAGCTCATGTAGCTAGGAGCTCTGGAACTCAAGCAATACATCTGCCTTAGTCTCCCCATAGCAGGAATTGCAGGCATATGCCTCCATGCCCAGCCCATGCCATGAATCTCTACACACACGCACACACACACACGCGCACACACACACACACACACACACTATGAGTATCATGCACTAAGCTTGGGAGGGGAGGGAACAAAGGCCACCTTCACCTCCCCTTAGACTCTATGGTCCCAAGGTTTTGGTCTTGGTCTTGTGACACAAGCACAATGGGTCTTTGGACTTGGAACTTGATTTAACTAATGCTATACAAGAGCTGAGTTAATCTGTGAACCTAATCCCCCTTCCCTTTCTTAGATGGTGAAGGGGTATAGGGGGATTATTTCCCATCAGATGTGTGTGAATGTTTGCATGCTTATTCTTGCTATATCTTTGAAGTAAAAAATTTTTTGTAAAAGCTCAACAATTAAGTGGTTCAATGGAACTGGGGTACTTGGGTTCTTAAAAACTGAAGAAATACAGTCTATGAGGGCTTGAGTCAATGGCAGAAACAAGACATCCTCTACACCCTTAAGAATACCAGAGTATCTTGGGGGAAGAGTGAAGTGTAATATGTTGTTGCTGTATGTCCTTTGTTTTCAAAGACCAATGACATCACAATGCTGGAGTCAGGATACTCTATATGGCTGTGGCTGATCAGACCTTATTGATCTGAGTTCAGAAGGCAGTACCACACATAAGACAGAAGTGGCCTGTTAGAACATTTATGTCCCTCACACCGTGGTTGGGGGCGTGTGTATGTCAGAGTAAGCACTTTCATTTGTCCAAAGTCCTTGGCACTCTGGAGGGGTTCAACATCAGAAATTGATATGATTTTATTAGGTTTTATTTGTCAAGTCCTTTTTATCAGTCGTTTATCAGGAAATGACACTACAGGAGATTTATTATTGTCTGCTTTGTTGCTTCACCCTAAACACCATGGGACTTTTCATTGACTTACACTAAAAACTTACATGTTCATTGTCTTCCCATTAGAAGGTGAGCTCTTTAAGAGCAGGGACTGCTACTTTTCCATTAATTTCTCCTGTGTTTTGCACATAGTAAATGCTAAATAAATGCATTTTTCTTTCATGTATTCACATAAACATACTCAAGCCCACAAACCCTACCACTATTATTATGCTTTACTCAAAAAAGTTCAAATCTGAGACCACCATTATTTAGCTATTTATGTTCTGAGTAGTTCCTAGGTGCATAAATTTCAAGCTAGAAGAGAACTAATTCAATCCCTTCATTTTATAAAAGATGAAGTTGAGTTAACAAATAACTTTTGGACAACACAATACAGGAACTCTGAGGAGAATACAAGCTATTTGAGGCATGGATAATCCAACTGTAAGGGCCAGTTTTGTAATTCATAGATCATGGGATAAATGAATGAAAAGGCATTTATTTAGCATGTACTATGTGCCAAGTACTGTGCTAAGCCCTAGGGATACAAACAGAAAATCAAAACTGTACTTGCTTTGAAGGAGCTCACATTCGAATGGGGGCCACAACACACAAAAGTATATGTCTGTATTTACATCTATATCTTCTATATCCACATCTGCCTATATCTATAGCTTTATCTCTGTCCAGATCTTTCTCTCTCTAAACACACACACACACACATACACATGTGTGCGCGCACGCGCATGAGGTCCTGAGACAGGGACATAGTTTACTTCATCTAGGAAGCTATCTTGACATTTCCCCTTTTTTTGAAATATTTTTGCTAACTAATCACAAATACATGTGTGTATATATTAATACATAATTATAGATAATTAATAGGATAATAGAATAATATATTATTTATAAATTAGATGTTATTTATAAATATGTATGTATAAATTCATAGATTTTGAAGTGAAAGAGAACTCAGAGACCATCTTGTCCTACCCTGGCATTTTACAGGTGAAGAACTGATACATGGAGGAAATGAAGTGACTTACCCAAGGACATGTAGGAAATAGCCAGAATTTGAACTAAAGTCCCCTAACACTAATACAGCCCTTCCCCCCTCCATTGTACTACATTGCCTTAGCCCCACCTTTGAATCTCTTACCCCCTTTTCCTTCTGCTACATCAGTGCTGCTAATCTCAAAACTTGGGTAACTCTTATCAGTCTTGACTTCTGTCCCATTCCTAAGGTGTTCAGTGCTGCTGGAGGAAATAACAAAACTGCACTGCCTATATTTGCTAAAAGTTCATGTTTTCTAACATCAATTAAACTGCTATTGCTGGGCAATTCTTTTAGCTCTGATTGATTCCCTATCACATTCCCCCAGTTGGCTGTTTCAAACCTTCTCTATCCTCAAGCTCCAAATTCCATCCCTGAAGTCCTCCTTTTTAGCAGAGTACCTCACTTTCTACCTTATTGACAAAATTTAGCTTCCTAAATTCTCAAATAGTTCTCTGTCTGTCTGCCTGTCTCCCCCTCCCTCTCTCCCCCTGCTGATCCATTTTCTGTTTCTTCCCATTGGCAGTCATTTGTGGCCTTGGCATAAGTTTCCAGGGCAAGTATCATAAAATGTACCTTTAGTTGGTGGGGAAGATCCTGAGACAAGGATATAGTTCATTTCATATAGGAAGCTATCATTTGTTAACTTCCTGTCTTGATTTTTTTCCCTAACTAAATGCAAAGATCTATTGTTTTAATTGCTGCTGGAGGACTACAAGTGCTGTTAATGATCTCTAAACTTGGTTTTTGGAGCAAAGCACAGTCTCCATGCCTTAGTTATGGCACTACCTTTGGTCTCAGAGAATGAAATAGCCTTTCCTGTTGTCAAAGCTAAGCCTTCCACTTACCCATGAACACACCTCTCCCTATAAAATGCATGCTCCTTCAGGGAAGATATTGCTTCATATGTCTGGTCTTTGTTTTGCCAGAGCCTAGCACATTGCTTGGTTCATAAAAGGTATTTAATAAGTTTGTTGATTGATTGTTGCCCTGACCTCACCCTTCCATTTGTAAATCAATAATCCTGTGATCTTATCTAAGACTTTGCTCTTTCCATCTTACTTTCTATTCATAAATCATCACACTATATAGATATAGACCACAAAAAGTACTGTTTTACCACTCAGGGAATGAATAAGTCATGTTATAGATAATCCAGCCTATTTTATTTCATATTTTCAGCTAGAATGTAATAGAAATAAAGAATCAAATTGAATAAGCAAGAAAAATAAAATCCTTTACCCTCAGTTTGACACTTACACGCTAGAAAGTCCACCTTTTCTTTTGGTGCCTAGCAAACATTGGGAACAAAATATCAAAAAGAATAGGTTGAATTCAAGTTCCATCCAAGTATGCCTTCAAGCCAAAAGCATTTGGGGAAACTGAAATGTCTATTTTATCATTTCCCCTCACTAAAGTATTTCCACTGATAGATGGTACAATAGCAAACATACTTTACTTTAACTTTCAAACTACAGAGTGTACAGAATGATATACACTTTCAAGTCTATTAAAATAAAAGTTTTATTGGTGACTAGTTTTTTACACCCTTGTAATTTCCCAGAGGAGTGGTATCTTGCTTAGGGTCATATAGGTAATAAAATAGCAGAGCCAGGATTTGAACTCAGATTTTATGAACCCTTTCCATAACATCCTTCTACAATTCCAAGATTTCAGTGATCATCTTTATGTAGATTATGCCTAAAGTTGTGTCTCTATCTCTAATCTTCCAAACTTGCTTTTCCCACTGCCAGCTAGATATCTTAGAATCTCAAAATCACAGAGCTTCAAAGTTAGAATGGACCTCTGTAGCAATCTAGTTCAACCCATACCTGAATCAGAATTCCTGCTACAACACAACCAAGTACTCACTCAGCCATTTCTTGAAGACCTGTCATGATTGGGAATTAATTTCCTTCAGATTTAGCCCATTTTACTTTGGGATAGCTCTGTTAAAATAATTTTCACCCTCACATCAATCTTTTTTTAATTTTAAATTTTATTTTTTATCACAAAGGTATTTTATTATTTTCCAGTTACATGTAAAGATAGTTTTCAATATTTGTTTTCATAAGATTTTTTAGTTCCAAATTTTTCTCCCACCCTCCCTTCCCTTCCCCCTCCCCAAGACAGAAAGCAGTTTGATATAGGTTATATATGTACAATCATATTGAACAAATTTCTGCATTAGTCATATTGTGAAAGAAGAAGCAGAACCAAGGGAAAAACCTCAAAAAAGAAAAAAACAAACAAACCTAAAAGTAGAAACAGTATGGTTCAATCTGCATTCAGAATCCACAGTTCTTTTTTCTGGATGTGGAGAACATTTTCTATCATGAGTTCTTTGAAATTGTTTTGGATCATTGCACTGCTGAGAAGAGCCAAGTCTATCACAGTTGATCATCACACAACGTTGCTGTTACTGTGTACAATGTTCTCCTGATTCTGCTCATCCCACTCAGCATCAGTTCATGTAAGCCCTTCCAGGTTTCTCTGAAATCCTCCTGCTCACTTTTTCTTACAGCACAATAGTATTCCGATACATCACATCAATCTTTAACTTTCCTTTTTGTAACTTCAACCTGTTATTCCCAGTTTGGTCTCTTGGATACAAATAGAAAAAGTCACAGGACAACCACGAAATACTCCCATTTTTTTCCCCTAAAAGATTATACTCAATTTTGCTGGATATGTGATTCTTGGCTGTAGTCCCAGTTCCTTTGCCTTCTGGAATATCATATTCAGTGCCCTCTGGTAGTTTAATGTAGATGCTGCTAGATCTTGTTTTATCCTTACTATAGCGCCACAGTATTTGAATTACTTTTTTTTCTAGTTGCTTGCAATATTTTCTCCTTGACCTGGAATCTATGGTATTTGGCTATAATATTCCTGGAAGTTTTCCTTTTGGGATCTCTTTCAGGAGGTGATCGGTGGATTCTTTCAATTTCTATTTTACCTTCTGCTTCTAGAATATCAGAGCAATTTTCCCTGATAATTTTTTGGAAGATAATGTCTAGGCTCTTTTTTTGATCATAGCTTTGAGGTAGTCCAATGATTTTTCAAATTATCTCTCCTGGATCTATTTTCCAGGTCAGCTGTTTTTCCCAAGGAGATATTTCATATCGCTGCCTATCTTTTTTTATTCAGTTTTATTTGCTTTACTGTGTCTTGGTTTCTCATAAAGTCCCTAGCTTCCATTTGTTCAATCCTAATTCTTAGGCAATTATTTTCTTCCAAGAGCTTTTCCATTTGGCTTTTCAAGTGGTTGACTTTTTTCTCATGACTCTCCTGCATTGCTCTCATTTCCCTTTCCATTCTTTCCTCCATTTCTCTAAATCTTCCTTCTATCTCTTCCACATTCTCTTCAAAGTCCCTTTTGAGCACTTCTATGGCCTGAAACCAATTCATATTTTTCTTGGAAGCTTTGGATGTTGGAGCTTTGACTTCGTTATTATCTTCTTCTGAGGGTGTAGTCTGGTCTACCCTTCCCCCAAAGAAGCTGTCTATTGTCTGCTCTTTGCTTACTCATTTCAGCCTGGAAGCAGATGTCTGATTGAAATCTGATTCTCTGTGGTCAGAAGCTTGGTGTGCCTGTGCCCCTCTCCCACTGGGCCACCACCACTCTGTTTGGCTCACTGGTTCAGAAACAGGGTGCTTCACCCCAACTCCAGCAGAGACTGCAGACACTTCACCCTGGCCAAATGCCAAACCCCCTTACTGGTCTTTGACCCAAGCCTTAGAAGAAGCTGCTGGTGCTGAAGACTCCAAGGTGCTAGAAGCACTGTCTATTCCTGGCTAGGTCTAGACCTGCATGCTGAGCCCCTTGTTCAGCCTGATCAGCAGGTGATCCCAATTGTCCTCTTTGGCTGGCAATAGTCTCACTCTGTTCTTATGTGTGTTAGGATGCTCTATGTGTTTTTTATGGCATTATTTGGGAGTGAGTGGACAGACTTATCTGGAGCTTGCAGGAGTCATAGCCTCTCCTCCGCCATCTTGGCTCCACCCTACCAATGTGGTTTTTTGGTTTTTTTTGGTGAGGCAATTGGGGTTAAGTGACTTGCCCAGGGTCACACAGCTAGTAAGTGTCAAGTGTCTGAGGCCATATTTGAACTCAGGTCCTCCTGACTCCAGGGCCGGTGCTCTATCTACTGCGCCACCTAGCTGCCCTCCAATGTGTTTCTTAAAATGTGGTGCCCCAAATCAAACACAACACCCCAAATGGAATCTAACCAGAGTAGAGTATATAAGGACAACCAATTCCCTAGTCCTGGACACTTAAGGTAGGCTAAAGGTAGCCTTAAGGTAGCCTAAAATTGCATTACCATTTTTGGCTATCATATCAGTCATACTGGGTGGCTAGGTGGTGCAGTGGCTAGAGCACTGGGCCTAGAGTCAGGAAATCCTGAATTCAAATCTGGCATCAAGCACTTACTAGCTGTGTGACCCTGGGCAAGTCATTTGACTCTGCCTCAGTTTCCTCATCTGTAAAATGAGCTGGAGAAGGAAATGGCAAACAACTCCAATTTCTTTGCCAAGAAAACCTTAAATGGCACCAAGAAAAGTCAGACACTGCTGAAATGACTGAACAATAACAAATGATTCACGCTGTTGATTCATACTGGGCTTAGAATTAAAAAACCCTCAATTTTTCAGACAAATTGTCTCTCTCTCACTTTGATGTTCTGTTGCCACCTCAAATTCAGTAAATCCAAATGGAATCTTCCCTCTTAAACCTTCCTTCTAAATAAATTCCCCTTATCTGTTATGGCACAACCATTCTCATAAGTACCTAAGCTTAATTCCGTGTAGTCATCATCATCACCATCAATGCTGACAACTTGGATAATGTCATGAATGACTTTAATTTTTGGATCACACAAAGTTGGGAGGGTTAGATACATGCTAGTAATAGATTTAGGATCCTCAGGGTCCTTGGCAGGCTAGAATAATAGGCCAAATGTCTTACAAAGAAATTTAATTGGGACAAACATAAAGGCCGATATTTACTTTAATGGATCAGTGACCTCATGAATAGGAAGATCCAAAGGTGAAGTTCACAATCTACATTTGCCTCCTTTTTCTACTTAACTCTTGTCCATGTACTTGGTTTCATAAAAATCAAACATGGCTAGACAATAGTTGATGTGGAAAAAAATATCCTAGGAGTTTTAGTGGAGTATACGCTCAATATAAAGCAATACTATGAAAACTAATAGCAACTAAAAAACAATAGCTAATTAGATCTTGGTTTCTATCAATAGAGTATCCAGGTCAAGGGAGCTGATCTTCCCACTGTAGTTTGCACTGGTAAGACAATAATTGGAATATGATGCTTGAATGCCACATTTCAGGGAGATGCATATTCAAGAAAAGGGCAGACTTCCTTGCTGAAAGGTTGGAGGGATAAGAACTGGAAGGTTCCATACCAGGGCATTTCAAATAATTTTCTTAAAAGTTTCTGAATTATTATTATGTCCAGATGCTTGTGGATTGCAATTTTGCCTGCTATAATGGTCTACGTTCAGTACAGTTCCTTTGTTGAATTCTCAAGGATATTTTTAGGTCTTAATTTACAGTAGGGGGATTCTGTCATCTGTTATTTTATGAAGGATAAACTTCTGGTATATAATTCTAGCCACCAGGCCAGGTGTGGTGGATAATCAGTAGTTGCTAAATTATTGCACTCTGCAGTGATGTCTTGCAGTTCTATCTCATTCTGCATTGCTCAGTAGGACTTGGATACTTAATTTCTTTGAACAAATCTTCATGATCCAGCCATTTGTTTGATGCTTCTTTATTGACAAATTGTTAGTTGAATTCATGTGTATAACACTTATGGAGAGTCTTTTGATTACATTTTTCAATCTTAGCTCTTATTCTTCATGTGAAGATAAACCATTTTCATAAATGATAGAAAGATATCAGATCATATTTGACTGTTCATTGCAAAATAGCACACTGTAAAATCCATCTTTAAAGTCAATCAACAGTATCTAAAAATGTTGAGTTGGAATTATTGCAACATGAAAGAATACTCTGATGATGAAATAAGATGTGATACTGCTTTCTTGAACAGAAAGGAAGGTTTTTTTCCCCCTTTAGTAAATAAAGAAGGGAGGGAGAACTTTAAAAACACCTATATTTCCATCTTTTGGTAAGAATGAAACAGTGTTATAGCAAGTTCTGGCATGGTTTGCCCATGTTTCTAATAAGGAAGGTTATTATTTTTCAGAGGCTAAATATAATGCTTCCCAGCACTTTAAGGAGAGGTGTCAAAAACAGCCTCCAGGGGCCAGCACTACTCAGGAGTGTGACTTGAACCAGATTAAAATGTAATTGGAAAATTTTTAACAAAATTTTTTAAAAACCCACAATCAAATATTTTAAAACGAAGTCAATATGTGGGGCAGGGATAAATGGCCCCCATGAATTTGACACCATTGCTTGAGAGATTTGGGTTTTGCAAGACTAGCCCTCCTGAGTCTATTAATTTTCTCCTAAATAATAATTGGTCTGAATTTAGTAGCTACCAGTTACCTTGGTTCTGACATAGCTTAAAAACTTAGATTTGGTCAACACATTTAGAATTGGAAGGGACCCTAGACTCAACTAATTCAACTTTCTCATTGTCAATAGTCAATAAACATTTAGTAACCACTTACTTTGTGCCAAACACTGTGCTAAGTGCTGGGGATATAAACATGAAAAAGAGAGTCCCTGCCCTCAAGGAGCTTTACAATCTAATGGGAGAAGACAACACTAAAAAGGAAGCTGAAAACATGAGCAGGGGAAGATCCCTAGCTGGGAGAGATCCCTAGCATGGGATTATGGTACAGAAGTCAGAGAAGTTCCAAAGTAGTACAGCCAGGTGAGAAATGAGATGTCTATCCTGAGTGCCCTCATTTAACAGAAACTTTGGAAGGACAAAGGATAGTGAATCCCAAGGCTGATTAGATCTTGCAGGATGATGAGGTTTCCCAGTGATGATGTTTTTGGACTGTTTTTGCAGGCGAGGCCCAGAAAAGCTAGCCAATTAACTTAGCTAGCTGGGATTCCAACCTAAGTCTTTCACCACTATATCTGATGCTCTATTACCCCATGCTGTCACAGAAAAAGTGTGATTAAGAAATGTGGATCAGAGTGCTATTGCACTCACTTATGCTCTATGCAAATATAAATTTATTATGATCATTCAGAGTATGTATCATTAGAAGAGGATGAGAGATAACAGATGGATGGCCCAAGTACTATGTTAATCTCCACAAAAATTATAGAAGAATCAGGAGTTTTCTAGCTTGTTAAATAGATCCTTTGGGGCTTGTTTATAGAAAGATATGAAAAAGAATTTTGAAAGATACAGTAGTAGAAAGAATTGGGTGTTCTCTAATCTCTTCATCAAGAGACTGAAATTACTTTATTAAAACAGCTAATTATATAAGACATGTATGCTGTACTTAAATAGAATCTATAATTTAGAGCAAAATTTAAATAAAATACAAACACCTCAATATCCATCTTTGGCTGTCAGTAATCACTGATTTTTTTTCCAACCCCTGTATTTTTCCCTCAGGATTTGAGTAGAAAAGAAATTGTCCCTAAGTCTCCTAACTTTACTTGTGCTCTCTTCAAATTCCTACATAATTTTAATCAGGAATGTAAATCACTAAATTATTTCTTGGGTCTCTTCCAGTTAGAATATTCTTTGAGCCTTTTTAAAAGTATCTTAAGTTTTTGATGGAATGATGTCCTTGCATTCTATCAAATCTAGCTTCTACTTCAAATTCTATTTTATTCCAAGAGGGGAAAACAAGTGGCATGATAAATGGAGAGTTGCATGGACAAAAATGACTTCTGTACCCCTTGAAATGAAGATGTCCTTGTGTTATAAATGGAATTGTGTCTATAATCTAAAAGGCTCAAATATTTTAAATGAGACTTTTATTTATATCTCATATTTCAAGAAAGGTCAAGCTATTTTATATGTCATAAATAGTAGTATGGACTTTTATCTTGTTAGTTGTTCATTTTGGCTTTCCATGACTACATATTCAAATGTCCCAATGATAATATGCCAACAGGGTTGATATGGGGTTCTCATTTTGTTTAAGGGGAGACAGTAAACATATTCTTCCTCTCTGGGTATTGAATCAGAGATGACAGATTCTTCCTCAAAGAACAATAGCTTAAACTAAATGCTACTCTAGCAACCTAGATTTAAAAGATCGGAGCATCTAGGGGTAAGCAAAAGACCAAGGAGTTTTCTATCAGAATTGACCATATTTCTTTTAGAAAAACAATGAAAATATCTAGATCCTGATAAAAATGCTACCAAATGGTACTTGAGAATCAGAAGAAGCTAGGCTCTGAGAGAGAGAGAGAGAGAGAGAGAGAGAGAGAGAGAGAGAGAGAGAAGACACTCAAATCTTATTAGGTGACCCAATGTCCCATCCCCTTGAGTAATTATTATCTTTTGGCATGGAAGCAATAGAAATCACAAATTTAGCTGTGCTCATAATTCAGTTAAGATGATTGGACTAGATGGCTAATGAAGGCCCTTCCAAATCAAAATATCTGATCCTATTTAATACTCTATTATCCTAGCACTGTATTACAAGTGGCTGACTTACCCTAATGATATGACTTGACCTTTTCTGAAGGGTGGGGAGTGGGGAATGGCATCTGGATCTATGTAGGAAATTCTTGGCATAGAAATTCCTATAAAGAGTAGCTGCATAAATGCAGTGATTTATTTATGGTCACTCGGCTAGTTTTCTTGATTTTAAGGTCCATTTTGCCATGTTGTATTTATTCCTCCTTGTTATCCTTTTCCTTTTCTTCCTCCTACCCCTCCTCCTCTTCCTCTTTCATCTTCTCTTTCTCATTCTTCTAAACTCCATAGTGTCTTGAAAAGTAAAATATCATAGCAGAATGTGGGCAGTAGCAAATCAGGTCTGTCCAGGACTGAGAAGGAACCCAGCTAAGAAAATAGGGTCATGGCAGCTGCTACAAGTCTCAACTTTAGCGGCCAAGTTCCAAAAGGGCAGATAGGACTAGAAGATTCATTTAGTCACAAAACTGAGTTGAAGAAGCAAAGACAAGGCTATGAGGTCAGGACCATTCCTATGAGTGCAGCCAGCTGAGAGGTCCAGGTCAGAAATAACAGTTACAGCAAGAAGGCTTAAGCACATATTGTAGGGCTCAGTGTAGGGGGAATACTTAAAGCCTAGGAGGTTAGAAAATTCAGAACAGTGACACTTGAAAATAGGAGATACCAAAATAAGCTCTGAGATCAGGACAGAGACTATTTGTTCCTTACTCTGTTTTATATTCTCTGCTGTGTATGGTTGGGTAATGGGTTGAAAGGTGGTATTTGAAGTCAGATGTTGATACAGAGGCCCTCAGGTACAGCTTGTCTCTGATTAAGGAAGAAATGGAGAGCTAGGATTCTTGAGAGGCCCTTACAAATATTCACACCACTGGTAACATTTTCTTTTCAGAATTTTGGGCAACTTTGAGAGGAACCCATGGAGAATCCCATTTGAAAAACCACTTGTGACACTAATATACCATTGGCAAAATTGTGAATTTCTCCAATCATTCTAGAGAACAATTTGGATTTATGCAAGAAAAATCTCTATACTATTCATAGCATTTATCCCAGTAATCCCTCCCCTGGGCTTACAGCCCAAAGGAGGACACTGATTCAAAGAGAGAAAGGTCCAATTTATAACAAAACATTTCTAGCACAGCAGCACTTTTTTTTTTGCAATAGCAAAACACTTGAAACAAAGTAGGTGTATATCAATGGGGAACAGCCAAACAGATTATAATATATGAATGTAATGGGAATTATTGTACCATGGGAAACAATGTGAGAGAAAGGATGATATAGTCAGTAGCTTTGAAGGAAGATCTGTGTTCAAGTCCTGTCTCTGCTACCAACTGATTGTGTAATCCCAGACAAGTCACTTAAAACTATCAGAGCCTTCAGGAGACACAATAGTAAATGACTCGAGTAATGTACTGTTTGATAAACCCAAAGACTCCAGCTTCTGGGACAGTAACTCAGTATTTGACAAAAACCGCTGGAAAAACTGGAAGAGAGTATGGCAGAAACTAGGCATAGACCAACATCTAAAACCTTATACTAAAATAAGGTCAAAATGGGTACACGATTTAGACATAAAAGGTGATACCATAGGTGAATTAGGAGAGGAAGGAATAATTTACCTCTCAGATCTTTGGAAAGGAGAACTGATTATGACCAAACAGGAGAGAATATTATGAAATGCAAAATGGATGATTTTGACTACATTAAATTTAAAAGTTTTTGCACAAACAGAAGCAATGCATCCAAAATTAGAAGGGGGGAGACAGAAAGCTGGGAAACAATTTTTATAGCCAGTACTTCTGATAAAGGCCTCGTTTCTAAAATATATTGTGAACTAAATCAAATTTATAACAATGCACGTCATTCCCCAATTGAGAAATGGCAGTTTTCTGATGAAGAAATTAAAGTCATCTATTGCCATATGAAAAAATGCTCTAAATCACTATTGATTAGAGAGATGCAAATTAAAACAACTCTGAGGTACCACCTGACACCTATCAGATTGGCTAATATGACAAAAAACGAAAATAATAAATGTGGGAGAAGTTGTGGAAAAATTGGAACACTAATGCATTGTTGGTGGAGTTGTGAACTGATCCACCCATTCTGGAGAGCAGTTTGGAACTATGCCCAAAGGGCTATAAAGCTGTGCATACCCTTTCACCCAGCAATACCACTATCAGGTCTTTTTCCTAGGGAGAGCATGGAAAAGGGAAAAGGACCCCCATGTACAAAAATATTTACAGCTGCTCTTTTTGTGGTGGCAAGGAATTGGAAATTGAAGAGTTGCCCATCAATTGGGGAATGGCTGAACAAGTTGTGGTATATGAATGTAATGGAATTCTATTGTGCTGTAAGAAAAGATGAACAGAAGGAGTTCAGAGAAACCTGGAAGGACTTGCACGAACTGATGATGAGTGAGATGAACAGAACCAGGAGAACATTGTACTCAGTATCAACAACATTATGTGTTGATCACTGTGATAGACTTGATTCTTCTCAGCAATACAATGGTCCAAGATAGTTCCAAAAGACTCATGATGGAAAATAATTTCCAAATTCAGAAAAAAAAGAACTGTGGAATCTAGATGCAGATTGAACCATACTGTTTCTATTGTTTTTTGTTGCTGTTTTCTTTTTTGAGGTTTTTCCTTTTTCCTCTGATTCTTCTCTCATAATATAACTAATGCAGAAACATGTTTAATGTGATTGTACATATATAACCTATGTCAGATTACTTGCTCTCTTGGGGAGGGGGAGGGAGGGAGAAAAATTTGAAACTAGAAATCTTATAAAAACAAATGTTGAAAACTATCTCTAAATGTAACTGGAAAATAATAAAATATTTATATGAAGAAAAAAAATCTATCAGTGCCTTAAGTAAAATCTTAGGGACTAAGTTGCAGAATAGTTGCAATTCTGCCATTGGTAAAGGCAGTTCTCTTAATGGGAGTTTCCTATACAAATGAAATCACAGACATAAGGAATATGAGAAATTCAGAGAATCATGGGAAGACTTGTATGAATTGGTAGAGAGCAAAGAAAACAGGACCAAGAAAACATCATATACAATAACCTCAATAATATAAAAAATAAGGCCCCAAATAGTAAAATTCTGATGAATTGAACAATCTTGGTCCTAGAAAACTGAGAATAAAATACATCTTTATTCTCTTGTGAGAGGTGAGGACTTCAAATAGGGAATGATACATACATACATACATATATACATATATACATATGCACATATACTACTAGAAGCAATCACTCTTAGTTGACTTTGCTTAACTGTGTTTTTCAATGTTTGTGAGGGTGGGTGGATAGAGCTAAGGGGAAAAGATTGTGCTATAAAATAAAAAAGAGGCAGTGTGGTAAAGTGGATAGAGACAATCTTGAAGCCAGGAAGACCTGAATTTCTCTTGCTTCTAACACATCATGACTATAACTCTGTCATTTAACTTTTCAATGCTCTCAGTAGCTCTCTCACATGCTTAAGTTATAATTTACCAACCATAACTGATAGAGGGAATTTCCCTCTCCAGGGATTCTTTGTGTCATTAAAACCACAGATCATTTCCCAGTCTATACCCTACAAAACAAAAGGTAACATGAGAACATAAAAACCACTGGTGAGTGAATTTGTGGTTGTTTTTCCAATGTCTCTGTCTCTTCCACTGGCTTCAAACACATTTTTAGAGAAGTTATCAACAAACATGGACAGGAGGAAGAATGAGACAGCAAGCATGCTGCTTGTTCAGTGTTAAATCCTTTCCCTGGGACTCCCCTATATAATTTATTTATTTTTTGCTCCTATATCATTTATATCAGAGGTGTCAATACTCCTGGCAGACCCCATGTGGCCTTCAAAACTCCCTAGTCCTGCTCAAACCAGAATAAAATAGAATTGGGAAATTTCAAATAAATTAAATTAAAATATAATACAACATGGATAATGTTAATTTGTTATTTTAATTTACATTATTATATACTTATATTAGGTTTGGAGCCTGAGAATTAGTAGGTTTGTCAGATTAATAAAGCTTTTTGTGGTATTTAGATTAGTGATCTGAAATGTACATATTTTCCTATCACTTAAAGAAAATTCTACCAGGGCTCTAAGGCCCCAGTCCTTGGTTCCTCTTCTAGAGAGTCACTAGTGTGACAATTGGAGTGATGCCCCCTGCTGGAGAGATACTGTAGGAAAGCTCTGCCATGAGGAGAAGGCGTCTGAGGGCAAGTCATGTGGCTTGGAAGGTCAGATCCTTTGTGTCAGGAAGTGACATTTGCCCATGGGTACTGTCGATCAAAGTTGCCAGCCAATTAGCTTGGAGCTCTGTGTGTGTGTGGATGGGATGTTCCTGGTTTTCAGAGGAGGCTTCTGAGAAGAAGCCTCTTTCTCTCCTTCACCAGGACCTCATGGGGAGTGGAGCAAAAATGCTGGCTCCCTGAGATAGATAGATAGGCCTTTTTCTCTCTCCTCACCAAATTCTTATGCTCCCTGATAAATGGTTAAAAGTCTAAACTCTTGCTAAAGCTTCTAATTTATTGGCGACTACTCGTTATATTTTTTTAGACAGACTAGTTAGAATTTTAGCCACATTACAGACAGCAGCTATTCAGATGGTGACCACAAAGTATTCACTATGTCTTAGAGAACAAGGATTCATAGAAACCTAGAATCTCAGAGTCAGAAGGGACCCCAGAGATCATCTGGTTCAACTTGTACATATACCATGCCTGGTATAAAAAAATTGGAACCCTGAGGAAAGTTGGGATCACCTCCAATGAACCTGAACCTTTTTACTTCAGGGTCTGACAGTATGGCATAGTTGGAGAGAGAGTCCAGGGACCCTGACCAAGATCTTAAGTCAGTTGGAGGACACCATTTTTCTTTCAGCACACAAAAGGGTTCTAGCTAGAAGAGAAGGGATGGCTTCCATTTGTGATCTTGAAATGTTCCAGTTCCTTTAGGATCAGAAGACTTTGCCCAGGAATGGAGGACGACTGCAATGCTCTGGACTCCTCAAGATCAAAAGCTTTGGTTTAAGAATTTTATTGATCAGAGCTGATGATCTCCCTTGTAGACAATCTCTATCTTACCAAATTATCCCCTGCCAGTCTGTCAATTACCTTGGATGGATCCCTGACCCAGCCCTATTTAACTTGCCTCTTCAAGATGCATTGCTTCAATTAGACCGACTTATTCAGCTGGGTGACACAGTGGAGAGGGTGCTCCTTCCCCATCCATTGAAAAGTCAAGAAAAACAATACTCATTACAAATATGTATAGTTATACAAGATACATTTTCACATTAGTTATGTCCAAAAAAAAGAACATATGCTTCTCAGATTCTGAGTCCATTAGCTCTCTATCTGGAGGTGGACATCTTTATCTGGAAACTTCTTTCTGGTGGTTTCATCATCAGTCCTTTGGAATGTGGTTGATCATTCTGTTAATCTAAGAGTTGTTAAGTTTCATTGATAGATTTCAAGGGGAAGGAGCTGGAAACTTGGAACTTTTGATGTTTTCAAATATTTCAATTGAATTGCTTTCCTTTGTATTCTTATGTATTTTATTTTATGCATGTAAGAACATAATTCTGAGCTGTTGCATTGGCACTAGTAGGTTGCCAAAGGGGTCCATGCCACAAAGATGGTTAAGAAGGTCAAGACCAGATGACCTCTGAAGTTCACTTCCAGGTCTAGAGCTGCTTGAGACCATCATGATGATCTTTTGTTATCCCACCAACCAAACGTGCAGATCTATCAAATACAGCTGTCCTTGTTACATCATCCTTTGTGGGACTTTTCTGTGTTTCTTTTCTTTAAGGATACAGGGAGGAAAGGGTTTACTTAGCCCCAAACCACCAATAGCTAATCAAAGCGCAGATAGTTTTCAGTCTTCCTGAACATTTTCAGAAATTGGGAGATGGGGCAGAAGTATTTACAAGGCATATCCAAATGCAAGTAACCAGTGGGGGAGGGACAGGAGAGGAAGCCAAGAGAACTTCCAGCTGGAGACTGAATGTATCCAGATAAGGCAGTGCCCCCAAATGCCTCACTGGGGCTCCAGCCAGGCAGCCTAGAGTGAATGAGATGTGGATAATGACATGAAATGACAAAAAATACCCAACAGTCTTGTAAAACAGGAGGGAAAATATTCAAGATAGATAGAAATGGGGCCAATTAAGCTGTGAGCAATTCTTCAAATAAGAGAATTCAGAAGGTTCCTCAGTCATACAGACATGTACCTTCTTAGCAGTCTAATCTGGTATACCTTCTAACATCAATGTTATTATAAGCCTTAGCAGTTAATTGCGTCTAAACAACTGTGTGTTTTGATATTTTTATTCAAATCCTAGCCTTTCCAAATGAATTCAAATCGACCGATTTGTATGCAAAAGGGTAGCTGAATTCTAAAACTGGTGGCTGGTTAAAGTTGGTTTTTTTTTTTTTTGAAAATGAAACAGGCAAAAGATATGCTTTTCTGAGAGGCAACTTTTAAACTAGAATAAAAAAGACTGATGCATCAGAGAATTTTCCTTGATTTCTCCACGGAGTAGGTTTCAAATCCCTGCTCCCAGAATATTTCCTTCTCTGTGGCTGCATGATAATCGCCAGCAACCAGAGAGTTTCAGAGTCCTGCAGTCACAATTATTAACTATGACCACAGGCCAGTCACAACCTCTCTGAGCCACAATTTTCTCATATTTGAAGTGGGTATAATAACAAAAATAGATCTTGTTTGCGTGGTGCCTGGAGGATTTGCAGAGAACTTGATAATGATGAGAAACTGCTTGATGTAGTGACTAGAAGTCCAGTCAAGAAGCCCTGGGTTCAAATTTTACTCTAACTGTTACTAATTTTGTGAGCATAATTCAGTTGTTTAACCTCTCAGTGTGCCAGATAGCCCTGTAAAATGATCAGTGATAGAGGATCTCACAATCAGCATCATTGGAATTAGTCTCCACACTATGAATTTCTTACTGGATAAAATAACAGGTCAAGAAATAAGAAAAACAATAATTTAAAAAATACATCACAGGAAAGTGCTTTGGAAAATGTAAGGTTCTATATCAACTAGTTAGTGTTTTGTCATTATTTTTCAAGGGCTTGCAAATGATTCAGACCAAATGTTTTTATTCTCTTTCCTTTCATTTGATTGTGGACAATAGTAATAATTGTTGTGAGTCATATATTTAGAAGACACATGAAGATGACTTCCCATTCTTTCATTTGATGTCAGCAAAGCATCACAGTGATAGAAAAATGGTTCTACTAAGAAAAAAAGACCTACTGGTCCCTCAGTTTTTCCATCTGGCAAGTGGGAATAATATGGTTAAGAATAGCATCTGTTTTTTTAAAAAAAGAATAGCATCTGTTGAGATTAGTTAGGTAAGCATACAATTATACAATCCCCAAAAGACTAGATCCTGCCTGTCATGGCAATTTCAGTCAAGTTATAAATTAGGGATTTTAACTGACTCATTAACCATACAGGTCTTCCCAAGCTTCACATAGCACATTCCTATATAAATCTATAGTACTCAATACAATAATCTACAGTACTCAACACAGTAATCTAGATGTGAGAAGGATCTGGTTAATACCATAAAGTTCAAAATTGAGCCAACTCAAATGGGAGCTTCAAAACTTCATTGAAAGGGAATGGTGAATTAAAAGAACAGGATATCCATCATATTTGTCAGTTAAGTTACTATTTAAAAAATTGAACCATAGCAAAAAAACAATACCATACTTTAAAGGGCTTGGCATTTAAGTGATGCCATGAATTATTTCAAATCCATCAGAGAGATTATTTGCTTGATCACCTCCATGAGCAAGATGCAGCCATGAGTGTTGGACTTCAGGAGACCTTCAGACTAAAAATATTGTCAACTCAATCACATCACCCACCGTTACCTAAGATCAAGCAAGCCTTCAGAGGAGAGATGTGGGGAAGCATAATAAAATGTCTAACCTGGGTGACAGCCTCTTACCATTATAAGAAATGAATAGGAAGAAGCTCTTTTCTGGATTCTGGATTTCAGTAGTTTTTTCCCACCTTTTTAAGAATGAACCTCATCTGTTTCCCCTGACACAACATTATTCAAAACATGAAAGCTGGAATTGATGCAGAAACTTATTCAATTTAGTGCCATTGACTTACAGAGAAATATAATAAAAAGTTATATTGAAGTAAGAAGCAATCTAATTTATTTGGAGAGATGAGACATTTTAATTTTGGAGTGGGGGAAGACTGTGTGACCCTGGGCAAGTTATTTAACCTCAATGGCCTCAGTTTCCTCATTATGAAATGGGAATAATAATATTGTCTACCTCCCTGTACTGTGGGGAATCCAATAGAATTTTGTTGTTATTCAGTTGTTTCAGTCATGTTTGACTTTTGGTAACCTGTTTGGGGTTTTCTTAGCAAAGATACTGGAGTGCCATGCATTTAGCACAGTGCCTGGCAGATAGTAAGTAGGTGTTTACTATTCTCCCTTCTTCCTCTACCCAAAGGATAAGCAGTTTCCTGGAGCACTGACAAATTAAGCAAACTTGCTAGGGCACATGGTGTAGGGGCCAAATTTATTATGGGGAGAGTTAATTGGGTGACTCACTGTAATATTGGGGTTCAGAAAATAATGAGAGAGTGCTAGGTCCAAAGTTTCCTCTCTTCCAAACTTCCTTTTTTAGTTATTTCTCCCACCCTAATAAGAAAGGAGATTAACAGCCTCTTTTCCACAAACAAACCAGGTTTTATTAATGGGAATAAAATTTACAACAAACATGAAGTTAATAAAGCCAAGGACAAGGAAATAGGGGAAGAGAAAATGGATAAGCTCCCTGGCTCTAGCAAAGACTGACTCAAAGCCCAAACTTGCTTCCAGTTCAGCTAGCTCGAGGAGCTGGCTTAGCTTCTAATAACTCTCCACCTGGGGTCCATAGTTTCAATGGGAGTCAGCTGTGCAGTCCCTCTCTGGTATGCTTCCAAAGCTCACCAAAGGGCAAGAGCGCTTCTCAGAACCATCGTTCCCCCTCTTACTTATTCTCTCCCTCCCCAAAAGGGGAGGTCTTTCAAGTTGGTTGGCTGAGAGTGGTTCCCTGCTTATGTCAGTAGTACACCAACACCAACACATCACTCAGGGCTGGCCAGGTGTGGCTACAATCTAATCATCCCCAAGTAGATACTTAGTCAGTTTCTCATTCTCACCCAATTCAAACAATACTAAGTCAATCAGGTGGGGACCCTGGTCTTCTGCCAAATTCCATTATTTTATCACAACAGGAAGCATTTGAAGTTGGATTTGAATGCAGGTAAATCCACTTCCTTCACCATGCTTTAATTTTGTCTTTAATTTTTTTGCTTTGACTTCAAACAAACTTTTGCTTAAACTTTAACTCTTTGAATTTTTAGGGTGGACACCTTCTAAGGAAGGCAAATTTAGAAACATCATTTTTTCAGTATTCCTCCAGTGGTTCTTCATGGTACAGACATGACCTTTGGCTCTTGAAGGCTGTATGCATTAAGTTCAAACTCTGATAATTATTTCAAAGCTCAATAGGTTTGATGTATGGACCTAGTGATAGCTTGAATGCCTGTTGTTGAGGAATTGGCCTAATTGAGTTCATAGAGGCACATCTGGGTTAACTCTAAAGTAATAGTCACAGCAACCCTTTAAGACTATCTACTGAAGTTAATCAATAAGCATCTATTAATTGGCTGCTGCGTACCAGGCACTGTGCCAAGTGCCGAGGATAGAAATATAAGCAAAATGAAAGCCAGCCCTTGCTCACAAGGAGGTTGCATCCTATTAGCGGAAGATAAAACATAAAAGGGAGATTAAAAAGTGGGAATGGAAAGAGAGTGAAGTACCTTGCTTTGGGCATATTGGGGAAATCTGGAGAATGAAGGATGAAATTGATCTGAACCTACCCTATCTACTAAGTTATAAAGGGGATGCAATCTGCGTTGTTAAAGGGAATGCTTATATCAATAAAATTACAAATTACTGAAGCATATTTTATTGTTATGATTTTTTTCCCTTCTAAGTAAAATCAAATTGTTTGGTTTAGTTGGGTGCTAATTTGTACAACAACAACAAAAGTCAGTTGAAAGAAGGCTTCAAGAATAAAAAGATCAGCAATAAGTTACAGATTTTCATTACTCATAACAAAGCTTCAGAAGCCTGTTAGAGTCCAGAAAATCCCTGGCATACTAGGTCAGATTGTCAGATTTATACTTTATCTAGTCTAGCATAGTGGCAATGAAAAGGAATAAAGTTGGGGGCGGCTAGGTGGCGCAGTGGATAAAGCACTGGCCCTGGATTCAGGAGTTCCTGAGTTCAAATCCGGCCTCAGACACTTGACACTTACTAGCTGTGTGACCTTGGGCAAGTCACTTAACCCCCACTGCCCTGCAAAAACAAACAAACAAACGAAAAGGAATAAAGTTTATTTTCATAAGGCCAACCATGCTGTCTTTGTCGAATCAGATGGTTGGATGGTTGTCCTTCTCCATATAAGCTTTAGCAATTAGAGAAGTCCACCACAATACCTTCCCATTCCATTCAACAATTCCATTCTGTAAAAAAAAAGATTAAGCACCTACTGTGTGCAAGATGAGAGGCAGTGTGGTTGTTGAGCGAATAGAGAGTGGAGAAGAACTTGGCTCAGGCTCTGCCTTTGACATCCTGGCTCTGTGGCCCTGAGTCAAATTTCAATTAATAAAACGTTTATTAGGCGCCTACCACTTGCAAAGGAGGACTTTAAGGAAGACTGATAAGACTGAGGTCCTCAGTGAAAGCATTGGTAAATTTATACAGAAGATGTACACAGATGTTCTTCCCTTTGTCCTCTCTCCTCTCCTGGACAGAATCCTGGCTGGATACAGCTCACTGTTCT
Organism: Dromiciops gliroides; assembly: GCF_019393635.1. Taxonomy (NCBI): domain Eukaryota; kingdom Metazoa; phylum Chordata; class Mammalia; order Microbiotheria; family Microbiotheriidae; genus Dromiciops; species Dromiciops gliroides. The sequence goes on along the minus strand of NC_057862.1, from coordinate 157,688,143 downwards.
CATCTCTCTTCTTTTCTATGTCTCTGTCTATCTCTCCACCTCACTACTCTCTATGTCTATCTCCGTCTCTTCCTCTCTTCTTAGAAAGGTGCTGTGAGACTGCTTAGGCAAATCACTTAAATATTCTGAGCCTCGATTTCCTAATCTTTAAAATGAGGATAACACTACATGCCATGCATACATCATAAGGTTGTCTAAGGATCAAATGAAATAACATAAATCAAATTCATTGTAACCCCAAACCTTATATGAACATTAGCTATCTTCCCCACCCCCAGGAAAAGCCATCTTCTCGTTTCTTTGTCATTTTGCCCAACTCTATCTGTTGTGTGTGTGTGTGTGTATGTGTGAGAGAAAGAGGAAGATGGAGACAGAACAGAGACAGCAACATAGAGAGACAGAGAGATGAAGACAGACACAGAGAGACACAGAGAGACTCACAGAGAAAGACAGATGGAGAGAGGGAGGGAGGAAGGAGAGAATAGAGAAAAGCACATAGGGAGACCCAGATAGACTCACACAGAGAGAGAGAGACAGGGAAAGAGGGCATAGACAGAGAGAAAGAGAGACAGAGAGACAGAGACAGGGAGGGAGGAGAGACACAGAATTATTATCCTTAGTTCTTTCTACCCTTGCTTTCCCATTTGCAAATGCAAATACTCTCATCTCCACTTATAAAAAAACAATTAGAATTTGTTATTGCAATCTCTCTAGCATTCATTATTTTTTTGTTAGTAACAGTTATTCTGGGTATTCCTAAATTTGGTATTTCAAAGAAAAATAGATATCCAGCTGTAAAATTTCAATTAATTATTCACTGTTCATGATCCCTTGACCTCAAGTCCAACCCCTATCTAGGGGATTTTTTTTTAATTCTGAAAAATTACTAAAAATACTACCAATTTAAAAAGCAAATTTCCTTTTTTTTTCTGTTTAGAACCTATTTCCTTTGCTAACAGTTTTTATCCTTCTTTGACATCATTTGGATTTTCACAGTTCTCCTTCCTAGGAATCATACACATCAGACTTAAACAAGATTGGTTAAAGGAGCCTGATTTTGTAAACATGAGGAATAAAAGTGTTAGGATGTTAGAAGTGATCCACTGATGGGTAGTAGAGTGATTGAAAATGTGTTTGTGATGCCACAGGCCTGGCTGTATAGCAGGAACGGAATACTTGAATCAATGCTATGTTCCTCTGCTTCAGCTCACACAGTCACCAGTCTTCCCGATTGGGTTAGTGATTCAGCTTTGAGGTGATTGGGTGTGGAGGGTAGACCTAAGAGAGTAGTGCCATGTGTCTTATATGCTGAAATGTCCTTTTTCTTCTCCTAGAAACATATATACATGAATTGGTCCCTGCATCACTTGAAACGCTGTTATCCTCTTGTTCTCAAAACAAGAAGGTCACAGTTTTACAATGAGTAGCTAAAATATGCTCCTTCCATGTTGGATTTGGAGTGAGGAAGACTAAGTTCAAATTTTGCCTCAGACACTTATAAGCAATGTGACTCTGGCAAGTCACTTCACTGCTCTGTGACTCAGTTTCTTCACCTGTAAAATGAAGTGTTTGGACCAGAAAGCATTTAAGGTCTCTTCCATTTCTAAGTTTATGATGCTATGGTTTTTCTAATTGAACTTTGCCCTCTATTCTACCCTGCATATCACTATCAGATGATGTCTCTTTCTGTAAAATAGACCACATATCACACTGCTGCCTATTCCAAGCTCCCTAGTCCTCCTCAATCAGACCTTACTCTGATTTTTCTAACTTATCTACTGCTTAGTACTTTACCATGATTCTTCCCTCTACCCCAGTGTGCTCACTGCCCCCAAACGTGTCATACTCATTTTTGCCTCCAAGCATCTTTTTTTTTTTAAGTGAGGCAATTGGGGTTAAGTGACTAAGTGTCTGAGGCCAGATTTGAACTCACGTACTACAGGCTCCAGGGCCGGTGCTCTATCCACTGCACCACCTAGCTGCCCCCAAGCATCCTTTTTTGCTGGCTGTTCTCTTTCTTCTACCTCTCCAAATGCTATCCATCCCCTAAGGCATCTCTCGCAGTGGACCACCTTCACAAAGCTTGCCACTCTAGCCAGTATTGATCTCTCTTATGGCATTTATTATTTGTCTGACATGTTTAAACTTATCCACTTAGTATTATATTATTATCTATGTTTAGTGTGTGCATCTTGACGAACTAGCAGAATGGGAAGCAGGGTTCAGACTGAACACATAGTAAGTGTTCAATAAATATTTGTTGTACTGAATCAAAACCATATCTCTCCAAATGAAGCTTTATGGACAAGGAGTTTAGCAGAGCAATGAAAATTAATTATAATTTCAATTTCTCTCAGAATCATGTATTAATGTCTTGTATGTATAGAAATATTATTCCATTAGCACTGGAAGATTTTTTCTGCTTTTAGACTTTTTCCTCTTTAGTTTTGAAATGTCAGCATTGCCTTCAGAAATTTAAATATTGGATGCAGATAGCCTACCTCTAACTTGAAGCTCAATACAGTCTTTCCAACAGATTTCAGAAACAAACTTAATGATATGTCCCCCTTTGTACTCATAGTCCTCTGGTAAAGAATGGATTAAATAATCTAACTTCTCCATGAATTTTTGACAAGATCTGAGAGAGCAACATTATATACAAAAATATATACTGCTCAGACTGGAGGAAGCTGGTTTGTGTACCAAGAATGGTGAGAACAAGTCTATACTAGCAAATGACTTAAAGTACGGAATAAAAATGTGGATTATTCCTTATTGGGGTATTAGAAAAAGATAGTCAAGGTAAAAGAAGGATGACTCAAAGTGATGTTCATCTCATATCTAAGGCCATGCAAACATGAGATTTCAAGCAACTGTCCATAATAATGGAAAGTATGTCTTGAAGGGCTAACTATGGTCCATGATCGTATTCTTTACAATATACTAACCAATATGGCTAAGATGAATTTAATAAAAAAGACACTGAGAAAAAATGGCAAAAGAAGAATGATTCCTGCAGCATGTGGGCAGAAGATCACAGGCCAAAGAATGAGCTAGAACTCAAGATCTAGAAAAAAATTAGATAATAGTGGTTAAAGGGTTACCTTGCTGTTTCTTGATGGTAACAGTCTATCTCCCTTCTTTTCACTGTCTATACCCCATACTAGGAATGTTTTTCCTTCTCACTTCTGCCTCACAGTTTCCTTGAATTCCTTTAGGTCTCAATTCCAATCTACCTTCTGTAAGAGGACTTTCCTAGTTTCCTTAGCTACTAATGCCTACTCTGAGATTACCCTCCATCTACAATGTGTGTGTGAATATTGTATAATATATACATATTGTATAATATATACATACATACATATGTATATGTGTATATATGTATGTGTGTGTGTGTATGTGCGTGTGTGTGTGTGTGTGTGTACCTAACTATTTACATGTTGTCTTGACTGTGAGCTTTTTGAGAGCATGGCTTGTTTTTGCATTTCTTTGTATTCCCTGCACTTAGCACAGTACCTGGCACATAGTAAAAACTTAATAAATTCTTTTAGATTAATTTACTCAAATTCAAGTGTTTAAGTGTAATAATTTGTCAGTTTATTGTCAGCATTTAGAGGCATTCTATTTTAAACAGATTAGGTTGCTTTAACAGAAATATCATTGGAATAAATAAGAACAATTAGGGCAATGTAGCTTGATGGAAATCACCTTTTAATAGGAGCCAAACTCCATTCGGATTTTATATTCCACTGCACAACCTTCTGATCTGTTATTTGGTTTCCTGTGGAAGGCTACACAAGAGGAAGGAAGCATATTGCTTAATGGACCGGATTTATTGTCATCCACTGCAAATTAACAGGTTGAAACTATAGTTAGTGATTTGTAAAACATTAGAACTTGAAGAGCCTAACTAAGCCAACCCCTTTCTTTTAGAGTTAAAGAAACTGAAGCCCTGAAAATTTAAGGGACTTGCACAACATTACACTGGTCAGAAATAGCAAAGGTGGGATTTGAACCCAGGCCATCAGCTCACAGATTTGGGGAGTCTAGGATGCACTAGCAACACTTAAGCTGAGCTCTGATAGAAGCTAGGAATTCATTAAGGAAAAAAATGAGGAGCAAGTACATTCCAAAGGCATGAAGATGGGAGATGGGTCATCTGTAAGGAACAATGAGTACAGCTGAAATGTAGAGTGGATGAAAGGCAATAATGAATAATATGCATGTAAAGGTCTATCCACACTGATGAGATCATAGTTGCACTGAAATATAGAAATAACATTGTTAGTAATTTTTAACATTTTTATATCTTCCACTATATAAGATATCTTGTAAAACAATGCCTAAATGCTTTTGGTATTGTATCGCCTCCAATGTGGATTTTCTTAATACGTTCGTGGTCTGGTCTGGTACTTGGCCTGCTTTCCCCAGCTTCATCATACCAAATACAATTTCAATTTCCTTGTCTAGCACACATCTATAAATGAGGTATGAGGGTCTAGATCTATCACAGACAATGAAAATAGTCACAGGAATACAGACAAACGTTTTCTTTTCTTCTTAAATATTTCCCTCCTCTCATTTTTATCAATGAACTCTCTGAGGATGATGTGTTTGAGATGGATCTCTGATCGAGTTGTCTGTAGACTTGTTTTAGCTTCCACTGCCTTTTTGTTGTTTTATGAGACAACCTTGCTTGTAATCTTCTAGCACCATAATGTTTTCCAAATGAGCTTATATTGTAAGTAAGTGCTGCCCTTGACTGACATCTTTCCCCTTGGTAGACATCAAGACAATTCCTGAGCTTCTTTGACTTCCTTATTGTCATGATCCCTCTGTATCAGTTAAAAATCTGCAAGAAATAGGGATGATCAAGGTTAATATCTTTGCCTCTTTCCAATTTGAAATTTTTAGTATGAATAACTCATTTGAGTAAGAACGTTTAAAGCTGTTGAAGTTCACAACATTTTCTCATTATGATTTTTTTTTATTTTAAAAATTTGATACTGATCTTGACCTTTGCTCTAAGTAGTTGATTACCTCCCCATAGGAATATGATTCTGATATAACTTTCATACCAATAACCATTTATTTCCTCTCTGCTAGCAGACAACCTTTTGTGATATTTGTTGCTAACCATGTTTAGGACCTATTTGACTCTCTTGGAAGGAAGTCCTGGACAGCGTACCTCTCCCAATGCATCCTAGCATTAGGCATTTTTTGTTTTTTGTTGCTATATCATACTGTTAACACCCACTGAACTTAAAAATCTTCTAAAACTCCTAGATATTTTTAAAAAGGAAGAACCATTATCTAGCAATGTATCCCAAATCTTATGCTTTGGGTACAATCTTTTAAAATGAAAGCATAGAACTTTACACTTATTTTTATTAGATTTTATTTTATGAAATTTGCCCTATGTTTCTAGCTTTTTGAGGCATTTTTATATTCTGACTCTATTATACTTGGCTATCTTTCCAAGCTTCATGTTATTTGAAAATTTGACAAGAATATCATCCATGGGGGCAGCTAGGTGGCACAGTGGATAGAGCACCAGCCCTGGAGTCAGGAGGACCTGAGTTCAAATCCGGCCTCAGACACTTAACGCTTACTAGCTGTGTGACCCTGGGCAAGTCACTTAACCCCAATTGCCTCACCAAAAAATAAATAAATAAATAAATAAAAAGAATATCATCCATGACTTTATCCAAGTCACTGATAAAATATTGAACAACTGAGGGCTGAGGTCACTTCATGGATCATTCCATTAGTCATTTTTCTGATGCACTAATAATTATTATCCTTTGGGTCCAGTCATTAAATCTGTTCCCCATCTATCTTAGTGTGCTATCAATTAGCCCATATGACTTTTATCTGGTCTGCAATGATAGGATTTGATTAATGCTTTGATGAAATCTAAATATACTCTTTTGTGATGAGTGACATTTGAAATAACTGAGGAAATAAAGGTTTGAGCTTCCAAGCATAGCAATTCATTGGCAATGCATGCAATTGGGACCAGGCTCTCTTAGAAAGGCACTCAACCTTGAATACAGGGAGAGACAGATATTTATGCATTAAAATAAAATGACTAATAGAATATAAACCAGGATCAAAATTAGGTGATCTGATATCTAATTGGAAGAAAGATTAGGAACTTTCCAAGTTGGGAGGGGGATGAGTGTGTTTCAAGAATTGAAAGAGTGAGAAGCAGGTGAGAAGCAGATGTAAGACAGGCTAGCACTCAATTCCCATGATTAGCAAGCAGGTGGAATTTAAAGAAAAATGAAATATAAGTTTCAAAATAGAGTCAGTTTTGCAAGATGGAGTCACTTTGGGTCACACAATTCTCTTAATTTTTCCCTTTGATCCATGGGGGAGAAGGCCAGCTTGAGAGGTTACAAAGGATTGGGATATGCCCTTTGAATGGTCTTTTTTTTTTTTTTTTTTGGTGAGGCAATTGGGGTTAAGTGACTTGCCCAGGGTCACACAGCCAATAAGTGTCAAGTATCTGAGGCTGGATTTGAACTCAGGTCCTCCTGAATCCAGGGCCAGTGCTCTATCCACTGCACCACCTAGCTGCCCCTTGAATGGTCTTTCAGGGGCAGAGTACTGCATTTCCCAATCATATCTCAGAATGTTTAAAGAACAAATAGTCATTCATTGTATTTCTCCTTTGTAATTTAGCATACAATTTTAAAACAGTCTTGATTAATTGCAATACTGTTACCTTTTGGGGGTTTCTGAAAGCTTATAAATGAATGGTTTCTTTCTAATACTCTTTGGCGACCTTGCTTCTAATTTACCTGAACAATTAATTCTATTATATAAGGCTTTGAAAATTCTACTTAATGCTTCCCAAAAGATAATCTTAGTTACTTATCACTCCCCTCCCCAACCCTTTATGAATATCTATCCCTATTATCCAGAATAGGGTCTGGTTCCAGCTAATTAAGGGTGTGTGGTAGGCAGTCCTACATGGCTGGAGGTGGGGTGTGGTAGTCCTTCCTTATGGGCACCTCCATTATAAATCTTCCTTTTCATACCTTAATTAAATTTTACTTATTTCTAAGTTGCTTCCAGTTTTAAACAAATTTTTCCTCTTATCATGGTCATGAAAGGGTTAACAAGAAGCAGTTTATAAGCACCAGATAAATTTAAACTGAAAATCACAGACATCGTTTAAAAATCAGTTAAATCACCTTCCTTCCTTGCACAAAAACAATAGATCTATCAATCTTCAGGGAAAGTGATTGTGCCATTTCCCCCTGTAACTTTAATCAACCCTTCTCAGACCCCTTTTCCACCTCTAAATCTTCCCTCCAGAAAGCAGAGAGAGGTGTTTAAATCTAATCTGCAAACATCCAAAATGTTCTAAAATATTTTAATCAGTTACCATAATTTGGAATTTTATAGTAAAGATTTTACATTTCAGTTACAAATTCAGTCTTTGATTCATTCATAATGCCACAAACTTCTTCAAACTAGGGGAAAAAAAGTTTTCCTTTTTTTAAAATTTTTTTATTATCTGAATTTATCTCTGTAACCCTAACCTAGCTGGGACTTAAATAATAGAGAGTATCTTGAAGGGTTTTTTTCCCCTTTTTAACCAAATCTCCTTCTGAAATCCTAAAGTAGGAGTTAGTCCTGCTTACTGGGAAAGAAAGTTGAGCATCATATTACAGAAATCTGGAAGAACTGGTTCAAGGACAAAACTTCATTAATCTTCTCCAGCATACTAAAATGTAGCTTTTCAGCAGTCTTTCTGGCTAGCTGCATTTGCCCTTTACGAATCCTCCAAGGTAGCAGAATCTACAAACCACTTTAGACATGACACAAAACAAAGATATTAAACAACAAAATCAGACAGACACATAGAAAGTCGGTGTGCACAATTTACCCAAACCAGCAGTAATTGGAAGACTTTTCTTCAAGTCAAATTTGGGACCTTCTTGGATTTTTTATCTATTTTAGATCAATCTTAATTTCTTTAATGTATAATAACCAGAATGCCAAATTGAGGCCAAAATAAGTTATCAGCTGAATCTCTTTCCCTGGTCCCAAGTAAAAACAAAAATTCAAGGGAAGTTCCCATTAGTATGTTTAGGACTGGATCCCATAATTTCCCCAAGAAAATTTCCCCAACAATATGGAGGCTTACCCTAATTTATTTCCCTAAGGAAACTTCTTCTGTTGTGGAGGAAGAGGGGCATGTCTTAACTTATTGCCTTAAAGGGACTTCCCAGGACTAATACCTTTCCCACCAGCATGGCAGGTTGTTCTGGGGCTATATACTTCCCCAAGAGTGTGGGGGCTTACCTTCCCCAATAATTCAAGAGTGTACTTTAGTGTAGAAGTAATTAAGCCTGGAGATAGGGCTGGAGTAGCGGTACAGCCTGATCACTGGTGCAGTCTTTTGTGAAGAAATCCCTCAGTACGCTAGGGAGTTTTTCTAAAAGCTCATCCTAGGGGTTGACCTAGTTGGCATCACCAAAAAATGAACGTTAAAATCTGAAATAATTAGGGAAATAAAAATTTGAGCTTCCAAGCATACTAGTTTATTGGCAAAACATGCAGTTGCACCACAAATTGGGACCAGGTCCCCTCAGAAAAGCAATAAACCCTGAATACATGGTCAGACAGATTTTTATGCATTAAAAGAAAACAATTAACAGAATATAAAGCAGGATAAAAATTAGGTAATCTGATATCTAATTGGAGAAAAGATTAGGGACTTCCCAATTTGAGAGGGGGATGAGTAAATTTCAGGAGTTGAGAGGGGGTTGAGTGAGCAGATGGACTTTCTAGATGTGAGAAAAGATGCCACTCAATTCCCCTGATTAGCAAGCAGCTAGAATTTACAGGAAAATGAAATTTAAATCTCAAAATGGAATTAGTTTTACAATATGGAGTCAGTTTTGTTCACATAATTCTCTCACTTTTATGGTAATTTGCACGTCTAATTACACCGCTTAAAAAAAGACATGAGATTAGTGTGACACCACCTGATCTTGATGCAGCCATACTGGGTTTTTTTTTTTCCATTGCCTCATTTTCTTAGTATTCATAAAGCATTCCTTTAATAACATTTTCTGGAATTTTACCAGGATCATAAGGCAAACTCATTGTGTTATAGCATGAAGTATGTAGTGTTGTCCCTTTTTTGAAAATTGGGACAATACCCACCCTTCCAAGATTTTGCACTGATTACCGATGAAAGCCCAGCAATCTCTTCTCCTATTTTTATTTTAGGACCTTAGGATGCAGTTATTTTCTATATGATGACTCAAATTCATTCATGAGACAGCAAATGCTGTCTTCTCAGCCCCTCTCCTATATTGCACTGTCATTTTATGGTAACTATTATTGTTCTATTTTTCCCAGTCATGTTGATTTCTATTAAATGAGAAAGCAGGAACAAAATAAGATTTGAATAGTTCAGCCTTTTTCCTGTGGTCCATTAATAAAATTACACCCATCACATCTTCAACATAGCTTATAAAAAACACAAATATCTGGATTGCTATCAATAGGATTATCACCAGCCATAACTCATTCCACATTTCTGCATTCTTGATACCATTGTTATGAAACCATGCTACTCTTTTGTATTCATCTTCAGTTGCTTATTCTTGGTTCCACCTTCTATACATATATTTTAAAAATTAAAAGTGGTCCCTTAGTTTCCAGTAATTCCCATAAGTTTCTTCAGGTGGATTCCCCCTTTGCTTACTTATCAAAATAATTTTTGTTTACATCTTCAGAATTTTATTTTTGAGAGCTTTCCATTCTTCTTGGATAACTTCCCCTTCAAAATTAGGCTACAGTATGTTTCCCATCCCGTTTCTGAGCCCTTTCATATCTATTCTCCCCAAATTCAGAGTGTCTGGCTTTCAATTCCTTCTCTATCATGATCTCTAGGAAGAAGTAATTCTTTACCAATGTTAATACTTTTTCTACCTCATCAATTAGTTCTTCTTCATTGGTCAGAATCAAGTTCAAAAGAGTGGTTCTCTTCATCACTTCCTCTACTTATTGTAGGATGAAATTATCATTAAGAATGTTAAATTCATCATGCAGTCTGTTTTTTGCAGAGAGATAGCTCCAGCAGGTGGCTAGATAGTTTCAGAAGTCCCCTATCACAGCAATATCATTATTTCATCCTGCATTTGGAGTTTGTTGGCTAAGGCCCTCCTCTTTCTGTTCAGGTAGTATATAGCATTCATCCCAAACAATATCATTTCCGTTTCTCCTTCCAATGATCCTTTTCCAGATGTTCCCTGCCATAGTTTCCCTTTCAGGTTCCTGGATGGATTTCATTGCAAGTATAGTTTTCCTCTTTGTCCTTTTCCCTAATTTTAATTTTATTGATTCCTACTGTCAAGGATACCACCATCCTTCCAGTCAGCCAGGCTTTCAAGCTAGGTGTCATCTTCAACTTTTCACTTGCTTTCACCACTCCACTAGCCATATTCAGTCAGTCGCCAAGATCTTTTGCTTCTACCTTTGGAACATCTCTTCTATATACTCCTTTGTCTCCTTTACCTACCACTACCTTGGTGCAGGACTTCATCACCTCATGTCTAGACTATTGCTATAGGCTGCTGGTTGGTCTCCTTGTCTCAAGTCTCTCCCCATTCCATTCCATCCTCTACTAACCTGTCAAATTGATCTTCCTAAAGTGAAGGTGTGACTATGTCACCCCCATTTTTAATCAACTCGATGGCTATCGATTATCTCTAGTATTAAACATAAGACCTCCTGCTTAAGTTTTATACCCTTTCAAAACCTAGCCCCTTTCTATTTTTATTGTCTTCTTTGTGATCCAAATGACACTGGCTTTCTTACTGTTATTCTCACATGACACTCCATCTCTCAACTGTCCATTTTCCCTGACCATCACCCATGCCTGCATCTTTCTCCTTTTTCATTTCTGCCTTTTGACTTCACTGGCCTACATCAAGTCTCAGTTATGATCTTTTTTTTTTGCAGGGGAATCAGGGTGAAGTGACTTGCCCAGGGTCACACAGCTAGTAAGTGTCAAGTGTCTGAGGTTGGATTTGAACTCAGGTCCCCCAAATTAAGCAAAAAGAAATTGATAGAATGAGAACATCTGATAGTTTAAACAAAATTCTGTCCTACTAGCTCCCTAACTCTGATGTATGGATAGAGGTTTATCTCAACTGTTCTCTGGGGCCTTTGCTGGTATTCAGTTACTCAGAGCTTGACTTCCTTTAATGATCTTTTAATTTATACTATTGTAGACCATATATATATATACATATATATGTACATATATTATATTTGGTTCTGCTTATTTCACTCTATCGGTTCATAAAATTCTTATGTTTTTATGTATTCTATATCTTATCAGTCATTTCCTGATATATGATAATATTCCATTACATTAATATGCCATCTTTTAAAATTGTTTTTTAGCCAATGGGCACCAACTTTATTTCTAGTTCTTTACTGTCATGAAATGTGTTTCTGTGAATATTTTGTTCCTTCTCAATAAGGTATTCCCTGATAATGCCATATTCCTATTTCTGAAGCTCACTGCTGCTTTCTGTAGCCGCTAAGTTTGGGGGATGGGATGAGGCAAATAAGAACTCCTCTGGCAATGCCAGCATTACATGAGCTAAAGGGAGATAGATTTACAGTCCTTGTTAAATATATAATGTGAATTTAGAGGAAACCACAGATTATTAGATTTGGAAGGAACCTTTAGTGATCATTAGGTCCAGTGGTTCCCAATGTATCGGACCCTGGGAATTCATGCAGTTATTTTAAGTGGTTTAGAAAACCATACTTAGCCAATATTGTCAATTATATATTTATTTAGCTGCAGCAGAATCTTATACTTGTCCCAGGATAATAAATAAAGCAAATAAACCTTTAGTATGCTAAATAAAGCTTTCACATAAGGATCCTTTTTTCAAATGTAAGTAGATACTATTATGATTAATTAAATAAAAATTCATTTGAAATCAGTAATGAAGTCAGCATTTTGGGGGGTTATTGGGTATTTTTTTCCTTCAAGCAATATTTATCTGTTTTTTTCCTACAAGTGTCACCTTGTACAAGTCCCTTAACCTCTGGAGGGAATCAATTTCCTCATTTGTAACTTGAGATGTTCTATCATCCTTTAATCCTATGGTCCTAAAGCAAATAAAGCTGAAGTCACAAAAAGAAAAGAGCATCTCCGGAATGTTATCTCTCTGAAGCAGTGAGAGCCCTTTGTATGTAAAAATTGGGGTAAGAACTGAAAAGGTTCATGGAGACTTGGAAAAGATAAGTTTCAGGAAGACTTGGGGCAGTATATTTCTAGCAGTATTGGAGGAGAGAGGGCCCAGATAAGGTGTCTCAGAGACATGGTGGTAAAGGACTGTATTGTGTTTCCAGTGCCAATCATTCCTGTGTAAATTTGGGTAGTTATAACAAAGCCCTTTAATGGTTCCCTATCATAAGTCTACTTTTGAATGCATTATACCCCAATATATGAAGAAATGAACTGAAGTCCTAAGTGACTATTAACTTGTTAGTTCATCTTCAAAGTATGTTTTTAAGTTTGAAGACTGGTGAAGGAAAGTGGAGTTGAATCATGCATCAAGGCCACCAACAGATTTAATGACACCCTTTTGTTTTTGCTTTCACTTGCTTTTCTATTTGCTTACTTTGCATTACTGAGCAATGGGTCCCTTTGTCCAAACTGCTAAAAAGTTATACTGGATTGCTATCATTCCAGGTTGATGGGTAAATCCCTCAGCTCTGGGAATATCAAGACAAGGAGTTCTCTTATCCCACAGTCCAAGGATATGAGTAAGTTGAGACTTGAGCATTCCAAGTCCAAGCCCAGCTATTCCTGCCTTAACTGATCATTGCCTTAGAACCTTTGAAAAGTGGGAAAACTGATGAGTATTACTAGCATTTGTCTGAGAGGGGACCTTTTTGTTACATTAGGGAAAAGGAAAATGAGTTGCCTTTATGTTGCTACCATCCTATGAGTTGATCTACAGATGCTGGTGCTCACGTGGCTATGATTTGTTGTCGTGGAGCATGTTTCACAAGGCAGGATGAGTCTAGATGTATCATCTAGAAGCAACCCAGAGAATAAGAGTTGCTATAATCCTTATCCTTACTTTTCAATTGAGACTTAGTCTGTTTGTAACCCATATCCTTCAGCAATTCTTACAGATACATTTGCATGTAGCTACATTTTCATTTCTCTAGGGTGTTGACAGACATATCACATAGCCACCATGTGAAAAAGCATTTGCTACTAAATGATGGGGAATGTTTTGGAGATACCTATTACTTCTCAAACCTCACCTTCAACCCCAGAACAATAGTATAAGCTAGATATTATAGGGTCTGATCATAGCTGTATTAAAGTGAATATTGTGATTCTGGACTGAGAGCAAAAAAGATCAAAGTCTTGATAATAGGAACCTAAACAAACAAACAAAAAAAACCCTTGAGTGCTTTCATAATCATCAGTCTACTATTGACACTATTATACTTCATTTTCTGACTTTCTGGAAGTTTCCTTGAGTTTTTTTTAAAGTACAATGGGGTTCAATATTATAGAATGATATTAGATCAGTCCCAGAATGATCTCCAAGGGATGAACTGAGCTGTCCAAACATCTTTCTTCTTTCTTAAAATCCTTTGGTTACACCAGGGAGGATATTTCATCAAGTCAGTTTTGTTCCTTTCTGATTTCTAACAATGAATATTTAACTGCTTTTGACTAAACATTTTGCTTGGTGGATTTTTCATATCTGTGTAGCATTCCCATCAGGGATAAAATATTAATTGTGGGAAGTACTAGTGAAGGATATTCATAGAGAAAGTCAACATTGCCTTAGGGTTTGAGCAAACTAATTGTTTGAACTGACACATTCATTTCCAATCTGGATTAGAAGTGGCAAACAAAAGCCAGCCAGCAGAAAAGAGCAAACTAACCATTTCACACTCTCTCTTCCTTCCTTCCCCAGCCATATTTCAGAACAAATATAGCAAATGGGGGAAATTCCAAAACCCAAAGAAATGAAAAATGTGATGAAAAATCTTTGGCATTGGAGTCTGATGGGGTGGGTGGGGTGACAGGAGAAGGGAAGACTCCTGGCCTATTTCAATAGCAGCTGAATAATTAACAATAGTAGCAATCACATCTGCAATGGCATGAACATAGACTGAACAAAGATCCCAATGTTGTCTCTGTGGGGCAAGGACATCCGCGTCTCATTAAAATCAGATGTAGCCTCCTGTACCTGTCCAAAGCCAAATTTGTTCCATAAGCATCCTTGACCTCAGATTCAGAGCATCTGTCTAAGAATGCCTAGAATCCAGATGGCTTATGTTTTGTTTTGTTTTTTTTGTTTAGGAGATTTGCTAATTTGAGGTATTCTTGATCTCCAACATCTGCAAGAGATATTGCTATTCACAATGTGGCAGACTAACAAGATCTATTCTAGAATAGCAGTTTCTATGCTGATTTTGTTTGGCCCCGTGATTTCATCCATGTAGGGGGATCTGTGGAGATGCAGATAGGCAACTCCTATAAAAATTATAGTCTTAGTGAGTTGTTTGAGGGATACTGAGAGGCAGAGCCATACATAACTAGGGCAGGGTAATCGGGTCTCTGCCTCAACGTGCCAAAGGTAACTGATTTCCAAGGCATCACTTCTTCCATCTCACAGACCTAAGCTTGCCTAAACCTCACAGTCACCCAACATTCCTTCTGCCATGTTGCAGACTATCATACCTCCTTTACCCTCTTTCAGATCATCCTGGTTAAGCATGACTAAACCAGGACAGATTGTCCTTGCCCTGCTCTATTCAATTGCATTTACCTTGGCTACCAGTGCTCTGATTTAGGGCTCTGTTGAAAGGTTAAGTTACCCATTGCCAAATAGCTGATATATATCAGAGGCTGAACTAGAATTCATATCTTCCTGACTCTGAGGTTGGCCCACTTTTCACTACCCCCATGCAGTCTTTCTATGTTATAAGGTGATAACAATCGAAGAAAATATTTTTATTTGGGAGAAAAGACTGTCTCGTTCCAAGATTTAGCTAACTAATTTGAGGTGAGGAAGGAGAGATATGGTGGTCTTAACCTTATAAATAAGACAATGGACATTATCTTCAGAAGGGTTCATTAATTAAGACTAAGATTCTGAGAAACTCATTAGGAGATCTCAGTAGACCATGAATAATGCCTCTTTGGCAACCTATATCAATGCCAGGCACCCCTGTTTCATGATAACTTTCTGTAAAATCAGATATAAAAAACAAACGTATAAAGTTTGACAGAAAATCCTGGGAAATAAGACTCTCTAGGTTTCCTGCCAACAGCCTGTGATGAAGATAGGAGAGGGAATTCCCTCATATGCAAAGAAACTGGAGCAAGAAAGTAGTCATTCGGGGGCAGCTAGGTGGTGCAGTGGATAAAGCACTGGCCCTGGATTCAGGAGGACCTGAGTTCAAAGCTGGCCTCAGACACTTGATACTTACTAGCTCTGTGTGACCCTGGGCAAGTCACTTAACTCTCATTGTCCTGAAAAAAAAATTAAAAAAAAAAAAAAAGAAGGATGGTTTGCTAGGTGAAGGTGGCTTTCTCCCTCTCTCTCAGCTAACCCCTAATATACTTTAATAAATGCTTAAAAGCCTAAAAAAAAAAAGAAGTGGGTGGGTGGCTAAAAAATCATCTTGTGAACACATTGTCCTAGCAGAATTCCCTACACATAACCTGAGTTCAACATACACATATCTGAAGAGCAGATGACAAGTGCAAAGTATATACCAGCCTATATGCTTTTCAGAGCAGATATCCTCTCCATTAGGAAGTAAGTATCCATGTAGCAAATCAAACAAAATGTACATTTTAACTATTCAGTCACAGATGCAGCATCACAGAGCTGGAAGACCTCAGAGACCATCTACTCTAAGCCCCTCATTTTCCAGTAGTTAATTGCAAGGCTGAAATAAAAGGCAGTTATCTCCTATTATCTTGTGACTCTCCATCTCTCAAATTCAACTATTTGGCAAGGTCAATACTACATAGATATCTAGTCAGGAGGAGAAATCTGGTCCACTGATACCACTGTGTAGCTTGGCCCAGTGGATGTCTTTTACGCACTACTGTGATTATGCCATGTGCTGTTAATGAAATCGCCAGAGATATCTGTAGGAAACAAGATGTATGACTGTCCCTCTCATTGCTCAGATGTTACAAGGTTAAGTAACTGTAGCCATGCAAATATTTTTCACATCATTAATCACTGTCAGATCCTATAGAATTTCTTGGGAGCTCAGAATGTGTCTTACAATAATATGACTCTGCTTTTGACATCTGAAAAGTGTCAGAACCAGATGTTATCCAGAATGATGGAATACAAGCCCCCATGGAATGACAGGAGAAGCATATCAGATGTGCTCCTTCAGTGCACTTCCTTATTTCCCAGTGCTTGAGATAGTTGGTGATCTTGTAATGTAATGTAAGTATAATGGAAAATATTAGAAAACAAACAAACACCTTTCATATGTGTGGTTCCCTAGGAACCAAGGTTTCCCAGGGAAGAAACGGTCGCAGCTATTTATTTATTTATTTTTTTACTGGAAATGGTAACACTAAATAACCATCTATAAATCTGTGTAGAATTCTTATTAGACCTTCATATTCCATCTTGACAAAGGACCCAAGGGGAGGAAATAATTTGACATTGTGGCAAAAACCATTTCACTGGCCAGGACCAGCAACATGGCAATGCCCAAGTAGGAATTTGGTGACTTCTATTTGAAGTTATAGCTGCCATTGAAACATAGGAGAGGAGCTTCTTAGCTGTAAGAGAAATGATATCATGTAGCAGACAAGATCGTGAGAGATTGTTGAGTTTATCTCCATCGTGGGGATGAGTAGTGAGAAGGAGAAAGCATGGCCATTACCAGTGAAGAGGAGTAAAGTGAGGGACTGCAGGAAGTATGCAGCAAATTCAAGCAAGCAGCATAAACAATGACAGAGAAGGTATGTATTGTAGGTAGAAGCTGGACAAAACTAGTAGGAAGACAGTTGCA
Source organism: Dromiciops gliroides (assembly GCF_019393635.1). Classification (NCBI taxonomy): domain Eukaryota; kingdom Metazoa; phylum Chordata; class Mammalia; order Microbiotheria; family Microbiotheriidae; genus Dromiciops; species Dromiciops gliroides. The sequence continues at coordinate 157,671,061 of NC_057862.1, read as the reverse complement.
AAAAATAATAGCAGGAGAACATAGCTGAGAGTCTGGACACACTCACAGCCCAGAGCTGTATATCCTGCCTTCTGACAGAGGCATAGTGAGTATCAACAAGCAGAAGCAAGGGGGAATGTTGATGGAAAGAGATTAAAGCAAGAAGATGAAGTCTTGGAGGCATCAATGAGGCGACACAAAAAGGGAAGCCATATACCTTTTCTGTATCACATGAGTATCACCTCTTCTGTTTTTCCCTTCTGCACAAACCTGTTCAGCCTATTAGTTGAATTTCCTTTCTTTGAATAACCATAGCTGACATTTACTCAGTGCCTTGCAAACATTTTCTCATTAAAATTCTTACTAGAACCCTGGGTGATAGGTAACTGAGGTTATAGTCTTTCCATTTTATAAATGACTCATCTGAAACGCAGGGATGTTATTCATAACAGTCAATCAGTAAACGTTTCCTAAAGGCCTACTTTGTGTTAGACACTGACTTAAGGGCCGGGGATACAGAGGCAAAAGACAGTCCCTGTCTTCAAGGAGCATTACAATCTAATAAAAGAGTCAACAAGCAGGGGCAACTAGGTGGTGCAGTGGATAGAGCACCTGTCCTGGAGTCAGGAGGACCTAAGATCAAATCCGGCCTCAGACACTTAACACTTACTAGCTGTGTGATCCTAGGCAAGTCACTTAACACCAATTGCCTCACTAAAAAAAAAAAAGAAAACAAAAGAAAACAAAAAAATTGCCTCACTTAAGAAAAAAGTCAATGAGCAAACAAATATATAAAGGATCATTAGGAAATAAGTAGCAGAAGGAAGGCACTGGAATTAAGAAGGGTTGGAGAAGATTTCCAAAGAAAGATGGGATTGTAGGTAAGACTTAATAATAATCATTTATGTAAAGCTTTAAAGTTTGCTAACGGTTTTACACAGAATATCTCACTTGATCTTCACAACAACTCTGATAGGTAGGTGCTGTTATTATCCTCATTTTGTAGATGAGGAAACTGAGGGGATTTATCGTTGAGAAGATTTAGTTGGGGACATGATAGTTGTGTTCAAGTATTTGAACATTTGATATAATTGGTTTCTTTTTTCTTTTTCTCTTTTTTTTTTTTTGTGGGGCAATGAGGGTTAAATGACTTGCCCAGGGTCACACAGCTAGTAAGTGTAAAATGTCTGAGGCTGGATTTGAACTCAGGTTCTCTTGAATCCAGGGCAGGTACTTTATCCACTGTGCCACCTAGCTGCACCCAGTATTTGAATTGTTCTACTTGGCACCCGAGGGAAGCATTAGGGGCATTAGGTGGGAGTCATGGAAAGGTATGCCTTGGCTTGATTTAATGAAAAACCTTCACAATATTTATATGAATTTTGGGGGACCAGACATATGATTTCATTGGTGTTTGGAACTTCCCAGTAAGGACACTCCCTCTATTAATGCAAATTAATACCTGTTCTCCAATTTGAAGTCTAAGATCCTGGGGGCAGAGAGGTTAAGTGACTTACTTAACTAGGGTCAAAGAGTCAGTACCTAGCTGTCAGAAAGAGAACTTCATCCAGAGTATCTTGATTCTTAGTCTTTCTCGCCAAACATTATACTAAGATCCCTCTCTGCCAACAACAGTTCAAATCAGGACTTAGCACAGTGCCTGGTACACAGTAGGCTTTTAATAATAGTAGATTTGTTTACTTGACTATTCCCAAGTAAAATGGTCTGTGTCAGGAACCATTGGGTTCTCCCTCACTAATGGTCTTCAAACAAAGGCTGGATGATCTTGCCAAGCATATTGTACAGAGGGTTGGACTAAATAGCCTCTAATGTGCTTTCCAATTTAAAAATTTTGGAATTCTGTGATTCTGGGAAGAAATAATTATTATATTTTTTCAAATAACAAAAGATATTTCAAGGTAATTAATATTATGTCTGAGGTATGTGTTGCCTATATAGGTTATATGTATGCCCACATGGGTTATTTAACTGTGGGGTCATAAGGAGGCATGAATAGATATCTCTTGAATCTTCCCCAATGCTATCCCAGGGAGACTTTCTATCTACTGAGGAACAGGAAAAAGAACTATGAGACTATCTGTTCTATTCTCCTGGTAGAGAAGGTAATTCGACAGAATTAGATCTAATGACATCCTCTCCCCCAACTTTGGCAGTTTAGGGAAAATCTTTTTGTCTTTGGTTTGAGTTGCTTTTCTGGTCACTATCCCTTATATTTTCTCTTTCTCTGCTTCTCTCTGTTTCTAGGTGCTAATAGTTTGGTTATAGGTATTGGTATTAGAAAGGGAATAAAAGGGATAGAAAAGAAATTTTAAAGAAAAAAATTCATAGTTTAAGACACAAATTAATCTTAGAAGAAGTAAATGGTATGTATTATTAGCTATCAAATTGTTTCTTGATCAAATTTATGTCTTGTGTATTCCCTGTACATTGTTGGGGCAAAGCTCTAATATATTTATCCACCAGGGGGAGTCATTGTCACTTTTTAAATTTGTTGGGGAAATTACAGTTCCTGGGGCTTATCAGTAGGTCTTTTAGCTCACTCTTAAATTTTAGAATTGTTTGAGAGCCTCTGGAACCTTTCTCCCCCAATCTTCTTACCTCAATTTTATGTGGTTGGATAACATTTCAGACTGCCTTAGGAAGCCACATTGAGCAAAAGTTGGTGGTCCTTATTTGGGGGATGCCCAGAGGAAATCTGATTTTTTTAAAGGAAGTCCTTCAGAAACATCTCATCCAGGGGCAGCTAGGTGGCGCAGTGGATAAAGCACCAGCCCTGGATTCAGGCATATCTGAGTTCAAATCCAGCCTCAGACACTTGACACTTACTAGCTGTGTGACTCTGGGTAAGTCATTTAACCCCCATTGCCCAGAAAAAAAAAAAAAAAGAAACATCTCATCCTCCCCAGCAAGGAGCCCACTCTTTTTTTTATTTAAAGTTTTGAGTTCCAAATTCTATTCCTCTCTCATTCCCTCCCTTCCTCCCTTCCCCCCTCCCTGAGGTGGTAAGCAATCAGATATAGGTTATACATGTACAATTATGTAAAACATTACCATATTAGTCATTTTGTATAAAAAGACTCAAGTGAAAAAAAAAAAGAAAACGCAAAATAGCATGCTTCTGTCTGTGTACAATCAATATCAGTTCTTTCTTCAGAGGTGGATAGTATGCTTCATCATTAGTTCTTTGGGATTATCTTGGATCATTGTATTGCTGAGGGTAGTTAAGTCATTCACAATTGCTCATAGAACACTAATGCTGTAACTGTGCACAATGTTCTCCTGGTTCTGCTCACTTCACTATACATCAGTTTGTATAAGTCTTTCCAGGTTTTTTTTTTTTTTTCTGAAATCATCCTTCTTGTCATTTCCTACAGCACAATAATATTCCACCACAAAAACATACCACAGCTTTTTCAATTATTCCCTAACTGATGGGCATTCCCTCAATCTCCAATTCTTAGCCACCACAAAGTTGCCATAAATATTTTTTGCACAATTTTTTCTTTTTCTCTTGTTCACTGTTACTATTGTTAACTGTTTCCTTCCATCCTATTCCCTTCCTCATATTTACTCTATTATCTATCTTCTTTCACCCTATCCCTCCTCAAAAGGGATTTGCTTCTGACTGTCCCTCCCCCAATCTGCCCTCCCTTCTTTTACCCCTCCCTCCTTATCTCCTTCCCCTCCTACTTTACTGCAGGGTTAGATAGATTACTCCACCTAATTGAGTGTGTATTGTGGTAAAAAGTACAGCCAGTTTTTGAAGGATCACCCTTTGGGGAGGAGACCGACAGTGCATGGGCTACGCAGGCTGCTAAGCACTCCTCTTCTGGGGTGTGAGCTTAAAAGGCAAGGAGAGAACGGAAGTGAGGTCTTGCCTGCTCTCCTGGTCCGATGACTGCGCTTCACACACAGAAGCTGACTGGAGTTGGACTCGGCCCGGCTCACCATAGCAGCATGTGCTTGACACGGCTCTCCCCCCACCTCTCCATAGGTGGCCTTGGGCTTTTGGTGAGTTTTATACGGAATATAGACTAAGCTTAGACTTCAGACTATTTGTTTTGTATCTCTACTTTCCTATCCCTCTAATCAACATCACCTTGTAACTACCAAACAATAAAAGCTCTAATTAGAGACCAGAGGCTTCTTCCATTTACTAGTCTGGGAGATAAAGAAGGGAAAGGTTAGAAAGGGGAGGTTAATGCTCTAGTATCCAATTTTAAATCTCACAGTTTGTTATTCCCTCCTTGAGCCAACTCTGATGAGATTAAAGTCTTTGAGCCAATTCTGATGAATGTAAGTCTCATTCACTGCCCTGCTCCTCCCCCTCTCCATAAGCCCTTTCCTGTTTCTTTCATGTGGGATTTCACCCCATTTTAACTCTCCCCTTCCTATTCCCCCAGTGCAATACTTTCACCCCTCAATTTTACCCTAAAGATATTATCATGGGGCAGCTAGGTTAAAGTGGACAAAGCCACACCCTTGACTCAGGAGGACCCAAACCCAAATCTGGCCCCAGTAACAAGATACTCACCCACTGTGTGACCCCAGACACCCAACTCCAAACACCCCACAAAAAGGTAAACAAAAACCAAATGCTTTACAGATATGATCCTTTCATACTCAATTCCCACCTGTGCCCTCTGTCTAAAGTTATTCCTGTCATCTGCCGTAATACTGAGAAATTTCTTTTGAGTTAGACATATTTTCCTCCCATGTAGGAATGTAAGCAGTTTAACCTTTTAACATCCCTCTTAATTTCTTTATCCTGTTTACCTTTTTATGTTTCTCTAGGGTCTTTTATTTGAAAGTCAAATTTTCTATTCAGTTTGGATCTTTTCGTCATGAAAAGTCCTCTGAAAGTCCTCTTTTTCATTGAAGTCCCATTTTCCCCCTGAAAGATTATACTCAGTTTTGCTGGGTAGCTGATTTTTGGTTGTAATCCCAATTCCTTTGTCCTCTGGAATATCATAGTCCATGACCTCTGGTCCTTTAATGTAGAAGCTGCTAGATCTAGTGCTAACTTGACTGTAGCTCCACAGTACTTGAATTGTTTCTTTCTGGCTGCTTGCAATATTTTCTCCTTACACCTGAGAGCTCTGGAATTTGGCTATAATATTCTTGGGAGTTTTCCTTTTGGGATCTCTTTCAGGACATGATCAGTGGATTCTTTCAATTTCTATTTTACCTTCCGCTTCTAGAATATCATGGCAATTTCCTCTGACAATTTCCTGGAAGATGATGTCTAAGCTCTTTCCTTGATCATGGTTTTCAGGTAGTCCTATAATTTTCAAATTATCTCTCCTGGATCTCTTTTCTAGGTCAGCTGTTTCTCCAAGGAGATATTTCACATTTCCCTTTATTTTTTTTTTCATTTGGATTTGCTTTATTGTGTCTTGATTTCTTATAAAGTCATTTGCTTCTATTTGCTCAATCCTAATTTTTAAGCAATGATTTTCTTCAGAGAACTTTTGTACCTCCTTTTGCATTTGGCCAATTTGGCTTTTCAAGCTGTTGACTTTTTTTTATGACCCTCCTTCATCACTCTCATTTCTCTTTCCATTTTTTCCTCTACCTTTCTTACTTTTCCCTCTACCTCTACCTTTATCTTCAAAGTCCTTTTTGAGTGCTTCTATGACCTGAGACCAATTCATATTTTTCTTGGAAGCCTTGGATGTAGGAGCCCCAATGTTGCAATCCTCTTCTGAGGGTATACTTTGATCTTCCTTGTCAATAAAGAAACTTTCTCTGGTCTTCATCTTTCTCTGTCTGCTTATCTTGCCCATATTTTACTTGACTTTTAACTCCTTAAAGTGAGGTATTGCTTCCAGGATGCACTGTCCCAAGCTTCAGGGTGTCTAAGGTAGTATGATTTAAGGAGGGCCAGGTTCTTCACTCACCTGGCCTGTTCTCTAGTCCATAGATAACCCCAGGCCAACCTGCTAATTAACCAGGCAGCAAATCTTTTTGTGCTGTGGTTGTTAGCTCTGACGAGCCTGTACCCCTCTCCCACCTGGGCCACTGCCACTCAAGCCTACTTCCTGGTTCCCACCAGGGGTGAAACACTCAAGTTCCACCTCAGTGCCAGCAGAAACCCCTGTACTCTCCCCCTAGCCAACCACTCAGCCTTCTCACCAGACTGTGAGCTTAATTTCAGAAGATGCTGTCATTGCAGCTGATTTAAAGCCCCCAAGGGTCTCTTTCTCTGGCTGTGCCTACATGGGACTGGATCTGTGTGACCACGGGGTTGAGCTCCACTCCCACCCCAGCACAGCAGACCCCTCCTGCTGACCCTCTAAGCCATCTTTGGCTGGAAAATGATGTCAGTCCATTCTTTTGCGGGTTTTTCTGCTCTAGGAATTGTCCTATGGCATTATTTGGAGGTTTTTTTGAGCAATCATTTCATGAGCTCCAAGAGTTTACTGTCTTTCCTCCACCATCTTGGCTCTGCCCCAGAAAACTGAGCCCACTCCTCTATTAGAAATCTCATGGAGTTCCAGAACTGACCTATCTCCAAAAGATACATAAGAACCTTGGGGTTAATGGCAAGCTGAGTAGACCAGCTTAAGGTCCTTTCTGGTCATAAATTGAACTCAGAGTGATCCCAGAGATTCATAGGGCCTCACTTGTCTAAAATATTCAGGCTAAGGACTTTTCAGGTTAAATAAAAACTTCAGTAATATGGGAAGCAAAGAGAGAGCAGTCCAGGGCTCCTTGTCCCATACTTACTGAGAACAAATTATTATGGAATTTTTGCCATTTCTATTATGACCATTAATGCCCAAAAGGCACTGGAACACTTTAAAAATGTTGACAGAGTGTTTTAAATTAGAAGGAACAGGTTCATTCCATCTACTAAGAAGCAATTAGAGGGGACTTGTATTGAGCATGCATTGAGCTTCCCTTTCATCACCTCAAAACAACTACAAATGTGCCAAATGAAGTAAAAGAACACAACCAAAATAGGAAAAGGAAGGGAATATTTATGGAGAACCATTTGAGTAACTAAAGAAATGAAAAAGGAAAGAATTTTACAAAACAGGGAAGAAATATTATGGAATGACAGAATGCATGCTGGGGAAGGCCTCCAGAAGAAAACAAACCTGAAATAATATGTAGAACCCCCCCAAAAGAGAATGGATTGACTACAAGAAGCCTGAGAGTATTTTGAAAGTATAATAAAAGAAATGGAGAGATAAGGCATGGAATTGGAGGTCTTAATGTAAAACTAATACAGTGTCAGCTTCTTAGAATAAAAGTTGGAAAATTTTTAAGAAAGTAACAGACATGCTGAAAAAATAATGGAGGAGACAAAAATTTTTAAATGACATGATAAAACAAAAATCATTGTCAAAGACAACAGAATTGGAAGAAAGTGAAGTGTCTACAAAAAAAAAACAATTGGATTGGAAGATAGATCTCAGAGATAAAGTCCAATAGTCACTGGACTTTCAAAAGAAATGAAGCAAAATGACTGAGTATTATATTTCAGGAAGTCATAAAAAGAAAAAATGCATGCAATTGTTAGAAACAAAGGGCAAAGAGCACATCATTAGGATCTACTACACATAACCAGAAAGAAAGCCCCAGTATAATTCACAAAGAAATTTGATTGTCAAGTGTCAGAGATTCCCACATAAAGGGGACATATGGCAAATAGCCACAAAGGTAAAGTTAACATACCCCCCCAAAAAAACCCCACACTCATAAGATGCACTGAAAAGTAAAGGAAAATGACTTGCATGCAAATATAATATCCTGCAAAACTGAAAACTCAGTGGGTAGCAGGGACAGGGGGAGACCCTTCAAATAGAATTGATTACTACTTTCCATTATTTTTGAGAAAAATAGTTGGACAGAATCTTTGAGATGCAAATATTTTGAATCAAAGAAATTTAGGAAAGGTCAATATGTTTGAAGAGCTCAAAAGGGCTAGTTAATGATTATAAATTCAAAGGGGGGGGGTGAGGTTAGGTGTCACAGTGGATAGAACACTGGCCCTGGAGTCAGGAGGACATGAGTTCAAATCTGGCTTCAGACACTTAACACTTACTAGCTGTGTGACTCTGGGCAAGTCACTTAACCACAATTGCCTCACCAAAATAATAAAAATAAAAAATAAAATAAAATAAAATAAATTCAAAGGGGGAGATAAAAATTATTTTTTTCATCCACCTTGACTGATGGTGATTGAAGAAATAAATTGAGGCAAGTTTTGGGTTTTGGTGTACTGAGAAGAGTATATTAAAAAGGGAGCAGTTAGAGACTGAGTATTAGAATATCATGGGTGAAGATCATTTGAACATAAAATTAGGAGTAGGAATGAGAGGGAGATGAGACCTGTGAATCCAGGGCACAAAGGGAAGCTAAAAAGATTTTTTTTTTTGGCAAATCAGGAATAAAAGTAGGGTAAAGCATGCTTAGATAGGAAGAGGGTAGACAGTTTTCTGATTAAGAGGGTGGAGTCCAAGAGGGGATTGCCTTAAGAAAAACAAACTATTTCAATTTAGCTGAATCAAAAAAACAAAAAACAAAAAAAGCCAGAGTGGTCATTATTATCTCTGAAAGGCAACAGTAAAAATAGAGTCAAGAAAGACAAACAGGAATAGTAGGCACCAAATACAATGAGATAATATAAAGCTTATGGTTCAAATTGTGTGGCCCATAAGTCTTTAAAGAAAAATATAACTTAAAAAAACCTTCACCTAGGTAGGTAGTTAGATAATAACTATAGGGCACATCACTGGGCTTCTTTCAAACTTAGACAAATCTAAGAGAAAGATGAAAAAATAGGAACATAATATTAGATAAATTAAATATGATAGACAATTGTGAATTATTAATTGGTAATTTAAAGTACATATATTTTTCAGCATAGTACCTTCATAAAAACTGACCATATGCTGGGTCTAAATTATTCATGAATAATGTGGAAATATTAAATGTATCTTGTTAAGTTCATAATGCAATAAGAACTAAAATCAATAAAAGAAATATTGATAAGACAAAAATGGAGACTAAATACTGTTATACTAAATACGAAATGGATCAGAGAATTCACAGAAATAATAAACAAGTATAAAGAAAATTAGAGCAATGAGACAACATATCCAGATTTGTGATGTATAACTAAAATAGTACTTAAAGGAAAAATTATATCTCTGAACATTTATCTTAACATTTGTACAGAAAAATAACTATGAAAGACTTAAATACTCCATTTAATGCAATAACCAACTATGACTCAAGAGGAAGAGAATCAAGGATACCTACATTTTCAGATGTGGCCAATATGTGGACTTATTTTGCTAGATTATGTTCACTTGTCAAAAGGAGATTTTTTTTTTTTTGCTTAATTTGGGGTGGGGCGGTGAGAGAGAATTAGAAGGGAAAAGAGGGTAATGATAGGTTAAAATGATAAGAGAACCTATGAACCATTTATAAAAGTGCACAGAAGAGAATAAAAGACATTTAAGAGGGAAACAAGCAGGACAGAGTTAGAATTAATGAGCTGAAAGTCATGCACTTCTAAAAAACAAGCATGATGGAGATATTTGATTTCATATCCAATTTTTTTCTGTCTTCATATTTATTGGTGTTTGTCAAGGTTCAAATAACAAAAGAAAACTTGAAATTAAAAATATATTAACAAAAGAGAAAGGAATGAATGAATTGAGCATAAAACTTTAACTGAAATACCAACAAACTAATAATCCCTGAATAATCAAATCTGACTTAAAAATTTCAAGTTGAAAATCAGAGATTAAAAACCAAACCGATCCAGCCATTAAGATGTTAAACAAAATAAAGAATAATTTTTAAAGGGAAATAAAATTGATAAACCATTAGCTAATTTGCTCTGCTTTGCAAAAAAAAAAAGGGGGGGAGAAACCAAATTAAAAAAAACCAAAACATAACAACCCCAAACTAAGAGGGATGACGAAGAGGAGAAAATAAGAAGAAATGATCAACTATTATACCCAATTCTATGCCAACAAAACTGAAAACTTAAATATAAGGATAAGAATCCAGATTAACAAACCAGAAACAGACTATCTAAACAAGCTTATCTCATCAAGAAAATGCAAGCAAGCCATAGATTTCTATGAAATTTCTATGAAAAAAGAAGTAATTAAAGAAATAAACACTGACAAGAAACTTACATTGAGAAAACACCCCATTTTTCTATACAGAGAGATGATTCCCCAAGGGAAATTTACTTTAAAAGCCCTTGTAAACACAGACTCATAATTCCAATCATATACACAAACTGACACTTGGTTAAGGACACTAAGTTGCTTGAATGTCATCCAATTTATATCTGAGTTCTTTTGACCTTACAAAATCTTAGAAAATTGGACCCCATAAATCACATGGATTTCTCCTTGAAAACAGAAGTGTGTGTGTGTGTGTGTGTGTGTGTGTGTGTGTGTGTGTGTGTGTGTGTGAGAGAGAGAGAGAGAGAGAGAGAGAGAGAGAGAGAGAGAGAGGAGAGAGAGGTGGGAAAGAGAGAGAGAGGTGGGTGGGGGCAGGGGGACTAAAGAGTATACCAATTGCTTTGGGGAGATTTTCATTAAAAAGCAACTATAGCAATCTATCAGATAACTTTTCTGTATGGACTGTATCCTGTAGACATATATTCTTATAAAATGCTATTTGTAAAATTACTCTATACATCTATCTATCAGTTTTTTCTCTGGATGCAGATAGTGTCTTTCTTCATATGTACTTTATCATTAATTTGGGGTAGAGAAGAAAAAAATGAAAGAAATTTGCATAATAACTTTGTTGTATATTTTAAATGAATAGCAAGTTATACACAGTAGATTTGCAGTTTTGTGGGCAATCATCTTTTCTTAAAAATACTATGTTATGGAAATGCTTAAATAAAGTAAAAATGTTATTTGGTGATATTGTTCAATGATCTTGATCTGAGTACCCCCAATAAACCCCATTTCAAAAGTGGTCTCTGTCTCTCTTTTTCTCAATCCCTCTCTTTCTCTCTGTCTCAGTCTCTCTGTTTTGCTGTCTTTCAATACTCATTGCCTCCTGTTCCTTTGAACTTGCATTCTAACTTGTATTATAAGTGTACCTCTTATATCTTCTCTGCTAGGCCATAAACTCTAGGAGGGCAGAAACTCTGCCTTATTTATCTTTGTTATCTCTCTTTGCACCTTAGTATAGTGCCTTGTACATTGTAGGCACTCAATCAATACTTATTAAATCAAAACATCAAATTTATCATTTCAACTAACCTCCTGAAGTCCACACTAGTCTTACAGCATTTGTAAACAGAATGGAAATATCATAAGGAGACATTCCCTTTCCTACAGCAAAATCCATCATTCCTGAGAAAATCTGGGTTTCCCTTGGGTACTAAAGGTATCTGCACTTAAACCTGCTTCAGGTATGCTTTACAAGTTGATTTCCAAGTAGTTTCCAACATGTATGTACATTTGGCTTTCATATACTTTTTTCTTGTCCTTTATTCTAGCCACATATTTTAAACCTGTGTTCTCATTCTGCATACCCTATTAAGAATTCCTAAAGCAAGATTTTGCTTTTTCAAAACAAGATTCTTAATTTTTACCAGAGCCATTCTTGCTTGGCCTGAAAATATCTTGTTTCCCTTCACTTTCTGATGCCCTGTCTCATGTTCTTTTACCATTAAAATTCCTTACTTCATGAATTCTCATTCTATATTGAGCTATTATATCTCTTGGCATTCTTTCTTTCTTTAAAACTGATTTTATTTGTATGAAAAGTTTTTTCATTATTGAATTTTATTTTTAATTTATGGAACAAAACAAGCATTTCCATAACATAGTACAATAAAAAAGGTGATTGCACATGAAACTGCAAGTCTACTATGCATAACTTACTATTCCTTTCAAATATATAACAAAATTGTAGTGTAAACTTCTTTTTTTCCCCTCCCCCTGCCCCCCAGTCTAGCGATGGCTACCATTAGACACAAATAGGGGTGTGTGTGTGTGTGTGTGTGTGTGTGTATGTGTTATAATATGTGGTTGTATATATGTATATATGTGTATAAATATGTAACATTATACATACTTCTATGTATCAGTTCTTTCTCTGGATGCAGATAGCATCTTCCTTCACATGTTCTTTATAGTTAATTTAAGTATTTATTATATTCAAAATAACTTATTCATTTAAAGCCAAGTAGGCCAAGCTGGCTAAAAGTGTATGAAGGAATGTTATATGAAAGGAGTCTACACAGGTAAGCCAGAGACAGACTGTGAAAGGTTTTAAAATGCCAAGTTAAGGAGTTTTTCTTTTATCCTAGAAGCAAAGCAGCCATTGAAGATTTTTTTTTGTTTTTATTTAATTTAATTTTTATTTTTAGTATGGATGTGACATGGTCTGACCTGTGGCTTAGAAAGATTCTTTTGGCAGCTGTGTGGAGGATTGATGGAAAGGGGTAAAAGTCAAAGCAAGAAGATTAATTGAGAGGCTATTAAATTGTATAGAAGAGAGGTATGAAGGCCTGAACTAGAGTGTGGACTTAGTGAGTTGAGAAGTGATAGATATGAAAGATGATATAGAAGGGGAAGGGACAAGGCTTCCAACTACTTAAATACAGGGATTAAGAGTCCAGAATGATTCATTTACTCATTTCTAGGAACATGCCCTGTGCCTCAGACACTTGACACTTACTAGCTGTGTGACCCTGGGCAAGTCACTTAACCCCAATTGCCTCATTAAAAAAAAAAAACTAAAGAGAGCCATCTATTCAAATATTTTTATAGCAGCATTACATATAATTGTAAAATTCAAAGCAACATAAATGTCCAACTTGTAAGGGGCTAAAATTCTAGCTATGATGTCTAAAATCTAATGAGTGGTCACCTTAAATTAGAAGCTTTAGCAAGAGTTTAGACTTTTAAGTATTTATTAAAGTTCATCAGAATTTCGTGAGGAGAGAGAGAGAGAGGAAAAAATCAAACTTCATCTAACTATCTAAACGACCCCAGCATCTGCCCCACCAAGCCAAGTTCAGGAACCAAAAGCGGCCTGCTCCCTCCTTGGCTTCTCCCTGAAGCCTCCTGTGAAACCAGAAACAGGGCTGTCCACACACAGAGATCCAAGCTAATTGGCTGATAGCTCTGATTGACAGGACCCATGAGCAAACATCACTTCCTGACTCCGAACTGACCTTCAAAACCCCAGAAAAGGTCATTTCTGGATGCTAAAGTCACATGGTTTCTTTTCAGGCCAGAGTTCACTATATCCCTCCCAGCAGGGGTGTCATTCTAATTCTCACAAACTATAAGGAAAGGAAAAAAATTAATTGTCACATATTAATGAAATAAATGCTATAATTCAATTACAGTTGACAAGTATGAAGAATACAAAGAGATCTGGAAAGACCTTAATGAAGTAATGCAAAATGAAAAACGAAAAAACAAGAGAATGAAACAATTTAATAAGAATTAAAGCAACTAAGGAACCTGATCTATCAGAAGATACTGAAAAATTATTCTGATATTCTATGCACTGACATTACTCAGTTGAAATGTAAATGATTATTAAACAAGCTTAATTGTTTCTATTAATATTCAGTGTTAAGTTTCTCATAAGGTAACCACTGGTAACCTTGGGGCAGCTAGGTGCCACAATGGATAGAGTTCTGGGCCTGGAGTTCAAATCCAGTCTTATACACTTAGTAGCTGTGTGACTCAGGGCAAGGCACTTATTCCTGTTTGCCTCAATTTCCTTATCTAAAAAATGAGCAGGAGAAGAAAATGGCAAATTACTCCACTATCTGCCAAGAAAACCCCAAAAGAGGGCACAAAGAGTCAGGCACAACTGAAACAACTGAACAGCAAAACTTGAAGAGAATATAGGTAATGGGTTCAAAAGCTATACTGAGGGGCAGCTAGGTGGCACAGTGGATAAAACTCTGGCCCTGGATTCAGGAGGACCTGAGTTCAAATCAAGCCTCAGACACTTGACATTTATTAGTTGTGTGACCCTGGGCAAGTCACTTAACCCCCATTGCCTGAAAAAAAAAAAAAGCTATATTGAGAAGTTTTAAGACATAAGTAGGAATTGAAAAAAAATGGAAGCAATAAGTATATGTTGCTTTTTCTAGTGTAACACTTGCATGAAGTGCCTCACATCTCTCACTATGAGCTGCCACACTCACTACATACTACACTTACACTGGCAGGTCTAGGTTCTCAAAGGAAGATCACTATCACTTGCCTACATTCAAATTCTCTCAAAGTTCTAGAGATAATCCTATTGTTGGGGAATATAACACCTCTATTCACCACTTAAGCTCTTGAGCCCCCACTGGTACACTTTCATTTATATAAACCAGTTATTTATAGTAACACATTTAGATTTTTAAATACCATGTAACTGGCAATAAATCAAAAGAAAGACATAACACTACAGGTATTCATGTATTAAAGCAAATACAGGAATAATAAGTATACTACATTCTGCATATAAACCCAGGTCATATTCTCTCACCAATGTACCTGTTGGGACAGGTAGAAATCTTGTAGGGAAGAACACACAGGGAAAACACTTGTATGCTTGGTATATCTCAAAACTCTACCACAGGGGGGCAGCTAGGTGGCACAGTGGATAAAGCACTGGCCTTGGATTCAGGAGGACCTGAGTTCAAATCCAGCCTCAGACACTTGACACTGGCTGTGTGACCCTGGGCAAGCCACTTAACCCTCATTGCCCCACAAAAAACAAACAAACAAACAAAAAAAAAAACAAAATAACCCAACCCTCTACCACAGGAAGCTGATTATCAGTTAACTGCTTGTCTGTTGTTCCTCATTGCTTTCTAGCTGAGCAAATCTTCTCTTCAGTTTTCTAACAAGCATAGCATTTACAAGCTCTTTCAACTTACAATCACCCTTAAAAGGGCATTGGAAGGGGCAGCTAGGTGGCGCAGTGGATAGAGCACTGGCCCTGGAGTCAGGAGTACCTGAGTTCAAATCTGGCCTCAGACACTTAACACTTACTAGCTGTGTGACTCTGGGCAAGTCACTTAACCCCAATTGCCTCACTAAAAAAAAACCAAAAAAACAAAAAAAAACACACACACACACACACACACAAAAAGGGCATTGGAAAAGTGCTACATTATTCAATTTCCTAGCAAATCCTTTTAACTAAGAAAGACAGAACTTTTCAAAATGGCTGTCTGGGCACTCAAGGCCAGGACAAACAGCTGTTCAGTCACCAGGTTTCTGCATCATCCAATTAGATCTCTTTCTATACAGCAAATAGGATGGAAAATCTATCTTTCTCCTTTGTGCCTTTCCCTCTTGAGCCAAAGATCATCAGTGACCTTGGAGAGAAATTTCAGTCTAATATTAGAGTCTGAGGCCAGATTGCAAGAGGTTGGGAAGTGAGTCAAAATTGAAGAGGTGAAAACAATGAACATAGATTGCTTTTTCTAGGAAGAGGTAAAAGTGGGAAAATGGCTTGGTGTAGCAGTAAGAATGCTGGATTAGGAGCCAGAAGACTATATTTGAATCTCGGTTGTTTTATTTTTTACCTCTATGACCTTGGACAAGTCACTGCATCTCTCTTGGCCCCAATTTTCTCATCTGTAAAATGAAATGTTAGATTAGATGACCTTTCAAATTTCTTGCAGCTCTAAATCTATGACTCTATGAGTGAATAAATGAATAAAAAGGGAATCTATTAAGCAATGGGAATAAAATAGAAGAGCAAAACAGCCCCTGCTAAAAAGGAGGTCACATTCTAATTGAGAGGGGCTAGAAAACACATTTAAGTGGGTGCTTTCAGCCTCGGGGCAGAGGGAAAGGCCCAGTGATCCTTAGAGGGTAGCTGTAATGCAGATGGAATTGCATCTTCTTGATCAATTTCCATCAATAAGACCATATTCCTTTCTGATGTTTAATGCAATGACAATGTCAAGGACTTTGGAAGCAAGAATTTTCCTTTCTGGGTCATCAGAAATGGTGACTGCAGCATATACAAAGGCATTTGCCAGGTTAGGTCTACACAAGGGTCACTCCCCTGAATGATTGTTGTTGGGGGCCAGCCTGGTAACAGAACCAGTGGTCTGGGAGGCATTGATATTCCTGGGACTCATGGACTTATCTGAGTCATGAGTTACCCCAGACACATAGATTTAATTACAATGATCCTGGGGTATTGTGCCTGGGAAAGAGAAGCTTGTGGGGAAGGAGGAGGATGCAACAAAGAAGTAGTGCTTACTTTAGGAGGATTACTTTGTCAGCTATGTGAAAGACAGATTGGCGAGGGGAGAGATTGAAAGCATGTCAGGTGAGAGATGAAATGAGTGAAGAATCACAGGTTTGAGCTTCTGAGCATATCATTTTATTAGGCAATGCATGCCAGTTGCATAACAGATTGGGATAAGAACTAACTTTTGGCACTGGGCTGTGAATGCAAGTGAAGACAGCTATTTATGCATTAAAAACAACCAAATAAGAACAATTAATTTAAGAGGACAATTAACCACGATGTAATATTAGGCAATCTGATTTCTAATTGGAGGAAAGATTTGGGACTTTACAAATTGGGAGGGGGGATTGAAGAGGTACAATTTCCTGAAATCAGGAGATATTCCACATCCCCCAAGTATCTTTGAACAATCAAAGGAACATGGGAACAAGAACTGATTGAGCAGCACAGGGTAAGTTTTTAAATAAGACATGTGGGTTGCTTGAGATGTGTAATTGTGAAAAAACTCCTTGCATCAGTCTTTGGATCTGATTGGATTTCTGGTCAGCATAATCTAGGCCCTTAGTAAAGGGTTTCTAAGCACGAGTGGTCAAGTTTCCTAGCCATGCAGGGAAAGCTTCAAATAATGTAACACAGTTTTGTTTTTTTTTTCACAATTCCCATAAGTGAATAAGATTTTCTCACAAGATGGAAATTGCACTAAACCATTATATGGATAGAAAGGGAACTGCGCTAACTCCAGAACTGAGTCACAAGATGGACTCAGTGTTGAGGCAGCTAGGTGGTGCAGTGGATAGAGCACCAGCCCTGGGTACAGGAGGACCTGAATTGAAATCCAGCCTCAAACACTTACTGGCTGTGTTATCCTGAGTAAGTCACTTAACCCTGATTGCCTTCTTAAAAGAAAAAAAAAAGATGGAGTCAGTGTGGTCCACTCCATTCCCACAAAAGTATGGAGACCTACTGTGGAAGTATGAACTGGAACTGAAGTGTGAACATCTGAGTGGCAGTTCTAGGTCTGCCATTTAATAGCCTCTGACATTAGCATGTGTGCCTGTTTCCAGGACTAAAAAGAGTGCCACAAAAATCAGAAGGGCTGACCAATGCTGAGCATAACTGGCCCTCTTATTTTACACATTTAATTATCTTAGGCTTAATTCTGGAAAAGGGTGGTAGGGAGGAAAGGAAGAAACATTTATTGGTTTTCTATGTGCCAGGCACTGAGCTAAGTGCTTTGACAAATATCTCATTTTGTCCTCACAGCAACACTGAAAGGCAGGTGCAGTGAACTGGACCATGCTGCATCTCTCATAATCTCTCTTGCACCTCAGTTTCCTTATTAGCAAAATGAAGGGAATAAAATTGTCTTCTCTACCTCAAAGCATTATGGGAAAGATCAAACGAGATGGTGAATTTCAAACGACTTTGTAAATTGTAAAGTGATGATACTTTGTCTAAATATTGGGATTTGTGAATATTACTATTAATTCTCTAGTTGTTTCTTCATTAACAGTGAATTAACCTGTCTGTTTATGTCATGTCGCCTATTAATCTACTGCAGCAGGGGGCTTTTGAATGAAACCCTCATCCATCAGTAAAATAATTCCCTGAAAACATCTGTCCTTAAGCATCCTCTACCTCCACCCTTTTCTTTCCTTGCGGGGAACAGATGAAACATATGAAGAGAAGCCCTGGAAATATTCATCATTCTCTTGAAAGGTAGTTAGCCCCACACTGAGGTAAGGTAAAATAGATGTTACTTAAACCTTGATTTGCATCTAGTTACCATTATACTGATTACCCTTTATAACCCTCAAGATGTTGAGGTTTAGGGGAATGACCTTATATATCAGAGATGATTGATGCATCCTGGAAGTGGTAAAGCACTCTGACTGATGAAGCCCTCATCCCCACACAGGTGGGCATAAAGCTGACTTTCATTTTGTTCTGTGTGTATAAACATACATGGGTGGCTAGGTGGTGCAATGGATAGAGTGCCTGACCTGGAGTCAGAAAGACCCATCTTCCTGAGTTCAAATTTGGCCCCAGACACTAGATATGTAACCCTGGGCAAGTCTCTTAACCCTATTTGCCTCAGTTTCTTCATCTGTAAAATGAGTTGGAGAAGGAAATGTCAAACCACTCCAGCATCTTTACCAAAAGAACCCCATATGAAGTCAAAAAGAGTCAGACATGCTTGAAAAATGACTGAACAATAACAAATACACATACACAATCCTTATATTTACATATACATATGTGCGTGTGTGTTTTTCTTAACCAGCCAGGTCATTTATCTTTTTAACCTCTTCACTGCTGTGTAGTTCTTGGTGTTTGCTAGCACTAGGCCACCTCTGGTCACATTATTCTGAGTCATTGAGATTCTCATCAGAAGTATCAGGAAATAGTCTATGACTCTGATAAACACATTGGAATTTTTTTCATTTTACTCTCTAAAGTTAACCACTGCATCTGTGTCTTTGACACTGCATAACCTCCTTCCCTATCCCCTATCCCCTATCCCCATAGCATCCTATGGTAGAAAGAACATTGAGTAGTGGCAGACTTGGAATCAGAAGTCCTAATGTCAGATTCTGATTTTACTGCTTGATGTAGAACTTAGACAAGTCTCAGTTTCCCCAACTGTAAAATGATAAGGTTGGACTAGATTACTTCTAAGGTATTTTCTAATTCTAAATCTATGTTCCTAAGGATTAAGAATATATTTTCCTTAAAAATGGTATCATTTTCACCAAATCTAGAAATGTGAAAATGAAGGGGATAGCCTTTGTTGTTTTAGAGCATGTAAAGAGAAATGGAAGGTGGAGGGGCAAGATAGCTTAAAGAAAGATCTCATCATGTCATTTTCCCTAATCAAAAAGCTCAAGTGGCTCCCTATTCTCTCAAGTATAACATATGTTTATATATATATGTGTGTGTGTATAATTTAAAGGAGGAAAACATAACAATGAGTACAATGAGTAGAGTGTTGGACTTCAAATCAGGGAGATCCAAGTTCATATCCTCTCTTAGACACTTATTATTTGTGTCACTTCTAAGAAGTCACTTAATCGGGGCAGCTAGATGGCGAAGTAGTTAAAGCATTGGCCCTGGATTCAGGAGTACCTGAGTTCGAATCTGGCCTCAGACACTTAACACTTGCTAGCTGTGTGACCCTGGGCGAGTCACTTAACCCCCATTGCCTCACTAAAAAAAAAGAAAAAAAAAAAGAAGTCACTTAATCACTCTAGGTCTCAATTTCATCATCTCTCAAATGGGGATAATAATATCACCTACCTCAGAGGACTGATATAAGGACCAAATAGAATATTTGTAAAATGCAGTGCAAACCTTAAAATACTATATCAATTCTATTATTATTATTATTATTATTATTATTATTATTATATACTTGAATGGTAATTGTCTAAACATAAAATAGAAGAAAATGGTATAATGGATTAGAAAACAAAACCTGAGAATTTGCTATATACAAGAAACACACTTAAAACATAAAGACACATCTAGAATTAAAATGAGCAAATGTAATAAAATGCTTTCTGCCTTACCAGACTCTATAAAGGCAGTTGTTTCAATTATGATTTTGAATACAGCAACAGAAAAAATAGATACTGTCAAGAGGACAAACAAGGAAACTACATTATGCTTAAAGGCATTATAAATAATGAAACAAAGTCAGTATTAGAAATATATGCTCCAAATAGCACAACATTTGGATTCTTAAAGAGAAAGCTAACAAACAAAACAAAACCCCCCAACAACAACAACCAAAAAACTCCACATCTATGCCAGCACTCCATAGAACTGCCTTGGGTTCCTCAGCTTCTGATTCACAAGGCTTCACAATTTCTAGCCCAACCCCCATTCCATGTTCTCTAGACATCTTCCTGCCATTCTCCATGGTCATTCTTCAACCCCTGCCCCCACCCTGATTTTCTACCTTTACTCCTGGGAACAGTAATCAAATTAACTCTCTCATTCCTTGGAAAGACATGCCAATCAATTGCTCTATGACTCCACTTATCTCTGTGACTTCCCTAACAAAAGCAACAAAAGCCTTCCTGGCCACTATTTCCAAATATGTTCATCTTCTCCTATTACCATGTACTCCCTGTGGGAAGGGACTATTTTACTTTTTCCATTTGTATCCCTAGTAGAGTATATAAATAAATATGAAAAGATGTTTTTAAATATGTTCTCTTAATTTTTTTTGTGGGACAATGGGGGTTAAGTGACTTGCCCAGGGTCACACAGTTAGTAAAATGTCAAGTGGCTTAGGCTGGATTTGAATTCAGGTCCTCCTGAATCCAGGGCTGGTGCTTTATCTGCTGCACCACCTAGCTGACCCTTGTGTTCTTTTAATTTTAAAAATCTTTATAGGAAGGCAAAAATTGCATATAATTTTAATGTTTCTCTTTCAGAACTTGATAAATTCAACAGAAAAATAAACAAGAAAGGGTCTGAACAGGGTCTTGGACCATTATACAGTACACTTATTTTTCTAGCACCAAACATATCTTTACAACATTTATCATGCATTAACAGCACAATGAATAAATAGACAAGTAAAGGTTGGAAGGTACTATTAATAAATTTATCCTTTATAGATTATGACATGATAAAAACAATAATTAATAAAGGTAATGTGAATAAAAGATACAGATTCTAATGGTGACTAAGTAACAGTTTGCCAAATGATGAGTCGTTTGGTCAAACACAATCACAAAAACAGTAAGTTATATTAAGAAAAATTATAATAGTGAGACAGCACAAGATAAAGCAATTTGTATAATTATCCTTTTTCGTTCTATTTTTGGGATGCAGAGGGGGTCTAAATCTGTGATTTCATAGGAATTGGACATGGTTGATGTGAGAACTCTCTCCACTGATAAAATTAGTGTCTTGTCTGAAACTTCAAGACTGGCAGAGTTGTCTGGGATTATGAGAGGTTAAGATACTTGCTGGTGGTCACACAGCTAATTTGTGTCAAAGCCAGGCAGTCCTTGAAGCTGAGTCTTACTGATTACCAGACTGTCTCTCTATCCACTAACCCATGTTGTCTCTTATTGCCTATAACTACTTGGAAAACAGAAAAGTAGGCCAATGAAATAAACTAAATCAGTTAGACATGGAAATAAACATATATAGCAGGCCTTCATACTTGATAAAACCAAAGTGCAAACTGTCAGGGGAAAGATTCTTTGATTTACAATAACTTCTAGGAAAACTGGAAAGCAGTCTGGATAAAAATCAGTTTAGATCAGCATTTTCTATCATATACCATAATAAATTCTAAATGAATAAACAATCTAAATATAAAAAGTCACACTATAAAAATTTGAGAAAAGAGAACTGTATCTTTTACAACTACAGATAGGGGAATAATATATGAAAAGATAGAAGAAAGAGGAGGTTATAGAAGACAACATTTATAATTTTGATTTGATAAAATGTAAAAGATTTTGCACAAGCAGAATCAGTACATCCAAAAGAAGAATAAAAAGATATAGGTTAAGAAAAAGTTGTCAAACATCTCTGACAGAAGTCTAACACCTAATATCTACAGAGAAATGATATTAGTTTATAATATGATCACAAGTCATTTCCCAATACATAACTGGTACTGTAATGTGATATAAAAAGTTTTTAAAAGAAATACTATCATATGAAAAATGTGCTAAATCACTAATAAGATAAATGCAATTTTGAACTTTTAAAAAATAAGTGTTATTGATATCTTTTGTTTTGTATATTATCATAGTTTTCCCTAGTATGCCTCTCTCCCTCTACCCCATCCCTGCCAAAAGCCATACAAGATAGCAAATAGTAATTTTAAAGATAAAAAAAGAAAAAAATGACAAAATCAGCACAACCTTTTGATACACTTAAAATAAAACTGAAAACAAGTGAAATGTGCAATACCTGTGACTCTCCCACCTCTGCTAAGAGGTGGATTAGGAGTATCTTTTAATATCTTTGCTTTTGAACCATGCCTGTTATAATTTCACAACATTCACTTTTGATTTTTTATGTGTGGTTGTTCTATCCATTTACATGGTTGTAGTCATTGTGTATGTTGTTTTCTTGGTTTTGCTTTATTTCACTCTGCATCAGCTCATATATTTCTCTGTACTGAATATAGTCATCATTTTTTTATGGCAATGCAATATTCCCTTACATTCAGAACAATATGTTTAACCGTTCCCCACTTGATGGGCATCTACTTTGTTTCCAATTCTTTGCTTTCACACAAAATGTTGCTATAAATATTTTATTGTATATGAGAGATTTCTTCTTATCAGAGGCTTCACAGGAATGGTATCTCCAAGTCAAAGCATATGGTTATTTAGCCATTGTATTTGCATAATTCCAAATTACTTTTCAATTCATAGTTCTACCAAGAATGTATTGGAGTGCCTATCTTTCCACAGCCTCTCCAACATTAACTATTGCCATCTGATAAATACAAATTAAAGCAACACTGAATTCTCACTTCATACCCATTGAATTGGCAAAGATGTTCAAATATAGAAATAGTCAATAAAGGAAAATTATGATGATATAGGTACTCTGATATATTATAGGTGGAATTATAAACCAGCCCAGTGAGTTTGGAAAATAATTTAAATTTAAATAAGAAAAAAATAATAAATTATTCATATCCCTTGATTCAGTGATGCCACTACTTGGTTTAGTACCAAGGAAGCAGCATGGTGTAATGAGTCAAGTGCTGAACTTGAAGTTGAAGGAATATCTCAATTCGCATCCTATCTCTGATACTTGCTAGTTATATGACCAAGGACAAGACACCTAAACTCTATGAACCTCAGTTTCCTTATTTGTAACAAGGGGATAATAATAACTATAGTACCAACATCTAGGAATATTGTGAAACTCAAATTAGAGAATATATGAATGTTACAAAATTTGAGGTGCTGTATGAATTTGTTATTATTAGAAAGTAAGATACTAGATATACCCAAATAGCCAAAGAACCTTTTTTGAACATGAGATTAGAATTAAAAATTTAGAGGTAGAAGGAACTTCCAAGGCCATCTATTCCAACCTCTCTCACCATATTTTATGGTTGAGGAAACTGAGGTCCAGTGAATTTGTGACTTGTCCATGAATTCACTTAAGTGTTAAAGGCAAGAGATGACTCCAGTTTTTTGGACATCAGAGCCCACAATCTTTCCATTAATACCAAATTATAATACTTTTTTTAAAACTAGAAACAAATTGCATGCACATCTATTGGTTAATACTGAAAAAATTGTGGCACATGAATGTAATATATTTTACTATAATGAAGGATAAATGTGAGTAAGAAAACAAGGGAAGATTTGTATGAAATGATACAAAAGAAAGAAAAAAGCATTTGTACAAAAAAGAATAGATAAAATTATTATAGTGATATAAATGAAAAGAGAACTGAAAGACACTGAAAATCAGATCAAATTAAATGATCATTGTTAGTTCTATATGTCTGATGTTTAATAAATTTCCCTCCATTTTGTTAAAAAATGGTAATCAGGGGGCGGCTAGGTGGCGCAGTGGATAGAGCACCGGCCCTGGAGTCAGGAGTACCTGAGTTCAAATCCAGCCTCAGACACTTGACACTTTACTGGCTGTGTGACCCTGGGCAAGTCACTTAACCCCCATTGCCCCACCAAAAAAACCCAAAACAAAACAAAAAATGGTAATCAGAAGAGGGGAAAGTAACATGTGTAAGTTGTAATTACTATATGATATGGAGTTCTTTCGCTGAATTTTTTTTTTAATTTTTTTTTTTTTTTTTTAGTGAGGCAATTGGGGTTAAGTGACTTGCCCAGGGTCACACAGCTAGTAAGTGTTAAGTGTCTGAGGCTGGCTTTGAACTCAGGTATTTCTGACTCCAGGGTTGGTGCTCTATCCACTGCGCCACCTAGCTGCCCCTCGCTGAATTTTTTTAAGGAAGGGGACATTGGGAAGAGATTTTTTTTTAATTGGGTAAATAGCTTGATCAACATACAATTTATTGTTATGAATTTTTAAAAGATCTCTTCCCCTCCCCCATTTGCTTGTTCCATTTTATTTGTTTTTTCTAAAACTTTGGTTTGAGAAACCAAGCTCATTTGAACTTGTAGCCATAAGCCAGCTACCATAATTGTTGGCCTGGCAGCTACTTGAATTGTGGGCATAGGACCCATAATGTCCCCTTTGGGCTGCTCCCCCAACTTGCTCTTATATTCATGGGTTGGGTCTCCAGAACAGAACCTATTTCCAGAGTTCTAAGGGTAACTTTATAAGTGGTTACTCTTGCTACTGTAGCTCATGAGCCCCAACCAGTGTGCTTTCCATTAATAATCAACCATTAGGCCTAATTGTCTCTTACCAAAGGCATTTAGTAGGCTGGTGTAGTAAGAAAAGTTGGTTTAAAGAAAAAGCAGTCTCCCTCATGAACCCAAAGTTTACTCTCTGGTTCAAATTTAAAGTTTGATGGAAGGGAGTTCCATGTGTAGGACACATAGGTGACAAAGTTAATTCACAACTTCTAGTATTGTAGGGCCTAGAAGTCTCTTTTAGGAAATACTTCATGGAGCTCCCCTTAAGTGCAGCATTTTGGTTCATTTGAAATTCCAGGCTCCTTTCTTTAGTCCTTACTTTTTGCTATAGGGGCTCATGTTCCTTAAGCTCTTTCCTCTATGTGGTAATTTTATCTGTATTCATGTGTCTCTGGTGTATTTCTTCACTCTCCAGTGAATGTTATGTTTCCTCCTAGTCCAGTAGGTCCAGTAGAAAAACTGATAACATTGGGGGGGCAGCTAGATGGTGCAGTGGATAAAGCACTGGCCTTGGATTCAGGAGGACCTGAGTTCAAATCCAACCTCAGACACTTGACACTTACTAGCTGTGTGACCCTGGGCAAGTCACTTAGCCCTCATTGCCTCGTAAAAAAACCCAACAACAACAAAAAACAAAAACCAAAAAAACTTATAACATTGGGAGGGAGGAGGAAAGAAAATTTTCTTCTCCCCTGGATGACTTCTAGTAAAATCACAGGGGTCTCCTTCCATAGGCACCTCTAGTTCTGGAACTCACAATCAAATTCAAACTCCTCAATTGCTAAATGACTTGCTTCTTTTATAAATAGACCCTTTTATAAAAGGGACATGACGTATTCTCTTACAAAGTCACAAGATATTTTCTGAGAGGTGTCAATTAATCAAATTAATTCACACATTTCAGTGGGGTTGTAGGAAAACTCCTTTATAGCTCCTCTATACTTTGATTATATTCTAGACTTCTTGTGACAATATTAATTGGAGTAGGGAGTGGAACTCCCTTTCTTACACACCTAATAATATCCAATTAATAATTAATCTTTGAATAGCTAGTCATCTAAATCTAATCCTCTGAAGTAATAGCAATATTACAAGGTCAAGAAGGGATTGTACAATTTCTTGAGAGATACTTCTTTAAGGAGCTATTAAGAGAAGCTAGATCATTTTGGTGATATATCCTTAACCTTTTAAGTTGACATCAAGAAGGAAAACCATATTCCTTCTGCAAACATGCCCTTTGGTGCTTTTGTAAGAAACAGAATGTAGGGCTAGATGAACTATAGATCTGGCTCAATGTAAATATTCGGGTTCACTTTATTGGTTTGAATTGCAAAGATGGTACTTCAAAGATTGTTTATTCCCTCCTAGGAATTATGCCTGAAGTTTTAGTAGCTTTCCACCAAGTCTCCTTAATTCAAATGTCCAGGCTTCCCATAAATGAGGAATGGGTAATTGAGAGAGAAAAAGAGGGAGAAAAGGGCATGTTCCCCAGACTTAATACAGCCCTTTGTAAGAATGGGAGGAAAAGCTTCAAATTCACATGGTTCAGGAACCCAGTGTTTAGGAGAGAGGGTAGAAAAACTCTCACAGGAAGGATACCCTGATGACTTAAGAAGGAACTTGTTTTTGCAACCTATAGATAAGGCAAGACAAGTCACTGCCCAGGGGACAATTTCCCCCCAATACAGATATGTGTACCCAACTCCCTCTAGAATTTATGGAAGACAAACCCAGGGAGTTATACCAGCTCACCCACAAGGTCAAATTTGGATGGGGCTTTAAGAATACTTCAGTTATTATAAGAGCTCTCCCTGAATCTATGACTCTATCTCAATTTTCTGAGTACTAAGCACACCTCTGAAGAGAAATATATTTGCTCTAGCTTCCCCAGAAATAAATGGGCTAGTCTTCAAATTCATCTAGCCCTACATATCAATCAATAATCTCTTGCTGTCCTATGTAGTCCTATTCTCAATTCAAGGCAAGGTGAAGGGATTAGAAGGACCTGCCCCCAGTGGATGGCCTATTATTATACCTTTGCCCTGAAGGCCCTCCCCTCATAGTGACTACTTAAACATAGACATCTCAAACCTGCATCTTGTATTGGCTTTTCTTTTGTTGTTATATAGACATCTACCAATTCAGAGCATAGGTTTTCTTAAATCCTGCCTCCTTCACTGCCATAGAAAAATACTATTCCCAGTTCTACTATTGTTATTTACCTTACTATACCTGGTGGGAGTTTGTCTTTTTAATGTGGTAGCTCTGTCTAAGAACCTATGTGTGTCATCACTAAGCTAGAGTTTATATCAAGCATTTATTAAGGACTTTACTATGTGCCAGGCACTGTGTGACCCCCTCTTCCCCTCAATTGCCATGGCTGATGAAGAACCTAAGGCCCCTGTTAGCCAGAGCCACTCCATTCCAGTGGCTAATGGCTGACACTAAGACTTAATCAAAAAGGCTTTTATAGAAAAAGAATCTCCCTATTGAAATAATTAAAATTGCTAATGGTCAACAAAGCTAGATACGCTATTTAGAAACTAATTAAATTAAAATGAATTAAAGAAATAAAAATAATGAGGTATATGTGGGCGACTCTTCATTTACCTTCAATTATTAATCACTGCTTGCTTAATCTGACCTTAGTTCTGTCTTCTAAGTTGAGCAAGCCAGAGTTAAAAGTTTTGTTTTGTTTTGTTTTTTCTTTTTGTCTTTGAAAGTCCTTCACAATTTGGCCTAATCTATTTTTTTTTCAGGCTCATTGTTTGCTATTTTCTCTCCTGTACTCGATGGTATAGTCAAATTGGCCTTCTATGTTCCTCATGCATATTTCTGTCTCCATGCCTTTTCCCTGGCTCTTCCTCATGTCTAGAGTGCACATGTTTTTTACCTCTTCCTCATAAAATTCCTCATTCCTTCAAGATTCAAGCATCATCTTCCACATAGTCTTTTTTGAATCCCCCAACTACTAGAGCCCGCCTTCCCTAACTTCCTCTTATTTTGAAAATCACTTTGGGAGCTTTACTTAAGCACTCTTTTGGGATGGAATGGAGTTGATGACCTTTGTCATGTCTTCTTAAATGAATTAAATTTCCTTAGAGGTCACTAGCTTTTCAGAACAAGTTTTTGCATGGCTAATATGAAAATATGTTTTGCACAATTCCACATGTATAATTGATATCACATTCCTTGACTTCTCACTGGGTGAGGGGAGGGTGGGAGAGAGGGAGAGAAATGGAAAAACTCAAAGTTTTAGAAAATGAATGCTAAACAATGCAATGATCCAAGATAATTAATTCCAAAGGACTCATGATGAAGCATGCTATCTGCCTCCAGAGAAAGAACTAATAACTCTCTGCATATGGAGTGAAACATTTTATTTTTCACTTTCTTTCTTTCCTTCTTTTTTTAATTCAAATTTTCTTGTACAAAATGACTAATATGGAAATGTTTTATATGATTGTATATGTATAACCTATACTAGATTGCTTACCATTTTAGGAAGGGGGGAAGAGAGGGAGGATGGGGAAAAAATGACAGAATTTGGAACTGAGAACTGTAAAAAAAGTTTAAAAAATTTTAACATGTAATTGGGGAAAATTACAATATTATGTATAAAAAAGAATACTAAAAACATTTAAAAAGAACAAGTCTTTGGCTAGGTGCTTGCAACTTGTTGTGGACCTGGGATACCTCAGAAGTTTTCTGGGGGATATCAAGGAACCTTCTCCTTAAGAAGCTAAACCAAAGGACAGACACACCTAAATAGATAGACCCATAGGGTGTGGCTGCTGCCTTTGTGGCTGAGGGGGACAAAGATGGATCAGAGAGATGGGAGCTGCCTCTTGCTGAACTTCTCCCAACCACCATCAGTGGAGGATGGTACTCCACTAATAAGGGAACTTTCCACAGTCAGATTTTCACCCCATCAGATCACCATCTATAAAAGTATTTGCCTGTCTTCTGCTTGAAGAGATAGATATCTCAGAGAACCACACCTCTGTACTATGCCTTCTCCCCATGAAAAGAAGTCCAAGGATGTCTCTCTTGGTTTACTTTCCCTAGCACCTAAATAAAATATTTTATTTTAATTGGATGTGTGTGTAAGAGGATGTAATTATTTAAAGAAGAATTCCTAAGAACCCTTTCCCCAAACCCCCACTATTTTCCCTGTTATTGCTAGATGGCTTCTTGAAAACATTCCTTTTTCAAAGAATTGCTTGCTCACACAATCCGATCAAAATGTAAGTAATTTTTATTATTTGGCACACAGAGGCATGGCTGGGAGAAGAAGTCCAACTTCAACTCCCGGAGAGGTTTAATCAGACAGCCATAGAGATATGGCTGGGAGAAGAAGCCTAACTTCAACTCCCAGAACAAAGGAGAAGATGACAATTTTATAGAGGCAAGAAGGGGGTGGGGGTAGAGACCTAAGACTGAAAAGTTACAGCAATTTGAAAATGATGATGCAGCTATTTGGATATATGAATAATAAAAATTCCACATTTCTAACTTGAGATTATTGTCACTACCTGGTCCTGATCACATGGCAAACATGACTGGCTCCCAACTAAATTCATGTCGGAAATTCAAGGAGCCCAGCCTTCTGGGTGGCTGCTTTATTATCTGTTTGACCAACAACTGCCTGGTCGATCAACTACTTTGCTTCTCCAAGGAAAGAGTCATCTCTAACTGACCCCAACAAGCTGAGTAACCATATTTCTCCATGGTCATAGTGTCCCCCTCAGGGCCAGAGCATCCCTAACTGGACCCAGGCCCACCAGGCTGCTACTACATCCCCCATAACACAGCTTATCAGAGAAAAGGCATCAAATTGTTGGCATTCTTGTTTAGTCTGATTGCTGTTCTCCACTCTGTTGGCCACTTTTCGTTGCTTCTTTGCATAGAAGAGTAAATATTTTGTTTGTTTGCTCATCTGTTTTTACTCCCCCCTCACCCCGGCTTTGGGGAACAAACTGCAGGAAGAAAAGTTTCCAGCTACACTGTGTACACACTTGCAGCCCTAACTAACCAGATATTTCCCTGATAACCAGCTCTATCTCACTGAATCCCTTCCCCCACCAGTCCCCAATGCATTCCCTCCACTATTTTGCAATGCACCTGAACAAAATGAATTTATTTATTAAACTTTTCAGTTCCTAGCAGTTTTATAACCTTGACCTTTTCAGAGACTTTTGACAGTCTTGCTTCCTAGTTAAAGAGCCCAAACTCTCATTCACTTAGTATATTTTAAAAATGCATTTCAATAGAAAACAATGAGATTTTAAACCAGAGATATATACTCATTTCTCCTCTCAAAGTATGACAATTCAATTTCATATGATTCCAGTAAGCTGAAGTTATTGAGATACAAAAAAGAATAAAAATTAATCTGGGAAAGCCAAGAAGGAAGGAAGATTAAGTGGTGATAGACCCTGGCAAATGAAATTCCTGCCCAATTCAACCAAAAGACCTTCTCACTAGTGCAGGTCATATTAGAGATGGGAATTGTAGCTGAAGTACTTTACCAGTGAAGCCTTTACACATTACTTTTAAACTTATGGTTTCTGTCTGTATTATTCCCTAAAGCTGTGTTTTTAATTCACCAAGAAGGGGTTCTCAGCCCTTTCCTACACATAAAATTAGATTCTTCCTTGATGTGGGCAGACAGCATAATATAGCCCCCAGGTATTTCCTTTGAGGAAGCTTTGATCTCTTCCTGAAGTCCCCTCAGGTTTTTATCTTCACTGTTTTTTTAAAATGACTTAAAAAAACACATACAAAAAGGACCCTCTGAAACATGGGAATAAAATTAGCCACAAATTACCTAATTAATCCCATACAGGGATGTTGGTTCATGTAGATTAATTTTTTTTTTGTAGGGCAATGGGGGTTAAATGACTTGCCCAGGGTCACACAGCTAGTAAGTGTCAAGTGTCTGAGGCTGGATTTGAACTCAGGTACTCCTGAATCCAGGGTCAGTGCTTTATCCACTGTGCCATCTAGCTGCCCTGGGGATGTTGGTTCTTGTAAAAGGTGAACAGTAAAAAAAAAAATGAACTTAGTGATTTTCTTTTTCTTTTTTACCAGAAAGGGAAAAGTAACTAGTGTAACAACAACAACAACAACAACAATTCCTGGAAGGTCTGGGGACTGCAGGAACATGATTTTGATCATTGTCCCATGAAGGTTGGAGATTATGTGTATTTGGGATGGTAACACCTATAAAATAATGCTCTTATAAAATAATTCATGGATTATTATTTGGGGGCAACAGTCCAATTAATGATAATAATTCTATTCTAATAGAGGATACTGGA
The DNA here is from genome assembly GCF_019393635.1 of Dromiciops gliroides. NCBI lineage: Eukaryota > Metazoa > Chordata > Mammalia > Microbiotheria > Microbiotheriidae > Dromiciops > Dromiciops gliroides. The sequence goes on along the minus strand of NC_057862.1, from coordinate 157,640,160 downwards.
TGAATTCTTGAGGATTTAGTGAAGTCTAGATTTGTATGGGAATTTGTTGTTGATGGAAGATAGTGAACTTTTGAGGTATATAGTTCTAGTCACTTGATCATGTCTTGCTAGATAGTTGGAAGATACTGAATTTTTACAGACTTAAGAGATGTGCTTCAGTTTCTACAGTAACTGTAACAGAGGATTGGATGAGCAATTAGGGCCTAGTCCTGGAAGTATGTGTGAAGATGGAAGTTTGGTGAATGTGAGATTTAAAATTGGATACAAGAGCATTAAACTCCCCTTTAAACTTTCCCTTATATATCTCCCAGACCAGTAAGTGAAAGAAGCCTCTGAGCTTTAGTTAGAGCTTTTATTGTTTGGGAATTAATTAGCCAACAAAACAAGGTGAAGTTGATTAGAGATATAGGAAAGTAGAAATACAAATAAATAGTCTTAGATCTAAGCTTAGTCTATATTCCGTATAGAACTCACCAAATTCCCAAGGCCACCTCTGAGGTTGAGAACCACGTCAAGCACATGTTATTACGGAGGACCAGGCCGATCACCAAGGGCCACGCTGTCGAACCTGAGTCAGCGTCTGTGTGTGCAGAGCAAGCCAGGGGGCGAGGAGAGAAAAAAGACATCACTTCCGTTCTCTCCTTGCCTTTAAGCTCGTACCCCAGAAGTGGAGTGCTTAGCAGATGCACGGGCGATTCGTCACGGTCTCCTCCCTGAAAGGGTGGTCCTTCAAAAACTAGCGTCCTTCAGTTATCCTAACCGACTGTTAAAAACTTTCCCTTTTTACCACAGTGAACCTGGTCCTAGAAATCTATAATGATTTAACACAGGGTCTTGGATCTCTGCTTCATGAAGAGCATGTACAGATGCTTGAGAACTAATTTCTTCTTGTGTGGCAAAGAAAAGGCCTTTGGGTTAGATATGGAGTACAAACTTTGAGTTCATGCAAAAGGCATTAAGGCAACTAGGTGGTGTAGTGGGTAGAGTGCTGGTCCTGGAGTCAGACTCATCTTCCTGAGTTCAAATCTGGCCCCAGACACTTGCTAGCTAAGTGACCTTGGGCATGTAACTTAACCTGTTTTTCTCAGTTTCTTCTCTTTAAAATGAGCTAGAGAATGAAATGACAAACCATTCTAGTATCTTTGCCAAGAAAACCTGAAATTGGCATCATGAAGAATGAGACATGTCTGAAAAATGACTGCACAACAACAATAACAAAAAGCATTAACCAGTCAAATTGGTGTCTCCTTTCCTCTAGTGGTGACTGAGATAAGGCTTTCTGTAAGCAATGTTTGATATGTAGTAAGTGTTTAATAAATGCTCTATCATATATCTATATCTATCTATGTATCTATTGTGTCAAGATAATGGAATGTGGTAGACAAGGGGATTTAGCAGATACTCAAAGGCCCACCTGGAGATTAATCTAAACTGATTGAATTAAGTGAGAGTGATTGCTGATTAGCCTACTTCCAGTTAACTAGATTGTAAGCACATCTGGCTGGCCTTTAAGAGGGTATTGTTCTCAGAAGCTAAAAACTTTGAATTTAGGGGCAGCTAGGTGGCACAGTGGATAGAGCACTGGCCCTGGAGTCAGGAATACCTGAGTTCAAATCCGGCCTCAAACACTTAATACTTACTAGCTGTGTGACCCTGGGCAAGTCACTTAACCCCAATTGCCTCACTAAAAAAAACAAAACAAAACAAAACAAAACTTTGAATTTAACTGGAGACCACCTTCAGGTCCAATGAACCAATGAATTTGAATGACGCTAGCCAATCAGCTTGAAGAACCTCCCATTTCTGGGAGGAGAACACGAAGGAGGAAGTTGATGCTGGCAGAGGAGTCCTTCCTCTTTTAGTTTGAGACATCGGTTTGGTGGCAGGACTTCAAGTGGGAGGTTTAGGAAGGCTAGGATTTCCATACTATAAGAAATATGTTCTCAATCTTTCTCTCTCTTTACTATCTTATATCTTTTAATAAACCCTTAAAAAGCCTAAACTCATTTATCAGTGATTTTAGCCAGTTTCCCCTCAAAACTGGGGAGACAGATTAGAACCCACATTTAGAATTTTAAAATACACTGTATCTATCATCTATCTAGGTAACTGGTGGTGTAGTAGAGTTCTGAGCTTGGAGTTAGGAAGACCTGAATTAAAATCTTATACATATATTAGGTGTGTGACCCTAGGCAAGTCATTTAACTTCTGTTTGCCATAGTTTCCTGAACTGTAAAATGGGATAATAATAACACCTAACTCTCAGAGTTATTGTGAAAATAAAATTAGATAATACTTGTAGAAAGATAAAAGTGCTTAACAGTGTCTGCCATATAGTAGGCATTATATAAACACTTATTCCCCCCTTTTGTTTCCTTCCTTCCTTCCTTCTTCTCTCTCTCATCTATGTCTCATCTATCCATCTACCCAATGAGGAACTAATGAATGTTTTTGAGGGGGAGGAGGTGATATATACATCAACATACTACTTAGATAGATATATTAAAGGGAGGGAGACTGGAGGCAGGAAGACCAGTTAGGAATAAGACCAGTTAGGAATAAGACCAGTAAGACCAGTGGTGAGAAAAAGTAATGGGGGTCTGAATTAGGGGTAGGGATAGTAGGTGCTTGATAAAATTGGACAATCTTTGTACCTCTGTGTTTCTTGTGGCTTCTCTAGATGATTCCTTTCTTTTCAATTGCCTATATTTAAACAACCCAGTAGGATAGTAGGAGTGAAGGAAGAGAACATATGAATAGATTCACAAGCCATTTGAGAGGCAAAAATCATTTCTAACTTAAGACAGTGCTGTGCATGTTTTAAGATGCTTGCTGCTTTTAATTCTGAACTGTTCAGATGTGCTTAAGTGATCTTTTAAATCTGGAAATAAAATGATTCCGTTTATATTCCTCTTATATAGGAATATAACTACACCCTGGAAAAAATTGGTTTTGGAAATGATGGCTCTCATAAGGCCCTCCTGCTTTGCTTTTCTATGATTGGAGCTATGCTCAGAGACATTCAGAGCATGATATAGCTAGAACAATTAACTTGTGATAGCACTTTAACATAGCTAGGCTGAATTTCATTATAACATACAACTTATTTTTTAAAGTATAGACTTGGAGGGTAAGCAAGGAAAATGGACAAAAATCAATACAGGTATATTTTACCTACCATTGTTCATTGGTTCCATGAATATACATTAGGCAAAGCACTAGGGACAGATCCTTATTAACAGAACCGAAAGGGCCCTTCCTTTGTAGAGCAGGAGCACCCTGAATACTGGCATTGCTCAGGTGCTAACCAATATGAAAGGAGGGTAGATTGACCCAAATAGAGACCAGCCTGGTTCAGAAAAGTTTCTGGAGAAAGGGTTATGCTCTGGCAATGGGGTTAATGTTATAGATATGCTGAGGATGTGTTAGTAGAATCTGGGTATAAGGTCCTTATGACACTCTAAAATGTCCTTGGAAAGTAATGTCAAAATGGGCTACATCTATATTTGAAGACTTCTAAAACCGAACTTCTGGTGTTGATTATCAGAATCTGTGAAGGGGTCTGCAAAAGCATGGATCCAAGGAATTCTTGGGGCTATTGAAAAGATGACAAATATCATATTTGTTGCCCTGGTTCTTCCTCAGGCAGCTTTAATTCTATTTCTTTCTTTTTTTAAAGTAATAAACATTTTTATTTATAGTTTTGGGTTCCAATTTTTATCCCTTCTTCCTTCCCCCTCCTCCCCACTCTCTGAAACAGCAAACAATCAGATATAGGTTATACATGTGCAATTATGTAAAACATTTCCATATTAGTAATTTTATACAAGAAGACTACAGTCTGTGTTACATCAATATCAGTTCTTTCTTTGGAGGTGGATAGTATGTTTCATCAGCAGTCCTTTGGGATTGTCTTCGATTGTCATATTCTTGAGAATAGTCAAGTCATTCACAGTTCTTCGTCTAACAATATTGTTGTCTCTGCACAATGTTCTCTTGGTTCTTCTCACTTCACTACACATCAGTTCATACAAGTCTTTCTGGGCCTTTCTGAAATCATCCTGCTTGTCATTTCTTATAACACAATAATATTCCATCACCATCATATATCACAGCTTGTTTAGCCATTCCTCAATTGAAGGGCATTCCTTTGATTTTTAATTCTTAGCCACCACAAAAAGAGCTGCTAAGAATACTTTTGAACAAATAGGTCTTTTTTTCTTCTGGGGGATGTCTTTGGGATATAAACCTAGCAGTGGTATTGCTGAATCAAAGGGTATGCACAGTTCTTTAGCCCTTTGGGCATAGTTCCAAATTGCTCTCCAGAATGGTTGGATCTTTTCACAACTCCACCAAGAGTGGAAGATGTCCCAGCTTTCCCACATCCCCTCCAAATCCAATATTTTCCGTTTTTGTTATATTTGCCACTCTGATTCTATTTCACTTCTTACTGCTTCTAACACCTTTTAGAAGGCCTCTTATATCCTTTTCTACTATAGTTTCTCCTCCAATATTTTCCCCAAGTTTACTTAAGTCATGTTTTGTTTAATGTTGAAACCAGGTCTCCCTATCTTATCTAGGCTGGAAATGCAGTGACTTCTCATGGGCTCATCCCAATGCTGACTAGTCCAGAAACTTTGACGGACTCTATTTCCAACCTGGGCCAATTTGCTCCTCCTTAGGCAGCCTGATGCTCTGCCCTGCCAGTCCCCAAGGCTCTCCATATTGGTGATAATCTTTTTTTTTTTTTTAGCAGGGCAGTGAGGGTTAAGTAATTTGCCCAGGGTCACACAGCTAGTAAATGTAAAGTGTCTGAGGCCGAATTTGGACTCAGGTCCTCCTGAATCCAGGGCCAGTGCTTTATCCACTGTACCACCTAGCTGCCCCCTATATTGGTGATCATCTTAATGTGAGCCTGTGTACCACCATGTCTGCTAGTGTTATTTTAAAAAAACACAATCAATTTTAGTGTTTCATATTTTTACAAAAATAATGTACTTATCACAGTTTTGTTAGTCTATAACTGTGTGAGTCACTAATAGTTTTATTTCTGCTTCATTGTGATCTTCCCTTTTCCATTTCTGATTTGGGTCATTTGATTTTCTTTTATCCTCTTTTTGATGAAAAGAAAAAGTATTACTTAATGGATTAAAAGAAAATCCAATAATATTTTGCCTACAGGGAATGCAATGCAGAGGAAACACTAATGGAGATACATATTTAATTAAGGAGAGGAAGGACCAAACTTAGCAATGCTTTAGTGGTCTCCAGAAAATCTGAAGTTTTGATGATAATATCATGAAAAGATGAAATAAAATAATAAATAACAGAAATAATGGCAATGAGCATTTATGTAGCACTTTAAGGCTTGCAAAGGACTTTACAAATGTTACCTCATTTTATCCTCACAAAAACCCTGGGAGGTAGGTGAAAAAATGTATAATTCTTAATATTTCTCCAGCCTGTCCTAGTTTCTGCCAAACTGTAGTGTAATACCAAATGCTGTTGGACATTTCCAACTGGATATCCTTTAGAAACCTCAAAATTTGATGTATCCAAAACACAACTCATTATCTTTCCTATAAAACTCACCCCTCCTCAGATTTGCAAACTTGAAGTCATCCTCCACTCTTCATTCTCCCTCATCTTGCCATATCTGATTGGTCACAAAGTTTTCTTGATCCTACCTCTCTCTGTGTATCCATATTCTCTGTAGTCTGTCTATCCAAGAAACTTCCCTTACACATAATTGTGGTTCTCTCAGAAGTGGATCCCTAGAGTCCTTTATTTTAATAGACTCCATCTCAGGGGTCTGGATAGACAGATAGAGATAGATGCATAGAGAGAGATAGAGATTCTCTGTCTCTCTTATCCATTCCCTTATTTTTACCTACACAGTAATTACCCTAGTTCAAAGCTTCTTAAACTTTTTTCACTCACAACCCCTTTTTGCCCAAGAAAATTGTACATGGATTTACTTGGATATATAGGTACATAAAATAGGTATACATAACCTTTTACTGTTACATGATCCCATATGGGGTCGTGACATAAAATTTAAGAAATTTTGCCACAGTTCATGCCCTCAATACTTCTTTCCTCTGCAGAAACTCCTTAATGACTGAAGTAGCTCAAGTCTCTCCTTTCTTTCCACACAGCTGCCAAAATGCTAAAAGTCAAATCTGACCGTGTCATTTCCCCTGCTCAAAAAAGCTTCAGTGATATAGGATTCCAGGATATAGTACAAATGCCTCTGTTTGTCACTTGAACACCTTCACAATCTGGAATTGACCTGCCTTATCACATATCACATTTCTTCACACGCTCCACATCCCAGACAAACTGGCTGGTTTGCTATTCTTCAAACATGACATAACATCTCCCATCCCCATATCTTTGTCCAGGCTGTGCCCCATGGTTAGAATCTACTTGATCCTCTCCTCTAATTCTTAGCAGCACTTTTGTTCTTGAAAGCTTGGTTTTGTACTATCTCCTACTTAGAGACCTTTCTCACTCTGCCCTTTGGCTATTAGTACCTCTCCTATCTCTAAACTTACCTTTCCTTTCTTTTATATGCATTTATATAGAGTATTTGTATTGACATACAACATAAGCAAATAACCTATATGTATGGCATTTGCTTACATGGAATATTCCTGTTGTCTTTCCCATGTAAGCTGCTCAAGGGGAAAGACTTTCATATTTTGCCTTTGTATTGATAATGCCTGAAACATAGTAGGTGCCTTATAATTAATTTTGATTGATTTATTGAAACTAAATTCATTTCTTCCGTCTGGGTCCTTGGTGTATTCATTTTATTGTATCTTGAGGTTCTTTCTAGCTGTGGTCTCGTTGTTCCCATTGGCAGTGTTTAACTATATTTTTTCTTTTAGTTTTTCTGCTTCTGTATCTTATTTCAAAACATTTTTCATTTTGTAGAAGCACTTCTGTTTTTCATATCTTTGAGTGTTGTTTTTTAAAGAGGGTTTACTTTTCAGGGATTTAAGTGTTTTTTTTTTTTTTAAATCACATTTGTTCTAGCTTTTGGGGAGTATCTAAAGGAGCTTGGTTCTCCTGGCATCTCTTACTCTTCCATATTCCCAGAAGTCCTTGTGAATTACCTCAATCATCAACAGAGTGAACTTTTCTTATTTTCTGGGAATCCCTTATATAACCTTGGACTCAATTCTCAGATTATATCCCGGCACTTATAAGAAAAAGCACATCCAGTGATAGTCTCCTATTAGTTCCACATCAAGTTGAAGGGCATTGTAGTAGCTATAGCACATTTCCTTAAAAACTTCTCACTTCTAATTTCCCTCTAGGACAGATAACCAAGGAATGACCTACCACTCCATTAACTTTTACTCTAGTTATTTAATTTCACACTTAAAACTAACTCTCTATTCTCTCCCTTCCCCCCTCCCCCTTCCTTCCTCCCTTCCTTTCTCCCTCCCTTCCCCCTCCTCCCTGCTTCCTCCCTTCCTTTCCCCTCTTCTTTTCTCCTCCCACTCATCTTTTAAGTGGCAGAGACTCCATTGCTAGGGTGTAAACTCTCCATTGGATTGACTCCATGTTTATTTTAAAGTTGCTAAAAAAAAGCACTAAGATTTCAGGTGTGATTTTTTTTCAAACACTTGGAAATTCATTTGAGTTTTATTGTGATTATAATAAAAAATAGCACAAAAAATAGAATTAAGTTGAATGGTGTAAACGTCCAGAAAATGTGCTTTAAGGGCAAATTTGGCTTGGTACTGTCACAGTAGATAAAGCACAAGCTGTCTTTCTGAAACCCAGTTGTTATTTCTTAGTATGGAGTGAGGCAAAAAGGGGGTGTTGGGAGCAGCTAGGTGGCACAGTGGATTCAGGAGGACCTGAGTTCAAATCTGACCTCAGATACTTGACACTTACTAGCTGTGTGACCCTGGGCAAGTCACTTAACCCTCATTGCCAGCAAAAAAAGAAAAAAAAAAGGAAGTGTCTCTGTGTATACATACATACATATGTTCTTACATATACATACACAATACATATGTGCATAAATCTTCATGCACACATATACACATGCATGGGTATATAAATTTATATATATATACTGTGTTATTTAGATTATTTTGCTAAACTGTGCTTTCTAAAATTCTTGCTACTACTTATATATTAATGGCTATTTATATAATAATGGCTATTGCACCCATTTTGGCAGTTAGCATTTATTATTAATGAATATTATTTATTAGTAAAGTACTGACCGAGTAGCAGTTAACACAAGCAGGAAAGCCCCAGCGCCATGTTGTCTCTCAGAGAGAGAGCACATGGCCTCAAGGAGAGTTCAGAAGGCCTTTACCTACTCCATCCTAAGAGATCAAGCACCAAGAGATAGCATCCCGAGCCAAGAGCTCAAACCAAGATGGTGAAGACCTGGTGGAAGAGGTTGTCACATCAAGGTAAACTGATCACAGCTAATTGCTTTAGTATCATTCAATTCCACTGGTTGAGGTGGGCTCTTCAGATGATATCATGGCCTAATGGGAAAATCCCCTGAGGGGCAAAGGTAAAGTCCAGGTAGGTGTGGTATAATCAGTTCAATGAGCTAGATAAAGGAGTCTATCTTCTTTTCTATTGTACCCCTGGGCTGGCCCTAAACAGGATTAAAACTTCCTCATTAGAGTTGAACTTTCTTAAGTGGGGGGGGGGGAGGAGAAAAGGGATCTATTGGGTCCCCCAGAAATTCATTATTAATAATTATTTTCTCACAGTACACAATATAATATGTCATATATATCAGAAATTCAAAAGCCCTGGGAATAATTGTCTTTGGAATTTTTTTTTCTTTTGAGGGTCAATGAGGGTTAAGTGACTTGCCCAGGGTCACACAGCTAGTAACTCTCAAATGTGTGAGGCCTGATTTGAACTCAGGTCCTTCTGAATCTAGGACCAGTGCTTTATCCACTACACCATCTGGCTGCCCTGTCTCTGGAATTTTTGAGATATTTCTAGTGAATGTTGCCAAATTGGAAGCAATTCTGCTCTGAATCAAGTAAGTGAAGAAAGGCTGTCTTTATATGTCATTGTCATGGGTTGGTTTTCACTGTTGCTATACTAGAGCAAGAGTATACCCAGGTTAATGGAAAGCTCCCTACACAGCTTTTTGGTGATATTCCAATAGATGAAGTTGGGTTAATGGGCATTTCCAATTTGCAAGTTGAAGAGTGGGTCTTAGAATTAGGATGGGTTATGCATGAGTACCTGTCACCTATTTAAAGACAGTTGTTGGGCAGCTAGGTGGTAGGTACAGTGGATAAAGCACTGGCCCTGGATTCAAGAGAACATGAGCTCAAATCCAGCCTCAGACACTTGACACTTACTAGCTGTGTGACCTTGGCCAAATTATTTAACCCTCATTGCCCACTATCCCCAACCCCCCCAAAAAGACAGTTTTTGCGTCCTTCCTAAGTCTTCTCCAAGTTAAACATCCCTGGTTTATAGAATCACAGATCATAGATTTAGAGCCACATGGGACTTTAACATTCTTTCAACTCTTCCTTGTATGGCTTTGTGTTCTCTGAGTGTTTAGAAATCTAGTGTCTTATAAACAAACGTGCACATATGTGTATGTATATTATGCACATATTATATACACTCACATATACAAATAAGGTATGAGATCTCAAATGAGATATTTATAAAAGAAGAGCTTAGCATAGTGCCTAAAGGTAGGTGCTATATAGAAGGTGCCTATAGCAAGTGATATATATATGCTTATTTTGTTCCCCTTCCCTTCTCCCTTTCATACACACACACACACACATACACACACGCATACATATACATATGTGTAAATAAATTTATACATATACATAGAAAACATACATCTCCAAATACTTGCTTGTCTCCTTTAAAAGTAATTCTCTTTTTTCTTCCCTTCTAAGTTGGCATAGAACTACAGATATGGTTTTATCACAACACAGCATAGCAGAATTTTCATCTCTTCTATCTTGGACATTATAATTTTATTAATGAAGTATAAGATCACATTATCTTCATAGGCTATTGACTTATTTTATGTCAAATAGAACTAGAAACTACTCTTTAGCCACAATGCACACATTCTATACTTAGATAACTTATTTTTAAAAATCTAAATGCATAACTCTACATTTACCTATGGTCAATGCAATTTTGTTAGTTTTAGTCCCTGGGCAGCTAGGTGGCACAGTGGACAAAGCACTGGCCCTGAATTTGGGAATATCTGAGTTCAAATCTCACCTCAGACACTTACTAGATGTGTGACCCTGGTAAGTCCCTTAACTCCAATTACCTTAAAAAAAACATCCAGCACCATCTCCAGTCATCCTGATGTATATCATACCACTGACTTAGATGGTTCCGGAGAAGAGAATGAAGTTGGGAACATTGCATGGCCCTCTCTCACTCATAATCCAATTCAGTGCAAGTCATGTCATCACTCTGATAGCATAGTCCTTTTCAGGAACAAAGGGCGTACAAAAACAATAGTTTTAGTCCCCATTTCTCTGCCTCAAAATGTTATGGGATCACAGGGATCCTGTGCTATGTGTTAACTATCCTTTCTAGCTTCTTAGAATCTAAAAGTTTGATAGCTATTCCTTTATCCAAGTTATTGATTTTTTTTTCTTTTTCTTGTTTTTTTTTTTTGCAGGGAAGTTGGGGTTAAGTGACTTTCCCAGGGTCACACAACTAGTAAGTGATAAGTGTCTGAGGCCGGATTTGAACTCAGGTCCTCCTGAATCCAGAGCTGGTGCTTTATCCACTGTGTCACATAGCTGCCCCCCACACATTAGATTTTAATAATCACATGCCATACACACTTGAATTTTTTTCCTTATTTTGGTTTCTCTGATTTATAACTAGCTATTCAATTGTGGAATAAGGAAGAATGGAGAAGAAAAAAGAAAAAGAACCAGATTTCCAAATACTCGAGTACTTCATAATAACTTTGTAATCCAAAGTAAAAATGACTTAAACAGTCTGTCGAAGAAAGCTTATGACCAGAATCCTCGGATTAGCTTGGTATAGTTCATGATTTACTTTGTAATCTAAAAGAATTAAAATAGAAGACCAAAAGATTAACTAATATATATTCTATACTAATGTGTGACTTTTGGACAATTTACCAATAACACTGCATTTCTCAATTATAAAAGGCATTTTTGTCATCTTGATGTTTTGAACTAAATAATAAAAATAATTACAATTTCAGCTGACATTTAGCACTTTTAAAGTTTTTTAAAGTTATTTAAAGGTATTATCTGATTCTTATAATATGCCTGTGAGGAAGGTGCTATTATTAGCCCCTTTTTAAAAGTGAATAGGGACACCTAAGTGGTGCAGTGGATAGAGCTTGGATCTTTGAATCAGGAAGACCTGAGTTCAAATGTGACCCTAGACACTTACTAGCTGTGTGATCCTGGGCAAGTTGCTTAACCCTGTTTTGCCTCTGTTTTCTTATCTGTAAAATGAGCCGGAGAAGGAAATGGTAAAGCACTTCAGTATCTTTGCCAAAAAAACACACAAAACCCCCCCAACAACAAGGTCACAAAAAGCCAGACATGATTGAAATGATTCAACAAGTACCATAGGCAACAATTGGACTCAGACACTTGGAAAAAGTCAAGCTAAAAATAAAGAAAGAAGGAAACAAAGTGGTTTTTCATGGATTAAGGAATGTATTAACAAATCATGGTATTAAATAGCATGGGATGTTAATATGCTGTAAGAAATGTTGAACATGTGGACATCAGTGGTATATGAGAATGCACAACACTTCAAGATATCAATATTCAGACTATACAAAAGTTCTAATGCTGGTTTGGGAAAACTGACAATGAAAACAAATCATCTCGGTAGGGAGGTGGTAGACTATAGAATGGCTGAAGATGATGTCAGTGGTGGTTGCCATCTCTGTTTTGCTTACTTGTTTTTCTTTGTTACAAAAGAGGGCTGGGTTGAGGGGGAGGGATTGAAAAGTGATAGTGATAAATAATCCCAAGTAGAAATAAAATACATAAAAGTAATTTACATCCCATGCCCTACCCAACATCCCCAAAGAAAGAGTCAAGCTGAGATAGAAACCAAAAGGTCTTAAGAAAAGTAGAATACCATTTATCCACAAGGGCATTTTATTTTCTCTCCCTGATTCAACTGGCAAGTTATTTTTGAAAGCTGACTAAAGCATGGAGAGAGGCAATATTCAAGCATTTAGTTGGCTTCTGGCTTAGAAGAATCAACTGTGAGATTATTGTATTTTTGCTATCATTTTCCAGTTCAATAAATAGATGAGTGCCTTTCTCAAGTACCCAACCAACATTGTGCTCTGTTTCTTCCTTGACCTGTTAAAGACCTTGGATAGCTACAGAAGCACAGAGAAAAAAAACAGACAACTTTGTTAACAATACAGAAATATTGAATGGAGGAGTATCAAAGAGCTAAAAGTGAGAGGGGGAAGCAATGAGTGATAGGAGAAAAGAAATTATGGTTTTGTTTTTTTTTTAGCACATTGACATTGTCCTTTGACCTGGCCAAATTAGATTCTTTAATAATAGCAACAATAACTACAATGACACAGTAGCTGGCATTTAGATGGAACTTTAGGGGACAACTAGGTGGTACAGTGGACATAGTGCCCCACCTGGAGTCAGGAAGACCTGAATTCAAACCTGGCCTCAGAAGCTAGCTGTGTGACCCTTGGCAAGTCAGCCAATTAACCTCCCAACTTTATTGCCCTCATCTCACTGGATTGTTGAGAGGATCAAATAAGATAATAAATATAAGTTGCTTTGCAAATCTCAAAGTACTATATAAATGCTTATGAATAGTTGCTGTCTGTAAGGTGGCTAAGATTCTAGCTAGGCTGTCTAAAAATCTAATGAGTGGTCACCAATAAATTAGAAGTTTTAGCAAGAGTTTAGACTTTCAAGCATTTATTAAGGAGCATAAGAATTTGGTGAGGAGAGAGAAAGAGGCCAAGGTACCTACATCTATCTATCTCAGGGAGCCAGCAACTGAGTTCCTCCCCCCCCCCACTCCCCCCACCCCCATCCCCAGCAAGAGAGACAGAGAGAGAGAGAGAGAGAGAGAGAAAGAGAGAGAGAGAACGCCAGCGAGCGCCTTGCCCCTTCTTCATCCCATAAGCCTCCTGTGAAACCTGAAACATCCCATCCACACACACCCAACTCCAAGCTAATTGGTTGGTAGCTTTGATCGACAGTACCCATGAGCAAACATCACTTCCTGACACCAAGGAACTGACCTTCCAAGCCACATGGCTTGCCCTCAGATGCCTTCTCCTCATGGTAGTGCTTTCCTACAGTATCTCTCCAGCAGGGGGCGTCAATCCAATTCTCACACTTACTAGTATTATTTCCTCCATTAGCATTAAAGGTATTTTTTTTTCTTATTCTTTTTTACATTCTGAATGGATTCATATTTCTACCTCAAGCTAAGTGTCTTCAACCAAAGCAGAGAATAGACTCCTATATCAACATAATTCATGCCCTCGATTTACAGTAGTTTGATACGGGCAGGTTGTTGGCCTGAGTTATTTAGATACTCTCCAGTTTATCAATGTTCTTCCTGGTACACTGAAGCTTTACATAATCGTTGTTGAGGGAAACAGGCCCAGCAGTCTCTTTATTTAGCAGTTTCAACTATGTTCAGAGAGTATCTGTTTATCACTAAATACAAGTCCATGAATTATCCTGTTTACTGTTCCCCTCTTGTGGCCTGAGTCATCAGGTCAGCTAGAGAAATCCAAATTAGCTTATAAAGTTTCACTGTTTTGATTTTCGAAGCTGACTGACTAGTGCTGTCCATGCCCCAAACTAATATGAATCTCCATATAAGAAAATTCACGGGGCAGCTAGGTGGCACAGTAGATAGAGCACCGGCCCTGGATTCAGGAGTACCTGAGTTCAAATCCGGCCTCAGACACTTAACACTTACTAGTTGTGTGACCCTGGGCAAGGCACTTAATCCCAATTGCCTTGCCAAAAAAAAAAAAATAGGTCTGAGGCTACAGAACATATTGGTGTTTGCATAGCTGCTTCTGCTTGGGTACCATGTGAGTATAAATTATGAAAATAACTCTGAATTTGCTGTGTAGCTTGCCGGCTTTATTTGTCACATTATGTATATAAAAAACATATATATGTGTGTATATGTATGTACAAATGTATGTGTATGTATATGTATATGTATATAAACATGTCCAATGGACTGTCTTTTTCAGAGCCCTCCTCTTACCTCTTCTCCCACTTTTTATCTCAAACTTTAGCTCTTGGGATCTACTGCCCACCTCCATCCCTCCAATTTAGAGCAATACAGCCTTCTTTCCCCAAGTCTCTCTTCCTTTGAGATTAGAACTAAATTACACATTTCCATTTCTAATATAGAAATCAGAAAACCAGAGCAGCCAACCTTCTGGAAATCAGATTAGAATCACAGAATTTGAAAGTTTGAAAGGGCCTTTAGAGTTCAGTTCATTCAACCCTACTCATTTTATAGGCTAGGAAACCAGGGTGAGAAAGGTGAAAACTATTTGCCTTTGGTCATATACCTAGACTAAGCTGTCTATCACTAGTAAGCCTCCTGAGGTTGACTCTCTGCCTTCACACCTAATTCTTTGCCTTGTTTGGCCTATTTGCTATTTTTGAATTCAGAAAGAGTACGCGGAAGAAACTGAGCAAGAGGCCTACAGCTGGGGTGCCCTGCAGTCTTATTGGATTGGTCAGAGCCCTCATTGCCCATTTCATGAGTTGTGCTGCTGGCTTGCTTTGTTTCTGTAGCAGTATGAGATGCAGCTGCTGACTCTAGGTGTAACTAACTGTCTGATTCCCATGTCATGCAATCCAGCACTTGCTGCTACTGCTTGCTGCTTTGAATTTTCTCTTGCATAAAATGTGTTATCATTTTAGGCCATCTTGTTGGGGTTCTTCTCCCTTTGAAATTAAACTTCTTATTTCAGAATTCCTCCCTCTATTTCTTGTTCATTTCACAGTATTGCCATAATAGTCAGCTCCATCTTTAAAAAATCTTCTCTTCTTCCCCCCCCCTGCCCCGCCCCACCATAGATTCCAATTTATTAGTGGAAGGCTTGTGCTTCTGTCCTAA
This sequence comes from Dromiciops gliroides, assembly GCF_019393635.1. NCBI lineage: Eukaryota > Metazoa > Chordata > Mammalia > Microbiotheria > Microbiotheriidae > Dromiciops > Dromiciops gliroides. The sequence goes on along the minus strand of NC_057862.1, from coordinate 157,625,013 downwards.
TTATAATTGGGAAATAAGAGGAGAGAAGCAATATTTCCTGTCTGGGAATCTTGTTCAGGGAATCTTGTCCAAGATTCATGTGGAAAACTGAAGCCATTTTTCCAATGAAGAACAAATTAATTTGAGTATTAATAGCCTCAGGTTTGTGAACAATGGTGTTTACAATTTACAAAATAGTTTCACATTCGTTATTTCACTCAATCCTCATAATAACCTACTAAAGTAGTTAATGCAACATGACTTGGTGGAAAGAGCACTGGGTCTTGTAAAGAAAAGATCTAGACAAGCTGGATGAACCTGGATCTATTGCTTAACCTCTCTGAAATTCATCTGTTAAAAAGAATTAATGGTACCTGCACTGCTAACATCAGAGTATTATTGTGGGGAAAAGACATTGTAAACCTTAAAGTGAGAACTATTATTAGGGTAAATATTATTAGACCCATCTTTCCATTCATTCATTCATTTGTTTGTCCATTTACCCACTCCATCTATCTATCTATCTATCTATCTATCTATCTATCTATCTATCTATCTGTCTGTCTGTCTGTCTGTCTGTCTGTCTGTCTGTCTGTCTGTCTGTCTGTCTGTCTGTCTATCTATCTACCTATCTATCTATCTATCTATCTATCTATCTATCTATCTATCTATCTATCTATCTATCTATCTATCTACCTACCTACCTACCTACCTACCTACCTACCTACCTACCTACCTACCTATCTTTAAGTTGAGGAAATACAGATGTAGTGACTATGTCAATTGGAAAGGATTAGCTTTTCCATAATGCACTGAGAACCCAGTGGACCTGACCTATTTCCATTTTCCCTGATGGCCCCTTCTCATTTAAGTTGTTATTGTTCATTTGTTCAGTCATGTCCAACTCTTCATTCCTCTACTATCTCCCAAAGTTTGTACAAACTAATGTTCATTGCTTTCATGACACTATCTATCCATCTCATCTTCTGCCAACCTCTTCTCTGTTTGCCTTCAATCTTTCCTAACATCAGGATCTTTTTCAATGAGTCCTGTTTTTCATTATGTGGCCAAAGTATTTAAGCTTCAGTCATTTCTTTCTTCAGCTTATTTTATAGATGAGGAGACTGAGGCAAACATGGTGAAGTGACTTACCCAGGGTCACAAATCTAGTAAGTGTCTGAGGCCAGATTGGAACTCAGGAAAATGGGTATTCTTGACTCCAGGCCCAGCACTCCATGCACTGTGCCACCTAGCTGCTCTTATTGTATTTGCCCATAATAAAGTTGGTTTGATTTATGTTCTCTCTGCTGACTCCCAACTTGTGCTGTATTCTGTCTTGTGGTATGCTCTACTTCCTTGTACTGTATCTTGAAATCTCTAGTTTCACCATAATATGACAAAAATTGTTCAAGATTCATTGATGGGTTTTGCTGTCAATCATAATAATCAATATTGTAGATATAAGAAATATGTTGTGTTTTTCTCAGAGGAACCATATCCTGATTGTATATTTTGTTATTTCCCTAGTTTCTAGCTTACATCCTGACATTGTGTAACATCAGGGACACACAGGCTATACCATAAATCTCAGCCCACCCCCACCCCCACCCCCCAGCTTGAGCTCATTGTCAGCTCTGATCAGAGTATACTATATACACATCATGCTGTTCTGACTGGGCTAGATGTCACATATAGATTGTAAGTTCTGACGTCCCAATGACCAGCCAGTGGGAATCAGACAAAGGTGGGAGGGGGTGTTGTGTTAGGATCATATATGATACTTTGTTTCTGAACTTGGGAGTGCACTCACCATACACAGGTGTGTGCCTCTTTCTAGAGAAAGAAATTAAATTTTTTTTCTTTAACTCTCTGACTCCAGGTATTTATTTTGAGTAAGTGGTCTTTTGTCCCACACAATAGAGTTATAATTTAAAAAAATGGTTTATTATGCTCAGAGCATAGACTCACTGTATGCAGAAATCAGTGAGCCCTAAGCAGCAGTTTCAGCAACCTTGTATAGATTTTAGTGACATAAGCAGGATGGGCATAATGGAGTTTCAAAAAGTACAAAAGGGAAGATGATTTACAGACCAAGGAACACGTCAGAAGAGGAAGATATCTACCAGGTAAAATAGGAAACTAGTCAATATTAGCTAATAATCAAATTGTAAATTTGTAGACAGCAGAAACTAATCAGCTGACATCTAGAAGGTAGCTTATGTCTCAGTTTGATTTGACAGATTCTAACTAGACATGTGACCTGAACAAAAAATAACAATAACTAACACGTATATAGCACTATGTGTTAGGCATCATGCTAAGCCCATTACAATTATCATCTCCTTTGATCCTTACAACAACCCTGGGAGGTAGGTGCTATTGTTATTTCCATTTTACAGAAGAGGAAACTGAGGCAGGCAGAGGTTCAGTGACAAGGTCACACAGCTCTGAGGTCATATTTGAACTCAGGTCTTCCTGGCTGGAGGCTTGGCACTCTATTCACTGTGTCACCTAGCTGCAGCAAATGGTGATAATAAAACTGGGCCAGAGATTCTCTTATTACACTATGTTAAGAGAATCTCTTTGCCCATTCTTGGTTTCAATGAAACTGGCACTCATTTAGAGTCCCACCTCCATACATTTGCACAGGTTTGTCTTCCTTATCTGCAAAGTACTCCCTTCTTATCTAAACCTCTTAGAATCTTCCTCTTCTTCCCAATCATAATTCCTATGGAAGGCCTTTCCTGATTTCCCCTGTTAGAGCTCCTTCTCTCTGGAAATCACTTAATGGTCATATCTGTCAAAAACAGAAACCTATCCCCCACAGAAAACAAAAACAGAATGAAGCCTAGTTATCTAGATAAGGACCCATTTGATTTCTGCTCAGCAAGAGGGACATTCATGCATGGGGAATCTCAAAAGAGAGCCAACAATAACTCTGGGAAGGGGATATTTAAACAGAAGGACCAGTGTTTTAGGGGGTACAGTTAAGATTTATCGCCTAGCTTTTTTCCTGATAAAGAAGATTTCTACAATCAGGATTCTCCCACCTGAGTTGATAACAACAAACACTTGGGTTCCTCATTCCATTGGCAATCTGACAGTTCAAGCCTAGAGAATAAACAATAAGACAAAGGCAGGGGAGAATCTCTCTAGATAAACTGATCTAAGCAAACTAGGCTTCAAAGGGTACTGGTTCCTTCAGTGAATTGTTGGTAAATCAGCCAGTTCTTCACACAGTCCTCTGGATAACTGGGCAGCCCAAGCAAATTAAGGCACCCCCATTTTTCTATAGATCTTAGAAACAGGGATCCACCTTGTATATTATTTGAATTTTTGGCCATGTTGTATTCTCTTTAGTAGTATAAAAGTGTATAAGGTTATAAACTCTTCAAGATTTTTTTTCTTGCCTTTGTATCCCCTGTGCCTATCACAGCATCTTGTAGTTATTTTATCCTGTTTGTTGAATTGGGTTTAATTGAACCCGAATGTAAGACATTTTGTTCTGGGGATATAATAGGGAGCAGATCTCTAAAGCTCAGAGCCCAAATTTGGACTTATTCTTATCCATAGATCCTAAACAAAACTTTTTTAAAAATTACAATTCATGGTCCTGTAGAGAAAAAAAACCCCAAACTTGGTTTCTCTGCTTGCTTGCAGCAGTTTGAATTCAGTCTTTTTCTTGGAGGAGAGATTATGTTTGAATAGGTCTGACAATACAAGCTTGATGGGCTCTGATGGCTGTGATTAGCATATTTAAAACCTTTCAAAGTGACTTCAAGACTTTCCTTTTGTTTCCTGGCTTCAGAGAGGTAGGTTTCTGGTGCTGAATGGGAGTTATATCCTCGTGCTTCAAAGAGATATTCAAATAAGACTGAAACACTTTTTTTGTTTGTTGTGGTGCTTCTGAGGGGGAGTTGTCATTTGTCCTAAGGGCAATAATAATGTAATTTCCTTATAATTAAAAAAAAAGTAACATGTGTTAAAATAGTGTTTTATTATTCAGAAGCTAAGTGCTGTTGTAGATAGAGCTCTGGGCTTAGACTCAAGTTTGTTGTCAGTTGTTTTTCATTTGGGATTTTGTTGGCAAAGATACTGGAGTGGGGGAAAGTGTCTGAGTGAAGGATTTGAATTCAGCAAGATGAGTCTTCCTACTTCAGGCCTGGCACTCTATGCACTGAGTCACCTAACTGTCAGGAATCAGGAAGATCTAAGTTCAAATATGGCCTTAGACACTTAGGGGCAGGGTGACCCTAAGTCAGTCATGCAACTTGTTTATCTCAGCTTCTTCAACTATAAAATGGGCATACTAGTTGTTGTTTGTCCTTCATTTTCTAAGAGGGCCAATGATGTCACAGAGTGATGTCTTTACTTGCTCATGCATTGGATTTAAGTGAGGCAGTTTCACAAAGTCTTCTGCTACTCTCTTCCAGAGTCATAAAAATCACTGGACTGGTGGGCAGCTAGGTGGCACAGTGGATAAAGCACTGGCCCTAGATTTAGGAGGACCTGAGTTCAAATCTGGCTTCAGACACTTGACATTTACTAGCTGTGTGACCCTGGGTAAGTCACTTAACCCTCATTGCCCTGCAAAAAAAAAAAGTCCAATGGCAAGACAAAAGTCAGGATAACTGGCCATAGCCCAGGGTGCAATAGATGACCTTGGTGTCTTTGATGCCTGACCAAGCTCCAAGTGCTCCACAGCACCTGCTTCAGCTACCTTCATGGCCATTGGAACAAATTGTTCTCATCTGCCCATTCCTCCAGGGAGAGTCTTCACATGCTTGGTGTAGACATCTTCCTAACTGTCATGGGAGGATTATGGGCCCTGGTCACCCCAACAATTCTCTGGGGGGTTCAAGGAACTTTTTCCTTGAAACCTCAGGGGTTTTCCCTTGAAATCAAGTAGGTCTCTCCTTGAACTCAATCAAGGACACACACAGGCACCTAATGGAGATAAGTGGCACAGATCGAACTGAGCATGCTCCAGGACCATCACCCTACATTCCAGTCATCCAAACATCTGGATGAGGTAATCCAGGAGAAGATCACCTGGAACCACCCATCAGCAGACTACTTAGACCCATCAGGACAAAGCTGACGCCCACCACCAGATCGCTGATGAGGGATTCTTCCTACCCCAGCGCAAAGGACCACCAGCCCCTCACCCAATAAGAGACTCTTACCCACCCCATCTAAATCCTATAAAATGGCACCCCACAAGTTAGCCGGGGAAGAAAACGTTTTGTTCTGGCAAAACCTTCCTTCTGGCCGGTTTCTCTTGTACCCCAATAAACCTGTTCTCTTATTCCTAATTAGGTCTTATGTGAGAGTGTAATTCTTTACAGAGGAATCCTAAGGACCCACGTGCTTTCTCCTATCAGTTTCTCCCCCGATATCATAATCCACAGACAGGTTTGAGACCTGTTAGTTACCCTCAACCTGGTTTAGCCCATGTGCCGAGATGGTTTACTGGGCTCAGCAAGCCCTCACACCAGAGGAGGTGCTACTCCTCCTGAACACCCTATATACCCTTAGAGGAATAATAGTAATATCTATCTCACGGTTATTGTGAGAAGCAAATGAGATAATATTTGCAAAGTGCTTAATATAGTACCTAGCACATAGTAAGTGCTTAATAAATATTTGCTTGTTCTTTTCCTTTAAATCCATCTGGGATAAGATTTGACACCTTGTCAAATTAAGAGTCTTTAGCATAATTGAGTCACTGCTCATAATCACTTCAAAACCTTACAATAAATAGCATTAAAACTCACTGGGTTTTCTGTTAGTCCCTATTGGCAAGTGGGTCCCTAGAAATGCTTTCATACCTATCCCAGGTAGACGGATAAAAGAAGTTTAAGACTGAGCAAAACTTTGATTTACATTGATTCTAGAAGACCCAGGATACCCAACTGCCCTGAAGTCATCTCCATTTGTTGACATTCATCTTTTCCTTCCAGGCCCAGCTGAAGTGTCTCCATGCTGATGGGCTTAGATGAAAGCAATCTTCCTCTCAGTTTTTCCTAGGGCATTGTGACCAGATCTCTCATAAGATTATATAACTTAAGTATTATTACCCTTGTTTTACACAGGAAGGAACTGAGGTTCAGGGAAATCAAGTAACTGACTTGCTAGTGTTCATACAGTTAAGTGAAAGCAGGAGTAAGTGGTAGTGCTCATCCCAGGCCAAAATGAGAAAACATACATGTATTTTCATACATATACAAAATATACACTTTGCAAGTTTTAAAATGCTACTTATGTGTCAGCCATTATTAATATAATAGACATGTTTATGTTACTCTGAAAACAACAATAATAACTAGCATAGATATAACACTTCCTAATGTAATGGAATTTATTAATTTGATCATTGACAATGCTATGCTAAGGTTTAGTAAAAATGCAGCAATTCAAAGTTAAAGAAGAGAATCCAGCTTTCCAGACCAGAGTCTAGAATCCAGTTTTTCCAGACCAGAATCCAGACCAGAGTCCAGTTTCCTCCTGATGATATCTTACCACTTCAAGAAGACAAGAGAACTCAGAGACTTTATATGAACTGTTTTGTTTTGTTAGTTTTTGCTATCTCCTTTCTGTTATAATATACACTATCTGTAACATGTACTCTCTACAGAGGCTCTCCCTTTGCAAGACTAATGTCAAAGTGTCAGTTCATGAGGACAAAAAAAACGCCCCTCTGGACAAAACTTTCCTCTCTTCCTTTTCTATATTGTTGTTCACATATTATTAGTTAGCAATAGCTATTATATTCTGTTATTTTTTACTGTTCCATCAAGGAAACACTTCATTTCTTGAGGAATCAAAGGGGGGAATGTGGTAAAAAACCACGTCACCCTAAAAGTGGGGGAGACTTATTACAATTGTCTGCTAGACTCTAAATCAGTATTAGTAAGCAAACCAGACGCTGGGTGTAGACCTGTAGGATTTTTGAATGTAGTAGGAGTCTCAGGAAGGAGCCAGAGAGTGGCAAAATCGAACCCTCGCATGGTATCTATGGGGCCCTTAACAGTGGAACATTCATTCTTACTCATGCTTGATGCCCCTGTAAATTTATTAGGTCGTGATCTCCTTTGCAAGCTTAGAGCAACCATATCTTGTGCTCCAGATGGGGCTGTCTCCCTACAATTGCCAGAGGATACTGTTCATTTATTACCAATTTTACTTACAGAGTTTTTAACAGTCGGTTAGTGAATACGGAAAGACGCCAGTTTTTGAAGGACCACCCTTTCGAGGAGGAGACCGAGAGCTGTGCACGGGCTATGCACATCAGTCTGGCTGCTAAGCACTCCACTTCCGGGGTGCAAGCTTAAAGGGCAAGGAGAGAACGGAAGTGGGAGATCTTTCTTGCTCTCCTGGTCCGATGACTGCGCCGCTCAGACAGACGCTGACTGGAGTTCGACTTGGACCGGCTCACCGTTAGCAGCACGTGCCTGACAAGGCTTTCCTCCCCAAAGGTGGCCTTGGGCTTTTGGTGAGTTTTATACGGAATATAGACTAAGCTTAGACTTAAGACTATTTGTTTTGTATCTCTACTTTCCTATCCCTCTAATCAACATCACCTTGTAACTACCAAACAATAAAAGCTCTAACTAGAGACCAGAAGCTTCTTCCATTTACTAGTCTGGGAGATAAATTAAGGGAAAGGTTAAAGAGGGGGAATTAATGCTCTAGTATCCAATTTTAAATCTCACACTACATTCCAGGCAATGTACCAAGTGCTTTACAAATATTATCACATTTTGATCCTCATAACACCCCTGTGAGGTAGGTGTTGTTATTATCCCTACTTTATAGTTGAGGAAAGTGAGGTGGATAGTGGTTAAGTGACTTATCCAGGATCACACAGCTAGTGAGTATCTGAAACTGGATGGAACTTATGGTCTTCCTGACCTTGGGCCCAATGCCCTATCTATCCACTGCCACCATGGTCTGGTCCAAAGATATTAGATAACTTTAGATAACTTGTTTGTTTGTTTTTGGTGGGGCAATGAGAGTTAAGTGACTTGCCCAAGGTCACACAGCTAGTAAGTGTCAAGTGACATTTCAAAGCCCAGCTAAAAATCCTATCTTCCACAAGACATTTCTGATTATAATAATTCTTTACAAGTCATTCTACATATGTTATCTCAATTGATCCTTGCAACAACTTTTTGTCAACCCTATTTTTCAGATGAGAAAACTGAGTTTGAAAGAATTTAAGTGACTCGTCTACCTTTTCTGCAAAGTTTTTCCTGCTCTTCTCAGGTTATTATGCTGTCTCCCTGCTTAAATTACCTATTTCCCTGTTTACCCGCTATACACTAATGTATATCACATCACATTACCACCTTACCTCACCTCACATCACATCATAACATAATTAATATAGTCCTTGAAGACAGATTTATTTTTTCCTTTTGCCTTACTTCCATAGCATCTAACGTATTACTTTCACATAAATGATACTTAAATCATTTTTTGGAGTGAATTAAATTGGATCCAGTTCAGGGCCCTCACTTTACATGTGTGGAAATTGATGTCCAAAGGGATTGACTTATTGAAGTTCACAGGAACTTGTCTATGGCATAGCTGGAACTAGAACTTGGGTCTTAGTGATCTTTCCACCATATTATGCTTTTGATAGAGGAGGACAAGTTTCCCCTTGAAGTCATGAAGGAGTGCAAGAAACTTTGAACAAGAAGGCCAAGTTATTGAACAACATTTCTGAGGCTATTGCAATGTCACCTGTGATGAGTAAAATCTAATGTGTGGTTGCCTTTTTCCTGTCCCCAGTGTGGGGGAAAACTAGCTAGGGTTTACTTATAAATTAGAAGCATTAGCACCAGTTTTGGGCATTAAGCATTTATTAGTGAAAAAGATAACACCTGGGTCAGAAAACCAAGAAAAAGTCTATCAGGCCTAGAGGAGAGTTAAGGGTTCAACCTGGCCTGCTTCTTCTCCCAAGTCCTCTGCCACCACCAGCCTATTCAGTAACTGAACTAAGAGAGGAAACAGCACTCCCTGCTTCCTGCCTCCCTCCCCTGGAAGAGGCTGTCCTTCAAGCTGATTGGTTAGCATCACCCAAATCCATTCGTTCACTGGACTTGGGGGTGGTCTCCTTGTTGAGTTCAAAGTCCTTAGCTTCTGAGAACAATACTCTATTGAGGGCCCACCAGGTGTGGTTTCAATTTAATTAACTTTAAGTAGGTTAATCAGCAAAGTCAATCACTCTGAGTCAGTCTCACTTAATTCAGTCAATCTAGATCAATCTCCTCTGTTTGGAGCCTTTGGGCATTGGCAAATCCCATTATTTTCTCACACACCAAAAATGTTATTCTAGGTATCAGTTAACCTATTTGATCTGACCATTGGCCTGAAAAGTCAAAGTAAAGTATAAGTCACAAAAAAGTTTTGATTGAACTTATTCATCCATTAAATTTAAGATACTCCTTTAGGTATTTTAAAAAAATGTGGAAATCCATTGAAATGGGAAATGATGACTTGCTGACAAAGGTGAGGAAAAGGTTCTGGAGGTCAGTAAGAATACTGAAAAGGAGAATGAAAAGATATACTGTTAGTGTGACAGTAATACTGTCTAGGGGAGCACATTAAATGTGGTAGATACAAGTGTACCAGTCATCAGATAGATATACTGTACCGGGGGCACCTAAGTGGCACAGTGGATAAAACACTGGCCTTGGATTTAGGAAGACCTGAGTTCAAATCCAGCCTCAGACACTTGATACTAGCTGTGTGACCCTGGGGAAGTCACTTAACCCTCATTGCCCCACAAAAAAAACAAACAAAAAAAACCCCCCAAATGCCCCCAAAACCAAAAACCAAAAAGATATAATGTACCAAAGAGTATAGATAAATCATCAGATTCTACCACAACCTATATGAATAAAATATTCCTTTATGACTTTGCTCTGGTTTCATGTCACCTGAACTATATCACTAGTTGGATTTTTCGTATATTTTTATTATGTATAAAAAATTATGTCCTAAAGAGAGGCATCAATGTGTATTCCTAATATACAGATATAACTTCTAGATATTTATTATCTTTGTTATATTGGGTCGAGTTGTTGTTTGTCCTTCATTCTCAAAGAGGACCATAATGTCAGGGTGATGTCATGACTTGAAATGAATTGGATTTAAGTGAGGGAGGGCTGTGTAAAGGCACCAGCCTCATTCTCTCCTACAGAGCCATTTGAGTCCAGTGGCAAAATATAGATCAGGATGACTGGAGATGACCCTGGATGTTTAAGGCAATTGGGGTTAAGAGACTTGCCCAGGGTCACACAGCTAGTAAGTGTCCGAAGTGAGATTTTAACAAGTCCTCCCAACTTCAGGACCAGTACTCTATCCACTATGCCACCCAGCTGCCCATTGGGTTGAATTGAACCTGAATAGAACTCTTCATTCAGGAGATATGATGGGAACAGATTCCTAGAGCTGAGATCCCAAATTCTGATCCTTTTTATTCTTATCCCAAGACTCCAATCAAAATTAAGACCAAACTGAGACTAAACAAAACTAAGATTGGCTTTTTGGGTAAGGTCTCACTCCTTTGTAAATTAATAAGCTAATATTCTAGTCTCTTGATTTGGGACAATGTGAATTGATCCTCTAAGAACCTGGATGGTAGGCATAGAGGTCAAATAGGTCATTAAGATGCCATATTTGCATAGCTGAGAGAGAGTAGCTTGGGTTCCTCATAGCCCTGTCTATTTCTCTAAGTTGGAATAATTTTAAGTTCTATATAAGATTGTAGAATACTAACTGGCAGATTTTCTAGCATACTACAGTACAAGATAGTCTACAGTAGATAGAATGCTGAACTTGGAGTCAGGAAGACCTGGGTTCGGGGCAGCTAGGTGGCGCAGTGCATAAAGCACTGGCCCTGGATTCAGGAGGACCTGAGTTCAAATCCGGCTTCAGACACTTGACACTTACTAGCTGTGTGACCCTGGGCAAGTCACTTAACCCCCATTGCCCTGCAAAATAAATAAATAAACAAACAAACAAATTAATTAACTTAAAAAATGACCTGGGTTCAAATATGACCTTTGGCATTTAATACTTGACTTACCATGGACAAATCATTTAGCATGCTGAGCCTCATTTTCCTCATCTATAAAATAGAGATAAAATCTATGGTACTTACCTTTCAGATTTTTATGAGGTTCAAATGAAATAATACATGGAAAGTCCTTTGCAAATGTTAAAATCACTGTATAAAGGTCAAGGATTCTTATTATTATCAGAAGGAAGATTGAGGGGATCAATAGCATTTTTCTGTAAAGCTCCATCTTTACCCTATGCTTAATACTGCTTCTTAGTGATGGATGGCACATTGAATGTCTCCAATGAAATTTTGATCTTGTAAACCAGCTACTGGCTGGGAATCATGGGAATTTTCTGGACTCGTTCAGCAAAACTAGTAACAACATGGAATAAAAAGACTATCTTTTTTTGGAAGTTAGGTTCCAGTATACTTTTCTCATATTTAGCTTAAGACTGTCAGCATTTACTTCTACTAAATTATTTGTATGATCTTGTCTTAAGTCACTTAACTTTTCTAGGCTTCAGTTTCCTCATCTGTAAAATATAGGCATTGAACCAGATTATTTCTAACATTCCTTCTGCTACCTTATTTTCCTCATCTGTAATGTATGACATGGCATTTGAGATCCCTTCCAGCTCTAAATCTAGGATGCCATGAACCTTTTAGTTTTAAACTGGGGCTCCTTAACATGGGGTCTATCAGTTAAAAAAAAATCTTATTTTACTATAATTAGTTTCTTTTGTAAGCCTATATATTTTATGTAATTAAAAATGAGACAGGGAGCATAGGCTTCTATAGACTGCCAAAGGCATCCATGACATAGAAAAAAGTTTAAGAACTCCTGTGCCTTTGAGCCTAACATTCCAGGCAGCTGTGAAGGTAGCCTAAACTACTAGTCAAGAGAACAATCAATTATCTTAGTCCCACTTCAGGAAACTCTGGAGTAGGAGTGTGTGGGTAAATGTTTAACAACCAGCTCTCTGGAAAACATGTATACCCTACCTATTTTTTTTTTTTTGCGGGGCAATGGGGGTTAAGTGACTTGCCCAGGGTCACACAGCTAGTAAGTGTCAAGTGTTTGAGGCCAGATTTGAACTCAGGTACTCCTGAATCCAGGGCCGGTGCTTTCTCTACTGCGCCACCTAGCCGCCCCTACCCTACCTATTTTTAAGTCTAATCTACATTATTAATATTTTCTCCATTACTTGCTTAAATATAGATAAATAATAAAGCAATAAACCAATCTCTGATTTGTAGCATTTTGCTAATTTCTAAAGTGTAACTGGTCATACTGAAAATTTAACAACCAGTTCTTAAGCAGGTAAGAACTGGCTCTAGCACACCTCTGTGGTACCCTTGATAATCTACCTATTAGAATTAGCAAGGATCGTTTTTGGTGGGGATGAGAATTGTTTTCATTTTCTGCAGGACTTACTATAATATTTGTGAATGAACACAATTAATCAATTTGTATTAGCTAGAACAGGTTCCTTAGCCTTTTTATATGATGGACCTCTTTGGTAGGCTGGTGAAACATATGTATTTCTTTTTAGAACAGTGTTTTTTTAAATGATAATAAACATTTTTATTTAAAGTTTTGAGTTCCAAATTCTATCCCTTCTTCCTTCCCTCCCCTCCTCCCTCCTTGATGCAGTAAGGAATCAGATATAGGTTATATATGTGCAATTATGTAAAACATTACCATATTAGTCATTTTGTACAAGAAAATGAAAAAAAGAAAGGAAAATAGCATGCTTCAGTCTGCGTTCAGTCAATAACAGTTCTTTCTTTGGAGGTGGATAGTATGCTTTATTAGTAGTCTTTTGGGATTGTCTTGGGACATTGCATTGCTGACAATAGTTAAGTTCATTCACAATTCTTCATAGAAAAATATTGATATCATGGTGTACAACATTCTCCTGGTTCTTCTCACTTCACTGTACATCAGTTCGGATAAGTCTTGCCAGGTCTTTCTGAAATCATCCTGTTTGTCATGCACAAAAATATTCTATCACCATCATACACCACAGCTCATTTAGCCATTTTCCAATTCCTTTCATTTGCTTTCCAATTCTTAGCCACCACAAAAAGAGCTGCTATAAACATTTTTGTACAAATAGGTCTTTTTCTCTTTTGGAGGATATCTTTGGAATATAAATCTAGCAGTGGTATTGTTGTGTCAAAGTGTATGCAGTGGTTTATAACCCTTTGGGCATAGTTACAAATTGCTCTCCAGAATGCTTGAATCTTTTCACAACTCCACCAACAATGGATTAGTGTCTCAGTTTTCTTACATCCCCATCAACATCCAACATTTTTTTTTGTTGTTGTTATATTAGCCACTCTGATAGATGTGAGGTGGTACCTCAGAGTTGTTTTAACTTCCATTTCTCTGATCAATAGTGATTTAGAGCACTTTTTCATATGACTGTAGATAGTTTTTGATTTCTTTATCTGAAAACTGCCTCTTCATATTTTTTGACCATTTATCAATTGGGGAATGACTTGAATTTTTATAAATTTGACTCAGTTCTCTATATATTTGAGGTCTTTAACAGTGATATTTGTTGCAAAAATTATTTCCCTGTTTTCAGCTTTCCTTATAATTTTGGTTTCATTAGTTTTGTTTGTGCAAAAGCTTTTTAATTTTATAGAATCATCTATTTATATATAATTATTATTGTATTATTTATAATATATAATTATATATTTTACATTTCACAATGTTCTCTATATCTTCTTTGGTCATAAATTCTTCCCCTGCCCATAAATGACAGATAAATTATTCCATGCTTTTTTAATTTGCTTATGACATCACCCTTTATGTGTAAATTATGTACCCATTTTAACCTTATTTTAGTATGCAGTATGAGATGTTGGTCTATACCTAGTTTCTGCCATACTGTTTTCCAGTTTTCCCAGCAGTTTTTGTCAAATAATGAATTTTTGTTCCAAAAGTTTGGATCTTTGGGTTTACCATATGCTAGATTACTATAGAGAAAAATGTTTTAAAATGCATAAAATAGGGGCAGCTAGGTGGCGCAGTGGATAGAGCACCAGCCCTGCAATCAGAAGTACCTGAGTTCAAATCCAGCCTCAGACACTTAACACTTACTAGCTGTGTGACCTTGGGCAAGTCACTTAACCCTATTGCCTCACTAAAAACACACACACACACACACACACAATAAAATGCATAAAATAAAATGTCTAAGATTACAAAGGAAACCCACTTTGTTGAAATGTAATTATCAATATGCTTTTCTAAAAGTTCATGGATCCTGTTGAAAGAACTCTTGCAAATGGAAGAATAGAGAAATAGAAAGATGAAAGATGTAACAAGGTTTACATTTTCAGGGGTTTTGTAATAGCCTTTTCAATTAGTCAATTAGTCAACAAGCATTTATTAATTATTTACTATATGCCAAACACTGTGATAAGTCCTGGAGATACAAAAGGAAGGCAACAACAAGATCCATGTTCTCAAGAAGTCCACATCTTTTGGGAGAGACAACTTGCCAACAACTATTCACCCTCAAGATATATATAGTGTAGATGGAAGTCAATTTCATAGAGAAGGTGTTATCACTGAGGGGATTCTTTAAGGAAGCCAGAAGGTGTAGGTGGGGAGGACCTCTCTATGTCTACTTTCCCCCCTCCCCAATCCACCCTCCACACATCTACCAAAGAGATCATTCTAAAATTTAGATATGATTATACCACTCTGCTACTCACAAATTTTCAGTGGCTCCCAATTGTCTCAAGGATAAAAGATAAAATCTTCAACTTGACATTTTAAACTGTCCACATTCTGTCTCTTACCTATCTTTCCAGTTTAATTTCCTATTGCTTCCATTCACACACTCACTATTAGGTGTTATCTGGACATGTCATTCCATTTCCTCTTCTGTGTCTCTCCAGAGGAATATTTTGAATATATTCCCTTCACACTTCTGCCCCTTAGATTCCCTCTTTTCCACCAAAGCTCAGCTGAAGTTCCACCTCCTAAATTAGTGGTTAGTGCATTCTTCCTTTTAAAATTATTTCTCATTACTTTGTACATTCTTTATATTTGCTTACCTGTGTATGTTATCTCTTCCCAATAGCATCTTAACTGCCTGAGGGCAGGAATATTTCATTTTTGGGGTCTTTAAATCCTTGGGATATAGTACCGTGCTATGCTTATAACATTTATGTAATGAATATTTTTTCAATTCAACAATTGTTGAATTGCAATATTGAATTTTATAGACACAGATACATGGTGTATGAGGCAAGAGCACATACTGGGAGAGAAAAAAACCTGGGTTAAATTCTGTTTTTACCACTTTGTGACCTTGGGAAAAGTACTCAAGAGCTTCTCTGAGCTTGTCTCTTCATTTGTGAAATGGGAATAGTGATATTTGTACTACCTTTCTTACAGGGTTATTATGAAGACCGATTATGATTAGGATGTAAGACATTGCCTCTACAACATATCCGTAAAGCATAATATAAAGTTGGTGTCATCACCATCATCATCATTAAATTTAACATCTGTGATTGTCTGCTCTTGATTATACATAGCAATAGGGTATTAACACTTCAACATAACTCAAAAGCCTTATTTTGGCTAACTGTTATAACCTCTGCTTCTACTAAAGTATCTACCAAAATAGCTGTGATAAAACAGAATGGACTGATTTGAATTTCACCTTTTTTTTCTCATTGCACACTTAGCTAACAATACAGTTGCTGAAGTACAAAGAACAGTACAAAGTTGGGGAAGGACAGAGGAAGAGGAACTAAGGCACTCAGAGAACCCAAAATCTAAATGTTCAGTATCTGCATAATTGAGAATTGACTGTACTTTGGAAGAAATGAAGTTCATTTTCCCTCCTTTTCTCGGCTAGTATTGGTGGAGATTTATACAAGACAGTGTCTGCTGAGCCATCACCTCCAAATACCATTTGAAGGTTTCATTTATGAATACATTTCACAGATTGCCCAGGCTGTGAAGTGCTTCTCATCAGAGCATATCATTCAAGTCAGTATTTATAGAAAAACTAGCTGTGACCTGTTGAATTTCAATGGATTGTACCAAGAGAGGGATGGAAATAGGAGGTTATGCTGCTCAAAACACTAAATGTGCTTTAGAGAAAGGTCCAAGCAGCCCCAGAAAGAGGAAGCAATATCTATTTGGGGGAAAATTGGATCATAGGCATTATGTCTCATCTCTGGCATGAGACTAATACAAGGCATATTGTTTCCTTGTTTCATGGGAATTGCATGGCCCTCCTGTTCTTCCTTCTGTTTCCAACACTTTTGATCTCTTAGAATCATAGACTCTCTGTACTGAAAGGGGTCTTAGAAGCCAGATCATCTGTCTCATACCTGAGCAAGTAGCCCCTTTACAAAATAGCTCACAAGTGATCATCCTTCTTGGTTTTAAAACCTCTAGTGAGGAGGATGCCTTCCCCACCCCCCACCCCCAACTACCCACCCCGAGCTATGACCACATTTTTTCACCTACCATGACAGCATTTGGGGGGTAGTGAAAACATAGGATATAGACAGCCTAACCCCTGGCACAGTTACACCTGTGAGAGGGGACCTTCTAGTCCTTACCCTCAAGAAAGCTGGGAGGGATGGAAAGGATGCTAGCAGTCCACAGGAGAGGGAAGTCACTGTCATCCTGAAAGGGAAGGTCAAACTACTCACTCTCCCAAGAAGACAACACTCACGGTCAGAATGGGGACCATTGTATGGCAAGGCATCCTGCACTGGCAGCCTAATACTATGAGGGGAGTGGGCAAAGAAGCTTATTCTCCTAGGGAGGAATGTCTCTTATCTCAAGATATAGGCACCTGGGGCAGCTAGGTGGCACAGTGGATAAAGCACTGGCCCTGGATTCAGGAGTACCTGAGTTCAAATCCAGCCTCAGACACTTGACACTTACTAGCTGTGTGACCCTGAGCAAGTCACTTAACCCCCATTGTGCCGCAAAAACAAACAAACAAACAAACAAACAATAAAGATATAGGCACCTAAGGCTAAAGGCCTATTTGTCCTAGGCTAGTTACAACTCTGGAAACTGAGAGAAAAAAATACAGGCACTGAATCAGAAGGCCTGGTTTCAAACACTGCCACTGAGGCTTACTTACAACTGGGTCAAGTCATTGCACCTCATTTGGCTTTAGGTTCCTCAACCATAAAACTGGGTTGGACTAGATAGATGATCTTTAAGATCCTTTCTAGGTCTAGATGTGATTCATGATCTCCAGACTACCCATTCCACTTTTGGATATCACTAATTGTTAGTCTTTCCTTACATCCACCTAGGCTTTCCTTATGTTCAGTATAGATTTGCCTCTGTGCCACTGCCTCCCATTACTCTTAGTTCTATTATCCTGGGCCAAGCTTTTGTACTTGTTCAGATTCATTTTCATGTCTGATACAAAGTCCCCTCAAAAACTTTAACAGGTCAGAAACATATCTGTGCCGTGGTTCTGTGGCAGAGCCCACTGAAATTGATTTAGGGGGCAATGCTCCCATAATTTTGTAGGCATTGACATGGAATTTCTAACTCTAAGTCACTAATAGAGAGATTGTCCTTGGTAACCAGTAAGTTGAAGTGGGAAAAAAAATTAAACTTGAAGGCACAACTTAACTGAGGAAATTCTGTATTCTAAAATTTTTTAGTGCTTGGGGTAAGGAATCTCTTTTTGGAGAGGAGATACCCATTCATTTGGCAAGGCTTGGAGAAACAGACTTCATGGGAACAAAATGCATCTTAAGTGATCCCTCACTCCAGTTAAATGACTAGGCATATTGGATCTTTTTTTTTTAAATAGCTATAATTAAAAATAATTAAGGACTCAAATTTTAGCCAAGGCAGAGTGCAATGACACTTTAAAAGTGAAGCTACCATATAAATCTAGGCATTCTGAATACTTTAATATGTACAGAGGGAGAAAAGTGAACATCATACTTTGTCTCGGCAAATAAGCAGAAATGCAAGTCTTGTCCTAAAGAAAAAAATCTATTTAAAATTGGCAAAAATGTTAAAAAATTGTTCTTTAAGTTAAAAGCTCAAATGCAGAATCCACTTCTCCTATAAGGACAAGATAGCACCTCATGTGAGGATGAGGGCTAAAAGCATAAGTAGGAAGTAAAGAGAAATTCTATGCTTTTATGCCCCCTGGAGCTATATAATTGACATCAACTACCATTGACCATGAGGCGTTTCATTAAATATCTTTGCTTTGAACTGTGTTCTTTGGCTAACCAGTAAATGCAGACATATTGGTGGGGGCTCATGAGCTTTAGTTTAAAGTGGATGCAGATCCACTGAGTATCTAGACACTAGGGCAGTCTGGTCTGGAAGATCTGCCATGCTAATTAGTGGGAGGGGAACTCTTAAAATACTACAACATCTTTTAGAATGTTTCCATTCTGGTTTTTTTCACACTTGTTTCCCAAGTGCAGGATATTTACAAGGGTACCAGACTGTTTTATCACACCAGGCTATAACATTAGGTTACCATGGAAGCAGGCAATTGTTTTAGATATCCAGGGAACCAAGATTGACTGATTACACTGGATGTCTGTTCACATGGGTTATTATCCGATGATTTAGGAAAATCATGTTTTCAGCCATCATAGAAAAACACTAAAGAATCAGAAAAATAGCTGCAATTTCATCATGGCAACATTCTAAATCTTCCACTGTAGCAAGTGCATTCAGATTAAATGGCTCATTCCCTGTCCCAGATCATCCCCAGGTTGGAAGAGGGGCTGATTTCAAAAATGAGGTCAGCTGTTATTTAGGATTTCATGCTTCTAATGGAAGCCACAGGCCTTTTCAGATTAGCATGTTTTTGGCCATTGCTTTCATCTGTGTCTTTCAGAAGGCCTCATTTTCCAGCACTCATCAGGAAAATGGAGGAAAAATGAGTCAGAGCATCTAAATAGTATATGTAGATAGCACTGAATTGAAATTTGCAGACAGAAAATTTGAGTGATGGTCTAGGTCTTTTGGGATTCACTATGGAAATTTCCAGAAATATTTGGAAAGAATAAATTAAGAAATAACCAATACCTTTTTTTTTTAAGTGAGGCAATTGGGGTTAAGTGACTTGCCCAGGGTCACACAGCTAGTAAGTATTAAGTGTCTGAGGCCAGATTTGAACTCAGGTATTCCTGACTCCAGGGCCGGTGCTCTATCCACTGCACCACCTAGCTGCCCCCAATACCTTTAAAGTATAGTAAAGTATAAAATTAATTCATCTGTGGTTTTACTTATACCCACTTCAGGTTCTTTTAAGGCTATATCATGTGTAGACCCTTAACTAGAGTTTTTAAGTTTGAAGCCTGATAAACTGGAAGTAACCTGAATTTGGGATGTTTACCTGATCTTCCAAAACTAATGAAGAATGTTCTCTACCCCATCCTAACTAATTTCTATGTGTCTACTGCTTTTAGTCCCAGTGTTTGTCAACCCCCCAGAAGCAGGCTTCCCCCTCTCCTTTGCCTGAGATTTCTCTCCAGGTTGTTCTCACTATCAATCAATCAGTCAATCAACAAGTGTATTTTAAGCACTTACTATTGACCGGACATTGTAGTAGGAAGAAGAGAGAGGAAGAAATAGTCAAAACAGCCCTGGCCTTCAAAGAATTTACATCCTGAACATATATATAAATTGGTGCAGAGAAGGTACAAACAGAGGACATCTAAGGTAACCTGAGAGGAGAAGACATTGGCATCTGGGGGAGAGGCCTTTGTAGATAAAGGAATTTACTCTGAATATGAAAGGAATCTAGGGATTCTAACAGGGAGAGCAGGTAGAATATTCTAGCCATAATGGACTACCAGTGTATGGATGGGAGGTGGGGATCTGAGAGGAATAGCAAGTAGGCCTCAGTGTGGCTGGTTCCTGGAGGATATAGCATTAAAAAAGCCCCAAACGGGACAGGTAGGAACAGGCATCCAAGTTGTGGAAAGCTTTAGATGTCAAAGAAAGAAGTTTATGTTTGATCTTACAGGTAATTGTAGTTTATTGGGTAGGGTAGAGATAGTGTCAGATTTGTGTTTTAAGAAAATGACTTGGTAGTTATGTGGAAGATGGATAGGAGTGGGGAGAGCCTTGAGGCTAGGAGTCAAATTATCAGGCTATTGCAAGTAGTTCAGTGAGAGGTGATGAGGACCTGAACCAGGGTAGTGCCTATGTGGGTGGAAAGTAGAAGACATATTGGAGAGATCTTGTAGAGATGAAAATGGCAGGATTTGGCAATTTATTGGATAAATGGGGTGAGAAGGATTGAGGTTGATTCCCAGGTCATGCTCTTGAGTGATGGAATGATAATGGAGCTCTTGATAGGAAGAGGAAGCTTTAGAAAGGAGGTGAACTGGAGAGAAAGATAACTATTTTTTTTTTTCAGGGCAATGAGGGTTAAGTGACTTGCCCAGGGACACACAGCTAGTAAGTGTCAAGTGTTTGAGGCCAGATTTTGAACTCGGTTCCTCTTGAATCCAGGGCTGGTGCTTAATCCACTGCACCACCTAGCTGCCCCTAATTTTATTTTTGATATGATATTTAAGATGTTTACAGGATGTTGTTCAATTGTGTCCAACTTTTCATAACCCCGTTGAGGTTTTCTTAGCAGAGATACTGGAGTGGTTTGCCATTTTCCTCTCCAGCTACAGATAAAGAACTTAGGCAAACAGGATTAAGTGTCTTGCCCAGGGTCACACAGTTCGGAAGAGTCTGAAGCCAGATTTGAACTCAGGAAGATGAGTTTTGCAGACCCTATGCACGGTACCACCTACTTCCTGCTTATAGGATATCCAGTTTAAAATGTCCAGTAGATAATTGGTAAAAACAACACCAACAACAAAGCAACTAGAGATCAGGCTGGATATATCTATCTGGGACTGATATGCATAAATATGCTAATAGTACCCATTGGAGCTAATGAGACCACCAAATAAGAATGCACAGAGAAGAAGGTTCAGGATAAGAACCTTGGGGCTCATCCAAAATTAGTAGGTGTAACACAGATGAAAACTTTTTTTTTTTTCTGTTGGGCAATGAGGATTAAGTGATTTGCCCAGGGTCACACAACTAGTAAGTATTAAGTGTCTGAGGCCAGATTTGAACTCAGATCCTAATGAATCCAGGGTGGGTGCTTTATCCACCTAGCTGCCCTGAAGACTTTTAATATTACTTTTTTTGGTGAGGCAATTGGGGTTAAGTGACTTGCCCAGAGTCACACAGCCAGTAAGTGTTAAGTGTCTGAGGCCGGATTTGAACTCAGGTACTCCTGACTCCAGGGCTGGTGCTCTATCCACTGCGCCATTTAGCTGCCCCTTAATATTACTTTTAATGCCTTTCCCTAGGGAGTTCCAGCTCTCCTTCATCTGCACAATTTACCTGAAAATTTAGCTAGGTCACTTATCTCTTTAACAGATAGAGACCTGAGGTTGAGTGATTTGCTTAATGTCACTCAGCAAGCCATTGGAGAGACTAGAAACACAACTTCTGTCCAGTGCTCTCTAGACCATACTGTTAGCCCAGAGACCAAAAATGTAGGAAGATGAGACATGAACTAACCTAAAAAAAAAAAAAATGAAGGGTTAGTTGTCTATAAAATGCAAAAAAAGCTCAAAAGAAACTATTTCCTAAGTGCTCCTTACAGTTCACCCCAATTATATAGCCAATCCTAACTGCTTACAAATATATTTATATGTAAATATAACTTTCTAGACTATATATATATATACATATACATACATACACACATATATATATATGTGTGTGTATTTCTGTGGGTGTGTCTCTACCATCAAAAATTAGAATTGATGTCTTCACCTTTGTAACAACACTAATCACTTCCCAATGGATTCCCTCCCACAGTAGAAATTTCCTTTTTAAGTAAAGAAATACAATTAAGCAGAATAAATCAACTTGCTAAAAATGTTTGACATTCTACCCTTATCATCCACCAACTCTCTCCCAAGAGGAGGAAACAATACCTCTTTCTTCTGGTCGTAATCAGGTGCTTTGTTGATCTACAATTCTGATGTCTTTTGATGCCATCTTACTTTACATTATTGTGGTCATTGCATAAACCTTTCTCCTAGTTCTCAGCATATCCATTTCATCTTCAGATAAGAGCTCATATTCATGTAGGCTTGATGTTTTGCAAAATGTTGTACACAACATGTTTCATTTGATGTTTACCACAAACCTGTGGGGTAGGTGCTATGATTATCCCCATTTTACTCTTGAGGAAACTAGGGCTGAGAGAAGTTATGCAGACAGGAAGTTTCAGAGGCCAAATTTGAACTTGGGTCTTCCTGACTTGAAGTACAACAATCCATCCACTGTATCATCTACTTGTGTTTCATCTAGCTTTCAATTTGATTTCATATCCCCTGCACTTTTCTTTACAAAAAAGGCATATTCAGGAAGCCAAACTATTTACTATGGTTGCAGGTGTGTCCTCAATTTCCTGGTGTTGTCTCTTCCAAGAACCATCTTTGAGATGCTTTATGGGATCAACTTCAAGTTAAATTAAATGTTTCAGTGTCAATTGGAAACCTGTGAATCAACATGTCTCTGGCTTCTGTGATGTCTTCTGGGGGTAAAAGCTGAAGGACACCTGAAGCATCTCTCTTCTTTCCAGCCAGTAATTGCCCTTTTCTCCTTTGGGCTTCCTTCCTCTGATCTCTTCTCGTGCTGAGTGGAGGCAGAGGAGCAAGCAGCAGGAAGCTTTCTTTGAATCCTAGTTGATTTATAAGGTTGCACAGTGTGACTGACCCTGCACTGGGCTAAAACAAAAGAGGGCAATCTAGTTGGATGGGGTGGAAATCAAAGCAAGCCAACTTAGGGGTGTGTGTGTGTGTGTGTGTGTGTGTGTGTGTGCGCGCGTGCGCGCGCGCGTGCGTGTTTATAGACAAAGTACCTTGTAGAATAATGGATTTTCCCATCTCTTGGCCACATCTGTATAACTGGGGCTGGTTTGAATGTTAAGATCACAATAAGCATCAAGAAAAGGTAGTAATAATCCATATTTCTACAATGATTCAAGTTTTGCAAAGCACTTTCCCCAGAAGAATCCTTTGATATAGGTAGACTTGGCATTTATTAAGCATTTAATATATGCTGGGTACTGTATTGCGATTTGGGGAGACAAATACAGCCAGACAAGACAGTCCCTTCCTTTAAGGGGCTTACATTCTAATGGGAAAAGACAGTACGTAGATACATACACATAATGTATGCATATGTATATATATATATATATATATATATATACACTATATATACATACTATACATGAGTCTATATGAGAATATATCATATTAATATGATAATATACTTATATATATACATATGAGAAATGGAAAGGAGCAAATAAGGGGAATACGGCAGCGGGTGAAGAGATGGAGGAGAAAGAGTCTGGAAAGTGAGTCCCGATGTAACTGAAATAAATCATGGTTGGAGTCCTTCCTAAAATGATGACCCTCCAAACAGGGAGTCATCATCTGGGAGGGTGGGGCTTCAATAGTATGGCACTTATTATTCTAACTGTTACAGATGATAAATTTGGAGCAAAGAGAGTTTGTCACTTGCTCATGATTGAACATATCTGGGGCCAGATTCGATGCTCCAACCCAGAGCTTCTGGTGTTGGCTGACATTCTTAGCCCTACATCATACTGAGCCTTGCTACTTAGACTGATTAAAATTGGCTTTTCTACACTGTTGCTGATAGCCTGAGACCAAATTACAACCTAGGGGAAAAGAAAGGAGTGGTTCAAATAACTTGTTCAAATATTTAGTTTTGGAAAGAAATATATATGCAATGAAGTTGCTATCTCCTGTTTTTTTTTCCCCTGAATTTGAATTCAGACAGGGTTGAAATCATACCTCTTTTTCTTACTACTTATGTGACCTAGAACATGTTGCTGTACCTCTGTGGCTTTCAGTTTTCTCATTGGTAAAAAGAAGTCTATCAATAAACTTTTTTTTTTTTTTTTAGTGAGGCAATTGGGGTTAAGTGACTTGCCCAGGGTCACACAGCTAGTAAATGTTAAGTGTTCAAGGCCAGATTTGAACTCAGGTACTCCTGACTCCAGGGCCAGTGCTCTATCCACTGTGCCACCTAGCTGCCCCTATCAATAAACTTTTATTAAGCATCAGCTATGGGCCAGGCACTGTGTCAAAAACTGGGCATACAAAAGGAGGCAAAAGACAGTCCTTGCCCTCAAGGAGCTTATCATCTAAGGAAGGAGTCAACCTTCAAATATACAAATAAAGCTATATGTGGGTTAAATAGGAAATAATTCAAAGAGGGAGGGCACAATAATTAAGAGATGTTAGGGAAAGTCATGGACTGGATAAGGACTAGGGCCCCTTCTAGCCTAACTCAATAAAATGTGACATTGGGTGGCACAGATAATAAGGGACTAGAAGAGTAAAAAGCAATCAGGGGAAGGTTTTCAGGAGGAGAGAGTATTTAAATTGAGCCCTTGAAAAATAGAGAGGGTCTTGGAAGAGTGATCTGAGGGGAAGAGTAGAGTGGAACAGAGAAGGTTAGGAGGGAGGAAAGTAAAGGAATTATGGCTGGCAGAGCAGTTTGGCTGGAGACACAAATTTATCTAGGGAAATTATGGGAAAGAATACTGTAAAGCAAGTAGGGACTAGCCTGTGGAGGGTTTTGAATACTAAGCTGGGAAATTTGCATTTGGTTAACTTTACAGTGGGGAGCCCCCAAAGGGTTTTGATCAAAAAAGTGCCAAGATTGAGATCAAAGTTATGTTTTAGGAAGATAGTTGACAGTGCTGGGCAGGATGGGTTAGAATAAGGAGACTAGAGGCAGGGAGAACCAACCAGTAGGAGACTACTGCAGTGTTTCAGGTGAGAGGCCTAAACTAGGGTGGGGCCCTAGGAATGGAAAAGCTATACAGGAGATAGTGTGAGAATCCATGGTATATGCACAGAAAAGACATTGAAAAAGGAGTCACATAAAGAAAAAGTAAGTTTTTTGAGAATAGGGATTTTTTTCAATATCTGTCTTTGTATCTATCCCTGGTAACCATCCAAGGGCAACCTGGCACACTGAAGGTGCCAAATAAATACTTGTTGATTGATTGTTTTTTATCACTGATTCAATTATTACCAGGTTAAAGTCAATGTATACTCTCTTCATTTGGAGGTTAACAATTCACAAATAACATAAATTTATGGCCACATACTCCCTTTTAAAAATTTCATTTGTTTCTTCCAAGATTCTTATTTATACCTTTGAAAACTTGTACTTATCTATGAAAGTTAGATGTTGTGTGTATATTATATATGTGTATATAATATATATATACACACACACACACATAAATACAAACACATACACAAATATATATTAAAGAAGGAAGTATTGGAGGTAGGCTTGATAGGACTTGGTGACTGATTGAGTTTGGAGTTAGAGAGAGAAGGAGATAGATGTGTCAAAGATGACAGAGGATTCAATTCTAGGTGACTGGGAGAATGGTAGTGCCATTAATAGAAAAAGGAAAGTCAGGAGGAAGAACTGATTGGGGGGAGGAAGGGTTACATGCTGATTATTTTGGCATTGGACAAGTTGATTTTGATGTGACATGGTACATTCAAGGTAATGTCTCCAAGTGGAAATGTCTAGCAGGGAGTTAGAAATAAGGAGGCTGAGCTCATGCAAAAGTTTAGGGCTCAGGGGAGTGGAGTGTTTCTGTGATCAGGCAGGGCCAGAGATGCAGATTTGTTGCTGGTCTATATCTTTAATGGAGGCTGATTAAAAGTGACCAAAATTGCCTTTTTTTTCTTTTCTTCTTTGTTTTTTGTTTTGTTTTTTAGTTTTAGTGAGGCAATTGGGGTTAAGTGACTTGCTCAGGGTCACACAGCTAGTAAGTGTTAAGTGTCTGAGGCTGGATTTGAACTCGGGTCCTCCTGACTCCAGGGCAGGTGCTCTATCCACTGTGCCACCTAGCTGCCCCTCTTTTCTTCTTAAAGAGACAGGCACAGAACAAACATGACTGGCCTAGATTATGATATGGGAGCTAGAAGGACCTTAGAGATCTTTTACTTCCCACCCACATTTTTATAAATGGTAAAACTAAGATTCAGAAATGCACTGTGATAGAATGAAAAGATTGCTGGCTTTGGAATAAGAGCACTTGGGTTTAAATCCTACCTCATGACACCTGTGTGATATTGCGTTAATTATTTTTGTTGTTGTCCAGTCATTTTTCAGTCAGTCATGTTTAACTCTTCATGACTCCATTTGGGGTTTTCTTGGCAAAGATACTGGTGTGATTTGCCATTTCCTTCTACAGGTCATTTTACAGATGAGGAAACTGAGGTGAACAGTGTAAAGTGAATTGCCCAGGGTCACACAGCTAGGAGGTGTCTGAGACCAGATTTGAACTCAACCTCAATCTCAGTTTTTGAATCTGTTTGCTCAAATGCAAAATGAAAGAGTTGGATGAGTTGACTAAGGTTTCTGATGCTGTAATTCCCTCATCATCCCATAGATAGGAAGGATCAGAATTGGGATTTGAATCCAGGTTCTTTGACTCTCAATCTGATGTTCCTTTCAACCTACAGGACAGTGTTAAAGTAAGAGTGGCTATTGTTTCCTCCTTTTTATACATTTAGCTGTGTTGCTTGGAAACACTGGGTTTGGCCTACATAGGGCAGGTAAGGAGAGAGGTGCTTGGATATAGAACCATAAAGTAAGGTGTTTGTGGGGTCCTCATACATCATCTATTGCATCCCCTCTTTTGACAGATAAGGAAACCGAGGGCCAAAGAAAGAAGTGACTTCTTCAAGGTCATGCAATAAGTAAAAAAAAAAAACACAAAACAAAACACAAAGACTTTGATAAGAATGACTCATCTTGATTTGTCTTATAGGAATAAGAATTTGTCTTATAGGAATAAGAATTTGTCTTATAGGAATAGGAATTTGTCTTATAGGAATAGGAATTTGTCTTATAGTAATGAGCTCTTAAAAAAATAAAATCTAATTTTTAGATAGGACCTAGGTGAACAGAAGACAAATCCCACTGGTTAGTGTTCTAAATTAAACCACCTGTTTGTAAATGGTGAAATGATTACTGTACACTTATTATAGTCTTCTCCCTCCTGTGCTTGAATTGAGTTGTGGCTTTGTTTTTATAAAGACAAAAACCCTTGATTATATGGCCAGCTTAATAGAGATTTATTTTCTTTGGTTAATAATAATAATAATAATATTAGCTCATATTTATATAGTGCTTAGCATATACCAGGAACTTTGCTAAGTGCTTTGCAAACATTTAATTTTCTCAATAATTGGGAGGTAGGTGCTCTTATCATCCCCATTTCACAAATGTGGACACTGAGGCAAACAGATGTTAAGAATGTGAGAATTTCCTCTTTTCTGAAATGGCATAATAGCACCTAGCTTACAGGGCTGTTAGAAGGATGAAATTAGATGATATATTTAAGATTCAGTATATTCAGTAAACAAAAATCTTCAAGTGTTATATAAATGCTAGCTATAGTTTACTCATGGAGAAAGCTTTACAGCATAGTTAAAAGCATTACCCCAAATTGTACAATGAATCAACAGTAGAGTCCAGGGTCACATAGCTAGTAAGTTTATGAGGTTGAATTTGAACTCAGGTCTTCCCAACTCCAGGCTCAGTACTTTTTTGACTGGGCTGCCTAGCTACTCCTTTTGCTTCCCACTTGGGGCTGAGATGCTTTTGGCAGGGAACCTCACCTTTTTTCATCATTTACCAAGAAGTTATCAGCTATTGTCATAAAGAAAAAAAGGTGGAAACCTCCTGAGTCTCTGGTGCCACATGCATCCTTATCTTGCAGGCATTCACTAAAATTACTTTAAGAAAAACATATTTCAGTAAATTTTCTAATGAATTGATGAGCACAGCATTTATAGATGAGAGCAATTTGAATAATCTTGTTAATCAAAGTTCCCCTGTATAGTCCTTGCTTCTGCCCTTGATTCATTGTACAATTTGGGATAAGGCTTTTAACTACCCTATAAAGGTTTCTCCGTGAACAAACTATAGGTGACATTTATATAACACTTTAAGGGTTTAAAAACATTTTTATCAAAGTGTTTTAAATATATTATCTAATTTCATCCTCATAACAGCCCTGTGAGATAGGTGCTCCTATTATTCCATTTTAGAGAAGAGGAAATTCTCAGGTTTTTTTTGGAAATCTCTCATATTCATTATTTATTATTGCACAATAATGTTGTTTTCAGACATTCTCTGGTTGATGGATGACCTCCTGGTCCCTTTTTCATCCATTCATCCATCCATTCATTTGTTTATCAATTCATTCATTCATTCATTCATTTCTGCTACCACAAAGAGTGCTGTTGGAAATATTTTGATATTTATTAGATTTTTGTTTCTGTCTCTGGTTGCCTTAGTACGTATGCCTAGTAGTGGTGTCACTGGGCCAAAGAGTCCGAGTAATGCAGTGAGAATCACTCAGATAATTGCCTCAGTTGTCTCTTTTGCATTGACCAGAGAGAACAGACCCTCCAGCTGAGGGTTTTATTACTTCTGGGTAAGTAGACTCTTCGAATTCACCTCTTAAGCTCATCTTCTTTCAGTCCCCTTTCTTCCACTGCCTGCAGCTCTGGCCAGTTCTCCTGACTGAAGGTCATTCTTGTAGGGATGTGATACTCTCCTAATTTCCATGTGAGACTGAAAAAAGCTATCAACTGTCAGCAGTGCATTGAATGACACCAGCAGGGAGGTACAATTCCAATTTGTATGTACAGTGTTGCAATGTGGTCCTGGGAAGGTGAGGAAGCTGAGGAAGATGAGAATGGTTTTGTTGATTATAAGCCTGCTTGCTGCTTGTGTTTTGGTCTCAGAGCAGCAGGTATCCTTTATGAAAGCAAACTATCTTCAATTTCTCTAACAACAGCAAGACAGATTTAATCTTATTTGTAAGCAGCCCTTTTAATTAGAGGATTTATTTTCCTTCCATGATGTTACATCAGATTGCAATGGCAATGCCACCTTGGTACTACTCGTCTCCCTAACTTCATTATCCTGTACATTAAAAATGTATCCTCTGGGGGGGTAAAAAGCAGACAAGTTTGTGTTTCAATAAATAAGGTATTTTAATGTGAAGTCTGGGGAGATAATGCAATCTATTGAATGGAATGCAGAAAGGACCTTAAGGATTACCTAGGCCAATCCACTTGTTTTGTAGATGAGGAAATTGAAACTCAAAGAAAGGATATGACCTTGCTGAAGCTTACTGTTTAGTATCTGAGTTGCTGAACTTACTAACTATTATGATGGGGGCATTCAGTCAAGTTGTTGTTGTTGGTCAGTTGGGGGTTTTCTTGGTCAAGATACTGGAGTAGTTTACCATTTCCTTCTCTAGCTCATTTTACAGATGAGGAAACTGATGCAAATGGGATTAAGAGACTAGCCTAGGGTCCCACTGCTAGTAAGTATCTGACTCTGGATTTGAACTTGGGTCTTCCTGGCTCTAGGTCCAGTGCTCTAACTACTGTGCCACAGCAGTCAAGTCAAGCAATACATCTTCATATCCACTGTTTAAGGTGAATTAATTAAATTGAGTGGAGGAGTGAAAGACCTCAGGGGAGACAAGGCCCTGTGGAGGTGTTCTTGAGGCAGTAGGACATCTTAGAGATAGATGCTCCTGGGGAGGCTATCATATGAGGAGGGAGCAGGGCAAG
The DNA here is from genome assembly GCF_019393635.1 of Dromiciops gliroides. NCBI lineage: Eukaryota > Metazoa > Chordata > Mammalia > Microbiotheria > Microbiotheriidae > Dromiciops > Dromiciops gliroides. Next base: position 157,595,204 of record NC_057862.1, on the reverse strand, counting down.
GAAAGGGAGAAACTCACATAAAATGTGGCTTTTAGGGGAGGGAAGACTACTATCTTGAAGCTTGCTATTTTTTTTTTTTAGTTAGAATAAGGTGATAGTTTATTGAGGAGCAAGGGAAGGGAAGGGTGAGGGAAGGGAAACCATGAAAGAAATCCTTGGACTTTTCATGGGGAGATTTGGCATAAAGCACATGGCTCAGAGGTACCAAATCTCCCCGACCAGGAGACCGGAAGGTACTTTTATAGATGACTGATGGGGGTGGACCATCTGCCCGTGAAAAGTTCCTTTAGTGAGAGAGGACCATCCCCCACTGGTGGTAGCTGGGGGAATTGGGTGAGGAGTGGAGGACCATCCCCCACTGGTAGTGACTAGAGGAATTGGGTGAGGGGTGGCTACAGATCCCTCTTCAGGACACAAAGGCCGTAGCCACACCCAAACTTATCTCCCCAGGGTAAGGGAGACCAGAATGAAGGGTAGGAATCCCAAGCTAGCTCAGTCCGATTTGGTTCCTCTAGGCATTATCTGTCCTCTGGTTTAGTTTCTCAAGGAGAAGATTCCTCGGTGTGCCCCAGAGAAATTCTGGAGTGCTCTGCGCCCCATGACATTCCCCACTTCTCTATATATAAGGAAAGGGGACGAAGATTCTTCTGAAACTGCTTCATGCTGACTGGGGGTCGAAGAATCACGGCGCAAGGGAGGGGGAGGGGAGAGAAGTGGAGAAGGCCTGGAATGCTCGGAGTTGTGAGGGGCCCAGAGAGTCCAGAGGCAACACGTAGGCACAGTGTCATGAATCCTTGAGCCTAGATGGAACAGACTTAAACAAAAAATTAAAACTGACCAGAGCCAAAAGGAAAAGAGACTTTATCAGATCAGGAGTCAAGTGGGACCTTTTTGCAGGACAGGGTGTGGCCTGCTTTACAGGAGGGAGTTCAAGCCTAATTCTGTGATAGGCAGTGTCTGTCTACATTAAGGGTCCCTTTTATCCCATCCCTATTTTGTGCCTTGATTGCATGCTAGGACCTGAACCAGAGAGTAAGACAGAGGTCGCCCCAAAACCATTCCTAGGCTTGCCTCCTATGTCCAGCTTGGCCATAGGCCTAACAGGATGCTGGTCAGGAGAGCAAGCTGCAGAGCCCTGGATTTTTGCTAAGCCGTTCTCTTGGGTGCTGCCCTGGGGACAAAGAGGTAGGAGGGCAGACCTCACCTTCGTGCGGCATCCCCCACTTCTGTGTTCCAGTTTACTGCAACTGCCAGAATCTCGGCCAGCCAGAGTTCTGCTGGTAGCAGATGTGGTGATGGCTGCTGCTATTATAGAAGCTTGGTCTATGGAGCGGGCATGAGCCATCTTTTCTCTCTCTTTGGCTACTGCAAGGTCCCTGTTATTAAAAATCTTAAAAGCAATGTCAAGGAGTTGTGAGGATGGGATCTGGGGATCCCAGTCTAACTTCTGGAGTTCTCTCCTAATGTCAGGAGCAGACTGGCTGATAAAATGAATATTGAGGACAGTAATTCCTACATCTCTTTGGGGGTCTAGGTTAGTATATTTCTTCAGAGAGTCTGCTAAGCGGCTCATGAAGACAGCAGGATTTTCATCAGACCCCTGTGTTATCTCCCTCACCTTTCCATAATTGACTTGTTTCTTAACCCCCCTTCTCATTCCCTCAACTAGGCAGGTGATCATGTGATTTCTATGAGCTCTGTCTTCCCTGTTATCATAGTTCCATCTCGGTTCTACGACCGGGACAGCTGTAAATCCAGGGACCCCAACCCAATTTCCAACCTGCGAGTGTTCATCCCCAACTTGTACTGCCAGGTCCCAAATCTGTTTTTTCTCATCAGGGGTACAACAGCTGGCAAGAATAATTTGCAAATCAGTCCAGGAAAGGTCAAACTCCAGTGTCACAGACTTAAAGCCATCTATGAACTTTGTGGGGTTCTCTGAGTAGCTCCCCAATTTCTCTTTAATCTGAGATAACCTGCTTATAGAAAAAGGGGCATGCCTTACTGTTGTGCCCTTCCCAATGGGAAATTCCCTTAATGGAAGCAGGGAAGTAGTGGGAGACGCTGGTAAGGACCTGGGTTGGGGAGATAGCTCAGGTGGAGACAGAGGATTGGGCGCAGGGCCCAGTGGGGGAGGGGTGACAGCCTTTGGCTGTGGAGTAGGTGGGGAAGGGGAAACAGTCTTTGGCATGGGTGGAGATGGGGAAAGGGAGATAGCTGTAGGTGACTGCAGATTAGGTAAAGCAGATGGGGTCGGCTGCTGAATGTTAAAAACAGGAGAAATGGGAACATATTGGAGTTCCCCCAGATTGTAAATGGGGTAGAGCAGGATAGAAGGAGACTGATATCCACTCCCCGTGTGGCACAGGGAATTGGTTCTGAGATCAGCTGGTGGGCAAGGAGAGGTCTCGGTCATAGAGTGATATGACTGTGGTTGACCCATAGGTATGGAAGCAGGCGGAGAAGGAGTGGAACGAGAAACAGGTAGGGAATGAGTTTGAGGAGGAGGGGAGGCTGAGGTCTCAGAGTAGGTGCCCGAAGAGTTAGCGAATTGCTTGGGCTTGTGGTGATTCTCAACCGGCAAGGGGACCTCATCCTTTCCCTTTGACTTCTGGCTCAAACTCATAAAAGCCGATATGTATGGAATCTCTGTCCATCTCCCTTCACGCTTGCAAAACTTGTCCAATTGCAAGATGGTATTATAATTAAGGGTGCCGTGTACAGGCCAATTTCCTTCACTTCCTAGAGGATAATGTGGCCATAAATTGTTACAAAAATGTATCATGCACCTCTTTCTCAGGTTTTTAAGTTCCAATTTAGTCCAATCTCTTAGGATGCACCCCAGAGGTGAATTTTTCGGAACACTCCCTTTCTGTCCCATAACTACTGTCTAAGGAGAATAGTCTGAACCAAGAGCAGAGAGCTGGTAAGGGATAGACACATAAGTATAAATGTTCTTACCCAGAAACGTGTAGTCTGAGAGTCCGAGCGTGGTTCGGACATCTAGGAGTCCCAGGCTGCTCTCTGCTGTAGTGCAGACGCTGACCGTCTCTACCTCTCTGTGACTCAAACGGGAGGTTGAGTCCAGTGGGAGAGGGAGAAGAGAAACCCAGAAGGTATGGTCTTGCCTCCAGGTTCTGTGCCAAGCGTGGTCCAGACGTCTGTTTGAGCTTTCAGCGAGGGAGGGAGACTCAGGCTGCCCTCCACTGTCGCGTGCGAAAGCTGACCCTCTCTCTACCTCTCTGTGACTCAAACGGGAGGTTGAGTCAGGCGGGAGAGGGAGAAAGGAAACCCAGAAGGGAGGTTCCCACCCCCCCCCAGTTTTGTGTGCTAAGAGGAAAGAGGAAAATCCCACGTCCCTACAACGTTTGGGCGCCAGATGATATAGTGGGAAAATGGGGTACGGGTTGGGGTTCTTGGGAATTCCTCTTTAAAGAATTACACCCTCTTGCACACAAAACGTAGTTAGAATAAGGTGATAGTTTATTGAGGAGCAAGGGAAGGGAAGGGTGAGGGAAGGGAAACCATGAAAGAAATCCTTGGACTTTTCATGGGGAGATTTGGCATAAAGCACATGGCTCAGAGGTACCAAATCTCCTAAGCTTGCTATTTTTAAATGTTATTTTTCACTTTGAGAAAGTTTTATTATGGCTTTTGCTTTTATAATGCATGCATTTTTTAATATGCCCCTTCCTTATCCAGCAAATCTTACCTTATAAAAACTTGAAAAAAAAAAAGTTCTGCAGAACCAGCCAACATATTGTGTTTGACAAAATATGTAACATTCCACAGCCATAGTCCCCCACCTCCGTCTCTCTCTCTCTCTCTCTCTCTCTCTCTCTCTCTCTCTCTCTCTCTCTCTCTCTTTTGGGGGGTAGGGCAATGAGGGTTAAGTGACTTGCCCAGGGTCACACAGCTAGTAAGCGTCAAGTGTCTGAGGCTGGATTTGAACTCAGGTCCTCCTGAATCCAGGGCCAGTGCTCTATCCACTGTGTCACCTAGCTGCCCCACCCCACCTCTCTTAAAAATAAAAGAAAGAAAGAAAAAGAAAAAAAAAGATAGAATCCATTTTGTTATTTTTTTTCAAAGTCAAGCTTGGACATTTTACCTATATGGCATTGAGTTTCATTTTATTGTTCTCTCTATTTACATGGTGGAAGTTATTATGCATTTTTTTCCTGGTTCTGCTGCTTACTTCATGCTACCTCAATTAATATGTGTTTCCATGGTTCTCTGAATTCTCCATGATTTTCCATCTCATTTCTATATAATGATTTGTTGAGCTTTTGGCTCTTCAATGGCCATAGTGCCTTCTTTATTTCTAGTTCTTCTCTATTTCTAGTGTATGGGGTGTTCAGGAGGATTAGCACCTCTGGTCTGAGGGCTTGCTTAATACTTTTCAGGCCTGCTCATCCACCTTTGGTGTCCACTTCTCACCTGTCTCTCATTTAGGGCTCCAAAAAGCTGGAGTATGTGCAGCAGTCACATCCCAATAAAACTCTCAGCAGATGGGCTAAACCAGGTTGAGGGTAACCAACAGGCCCCAAACCCATGGGTGAGTTAGAGGGGAGTCATGTTAAGACTATAAAAGTAGGTTAGGGCCAGGTTGTAAAAAGCTATAAGTGTTACACAAAGGAGATTATATTTTATCCAGAGGTAATAGAATGCTACTGAAGTTTATTGAATAAAGGGTCAGACCTGGGTTTTTAGACAATCACATTAGCAAGATGATTTTAAGAGAAGCTGTGCTAACAAATCTAATATTTTGGTGACTACTAATATATTACAGTAGTTGGTTTTATACTTATTCTCTTTCTCTCATTATTATATATTATTGTCATATAAATGTGTGTGTATTTGTATAATGCAAAATTCAAATTGGACAGTTTGATGGGTTTGTGATGACTCAAAAAAATCAGTGGCAGTGGTGAGGGAGAAGAGGTGAGAAAGCAGAGGCAGAAAGAGAAGGGTTCTAGTAAAGTTTCTCAGACTTGAACTCACCTCCAGCTAATCTCAATCTCATATTTAGCTCCTCTCAAACAAAAACCATACATGTTTTTTTTTGTGAGGCAATTGGGGTTAAGTGACTTGCCCAGGGTCACACAGCTAGCAAGTGTCAAGTGTCTCAGGCTGGATTTGAACTCAGGTGCTCCTGACTTCAGGGCTGGAGCTCTATCCATTGTGCTACCTAGCTTCCCCAACCATACACTTCTGTCAGTGGCTTTAGGCTTAACTGAAATTTCTAACTGGCCAATAAGAAGATAAATATCCTATCTTTGTTCTTCTTTTCCTCCCCCAACCCTTCTCTATGCAGGCCTTACCTCAAACCCCGCCCCATCTCACAGCCTACTTTCCTCATCTCCATTCCCCCTGGAACTCACATATCAGTTTCTTACCTCGTAATCCCCTATGGTTCCTGTGAGAAACAGGTACAGACCACTTCCTCAAAATAAGTTCTTTCAGAGGCAGTTTTGGTATGACAAAAGCCTTTATTGCATTCTCATGGGAATGGGGGACCTACAGTAAAGCCAATCAGTTAGTGCCAGTGCCGAAAGCAAGCATCTCATATTTACACCTTGCCACAATCAGTCCCTCCCCTGAACCACCATAGGTTGCCAGGCACAAGTTCACAATCTTCCTGGAAGAGTTCTAGCTAAATGCTCCTTGATAAGTTATCCCTCCCATATACATACACCTTCAGAATTTGACCCATGATGGAAAATGGGGTGGAGATTTTAGACAGGGGAAGGGAAGTTAATATTAATAAGTCTATTAAGCAAGTGCAGTAGAGACTAGGGTTAATCTTTTACCTACTTTCTCTAGGACACCAGTGAGAGTCAGCTCAAACTGGTTTCTATCTCTAGCCCTGAAAAACTTACTTTTCTCTTTCTTGAGTTGATGTAATTCACCAGATAATATTATCTGCTGTTCTCTATACAGGCATGCTTCCCTTGAGAAAATTTCCCCATGTATCAAGCTATTCTGAGAAAATTCCACCACATGAAACCATTACCATTTCTCATGGTTCCCTTCTAACCCTTACTTACGAGGATTGTTGTTGTTGTGCTCTAACCCTTACACTGCTCTGCTAAAACCCAGTGCAGTGGCATATTTCTGGAGGATTCCAGGCTCCCATTGCTTGGATGCAGGGGAAGAATAGTTCTTATTACTAGGAGTGGAAAAGAAGTGGGAATTCCATTTCCCCCTTACAGAATCAATGTTGTAGAGCAATGTTCTCCAAAATAAGGGTCTCCATGATGGGTCTTACCTCTGACATAGCCACACCTACCCTATCTTTCTGTACTTTGTCCCCATCCCCTATTTTACTCCCTCTTTATGCTACACAAGCTTCCATATTCTTCTTTTGTGAAGCTGATGGGGGACCCTCAGGGCAACTACCTAAAGAAGTAGGGCAGGCAATACTGGGTAAATTCAATCCCTATACCCCAAATTGCTTGTACCTTTGGCAGGCAGCCTTTGGAAGGCAGACACTATGGTTGTAAATCAATCATTAGTGATTTGGAGAGGGATAAAGGGAGTCACACAGGATTAATGATAGTGGATAGATTGTTAGCTGTATCATAAATATCATTACACTTTATTTCCTCAAAAGATATTACATTATATTACCTTCTAAATGTCTACCCTCAGTAGAGGGCACCACCATATGTCCAGTTACCCAGAGGCTTACAACCTCAATGTCATAGTTGTCTTCTCACTCTTTCACCCCTCATATCTAACCAATTGCCAAGCCTTTTTGTTTTTATTTCCACATCTCTCTCTCTCTGATCTGTTCTCTTCTCTTTATTCCTGCCACCACAGTCCTAATTTAGGAAGATGTCACCTCCCACCTGAACTTGTTGCAATATTCTCCTAATACTGGTCTTCCTACTTCAAGTTTCTCTCCCTTTTCTCACCCATCCTCTCCTAACTACCAAAGTGATTATCCTAATAGGCAGGTCTGACCATGTCACTCCCTAATCACTAAGATCCAATGGCTCCTTGTAGCCTCTAGGATCAAACATAACTATTGTTTTTTGTAAATTTTATAAGGTATGTCATTACTTGTATAGTTTGAAATCTATATTATTTATAAACAATGGGGTAGCTAGGTGGTGCAGTGGATAAAGCAGTGGCCCTGGATTCAGGAGGACCTGAGTTCAAAGCTGGCCTCAGACACTTGACACTTACTAGCTGTGTGTGACCCTGGGCAAGTCACTTAACTCTCATTGCCCCTCAAAAAAAAAAAGAGAAAAGAAAAAATATATAAACAATACTATTTTGGGGTGCATGTTTTTTTTTCTGATAGGGTGTATGATCAAAAAAGGTTTGGAGACCACTGTTCTAACATAATATATTTTAGGTTGGGGTTCTTAATATTTTTATGTCATAGATCTGATGAAACCTATAGATCTTTTTCTCACAATATTTTGTTGCCTACATTCAACAGGGAAAGAAATGGAAAATTTCAGTTAGGTCAGTAAAAATGAAGATGTGATTTCTACCCCCTCCCAAGTTCACAAACTCCTTGAAATTGATCCATGGACTCTTTTGTGGACTCTGTATCAAGAATCCTTGGTTTTGGGGTCCATTATAAGAAGCAACATGCCATACATAGATTTGGACAAATTTGGATTAAAAATTGTCAAATAACTAATTGTTTGTTTTGTGGTCTGGTTACCGACTGAACTATCAGGTTTAACTGTACTTTTTCTGAGAAGCACTGGGCTTCAAGCCTCCAAAGTACATTTATATGTTGGAACACATGTTCCAGGCTTCCTCTACGATTGATAAATGTCACTATCAAATCCTATTTTATAAAAAAAGCATCTTGGGATGTATCTGAAACTGTAATTAAAAGTAAAGAGCCTCTCTATTTCCCGTGCTGTGACATCATCAAATCATGGGGCCATTTTGAAAATTCAATAGCTGGCTTAGAGAAAGAAATAGCTACAAATCACTGGGCTCTGCTTGGAGCTAATTCATTGCTCGTTTGCCTTAACTGTTATGTGCTATGAGCTCATTAGGTGTTTTACTTTAAAAATTAAATGGCAGCTGGAAATGTCTCATGGAAACTGGTTCTCATTTGTCAGGGAAAATTGTGCCATATCCATTGTCTTTATGTGATTTCAATTTCACCTAAATGTGCTTTCAGTGATGTTGAGATGAAACTCCAGTTTTGGTGCAGCCCATAGATTGTGAGAGCAGGTATCTATATATATAGACCCAAGGTCTTCCCCTCCCAGATTGTTTTGTGAAAGCAAACTAGGCCATTTTTGGCCTTCATTCTTACCTAGCCTTTAATTACTGAATGGGTATTGCCTCAGACAAACTGAGATCTGGGAAAGACCTTAGCTTAAAAAAGCCAAAGTCTCGACTACATCACCAGTTGGTTCCACCACCAGTCATCTTGACTGTGTCTTGCTACCGTATTCCAATGACTATGGGGAAGAGAGTGAAGCTGATAACTTTTCACAGCTTTGTGTCTCTGAAATCCAGTTTACTTGCAAATCAAGACATCATCCTCCTGATGCCATTGGTCCTCTTCAAGACCAAAGGATGACCAACAACAAACATGGATGTAACTTCTTTGGAATTCCCCAGACTTAAACAGCCGTGCTATATAACCTCTCAGCTTCAGATTAATCAGCTGTAAATAGGAAATGGTTGTAAACCAAACGGATCAAATGAAATCATAGGTTAGGTGCTTTGCAAATTCTAAAATGTCAGCTACTAGCTATTATTTCCTGTATCTCCTCACCCCAGAGCTTCCATGTTATCTTCTTATTCCTCAGATCTCTAAGGAAGTCTCTTTATCAGTGGAAATAGTTGTTGTTTTGATGAAATCTCATATCCTTAAAGAACTAGAGTTTTGATACCCCATTTTGAGAAATAATTGAGAAATGAATTGAAATGTTCCCTAATTCCTGAACAATTAGTACTGAATTTCTAGGTGACTTCACCATGACAAGTTTTCTGGAAAAAATATTAAAATTTAGGAGGGGGAGAGCACAGGGATGGGGGGCAGGTAAGGGGGGGTGTCACCTGTGATATAAATCTATCTAAATAGTACCTTTCCCCCCTCCTCCCCCCACCCCCAACCAGTGTTCAAGGAGAGGCGTTCATTTTATTTTTTAGTAGGATTGGAGATGTAAGACCAAGATTGGAATCCCACTCCTGCCACTAGCTATTTAGGTGATCTGGGGTAAATCACTTCATTGTTTTGGGCCTTAATTTCCTTACTAATAAAATGAGAGGATCGGATGAGATGGTCTCTCATGCTCCTTCCAGCTCTCAATCTACGCTCACATAACATTGACTCTCTCACCCCATTTTACAGACTGGGAAATTGAAAAATAATCCAGATTGCACCATTAGAGAGTGGCAGAGTCTGAGCTAGAAACCAGATCTTCTGACTTTTTAGTCATGTCAGTAAAACAAAACATGCATTTTTTTGGTCACTGTCCTTCCCCATTGACCAGTGAAAACACTGACTAGTAAAACTGGAAGAGATCTTATGAGATAATTTATTCAACATCCTTATTTTGAAGATTAGGAAAATGTGGCCTGGAAAGGGATATTGACTTTACCAAAATCAAGTGATGTGCTCATAAATGCTTTACAATCAGCTTTCTGGGGGGAAAAGGTATGCAGGACACATTTTTAACTTTAATATTATTAATAATTTATCCATCACTTTCTTAAATCTAGACAATTAAAAAAACCAATCAAACCTTGATTTGTAGCATTTGCCAATTTACAAGGTGTAAATGCTCACATTGAAAGTTTAACAATTGCAGGCAGCTAGGTGGTGCAATGCATAAGGCACGAGCCCTGGATTCAGGAGGACCTGAGTTCAAATCTGACCTCAGACACTTGACACTAGCTGTGTGACTCTGGGGAAGTCACTTAACTCTTATTGTCCCACCAAAAAAAAAAAAAAAGGAAAGAAAGTTTAACAATTGGTTCTTGAGCTGGTAATAGCTGGTTTTGGCTTGACCTTGGCCAAGATCACACAACTAGCTTGTGGCAGAATTGGGAAAAGAATCCAGTGGTCTTTCCATTATGCCTTGCTTAGTAATTCAATGAAAATTTATTAAGTACCTGCTATATTCAAAGCACTCTTCTAGGTAGGGTCTATTGTCTCTTCAAAGGTCAGTGCTTTAATTGGATAATTGTTAGCAAGCAATAGAGAGAAAAAGTACAACTAATAGCCCAGAATTACAGGGAGAGAACATTTGGGCTTCAGAAGGCAGTTTTGTCTTCCCTTTGGCAAAAGCCAATGCTCTAAGCATTACAGAGAGATTCCAATAAACTCCAGGTCTTTAGACTTTTGTTTTATATGCCTTTATAGTGCAATTTTGAAGCAATATCTTTCTTTCTTTTTTTTTTTTTTTTTAGTGAGGCAATTGGGGTTAAGTGACTTGCCCAGGGTCACACAGCTAGTAAGTGTTAAGTGTCCAAGGTCGGATTTGAACTCAGGTACTCCTGACTCCAGGGCCGGTGCTCTATCCACTGCGCCACCTAGCAGCCCCGAAGCAATATCTTTCAAAAGAAAGACTGGGGAGATCAAAATGGGAACTTGCTAAGACTGAGGGAGCCAGAAGACTAAATTGTTTGTATAATTGTTATTATATAACAACTCCTCTGAAAGCTTAAAAATACATTAATGCCAAAATTAGAATGAGGTCTCCAGTGGAATGCTTTAGGGATCTGTGCTTAGGCTTGTCCTATTTAACTCTGTTACCAGTGATTTGGCTAAAATCATAGACTTCTAGCCACGTTTATTACATTTTTAGGTGACACATAGTTGAGAGGGACACTCAATAGAATGGATATCAGAATCAGAATTCAAAAATATCTCACTAGACTACTGGGCCACACACAAAAAGAATAATCTTAATAGAGGTAAAGTTGTAAAGGCTTACATAATGATTTTGGAAAAAATCAACTGTACAAATATGAGGTAGACTAGACTAGAAAAGCATTTCATCTGGAAAAGATCTAAGTATTTTAGTGATCTGTAGGCTCAGTATGAGAGTGGGAGAGAACAGCCAAGAAAATTAGTATGAACCTAGGGTCCTTTAAAGGAGACCTAACATCTAAGAAGAAGTGTGGGGGGGATAGCCTCATCACACTTTATCCTGCTCAGTCACACCTGGCATATTGTGCTCAATTGTGAGCAACACGTTTTGGGGTGGACATTGATAAGCTAAGAGGAGAGCATCTAGGATGGGTCTTATAGTGGATGTGATCTTCCTATAGATAAGGGATCATCACATGGGAAAAAAAGATTAGGCTTGTCAAAGGACAGAAATAGGAGGAAGGGGAGAATGTTTCAATTTAGGTTTGATATTAGGTGGAACAAACTTCATAACAACTAGAGCCCTCCAAGGGTGGAATGGTGTACTTATGATGTTAATGGGTTGTCTATTGCTACAATTCTACAAAGTCTTCAATAGGAATGGAAGCGAGTTTGTTAAATATTATCCAGGTTATTATTGTTCACGTAGGTTAGTCCAAATGGCCAACAAGACTTCTTTCAACTCTGAATTTTTTTGGTTTTGTGATATTAGGATGTTCACAGTACTCCTTGAAATGAAATGAATCGGGTGAGATGAGATTTTCTTGCCTTCTACAATTTTGTCTTAAGAGGCCTCAAGGGGGGGAAAAATCCAACAAACCAACGAGCAAACATGTAAACTAATATTTGAGCACAGGATGGAAGAAATCTCTCCTGTCTATAATGGTGAACATACAACCAGAGCCCAAAGAGGGAAAGAATGAAACCTTTTTACTTTTTCTAGGGCATAATCAAACTAACTGAAGCTTGTTGTTGGACATAAATGATTCAAAGCAGGTAGAGTTCAAGTAGTCATTCAAGATTGTAGATTTAGAGCTGGAAGGAAATTTAGAGATGACTCCGTGTAGGCATACTTTGACATTCACTCTTGAATAAATTTCAAATGTCTTGAATAAGAATAGGAATGAGGGAAGTCATCCCAAAAGGGATGAAAAACTTTCAAGAAAGAAATTCTGAAGAAATGAGTGGAAAAGAATACTTAGGAGGAAGAGGAAAGGAGCTATTTGAAGACCACAATACAGGTGTATAGAAATCTTATCAATCAACAAAATAAAATAAATGTTACTCAGAAGGTTATGAAAAGGTACAGGGTTGGTATAAGCAGACTGATATATGTAATCAATGAAGAACTTTGAAAACCAAGAGCGAAAGATATCACACAAATGTGTGATAGGAAAAGAAGATAGTATTGTGGCAAGAGTGAAAGCTGATAAGTGGACAGTTCAAGTAATGCATACTTGTGACATCAAGAGAAATAAAGGTTTTCAACATGTTGGGAAAATCCTTTGTAGCGAATTCATGGGAAGGCATGGACAAGAGTTTCATAGGATGGGCAGGCAATGAATGGGTTATGAGCTTCATCTTTGGAAGTCAGTCAACTAACATTTATTAAGTACCTACTATTTGCCAGGTAGTCTACTAAGGAACATCCAGACAAATAATTTCAAAAGCCTGTTTGGGTGTTTTCTTGCAGACCTAGGCTAGATTTAAAAAAAAATGATTGCATTTATGTAGGAAGCTCACTAATGAAGAAATTATCAATCTAGACCAGCAATTGCCCTATACATTTTAGTTTTAGAGAATTTCCTGGAGCAATATTATTATTGTTTGTCCCTCATTCTCAAAGAGGACCATGGCATCAGGGTGATGTTATGATTTGCAGTGAATTAGATTTAAGTGAGGGAGTGATGTGCCATCTGAGTCCAGTGGCAAGATATATATCAGGAAGACTAAAAATGGCCCTGGATGTTTAAGGCAATTAGGGTTGTAACTTGCCCAGGGTCACACAGTTAGTAAGTGTCTGAAGTAAGATTTGAACTCAGGTCCTTCTGACTCTAGAGTTGGTTCTTTATCTACTGCTCTGCCTAGCTGCTTACTGGAGTGTTGAGAGGTTAAGTGATTCATCCAGGGTAACACAGTCATTTATGTATCAGATGCAGGACTTGATTTGAACCCAAGTCTGACTGAGGTTAGATCACTACTTGCAACTCCATGCTACTTGTTTATAGATATAGATGTTGAAGTGTGTGCATATATATGTGTATATACAAAGCACACAAACAAAATACATATGTGTGTAATGTAAAATTATATATATATGTATATACACATATATACACATATGTGCATAGGTGTGCTTAGTGGATCCCTTACCAAGCCTTTGTTGGACTATTTTTTTTTATCCTCCACTACTTGTCTGGGTTTTGTAAAATAATTCTGCTCATAATCTTCCATTGTTTTTCTCTAAGATTTTATGAATGAATGTCTTTCCTAACAAAGTGTTAGCTTTGACTGCCTTCTCTCTTTGCTAGGCATATATGTCAAATATAGCATTTCCTGTACTTGTTAAACCAATTTACTGTTACTTATGCTGATTACTCTGATAGAAACACTAAATCAGGCTTACATTCATCAATGTATGCAATAACCTTTTATTAATCTATAGCATTCAGTTATCTGACAATACAAACATCAATCTTTCTAGGAATAAATCAACATGATTCCTAGACATTCCAGTAAGCATGTCTTGTACCAGGGCTCATGACAAGGTTTCCCCACTGCCCCAGCCCTGATGTCTTCCTCTGTGGTAGTCATCTGTCAGGCAAGTCTTTGTCAATTAGTACTGCCACCAAGTGAAAATGGGATGCTTAAGCCTCAAGTGTCTAGAACATAGGAGTCAGTTTATAAATGCTGGACTTGGAGTCAGGGAGACCTGAGTTCAAATCCAGCCTCAGATACTCATTAGCTATGTGACCATGGGTAAATCACTTAATGTCTTTCTCCCTCAATTTTCTCAACTGTAAAATTGGAATAATAACATCTTCCTCCTAGGGTTGTTATAAGGATGAAATGAAATAATATTTGTAAAGTGGTTTACAAATTTTAAAATGCTATATAAATGATGATGGTGATTATCATTAAATGTATTAAAATAAAATTAATTTTTTAAAATTAAAATTCTAAAAATAATTTTAATATTATTTAACTTAAATGTTATGAAATTATGATTAAAATGGGATTAAATCTCAAAAATAATGAATTTTGAAATTCATTCTTTTAATTAAATAGTGTTAAATTAATCTTTTTTTGGTGGTTTGGCTTTTTATTTTCTTTTTTTAATCATAAAACTATTTTATTATTTTCCCATTACAAGTAAAGATAGCTTTCAACATTCATTTTCATAAGATTTTTAATTCCATTTTTTTTCTCCCTTTCTCCCTTCCCTTCCCCCCTCCCTAAGACAGAAAGCAATCTGATATAGGTTTTATGTGTACAATCACATTAAACATATTTCTGCATTAGTCATGTTGTGAAAGAACAATCAGAACACAATGGAAAACCTCAAAAAAGAAAAAAAAACACCCCAAAAGTAGAAACAGTATGGTTCAATCTGTGTTCAGAATTCACAGTTCTTTTTTTTCTGAATGTGGAGAACATTTTCCATCATGAATTCTTTGGAATTGTCTTGGATCATTGCACTGCTGAGAAGAGCCAAATCTATCACAGTTGATCATCACAAAATGTTTCTGTTACTGTGCACAATGTTCTCCTGGTTCTGTTCACTTTACTCAGCATCAGTCCACTTAAGTCTTTCCAGGTTTTTCTGAAATCTGCCTGTTTATCATTTCTTATAATACAATAGTATTCTATTACATTCATATACCACAACTTGTCCAGCCATTCCCAAATGATGGGCATTCCCTTGATTTCCAATTCTTTGCCACCACAAAGAGAGCTGCTATAAATATTTTTGTACACTTGGGTCCTTTTTTGTTTTCTACGATTTCTTTGGCATGCAGACCTAGTAATCAGTATTACTGGGTCAGAGGATATGAACAGTCCCATATCCGTTTGGGCATAGTTCCAAATTGCTCTCCAGAATGGTTGGATCAGTTCACAACTGTACCAACAATGCATTAGTGTTCCAATTTTTCCACAGTTTCTCCGAAATTTATTATTTTTCTTTTTTTGTCATATTGGTCAATCTGATAGGTGTGAGGTGGTACCTCAGAGTTGTTTTAATTTGCATTTCTCTAATCAATAGTGATTTAGAGCATTTTTTCATATGGCAATAGATAGCTTTGATTTCTTCATCTGAAAACTACCTGATCATATGCTTTGACCAGTTAAATTATTCTTAAAAATAGACTAAGGCTATTTTTAAGTTCTTTTGTTTTCCTTGTATTGGTGATAATTTATAGAAGTTAAACTTCTGAATGTGAAATTATCTTGCTCAGTGTCTCTGGCCATTGTTTTTATTGCCCAATTTTCTTTAGCAGTAATTTATTTAAATAGGCCAGGACTGATTTATTTCACTTGCATGTCATATCAATTTTCATTTTTATTAATTTCTCTTAAAGTTGTACTAATTTTGATTTTGTTAACTCTAATATTATTTTTTTTTGTTTGGGAAATGCCTAAATAGCATTTTTGGCTATATTACACATGTGTTCCTGGATTGTATGTTCCCTTTTCCCAAACTGAAGAATCATAATTATAATAGATAATACTCTCCCCCTCCTCATGCTGAGGGCTATGTCAAGGCTTCTATTCCCGCAATAGATCATACTTATCTGCCTAGGGAGAAGGGTTCCCAATGGTCTGGGCAGGTATAAACAAGAAGGTTTAATAGCTCTCGACCCAAGTTGCAGAAATTTATCCAGGTGGAGATATCCCAAAGGCAGTTGGAAATATGAATAGAGATTTGGCCAGGGACTAGAACTGGAGAAATAGAACTAGGAGTCATACACTTAAGAATATACACAGGGGATGTAAGAGAGCTATGAAAGAGAATACAAGAACACTTAAAATGAGCACATTCATTTTTTAGGAGGGCAAGAGAAAGATGAGGAGGCAATAAGAAAACAATGATGGGGCACTTGGAGAGGCAGGAGAGTTACTGCAAGAGTTCAGATTCACACATGCCAAGGGAAGCATAAGTGTCAGGAGGGAGAGTGATCAATAATGTCAAATGCTTCAGAGAGGAAGATGAACACTGAAAAAATGACATTCGATTTAGCAATAAGTGGGTCATTAGTGACCTTAGAGAAAGCAGTTCGAATAGAGCACAGGGAAAGGAGTCTAGATTGCCAGAAGTTTAGGAGTAAATGGATGGAGAGGAAGCGGATGGAGGGTATTTTGAGGGTGGATGACTACTTCTAGAGGTCTGGAAATGAAGGGGTAGAGAAAAAGAGGCTTAAATCTTAAGGGAGTGATTGCGTCACCATGACAGATGTATGGGATATACATTGACCATTCTCCTCTTCTTCTTTCCATGTCTCTCAATCCTGTAGGTAACTCAAACAGTGGAGAGATGTGCAGAAGGGATGCCTCAATTTAGAATGTCTTCTTAACTGAAGATTCACCCAAGCAGGTAAGAACAGATCTCCCAGTGTGTTATTCTACCAGGCTACATTTCACACCTGAGGTGTCAGACATCCGACTGGCTGAATTTGTGGAGGGGATTATAGTTGAAATATGATGCTACCACATCACCATAGTCTCTTCCGATCCCACAACCAGTACAAATGTAGGTAAGAAACATAAGCACGTTTTGCTTTCCATTTGTAGAATGTTGGGCTGGTCTTTAGCAAAACCACAACATTGGCTAAGTTTGTCTTTGCTGGCCTTTTGCCTTTTTTCCTACCAATGCCTTTTTCCTATTCCAAGATTCCCCTCATTGGTTGTACCCTTGATGCCCAGTGCTCTCACTTCAACCTGAATTTCTTCAGTTTCCTGTGTTTTAGACTACCCTTTCCTATAGGGAAAAGTATTCTGTTAAAGGCATTCACACTACATTGTTAATAGGTAATTGGTTTAATGTTTTATCCTCTCAGGCAAGAGAGGCATGTGGGATATACAGGGTAGAAGAAAGAACTCTGGATTTGAAGTCAGAGAATTTGGGCTTGAATCTTAGATAAAGACTTTTTTTTTTGATATATCACCCTCTTGGGGGCAGCTAGGTGGCACAGTGGATAAAGCACTGGCCCTAGATTCAGAAGGACCTGAGTTCAAATCCAGGCTCAGGCACTTGACACTAGCTGTGTGACCCTGGGCAAGTCACTTAACTTTCATTGCCCCACAAAAACAAACAAAAGGAAAAAAAAAGATATATCACTCTCTCTTCCCTCAGCTCCTAGTGCTCTCTGCTAAAATATATATATATTTAGAGTGCATATCTTATACGGGGGAACACATGTTGATACCAGGAGTCTGGGATACTGTACTTATTCTCTCTCCCCAAGGGTTCCCATTCTCTTCTGGAAACAAGCTAGTGTTGGTCCTACAGGACCATGCTCAGTCCTGTAGGAGCCTGGCCTCTAAGAAAAGGAGAGGCTACCTTTTCTCACATTGATGAACACATTAAACCCTCAACCTGACACCCAAGTTATTTAAAATTTAGATTCTGTTTCATGTCTAGGCCCTTCTTTAAGGGGTTAGAAAAAAACTCATTGTACAGTATGAATCAACTATAGGAAAACTCTCTATTTCCTACATGAAACAGAAATACCAAAACACAAAACTCACAGAAGACATTGACAAATCAACTTATGTAGGACTCATTCTGGAGCTACTTCCTCAACTCCAACTTATATTGGCAGACGGGGTACCCAGAAGGCAACTTGCTACTCCTTTCTGAATAAGAGGGGATTAAATCTCTATCTAGTACCATTACTCACGAACCCCCACTGTTATGCTTCTCACTAACAATCAGATACAACTAATAAGTTTTTGTTAGGAAAAATGTTTACTAAGTTGGTATAGCAAGAATAGTCATTACAAAATCATCTCCACTAAAAGTCTGGGGCACTCTATCCCACAAATACAGAAAGATTCAGTGGGAAGAATGGGTTACCAACACAAAGTACAAAGGTTTGTGAAGTTCATTTGTAGAAAACGACATGTGGCAAAAGAATAATTCACAACTCCTTGTTGCCAGAAGTCTTTTTCTCTTTGTAGATTATTAATTTCCCGTTAGGTGTAGCTTCCTTCTGAACTTTGAGGATTAATTCTTTTATAGATAGTCCATAGCACTTCTCTTTACTAAGATAGTCCTGCTTTCTAAAGCTGTTTTTCCCTGAATTACAAACATTCTTGGCTTGATGTGGCATCTCCTGCTGGTCTAGTCTCTGTGATCCTGGCTAGATGCACTGCCTACTACAAGGCTGTTCTTTCTGATGACATGGTGAATGGGATTGACCAAGAGCAATTCATTCATTCTCTAACTAGAATCCTTTTGAACTCGAACTCCTCTACCACTAGACTTATTCACTGCTTCCACTGACTGTTATTTTCATACACTGCCCCAGAAGTGTATCTGATCCTTTCAAGTCAGTTACAAGATATTTCCTTTGTGGCATCATTTGCTTTTGTCCAATGGTCAAGCATTTTAATCCTTTCAAATCATTTAATAATTTATTTATACTTTGTTTTTATTTAGTATCAGTTCATAACAGTTTTCTGGGCCTTCTGGGATTACATTTATTGGTGCAGGGATGGAATTTTACTCTTACACTTAAAACAAGATTCAGGAATTTAACTTACAAGGTCTCCTGGGAAGCTGTCAATTAAACTCATCAGCATAGAGCAGTTTGTGATCACTGACTAGGCATTGCCAAATTTTACTTTGGCTCTTTACTATCCAAATACCTCTTTGTCATTCTCTTGTTGATGGTCATTCTCTCCAACAAACCTTGCCCCTTGCTCCAATTTAGTGGGTCATTTTTGGGCCCTCAGACCTCTTGAACCCACAAGGCCACCTCTAAGACCATATGCACGTTGAGGATAATGCATTTAAGAAAGACAACACAATATGGAAAAGGCAGCAAAGAACCCAGGTACAAGCTTGTTTAGTGGAGTTCCTAACTCTGGCTGCCAGGTGGGAGTGGTCACCCTCCCATACCCCTCACTGGGCATTTTAGTGTTTTATGGTGCTACCTGCAATGTTGAAAGAATGAGGAGACCTGGAAGCTACCTTTCCTTTTAAATGATGTAGCAAAATGCTTCCATGCTACTGGCATAGAACAGGGGAAGGATCATAGAGCCATCAGGACTTGCCAAATCCTATCAAAATATCATGGGGTTACTACAGGGCCAGAAATAGTCGGGAAGTTTGTCATCAACTCTGGTTGCCCAAATGTTATCATACATGTAGTCAGGGAATATTTGAGAAGGCTCTATATAATTCATACTGTATACACATATGTGTGTATCTATTCTGTTATGCATTTATTTTATGTATATATTGTCTCTCCTTATAGACTGTAAGCATCTTGGAGGGCAAAGGCCATTCCATTTTAGTCTTTTTTTCCTGGAACAGTGCTTAGTACATAGTCGGTGCTCATTAAACACCTGCTGATAGATTGCCACCTGTGCGTGACATGGACAAATCAATTCTTCTTCCTGAGACTTATTTGTCTCATCTTTAAAATGAGAGCTCTGAACTTGGTAATCTCTAATGCTCCTTCTATTCTAAATTCTGTGGTGGTTTTCTTACTAGTGATAAATGTAGTAAGTCAAAGGAATGGATGACTCCCTAAGGGTGGCTTTTCTGACAAATGTGGCAAATTCTCCAAAGAGGAAATTTTGGAGCAGAGGGTCTGATCGGGCTACATCTTATCTTCCTGATAAAGGAACATTAGAGGCTTGTCTATAAGAAGGATGAGGAGATAGGAGAGGAGAAACAATGAAGGTGGGAAACGATTCATAAGGAAGGCTGGAGAGAGCAATGATTAATTCTGACTTCACAGCTATGTCTCAGGTTGGCCTTCCTCAAACAAAATGACAAAAGCCATACCTCTCACCACCTGCCCATGAAGATGGCCTTGACAGAATGCTTCCTTTGGGAAGAACAATGTGACACAAATTCACATCCCCTTCTGACTTATGCAAACAATAGCAAAGTTATTTTTACTCCCTACAAACATCAGCACTTTGTGCCTCTCCTATGGCCAGTAAATTACATTTCCTTCCATAGTAGTTGCACACTCACATGCCTTCTCTTTCCAACTTTACTTCAAACTCCTCAAGTATAGGGATGTGCCTTACTCATCTTTGTATCCCCTTGAAGCCAGCACAGAATATATTAGGTACTGAATAACTTGGATGAATGAATAAGGGAAGGAAAAAAGGGAGTAAACATTTATTAAGTGCCCACCATATGTCAACCACTGTGCTAAGTGTTTTACAAATAATATCTTATTTGATGAGTAAAATGAGAAACAATTATTTAAGGAGTTCTAACTTGGGGTCCATGAACTTGCTTTTTAGAAGATTTTGATAACTGTATTTCAATATAATTGGTTTCTTTTGTAATACTATGAGTTTTATGCATTTAAAGACATTGTTCTGAGAAGGGGTCCATATACTTCACCAGACTGCTCAAAAGGTCCATGACAGAAATGATTAAACCCTGATATAATATAAAATAAGAATAACTAAAAATTGGGGCATCTAGGTTGTGAAGTGGATAAAGCACCAGCCATGGATTCAGGAGGACCTGAGTTCAAATTTGCCCTCAGACACTTACTAGCTGTGTGACCCGGGGCAAGTCACTTAACCCTCATTGCCCCACCCCCCCCAAACAAAACAAAACAAAAATAGATTAACTAACAATTATAGATCATTTCAAAGTTAGTAAAGTGCTGTACATGTTACCTCATTTCATACCCACAACTGAGGGAAACTAAGGCTGAGAGGTTAAGTGACTTATCCAGAGTTCTACAATTAAGAAGATATCTGAGGCAGGATTGGAAGAAGGTTGGACTTGAACCTGGGAGTACTTGGGCTTGAATCTTCCCTCTGACTGTTAGCCATGTGATCATGGATAACTGATAGAGTTACAGAATTTGATATTTGGAAGGGACTTCAGTGACTGTGTGGTTCAGTTCATATACAAAATTAATCCAGAGTATAAAATATCCAATGAGTGATCATTCAAGTGTCTGCTTGAAGACCTTGAAGGAAGGGGACTCATTGCTCATTTGTAAAATGTGGATAATACCTATAGTACCAATATCTCAGTTGTTGTTGGTAGTAAAATATATGTACATGTGCACATGCACACACACACATATATCTATGGTATCTTTGTGTATATATACATAGTGTCATATCAAGCCAGGAAACTCTTGGCATAGTAATTTTCTTTCAGGTCAGCAACTTGTCAGTAACTTCTAGTTTTAGAAGATTGTGGGTTCATTGAGAGGTTAAGTGATTGCCCTAGGGTTGGGCAAATTACCCTATACACAGCTTGTATATTTGAAAAGTGAGACTCGAATCCAGGTCTTCTTGATTCTAAGGCCAACAAACCTCTTTCCACTAAGTCAGACTGCCTTTCATCAAATGAGATACCATGCATAATGTGATTTTTTTTTTTTTTGGTTTGTTTTTACAGGGCAGTGAGGGTTAAGTGACTTACCCAGGGTCACACAGCTAGTACATATTAAGTGTCCGAGGCCAGATTTTAACTCGGGTCCTCCTGAATCCAGGGCCAGTGCTTTATCCACTGTGCCACCTAGCTGCCCCACATGATATGATTTTGAAACCTTAATGTGCTAGATAAATGGCAACTACTACTGAATGAACTAACCAAATCATATTTGTATAAATTACTTTTTTAATGAAAGTTTTATTTTTTAATTAACAGAAATCTATTCTCTCTCCTCCTCCTCCACTCGCTAGCCCATTAGAAAAAGAAAAAGGCAAATTCATTGTTATAAATATCCATAATCAAACAAAACAGTTTTCCTTATTTGCCCTGTTCGAAAAAAATTTTTTTTCATATTCTGTACCTTGAGTCCATCACCTTTCCAACAGGAGGGGTGGATAGCATGTTTGATAATTAATTCTCTTGAATCATGGATGATCATAGGTCTTACAGTTTTCAAAGTCAGTGTTATTAATTATATAAATTGTTCTCCTGGTTCTGATAATTTCATTCTTTATGAGGTTATAAAAGTTTTAAAAGCTTTGTTTTTATAATATTGATATTATAGCATAAAATATTTTTCGTTCTTTTTTATGAATCATTCCATGTCCATTTTTAATCATCTGTTTCCTCCTTTCTTCCAGCATAACACATCACATTCATATACATACTTAATCACATTTATATATTGCAATTGTCTCAACTATTCCTTAAATGATGGGCATCTCTTTAGTTTACAGTTTTTTGGTTTTGGGGGTATGTTTTCCATCACAAAAAGAGCTGCTATAATATGTATTTGTATATATGACTTTTCCTTTATTTTGGTCTCTTCTGGGTATAGGCCTAGCAGTGACCAATCTAGCACTGACTCAAAAGGTATGCATTGTAAATGACTTTTTGCGTATAATCACAACTTGCATTTCAATTTTGTACCCATTTACAATATAACAGTGTGCATCAATGTGTTATTTTCCCCACAGCTCCTCTATTATTTGTCATTTTGCCTTTTTTGGTCATTTTTCCCGAATCTGATGGGTATAAAATGAAATCTCAAGATTGCTTTAATTTGTATGTTTTAGGAAAGTTGCTTTTTTTTATTTGTTTGTTTGTTCATTCATTTATTTTTACCAGACCTGTGATTACATCACTGTGGAAAATTTCTGGGCAGGAATTTCATATGATCATATATTTAGAGCTGGAAGGGATCTTGGCAGTCACTGAGTTTAAATTCATCATTTTATAGATGAGGGATTGAGACCCAAAGAAGTTAGAAGGTTTGCTGATGGTCCCACAGGTACTAAGTACTAGAGATGGGATTTCTTCTGGTTCAAAATTGAGTGTTCTTTCCATTATACCAATCTCTTTGCAACCAATTGAGAGATTAAGTGATTGCCCTAGGGTTGGGCAAATTGCCCAATACACAGCTTGTATATTTGAAAGGTGAGACTTGAATCCACGTCTTGGTTGTCCATTCTAACTCTGAGACCCTGAGAGTTTAAGTGACTTGTACAAGATTAACTATACAAGTAGTGAATATCTAAGTCAGTATTTGAACCCAGATCTTCCTGACTCCAAGTCCATCTATGGTGCTAACCTGCCTCTAACAAGGAGTAATTTGAAAGTCTTCTAGTGGAGAGGAAGCATGATTCTCTCAGAGGTTCCACATTTTTTTTTCCATTTTCTTTTTTCAGTTAGCAGGCACCATGTCTTGCCTCAGTTTCCCCCTGTGGCACCTATGGTCAGGGTCCATGGTTTTTCATCCTTAGAGTTTGAATTCTCCCTCTGGCACTTACTACCTGTGTGACCCAGACCACTTTCTGGAGTTTTCACATTTCTCTTGGCTGGAGTGTCCATCCAGAAGCTAAGTTCCCACTCAGAAATTGGAGGAAATCTCTTCATTGTTCCACCCTCTAAAAGCATGTAGACCGCAAAGGAACAGAAGGAAACATTTTCTTGAAAAATATTAAACAAATTAAACAAATGACTCAAAGTTCCACTGATGTTCATTATGTCACAGTGGCAATTCCCTGATGTCACTTAATTAGTCTTAAATAAGGATTTTTTTTTCATGGAGAGGAGGTCATTCATAAGCTGTTCCTCATTATAGCATTATAGTGGAAAATGCACTGGCTCTAGGCAAAAGACCAGAGTTCATCTTGCCTCTTCCACTTACTCTGAGGGTGACCTGGGGCAAGTCACTTAACTTCCTCATGCCTCAGTTTCCTCATCTGTAAAATGAAGGGGTTGGACTAGGTGACCTCTGAAGTTCCTTCCAGCTTTCAGTCTACCATCCTATCATCTGTTTCATCCTTTCCCTTTGTTTGTATGTCCTTATTTCTCACAACCAGTGAGGGGGGCGGGGAAAGCAACTCAGCCTAAGTTTTAGTAGCAAATTCACAGCTATAAGATTCATAAGGATAAGTTGTATGTGATGCAAAAAATGCATGTAATATTTTATAACAATAACTTTCAGATAGAAATGGATGATAAATTACAATTTCACAAAGAATTGCAAACATCTTGCATGCTTGTTCATCTTGTCTTTTAGGTAAAGTGCTCTTTTGATGGCGAATAAATTAATGGCTATACAGCTAGAGAGAATTGTTTCCAGACTACACAAAACAGAGTTTGATTTCACTTCTTGTAAACATGTACAAAAATGAATGAAAGAACTGGCAAAATTGTCTTGTCAGATACATGTCTGTCTGTATGCGTGTCTGCACACAAACATATCAGTGTAGCTAAAAAATTATCTTATCTCAAAGATGCTCTTTAGACATGAATACAAACATGAACATAAATACCTTTCAGTGATATTTAATACATAATCAATGACTTTAGATTACATTCTTAAGAATTTATAGCCCTGAGAAAAATAGTGAATTAGGTAGAGATTTTTGGCAGTTGTGCTATCAAAACAATCACAGGGGCTGCAGTCCAAGAGCTACTGGTAAATGAACAGTCATATAACTCAGAAGTGCAGTTAACATTGTTCCATCTTGGGGTACATATGCAAATAAACCATTTCTTCTAATGTGGCAGGAGAGAGCCATGAAGTCTCCATGCTGTCACTGGAGTAGTAGATGACTCATTAAGGTTGATGTTTTTCTTGTCTCTATGACTCTGAAACTAAGCCTGTATCACACATCTGCTCAAACTTGTTCTTTCTGAATGTTTCTTGAACATATGTGTTTCTGAATCATTGTACTGATGTGGTCTGTTTAGCATTCTTTCTATGCCAGTATGCTTGGAGGTGATATTTCTTGCTCTTTTGGCTTCCTGTCAAATGTTGTCTACTAGAGAGTGTTTTCTCTCAGCCTACTGTGGCATCCGCAGTTCTCCCTGGGCATCTTAGATGTTAACAGGTATAGAGGGAAAAAAATTAGGAGAGATACTCTCTGTATCCTCTGCCACTCATTGAATCTGCTGGTATTCCAAGTCCTTTGGGGGCCAGTACTCTTAGAACTTTCTAGATTTTTAGACATTTGAGTGTTTGGAAGCTGAAATTCACAAAATAAAATATGTTTTTGCTCTAGATGGAGGGAAATTTAATGGGAATTATCAAGTACATGGATTATTAGGAGAAATTACTAGCTCAGTAACAAACATATACACCAATAATACTATACAAAGTAGAGGCATATGAAGCACATAGATTACCAGGGGAAATTCCTAGCTCAGTGTAAACATATAAATCTATAAAAAATGACTCACAAGTAATGAAAATAGAATTCTTAATGGTAAAACTAAAACATAGAACATGCAGTTATCCCTGAAAAGAGAATGGCAATTCATTCCTCTATTTGGTTCAATTCCTAAAATGAAAAGAGAGGGGAAGAAACAAAAAGGAAATAAAAAGACAAGTAGTTGTTCCTCTGCCCAACAGAAACATAACTGTTTAGCTCTCTCTGTATGAGAAGTTGAGGAACTTTTGTGTTCCCCACTGCTCTGTTGCATAAAAAAGGAAGGCAGAACAGAGTTTCTCTTGCTTTACTAGGAGGGAAGACAGATGAAGGTGAAGAGTAAAGACTCCAGGAGGCCTTTCCTAAGCCCTGCCTATTACTTCTGGCCAAAGGAGGTCATGTTCTAAATCATACAATCTCTTCTTAGGAGCCAAGAACACTTTTTAGCTTTACCCTCTTTACTACATGGAATGTTGTTCTTGTTCCCTGAATTCCAAAGAAGAAGTCAGATTTTAATTGGGAACATTTAGAAACTTTGCTGGGCAGCCCAGTTTTAGCCATGTGTGACTAATGGCTTACCTTGTGAAATATCAAAGAGTTCACTTATTAACTATGGAGCCAGAGGTCCTGATGACTCCATGAATGTACAAAAAGGACCATCTGGCTACCTCTCTTCCTTCCTTTCCAACAACTTATCATACAGGACTGTTTTGAACTGGCTCCATTCCTTCATTCCAGCCTCCATGTGGCTATGATGACACAGCATTTAAAGCATGTTTACTACCTGGGCAAGCCTGAGCCTGGGTTTTGTGTAATTTAAGATTCTAAATGTGGATTCTAATCTGTTCCCCCAGTTTGGGGGAAACTGACTAAAAATCACTGATAAAACGAGTTTAGGTTTTTAAGGGTTTATTGGAAAATAGAAAGAAAAAGATTGAGAACAGAATTCTAACAGCCTGGCATTCCTATCTTTCCTCAAATTTCCTGTGAAGTCCTCTGCCGCCACCACCATCAAGTCCGAAAGCCAAAAGGGCCAGCGCTCTCTGCGCAGGCTCCTTTTCCTCCTTCCTGTCTCCTCCCAGACCATAGGAGGCTCCTCAAGTTGATTGGCTGGTAGCTTTGATAGACAGCACCCATGAGCAAACATCATTTCCTGACGCCAAGGAAAAGCCACAATGCCTCTGAGGCATTTTCCTCATGGTGGAGCTTTTCCACAGCAAGTCTCTAGTAGGTGGCGTCATTCCAATCATTACAGTTTGCGATCCATCCTTTTGCATTTGTTTTTTCCTGATCTTAGGAAAATAAGTATCTTGCAGTAGACAAGCCCAGGCTTGGAGGTGATGTGAATTTGAGGGATCCAGGGTCCAATAAGAGAGCAATTCATTGTTGTAGTAGCAGGAATTAGACTAGTGGTAAGGAAAGCTTCTGTATCAGAAAGAATGGCTACCTATAAAAGGATTGGCTCAAGTTTAGAAGTTTTATCAGTAGACATATACCATTTGTTTGGACAGTGACAGGCCAAGGTGAGCGAAATACAAAATTCTTTTCTTTTCTTTTTAATTTTTTTTGACGGGGCAATAAGGGTTGTGACTTGCCCAGGGTCACACAGCTAGTGTCAAGTGTCTGAGGCTGCATTTGAAGTCAGGTCCTCCTGAATCTAGGGCCAGTACTTTATCTACTGTGCCACCTAACTGCCCCCAAAATATAAAATTATTAAACATAGGTCCTGCAAACTGCTTTGTGTTCTGATTAAATTCAAATATCAAGCTCCCAACAGTAATTGTATATTGTTACTGAATCCTTTGTCTTTCTGTTAATGAATGTTTTGGGTTTCATATTTGACATATGTTTTGTATATAGGAATAAACTGCCTATTCCATATTTTATGCATATTGTACAGTGATGACTTTTTACTCCACTCATCTTTTGGGGGAGGCACTGGATGAAAGCTACAAGTAAAATTATCCCTGAATATTAATGTGGGGAACATAATAAACCAATGATTGTGAGAAGAGATTACTCCCTTTTGTTAGAGACAAAGTTCACTCAGGCCTGAATCTTGTCCAGACTACATGCCTGAGAAAAGAATATGGTGTAGATACAGTATCCCCAAATCTTGTGATGACTTAAGAATTCCACAAGGTCAGAATCAAGGTAGTCTGACCATACTCATAATAGAATGCTGCAGCCTCAATTCAAGCAATACTGTTTTAAATTAAGGATATCTTGCCCTACTAATGTTCAGAATGCCACCTGCTCAATCCATGATCCATGACTATTGGGGACCATTTCTAAGAGAAGTAAGGAGAAGATACCAGTGTATCTGGGGGATGAAAGGGGGTATGAGACAGAGTCATACACACATGAAAAGTTTAAGTAGCAGAATAAAGTAAACAACAGTCAAGTTGAACAACATAAGAGATATTTTTACCAGTTATATATTATAGTCGAAGTACAGAAAATAATATAGGATTAAAGAAAAGGAAGAAATCATCACAGGATAGGGTGATCCAGAAACTGGAACTGGGAATATTTGAATAATTGTTATACTTGTGGCTATTCCTTGGGAGTTGAATTTATTTTTTAGCAAAGGTATAGTTTTAGAAATCTCAAGTCTCAGATGGATAAATTAAGAAACAGGCTGAAACAATGAGGCAACAGCAAGCCAAACCAGATTGTTTATCAAAAGCAGATGGAAGACAAGCCTGGTGTTTTTCTACTGAAGATTACAAAGCTACAGAGTAAAGTTATGGTAGTGATAGGGGATTCCAACCATCTTGATGTCTGTTGGAAGACTCATTATTTTAAAACTAGAGTACCTGATAATTTCTTGACTTGCTGAAAATTTCACCTCTCAGATAATGGAGGACACAGTGAGGGTAATTTCTACTCTTGACTTAATTCTGATGAATTTGTTGAAAGAGATTATTGGCTAGGAAAAAATAACAGACCCCTTGGGAGAAAAGCAAATATTGGGCATAGTTGGATATGCACTTGAAGGAAGATTTTAAATAGGCCAGAGAAAACAGATATTCTACCATGACCAGATGGATGCTCTAAAAGAGAATGTTTCTTGCAAGAGATGGGAAATTCTAGAGAATAAAATTCTGACTATACAAACAGTCTTGATGAGAAAGAAAAAAACGAAAGGTTTCTAAAAAATATGCCTGTGAGCTCCCCAATGAGCTCAGTTTTTAGAGAATAAAGAGTAAGAGACACACAAACAACAATGAAAACAAAAGATTAGCACAAAGTGCTAAATCTAATAATGTCAGAAAGCCTAAACTCCAGAATAAGTTGAAGGTCAAGAAAAGTGATCGAGACAACAAAAAGTTGTCTAGCTATGTTCAAAATAAGGTCAAAAAGGAGGGGAAAGACTTACTGTTTGGAGATAAATGGAATGGTATTAAAATTGGGCAGAGATCAGGCAAAAGCATACCACTAATATTTTGCCTAATTCCAAAAAGGAGGATAGTCTTCAAACTGGAAAGGGTATAAAGCATCTTGGACACTCCCTCTCATACTCATGCCCCCTGCACTTATATGTGAAACTTCAAGAAAAATTACCTTAGGTTCAGGCTCATATGGGTCGATATGAAATTGATATGAAATGAGAAACTATGATTCATAAGTTCTACCAAAGTGTTTACCTTTATTAGTCTGGGGAGGGAGGGGATAGGCATTTATATAGCACCTACTATATGCCTAGTGCTGTGCCAAGCATTTTCAAATATTTTCTCATTTGATCCTTCAAACAACCCTTGAAAGTAGGGACCATTATTATCCTCATTTTACAGTTGAGGCAATTGAGACAAATAGAGGTGAAGTGACTTACCCAGGGTCACACAGTAAGTTTCTGGGGCTGGATTTGAACTTGGGTCTTCCTGACTCTAGGCCCAGTGCTCTTTTCACTGAGCTACCAACTCTCTCTGGTGGACGATATAATTGGTTGGAAGAAAAGGGATTGTCAGAAAAGTCATAGTAGAATATTAGAAGTTGTTTTTGCATAAATATATTCACTTTCAATTGGAAGATTGTACCTTTTCATAAGGGAAAATGCCTGTAGAGAGGCACACAAGTAGATACATACATGATCAGGGTACAGACACAGATGGGCAAATCATATCTCTGATGTAGCAGTCTGCTAATGTAATGGTGATATCATACCATTCCCACTGGGCCTGTCGCCTATTAATCTTGCATAATGTGTGATCTCTGCTGGGCCTATATACTTTGCTAGACATGTGGGTGAGGTACGTAGCTTATGATAGGTATTTCTCTCTGATGGTCTTTCATAGTTGCTGTTGGAAGGTACCATACTGAGCCTGAGGTCCCTTACCAGAAATTAGTCTGCTGGCCTTGGGCTCAGTTAGTCAGTCAACTTGCATTTATTAAGTTCCTAGTAGATGTCATGTGCTGTGCTAAGTGCTAAAAAGACAAAAAAAAAAAGTCTGCCTTGAAGAAGCTCACAATCTAATGGGGGAGAAAACATGCATATAATCATGAGTAAATAAAATACATTTGGGGTACATTGGGAATAATCTAAGAGCGAGGACAACTAGAACTGAGGAAGACTGGGAAAAGTTCCTTGCAGAAAGTGGGAGCTTATCAGAGATTTGAGGGAAGTCTAGTAATCTAGGCAGCAGAGACAAGGAAGGAGCACATTCTGGGCTTCAGGGAGAGCCAGTGAGAAAGGCCATAGGGAGGAGGAGTGTTGTGTGAGAAGAAGAGCAAGAAGGCCTATCTCACCCGAGCTTGTGGAGGGAAGTAATGTGGAATTCAGGAGAGGAAGAAAGGAACAAGGTTTTGAAAGGGTGGCATTTATATTTCGTTCTGAAGGTAATAGGGAACCATTGGATTTTATTGAGTAGGTTATTGATATGATGAGACCTGCTTTTTAGGAAGATCAATTGTAGGGTTGTTGTGAGGATCAAATGACATAATAGTTGCAAAACACTTAGCACAGCACCTAGCACATGGTAAGAATACAAAATGTGAGCTATTACTATTATCATAAACATAATATATATATATATATATATATATACACATAATAGGTAACATGTTTAGGTACAGATATATATATATATATATATATATATAGCCCCTAGGTGGCGCCATGGTGGATAGTGTGGTGGGCTTGGAAATACTGTGCTAAAAAGGCAAAAAAAAAAAAAAAGTCTTATCTTCCCAAGTTCAAATCTGGTCTTAGATACTTACTAGCTGTGTGACCCTGGGCAAATCACTTCACCCCATTTGCCTCAGTTTCCTCATCTGTAAAATGAGCTGGAGGAAGAAATGGCAAACTATTCTAGTTTGTCAAGAGCCACCCCCCCAAAAAAATTGGGGACATGAAGAGTCACATAAAACTGAAATGACTGAACAACAATATATGTATATTTATATATGTATGTATTTATACATACATATATACACATACATATAATGATAGCTGTTGTTTTAAGGTTTGCAAAGCACTTTGGAAATATTATCTCATTTAATCCTTACTACTACCCTGTGAGGTAAATTGCTATTATTGTTCCATTTTACCAATGGGGAAGCAGAGATTAACCTGTCCATCACATAGCTAGAAAATGGCTGAGGCAGGATTTGAACCTGGGTCTTCTTGATTCCAAACCCATCACCACATGTATGTACATTTGCATATACCCACAACTATAGACACAGCTGCCAATGAGCTTTCTGAGGCTTAGAACTGCCCTGACAGGTAGAACAGACAACATAAAGGTAAATGCAATGAAAGCTGAATGAAGAAATAAGAGAACATGTAGTCATTTTCAATGAGTTCAATTATCCAAGCCCAGAAAATATCATCAAAGGCTATTAAGGGAACTGGAAGATGGTATCTCAGAGTCACTGTTCATGATTTCTGAATAGGTCAAACCTCTTTAATTGCAATATGGAGTTCTTTTTAAAAATACTCATTATTATTATTATTATTATTATTATTATTATTATTATTTTAGTGAGGCAGTTGGGGTTAAGTGCCTTGCCCAGGGTCACACAGCTAGTAAGTGTCAAGTGTCTGAGGTTGGATTTGAACTCAGGTCCTCCTGACTCCAGGGCTGGTGCTCTATCCACTGCACCACCTAGCTGCCCCTAATACGGAGTTCTCAAAGACTATGGCAACACAACTCAGGTTCTGGTGGTGCATGCTACAAGGACGGAAAAGTTTTAAATGCAGCTTTGGTGATAGCATCTATTTTTTAAGAACCAGGTTAGCTAATTATGGAAAAGCCCATCATTAGACAGTGATGTTTTGAACTACTGAGAAATCGTGGCAAATTGAAGGTGTTCCGGGAGCCTGGAGAGTAGCAAATGTCTTGATTTTTCAAAAATGCAAGGTTAAATTTTGGAAACTATATTCCAGTAAGTGAATAACTGTAGCCAAATAGGGCTGATTAATGGATTTGTATCAAACTAGAAGCACTCTAGTGTAATCCCATAGGACTCAATATGTGGTCTTTGGCTATTCAGTTTAAAATATATATATATATATATATCTCAATGCCTGAGGTCATTGAAGGCATACTTACCAACATTTTGGATAACCTAAACTGGGAAGCTAGTTGGAGTAGTGGATAGTGACAAGCCTGAAGTCAAGAAAACTTCTCTTCCTAAGTTCAAATGTAGCCTCAGACACTTACTAACTGTTGGACCCTGGGCAAGTCATTTTACCTCAATTTCCTCTTCTGTAAAATGAGCTGGGAATGGAAATGGAAATGGCAAACCCACTCCAGTATCTTTTGCCAAGGAAACTCCAAAAGGGGTCACAGAGAATCAAACACAACTGAAAAACAACTGAACAACAAAAGTGGGAAGAGGTAGCAAATATTATAGATATCAGAATGTTGCAAAAGGATGTTGACATGTTGAAGTCAACAGAATAAAGTTTAACAGAGGAAGATAAAGTCTTGTATTTGGGTTAAAATAATTGGGGCAGCTAGGTGGCACAGTGGATAAAGCACCGGCCCTGGATTCAGGAGGATCTGAGTTCAAATCCGGCCTCAGACACTTGACATGTACTAGCTGTGTGACCCTGGGCAAGTCACTTAACCCCAATAGCCTCACCAAAAAGAAAAAATTAACATGGTAAGTATAGAGCAAGAGTAACCTGGCTTGACAGCATTCCATGAGCAAAAGATCTGAGGGTTTTAATTGACCACAAGATCTATACAAACCAGCAATGTGGTACTACTGCTAGAAATACTAACATAATCTTAGGCTGCATCAAGAGAGGTATAGTGTTCAGACTGTGATGGTATTCCCATTCTACCTGACAATGTTCAGACCACATCTGTAGTATTTAGCTTATATTTTGGATGCCACCCTTAAAAAAAGTTGCTGACAAACTAGAAGACATTCAAAGAGGGAAGGGGAACTAGAATGATGATGAGACGTGAGAGTATTCCATTTAAATCTGGGAAAAGAGAAGACTAAAGGGGGATTCGATAGCCATCTTCAAATGCTTAGATGACTTCCATACAAAAAAAAATGGAGGAGACCTGTTGTTTCTAACAGCTGCAAATGCTGCAGAACTATTATCAGTGGGTGAAAAATAAGAGGAGTTGGAGTTTATCTTAATAAGAGAAAAATTTCCCATAAAACCACCAGTGGTCATTGCTGATCAAGTACCTGACCCTAATCTTGAATTGAGATCAAGTGCTGCTAGCCATAATAGCAGGAGTAAGGCATTCCACTGAACACAGGAGAGCATACAGGGTAGGTACCACTAGACTGTCTCTCAGAGAGCTGATTTTCTCATCCATTTTGGGGTGAGAGTACTTGTCTTATTTGTAGAAGGAGTTAGCCTGGTATCCAATTAGACTCTTACTCAGCCCTCACCGACATGAAAATCCAGTCCTCTTTTAGACCCTGCTATGCCCTGTTGAAGGCAGTGAAGAATCAAGTTGATAGAAATAGAACAATCTTGGTAATCTGTGCAAGTGATCAGAAAAGGAACAGATGTCTTTTTAAAAAGGCAACTTCCTGGTAAGACAATTCAGGATTAAAAAAATCAAAACAAACCAAACTCAATATGTTTAAAATGAAGGTCTTTATATCATGATCCAGAAAAACAACGTGGAGTCATTGTATATTGATTGTTTACTGGGGACAGCAGCAAAGGTCAAAAACCAAAACCAAAACAAAACTGTGCCACATCAAGCAGAGAATTGAGTAACAAAAACCAGAAAAAATCACCATAACCTTATATGAAACTCTGTTATATCTACACCTGGAATATTACATACATCTCTGGTCTCTATACTTCAGAAAAGTAATAATAGAACTAGAGAAAGGCAATTAGACAGTCAAGTGAGAACAGGATAAAATGAGGATTCTTTGATATGAAAGGCAAATACTGAAAGGGGATAGCATCAGAGAATAATGAGGGTTATGGATAAAGTGAGCAGGGATTTGTTTGCCAGGGGCTGAAATATCTTAACAAGTATTTGAACAAGGTTAAGTCTAAGACAGATAAAAGAAAGTACTTATTATAAAGTTCTAAAATATAGAAGGTATTCTGAAAGTCCTAGGATACCTGTGAGTGTTCACAGAAACATGTGCATATGTGTGTGTATATGTATTTATTCATATGCACATATGTACAATGCCCTTTGTGTATTATATATGTATACAAATATGCACATTTACCTAGGCATCAGTATATACATAGATGCTTTCATAGCTTAAAACTTGACCAAGACTTTTGGAAATATCTTTCTCATCTATATTTATGAAACTTCTCTAGAAGGAGTGGTAGAGGAAAAATGAATAGATTCTAAAAGACTTTGGACAGCTTTGTGGAATAATACAGGCATGAATAGGTAATATAAGAAACCAAGCGATACCTGTGATGCTTACGGGAACAACATGTCCCTTGGAACAACAGTGGGTAACGGGACCATGGCTATGACCTAAGGTGGCAAGAGTAGAAGAGGTAGGATGGTGTCATGCAGAGATGTCAAACATAAAAGACTGTATATGGTCCAGCACACTTCCAAGAGTGGCCCAAACCAGAAAAACTTGTCGTTCCTACTTGATTTAATGTATTTATACATAAATTAAAATATATATACACATACATATATATACACATACACACATACACACACACATGTTTTTTTCAAGTCAATATTCAGCCCATAGGGATGTGTATGTGCTGTCTATGGTTTAGTTACCCCTGTTTCTATTTGAGTTTGACATGGCTGGTAGAGTAGATACTATTGTGCTCAAAGTCAGAAAGACCTGAGTTTGAATCCTAACTCAGATCCTTACTAATTGTGTGACCCTGAGTAAGTTATTTGACTTCTCTGGGCCTCAGTTTGCTCCTTTATAAAATTAGAGGTTGATAATGATGATCTCTAAGGTCCCTTCTTGCTTGAAATAGAAGATTTTATGTTCTGTTGTTCACTTGTTTCAGTCATGTCTGACTCTCGATGACTGCTTTGGGGTTTTCTTGGCAAAGATACTGGAATGGTTTGGCATTTCCTTCTCCAGCTCATTTTACAGATGAGGAAACTGAGGCAAAGAGGGTTAAATTGGCCAAGGTCACAAAGCTAGTAAGTTTCTGAGGGCAGATTTGAACTCTGGTCTTCCTGACTCCAGGCCCAGTGCTCCATCCATTGTGCCACCTAGCTGCCCATCTTTTATATTTACTGTGTATGAATATATATGTATATGTAAGTGTGTACAGACAATAGGTTTTTTTTTCTTAGTAAATGGAAGTTTTGTCACTCTCGGAACAAAATCTTAAAATGAAACTTTAAAACAACATGGAGGGGCAGCTAGGTGGTGCAGTGGATAGAACACCGGCCTTGGAATCAGGAGTACCTGAGTTCAAATCTGGCCTCAGACACTTAACAGTTACTAGCTGTGTGACCTGGGCAAGTCACTTAACCCCAATTGCCTCACTAAAAAAAAAAAAACAAAAAAAACAAAAACACCAAAAAAAACCCAAAAACCAACATGGAGACTTCTATTGAAATGTGATGTCAATGAATATAAACTCACCTAGACTAGTGTTCCTTTCCTCTCACTGCCTCCAGTACCCCCAGATCCCTGTTAAGGAAGCAAAGCACCCTAGTGTAGTAGAAACCTTTTGTGGACCTCTAATCAGATGACCTGATTCCAAGTCCAGGTTCTGTCCATTGCTAGTTATATGATTGTGGACAAATCACTTAATCAAGCTCTCTGTATCTCAGTTTTCTCATCTATAAAATGGGGATAATGACAACTTCTATGCCTACCACTCAGAGCTGTTGAGAGACTCCAATGAGATAATGGAGGGGAAAACACTGGCTATACAAATAAAAGGGACAGATTTCAAGGAAAGGAAGTGGTCTTGAATGATTTCTTTTTGTTTTCTTTTGACAAGCTAATCTTCTCTCCTGACTACATCATTTATGAGCAGGAAAAGCCAAAGGAAAATAAAAATAAATCAGGGGATAGGCATAAGAAGCCCCTGATCACAGAAGGGTATATTTGAGAATGCAATCGCGCCACCTCCTGGAAGGTAGGAAAACAGGCACTGAAAAGAGATATTCAAATGATTTTTTCCCCATTTAGTGGAACCAAAGAAAATATAGTTTATTTAAAATGATTTTTAATCAGTATGGAATAGTCACTTGTCAGTTTAATAACTGCTGCAATGTGCTGTCATCCGTTAGTTAATGATCACTTATTATTAAGCACTTACTGTGCAAAGTGCTAAGGAATATAAAGAAAGGCAAAAAAAAAAAAACACCAACAAAAAGAAAAACAAACAAACAAACAAAACCAGCCTTTGCCCTTGAGGAAAGACACAGAGGAGGCAACATATAAATAACTCATAAATATAAGAGATATACAGAGTAGGTAGAGGATGACTTTAGAGGAAAAGACGATAGAAGCTGGTGGGACTGGAACATTTTTTTTTTTTTTGCACAGGGCAATGGGGGTTAAGTGACTTGCCCAGGGTCACACAGCTAGTAAGTGTTAAGTGTCTGAGGCTGGATTTGAACTCAGGTACTCCTGAATCCAGGGCCAGCACTTTAACCACTGTGCCATCTAGCTGCCCCTGGAACATGTTTCTTGAAGAAGATGGCCCTTGAATTTTAATGGAAACCAGGTCAACCAAGTGGTAGAAGTGAGGGGGGCCAGAGCATTCTAGGCTCAAGGACATCTAGTACAGAGGCACAGAGATGGGAGATCAGGCATTGTGTGTGAGGAATGGAAAGTAAACCAGTATAGCTGGTTTGTTGAGTGCATGGAAAGTGTTAAGTATATGAGGACTGGAATGGAGGACGGGGTCAAGATCTGGAGAGTGTTAAAGGCAAACAGAGGACTTTATAGTTGATCCTAGCAATAACAGTGTAACTTGGTCAGACCTATGTTTTAGGAAAAGTGATTTTGGCAACTGAATGGAGGATGTATTTGAATGGGAGAGAGACCACTTAGATGGCTTTTGGAATAGTCCAGGCAAAGGGTGATGAGGGCCTGAGCTAGGTTCATGGCTATGTGAGTAGAGAGAAGTAGGCATATAGAAGAGGTGTTCAGAAGGTGGAAATGATGAGATTTGGCAATGGATTGGATATATGAAGTGAGTGAGAGTAAGGAGCTGAGAACGACATTGAGGTTGTGAGCCTCTATGTTCCAAGTGATGGTTGTGTCCTCAACTTTAATAGGGAAGTTTAGAAGAGGAGATGACCAGGGACATGGAGTAGAGGAGGGGAAGGAAGATACATGAGTTCTGTTTGGGATACCTGAGTTGGAGATGCCTTTGGAAAATCCAGTACAAAAGGTAAGGTGTGACTGTAGCTGAGGAGATCAGAGCTGGGTACAGAAACATGGAAGTAATCTTTCTAGAGATGATCATTGAACCCATAAGAGGTAAGGAGACTACTAAAGAGGATAGTATAGAGCAAAAAGAAAAGAGGCCCTGGGACTGAGGTTTGGGAGGCACCCAGGTTTAGTGGGTGTGACATTATTGAAGACCAACAAAGGATGCAGAATGGAAAGTACATCAGACTTGGAGTTAGAGAATTTGAGTCCCCATTCCTGCTGTGCTATTTATGAATTTAGGTTAGTCACTTCACCTAGGATCACAAGGTATAAACCTGGAACTGGAAAGGACCTTGGATATAAACTAGTTTACATCCCTTATTTTATAGATGAGTAAACTGAGGCACAGAGAAGCAAAATGACTTTTCCAAGGTCACAAGGAAAGTGGGTAGTAATTGGCAACATCAGAGTTTGATTTGGAGTCTCTAACTCCAAATCCAGAAAATACTCTTTGAAGATCAGAAAGGAATATAGATGTATGTGATTTCCAAGGTTTCTTTAGACTCTAAGATGCGATGATCTCTTGAAAGGAAGCAAAGGAGAGGGAGAAAGGTTAATGCTAATGCAGAAGTGAATATAAAAAGGTTTTAATAGATGTCACCATTCTAAATGTGCATAATTTCCAACCAAATGTAATAAAAGCTTCAAAAGTACAGTCATAAACAACAAAAAAACCCCAAAACAAAAAAAAATGGGGGCAGCTAGATGGTGAAGTGGTTAAAGCGCTGGCCCTGGATTCAGGAGGACCTGAGTTCAAATCCGGCCTCAGACACTTGACACTTACTAGCTGTGTGACCCTGGGCAAGTCACTTAACCCCCATTGCCTCAAAAAAACAAAACAAAACAAAAGTACAGTCATACCTCACCATTCTTTCCTTCATTGATGACTGCTTCAGCACTTGACACTTGCTCAGCACTCCTCATACTTCCTATAAGTTGTGTGAGTCAAGACACCACCCCACATCCTGTCTTTCATAAGAAACAAAAACCAATGTGTTAGTCTCAAAGTAGCCCCTACTCAGTACAGAACCTCACATGTTTCACTGTGTACTTTCTTGTGCTTTTTTCCTATCGAGCTTCTTTTGTGTTTCTTTTTTTGTTCTTACAAGTCATCGTAAGTTCAAAGAAGGTTAGTGATACTACTAAGCAAAAAAGTAAATTCATGAGGACCATGACAGAACAGACAAAAAAAGAGATAATAGCTAAATATGAGCATGGTAGCCACCTGTCTTATCTCACTGTTGAGTACAAAATGCCTAGAATAATGATCTCTATGACGGTAAAAAAAAATAAAGAGGGGCAGCTAGGTGGCACAGTGGATAAAGCACCGGCCCTGGATTCAGGAGGACCTGAGTTCAAATCCGGCCTCAGACACTTAACACTTACTAGCTGTGTGACCCTGGGCAAGTCACTTAACCCCCATTGCCCCGCAAAAAAAAAAAATAAAAAAAAATAAGGAAACTATTAAAGAAGCCAATGTTCCTAGAGGTGTGAAGACTGTGACTAAGCAAAGGTCACAGATATTGGAAGAAGTGGAGAAATTGTTGTACCTTTGGATTAATGAAAAACAGTGGGTGATAGTATTTCCAACGTAATATTTTGTGAGAAAGCAAAACAATTGCATTCCAATCCGTTAAAAGACAAGCCTAGAATAAATGATGAGAGCAGAGAAGTGTTTAAAGTCAGTAATGGATAGTTTAATAAATTTAAAAAGAGAACTGGCATTCATAGTATGGTGAGGCCTAGAGAGGCAGCAAGTGCCAACAAAGAAGCTGACGAAAATTTTGTTTTTGTTTTTGTTTTGAGACTATGTAGAGGCTGAGGGTTTCCCAATTCTTTAATAGTGACAAGATTGGTAAAGTGAAGTTAAATTTTATTTTATTTTATCTAATTATTGGGTTTTGTTTATGTTTGTCTAGTTTTAAGGTTTTGTATTAAAAAATCAACATCAATAAATTGCCTAGTAAAATGTGAAATTTCTGGGGTTCAGAAACAGATTATATTTACATTACACCTTATGGGAGAAATTTGTTTTGTGTGTGTGTGTGTGTGTGTGTGTGTGTGTGTTTGTTTTGTTTTGTTTTTTAGTGAGGCAATTGGGGTTAAGTGACTTGCCCAGGGTCACACAGCTAATAAGTGTGTGTTAAGTGTTGAGGCCGGATTTGAACTCAGGTACTCCTGACTCCAGGGCTGGTGCTCTATCCACTGCACCACCTAGCTGCCCCCGAGAAATTTGTTTTGTAGTCATCATTTTTTCCACTCGTTGTGCCTTCTGGAAGGCACCACTGTATAGAGATCTATCTCAGGAGATCAAAAGCCTGTGGGAAGAGGAAGCGGTGAGTATCTTCCTAACTGTCCCATCTGTAACTGGAATTGTATTGAGGATGTGTTTAGTGAACCTACAATGCACACACGATATCCTAATATTTTTATTCTACTAGGAAACAGTTATTCCATCCACTTGTGGAATAGTCTATAGAAAAGTAAATATAAAAGAATAATGGGGGGCAGCTAGGTGGTGCAGTGGATAAAGCACCGGCCCTGGATTCAGGAGGACCTGAGTTGAAATCCAACCTCAGATACTTGGACATTTGACACTTACTAGCTGTGTGACCCTGGGGAAATCACTTAACCCTCATTGCCCCGCAAACAAAAAAAGTCAGGATACTTGTCCCAGGACTTTCTAGATGAACCCCATCAGATAAGATGAGAATAATTAGATAATACATTATTTTTTCAGTAGTTTTAGTTGTTTCCAACTGAATGACCCCATTTGGGATTTTTCTTGCCAAAGATACTAGAGAGGTATACCATTTCCTTCTCCAGTTCCTGTTATAGATGAGGAAACTGAGGCAAATAGAGTAAAGTGACTTGTCCAAGGTCATACAGCTTCTAAGTGTCTGAGGCCAGATTTGAACTCAGGTACTCCTAAGTCCAGGTCCATCATTCTATCCACTGTGCCATCTAGCTGCCCTCAAATAATAGTATTAATGATAATAATAGCTAGTATTCATAAGAGTGCTTTAAGATTTATAAAATGCTTTATATATCATCTAATCATACCATCATAATAACAACATAAGACTTTTTGAATGTGACTGATATTTATTTATCTCTGGATGGACTCTATGAAATGGCTAATATCTAAAAAAGAAACCAAAAAATTTCTCATGGTCAACATCCCAATAGTCTCAAAGAGCTTATTGACAGAAAAGCATTAAATAAATAACTGAAAAAGGAGGATTTGTTTCGCAAAATGGAGTTTATTATAGTGCTAAAAGACCAGACCATTGCCATCAGAAATTACAGAAGGGTCACGCTGAAGGAGCCTGGACTAATTGATTGATATAAAAATTTTTTGTTCAAGAAGTGGTTGAAATGATGTGGCATATTACTACATTTTGCAAAAATTTAGCACCTATAAAACACATGCCAAGACATGATCAAGTGACCAAAATTATACATCAGAAGTATGCTATATACTTCATAAACTAATAGATGGCAGATCCCAGTATTACAAATATAAATCCCCAGTATCCTTGAGAATTCAACAAATGAACCATAAGAATGAGAACATCATGGCTGACAAAAACTATTG
This sequence comes from Dromiciops gliroides, assembly GCF_019393635.1. Lineage (NCBI taxonomy): Eukaryota > Metazoa > Chordata > Mammalia > Microbiotheria > Microbiotheriidae > Dromiciops > Dromiciops gliroides. The sequence continues at coordinate 157,554,567 of NC_057862.1, read as the reverse complement.
GCCATAATTACCCAGACATAATGCTGATCCATAAAAACCAAAAACAACATTTTAAATAGGTATTACAATAATGAATACTGGGCACCAAAATTACATCAGAATGAAAAGCTTTCAATATATAGAGAGACTCAGAAGAAAACAAATAGAATAATGTGGGAACAGAATGTAGTGCATGTCATTTCCATCATCTTATTTGCTGTTGGAGTTGCCCTGAATCTGCTTTATATGAGCCTACGGAAGATGAGCTTACATCCTAAGACTTATTAAATTACAAAAAGCAATAATTTTATCCATCTGCACAATAGGCCACTGAACAATAAACATAAAAGAACTATTGTAATAATAATAGCTAACATTTATATGGTGTTTTAGTGCTTTACATATATTATCTCATTTGTGGATACTGACTTCACCAAGGACTGTTTGTATCTAAGTTCCATTGAATATAGGATGGCAGAGCTAAGAAGAATAATAAAATCACTGAAAAAAATTTCACCTATAGTTGCATATTTTTGTCCCCTGAAGATATCTCTGATGAGCTGCAAAACCTCTTTCTCTTTCAGCTACTTCCCTTCTCCTAGAAGGGCGGAGATACATGCATGTTGAATTGATGCAATGATGAATCTATTTCTTTACTATGTCCCAAAGGAACCTCTGGTTCCAAAGTAGACATTGACAGCTAAGGATATGAGAATAGTTTGATGGAAATGTAAGATCCTGCAGTGAAATTCCCATCAAGAGAGTGGCAGGAGGCAGATAAGAGTCTGTCCTAGCAATAAAGCACCTCCCCTTAATTTCTAATTCCTGACTCCACTCTCTGAATGCTGTCATTGTCGACCATGGTTGCTTTGCAATCAATCAATCAACAAGTATTGGCTGAGTATCTCTTGCATGCCCAGCATCATCAATAAGAGTAACTCTGCAGTTGGTTGTTTCCCACATGACTTCATTGTAAAATCAATACACAGATCATTACATGAGGATTTTAGAGGCCCTTGTCAAGCCACAAATTGATTCCATACCAGAGAATCACATAATGCAGTTAGTGCCAGAATTGTAGCCATGAGATTTACCATGACCTCTTACATTTATCATTGTATCTTTCAAAGTTGTTCAACAGATCCATTTGATTCATCACATATTTTATTACAGAAAACTACCTGTCAAGGAAACTAGATTATTTATCTGCTCAGAAGGTTAGGCTGTTTATATTTTTGTGAAGGGATTTTCTGTTTTGAACAAGTTAATTGATTTCCAGACAAACATTTATGGTAGTTATTTTAAATGAGATGTCTCCACTCATAGATGCTGAAGTCAGAACTATTACTAGGATGGGAATAGTTTGTCTTAAGAACTCAAAATTTTGAGGATTTGGACAACATTCATGGTTCTTTAATGATGAGAAAATTGGGGCTTAGCACCACTTTAGCAAGAATGAGGTCAGCTGTGAAGTTACCAGATGTTGCTTTTTTCCCTATTCCATCAGTCCTCCCTCAACCAGCCCCAGGCACATTTTGTGTCATTTATGCCAGGTACAAAAAATGCTGCTTATAGTGCAGCTTGGTTCTACCAGTAAGCATGCCCTTCAGCTCTCCCCAAGACTGCAGTGTAAACTTATCTTAAACTCAGCTAAGGACTGTTCAGCCCCTCTTGGGGTCCTCCAGGTTGTGGCCCTCAGATGTCATTTCTTGTCTGTTTTGCTCTCTGGCCAGCCCTGGCCTTGGCTGTTACCGACTACACAGTGGGACTAATTAATCACTAATTCCTCCTTTCTACTGAAACTAAGTAGTTAATTAGCCAAATGAATGACTAGTTTGGGATTCTAGAAGCTAGGCTGGCTTTAGGGCAAGCTGTCCATGCCTCCTCAGCTGGTCAAGAGCAGACACATCGGGCAAAGGGGTGTTCCCAGTGCTGATCAACAGAAGAGGGTGACTTTAAGTACCACTAGATATGTGAAAGAAAACCAGAGATCTGTGGAAAGAACATTCGAAAGGTCATTACTCCCATTTTGAACACAGGATTTTATATTTCTTCAAAAAGAGACTTTTCAGGACAGCTAGGTGGCACAGTGGATAAAGCACCGACCCTGGAGTCAGGAGGACCTGAGTTCAAATCCGGCCTCAGACACTTAACACTTACTAGCTGTGTGACCTGGGCAAGTCACTTAACCCTAATTGCCTTATTGAAAACACAACAAAACAAAACAAAAAGAGACTTTTCTAAGCTATAGACATATGCCTCATACTTATCAAGAACCAGTTGTGTAAAATTTTAAGTCATGTTCTGTCAATCAAGTATAGGGGGACTGACTGTCCCATAAATCCTACCAGAAGAAAAGTATTTTACTTAAAGCTACAGGAGATTCAGGAACGCCATCTAGTGGTGCCATCAGGAAACTGAAGGTACATGAGTAGGAATTTAGTGATTCCATTTAAACTGATAGACATTGATAAACAGTTACAGCCATACATCTGTCTATTGTCATGGCTATCTATGTCCTTTTAAAAGACCTTTCACGAGGGTCTTTATGACATAACATTTAACAACACTTGTAACTAGAAACAACCTTTTATTTCACCTAATTGCTCATCTTTCAATAAAAGCTCACTTTATGGGGCAGCTAGGTGGCACAGTGGATAGAGCACCAGCCCTGGAGTCAGGAGTACCTGAGTTCAAATCCAGCCTCAGACACTTAACACTTACTAGCTGTGTGACCCTGGGCAAGTCACTTAACCCCAATTGCCTCACTAAAATAAAATAAAATAAAATCTCACTTTTTTTTTACTTGTCTTGAATGAGAAAAAAGTAGTTAGCATCACTTTCTCCATAAAAGAACCATCTATCTTTAAATCTCAGTTCAGTCTTCTCTGCTCCAAACTAAACAATCATAAGGTTTTGTATAGAGAAGGCTCTGGCATGTAATGGAAAGACTTTTGGGTTTTGAGTCTACTGCTTACTGACTTTGGGAAAGCCATTTCTCTTCTTTAAGCCTGTTTCCACATGTAAAATGAGAGGGATTAGATTAGATGATTTATCCTTGCTCTAACTCCTTTGATCTCTCCACTTCCCTATAAGTTCTGTTTTCTAGTCTTTCAATTAGCCACTTTCATTGGTATTCTCTGAATATTCTCAAAGTTGGCCATACCTTTATGAGTTTGTTGAGCTACAGAACTGGGTGTGGTGGCTTTCTGTACTTTAAAACTGCTGTGATTTATTGAGAAGCCCACAGAGGGGAAATCTCAAGATGAGTCTGGCTGTGCTAATTGCATCAAATCAACCAAAGAAATCTCTAGGTAAGCATATGGCAATGAGTCTTCTAAGGGTACTCTCAGGCTCTTTCTCACATCTTTTTCCTAGTATGTAACTTGCTATACTACAAAGAAAAAAATGAACAATCCTAAAGTTTTTTGCTAAATTGAATCATAGAATAATAGAACTCCAGATTTGGCAAAAACCCTCAGGAGCTATCTTATACATCCTATATATAAGATACTGGTCTCCAATCCACCTACAATTAGGTGACCTGAGGTTGTTAATAGACATTATACCTCCCCCCCTTCTCTCTCTCTCTCTCTCTCTATATATATATATATATGTGTATATATATATATATATATATATGTGAGGTGAGTCTGTTCCCCCATTTACTTCACTCTACCCTAATTCAACCCTAGTCTTTCCTTTAAGGAAAAGTTATAACTAGTTAGGAAACCTGGGGTTTTGTCCCAGACAAGCAAAATCTTAGGAGTCCTGTTAGGGCTTATACCATTTTAGTGGCTAGAAACAACTGAACTTAGCTCCTAGTTGAGAGGGGAAGGAATAAGTATTTAGTGCCTATTATGTCAAGTACTCTAGTAGGCACTTTTTACAACTATTATCTGATTTTCTGCTCACAACAGCCCTGTGAAGTAGATACTATTATTATCCCAATGTTACAATTGAAAAAAGACTGAGGCAAATAGAGGTTAAGTGACTTTTCCAGGGTCATACAGCTAATAGGTATTTGAGACTGGATTTGAACCCAGGTCTTTCTTATTCTGGGCCCAGTGCTCTTACCAAAGGATTCTTAATTCTTTTTTTTTTTTTTTGCGGGGCAATGGGGGTTAAGTGACTTGCCCAAGGTCACACAGCTAGTAAGTGTCAAGTGTCTGAGGCCGCATTTGAACTCAGGAACTCCTGAATCCAGGGCCAGTGCTTTATCCACTGCACCACCTAGCCTCCCCTAGGATTCTTAATTCTTAATCCTTTTTTCCCCCTTATACACAGGATACAGTTTTATTGGCAACAAAGACTTCTCTATATATTATTGCACACATTATAAATGGGTCAAGAAAATAGTAATAACCATATAAATTGTTACTAGCATTTACATATTACTTTTGTAAGTTTTGTGCATCTTGTACCACCTAGCTTTCTCTAGTTAGCAAGAATAAAATCCAATCAAACTACGATCTCAATGATATAGATATTCTGTCCACTGACTCAGATTGCAACCACTCCCTACCCGTCCCTCTCATGTGATTGTTGTTTGTTCCTTCTCATAAATTTGCCAAAAAGGATCCACCCAACTTGGTGGAGTCATTTCTTGCAATTCCTCTGTAATCATATATGGAGCATGTGGGCTATCTGTTATTATCCTTCATTCTTATGAAGTGACCAGTCCATCTTTTATACAGCCATACATATCTTTGCTGTTACCTTTTATGCTATTTTTCCTGGATAATTCCTCATCTTTAATGTGCTATGGGTAAGTAATGCACTTTGTGTCCTTTGAGGATAATTCAACCTCAATTCTTTGGAGACTGTAGTATTTCATGACTTGCAGCTATACAGCATGCCAGGAAAGAATGTCACTGGAGAAATGTATGACTGGGAAAAAGTGGGCCAGCCACTTAGCAAGAGTATATGCTCTTTATAACCCACCAGAAGGAACTAGTGCAACTATATTCCCTTGGACTGGGCCCTTAATGGCCAGTCTCCTTAGAATACTCACATGAACCCTGTGCTTTAACTAGGTTGTTCTCCTCACAACCTGAATATCCTATGTTTAATTCTACCAATACATCTTCCCTCAACTGGGGTTTTCTACCTGAAATGACACCTTTCACCTTTTTCTATTCAAATCCTACCCATATGTCAATGCTCAGTTCATGTCTCAACCACCTCATCTGGAAACCTAACCTGCTAACCCTAGTTCTCAGATCTTTCCTCCTCACACCTAGAGACCTGTCTGTTTCTCTCATTTGGCTCTCTGTGAGTGTTCCCTTGGTGCTGTTCATTTATCCTTTCATATGCATATGTCTATTTCTGGAGAAAGAGACCTCATCTATATCTTCCCAAAGTACTTAGCATACTAAGTCCTCAAGGAATGTCAGTTGAATGATTGGGGGGGGGGAGACTTAAAGGAGAACAAAATAATTGGAAATTAGTCATTCTTATCTAATGGAAAATGTGGGATTATTAAAGCAAGAGAGTCTTTGATCTTCCTGAAGAATTAAAAATGGTTTCTTTCATTCACATAGCAATATAAATTCCAAGTCTTTTGCTTCTTTATCATATTCCCCAATGCATGGAATAAAAGGAATTGGGGAAAGATAAAGTTTAGCAAAGGGAACATCATATTTCTCAAAATAGAGGTTATTCCCCACATGATCAAGTCTGTGTCTTCCCAATTAAAAAAGAATAAGTAGAAACTCGGGAAAAACTATTGTCAGCTCTATAATAATAGTTATGAAAGACAGCATGAAAGAGCAGATAGAAAACTGGCCTCTGAGTCAGCAAGATGAGTTTAATTGTCAAAACTAACACATACTGACTGTGTGATCCTAGATAAGTCACTCAACTTCCCAATGTCCTAGGTTACTCTACAAGACTAAAAGTTGGAGAGAAAGCTATCTCTGATCTCCCTGTATAAGTGTCTCCTCACTCCAATACTTTCTTCAGTCTACTTTCTGTTTTTTTTGTTTGTTTGTTTGTTTTGTTTTTTTGTGAGGCAATTGGGGTTAAGTGACTTGCCCAGGGTCACACAGCTAGTAAGTGTTAAGTGTCTGAGGCCGGATTTGAACTCAGGTACTCCTGACTCCAGGGCCAGTGCTCTATCCACTGTGCCACCTAGCTGCCCCTCAGTATACTTTCTAAAGGACAGATTTGACCATGTCTCTTTCCTCCCATTGGTTCCCTATCACCTCTAGGATCAACCATAAACACCTCTGTTTGACTTTTAAAGCCCTTCATAACCTGACCACCTAACTTTCCAGTCTTCTACCTTATTTCCCTACATTAATTTTGATACCATAATGCTGGCTTCCTTGATGTTCCTCCAATTAGACATTCCATCTTTCTACTCCAGGCATTTTCAGGGCAATTGTCCTTGATAATTTTTGAAATGTGATGTTCAGCCTTTTTTTTTCCATCATGACTTTCAGGTAATCCAATAATTCTTAAATTATCTTACCTTTTATTTGTTCAATCTGTTTTCCAGGTCAGTTGTTTTTCCAAAGAAATATTTTACATTTTCTTCTATTTTTCATTCTTCTGATTTTGTTTTATTATTTCTTGATGTCTTATGGAGTCATTAGTTTCTACTTGCCCAGTTCTATTTTTTTCTATCATCCTATTTTGATCTTTATAACTAAAAGAAGCAAATAACCAAAATTCCACTTTTTTTTCATCAGATGTAAAGTTACTCTAGCTAAATGCTATATTTCCAGCAAAAACAAAAACAAAAACAAAAACAAAACCCACAACCAACTCTGTTTGCCAACTTTGCAGGTGTGGACGCATTGACTATTTATGGACAAGAAAACTACATGATGTTCTCAGAGAATATTTATGACTATTTCAGGAAAACATCTTAACATATGGAACTTTGGACCTATGTGATGTTAAATATATTCTGTGGAAAATGAAGTTCCCCTGGAGCAGTGTAGACAATATGCTATGATGAAAAGAACACTAGTCTTAGAGCTAGAAGGTGTCAAGACCCAAGTACACTATTTTCTACCAGTTCTAATTGTTAAGGAATTATTTTCTTCAGTGAGCTTTTATACTTCCTTTTCCATTTGGCCAATTTTAATTTTTAAGGAGCTGTTTTCTTCAGTGAATTTTTGTATTTCCTTTTCCATTTTTTGGTTCCTTTAAGCTATTGACTTTTCATGATTTTCTCAAATCTCTCATTTCTTTTCTGTATGTTTCTTTTAACTTTTTTTTGGTGGGGCAGTGAGGGTTAAGTGACTTGTCCAGGGTCACACAGCTAGTAAGTGTCAAGTGTCTGAGTCTGGATTTGAACTCAGGTCCTTTACTGGACCACACAGTTGCTCCTCTCTCATTTCTTTTCTCATTTCTTCTTCTACCTCTTACTTGATTTTAAAAACCATTTTTGAGCTCTTTTAGGAGTTCTTTTGGGGCCTGAGACCTATTCACACTTTTCTTTGAGGCTTCACTTGTAGCCATTTTGACATTGTTCCCCTCTTCTGAGTTTGTGGTTTGATCTTCCCTGTCATCATAGTATCTTTCTATGGTCAGGTTCTTTGTTTATTTGTTTTGCTCCTTTTTCAGCTTATTTCATGACTTTTAACTTTATGTCAAAGTTAGGTTCCACTCCTGGAGTGGAGGGAGCACACATGTGGCCTCACTATTATTAGTGTTCTCTTGAACATATCCTGTACTAGACTATGCTTCGTCTTTGACCTAATGAGATAGACCTGTCCTGTCAACCTTCTACGTTGTCTTGGGCTAGAAAATTATTTCTCCTTGCCCTTCTGCCACTTCAGAATTCATTTTGAGGTGCTATTTTATAGTTGTTTGGAGATGAATTTGGGAGAATTAAGGCAAGTTCCTGTCTTGCTCTACCATCTTGGCTCTGCTCTCCTACTGCAGGCATTTTCACTCACTGTCTGTTATGCCTAAAATTCTCTCCCTTCTGGACCTCCCTGCCTTCCTTTAGGTCCCAGATAAAATCTTATCTTTTATAAGAAGCCTTTTCTGATCCCCTATAATGCTAATGCCTTCCATCTATTGATTAGCTGTACTTTATTCTGCATATATCTTGTTTGTACAGAGTTGTATGCATGTTGTTATTCTCTTAAACTGTGAACTCTAAGAATTTAGTTCAGTAATTTTCCAGTCATACCTAACTCTTTGTGATGCCATTTGGGGTTTTCTTGGCAAAGATACTGGAGTGAATTGTAATTTACTTCTCCAGATCATTTTACCCCTGAGAAAACTGAGGCAAGCAGGATTAAGTGACTTGCCCAGAGTCACATAGCTAGTAAGGATATGAGGCCAGATTTGAACTCAGGGAGATGAGTCTTCCTGACTCTAGGCCCAACATTCTATATACTATGCCACCTAGCTGCCCAAACTCTTTAAGAATACCAAATCATATCCATTATTAAATAAAACAATCTTTATAATCATTGCATTCACTTTTTCTAGTGAGATTAGAATTTAATATTTTTTTTTGAAGGGGGAAAAGGCAATATAGCAATATTTCTGGAGATGAATTCTTCGGGTCCTGTCCTAGAGCATTGAGTTGACCTTTTTGGCCTCTACAAGTAGTGAATTTCTATGAACCAATCTCTTTTAGGGTCAGACCAATTGATTGAAGAAATATTTCAATTGCATTTGGATCTCACTTAGATTCCCTTTACTAAAGTAGATGGCATAGGGAAAACTGCCAGACCTTCTAGCCAATGTGGTTTTTTCTTGGTCCTCCTCCAAGAATTTGTCGTTAGCTCCTCAAGGGCTTCCTTCTGAAGGTTTCTGTGTTATTGCCTGAAGCCTATTCCCTGATAATATATTCTACTTCTTCTTGCATTCAAATTGCAAGTAAAAAAAAATCCAAATGTCAATGGAATTATATAAAGTGCAACCTTACATCAGATATTCAGTTGGGATCTCAATGGTTTTCAACTTATAATTACAGAGAGGTTTCAGTCACTTATGTTCTGGGTCAAAGCTTAGTGGTAATAATGGTCATGCAGATGAAAATACTGGGTTCATAATTGTCTCCTCTGGGATTCAATCATTAGCCAGTACACCTCAGAACTGATTCTTTTGGACATTCATAGGTGTGATTATTGTCTTTGGAATAGGGATTCATGATTGTTTCACACAACAGCTCTTCTTATGTGCTTGTCATTGTTTATACTGAAGGAAATGGGTGTTTAGGGCTTAAATAATTCAAGCAAAGCTGATGATCCATGACAAGCCAAGCTTCTGGCTGCATTATATAGCTATTTTTGTAATTAATAATACTAATAGCAACAGTGCCTGACATTTATATGCTATTGTAAGTATTTAAAAATCCTTTGCTTACATGAAGAGGAAGGGTAGTATAGTGGTTGGGGGGCTGTGTGCCTGAGAGTCATGCAGAAATGGGTTCGAGTCCCACCTTTGATGAATCCTTGTTATATGACCCTGGGCAAGGCACTTAACTTTGTACACTTGTTCAGTCAACTCCTTAAGATTATAAATTGTAGAAGAGTAGTGAATCTGTATTATCAGAATGAGTCTATGTACCTGGATTTCCATATCTCAGTAAAATCACAGGTCTGGACAAGAAATTACTTATGTTACTGCTTTGATCTTTATATCAGCACTATCAGGTGGGTACTACAAGATTCCATGCTTTTTATTTACCACTATCCCCTCCCTCTCCCTCTCCCTTTCCGTCTCCATCTTCCTCCCCCCCTCTCTTTCTCTCTCTCTTTTCTTCCTTCCTTCCTTCCTTCTTTCCCTTTCTTTCTTTCTTTCTTTCTTTCTTTCTTTCTTTCTTTCTTTCTTTCTTTCTTTCTTTCTTTCTTTCTTTCTTTCTTTCTTTCTTTCTTTCTTTCTTTCTTTCTTTCTTTCTTTCTTTCTTTCTTTCTTTCTTTCTTTCTTTCTTTCTTTCTTTCTTTCTTTCTTTCTTTCTTTTTTATTTCACCAGACATGATTTCCTCAGTGTGGAGAACTCCCCAAGAGAAAACTTTCTCCACCAAAGCTAATCTGAAGCTTCTAGTTTTAAAGAGTTGCTAAGGGACACTGAGAGATTAAGTGACTTTTCACACAGCCAGTATATGTCAGAAGCAAGACTTTAACTCAGGTCTACCAGGCTGCAAAACCAGTTCCCTATCCACTGTACCATGTCATTCAACTATATCATCAATCCATCTATGAATCTATCATATACATATATATGTATACAAAAATATGCTTATATATATGTATGTATGTGTGTATATATACACACACATGAGTTTTCTTTTTTTTTTTTAATTTTTTTTGGTGGGGCAATGAGGGTTAAGTGACTTGCCCAGGGTCACACAGCTAGTAAGTGTCAAGTGTCTGAGGCCAGATTTGAACTCAGGTACTCCTGACTCCAGGGCCAGTGCTTTATCCACTGCACCACCTAGCTGCCCACACACATGAGTTTTCACATGTCCAATTTAACATAAAAAAAACTGAGGCAGAGCTTTGAGCCAATGGCATTTTATTAAAGGGTCCATGGTACCCTCTCTTGAAGTAGACCTCAGATATCCTCATGAACTGAGATGACCCTGTTCCCCAAGACCTTATTTTTATAGGGCTTCATAACTAAATATGAAAAAGAGGCATGGCAAAGTACAGAATTGCATTGGTTGATAGACCTTGTTCTAAATTAATTGCCTAAAGTTTGTCATAAGATGGTCACCTACTTATGCTGGACAAGGGAAAGTGGTCCAGAGGTACAAAAATAAGTTGGGGGACTTTCCAAAGAATCAAAGCATCCCATCCATGCTAGGTTTGGATGTGAAATTTGAGTAAAATAGGATGGACATATATTTGTCAGTATTCTTGTGATTGTGCAAGTGAGCTTCATAACTGGTAAACTAGTAGTGAACATTACATTGAAGTTTAAAACCCATTATAAGGATACATCGTATCTCATTATCCCTATGCAGATTGGAATAGAGTAGGGGTCCAAATGAATCTTATTTTGACATGGGCATTTAGGGTACTAGATGATTTGGGGAAAGGCCATGTCTACAAACACTGTCATCCGCAAGTTACAAGAGTTAGGAAGAAGTGATCAGGAGACACAATGATTCTACTCCTTTACTAATTATGCCTAAAATTCCAAGGCTGAGGTTTAGGCCAAGGGCAGGGTAGCAACTAGGTTGCTCTGTGGATAGAGCACTGAGCCTGGAGTCAGAAATACCTGGATTCAAATCAAGCTTCAGACACTTACTATATGTGTAACCTTGGGCAAGTTGCTTACATTCTGTTTGTCTCACTCCACTCGAGTAGGGAATGGCAAACCATTCCAGTATCTTTGCCAAGACAAACCCATGAACAGTATGGTCCATGGGGTCCTGAAGAGTTAGATATGATTGAATGACTGAAAAACAACAAGGATATATAACTAGGCAGGTCATTCTAAACTAGGATGTATACTAATTGTAATAACAAGATAAATGATGTGACCTAGAAAAACAAACAACTAATAAACTGGGCGCCTCTTTGTCATATGTAGACATTCTGTGCTTCCCTCCTTTTGTGCCTATGCTCATACTCTTCCCTATGCTGAAACAGTTTTCCTCCTGCTCTGTTAATGGATTGTGAAGAACTTTAGTCCTCTGATAGAGGGAGTCACAGAAGTTTATTGGGGAGGGTAGGATATGGTCAGACCCGTCCTCTAGGAAAATCACTTTAGCACCTCAGTGGAAGATAGATTGGAGTGGAGAGAAACAGCAGGCAGAGATCAATATTGCTGTTGTAGTAGTTCAGGTGATAGGAGATGAAGATAAATGGAAAGGGACATATGTAAGAAAGATATTATAAATGTATAAATGACAGCAACAGGACAGAAACACAGAATCAGGCTCAAGAAATATTTGCCAACTGAAGTGATTTGCTACCTCGGGTCTAGCTGCCTTCTTTTTTTCTCCCTTTACTCTGATAGGAGACAATTCCTGAGCATGACTGACTTGGGAAGGTTGAGAAGCAGGGACGGGAAATAGACATGACATAGCAGATATAGTTTCTAGAGGTGCTAAGGCAAGCAAATAAGAATGTATAAACAGGTTTCTTTCCCTTCATGCTTTCTTAATCCATCAACAAGCATTTGTTAATTGCCTACTATGTGTCAGGCACAGTGCTAACTGCTGAGATACAATGAAACTACAGTCTAATAGGGAGACCACATGCAAGCAACTATGTATAAAAAGATATATACAGCAGCAAAGGAGTTAGGATTAAGTAAGACTGGGTAAATCTTTGTGTACAAGGTAAGACTTTAATGAGACCTGAAGGTAGCCCAAGGAGCCAGGAGACAGACAAGGAAGGAGAAAGGTCCAGACATAGGTGAGGATGGGGGAGGGGGCACAACAACTGGTGAAAAGGCTCAGAGTTGGATCATGGAGTGTTTTGTCTGAGAAACTGCAGGAAAGCCAGCGTCACTCAATCACAGGGTATATGAAGGGATGTAATGTGTAGGAAGACTGGAAGGGTAGGAAGATGTCAGGTTATAAAGGGCTTTAAAAGCCAAACAGAGGATCTTATATTTGATTTTGGAGGTGATAGGGAATGACTGGAGTTAATTGAATGGGATTTAGTGACATGGTCAAACCTGCACTTTAGAAAGATGACTTGGGCAACTAAGTGGAGGATGGCGTAGAGTGAGGAGTCATGAGTCAGGGAGACTGAAAGAACCACAAAAACACTACAAGCAGGGGCAGCTAGGTGGTGCACTGGCCCTGGATTCAGGAGGACCTGAGTTCAAATCTGGCCTCAGACACTTGACACTTACTAGCTGTGTGACCTTGGGCAAGTCACTTAACCCTCATTCCCCACCCCCACCCCCCAAAAAAAGAAAAAGAAAAAAAACTACAAGCAGAAACACCTCCCTCTTTTGGCTAAGATGAAAGAAATTGCATGTAAGAGCAATGCTGTTTTAGAATAGAAATTTATGAAATCTTAGAGTATTATAGTAGAAGATTCTATGTAGGACTACCTTGTAAAATGGTGAGAAACAGTAGAGTTGAAAACTTTACATAAAGTTGGAAAGGGGTCCAAGTAAGCCAGATTGGCCAGGACTATTTCAGGATGAAGCTGAAAAAAAAAGATGAAAAGCGTGGGGAAAACTCTCAAAGATTCTGCAACAATTTTTTATTCATCAATGATGGTGAAGCTATTATATCTGGACTCTTAATATCACAATCCCCAAAGTGCTACAAGAGGAAGTAGAAATAACATTTAAGAAGACAAAGATAGGAAGAAGCAGTTGGATTATAACTAGAATATAGTGAAGTCTGTGCTGGAGGCAGTATAGTTTTGAGGGCATTAAGGGATCAACTCTCAAGAGATCTAAAAGAGGAGAGACATAAAAATGTTTGGAAGTAATCAGGGATGGTTTTTTATTAACCTGCCTCCCCAAAGGTTAATAAAAAGCAATAGCAACCAATGACTACTTTCCTACTTTCTCATCTTTACAAAATCTTTATTAGAATAATCCATGAATGGATCAAAGGCGTTTTTCATTTCTCATGAAAATTTGAAAAAGGAATAGGCAGACTACTGCAAATTATATTTTATTATATTTTAGAAAATAGAGAAATGCAAATTCAGTTACTTACCCTTAAGACACAATGATGCAAAACTGATAGCTGACTGTGCATGTTATTATGACTTGACCCTGCCTCTTTCTCTGATAGTGAGGGGTTTTCTCTACTAGGTAAATCCTCAAGGAAGTAGAGTTTCTGAAAATGATGTAATCTTAGTGTTGAAAAGGACGTTAGATTTCATAGAGCTCAAACTCTTATTTATTGTGGGGATTTCCTCTTAAAGTCTCCTTGGAAGATAATCGTCCATATACCAATGACTAAGAGTCGAATTGAGGAAGGTTGGGTAAGTGGGGTAGTAAGTGGGAAAGAACTGGTTCTAGTTCCAGGAGCCACTGGCTATTACCACTAACCTTGAGACACTATTAACTTTGATGGAATCAGAGGAGGGAAAGATAAAAATAACAGAAAATAAAAGTTGGAAAGGACTTTAATGGTTATCTATTCTAACCCATACCTGAAATCCATCATAAGCAGTGGTGTGAGAAGTTGGCTCCCACTGGCTCAGGAGATCCAATTGTAAAATTTTTATTGTAATCATTTACACCTTGGAAATTGGCAAATGTTACAAATAAGGGATTTATTTTGTTGTTGATTGTCTAGACTTAAGAAAATGATGAAAAATGTTGATGCAGATTAAACTTAAAAGCATATCATACATACAATTTATTATTTTTCATGGAGAACTGATTGCTAAACATTTACTAGCATACCCCTGGTTGTAACAAATCTGACATGTAACTACCCAGCCTCTCTTTAAATTGCTTCAAGAAAAAAAGGAACTTTCCACATCTTAAGGCTCTTCTGCAACACTCTAGTTGATTTAAAAAACGTTTTGCTTCATTATAATGTCTTCTCTTGCTCTCGATTCTGCCCTCTGGGGCTAAACAGACTAAGTCCAACCAATAATCCATATGACAACCCTTCAAATACTTGACTCTACATCTTATATATCACCTGTGTCTTCTCTAGATTAAAATCTCCCCAAATTATTCCAACCAATACTTATATAACATAAACTTGAAGCCCTTCATCATCCTGATTGCTATGCTTTGAACCATCCCAGGTTATCACTATCTTTCTTTGGAGTTTTCAAAAACATTTTTTTCCACGATCCTTCTTAAACTGTGGTTCCAGGAGCTAAATACAATACAGCAGATGGGGTCTGAGGGGAGGAAAATATCAGGAGACTATTTTCTCTTTATTCCTGGAAGTAATGTCTCTTTCTGTGCAGCCAAAGATCACAGGAGCTCTTTAGGCTGCCATGTTACACTACTGTCTTAAATTGAGCTTGTAGTCCACTGACCCCTAAAATTTTTTTTTCAGACAAACAACTCTTTAGACTTGACTTCTCCATCTCGTCCTTGCTTAGATTTTTGTACCTAAGTATAAAACTTTACATTTCTCCACATTAGTTTTAACTTTTTTGATTCATTCCAATTTTCTAGCCTGTAAAGGTCTTTTTGGGTCTTGACTCTATCATCCAGTGTGGTTCTTATCTCTCTCGACCTAATATTAGTTTCAGATTTTTATGAGCATGCCATCTATGCCTTTGTCTAAGTTATAGATAAGAAGCTTAAACAATATGAAGGCAAGAACAGATCCTTAGGATTCTCCATTAGGGTCAGGTGAGTTGAATTCATCAGAGGTAACTAGGTCCTCCATTATTATTTCCTTACTTACCTTAAGTTAACAAAAACCAGTTATTAACTTTAAAACTTAATATCAGATATGTTTATTAGTACATATCCATGAATATAGCTTTCAATACCATCAATTACTCACTTTTGTCATTTCTGGCATAAAGGTCATTTTCCTTGGCAGAGAAAAGTAAAGTAAAATGCTCAGAATAGAGTAGCTCTTCCTTCCCTTTGTTGTCATAGTAACATTTTCAGGATTGCTCCTCAAATCATGCTCAGATGTTTGCATGTTGGGCCCCAGGGGGATGACTACTTTGGCTTCCAGAAGCCTAACTATGGGACTGCACTCCTGTTTTAGTTCAAGAGCTCCCACTGGTGTACTTTCCATTAACTGTCAACAAGTATTTACAACTAGCTCTTTGCAAAGGTATTTATTGAAATATCATAGTTAGAACAATAGTTTCCAAACATTCTACTCCCTCCCCCCAAAAAGGGGTGTATTCACCTACCAAAACATAACGCTTCTGTGGAAGGAGTAGGAGTAAACTTATAGTGCAATGGTAAAAAAAGCTAACTAGGTGGTGAAGTGGATAGGGTGCTGAGTCTACAGTCAAGAAGACTCATCTTCCTGAGTTTAAATCTGGCCTCAGACACTTACTAGTAGTATGACCCTGGGCAAGTCACTTAACCCCATTTGGCTAAGTTTTCTCATCTGTAAAATGAGCTGGAGAAGGACATGACAAACCACTCCAATATATTTGGCAAAAAAATCCTAAATGGGGTCAAGAAGAGTTCATAGAACCGAAATGCCTGAAAAAGAAATAAAGAGGAAAACATTTAGGAAACACATGGGCCAAGGCAACTAATTACTTCAAAACTGGAATGCCAAGAAATCCTTTCCTTTTATCCTCTATGTAGTCCAACTCTCTGATGGTAAGGCTGCTGCTTTCTTGAATCCATAATCAGTTCTTCTCTGAGTCATGCTCCTTGAAGCTTGCTCCCTCAATGATTATCTCTCTGTATCCATGCCTGTCTGGAGTATATGTGTTTGCTTCTTCAAGTGATCCTCAGACTCTCTCCTCCCAATTTTCCAATTTTTCAATATATGTTCTTTTTCTGGGAAAATGCCAATGCTAGGCTCCATATTGATGGGGATGGGAATAGGTAATCCATTCTTCTTCCCTCCCCAACAGAGGAATCACTCTATAACTACTCAGAGCCATGTCTATCTTCCACTTTCCCCCATTCCCATCTAAACAGCTGTTTTCTCCCTATTAGTGAGAATCAGATCCAGAAAACAATTTTCTCTTGTTGATTCATCTGCCTTTTGAAGGACATTAAGACAAGTCAAGAAGTTTTGGCAAAGAGCTCTAGCAGATGTCTAGATAATTGAAGCCCTTCGTTACTACTAAATATCTCGGTGACAAGCTTGTGATATGTTTCCCAAACTCTCCAACCATTTTTTCTTTTTATTCAGTTGGTATGTAGTATTCACTGATGAGAAAATCACTTCTGGTTTTATCTATTGATCTACCATGCCTTCCTCCTTAGGTTATAGATTTTCTAGAGTAAACATTTCTACTTAATATACAATGCCATCCCCCATCTGTATTGCTTCTTTGAAATAAATCATAGCCTTTTTAAGTCATATTCCAATCATGGATTTCATCCCACCAAGTCTCAGTAACCCAGGAAGTCAAAATTTTCCCCTTGGTTTCAGATTTAGAGTTCCTTTTACTCTTTGCCTAAACTGTGAGTAGTTGAGGCAGGAGTTTTCGCTACTAGTTCTTTTTTGGAGTTTTATCTTCTATGAATTTCTGGGTGTTTAAATGGCTATTTCCCCTTCATTGTATCTATTTTGTGTGGTATCTAGCTTTGGCAATATACATAGGTGTTTTTTTCCCTTTTTTCTCTATCCTAAAAGGAAGAGAAGAGGGTAGATAATAGATTGAGCTAGTCATCTGAGCCTTTTAAACAAGAGATGCATTTTATCCCCCTTAAACCTCATAGCACTTGTCTGGAAAGGAGAGGCCAAAGTGAATCCCCTCCCCCAATATGTATCTTCTTCATTCTACATATAGTTCATAAGAGTTAATTAGATAGCTAGATGACATAGTGGTTAGAACACTGGACTTGTAGTCAGAAAGACCTGAGTGCAAATGTGACCTTATACTTAATAGCTGTGTGTTTCTGGGCAAGTTATTTAATTTCTGTCTCAGTTTCCTCATCTCTTGATTGGAGATGATAATAGCATCTACCTCCTAGGGTTTGTTATGAGGATAAAATGGGTTAACAATTGCACTTGGCAAGTTCCATGGAAATGCACACACACTCTCTCATATATTGATTTATCATTATTATTGTTGTTGTTATTCTGGGAAAGGGTTCAAGATCTGAAGCAGTAACTGGTATAACTAGGGGAGCTTCAGGAGAGAAAAAGAAGGAATAAAGCAACTGCAGCAAGGAACAGACCAAGATTTATGATTCCATGGAGAAGTATGGATAGAACGCTCTGGTGAGGTGTGGAATATCTTGGCCAAAATAATTGGAGCTTTAACCCACCTGCACACTGTATACACACTTTACAAAAACAAAAACTATAAAAACTTAACTTCAGATGGTATAGTTATCTTCAATATAGCCTAATCCCCATTTATTGAGTGGTCCTTATAATATTCCATCCTCTGTTAGAAGATCTCCCAGTCACAAGAAACTCACTCCCTGTGGAGGGAGCCTCTTTTGTTATTAAATAGCTTCTGTTAGAAATTGCCTAATCACATTTAGTCACATTCTATCTCCCTTTATCTCGAATTCCTGTTTTTAGTCCTTCCCTTTGAAGCAACACAGACAGGTGCTTAATAGGTGCTAGTTGATTTATATTCCCTCTTTTTTAGGATGGCACTTCAGATGTCTAAAAGCAGCTAGCTGCCATGTTTCTCCTTAGTCTCCTCCTTTCCTAACTAGACATCTCCAAATACCTTCATGCATTCCTTCTAGGGGAACCAGGATGGAATCTGCTAGCTACCTAACCACTCCTTCTTAGTCTCCTTTGCTGGATCCTCATTCAGATCATACTGTAGGTATCTCCCCAGAGTCCTGTCTGGGCTCTCCTCTATTGTCCCTGTCAGTGATGTTATCAGTTCCCTTGGTTTTAATTACCATCTTTGTGCTGACAAATCTCAAAACTACCTATCTTGTCCCAACCTCTCTGCTCACCTCCAATCTTGCATCTCCAACTGCCTTTTAGATATTTCAAACTGGATTGCAGTAGACATCTTAAACTCAATATATCCAAAATGGAATTCATTATATCTTACCCTAAACCTCTTCCCAGCCACTCTTAACTTCTCTATTACTGTAGAAGGCAACGTCATCTTCCCAGCCTCTAAGGTTCATGATCTAGAAGTCATCCTGGATTCCTCACTATCTCTCATTCCCCCATATCCAACCTTTTGCTAAGGCTTGTTGATGTTACCTTTGCAATACCTCTTGAGTATACCCCCTTCTCTTCTCCAATACTGTCACTGCCCTGTACTCAACACCTCATGCTCCTTCAGGGCAGGAACTGTCTTTTGCCTTGCTTTGTATCCCTGGCACTTAGAACAGTGGCTGTCAGATAATAGGAACTTAAGAAATGCTCAATGACTGACTAGAAAAAATGCTTTAGCTTTTCTAGCTACCCTTCCATATTGTTGGTTCCTGCTGGGCCTGTGATCACAAATGGTTGCCAAACAAAGTGGTCTTCTACATTTTGTGTTTGGGAAGGTGATATTTTTCCTCTTTGATAATTCTAACTGTAAACAATTTTAATGTACATTAGGATCTTTCCTCCTATAAATTCACTTTGTTATAGGGAGCCTAAGTCTGTTGTACAAAGAATTTTCATGAAAAATATTTGGTTCTTTTGATCTGGAGGAGTCTGCAATTGACTAGATTAAGGGGGAGTTAGGTAGACTCCTTCTCCCCAACTCCTAGATGTCTTTGCCAGGGAGGGGGAGTGAGAACAGAATCTTCTGGAAAAGGGTCACATGGTATACAAGGGCTCCATGGCAGATAATTTATTGATGACTGCTGACAGAGACTAGTGGATAGAGCTTTGGAATTGGTGCCAGGAAGAACTGAGTTCATATCCTATTGCAGACACTAGCAGTGTAACCCTGGGGCAGTCAGAAGACCTTTTAGCTTCAGTTTCCTTATCTGCTAAATGGAGATAATAAAAACACCTACTTCATAGAGTTGTTGTGTGGATCTAATAAGATGTAAAGTGCTTTACAAACCTTTGAAATGCTAAAGAAATCATAGCTATCATGTGAGAGGTCAATAAAACTATAGCAATGACTCTGGAGCATGAGATGAAATTTTATATAGGAGCTCATGACTGCCTCTTTGACAAGAGTTATTGTATCCCTTCTACTTCTGGGTTGTTGATCTCTTTTTAGCAACAGTCTATTTCTCTATTCCTTTCTCGCTGTCTGTTTTTCTATTCCTCTCCCCGTCTCCTTTCACTGATCTCAGGCGCTTTGGATCTCTAAACATGCTCTCCTTACCTTCTCCCTTTCTTTCCTCAGCTCAATAAATTTTTCTCAACTTTTGTCAAATCAATAAATATTCCTCTCCCTAAGAAATATTTTTTCCATTTTAGCTTTGTTAATCTTATTATATTAGCATGTTTATTTTAGCAGCAAATCAATTTAATAAAGCTCAAACCTCCCACAGCACCTTCTCCTATCACCCTCTCAGCTGAGGACTTTGCCTCATACTTCGCTGAAAAATAATAGAGACAATCTATAGTTTATTCTTCTCCCTGCTTCCTCAAATCATCTGCCTCTGATGTCATCCCCCATTATCTCCTCCTTGACCCCTACCTCTGAAGAAGAGATGCCCTTCTCTCTGCCAATGGTAACCTCTCTATGTACAACCTCAATTCTATTGCCTCTCATATTTTCCATCAGATTGTCTCAATAATCATCTCCATTCTCTCTCTAATCTTCAATCTCTCCCTATCTCCTGGATCCTTCCATGCAGCCTACAACAATAAGGACAGCAATATTAATATGAATTGCTAGCATCTACAGAGCACTTTAAAATTTGTGAAGCGCTTTACAAATATTATCTCATTTTATCCTCACTTACTGGGAGGTAAGTGCTCTTATGTTCATTTTATAACCTTAATTTCATCTGATCTCCCATCCTGCATCTCCAACTGTCTGTTGTTGACTATTAGACATTTTGAATGGACTGTCTCATAGGCATACCAAACTCAACATGTCAAACACTTCCTCCTTGTAAACCTGAGTTCTTGAAATTCCCTATTCCTAATGAGGGCTCCATCAACCTCCCTGTGGTTCCTGTTATCTACAGGGTAGTGTTCTCTTCAGTATTTATGCCTTTCCACAACTTGGATCATTCCTGTCTCCGCCGCCCCGCCCCCCCCCCGCAATTTTCTCAAACTTTATTCCCTTCCACCCATTCTGTGATCAACTGATACTGCTCTACTTGCTGTTTCTTACATGTGACACTCCTCTTGTCTTTGGGCCTCTTCAGTGGTTATATTCTACATTCAGAATGCTCGTCCTCCTCCCCTTCATTTCTTGATATCCCTGGCTTCTTTCGAGACTCAGCTTGAACCCCATTTTCTACAGGAAACTTTTCCTAGTTCACCAAACACTTGAGCTTCCCCCTCTACATCACCTTTCTTCTAATCTGTATGTATCATGTATGCACTTATTTATTTACATGCTGTCTCCCTCCCCCCAACCATTGGAATCAAGCTTCTTGAGGACAATAAATGTTTGTGTTTTGGGGTTTTTTTGTATCCCTAGCTCTTCATAGAGTGCCTGGAACATAATAAATACTTAATTCATGTTTGCATTAATTTGTATTCATGTTTTATTGATTGATTAATATAAATTTTTTGCTCTATACACTCTGTGTCAAAGGTCATTAGTAGGGTGATCACTCACCATCAGAAAAAGTGGGGCAAAGGTGTCCAAATACATTACAGGAAATGGGATCCATTCCTAAGAGTAAAGGAAGCTATCCAGAAAGTAGAAGGATCCAGGGATCTGTCCTCAAGTAGAAAGAAAGCCAAGAAGACAGTCAATACATCTTAAGAGGGGGTATTTCCTACTGCCTACTTGGCATTTCCATCTGGTGCCTCAAATTCAACATGTCCAAAGCACAACATGTTCCTCCCTAAGCCTGCCCTTTATCCTGACTTGTCTCTTTCTTTTGATGATGCTATAATCTTTCTGGTTCATAACTTTGGAGTTATCTTTGGATTTTCTTCTTTTTGCCCAACCTTTGACATGCAATATATTGCCAAGTTCTGTCTAGTTTAGGGATAGTGATTAGATTTGGGGTTTCATTACTATAGGGAAGTCTTGAGCAAGTAACTCCCTCTACCGATGCAGGTTGGCACCTTCTCTGCAACTTTTATAGGATCAGAGAGTTGCCTGGAACAGAAATGTTAAACTCATTACCAGCAAAAGTGAGTTTGGGTGGGGTCCACACCAGATTAAAATGCAATTGGGAAATGTGTAACAAAATAAATAAAAAAAAACAATGCAACAAAAATAATGTCAATTTGTGGTTTTCTAAGTCAATATATGGCTAAGAAGAATTGTTTCTATATGAATTTGACACTCTAGAGCACTGAGGTTAAATGACTTGCCTATGGTCATATAACTGTATGTCAGGGGTAGGACTTGAATCAAGGTGTTCCTGGTTCTGAGGCTGGCTTTTCAGACACCGTACCAGGCTGCCTTTCCTATCAATTTTGCTTCAATAACATTGTCTGCATCCTGCCCACATCATTGCCCTATTTCAGGCCCTCACAATCTCTGACATGAACTATTGCTGAAGCCTCCTAATTGGTCTGCCTGCTGAAATCTATTCTCTCATACAACTGCTAAAGTCATTTTTCCTATGGCACAGTTCTGATCATATTCTTCCTTTGCTTGAAAGTCTTTGGAGGCATTGTGAAGGAGGTACTTTGTTAACGTTTAAGTACCACAGAAATGTGAGTTGGAGTCTTTGTTCTTATTGTTGCTCTAATCCAGCAGCATTTAATGATGGTGTAGTTCTTCATGGCCCATATAATAAAATATAAACCTCAGTAGCATAGCATTCAAATAAATCCTTTCACATCTTGGTTCCAACCTACTTTTCAAGTTATGCTTTCTGCCTACTCCTCTTCATGTAATCTACACTATAATCAAACTGAATTGCTTTGGACAAGCCATTCCCCAATTCTATCCCACTTTCTTATTCCACCATGCCTTCATATTCCCCACATGCCTGGAGTGGTTTCTTCTTATGGATTCAATTCAGCAAACATTTATTAAGCACCTTCTATGTGTAAAATACTGTCTTAGAGACTACATATATAAAGATAGTAATGAAACTGTTCCTTCCCTTAAGGAGTTTATATTCCATATGGGGGATACAACTTTTAAACAAATACAATAAGTAAATATAATATAATTCCAGGTAGGAGACACTACCAACTTCCTTCAAGTCCCACTTTAACTACTACTACTACTACTACCAAATTTTTTGTGGGGGCAATGAGGGTTAAGTGACTTGCCCAGGTCACATGGTTAGTAAGTGTCAAGTGTCAGAGGTCAGATTTGAACTCAGGTCTTCCTGAATCCAGGGCTGGTGCTTTCTCCACTGTGCCACCTAGCTGCTACCTTAAATATTATTTTCTTCACAAAGCCTTCCCTGATTTCTTCTTTCCACTCGAAGTGATAGTTTCCTTCTCCAATCTTTCATCCTTAAAAGTTTGACTGCTATGTACTCTTCACAGTCCAACTTGTATTATAATTATTCATATGCATGCCTCAACCAAAATACTTGATTGTAAGGTCTTTGAAGGCAGGGATTTATGCCATTTTTCATCAAGGTCCAGCTCACAACAGATGTCTGTGAAATTTAATTGAATTGGATTGATCTTGGAAAAAAGTAGTATCTTCCCATTATAAGTTTGATGGGCAACTCATCTAACATCTCTGATCCTCAAATTCTGCATCTGCGTAGGTGGGGTTGTTTAGATGTGACTCAGAATCTTTAGGTGTCATCTCCTCCGTGACTCCCACTTTCCATTCAGTTTCAGTACCAACATTGTCTGGGATGATTCACTGGGCAGAGGCCAGAGGAAATGATGACAGGAACACAGGGAGCCAGGCTCTAGGCTTAATTTGGCAAAGCTGGGGTGGGGGGAGGGAAAAGAAAGAGAAGAGAAAGAGAGAAAGGGGTAGGAGGGAAGAGAAATGGGGGAGGAAGGAGAAAGAAAATGGAAGAGGAGGAAGGGAGAGAAGACAGATAATGACCATGAAATGATAACTCATACTGACCATGACCTCTTTGACCTGGCTTTGAAAATATTAAGGGTCCTCTTCTGCTTCTCTTGCATTTTTCTTCTATTTTATATTGTTTTCATGTCCATATTATTTCCCTTTCACCTCCCCCTTTTCCCAATCATTGAGAAAGCAAGAAAAACAAAACCCGTTAAATATGAGTGTGTATAATAAAATCAATCAATAGAAATTCCTACACTGATCATATAATACACACATTATATATATGTGTATGTGTGTATATATACACAAATAAAATTTGTATGTGTATACATATGTGTACATGTACAAGTATAAAAATGCCTTAGTCTCTACTATGAATTCATCTCCCCTCTATTTGAAGGTGGGTAGCATGCTTCTTCATGAGTCCTCTGGCAATATGGATGGCCATTGTGGTTGTTTTTTTTGGGGTTTTTTTTGGCACAATGGGAGTTAAATGACTTGCCTAGGGTCACATGGCTAGTAAGTGTCAAGTTTATGAGGCAGGACTTAAACTCGGGTCTCCCTGAATCCAGGGTTGGTGCCCTAACCACTGTGCCACCTAGCTGCCCCCATTGTGTTATCTTTTAAAGCAGTTTGTCTTTATGATATTATTATTATTATATAAATTGTTTTGGTTCTGCTCATTTCACCTTTAGGTCAAGTTTTCTCATTTCTTATAGAACAGTAATATTCTATCACATTTATATACCATGATTTGTGTAACCATCAAACAATCGAGGGGCACACCCTCAGTTTCCAAGTCTTTACCATTACAAAAGGACTGATAGACACATGGATGGGTCTTTTTCTTCTATCTTTGATCTCTTTGGAGCATAGACCTTTTAGTGCTATAGCTGGGTGATGGGTAGCCATAGTTTAATAGTTTTGGGGCCAGAGTTCCAAATTTGTTTGTGAAAATATTAGACCACTTTGTAGTTCCATGAATAGCAAATTAGTGTACCTGGTTTTCCACAGTCCATTCAGCGTTTGTCATTTTCCTTTTTTGTCAACTTTAATGATGTGATGAGTATGAGGAGGTACTTCAGTGTTGTTTTAATTTGTATTATTCTAATTATTAGTAATTTAGGGCATTCTTTTCTAGCTTGGATTTCTTCCTCTGAAAACTGCCTATTCATACCCTTTGCCCATTTATCAACCGGGGAATCGCTTATTCATATAAATTTAAATCATTTCTCTATATATCTTAGACTTTTATTAAAGAAACTTGCTTCAAACAGTTTTCCAAATTTCCTATATATTTTCTAATTTTAGCTGAGTTTGTTTTCTTTGTATAGAAACTTTGAAATTTTATGCTATTAAAACTGTCCATTTTATCTCCTGTGAACACCTCTCTCACTTATTTGGTTGTGAACTCTTCCTCTAGCCATAGATCTGACAGATCTTTTCTTCCTTTCTCCTATAATTTGTTTATGATATCACCCTTTATGTCTAAATCAGGTATCTATTTTGAGCTTAGCTTGATATATGATGTGACATGTGGATCTGTACTTAGTTTCTGTGAAATCATTTCCCAATTTTTTGAAGGTTTATTTTTTCCTCCAGAGTAAGTTCTTGCTCTAATAACCAGAATCTTTGGGTTTATCAAATATTGGACTACTGTGCTCATTTGATTTTGTATATTGTGTACCTAATATGTTCCACTGATCAACCTCTTTATTTCTTGCTCAGGACCAAATTGTTCTGAGGATTGTAGCTTTGTGGTATAGTCAGAGATCTTGTTTTGCTAGACTCTCTAATCACCTTTTAAAAATAAATTCCCACGTTATTTTTGACCTTTTGTTTCCCCAGATTTATTTTGTTCTTGTTTTTCTAGTTCAGTAAATCAGTCCTTTGCTAGTCTGATTTATAGGGCTCTAAATAAGGTAGTATTATCATTTTTGTTCTATTGGCTCAGCCTATCCATGAGCAATTAATATTTCTCTAATTACTTATATTTATCTTTGTTTAAAGAGATTTTATAATTGTGTTCTTGTAATTTTGTGTCTTAGTAGGTAGAACTCCAAGTATTTTATATTATCTATAGTTATTTTAAATAGAATTTCACTTTCTATGTCTTCCTGCTAGATTTTGTTGGTGATGTACAGAAATACTGACAATAATTTTGTGGGTTTATTTAATATCCTATAACCTTGCTGAAGTTCTTAATCATTTTAATTAGCTTTTTCAGGTGACTCTAAGATTCTCTTAGTAAATTCTCATCTGCAAAAAGTGATAATTTTGGTTTTTATATGCTTATTTTAAAAATTTCTTTTTCTTGTCTTATTTCTTCAGCTAGCATTTCTAACACTTTGTTGAATAGCAATAATGGACACTATTGCTTTACCACTTAATTTTATTGAAAAGGTCTCTTATTTTGTCCCCATTACAGAGATTATTTTTTTTAAAACAGAGATAATACTTATTACTTTAAGGTTTTGCTTATAGATGTTTTGGAATTGTTCTCTTCTTTTGGGTTTGTAGCTTGAGCTTCCCTGTGACCAAAATAGCTCTTTGTGTTGGAATTCTTTTTTTCTTCTTTGTTAATTCTTTTAGCTTACTTCTTGACTTTGGACTTTATTTTAATGGTAGACTCTATTTCTGGAATGTCAGTTGATCTTTCATCCTTTGGATTCTTCTGCTTTTTCCTTGGTGTATTAAGTGTAGGATTTCAGGGACATTTTGGGGTATATAGGTGCAGTGCAGTGTATAGAGCACTGGCCATGGAGTCAAGGGGACTTGAGTTCATATCTCACCCTTGACACTTACTAGCTATGTGATTCTGGGCAAGTTATTTAATCTCAATTGCTTTAAACATCCAGGGTCATCTCCAGTCATCCTGATGTAAATTTTGCCACTGGACCCAGATGTATCTGGAGGAGAGAGTGAAGCTGGTGACTTTGCACAGCCCTACCTCACTTAAGTCCAATTCACTGCAAGTCATGACATCACCCCAGTGTCATGGTCCTTTTCCAGAATGAAGGATAAACAACATCAACAGGGACATCTTAGGCTGGGGACCTGCAGATTTATAGTGCTTCCAAAAAAATCTGATGTGGCTAAAGTCTGATCACTGCCTGCCGATTTAAGCTCTGCAAATTCCTCTCCTGGATCTGGGTAGGTGACAAGCCTCTAATGGCTTGTTCCTGGTTGGAAATTCAAATAGAGTGCTTCTGGACTCAGCCATTATATTTCTTTTGGGAGGTTTTGAAGATTCAGAGTGATTAAATTCAAGTTTTCCTTTGGCCTGAGTTTCCTGCCCTGCTTATTGTATTGTAGACTTCAGCCTTCCCTGTAGGCTAGAACTGAGTATCAGTTGAACTCCTGAGGTCAGAGCCACATAGCTACCATTAATTTCTCAACTTGTTCCTTATTACACAGATAGGACCCATATCTATGACTACTCATCTCTGCCACCTCTAGGCATAGATCTCCACATGAGTCCATCCTGGACCTGTGATAAAGAATTAAATAGCATGAGACAGAGCTGCCATGTAGTACCCCTTCTGCCCTCTGTACTACTTCAGGGACCCCCATGGGATCTCTTCCTGCTTCAGTGCATAGCCTAAGTTCTCTTTCAGTCCCTGGGCACTAGAAAGTTCCTTTTAGTGAGTTCCTGGCTAGACCCAATCCCCAGTGTCTATAGACATCTCTTTACCTAGGGAAAATGCTCTAAATTACTAATAATTTGAGAAATGCAAGTTAAAAACCTATGGTTTTCCTTTAGTTTTCTCAGTCATAGTTCAATCTGATGCATTTTATAGGTTTTTGTGGAGGATATTTTCAGGGAAGCTAGGCTGTACTTTTCTTGCTACTGTGCCATCTTGGCTCTACCACCTTCCTTGCTTATACTATTGAGACACTATGAGATTTCTGCCTTCTGTACTGGGAAGGCTTGAGCTGAGAGTGTGCTGAGTTAGAGTTTCTAGGACTATAGAAGAAAGTATTTCAAGAGTAGATCCTAATGTTGCAAATACCTAGTTGTTATGAACAGGAGAATTACCAACATTTATACAATGCACCCAAGTTTCTGTGCTACCACCCTGCTGTAAATGAGATAATTTGCTCTCCTATTATGGTGGGAGACAAGTTTACAAAATTAGAAAACTTCCTGAATTGTCTCTTCCTTTGGAAAAGCAGGGAAACAAGTAGAAAAAAATCAGTTTTCACTGAGGGGGCAGTGTGGAGGAAGGGACTTGTTATTTGTGGTTAATGTGAAAGGATGGAAGAGAATAATTTATAAGCAGGCAGATAAATTATTTGCTTCCCCTTTCATTCCTTATAAACCTGACCTTGCAAAGAGGATGGTGTCTGCAACAGTTTGATGTCACCATATATATTCTAATTTAGGTTTTTTTTGCTTTATTATGAGATCTGAGTGAAATGTTGACATCTATTTTATTTTATTTCATTTTATTTTAATTAATTAATTAATTTAGGCTGGGCAATGAGGTTTAAGTGACTTGCCCAGGGTCACACAGCTAGTAAGTGTCAAGTGTCTGAGGTCAAATTTGAACTCGGGTCCTCCTGAATCCAGGGTCGGTGCTTTATCCACTGTGCCACCTAGCTGCCCCCAACATCTATTTTAAAAGGACAAAGGTTTTCAAAAGATGAGGGTAGATTCCAGAGTTAGCTAGAATTTGAGATAACAGGAAGGCAGAACTGGAAGACCATCAACCCTAAGATTCTGTCAAATCTTTGTTCATTAGAGAGGCTAACCTTGATTACAATGATCCTATGCTTTCATGAGGGAGTCAAACATGTTAGAGGAGAGAAAGAAGAGTCAAATTGGGGCTAATATGCACCTAGATGTTATAACATAGTTGTAATCTGTACACTTTACCTTCTTTAAAGATTCTCTTTTTTCCCCATCAACATGATTTTCTAAACATTCTCCACTCATCACTGTAGTTCCTGAATTGTCATTTTAATAGCTATGCAGTAGTTCATGATCCTAGTGTAAGGTACTGTCTGCCCTCTTGCTATGTGATCATTTTGAGTGCCCAGAGGGATTGAAAAAAACTTTTGTTTTGGGAATACAGATAAAATCAGTTTGAGAAGAAACAGCCTTTCAGATAAGATTGTTTTAGGAGAGACAGAGTCTACTCTGGAGAATGGAGAGAAAACTGCCTCTCAGATAAATGTACTTAGAGGATATGTTTAAAAGCAAAGGATTATCTGAGGGGAAGGGGACCACAGAGGATTGTGGTCCATCAGCTCATTTTCATATGACTGTTTTCAGAGATTTTAAGGCTTTAGCTAATAAACTATAAAACAAATAACTGTCAAGCAAATATTGAGTGATTAGATCATGTCTCTTGGAATCATGTCTGAGAGAAAGGTGAACTTTCAGAGTTTGCCATCATAAGTTAGAGACAGGTCAGTGTGAAGAGACCCTGATCTAAGATATTAGAAGAGAAGATAGGAGATGACTAGATGATGATAGAAGCAGGAGAGAAAGTCCAGTGTAGAAATAATTGGGAAGAGAAGGCAGGTGAAGAAGGTACTTACAAGTAACACAATATGGAAGCTAATAGGAGTTAATCTTAGGCAGCAGTTTTGCTGGAAGCCATGCTGATTGGAAGAGAAGCAATGCTTCAATGAGAGATGATTGATTGGAGAAAGGTGGCATTGTCCTCTGGCATTATCTATAAATTGAGAGGAGAAACCTCTCAAGGGCACACTTCTATTACCTTTCAATTACCTTTTATTTTTAGAGGGAGAAACAGAGGATATGGGGAAGGTTTCATGTCTATTTGTAATGAGTTATGTTGATTAGAAGAGAGGTGTAGGGGCAGCTAGATGGCGCAGTGGATAGAGCACCGGCCCTGGAGTCAGGAATACCTGAGTTCAAATCCGGCCTCAGACACTTAACACTTACTAGTTGTGTGACCCTGGGCAAGTCACTTAACCCCAATTGCCTCACTAAAAACAAAACAAACAAACAAACAAAAAAAACAAAACAAACAAAAAAAAGAAGAGAGGTGTAACTTTGTTGAAAGCTGATTGAGGAAACAAAATTACCAGCTATTTGAAAGCATAGCTGGAGAAAGGATACATGGCTGTATGAAAGCATGACTCAATGACTATCTCATCAGATCTGAGTAACTTCACAGTTTGGTTTGAGGAAACTGCTTATCCCTTAAATAGCTTAACACTACTTCAGCATCCTGTTAAGGTTAGCCATGTGCTAAAAGAGTGACATTGTTTTAGCAGTCAGAGAGTATTAGAGAAGAGGCTTTACCCAGTAGGAAGGCTGTGATGACAAGAAGGGGAAAATGTAGCAGAGAAGTTTTGCCCAGCAGATGACCTATAGGCATAGACTATTCTATAAACAGTCCAATGACATCAAGACCTGACATCCAAAGACAGGCATTGTGCTGCCTCCCCGACTAGGTTTTGTGTGTACCCATTCTCACATTGTATTCATTAGTGGGAGAGTGTGGCCCAGATTTATGGACAGACTACTAAACTTTGATAT
The DNA here is from genome assembly GCF_019393635.1 of Dromiciops gliroides. Taxonomy (NCBI): domain Eukaryota; kingdom Metazoa; phylum Chordata; class Mammalia; order Microbiotheria; family Microbiotheriidae; genus Dromiciops; species Dromiciops gliroides. The sequence continues at coordinate 157,524,527 of NC_057862.1, read as the reverse complement.
ACTTTGATTGTTCTTGGTTTTGCCTTCCTATTTAGTAAACATTTCATGTTTAAAAATTGATAGTGCTATTGTTACTGTTTTTTTTTTTTTTAATATATGGGAAGTACACAGGTAAGGTCCCAGGAGATAAAGTAATGAGTACTTGGAATGTATCTACCACTTCTTCCCTTACCCTTCTCCGCATAACAACAACAACAAACACAACAACAACCACCACCAACCACCACTACTACCACCACCCCCAACAACAACCACAACAACCACATGCAGGGTTACACTTAGAATTTTGTGATAGTTTGAGACATACAGATTTTCCTCTAAGGATACCCTGACCTACTGAAGTGAGTGCAGTTGGGGTAAGTGAATCAGACCAAGCCTAGGAAGAGAATGATACTGGAGAGAAATGGTGGTCAGTGCCATACTTCAACTATGCTACAATACTATAGTTTGTTGAGTCATTTCCCTGTTGTAGAACATGTTGGTTTTTCAGTATTACAAGTAGTGTAGTGCTACTATGAACATTTCTGAATGAATGGTTTTTCTTTTGGGTTAATATTTGTTATATATTTTGAAAATTGGAATTATTGGGTCCAGGGATATGAATAGTATTGTTTCACTACAAATTGATAGACTGTTCTCTTGGACAATTAAATTGATATCCAATATTTTCCATAGCTCCACAATGTCTTTTTCATATATACTAATTTTTCCTTAGATTACTAAATGTTTCATTATACCTTAAATGTACATTTTAAAAACTGCTGGTAATATTCCTTCAGTATAAATTATGCATTAATTTCCTTTGGCTACTTAGTGGAATATGAGATTGATATTTGTGTCCATTCTTTACTTATCCTGGATGGTATGTTTTTGTTTTTGTTTTTGTTTTTTTTAGTGAGGCAATTGGGGTTAAGTGACTTGCCCAGGGTCACACAGCTAGTAAGTGTTAAGTGTCTGAGGCTGGATTTGAACTCAGGTACTCCTGACTCCAGGGCCAGTGCTTTATCCACTGCGCCACCTAGCTGCCCGTGGATGAAATGTTTTTATTACTTGCCTTTGTTTTGTATGTTTGGTACATTTTCCTTCATTCTGCTTGTTTTCATTTTTAAAATTTATTTTATCAATTTGTATTGTGTTAAGGATTGCTCTTATTATGTATTTCAACATATCCATTTTGTCTCAGATAAAATCCTCCATTCTTCAGTTGTCAGAAGTATTCCTATTCTTTGCAGCTAGCATAAATACACCATTCTGTTTTTAAGTTTTTAACCATAATCTTAAAAATAGTGCTTTGTCCCATTTAGAACTTATAGCAGTATATAGTATAAAGTAGAGATCCAAGTTAACTTGTCTTCATGTAGTTATGTAATTGACCCAATATTTATTAAATAGTGGTTTCTTTCCCCACTGTGATATTCTTACTTTGCCACATAATTACAGGAAAACAGAGTTGGAAGGGGCATGAGGTCATCTAATTGAATCCCAATCTGAAAAAAAAATCCCTCTCTATAGCATCCTCAACAAATGGTCATCTACCTTGTTTTTAATGATTTACAGGGAAGGTATACCCCCCCCTCATCCCCAACTGAGGCAGCCCACTGCGCTTTTGAAGGACTTTAATTGTTAAGAAGCTTTTCCCACCTATCTAGTCAAAGTCTACCTTTCTGGGAATTGGCCTAATTCTGTTCTCTCGGGTTAAGGAGAACAAGTCAAATTTCTTTTCCATATGGCAGACTTTCTGAATAATTCTTTAAAAAGCTAAACCAAAACTAATACCCTGGATACATTTTAAAAAACTATACCACCAATTGGAAGGAAAGAACCAGGACAACAACAACAAATTTAATATAGTATATTAATGTTTTCAAAGGTTTTTAGATGTTGTCTAATTGAATCCTTACACCAATCCCATAAGGTAGGTGCTATTATTATCTCCATTTCATAGATGAGGAGACTGAGGTTAAGAGAGGGTAAGTGACTTGCACTAGGTCACATAGCAAATAAGAATCTGAGGAAGCATTTGAACTCAGGTTTTCCTGACTCTAAGTCTAACAATATCCACTATACTCTAGCTTCTTAAATTGTGGGTGGCAACCCCATAGGGCTCATGTAACTGAATGTGGGGATAGGAAAAAATTTGGCAACAATAAAAGGTTAAGGATAACTATTTTATATGCCTATATATCTGGGGTCATAAATTAAAATTTTCTTGCACTAAAAGGGGTCGTGAGTAGAAAAAGTTTAAGAAGCCCTGCACTAAATCACTTAGATGCCTAGTCAATTGGATAACAATACCATATTTGTCCAAATTTAGGTGCGATATATGTTGTCATGTCTCAGGGTATTTTCTATTTTTTGCCCCGGGGAAATGAGGGTTAAGTGACTCGCCAAGGGTCACACAGCTAGTAAGTGTGTCAAGTGGCTGAGTCTGGATTTTTTTTTTTTTTTTGGTGAGGCAATTGGTGTTAAGTGACTTGCCCAGGGTTACACAGCTAATAAGTGTTAAGTGTCTGAGGCTGGATTTGAACTCAGGTCCTCCTGACTCCAGGGCCAGTGCTCTATCCACTGTGCCACCTAGCTGACCCCTGAGTCTGGATTTGAACTCAGGTCCTCTTGAATCCAGGACTGGTGCTTTATCCACTGCCATCTAGCTGCCCTCTCAGGGTATTTTAAAGAGGTTTTAATTTTATTGTGGTTTTGGCTACAGAGACACCTAACAGTAATAGTCACTCATTCTCTCAGAAACTCTTATTCCTCTCTAAAAATCATTAGTTTCAGAAAAATTCCTAACTGGATTTAAATAACAGGGTTCGTAGACCTAGATTTCTCTATACTGATACAATCATAGATCTGGGTTCTCCTCAGCTCTGATAGCAACCATTATGAGCAAGGCATGATAGACCTGAGAGAGAGGATTGTTTCACCCATAAGCATAGCACTTGAACAAGATGAGTGCTTTTTATTTATTTATCCATTTATTTATTTATCTGTTTATTTATCCATTCATTCATTCTTTCATTCATTTAGTGATTAGAATGAATTGATTTCAAGGCTTTAGACACCCTGGGGCAATGAAAAAGTTAATGACTTGCCCATGGTCACACAGAGCTATTATATGTCAGACTTAAGACTTGAACCCAGGTTTTTCTTCCCCTTATGCAACCTTCTGTCCACTATAATGTACTGGGTTGTCTTCTAATAGATGTTGTTTAAGTTGAATTTCCTTAGTTTCCAGGAAATCCAGTCTGTTAACGGGGTAGCCCAGTATAGACAGAGAGATGATGAATTCCAGGACATACATTTTTTGGACACAGTGTGCGGTTTTGTTTTGTTTAACTATGCGTATTTGCTTTTCTTTTTCTTTTCCTAATCTGACTGGTGATGGGAGGGAGAAAAAAAATCAATTTCTGTTAATTAAATACAATTTAATTTTAAAAAATGAATTGTTTTCTCCTGAATCTCCCCTTCTCCAAAGTTTGAGGGGGAAGGTTTGAAGATATGCTTATCCTCCCATCTTTTAATTTCCTTTCTTCCTTCTTTTTGGCAGCAGATCAAATCTACCATTCATCTTTAAAGTTGAAACATTTGACCAATAGGTGTCTCAGGTTCTTGGAGGATTTCCTGAATGGTGGGACTTGATGATCCCACTTCATATTCATGCCAAGATTATTCAGTTAAATTTCTTATTGAATTATAGAATGACAGCATTGTACACAGGAAAGAAGGAGTCTTGAGCTTAGACCCAGGAGACCTCAGTCTAAATTCTGGCTCTCCTATTTAGGTAGCCTTATGACCCCAAGAAAGAGAAGACTTCTCCGAGTCTCAGTTTCTTAATCTGTAAAACAGGAATGGTAACATACGTGCACTAAATCCCACACAGGATTATGATTAGGAAAGCATTTTGTAAATCTTAAAGGACCAAATATGAGATATTTTCCTGATTACAGTCTTCAACTTGTTGGCCTTTTCTGTTTCCTCTGGCAGCCCTAAGATTCACAGACTAGATCTCTTTGATCTCTTTTCTAGGTCTGTCAGTTTCTTTTACATTATTAACATCTGTTTGTGTGATTTAGCACTGATTCAGTTTCTCATATCTTCAGCATAGCTGCTCTGTGTCCTGCTGCATCAATTATGGCCTCCCTTGATGTTTTCAGCTCCTCTATAGTGTTTCCAAGTTTAATCCTGTCTTGTAGTGTCCTGGCTTCTTTCTTATTTGCAATCATTGTTTCTTTTATCCTTTTAAAAAGTATTTAGTGGTGGCTCATTTATCTTTGTCAGAGTCTCCAGGTAGTATTGAATTTTTGGCCAGTGTTGTCAGCGTTGTTGGAATGACAAAAAAGTGATGGATTTGTGGTCACCTGGGTTCAAGTACTGACCCTCCTGGTTATTAGTTTTATAATTTGAGGCAACATGCCCTTTCTGAGTCTTAGTTTCCTCATCTGCAAAATGGGCATGATTACATTGGCCATACTAACTCATATAGTTTTGGGGGAATTAAAACGAGATGATACATAGAATGGTATAAAAATAAAACTTTTATGTATTCTGAATATAGATCACATTCTCCCATAACCTGAAGGTATTTTACAATTGGAGTTTTTACTCTTTTTTTTTCCTTTTTAAAGAAATTTCATCTTAGAGGTGATGGCCTAATTTGGGCACATTTGGTATTATTGCATGTTCAATGAGTTGCAATACTTTTCTCTTTTTAAAAAAATATTTTTTTTTCAATTATATGTACAAAGAATTTTAACATTTAAAAAAATTTGAGTGGTGCAGCTAGGTGGCGCAGTGGATGGAGCACCAGCCCTGGATTTAGGAGTACCTGAGTTCAGATCCAGCCTCAGACACTTGACACATACTAGCTGTGTGACCCTGGGCCACTTAACCCCCATTGCCGCACCAAAAACAAAACCAAAACCAAACAAACAAAAAATTTGAGTTCCAAATTCTCTTTCTCTTCCTCCCTTCCCACCTCATTGAGAAAGCAAGTGATTTGATATGTTTTATATGTGCAGTCATGCAAAACATATTTCCATATTAGCCATCTTGTAAAAGAACCCCCCTCCCCCAAAAAAACACCTTAAGAAAATATTTTTTAAAAACTATCTACATTCAGACTCAGTTATTTTTCTGGAGGTAGATATCATTTTTCATAAGTTCTTTGGAATTGTGTTTGATCATTATATTGCTGAGAACAGCTAGGTCATTGTATGATATTGCTGTACTGAATACAATGTTCTCCTGATTTTGCTCGCTTCACTTTGTATCAGTCCATGCAATCCTTTCCAGGCTTTTCTGAGAATATTCAGCTCATCATCTCTTATAGAACAATAGAATTCCATCACAATCATATACCACATCTTGTTCAGCCATTCCCCAATTGATGGACATCCCCTCAATTTCCAATTATTTGCCACCACAAAAGAGCTACTATAAATATTTTTGTACATATAGTTCATTTCCTTTTTCCCCCTTTTTTCACTTCTTTGGAATACAAATCTAGCAGTGTTATTGCTAGGTCAAAGGGTATGCACAGTTTTTATAGCCCTTTGTGCATAGTTCCAAATTGTTCTCCAGAGTGGTTGAATCATTTTACAATTCCACCAAGTAGTTCATTAGTGTCCCAATTTTCCCATATCCCATCCAACATTTGTCTTTTTCTTTTTTCTGTCATATTAGCCAATTTGATAGGTGTGAGGTGGTACCTCAGAGTTGTTTTAATTTGCATTTCTCTAATCAATAGTGATTTTGAGTATTTTACATGACAATAGATAGCTTTGAATTCTTCATCTGAAAACTGCCTTTTTTCATTTGACCATTTATCAATTGGTTAATGACTCATTCTTATTAGTTTAATGTAGTTCTCTATATATTTGAAAAATGAGGCCTTTATCAGAGAAACTTGTAAAACTCCCCTACTCCCCTGTTTTCTGCTTTTCTTCTGATCTTGGCTGCATTGATTTTGTTTACATAAACCTTTCTTAATTTAATATAATCAAAACTATCCATTTTACATTTTGTAATGCTATCTCTTGTTTGTCATCCTTACCCATAGATCCAACAAGTGAACTATTCCATACTCCATGAATCTGCTTATGGTACCACCCTTCATATCTAAATCATGTTGTCATTTTGTCATTATCTTGGTATATGGTATGAAATATTGATCTATGCTTAGTTTCTGCCAAACTGTTTTTCAGTTTTCTCAGCAGTTTTTGTCAAATAGTGAGTTCTTGTTCCAAAAGCTGGATCTTTTTGTTTATCAAATACTAGATTTTTATGGTCATTATGTACTGTATATTGTGTACCTAGTCTTCTAATATTTAAAAAATGTACCTGGGTTCTTAATTTTGTGCTTTTTAGAACATGTATTTATTATATATTTTTAATTTTTAGGGTTTTATTTATATCTTTTGTACTTATATTACCTCAATTTCCCCTATGTCTTTCCTCTTTCCCCTTTCCATGAGCTATCCCTTATAATGGAGATTTTTTTTGGGGGGGGCAATGGGGGTGAAGTGACTTGCCCAAGGTCACACAGCTAGTAAGTGTCAAGTGTCTGAGGCTGGATTTGAACTTAGGTACTCCTGAATCCAGGGTCGGTGCTTTATCTACTGCGCCACCTAGCTGCCCCTATAATGGAGATTTTTTTTTTAAAAGGTTGAAGAAGATAAAAAAAGACAGCAAAGTCAATAAACATATGGCAAATCAAGTTTTTACTTTAATCATAGGTTACTGTCGTAATTTCCTGTTTTGTAGCTGTAGGTATCAAATCTATTCATCCAGTTACCTCCATAACTGACCTTTACTTCAACTCTGTCAGTCAATACCCTTCTTCAAAGGAGTTCTGAAACTATTGCCCTATTTTTCAGTCTCAAATCTCTAATAACCCCTTGAGAAGGGAGTGGGGGTACAGTTTAATAAGTTATGGTCAGTTTTTCTTGCAATTTAGAACATAATTTATAGTATGGCAGAAAGAGTTTCACTTAGGAGACTAGAACCTTAAGTGTGATTCTGAATCTCTGCATTTGTATTGTGTTATTCCTTTAGAAAAATATTTGAGAAACAAAATTTGTTTTGACTCATCTCTTTAATTTAAAGTATAGTATAGTGGATAGAAATCCAGACCTGGAGTCAAAAAGAACTCAGTTCAGATCTCTCCTTAGTCTCCTTAGTGGGATCTGGGAGAGCCACTTGGTCTCTCATCTGGAGAAAACAACAGCACCTACTTCACAGATTTGCTAAGGGTCGAACAAGATAATTAATGTAAAGCCATTACAAAACTTAAAGCATTGTACAAATCTGAACTATTATTAGGTTATTATTGAGTCACTATAGTCAAATAGAATGTTGCACTGTTTTTTGAAAGTAGTTTTTTTTTTTTTAAATAGAAAGCTGTTCTCTCTCCTTATCCCTCATTCCATTGAAAAGGAAAAGAGAAAACAAATTCCTTGTAACATATGTACTAAATCAAGTGAAACAAATTTCCTCATTGGTGATGATAGAAAACAATATCTCTCATTCTTCACCCTGATTCCCTTAGCTCCCTGTCAGGAGGTGCCTCATCATTGGTATTCTGGAACAATGGATGGGCACTGTATCTATGGTAGTTTTCATAGCTTTCCAAGTTATTTGTCTTTACAATGTTGTTGTCATTGAATAAATTATCTTCCTGGTTCTTTGCATGTCATTCATCTTTCAAATATTTTGCTAAATTTTAAATTGTTTTTCTGGTTCAGCTTATTCTACTCTATTACTTTGTATGTCTTTCCATGTGTCTTTGAAATCATATGTTTCTGCATTTCTTAAAGTACATTAGTATTCTATCACTTTCATATTAACATAATTGGTTCAGCCACTCCCCAACTGATGGACATTATCTTATTTTCCTAGTTTTTTTTTACTACTGAAAAAAGAATCACTATAAATATTTTTCTATATAAGAACTTTTTCTTATTTCTTTGATCTCTGGGATATGTATAGATCTGGCAGTGGCATAGCTGTATCAAAGGGCATATACTGTTTGATAACTTTTTGTGTATTCAAATTTGTAAGAAGAAAACCCAGTACATTAAAAAAGTAATCAGAGTATATGAACATGCAATTTTCAAAGAAGGATACCCAAGCTACCAATATCCATATGAAGAAATGCTCCTAAATCACTAATAATTAGAGAAATATAAAATAAACACGTTTTAGTTTCCACTTCAAACCCATCAGATTGGCAAAGATGATTTTTTTTTAAAATGGAAAATGACCATTGATGGGACTGCAAGAAAACAGGATTACTAATACACTTTAGTGGAGCTCTGAATTTGTCCAATCAGTCTGGATAGAAATTTAGAACTATATCCTCCAGATTACTAAAGTATGAATACTGTTTGACTCAGCTATGCCACTACTAGGTCTATAATCTAAAAATATCAACAAAAACACAAAATATGCATAACAACATTTTTTATGATGGCACAAGTCACGGGGTTGCTCATCAACTGGAGAATAGCCAAATACATTATTGTATAAGATGCATTAGAATACTGTTATACCATAAGACATGATGAGCTGGATGGTTTCAGAGAAAACTGGGAAGACCCATATGAATTGATGCAGAGTGAAGTGAGTTGAAGTATACACTAATGTATAGATGTATACACTAATAAGGTGTGTGTGTGTGTATACACTAATGTATACATTTATGCACTAATAAGATTTATTTGTGTATACACTAATGTAGACAATGTATACACCAATAAGAACATTATAAAGAAAAACAGCTTTGAAATACTTGAAACCTGATTAATGAGATGGCAAACATAACTTCAGAGGACCAAAGATGACATATGCTCCCCGCCTCCCCTTAGAGAGATCATGGACTTAAGATACAGAATAAAACATAAATTTTTAGATGAGACCAATTTCTGACTTTGTTTTGCTTCACTCTGTATATTTGTTACAAGGGAATTCTTTATCTTTTCTTGTTCAGTGAGTGTGTTGTGGTAAGGAGAAAGCTGGAGAGAAAGCAAAAGCTTGTTAAAAATTAAAAAAAAAACAATGAGTGGGAGGGAGAACACTGTCCTTTTGAGTGAGTTTGAGTTTTAAAAATCTAGATATAGGATTTTATATTAACTTTTATCTTGCTGGTTTTAGCCTAGCATTACAACTTATCAAGATAGCTTTGAATCCTGATTCTTTCATTAGGCATTCCTCTTGGGTTTCTTATCCATAAATTTGATAAGCATGTCTCCATCCAAGTCATTGACAAATTGTTGAACAAGATGGGGTAAAAGAACCTAGCATATTCTCTTCCAGCAGAGCTACAACTAGGGAGGGGGTGAACACTTGCTTTAGGGCACTGAAATTCTGAGGGCACTGACATTTAAATTACTTTAGCAACACAGAAACAACTGAGCTAAGCACTTAGTGACCTCAGAATAAATACTTAAAATTGGAAGCAACCAGCAGGCATGCTTCATCTCCCTGATGATGGCTATACCCCAGATGAATTCTTTCTACCGTGACCCCTCTAGACTTCCCAGAAGTGGAATTATAGTCCTGAAGTCTTTCCAACAGCTCCTGAAATGAATTTGTTTTTAAAATTTGATTTGAGAATATTTTGCCCCTGGTGCCAAAATTGCTGGTTAGGACTCTATCTTCCAGGTTGACAGAGTCATTAATCAATCTTCTTTGAGTAGCATTATTCAACCAACTGTGAAACCACTTTTCTAGTTCTCAGGTCATAGTTCATGCTTCCAGCCCCAATGATCTGCTCTTTGACTTTGTCAAATACTTTGCTAACATCTAGATTAGACTGAAATCTCAGGATAATATGAAAGGTATACTTAATTCTGGTGATACCGAACTCTAGTTCTTATCTGAAAACTATTTATCTTTTGTTCATCTCTAGTTTGTGAAGGTATGTGACAATCTGTTTTGGAAAACTGAAAATCAATCCTTCAACAAGACTGGCCCCTTTAGGGATCAATCCCTCTTTTAAGTGTATTATTCAAAGTAACAAACTAAACTTGTACTGTGCCAGAGGGAAAAGAACAAACACATTGATCAAAGCTGATATTTTAATTATTTATTTTTCATAATAATAAAAATAAATTAGTCATAAACAAAAATAGTTAATTTTTACCACATAGAAAATTACTGTATTTACTCACATAATTCTTCCCCCTTCAAAAAACCCCCTTTCTTTTTAAAATATATATAATTTTACTAAAACAGGTGGTTTGAAGGGTACTTGTAGATTTATTTGAGAAAATTACTCCCAGTTATGACGGATGAACTCTAAGACTTCAGTTGTTGCTGCCAAGAGCATAATTTCTTCCCAGTTGGAGGTTCTGAAGAATTGGTCATAACAATTAACATGGTGGCATCTCTTTAGGCACCCTTCCTACTCTGCCCAAGCCTTTAGAGTAACTTCTGTTGATGTTCCTTCCAAAGCAGCAGTTCTCCTCCATTCCTCTTAACCCCCGATTACCCCAGGAAGAAATAATGCAGAGGTGGGGAAAGATCATATATTTCCCACTACAAATTGTGTGTGTGTGTGTGTGTGTGTGTGTGTGTGTGTGTGTGTGTATGAGAGAGAGAAAGAGGGAGGGAGGGGACGGAGACATGGATGGCATGAGGGGAAGGGGGAATCACGTCAGTGAGTAAACATGATATGCAAGATGAAAAGGGTAGAATTTCAGATGTTGTTTAGCTATAAAGCTAGGGATAAAAGTCCCTGAGCTCAGTCACAAAGCACAATAACATATACTCTGTTTTCAATCCATTCAAAGAGATTGGCTAATGAGAAAGTTAGACAATGGTAGCTATGGATTTACAGTATGACATATATAAACTGTAACATTCAAGGAAGCTGGATTAGTATATGATAAAACAATTTTATGCAAATGTAGATTGTATATGTAAATAAATACCTGTTAGGTCCCTTTTTAAAATTAGCATATTCTAAATAATAAACTATTTTGGTGCAGAGGCCTGTTCTGTAGACATAGCTCCGAATACATATTTCCTATAAACATCTTCTATTTACAGATAACAAAATAATAACTTATCACAAAGTATTTCCTTCTGCCAAACTGGATGATGATGGATTTGTATATGAGGTCAAATGGAAATCTGTTTGTGGAAGGCATTTTAATTATATCATTTATGTAGAGAGCTAATACTCTGAAAAATGAATTTGTATCGACCTGAGAAAATTGGCTAGAGTGATTCACCATTATTGGACATATTGAATTTTTCTAAGAGAAGAAATGTGAGATCATGGGAGAAAGCATTGAATTTGAAATCTGATGCCCTGGCTTTGAGTTTCTGCTTACTTACTAGCTGTGTGACCTTGGGTAAGTCACTTTATAGAATTTCAGTTGCCTAGCTGGTAAAATGATGATTACAATATTTGTACTATCTATCTCACTGGGCTGTTCTGGGGGAAAGTTCTTTTTAAATTGCAAAACACTAATCAAATAAAATCTATGATTGTGATTATCCAAGCAAGCAACTGATATACAAATTTCATGGTCACATCTCACATGTAATCATTTTTTTTTCTAAAATGAGAAAGAGAGAGGGGGGAAGAAGGGGAGGAGGGAGGGAGGGAGGGAAGGAAGAAAGAATGTAAGGAGAGAGGGAGAGAAAGGGGAGAGAGAGGAGGAAGAGAAAGAGGGGAGAGAGAGAGAGAATGAGAGAGAGAGAGAGAGAGAGAGAGAGAGAGAGAGAGAGAGAGAGAGAGAGAGAGAGAGGGAGGGAGGGAGGGAGAAGGAAGGAGCAAACAGGAAGAAGGGGAGAGAAAATGGGAATTCCTACTGTGGCCCACTGTGGAAACTGGCACATTTCCTAGATCAGTGTGGAGTCATTTTCCTGCAATAAAGACATAGTATATCTATGACAGCAGTAGTGAGCTTCAGGAGAAAATAACAATGGCACCTAGGTCATCTAACCTAAGCTCAGTCCCAGTTCTGCCATCAACTAGCTGTGTACCCTTGGCCAAGTTACTTTCCTTCTCTGCCTCTGTTTCCTTATCTTTTGGGGGAGAGGGTATGTTTTATTATTTCCAAGGGCTTTTTTTCTAGCCCAAAGATAGAAAGAGTGTAATTATAATGCACTGGAATATCCTTGGGGAGTCAGGGCACAAGGTAGGCCTTATGAACTATGTACCAGCAGTCCCTGAAGAAGGTAAGCTTGTTTTCATTACTTACAGTTAAATAGTTTTATCATCTTCTAGATAAACCACATCTTTTGATATTTTGATGCTAAAGTAATAGTCGCATCAAAAAAAATCTGACTTAATGGGATATTTATAACTGGATTTCTTCTCATTAAATGATTTTTTCCTGTCTCCTATGACTTAAGAAGTCTCAAGGAAGCCAGAAATGCTAATTGTTTTGCTTGATAAGGAATTTTGAAAGTTCTTTCCCCAGAGTTATATGGAAGACAGGGATCTTTGACCCCTGGGGTGGGGGAGAACCCTAGTAAGTGGTATCTTATCTAATCTTGATGTTAGCAACTCTTTAAAAAAAAGAAAAGAAAATTAAAGGTATCACACAAGTACATTTTGGAGTGTATTGGTTCACAGATTTAAATCTTGCTAAAGTCCCTTCTCTCTATACCTCAGTTTCTTGATCTATAAAATGAGAATGTTGACCTAGAGGACCTCTAAGTTCTCTTCCAGCTCTCAGTCCTATGATGCAACTTCTTTACTCTTTGATTTGCTGCTCTTGGAAAGAAAGGCAGTGTGGTGCAGTGAATATATTGGGTTCTGAAGAATACTTGAGATTTTCTGCTCAGTCTGCCATGAACCACATGGGTGACCATGAGAACATTATTGGGCCTCTTTGGGTTTCAGTTTTCCCTTCTGTAAAATGGGAGTTTGGGGTAGGCTAGATGTCCTTCAGCTCTAAATCTATTACCCTAGGATTTCTCTACTACCAAGCTTATCAATAAGAGAGATTGATGATGACTCATTTCAGACTTCTTTACTTCTTTGCAAGAGTGCATCTAAAAAACAAATATGAGTCTTATTCTTCACATTATCATAAATTCAATTAGTAGTCTCCTCCAGGGCTCAAAAACCAGGAAATACTTCTTTAGGCTTACTTCTTAGCCTAAATATTCCTTGCTACCATTTAAACTCTATCTTCTCTTACTCTAACCACCAGGGAAGCAGGAATTAACTGCTCACCATCTTCCTTCGAATATACTTTTCAGATGGCTCATATCAGCTCTCTCCTCCTTTGTTCACAGAGGCTTCTCGGCTGGTATTCCCAAGAGAGCTCATAATTCTACTGTTTTGCCTCTGGTAGGAATAGCTTATGATCCCCTTGAACAACCCAGATGTTTCTCTAACCAGGCTAAGCCAATGGTGACTGTAGCTTAATCTCTTTTACAGCATGTAAAGTTTCATGATGTGCAGACTTCTGGGCTCCAGCCTGTTGTTGGCAGGTCTATTGCTGTCCAGTATGAGCCATAGAATCATAGACTTAGAATCCAATCCAATCCCTGCCCAAGTCATGAATCCAATTTACAATATGCAGCCAGTTACAGAGAGCTCACTAAGCCCAAACCGGCTCATTCCACTCTTGGACAGCTCTCATTGTTAAGAAGTTTTTCCTTATGTTGAACTATAACTTGTATTGTTTTCCCCTTTTGCCTTCTAGGAACCAAAGACAACAAGCCTTTGTTTAAAAATCCTTTAAATACCTGCATATACAGCTAGCTTTCTTCCCTTCTTCCCACCATAGTCCTTTGTTCTGAAGGGAGAACATGTCCAGCTCTTTCAATCATCTATCTTGAATTTGATTAGCTATGCCAATTGTATAGATGTTCCCATTTCAGCTTGTCTGTGTCTCTTCTAAAATGTGATCAACCTCCTTCCCTTTTTTGCAGAGGTGGGGTTCTATGGGTGTGGAACACTACATAGACTATCAAATTTGATTATCTTTTTGGTTAGTTCTGCTGAACTGCTTCGCTGCCTTCCCCTTTTGTTTTTTATTCCTTATTATAAGGGATGACTCTGGATGAAAGGGCATAGGGATTTATGTGGAAATGAAGGTGACATGAAAACAAAAGATACCAATATAAATGTAAAAATGAAATAAAAACGTGGTATGCTGTCAAGAATCAAAGTACTCCAGATCTAGTCTGAGAAAGTACACCAATGGAAAACTTGCTAGATTTGGAGCTAAAGGCTTTGGGTTCAAATCCTGCCTCTAATTCTTATTGCATGTTTGACTTTGGCAATTTAACCATTCTAGGCCTCAGTTTCTTGATCTTTAAAAGAAGAAGGTTTGATTAGATGACTTCTGAGTGTCCCTTCCAGCTGTATCCCCATGATCTTGTGAACTTCTTTGCTCTGGGCTCTATAATTGTCTTACTGCAGCCTGGAACTACATTAGCTTTTGCGGCTGCCACATCATATTGCTGACTCATATCGAGCCTTTGCAGTAAGCTTTTTGTTCTATTATGGGTAATAGAAAACTAATCTTACTAACAGCATATGGGGACTACAACTCCTAAGACTGCGAGAAACACTAGAGCAGCACATCCATCTAAGCAAACTATGGGTAGGAGCATTCCATTAGGTGACTGCCTTTATATATGGGACCACAAGCTTGCTATGGGCCAGTAGACATGGGGATAGGTTGGGGAGTCTGACAAGGGTGACTGAAGGCCATTGCATGCATCATATCAGCTGAAGAGCAGCTTGGCAGACTAAGGAGTAGCTGGGTAGCCTCTTTTCGAAGCAGCCTGAGAGCACTGGATGCTGTCAATCATAAACCATGCTGTCATTTCCTTTAAGCTGCAACTAAATTCCATTAAAAGGATTTTCAGGTTATTGGGAACCAGTGGGATAGGTTTGGCTGTAAGAATCTTTTTTCTCCCCAGAAAATGGAAATATACTCAGACCCCTTGGCTATCAATAGGATAAACTTCCTCTATGATTAAACTGATTTAGCTTCAAATTCTTTTCAACAGGGGGAGAAAATCTCTTTGGAAAATACTGGATTATAGAATTTTCAGAGAGTTCACCCTGAGCCTGCCTCACTCTGGCAAGTCTTAGACTGGAGGAAGAAGACAAGTGAATTTCTGAATAAAAGGAGAAATTGAGGCTAGAAGGGCTTGAATCTATTGCCCCTTTTAGATTATTTGCATACATGTAGACCTGTGAGGAGAGGGTTAGGGGAGACGTGGAGAGAGAGAAAGCACTCCGGAAAGACCCCAGAGAAGTCATAATGAGGGAGAAGTCTTTCGCATTTGAAAACAGATGGTTCCTTAGGGAAGCTGTCACAAGCTCACCCCCTTGGTCAAAGAGGTCAATCTAGGGGCATAAGATGGGGAGTAATCCTAAATGGGGTCATGAAGACATGACTAGTTGACTTAACAACAACAATGTTCAGGATCAGGCTTTTGCTATTTAGTAATTTGCTTTTAATTTTGCACTGAAAAACATACTGCACTTGGTCTCAAAGACCTGGGCATGAATGCTTGTCTTCACTATTGACCATCCATCCCTGTGATGAGAAGCAAGTCGTCCATGCCTGGAATGTTCTGTTCTCTGAACCCCATGCACCTTTTCTTTTCTCTAGTTGCTTTCAACATTCAGTTCAAATCTTATCTTTTATAGAAGGCTTTTTGCCATTCCCCATAGTTCCCAGTCCTTTACCATGCATGCTGTATATGCCATGTGTCTAATCACTGAATAAGATCTCCCTGAGGGTAGAGATTTTCTTTGCTTTTCTCTGTATATCCTATACTTACTTAACCTGGAACATAGTAAGTGCTTAATAAATCCTTGCTGACTTTATTTTGACTTCGTTCATATGGTCACAGGATCATAGATTTATAGCTGGGTAAACTGAGGCCAGAGAGGTCAAAGTGACAGGAGCAGGATTTCCACCTTACCTCCCTGAGTCTCTGCTTCCTCATGTATAAAATGGAGTCAATTATGGTTGTGTTGTCATAGGAGGGTTTTGAAGAATGTACTCTATAAACTGTAAGGTGCTCCACAAAGTAGAGTAAGGGAAAGAGGCTTAAATTCAGAGTTGGTCAATGTAGGTTCAAATTCTGCCTTGGCAATTCTACCAGCTACATGTCCTCAGGGGAATTACTTCACCTCCTGGACTAAGGTTCCCTTATCTGCAAGAAGAAAAGGGTGGAAGAGTTGGGTTCTAAGATTCCCCTAAGTTCTAGAACCTATTTTTGAGCACAAAATAAAATTGTGCCATTAGTCAGTGGGACACAGAAGAAAAATTCCTATGGGGGAGGAGGGAATATGTAGATAGATAACATGAGAGTGAAAATTTCCGCCAATCAAATCACTAACTTCTCGGCCCTACCTAATATTACTTCATTGGAAAAGACTTAAGAGAGCCACATAGGTACGATTTGTGTATATTCCTGTGGGGTGGGGGAAGAGAACATGGACAAATCAATTTTTGAAGACAAAGTATCAGGGAATGAAGAATTTGGGAGAGAATTTTTAGCTTCTACTCATATGCTCATATTATAAGTTGGAAATCTCATGGGCATTTAGTGTTTTATATCCTGGTGAAAAGGTATCAGACTATACAGCATTTTGGCCATCTGCTGACCTGGGGAGGGCATGTGATCCTTGGTGAAGTAGGACGGAAAGTAGACATGGGTAAGCTGAGATAACAGAAATAAAAGGATATGTGTCACTCAGTAAAGCTTAATGAGGCTGATAGATACAAAATGATTTCTCCCAGGTCCTATCTATAGTCCATTAATTATTAGAAATTCCACAAACACCAAGAGCCACGAAACACTTTGTCAACAGCACTGTCTGTTTGGAATGTGTTGGGATAACAGCTTGGCTGCACATTTCTCATGAGGACCTTTGGCTGATGCTGGGCACACAGGATAGGATTAACCAATGGGAATGTTTGAAGCATGAGGCATCACTTGAGAGCATCCTTTTCCCAACTCTAACATACTCCCAGATACCCCTTTCCCATTATACCTAACTGAAGGGATATGATTAAATTGTATTTGTGAGTCCCCTGAGCCAGGCAGAGCCTGCTGAGAGGCCCCCACAACAACACTGCTTACATCTGTCCAATCTCACAGTGACTGGAAAGAGCATTATCTGCGCCCTGAAAAACTTGACTGCCTGTTGGCCACTCTTGTACAGGATGCACAGCATGCAGTCTTGTAATAGGTGTACACACAGAGCCGGGCCTGGACCACCACGTTGCAGTTGTAATATTTGTCTTTGCAGTTTTCATCTGGGGTGAGAGAGAAAAAGTTTCAATAAATACCCTCTTCCCAGATTTCTGTGCCTTTCTGGTAGCTGTGCTTTGGTTGAAATGCTAGAACTTTCTATGCATACCTGGACCTTCAAAATAATGGTATGGTAGTTAAATGCAGTGAGCTGTGACCACAGGGAAAGGGTATGTTCCCTGTTATATCCTTGGGGAAAAGGACGCTAATGTTTTCTGGAGGACCATCAACTTTGCCTTCCAAATCAATGAGACAGTGTAGAAGAGGGTGTGAACCCCACTGCTTTGTTTGTACTTCAGGTAGGTGGGCTCAGAGTCCTGAAAATATATTCTTTTTAGTTAAAGGGGGTGGGTGTATCAACAGCAATTGAATGAGACTTTAGGCATAGGGCAACACACTAGAAACTTAATGAGGTAAAAATATTGCAATCTCTTGTCCTAGGAATGACTTTAGTTAGTCAAGTGTGATGTCTGAAAAATCTCCTGCATATTTAGGTTAAATTATGTGAATTTGTATAATGTATACAACATGCCCTATGAGAATGGTATTTTAAGAGGGCCTGTGTTCAAGTCCTGCCCCTAATACATACTAGTTGTGATATGTGTATGTGTGTATATGAAGACATGTATATATTTCTGTGTGTATATTACAGATGCATACATTTGTATATGTATCCATATATATATATGCATATATTTTTATATATCTACATGTATGCATATTATACATATATTTGTATATATCTATATAAACAGATCAGAAATTCATCTATTTGTTAGAACATTGCCCTTGTTACTGAAAGATGAAGAGATTGGTCTATGGTTACCAAGTGTTTGTTAGAGGCAGAATATAAACCCAGGGCTCTCTGTCCTCTAGGCCAGCCTTCTTTATCTCTCTATACCTTGAAGTATTTGTGATTCTGTTGTTAGTAATATCTCCATTCATAGAGATAGCAAAGCCCTCTAGAGTTTCACATATACTCTTCAGGAATTGCTGCAATGAAAGAAATTAAGCTTCTAGTGACATGCCTCTGAATTCAGCAAGGTCATTTTTCTTCGACAGACACACTGGACTGTACTCAAGACTTTCCAGCTTAGTAAGGTCTTTCAAGGTCTACTGACATTTGAATGAATGAACGAATGAATGAACAAAAAAGTATTTATTAAATATCCATTATGTAGGCATTTGAGAGCCCAAGGTTCCTTCTACTCCATGATAAGGTATAAGAAAAGTAGGAATGACTTTAATGAATTCAGTGTGTGTGTTGGTCATTTATATAAAAAGATATATGGGAACACTAAAATACAGAATTTTGGAAAAGGAGATTCAAATTGGTAGTGATGTGTTTGTGAGCTAAGTGAAGGACATATTAAAGAGGCAAAAGAAAAGGTGGAATAAAGAAATGAAACTGGGCTGGTCACAGCTCATTTAACATTGTTCACTTAATATGAAGAAAAATGATAAACTGCCATGCAGAGAAATCTTAATCTGTCTTTTGGTATTTTTGCCTTCAGAAGAATGGCTAGACAGGGCAAATCTAGGGAGCAGATGTAGGTGATATTAACTAAACATTATCTCCCTACCAGCTTACTTGTGACTTGGGGTTTCCATCACTGGAGGGCATCAAAAAAAAAGGCATTGTCTCCAGAAGGCTTCAATTAAAATGTGAACCTATGCCTTAGGAAGGCCCGTTTAGACCCTCTTTTCCTAGGTTTATATACAGGTTCAGGGCTGTGACACCTGGATATACTTTGTTACTACCCAGCTTTCCTCACTCTTCTTCATAGAAGGTACCTGAATACTTTCTCCTCTAGATGGAAAATTAGGGTTCAAACTCGAAGATTTCCAACTTACCAATTTCCGGGACACAGTCTTGAGGATTGCAAGATTCTTTCTCTTCTGGCTTATACTGAGGGTCACAGTGGTTACTTGGTGTCATGTCGTCTGATAGACATCGTACCTCTCGTACCCGGAAACCACCTTGGCAGCTTTTGGAACACTGAAAAGAATGAAGGAGGGACCTAGTTTTAAATCGTTCATTGTCTCTAGAATTCTTGGGGGTTTGGGGTGGGGATAGCTGGTTTATAGCCTTTTTCATACTGTGTGTGGGGGTAGGAACTGCTTTTTTATTTTTAATCTCATAGTACTTTGGACACAAAAGGTGCTTAATAACTGTCAAATTAAATTGTGGACTTGAATGTGCATGTGTGTTTGCACACACATGCAGCTCTAAGAAATATCAAAAACAAAGTACATTCATAATTAAAATGTTTCCATGGCGTCATGCTTATGTAGATAAACATAGTTTGCTACCTCTGTGGTTTCATAGGACCTTAGGTAGCTATTACAAGGAGAAAATCCATGTTCCTCATCTTATCCTTGTCCCTATACAACTTATATTTCTATTTTCACAGGAAAAATGTATATGGGAAAACCACCCTATTTATATCCTCATTGATTTGTGCTTATGGGAAACTCTTTTTTTTCCCCTTTTTAAAAATTCAGATCGGGGCAGCTAGGTGGCACAGTGGATAAAGCACCGGCCCTGGATTCAGGAGTTCCTGAGTTCAAATCCGGCCTCAGACACTTGACACTTACTAGCTGTGTGACCCTGGGCAAGTCACTTAACCCCCATTGCCCCACAAAAAAAAAAAAAAAAATCACATCAAATACTCAGGGCCAAAACACCACTCCCCACCCAGTGGCCACTTGTTCAAATTGCAGACATTGTAGTTGGCAGGAAAGAGCCCCCAAAGAAGATGTTCTTATCCTTTTTGTGGGCCCAGGAACCTCTTTGTCGGTCTGATGAAGCCTATGGACCTGGGAAATCTATCTAAAGACCCCAGCTATTGATTTTAGGTAAAGAACCCCTACTCTGTATAGTTAGAAACAGTTCAGTATATATCTGCAGCATGGCTTTTCCCAGAGGTCAAACAGATAACACAATTTAGAGTTGCAAGGGACCTTCAAGATGTAAGTCAACTATCTCAGCTTATGGAAGAGGAAATTGAGTCCCAGAGAAGGGAAATGAATTAGCCAAGATGATACAGGCAAAAGGAACAGCAGAAATTTGAACACAGATCTTATAGCTTCAAATCCAGTCCTCTTTCCATGAGACCATTCTGACCAGCATCAGAAACCCATATTAAATGGAAAGGTTCAAAAGAAATTAGCTCCATTTAGTAGGACTTACTAAGAAAGTGTTGGGATTACCACACATTTTTTTAAACACAAGCCAATATCACTTCTTATGGTTATTAAATCATGGCTCATCCAATTCAGCCAATAAGAAAATCCATCAGTGTACTTCTTTGGTGCTGTTGAGCTCATGTCACTGTTTTAGCAAAAAGAATTAAATTACTGAAAACAACAACTATACAGATAGATTCCACAAGGTAGGGGTGTTTAAATGACTTAGATTTATCTATCCTATAAGAATTATGGAACCCATGTTGAGAAAACATTGGAATTGGAGACCTGAGTTTGATGCTCGTTCCTGCTACTTAGCTTGGACATGATTATTATTACTATGATTATTGCTACTATTATTTCTATTATTAATAATAATAATCTTTAGGGATTATGAAACACTTTACATGTTATCTCATTCGATCCTCACAACAATGCTGTGAGATTTTTATCCTCCTTTTTTGCAGATGAAGAAACAACAAAATTTTACAACAGTATGAGATTTGAACTCGGGTGTTATTGACTTCAATATCAGAACTCTATCAGCTTTGTTACCCAGTTGCCCAAGTTATTTAACTTCTCTGGATTTCTCTAAGGAGTTGGACTACATGTCCTCTGAGGTCTTCTCAGCTCTAATTCCCTGCACAGTCTGTCAACATAGGAATTGAGGATGGCTGCACATATCATATCGAAGGCCCCTCAGGCTAATGCCCATTGTGTGTGGATGGGGACTGCTGCCAACTTCAGTTTCGGCACCTCAACACATCCTTGCTTTCCTTAACACTGCACTGCAGATCTGTCAATCATGAATGCATTTGAATCATTTGGGAACCTGTTTATATTTTTGGCTTCTATTAACTCATCAGAATATGGAGCCACATTAAGTTTATTAATCTTATGGAAAAGTAACCCTTCCGTTTATTTTGCCCTAAACTTATCTTTCTCTAAATTTCAAAGGGTACCAAACACTTCTGGTATCCTGGGGTTTATTTTAAGGAAAAATAATCTCTGTTTACTTGATCCATTTTTTAAAAGAAGGGAATGATCACATATCTTCTTTGTCTTTGTCTTTCCAGACTGAAGATTTCTAATTATTTAAGTACACATTCATTTGGTACAGCCCCCATTCCCTTTGTGTTCCCTTTCCTCCAAATTCTCTCCAGTTCTAATATGTCTCTTTCTTAAAGTCTAAGGACCAAAACTGCATGTAGTATCTGCATATAAGTACCTCACAAGAATGTGTGTGCCTGCAAATGTCTGCATGTGCACTAAATCCTACATTAGACATTCTGGTACCTAGGGTAAGCAGAATATAAAATATCTGCAAAAATGTGATATGGGGTGGCAGGGTAGAGAAAACCACGGGGAGAGGCCTCAAACTCCAACATATGAGAAGGGCAAAGATTGACCTAATTTATTATAAATCTCTTGGCTGAAAGATCCAGATGCGTTAAGTTTCACAGTGGAAGACTCTGTGGCATTGTTCAAGTCTACTGCTGGGAGAAGAGCAAACTAGGGTCAGAATGGGTAGGAAATCACCTGAGATATGATTGCTGGGGGAAAGTATGTGAGCTGATGACTTTCTGGTTTTTGAGCAATTATTTTTGCTAACTACGGCTAAGCTTAATCACTTCTACTAGCTGGAGAAGTAGAAATGTTTTCAGCATCTTATGAATTTTAGTGCCTTGGGGTAAAGCCTGAGTATCCCCATCTTAGTTACAGCCCTACTGTGTTCAATGTTGCTAATACTTTCCGCTTTGTTCAAAACAACCTTTCTGATAATCCAAAATGTTTGATTTGCTACCACAGCATTTTAAAAACATCCATCAGGTCATTCTTTTTCCTAGATTATAACTGATCTCTCTGAGCCCATCATTTTAAAAGTATAGCTTGGAGTATCATCACCAAAGTGCTTACATTTCCCTGTACTGAGGCCCTGTCTTTTGGGTGCCACGCACACAGCTTGGACCAGCTCTTCCTGAAGTTTTTATCTCCATTCGCTCAGACCTCCCAAGTTTGTCTCATTCTGTTCTCTGTCAACCAGATGGTTGAACAACAGTGTTGTTTCTGCTTCCTTAAAGCGCCTTGCAAATATTAACCTCATCAAATTCCATTTCTCAGAAGGAGAGAAAATGTCCCTTGCATCACACACATGGCTTCCAGTCTGCTTCTGGGCTGGTGTGTTAAATACTTGAAGGATTTTTATCGAGTGGGACAAATGCAGTGTCTGGCAATTGGCTTCTCAGAAGCTTTTCCAGTATGTTACAAAAGTTCCCTGAGAAGCCCTGAGATTGACCTCATTGATTATAAATCCTTTGGCTGGCAGAGTTCTGTTTTGATAACTTCACAGACCAAATATCTGAATATTTTTTCTGTGCTGGGCAAGTTGACTTTTCCAAGACCCGATCCATGTCTATGTGGTATATTTCCTTAAGGTGGGTGGATGTCTGGATAAAGTGTTTGAAAATTTATTGCTCCATCTGCACCAATGATGTGACTCAATGTTTTCTTAAATTAGCATTTTCCCCTGGATCCCATTTAAATAGCAGTCTACACTATGGTTTCAAGATTTCAGAAATTGGGATCAAATCATACCTCTGGCCTCTACAACTGACTGATCTGGGGCACTAATACAACACAGATTCTTCAAGGGGAGCTATGTAACATGGGGAGGCAGGAAAATACTTAATTGTTAAAAGTATAAATAGCATTAAAAAGACAACAACTTACCACGCTCCACTCTGTACTAAACCACTTAGCACCACAGGGTTTGAGGTAGCAGGATTGCTGACTGGGAGGTCTTTCTAAAAAAGAACATTCATGTGGATCCAACACATCAAAGGTATCTGGATTCTTCCTAATACAAATCACTTCCCTCTGCTGTGTTCCTCTTCCACATTCAATTGAGCACTACAAAAGAATGAGTACCATAGAATGAGAAGCACTGGGTAAGATCATAAGGAATATATAATTTGCAGAGGGTTAAAGCTTTTCCATCAAAGGCTGCATAAGAGGAAGAGGCTTAAACTGAATCATCTTTTTTGTTTGGTTTTTTTGGTTTTTTTGAGAGGCAGTTAGGGTTAAGTGACTTGCCCAGGGTCACACAGCTAGTAAGTGTTAAGTGTCTGAGGTCGGATTTGAACTCAGGTCCTTCTGAATCCAGGGCCAGTGCTCTATCCACTGTGCCACCTAGCTGCCCCAAACTGAATCATCTTTATCTTTTTCATCAGCACCATCCATATCACCTATAGCATTTATATAACACCTTAAAATTTCCAAAGCGCTTAACAAATATCATCTGAATTTATCCTCATAACTCTAGGAGATAGGTGCTATCATTATCCCCTTTTTCAGATGAAGAAACTGAGGCAGGCAGAAGTTATTTCCCTGGCGTTGTACACCTAGTAAGTATCTGAGGCTGTATTTGAACTCAAGTTTTACTGTCCAGTGAGCTATCCACTGCATCACCTATCTAAATCTGGAGCTGGTTTAGAATAGGGAACAAGTTCCTACCAAGATAACTATTGAAGATCAGAGTTGGTTATTCCAAGGAGATGATGGAAGTTCCTTCACCTGTGTGCATGAGGAATGCAAGCTGGAATGCAGGCAGGACAGCCACTACTAGGGAAGAGGAGTGGAGTAAGAAGCTGTGGAAATTTCTTCATTTCAGGCAGACAGCCCTAGAGGTAGGAAGTGAGCCAAAGAAAGCAAGGAGTGGGCAGAGGAGAGTGAGGAACCTGATGGGGAAGAAGGGTCTATCTTTTAGCACAAGCCAGCCTAGTGATGGAGATCATAACTGTAGAGCTCTGGAGAGCTCATCCAATTTTTTGCGTGTTTAAACATTTTTAATTTAGAGATAATAACATGATTCTAAACAAAACACTCTCCATTGATCCACACTTTAAATTAAAAACAGGGAACATAAAACACCATTTAATCAATACAACAAATAATGGAAAAGTTATGGTTAACATTTATATTTTGATTTGGGAATTAAGAGAGAGAGGAGGGAAGCAAAAACTGAAGCAGGAAAGAGACAAAAAGAAATGAATAATCAGATGCACAGAGAGGCCAGGGCAGAGACATAGAAACATGGACAAAAAAATAACCATACCAAGAGACATAGAGGAAGATTAATATGAATTAGCACCTTCACTTTAAGCCTTTTGAGAAACTTTCAACAGACAGTGTCTATAGATACACATTTAGATACCAATTCTTGGTACTTGGGATCAAAGAATAATAGATTTTTAACTGTAATGGACCTAAAAGGTTATCAAGTCCAACTCCCTCATTTTATAGATGAGGAAACTGATGACCAAGAAAGTTAGGTGACTTGACCAAGGTCACATATAAAATAAATGTTGCAGTCAGGATTTTAACTTGGGCTCTCTGACTCCTAATCCCTCACTAAGGATCTCACTTGGGATCACTTGAACACTGGACCCATGACTTCATTTAATTACTCTGAAATAAATTAAGTTGAGGGCCCAATCTATCACATAGCCTAAAGTTCCTCTTCTAGGCTTTATATGAAAATTACTCATTGATCTCTGTCATAAGGAATCGACATAATGGTCCAGCAAGAATGATATACTGGTGACATTTATTATCAATTAAATGGAATGAAGCCCAAACTATATGTATAACTATCTAGTTTTCAGGCAATGAAGATTTTGATATGTTTGGATCAATTTTTGAAGGACAGAAAGAAAAAAGGTTAGGACCCTTAAAGGAATTTTACAGGGCTTCTATAATTGGAAGGGAGGGGGGACCCATGGGCAGCAGGGGGCGGGGTTTGGACAGGCTTCATATAGAGGGTGGTTTGTAGTAGGGAGAGATTTGAGGCAGGAAGAACAATTAGGAGCCTATAAGAATAGTCCAGACTAGGAGTTATGGGAATCTGAATGAGGAAAGGGATGAGAGAAATTTTATGGAGGAAGAAATGACAACATTTGGCAACTGGCTAGATATGTGTGTGAGATTTAAAATTGGATACAAGAGCATTAAACTCCCCTTTAACCTTTCCCTTATTTATCTCCCAGATCAGTAAGTTAAAGAAGCCTCTGGTCTCTAGTTAGTGCTTTTATTGTTTGGAAATTACAAGGTGATGTTGATTAGAGAGATAGGAAAGTAGAAATATAAACAAATAGTCTTAAATCTAAGCTTAGTCTATATTCTGAATAAAACTCACCAAAAACCGTATAGGAATCACCAAAAAACCCAAGACCACCTCTGAAGCTGAGAGCCGCATCAAGCACGTGCTGTTAACGGCGAACTGGGCTGAGTAGAACCTCAGTCAGCATCTGTGTGTGCAGGGCACCCAGCGGACTAGGAGAGTGGAAAGAGCTCTCACTTCCATTCTCTCCTTGCCTTTTAAGCTCGCACCCCGGAAGTGAAGTGCTTAGCAGACGGACCTGGCAGTTCGTCATGGTCTCCTCCCTGAAAGGGTGGTCCTTCAAAAAAACTGGCGTCTTTCCATTATCGCTAACCGACTGTTAAAAACTTTCACTTTTTATCACATGTGGGATGAATGAACATGAAGAGTACAGAGTGAAGCCAAGGCTATGAATCAAGGGGACTGAAAGGATGGTGATGGTGCTGACAGAAAAGAGGGGAAGTTTGGAAGAGGGTGGATTTGGGAGGAGGGAGGAAAGATAATGAAATTTGTTTTGGACATTTTGGGTTTGAAATGCCCATGAGACAACACTTCACAATGTCTAATAAGTAATTTAAAGCAGGACTGGAGGACAGGAG
This sequence comes from Dromiciops gliroides, assembly GCF_019393635.1. Lineage (NCBI taxonomy): Eukaryota > Metazoa > Chordata > Mammalia > Microbiotheria > Microbiotheriidae > Dromiciops > Dromiciops gliroides. The sequence continues at coordinate 157,498,328 of NC_057862.1, read as the reverse complement.
AGACACTAAGGCTGGATACAGAGATTTGGGAATCATATCGAGATCAAAATTGAATCCACAGGAACTGGTGAAGCCTCTTAAAGAAGATATGGAAAGAGAAGAGAAGAGGTCCCAGGACAGAGCATTGAGGGTATATCCACAGTTAGGGAACTGATATAAAGAAGATGAGAAGGAGTGTTCAAAAAGGTAAGAGAATAAAGATCATTATGATGGAAACCAAGAGAAGAGAGAGTGTCTAGAGAAGGTGAGGTCACCAGCCACAGTGCTTCAAAGAGATAAAGAAGGTTGCGGAATGAAAAAAAGACCGTTACATTCGTCAGTTAAAAGATAACTTGTAATTTTTGAGAAAACATTTTCAGTTGAGTGAGGAGGTTGGAACTTAGGTCGCAAAGGATTAACAAGTGAGAAGAGAGCAAGGAAGAGGTGATGAGGAATTTAGCTTTGGAAGGTTGTGTGTCCTTTCTCAAAGCAGACCATGACATTGAGAGGTGATGTCATGACTTGCAGTGAATCAGATTTAAGTGAGGCGACACTGTGCAAAGTCACCAGCCTCATTCTCTCCTCCAGAGCATCTGGGTCCAGTGTCAAGATACATTATCAGGATGACTGGAGATGCCTTGTCCCATATGGAGTAGGAGACCTTGGCCTTTTTAAGCTAAGGTCTTTCCCATGTCTCAGTTTGCTTGAGGCAATGCCCATTCTGTCATTAAGACTCCTAAGAAAAGAGGCAGGGAATGGCCTCTTTTACCAGGTGAAAGCTGTGAAAAACATAGGAGATAGTTAAAGGTAAGGACAATAGCTTGATGAGATGGAAAGGTAGAATAAAAGTCTTTTAATGACATGGGAGCCTTGGGCATATTTGTAGGCCGCAGAGAAGGAGCCATTAGTTAAAATGAGATTAGGGGGAGAAAAGGGATGATTGAGGAGCAATCTGTCAGAGAAGACAGGAGGTGATAGAATCAAGGTAAGAAGCACTTCCTCAATGTCTGCCTGGAGGAAAGGAGGAGAGAATGGGGGATGATTTCAGGGACTTTTGAGATGTACGGAAGGAAAGGAAAGGGAGCTGATAGCAGATGGTCTCTATTTCTCAGTAAGGTATGAGGGGAAGCTCTCAGCTCTAAGAATGAGGTAGAGAAGCAGCTAGGTGGCACAGTGGATAGAGCACAGGCCTTGGAGTCAGGAGGATTCAAGTTTAAATCTGGTCTCAGACATTTAATAGCTTTGTGAACCTGGGCAAGTCATTTAACCCCAATTGTCTCCAAAAAAAAATACAGTAGAGGAGAAGGTGGTTGAAGCAGGATGGAGTAGAAAACAATACATTTGGTAATTTTTGTCCATCTCTCACTCTTTTCTCATTCCTATTCATGTCAGCCCAATGTTAACTTTCCTTTTCACAAACCCATGCCACCCTGCCTTTATACTGTGGCCTGGGGTGCTCTCTTTCTATTGTTAAATTGCTTTTGACATTGGGCCCAAATTCTTTCCAGATATTACTTTGCATAAATTTCATGTTTTATTTTCTAGGTAAGTATTCTCTCTCCCTTCAAGAATATAAGAGTATAAGCTCCTTGAGGGCAGAAAGGACTTCCCTTATTTACATCTAGAACTTAATGAACTTATTTTAAAAAAGCTTTTCATTATATGTAGGGATGAAAAACAGTGGTCACTGGAGATGTTATGACATTATTGAAAATGGCACTACCAGCAATGGGGAAGGGAGTAGTTGAGATTGAGAAATAAAAGGGTGGGATTCAACTGGAGAGAGAGGACAATATCAAACACCTTCTAGGTATATTCTGTCTAGATCCAGAGAAGGATTTTAGCTAGGATAAGTAATATAAAAATGCCTATTGAACAGATGGGTTTCACAAAAGTATTCAATCACATTATACAATGAGGGGAAATATTTCTGGTGTGATAGTAGTAGCAAAGGGGGCAGCTAGGTGGCTCAGTGGATAAAGCACCAGCCCTGGATTCAGGAGGACCTGAGTTCAAATCCAGACCCAGACATTTGACATTTACTAGCTGTGTGATCCTGGAAAGTCACTGGACAATTCATGTAACAAGGAAGGAATAGCAACAATGGAAGAGAAGGTAAGTATTTTTCAGGAAAGAGTAACAAGGAAGACTATAGGGAATAGTAGATATAGCCTTAGATTAGTATCAATGAATAGAATATGGATAACAAAAGTGAATCTGAAATTTTAACACACAGATATCATTTAAGACTTGGCAGGATAATGGAAGGATATAATTCTAGTCAAAATGTTTGGAGACTAGCATAGAATATTTTAAAAGGGCATATTCCTGGATTAAAATATAAGATATTATCATAAAAATGCATGCTAGAAAGAGATGATGGGCTGGTCATGAGGCAAGGGATTACAAATAAATAGCAAGTGTTTCACTGGTCTCTTTGCATGCATTAGGAGAAATGAAGAACAGTTTACAGTATGTTGAGTGGACTTTTTGTTGGTAAACTTATGAGAGGATATGGACAAGAATGTATCGTGACACACACCATTGGATAGAACAGCCAAATAGATAACATCACAGATACATTGGTGTATACACCTATAACTAAATCCATGAATGTGAGGAAAACTTTACAGTGAAGTGTATGGGGGTAAGAAAGATTGAAACAGAGTGCATATCTTTATGGAATATGCTTAAAATTGCCCTGCTGTGGGCATAAGAATGTGGATGAAGCCTTTCTCACTACTAATTACAAAACTGTCACAAAGGTGAGAGGTAAGAGTCATGGGGGCCAAAGCTATCTAGATCATTACTGTCTTATCCTTAACTTGTGGTAAAAGTAGATAAGGTGATGAATTCTTGACTTGCCTTGCTGATAGTTTCCTCTTATGGAAGGTAGAGAAAACAGAGGAATTTCTACTATGCTTTTAATTTTGCCCAACATGGTAGAAACATCAAGAGACTTTTCTTATGTGTGATGATATGAAGTGACAGGGACCCTGGGAAAAAGTGACCATATATCATTTTAGAATTCATGACAGCAAAGGAGAAGAATTCTGGCAAAGTCAAATATGTATCGTTAATTTTCAGGAAAGCAGATCTTTCTTTTTTAAAAAACATATATATTTTTCCATTATAAATTTATGGATTGCTAAAAAGAAAAAGGAACCTAATAAATATTACATCTTATATCACTCTAAATTCCTTCTGATCTTTGTTAATGTACGTATGTACATGTAGTCATAGTTATAAACACATTTGCATCTACTTTTAAACTTAATGTCATTTCTATATATTGACTTTCATACATTTCCTGCCCCCCCAGTTAAATACTTATGCAGTCAGTATTCCATCTTGTTAACATCCATAGCAACATGGACTACTGGCTAGACAGCTAGGAAGAAGTAGGTTTCAGACCTGCCCCTGACACTGGTTATATCATCTTGGGCACACCACTTAAAACCTCAGTGCTCTAGGCCAGAGTAATGAAACTTGAGGCCCAAAGGCCCAAAGCACCTGTAAAACTCTGGAGTGCAGCTTGAACCAGATTAAAATGATTAAAATGTTTAACAAGATAAAATACATTGAAACAGAGATAATGTTAACTTTTGGGTTTCTAAGTCAATATGTGGCAGGAATCTTTCTATTTGAATTTGACACCACTGCAAGTAGGGACTCTTAATATTTTTTTTTTTATCATGAGACCGTCTGACAGTCTACTGAATTCCATTGACACCTCAGAATAAGTTGTAAAATGCTTAAAATAAAATTCATAGGAGTACAAAGAAGCCAATTATATTAAATGGAATCATCAAAAATGTTTTTTATTAAGTTTATGCCCCCCCCCCATTCAAGCACACCTGTTCTAAATCTGCAAGTTGGGGAGGAAGTGCTGATTTTCATTGGTAAAGAGAATTTCCTCACCAGGGATTCTCCTTTATAATAATAATCACATAATCACAGTATGGTCCCTATCCATATCCTAATACTTGGCCATTTCCTCATTGTTGAGTAAAATTTAGATTTAATCTAAAAAATTAAAAAAAAGGTTTCATTGTAGCTGCACAGGGAGTTCTCTGATGAACTGATATTAGGTAGAAGTTAAAGTAATTAAGGAAGATCCTAAGGCTGTCATGAACCTTTTTTTAAATGTATACCAAAGACTGAAACTCAGAAAAGTGATGACACTTGCAAAAAAGTCAATGGCTTTGTAAATGTATACTAGACACAAGATGAAGAACGATGGATGGGCCCATTGCTTAGGGTAGATGGATGACAAGGAAGAAGGCAAAACTATTTCATTTTGGTGCTGCTTTTTCTATCAAGAAGAATATTTTAGTGATGAAAATGAAATAAATATGATAAAAAGAGAATCGAAGCTCAAAATGAAAGAGATAGTAAGAGCAGCTACAGGAGATTCTTTAAATGAATTCCAGACTCTGGTCCCAGATCAATTCTATCCCTTGGTACTAAAGAAAGTGGAGATTTGATTTCAGAATGGGTGTTCACATACCTTAAGATAGAATGGAGAAGGTGTTAAGTGACAGAAAACTAAAGAGAGTATAGTGTCTAGAAACAACAACTATGTATTACAAATATTTTTAAATGGGAGAGGGGGAGAGGAAATTTCAGAAAGAATAGTTCTTGCTTTGATATGATTTCTCGGGAAAATTTCAAAATGAATTATAAAAGATAGCATTTATGAGAGATTAAGAAAAAAAGAGTTGGGCAATGCCTAAGAATTATTATGGAATCACTAAGAATAGGTCAGGCCAAAATAAACTCATTTTCATGTTCCATTCTTTAAAAATAGGATTAATAGACTGGTTTGTCATTGGAGTGTTTTAGAAATAGTATGACCCAATTTTAATATGGCATTGGACAGTTTCATTTGATCCTTATAAGAACACTGTGAGGTTTTTTTATCCTCAATTTATCCCCATATTAGAAATGAAGAAATTGAGGCTCAGGGACGTTGACTTTTCCATGATCATGAAGTTGATAAAAATCAAAGGTCATATTTGAATATGGGTCTTTTTTGACCTGAAGTACAACACTCACTCTTTCCATTACACTGGAATGTCTCTCTTAGATTTCCTTATGGATATGATTAAAAAGTGTCAACTAGATGATACTGTAATTATGTAGATTGAAATAGCTATCCCTGAGAAGTTTTCAAAGGCTGCTTACCCCATCTATTTTTTTCTCAGACTAAAAAGTAATTCTGCAGTATGAGGAAGATTGTACAGTTTTTATGAAAGAAAATATAGATATAGGGGGAGGAGGATTATTTGGAGAGCTAAGAGGCATGTAGAAATTGTAGACGTGTATTAAAAGTCTTACTTGGGTAGTACATTGAGAAAAGCAAAGGGCTTGGAGTACATATCCTAGGTCTTCTGCTTCCCAGCAGTGTAATCTCAGACAAGTTGATTAACATCTCTGATCCTCGGATCATTTTGTAAAATGATGGAGTTGGACTAGAATCAGTGGTGTCAAACTTAAATAGAAATAGATCCCAGCAGGCTGCACATTGGCTTGATGTTCATTCAATTGTCTTCAACTCTTTGTGACTCCACTGATTTTGACTTTGGGGTTTTCTTGGCAAGGATAACTGGAGTGGTTTTCCATTTCCTTTCCCCATATGTCCCTGTGTTACAGATGAGGAACTGAGTCAAATAGGGGTTAAGTGACTTGTCCAGGGTCACACAGTGAGTAACTCAGATCTTCCTGATTCTAAGTCAAGTGCTCTTTTCAATGAGTCACCTAGCTGTCCCAGAATTTTGGCTTAGAAAACTACAAATCAACATAATGTATGTTGTATTGCAGTATTTATTTTGTTAAACATTTCCTAATTACATTTTAATCTGGTTCCAGGAGCATAGCAGGCAATAGGTGCAAGTTTGAAACCTTAAACTAGATGACATGTAACGTTCCTTCCGGTCCCAGATTGTATGATCCAAAAGAAAGAAATGATTTGGGAATAAACATAACAATCCAAGATTTAGACAATATGAACAAGCCCAAGCAGAAAAGTACACAGGAGATTGCTTTCACAGCTGAATTTTATAAGGCTCTTAAGAGCTACTTAAGTAAATTCTGGCAACTGTGTTTAATAAAATATTGAGAAATGACCAAGTGGAGAAATGACCTTACATCTCTATTTATAACTCTTGTTATGATCTGTTTAAATGCATTTAAAAAGTTATGTCCTGTGGAAAAGGGCACAATGCCTTAAAAAAACTTCTATATGCATCAGAGACAAGACTATAAACACTACAAGGTACCAACAGTTGTTCGTAAAAGTGCCAGTTCTTCAGGATTTAGAAACAAGTTAATCAGTAAACCTTTAGCAGCTACATAAGGTAGAAGAAATTTGGACTGGACTAGCCTATGGGAGAAGCCATAGATTGAGATATCCATGCTCTCTCAGTCTACCATTCCTCCTCTGACATCACCTTTCTTCCTCCAGAGTCATGAGCTCATCTAAAGCTGAGCAGTTCGACAAAACAGTATTCTATTCTTGAATTTCTTGCCCCTTTGTTCTACTGTCATCCATTTCCTGTCAATAGTAATGCTAACAATAATCATTTACATTTAGACTGCTTTAATGTTTGTAAAGCACTTTATAAATATTAACTTCTTTGATCCTCACAACAACACTGTGAGGGAGGTTCTATAGTTACTGTTCCCATTTTACAGATGTGGAAACTGAGACTGAGAGTTTAAATGACATGTCCAAGGTCATACAGCTGGCAAGTATCTGAGGCAGGATTTGTAATCCGGCATTCTATCTACTACTTTACCCAGCACCATTTGCTTTCTCTGATGACATTCCATCTCTGGTCTCCAAGCCTTTGTACTAGCTGTCCTTTATGTCTACAATGCTCCATCTCCTAACATTTTCTCTTCATTTTTCTGACTTTATTCAAGACTCAAATTCCATTTATTTTAGGAGGCCTTTCCCAGTCTTCTCCCCATCTCCCACTCTAGCCGCTAATGGCCTTTCTTTTCTGAATGTCTTCTGAATAATCAGTATATAGCATGTATCTACCTAATTGTTTATAGGCTTTCTCTGCCATTAGAATGTAAGTCTCTTGAGGGCAGGGAACATTTTTTTAAATCATAAAAGTATTTTATTGTTTTCCACTTACATGTAAAGTCTGGTTTCCATAAATGGCTAAAATGGTCATTCTTCTGTATTCCAGAGCTCATTGAATGATTGAAAATCCAGTCATTGCTCAATGTCACTTGACATAATTTAGACAGGATGGTATGAGTGAAGCCTAGTTATTAGCATGACTAATGACTCAAGATCTCACACAGTACTATAGACGATATATGGGAATGTCAACAATAATACAGAATAGTTCAATAGGTCTTCAATAGATTATTCCATGTGTTCATTTGGGGGAGAGAGCAAAGAAGTAAAATGTCATAAATAACATGATAGGGATATATCAATTTTCATCATTGCCTATTATAAAACTTCTGGGGACAGTCATCCTATGCACACACCTATTTTCTTTTTTCATTCATATGAGAAGTCCAATTTAGAGTAGATTTGTCACTAATTTCAGTCATTGAATCTTAGAGCTGGAATAGAATTTAGAGATCATCTGATTCTAATCTTACAATTTACAGAGATGGAAACTGAGACTCTGGGGTGGAAGATAATATTTATGAATAGCGCTAAGCACGGTGCTTAGCATACAGTAGGCATTTAATAAGCACTTGTTCTGTTTTTCCTTCTAACTCTGCCTCCTTGTGGTTTGGAGGTGACCCTACATCCTTAAAAGTTATACAAGAGAAGTATATGCTCTGATAAATACTATCAGAATGGAAAACTTTCAAGTATATGCTCAGCTTACAGATATACATAGACCAGCAGTTCTTCTCTCCTCCTTATGACCCTAGAGGAAGGAGCAAAATTTGAGCCCAATTGGAGCAAACACCATTCCCTAAGCAAATTAGCAGACTGGCCCTGACTGGTATTTGAAGCCTTTTCTAGCCAGGATGATTCTTGGCTGGGATGGAGAATTACAGGGGGGTCAGATGGGCAAGAACTGGTTCAAGCTGCTGCTGTTAAAGGGGTGGTAGGATTCAGTGTTGCTGGCAGAGGTGCCAAACAAACAGCATAGTGGAAAACACATACTAGGCCTGTGAGACTCTCTGAGAAAGGGGCAGTCAGCAGAAAGGAAGGGACAATTTTCCACCTGCTCTTGGCAATGTAGACAAACAACCCAGGTGGCTTTTCTGGCTTAAGTAATTAGAGAATTCACTTGAGTGTGTCACAGCAGAAATTCCAGCTGTGTGCTCAGAATGGGGAGTTTGGACAAAGGCAATATATTACAAGCATCATGAGCAATGATGTACTGTACTTACTATGTTTAACTGTTGCACAATTAGGCAGCCAACAAGAGAAGAGGAGGGGTGTGGGGGAAGAGGTTTGGCTCCTCAGTACCAGGTGGCTTTGAGTTAACTTAGGCCATGGAGTGTAAAGTGTGGCAGGCTCATTTTCATTTCCCCTAGCCTCCCTTTGGCCTCAGCTCAGGTCAAATGAGGTTTAGTCTGACCAAGGCTACTAACTCCCAAAAGCACTGGGGAGAAAAAATGTAGGAACACAGGGTTTAAAGCTGGAAAGGATCTGTTTTTGAAAGGCAATAGAAGTTAGTGGTGATGTGCAGACAATGCCAAAACACTTAAAAGAGCAACAACACAAGTGTGTTATTATTTGACATCCAAAAGGGAATGTCAACCTGAGTTAGGTGCTAATGCAACACAGGAGAATCTCACGCAGAAACCTTTTTCCTCTTCTCTCCCTTTCAACATATTCCTCATCTATAAAGTGAGGAAGGCTGGACTAGGAGATCCCCGAGTTCTCTTTCAACTCCAAATCTATGATACACACTCATGAAACCCCTATGGGTATGGAGAGCACTGTAACAGATGGTGGGCAAGTGACATAAGGTTTAGAAAAATGTAGTCCCTGACCAAATAGAACTTACAGTATAATATGATCTGAAATGCACTTTGGGGGGGGGGTGGAAGGGGGAGAGAGGGTGGAGTCTGCCTCTGTGATTACATCCACACAGGGAAGTCACAATATGGAAACTCCTAACCATGAAGATCCACAATTTTTCTTTTAGTTACAGTATTTAAAGAGTTATCTGGGGGCCCTGAAAAGTTAAGTGACTTGCCCAGAGTCACACAGCTAGTACATGTTAAAGGCAGGATGTAAAATAATTTCTTCCTGATTCTAAGGTGGTTCATAGTGTTATGATGGTAGTAGGATTGGTGCCATGTTGGCTCTCATGAAACATGCACAGAGAGCTGTAATCACAATGGGAGATGGCAGGGAAGTGTATGAAGTTTAAGGAGTGAGTAGAGTTAGTGGATCACCAATAACAGGAAGGCTCAAAAAAAGCTTCATAGAGAAGGGGACTATTGAGCTGGGCTTTAAAGAATTAGTAAGTATTCAAAAAATAGAAAGAATATTCTAAGCTCAGGGAATATGGACAAAGGTATGCATACCAAAAGAAACACTGACAGTAAATCTGGATATAATGACCTGCATCTTTGTTTGTAGGTCTCTAATTCTGAATGTTATAACCTGTTTTACTCAGTTACTCTTCTATAAAATGAAGGGATTGGACTAGACAGCCTCTAAGTTCCCTTCCAGCTGTAACCCAATGTCAGATCACATCAGTCTTGATGAGAAAACTAAACCTCAGGAAGGGGCAGTGACCTGCATAAGGTCAAACAGCTTGTTAGTGCTATAAGTAGCACTAGAAGTGAGACCTTCTTTATTCCTACCCACTGTGCTGTCCATTATACCATCCTGCCTTTTTTCTAAGCAGGTCTCCCTAAAGGACCTACTGTTTTTGTGCTTTTTTAAAGATCTAAAGTCACTTAAGTAAAGAACATTGAAAAATGTATTGTGTTTAACTCTACTGTGTAACAATTGGAATGACGCCACCTGCTGGAGACTTACTGTAGAAGAGTTCCACCCATGAAGCGAAGGTCTTTGAGGGCAAGACCAGGAGTCTTTTCTTTGGAAAAGGAAGTGACGCGGGCTAGTGGGAGGAGGAAGGAAGAGACTGGCACTCAGTCTCGCTCTCTTTCCTGAGGACGCTGGTGGAGAGTGGAGCTAGAAATGCTCTCTCCCTTTAATAGATAGAAATCTAGGCCTTTCTCTCTCTCTTTACCAAATTCTTATTCTCCTTAATAAATGCTTAAAAGTCTAACTCTTGCTAAAGCTTATAATTTATTGGCGACCACTCATTAGATATTTTAGACAGTTTAGCTAGAATTTTAGCCCTTAACAACTGGCATATCTGTTTAATATATACTTTACTTAATAATAAAAATTTAACTTCCTTTAAAAAATTTCTAATAAAAAGAAGTAATGTTAAAAATAGCAGTATTACTCAATGTTAAAGAATCTAACAACTATCTCCAGGCTTCTGCCAATTTGTGAGACAGCAAAATATGAGAATAGGAGAAGTTATCATTGGTTTTTTTTTTGAGAAGTTATCATTGTTAGAGAAAACAAGGAATGTGATGCCCCCCACCCCAAACTTATTAGGAATTCCAGGCAGATATAAAAAGAACGTATTTTCGTAAATGAAGCTAAAAAAGAGAACCTTTTCCCCTGGGGTTCTTGTTCTGCTTAATTTCATTTTCTGACTTTTCTCTATTAGCACTTTTTTCCTTACTGTGATAGGGGTTTTTTGTTTTGTTTTGTTTTGTTTTGTTTTTGCAGGGCAATGGGGGTTAAGTGACTTGCCCAGCTAGGAAGTGTCAAGTGTCTGAGGCCGTATTTGAACTCAGGTACTCCTGAATCCAGGGCCAGTGCTTTATCCACTGTACCACCTAGCTGCCCTGTGATAGTTTTTTTAAAAATCATCTTCACAAATTTTATATGGATAGCATATCATAGAGGATGGAATACTAAAATGTTACCTTTTGGTTAGACATAGACTTATAGGAAAACTGTGCTAATATGCCTGTGCTTTGTGGGGTTTCTAGCATCATTGAGTACTGTATTTTGTCAAAGGCTTCTCCCAATCCCTGCATCTGGTTCATATAATCATATGGTTTGGGGATGTTTCTTTAGTGTTCTTAACTTTACTAATTGTTTCTTCTAATGTCAAACCAGTCTTTCAACCTTGGTATAAATCCAACTTGATCATAATGAATAATTGTTTGACTATGTTGCTGTTAACTTTTTGCTAAGATTTTACTTACAATTTTTGAATGGATAGCATTAGTGACCTTGCCCTATGGTTCTCTTGCTTTGCTTTATTCTTCCCTGGTTTAGTTATTAGGACTATATTTGTGTCATGAAATGCATCATTATATCTGCATTTGATTCCCAGATCTATCACTTACTACCTATATGATTGGGATCAAATCACTTAAATTCTTTCCAATAAGATGCATATTCCCTATTTTTCTAGTGGTCTGTGCTTGGCCCTTTGCTATAATATATTTGAAAACTCCTGTACTGTGTAGGTGAGAGGCAGCAAGGTATAATGGATCAATAGATGGCCACAACATGGTAAATGGTACTGTAGGGAAGCTCTATATAACACCCACCCACAGCTTTGAATATGAACAGGGATTATTGTGTAGTGGTAAGATCTGTGACAATATGCAGTGCCACTGACACATCTGAATCACTCCTTTCATGATGCACATAAGGATTTCACTTTTTCTCTGGGTTGGGTCCCTCAGTCCAGTCTAATTTCACAGTGCAGGTATAGCAGAGCTATACCATCACCATGCAGCTACATTTTAATTTTTTCAAGGCCTTAGGAATAATCCTGTTGGGGAAAATTTTACTTTACCTCCTCACCATTATTACTCTAGAGTTTTCTTCCAATCTCCTTTCTAATTACTCAACTGTCCATTCACAAAATAATGTATGTACACAGTGAGTGATATTTACCTAACCAGCCACTTACAATAATGACATTTTTAGATCTTAAATGTTAATATTTGCTTAACAAAAAGCAAAAGAAATAATATTATAGCTGCTAATAAAGACTAAATAAAATAGATACTGATATATTCAAGCAAATGCACAAATAAAATACAATCTACCCAACTGGCCGCTTACAAAATATTGCATGTACACAGTGAACAGAATTTATCTAACCAGCCACTTACAATAATAATGCTTTTAAAACTTAAACATTATCATTTGCTTAACAAAAAGCAAAATAAATATTATAGATACTACTATATCAAAGAAAATTCATAGATAATAAACTACAGTATATACATAACACATAAATACATGCTCATAAAATTCGATCGCATTCTCCCACCACTGCCCTCAGTCTCTGTTAGGAACAGTGGAGCCACATTGACAAGAGTCTGACAGGGAGGCACATGAGAGAGGAAAACTCGTTTTTGAAAAGTAGCTCACAACCTTGGACTACAGGCTTATGTGTTACTGGTTCATCAAAGAACAACTGTGCCATGCAAAACTGCTTTTTGCTCATTGCTTGACTGTTGCTCATCACTATTCTTCAGCTGTAGAAATCTTCCTCTCTTCCTCCCTCAAATATAGCATTTACAGGTTCTTTCAGTTTACCATACTTGCCATCCATATCACCCTTAAAGGGGCTTTTTTAGACAGTGGTGGCTTTCAATGTGAATCACAGTTGTATTTAAGCTAGAGGACTGGTTCTCTGGACTATCTAGATGATACCAATCTATTATTCACTCACCCAAATTCTGGGTTGTCTATTCAGAATGGAGTTCATAGAAACACAGTTCAGGATGATCATTTAAGCCAGCTCACCAAGATACCAAAGCAGTTGAAAGGGGCGCTCTCTCCTCCATGTCCCCCTCCCCATGCACAATCTTCTTTCTTAAGCCAGAGGTAGCAGACATAATTCCTAAGTAAAAATTTCTCTCCAACTCTGCTTGGTGCAGTAGGGCAATAGCCATGACTATAGCCCTTGACCAATGATGTAAATTCTCTCTCTAATGAATGGGGAATCGCTCAGCTGAAACCTTGTATTAGCTGACTGTTTCTAATAAACTCAACAGAGCAACTTTTCAGTCACCCACCCCAACCAAGCTCATGTCTTTTTATTCTCTCAGATTCCCATACCCAATTCCTTTACCAGTTCTAATTCTTCAATGTCTTAAATAAGAGCCTTCCGATTCTCAGTGATTTTCACTTAAAAAGTTACAGCTTTACACGTTTTCTCTATCACATTGATAGCCCTTTGTAAATCATGCCTTAGTCTCTAGATGTTTATATGACTTCTCATTTTTTAGTCATAAAACATGAATATGAAAATTAGTTGGTGTAATATATTGCTTTGCAGCTTTGAAGTCATCAACATGGTTGTCTGTCTCTGGTGCCCTTGAAACTGTTTCTTTGCACTCATATATCTCTAGTTTTTTCATAAATAAGAGCATCTTCTCTTTCCCTTTATGAATTAAACTGTTCTGACACAAGCAAGACATCATTCTACAGCATTCACAGAGATTTGTCTGTAAATATTTTATACAACATATCTTTTTCTCTTCAAATCTTTCTAAATCTTGCCTGAAAGTTATATTTTATACAGATATATTAGCAGTATATATTTTAAAAGCTCTCTTTTAAAAATTCCTTTTAGTTATCAATGTGTTCATCTATAGCAATGGCAGTATCTTACATCATTTGAAAATTTACATATGATCTTTCCTTTACACAAAAGCACCTTTTCTGTTGTTTCATCATTAAACTGGTCCATATGAAAAGGACCTTAAAAGGGATAGTGAGGGCAGCTAGGTGGCGCAGTGGATAGAGCACTAGCCCTTGGGTCAGGGGTACCTGAGTTCAAATCTGGCCTCAGAAACTTAACACTTACTAGCCGTGTGACCCTGGGCAAGTCACTTAACCCCAATTGCCTCAGTTAAAAAAAAGGGATAGTGAACCTTACACCAGGGAGACAGGGGTTCAAGACCCAAACTTGACTATGCAACTTTGATCTAGTGACTTAAGTGCTCAGTGCTCTACACCAGGAGTTGGCAAACTCATGTCTACTACTCCTTTTTGTATGGTATGTGAGATAAGAAGAGATTTTACATTAAATTAAATTAAAAAAATTCTTAGCTTGTGGGATGTACAAAAAACAGTCACTGGGCATGAGTTTGCCAACTCCTGTTATTAGACAACAGTCTAAGACTATAAACTGCAGAAATGATGACCTTTATTGATAGAGGGAATTTCCTGACCGGAATGTTCCTTGTCCTAATGAAATCACAGGGCCAATGCCTGTCCTTACTCATCAGGTACCTGATGGTTATGAAAGAATAAACCCTGAAAACATGGTTGATGTAGTATAATAACAAACTCAGTGACTCAATGAGTCCTTCCTCCATGGATATCTGTCCATCTCTCTCCAAGAGGTACATGCCATAGTATTATGTCAATTCTATTTTGAATAGATGCCACTTCTCATTCACCTTTTGTCTCCAGGGGAGTCTTGCTAAGGGAATGTCTGGTGAACAGATGACACTTATTTCAAAATCTTTTTTATTGATATTTGTTTTCTCTCATCAACAATGGTATGCCAGAAGCTGTTTTCACAAGAATTTGGTCTCCTTTTTCCTGACTTTATGGTATCACTTAGCCTAAAGGTTATGCTAGTGGAAATTTTTCTTCCTTTTTTCATGCAGTTTCTAGCAATACATGGTCACTTGAGGTAGTTTCTTGGGAAGTCTTTTATGATGATGATGATGATGTTAGGCCAACAGCAACCGATGAAGGAACCCTCTTGGACTGCACAGAACTGCTTGCACTCTGTGGATCATGAATTTTTTAAGTCTTCAGGAAATTTCTGGCACACCAAGACATTTTAATTACCTTAGCTTCACTTGGAGACAAGCATATTTGTGCAAATATGGGTCCCTTATGTCCCCTCCCCTAAATAAGCTGCAGTGTAGAAATGCTTCCGTGTGCTAAATGATGCTCTCAAGGCAGGGTGGGAAGAGAAGTGTGCTTCAAGCAGCCAACATATCCAACCATCTTAGGTATTGATTCCATGATGAAATCCCTTTGGAAATAACTTGTCAAAAGCATTCTGGCCCTATTAAACCAATCTCATCACATAAACTGGGTTTTGCCACACAATACTGGATTAGAAGGAATTCGATTGTGATTTGCATCACTTGTGACAATGTGCTACTACAGCTGACACTGGGTGCAAGAGGCGATGTCCAATATAACTTTTAGTCCTTTGCAGATGATTCAGAAGGATGGATACCCATTCACTAATTACAAGATTAAAAAGACAAAAGAGAAGCAGCCTATAATCAAAGAAAGTACTTGACTCCTTCTTCCACTTTTTGTGAAAATGGCAGTGTCTCTTGGAGGCCAAAATACAGAAACACCATTGCTCTCTGGGTTGTAATGTATGAAACGTTTCATATGCAATCTTTTCTATTATACTATGATATGGAAATGCTTGTTTTATTCCCTAAATTAAAAATTTTTAAATTTTAAATACTAAATACCTTGTCACTTTATTCATTATTCTAAAATAATAATAATAATAATAATATCTAGAATTTATATAGTGCTTTAAGACTTGCAAAGCACCTTACAAATATTATTTCATTTTTATTCTGACAACAACCCTGGGAAGAAAGTGCTATCATTACCCCCCCCCCACACACACACACACACTTTACAGGTGAAGAAACAGAGACAGAAGAACTAAATGACTTGCCCATGATCACACAGTTGATTCAGAGTCTGAGAGGCTAGATTTGAACTCATGTCTTCTTGATTCTAAGTTCATTGCTCTATCCACTGAACCACTGAGCTGCCATAGAGATAAATAGAAAGATAGATAGATAGATAGTTCATGCAGTCCCATTTTTGAAGTAATAAAGTTCTTGGAGAAAATGGAAATGGAAATATTTTGTCCCTGTTGTCCTCTCCCACCCATTGAAAAATATAGTTCCTGGGTGTGACTTTCACCATGCTTAAGTGAAAGCTTATGTCGGCTTTTTAAGCAATCTATAAATGGCTTTTGCTTTAGCAGTAAATACATTTGCTTTTGTTTTGTGATTTGCATTCCACATTTGATTATCACTCTCACCACCAATATCTAAACTTCTTGATTGTCACTGCCTTGAAATTCCACCATTGAAAAGTCATTCCTTTGGTCCAAATACTGCAGTCTTCAGGTATTCTAATTTAAGATGCAAGTACTCCTGGGAAAGGTGGCACATTAAATCACTGTGTTTATTGGATTCTTCCCAACTGGGAGAGGCAGTTTGGGCTGAGGGCAATGGTCCCTTGAAGGAGGGAGAAAGAAGAAGGGTGAGGAATGGACAGATGAGGCATGTCTGAGGTAAACTTCAGTGACCTTACTATTATGCCCTGGGCTACCCTGGCAATAAACAGAACCATTTATGGCTCCTAGATGATGCCGTGTCTCATTTATGCTTCTGAAGATGTACATTTGAGCTGAATGTCTGTGGCTGCTGCTCCCTGATGTTGATTTTCAATAGAATAAAAAGCTATTTGAGGCTTGTCCCTTTCACTTAAGGGAGCATTTCTGAATGGCTCAGGTTGAGGAAGATAAATGCCACATTTCATCATGCATTCCTTTCTTTCAAAAGGTTTCTGCAAATGGATGTTGGTCCTGATGGGATATTCCTTTGTTGAAGATAATTACTTTTACTTAACTTCAGGTTTGCTTGGAACAGTATGAAGAGGACTGTGGAGTTCAGAATCAGATTACTTTTACTGCTGGTGTTTCTGAAGGAAATCTAATTGAGCAAAGACAATGGCTTCTCTTAATAGTATTTACTTGTTACTGTCCTGGAAAACCCTCGTGAACTCAGAAGTTCCACTTATTCATTTCACGCCACAACCATTTGGTGATGATCTACAGTGTCTCTACCCTTAAACTCTGATGCCTTATTGGGGTGTGGAAGTGACTCTGCATCCTCAAAGGCTTCCCTAGAAGAGGGTCAGTTCTAGCAGGGTCTGCCAACCTGGAAAGGCTTTGAGGGAAGACTCAACGATGAGCTCTGCATCTGTGAGTCCTCGGGCTGCACAAGCTGAGCTCTCAGACATGCATCATTAGGAGCTTTGCCATCAGCTTTATTGGCCGCAGGAACATGGTGAATCATTGAGTATACAAAAGTAAAAAGGAAATAGTCTTCACTCTCAAGGGGCTTAAATTCTATTGGGGTATACAAACATACACATACATACTACAACCCATAAAAATAAATATATACTGTTTATAAATAAATATAATATATAAATAATACTTATAAATAATAAAGTAACACTCATTTTGAATATACTTATATACATATATATATATATAAAAGTATGTTCAAAATAAGTATTATATAGTTTTTGAGGGGAAAGCACTAGAAACTGGGGAGGGGGAAAATCAGGAGAGTTTCATATAGAAGGTGATGTTTGAGCTGAGTTTTGAAGTTAATTAGGAATTCTAATAGATGGAGATGATAAGGAGATTGCATTCCATTCATAGGGGAAGCTGGTGCAAAGGAGCCAAAATGGGAAAGGTATTACTTGTTGTGTGAGGAACAACAGAGAGGTCAGTTCAACCGTATTGTGGAGTGAATTGAGAAGAGTAATATATAATAAGGCTGGAAAGGCAGTATGGAAGTGTTAAAATGAGCGATACAAGCAATAAGTTAATTAAACAATAAATAATTGTTCATTCATTTAAATATAGGAAACCCTCCAAATTACTGGATTGATTTTTCATTGGTGCTATGCTAAACCTCTTTGCTTTTCTCTGTCCCAAATCTCTTTGTCTAATCCTAACCTCCTGTTTTTTATTGAATCTCCATAGAAGCTAGGGATATTTGCAAAGAAGAGTAAAGGTGAGAGGATGGTATCAATTCATTCTATGAAACATTGCTGATTTGATGTGTTTTTCCTCCTGAATGTACTAGTTGGGAACAGAGGTAGCGGAGGAGGGAGATGATAGAGAGGCATAGATGATGACAGTAAGCTGTCCAAGGGATTTAGCCAGCGTAGGCCCAGGAGGGAGGTCCATGAAACCTGTTTGCTGACAGACTGGTTTTGAATTGTTTCATCGCTGGATCCACTTTGCATTCTTGGGCTTCCTTCTCTTAGTGTTGATGAAATCCAGATATTATAGGACTTAAGTTCCCTGCTGTGATTGGTCAGTCTTCAATGCTTCTCTTTGCTATAATGCTTGAAGCCTATTGGATCATTTCTTGGTGCTATAAATAAGCTGATGGATATATTTATGTTGGATCATTATTATTATTATTCTCTAAAATGCATCTACTACTTGGGTAAGTCAAGGACTTCAGTTCAGAATGGTGCTTGGTAAGGCATCTCTTGACTGGTGAAAGCTTTTAGGGCATCTCTGTCTTTTTGTCTGTGGGGTGGGGGACAATGAGGGTTAAGTGACCTGCACAGGGTCACACAGCTAGTGTCTGTCTTTCCTAATTCCTGGAATGTTCTAGGGGCACTGTCTTCCACACATTCAATTCCAACTATTGTGAGATGTAGACATGATTATCTAGTTAAGAACCATATTCAAGGAAGAAGGAGGAGAAAGAGGCATGGAGAGCTGCTCAGAATGAGGGAGCTCCATCCTCCTGGTAATTCCAGAAGCTGTAAGATTTGGGATGATGTTTTTCTCCCTCCTTTTCTCCACTTTTTCTTCTCTCCCTGCCTCTTTTCTTCCCCTTCCCTTCTCTTCTCTCTCTTTCCCCCTCTCTTCCACCTTTTAAAAACTCCTTGCATATTTTAGTCAAGAAGACTCCATCTCCCCTTCTTAGTTGCTGCCACTCACTTGGAATTTCCTGGTTATTTTTCCTAGACATAAGAGCCACAGAGATGCTAGCCAGGGGCTCCTTGCCCTATTAAATGGTACTATTGAGACTTTCCCCTACTTTTTTGCTAATGGTAGAGCCGATTCTATTTGGTGATGGAGTTGAAATATAGCCTTATTCTTCCTCAATGGTGAGTGAAATGTTTTCTAATAATCACTTTTCCATTTACTCTATTCTTTACCTGCTCCCCCTCCAGAACCCCCAGTATCTTAGGTTAACAGCAACACCAAAATTTCTTTTAATTTTTCATTGATCCCAAAGAACATTTTAAAAATTTGTCTGGCTCCTAGAAAGACAAGTGGTGATATTTCTCTTGTCTTCTTATTCACAATTAAACATATTCCCACCCTCCAACTCTGTCACCTCAAAGTAGGTTTTGTTGCCCCCTCCTGACATTTGTCATCCGTGTTTCTAAGAACTTTAATTGATAATAAGGATCCTAATAACACAAGAATAAATTCCTTTTCCAGTACATACTAAGGACTTACTGAATGATTATACTAGTATTTTCTCAGGGATTTTTGTTCTTTTCAACAAAATGGCATCAGGTTTTTCTCTCTTTACTTCTGATGTGGACTGGTCTATGTGGACAGGAGTGGCTTTTGAAATAATGGCAAATAAGATACCAGAAGTGCGCACTCACCTGACTCCAGCTCCCAGCAAACCATTCTACTTTGCCAGCACAGGGTCCGTTGTCACAAGGCGTCACTTCCGCTGGTCTGTTATTGCCACAGCCCTCCAAGGGCAGGCTGCTGACATGGTTGGTCATGCACACCACTGAACGTGTTCTCACTCCAACACCGCATTCTGCAGAGCACTATAAGGCAGGGAACAAACAAAGTGAAAGTAATTCTAGATCTGCTCTTAAGGAATGCTCAAAAAAACCAAACACAAGAAAATACAACATCTTCGATTCACAGGCAATTTTTCCCCAGGGAACTATGACGACTTCACAAGAATCCTTTAAATATCGCAGCCAAGGGACAAAAAGGTGGTGCAGTGGATAGAGAACTGGCCCTGGAGTCAGGAGGACCTGAGTTCAAATCCGGATTCAGACACTTGACACTAGTACGCTGTGTGACCCTGGGCAAGTCACTTATCCCCAACTTCTCCACAAAAATAAACAAATAAATGAATGAATGAATAAGTTAATAAATAAATAAACAAACACATAAATAAGTGAATAAGTAAATGAATGAATGAATGAATGAATGAATGAATGAATGAATGAATGAATGAATATCAGCAGCCAAGTGGCAGAGTTAAAATGAGTACTGAACTTAGAGTTAGGGAGATCAGAGATGGACTCCTGTCTCAGTTACTTATTAGCTGTGGGAATTTGGGCAAGTCACTTAAGTACTCATAGCCTCAAATAGGGGGAAGAAGAACAGTTATATTTATAGTGAGAAAAAAGTAGTCTCCTCATTGTGGGAGGTTCATGGAAGGTCTTATCCTAATTTGGACTTCTTAGGGTCCTAAGACAATCTCTGAGGTGGGTATCTTTTTCCTTGGAGGTGTGTTTTGGGGGTTTACACATCATAAGGTGAACCTAAGGACACATTTTGCCCTTTCTGTGCATGCTCCTAAAGACATGCATAAACTTGTCAGACCCAGAGGGTCTCTGTGTTTATGATATCTCTTTAAGGTCTGGTTTCTAGGTGTCCTGTTATCTAGGAATATTAATGGCTATTAATGGCAAATGGTCCCTAGTTACTGTTTCTGTTGATGGTTACATTATTGTTGATTAGAACACAAACCTTAGTTTCTCTGTTAACCCTTTTAGGTACTATTCATAGGTTATCTGTTAACCCTTTTAGCCTCCTCCATCATTATTATGATTATTATCATTATTATTTCCCAAATTTCATAGAGTCGATCAGGATTTTGGATGTCAATGAGCAAAGGGAAATTAGGCACATGTTTATATAAGGAAAGAAGGTCAAAGTATGAGAGCAGGGGCTTGAATAAGTCTATAATAAAGACATCAGTAAGAATGATGAGAACCCTGGTCCACATTAGTATAGATAACATTAATCTTCTAACATCTGGCCTTGGCAAGAGAGGAAAAGAAAGCTCCAAGTTTCTAATCCCTTGGCAGAAGAGAGTGGTTTATACCATTTTCTCCCCATTTTCTATACACTTTTCAGTGTTCATTTTTAAAACTCTTGCCATTACATGCTATGCAGTAACAATTCATGTCCTCTAGGCATTAAGCACCCTAGGAATGAAGGGCAACTAGAGTCTGCTTTTCTGGGAAAGTATGAGGGTTGAGCTTGGTCTCCTCTAACACTAATCACTGCTGTTGTCACATGGAATGGTCTCAATCCCCAAGTGATTCAACTCAAAATTATAGGGACCTTATAATGATCTAGTTCAACCTCATGAAATGATGGGTAAAGAAACTGAGGTCTTGAGAGAAGTGGTTTGCCCTAGGTCATATACCTAGTTTATAGCAGAATCAACCCACCCCCTAAACTTCACCCTAGATCCCCAGTCAAGAGCTCTCCATTGCCTGTCACTTAGAACATTTTTAAAAGTGTGATCTTGTACTATCATCACCTGACTAGTGTGATATAGTCATTTACCTCAAACTCCATAGAGTCTTTTCTGAAAAATAAAGAGAGGATGGTCATGTGATAAGAGAAAGGAATAACATATAAACAGAATGTGTGTTTCACTAGTATCCATCCACTAATTTCTCTAGGAAAGGCAGTATGCCACAGGATTTGGAGGAAAAAAGATGTGTTCTGGTCAAAACTCTGACACTAGCTGCATAATAGCTCTCAGCCTCAGTTTCCTCATCTGTAAAGCAGAGATGATGATACCATCACTATTTTTCATAGGGTTGCTATAATGCTCAAGTGGAATAATGCATGTAAAGTATTTTGCAAACCTTAAAGCACTTTATAAATGATGACTATTTTCTTACTGTGTGACTCTGGGAAAGTAATTTGAACTCTATTGGACTCCATTTACAAATCTGTGAAATGAGGGGATTAGACTAAATGATTTCTATCATCTCTTCTATTTCTAAATCTATATAGACAAGAAAGGGATAGGATGAGAATGTGTGCATGAGTTGAAATTTATTTCAGTGGCAGTCTGTCATGACCTACCACATCCAATGCATCTGTTTTGGAGATTAAGAATGGAAGACAATAGACTTTATTTCATAAATATCATGAAATTCCACATTATCACAACAAGAAGAGAAAGAAAAGTTGGGGGAAGAAGGACTATATCTATATTTATACATTAAATTCATATATATGTATATGAACACACAGAGATATACCCTTTGAGAGGTGGAATATGAATAATTTGGGTCTATCTCATTCTAAAATGAGCACTCAGTCTATCCCATCTTCTATGCTGAATCTCAGAGCCAGCATTCAAACCTAATGCGGGCTCCAAATCCAATAGTCTCCCTCCTCCCTCTCCCCCCTTCCTCCCCTCCCCCCTCTCTTTCTCTCTCTGTCTCTCTCTGTCTCTCTCTCTCTCTCTCTCGATGATAAAGTGAAGCTGAGATAATGTAGATGAGGGCACAAGAAATATATAAATAGCACAAAGAAATATAAATAAATAAAAATAAATAGCACCTGTCAGCAGGTGCCCAGATGAGTAGTATACAGATATATTGTTTGGTAGAGCTTATTGTTCACTTGAGCTTAAATGCAAGTTAACTACTATTACCTTTATACATTGACTTTTTTATTATCTGAATAACTGACGTTTACTGTCTTTCAACTACTCTTGTCCACAAAATCCTTAGGTACCTTCTCTGAATGGAATAGTTACAGTAGCCCAGTAAGGAGCAAATTATTCTCTGAAGTGCAACAGAGATGGACAGAATACTATGTTCTTATGGACTGGAATAAAATCAAGATTTGAGGCCAGAGGTTTCCCAGATGTTTAAGATTATATGATGAGAGAAGAGGCTATAAAATGCATCTGTGTCTATTGAGCTGGGGCAGGCACTGTGAATACAGTACATTTTTTTCCAGTTGCACAGTGAATGCGATACATTTTTCCCCCAGCTATAACTGATTCTTCTTACTATTCTGGGCACAGTAAACCTTTTCTTGGATCACACATATGACCTAAAATGTTTCTGTTGGCAGTACACTAACAAGAGTATGAACAAATTAGATTCTATTTTAAGATTGTTAGGTAAACTCTGCAGACTTGGGTGACCTTTGGGTGAAAAAAAAGATCACTGATAATGACGGAAAAGTCAGAGAAGGCCATGACTAGGAGTTTCAAATGACAAAAAGAGTTGGCAGTCCAGGAAAGAGGAAAAAGAAATTCTACTCAAGACAACTTCTCTGGAAATCAGAAAGAAAAGGAAATTGGAGACTTCTGATAGCAATTTTATTCTATCTACTAATTAGAGTATGTGCCCTGAGAGAAGGAAATGTGCCTCATATTTTTATGTTACCTATGGTGCCTACCCCCCTTGGTAATTGTTCAATAAAGGTTTGTTGAATCAATGCCTCAGTTTCTCCATGAGCTAGATGCCAATCCTAATGGTCAATAAGCTATTCTAAATTCAATCTTGATCAACTTATGAAATGTTTTTGTGGGGCAACATTTAGCTAATAGCAGCTAGCATTTATAGCTGGAAGGTTTATAGCACTTGAAGATTTGCAAACTTGAAAAATATTATCTCATTTTATCCCTCCAACAACCCTGAGATATGTATCCTATTGTTAGTTTCCTCATCTTTAAAATAAAACTGAGGCAGGCAATTATTAAGTGATTTGCCCAGGGTCATACACTTCCTATGTGACTGAAGTATGATTTGTATTCAGGTCTTCCTGGTTCCAGGTCCAGTTCTCTATCTGCTGAGCTGTTTATAGAAGTATCTTGAGGTTGTTATTGCTTAAGCTATTAAAAAAAATAATGATTGATTTGGAAAACACCACAGGTTAAGTCAAAGGACATAGGTATTCTAATATTGGCTTTGCCACAAACATGAGGGATCTTGAGTAAATCTCTTAAACTCTTTTCAGAAATGGTCAGTGTTTTAACTATTTTTTCTTGGCACTACTTATTTGTTACAAGGGTAGGGTCTTTTGAAACAGGGGTTGATGGAGGCAAAGGGGGAGAGTCACAGGACAGTGAGGAGTTTTTCTTTAAAGAGGCTCAATAAAACTTTTTATAAAAGCATATTTGTAGGTCTAGTTACAATGGTTAGCAAATACCAAAATGATGGAGTAGACACCTTAGCAAGGTTAACTCTGTGAAAGCCTAGTCTATAGAAATTGGCCATTGTAAGTCATAATACAATTTGGAGTGACCATCACATGGCTTGGTCGGAGGAATTACTATAATTTAGTAGTTTAACTCATACAAATGATTTTGTCATGTATAACATTCTACATTAAGTACTAGTTATAAAAATAGTAATACATTGAACTTGTGTCACTTAAAAGTGATTTATTATATTCATTATTAATCTATTATTTTCTATTAATATTATTCCTTATTAATGTTATTAATATAATATAATAATTAAATTCAATTCATTTATTTGTATAGATGAAAAGTTGATTTGGTTAAAAACGGGCCTTGATTTGATCTATCTCTAATAAAATTTTTCTAAAGGAAAATACTTCTCTTGTAAGGGTTACCAAAGATACAAATATCACCTATTCGTAATACTGATAAACGATATACAAATTCATGATCTTTGGACTTACAGAGTCATAGAGAATGAGTGAAAGTTATATATCTATAAAGTGACCATACATCACAGCCTTACTACTAGTATTCTTACATGCTTGTGACTATCTAGTCTATTTGTTCATCATATGCTGTTTCTTCTGTCTTTTGTATATGTCCTTTTAAAGGCCAAACTCATCAGTGCACTCCCTATGCAATCACATTAATTTCTTTTGGATGTCCTCTCTCTTTCTTTTTGCTTAGGCTTTTTCATGATAATATGGTCATAGTTTCATTTTTATAATTTCTCATCTTTCATAAATTAGCTTCATGTTTAAAATTGCAGTCCAGAGAAATGTTCTGTGATGTCTGAACCTTAAGTCTTGGGTGCTTGCTTGAGTATGTCCAGTGTTCCTTTTTCTTGATAATTTGAATTGCAAAACACTTGAACATTTTCTCCCAAGATTCCTGTTACTCTCACATCACTAAATAGTTCTTCCCTGTGAATAAGAATTAAATACTAAATATATGTTCTAATTTGGGGGTTTTTCTGATTTCTGAGAGGAGAATCTATGAGTCAGTCTTGTTTAAAAGTGATCAGATTTCAAATGAGAATTCCAATACATATCAGAATAGTTGACTACTATTCTACATAGCAAATAAGAATCTGAGGAAGCATTTGAACTCGGGTTTTCCTGACTCTAAGTCTAACAATATCCACTATACTCTAGCTTCTTAAATTGTGGGTGGCAACCCCATAGGGCTCATGTAACTGAATGTGGGGATAGGAAAAAATTTGGCAACAATAAAAGGTTAAGGATAACTATTTTATATGCCTATATATCTGGGGTCATAAATTAAAATTTTCTTGCACTAAAAGGGGTCGTGAGTAGAAAAAGTTTAAGAAGCCCTGCACTAAATCACTTAGATGCCTAGTCAATTGGATAACAATACCATATTTGTCCAAATTTAGGTGCGATATATGTTGTCATGTCTCAGGGTATTTTCTATTTTTTGCCCCGGGGAAATGAGGGTTAAGTGACTCGCCAAGGGTCACACAGCTAGTAAGTGTTAAGTATCTGAGGCTGGATTTGAACTCAGGTCCAGCATTACTATTGTGATTAACATAACCTGTTTGATTTAAGGTAGGGTTTTATATTGAGTTAAGATAGCATTATCCATACCCATTTCATGATCATCTATGATATATTCCCCAAACATCATCACTACTATTGCTATATCCTTTTAATTTTATCCAAATACTCTCTGTCATACTTCCTTCTTCAGGAGTTTAGAGTTCTGAATATTATCTCCCTTCATGAAAAAGTATTTTTGAACAATGCATATCCTTTAGTTATAATGCAGATTTGCATCACATATGCAATACTTCATGATTCTTTCTTTGGTATTATGGATTATTAAATTATTGAAAAATGATCCTCCAAGAGTCTGCCAAGGACAGCAAGGTGGTACAGTGGATAGAGCTCTCGGCTTAGAGTCAGGAAGACCTGAGTTCAAAATTAGCCACAGATTCTTACTAGCTGTGTGATCCTGGGCAAATCACTTAACCCTGTTTGCCTCAGTTTTCTCACTTGTCAAATGAGCCAGAGAAAGAAATGGCAAAAAACCACTCTGGAATGTTTGCCAAGAAAACCCCAAATGGGGTTATGGAGGTCAGGCACTACTGAAATGACTGAACTGTAACAAGAATCTGCCAATATGGCACAAAAACAGCTCCTTCCAAGTAACTCCATTTTAATTACCGCTTTTTTTAAAAGCAAGAGTGTGTGTGTGTGTGTGTGTGTGTGTGTTGGGAAGTCAAAGACGCTTCCAATAAAGAAACTCCTACCAGTGCTGAGCTACAACTATTCTGTAATATATTTTTTGCTTTCTAGCCATTATGCTGTGCTTCTTATATTGTTATTGTTGTTGTTATTGAGTTGGATGTAAGTTGCTTATTTAAATTCAGATCATAGGATGACAGATCTAGAAAGGACAAAGCTGGACCCTTTGATTTTACACCTGAAGAAACAAGGCCCAGAGAGGTTAAGAGACTTGCCAATGAACACATGGCTAGTTAGTATCCTGGTTGAGAGCAGGCTGCATGTTTCAAATCAACATAAATTCATGGGAAACTAAATCATCACTGATTAGGCTTTTGAGTAATCTCATGCGAAGTTGTGTGACAGGCTATTCTATGAAAACAGAAACAACACAAAACAAAAAAACTTCCTGAGAGTAAACAATGAATGCCTTCACTCACCTAGGATACCTGGGTTTCATTTATCACCCTCCTACCCTCAACCATTTGATATGGTCTTAGATGCATAGCCATACAAAGAAGGAGCTTTGTGACCCCGGATGAGTCACTTAACCTCTCCATGTCTCAGTTTCCTCATTTGTAAAACTAAGGAGGTTGGACATGTTAGCCTCTAGGGTCCCTTCTGGCTTTAAATCTATGACCCTACAATCAATGTGCTAGAAAGAACACTGATCTTACAGTCAGAAGACCTGAGTTTTTGTATGACCCTGGACAAATAACTTCAATTTTATGTACTTCATTTACCTCATGTGTAAAATGAGAACAAAAATTGCATTATCTGCTTCACAGGTGGAAGAGCAATCTTCAAACTTGAAGGTTCTCAGCAAATATGAATCATTATTTGAAGCTGAATGAATTACAGAATGGAAGCCAATGAATCAGAGAATTTAAACAAAAAGAAATTCTTTTGCTCCAATTATATGAATATCTCAGGCTAAAAGTTTTTTTGGCCTGGACTGTCTGCTGCCTCTTCCAGCTTTGAAAAGTAAGATACCTAAATTATGCTAAAGGATGATGAGGTAGATCAAATCCCAATTAACTCAGCCTGCCAGACTGGAGGAATTAAAGTCATTTCCTTCCTCCTACAAATAGTGACCTATCTCATATTTTAAAATCCAAATAATCATACCTCAGTCTGGAAAGTTAAGGGTTTGTCCTACATCTGCATCACATTACATCCTAGGATATCATTCAATCATGAAGACACTTTCAGTGAGAGATTTTATCCTGCAAATAATTCTTTCCAGGTAATTTTCATTTGAATATCTAATTTAATTTTTTTTCTTCCCAGGGCAAGCTCAAGATCTCCATGAAAGCTTCTACATGTCTTCCCAGGGCCAATCTGAAATTATGATGTAGGGCCTGAACTAGAGCATCAAATAACCAGGTTAGTGCCAAAGAAGAAAGCACACAAACATTCATCTGCTGAGTGCGGTCAGATCACGTTTTCAGTACGTTAACCACAGAGGACTTTTCATAACAAACCTGAATCTGCAAAGCTTTTGCCTTACTGATGGTCCAATTAGCTCCCTCCCCTCCCCGTCTCCCCCTGCCTCCTGTGTGAGAGTCCTTCTGTATATTCTTAGACCACTGGGATCCCTGGACAATGAAACAGGGAAATATAAAAAATAAATAATGCATAATGTAGGCCAGCTTTTCCATAGGGGTAGCTATCATCACAGATTTTATCGGGGTGCTCAAGTTCTTAACTTTCATTTCCAAGAGTTCACCAATACCTAGTATTTGATGATATATCAAATGTAATCTGGAAAAACAAACTAGGAAGGCTGTGTGGTATAGTGGACAGAGGACCAGCCTTGGACTCAGGAGGAACTAGGCTTGAGTTATGCTTCTAACACATGAACTAGCAAGCAATGACCATTGAAAGACACAGAAACTGTTAGTGTTTCAGAAAACTCTTTTAAAAGACTATACCTTGAGGACAGCTAGGTGGTGCAGTAGATAAAGCACCAGCCCTGGATTCAGGAGGACCTGAGTTCAAATCTGATCTCAGACACTTGACACTTCCTAGCTTTGTGACCCTGGGCAAGTCACTTAACCCCCACTGCCCCGCCCCCCCCCATAAAAGACTATACCTTACATGGGAATTATTGATTTGTACCAGTGAAGAGAGTTTTCACACTGGGAGTTTCCTACACGCATCAAACCATACACCTGGACCAACTATATACACATATGTGCATAGAAAGGCATGGAACAAATGCCTAGATATGTGTGCTTATGCTCTAATATTGGTCTGGACACTCAGGCATATCTGAACATCCATGCCTCTGTCTGGTAGATGTTCTCTGGTAGCTTCATACACTGATAATTGATAGGGTTTGGCCATTCATGAATAAATAAAGATATCCCTAGAAAGATAGATGGAAAAATAATATCATAATTTTTTACAGTAAGTTTCTTTGATAAAATCCTTGTTTCTCAAACACATAGGGAATTGAGTGAAATTTATAAAAATAAGAGCCATTCTCCAATTGATAAATGGTCAAAGGATATTAACAGGCAGTTTCCAGAAGAAGAAATCAAAGCTATCTGTAGCCATATGAAAAAAATGCTCTAAATCACTACTGATTAGAGAAATGTAAATTAAAATAACTCCAAGGGACCACCTCACAACCATCAGAAATGACAAATGCTGGAAGGGATGAGGGAAAATAGGTACACTAATTAATTGTTGTGGATTTGTGAACTGGTCCAACCCTTCTAGAGAACAATTTGGAACCATGCTCAAAGGGCTATAAAAGTGTGTGTACCCTTTGATCTAACAATATCACTACTGTATGTAATTATTGTTACTCTATGATATCCTTAGAATTTATGGTGGTGGTTGTTACTATTTTTTAAAGATGCACTTGATTGGACTGAGTGTGCTATGCTTCAGAGGACATGGTGGGGTCTAGGTGACTCATGGAGAAGAAAAAGGGCGAGGATTCTTGAAATAAGTATGGAACAATGCCCAGAGAGTACTCAAACTCTGCATACCCTTTGATCCAGCTATACCACCATTAGGCTTATACCTCCAAGAAATCAAAGGAAGAGGAAAAGGATCTACACATACAAAAATATTTATAAGAGCTCTTTTTGTGGTAGTCCAAAATTGGAAACTAAGGGGATGTTCTCCCACTGGGGAATGGCTAACCAAATTGTGGTATATGAATGTAATGAAATATTAATGTACACGCATGATTCCCCGCTTCTATGAAGAAATAGTTGGAGGTATCCTCAAAGAAAGTTCTTTTTATTCGGCTGCCTAATTTTATCTCAACCTCTGGCTCTTTACTCTCCTGCTTGCCATTCCTAGGATGCTTGTACATGCTTCACTATTTTAAGACTTTCAAAGTCCTAATAGTTTCTATACTACTTATTAGACTACTTATTTCCCTTTGAAAATTTTCTTCTTGGCTGCTTTCTGTGTCAAGATTCTGTCTCATTTCAACATTTCTTTGCTATTTCTCTCACTCTCTTTTTCATTCCCTAGCTATGAACTCTGTCCTTTGGCAGCTTTCTTCTAAGCTTGACATGTGCTCATCAGACACACAACCAGCAGCTAGGATCTTATCACAGAGATGTAAAAAAATACCCCTCTAACCAATTGGAAAGATCTTTTTTCCACTTCATTTTCTAGGGGAGTAATAGAGCAGGAACCTTCTAGTATTTGTTTTATCCTAAAATGGCACTGAGTTATCTGTCCAAAGTGAGAGAATTTGTCAGTTTCAGTTATCTAAATTCCCGTAGCGAATTACTTTGGTTATCAAATAATTGTACATTGAAATTTTAATTAAAATTGCATTTAACTTAAATTTTAAATTGATTTTATTCCTTATAATAAAACAAACAAAATAAGCGAAACCAAATTGGTTCTTGTTAGATTGAGCTAGGTGACAGAAGTTGCCAGAGTAGGGTGCCTGACAGTAAAGCTTGGCGAAATGATGAGAAAAGTTGAAATTTTCCAATAAGTTTAAATCTGCAGTAAGCACTGAAGTCTTGCTGATCACCTAGGGCATGAATTATAAAGATAAGGCATACAAACCACAGGTCACATAAAAAAAAACACAACTATTGAATCATATTTTGTATGTATGGTGATATTGCCATCAACACACCACAGACTCTGATTCCATCAGTGCGACTATTTCTTTCTCTCCATTGCCCAGTTGCTACACTTCTACATTCTTGGGCTAATGAAGAAAAATGTATTAATGGGTCCTGGTTGTAGTTAGCTAAGTTGATTTTTCAACAGTTGACATCTAGTCCCTGGGCTTGTTTTAAGACTTTC
This sequence comes from Dromiciops gliroides, assembly GCF_019393635.1. Lineage (NCBI taxonomy): Eukaryota > Metazoa > Chordata > Mammalia > Microbiotheria > Microbiotheriidae > Dromiciops > Dromiciops gliroides. The sequence goes on along the minus strand of NC_057862.1, from coordinate 157,467,693 downwards.
TGGACTGGTTGCCTTCCAGAAGCCAGATTTACTTCTATGCCAGGAGAGAACTTTACTGGAGGTAATTTAATGGAAATAACTTTTTATAAGGATGTAGAATGCTAAGGGTTGTATCAGAAGTATAAAATGAAACAGGATTGCTAGCCATATATCCATATTGAATCAGAAGATATAGAATAATTATGATTTATTCAGGATGCATAGGCACTGTGTGGAAAACAAGCAGCAATGACCAAAAGACCAAGTGTGAAGTGGAACAATGAAACAATGTTCAGCATATTGTCTGTTCCAGTGAGGGAAGAAAAATTCTATTATAAATTGGGCAACTAGAATCAGTTGATATTTTTTTCTCAATTAGCTCAGGAATGAAGGAGTTTAGCAATCTGCAAGTGGAGAGAAGGGAGCATCCACACATTGATGAAATTGCAGAGCCTGTGATGTGTTGATAGTAATATCGTTTTTATACATACAAAATAAAATTCCATAGTACACATAAGATCTATATTAGAAAGACATGGAAAGCAGCCCCATTTCACTGATGAGATGCTGATTCTGTTGAATACCCTTGATAAATGTCTGGAAGTAGCGACCAAGCACATTTAAGCCATATCAGCTGCAGGGATATGATTTGATTATGAGTTAAATCTCTGAGATTAAGCAGCACAGACATAGGGAGCTTTGGGGGAATACTAGTTAATTCGTAAATAACCCTCTGGAAATGGCTTCCTTTTTTATTCCAGCTTTATTTACATGCTAGAATAGTTGAATTGATCCCGGGAGGATGGTAAACATACAATCACTTTCCTTTAAATTTAATTTTGTGTCCCATCTTTTGAAATTTAAACATCTTTTTTTTATCACCTCTTTCTTATTCCAACAGAGTATATTTTTATAATGAAAAACAGTCATGCCCCCCTATGAGGTTGTGTCAGTCATCATTTTAAATTATGTTTATAAATTACAATGTACTATCATCATAAAATTGCATAATCTTTCTCTAATGTCATTTGGCGTATTGTCCATTTATAACTTTGCTCCTGTGTCACTAGCTTACTTTTAAAAAAGTTGTTCACTTTAATATCATATTTTCAGAGATCTGATTAATACAATTAAGCAGTGTATCCCTGTATCCATAGAGATAGGAATAAGGATTCAATCAATTATACAGGGAACTCTCGGGTGAACAAAGTTCAGGGTGAATTTGTAAATCTAAACAGGTCATGAGAATACCATGTGGGGCTGAACTGTTTGTAATATCTTTACATCTTGTTTTTCATGGTATCTCTCTCTTTATTTATACATTTCCAACAGTGATTCATTGCTTCATTTTGTTCATATTTTAATAGAGAAGAAAAATGCATATCTAAGCATAGAAGTATATGCTTTGGGATATAACTGGTCACACCTGAGGGGAAGAGCAATTTGTAAAGCTTGTGTCTGTCCCAGGCATGATTGTTATTTGATGGAAGCCAGCTAAAATGCAGAGCTCAAGAGGGATCTATGTACACAGCACTCAAAGGCCCTAACTAGCCTTTAGGGAACATTCATTCATTCAAACACTTTTCTTACTAGGTTAGGTTAGGGGAATACTAGGATAAATAAGGATTGGCCCTTTGAAGAGTCAGTAGAGAAAGGTAAAAAAATGCACACATATAGCTACAATACAAAATACACAGTACAAACTAGAGGGATGAATAGGGTTCCCTAAGAGTTCCCTAATTCTAATGATTTTCAGTGACAACAAATCTTATACACAGTCAATCTAAGTTTATTCTACAACTTAAGGTTTGATAGATTGATTACTTCCTCTCTAAAGTTTAGTTCCTTCCAATTGCCCCATTGATTTTTTTTTTTAGAAATGCTTCCAAGTTTCTTACCTACCCCTCTAATAAAACTTTACTTTTTAAAAAATCCATCATTTCTCTTGGATTTCTGATGTTTTGTTTCTACCTGTCATTTAGGAGATTTTTTTTTCCCCTTCTTTAGGTTTGCTCCAGTTAGTCATCAGGTATAGTTTGGCATTATGGTTGATAGCTTTGAAACCAGACCAAAAATTTGTGGATAATAAAATATCATGTTTTTAAAAATTTCTTCTGAGATATATGAGATATGTTGGAATCTTTTCACTTTCCAGTGTTCTCTCTCCTTTGTGAGTCTGGGAAATATAAATGTTTTCCTCTGAAGGCAAGCATGTTGATGAGTGGGGCTGGTAATTGGTAGAGACTGAACAAAACAAAACAAAAAACAAAAACCATGTATACTAGATGAGCCCTCATTTATCCTGGATGTAGCTTCTTTGAACATAGCCGTCTACATGTTGTCTCTCTCATTAGACTTTGAGCTCCTTGAAGGCAGGCAATGTCTTTTGCCTTTCTTGTATCTCTAACAGTTAGCTCATTATCAGGCACATGATAGATACTTTAAAAATCTTTATTGACTTAAGTTAATATATCTTTCCTAGTTAGGGGCTATGAGCCAAAATGATGACAACATCCCTTTATATAGTACTTGGATCTTCATGTCATGTGAATCTCTGAAATAAGGAATAAGAATAAGATTAGGGGCAGCTAGGTGGCACAGTAGATAAAGCACCGGCCCTGGATTCAGGAACACCTGAGTTCAAATCTTGTCTCAGACATTTGACAATTACTAGCTGTGTGACCCTGGTCAAGTCACTTAACCTTCACTGCCCCACAAAAACAAACAAAAAGAACAACATTAATCAATATAATGTATATCCCTAAAGGAGAGGTTCAGGTTCTTAGATCCTATAGAAGGGTTTCCTTATTAAAAAGAAGTTTCATTGTATAAATGAGTCAATCCTTGGTCAATTGCAAAACCAATTTAACTACAAAATATTGAAGTTTTGGACCACTTTGGTCAACAAAGTTATTGGTTCTACTAGTCACTATCAAATGAGGGAAATATTTAGAGCATATGATCTATTATGGTGACTCTCGATTCTAATCCTTAATATTTTAATGGAAGAATAGATTTTTCAGAGCAAAAGAAAGAAAAACTATTCTGACACATGTCAAAATAACAAATTCATTTATGATGTAGAGCAAAAAAAAAGAAACATGACTTCAATTTGTTTTTTCAGCTTTCAACTTTCGTGGCTGAAAAATCTTTTTAAGGAAAAAAATACTAATTACAAAAATATCTCCTTCGATGAAGGGAGAGGTAGATGTATCCATCCATGCCTGGCTCTAAATAAGGATTTCAAATTAAGTGTTTGATCTAGCAAGGGAACACATCAAAATGAAAGCAAATTTACTTCGGAGTGGTGGCAGGAGGGGGAGTGGAGAAGTGATATCTTACCATTAAAGGAAAACTAGCTTTAGTATAAGTAAAATGAACCTTGAATATCTTTTCTGGTAGAATGACACCATTGAAAATAAGCATATGAAATGGCTTGGACTAGGTACACTAAGTTATTTATACAGTGGGTCTTCTAAGTATCAATGACATTCGGAGTCTGATGGAATGTCAAGTATTGAGTCATGGACTTGTTCCTCACAAAAAGGACTTGACAAATAAACAACAAATGCAAGGTCACCACGTGCACACCAAACTTGGAGTCAGAGTTAGCTTGGATCCTGGTTCTGTCCCTTACAGTCCATGTAACTAAGGGCAAGTTCCGAACCTTTCTGGGGCTTTGTTCCTCATGTGTAAAATGAGGGGATTGGACTATATGACCTAAGGTCTCTTCTAGCTCCAAATATATGATCCAATAAGTATACCTTTCTTCAATTAGAGGTGGCCCCAAATTGGTCCATATTGACCAGGGTGGCTAGTCAATAATTTTGTTTTCAAATTCTGGCACATCCACAATGTCTCTTGGATATTCTGCCTCTTAGGAAAGCAGAAACAACTGCGTGACTATGTGCCATAGCTCAAAACAATCCTGATTTTTAAATGTGTAGTTAGAATTAGGAGCATGGATCAGTAGTGCTCAGGTTAGAATAAGACCTATTCCTAGGTTTTCAGCAAACCCCTATTGCCTCAGTATGTTCCATTTGCTCTCTCTAGCCCGAGGCTTGGCTCCTTAAAAGTCACACTAATGCTCCAGGGGCTGCCTCATGGATCCACATTTACATGACTGATGATTTGGAAGCCAGGCACAAACCACATGAGTTGTACATCTGCAGACAATGAACAAGGAGGCCAAAACCAATAAGTTCCTAGAAGACTGGTCCCAATGAGATTGTTTTTACAAAGAATAAAATGAGTTACATTCAGAAAATGAAAACTAATAGGATTATCTCCCACTACTTCCCTATACTTTATGCTCTAACCAAATCATTCCCTAATCATGCTGTATTCTTTTCTATCTCTGTGTCTTTACTCATGTCATCTCTTCCACGTGGATTGCTCTCTCTGCCAATCTCTTGTCCATGAGAATCCTGCCCATTCTTTCATTAGGATGTCCACTGCCTGACAAGCATCTTTCTCTTTAGGGGTAAGAGATGGTAGCAATCTCAGCTTATATAATTCAGATAGCTAGCTAAATGTTGGGTGTGTTATTACAGCTTTTCCATTGTGTGTTCCTTCCAGTGGTATATGTTGTGTATGTTTCTGCAGGGATTGGTGGTGGAGGACTTTAACAGCAGGATGACTTATACTCAGAAAGCAAGTGCTACTCCACTGAGTCTTACCCTTTCACTCCATTCTGTCAGGAACCAGCTCTTGGCACAGGGCCCCATATCACAGTTTTCAATATCATTTGGCCGGAGCTTCATGTTACATTCTTCATCGTCCACCACATCTCCAATGTTGCTGACACACTTCACATCTCGGGTCCTTTGTCCCACACCACATGGTACCGAACACTAAAAAGAAATATCCTTCAGGTCAGGGAAATATCAGGCTTTATTACACAGAAAAATGACAATACTAACTGATGCACAATACCTTGAAGTTTTTAAAGCACTTTTTTGTATTATTTCATTTGAGCCTTGTGACGCTGAGAGAGGTACATGCTATAAGTCTTATTAATCTCTTTTATTTTTATAGATTAAAAGAATGAGTGACTTGTCTGTAATCACACAGGTAATAAGTGTAAGAACTAGGATATGAACTCTGACCTTCCTGACTGCTAAGTCCATCACTCTCTCCACCCTGTCCTCCATGCTACCTTTTGAGAAAGACTCATGAATTGTGTTGTCAGTTTCAAGTCATCATTTCTTTGTTAAATGCTGTAGAAGAATATGACCAGTACAGACCACTCCCCTATTTCATGGTGGACTCCTTTTGGAAAATCTGATGAGCTAGAGAGGTAGTATGGTTTAGCAGAAAGAATGCTGGATTTGGAGTCAAAATTCCTGGGTTCAAGTCGTTTAACCTCTATACCCCCAGGTCCCCATTTTAAAAATGAAGGTGTTGGCTTAGATGATCCCTAAAGTTTCTTCTGGGTAGTTAAGTAGCACAGTGGATAGAGCTCCAGGACTGGAGTCAGGAAGATTTATTTTCCTGAGTTTAAATCCATTCATAAACACTTACTAGCTGTATGACCCTGGGCAGGTCACTTAACCCTGTTTGACTCAGTTTTCTCACCTGTAAAATGAACTGGAGAAGGAAATGGCAAACCAATTTAGTATCTCTGCCAAGAATAAACAAATGGCATCACAAAGAGTCAGACACAACTGACAAACGTCTGAACAACAACAAAATCTCCTCCAGTTGCACATCAGAGATCACCACGATCCTAAGAGTTTTGTCCATGAAAAACTCCCTCTGGTGGCCTACTTTCAATGCCCTTCTCACCAACCTAGTGACTCTATGCCTATTAGCCATATTCTTTTCTATTATTACAGACCAAATACTTAGCAGCTGGGAAGATGCCATTCATATAAAGATAGGGAGGATCAGGACGGACGGACAGGGGGCGGGGGGAAGGTATTTTGATATTTTGAGCTTTGCCATTTGGCAGTAAAAATGTTGTTATTCCCATGTTTTAAATATTCTATGACTTGGGACTTCCCAGGGAGAAAAAGTCAACAGAATGTTAGCTGAGACCTCAAAGATCACTTGGTCCAGTCCTCTCATTTTACATGAGGAAATGGAGGCCTCAAGAGGTGACATGATTTGTTCAGCTGTGTGCAAAATCAACCTAAACTTCCAAGCTGGTCTTAGACATGAGAGAACAGAATGGATTAGAAGGTGATTTGTCTGCAGAATTTTCAGATCCCTCGCACAGCTCACATCTTCCTCATTTCCCCCAATCTGCTGTTTGACCTAAGTGTGCTCCCTTATCCCATAATCAATTTGGGGGGGGGAGTTCTTTCATTCCATAGGAATATTTTCCCACTCTTTGGATTTCATAAGGGCTGAGTTTTTTGTTGGGCTTTGAAAGTTCACACAGTATCAGGATAACATCTTGGCCACTTTCACGTCTGCTTTGAAATTTTTGAGTCCTTTGCAGACTTTAAAAGCAGACTTGCAAATAAACACAAATTAGATACTAACTAACTGGCAAACATTTTAACTTATCCTACCTCCCTCCAGACAGTAGTAAAAATAAATCAGATCTGCATTATTTTCTATTTCGCTTGGCATAAATTTTTAGTTCATGGAGAAAGATCATGTGGCTGGGTGCAAGGGCAGTGGAGACAAGCAGGAAGATTTCAGAGTAGCAGAGTGAGCTCTGGTACAAGTCTAGGTGAGAACATGGATGGAACTAATTTACAGAGTATTAACAAGTACTCTGCATTTATTAATAAATAGTATTAAAATTAATAAATAGCATGCCTGTTTCTTCCTACACTTTGCTTCTGTTTCCATTTTTCCTCTTTTCCCCCTTAATCTTCTCTTTGACTCACTGTCTTTTTTTAATTTCCCTTATCCCCATCTTGTTCTTCCTTTCTTATTTTAGTTGAGCTTTTTAAAGGCTCATTATTTCCCTTCCCTATCAGCATGTATATAGTACAACCCACTATCAAACTTTTTTCCAGGGGCATTCCTCTAAATCCCTATTCTCTGCTTTGCCATGGTAAATACAGACATCTATATGTCTTTTTTTTTGGTGAGGCAACGAGGGTTAAGTGTCTTGCCCAGGGTCATACAGCTAGTAAGTGTCAAGTGTCTGAGGCTGGATTTGAACTCAGGTCCTCCTGGATGCAGGGCCAGTGCTTTATCCGCTGTGCCACCTAGCTGCCCCCAACATCTATATGTCTTTGAATGAAAAAGAATGAACCACAGTATCATGGGTTTAGAGCTGGAAGAGACCTTAGAGGGTGGTGTAAGATGACCAACCTCACTCTCTCCTCCAGAGCCAGTTGGGTCCAATGGCAAGATGTAGATCAGGACAACTGGAGATGGCCCTGGATATTTAAGGCAATTGGGTTAAGTGACTTGCCCAGGGTCACATAGCTAGTAGGTGACTGAGGTGAGATTTGAACTCAGGTTCTCCCAACTTCAGGGGCAATGCTCTATCCACTGTGCTATCTAGTTGCCCCATAATAAGCACTTGATAAATGCTTGTTGATTGGGTGTCATTGATAACTGCCTTGAGTTGCTATGGGAAGGCATAGGCATCTCACTCAAACTAATGGTCTGCAGTATTAGAAAGTCAAATGCTTGAAAAGAAAGACTAAGAGACTGGTTGAAAGCACTGTACTGACTATTCTGGCCCCTTGCACCTAGAGTCCCTTAACCTTTGCTTTTAAGGCTATGTAATCCTCACTAACACATTCTCATGCTCTAAACTCTGGGACAAATTCTGTCCGAAGGTAGGGAGAAGTTAAGGAATCCCAGGTCAGGAGGATGGCATTAAATTAATCTTATTACTGGTTAATCTGACTTTGTACCTCTTTTCTAGAAATTGAGATTGAGTTTTGACTTTCCCTTTTGACTGAAATGCATGCAAAACCAGTTTGGACTTCAAGCCTTGTCTTAGACAACAAGACAGCAGATCAAAAGCCACAGCTATTTCAGTCATTTACTCAAAGCTTCTGCCTTGTATCCTAGTAGGAACTGGGCTTTGTCTTAGTTGCCTGCCTGGCATCCTAGCACTTATAGGATGAAGGTCCTATCTTATATCCCATCCCTTAGTCTTGGCAAAAGATGGGACTCTTCAATAATCATGGCAGAGTACCTGAAATCTGTTTCCACACTTTGCAGATCCTGATTTCTGCCTATTTTCTGCTGGCAGAATATTCTTCCTCCCTCCCCCACCCCCTGCTATCATGTTCCACCTACCTGCTAAGATATCTACCTATTTCTTCATCCTGTACCTCCTCAGTGATGCCTATCAAATGTCTATACTTTCTGTTTCCCCTGCCTTGGCTCTGGTCCCTAGGTAAAAGGCATTCCTCATCTAGCCTATCCCTACTGCTGACCAAGGTCCAATTCTGAGTGACATAGGCTATATCTTCCTGAGTGACTGATCTGTGAATGAATGAACTGAATAAATATGTAAAAGGTTGCTTTCAGCCCAAGGGCTCAGCATATCTTGGAATCTAAAAAAGTCTGCTTCTAGAATTGCTATTGCACAGTCATTTCAGTGGTGTCTGACTCTTTCTGACTCCACTTAGAGTTTTCTTGGCAAATACACTGATTTGCCATTTTCTTCTCCATCTCATTTTACAGATGAGGAAACTGAGGCAAACAGGGTTAAGTGACTTACCCAGGGTCATGCAGCTAGTAAGTGTCTGAGGTCAGATCTGAACTAGGGTTTTCCTGGCTCTAGGACCAGCCCTCTATCCACTGTATCACCTAGCTATCCTACATTCATGTATAATTTATGAACAAGGTGACCCATCATGTCCCCCTTTTTAAAAAGATATTTTCCCCATAAAGGGGAAGGAGAGTGAAGTTAGTCCTCCAATTTCAGTTAATAAAGCAAACTATTCTGATTTACCGAGGTCCATTCGGTCCGGATTTGCCACTCGCTGCAGATCTTCAGCTGGCAAGTACTGGTGGTCTCTGGTTTCTCCAGGTGCTGGCAGCGGTATGGTTGTACAGTTAGGGTCCTGTTGGCATACATCTGGCGGCAGAGGACTTGGCGGTGCTGCATTCCAAGGCCACAGGTTTTACTGCATTCAGACCATTCCCCTATGTCCCAGCTAACCAATGAGACAGACACAAAAGACACAGAGAGACAAATGGTTACCTACCCTTAAACATTAGGGAAAGGGGCAGTGGGATGAAAGAAAACTCATTGAATTCATAATGTTGGAGAAGCTGACTTTCCTCTTTATAGACCTTTGGAAGGTGAGCACTTTTGAATAGTCATTTGAATGTTCTTACTCACAAATTGACTAATGATGTAGACATGGCTCTCTATGAGGGGTGTTCACAGGAGCATAATTATCTTACAGAGTTAGGTCAAATGATTAGGAACCCACCCAACGGGAACCTTTTTTTAAAAAAGCCAAAAGAAAGAGAAGTAATTTTCTATGTGCCTTCCTGTGACATTCCTAAGCATGAGTGTGGTGGTATGTGAGAGGGAACGTTTTTGCAGGATGGTTTTGTTGGCTTTTGGAACTTTTTTGTTCAGCTGAGAAAATTGCTCTCAGAGGAATGTAGCCATAGAAGACTACTGGAAGCTGACTTCACCAACATGAATAGTGTTTTGGTCTATTGCAGGGGTTTTTAACCTGGGGTCCATGGAACCATAAGGAGTCTCTGTAGATAGATTTTTAGCAGGTGGTGAACTTGGAATGGAAAAAAAAAAACCAACAGCTTTATTTCAAAATAATTGGCTTCTTTTATAATTCTATATATTTTATTTTATGCATTTAAGAATATTCTGAGAAAAAAATATTCCTTAACCAGTTTTTTGGGGTTTTTTGGTTTTTTTTTGGGGGGGGGGCAGGCAATGAGGGTTCCGTGATTTGCCCAGGGTCACACAGCTAGTAAGTGTCAAGTGTCTGAGACTGGATTTGAACTCAGGTCCTCCTGAATCCTGGGCCGGTGCTTTATCTACTGCACCACCTAGCTGCCCACCTCCTTCACCAGTTTTTAAATAAATTAAGCTACATTAAAAAAAAAAACAAAAAACATCTGAGAAGAGGTGCATGAGCTTCACCAGTTGCTCAAGGGATCCATGACACAAGGAAGATTTGCTTTCTACAATGTATCAGAGCCTATGATTCTGTGAGCAGGTCTCTGTTCTTGTGTGCAGAGTTGTCCCTATTCTTCTTTGGAGGCTTAATTTCCTTTTCCAGTGTCCTCCTTCACCCTCTTTGTACCTTCTCCCTTATTCTGGGACTTTTCCTCTTCATGTTGCCACCAGGTAGGACTCATCCATTTTCTAAAACCTGTTTCCACATTCCCTTCTTACAAAACCAACTCTCAACTACTTGTCACTCAGAGGAAGATATTTGCCCTAATTCATCATTCAAATGTGAAAATACGGGGCAGCTAGGTGGCGCAGTGGATAAAGCACAGGCCCTGGATTCAGGAGTACCTGAGTTCAAATCCGGCCTCAGACACTTAACACTTACTAGCTGTGTGACCCTGGGCAAGTCACTTAACCCCAATTGCCTTACCAAAAAAAAACCCGAAAAACAAATGTGAAAATATAAGAAGGATCAGTGGTTTTCTGTGGATGGAAATTCCCTCCATCTCTAAAGATCCCCATCCCTCTATGGCTTAAGATCAAAAGATAATAGATTTTGATCTGCAAACAATTTGCTCACCACTGAAAAAACTGAGGCTTAGAGGGATGAAGTTAATTGTTGAAATTCATAGAGGTATCATGATGGAATTGGAATAACTCAGGGCTTCAGGCTCCAAATCCAGGACTCTTTCTACTGTCACATGCTCCTCCCTACCTAATAGATGAGTAATAAGGCTTTGACTGTGGTACAGAGGATAAATCATGTGCCCTGAATCATTTAACTATTAAGTTAGGGGTGCTAGGTGGTGCAGTGGATAGAGCACTTGGCCTGGCATGAGGAAAATAAGTTTAAATCCTGTGTAACACACTTACTTGGTGTGTGGCCCTGAGCAGGTCATTTAACCTCCGTGTACCTTAGTTTCCTCATCTGTAATTGGGGTAATAATAGCCCCACCCTCCAAGGATTGTTTTGAAGATCAAATGAGAATCGTTGTAAAACACTTTGCAAAACTCAAAGCATTATATAAATCATAGCTATTATTATTGTTGTTGTTATTAAGTTTTAGAGGCAAGATATGAATGTTGGTCTTCCTGACCCAAATCCAGTACTCTTTCCAATAGAGCAGATGTATCTTTAATTCATACTAAGGAGTGAGTAGCCAGCAACCCCTACTTTAACAATAATATTGTATTATTAGTAGTTTATGGGATTGCTATTGTCACTATTACTACAGTGATGATGATATGATGTCATCCAATTCAACAATTAATGGAAAGAGCCTTGAACTCTGAGCCAAAGGATGTGGATTTGAGTCTTGGCTCTGCTTCGAAATATATTTGTGACCTTGGGCAAGTCATTTCTTTTTTCTAAACTCCAGTTTGCTCATCTGAAAATTGCAGGGGATGGTCTGGCTGACCTGTAAGTTCTTTTCTAACCATCCATGATACTGATGATACCCCTTCCAGTGTTTTGCATAGACAGACCATACCATTCTGGGAATATGTGTAACCAGGACTTATAGTTCTTTTTTTTTTTTTTTGTGAGGCAATTGGGGTTAAGTGACTTGCCCAGGGTCACACAGCTAGTAAGTGTTAAGTGTCTGAGGCTGGATTTGAACTCAGGACCTCCTGACTCCAGAGCCGGTGCTCTATCCACTGTGCCATCTAGCTGCCCCAGGACTTATTGTTCTATTGTGATTTCAGTAGCTCATGTATTTTGCCAGAAAACACATATGAAATAGTCATTTCATTTCAATTTACCAAGAAGAGGCAGGGGAAAGAGCTCATGGGAGCACACTAAGCTGCTTTGTAGCTAATAGAACTCTCTTCTTAATCCTGGATGACAGGAATGTTTGCTCCAGACAGTTTAATGCATAGCCCGTAGCCTGAATTTATAATTGATAATTACGACATTAATGTTGTACACAGGTGGTCTTCCTCTTCCTCCTTCCTCTATCCTCTTCCATTTTCTCCTTCCCTTTCTCCCTCCTCCTTCCCTCCATCTCTCCTTTTTTCCTCTTTCCCCCTTCCTTTCTTCTTTCTTATATTTCCTTGCCTCCTTCCCTCTCTTCCTTCCTTTCATAGGAACTGGATCTGTGGTTGTTTTGGCATCAGAATCTCTCACATGAGGAAACTCCCTCTTCCAATACAGGTCAACACTTTGTAACTTGTGGTTTCAGAGAGTTGCCTAGTGCATAAAGGGATTGGTTAAGTGACTTGCAGTCAGAAGCAGAACTTTAGGGTAGGTATTCCTGGCTTTGAGGTCAGTTTTCTAACCATTATTCCAGTGTTGCCCCCTTTTTAAAGTTGTTAAATAGTCTGGAGAAATCTCATCACATAGTAGATAAAGTGGTGAATTTGGCATAAGGAAGACCTGGGTTCAAATCCCGATTTTGACACTGAGTAGCTGTTTGTTCATAGGCAAGTCACATAACCATTTTGAGCCCCAGCCAACTTTCTAAGACTTTAAGTTATAGACCTTTTGTAATGCATATCAATGGAGGGAGTTACCATATTGGAAGGTCACTAATGAAATCACAGGTCCTTGACATACTGATGTACAATATTAGCAATCCAAATTCCCGGACTAGGAATTAACCAAAGTGTATAAGCCAAAGTTGATATAAAAAGGCAAACTAAAAAGAAGAATCATTCGGATGTCTTACAAGGCTGGGCAAGGGAAAATATTGCAGGCTTCTTCCTCAGGAGTAGGTTTGGTGCTGGGATCACAGTAGCTTTCAGGAACTTCTTCATGAGAACTTCTACTCACACAGTGAAAGATTGGGTATTGTGATCCTGAAATGACAACAGGAAGGTTTGACCATTAGAAATAAACACACAAATAATTGAACAATGGTGGTATTTTTTAAAAAAATAATCCCCTCAAAGTCTCTGCCTCCTAGAACCACAAAAGATAAACATTTTTTTGAGTGCAAATCGAGGCAGGGAGATGAAGAGGTGAGAAAGGTCTCCATAGATGGGTGTGATGGAATATTACCGTGCTATAAGAAATGATGAGTTCAATGATTTTAGAAAAACATGGAAAGACTTGCATGAAATAATGGAGAGTGAAATGAGCAGAAGCAAGAGAACATCCTAGACAGTAATAGCAATATTGTTTTAAGAATGACTTTGAGAGGGCTGCTAGGTGGCGCAGTAGATAAAGCTCTGACCCTGGATTCAGGAGGACCTGAGTTCAAATGTGGCCTCAGACCCTTGACACTTATTAACTGTGTGACCCTGGGCAAGTCACTTAACCCCCATTGCTCCCCCCGCCAAAAGAATGACTTTGAGTAAGTTATTAAATAACTATAAAGGACATATGAAGAAAGATGCTATCTGCATCCAGAGAAAGGACTGATAAATAGAAGTATGTATAGATTAATTTTACATACATATGTGCATATGTATGTACATATATACATATATACATACATACATACACACACACCTACTTGTGTTTTTTTAATTAATTATTATTTTTGGTGAGGCAATTGGGGTTAAGTGACTTGCCTAGGGTCACACAAGCTAGTAAGTGTTAAGTGTCTGAGGCCGGATTTGAACTCAGGTCCTCCTGAATCCAGGGCTGGTGCTCTATCCACTGCACCACCTAGCTGCCCCCCTATTTGTGTTTAATTGTAGCCATATCCAAGATGAGAGAGAAGGGAAGAAAAAAATAAATTTATATGATAATTGTGCTGTATGTTTGAAAGAAATAGCAAGTTGTACATAGTAGATTTACTGTTTCATATGTGATCATCTTTTTTATTGTACTATGTTATGGAAATACTTGTTTTATTCCATAAATTAAAAATGTTTTCTTAAAAAGGGAAAAAAATATGAACTGAATGTAGAAGTCTACTATGTTGGGGGCTGTGAGGAATGGAGAAGTATAAATTTAAATATGGCTTCAACAAATATTTGTTAAACACCTACTCTGAGGCAGGGACTGATTATATGGAGATTAAAAAATGATAAAACATAGTCCCCAACATCAAAGAGATGACTCTTGAGGCAAGAGCACTGAACTTAATGAGTTTGAATCCTGACTTAGACATTATTAGCTGTGTAACCCTGGTCAAGTTGTTTAACCTCTCTCAGCTTCAGTTTTTTCATCTGTAAAATGGGACTAATAATAATATTCAGCACACTGGATTATGAAAATCAAATGAGTTAATGTGCAGGGCATACCAAAAGCCACGATATTTAATAACTCCTTTTTTGTTTTTAATTTACAATGCCATAGCATCATATACAGTGTGCAGGAAATAAATTTATATTATGTGTGAAAAAATCAAATCTCATAAATGGCAAGAAATAATGAAAAATAATTTCCAAAAAGTTATTAAAACATCATGAATTTTGTCCCAGCCTGTATATGTAAGGCATTTCACATACCTTAAAGTGCTGTGTAAATGTTAGCTATTATTATTAATTTTATCTCCACTTATCAGATGAGGCTCTTTTCTAAGACAGTCCACAATACTTTGGTCTAGTTCTAATTAAGAAGAAAATTTTGCTTAAATACCACTTAAATCAGTTTCTCTGAAACTTCTACCCATTTGGTTTTCTGTGATCAAACCTTACAATACTAATCCCTGTGCTATGTGAGAATCCTGCAAATAATTTAAGCAGTAATGGTGTCCCATCTAAGTCTTCTTTTCTCCATGCTAAATATCGGCAGTTCTTTCAAATGAATCTCATATGGCAGGATATTGAGGCCCTTCACACGATTCTCCTTCATATAATTTTCAGTCTATCCTCCAGCTATGTCATTCATTACCTATTATCATCCTGCCTTTCCATGTCTCTTCATTTACCAGTTTCATCCCCACTCCCTTCTTAGAACATGTTTCTTTTACTTCTCCACTTCTTGAAATCCTGTTCAGATTTAAAGAGAAGCTAAAGACTTTAAATATTTAATGAAACAGAAAGAAGACTTTTTGTGGGGTGGGGGGATTTTAAAATTCATGGAAATCCCAATTATGTTTGGAAATTTTAAACAGGTGATATTTTAGTTCATCAAGTTTCATAGATCACCTAAAGGGAGAGAAGTGCGAAAGAGGCAGAGAAGCCAGGTTTTCTTTCCCTGAAAGAGAATCATTGCCCTCAGATGGAGAGAGATGATTCAAGAAAAAGTTAAGTTTAGGAGAATTTAGACAAAAGGGAGTCTTTCTCTTTAAAACTTTGGACACATTTTGAAATGAATAGGATGAAATCAGGAAGAGGCTATCAAGAAAAGATGCCAATTTATCTGAGAAATAATATTTAGTTTTGTTACCTTAAAAGGCTGTCAGACTTAAAGTTTTTTTAAAAATTGAGTTATGTTGGTTTAATAAAGAGGACTATTTTGATATAAGGGTAGAATTTGTGCTTTGGAGTTTCCTGATCTCGTCAATCATTAATCAGCAAGCCTAATATAAGGGTCTTCTATACATCAGCCCCCGTGGCAGGCATTGAAGAGACAAAGACAAAAACAGTCTTTCTATCATTGCTTTCAAAGAATTTGCATTTTTAATGGGGGTGAGGAAGGATATAATATATATGTATGTAAATATAAATATAATATACACATACACACAAAGTAAATATGAAGGAATCTCAAAGGGGGGGGGCATTAGCACCTGGGGGGATAAGGACAGGCTTCCTATCAGAGATGACATTTGAGCTAAGCCTTGAATGAAGCTAGGATTCAACGAGGCAGGGATAAGTAAGAGAGTACATTTTCTATTTTTATTGTTTTTAAGAGTTTAGAGAGGGGCAGCTAGGTGGTGCAGTGGATAGAGCACCAGCCCTGGAGTCAGGAGGACCTGAGTTCAAATCCGACCTCAGACACTTAACACTTACTAGCTGTGTGACCCTGGGCAAGTGACTTAACCCCAATTGCCTCACTAAAAAAAAAAAAAAAAAGTTTAGAGAGACTGGGAGCTACTGGAGATGAACACCACCACCACCACCACCAATAGTGAGTATTTATGTTATTCTTCGGCTATTCATCCACATCATATCTGACTCTACATGATCCCAACTGACTTTGGTTTGGTCCATGGGGTTTTCTTGGCAAAGATACTGGAGTGGTTTACCATTTCCTTCTCTAGTGTTTCCCCATTTTACAGATGAGGATCTGATGCAAATAGGGGTTAAGTGATTTGCCTAGGGTCACACAGCTAGTAAGTGTCTGAGGCAGGATTTGAATTCAGTTCTTTGCTTCATCCACAGCACCACCTAGCTGCATTTATATACCATTTTAAAAAAGAACCTCACAACAATTCCAGAAAATAAATGCTATTATTATCCCCATTTTACAGATGAGGAAGTTGAGGTTGAGAAAGGGTAAATGAATTTCCCAGGGTGGCACAGCTACCAAGTTTCTGAGTTTAGATTTGAACTCAGGACTTCCTGACTCCAGACTTAGCACACTATCCACTTTACCACCTCACTGCCAGGAGAGTGACATGATTAGACCTGTACTTTAAGAATCTCACTATAGCAAATATATATAAAGGATAAATTGGCAGGTGGAAACTTAAGCCAGAGAGACTACTTAGGAAGCTATTACAGTAGTTCCAGTGACAGATGATGAAGGTCTGGACCAAGGTGGTTGTCCTGTGTGTGATTAGAAAAGAGGAAACAGGTGTATGCAAGCCGTTATGGATGTAGCTTTACTAGGACTGGATGTGGGACTCAGGGAGGGCTGGAGAGGGAGAAGTCCAAGAGAAGACTGATATTATATAAGAACCTAGGTGATAGGAAGGATGATGACAGAAAGAAGGAATCTTGGACATGTTGTGTTTGAGATGCCAGTGGGATCCAGTGAACAATGTCCAGTAGCCAGTTGGCAATGAGAGACTGGAGCTTAGGAGAGGTAATGGGGCTGGTCACATGGATCTGGGAATCATGTGCATAGAGATGATAACTAAACCCATGGGAGCCAAAGGGATCACCACCTATATGATACATTTTGACCTCTACTTTTATATTGCAGATATCAAAGCGACAGTTTCTAAGTGAAAGATACTATCCTTTAAGATGCTAAAGCTGCAATGCAATTGTTACAAGAAGGAGCAGGTTGGCGATAGTTGCCCACTACCAAACTGCAAGCTGCTGCCTTCCTCCTATGGAGGGAACTGGCAATTTCATTCATAAGACACTTCTAGTCTTTGTTAGGTTAACTCTTTTCTCCTTGGCTAGGTAGTGCAGTAGATAGAATGCAAGACCTGGAGTGAGGAAGGTCTGAGTTTCAAGTCTATCCCTCAGACATTTACCAGCTGGGTGACCCATGGCAAATCCCTTCACTTCTGTTTGCCTCAGTTTTCTCATCTGTAAAATGGGGGTAATAAGAGCACCTACCTCCCAGGATCATGAGGATCAAATGGCATAATACTTGTAAAGTGCTTAGTATAGTAACTGAAACATATTAGGTGCTATATAAAAATTAATCACCATAATCACCATTGCCATCATCACTATTACTATTATTCTCTCCTACACCTCTAGCTCCTTATAATTGCAATTGCAACTCAAGGGATCGCTGTCAAGGCAAATGTCTGAATGTTTCCTTAGCAAGGACCATTTCATACCGTTTTCTTCAACTGACATATCTCAGACAACCTGCTAGGCCAGAGCACAATGCTTTTATTTTTATAAAACTTGACAGCTACTTGTAAGGCTGTGTTTGAAGCTGAGAAGGCTATTTGCGTAAATTGCTCTTGCAATAAAGGTTCGCAATAGAAGGCAACACTATTATGTCAGATAAAATAATGTTCCAATTAAAGTCTACCACAGGCTAGGCAAAAAATGTGATGTTGATTGAATAGAAAATATATCAAAAGGAAAAATCTTGGTGAAGTTACTTTTTATTCGGTTATATACTTTTTTTTTGTTATAGAGAACTTTTCTTTCTTGAAAGAACATACTAGTATTTCCTCTGTTTCTCCAGTATTTGCCTCTGGAATGAGATTTTCTTATAATGAGAACTTGCATTTATATACTCTTCTATGGTTGCAAAAGCGGTTTTCTCATGATCATCTTGTGAGTAACTAAGCCCAAGTATTTTGGCCTCATTCTACAGAGGAGTTTACCTTCAAATAATGAAGATATATCTAGGGAAGATGGAATTGGAAAGAAGGAAAGGGGAGGAGAGTATGAGCTTTGGGATGGCTTTGGGATGGTTGGCAAATGGCATGGTGGGCCTGGACCTGGTAAGAGAAGGTGAAAACCATTCAGAGTCCAGGGCCATGAGAGTGAGAGTCTGGATTGAAGGAGGAGAAGGAAGTAAGAGTTCAGGCAGCATGACTTGGAGATGTCCAGTAAGTATTGCTGTTTTCTTTCTTTTTTATTGCATTGGATATAACTGCCTGGAGGGTTAGGACTCTTATTTATAGCTCCATTATCACCTTTACCCTAAACTTTTAATAAGCGTTTTTTTTTTTCCCTAAAATGACTACTATAACATACCCTCAAGCTAATCCTTTTAAATATAACAGAACATTTTTGCTGTAGTCTTGAGGACACAAACTGTGTATACGCTGGCAATAACCAAGACAGGGAATGCCTTTAGGACTCAGTTTTCTTCAGTCTAAGAGTTAAGTCTTACTTTGTTCTCTTGGTTAAGAAGTCTTCATCTCGGGGCAGCTAGGTGGCGCAGTGGATAAAGTACTAGCCCTGGATTCAGGAGGACCTGAGTTCAAATCCGGCCTCAGACACTTGACATTCACTAGCTGTGTGACCCTGGGCAAGCCACTTAACCATCATTGCCCCAGAAAAAGAAAAAAAAAAGAAGTCTTCATCTCAGTCCATTCCTGGGTACAGTAGGGTCATTATCTGGTTCCTTAAAAAGTCAGTATTCTCTTTCCACTTACATTATATTTTTGGTCCAGTCTGATATGCCCTTTTTTAGTGACCTAAGCAGAATGTTCTAGTTTTAGTCCAAACTGATCCTGTCCTTTGGCTGTCCACAAAACAGACTCCAGAGAAAAGTGAAATTTCAAAATTAGAAGGGGCTCTGGAAGCTATAACAACCAACCTACACTTGAAAAATGATCTCCTTCATAGCAGTTTGCAAATGGGTATCCACTCTTCATTCACAGCTTGTAAGTGAGCCTTTCCAGGAAGCCCATTACACTTTGGGATGGGTCTAACATTTAGGATGTAGGAACACATGCACAAATCCCTCCACATACTTGAAAAGAGCATCTTCTCTTCCCCAGGCTAAACATCCTTAGTTTCTTCAACCAATTTCATCTGATGTCCAAATTCTGATGATACTTTATATTCTTTCCTTAAGTTAATCCATTCTATTAGAACAACCCCAAATAGTCTTAGATATAGGGGAAAGAATGATGATTGAGTCTCAATTCAGCCACTTACTAGCTACGTGACTCCAGAAATGGAAATAACCTGTCTCAATTTTCTTATCTGTAAATGAGGGGAAGAGTTGAAGAAGATGTGTTGTTTTTCAGTCATGTCTGATTTTTCATGACCCCATTTGGGGTTTTCTTGGCAGAGATACTGGAGTGGTTTGCCATTTCCTTCTTCAGCTCACTTTACTGATGAGGAAACTGAGGCGAACAGGGTTAAGTGACTTGCCCAGAGTCACACAAATAGTAAGTGTCTGAGGCCAGATTAGAACTCACCAAGATGAGTCCAGTGCTCTAACCATTTCATTACCTAGCTGCCCTTGGATAAGATGTACCCTTCCAATTGAAATCCTATCCTGTTAGTCTTAAACATTTGCTATGTGGTTGGCACCACGATAGTGATTTTGAGATGAAAAACTGGGATATGTTCCTTGAGTTAAGAAAGCTCACAACCTTGTTAGAAGCAATTAATCCATACAATGGAGCCTAATGGCATTGCTCCCTCAGGCTAATTTTCTCCTGTTTAGGCCTTCTTAAAGCTGCAAAGTGAATACTGAAACCTCTAACTTCTTTATGAGGCCTAGCTTCCTCACAGACCAACAAGACAGAAAATCCCTGCACTCAATTTTTTTTTTTAAGTGAGGCAATTGGGGTTAAGTGACTTGCCCAGGGTCACACAGCTAGTAAGTGTTAAGTGTCTGAGGCCGGATTTGAACTCAGGTACTCCTGACTCCAGGGCCGGTGCTCTATCCACTGCGCCATCTAGCTGCCCCCCTGCACTCAATTTTAAGGGATGGTAGGGAGAACACATTACAACCTGGGAAAAAATGACACAGGGTTAAGAAAAGGATTGTGACTGTAGGGTAAAAGGCACCCCCCAAAACCAAGACTGTTCCTAATTTAACAGCATATCAGTCACAGTTTCCAAACCCAACATTTAAAGTATTCCAAATGAACTGTGTGATGTTAGTTAAGTCACTCCATATCTCTGACTGGCCATTTCCTTGTCTATAAAATGAATAAACTGTAGGAGATAATCTTAAAATTATTTTCCAACTATGACATTCTATGATTCTTGTAAGCTGTTAAGTTAAATATAATCAGTATCAAGAAATATGTAACTTAACTACAAGGTCATTTAAAACAGATGCACAGAAGGTATCAGTGCATTTGTACCAACCACTGAATTAGATCCTTCAAGATAAGTATCATCTGCTACCAGTCACCCATGCTTGTACAGTAATTCTCTATACAACATCCCTGACAAGGAGTCATCTAACCTTCATTTAAAGATTTTCAATGAGGGAAAAAAAATCAGTCTTTCTCTCTCTCTCTTTTCTCATTATGATTTGGGGAAGTTCTAATTTTGAGGAACTTTTGACTTAAATTGACCCTAAATTGGCTTCTCTGTAATTCTATGAATCATGTTTTCCTAATTCTACCCTTTGAGGACAAGTAGAATAAATCTTATTTCTTTCATCTGGTGACATAGAGTCACATATTTAGAGCTCGATGTCTCTTTGTCTCTGAGTACTGAGAGTAATGCTTCTTCTAATCCTCTCATTTTATAGGGAGGAAACAGCTGCCCAACATGATGACCCTTTAAATATTTGCATAGTTACCACATACCCCCCAATTCTTGCCTTTTCCAATCTAGGTATACCAAGGTCCTTTAGATAATCCTCAGATATCATGGTCTTGAAGTTTATTACCATTTTAGTCACTTTCATCTTGATTTCCGCCAACTTGCCAGTGCCCTTTCTAAATTGTAAAGGCCAGAACTGGACACAATACTCCCCTGGATAAGAGTAGAGTTCAACAAAAGGGGCTACACCTACCTCTTCTGAACACTAGGCCTATCTTTATGTAGACCAAATTTGGTACTGGTCAAACATTCATATTTTGCAGGCTGGTGTATTGAAAAGAGAGTGGAACTCAGGAAAGACATGGGTCTGAATCCCACCTCTGACACTTCATGACTCTGGGCAAGTTACTTAATTCTTCTGAGTCTGTTTCCTCAGATGTAACATGTGAGTGATAATACCTCTGTTACCCATCTCACAGACCAGGTATGAGGCTCAAACAAGATAAAAATCCACAAAACATTTCAGAAAATTTATAAACACCAGCTACTATTATTAAAAACCTGACATATTTTCGCATACAAACTGTCTACTCATGCTTATCCTATATACTTGTGAGGTTTACTGTTTATTTCTACTAAATTTCATCTCATTAGATTCAGCTCACCACCACAGCCTGCCAAAATATTTTGAATCTTTACTCTATTATCCAACATGCTAACAATCCCTCTCAGCATTGTGTCATTTCCAAATTTGATAAGCATATCTTCTATGCCTAAAGCCATGTCATTGATAAAAATGTTGAACAACATAGGGCCAAAGAAAGGTCTCTAGGACACTCCTCTAGAGACCTTTATTTCCCTCCAACTTGGATCTTCATGGAATCTGAGAGTTGGAAGGGACCCCAGCTATTACCTAGTACAACCTGTATCTAAAAGGAACCTATTCACTAATATATTTCAGTCATAGGGATATGACCATTTCTCAAGGCACCCTATGCCAGTTTTGGACAGCTCTAATTATTGGGGGGAATTCCTGTCATTAAACCTAAATTTGCCTTTCCACAATTTTTACCCATTGTTCCTAATATTTATTTATTTATGGCTAAGTAGAAGAGGCCATTCTTTGCCTCATTTCTTACCCAGCCTTAACCACTGAATGGGCCTTGCTCAGGCAAATTGAGACCTGGGAAATAACTTAGCTTAAAAAGGTCAAGGTCTCCCATTGCATCTGGGGCGATGCATCTCTAGTCATCCCAATTATGTATCTTGCCACTGGACCCAGATGCTCTGGAGGAGAGAGTGAGGCTGGTGACCTTGCACAACCCTCCCTCTCTTCCATCCAATTCACTACAAGTCATGGCATCACCTCCTGATGCCATGGTCCTTTTCAAGAACGGAGGACAAACAACAATAAGAAGGCACTGATCTTTGTGTCCAAGCTGTGGTGTAGTGGAAAGTACGTTGGAAAGTATGAAGGAGATGGTTTCAAAATCTATGCTTTTTTTTCTTGTTACCTTGGCAAATCATTTAACACCCCTGGGCTTCCTTTTTCTCATCTATCAAACAAGTAGATTGGACAGATGACTCCTTAGGTAGTTTTCTTGGTAAAGATATTTGAGTGGGTTTGCCATTTCCTTCTCCTGATCATTTTATGAGGAAACTGAGACAAACAGGGCTATGTGGCAGGGTTAAGATGAGTCTTCTTGACTATGTCCAAAGAGTTGTGCATACCCTTATTTCGAGCAATATCACTACTAGATCTGTATCCCAAAGGGGACATAAAAAAGGAAAGGGGGCAGCTAGGTGGCACAGTGGATAAAGCACTGGCCCTGGATTCAGTAGGACCTGAGTTCAAATCTGGGCTCAGATGCTTGATACTTACTAGCTGTGTGACCCTGAGCAAGTCACTTAACCCTTATTGCCCCGCAAAAAAGGGAAAGGGACCCAAATGTACCCAAATATTTCTAGTAGTTCTTTTTGTGGTGGCAAAGAATTGTGCTTTAAGAAATGATGATCAGACAGATTTCAGAAAAACCTGGAAACACTTAAGTGGACTGATGCTGAGTGAAGTGAACGGAACCAGAAGAACATTATACACAATAATAGCAACATGGTGTGATGACCAACTGTGATAGACTTAGCTCTTCTCAGCAATACAACGATCCAAGAAAATTACAAAGGACTTATGATGTAAAGTGCTCTCCACATCCAGAAAAAGAACTGTGGAATCTGAATGAAGATTGAACCATTCTATTTTTACTTTTTTTGTTTTTGTTTTTGTTTTTTGAGGTTTTTCCCTTTTGTTCTGATTCTTCTTTTGCAACATGACTAATGTGGAAATATGTTTAATGTGATTATACATATATAACCTATATCAGATTGCTTTCTGTCTTGGGGAAGGGGGAGGGAAGAGAGGGAAGGAGAAAAATTTGGAACTCAAAATCTAATAAAAATGAATTTTGAAAACTACCTTTACATGTAACTGGACAAAAAAATAAAATACTATTAAGATTGGGGTGGGAAGTGAGTTTTACTGACTCCAGGCCTGGTGCTCTACCCACCTAGTTGGCCCATGGAGTCAAGAAGACATGAGTTTAAATCCAACTTTAGACACTAGCTATGTGACCCTGGGCAAGTCACTTTACCTCTATCTGCCTCAGTTTCTTCAAATGAAAAATGGGGGTAAATGATACTACTTATCTCACAGGGTTATTAAATAAGGTAATATTTGTAATGTTCTTAGTGTAGTGCCTGGCACATTGTAGACAATTAATAAATGCTTATACTTCTTCCCTTCCCTAATGAGCAATACAGGATTTGAAATACTAGTACACCTAAAATCCCATACCCTATTTTGGCAAACAAAATTCTGGGTTAAGAATTGGGAGGATTGGAGCAGCTAGGTGGTGCAGTGGATAGAGCACCGGCCCTGGAGTCAGGAGTACCTGAGTTCAAATCTGGCCTCAGACACTTAACACTTACTAGCTGTGTGACCCTGGGCAAGTCACTTAACCCCAATTGCCTCACTAAAAAAAAAAAAAAAAGAATTGGGAGGACTAGATTTTTTTCTTTTTTCACAGGCCACATTCATGTCTCACCTTTTCCACAGGTAGCTGAGCACTCTGTTGTCCCAACCTGCTTCCAGTTGTGGTCTCTGCTTCTCCGTGGTGGTTGAAGAACTGGGACCAAATTGTCTGGCTGGTGGGGGGGGAATCTTTCAGGCTGTCTCACTGGAAAGGTGTGGGCAGTGTCTTCAGTAAATATTTCCATCTCCCCACTGGGAAATTTCTCCTTTTTCTCTTCTCCTCCCTCTGGATTCCTTCCATCTGGCACTGCTAGCTGTCCATTGAAAGGCTCTCCTAGGGAAAGGCAAGTACAAGAACAAACCAAGGGAATGGAGGGAATGCTCCAAAAATCTGACAACCTATTTAAGAATGAGGTGTACAACCAGCTAGGCCAAGCAGTGGCCAAAAATAACCTTCAACATTAGAGATTCTGCCATAGAGTAGAATGGTGTCAATGTGCGATAAATACAGAGATATTTAAAAGTCAGCCAGTAACCTCCAGTTGATATTACAAACGATTTTCAGAAAGAGTTGTTTTGTTTATTTTAGCCCCTTTAATCATGGACTCTCATCCTTGCCTTCTTTCCAGCCTACTTATTCACAAATAAACAATATTTTAAAAATAAGTAAATAGTGAATATTCACAAGTTCTCTACTGAACTAGTCTGTATTACTTCATAGTTAAAAAGAGTTAATTGGATGAGCAGAGACAAAGGAGAAGAAGAGGAGTACATACATCTGTCAGGCAAAGTTGTGAGGTAGATGAATCTTATTTTGGGGACTCCCTATTAACTAACCCCTGAAACATTTCTCCCATATGAGGGTACAATGGGCACAGCTGTATGTTCCTTGAACGTCCAAGGGAACCCCTGGGGTATCTTGCCTAGGTCTACTCTCCCCATGTCATCACCAAGATTTGTCCCTGACACTTAACAAATCTGAAGAACTCCTAAGCTAAAGGGAAAACCTGGAGGGGACCTTACAATCCTCCCCATTAAGGTAAATTCTTTTTTATTTAGAGGACCATAGACTTGGCTATATAAACTAAGAGACTGAAACAAATGGTAAAATAATAGGTCAGCATGATGGACAAGGACATAGAAAGTAGCACCATGGACAGCTAGTGACCACCTAGTGTGGCAAGAGGACCCTCGTACCACCCTTCAAATCACCATCTGGGCTTACTTTTGCCTATGTACAGGGACAGCCCAGAAGGCTGGTAAGATCTGATATTTATTTCAGATTTAACTGGTTCTGTTTTCACAGGTTAAAATTGGATTTTTCTGAAACTGAGGCAAAATAGAAAAGACATTTCAAATTAGTAAAGTGTAGATATAAAATATCATTTCCTTATTGCACTAGACAAATGGAACTTCATAACACTGATTATTCAGACACAAGATTACCCTACAGCAAGTCTATTTGATTTGGAAATATATTACTGTAGATTTTCTCCTTGTTGGTCATTTGAGGGAGCAAGAACAAGAAAATAATGAGACTTTATAACCAATAGACAGATATACCCCACTTCCCACCCCCCTAGAACCCAATAGGATTTACCTGGTCTCCTATGAGGTGGCAGCTGTGGGCTAATGGCGTTAGTTCCTGAGATAACATACTCATAGTGGACACCTGGGTTGGGTTGCTGGTGTATCATCTAAGAAAACAAAGACTGATATTATCTTATTCATTATAGCTGTACATATTATGATCATTGTTTATATTTCAGCATCATGGATATAGTGGATAGAGAGCTGGCCCCTCTGACACAAGCAGGTGTGTGGCTGTGGGCTAGTCAAATGATCTCAGCTCTCTAGATAACCTTCTACATAAAAAGAAGGTGCCAGTGTGCATTTAAGAGGGAGTTGCCACACCTGGGAGATCCCTATAGCAATTACATTACTGATCTAGTCTATCCATAATTATAAGCATCTGTATATAGGGGAGACAGTGAGTATTAGCTCACTATTACAGTTATGACTTACAGTCATTAAATGGTTTTTACTTGCACTGTGTAGGTAGGGGTCAGGAATTTGGTTTGTTGAGAGGGGAAAAAAACAACAGGAAAAAACTTATACGACTTAGCAAAAAGAGGAAAACGGTGAACTGTGAAGGTGTGTGTGGGTTTTTCCTAGCTGCCTTCAGGCACCACTTGGCTTTCCCAGTCAAACGGGGTCAAAATGATAGATGTCACTCAGTAGAAAAATCCATTTAACTGGACACTAGGTGGCGAGAGAGATTCGTGTGTGAGAGAAGTGCAAAACAGTTTAGGACTCGGAAGGGACTTTAGCAATTATGGAACCTGATCCCCTCATTTTACAGATGAGGATACTGAGGACAAGAGAAGTAAAGTGACTTGGCCAGTGTTATACAAACAGTAAATAGGAAGATTTAGGACTAGTGTCTAGGTCTGTATTTAAGAGCCAACCAGAAATCTGTCGGTTTATTTGAAAGTATATCAACCTGATGTGAAGAACTAGCTCTAGACTTGGGGAAAATGTAAAGGAGACAAAATTCAGCTTCTACAATGTCTGGCTTCTGCTTTGGTAGCCCCTCACCCATCTAATTTGCTATCGAATCATAACAAAATCAAATATGAGAGATGTTCTGGAGGTGGGGAACAGGGAACAAATCTCCCAAGTCTAATTCCAGATCAATCTATCATCCATCCATCCATCCATCCATCCATCCATCCATCCATCCATCCATCCATCCATCCATCCACCCACCTATATATCATTATCATCTATCATCTATTTATCTAGATATGGAAAGGACCTCAGATGCTATATAGTCCAACCCCCCTTCCCATTCTACAGATGAGGAAATTGAGGACCAGGAAGGTTAAATGCCTTGCTCAGGGTCCCATAGGATGTGTCAGAGTCAGAGTCCAAAACCACGTCTGCTTACTCCAAAACTAGTGATCTTTCCACTATACTTACATGCTGTTTCCCTGGACTGAGAAAAATGGATGCAGAAAACAGAGCATAGGAGGAAATTAAATTAAAACTCAGTTTGTTTCAGTTGAATAATTTACTCCCTGCAGACTTTCAAGCAATAAGGTAACTATATTTTTTCTAACTGAAAGGCAGTCTAGTATAATGGAATGAACACAGGACTAGGACTCAGGCAAGGATCTCTACCAGGGTAGAGCAACTGGGGCTTCTTCCCAGGGCACTGCACATCTGTTGACATGATTCTTTTCTCTGGTAGGTCTCCTTTTTATGTTGTAGGTCCCAGGCCACTGCCCCTACATTCTTAGTGGGACTGTCTCTCTGCAACTTCATTCTGTTCTTGACCACTATCTCCTCTCACTAAACCTACTGCACCTCAGATGAACTCCTTCCAAGCTAAGACCCACCATCCTCCTCCCCCTAAGGGCAGTTTACCTAGCAGTAGCCTCAGGGTCTCTATCCTCCTCCTGATGAGACCTTGTGTCTCTCCTAGAAGTCCCTTTCCACACTGACCCCACTCTCCAGCTTGATATATGCCAGAATTGTTAGTTACAACTTGGATTAGGAGTCCCCCATTCTAGACTCATCTCTGCTGCTAACTATGCTGACCATGTTGCCTAGCCTATCCCCCTTATCTGACAAAAGAGGAAGCTGAGGGCTCAGGAAGAAGTGACTCTCCCCAGTTCACAAAGTAAGCAAGCTATAGAAGAGGGATTCCACTTTAAACCCTCTCAAACCAAATCCTGGGCTCTTCCCACATTGTTTTGTTCACCTGTCTCCATCACAGAACACCCACTTCTCTTTTGCATAGAACATATTTTGCCAATGTGACCCTTTTAATATTTATAGAATTATTGGCTTCTACTCTGCCAGACCACCCATCATGAATCTTGAGCCACATGAGTTTGGCTATTTTTATTTCTAATGCATCAAGAAATTTACTCAAATTTAAATAACTACACTTGCTTATTAGTCTATAAGAAAATCCCCAAAGTGAAATGTAAGAAGACTTCATCACAAAGGCAGTTTTTAGTCCATGGACCAATTAACAGAGTAAAAGTGACTGTGTGTTAGTAATGATAATGGTGATGATGATTCTAATTACACATGTTAAACTCGAATATACTGAAAATTGCAAAAAGCCTGTCTTTGGGCTCAAAAATGTTTCTCTAGGTAATGGTATATTTCAATTCACTTTGGGTAGAATCCATTAAGTGTATGACAGTGAAGTATTCTGTGTTACTCTACTAAAAAGTATCGTGATTGTTACCTTTTCTTTTACAATCCTTTGGGAAACAGATGCTGGTGGTTTTCTTGCTTTAATTAAAAAAATAAGGCATGTGGGCTTTTTTCCCCCTCCTGAGAAAGTCAGTGTTGCACCTTCAAGTAAAGAAAACCAAAGCTACATCCCTTGTGAAACAGGGAACTCCTAATAAACCTCTCCTGTAACAAGGAAGTTTATTGGTTCATCTGGTGCACACTGGGGCTTTGATTTCTGCCCTCACTTTAATATGGTATCAAGAAGGCTCAAAGCTATGAGAAGGCTTGCCTTGCCCAGGACATTTGCTTTGGTCTGCTATAAAACTAGAACATGCCAAATTAGAATGAGGAGGAAAGGACTTGGAGGAAATCCAGCTCCCATGAAATAAAGGCTAGGGTTTTACCTCTCATTTGGTTCAACAAGTAAAATTGGTTTTACTGGGCCCATAAACTTGGAGGGTAATAAGCATCTGGTACAGTTTAGAGTTCTTGTAAGTTTGGCAAATTCAGAGGTAAATGGCCAAAAGTATATGGGTACTTAAATGGGCACCTTAAAGAGGCTATGGTTAAAAGAGAAAGTAGATGGTGGCATTTTTCATCATGCTGGAAAACAAAGAATGTGATAGAAAGAAGTGGTCCAAACTCACATAGACATCTAGGATCTCATTAGTGGGACCCTCAGCTAAGAACGACTCTCCTGCTGTGCTAGAGATTTCGTTTGGGCGCTTGTAGGTGAACATTGTCCCTCCGCCTTCATATTTACCAGGCCGATCAATTGCCCAGTTTCCATTGATGATGGAACGACCCGATCGGCTTCGAAGGGCTGTTAAAGAGAGAGAGAGGGTACACAGATGTAAGTCTAGTGCTCCAGTAAAAAACCACAATGATTCTTCTCTGCAGTTGGGCAGGACAAAAGGGAAAAAGGAAAAGAGAAACAAAAGGAAACAGTTATTTGAATCTCTCATTGTTTTTCATCTTTATTCTTAGTACGGTGCCTTTTACATAGTAGGTCCTTAATAAACCCATGGTGAATTGTGGAATTCAGAAATCCCTTTTATTTCATCCCAGAAAGTCATCGCCTTGCCCCTAACCTCTCCCTGAAGATATCTGATAATTGAGGAACCCACCACCTCCTCAGGAAATACATCATATTGTTTGTTTATTACTAATCAGGACTGTTTGTTAGGAAGGCTTTACATCAAGAAATATCTGTTTGAAACCACTCACACACACACACACACACACACACACACACACACACTCGCACACTCATCCATAAGAGTCAAGGCAAGTTTATAGCTCAGGTTCTGTCTGGCATCCTGGATCTGGATGAACTCAAACTTGTTTAAATTTCTCAAATATGATGTAATAGATCTGGACTGGGAATAGGAGAACATCAGAGAAAGGAGATTGACTGGCTTTCCCTCTAGGACTATGTGATCCCAGCTCCTGGAGAGACATTCACAGTGCAAAGAAAATGGCAATATTCTATTTTTTTCTTCTGTGCCAAATTATATCCAATTAAGTATGGATAATTCTCATTATATGTTTTAATTAGAACATTTCTTTCCTTTTTTATTAAAAAGATACCTCTAAGTACTTATTAATTTTTAAAATTAAAAAGGCCATGTGTTTTTAGTGGTTGAATCACCTCCTAGGCAATTTATTTCAGCTACAGACTAAGCAGAGAGAGGACTCAAATGAGATTGGCTTGAAATAGATCCCAGACAGGAAATTTATTCATAAAAACCCTTCAAGGGCAGCTAGGTGGTGCAGTGGATAGAGCACCGGCCCTGGATTCAGGAGGACCTGAGTTCAAATCTGGCCTCAGACACTTAACAATTACTAGCTGTGTGACCCTGGGCAAGTTACTTAACCCGAATTGCCTCACCAAAAAACAAAAAAAACAAAAAAGAAAACCAAAAACAAACCCTAAAACTGTTCAAAACCAGATTGTGTGTGATTCTAAATGGCTAAAAGACTATGTCCTGGGGGGCAGCTAGGTGGCACAGTTGATAAAGCACCAGCCCTGGATTCAGGAATACCTGAGTTTAAATATGGCCTCAGACACTTAACACTTACTAGCTGTGTGACCCTGGGCAAGTCACTTAACCCTCATTGCCCCGCAAAAAGAAAAAAAAAAAAGACTATGTTCTTAATCTCTCGGTGTCCAGCTATCCTTTTATGTAGAGGTATAGGGACCTTGGGGCAAAATATCAATAGAAAAAGGCTGCTTTGGATGTCATACACTCTGAGATGTGGTACTTTTTATCCTTAGAAAGTATTGTTATCTTTTGTTTTTACATCACTTATATTTACAAATTTATTCCTCCTTCTCTCCCCTCCCAAGAGAGTCATCTTTCATAATAAAGAAGAAAAATAGTCCAGCAAACTGTGACACTGCAACCAAGTTTAAAAGAATATGCAATGTTATGTGGGTATTTTGAAATGGAAGACCCCTGACCCCTCTCAGATGCCTAAACTTCCTGACAAATAAGATATTCACTATGCTTTTGATTTCTTCCTTCATTCTACACCTCAACACCTCTATAAAAAGGAAATTTATTGTGCCTAGACAATATCCCCTGGGCAAAGTCCTTATCCGTAGTGCCAGCATCTATCTGTCTGTCTGTCTATTTGCCAGAGGAAGCCTCATTTTGGGGAAAATAAAAAGAGCTGCAATGTCAGCAACAACAAAATTTTTTAGACATATTGCTTTTATGCATGAGATTCATGATGAAATTATATACATTCAAGGGGAGATTTTTTTTTTTTTTTGGTGAGGCAATTGGTGTTAAGTGACTTGCCCAGGGCCACGCAGCTAGTAAGTGTTAAGGGTTTGAGGCCGGATTTGAACTCAGGTACTCCTGACTCCAGGGCCGGTGTTTTATCCACTGCACCACCTGACTGCTCCTCAAGTGGAGATTTTTTATGGCTATAATTTATATTCTAGGCACATGGGACATTATGGGGACAGAAACAGCTAGGGGACACATTATTTCAACCAGGAATAGAGCAGGTAGGTAGAAGACTGGGGCAATATTTAGTAGAAAGAGAATGGGTTGACATGATGGAGAGGTCTCAAGACAGGATCTTTTAGGGTGAACACCCTATAAGGGAAAACAGTGGATATTGGTGAGATAATGGTTTTTGTCTCATGTGATTTATTTATGTAGAGCAGCATTCTTTTAAAGTGTAGGTGTACTAACCACAAGCCCTAACTCACTTCTCTGCACTGCCATAAGCCATCATCTTAGAATTTAGGGAACACCAGAAAGCTAAGAGAAGTAGTGGTAGCAATAGCTAAAGACTGGCTGGCACAAAATGTAAGTGGTCTCTCAAAGCTATGGTGCTGGAGAAGGGGACATTGTACTTGCCTCTCCATTCTAGCAGAGTCCTACTTTGAGTCTACTCTGAGATGATCCCAGTATGATTGGGGAAAAACAAAACAAAACAAAAACAGCAGAACAATCCCAAACTCAATGGAATGATACATTCTGTTATTCTGTTGCTTATGATAATGGTCCATTTCTTACATGATCAGTCTCAGAAATCTTTTATTATATCATCGTTAGAAAGAGCCTAACTTGGAAATCATTATGGATGCTATTAAGAATTTTATGTAAAACCAATGAACATGTCTCTTTTGTAGTAGGGAGAGTATTAGACTTGCCCCTAAGAGATACCTGGATTCAAATCCTGCCTCTGATATTTATAAGTTGCAAAACCATAGCTAAGACCTCTTAGGGTCTCAGTTTCCTCATCTGTAATAGAAAGATAATAGTATTTGTATATCCTAGCTTATAGATTGCCATGAGGCTCAAATGGTATTACAAATAGAAATCACTTTGTAAACCTTAAGGTATCAATAAATGAAAATAAAAATTTATGTTAATACCATAACTATTATTCTTCAATACAAATAGGAAACACTCAGTCTGGTAATTTAGGCAACAATAGACCAGGAGACAAAATAAGGATGAAGGAAAATAATCAGTCCAGGAACACTGCCCTTATACTCAATGCTTCTGTGATCCATTCCTTGTTCCCACTTGATATGTTAATAAACTCACTGGCTCAACAATAGGACTGGAACTGAGGGATTCTGTATGGGTACCGGAAACCTATTAGAAGATATATTTGTGCAAAGGATAAATATGACACCTTTACCCATCCTCCAATTTTGTGTATCCTTTAGCTGCTAACCATGTCTGGTGACGCTAACAATACACAAATTGGTCCTGAGCCCCTCCACGCTATATTTGGTAAGGCTTTTAAAGAAACATGTACCTTCCTAAATTTGGTTAAGTATTTTAAAAAAACGGCCTCCCTAACAACATTCTTTATAAATATAAAACATACTTTTTTCAACAGTGAGTCATACACACTTTATTATCCTACATTGTGCAGGGCAGTTGACCTATAATTCTGTATGACTAAACGTACATGCAATTTGGGTTCATGATACACCACCTTACATTTGCAAGGTTTTTACTATTTTGAAAATTCCCTTTCCCATCTATTACTTCAAGTGTGTTGCATGCTTCAGTACAATGAAAGTCAAGTGGATGTAGATTGACAAATGACCAAATGTTTCCCACAAACTCAGTATGAATCATAGAATTTCAGAGCTAGAAAAGACCTTTGCTCTATTCTAGTGCAGTGCCTTCATTAGGAAGGTAACACAGGATTGGCTTAAAATAACCAAACAACAACCTACTGAATTTTGAGCCAAATTACCTGGATTTGAGTCCTGGTTTTACCACTTACTAGCTGTGTGACATTGGGTAGGGGGAAGAGAACAAGTATTTACTAAACACCTACTATGTGCCAGGCATTGTGCTAAGTAAGAACTTTACAAATATTCTCTCATTGGATCCTCACAACAATTCTGGGAGGTAGGTGCTATTATCATCTCCATCTTCCAGTTGAAGAAACTGAGGAAGGCAGAGGTTAAGTGACTTGCCCAGGGTTGTACAGCTACTAAATAAATACTAAGTACAGTACTAAGGCTGGATTGGAACTCAGCTCTTCCTGACCTCTTAGAGCCTTTGTTGTTGTTGTTGTTGTTGTTGTTTACCTATCAAATGGACACAATAATTTACTATTTACATCTCATTTTTGAGGATCAGAGGGGATGAATCCTGAATCTGAAATATGAGGCTAAATATGGATGAAAATGGTAAGTGTGTACAATCCAAAAGTTTTGGAATACCTTGAAAATAAGGGAAGGGCAGAGGAGAAGGAAAGAAAGAAGGGAAGGAGAGAGAAAAAAAGAGAAGGATGAGAGGGGAACAAAACAAAGGGAGAGGAAGAAGGGAGGATTGAAACTAGAGACAGGCAAATAATACTTAGTTGAGGTATAAGCAGAGTGGGAACTGGAAAAGAGTGATTTTTCCCTTTCAGAAAAAGGACTGTGAGCTTTTGACTTCCCTGATCTTAGCTTGGAGCAAATGTTCAGCAGTTGTAGTATTTGCCAAGAAATGCCCTGTTCTAAGAAAAATAGTCTAACATCATTAACATTTTCAGTTCAATGTATACGCTCAAGAGATTCATAGACATAGGCTGACATGTTTCTATAATGTGGAAAAGGGGACACATTTTCAGTCTTTGCTCTAAACATCTCTAACTTTATTTTCAACTTCCCACCTCCAACTTGGCCAGGTTCCTCTGCTTATAAGAGCCCAGGTTACATCCTATTGTTGCCTCCTGGTTTTCTATTGATCTTTTTTTAATCAACATTACCTGCTGAAATGATAGATTTTATTTCTCTTGTAACTGATGATCTCTCTTTTCTTCTAGCCTTATTCTCTCAACTCAGCCTCTAAAAATACAATACATTTAACCTTATTTGACTCATTCATCACTAAATTAGGTTAAAAGGTGAAAAGCTGGGTATCAGAAAATAATTATCTCCACCTAAGCCTTTGCTTTCTTCTTCCTACCTCACCCTCCCTCCTTGACCAGTTTCAATTTATTGCAGAGTGGGAAAAGAAAAGGAATAATAAGGCAAAGATTTCCTTTCCAAATGGGGTGCTACCACTTATTGCTATCCTCTCTATTATATTTCTTCTCCTCTCTCAAATATAGTCATATATAGCTTTATTGCACTTCATAGATATTGCATTTTTTGCAAATGAAAAGTTTGTGGAAACCCTGCATCAAGCATGTCTATCAGCTCCATTTTTTCCAACAGCATGTGCTTACATCATATCTCTGTGTCATGTTTTGGTAATTCTTTCAATATTTCAAACTTTTTTACTATTTTTTTTAGTGAGGCAATTGGGATTAAGTGACTTGCCCAGGGTCACACAGCTAGTAAGTGTTAAGTGTCCGAGGCCATATTTGAACTCAGGTACTACTGACTCCAGGGCTGGTACTCTATCCACTGTGCCACCTAGCTGCCCCAATCCTCCCAGTTCTTAACCCAGAATTTTGTTTGCCAAAATAGGGTAGTCATCCTGCTTGTCATTTCTTATTGCACAATAGTATTCCATCACCATCATATACCACAGTTTGTTTAGCCATTCCCCAGTTGTTGGGCATTCTTTTGATTTCTAATTCTCAGCCACCACAAAAAAGCTGCTATAAATATTATTGTACAAATAGGTCTTTTTCTCCTTATCAGGATGTCTTTGGGATATAAACCTAGTAGTGGTACTGCTGGATCAAAGGGTATGCACAATTCTATAGCCCTTTGAGCATAATTCCAAAATTTGCTCTCCAGAATGATTGGATCTTTTCACAACTCCACCAAAATTGGAATAGTGTCCCAACTTTCCCACATCCCCTTCAACAACCAATATTTTCATTTTCTTTTTTTTTTGGTTATATTTTCCACTCTGAAAGGTGTAAGGTGATGCCTCAGAGTTTTTTAAATTTGCATTTCTCTAATCAATAATGATCTAGAGCATTTTTTCATATGATTATTGATAGCTTTGATTTCTTTGTCTGAAAACTGTCTGTTCAAATCCTTTGACCATTTATCAATTGAGGAACTGAACTGCTTTTCACCCTCCCCCCTTGTAATTTCTTTGGTGTGGGAAAAAGAGGATATTTGGGGGAATGAAGGTAATATAAAAACAACAGCTATCAGTAATCTTTCTTTAAAAATGTATTTAAAACATCTTGAAAACCTTAAAGAACTAATAAATTTTAGACATATTTAGGCTATTGGTATCTGCTACTGCTTGTCTGCTCTGACAGCCCAACGGTTTGGCCTCAATGATGGAATCATGATTTCAGAGAAGAAGGAATGTTCTGCAAATACCCACCAACTCTTGAATAGTCATTTATTTCCCACAACTCCTTCTGTTACCCAGTGCACAGCTTGGAGCTCAAGAAACCTTTTGAGCCCATAGGACTCTAAGACTTTCCAGGATCCATATTTGATGAGCCACTCTAGGTTCGGACTATATCCTAGTTTCAAGAAATGCTCAGGAATTAAAAAGTACTGCAAGAAGGACATCACAAAATTCTGGTTACCTCTGTATCACTCCACCTTGGCTACAACCTAACCAGACTGACTTAGCATTGGACTGAGTACGAAACAGTGTAGGTTCTATAGGCCAAAGTAATGAAGGATTACTAAAGTTTGAAAGGACCTTAGAGATTCATCAATCTGGTCCAACCCACTGTTAAGATGCTAAAATTAGCCTCGGGTGCCCCAATGGGCTTCCCCTCCCTCAGCAGGTCTGCTCTCCCTGAAACCACCCCAGGTACCTAAGAAGCCTCAAATGCCACACCCAGCCCATGCCCTGCTCAGCAGGGATGTTCACTAAGGGCCTCAGGAATGCCCCAGCTTCCTCTGTGGAGCCCTGCTCTGGGCGCACCCTACACAAGGGCTCTGTGAGGCCTGGGGGTGCCAGCCAATTAGCTTGGTGTGTGTGTGTGGGGGGTTGGCTCAAGGTTCCTAATGAGAGAGGTCTTTTATATACCAGGGAAGTTAGACAGGGAGGGGGATGCTACAGAGACAGATGGAGAAAGGAGCAGAGCAATGAAAGGAGAGGAGATGCTATGGAGAAAGGAGACAGCTAGGAAGGACTGGGGAGAGGATAAAGAAAAGAGGCAGCTACAGGGCAAGCAGCTACAGAGCAAGAGGGAGCTAGAGTGAAGGGGAGCATAGGTGGCAGTAGGCCAGCCACATCCACAGAGAGGGAGCAACTGAGAGTTCATGGCAGCAGGAGAGAGACCCATAGCGGGATAGGTGGCAGCAGAGTCTGGGTACTGAAGTTCACAGGTCATATTTCTTGATTTATCCTTATCTTTAAATTTATTTTCATAAATAAATCCTGTTTTGTGATATTGAAAAAAAGGCTTTTGCTTATCAGTCTGGGAGGCAGTGGGGGAGGGGAGCCTCCCAATTGGCTCTTCCCATATTAAATTAAAAGCAGTCAGATAGCCAGCTAATTTGAGTTAACAAATTAAGAAGCAGCTAGTTAATATTTTTTACACCCCTTATTTGTCAGATTGAGGACACAAACCTGGGAAGATGAAATAACTTTTTCAGCATCATATAGGTAGTCAATGTTAGAACCAGATGTTTAAATTCAATCCAGTTTTCTTGCCCTTATGCTATAACACTATTGTGTGGATTTTATTTTTGGTTTGTTCCTCCTCTTTTTCCTTGTCTTCCTCCTTTTAGTCTTCTTTCCTTCTGCTATCTTTGATTACTTTACTACTGGCCACCAGTTTATAGAAGAAAGCTTGGGAAGTAAAATGACTAATAGCTTTCATTTACATAGAGCTTTAAGATTTATATGGCTGTGTACTAACAACAAGCCTAAAAGATGGTTGGTACAAGCAATACTTATGCCATTTTATAGAAGATTGAAGAGACTTGGAAAAGTAAAATAGCTTGCCCATCCATGGTCTCACAGCAAACAAGTTCTGGTTGTTGTTGTTCAGTTGTTTTTAAGTTATGTCTGACTCTTCCTGACCCTATATGCATTTTGTTTTTGGCAAAGAGACTGGAGGGGTTTGTCATTTCCTTCTCTGGCTCATTTTACAGATGAGCAAATCGAGGCAAACAAGGTTAAGGATTTTGCCGAGGGTCACACAGGGAGTAAGGGTCTAAGGTTCGATTTGAACTCAGGAAGATGAATCTTCCTGAATCCCAGTCTGTTATTCTGTCCACTGTGCCAACAAATTCTGGCTCAAGCGTTTAAATCCAGGTCATGATTCCAAGTCCTGAACTCTTGAAATTATACCACCATTAGGTAGCTTCAGGAAATAGCTTTGATTAAAAAGATTTCAATTCAACAAACATTGATTAGATTAACCAAAAATCTCTAGGCTTATATTTAGTTAATTTAACATTCAATAGAATGTGTTTTGAGGGTGGGGAATGTTTGATTTTTTTTTCTTTATTTCCCCAGGGAATAGTACACCATCTACCATATCATGTGGTCTTGATAAATGCTTATCTAAGGAATAGATTAGACACCTAATATATGAACTAATGCTTTGATGTCTTGGGGAAAGAAAGACATTTTAGATGAGATATAATTCCTGCCCTCATGGACATTGCAGTCTAGTATGGAAACACATCCAGGTACATATGATACACAACAATAGATAATGAGTTTATTAGTTATAGAACAAAGTGCTAAATGGCATACCAAGGTTTTGTAGGAGAGCTAAAAAAATGCAAGACTAAAGTGAGCTTTTTGCATTATGTATCAATTTAAATTATTCATGTTCTGACCTAGAGTAGACAGGAGTTCCTTGCTGAGTTTTCACTTTTGTTGTTTGTTTTGGACCAATGCTATCATCAGTGCAGGGGAATTCCTGATGTGGAAATTTCCTCCATGGATACAGAACAGCAATTCCTCTTTAGCTTACAGACTTGGTGAGTTACCTGAGAGGCTGAGGTTAAGGGGCTTGCCTCTGGTCATGCAGCTAAAGGCAAGACTTGAACCCAGATTTTTCTTGTTTCTAAAATGTCAGCTCTCTATCCACTATGCCAAGCTGGCTCTTTTTCTTACTTGCTCTCTTGAAAAAGCTAATTAATACCATAGTTATATGGTGAATAACCTACATTTTTAAAAGCCATAATTTCCCCCTTCCTACACTTTGTCCTTATCCCAGTTGCTTTCATTTCATTCACTGGGGAATATATTAATAAAGAAATAAAAGACTTGTAACTTATAAGGCTGTGTATGAAAAAAATCCTTTTGAGTTTTTTTTAGTAATCAGATCAAAGGCTTCCCCTACTTTAAGTCTCACATTTTTTATTAAACAAAAAGTATTCATTCCAACTTTCTTGTTCTTTCTGATTTTCATTTCCCTTATTAACTCAACAAATATTTATCGAGCATATATTGTGCTAAGCCGTGTGGCATAGATGAAGAAATATCACATGAGGGCCCTCTAGGAAGTAGCAGTCTAGGGTGGGGATACAAGACATAGCCATTTGAAAAGGTAAGAAGGAATGTAAAGCAACGTAGACTGCCAAATGAGTAGAAAAGGCAAGTTCCATGGGTTTTCAGAGGAAGAATAAACTATAGTGGGCTGGGCAGGGAAGGAAGACAAGAACAGGCAAGCAATGGCCCCTTGATGCACAGGCAGGATTTGTAGAAGAGCTGTTGGGGATTGGGGTGATGAACAACATTTCACATAGGACATACAATGGGAGTAAAGGGCATGTGGAAGAAATGAGAATATGGTGGGTGTGGAGAACAGTGAGGATGATCAGCTTGTCTAAAGCACGAGGTAATTAGGATCTTGGGTTTAAAGTTGGAAGGGACTTCATAGATCATCTAGTAAACACCTTCTTAAACTGGAGTTTGTGAACTTATTTTAAAAAATTTGTCTATGTGGGGCAGCTAGGTGGTGCAGTGGATAGAGTACCAGCCCTGGAGTCAGGAGGACCTGAGTTCAGATCCAGCCTCAGACCCTTGACACTTACTAGCTGTGTGACCCTGGGCAAGTCATTTAACCCTCATTGCCCCACCCCCAAAAAATTGTCTCTGTATTTCAATATAATTAGTTTCATTTGTAATCTCATTTGATCCATTGAAAAATATTATTCTGAGAAGGAATCCATGGGCTTCAGAGAGGAACATGACCCCTAAAAGTTTAAAAGACCTTGGTCTAATCCAACCTTATTTATAGATGTAAATGGGCATTTAGACCCCTCCCAGGACACTAATATTCTGATATGGCTTTAATTGCCCAATTTGCCTCCCAAGATTCAAGAGACATGGTCTTTGGAGGGACAGCTGATAGAAGCTGAAGGAAAGAAAAAAACAACTATCTATTAAGTGCTTACCATGTGCCAAGAATTTTGCTAAGCAATGGGGTAGAAACAGAAAGAGAAAAAGGTCCATTTTTGCTCTCAAAGAGCTTACACTCTGATTGGGGGAGACAAAACATAAAAGAATTCAACGACAGGGCTGGTGGATAATTCTGGAAGTCCTAAGGGTGCTGTGGCAGGGTAGATGGCAAGGTGGTCTCCAAGTCTTTGGAAGATGAGACAGTGACTTGATGGTACCCAGAATGATGCCTCTCTGCTTGCCTCTAAGGATACTAGAGCTATATCAGGCTATGCTATGTGGGTGTGGCCCTGTAGCATTACATTAGCATCCTGTTTCAGTACAGGAGTTTCAAAGATATACTTAAGCCCTGCAAAATCTTGGATACTAGAAAAGGGTATTCTTGAGAACTTAGAACATTGTATAGTCTTGTTTGCTCATACAATTGTGAGCAAGAGAGACATCTATGATTCTATGGTGCTTTCTAAATGAGACATAGGTTAAATATGAGTATACATTTCCAATTTTACTGGAAGCTGGAATGTTTATAACCAAATATGAATTCCTACCATTCCATTACTGAAACTTTGATCTAGGAGGCTCTGTGTGGGGGTAGAGAAATGCATCATAGCCAATTGTTTTTTGTTTTTTTGGGGTTTTTTTGCCCACTTGGGGATTGTCATGGCAATTGGATGAAAGTTCCAGTAGTTAATACTTCGATATAAACATCTTTGTGTGTTTCTTTATAATTGATTAAATACTTTACAAAGTAACGACCCTTGTGAAAACTGATTCAATTGGACACAAATTAAAGGACTGGAAGGGGAAGAGCTAGTTGTTGGGGACCCAAACTGAATGATTTGTTTAGCTGATGCACAAACATAGTGTAGACACAGATGTAAGAATACAACATAACCCATGCAAAGGGTGAAACTAAGAGGATGAATGGCAATCATCGATCCCAAGAGCCCAATACAAAGGAACAGGTAGCTTGGCTCATATTCATAGCACCCTCTTGTGTTAGGTGGTTGTCATTACACAGATGAAGAAACAGGCCAAGAGAAATTGAGGTAAGCAATGGGAGATTATGGAAAACTTCATAGAAAGTAGCTCCTGAGTTGTGTCATGAAGGGAACTTGGAATTTCAAGAGGCAGGTGAGAAGGGAGTTTCTTCCAGTTTCCAGACATGAGAAACTTCCTGTGCAAAGACACAGAAGGGAGCTTGCAAACGATTGGGAAGTGAGGCAATGGAGGTAAGAAGTATAAATACCCCTTTCTAGGAGTTTAATTTGAAAGAGGGAAGAGACATAAAATGAGAGCTTAAAAAGTTCGGAGAATCATATGAAGGTATTTGAAATATGAAAGAGACCTGGTCATATTTTTAGGTAGCAGGGAAGAAGAGACAGAGACACTAAAGGTGAGAAAAAAGAAAGGCTCTCGGTAAAATAGAAGTAAAGTCCTTTGCTAAAAAGTGGGCAGGAGTTGTTGGAAGAGAGGAAAGGTTGGAATAGCCACTGTGGAGAATGTGATACGAAATCAATAAGGCAAAAAAAAGAAAAGGATTGTCATGCATCACTGAGGGCCCAGCTGAGATTAGAGAACAAATTTGTAGTGAACCCACTCACCACAATTGCATGACAGCTCCAAGATCATTCAGTAGCTAGTGAGTAGGAAAAGAAAAGGCAGATGGGGGGATAACCAAAGACTGGGTTTTAGCCAAAGCACTATTGAAGACAAGGGGTCAAGGAATTTCAGGGTAGAGGACAATATACAGTAAACCTCATTAATCACAAGGTCAAGACCAACAAAATAGAAATGAGGAAGTATCAGGGGTGATAGACTATAGACTGGGAAATCAAAGAACCCTAGAGGGACTAGAGATCACAGTGAGGACAAAGAATAGGTTTAGGAGGAAGGAAATTGAGGGAAATATTGAAAGACAGGTGATTATAGTCAGAGAGGAATTTCATCATTCTGGATCATGGACAAGAAGCGATTAGGAGTGATGATCAGATCAAGCTTATGACCATCCCTATGTGTGACTGATACAGAGTAAGGATAAATGCCATGTGGTTTCAGGAAGCTAATGAACTGGGAGGCCAGGGCATCCAAGGGACATGGATGTGCATATTTAAGTTCTTAGTCTAAGAGCAGGCTTTGGAGTAGAAGGGAAACTGTATCTAGGTACTGAGCTCCTTGTCAAAAAGGAGGGGAAATGATATGAAGGTCTATAGATAGATGACTGCAACATAGAATTGGACCAGTTGATGATTATGTATGAAGTGAATGAACGTCAAGAGAAGACAGGTTGCTGAGGGTTGCTTGTAGTAGGGCAGTCTGGAAGTGGGAATGAAAAACAAGGAGTATTACTATTCTTAGCCCATTCCTGTAGGGGGATGTGAAAAATGGTGCATTAGGTACTGGAGATGGTGGCCTTCCTTGCAATACCTTTTGGGAAGAATTGTGTTTTGATTATGGCGAGAAGATATAAAGTATGACATGAAGAGATTAAAGGGGAATATAACAACAATCTAAGGTCCCAGAGGATTCAATGGAAAAGGGAGGAGCTGTGCAGGGCTGCTGGGGATAGGGACGAGATGACTAGGAGAGATGGAAAGGGGGAGAAGATTTCTGCCTCATTAGATACTGATTCTGAATCATGGGGAAGGGGAAATAGGAGCAGAGAATCATGAAATTCCTTCATGGAATGGGAAATGGCTAGCTGATGGGTGTGCCCATCTATTGGAGTCCTTCATTAACTAACTATGGAATCAGGACCAGCCCTTCCTGTCTTTGCCCAGAGATACTCAGGATCTCATAGTTATGAGCTCAACTGCTGGAAGAAACAATGCAAAACAAAATTAAAAAAAAAAACATAGTGAGGATTAGATTCCTGGGGGCTTGGCTGAACTCAAATTCCACACCTGTGTAGAAGCCTCAGCTCAAGTTGGCAGGGGTTGCAAGGGCCATTGTCAGTATTTGGTATGCAGTATCCACCTGTGCTGACACAGTGTGTACCTCAGAGTACAGAGGCAAAGAAAATCTCCCTAACATTTGCTAAGAGATTGAGTGGCAAAGATTTACCCATTCCATTTTTCCTCACTTTTCCTCTATGTACTTAATACAACCTTGGATTTGACAGGGTTTACCTATCTGGATGAAGTGATTAGCTTATTTTCACAGCTGCCCTAAACTCAAAAGAAGACCTTACCCATTTTCTCATCTCTTTCTTTTTTCAGTAAATATTTACTTAGTGTCCAATATGGGCAATGGTTTCAGAAGGAGGAGAAGTCAGTGATCTTGATAGTTAATGTAAATATAATTATCACACCCTTACTTCTATGCACATATTATTCCCATCTTGTTGTTAAGCCCAGAAACATTTGCAGTTTCTTAGAATACCACATGGGTGGTGTGATGTCTAAGAGAGTTTTCTTGAGAATCATTTTATGGCTGAACCCTAGCAGCAAAATATAAAAAGAGGTTAATTTCAGATAGTTAAGAAAAGAGCCAGGAATTCTGAAAGCAGGGACTGGGACTGCAGGAAAGGGACTTTATTTATGAGTGGGGGAGGCATAATAGTCAAAGAAGGAAGTCCCACAAAAGATGAACTATGTGTGTATGTGTGTGTGTGTGTGTGTAGGTGCTGTAAATCAGTCACCATAAAGTAGGCAAGGCAAAGTCACAACACAGGTAATAATAACTAATTCAGTAACTGATGTTCATTTAGTATTTTAAGGTTTTCAAACTGCTTTATAAAGGCTCATTGGATTATAGATGTGGAGATGGAAGGGACTTTAGGAGTTGTCTAATCCAGCCTTCTCATTTTAGACTTGAGGAAACTGAGGTCTAGGAGGTTATGTGACTTGTCCGAGGTCACACAGGTAGCAGAATTTGAACTCGGATCATCTGATTCTAGAGCCAGTGATCTTTCCATTATACCACACTTCATCTTATTTGACCCTCACAACAATCCTGTGAGGTAGGTCCTATACATTATACATTTTAAAGATGAGGGGACTAAGACTGCGAAAGGGTAAGTGACTTGCTCAAAGTCTTAAAGCCAGCAAGTATCCAAGGTCAAGTTCAGACTCAGGTCTTCCTGACTCCAAGTACAGTGCCCTATTCACCAAATCATATAGCAACCTAGGTGAGTAGATGAGAAGAATAGTGAGGCTCTGAGCATTCATCAGGGGATGCTTGTATTGCAGGGAAAAGGATGGCAAGATCATGACTCTGTGCCTCAGCCACATTTCCTAGGGACAGGGGAAGAATATTAACTAATATATTCAGATATAAAACTCTGCTGAATCTGAGGTTATTATTAAGGAACACACATACAAGGATATGATTGATAGATTCTGCACAGTCACCATTTTCTCTAGATAACTCAAAGAACACAAGCACCTCTAGAATTCCTGGTTGCCTCTTCCAGAAATAATATGACTAGTAGTACACAGATGCATATGGAGGGGAAAATTCTGAGGTTTCCC
The DNA here is from genome assembly GCF_019393635.1 of Dromiciops gliroides. Lineage (NCBI taxonomy): Eukaryota > Metazoa > Chordata > Mammalia > Microbiotheria > Microbiotheriidae > Dromiciops > Dromiciops gliroides. Next base: position 157,423,659 of record NC_057862.1, on the reverse strand, counting down.
AGGCCATCCCTGCTGGATGACAAAGCCACTTCCCTCAGTTTGCTCCTGGCATTCTCTTCACACATCTCTCTGCAGCATTAGTAGGGGCCAGTTTAGATGCACCACAGCTATGACCAAGGAGAAGGATCAAAGCAGAGGCAGGAGGAAAGATCCAAGAGGCCATTGGGGAAAATGGCCTTGAAAAACACTCTTAACTGTCTGCCTCAAATCTAGATCTTGCAGAAGCAGGAATAAATCTGTTCCCATGGCTAGCTTTGCCCATGCATGTGAGACTAGGAAAATGGCATCTGCTTGCTGAGCTGAGGAGTATGTGGGGGTGGAGGATGGTGGCATGAGGGATCAACTAGCAGATTCTGGAAGGAAGATTATCTGGGCCTCAGTTCCCTCACCCTTTTTTGGTCTTCGAGGTTCCTTCCAATTCTAAATCTCCTTAAATCCAATTCATCAGCAAGTCAAACTCTTGATGTCATCGGTCTTCTCAGAAGCACAGTAACAACAATCTTACAGGTTGTAGATTATAATGTGTAAGGTGTATTAGGTTTTCAAATGATTCTTATGTTAATTCTTTAACTGGTTAGGAAAACATTAACATTCCCAATGGAATCCTAATGTATAATCTTTAGTCTTTTTAAACCTACCTCCAGGAGGTCAGTCAATCAATAAACATTTAGTAAGTGCCTATGTTGTTCAGGCACTGAGGAGAAAAGGGAAGAGAGTAAGAGGAAAAACTAAAAGACAAAAGCAAAATGGTTCCTGTTCTCAGGTAACATATTTGCTATTGGGGCAGGCAACAGGTTAACAGAGAAGTAAATAATAAAGAAATATGCAATAAAACATAGTGCTTGGTTTGGGGAGGTGCTACAACTGAAAAAGTTCGCACCAAACTTCCAAGGGAACTAGAGTGTTCATAGGAGAGGCACCAAGGTGTGTGTGTGGGATCCCATGAATTGGAGACAGCCTGCAGAAAGGCATAAAGGCATGAAATGAAATATTGTGGGCCAGTTTGGTTGGCATGTAGAGTGCATAAAGGGAAGTAACATGTAATTAACCTGAAAATAGAGATATTTGAGACAGATTGTGAAGCTTTTTAAATGCCATAGAACTCTGTATTTTATCTTAAAAGCATCAAGAGGTTACTCCAGCTTCTTGAGCAAGGGAGTGATGTGGTGTGACCTGTGCAATTTGGCAAGAACCATTCCTCAGTAGATAATTGACCAAAGGATATGAACAAACTATTTTCAAAAGAACTGCAAACTGTTAACAACATATGAAAGAATGTTCCAAATCTACTAATAAGAGAAATGCAAATAAAAAACCTCTGAGGTTTCATATCATACCCAAGAAATTTACAAAGATGACAAAATATGGGGATAGTCAAGGTTTGAGAAGTTGAGGGAAGATAAGCACACTAGTGCATTGTTGGTATAGCTGAGAATCAGTATAACCACTTTTGAAAACAATTTGGAACCATGCACATAAAGTAACTAAGATATCCAGGCCTTTTGACCCACAGATCCAATTACTAGGGTTATGCCTTAGAGAGCTCATTGATAAAGGGAAGTCCTGATACACACTAACATATTTATGGCAGTACTTTTTGTGATATCTTAGAACTGGGAACAAAATAGATGCTCATTGTTTGGGGAAAATTTAAATAAACTGTCATGCATATATGTAATACAATGCAATTGTGTACCAGGAAATGACAAATATGGTGAATATAGAGAAGCATGGCAAGACTTACATAGTCTGATGTAGAGGGAAGTAAGCAGAGCCGAGAAAACAATATATACAATGACCCCAACAATGTAAATAAAAAGGACAACTACAAAAAAAGGGAAAGTGAATGTCTCATTATTATAAAAACCAAGAATATGCCAAAGAATAGATGATAAGGCACCCCCACTCTTCTCCTTTGCAGGGGGGGAGGTCCATGAGTGTGAAATATAGTATTAAAAAAAAACCCAATCCCTTTCATGTATTGTTTGGTTTTACTATTATTTTCTCTTCTTTTTCTTAAAATATTATTTATTATTTAAGATGGCCCTCTGGGAGGGGGGAAGAGTAGGAACATAGGGAAAAAATAGGGTAATAAAAAATCAAAACATATCAATAAATGTTTATTTTTTAAGAGAAATATAAATTTGGTACCTTTGTGAAGTATGAATTAGAAAGGGCAGACTGCAAGCAAGGAGAAAATCAGAGGAATATTTATTGCAATAATCCAGGTAAGAGGTGACAAGGGCCTAAATTAGGGTGATTATGGTGGTAAGAAAGAGTTCTATTAGAAAAAGCTGATATGGAATCAATAGGATTGGTAACTGATTAGATTTGGGGCAGAGCTATTATGTGACAGTGAGGAATTAAGAATGGCTCTTAGGTTGTAAAGCTGCAAAGAAATAGGGAAGTTAGGAGGAAGGGTGGGTTTAGAAGGAAAGAGAAATGAACTCTGTTTGGGACCTGTTGAGTTTGAAATCCTACAGGACATCGAAGTACAGATGACTAACAGGCAGCTGGAAATGTGGGACTAGAGCTCAGGAGAGATATGAGAGCTGGATTAAAGAGCTGGCTCATTTTCTCTCTCCAGGACTTGGCAACAAGCACTTGGAAATAACTCTGACCTAGTGAGAAAACAAGACTGAAAACCTCAACTCAGTTTTCTATTAAGCAAAGGGCAGGAAGGATTCTGAACTTATATACATATTCTCACTCTAAGGTATCCTCTGTATTCCAAGAACATGGGCTATAATCACTACTCACCTACTCAGGCTTATTTCTATTTTTCAGAATAATGACTGTACTTTTAAAATGTTGCAGCTGTCAGCACTGGCACTTTTGCTTTCAACGGAATGGTTTTTTCCCTTAAGGGATGGCTGCTGTCTTCTTCAGAGGCTGGTGTGTACAACAAAACTGTGTTTATTGAGCCTGACAAAGCTGTAATTACTGCAGTGTAAACATTCTTTTGTTCTCAAGTAGTGCTGTGTAGTTTCATACCCTTTTGATGGGATAGTTTTAAAAGAGAGACAGCAACCCTAATTAACAGACTAACCCTAAGATTCAGAATAGATGTGTCAAGAAAAGTATATTACTAATTTGCTCGTGTCAACTGGCATTAATTATATGCCAAAAGACCTTGACAACTCTCTTTCTCACTTCACATTGGTATGGGAGTCATGTATTTCAGAGGTTTCCAGGCCATTAGGGGAAGAGTAGAAACGCAGGATGAACATGGTACCTGATAAGGTAGAACCTGTGGGCATACTGGATGAAAAGCACTCCTCTTCCTAAAAGAAAGCTAGGTGGCACAATGAATTAAGTGCTGGGTCTGGAGTAAAGGACTTCTTGAGTTCCAAGGGGACCTCAGATACTTATTAGCTATGTGACCCTGGGCAAGTCACTTAATCTCTCTCTAGGCCTCAGGTTTCTCAACTGTAAAAAGAATGAAAATAATAATAGTATCTACCTCCCAGGTTGTTGTAAGGATAAAATGAGATAATATCTATAAAGCACTTTGTAACTTTAAGCATTATTTAAAGCTATTATTAATATTAATCTATTCATTATAATATCAGTGGTCATAATTAATGAATATAGAATTCAGACCTGGAGAATTGCCACTTTCCTTTCTTTAAATTCTTAATTACTTTGTATTATTAAAAAATAATAATCATGAATTTGAAGTTAGACAACCTGGTATAACCTCAGGCAAGTCACTTCCTCTCTGGCCCTAGGTTTTCTCATATATAAAGAATGTGAGTTGGATAAATTGATCTTTAAGGACCCTGCTAGCTCTAAATCTATGCCCAATCAATCAAACAAGCATTTATTAAGCACTTACTATGTGTCAGGCACCGTGGACAAAAAATAAAACAGACCTCGCTTTCTCTGTGGTCTCCCACCTATATAACATTTCACCACTGACAAAGCCTTTCTTCCTCTTAACATGGAGAAAACGGAAATAATTGTGAACATTCCAAACAGATGACATTTTCACAAAGGACAGGACTATGTCTGGTGCTTGCAGGCCCCTTGCTCTCTCTGCCTACATGTTCACTGAAGGAAAGGAGAAGAGAAAGCTTGCTAAGTTATGTAAACCTACTACAGTTACTGTTTCAATAACCATAATTTGATAGACAGCCTGTTGTAATAAATAGAGTCCTGGACTTAAGAGTCAGGAAGATTCCTGTTCAAATCCCATCCCAGACACTTACTGGCTGTGTAACTGCAATCACAAGGAACTCTTTAAAAACAATTAATTACAGCTGGATTGTGATCTGCTTTAGTGGAGGGGAAATTGCACACAGTACCAGAGATTGAAAATCAGGCATAATTGCCCCCAAATTCCTTAACACATTAATCATGTAGGGTGTGGCAGAAATAATATATCATGACATCTATTTGATATGTGGGAGAAGCTATAGACTAAGAGGCAGGATACTGGGGTTATGACCCCAGTTTTGTCATTAAGTACTATGTGATGCTGGGTAAATCATTTCCTTTCCTGGGCTGCAATTGTTTAATGTACCAAATGAGGAAGATGGTTGAAATCAGGGATTTTCAACCCAAGGGCCATGAACTTGGTTTAAAAAAAGCAGCAATTGTGTTTCAATATAATTATATCCCTTTGTATTCCCATGTATTTTGTTTTACAAAAGTTTCCTTTGTATTTTGTTTTACTGATTTAAAAACCTTATTCTCATGGCTAACTGTTTTTTTTTAAAGTTAAGAACCCTGGGATTCAATGATGTATGAGTTCCCCTCCAACCCTGATATTCTCTAATTCTAAAATGAAGGTGCAGTTTACTATGCCAGTACCTGAAAATGAGAGAACAATTCTATAAAGACCGATTCCAAGAATCTACTTTTGTAAGATGTGTTGGCTTATCCCGAGGACTGGAAAATATCATGCTGGAACATGAGGGCATGAAATTGTTTTTATTTGAGAGACATTTGTTTGGGTAAAATGCTGCTTTCTCCAAGCAAATAGTTAGCTTGCTTAGTTAGAAGACAATTATAGTATTTATTGCTTAAACCCAGCCTGGTATTTTGGCTCGAACACTCTTGCAAGTTTGATTCAGGGGGGGGGATTACTATTCAATGTTGGGCCAGTGAACTGAAGGTTAATCTGATAACTGTTCCTTTCAAAACAGCCTAAAAGATAAGAAGCAAAGCCTTGAGAAAAAAGTTGTGGTTTTAAATCCAGGATCCTGATGGTACAGTTCTGGTAATGCTTATACTTAGATTGGGGGATAATGAGGACTTGCTCCAAAGGGGGAAAAAAAAAGCTCTTAGTTGCATGGAATCACACAACTTGTACTTTTGAAGTTCTCAATAGCTACATATTGATTCAATAAAAAATTAAAAAGTAAGCTATGAAGCAAACAGTGTAGTTACTAATGTGATGTGCGATTCAACTGATACTTTATCTTTCTGGCTTTGACTGAAACTCAAAAGCTTTTCTCTGTCCTCATTTTCCTTGACCTCTGTTCAGTTTTGGACATTGTTAACCACTCCTCTGTCTCATGACTTTGGTGATTTTGCTCTCCTTCTTGATTTCCTATTACCTTTCTATAAAAAAAAAAAATTCTTTCTTGTTATGAACTTAGTCATCAATAAACACAAACATTTCAGTATATAAATGTAAGGTTACATATGAAACTATGAAATTCCATTATATAGCTTTTATAAGAATTTATTAAATTGAATACGGTAACTAAATTGCCATTTGCTTTTGTTTCCTTCCATATATCTTCTAAATGTTTTGTTGATGTTCTTTCTTTGCTTTTGCTCTCTCTTTTACTTCTCTCTTGGTACTCACTAACTCACCCCTTTAAGTCCCTCTTTAACTATTCCTTCTCTGTCCCTATCATGGATCCTCATTTTCCTCCCTTCATGTAATTTCAGGTAGCTACAAAGTCCTAGACCTAGTCTCTCCATTGTTTTCTCTACATATAGACTGGGTGAAATAATCACTTCAGGACATCACTTATACTTCAGAATTATTCCTTCTGAATACTTAAAAGTCTCTCCTTTGATAGAGATCTCTCACCTCAAATACAACATATTCAATATATATACAACTTTCATGTAATATTTTGTAATGTAGTTTCTGCATATGTTTTCCATCCTGCTAGACTGTAAATTCTATGAGGAGAAGAACCATGGTTATCTGAAATGTTTATTTCTCCAGGACCTAGAACAGTCCTCTGTACTCAGTACACACTTATTAATTGTTGAGCTGATGTATGTCTAAACTGAACTCATGATCTTTCCCCATAACAGGTTCATTACTCACATCCCCATTTCTGTCAGTTCCACTATTATTCCCACAGTCCTCTGGACTGGAATCCACAATTATCTTTGACATCTCCATTTCTTCATTTCTCAGTTCATTCAACATGAACTGCTGAGTCTTCCTTTAACATGTCTACAGAATCTATCTCTTCTTCTTAATTTTTGCTGCCACCATTTCAGTCCAGTCCCTCAATGCCCAGTTTACTGCAATAACCAATTAGTTTGTTCCCATGCTTCCAGTTTCTCCCTCTAATCTACCCTGCATGAAAAAAAAAAAACAACCATCAATTTTGGGGGCAGCTAGGTGGTTCAGTGGATAAAGCACCAGCCCTGGATTCAGGAGGACCTGAGTTCAAATCTAGCCTCAGACACTTGACACTTACTAGCTGTGTGACCCTGGGCAAGTCTCTTAACCCTCATTGCCCCACAAAAAAACCCCAAAAAACAAAAAAAAACATCCAAACAAACAAACAAAAAACCCATCAATTTTAAAGTAGGAAGGGACCCATAAAGATCATCTAATCCAACCCCTCCATTTTATAGATGAGGAAAATGAGGCTCACTATGTGATCATGGGGTTTCCATGGAAGAATGAAAGCTTCTTGAAAGCAAATAACACTTCATCTTTGTCTTTGTTGCTCTTATGCATAGAGTGCAGTGTCTGGCACATCACAGATGTGCAACAAATGCTTCTGATGAAATGACTGACAAAAGTTCACACAAGTATTAAGTAACACACCCAGAATTCAAACCCAAGTCCTTTGGCTCCAAATTAATTTCTATTCCTACTATACCATAATGCCAGATGGCTATTAACAAAATATCACTTTAAACATACCAGGAAATATGGGGAAATATGGTTAGATGTAGATCAGGCTTGATGATTTCAAAGCCCTTTCAACTCTGTTCACTCTCTTGCTTAACATGGGATGGCCTCTTCTTGTTTAGGGAATCAGGTCCTGTTGTGATCCTGGCATTTAGCTCTTCCACAATTTGGTACTTCCTCATTACTTCATACTTTTAAACACAAATTTTCTGTTCTAGTCAGGTCAGTACCCTTATTTTCCTAACATTACATGTTCCCATTGTCTTTGCTAATGCTAGTCCCTCTACCTGGAATGCCTTCCCTTTTCTTGTCATTCAATGTCTATCATGTCCTACTGCATTCCTTAAAGCCCAGCTCAAATCCCACCTTCCCAACAAAGTCTTGTCTAACTATTCTAGTTTACACGGATCCTTCCCTTCACAGGTTCCATTACACTTAATCACATAATTTATCACTGAATTACATACATACTGACTCATGTCAGTCTTCACTATGTTGATCATGACTGTACTCTCATTGTGGTAGTCACTTTATAACTCTACTTTAAAACTCTATCAAAGTTTTTAAATGTGTAAATATTAATATAGGCCTCTATCCTCCACCTTATATGTTTCTCCATCCCACTGCTAGGACCTTTGTCCAAGCTCTAAGGAAGGGCTGGGTCATGGAACAAAAGGATCTTTGAGGCACAAAAACTTGAGTTCCCCAAGGAACATTTCCCTGTCAAGGACATGAAATACCAGAAAGCCTCATTTGTGAGAAACATCCAAATGGTGTAGTTTCAAGGAAACATTCCGTTTCTTGAGGAAGCAAAGGGGGGAAATGTGGTAAAAAAAAAAATGAAAGTTTTTAACAGTCAGTTAGGATAACTGAAAGACACCAGTTTTTTTGAAGGACCACCCTTTCGGGGAGGAGACCAATGGCATGAGCTACGCACGCCAGTGCGCCTGCTGCGCATGTCAGACTGCCTGCTATGCACTCGACTTCCGGGGTGCGAGCTTAAAAGACAAGGAGAGAACGGAAGTGAGGCTTTTTCCTGCTCTGCAGGTCTCCTGACTACGCTGCACAGACGGTCTCTCTCTCTCCAAAGGTGGCCTTCGGTTTTGGTGAGTTTTTATAAGGAATATAGACTAAGCTTAGACTTAAGACGATTTGTATTGTGTTTCTACTTTCCTATCCTTCTAATCAACATCACCTTGTGACTACCATAACAATAAAAGGTCTATCTAGAAAACCAAAAGCTTCTTCCATTTACTAGTCTGGGAGATAAATTAAGGGAAAGGTTAAGTAGGAGAGATTTATGATCTAATATCCAATTTTAAATCTCACATTTGAAACACAAATCCATTCAGAACAGATAGTCCTGCTATCAGGAAAACATCCAAAGGTCCTAGGTGGAAAAGGACTTAACCTCTCACATCAGGGATTAGTATGTGTGCTAACAGATACAGGACACTTTTGAGGCCATTGAAGGATCCATTTTAGGAGCTAGGTTAAGAGGATAAAATTTGAGTTGCCAGGAATACAAGAGCAACATTTGCATCATTAACTAAGTCACTGAGAGCTCTCCTTGGTGCTGACTTACACCCTCCCACCCTGGTTACTCCCCACCACCCTACCCCCAGCTCCTTTTTCTTCTTGATCACATCCTCAATTCTGTCCCTTTAATCTAAAGATTATTAACCTCGGGTCCATGAATATATTTCAGGGACAGGGATATAAACTGGGACAGGGGAAAATTACATCTTTATTTTCACCAACCTCTACTGAAATTTATAATATCCTTCAATTATAATTAAGAAGAATATTCTGAGATGGCTTCCATAGGATTCACCATGCTGCCAAAGGAGTCCATGACTCAAAAATCAAACAATAAAAACCCATGAAATAACCAAATTCTTAGCCTAATTCTGGTTATTTAATTCACACTGTTTTTACTCCTAATTGTCCAAGCAAGTTTCTCTTTTAAATTCTGGCTGCAACTATTACCCACTCTGATTTGGACTGAGTGAACATCTCTCTGGTCCCCAATGTCTCGGGCTGTTTTTCCCATTCAGAATAGAACAAAATGTGTGCGTGTGCCTGTTTCCTGAGAGAGCACTTTTAGAAAAGAGTTTTTAGTATGAGCTGAGATTTCTTGATCCCTATCAGGCAAATTATAAGATTGCTGGTTGCTTAAGGGGGTAGCTATATTTCATTGAATCAGCATACACAATAATTGTGTAGAGATTTCTCTTGGGCAATGGGTGGTGTAGGAAAAGAGGAGAATTCCTCTCTCTTTGAATAAGAAAAAAATACTCCTTTCTGATTGGAAAAAAAATAAACATTAAAGGCTTCATGTAGTTGGTAAAAAACACCATGGGACTGTAATATTTCTCTTACTGTCTTTCCTGTTTTCCAGGGAAAGAAACAAAAGTGGAAAGCCAGAGGGGGATTGCAAGGCCATTCTTTCAATTAACTCCAATGGTCAAACAAAGTAAACAGACCGTTGACAGTTTGTGACTGAAGGAAGCATTTGGCAGATGTAGATAGCAAAATTGAAAAGGCTTTTCTAAGCTACCTTGAAATCCTAGAGTATTCACTAAAATATGTGAATAAGATTACAAATTGTAATAAATTGATAACAGTAAAGGATTAGCAAGCCTCCATTAAAATCCTGATCCAAAGACTTATTATGGTGTGATGACTCTGGGTCTTTGGACTACGCCAGCGTAGAGCACATTTGGGCAGGGCTGACAAAATTTTGGAAGTTTTTCAAATAGGTGTAACAATGGACAGTATCTCATTTGTTTAAGGATAAGCCTAGATGTTGAAGACTGGGTTCATGAAAACAAATTTTGAAAACTATCCTCATATGTAACTGGAAAATAATAAAATACTTTAAAAAAATAAAATAAAGACTGGGTTTCCTGCCCTAGCTGAAAGCATAAGGACTACTCACAGGTCAATTTCACTACTTTTCCTCAGATTCTCAGGGGCTTATCATATTAATGCCAAAGTTAGGTAAGGGCACTTCTATTGGCTTAGCCCACCATAGTTGAGAACTTCAGACTACAAGATCCCTGCCATTCTTGGCCTTCTTGGTACCTGAGAGCATATATCTATGCCACCACACCTAGCAATCTTGATATATTTTGAAAGGTACCTGCCAGAAGGCTAGTTACCAAGCTATGAATATTTCTGGCCACAGCAACTTATGAAGTCTATAGAATTAATAAATGGTAGGTTGTTATATAATGATTGCAATAATGTTAGTTACTCTCATCTACATTGGAGGAGAGAATCTACAAGCCAATTTAAATTAGAGATTCCTGAAGTACTGAGGGAAGGAGTGGAAAAGGTAACAAATCATACCTTAGTGTTTTCTTGAAAAATCTTGCCCTTTATCTCTACCTTGTCTTGCTCTGCTAAGTCATTTTCATACTTTTATTGTTGTAAAAAAGTATAATTGAATAGGAAAGCAGGGCTTATTTTCTTTGGCAGTTCACCCAACTCTGACATGTCTAGCTTTTTAGATCAAATGACTAAAAGTAAGATTTTTTTCCTCTAAACAAGTATAAATATAACTGAATAAACCACCCCACTTCTACTTCTCCAGTCTTCTTATACCTTACATTCCCATTCCCCAAGTATACTTTATTCAAGTGCCATTGTGCTCCTTGCTGTTCTTTATACAAGACAATTCATCTCCAGACTCAATGTATCTTGACTGGCTCTTGTCTCATGACTGGAATATTTGTCCTCCTCATCTCCACCCTCTGATGTCCCTGATGTTTCAGCTAAAATTCTATCTTCTACAAAAGGCCTTTTTCTGGTTATCTCCAATTGATCCTGCATATAGCTGGTTGGTACATAATTGTTTGTAAGCTATCTCCTCCATTAGCTGGATCTCTTTGAGAGCTGGGACTGTTTTGTTTTTGTCTTTCTTTGTATCCCTGGTAGGTACTTAATATATTTACCCTACAGTGATAGAAAAACAACACCCCCAGTAAATAGTTACTGATGAAATTGTTATAGAAATTCTTGTGTTCCAGTACTGTCTTGGGAGTTAAAATGAGCATGAGTTCAAAATTAAGATGTAAACTACAGTTTTGAAGGTTATATAAATGAAAGAACATTGGAAATGATAAAGCATCATATGAGCAAGGTATTTTTAATATAATATAAATAAATTTGAAAATATGGATGTATTAAGGCAGCTAGGTGGCGCAGTGGATAAAGCACTGGTCCTGGATTCAGGAGGATCTGAGTTCAAATCCAACCTCAGACACTTGACACTTACTACCTGTGTGACCCTGGGCAAGTCACTTAACCCTCATTGCCCAGAAAAAAAAATGGAGGTATTTTGGAACTTTCAATGTAAAATTCCGGGAATGCTTAAAAAATTATTGTGTGGCATTAAGGGAAAGAATACTAAATAATAGACTATTAGTCAAATTACTTTGAGAACAACATAAGTGTCATGAAGCCTGAGATCATATCTTACAGATCATTTTATCTTACATTACTATATATCTAATAAACACTTACTAAATATTTGACTGAACAAATCTCCTCTAGGTATGTTTGAAAGCTACTAATTGTTTTACAATTCAACATTTATTAAACCCTCCCTGCCTACATGCGATGCAATAAAAAAGTGGGCCTTTGCAGTTTATTTATTTCTCTTTTCTCTCTGAATACTTTTTAATGCCTCTGTCAACATGACCTTGTACTGGAATTATGAATGATAATATGTGATTTGAATCCTGAATAACTCTGTTCTGTGAAAGCATTATCTCTCACTTTTCAATGGAGACAATGCAGGCTGTGCACAATTGGAATATAATCTGATGGTCCCCCTTCCCTCACTGCAATCTCAATATGAGCATCCCTAAATCAGTTTGATGTAATTTGTCTCCTTATTGTTGTGTTTTAAATTTCTCAGTTCTGATATGTTACATATTAACTCTCTTTTTAATGCAAATTCCAAACTATATGTCAGGGCCTCTTTCTGGGATATAACACATAAATACACGAAATGATTTTTTTCATAGACATTTTTGGTAAATCAGTTTTGATCTGTTCCCTTACAGACTTGATGATGGTAATGGGTCTTTGTACTTGGATCTGAGCTCACTGAAAAAAACTCAGAGCTCTAAAGGGATGGCACCTCCATAAATGAAACTGAATCTCTCAAATTATTTTAGTTCCAAATTCTGGTATATCTCTAGTATGATACAGTGGGAAAAGCTCTTGATTTGCAGTCAGCCTACACCTTTGTTTAAATTTCATCTCTGAAATTTAATACAGACAAGTTAGACGAGCAGAAAACAGGTGGGAAATGACCTTAGAAGTCACCTAATCTAGTTCTCTTCATTTCAGAGATGAAGAGACCTCACTGAACTTCAGTTTTCTTATCTGTGAAACAGGATGATAATAAACAAAGTTGTTGTGAGAGGATCAAAGAAATGATACATATGAAATGCTTTATAACCGAAAAGCACTATATATGTCAGTCAATTTTGCATCTGTAACCTGCCTTAAGAACAGACTTTTAAAAATATATGTATTCACTAAATTGTCCAAGGAATCCTAATGATATTTATGAATCCTAGCATGTAAATCAGAAGGGGAATTGAACCTAATTAATAGTCACCTTTATCCTGGAAAAGCAGTGAAGATTGGTTGCCAGGGATTTTAGCTACCCTACAGTACCACCTTCAATGATACCTGGGCTTAGGTAAGATCCAAGTTTTTAAAAAGCAATACAGGCAAGGACTTTTGTACTAGGCTTCAAAGTTACCTACACATGATTTGAAGAGGATTAAAATAATAATTGATAGAATAGGAGCTGCATAGCAGCTGGTAATTATTCTTGATTAATGTAAAACCATGCCATTGAACAGAAAGTTTCTGCAGTACTATAGACCCATAAGACTAAACCTCAATCCCTTTCTTATATAATTAACAGAGGGACAAAGTTTACATTTAGCTCCCATTTTAGAGGGAGAAGAATTAAATACTTTCAGATTTATATAATAGAGGAATATTAAAATATTTATTGAGCCAATAGCAGTTAAAGTGAGGCACAATCTCCCCACATAGGCTACAAGTTGGGGTAGTCATTCTTTTTTTTTTTTTTTTGGTGAGGCAATTGGGGTTAAGTGACTTCCCCAGGGTCACACATCTAGTAAGTGTCAAGGGTCTGAAGGCAGATTTGAACTCAGATCCTCCTGACTCCAGGGCCATCCACTGTGCCACCTAGCAGCCCTGGATGGTCATTCTTAAAATGATGCTAACCAAGGGGGCACCTAGGTTGTGCAGTGGATAAGCACTGGCCCTGGATTCAGGAGGACCTGAGTTCAAATCCGATCTCAGATGCTTGACACTTACTAGCTGTGTGACCCTAGGCAAGTCACTGAACCTCCATTGCCCTGTTTAAAAAAAAAAGATCTAACTGGTATTTAAGTTCCAAGAAGGAAATAGTAGTTCTATAGGCCACAATTTAATATTTTTATGACTAATAATAAATAATACCTTGTGCTATTATAGTGTTTTATATGTATTTAATCTTCAAAAAACAGAATTAAGATCTTGATTTTGAACTCAATGTTATTACCAATCTGGCATATAACAATAGTTAATAAATTCTTCTTGAATAGGTAATCTGTGATCTCTCCAAGTAGACTGTAAGCTTCTTGAAGGCACATACTATATCTTATACTTCTTTTGTACCCCTCTTCAACAACAAATACCTATATATAAGGACACCCTGGATATTTAAATAACAGAAAACGTCTTCTTTCAACTATTATTTATGGTAAGTCCTTTTACACAAATGATCAGGAAGGATTTGTGTTAGGAAAAGTTGAAAAGATCCGTTTCCTCGTATGGATTTGGATTAGGAAAAGAACAATTTTTTTAAAAAAGGCAAAAATTATGGCAGAACCTGTAAATAGACAAATCACAATTTCTTTGCTCTGTGACACCGCTAGTGTTGTTTTTAAAGGGACTTGGGGGGCAGCTAAGTAGCGCAGTGAATAAAGCAGTGCCCTAGACTCAGGAGGACCTGAGTTCAAATCTGACCTCAGACACTTGACACTTACTAGCTGTGTGATCCTGACAAGTCACTTAACCCTCATTGCCCCTCCAAAAAAAAAAGTGACTTGAAACAATTTAATCAAGTGTTCTCAGAAGTTTCCCAGTGATGCATAATAGGCTTTCCCTAAAGCTAAACATCAGACCCTATAATGTAAAAGAATTTGTGGATTTATTTGTGATGGCTTCTCTCATAAGAAGGCTTATATGAGGTGATGATAACTAGTGAAGAAGTTGATATAGTTTTCTACTATGACTTGAGGAGTGCTATTTCCTTATAATTCAGGTCTGGTCATTTATCTTAGTGGATCAAAAAACTAATTTATGCAATAAGTACAACCTTTATGAAAAATTTACATTTCATACATTACCATAATTTCCATACAGAAAGGCTATGTCCTCTTTTTGATTTTAGCTCAACTCACCTTCATTTTAACTTTCTAGATTGTCATGTCAATGTCTGTTTTTTAAAAGTACCTATGTCTTTGATTTGAAGAATGATCTTCCTCATTCCTGACAACAGGTCCTTGGAACATCCCATCAAGACTGGGGTATGATATGTTGGTTTGAGGTCATTTCAGAATAGAGCTATTATTGTGAATTGGTAATTATAATAACTCACATTTATGTAGCACATTATGGTTTACAAAGCATTTTCTGCACTGTAACCCTATGAGGAATCCACATTTTCCAGAGAAATTGACATCAGGGATACACAATCATGAAGTGTCATTCTGGGATGACAGTAATCCTGTCATGTCTGCTCCTATTACCAGGGGGTGCTAATCAATATTACAAATGCCAAAGAATGTTTAGTTCAGCTGGCTCT
The DNA here is from genome assembly GCF_019393635.1 of Dromiciops gliroides. Classification (NCBI taxonomy): domain Eukaryota; kingdom Metazoa; phylum Chordata; class Mammalia; order Microbiotheria; family Microbiotheriidae; genus Dromiciops; species Dromiciops gliroides. The sequence goes on along the minus strand of NC_057862.1, from coordinate 157,408,630 downwards.
ATTTCTTTTCCTTCTAGGTGACTGCCTTTTTCTGGTATTTGATAGTTACAATGTGCTCAGCACAGTATTGATTGTTGCATAGAAGTACAAAAGGAGTATAAAATACATGAATTGCCTTCAACAGGCTACAATCTAGTTGGAGATCTAGGATACCAATTCAAAAAGCAATAAAATGATGGCATAAGGCATTATATAAGTAATAAGCAACTAAGTGAATGGTATATATAGGTTGATGGGGGACTTAAAACAGCATACAGATTGGCTGAAGGAACTAAGGCTATTTAGCTTGAATAAGTGAATACTTGGGAGGGGCATGATCACCATCTTTAAGTATTTGAATGCTTGACATATGGAAGAGGAATTAGATATATCCTACTTTGCTTCAGATGGAAAAACTAGGACCAATGGACTAGACATTAGAGAAGAGACAGATTCTGATAATGCATAATGGAGAATTTCTTAACAATTATAGATGCCACTGCACCCCAAATGCCAAATTCAATAGGGATATCTTAGGAAGCAGCAAGTTTCTCTGTCACTGGAGGTATTTAGAAGAGACTGGATGGCCACTTGTCATTGATACTGTTGGAGGAGGTTCACCAATGAGGCAGGAGGTTGGACTAGATGACCTCTGAGGTCCCCTTTCCAATGCTACATTTCTGTGAGAGTAAGGGCTCCAGAAGGTATCAGAATTCAGAGCAGCATGAAAAGCTATCTAATAGCAAGGCCCAACCACAAAAAACAAAATGAATGAGCATATCATGAGCAATTTGAGGACAAGGAGTATTTGAGTAGAAAGGGGCCTGATTAGCCCAGATGGGGATTCTGAGCAGCTTGGCAGAGCTGCAGCTGATCTGAAGATAATTTCCATATTTGACTTAGGGGCCATAGCACTTTGTGATCTTTGTCAGGTCTTATTTTCCATGTGTTTCTAGTCAGGGCAGCTGCTGCCTTTCTCAAGGATCAGCTGCAATGAGGACTCTCCCTCCTTCCTTTCCTTCAGCAAACCTTTTTATGAAGTCAGAAATGGGCCATAGGGAATTTAAAAAACAAACAACCGAGAAGAGAGAGAGAGGAGAGAGAGAGAGAGAGAGAGAGAGAGAGAGAGAGAGAGTGAGAGAGAGGAGAGATTGCACCACCAGGGGAACTTCAGTCAAATTAAGAAAGGTTGGAAATGTTAGCTCTCTCCATGCCCACCCTTTACGAGGTTCCATGTTACTACCACTCCAAGTGTTGATGAGGGTGTGATGGGTTGGACTGTGAGATCCTGGCCTGGGACACATGGAGAACCTATGAATATTCTTCAAAGCAGGGGAGTGGGGGCAGGGGAGGATAGTTTGAAAGAAGTTACGTTGATTCATTGAAGTGAGTGTAACAGTTATAAAAATAGTTGGGCCCCTAAAAATAGGCTAATCTGAAGAGAGGCTACACTACTAAAATCAACTCTCTTTGATTGGTAAAATGTATAATGGGTATACACTACGAGACGAATCCCAATTACAGGCTGTCCTCATAATCTGTGTCACCATGGTGTGAAGGACTCTACACGCAGAAAAGTATGTCTGACATGTCCTACTAAAGTATAAAGACTCTGAGTATGGACCCAGAAATTGACTATAATAAAAGTAGCAGCATACCTAATTGCAAGGTGTCTCATCATAGAAAGGCAATCAGACTTTAGATAGATAGATAGATAGATACATAGGTAGGCAGGTAGGTAGAAAGATATTATGTAATATAATTATATAGTATTACGTATAACTAACTATATGTTATTGTATATTATTGATTAAATTATAATTATATATTATCTATCTCTCATCCATCTCTCCATCCATCCATCCATCCATCTATCTATCTAATTTGCTATGTGTACCCTTGATGTCATCTATTAAAGTGTGGAAGGGCTTCTGTGATCTGAGTTGGTGGGGGGAACAATAACACTGAAGAAGTCACTCACCACTCTTAAAAATTCAGCCCACATTCAACCTTTGGATCTGGGGGATAATGGCTGTCTATGTTTGGACCAGTATAGTAGATAATTGAGGTAGTATGGTATGGTGCATAAAGAAACCTATCTTAGAGTAGGGTAGACCCCAGTTCCCATCCTGCCTCTGATACAATTCATCATGTGACCCTAGGCAGGCTGTTTAACTTCTCAGTGTCCCAAGCAACATGTTCTAAGACTATAAGCAGAAAAGCAGCTGCAGATCTGCATTGGGAGAGTTCCTTCAATGGATGTTTCCTACAATGAAATCACAGGTCTGAACCAAAGTGGGACCTCCCCCCCAAACAAATAAAGAAACAAACAAAAACAGGCAAAGCACAGATGGATGTTGGAATGTGTAATACAAGTAACCTGAAAACACCAAAAGCTAGCTATTTAGCCACCAGGACCTTAAGGAAAGGACAAATCAGCAAGATTTTCATCCAAGAACTGAGGCTAAACACAAAGAGAAGCATTATGGATGTGAAGAGACTAAATCTCCTTCTGATCAGCAGTTATGTTGAGGTAGAAGGGATTAATCTCATCAGAGTGGGCTCATGGAGGGAATAACATTCACACCCAATTGGGAGGAGTAATCTATTTAACCCTACAGGAAAGTAGGAGGGGAAGAGGATAAGGAAGGAAGGGTGACAAAAAGGGAGTGAAGAGTGGGGGAGGGGACAGTTAGAAGTAAAACAATTTTGAGGGGGAATAGGTTAAAAGAAGATAGAAAATAGAGTAAATATCATGGGAAGGGAATAGGTTAGAGGGAAATCCGTTATGATGATTGATTATAATGGCAAAACATATGGAAACTACCTTGCTGGGCTATTATGAAGAAAATTCTCTGTCAAGTTTAAGGTACTATATACAGGTTATGATGAACAGGATACTATCAGAAAAACCTGGAAAGACCTACATGAACTGAAGCAGAGTGAAATGTACTGTATACAAAATAAGAGCAATAGTATAAGATGATCTGCTGGGAAGCATGTGGTTATTTTCAGCAAGGCAATGATCCAATATAACCCTGAAGGACTTATGAAAATGGCAACCCATCTAGAGAGAAAGAACTGATAGTATCTGAAAACAGATGGAAACACATTTTTTTTTTCCTCCTCTTTGACAATTCCTCAATCTGAAGTTTGGGGGTTTTTTTGACTGTTTTCTCTCACAACCTAGCTAATGTAGGAATGTTTTCCATGACTACTCATGTATAACTTATTTTGAAATGCTTGAATTTTAGTGGGTGGGGGGTAGGAATGGAGGAGGAAGAGAAGTTGGAACACGAAGTTTTTAAAAAATTGATGTTAAAATCTGTTTTTACATATGTTTTGAAAAATAAAATTCTATTCAATTTAAAAAAACAGTGAGGATATTCTAATATATATGTATGGATACATCCACATATACATACATATTTACATATACATAAATATATCTAGAAGGAATGATGTACATAGATGAGAGACAAGGGAAAGAAAAGATAAGCTTTCTGAACCTTTATGCTCTCCCCAAGTACATGCATAAGGAAAAATATCTCTTGTACTTGGAAAGCACTTCTTTTTTACCTTTACCTCATAGATGTACTTTCTTTAAGGTTTAGCCCCAGTGTTAGAGCCCACATGAGTCTTATACAAATTTTCACCGGTTGCTAGTGCCTTCTACCAACCCCAAATACCAAACCCTTTTGTTGTTGTTGATCGTTTTAGTCCTATCTGAGTCTTTGTGACTCCATTTGGGGTTTTCTTGGTAAAGGTACTGGACTGGTTTGTCATTTACTTCTCCGGCTCATTTTACAGATGAGGAGACTGAGGCAAACACAGTGAAGTGACTTGCCCAGGGTCACACAGATAGCGTCTGAGGCCAGATTTGAACTCACACCTTCCTGACTCTAGGCCCAGCACTCTACTGTGCCACCCAGCTGCCCATTTTGTTTTATATTTTATATTTACTCATCTGCATATGTGCTGCTTCCCTCAATAGAATGCTCAGTAGTAGACTGCTTGAGGATAAGGGCTGTTTTGTATTCTTAGCAGTTAGCACATTGCCTGGCACATGGTAGATATTTAAGGAATTAATGAATGAATGAATGTTCTCCCCAAAGATATACATAAGTGAAAATAATTTAAAGACATGATACCTCCCCCTTGTACAATAGAAAAAAACGATGGTGGCCATGAGGTGGGGCTGGGGGTAAACCAGGAGGAGCCATGGAGGGCAGGGTTGCAGAACGAGGGCATTAGAACTCAGAGAGTAGTCAATCATGTTTCAGGAAAAGAAGATAGTACACAAAATGGCCCATAAAGTGAAAGATTTAGAGCTGGCAGCTGACATAGTACAGTGCTGAAAGATGCTTATTTGAACTCCCAGTCTGCTCCTCACTAATGCAGGTTATATACTCATTGAACTAGGTGGACTGATTTTCTGAATGCTCAGTGATGAGAGGTAGTGACATAGTGTAGGAGATAACTATTTGTAGAATGGGAAAAGATAGGAAGAGCTGACATTAATTTCCCCAAATCCAGGAAATGTGGTGGAGGCATGTGGAATTGAGCAAATAGCTGTTAGAACAGGAAGACAATAAAATATGGTAAGAAGAATTATCAAGGGAGTAAGGAAGTCCTTCTCTTTTAAGATGCCGGCCAGTAAGTAAGTAGTAGGGCATACAAAAAAATGTCTTTAAGACAAATGTCTTGAGGGAAGAAGCGAACATAAGAGATGCAACATAAATGTTCCCATCTGTAGATGCGCAACATCCAAACAAAGCCTAAGTAGAAAATCCATAAGGAAAGACATTGGGGCAGAAACAGTGAGAGGAAAAAGCCAAATGAAGGCTGTGTAGATGAATAGATTCAAGATGATAAGTGAAGAAAAAGAAGATTATGTAAGACAGAAAGTCCTAGCCTAAAGACATCTTAGAATGTGCAATGAGAAAAGAAGGTGTCAGGCTTAAGAGCCAAAAATACCTAGAATAAGACTGTATGGAATGAGTAGCTAGAGATAACAGAAGTGTCTCAGGGGCCAGGAGAGAGACAGAATGAGAAGTGAGGACGTGAGCAACTGCCAGGATTCCCGTGAAGGGATAAAGAATTGGATGATTTAGGAGCACACCTCATCTCTTGAGAAGTGAGCAATGAGTCATGTTACTGAAAAGAGGAAGCAATCTGGGGGCAGTAGGTGTCATTGCTAAGTTTTCCAGGGCTTCCAAGGTTTTCTTGTGAGAAACTGGGTTTTGTTGTTGTTGTTGTTGTTTGTTTGTTTGGTATTTTTTTCTTGGTTTTTGGTTGGGCAATGAGGGTTAAGTGACTTGCCCAAGGTCACACAGCAAGTAAGTGTCAAGTGTCTGAGGCCAAATTTGAACTCAGGTCCTCCTGACTCCAGGACCAGTGCTCTATCCACTGTGCCACCTAGGTGCCCCTGAGAAACTGTTTTTGATGACCTTTTGGAGGAAAGTAAAGTGATTGTTATAATAAAAAAAAGGGGGTATTAGTGATATTTAAAAGGAAAAAAAGATATTAGAAACTGACAGCCACTGAAATTACTAAATAAAGTTAACAATTTTTATAAGTCTTACTGTAAAGGCAGTAAGCTTCATACCCCCCCCCAAAAAAAAACCCCAAAACAAAAAAAACCCCAAACCCTATTAACTTGTGTACAGCAATTACACACACATATGTATAAATATACATATATATGTTTGTGTATGTATGTATGTATTTATTTATGAATGAAATTGCCACTGCAGATACAAAGTAACTTTACAGGGGGTCAGTTGGGAAGAATGGCTCTAGGGTGTTCCTGTCCCTCTCCTTACAAGTAATCATTCATGCAGACTTTGCCTTGGGCTGGCACTGGGTATCAGAAAGGTGCTGGAGGGAGAATCCTAGGCAACATTGAGTAACTAAACCTTCTAGAAGAAGAGCTGAAGATGCATGAGAAGGCACATTTTTCACCTCTGAAACAAAAATAAATCTTTATAATTTATCTAAGTTGATGAATGTCGGCAAAGGTCTCAGTTTGGGAGAAGGGATAGTAAGAACGAAGGCCATATTTATAAAGTAATAATTACATACCTAGGTTGTAAGACTTGCAAAAAAAAAACCCATAACACTTGTTTTAATTAAGAACAACAAGGGGGGGCAGCAAGGTGGTGCAGTGGATAAAGCACCTGCCCTGGATTCAGGAGGACCTGAGTTCAAATCCAGCCTCAGACAATTGACACTAGCTATGTGACCCAAACTACCCCACAAAAACAAAAACAAAAACAACAAGGGTGCCATAATATTAGAGACATGGTACTAGTGCTGAATATGTTATCTTTCAGACATCTGAAAGAAGAGAGATGGTAGTCTCTTGGTGCTCACTTCTGTTTTGGATTATAGACATGTTAATCATTCTTTGTTAAGGATCTTAACATAGCTGGGATTACATAGTCAGCCAGACCCCAGAACATGAAAAGTCCTTCTGAAATAAGAGATGAGAAAATCGACTGTGTCTCTTCACTGATCTTATGTTACATATTTTGGATTTCAGAAAAAATGTTACGATGTTCTAGCCAGGTGATTGTCTTCTCTGGGTGGAAGTAGCTAAGGGGAAGCAGCAGCAAGGGTAATGGGAATAGGAAGAGAAAAATCAATGGAGAGACACTGCAAAGGCAGAATCTTAGGGACTTGGCAATGGATTGGATTTGAACAGTGAAGGACAGTCATCAACTCGAGGCACATCTGCTTCTCCTGTCTCTTAAGGTGCTAAGAGCATAAATTCTTACTGATTGACTGGGGAATTAGAGATAATGTCAGGGTCTCAAGCTTGAAAAAGTAAGAAAATGGTGGTGCCATGAAGAGAAGTGAGGAATTGAGAAAGTGCTTGTTTTCATGGCAATGATAATAAATTAAGTTTTGGATACGTTGAATCCAGGTGATGTTATCCATCAGTGAACCAACAAGCATTTATGAAGTACCTACTATGTGCCAGGCACTGTGTTGAAGGTATAATTACAAAGAATTAAAAAATCCTATTCTCAAAAAATTTATATTTTAATGAGAGACAAGTTTTTGTTGTTGTTCGTCCTTCATTCTCAAAGACCAGTGACATCAGGAGAATGATGTCTTGACTTATATGTGAATTAGATTTAAGTGAGGCAGGGTTGTACAAAGTCATCAGCCTAATTCTCTCCTACAGAGTCAAATAAGTATAGAGTAGATGTGAGGGAACCTTAGAGAAGTGTTCTGTTCTGATTTATATATGTTGTCTTCCCCACTGGAATGTAAGCTCCTTGTGGTCAAGGAGTAGTGTTGCTTTTTCTTTGTAATCTCAGTACTTAGAATAGTGTCTGGCACATATCAAGCTCTTCATGTGAAATTCTTGTTAATTGATAAATACAAATTAGCTAGTGAGAGAGGGCATGATATGGCTGAAGCCAGAAAGAGCCATCAAAGGAGACAGAAGTGTGGTCACACAGCTCGGAAGAGAACCTGGAGAGTATAATATCATGAAAATGGAGAAAGGGGACAATAGTCGGGAGGGAAGAGTGGTCAGCAGTATCAAATGTAACAGATGTCAAGAAGGCTGAAGACTAAGAGAAGACCATCAGATTTGCCAATTAAGAAATCCTTAGTAACTTTTGGAGAGAGCAGTTTTATTTGACTGATGAGGTCAGAAGTCAGATTTCAAAGGGTTGAGGAGTGAAGGAAAGAAGAGGAAATGGAGGCAGTGAGTAAGACATTCAAACATAAAAGGCAGGGAGAAGAATTAATATAGATAGAATTATTTGAGGAATGTGGGTAATTGTCAGTTCTTCTATTGAAAGAAATGGGATATATCATGTGTCTGTGGAATAGGTGGAGTTTTTTTTTTTTTTTTTACTTCTATCACATATTTAAGAAATGTGAAACCCTATGTTTCTTCCACTCTCCTTGGCTTGTCTGGCCTCAAATGAATACTAACTACATCTCCATAGAGCTTTTTATGTAGCAGATTAAAAGATGTTTCTAAAATGTATTATTCACTTTAGAACCAAGCAACCTGAGCTTGGTCAGTCAACTCAATGACTTTCTACTACATAAGAAAAAAAAAAGAAAAGAAATTCAACTTAGACTAACTTTTTCCATTACCCAAAAGCTTTTTCACCTGTCCTTCATTTCGAGAAAAGAAAAACAAATGCAGAAAAATGGGGCTTTGTCTTTAAATGTTTAAATTTTTAGAGATACTCCCTAGTATTTGGCTGCAGGCAAAGAAAAGGAATATACTTTCTCATGATGGGGTGATTCGATTGATCCATATATCAAGGCTTCTGCAAGAAGCTCAATTCCTGGCAGCCTGCAATGGGTTGTCACAGGAAAGAAGGATGCAGAACATAAGACGCTCTCTTAACAGATTGCTATATGGACAGAACTATTTCATCCCAAGGCCAAATTTATGGAACAGAATGGAGTAAATATTATCCTTTGGGTCTCAGTTCCAAGTGAACACCCTTACACTGAAAACAAAGGAAAGAAATTAGAAGTGAAAGGACTCTCCCTTCATCTAAATAAACAACTCCTTTGCCCCAGTGGATTTTGTAACTCTAGTAGGTAGCAGTGAAGTGAACTAATTTTCTTGAAAACAATGGTATAGAAATGGGGTGGGGGTTTGTGTATGTATAGTTGTTATTTCAGTGGGGTTGATCCAAGAGTTGAAGTCTGATAATACTAAAAAAAAATTGAATGAATCAACTTACATGTAATAGCATCTTAGAAAGTAATATTTTAGGAAATTAAAAAGCCTCAGTAGCCCACAAAATTCTGTTCTGTTTTTGGATAATCTGAAAATATATTTTGCTTACATTTTCCCTAAGGAGTCATTATTAGGCAATGGTCCCAAAGACAATTTGAAATTTCTTGACTAATTTTAATTCTGATCTCAAACTACATCAAAAGGGAGGTGATACCACCACTATTTTAAACATGGGAGATGAGATGAATTACATGGGCAAAGAGAAATGGATTTGAAATCAGATGTCTTAGATTTGAAGTTCTGCCTCTGCTTCTAGCTACCTATATAATCTTGAGTAGGTGATTTCACCTCTATAGAACTCAGTCTGGACAATGATAAATTAATGGGCTAGATGATCTCCAAGGTTCCTTCCAGCTCTAAATTCTTTAATCCTATGACATGTCAAGAAGTAGGGGAAATACAAGTATATTTTGACTCAGTCTTGCATCATTAGACCCTTGGGTTCTTGGTAGGAAGCGAAGGGAGGATACGATTATGATTGTCAATAAACAAGCATGAGGGATACCAGTTGTTTAAACAGTGATTTGGAGGTAAAAGTTAGTATTATGGCTGTGTCTTATATAGGGTACTGTGGAAAGTAGACCTGGATATTACCTGCAAAATAGAGTTCTCTACCCCAAGAAGTAAGGACAAATTATCAGTATCCAAAGGTCATATTTTGACCAGTGATTAAACCAGAGCTTGGAAATCAGGCAGGTTTTAAAGTCTAATTCTACTTTATTTTTCTTTTTGATGGGGTCCAATTCCACTTTTTTGTGGATATAAATAAGTCATTTATTTCTGTGCCGTAGTTCCCTCATCTGAACATCGATATTATACTTAATTCAATTTGCCAATTAGCACCTCCTAGGTACCAGATATTGGGCTAAGTATGGGGAATACAGATAAAAATGTAACAGTCCATACCCTCAAGTAGCTTACATTCTATTGGGAAGATACAACATGCATAGTCTTTGTAAATGTACATATGTCAATATATACAAAGCAAATACATAGTAATTATTTTGGATAAAGAGAATGCTAACCACTGGAGCAATGGTTCTATTTAGTGCTTCTTGAACCCTTTGGAGGTTCATAAAACTGACCCAAGGGGTTCATCCTAAAAATTCTATGATGGCACTTTAAGCAGTAAATAATTCTAAAGAATATTATGAGTACTATATAAAATTATCCCAGGAATTCTCAACTTTTTTTTATTAATTTAATGGATTTTTCAACATTGTTTATTTTTTCTTTAATTTTCTTTTTTTGCACTTAATAGTATTTTTTTGCAATTACATGAAAAGATAGTTTCTGAAATTTTTTTTGTATTATTTTGAGCTCCAAATTTTCATCCCTCCCTTCTCTTTTTCCCTCCCCTTTCCCAACACAGTAGGCAATCTGATATAGTTTATACATGTGTAATAATGTTAAACATATTTCCACATTAGTCATGTTTTAAAAGAAGAATTAGAAGAAAAGGGAAAAACCATGAGAAAGAAAAAAACCCAAAAAACAAAGTGAAAGTAGTATGCCTCAATCTGTATTCCGATTCCATATTACTTTCTCTGGATGTTTTGAGTTCTCAACTTTAAGTATGTGAGACAACTATGTGTTGCAGTGGATACAGCACTGGACCTGGAGTCAAGAAGATCTGATTTCAAATTCAGTCAGTCTCAGTGTTACCCTGGGCAAGTCACTTAACCCTCATTGACTTGCAAAAAAATCCCCAAAAAACAAAAAAACAAAAAGGGGGATAACATTAGGACCTACCTCACTGAGTTGTTGTGAGGATAAAATAATAAAATATTTGTAAAGTGCTTTGCATACCCTAAGGTGCTATATAAATGTCAATTATTGTTATTATTTCATTTTTTTGAATGAAACAAAGTTGGGAACTACTGTACTAGGAGGACTCAGAAAGGCTTCCTATTGGAAATAAAATTGGATCAGAGCCTTCAATGAAAGTGGGGATTCCAGGATGAAGATGAAAGGAGAGAGAAGGCACAGCTGCCCCAAAAGTCCAAGGACTTCATGTTATGTGAATTCATAGACCAGAAACTCCTAGAGACTAAAGCTGCCATCTAATTCATTTATTCTGCCCTACAATATGCAGACATTGCTTTTAATGATGATGAAAATGGGAATCGCCCTTTTATGTTCATCAAGGCACTGAAGTGATTCCAACTGAAGAAAAACCATTTTATATTGCCTGTGCAAAATTCCTAATAGCACTAAAATTAGTAATGAGTGTAATGAAAAGCACGCGCCCCAGAGGCAGGAGATCACTTCCCCAGTTTTTCATAAAAGTCCCGGCAATTGGAGATTTCATCCCCTTTTCATCTCCATGCCCTGGAGAGGATTTTAGCACAGGTGCTACTCCAGGGGCAACTAGATGGCACAGTGGATAGAGCACTGGCCCTGGAGTCAAGAGGCCCTGAGTTCAAATCTCACCTCAGATACTTACTAGCTCTGTGACCTTGGGCAAGTCACTTAACTCCAATTGCCTTAAACATCCAGGGCCATCTCCAGTCATTCTGATACATATCTTGCCATTGGACTCAGATGGTTCTGGAGGAGACAGTGAGATTGGTAACCTTGCACAGCCCTCCTCCCTCCCTTAAATCCAATTCAGCACAAATCATGACATAACCCTGATATCATGTCCTTTTTGAGAACAAAGGACAAATAACAATATTTCAGTCTGGGACCCTTGGAACCACTGCTGCTATTCTAAAATCTGTCAAATAAGAAACTGGTTTTGAAAAATACACTCTTTTTCTTTGCCTCTCTCTCAAGAGGGCAAATGAGACCTCCCAACATTGTCCACCTGCTAGCCAATACAAATGGGAGCAAAAGGCTAGTCTGTAGGAAGGGATCCATCTAATATGTAGTCATTCCTCCAAAAGTGGCCCCTTCTCACATATATGGAATCTGCCTACAAAGAAGTCATACTTTCAGGTAGTAGAAAGGCACACATTCACTACGGAATGGAAGGGTAGCTCTAGGTTGCTGAAGGGATTTTTTACAATATCTAGTAGGCTGTAGCTGAAAATGCAATTATGTATTATTCCAGTCATACTTTCAAATGGTAATCAGGTGTTTCCTTCACAAGATTTTTTTCCTTTTGTATTTTCACTCATCTTTCACATATGTAGGCCAAACAGTTTAGAGGAATGCCTGCTCGTTGCTATCATAAATTCATAGGCAGCGCAGTAACTTTTCTCCATTTATATTGCTGTTGGGTGTTCCAGGTGCACTACATACAAGGAGTGGATTTGATATTCATTTCAATGAGAATGATTTTTTTTTTAAATGCATCACAGGCATAGTGTTCCAAAGACATCAGGTACAATTTTTTTTTTTTAAGTATAGGAATAATAAATGTCTCCTTCCCCCAGGAAATAAATTAAATCTTTCACTTTTTAATTTAAAGCAAAGGATTAAGAAATGATACATCTCTCTTATGAAATCAAAAGGAAAACTGTGTCAGCTCTGGCCTCCCATAGTGTTCTGTGAAAGCTTCGCCTAGGGAAGGGATTAGCAATTCATTGAGCACTTGTCATAGGATATCTTTCTAAGGCATTTTGTTCTGATTTGGGGGCCACCTTTTCCTCCTTGGCTACCACTATTACCTGTACCTCCAACTGAGATGGAGGAGGAAATGAAACCAGTAGATGTACTGGCTGAACCAAAAAGTGGGGGGGGACCAGGAAGCTACTTATATCACCTCCTTCTTCAGGAGTTACCTCATCCTGAGATGGCCTAGTGTTTTCCTGGCAGAACAAAGAAAAAAAGTAATAGTGGCTGTAGTTAGGTATTATTGACACTGTCTAGAAGTAACTAGGGTCAGGGGCAGCTAGGTGACACAGTGGATAGAGCACCAGTCCTGGATTCAGGGAGACCTGAGTTCAAATCCAACCTCAGACACTTGACACTTACTAGCTGTGTGACCCTGGGCAAGTCACTTAACCCTCATTTCCCCACCAAAAAAAAAAAAAAAGAAGCAGCAGCAACAAGGGTCCTAAAGCCCCAGAAGCCTAAAGACAAGGTACATTAAGGCCCCAGAATCACAGAATCTCCAAGTTAGAGGGAAACTAAGAGGCTGTCAGTCCAACCTATATCTGAAAAAGATTTCTCCCTACAACGTGCCCAGTAAATGGTCATCCATCCTCTGCTTGTAGATACCTGAGGAGTTGGGGGGGGGAACAACAACCACTCCTACCTCAGGTAACCCCTTCTATTTCTGGAAGGCTCTGATATTTAGAAACATTTCTTATGTCAAACCTAAACCGGCCACTTTGCAGCTTCTTCCCACTGTTCCTGGTTCTTTTCTCTGGGGCTAAACAGAATTAATCGAATCCCTCTTCTCCTCGATAGCCCTTCAGATATTTAAAGGCAGCTATCATGTCACACTTGAGTCCCCTCTTCTCCAGGATAAACATCCCTGGTTCCCTCAAATGATCTGCAGATGGTAAAGCCTTTCATCTTCCTGGTTGTCTTCCACTGGACACTCTTTAGCCTAACAGTGCCCTCCTTAATCTGAGGTGTTCAGAACTGAACACAGTATTCCCAATGTGGTCTGACTAGCATACAGCACAGTAGGGTCATCATCTCCCTAGATCTGGATGCTATATGTTCCTCTCTTAACATAACCAAAGACTGTATTAGCTTTTTTGATGATCATACCACACTCAAACTAAACTCCAACTGAGCTTGCAGTCTGTGACAATCTCCAAATATCTTTCAGATATGCTGCTATCTACCTCGCCTCCACTGTCTTAAACTTGTAACATTGATTTTTGAACCTAAGCTTAAGACTGCATTTTTCTCTATTCAATTTTATTTCATTAGATTTGACTTCTTATTCTGGACTACCAATATCTTTTTTTTTTGGAGACAGATTCTGTCATATAGCATGTTTGCTTTCTTTTTCTCTCCATTTTGCATCATCTGCAAACATGATAAGCATGCCATTTTTACCCTCCCCCAAATCATTGATTAAAAATGTTAAATATCACAGGGACAAAAACAGATCCCTGGGGCAGATCCCACCTAAATATCATGTTTCAAGCACCATTTCTGAGATAAACTGGATCTGGGCCCATAAAAAGTAGACTTTCCCTTGGCTGAGAATTTTGTGCCTGCCTCAAATTCTGGCCGAAAGGAGAAATAGACTGTTGAAGATATTTGTCTCAAGTGGGCATCCCTTGTTGTAAGCATTCCTATCTTTCTTTTGGGGATACTATCCTTTTGTCATCCTGACAGAATAATAGGATCTTATACTTAGAGCTGGGACCTCAGTCCATTTAGTCCAAGCTTCTGCATTTTACAAATTATTAGACTGAGGCTAGAGAGGTGCAATCACTTACACAGGGCCACACGGGTAATAATTGACAAACGTAGAATTTGAACCTAGTTATTGTAACTCCAAATTAACTCCCTCCCCTACTATCTGCAACTTTAACAATGATGATGATGATGATAAGAACATTTGTCAAATGAAAGCAAATTTGTAAAACATTTGGCACAGTGTGTCGCTTAATAAATGCTTGTTCCCTTCAGCCTCCCCCAAACCCTTTATGTAGTACTTTAAGGTTTGCAAAGCACTTTACATATATAGGGTATCCCCAAAAACTTAGTAAATGTTTAAGCTGCAGCTTAAAGTTGAACTTTTTTTTAAGCTACAGTTTAAAAATGCTAAGATTTTCAGGATACCCTATATTATCTTGTTTAACTTTCACAACAATCAGGTAGTCGCTATTATCCTCAGAAACTGGCCTTAGAGAAGTTAAATGATTTGCCCAGAGTCAAACAGCTAATAAGAGTTTTAATTAGGATTTGAACTCAGGCTTCCCTGGGTCTCCAACATTCCATCTACTGGGCTACCTAGCTGCCCTGTATATTATATAAGGAACCTCAGAGATCACTGAGTGATAAAATTTGTCAAATGTGATGCATCTATTAAATGGCAGTGCTCAAACTGAGACCCGTTCCAATACTCTTTCCATTAGGATGAGGTGGATCCTTGTAGATTCTGGAAAGCTCTAGTTTTGGTTCTTCTAGCTGAATTATTGACCCCAAGCAAGGAAGATTGTCTTCCAAGAATACCTAGAATTCTGATATCTAAAATATTTTTTGGTTGTCAGGTGCTGGGCAATGCAGTTTTTAATATGGTCCCGTTTTTTCCATATAAGACAAAGAATGTCCTGAAATGTTTTGAAGGATGGACTAGAACCAGAATTCCAATAAAATGACCTTACGGTCTCCACAGATGAAATGCACAGTAACTATTAAGTTAGAATAACAGACACCAAGTAATAGAATAGAACAGAATAATAGAAATTAAACTCAAATGTTCACTTATACCCACACCCACGTATCCTTTGTCAATCGAGACTTTAATGTTTTGGAACACCCTTGTGTGAATATTTCTTGTCCTGGAATTTGATCACAGGCAGACCCTTAAACTAATTAGTTGGGAAACTGGCTGATCTCAGATACTGTTATGGTTCCTTGAACATGGTATACACCCAACCATTTCCTTGTAAGTTTAGGAGTTGTTTTTTTTTCCTAGCTAGGATTTTGATACTTATACTTTCTCCCATAGTAGAAAATATCAGAATTGCCACACTGTATTGTGTGCTAATGGTTCATTATTCCGGATAGTTAAGGAACCTAGTTCTGTGTCTGACCCGGGATTAGAAACCTTTCAGAAATGGTATAATTGACTTTCACTTATTCTTCCTGGGTAGGGAGATGATCAGAGCTCATCATCAATGGCTCTAGCTGGGGATACCCAGGTGAATCCTCCCCTCAAGAAAGGGAATAGTGAATCATCCCCATGTCCTTTTTAAAAAAATAATCATCTTTGGTAAGAATCATACATTAAGCCATAATCATCCAATACTTAAATGATTAATTTTAATTTAGCATAGAGTAATTAGACCAACATCCCAAATTATTAAAGTTGGAAGGGATCTTACAGAGTATTTAGTTCCATTCTAACATTGGACAGGTGAGGAAACTGAGGAACAAAGTGATATGTTGAAGTTCCCACAATTAGGAGGCAGTACACTGTAGTGGTAAGAACATAGGCATTGTAGGTAGAAGACCTGTGCTCAGATTGAAGTTCTTCCACTAGGTAGCCATGCGACTGTGGATATTTTATTTAGGACCATAGAAAACAGGATCATAGAATCACATATTTATAGCCATAGGGGGTCCAACCATTTCATTTTACAGATGAGAAAACAGGTTGAGAGAAGTTAGGTGACTTGACCAAGATCACGCAGGCAGTAATAGAGGAAAATTTTTGAACAAAGTCATCTGACTCTAAATCCCTTTCCCTTTCCTCAATAGCCCATTACAAGCAGAGCTGGGGACAATGAGGGAAAGTTACAGAGAGAAATTTAACTCGAATTAGGAAAAGACTTCCTAACAATCACAGTCACCCAAAGGTAGAATGGGCTGCCTTGAGGAGGCACTGAATTCTAGCGTGGTACACTGGAAAGAACACTGACTCAAATCAGAAAATCATGGGATTATGGTATCAGAAATTGGATGGCTGCCGAGTCACAGAATCACAAAACATTGTTCTCAGAAGAGATCACAGAGGTTATCTAGATCAATTGAGACCTGACCAAGAATCTCATCAACAATATACTCAGAAGTGCTCTCCCAGTCTTCACTTAACACTTAGTGAAAGGTAACTCATTGTCTTCCACGGCAGCCCAATCCATTTTAGGACAAGTCTAAAAGTTAGGAACTTTCCACTCTTATATCAAACCTAAATCTGCCTCTTTGTAGCTATTAACCCATTCTTAGTTTGGCCCTTTGGAGCCATGTAAAATACACCTAATTTGTCTTTCTACATGCTCACCCTTTAAATACTTGAAAGACAGCTCTCATCTTCCCCCAAATCTTCTCTTCTCCAGAATAAATAACCCCAGGTGCTTTGACCTATCCTTGTATAGTACCTGTCTCAAGGTCCCAGTGATGATCCTGGTTGCCTTCATCTAGATCTTTGCCAGCTTTTGAATATCCTTCCTAGAATGTTATGCCTAGAACTGAAGACAGTTTTCTAATAGTGAAACCAACACCTTACCTTGTTTTGGATACTATGCTTCTCTTAATGAATACTAATACCACACTAATCTTTGTAGATGTCATTTCACACTGCTGATTCACAACCCATCCAGCTCATTTTCATGTGAATTGTTGTTATTATACCTCCCTCATTTTCTGTTTGTTGTTATTGTGAACCAAAGTGTTGGATTTTGCTCTTTTGTCCATTAAATTCTATCTTATTAGATTTGGCCTATCATTCTACCCTGGCAAGATCTTCAGATAGAGAAAATGAGGTCCAGAGGAGTAAAACTTTTTGCATAGACAGATAATGTATGGGTACCCAAATCATAGATTTTGTTGTTGTTATTATTATTGAATCACTTCAGTTGTGTCTGACTCTTCATGATTCCATTTGAGGTTTTCTTGGTAAAGATACTAGAATGGTTTGCCATTTCCTTTCTCTAGCTCATTTTACGGATGAGGAACTGAAGCAAACAGTTGAATGACTTGTCCAGGGTCACACAACTAGTAATTATTGGAAGTTGCATTTGAACTCAGGTCCTGCTGACTCCAGGGTCATAACTCTATCAATTGAGACACCTAGCTGTCCTACATAGATTTACTGTGGCTTTCTCAAGCCTTTTACCTATCTAGCTCCATTCTGGCTATAAAATTCTATGACTAACCCTTGTCTAGTGATTCCCAATATAAGGAAAGTAGTTATGAAACAACTTCCACCCTATGATGGAGCATGTGTGGAGCTGACCCTCTGGAGGTCTGGATATACTCTTGCTCAGTGCTGAAGGACTTGGTAGTTTGAGTTGATGCAGTCATCTTCTCCTTGTGACAGCAGCAAGGAGAGTTAGATGTATCAAAAGATCAAGGAATAGCCAGCTACCTACTTGGTGAACTGACTTTAAGGGGTGAGGTAACATCTACTTTTGTTCTCTCTTTCAAGTTTCTGAGAATGGATTCTGTAAGGCTCTCTCATGGACTTCAAATGGGGACAGAGGGGCATGTCTCCTCCCATCCCTGCATCTATGGCAACTGATTACCCATGGCAGCTCACCTATGTGAGCCTGAGTTGTGATCCTACAACTCTGGCTATCTCTTTTGCTTGATGTTTCCTTCATTTTGGCCAAAAAGGTATCCCAATATGGACATCTTCAAACTTGGGGGGTAAACGCATAAGTTATCTCTACCTAGAGCTCCTGAATCTCTCAGTCAGAGCTCATTGGCAACAGTTTTCTAAAGCTACACACTCTTTGGAGATGAGCAATGACAGAAAGATGAGCTCAATCCCTGACTTGTCTTGACAGAAGCCACAGACTTTGAGGCGATTTGATTGGACAATGTGAAGCCAAGGTAAAAGTGAAGTACCTATTCAGCAGTCCTATGTATTGTTTCATGCGTTTGATGTTTTAAGTTCCCAGGAGAGTATTAAGAGGAGTCATAGACTACTAGTTCATGTTTGCCATGTCTTTGTCAATGGACACATGAGTCTTTTGTTTGACGAATGTCTTTTGTATGGAGGAAGTAAGTAGCTGTCCCATACCTGAAAAACATTGAGGACCTCAACTATCTTTTGGGAAGATCCTAGAGATGAATGATAGTTTAGCTTTAAGTGATTTTTTCCCCAGGCCTCTAGGTTGAAGACTCAAAGAGCCAGAAAGTTAAAGAACCTTTCTTAGAGGTCAGGTTCCCCTAGGACTAAACTTGATAGCAGTATGGGCACAGAGATAAAGTGTCTTTTATTTGGAGAGGGTAATCCTAACCTGCCTAGGTCAGTGGGTCTTATTGTTAATAACAGGATCATAAGATCATAGTTTAGAGTTGGAAAAGAACTTCAAAAGACTCATCATTTAGTAGAATCTTCTCATTTAGCAGATGGGGGAAATGGTCTCTAAAGGTGGTGACTCACCCTACTTCATACAAACAACAGAAGCAGGATTTGAACCCAGGGGCTTTTTACTCCAAATCCAGAGGAGGTCTTTTAACTACACCAAACTGGACACTTGGATTTCCTCCTGTCCCTAGAACAAATGGCTCCATAGGCCTTTTAAAAAAATAACTTTTTCTCCATCAATAGTAGGCTGTCAGATACCATATGCAAGGATGCCAAATCTTATGCCATGTCCTTGTGTCTGCCTCTAGCACCCTCGTTCCCTTCTCTTTTTCTGCAGCCCAAAAATCCAGGTAACCAAGTGAATTTAAAACATAACTGAAATCAGAATGCACAGGATCTGATGGAAGCTCTTCCCTCCCCCACCATGAGAAAAGATCAATAGCAACTAACACATTGTTAAATACATAATAGGAACTTTATGAAAACAGGTTGAATGTAGCATGCTCTAAATGAATATGTATTGCATTAAATTGTAGCAAGCAGGAATGAAGAAAAACAAATTAAGTCCATTTAAATATACCTAGAAAAAAATCAATATACCTAGAAAGGTTCAATCAAAATGTATAAGATTAATATATGGAACTTAGAGAATAATAACTTTAGAGCTAGAAGAAATTTAGGAAAATCTTGTTTAAGCCCTACCCAAATCAAGAACCCAATCAACTGTGGTTATTCTTGCTATTCCCCTGGTTCCTTTGCTTCTTGGCTGCATGAAATTCTTCCAAGTGGCACCATTCCTTATTTGAAAAATAATTGCACCAATATCAAAATCTGACCAATGGGAAAATAAAGGGGGAAAGATTTCTAATGTGCTACCTTTTCATGGATAGGACAGGGAGAGAGATGTTAAATATTCTCTTTCTCTTTACAAGAGTCTACAGAAGAGTAAGTGTGCACAAATCTTCTGGGATAGATGTAATAATTCTTCCAATTAGGAATAGAAATGTCAAAATGAAAAACTGAAAAGAATAGAGCTTGAAGCAGGAGATTATTTCAAGATGTTAACATTTTCCGAGAAAAAAAAATCGGTTAAAAAAGTTACAAATCAACTCATAAAAAAAAATCCCTAAGGTTATTAAGTTGGGAACTCTTAACAGGAGAGTTAATCTTCTCAATTATGACCTTTTTTCTTCTTTTTCTCAATTATTTCTGTTTAATGGGCTTGTCAACTGAGCTGGAACTGATTATGAAAACCTTGGAAATTATTTTAAAATATTCCATTATCTGAAACAACATTTTGTTACATTAGCATTTCACCTTTCAATCTTATGAATTAAAGGCAGTTCAGAGTTTTAAAAGTTACTATTTAAAAATTAGGATTATTATGACATGATTACTTCATTTAGACATGGAAATACAGTCATTGTTAAGGTAAAGTCTGGGTTCTAGGGCCAGTAACCCTACAAAAAACCTTAAACACAGTAAAGGTATCATGACTACTTAATTTATGGGAATTGTCAGATTAAGATAAGGAATTTTGGAAAGGGTTAAGGCAGAGAGTCTGCCAGTGAAGGGCATTCAATTCTATGGTAAATAAATAGCATGTGTTATTTGAATATTCTCCATCAAGTGCTATATATTTGCACTTATGGGGACATATATAGGAATGAGGAAGTACATTTCATGTTCTCGAAGAGATTATAGCATAATAAGAAAAACCTAAGAAATACCAGTATGTCTTATACATATTGACGTGTTGGAAACATTGATAACCATTATGTCCAGACCATAGGAGAAGCTTAACAAAAACTTGTTTATTAAGTCGAGTGCCTTTACTCCATTTATTTCAAATTTATCCTGAATATATTGTTTGTACATAATTTTTGCATGCTTTGTGCTGCCCCTCTCCCCACATTAGACCATGAGTTCTCTTAGAGCAGGGGGTGTCTTCTACTTTTCTTTGTAGTCCTGGTGCTTAGCACAGTGCCTGACACATAGAAGGTGCTTAATAAATGTTCATTAACTGATTGAACTTTGTGACATCCCTGTGTTTTAGAGTGTTCATTTCATAGGATGAGCACTCAAGAGATTATATATTTCTTCTAAAGTATTTTGCCTAGATTTAGGATGCTCTGCCATCAGATTGTAGTCTGATTGCTCAAGGAACCAGTCTTCCCTTGGATAGCAGAGACAGATTTCTAGGCATTTCCACTCAGTTTTCTTTGTTAAAGACAGAAAAACAATCTCTGTTAAGGCAGTTAGGATAACAAAATCCTAAAGAACAAATTTTTAAGTGAATCAAACACCTTCCTATAATTAGGTACCTTATTTACTCAACCATTATAGACCATTGCTTTGTATGATCCCAGTTGTTTCCCCAAACTTGAATATGTCTTCCTTTAACTTTGAATCTACATTTTAGCATCAAAGTACCTTACCTAGTATATCTAAGGCTCTAATGTCATCAAAAGCCTCTGCCTTGGATTATTTCTCTTGCAAAAGTCTGTAACTTGGCTATTTACAAAGGGTAGGCATCTCTCCCACCCCCGCCCCCTTCTTACTGTTCTTCCAGCTGTAAGATTTCTAACATCTGTGATTTTGTATTTAAAAATGTTCCCTGATCTTTTCACACCCTCCACCAACCTACCTGAATTTCTATATTTGCCAGAGAGAAACATGTCCTATCAGGGGGGAAAAGGTGGGGGCAGGGGAAGCAAAACAAAAACAACAACTTTCCACTTAAATACCTTTCTGCATTTAATCTCTATTAAGGGTAATCTATTTAGATTTCACCTTTCCACCTCCCCCCACAATCCATTTAGATGGGCCTGGAATGAATTGGCATGTGCATTTTATGTTCCTATAGCAACAGCTACCTTCACAGCCCTACATTCTGACATAAACTGTTTTGTGTAACAACCTTGAGGTTACAAAAATCATAGGCCTGCTTAGGATTTCTGAAATGACTTGCCAAAAGTGCCTACCATTTTAAAGCAACATTTAAACAGAACAGGCAGTGAGGTTTTTATACTAAGCGGAGAGAGCAGTTGACGTGGAATAAACAAATTTGTCTTGAACTCTTAGCTCTAGCACTTACCACTTGCGTGATTTAAGGAAGTTACTTCATATCTCTGGGACCTGGTTTCCTCATTCGCAAAATGTAGGAGTTGAACCAGATGCATACTAAGGTCCCTAGTTAGATGATCCCATTTAACTTTCTAATACATATGGTAGCACCCATCAAGGAATCCTATACTCTCTCCTCTCATTTCTCTCAAGGTCTAGCCTTAGGGTCATTTGAGAAGGAGACTCATATTACTTTACGTTTTCATCCACATGGAATAAGACCCTCAATAATATTTCCCACAGGTGAAATAGCTACTCTTACTCCAACTTTAAGGAGGAATGGAATGTTGGACAGTTATGATTTAATTGTCATTCTATAGGAGTCTGTGAGGGGACTGGAAACTTAATGGTTGTTCTGGAGAAACTGTTAGTTGTGGTAACTTAAAAGACAACAAGGAAAATGGACTAAGAGAACTCATTTCCTGATAGAACACTGTGAAAAACATGAAGAGAACTTTTTATAGAATTGAATGGTAGGGGGGCAGCTAGATAACACAGTGGATAAAGCACCGGCCCTGGATTCAGGAGTACCTGAGTTCAAATCTGGCCTCAGACACTTGACACTTACTAGCTGTGTGACCCTGGGCAAGTCACTTAACCCCCATTGCCCCACCAAAATAAACCCCCCAAAACCCCCCCAAAAAACCAAAACAAAACAAAAAAAAGAATTGAATGGTAGAACTGTGTTTTCAAAACTAAGGAAAAGACAGAAGTTTTTATGATTGTTCCCATAATTGATAAAATGGTTATTATAATTTTTTCTTTATTTTATTATTGCTTACATTATTAATAAAGTGCATAGTCAGCAACTTTGATTTTTTTTAAGCTTAGGAAATTAGAGGGTGATGAGCAAAACCTTATGGAAATAAACATCTCTGTGGTTCAGAGTAATTGATTAGGGTAAAAAAGTTTAGTAATTAATAAGGAAATATTAAAGGATTCCCCTTGATTTCCTTAGAACATGGGATAATAATGGGCAAGAAAAATGAGCTAGGGAGAGGAGGGTTGATCATTTCATTTAGGCTATACTTTGCTAAGTTCAACTTATTTGTTTGCTTATTAGTCTATTAATTAATTAATTAATCAATTAATTTATCCATTCATTCATTTATTTGTTTATTTATTTAGAATCATGAAAGTATTTTTTAATTTTCTAGTTACATGTAGAGATAGTTTTCAACATTTGTTTCTATAAGATTTTTAGTTCCAAATTTTTCTCCCTCCCTTCACTTCCTCCCCCCTCCCCAAGACAGCAAGTAAACCATTATGTTATATATGTACAATCACATTAAACATATTTCTGCATTAGTCATGCTGTGAAAGAAGAATCAGAACAAAAGGGAAAAACCTCAAAAAACAAAACAAAACAAAAAAAAGTAGAAATAGT
Organism: Dromiciops gliroides; assembly: GCF_019393635.1. Lineage (NCBI taxonomy): Eukaryota > Metazoa > Chordata > Mammalia > Microbiotheria > Microbiotheriidae > Dromiciops > Dromiciops gliroides. Next base: position 157,385,458 of record NC_057862.1, on the reverse strand, counting down.
ATGGTTCAATCTGCATCTAGATTCCACAGTTATTTTTTTCTGGATTTAGAGAACATTTTCATCATGAGTCCTTTGGCACTATCTTAGGCCATTGTATTGCTGAGGAGAGTCAAGTCTATCACAGTTGATCGACACACAATGTTGATGATACCATGTACAATGTTCTCCTGGTCCTGCTCATCTCACTCAACTCATCAGTTCATTTAAGTCCTTCCAGGTTTCTCTGAAATCCATACTTAAGGCTATATTTTGAAGCTTAATTCTAAACTTCTGTTATACTCATGCCACAGCTAGAATTGACTATAGCTAAACTCTAATACCTTCTATCTGAATTCCAACCCCTCATTTTACAGATGAGGAAAATGAAAATCAAAGAGATTAAGACTAAGGATGCAAGACTAAATAGTGGCAAAGGTGAGAACTGAGACAACCTCTCCACTATGCCATCCAAGCTTGTTTCTTCCAGCTCCCAAATACACTCCCATCCCCACCCACCCCTATTCCTCCTTTATTAAGACTAAAACCACCCCGCAAAAGATTTCTCAACTTTTTTTTTTTGACTCCTCAGAGTTTCTTAGTATCTTCAACCACTTCCCCCCTTCCTTACCCCAGGTAAATCAACCAAATTAATCCATGAGTATTTTAAAATATTTTAAAATTGTCAAGTTAGGAAACACTAAGCAAAATTCAACTTACAAAGTATAACAGGAAATAAGATTACATGTGAAACTTCAAGTATCTGTCACATATATTTTGCTTTTCTAAAAGTATTCAATATACTAAACATGTTACTTTCTTTTTTAAAAATAAAAGTATTTTATTATTTTCCAGTTACATGTAGAGAGAGTTTTCAACATTTGCTTTTATAAGATTTCAAATTTCAAATTTTTCTCCCTCCCTCCCCTCCCTTCCTCCCTCCCCTAGACAGCAGGTAATTTGATATAGGATATATATATATATAAACATATTTCTGCATTAGTCATGTTATAAGAGAAGAATCAGAATAAAAAAGAAAAACCTCAAAAAAGAAAAACACCAACACCCAAAACAAAAGAAATAATATGGTTCAATCAGCATCCATATTCCACAGTTCTTATTTTTTTTCTTCTGGATTTGGAGAGCCTTTTCCATCATGAGTCCTTTGGGACTTTCTTGTACCATTGTATTAGTGAGAAGAATCTAGTCTATCACATAAACATGTTACTTTCAAAGCTGTCCTGTATATCTGCGTTTCCCTGGAAACTTCTTTTTTTTCTCAGAATTGAAAAAAATGCTTCAGTAACCCTCTTTGTTTCTTTTCTTCTTCCTTTTTTTTTTTTTTGGCAACATTATTTTCCGTTTTTCCAAGGAAGAAGAATCCAGCTTCTAAAAGTCTTAGAATTCAGCCAGAAAAGGGTACATTGGCCCTTCTGACATTGTCAGTAATCAGAAGAGCAGCATTGGGGTGAGGATGAGGGGGTTGCAGACTTCAGAGATGCTGACATCTGTTCTAAGAATTGTTGCCTAAACAAAGAGATGTTATTGCCTTTCTAAAACAGATGGGGAAAAGCAACCCAGATTTAAAGCATCCCTACATTCTTCTACTAAAGTTAACATTCAAAACACATATTTGGGGATTTATCTGGTGAAAGTTAAAATTTGAGAATACTCTGGAAGGGAAATACTACTTGGATTTGGGTCAAGGGGTAAAAGGAGGGCAGACAACAAATAAGTTTTCAACCTAGAAGATAAATGCAAAAAGAAGGGGATGATTAAGGGGTGACATCTCTTGTTTCTATAGATCTACTTTATTACAGGTAGTGAAACAGATTTTCAAAAAGTATATACAATCTTTCAGAAAGTCTATATGATTTGGGCATGGGGCACTTGAGCTGATATCAAATTTCTGCCTATGATTTTCTGCTCTTGGCTGCTTTAGATAGTCTTGGAACAGGTTGATGTTTGTGGCTCAGGTTCCATTTTCCTTTAGTCAGTTAACTGTATTTATTTAATGTTCTTTTAAAAATTTTAGATGCTTCCCTCTGGGGCTAAATTTAATTCGATTTAGTAGTTCAATAATACAACACATCTCCAGAAGGAGTTTGTTGATTTGGAAGACGGAATGTCCAAATGAGCCTCAGGGTAGACAAGCTATAAGATAATGTGTTTGGGCAAAAATAATTTAAACTCTTAGATTCTGAGCTATAATCCAGGTCAGAAACATGAGAATGATTGTAACTTTTCCTAGAAGACATGGGCCTTTTGTGTTGCTTCAATTGTTTTTGTTTGTTTTTTGTTTTAAAACAACCCTGAATAGAATTTTTTCCCCCAGTCACCTCAAATCCTTATCACAGTATCAGAACACTCCTTAGACTTGTTCACAAAGTTCTAGGATTTCAGATAAGTTTGAAATTAAATGGAAATAGATGCCTAAAAAAATCATTTGCACAAGTGCAGGATGGAAGAAAACTGGATTTAACAGAAGTTTGTATGCAGGTGACATAGAAACAGGGCTTGTTAACCACTGGTTCACAATAAGCCAACCATATGAAATATCTGCTTAAGAGAAAAAGAAAGAAAAGGTAAGGCAAAACTAAGCTACATTACTAGAAATATAGATCCCATAGATCCCATATTCAGGGCTTGACAAACACAGATGATCCAGGCAAATTTTAGCACACTACTGACACATGTCAAATCATTACACAGAGAAGCGGTATGGATAAATGGATGGAGAGTTTCCACTAGAGTTGGGAAAAACTGGGTTCAGGTCATGCTTCTGACATATACTCTCTGCTTCCTTGCCACGGAGCCACTTGGGTGCTCTAATAAAGTTACTGACAAATTGCTGATCTGCATTAATGGGTGGAGTTCCCTACACCTATAGAATCATATGTCTAGATAAAATAATAAAAAAATATTTATAATTCTCTAAGTTTTAGAAACTGTTTTTGTCACAATAACACTGTGAGATAACTGGCTCATATATTATCATCAGATGAAGAAAATGAGGCTGAGAGACTAAATACATTTCCCAGATTTACACACTAATTTTTGTGGGAGGTGAGAATTGAAATCACATCTTCTAATTGACATTTTACATCACAGATCTCTTGAAAAGAAAGCTACATAGAGTTGAAAATCTAATTTGTTGATACATTGGTTGCTATTTAAGGCAAATGTCTATTTTATTCCCCAAAAGCATCATTAAAAAGGGTTGTGACTATATTAAAACACACAATAAAGAAACATACTTTAGTCTATTTTGGGAAGGCAAATGACTGTCAGTTTTTATTAGGATATTCAAGAATGAACTCAGGGCACATAATTCCTCAGTTAATGGCTTAATTCTACTCTTAGCCTATTCCAAATGTTATTCTAATCTCTCCTTAATAAACATACATGACAAGTCTACTTCTGGCACTTAAATTGGCCGTCACCTTTTTATAGATAAGCTACAATATAATTCCTCCATCATTCTCTCTTTTGGAATCTTGACTTCTACTTAATCTATAGACAATGCCTATGTGTCATGACTAAAAATAACAACAAAAAGCCTCCATTTGCCCTAAATCTTCTATTTGCTGCCATCTTATCTCTTTCTCTCCTTCAGAATCCAGAATTGTCCAAAAAGTAGTTTGTCCCCTCTGTCATACTTTTTTCATCCACCTGCAAGATCAAATCAGCTCTGAAACTTATACTTCTTCAGTATCCCCTGCCTCTCCAACCCTTCCCTCTTTCGGATTAGAGAGGGTAGATGGTGGATATCATGAGAGAGCACCTTCCAGATCCCCTCTTTAAGGAAGGGATCCAGACAGATACTTCATCACCTCCCACATGACTCTTTCATTGGACTTGTCCATTGTCTCCAGAAATTCAACTTCCTGCAAGATCAAATTTAGTCTGAAACTCACACCTCCATTATTTCCCAAATGTTTGCAGGGCTTCATCATGCCCCCTCCCCAGCCTCAGCATCCTCCTTTTTCTCCCTCTTCCCTCTCCATCGATGTACCCTTTCTCTCTCTTTCCACTTTTAAGCTTCCTTTTTGTATTTCAGGACTTAACACAGTGCCTGGAGTATAGTAGATGCCTAATAAATGCTTATTGACTGATTGACTGACCTATGTACTGCTTAGTCGTTGCTTCTATCTTCCCTTCTCACCATTCAATTAAAACTCTTTATTCAAAGTTTTTTTCTACTTATAGATTGCCAGATCACATGGCTATTTTGAGTCCTTCTATTATTTGACCTCTACCCTTCAGATTGCTTGTTTTCTTAATTGACTTCATTTTCTTCTCCTTTTTCCTAGATTTGAATGTACTCTTAAGTCCCACCATTAGCACTTTTCCTCTTTTCTCTTGACATTCTCCTAGAGGTCTCATGTTCATGTATAGTGTAAGCTATTACCTCCTTGCAGATGGTTTCCAAAGTGTTATATTTAGTTTTGTTCTGTCTCAAACTCCAATATTATACCTGCAACCATGCCATGACCATTTCCACTTGTATATGTCACTATCTCCTCAAGCTCCACATGTCTAAAACCAAACATCACTTCCCTTCTCCAATGCCTTCCACATACGGCCTCCATATTTCTATCAAAGATGACTTCATTTTTCTAATCACTTAGGCTCATTATCACAGAGTCATTTTGACTCCTCTCTCACCCTAACCTCTGATCCAATCAGTCATCAAACACTGTTTTTTTTCTTCCATTGTGATATCACTTCCATTCCTTTTTTCCTTTCCACTAGTACTTGCCATAATTCCAATCTTTATCCTCATCATCTCATAGCTAGATCATTGTGATTAGCTTTTTCCAACTTCTCTCTTTCCTTGCGGTCTTTCTCCATTATAATCATTTCAATTCAATACAGGTGAATCCTATTGAACTAGGAGTCAGACCTAGGTTGAACTCTCCCTCTAACACTTACTAGCCATGTGGCTATAGGTAAATCACTTAACTTCTCTGAGACTCAGCCTATTCATCTATAAAAGAGGGATAATTATACCTGTAGTACCATCCCTCACAGGGTTGTTGTGAAGATCAAATGAAATAGTGCATGTAAAGTGCTTTGGCAATCTTGAGAGAGTCTATTGAAATCGTAGCTTGTTATATTAACACCTAGTCCCATTCCCTTGGGTTTATAAGGCAAAGAGAAGCACAAAGACACACAATTTCTATAGCTCTGGGATTGAATCCAAATCTCTCTGAACACAAAACCCAGTATTCTTTCTACTACACCAGAGTGACTTGTTTCTCCAAGGGCTACCATAGGTGTCTCCATAAAGTAGCTACTCAATAAATGGTTTTGTTGTTGTTGTTGTTGTTACTAATGATGAAGTCTGGGCTAACACTTGTTAAGATTAAGAAATGACGTATTGAATATTGAATTAATAATTAGAAAAGTCCCAAATTCACACCTTAGCCTTTGCTTCCTTTAAAAGTTTACAGTTTTCCTTATCTTTTAAACTCATATAGAGTAGCGTCTACTTATGTTCAATACAATTGCTTAGACTTAGAGTCAGAAAGACCTGAGTTCAAAAGCCTACCTCAGACACTTACTAGTTGTGTGACCCTGACCAGTCACTCACCTCTCCCAGCCTCAGTTTCCTCATTAGTAAAATAGGGATAACAGTTAGCACCTACATAAGAAAGTTGTCATCAAAATCAAGTCAGATAGCATGTAAAAAAGCTTTGTAAACATTAAAGAGCTATGTAATTGTTTGTTATTATTCAATAATAATAGTTTAAATATTCAATTTATAAAATAGATGTTTTATTTATAAATTATAAAAATTCAATAATAATATTTATAATAATTATTTTCAGAAATGCAACTCTACAGATCACAAAGTAACTAGCATGGTTATTGAGCTGCATTAATGGTGGTAATTTCCTACACCATAAAAATCAGAGAATCAGGTGAAATTGTTTTTTCATACATTGATTTTTGTAAAATTTAAACAAAAAGCCACATTCTTCACTATGAATATTTAGGGGGAAATGAATAAAGAATGTCATCGAAATCAAATAACAGGAGAAATAGAAAAAAATAAAGAATAGTGAGTAAAAAGCTTTGCTAATCTCCCTCTTAGTTATGACTGTGACTTAAGCCTGGTGGTTTATCACCTATCACTACCAAGTGACAACAAATCAATACAGAAATAAACTTATAAAGTGATAAAGGTGATTTACAAACTATTTCAGTGACAAATGAAGTGACTTTTATAAAACACTAATGCCTAACTAGTTCCACACTGGTTTCCCAAATTTCAGAGAAACATCCTATTAAAGAAAATTGAAAATTCCAACTTTCACAAAAGCTCTGAATGTTTGACATTTATCTAAACTGGATTATATAACTTTATTTTAAAGCCACAGGTTATATATTTCCTCAAAAACAAAAAAGTTATTAAAAATGGACAAACATTTAGACAATCTGTGCTACAGTTCACATTTTCCACCGTAACTAGCACTAAACCATATACATGAACAGTTTAAAACAATAAGGAGGGGGAGTTAATTTTATTTAGCTCCAGTGTATCTAAAAGCTTTTTGGAGCAGCCAGAGTGGATATTAAAGAAAAGGCAAAACCAGTGTAAACAGATTTAAGGACATCTTAGAGCTTTTCTAAGTAGAAAGAAAACATACTGTCAGACACCAGGTGGAAATTATGTAATACAAAATTAAGTCCAGGAGCTGTAAAGCAAACACTAACACCATCCCTAAAAACATTGTGAGTGCTTGCAAGGTATTGCCTTAAACTTCCTAGGTTAGTAAGATAGAAGGGCTGACAGAAATCATAGCACTTAATGGTAAAGAACTACAGAGGAAGGCTAGTTTGAAGAGGGGAGAAGTTGCTGAGTTTTGCTTTTGTTGATAGTGGGCCATCCAGGTAGAAGTGAGCAATGGGTAATTGGGAATGCAGAATAGAGCTCATGGATGGAGATAAAGATTTGGGAATGACTTACACATCACTAGGTGGTAGAGGGGGTAGAGTGCTGCTAAATCAAGTGTTGGATTGTATAGTTCTTATCCACAAATTTGGTCTTCAATGTCATCTCTTCACTGTAGCGAGTGCAGCAAGAGGCCAGCAGTATTATATCTGTTCTTAAATGTTGGTGGCACATGGGGTGGAAACCAGGAAAACTCATCTTCCTGAGTTAGTAGCCATGTGACCCTGGGCAAGTTTCTAAATTGTCTTTAGGTTTCATCTAATTTCCTTATTTTTTACTCATTAAAACCCAATATTACTATCTCAGTTTTACATAGTCTGACCTGTTTGCCTCAGTTTCTTCATCTAATAAAATGAGCTGGAGAGGAAATGGTACATTACTTGAGCATCTGTGCCAAGAAAATCCTCAATGGAGTCATGAAGAGTCAGATATGCCCAAAAAAAATGACTAAACAACAACAAACACATAGAAATATAATATAGGTCTTGATAGTGAAGCTAGACCAGGGGCTTCTTAAAATTTCTCACACTCGGACCCCTTTTTGCTCAAGCAATTTTTACAAGATCTAGGACATATAGGGTATATAAAAGAAGAATACATAACCTTTTACTTTTACCAATTTTTTGAGATTCCCACATTCAGTTACCTGTAGTTTAAGAAGCTGGAAGCTAGATTATAGCTAACATCCTGAAACATCAATACCTTCCGGAAAATTTGAACTCAGGTTTTCCTAATACAAATCTAGCATGCTATACTGACCTTCCTTGCTTCCTTTAAGTCTCAACTAAAATCACACATTGAGGGCAGCTAGGTGGCAGAGTGAGGATGGGGAAGGCACTGCTAACTTAGCCAAGTCTCCCTAAGACAAGAGGCTGAGGCCTCTTTTGTGATGTGGACCCCTTTGGCAGGCCAGTGAAGCTTATAGATTCCTCAGAATGTTTTTCAGTGCATAAAATGAAATGCACAGAATGATGAAAGAAACCAATTATAATGAAATTTAAGTATCAAAATATTTTTACAAACAGCTCATGCAACCCTGGTTAAGAACTTCTGCCTAAGAGAATTTAGACCACCAGTGGAGAGGATGTGTAGCTGTATTCTTTCCCTGGGTGTTTGGTTTTGCAGTCACGAAGGGCATAGGGGAGGAGGGAATTTTAGGTTTGGTTTTTGTAAAGATTAAGTATTTCATAGGATCATAGAATAAGAATTAGAATGGAGAGGACATCAAAGGCTATCTAGTCCAATCCCCTCATTTTACAACTAAAATTAAGACCTACGGAGTTAAAATGACTTGCCCAAGTTCACATTAAGATGATAAGCTTCAAAGTTAGAATTGGAACCCAGGTCCTCTGACTCCTGAGTCACAGATCTCCTCATTGTACCATGGGGCCTTTGAGTACATAGGATAAGGCAGGAATTCCCTTCATTTGTAAAACAGAGTAGGTGGCTATGGAGATCCATTTCAACTCTTGAATTCTATAATTCTGTGATTGGAAAGCCAGAGTAGAAAGTGGATAGAGTGTTAGATTTAGAGTCTGGGAGACTTGAGTTCAAATTCAGCCTTCTTAGATGTGTGACCACTGGTAAGGTATTTAACTTCTCTGAATCTCAATTTCCTCATCTGAGAAATGGAGGTGATAATACCTAGAGTATGACCTAACTCACAATCTGGTTGTGTGCAATTCAAATGAGGTTTTGAATCAGGTGTATAAAGAACTCTGCATTCAAATGTCAATTACTATTGTTATTGTTTGCTATTGTTATTGTGGTCATCAAAGTCCTTTAAAAGATAGCCCTACCTGCCCTCATTTCTGATCTCTCTTCCCCCCTTCCCTCCTTCCTATTCACTTCCAGCTCTATCACTCTAAGAGCTCAGGGGTAACAAGAGAAAACCCAAGTAAAGGCTGAATGCTATTACCAGGGATTTTTGTAGAAAGGATTCCTGTTTCCAGTAGGATTCTGGACTAGATAACCTTGGATGCCCCTTCTACTCAGACCTTCTAGATTATTCACCATTCATATCTAGAGCCTCAGAATCTGAATTGTGAAAATTAACCCAGCACATCCACACTCTAGAAAACCTTGACCCCTTTGCTTACTCTATCCCAATAAGTCTGGTTGTCAAAGAGAGAAGATATTTCTGATATCCTTATATTTGAGCACTATGCCTGACATTTAGCACTTTATATTAATCTTAAAAAAACACACACATGATCTATACTTTCCTAAGCTTTATGATCTAAGCTTATAAGCTATTCTTTCCTAGGCCTATTCTGTTAGTGTTCTATACTTTCTCAAATTCCTCAAAGTACCAACTCTTCCCCACCCCACACAATTTTCCATCTCCATGTCATCTGGAATTTTATCTATTTACACAAGCACCTACTGCTCAAGTAATCCTTAAATACTGGAATCAAGTTAAAGACCACTGAACTAAGAAGCACTTCTCATCAATCAATGAAATAATCCATCAAAAAATATTTGTTGAATACTTATTATTAAGGAAGGGTAATGTGGTGGAAAGTGTGCACCCCAACAAGTCCCTTCATTTTTCTGAGTTTGTAAATTTACCAGATGAAAATTAGCAAGCCTGTCCTGCCTACCTTATGTGGATGCTTCGGGGATCAAATGAGATACTCTATGGAAAGTCATCCTTCTAGGAACTCAGCTGGAAACCACCTTTAAGGTCACTTAGTTTAGGGGTTCTTGGGTCACAGACCCTTTTGGCTCCTTCTCAGAATAATTCTCTTTAAATGCACAAAATGTGAGACACAGGATTACAAAGAAAACAACTGTATTGAAATAGTTACCAATTTTTTTTTTAAGTCCATATGAATCCCAAATTAAGAACCCTTGATCTAGGTCAAAGACCTCATTTCTACAGAAGAGGAAACAGACCTAGAGAGAGGAAATTATTTTGGTTAAGGTCCTGTAGTTGCTAAGGAGCAAAACTGGGATTCAAATAAGAGTCCTATCACACTAAATCCAGCATCCCACAGGACACCATGCTGTTTATACTACACCCATGTTCCAGTTGTTTTCAGCCTTGTCCAACTCTTTGTGGATCTCATATTGTTGTTGCAAAGATACATGTTTGGTTTGCCATTTCTTTCTCCAAGAAACTGAGGCAAATGGAGTTAAATGACTTGCACCAGGGTCATCACAGCTAGTAAGCATCTGAGGTCATATTTGAACTCAGGTCTTCCTGACTCCAGGCCTGGCACTCTATCCACTGAGCCACCTAGATGCCCTTTAACCACAAATTGCATCTTATTTTGTTTCGTGGGTATTTGACTGTACCCCCTCCCTGGCTCCACCCCACTCCAAGAAAATCATGACCGGGAGCCACCTTGGTAATTATCCTCTCTTGACCTTGCTAGGCTGATTCTCAGATAGCAGACAGTCTGTAAGTGGTATAGGACTTTAAAAGCCTGTCCAGTTTGGCAGAACTCAGTAGAGCTGATACTCCAAGATCTTTTGGGAACCCAATGAGGGACCAGAAGAAGATTTGTGGAGTATTAAAGTATCATGCACATACACATAGGCAAGCTGTACCTTTTACAATCCCCAAAACAGCTTTGAAAATAACTTTTTCATTTCTAAATTGTCTTTAGGTTTCATCTTAATCTCCTTATTTTTTACTCATTAAACCCAATATTACCATCTCAGTTTTACATAGTCTAAGACAAAGCTGTCAAACAAATACCCCACAATACTCCTGAATGACCCCACTCAACAGATTAAAATATAATTGTGAAATATTTAAGAAAATAAATAGAAATACAGTAAAACATATATAATGTTAACGTGTGGTTTTCTCTAAGTCAACCTATGGACAAAGGAAATGCTTGTGTATAATTTATTGGACCCCCTTTTCTATTTGAATTTGATACCATGGCCCTAAGGCCTCTAGGAGATTCCTTTCCATCAGTTGGCTAACATCTTCAACCTAGTGCTAAAGGCACTGGAGAGGGTGGGACAGTGCATATATAGCAAGTACCCTGAGTCAGGCAAACCTGAGCTCAAATCCTGCCTCAGATACTTACTTCCTGTGTGACTGACCCTAGGCAAGTCACTTAACTTCTATCTCACTTTCCTCATTTGTAAAATAGGAATGATAATAGCACCTACCAATATAGTTATTATGAGGATAAAAAGAGTTATTTGTAGAGTTCTTTGCAAACCTAAAGTGTTAAGTACTATCCTCATCATCATTTTTTATTATTTTCCCCTCATTTCTTAATTTTACTAGTGAATACTTTACTCATTTAGATGGATTTAGAGGAAGAGTTATAGATCTTTGGTGCTGGAAGGAATCTGAAAAATCATTGATTACAACCCTCTCAGTCTACAAGATTAGTGAAGTGAGTTTTAGGAAGGTCATGTGACTTGCTGAAAAGGCACACAAATAAGTAGTGGTACAGCCAGGATTCTTGCCCTGTGGCTGTCTGCTTCCTTGTTTATTATTTCTCCTATCCATGTTTCCTATTAGTGGGCTCTTCACTCTGCACATCCATTCTACTCTTCAAACCCTTACCACTGCTCCTTTCCTTCTGTGAAAGTTTGTTTCAAGTTCCTTCTTAAAAGTCCTTTTCATACTCTGGGGAAACAGGGCTCCTTTCCCCCTCAGACATCCCTTTTGTCTTGTCTTCCACCCAAATGTGATTTGACTTAGGTTACATTTTTTGACCTAATTTCCCTGCTCAAAGAAATCCATTTTTCCCTTACAACTGCATGGTTAGAAAAGTCACAGACTCTCGTTTTTTACCTCTGTTCTGTCAAACATCAATCCAGTCAATTAAAAAAAATTGGGGGGGGGCAGGGCACTGAGGGCTAAGTGACGTGCCCAGGGTCACACAGCTAATAAGTGTCAAGTGTATTTGAACTCAGGTCCTCCTGAATCCAGGGCTGGTGCTCTAATCCCACTGCATCACCTAGCCTGCACGCATAATATAAGCTTCTTAAGGGAGGGGGTTATTTTGTTTCGTTTTGTCTTTTTCAAGCCTCTACTACTCAGCATAGTGGCCCTGCATGTAGTGGCACTGTAAAAAAACGCTTGTTTAACTGAATTAAAACAATTGGAGCTTTTTTTTTTTTTTTTAAAGTAGAATAACCTGACTCTGGGAGTTAGCAAGTTTCATATTCTTGTAGGTCTTCAAGCAGAGGCTTGGCCAATTATTTGGGACTATTTTAGTGGATGAACTAGATGACCTCCAGAGCATCTTCTAAATCTCACAGCTGGCATTTGAATAGTTCTTTAGGGGTACCCAAAGTACTTTACATATAGTATATATCATTTGGTCCTCACTGGAATCCTATGAGGTAGGTCCTATTATTCCCACGTTACAAATGAGAAAACTGTGCCATGGAGACGTTACATGACTTGCCCAATATCACCACAGCTAGCAGTAAAGTTCAGGTCTTTTTGATTTTGGTGCAGCACTATGTCCACTAGCTGCCTCTATGACCCCAAATTATTATTTCTTGTCTAGGTAACATGCTGAATGCTTTGAGTACTTGACTAGTCATACCTGGCAAATGCTTGGGATACCCTACCAATAATTCATAGGAGAATTAATTGGCAGCTATAGACAGGGCGTGCTGGTAAAATATTTGAAAACTGGCTCACCAAAGAAAGAAAGAAAGAAAGAATATATATGACACTTTTAAGTTTATTCTGCATTATTTCTTTTTTTCTCCATCACTTTTCTAAGTCTAGATAATGAAGAAAACAATAATTCAAGCCTTGATCAGCAGCATATGCTGATTCCAAGGTGTAAATGCTCACAATGACAATTAAACAATTTGTTTTTTTGAGAGCCAGTTATGAGCTGCTCCAGCATGCCTCCTGTCTATTAGCTATCTTTACAAACCTAAATCTGCTCAGTGAGGATGAGTATCATAGTTCATCAGGCCTCCCCATATCCACTATGTCACCTAAACTGCCTCTAACTTTTGTAACTATCCTCGTAGGCCACATGGAAGCTTTAAAAATAGCATAATTGATCCAGAACTAGAAGATATTCAGAGGTCATTTATCCAAACTCCTAACTTTTACAGATGAGAAACTGAGGGTTCAGGGAACCTAGGGCCACATCAATGGAAAGTAGTTAAGGATGGGATTGTGAACGTAGTTTCCTAACTCTATAGCCTTTCCATTGTACCACATTAAGTGACTGAATATTGATGGTAAACTTTAAAAATGTACCAAAAATTATGAATTAATATATCAATGAATTCCATTAATGAGGAAAATGATTAAGGAAATACTCTTAGAAACTTCAAGTGAGGTCAGTCATGCCTCTAAGGGCTCAAGTACAAGTGTTTCCCATAGTTGAGAAACTTTGACCTAAATATCAAGTCTATCAACGAACATGATGATGGTCCTAAGTGTTTTACTGTATTTCTATTTATTTTCTTAAATATTTCACAATTATATTTTAAATCTGTTGAGTGGGGTCATTCTGGTGTATTGTGGGGTATTTGTTTGACAGCTTTGTCTTAGACTCTGATAAAACTGAGATGTAATATTGGGTTAAATGAGTAAAAAATAAGGAGATTAAGATGAAACCTAAAGACAATATTAGAAATGAAAAAGTTATTTTCACAGCTGTTTTGGGGATTGTAAAAGGTACAGCTTGCCTATGTGTATTGCATGAGTCTTCTCTTCTAATAGAAATTATATTTGCACTTCCAAGCTCACAGGACTATTGTGAAGATCAAAATAAAATTACGGAGTACAATGCCTTGTAATTATAAATTTTGTATACTTCAATATTGTATTTTGGGGTCACAGCACGAAATGTTTTCCTAGAATCATTGTCTCTTTCTGCTTAATTTAAATGTGCCTGGCAGGGTGGTAATCATAATGAAAAATACTCAAGGAGTACCTGATACCAAGAAGCCTCCAATCTTGAAGATTATAATCTTCCCAAGAAAGAAAATTAGAAGAACATTAATGTAAAAGCCTTGCAAATTATAATCTCTGTTATTTGACCTTTTAAATAACTGATCATTATCATTTTCCTTCTTAAAAAAACACTTTAAGGATAATGCATGCCCAAAGGGAAAGTGTTGTTGCTAATTTATACTTTATCAGTGAACTCCTAGATCTTTTGAAGTGAAGTGTTGACTGATAAGTGGCAAATATGAGGTAATCATTGCTAAGTATGTTTTATGCCTCCTTTTTTTTTTAGTTATACTGTAAAGTTAAGCAATTCAATTGACAACATTAAAGCAAAATTCAATATTTAATCTGGAATGATCATTCTAACTGCTCAGATTCTGTTAATATAATCAAGTTAAACATATAAACCTCTTTTTAAAAAGGGGGCCTTAAAACATTCCCTAAGAAAGTAGCATGATGTAATCTGTAGAAAACTTGACTTGAAGTAAGAAAATTTCAGATTGAATCCCAACTCAGACACATAGAACTATGGGCAACTTACTTAAAGACTCTTAGGCTCAATTTCCTTATTTGTGAAATGGAGTTAAAAATAGCACCTGCTTGATAGGGTGGAAAACAAATAAGATAACATTATGTAAAATGCCTTGTAAACCTTAATAGTTAATGACATGGGGGTTAGGCGCTGGCTTGGGCTGATCAATATGGAAAACAAGGCTGTTGTCCATGCAGAGGCTCTTTCCCTCTCTGCAACATTGGTAGACCCAAAGGAGAGGCAGAGCCAATACAGTTTGGCATCCAGTGCCGCTGCAAAGGAGTTGCCAGAGGGATTTGATATCCAACATCCAATGAGTACACAATGAGTATACAGGTCACAATGAGAACTGTCAGTTGATGGAGGAGGCTAAAAAAAGGTTAACAGATAACCTATCAATAGTAGCTAAAAGGGTTAATAGAGAAACTGAAGTTTGTGTTCTTACAGTAACCAAGAGGGTTCAGTCCCTATCGACCCTTACTCTCACCAGAAGACAGTAACTAGGGACCATTAACCATGAATAGTCATTAATATTCCTAGATGACAGGACACCTAGAAACTAGATCTTAAGTAAAGAGATACCATTAACACAGAGGACCCTCTGGGTCTGACAAGTTAAGCATGTCTTTAGGAACATGTACAGAAAGGACCAAATTTGTCCTTAGGTTCACATTATAATGTGTAAACCCCAAAAACACACCTCCAAGGGAAAAGGCAACTGCCTCAGAGTTTGTCTTCGTATCCCAGGAAGTCCAAATTAGGATAAGACCTCCCATGAACCTCTCCTAAGGAGGAGGTTAAAATAATGAAGTGAGAACCTACTTTTTCTCACTATAACTATAACCATCTTTCTTCCCCCTATTTGAGACACCATGGTGTTCTCCCTGTGGTCAGCAGTCTTTCAATAAAACTTGAGAAACCGAGTCACTGAGTCTTGTAATTCTTTGGGACACCTTATGATCAATTTGATTAATTAAATCCATTAAAATCTACACACCCCCCCCAAAAGTGATTCAAGCTAACATATTTGAGTGGCAGAGACAGAATAACAGAGGAGTTTATTGATAGGTGGAGGAATTCTTGCACTAGACTTTTAGAAAATAGAAAAAGTTCCTGGACTACATCCCGTTTACTTTTCTACTAAACAGCCCAACTTGTATACCTTGGCACCTAAAATTCAATATGTCTGAAAAGAATTCATCAACTTCCCTTCAAAATAAAGTTTTACCCTCTCAATTTCCTTGTCTTGATCAATGGGATCTCTATACTTCTACACTTGAAAGACTTGAATTCATCTTTGATTCATCCGTCTCTATCCCTCTTTCATGTTTTACTAAATGTCCTACATTAAATTTCTTTCAAAATATATTCTTCACACATATTCCTTCCTCTATTTGTCCACAGCCAAAATTCTACTCAACCTTAATCATTTTTTTATATGAAACCCAACCTAGAGGAATTATGGAACCCCAGAAACCTCACATTTCCAGTTGATCTTTCCTTATATTTTTTATTATTATATCTTATATAATATTGATTTGTTTGTATCTTACCTGTGTGTTTCCTCAAGAAAAGATTGTGACATTGTGCCTTGTTCATTTCATAGTAATTCTTAGTAAACACTTGTTGTATTGAATTGCTGAATTACAACAGCTTCCTACTTCTTCCTTGATTCAAGTCTTTCTACACTGGCAATCTATACTGCTATCAGACTGATCTTCCATAACACTGCTTTCCTCTAAGTCCACTTTTTTCTCAAATATCTTCAATGACTCACTTTTCAATTATCCCATCAAGTCAACATTCCCTTGCCTGGCTTTCAAAGCACTCCATATCTAGACCATTATACACCCACTCCTATTTTCTATTGCTTCCCAGTGCTCCAACCCTGTTCTAGTCAGACCCCGCCTTCTCACATTTCTTGTGAGCAATGCAAGCTTAATTTCCACTTTTGTGCCTTTACTCACAATATTCCTCCCACAAAGAGTATACCTCATTGCCCCTTTGCTTGTCCAAATCCTACCCAATCTTTAAGACTCAGCACCCTAAACCTTCCCTCACTCCTTGAATCTACATTGAGGTCTCTCTCTATATTATTACAGTGATTTTTTTTTTAGTCTGAATATACTTTCATGTCAAGTATCATTGTTCCATGCATATTAATACTATCTTTTTAAACTGTGATTTTAATTTCTATGAAGCAGGAACATTTTTATACTACTTTGTGGTCCAGCATAGCCTCTGAATACACAACCACTTGTTAATTTCCTGAATAAAGGATTGATTCTCCCAGATAAAGTTAGAACACAAGAAGATTGAGAACTTGATGAGAAACACAGCAGTTTTTAAAAATAAAGTTTGTTTAGAAGCCTCTGAAGCTAGATGTGGATCTTAATTGGAAACTACCTATTAAAGCAATCCTGGTTTTAATTAAAACTTCAATTGCTTCTGTATTTTTTTTAAGCAGATAAACCAAGATGAACTCAGATCAAAAATTTCTCTAAGTGGAAAGCACAAGGTTAGATATTCAAAAACATTCATTACTTATTGGGAAATTGAAGAAACTATTGGGTCAAGTTTTTTAACATGAGATCTTTGCAAAATGGCATTTGAGTTTAAGTCCTTATATTGTCTATCCTTGTTCTGTGGGGATAACTGGGAAGGGGATAAGACCTTTAAATTGCAAGCAGTATAATTGAAAGACTGATAGGATCAATGACTCAGGTTCAAAGAAGCCTTAGATGTCATGTAATCCAGCTCCTTCATTTTACAGATTAGAAAACTGAAGCAGAGCAAGATCCTTTGCTTTGCCACAAGTCCCCTAAATCATAGGATCGCAGATTTAGAATTGGATGGGACCTCATAGGCTGAGGAATCCAATCCCTTCATCTGAGAGAATGGAAGTGACTGCCTATGGTCATACCTGTCCAAGGCAGGATTTGAAGTCAGTTCTTCCTGACTTCAAGGAGGGAAACAGCAATGTTAGGGAGGGCCAAATCTGTGTTAATCTTATGAATAAGGAATTAACTTAGTCAGGAGATTAATACCTCTTTAAGTGGACTCTAGAAGGGTCCAGGATCTCTAAACATTTCTAAGGAGATAATAAACTTCTAGCTCTAAGATAAGAACAATTTCGCTAAGTGAGAGCTAAGTACCCATGCTTGGGGCAGCTAGGTGGCAAAGCAGCTAGAGTGCCAGACCTGGAGTCAGGAAAACTCATCTTCCTGAATTCAAATCCAGACTAAGATATTCACAAACTGTGTGACCCTGGACAAATCACTTAACCCTGTTTGCCACAGTTTACTATCTCTAAAATAAGCTGGAGAAGGAAAATGGCAAACCAATCGAGCAGTTTTGCAAGAAAATCCCAAATGGGCTCATGGAGAGTTGGATCCAACTGAACAACAACCCATGTTTAAGGTTTTCCTTTTGGGGGGATGATAACTTAACTGAGACTAGGAAGAAATGACTAAGATTATAGGCCCTGAATATTGGAAAGATTCCCCTCGCTGGAATGACCATAACGCAATTTTATTAAACATCTATAATTGTGCTCCCCTCTCCCTCTACCAGGCAGCACATTCTGACCACTTGTATTGAAAAAATGAAAATAAGTTTGTTCTTTCTAGAGATACTCATGGTAACTCTAGAGTATAATGAATATTCTGGTAAACTTAGTTTGCATTTTCAGCTGCAGTCTTGATTAAACTTACAATGTCCAGATTATCAATAGCTCTTCCACAATAAGAACTCTTATGACCATGGGCTTCCAACAAGTTGAGACCTGCACTATTTTTTATTAAACTTCCCCTGTATTTTTGCAACCATGCTCACAACCTAACACAAGTGAAGGCTTGGGGAAATAATAAATGAAAAGATAACCACAATTACCAGTAGCTGTAAGAAAACATTTCACAGAATTCAAGGAAAATGGCCAACGGAAACCTCTCTATGACTTAGTGGATAAGTCCTTTAGACTTTTTCCTTTTGGCCTGATGGGATATGATTAGGTTCCTTAGGGAATCAGAATGTGGCTATAACAGAAGCTGTGATGATATATTTTTGATAAGCATTCAGTTGAACCATGTTTTAAATATACATTTTGGAAGGGGGAAAAAAGAAATAGCTTTTTTAAGACAACTCTGATAGAAAAGAGGATCTGAAATTGCTGGAAGCAAGTTAAGGTAGTTAATCAGTAATTTAAGAAATTTTGATGCAAATTAACTTTTATATAAACACTGGCTTCAAAGGGCAAAGAATTAAGAAGAATAGCATATGTAGAGTAAAATCTCCCGGCTAGAAAAAAGCCATTACATAGGAGAGAGATGCTGATCATGAACACTGTAACCTTTTTCTTCTAGCTGAAATGGCACTATATGAAAAACTGCCAGAAACACAACAACAATTCTTTCTGTGCAAAGAAAATGAGAAAGAAGCAATGATAAGGACGGTCAAGACTAAATGGGAAGTGTTCAAAGGGAAAATTAATGGCTTCTCAGTGAAATTTTAAAAGCAGGTAGTTAAGTGCTTTTGATGCCAACAATGATCTGAAGTCCACCAAAATTACAGAGCTGGAGTCATATATAATATTAAAAAGGCTTCCAAATCTCAATAAAGATTTAGGGAAGATTGAAGATTTTTAAAAAAAAATCTTTGGTAGAGAAAGGTAGCTTAGAATTAAACAATGACGTCCTAAAAGTTGAAATTGAATATGGACAGATACCTAACAATACTTGGGGGTTTTTATTTCCTTAAATCACACTCTAACTTGTGTATACTTTTTGTCAAAGAATTGTAATTAAACATTAACTAACATCTCTTCTTCTCATTCTATTAAAAATATTTTCATAAAAAAACCCAAAAATGATAGATGACTATACCAATTTAAATGTACCTCAATTGCATCTGATCTCAGAAGCTGAGTTAGGTTGGGCTTGGTAACTACTACAAAAAAACTTGGACTACCTGATCTTTGATTCACTTATCTATGTCTGTGTCATTTGGCCCATGAGGCCATAGACAGGTACTATTCTCTTAATTGTAGGTATAGTGTCTTCCAGGAAACAGACTGAAATACTTTCCTTATAACTGCATCTCTAAAGTGGTGGCACACATCAAGGCATGACAGGTAAATGGGTTAAATTTAACTTAGTAACTCAACCTGAATCTCTTAGATAAAGATTCTATTGTACTTCTGTAGACTTCACTAGTTCAGTGTTTTCCTACCTCCTGCTCTGTGTCTGCTGATGACACTGTAATTATCATATCTGCTTCAAAAAGTGACTTTTTGAATCTTTGTCTTTGCCCAAAGATCTCCGATAGGCAGCCTTTGAATATATAGCTACTCTTCTTAGTATACTCCTTCCTGACTTCTGCTTGTGACTGGGGGTTAGTCATAGCAGGGCCGATTATAGGAGTACCAAGGTCACTATGCTTACTGATAACTGATGTGCTAACTTATTCTGATAAAGTCTGTCTACAGAAGTAAAATCGATGTGCATGCATGCAAAACAAAATGAAAAAATTTACGTACCCTTGAGGGCATTTTTTAAACTTCGAGAATGGCTATCTCCCTACTGACTTCACAAGTATCTGGTTCATTTTTTTCTTTTGATCCTACTGATTTGACATAATGGTTATTAGAGGAGGATTTTGGGGGCATGGGGACTGAATTAGGTGGAAGTGCAAACCTGTAAACTTCTTGAAGGCATGGGAATCTTTGATTCCCTAGAGTATAACACATGCTTAGCACTCAGGAGGAACTTAATGAATGATTGTCAAATTAAACTGCATTGGAATAGAGAATCCTGTTAAGAGGTAACTTCTACCTACAAATTTATAGTTTTAGAAAGTTTCCTGAAGATACTGAAAAGTCACATGCCTTGTCTACTAGTCAAAGTAGGTATGGGTCAAACACTTGACTCGAACCCACATCTTTCTAACTGAGAGTCCAGTGCTCTATCCATACTAACAGTGGCTCTCAAAGCATATGCTGGGTCACACTAGGCAAGGTATCCTATGAACTGTATGGAACTTCTAGTCCTAAATTGTATGGACCTACAATCACACATGCACATGTAAATCACCTAGTTCTACTTGTGATTTCCCAACTGCAAAGATTGATAGCCCTGGGCAACAAAGGAAACTGTGTATTGCTATATTCTGTCATGTTACTTCTCCAGAGATAATCTGACTCCATTAAGCACTGATAACTAAATAAGCAAATTATTGTTCAGATTTTAAAAAAATCTCCTCCCCCTCCATCAAAATAAATCCCTGTTCTAAAACAGATCATGTCTACACCTCACAAAAATAAAATGTACTCAACCTGAGGTATGAAGAAAGGCAGATAGCTTACAACAAGGAGCAAGAATGAACATTTTATAGGGAACAAAAATGATTAAAGCAGCTCTTCTGACTACTGGTTTAAATTGTGTTTGATGTAAATCCAATTCATGCTGTCAAATACATTGCTGCAATGTTACTAAACCTGCTTAAGGAAAAAGGACAGCTAGTAATGCTATTGGAAGGTCATGGGATTCGATCTCAACTTCATTTCTGAGGAGGTACATTTTAAGAGGAAGAAAGATGTGCTAATCTTGCAATTGCTTTTCTGATAAGCTTTCATTATAGCAAGCGCTATTTTACCTATGGATGTAAACAACTAAACCAATCTTCTAGCAAAATTGCTTGTGAAAATATAGCATTTTCTTAAACATTTCTAGCTGGCTCAACCAGGCTGCCAATCACAGGATCACTAGATCTTGAGGTAGAGGGACCTTAAAGGTCATCCAGTTCACCAATCCTAATTTTACAATTGTGGAAACTGAGGCCAAGAGAAGTTGAATGCCTTGGTGGGGGTGTTGGCATGATTAAATTTTTAAAAATAATAACAACATTGATTTTCTCTCCCTCTATCCATTTCACACCCACATTGGGAGGGAAAAATCCCCAACAACAATAAAGGAAAAAGAAAAACCTTGGACAATATGCATAATAAAACCAAATAAGCTCCCATAGACTTGTGCAGCCTTGTTCCCCCCTCATTTGTACCCGGTTTGTACTAACTTTGTAAACATCTAAAGTAGTTTCTGAGTTTTTCAGATTCTTGAGCTTGCCCTTAAAGATTTTCTAGTGTAGACCACTCCTATCACTATATTTAGAAAGGATCAGAGATTTAGAGGTAAATAGAAATTACACTGTGATTTTGTGGAAACTGAGACCCAGAAAGGAGAATTGACTTTGTTCAAGGTCATCAGTGACCTGAGTAATTCAAATCCAGTTCTCTCATTTGATATCTAGGTTTTTTCTGCTGTATCACACTGCTTCCCCCTTGGTTGTTTTTTTTTTTTTTAAGATTAGTTCACTTCAGGAGCTGAGGTAATAAGTGAACAATCTAACAGGACATCAAAAGGAGAGTGAGAAAAACATATGATATTCATATACTAAGGAAAATGAACCTTGGAAATCAATGAAGCCATGTCTCATTCAGGAGCAACTCTAGAGGTCTACACTACTCTTGTATACACAAAGCTTATATGGATAGACTCCTACGAGGCCAAAGAAGTTGTGAGTGGACTTTCTTAGACCCCCCAGAATATAATGGGAATCCTTTCTTGAGTGGAGGAGGAGGAAGTAGAGTGCCCACTTGGTTTTGGCTTCCTGATCATCCTCCATAGTGTGAATGAGTAAGGGACCAAATTAGCTTTCAAGTATAAGTAATATGTGTGATGACCCTAAAATCTACAGGGACTTTACAGCATTAAAGGTAAATATCTTAAGACCTGATAAAAGGGTAGTTGGACTAAGCGTTTCCCTCACTGACATTTCAAGACTCAGGAAAGTAGCAACAGTTATACAGGGGAAAAACAAAACAAAACAATAATTTAAAGTAGGGGGTAGAGGAGAAAGGAAGGCTGTTTCTTTTGGGAACCATACCTTGTAATAAATGTTACTCCAGATGGATACCTCATAATATTAATTCTGGCTTTCAAACGACGATGAATGCTAGAAGTTGATAAAAGGGTAGAACCAATCTTTCTTGCCAGGGAAATGTTGCCCCAAAATTACACAAACCTACCAAGAGGTTGCTTAGTTTTGTGAAATCTTTATAAACAATTACACTCCACTTATTTTCCTCCTCAGAAGATGGGATGTTCATAAATATTTGATCATGTATCATCACATATATTTTGGGGATTGGAAGAAGATATTTTTAGAAAAAGGGAAAAAAACACATTTTCTTTAATCAGTTATCACATTCAAACCAGGAAAAATAGACTTGTTGCCCTGTAAGTTAACAAAAATAAGTTGAACCCCACCATTTTAATCTGACCATTTGTTCCCCAGGAACATATGAGGGTTTCCACCCCCTTTGATGTGAGAAAATGAGATCTTTTCTGGTTCTTTGTCTGGTATGGTATATATCACAGATTTAGAGCCAGAAGAGAATTTAGAGATTATCTGGTACAATCCCATCATTCTCACAGGTGAAGGAAAAGTTGAGGCATAGAGTTGTTAATTCATGCACATAATGTCAGAGGTAGGATTTGAACCTATATCTTTCTGATTTCATGTTTAGTGCTTGATCCACACTGCCTCTCAAGGCCTACTGAGCATGACTAGGGATTAAATATTGATGGGTCCCTGGCACCTAGAGATGCAGCATCTCTGACTCTCCAGTTGTTGCTGGGCCTTAGTTTCCTTTGGGTGACTGCTGAGCTTTTGGAGGTCTCAATGTGACACTCAGTATGATCAAAGAGTACATGAGCATTTTATCACAAAAATCCCAAAATAATGGAGTTGGAAGATATGCTAGAGATTTATTGTTATTGTTGTTCAGTAATTTTACTCATGTTTTGACTCTTTATGACTGCATTTTGGCCTTTTTTTTTTTTTTTGGTGGGGCAATGAGGGTTAAGTGGCAAGTATCTGAGGCCAGATTTGAACTCAGGTCCCCCCTGAATCCAGGGCAGGTGCTTTATCCACTGTGACACCTAGCTGCCCTTGGCATTTTTCTTAGCAGATATACTGGATGGTTTTGCCATTCCCACTCCAGCTCATTTTTATAGATGAGGAACTGAGGCAAACAGGGTTAAGTGACTTGCCCAGGGTTACAGAGATAGTACGTGTCTGAGGCCAGATTTGAACTCATGAAGATGAATTTTTCATGATTCCAAGCCCAGTGCTCTATCTACTATGTGACCTAGCTGTTCCAACTTCCTGATCTAATAGATAGAAATACCTGAGGCCAAAAGATTTGGTTAGTCCTAGGAAGTATCAGAGCCAGATTGGTCATTTACTAAGTATCCAAAAACAGCTGTTTTAGCCTCCACTAGAGGAATAGATTGGGTCCACAGGAAGGACCTATGGAACCCCAAACTCTGTGGCCAAACTGTCATGATAGGTGAGAACACATTAATCTACCTGGATTCAGACAAACCATGAACTTTTACCCTAGTTATCTTCTCAACTATTACCACACTATACTGTCAGTCAGTCAGTCAATAAATATTTATTAAGTATCTACTATGTATCACACACTGTGCTAAGAGCTGGGGATAAAAATAAGAAAAAGATAGTCCTTGTCTTCAAGAAGCTTACAATCTAATGGTTGACGACAATATGTGAAAGGAATCTGAAACGTGGGGCAAAGAAGACACCATGGGGTAACTGTTCTTGACGTTAGTAGAATCAAAAACAATCAAAGCAGCTGATGGGAAATGGAATGCTACTTGGAAAAATCCCAAGCCTTCTGCAAGGGAAGGCTTTTGGGAGAAATGTATTGCTTCTCCCTCCCATCAGAGGAGAGAAAGTAACTAAGGGCATGAATACCTTTTCATCCAGATATTCCTTCCTTCATTTGTTGCTTTTGTCAAATCTTCTAATTCTCAACCACTGCTCTTTCCATTATGTCTTGCTTCAGATAAGTACTTTTAAGTAATATGAAATACACTGAGTGGGGGTGCAAAGCTAACTAACTGATTAATGAGAGTGATGTTTAAAGTTTTATTAATAAAAAGGAGAACATATTCCTGGATTGGCCTTGGAATCTTTGATGAAAGGATGAATAAGTAAATGAGCCAGTAGCCATTAGAGAGGGGCTATGTGTACAGGATTGTCCAGTAGTTCTAAGGATGTTGCTTGAGAGTTGTTGCATTTCATAATTTATGCTCATAATTATGTACAAATTCCCATGAATGGTTAATCAGATAAATATTTTCTGTTATGGGTATGCTTTGCTTTGTTTGCATTCAAACTCTTTAGTCCATATGCCCTGAAGTATTAGGCAAAAATCTTATCTGTAGGTAATTCTGTGAGTGTAACCCTCTCACCATTTGAGGTATTTCCCAAACTTGCTCTACAGTGGTTTTGTTGACTTCTGCCCAAAGATCTGATGTCACAGGCAGTCAAAGCAGGAAAATAACAAGAAGAAAATCAATCCATTCTCCAGATCCCAAGGATATGAAGGAAAAGACCATTAGCTGTTCTCCCGCAACCCCAAAACCCAACAGGCTAGAAGTTTCCTTAGTTTTTTCAGCTTCCCTTACTTACTCAGGGTGGGGAAATGATTTATGCAGATACTCATTGCCTTAACTATGTCTTTCAAAACAAAGAAGGGCTGGTTTAATATATAGATGTTTCACATATGCTTGCTACATGAGTTTTTTCCTTCCTTTTTTTTTTTTTAACATCATCCATCCAAATGTATAATTCTAAGGAGGAGGATTTAGGATGGAGATGGTTAAGTGACAGTTCCTAAGCTACTGCTTGCTGCCCAGGAAGAAAAAAGTATCCATCTGAATTTGAGACAGATGAGTGTGTTTCTCATGTCTCCTTTGAATACTACTATATACCTCTCGTGCTTCTGGGATAGGTACAAACATCAGGCAATAGAGCATTTCCCCTGGAGGGAAAAAAAAAAAAAAGAATAAACTTACCCAAGTAATTGTTGCTTTTGTACATCTCAGTGATGTTAATTTTTGTGGCCCCTTGTGGGATTTCAACAACACGGTGATAGCCCCAGGCTGGTGAGGGTGTGTTTAAACACTCCTGACACAATCTGACAGCCTGTGTTGTCTCCGCCACAGATACCGCATTTATCTACGACTTTGTCAGAGCCTAGGTAGTCATCACAGCCAATAGTCTGCAAAGAGGAAGGGAAAGAAAGATACCTATAGTCATTGTATATACTTTCCCACAATATCAAGTTCGTCATTGAGGGAGGAGGAAAGGAGATTATGTGGCTTGGAAAACCCAATGAATTGGAAAGTTCTCATTGGCAGCTAAATCTCAGTGCTCCTTAATCTCCATCATCCTCTCAATCCATTTCAGCATCCCCGGTGGGCAATCTCTCTCAAGCCTCTTCTTATTTGCCTCTCACCACAGGTTGCCATAGGACCAGATATGAGCCCTGGAATGAATTGGAATGTGGGTAATTTTTTAAATTTTATTAAAAACAAACCCCTTGCAATGAACATTTAACATATGAACATTTTTGATATATATGTATGTATACACACATATGTATGTGAATAAAATACATATATAGACATAGGTATACACATATATCCATGTATATGTGGATGTATATATACATATAAATTAATTGTATTAAGGAAAACACAATGACGAAGGCATTCACAAAGGCTAGGTTCTACTTGTTCAAAGTATTAAAGTCAATCAAGTTTTGAGGTTTGAATTACTCTGGCAACTGTTTGGTCTGTAGAGCTGATCTTCTTATGTCTAAGATCAGCCCACACAAAAGTTCAAGTCACTTTTCCAAAGAAAGAGGGTAAATAAAGAAAAGCATAGAAAACAAAGGTGTACAGCTCAAAATAACACACAAGGTCAGCTAGTCTGATTTGTATTTTACAAAGATGAATGACTTGGCTAGCGTCACACCCAAAACTAAGTGGCAAAGGGAGGATCAGAATTTAAAACTAGAAGTTTATGTATCCCCAATAAATGTCCTGAAATCATGAGGTAAGGTAAAATTGGGCCAAGGAGGAGGTCAGCTAAGTGTTGACTGGTCACTTGAGAGGTAATTCCTAGCATTTCAATTTTAACTACTCACCACTGATAAGTAGGTGATAACTCTGGTTCTTAGGCCTGCAGAAGGATCCATGGTATGTCACACCCCTATAAATTTTGACTCCTGGAGGAAAAGCCCCCCCACTGAAGCATAGTTATGGTTTGGGCCAAGATTGGAAACCCAGGTAATCTGATTCCAAAGCTAGTGGTCTTTCTACAGCAAGATGCCTTCAGGCCACTTGAATAAATCTATAGACTAAAGTCAGTTTCTGAATAAACAAAGAGTTGTCTGCCCTAAATAATTGAGTCTGTACTGACTTGTAATTAGCACTTAAGAAGAATCATGAAGTTTCCTGCATCTCCTTCCTAATGAAATTTCTAGCCACTTAATTCTGGTAAAGAGATATTTTTTTCTTTTCTCTATCCTTCACATCCCTCTTGCTTTTCATGCAATTTTAGCAGGCCAAAAATAATCCCACACCAAGAGCATTATGCTCTGGAATCAGAACCCACTGACCTTTGTTCAAATCAATCATTTTTCAGGGACTTGGCCTAATACCATATAAAGTACTCTCTTTTTCAAAGTCTGAGAACATTCTCAAATCAAATTTCAGCAGCAATGCACTCAGCAAACTAACTGAGCTCTCTGATTCCACTAAACAATAGAGGATCTCGAGTTTCAGGTGTCAGAGGCTGCAATTCCCGCTTCATCATGCAGAAAGGCATCCAGTATTTTATTCCATGCCTAATGTTTCATTTACTTTATTTTTTATATGCCCAACACATCTATCCTTATTGCTTCCACATTTGTGAACAGACATTTGTCCACGAGTGATAACGAGGATAGCTTTCCTAACAATCTCTCTGCAAAATATTATTTTTGACAGAAATAGAAACACCACCATTCCATACCAATATGTTCATCCCACATTCACTTTTTCTTCCACAAGAACACATTTACTTGTGTATTTCCTTTCTCTCAAATATTTCTCCCTTTCTCCCTGCACATTTTGAGAAGACAAGCAATGATATTTTCTGTAAATAAGTGTCAACCTTCATGCTTTTCTCATCATTTTAAGCACTGCTTGCTCTTTAAGATTTGCTAAGCGACTCACACAGATTATTTCATTTCAAATTCACAACAGCCTTACGAAGTACTGCCAGGCATTATTGTTACCCATTTTACAGTGGAGGAAATTGAGGCTAGACAAGGTTCTATGACTTTTCCAGGGTTACCTAGCCAGTAAGAATCAGACACAGGATTGGAATCCAGGTCTTCCTGACCCCAAGTTCATCAACCTACTATGCTGTGCTGTCTCAGAATCTAACAGAAGAAGAAATCGAACACTGAGTGGTACAAGGTAGAAGTAGAACCAAGTTGATTCCTTCGTGATGCAGAATGAGGCATACTTCATTGATAAGTAAATATCTCTACTGTTGCATGGGATCTCAGGATCCAAAATCAGGTTATTCCATCCTATGCACAAGATACAACTGAGACATATAACACCAAGAAGATATCCTTTGGTAATTCGTGAGCTGAAGGTATGAAACAAAAAAGACTGGCTTTCAATCCATAAACACCAAGTTCATTACATAATATTATCACAGTGTCAGTGAGAGAACATGTTTTACCATCACATGATGTGGTGGGGACAGAATGTTTAATAAGTTGGGAATCAGTGGTTCAAATGAAAGTTCTGCCTTCCTAACATTGTGACCACAGGAAGGTCACTTAACCACTCATGGCTTCACTATCAAAGGAGAAGATTAAAAGAATTCTAAAGTCCCTTCCAGCTTAAAGCCTATGATCTTTTGCTTTCTCTTGAGAACAATAAATCATGTTTAGAAACTGCTTTACAGCATACACTTTCTTCTCAATAACCCCACAGGCAGAGGTGGTACAAGTATTATTATTACATTTTCTAGAGAAGGAAATTGAGAATTAGATTGGTTACATGATTTACCTATGGTCAATCCAGGTTGTAGGTAGCAAGCATGGGATTGGGATTGTTTTTTTGAGGCAATTGGGGTTAAGTGACTTGACCAGGGTCACACAGCTAGTAAGTGGTAAGTGTCTGAGGCCGGATTTGAACTCAGGTACACCTGAATCTAGGCCCGGTGCTCTATCCACTGTGCCACCTAGCTGCCCCTGGAATTAGGATTTAAAAGAAGGTGAAGGTTGAAAAGGAGAAATCATCTAGTCTCATACCTCTATTTTATAGGTATGGAAATAGGGGCTCAGAGAGTAAAAGCTCATACAATTTTACTAATTGCGAGACCAAGGATTTAAACCAAGATCTTAAGGTTCTAAGGAAGTGTTCTTCCCATAACATCATGTTGACTTTCTGTGCACATGGTATCAGAGTATCATACATCTAGAATTGGAAGGCACCTCGGATATCATCTAGTCCAAACCCTTCATCTTCCAGATGAGAAAGTGAGACTCAGAGAGGCTAAGTGACTTGTTCATGGTAACAGATGTCAGAGGTAGGATTTTAACCCTGACCTCTGACTCCGGAGTCCATATTCATAATTCCTACTATCATATGGAGTCATCTAGGTGGCTTAATGGATAGAATGCTGGGCCAGTAGTCAAGAAGACCTTAATTCAAATCTATTATCAGACACTCACTAGCTGTGTGTCCCTGGGCAAGTCACTTCATCTCTGCCTAATCCACTGGAGAAGGAAATGGCACTCTAGTATCTTTGCCAAGAAAACCCCATATGGGGTTATGAAGAGTCAGATATGACTGATCAATTGAACAACTATCAAATAGCCTTTCTGATGAGATATTTCATATTTTCTTCTTTTTGTTCATTCTTTTGACTTTGTTTTATTGTTTCTTGATGTCTCATGGAGTCATTTACCTTCTACTCACCCAATTCTAATTTTGAAGGAATTATTTTCTTCAATGAGCTTTTGTAGCTTTTTTTGGGGGGAGAGGGGAAGGGCAATGAGTGTTAAGTGACTTGCCCAGGGTCACACAGCTAGTTAGTGTCAAGTATTTGAGACCTGATTTGAATTCAGGTCCTCCTGAATCCAGGACCGGTGCTTTATCCACTGGGCCACCTAGCTGCCCCTTTTGTACCTCTTTTTCCACTTGGCCAGTTCTGTTTTTTAACATGTTATTTTCTACTAAGTATTTACTAAACCCTGAGAGTAAGTCACTTAACTTCAGTTTATCCAAGTTTCTTCAACTGTAAAATGGGGATAACAATAGCACTTGTCACCCGGAGTAGTTGTGAGGATCAAATGTAAAAGCACTTAGCACAGTGACTAGCATATAATAGGCACTTAATAAATGCTTGTTTTCTTTCTTTTTCCCAACATAATAACAAATTAGAAAAAAGTGTGTGCTTCTCACATATTATTTTTAGATAGTCTATTCAATCAAGTTATACCCATTTACCCCATGCCTGAGAAGCAGCTTTATCCTTTATATGGTCAGCAAAACTAATAACTGATAGGAGAAGCAGTGAGGCAGAGTGCTAAGAGCACAGGACTGGGCATCAGAAGACCCTCATTCTTATCTCAGTTCTGTCACTGAATAGCTCTAAAAAGACCAGAGAAAACCATCACCACCACAACCTTGTGGAGTGGGAGAAAATAATGGGATTTGGAAGATACTCAAAGGCTCACCTGGAGATTAATCTAAACTGATTGAATTAAGTGAGAATGATTGACTGCTGATTAGCTTACTTCAAGTTAATTAGATTGTAACCACACCTGGCTAGCCCTTAAGAAGGTATTGTTCTCAGAAGCTAAGGCCTTTGAACTCAACTCGAGATCACCTTCAAGTCCAGTGAACCAATGGATTTGGATGACATTAACCAATCCAGCTTAAAGTAGTGTGTAAGGACCACCCATGCTCTGGACCTATAAAAAGCTTCCACACTCAGTTTGCTGGGGACTTCATGATTGAAACAGGTTCGTGGTGGAGGATTTGAGGAAGAACTAGTCCAGGCTTGGAACTCTAGGCTAGATAGCCCTTATCTTAATGTTCTTAACTCCACTGTTCTCTTTTTTCTAATACCTAGTATGTTTTAATAAATGCTTAATGCCCAAAGACTGGTGTTAAAGCTTCTAATTTAAGGTGACCACACATTAGATTTTTTAGACATCACAGTTAGATTTTAAACATCACAGGAGCTTTGATGGCAAGATAGCATGCATTATAAAATCTTATTCATAATTTCAAAGTGGGAAACAAAGGCTGGATCTGAAAACAAACCTAAAGTCATTTCTAACCAAATTATGTAGAGCCAAGTTGGGCACAGATTCTAGAATACCTGACTTATAGATTTAGATTCCAGAAGTTAGGCAATGATTCATTTGACTCCATGAGGCTGGTCTTAGCATCACTTCCAAGTATATTAATTTAATTTGGAATTGAACCATTTATTTATAATACTTCCAAACACGACCCACTCTCCTCTTGCCCCAATTATCCTCTCCTCAGCAATGATTCTTCCATCTTGCAGAGATTCTCAAAATGTATAGAAATAAAGAAAAGATAAAAGTTACAGTGGAGGAAAGCAATCTTGCCTATCCATCATGAGGTAGTGGAAAGAATATTGAGTTTGGAGTGAAAAGCTACAGGTTCCAGTCTTGGCTCTGGTATCGACTATGACACCTTGAGTAAGTTATTTCAATTATACTTAGAAGGGATAGAATACTTTCCCTTCCTACCTCACTGGATGGTTCTGAGGACCATATGCAATGTGTGTAAAAGCCTTTCATATACTGGGAAGTTTTCAACACATATGTAAGCTATTATTATTATCACAGCAAAGTTGCAGGTAAATTCTCTTGCATATTCTTACCTTCCCCAGAGTTCTAAGATACCCAGTTAAAAAAAAAGAGGAAAAACATCTTTCCCAGGTATCATCATGCAACAGCAGTTCAAAAGAATAATTTCTGTCTGAAATAAAGTCTATCAGACTAGGCCTGGCTATCAGCCAGTGATCTTTAGTATTCTTCCAATAATTTTTGCAACATGCTTTGGGAAAAACTTTACAAGTTGCAAGTTAACACTGGAGAAATTGAGCAAGAATTACACCCAATTGTGTGCCAAAATTAACTTCCATGAATTCTCCAGAGAGAAGTGAGAAGCAATCTGGATGAAATATACAGTGGTGAGCTTTGCAGGAACTCAGAGCTGTATATACAGCAGAATGGGTCCAATGCCAGGCTTGGAGAGCAATGAATAGTCAAATGGAAAGCAGATGTCAATGTTTCAGTGCTGAAACAAACACATGAGACTCAGAATCTCCAGTCAAGAGGAGTGATGGGCTAAACAGGTAAAGGAATTTATCTTTGATACCACATGATCGTAGCAATCATAGCAAGGAAATGCAATTAAAAAATATTTATCAAGGTCTTTATTAATTTCTCATAATGATTTCTCAATATCTTTCCCTACCTTAAAACAAAAAAAAAACTACTAAGCAAAACTGACCAACATAGCTACCATACCTGAACTCATATGCAACCTCCTACCTTTATGGTCTCCCACTTCACTAGTGAGGAGAGAAAAGGACAATTTCATCATATGTCTTCTAGGACCAAGACTGCTTGTTACAATTAATTTAAGTATAGCTGCCTTTAAAAAAATGTTGTTTTCATTTACATTATTGTGTATATTATTCTTCTGTGTCTACTTTCTTTACTCAAGATAAATGGACATACCTTCCCACCTTTCATTAAATTCAGATCTTTTGAAATGTTTTAGTACCTAACTGGTTGAACTATGGAAAGATACAGAAAATTTTATTTGTGGCAGCCTGAAACAACATGGCCCAATAAGAAGAACACTGGGTTTAGAGTCAAATGATCTGGTTCTGCAGCTGTGGCAAATTATTTCTATTTTCTGAGACTTAGTTTTCTCATATGCATGAAAGGGAAAATAAAATCATGCTATCTAGTTGACAGAATTACCTGGACCAAATGAAAAAATTACATATAGTATTTGATTATTATAAAGCATCATAGAAATATTATTACTACTACTACCTCGTCACCACCCACTACTACTATTACTACCACTACTACTAACACTACCACCACTACTACTGCTGCCTGCTGCTGCTACTATTACAACAGGAAGAAACCTAACAAATTTTATATGAACAATTCTTCTAAGAGTATGGTAGGACTCTGAGTATTGATAGCAATAATAGTAAAAAGAAAGGCAATATGTCATAGAGATAGAGAGCCAACTTTGTGAATCAGAAGACTTGAGTTCAAATTCTGTCTCTGACATATGCTGGCTGTGTGATCCCACATAAGTCATTTACCCTGTTAGTCTACCCCAATCATCTCCCTAAGACTGTAAGTTGCAAAACAGTTGTGAATCTTCACTTACAAAGGGAATTTCCTCACCAGGAGCTCCCTCTATTAGTGAAATCACAGGTCTAGGACCTATGACATATGACGATGATGATGAAGAAGAAGATGAAAATCATGACTGATGATAATAATGATAATAATAAGAGTCTTTAGTTTTTATTTCACAAGGCTGATCTTGGCATCTCTTCTAAATGTATTATCTTAATTTCATTTGGAATTAAACCATCTATAGTACCTCAAACATAGGCCACCCTCTACTAGCCCTAAATATTCCCTCCAAAGCAATCCTTTCATTTTGGAGAGATTATCCAAGTATAAAGAAGTAAAGGAAGAGTAAGAGTTATAATGGGGGCAATTAATACTGCCTCTATGTCATGAAATAGTGGGATGAACATAGGGCTTGTGGGCAAAGGCTTCAATAGCAACAATAACAACAACAGTAATGATAATTTTGTTATTATAATCATCACATCTCAGAGCAATATTAAAGGCTTATTATATGTATATGTGTTTATGTGCATATATTTGTCTGTCTATCTATCTATATCCCTTGACTTGTCAAACACAACTTTTATTGCATTACTACCTGATGGAACATATGAAACATTTAGACTCAAGAATAGAACCCAAATGGCCTCCGTGGGTGATCTCATATTCTCAACTAAGAATATATTGACGGGGAGGGGGGGGGGCAGGGCAGGGCAGGGCAGGGCAGGCAGCTAGGTGGTGCAGTGGATAGAGCACTGGCCGTGGATTCAGGAGGACCTGAGTTCAAATCCGGGCTCAGACACTTGGCACTTACTAGCTGTGTGATCCTAGGCAAATCATTTAACCCCTCATTGCCCTGCTAAAAACAAAACAAAACAAAACAAAACAAAAAGAATATATTGACAAAGAATCAGTGAATAAATGTCTAGGTAAGGCTAATTTATTTACAGAAACTAAGGGCATCAAGATAGCCAAATCTGGTCTTTTAATTTCTGCTGTCAGAATATAGAACCCATTCTTCTGGAGCTTGGACAGGTGCAAAATTTGAAAAGGAAAAAAATTATGCAACATATTGTTGCAGATGACAATATACTGTATTGTCCTACAGTAGATCTAGAAAACTGTGATCAAGTGGCCATGGTTATACACAAGAAGCTATTTTTCATTAACCAATAGACAAATCCCAATGCTACAAACACAAACTTCAAGATATCCTTATAAATCCAACAAATATGTTTTACAGGAACCATGGAGTCAGAGGACCAAGAACATACCATAGAGGCTGTCTTGTCCAAACGACTTCATTTTATAGAAGAGGAAACAGAGTCCAAGGGAGGATATGTAATGTTTCTGAAGGCACTGAGTTTAAAATTTCACTAAAGGCAGGTCTTGAACCCAGGTCCTCTGACTCCAGTCATAGATAAAAGTACTGCCCATAATTGACCAGAGACGATATTGACTTACAAGAATTTAAGAACAGCATTTTTAATAGATGTTGCCATAGCAAATGCTCATGACCTCCAAACTATGTAGAGCAAAAGCTCGTTAACTACCGAAACTGAGCAGAAGAAATCAAAACCATGTGTGAACAGGAAGACGCACATACCATCCCTGTGGTTCCTGTCTACTAATAAGATTGTCCTGAAGACAATTACAAAATCCACTTTACCCAGTGCAATGGTTCACCAATCTCTAAACATAAAAGAATACAGAATAGCTATACCAGAAATATTTCTATTTGTGCTTCATTGAACACAATAATAAGAATAATTCTCATTATCATAATGATGATAATTACGAGGATAATTCCAACAAGAGGAATAACTAAATACTATTTGATCATCTGATGTTTGATTCTATGAATAACAAGAAACTATGATTCAGGAGGTCTTATTTCTGGGAAGCTCAGTCCTCTGGAAAAGGATTCCAGAGAAACCTGGAGGCAAGTGCAAAAAACCCTGTGGCCACCACCACCCATCCCCTTATAAATAACTGTTCCAAAGATTTAACACATGTGCAGGTCCTTTGGTTCTTACTCAAAGTCTTAAGGATTTTGGTTGGGTTTTCAGTTTTCTCTGATCACAGAAAATTAGAAGCAACAAATATGAAGGAATTGTCAGAAGGCAGGGTGCAAAGAGCCCGTAAGCCTGCTTCCTGGCAGTCTACCCATGAGAATTCATAACTAGGTTCTCTTTCCTGGGATACAACCTATTGGAGGTAGACTCAAGGACAGCAGAACTCTTAGCTGACACATGAAAGTGAAAGAGAAAAAGTAAAACAAAACAAAACTCCCCCAAAGCAGCCATACAACAATGTTGTTTGTTATAGTAAAGAGAATGGATGTTTGTGAGATTTTTTTTTTTGTATCTTCTTTGAGAAGAACATGAAGTATATATTTTAGATTTCCACCAAAAGCAGAAAAAAAAAGCTTGATACTTGGAGTGATAAGATTCAGTTATCTAAAACAAAAAACCCCAAACAAACAAACAAGAAAAAAAAAAAAAAAACTCACAAGTACAGAATCAGACCTTAGGAAAATGGGGTTCTGAATTTTACTGAGATAACTAGTCAACTGAGTGTTATCTAATGTATGCTATGAAATTTCTCCAGGTCATAAAGATTATAGGCTCATAGACCTATTGCTGGCTGGGGGACTTCAGAGATGTTCTAGTCTATACCCTTGTTTTAGAGTTGAAGAAACAGGCCCACTTTATCCCAAGAGCTAAAGAGACTTGCTTCAGGTCACATAGGTAGTAAGGGGCAGAGTTAGAATCTGAATCCCCAGGTAATTTGTTGGCATTTCCAGCATTCTTTCTACTGGGTCGTGCTGGCATAGGCCCTATATTAAAACCCTTGATCTTCCTGGATTTGGACATGGGCTCACAGTCCAGCTTGGTCACTTACCACCTGTGTGATCCTGGACCACCTTATTCTCTGGGTATTAGTTTTCACATCTGTCAAATGCAGAAATTGGACTAGATGTCTTCTAAGGCTCATCCTGGTTCTGAATCCACAATCCTTTGATCTATCAACCAGGTATGTTGAGAATTACAGCATTATTCCAAACTAAAATCTTTCACCTAGTAACCAGATAAGCCACTAGAGCTAAAAATGTAATGTTTTCCCCCCTAATGTTTCTATTAAGACAGTTGAATCAAGAATAAAAAAATAAAATAATTTCCCCTGAAACCTCCCACAGTAACAAAGCAAAAAACTTTAAAATATCCATGAAAGTTCAGCTAGGTGGCCCTGTGGATGGAGTCTAGAGTCAGGAAGATCTGAATTCAGATCCAGCCTCAGATACTTACCAGCTCTGTGGCCTTGGGCAAGTTATATGATCCCTGTTTGCCTCGGTTTCTTCAACTATAAAATGAGGATAATAATAGCACCTACCTCCCTTGTTGTGAGGACCAAATGAAAGATAATAATTGTAAAGTGCTTGGCACACAGTAAGTGTTAGTTTATTAGAGTTTACATTAATTTATGTAATAGCTTATATTAATAATTCATACACAATACTTAATAATTACATGTTATTGTTAACAGCTATTATATATGCTAACATAGCTATTATATATTAGTTATGTATTTGTGTATACACACGTACATAGATACATACATTAATCAACTTATGTAAAAAGCATTATGCTAATATGAAGTCATATACAACACTTTCCCTCAAAGAGATTACAGTCTAATGGGGACATTCATACATGCTATGTTAGACATCTGAACAAGTAACTAGACAGCTAGGCAAAGTGGGGAAAGGATGAAAGAAACATCCGGATGAAATTCTGTGAGAAATATGAGGAGGGAGAGATCAGACTGAGATAGGGAAATCAGAACAAGCTGTCTTGGAAGAGATGGCCCCTCAACTGGCCCATAAAGAAAGGGAGGTATTTTAATCTGATCTGCATAACAGCCCCAAAGTACAGTACAATAGAAAGAGCACTGGTTCTAGAGTTACAAGACATGAGTTCAAATTCCACCCTTAATATTTACTATAAGTGTGACCATAGATAGTAAACTAACAGGTAACAACAACCTAACCACAACTTAACAGCAGATAGTCAAACAGCCTGGGCCACTATTTCTTCATTCATAGAATGAGAAAGTTGGACCAAATGGCTTCTGCATGTTCTTTTCTCACTAAATCTATGACCCTATAGCTCCTTTCAACATCTTCTCCAGACTAATTAAATTAGGAAACTTAAATTAATCCCTATATAGTATAGACTCCATCTCCCCATTATGATAAATGTCATATACAATATGGTACCCAGAAGGCATTAGTATTCTGGATATGATCTGAACAGTGTAGAGGGTCAGGAAAACTATCGCCTCCTTCATTCTGAACACTGTCTAATGCAGATTGAGATCATATTTATACATTAGCATTTTGACTACCACATTACACTATAGATTCATAATGAAATTGTAGTTACCCTGAATCTCCAAATCTTTTTTATAAGAACTCTTATCTATTCATATCTGCCCTATTCTATACTATATGAAGTAGAATATAATAATAACTGACACCACTGGCAATGAATAAATTAAAAAAATATGAAGTACTAGCCAGGGTCAATCATTGTACTAATCCCTGGGATACAAATACAAAAGGTAAGATGATCTCTGCTCTTAAGGAAGTTATGTTCTAATGGGACGGGCGGGGGGGGGGATAAAAGAAAATTATGGCTAGGGAAGGAAGTTATGTTTCAGGAAGTCGCAGGGAGGACGACTTGATCTATAGGACAGTAAATTGGCATGCCCATTCTAAAATGTATGTTGTTGGTTTGATTCCTGTACCCTGAGCAAAAGGTGGATAAAGGGAGAGGATATGTCGATGGTGGTAAGGAAGATGTTAAGATGACCTGGATGGAATGTAAAATAGAGTACGGTCTGGTGTGGAATTGGCTTGATATAGTGATCTGGCAAATTGGCACTCACTCAGTGACCAAACGACATCTCGGCCCTTGGGTAGGAGTTCCAAAGCTAAGTAGATTAACTTTCTCAGGGACTACAGATCTGACTACAGTCTGAATAAATAGCACTGATGGGTACATTTGCTATGTAAGTTGAGTTGCCTTGTATAAAGCAAAGAATCAAAACATAGAGGCTCAAGTGATTGGCTTTGCTGCTAAGTGGTTATGTGACTTGTGATGAGTCACTTTGCCACTCTGTGCCCCAGTATCTTCCATCTATAAAATGATCCGCAGGCATTCTTTGAACTCAAATGCAGCTTGTACATACCACAACAGTCCTAGAATAAAGAATCTTGTGGGAGACAAATCTGTGTTAATCACCAAGATTTGCTTTTCTTACAACAAATGAAATTGAAAACAGCACTCCAAGAGAACTAAAGTGACAAAGTTATTGATCTAAGGAACAAAACTGATCTACAGGATGAAGAGAAGTTTGGTTCCTTAATGAAGGCAACTATAAAAACGAGCAGTCTGGTTTTAATCAAGTTACGCAAATGAGGTCTCAAAACCTCATTCTGTTTCATGAGAGAAAGCCACTTTGCTATATGACTTGGTTGTTGGAAAAATGTTGCCCTTTGTATGTGGATAAAGTTGGGTGAGAACCAAAGCTTGTGACTGTGAGACTGTTCCAGCAATGTTGATAAATCTGACCAAATAAGGCCTTGGAGAGAAACACTTTTCATTTATAGTATAGGGAGAGGGTAGCTTCATCTCCCAAAGTAGGGATTATGAATCAAGGATGCCCATTTCAGGCCAGGGGGCCAAAGTTTCCACTTTTACTTGGATATTGGGATCTTAAGCATTGGAAATTGTACTAGAAATCAAGCATTTGAGTAAATAAAAATCAATGAGGGTTACTTTTAAATAGATGTGTGTATTGTAAACCCCTGAAAAAAGAGAGGATAAGGGAATGTAATATCCAAGACAGTCAAAAAGATCTTTAACTTGGCTAGCTGCAAACCTGGGAGACAGTTATGTACAAATCTCTTTTCACTCCTTAATCCAGATCTCTACTGAATTCCCATCCATCCTGAAAAGTCCAAGGTAAACATCTGCTCAGCAAAAAGTTTTCCCTAATACCCCCATTTCCTAGTAGATGATGACATTTCCCTGACTTGAACTACATGTATCATTCTGGTTACTATATATTATGAACTTATGCTGTATTACTTTGCATTACTTAATTGTATGTGTGACACTCACACCCCCACACACTTTAAGTTCCCCCCAGGCCGGAACCAATGTCTTATCAAGTCCCTGTATCTTTCCCTATACTAAGCATCATTCTCTTCACACAAATACACTCTTGTGTCAGCCTCTTCCCCCTTTGCCCCAAATAGAAGAAATGCTAAAAGCCAAATAATCACTCTACTCAACTAATGTTCTAACAATCATGATGAAGCATAATTAATATCTACCAATGATGGCCTTAAAAGTGATGCAATGGAAAGAAGAATGAATTTCAGGTCATGGAATGTGACTTTGAGTCTTAACTCTGCTCCATGCCACCTGTGCAACTTCTGGCAAGTCACTCAATCTCTATGGGCCTCAGTTTCCTCATTTGTAAAATGAGGGAGATGGAGAAGATGACTTAACATCCCTTCTGGCTAAAAAGCTATGATGAATCTGTGATCCTATGGCCTCTAATGTTCCTTCCAACTCTAAAGTTCCATAATCCTATGAAATGGGAATTTTTCAAATTCATTATAAATAAATCTGAGAACCAGGAATGGCAGCATGTACCTGTTATCCATGTGGCTGGGGGGAAGCTGAGATTGGTGGGTCCCTTGAATTTATGGGTTCTAAATCCAAGTTAAGTTAAAGCTAATCAGGTGTCCACACTAAGTTTCCTACCAATAAGGTGAGCTAACAGGAGGCCATCAGGATGCCTAAGGAGTGGTTAACCAGCCTAGAACTGGAACCTGGCCTGAGAATGACTGCTCTCCTTCTAGCTTTCCTGAGATGGGGAGAGCTAGCCCCAATGAATGTATGAATACACTAATAACAATTTCTTAAGGAAAGTGAGATTAATTTTATAATAGCTGGAGAGGAGTGGGTTTCCCTGCTGAAAAAAAAGAAAAGGAAAGGTGAGAGGGGAATATATTATATATACATGAATGACACCTAGTCCAGAAAAAAGGGAAAAAAAAAAACCCAAACCAAAAAAATCACCAATGTTTTATAGAAAGAAGAGAGGATATAAGACAGATCATTAAGCACTATACTGTGTTCCAGGAACTGTGCTATATACATAGCGGGAAAAGAACTGATATATTGGCCAGCAGGCAAAAAACTTATTTCCTTTCTGGAGATCAAGAGACTTGATCAGTCCTTAGGGAATTTACTAAATATATTCACTTTCTGTGTTGGTGTTACTGGCCTGATCCATGTGCTATTTTCTCATCTCTATAAAATCTTTATGGGGATGATGAGTCAAAGAACATAGAGAAAAGATGAGAATAAACCAGGCAGGCTTTCAGAGGTGATTTTCCCCAGAAAACTACTTTTTAGGACCATACATAGGACTACAGAGGGGCCAGAAGGGATTTTGTAGACTATCCAGTCCACCCTCATTTTACAGATGATGACAATGAGGCCCATGGTAGAAGAGATGGGTCCAAGGTCACTAAGATATAAAGAGGCAGAACTGGGATTTGAAAAAAAGTCCTTTTACTCCAAATCCAATGCTCTTTCTACCAGTAGAGCATAGCAGATGAAAGAAATATCACACAATCGGAATACGAGATTCCCTTATGTTAATTACTTGCTGATTAAAAGGGGGAGGGGATGACATTTGACTTGATAGAGCAAGATCATAGCTTCTCCTCCATTGGTGTCCCCCAAGAAAATGATAAGATCATACCAGGTTCTCTTTGACAAAGGCTATATGGTCAGCTATGTTAGCTGTGACAGTAGGGTACAGCATTTGTGCTCTTCTCATAGTGTAACAAAATATGTGACATAACAGTGTGTAAATATTTCTATATATTAGATAGATGGATGGATGGATGAGTAGATTAGATAGATAGATAGATAGATAGATAGATAGATAGATAGCTAGATAGATCTTAAGGGCCGTGGAAAGAATTGTTATTTGAGGTTTTATGACCCCATCTTTGGTTAGAATTAAAAAAAAAAACCCTCTGCTTATGCACTGGCCTCTGGGGCTCTGCAACACGCACAGTGCACCACCCACTGGTTGTAGCAATTGCTATGGCGCTGGCACCTCACGTTATCACCACTCGACAACGCCTACATGAGCCTGGCACAACTTAAAATGATTGGAAACCTAGTGAGGGCAGTCATGTGACTGTCAGAGTGGCCAGCCAATTGGCTGGGGGCTGTGTGTGGTCAGCCTGGGCTCTGCCGGGAAGAAGGGAGGGTTTTCCGCCATTCTAGCTTGAAGCTGGAAGGCAACAGGATGTTGATGTGTGTTCTCAGCTGATTCCTGGGGCGGTAAGTGTTGTTCAGGTTGTATAATTTCCCTTTCCCTATTTTATTTCCTTTCCCTTGATCCTACTGATCCTGTTTGTGTTTTTTTTTAAGTTCATTCTTGTTAAATAAATCCTGCTCTGTTTTTAGGGAGACTGTCTCCTTCCTTGCCCCAATATTGTGGTGAGCTGCTTAGCTAACATTCCCCAATTAAAAATTGGTCCCCACAACAATGAGGTGATGCAGTGGATAGAGTGCTGACCTTGGAGTCAGGATGAGTTCAAATCTGGCTTCATATACTTACTAGCTGTATGACCTTGGGCAAGTCAATTTACCCTCTTTGCCTCAGTTTCCTCATCTGTAAAATGAACTGGAGAAGGAAATGGCAAACCACTCCAAGATCTTTGTCAAGAAAACCCCAAATGGGGTCTTGAAGAGTTGAACACAACTGAAAACAACTGAACAACATCTATTACCCCCCTTTAACTTTCACAATGATCCCAAGGAGATAAGTTGCTACAAGTACTGCAGGTGAAGAAATCTAGGTTCTAATATGCGAAATGACAAGTATCAGAGGCAGTATACCAGTATAGCACACTGCCATATGTGAGCAATTCTCTCATTTTTTACCAAAGGTTTAAGTCAGTAAGAGGCAAACGTCTGTGTAGGGCATCTCAACAGTAAGGAACAGACCCAGATTGTAGATCTAATAGGGTTATATGTGTACATGGAGGACCAGAAGGCAGCAGAGTCTGGGAGTTCTGGAAGTTAGCAAGAAGGAATGATTCTCAAAAGCAGATTTGAATTCTTATCCTAGGGCAGAAATTGTTAGCTCTCTGCTTTGTTTAATCCAGTCTTTTGGATGCCGAATAGCCCAGGGCCTAACAGCTGCAATTGCATCCAGGAGGAAGTGACAGGATTAGAGGTGAATCCTAGCCCCTGGCAGAGGCCTTGCCAGAGATGCCAGAATTCCTCACACCCTACCTCCCTGACTTTATATGTTTCTCACAAGATGGCACTTATAAACTCTATATCAGTGGGGTAATCAAACAGCTAAGCAACTGTTTTGGGAAGAGCAGTAAAGATGCCTGAAGACAATTAGAAATAAATGTTTCAGGATTTGATTCACAGATTGTATACTCTTAGAGTAAAAAGTCTTACATTTAAGGACTTCCCATTAAGCCCTAGACTAAAGAACCTTAACGTCATTATCATTTCTTTAGATTATGCATTTTGTTGGTGAATGCATTTTTTCTTCTATTCTATGAAGAATCTGAAATATTTTATTGTCATAATTTCAAGGCAGGACTTCAAAACTGCATCAGTGGGTTAAAATCCTGGGACTAGAAGCATCTTAACAGGTCATTGACTATCATAGGGGGACAGAAGAGATGGTCTGGTAAGAAGAGAGTTTGCATATTGGAAAAAAGTGAGGGAGAAGGTAGTGGAAGGTGATAGAAAGTTCTGAATGCCAAGCAGTTTTTTAGACAACATGATCATCAACAGGTAGCCATTGAAAAGCCCTTTAAGGAAGACTCATCTGACATCTGTTGTGTTTAGGAAGGTAGAACCGGGAAATCTGGGTGGAAACTGTAGAGGGACATATAGCTGTATGTAAAGAATAGCTTCCTAATGATGAGTGGAATGAGATTTCTGCCAAACTGGTAACAAGTTCCCCTTCACTTTAGGTCTTCCTGTGAAGTTGAGATGACCATTACCAGGCAAGCTATAGAGAGAATCTTAGTCAAATAGGTGTATGACCTATGAGTTCCTTCTGATTCAGGTTCAATGATTCTATAACTTTTTATCCCTTCAATTTGCAACTTTCTAGGTTTCTGGAGGGAAGCTAGGCGGCACAGTGGATAGAGTGCCAGGCCTGAAGTCAGGAAGACTCATCTTCCTGAGTTCAAATCTGGCCTCAGACACTTAGTAGTTGAGTGACCCTGGGCAAGTAATTTAACCCCATTTGTCTCAGTTTCTTCATCTGTAAAATGAGCTGCAGAAGGAAATGGCAAACCACTTCAGTATTTGCCAAGAAAATCCTAGATGGGGTCATAAAGAATTGGACATGACTGAAACCATTAAACAACAAGAAGATTTCTGGAAGGGGAAGTACATATTAACGCTTCCTTAGCTTCTCTTCAAGGGTCTTTTGTGGTACCATATTATCTTATCTATTTTTATATTTTATTTCTTATCCATGTTCATTCAGTTAGCAGTGTGAACCAGGGTGTGGAAAGCCACTGGGATGGAATCTAATGTTCTATGTCCAAATCCCTCCTCTATTACAATGTGGATTACCTTGGGTAAGTCACTTAACTTCTTAGAGCCTCAGTTTCTTCATACATAAAATAAGGAAGTTGGGTTAAATTGTATCTAAGGTAACTTATAGTATGTGTCTACAATATTATTCCTTTAGGATTCCAAGTCCTTGTCATACTTCTCCTCCATCTTTTTGTCTTTTTACAAGTAACTGCCCAAGGAACTCAGTTGTGTGATGAAATAATGGGATTTAGCAGACACTCAAAGACCCACCTGGAGATTAATCTATACTGATTGAATCAAGTGAGAGTGATTGACTGCTGATTAAGCCTACTTCAAGTTAATTGGATTGTAATCACACCTGCCTATCCCTTAAGAAGGTATTGTTCTCAGAAACTAGACTGTGAACTCAATTTGAGAACACCTTCAAAGCCAATGGATTTGGATGACGCCAACCAATCACCTTGAAGCAGTGTTTAAGGACCACCTCTGTTCCAAACCTATAAAAAGCTTCCACAAATTGGCACTCACTCTACAAACAGCTTGCCAGTGAGTTCCTGATTAAAGCAGGCTCCTGGAGGAGGACTTCAGGAAGAACCCAACCAGGCTGGAACTCTAGGCTAGACTGGAGCTGAAGCTTCTGATTTAAGGCGACCACAATTTAGATTTTAAACGTCACAGTTGCTAGGAGCATTTTTTTTTTTGCAGGGCAATGGGGGTTAAATGACTTGCCCAAGGTCACACAGCGAGTAAGTGTCAAGTGTCTGAGGCTGAATTTGAACTCAGGAACTCCTGAATCCAGGGCCAGTACTTTATCCACTGCACCACCTAGCTGCCCCTTGCATTTAGTGTGCCCTTGATGTAATTCTTTATGTGAAAAAGTTTGGGGAAGTCTGTGTCTGGGAGAATCATTATCATGTGTCATGTCATGTAAATGCCTTGGAGAAGCTTGGGAGTTTATGTAGACATTCATTCTATAATTGGTTATGGTTAACTAACCACAAGGTGAATAGGAGCTTCTTTGACTAGATTTGGAGGCATTCAAAGGACTTTAGATGGCCCACACTCAGTCTCTTTCTTGGTCTCTTTTCTTTAGCCAACTTTTTTTTCTGGTTGACAACCTATCATAAGAGCAGATACTAAAAGGGGAGAGGCCTTGCATTTTTGTCTCATCTGTGGGCAACATGTGTCACTGTGAATAAGGACTTCAGCTCTTGGCCTGATTCAATGTTTGCTCTTTCATTGTAGATAAAAGGACTGGAGTATGCAACCTTCTAAGTTTTGAAAGGTCAGGAGAACAAGCCACTTGAAGTCTGCAAACCTAGTTCAGTTCATGCCAGATTTTTTACCTCCAGCATTTATGCCCAAGGAGTGAGGAGTGACCTTTGGAATTCTGCTCTTTCTACTATAGAGCACACACAGATACCAGAAGGGTCAAAACAAGAGTAAAACAAGATTCCCTTTATTTTTATTGTTTGCTT
Source organism: Dromiciops gliroides (assembly GCF_019393635.1). Lineage (NCBI taxonomy): Eukaryota > Metazoa > Chordata > Mammalia > Microbiotheria > Microbiotheriidae > Dromiciops > Dromiciops gliroides. Next base: position 157,340,549 of record NC_057862.1, on the reverse strand, counting down.
GTTAAAAAGGGTCAGGATGGCATTTGACTCGGTAAGGTGAAGTAAATAGTTCTCCTCCATGGATGCCTCCCACGTAAATGATAAGAAAATACCAGGTTCTCTTTTGATAGAAGCTATATAGTCTATATCCAGCTATGTCATTAGAGGACAGCATTTGTACTCTACCTTGTAGGACAGTGGAAGTACGCCAAAATGAGGGACTCATCCTTCATCAGTGCACATTTTGATGTGAGCTTGGTATGATCAATACTACATAAATCCTGGCTAAGACATGAGCTTAGTCTCTTCAGGGACCAAGGTGATATGGGAATGTGAGCCTAGGGAAGAATATCTTTGTTTCATTATTGTTGTATCTTCAATGTTGATATCACTTTGCAGAAACTCATTGATGTTACTTAGTTAAATTAAACTAGGACCTTAGGCATTCGTGGCTATCATTGGAATAGGAGGCACAAAAAGAGGGTATCAGTCAAAAACATTAGAGAAGAGACACTCCAACTCCTAAGGGTTATCTCTAGAACCCTGAAAGGAGATGTTGCCAGTCTGATTTTAGGAAGATGAGCTCATTACATATGTACTCACCGTATATACTCATTACATACATACTCATGTCTCCGAAGAGTCTCCACTTTCCTCCTTGTCACCTTGATTCTTTTACAGACTTCATTCATTTGCTCCTTTAATTTCACAGTCTTTCAACTTTTTCACCCTTCTTTTTCCATTTATATTTTCTACTAACCACTGTATTCACTGGGATTAGACTCCCTGGATCTTAAAAGCCTTCTCAAATCACTATTTATATGTCCTTCTACTCATAGGCATCTTGGGAGAGAAGAAAATTTTCTCTGCCCTTGACTATGCCTCTTAACTCATTTAATTTTCCCCCTTCTTCTGTCATGAATTTGCTCAGCCTCTATATTTCTCAGTCAAATTTCACAGCTTTTGAGAAATTTATTTCAGCTCTTACCACTACATGAGCTGAAAAGACAGTGCAGTCAGTTCCCAACTTACTGATGGGTTGTGTTCCAGAAGGTCATTTGCAAGTTGGTTGTTTGGAATTCACAATGCATTTTTCCCCATAGAAACAAGGTCATAAATTGTGCTTTAGTTCCCAGGTCAGCCCACAAAAGCCTATTAACTCATATTGTAGCTGAACTATAGTACTTCAAGTGGTATAGAACCAAAGAACTATGTGCAGCATTGTTTTCATGGGAAAAAGCCATCTCAGTCCCAGCTTAGCATGCCAAGAACACATCTGTTGCAGTTCCTAAAGCAAGAATGAGAAGCTTTGGGGTCAAGGTCTCTAGAAGCTGTGGTGACAACTTCCACAGCAGGGGTGGAGAGAGCTCCAACCACACTGGATTAGAGTAGGGATGGACTAGATTAGTATCTACCAAATGCTAGTTAGGTCCAAATGGTTACACATCTGCAAGACATTGACTACCAAAGAAAATCTATAGATTTCAAAAATGGACTCCTCTTTTGTGTTCTCCTTGTGCTCTGCTCTTTCCACCTCTGGTGTCCATGTTCCCCAGTCTCTGCACCTTGAACACAGAGGCTGTGGAGGGCAGAGTGGTCTGTAATAGGGAATTTTTATATTTTACAATCTTTGGGAGAGATTCATTTGGAAAACACTGGATTAGACTGATCTCAAAGGTCTCTTTTTGCAATAACATTTTATAATTATATAGGGGCTTTTCTTATGTACAGGCCAACTCCTTTTAAAGTTGTCCTTCCTTACTATTTTTGAAAAATAAAGTTTTAAAAAAATATATACATGTTTGTATATGTGTGTATATATATACATACACACACATATATTATATATATATATATACATACACACACACACACACCCTTCCTTCAAGGCACAAAATCTTGCTATAGCATTGTATAGCTCTCTGCTTATTTATAATTTTTTTTGGTGGGAAAATGAGGGTTAAATGACTTGCCCAGGGTCACACAGCTAGTAAGTGTCAAGTGTCCAGGTCAAATTCAAACTCAGGTCCTCATGAATCCAAGCCCGGTGCTTTATTCACTGCACCACCTAGCTGCCTCCTTATTTATAACTTTTATAACACTGCTCCTACAGAACAAATTGTTCCCTATAATTTTCCCTAATAAGATAATTTCCAACAAACAAACATATTAAGTAGAATATGTCTGAACAGGTCATTTCTAAGTTGAGTGTTCCTAAGGTGTTCTGCCTAGATATTTTATTTTATGTGTTATAACCTCTATTCTTTCTTATTTATCATCTAATCTGGACTATTTCCCCAATTTGTCCCCATACTCATAAGGTCAGATCCCCAGAGGGCTGCTGCTACTTCTTGATTTTAGGGTACCCTATGGGTACCCACTTGTAACACTGTAGCCTATAAGGTCCCACTGATGTATTTCCCTTTAATAGTCAACCAGTAGACACACTAAGTTCTTAGCAAAGACATTACTAAGGTGGCATAGTAAAAACAGTACCTACATTTTCTCCATAAACCTGCAGTATACTCTCACTAATGCAAATAGCACATATTAGAAGGTGGGATTAAACTTAGTCTACAATAGCAGTGAGGCACACATGAAATTAATATGTGCAGCCAAAGCTACTCTTATTTTCAGTAGTGCTAAGCTTTGAAATATTTTTTTTTCTCCTGTGGATTCTTCACAATGCTCCACTCACCAATTATTCCCAGCATATCAGCCCTTCTGGGCCAGTTGCTCAGCTAGAATCCTAGGGTCTATTCTTCATAGAAAATAAAATCATAACCACCACACTTAAAATAACTAAAAAGATACTATACCTAAATGCCTTTACTAGAGAACACCTCTGTTAGATCAATCAATGTCATTAATCTAGGTGTTAAAAGTTTTTAGTCAATTTCAAAGGATTAAAGACCATTGGATGAAATGAAATGATACAATAGAGAAAATTTATGGGGATTGCTTGAAGAGACAACATTATGCCCTGTGAGGCTTGTATAAAATAGCAAGCCAATTTGGAACCTAGGATCTGAATGACTGGCCAGCCTAAGGGAGAGGGTGGTTCCAACTAAACTACTGGGGGAAGAGACAGGAAGAATTATACTCCTCCCTTCCCCTAGACCAGAGTATGAATTTGTGAACTTCAAAAAGTTGAAAGGATTTGGACTTTTCATCAGCACCTTAGCAGCATCCCTAGAATGAGTATCTGTATTGGGAGCTGAAGAAAAACTAGATTCCCTAATGAAGCTTTAGTACTACACAGGAAGAACAGAAGAATCTATACCCTGACTAATGGAATTGACATGAAAGTCCCACGAATAGGAGAAAAAAGGGCTTCCAGGATCTGTGAGTTACCCCATTTTCCACATATACTCCAAACTTGAGCCCACATTCCCCTGGACTTAATATGTACTTATAGGAGAGTACAGCTCTAGTTTCTTCCTATGCCACCATGTCAGAAAATCCCCATTTTTTAAAAGCTAATTAATTCTAACTGCTCAACTGATATTAACTAATAATTTATGGAAGAAGCATACCAGTGGGCTTGTGAGCTACTGCATTAAGAATCCCGTCACATTTAGTCTAGTAAAATCCTGAAAGGAGAAGTACCTAGATCCTTTCTGATGACCCAAACTTCTAGTGCAAATGTGGAATTGGGAGAATGAACCCAGTGTATATGCTATACATGCTTATTAAATTTGTGGACAACATAAAGTTGGAAAAGATAGCTAAGATGTTGGTTGATTGGATACAAAGAGAATCTAAGAATGAAATGCAATAGAAGTTATATAAAAAAATCAACATAGGATTAAAAAGTCATCTGCATATGTAGCAGATGGACAGTGGTGTGGGCGTTCATGTGCAAAAAGATCTTGTTTCAATGAAAGTGATGTGGTAAAACCTTAGGCTCTCATAATGGAAGAAGATTCTTCCAGTAAGAGAAGTGATAGCCTCCTTACAACCTGCCCTTTCAGAGACCAAATCTGGTTTACTATGTTCTTTATCAATGCTACATATTAGCAAGGGAACATTAACAAATGGAAGGGATCCAGAAGAAAGTAACTACGATGAGAAAATACTGGGATACCACGAGATAAAATAATTATTTGGAGGAAATCGCATGTTAAGCCTTGAAAGACATGATTGAAGGGAGATGTATAACAAGAGGTTTCTGCATTGACATGATAACTTGACCAATGTGTGCAAGGACTATAGTGCCCTGGGGCTTCCCAAGGTTCCCTACTGCCAGTCTGGAGCCTATCAGCCCCAGCACATGATACCATCTTATTGATGCAGATGACATGAAAGGATGCAGTGCTCATGGATATGAAAGCCATCCTTGCCACAACTCTTCACCATGTACTTGTTAGCACAGATCCAAGCAGCCTCCAGGGCTTCTGATGACAGCTGCTCATATTCATCTGAACACCATATGGCCCGCACTGTGGAAATTCATCCACTTTGGCATGTACTTTTTTTCCTTTTTAAAAAAATTAATTAAATTAAATTTTTATTCATTCATTCATTCATTTGTTTTTGGCTTTCTTTCTACTGAAACGAAGATCCAGATCTTGGCATCAGGTACTCCCCTGCAGAAATGGGACTTTGGGTATGGCTTATTTTTACAGTGCATATAACAGCGGGTGTATGACGGCCCATGGTGCCAGCAGGGACTGGGTCTCAACCACAGAGAAATGGCTGTCCTTTATTCTTGAAGAGGGAGATGACATTGGGGTGATGTCATGAGTTGTACTGAATTGGACTTAAGTGAGGGAGGGTTGTGAAAGGTCACCAACCTTATTCTGTCCTCCAGACACATCTGAGTCCAGTGGCAAAATATATATCAGGACGGCTGGACATAGCTCTAGATGTTTAAGGCAATTTGGGTTAAGTTACTTGCCCAGGGTCACATAGCTAGTAAGTATCTAGGGTGAGATTTGAAGTCAGGTACTCCTGAATCCAGGGCCAGTGCTCTATCCATGCACCACCTAACTGCCCAGAAAGAACTGGTAAAAAAAAATGAAGACAGGCAGATTTAGGCTCCATATAAGGAAAAAGTTTCCTAACAATTAACACTATCCAGGGCAGCTAGGTGGCACAGTGGATAAAGCACTGGCCCTGGATTCAGGAGTACCTGACTTCAAATCCAGTCTCAGACATTTGACACATTCTAGTTGTGTGACCCTGGGCAAGTCACTTAACCTTGCCCTGAAAAAAAATTAATACTATCCCCAAATGGTACAAGCTAGCTGCCTCAAGTAGACAATTTTTGGAGTTTTCTCTAGTGAAGGGTAGGATGAAGACCCATGCAAAGAAACTGAATCATCCGAGATGACCTCTGAAATTCCCTTCAATTCTTAATAGCATGATAAACCAGTAACATTAATTTAAATACAATTTACTATACATAGGTTGGTTGGAACTTTGGATGACTATTTAGCACTCATATGACTTCTATTCTACATCTTTGTTCATAGCTGAAGTCAGAATCAAAATCATTCCACTGTTTTGAAAGATTATTTGAATATTATTTCTTGAATCAGCTGTAAGTCTTCATATGTAAAAATATCTTGATAGGTTGTTGACCTCAATGCCTTTCCATATCCTAGTTTCTATTTACATATGTTTTTATCTTCTAAGGACCTTATAGAACACAATGCTCACCTGCCCCCTCTCCATTTTACACATGGGGAAACTGAGGCCCAGAGAGGTTAAGTGACATTGCCTATCATACCACATAGGTAATAAATAACAGATCTAGGATTTACTTCTAGGTTTTTTGACACCAAATACAGAATTATTTCTGCTATGCAACACTATCTCCCTTCATGTTTACACTTTACATTCAGTATTTCTAACTCACCTATCATGTTCCCCAGAACTGTTTAAAATAACAAAAAAATTAACTAAATCAAACTGTCAGCTATCCACTATTTACAGATACTTCATAGAACCTTTAATCTTCCTTCAAACCTCACAAAATTCTCCCAATAGTCTTGTCACCCACTTTATTCAGCACTTAGAGTTATAAATATTTCTCTAAATTAGACCTATTTTATTCCTTGATTTAGACGTGAAGAGCTATAACTGAATTTCAGGTTTCTTGACTCATAGCACTGATCCCCAAATCAACAAAATATAAAATTTTCAGAGTTGGAAGGGACCCCAAAGGTTATCTAGTCCAACTCATATGCCAGAAGAATCCCCTCTATATCATACCTGACAACTGATCATTCAACATGGTCTTCAACCCATTTCTCAAGGTTCCCTAAAAGTGTAGTGTGTGTGTGGTGTGTGTGTGTGTGTTTGTGTATTGTCTAGATAGTTTAGATGTGTTCACATGAATCTCTGCTACATGTGGCTCTCAGAGAAGCTTGAATAGATATCTCTAGTGTCTCCTCTTCCTATTCTTTTCCAGAGACACTTTGAATCCTCTAGGAGGGGAAGAAGGAGATAGGAGCCAGAGGTTGAGTAGTCTGTTCTCCTCAGTTTCTCCTGAGGCATATCAGGCAAGAACTTTTCTTTATTCATCTTCCCTCCCCAGATGTGGGTATCTAAGGGAAGCTTTGTTTCAAACTCTACCCTTGATTGCTGTCCCATAATAGGGAAGGAATGCCCCAAAGGATACAGAGAAGACTTTTCCACCAATGCTTGCTACAACAAAGATCACATTTAGAAAATAGCCAATAAACCCATTATCCAAACCAAGAGCAAATGCAAATCAGAGAAAAGCTTACAGATGACAATATATCAGAGAGTAAATAGAGTGGATAAGCTCTCCCACTGAGTGACATATCTCAGCTCAAAGAGAAAAAGTCCCAAATCTTACCCAAGGGGAAATCCCCCAAAGTCTTTAGTATAATAAACTGGAGATATGATTAAGATTGAGGTAGTATCTTCTTAGCAGTGTAAAACTTTTGAAGGTATATAAGAATACTAGATTTATGCAAGAGAAAAGCAGTTCATGAGGCCATCTCTTACTGATTTATCATAGTTCTTATTTTAGTGAGCCAATTTCTCCTATTCCAAGAATCTGATTTTCTGAAAGGTCTAATTTCTGTATTCCTACTCCTAATCTCACCTATTTCTGGAAGTTGTCTGACTTTCATAGATAGTCTTCCTTCATTTCTACCTTTGTGTTCCAACTTGTTTTCTTCTTCTGTCCTTCCCCCCAGGAAGAAGAAGAAAAAGGAAGTCAGGATTAAAAATAAAATAACAGTTCTCTCTCAGTTTTCTACCATCAAAATTTCCCCTGTCCTTATTACAGATGTAAATAAACAACTAAAATGACATGACTGTCTTTATAACTCATGTTTTTCCTTGTTTTATAAAACTAAGCTTCCTAAGTCTGTTCTCTAATTTTACTCATGTTTCTCCAGCTAAAATTTAATGAATACCCAGTTACCCACACCCTGACTGGAAGATTTTAGTCCTCCCTAATATTTCTTCAGTTAAAAATTAATAATAGCCTCCTTTCTCCTATCCTTCCACTTTAGGCTGATCTCTCCTCATATAGATATTCCTACCTGCAAACACTCCCTCAATTAACTACCTATGGGTATCTGTTCTATGAGGTATTTGTTTAAAATTAACAGAAAAATTATTTTTCAATTCCTGTGTGGAAGACAAAAAAAATACAGGGACTTTCACAAAACCATAATTTAATTAAAAAGGAGGATTAGAAATGGAAATTCACCGGGACTAATTCCCATAGGTAGAGAGGAGTCAGTACACAAAAAGCTGGATTTAGGAGGCAGGGAGAACTTCATTCAAGTTCAGCTTTAGATGCCAACTAGCTTCATGACCTTGACAAGTAAGTTAACTTCCATGTACCTCAGGCAACTATATTCAAACATTCTGTGGGTTTGGAATCTATAGGAAGTTCACTAGGCTGACCTGTATTATTGTATAGTTGTGCTCAAAGGCAAAAAACCAAAGTAAGATAAAAACAAAAACACACCAAAAATATTATAATTGACTTGTGAAAATTAATATCCTACAACTAAACTCATCTCTAGATTGATCACATAAGCCTGCAAGACAGATGTTACAATGGCTTATCCTAGTGTCTTCTTGTGGCCTGCTGGTTCATCTGGAAGATTCCTGCTATGTTGTTTACTGATGGAGTACATGGACCCAAAGTAGCATTTTGTGGCTGGAAGACAGGGAGATGAAAGTTTCCACACGAATGACTTTCAATTCTGCTGGTAAATTGCATCAATCCCTTACCTCGAAGGTTAAATAAAGACTAATGTATATTCTTGATGTCAGAGATCCAATTTTCCCATTACATACAGTCACTGGAAACTGCAATTGTTGGAATGAAGAAGACTTGGCCAAAGCACAGTGATCTTTCAGATTTACAAGTATGCTGTCTTCTCTATGGAATTTTATCCCACAAAGATAGGTTTGGTTTGTGTTTCTTATAAGTAAATTATATAACAAATGGAATGCTTTCCATAATAAAATTATGTTGGCTCCCATGTCTTTCCACTAGACATAGCATCACAAAATAATATAATGTTAGTGTTAAAAGGGAATCTAGAAAACTCATCTAGTCAAACTTCCTCTCTATAAAAACAACAACAACAATAGCCTAGCAGAAGACATTAAAACCAGATGGGAATAGAACAAGGGACATGTCATTCCCCTTGTCTTGTCCTGTTCCCTACTGTGCTTTCAGAAGATGAGTTTCTATATCAATACTCTTTCAATGACAAAAAAACAGACACTTTCTCTACACATGCAACCGTATGGAAAACAACATAGCACTTTGTCCTCACTCCATCTGAATTCCATCAAAAAAAAACCTTAGATAAATGAAATGATATAATAACCATGTGTTGATTGCACATTACTGTAGGTTGCAAAAATTTAGCACCTACAAATTCCTAGAAAGATACAGCCAGGTGGCCAAAACTAAGCCTCTGAAACTTACTATTTTGAGAAAACAACAAATAAATTTTTGTACTATAGATAAAGACCTAAAAATATCCTTGACAATTTGACCAAAAAAATTGTAGTGGAATTGGAGCATTATCCCAGATAGAACTGTTGCTCACAATCACCTAGACATAACAGTGATCTACAAAAATATAAGAACAACATTCTTAATGATTTATTTAATAATTTATTCCTCCAAGACCATCTCCCTTTTAGCCTATGCATAGATCTTGTCTACTCATAGTTGTCTGCATGCTGTCTCTATCAGATTGTGAGCTTCTTGAGAGCAGGGACTGTTTTTTGCCTTGCTTTGTATCCCTGGCACTTAGCCCAGAAAGCAGCTTGCACAAAGGAAATGCTTGTTGATGAGCTCCTGCTAAATATTCATTATCTCCAACCTATGTGGAATGAAAAACCTTCAAAATATAGAGATCTAATGGGAAAAACAAAACAAAACAAAGTCTTGTCAGAACAGAATGTAGCATATATCATCCCTGTCATCCCATCTAGAGTTATTCTGAAGAGAATTCCAGTGAATTTTCATCTCAATGCCTTTAGACTGTGAGTTCTTTGATGGCAGGGACTGTCTTTTACCCCTTTTGGATGCCCAGAGTTTAGCACAGTGCCTAGGACTAATAAGTATTTATTACTCACTGACTCAATGCTTTTGTTCAATTACAAAGAGTGAAGTCACTTTATTCATGAATAAAAGGAGCAATAGTCCACTTGACATTAAAGATGAAGGAATAATGGCAAGATAGCAACTTCTCCCAAGACCCTATCTATCGTAACTTCATTGAATGCAAATGAGAAGGATGAGATAATTATAAAAATAACAACAATCACGTTTATGTAAGACTCTATTGTTTATGAATCATCTTCTCATAGCAACCAGTAAGGTAAGTATGAAGATATGGAAACTCAGAGGGGGATGGATTTGTCTAGGGTCATACAATTATTAAGTGTTAGAGCTAGGATACAAAACACGATTTCCTGACTTAAAAATGAATATGTTTGCTAACTAGGACATAATACTCTTAGCTCTCTACACCATACCACTTAAATGGTCATACAACCCCTATTTGAATAGTTCAAGTGATAAGGAAGCTCACTACCTTATGAAGCCTTAGTCCTATATTGTCCACAGCCATAGAGATCCTAGTTTCTATTAAGCAACAGTCTGTTGCCCTGTAACTTAAAAAAACCAGAGATTCCCATCCTGCTCTTAAGCATCTTGGATTGATCTGCATCACTTCCTCCTCAATACTTTCCATCTGGTTTGAAATATTTGCCAGAAACAGCCCCTTCCCATCTTTCTTCTTGGTCCCATCATTCCTACTTTTATACCTCCTCTGTCAGGTTTATGAGGTGCAATCATTCTGGAGGAGGTACATCCCCAGGATTCTGCATTGAATGCTAAGGTATCTGGATTCACTTCACTGCTGCACCAGGGAGCTTAAACCAAAACAAATGTTTCTCAGTTGAACTGGTCTACTGCTTCAGTCAGGTTTTTCCATGATAATCGTGGCTTAAAAAAAGGCCTCTTAAAGTCTTTACCACACTCATCTTATTTAAAGAGATTGAATTACTCTAATGTAACAAAAAATACTGCAAGGTTAAAAAAAAGACTAAATTACTACAACATAGAAAGCTTAACATGTGAAGTATTCAAAGGGCACACGAGTGGTAAAAGTCAGTCTTTGGAAGTGGATGGGCTTTTCTTCAGGGTATTTTTTATTTCATCCCTTTGGGTAGCAGTGGGAAAAGTTTGCCCCTTCAATCATTCCAATGTCTCATTTAATTTTTAGCTATCATTATCCAGTGGTGTTTTCCCTGTTACTGACAAAACATGCCTAGATCTTTGATATCCTAAAAACAAACAAAAAACCCACGCCCAAACCCCTTCACTTTAATGTACCATCACCTCAAGCTACTCTCCTTTTACAGCCAAATCCTAGAAAAGCTGCTAATGCTCCCTCCCCCCCTTTTTTTCTACTTTACACTCATAGATCATAGTTTTAGAGTACACAAATTGCCTTCCTTAGAAATCATTGAATTAAACTGCCTCATTTTTGTTTGTTGTTGCTAAGTTGTTTCAGTCATGTCCAACTCCTTGTGACAGCATTTGGGTTTTTCTTAGCAAAGATACTACAGTTGTGTGCCAGCTCATTGACAGATAAGGAAACTGAGGCAAACAGAGTTAAGTGACTTGTCCAGGATCACACAGGATAGTAAGTGTCTAGGCTAGATTTGAACTCATGAAGATGAGTCTTTCTGACTCATTTTACAGGATAGGGAAACTGATGCCAAGAGAGATTAAGAAACTTGTCAGGATCACACTGCTAGTAAGCAAGTATATGAGGTGGGATTCAAATCCAGGACTTCCTGACTTCAAATACAATACTCTATCTACTACATTTTCCATGTTCTACTGAATTCTCAGCCCCTTGGTACCTGACTTTCTAACCTCATCACTGACAAAAACTGTCTTCCCAAGGTCACTAAATCCAAATGTCTGTCTCATTCTACTTCCTTCTTGATCTCTGTTCAGGTGTTGACACTACTTGACTTTTGGGATGTTCACTGTTCCTTGGGTTGTTGGGATATTGTTCCAGTTCTTCCTCTATCTGAGGGATATTTCCTTTTCAATCTCCTTTGAACTAGAACAGACCTCAGAAATAATTTTTTCCCAATCCCCTTATTAGACACATGAAGAAACTAAGTATCAGAAAGGTTAAGTGATTGCCCAAGGTCAATCATGTCTCCTTACCCTGTTTGGAGGTATTCCCCATGGATCTATGGCAAGTCTATCCTCTAATTTTCCTCTACTCTTTCTTGATGATTTCATCATCTCTGTGTGAATAACTCCAAAACCTACTTTCCAGCCCTAGTCTTTCTCCTGAGCTCCAGTCCCATATCTATTGTACCACTGCCTACTTTCCAAGAATTCTCATAGGCATCTTCAAACCAAAAAATGCAAAGAGAAATGTACCTTCCCCACCAAATCTTTTCCTCCTCCTAACTTCTATATTTCAGTCACCCAGGTTTATAATCCAGAAGTGGTCCCTCATCCCTATGTCCTGTCATCAAGACTTTTTTATTTTTTTAAAAGACTTGTTGATTTTTACCTCTCCCACACATCTCCTATCCATTTCATTATCTCATCACACCACAACCACCTTAGCTCAGGAGCTCATCGCCTTTTAGTGAAATACTTCCATTTCCTCCTTAGCGTCCATGCTTCTGTCTTGTCCCACTTATCCTCCACAAACAAAACTATATTCCGAAAGCACAGGTCCAATCATTTTACTTTTACCAAGTAAAGCACTTAGCATAGGATCTGGAATATAGTAAGTATTTATTAGATGAATGCGACTTCATTCAAGGAAGCTTCAGTGACTCCCTAATTATCTCAAAGATAAATTGCAATTCCTCTATTTGGCTTTTATAATGACTTTTACAGGCTGGCTTCCACCTATCTTTTCAGGGTAATTAAATATTATCCCTTCACAGCACTGTATATTCCAACCCAATGGCTTACTTGCTATTTTCTGGACATAACTCTAGCTCTTAATGCCTTGCCTGGGGACAAGCTGTTCCTCATACATACAATTCTCTCCCTTCACCTCTTGGAAACCCTCTCTCTCCTCAAGATTCACTTCAAGTATCTCATCCTTCAAAAGACCTTTTCTAATGATACCAAGAGCTAATTACCCCTGAAATTACATTGTATTGATTTGTAATATATCTTGTATTCAATGGGTATATATTACGTACATTGTTTTTGTTATTTGTCCTTCATTTTTGAAGAGGACCAGTGACATCAAGTGATGTCTTGACTTGCATGTGAATTGGATTTAAGTGAGGCAGAGTTGTACAAAGTCCTTAGCCTCACTCTCTCTTCCAGAGTCACTGAAATCCAGTAACAAGATAAAAGTCAGGATGGCTGCTATGCCCCCAGATGACCTTACAAGAGCATGACCTTGGCATTGTCAGTGTCTGATCAAGCTATAAGTACTTCGATGGCAACCCTCCTTCAGCCACCTTCATAGTGTTCTAATCTACCCCTCAGATTATATACATACATTACATACATCTATGTCATTCTTGTAGACTATAAACTCGTTGAGGATGACTGGTTATTTTGTTTTTTAATTTAATTTAATTTTTCTTTGTATCCTAAGCGCTATCATGGTATTGCGATGAACAAAACAAAACAACATGGACAAAAAAGTATAACTTAAGGGGGCAGCTAGATGGCGCAGTGGATAAAGCACTCGGCCCTGGATTCAGGAGTACCTGAGTTCAAATCCAGCCTCAGACACTTAACACTTACTAGCTGTGTGACCCTGGGCAAGTCACTTAACCCCAATTGCCTCACCAAAAAAAAAAAAAGAAGTCTTAAAAAAAAGTATAACTTAATAGATCCATTTAAATTAAACAATAAACAAAAATATTTATAATTGCTTTTTTCCATAATAGCCTCAAGTTGGAAACTAAAGAGGTGGCTAAACAACTTTGATAAAATGGATGTAATGAAATATTATGATGCCATAAGAAATGATGAAATGGACAGCTTCAGAGAAAACTGACATCTCTGTGAAGCAACACAGAGTAGAGTGAACAAAACTGGAAAGAACAATTTATACAATCACAACATTATGAAGGGAAACAACTTTCAAGACTTTAGAGCCCAGAACAATGCAGTGACAAACCACAAGTTCAGAAACTGAGGTTAAAATTTGCTGCTTACCACCTACTAGAGCTGAACTTAAAAGTAGGCAAAAACATAATTTAGGGGCACAGCAAATGTGGGGAAATTTTTGCTGGACTACTCATGTTTATGAAGAAAGGTTATTTTGTGGTAGTTCAGTGGGATGGACAGAATATAATTTGCATATAAATTCATTTTCAAAGACTTTTCAGAGTAAAATAAACATTAAAACATTTATAATCAATGAATATTCATTATCAATTTGGTACACAGCTTGGGCTAGATTCAAGAAAAGGTACAAAAGGAGTAAAAGGCAAAGTCCCAATCTTCAAAGAACTTACATACCAATTATTAGAAGGTGTGTGTGTGGGAGGGGGGGAATGCAAAATACTAGGAGGATAAGGTCTGAAACAAATACAAACTTGTATGGTATAAATCTGAATTACATTAGGCAGAAGTCATCATGAAGTTTTTCATGGAAGATGGGAACATATGGAATTAAAAAATTTTGTAAATTCAACAAAGGGATCAGAGGTGGCATGGAGATACCTCTAGATTTCTCAAAGGACATGACAAGCTCCAGCAAGTCCTATCAGTGCAGAAAAGCCTTGACTATGGGCCCATCAATCAATATCTTTCATCTAAGTACCAGCCTAGCTAGGTAAGGAAGCTTCATCACCCCAAGGATGGCCAAGAACTAAGAAACTTTTCAGTTATGGCCACTCACAAAGATAGAGTGTCTATCACAATCCAAAAGACCTCTGAACTGCAGTGTTAGAAGTGATATCTACACTGAACAAATTATTTGTTCTTCAAATATCCAAGTTAAGGCAATATAAACATCCTAGATTTCCACAGAAGTGTGAAATTTCAAAGCAAAAGTCAGGAAGATTTTATTCTATGTCTAAGTCAAACATCATTCTCATATCCAAAAGAAGGGGGGAAAGGACCCATTGTACACAAATATTTATAGCAGCTCTCTTTGTGGTGGCTAAGAATTAGAAATTGAAAGGATGCCCATCAATTAGAGAATGGCTAAACGAGCTATGGTAAATGATGGTGATGGAATATATGGTGCTATAAGAAATGACCAGCAGGCAGATATCAGAAAAAACCTGGAAAGACTTACATGAACTGATGCATAGTGAAGTGAACAGAACCAGGAAAACATTGTACATAGCAACAGTAATATTGTTGAATTGAAGAATTGTGAATGACTTAGCTATTCAAACAATACAATGATCTATGATAATCCCAAAGGACTAGTGATGAAGCATATTATCTGCCTCCAGAAAAAGAATTGATATTGTCTGAATATGTTGAATATATTGTCTGAAGTATGCTATTTTTTTACCTTCATTTTTTTTCTTTTATTCAATTCCTCTTCTACAAAATGACTAATATGGAAATGTTTTACATAATTGCACATGTACAAACCATTATTTTTTTTTTAGTGAGGCAATTGGGGTTAAGTGACTTGCCCAGGGTCACACAGCTAGTAAGTGTTAAGTGTCTGAGGCCAGATTTGAACTCAGGTCCTCCTGACTCCAAGGCCGGTGCTCTATCCATTGTGCACCCTAGGCTGCCCCTACAAACCATTATTCTTGCTTTCCCGTCCTGCAAATGTTTTCAAACCCTGTACTTCACATCAGTGAAATTATTCTCCTAGGACACACAAATAGAATTTGTGTTATTGTATTCACATACTACTTAAGATACCTATGAGTTTATGGCCAAGATAATATAGTGACTCTTTGGAAAGTCAGCTGGGTTTGGAATTAGAATTCTTGAGTTCAAGAGGCATCTAGGTGGGTGCAGTGGATAGAGAACCAGCCCTAGAGTCAGGAGGACGTGAGTTCAAATCTGGCCTTGGACACTTAACATTTACTGGCTGTGAGACCCTGGGCAAGTCACTTAACCCCCAAATGCCTCACCAAAAAAGTCCCCCAAAAAAAACCAAAACCAAAGCCAAAACAAAAACAAAAAAACAAAACAAACAAATAAAGTGATAACTGACGTACTCATTAAACTCCAGCATCTACCTATCACCTCCTGGTTAAATCTAAATTCTTGTTTGGCAATCAAAGACCTTCATAATCTGTTCCCTATCCATACTTACTTAGATCTTATAGCTCATCATATATTATGATCCAGGGACACTAGTCTTCTTTGCTTTTCCTCAAACAGACACTTCATCTCACCAATTTTGGGTTTTTTCACTGTCATGAATATTTGATTATTTCAATTTATATTCGCCCATGCCTTGAATTCTTTCCATCTGTATTTAGGCCTCCTGGCTTCCTCAAAGTCTTGGCTAAAACTGCATTTTCTATAGGAATTCTTTCTGATCCCTCTTAAATTCTGGCACCTTTCCTATGCTAATTATGTCCCAATTAATATATGCATGCATGTATACATACACATATATATATAAACACATAACATTATATATGGCATATATACATATAACAGATATATATGTATGTATAATTGGCATATATTATAGGTATGTTTATAGACACACACGTGTGTGTGTATCGATTTGAATAATTGTTTCATATTGTTTTCCCTATTAGACTGTGAGCTCCTTGGGAGTGGAGGATAGTCTTTTGTCTTTCTTTGTATGCTCAGAGCTTAGCATATTGCCTGGAACATAGTAGGTGCTTAATGAAATATTTATGTGACTAACTGATTCTGTGAGATCTCCAATGAGGAAGACTCCATTACTTTCCCCAAGAGAGTCCATTTCACTTCTGGATAGCTCTAATTCTT
This sequence comes from Dromiciops gliroides, assembly GCF_019393635.1. Lineage (NCBI taxonomy): Eukaryota > Metazoa > Chordata > Mammalia > Microbiotheria > Microbiotheriidae > Dromiciops > Dromiciops gliroides. The sequence goes on along the minus strand of NC_057862.1, from coordinate 157,324,141 downwards.
AGAACTTTTCCCCTTGATATCAAACATAAATTTGCTTCTCTTAAACAACCATCCATTACTCCTAATTTTTGTCTTCTTGAGACAAGCAGAACAAGGTATAAGTAAAGTCATCCCAAGGGTATTGAGATAGGAAATGTAATAAATGAAGGAATGTGAGAAAGGGAGCCCAACCCTCTCAGAAGAAGGATCTCCCCAACACTGAACTATATCCAACTCCATGCCTAGGTACAAAATAGAGAGCTGGGCTCATATATAAAAAATGGTCCCAAAATTTAAGGAACTTACATTCTAATTTGTTAGGATTGAGGGAGAAATATGATTCTAAGAGAATATGGCCTGAAACAAGTACAAAATTGCTTGTGGCATAACTGTTAAGTACGTTAGGCTGAAGACACTAGAAAAGTTTCACTTAAGATGTGGACCATATGTCATTTAAAGAATTTGCAGATAATACTAATATCAGAGGTGGTGTGAAGGAGCCCCAGAATATCTCAAAAGCTATGACAAGTTCTGGGCAGGTCCTGACCAGCTCTAGTAGGTCTGACCAAGGTAGAAAAGCCTTGAGTCAATTTCCTTCATCTAAGGACCAGCTTACCAAGGTTTGGAAAGGTTCATCACCATAACAATGGACAAAAAAAGTAATAAGCTTTTTCATCAGGGCTACTGCAGGGGCTATGAATGTAGCAATGGAAGCTCTATCTGAAGTGGGATTCAAACCTAAGTTTTGCTGATTAAGTCTAGCACTAAATCTACTTCCTGCCAGGAGGTACTACCAAGGAGTCACCAGAGGGGGTGGGAGTATTCGGACATTTACAACTTGGGTGATTTTTGGCCAGTTATTTAACCTCTCTGGGTCAGTTTCCTTATCTGTAAAATGAGGGAGTTGGACTCCATGACCCTCATATGTCCATTGTCGGCCCTAAATCTATAATTCTTTGAAGTCTAATAATTGTTTCACATGACAGCTATTCAAATGCTTGAATGCATTTATTGGTTCACTTATCTTATTTCTAATATCTTCATCTATCTACTTCACCACCTAGCGGCCCCTAAAAGTGACATTATTAAAGTATGTCTGACCACCTCTCTCCCTTGCTCAATAAATCTCAGGGATTCCCCAAACCTCTAGGACCAAATATCATCTCCTCTGTTGAGCACTGAAAATTGTTCACAGCCAGGCTCCAACCTTTCTTTCCAGGCACTCTATAGCCTAGCTTCTTAAACAGTCAGTCATGACCTCACATGGGGTCACATAACTGAATGTGGAGGTTATGAAAAATTTGGCAACAGAAAATGGTTATGTATACCAATTTTATATACCTATATACCTGAAGTCACATAAAAATTTCTTAGGTGAAAAAGGGTCATGAGTGGAAAAAGTTTAAGAAGCCCTATTCTATAGTCTGAACTTCTTGGTGTTCCTCACATACAATCCTACTTTTTCTTCCTCTATGCTTTTGCATAGGCAGGTCCCCCCTACTCATCCTGGGATACAATATTCTTCTCTACCACTTAAACTCTCTTGTTTACTTCCAAGTTCAGATCAAACTCACCATGTGTATGAAGCCTTTCCTATTCTTCAGCTGCCATACTTCACACCCCTGAAATCACTTCATGTTTATTTTGTGTGGAGTTATTAGCAGGTAGGATGTGCCTCTTATTTAAGTAATTTAAGGGCGGGGACTATTTCAGCTTTGTCTTTTTATACCATCTTGCAAAGCAGTGTGGGCCCTAATAGGGACTTAAATACTCATTAAATGATTGACCAATGTGTGGTTATTACATTTTCCCTCCTTTGAGTCAGTCATTCTCCAAGAACCCAAAAGAATGTTCAAGGACTGGCATATCCAGGTTACTTGAAGCCACAAATTAAAATCTTAAAAGTAGTTCTCAGCCAGATAAATAGCAGGAGATACATGCAATGTGACATCTTCAGTTCTTCACTTTAGAACCAGTTGTTCTAAAGTAGATTGGATCCATTTTAGATGCAGTCAGTAATGGGAACCAGGAATAGAAAAGGTATGACACTGGCCCAAGGCATGAATAACATTTAGGGAAATGCTACAAGGGCCATACTTTATATATTACTTTTAATGAATTAGTGCATTTTCATGGCAGGAATCTTTTCTTTATGGGATATATATATATATAAAACTGTGAAATAAGTTACATATATGGCACTGAAGTTTCTAAGGTCCCAGTGGTCAGTAACAAACATGGGTGTGATATTTAAGAGGAGACAGGGGGATGTAGTGATATTTTAAACCTTGTGTTAACTGCTCTGTAAACCAACCCATGGCTAATCTTGGCTAACCCATAGCTAATCTCTGAGGTCAGATGAGATAATCTTAAATAGAGAAATGCTCCCTATTATGCAAACAATAAGAGCACTCTATTCCTTGGCACTTCTATTCTTTCCTTGTGCAAGAATTCCAAGTGTGTATGGGGAAGTAGGGAAGAAAAAAGTTAGAGACAAGAGAGATCAGCTGGAACCCCTGAAAAGAGCCAGACACATAAATGGAAGTCCCCATGTTGAATTTACCTTTCCAAAGAGCATAGAAGAGGAGAAAAGAGATGAAAAGGCTATTCAGGAACTGGGAAGGACCACAGAAGCCATCTAGTACAACCATATCATTTTACAGATGAGAAAATGGAAGCTAGTGAAGGTCATGTGACTCAAGGTCACACAGTTTTAAAGTGACAGAGATGGGAATCCAACCCAGGCTCTCTCTTCTATTCCTGCCCATCCATCTATTACAACAAAGAGGGAAGAAATTGAAGGAGAAAAGCTGAAGAGTAGAGGGAAAAAAGAGAGGGGAAGGCGAAAAGTACCAGAATTATGTAAAATCCCCCAAAGAGTTGGTAAGTGGATTTTGCTGGCTCTATTTTGTCACAATTGTCAATCTAGGTAAGCTAAGTTTGGTGCCTCTGTTAGCCAGGATTGTTAAATCAGCAGATACTGTCTTCTCTCTAGATAGCAAAGAGGTTACTGTACTCATGAACAATGTTCTTTCTCTAATAAACTAAGAATAAATGAATACTAGAGAAATTATGCTATACTTATTTTCAATCTCCTTTGTGGATTTACAGTTGCAAATCAGTTCATTTTTCCTTGCAGAAAAAACAAGCTGCTATCTTTAAGGGCATCTTTGCACATGATTAGTTTTCCCAGCTAGATTTTCATTTTCCCATGTGCCTCAAATAAAGCCTGTGTGTGTGTGTTCATGTGTATGTGTGTGTGTGTGTGTTCATGTGTGTGGATATGTGTCCCCACCCAATAAATCTCTTGTCTGGGGAAAAAGTGTTGATAGCTTCTGTGAAAGGGTCTTTTTGTCCCTTTTTGTCTAAGTTTTGTTTTCATTACACTGCTGGAAGTCTAGGTAAATGCCAGAGGGATTCCAGCACCACTTGGCTTTTCTCTGATGTCCAAATTATCTCTTGGAAAAATACAGATTTGTATTCACTGTAGCTAATGGTAGTGACAGTTGAGAGAGCTTCGAATCTGTAATTAATTCATGGTACTGCACACATGTGACCAAGACATATTTGCTGAGGACTTTAAATAGCATCAAATGTTTGTAAGCATGAGGTCCATAGGCAGCAGGAAATATCTGAGGGCCTTAATAGGATCAGGCTTTTGTGTAAAAACAATAACTATCTAACCATGACCCAGCTGAGAATCATTAAAATACAGTTTATTAGTTGTGGTGGTGTTTAAATTCTCTCTTGAATAGTCCCTAATCAAAATGGCGGGTGGGGGGTGGCAAAATGAATGAAGGGTGAGAGGCCACTACAAAAACAAACTTAAGTGCAAAAGGTAGGTGAAGAGTCTGTGATCAATCAGGTTCCAAAAGACAATGTTGAATGTATAATTTTTTTTCTATTAAGAAGTCAGAATTTCCAGTAAACTATCAGCACTGTTAAGTCTTAGAAAAATGAAAAATACTGCAGAACTTTCTGCTCCATAAATCTACTGGAAGCCAGACCCTTCTAGCTCCCCAGTATCATCTTAGTTACCAAATCCTTGAATGTTGCTGTTCTGATCAGTTAAGCAGTTGGTTCTTTTTGCTAGGTGGATTCTTCCATTTGAAACTACTGGTCAACTTTTGGGGTATACAAGATATTCAAAATTCAGTAACTTGTTTCTGGCAGATGGGTCAATGGAACTCAAGCCTTTATCAGGTGATCTCTCTGCTGTCTGTGGCATGGCTGATTACTATCTCCTTTAGGAATTCTCTCCTCCCCAGGCCTGTGGCCACTTTAGTATTCTGATTCTCCTCTTACCTTTTTTAAGAACTCCTTCTTGGTTTCCTTCATTGGCTCCTCTTCTTCTTTCTGTACCCTAAAATCTAGCATTCCCCAAGACAGAATACTTGGATCATTTCTCTGGCATTACTTCCTTTGATGGCTACAAACTTTGTTTTGGTTCCAATGAGATTAAAATCTCAAAATATATTCATCTCTTAATCATCTACCATAGAGTTTTGCACATAGTGGGTACCCAGTAGGCATTTGCTGAAGTGAGCTATTATTCTTTGAAATTGTTTTCCCTTCTTATGATTAAAAAAAAAAGAATTTGTTTCCCTTCTTTCTTTCTTGAGTTCAAATCTGTCCTCAGACATTAACTAGCTCTGTGACTCTGGGCAAGTCACTTGACCCGATTTGTTTCAGTTTCTTCCACTGTAAGATGAGATGGAGAAGGAAGTGGCAAATCACTCTAGTATCTCTGCCAAGAAAACTCCAAATGAGGTCATGAAGAGTTGGACATGACTAAAAATGAATAAACTATGAAACACAGACTGTGAGGAATTTATATTTATGATAATCATTTCTTAAATACTGAAAATCATTGACCATATTTCTTGTAAGGAAATAAAAGGTTTCCTATAAATTATCCTATCTAGTTATTGTTGTTTTGTATTTGACCAGAGATTTCACTATATTAGGCAAATCCTTATGTGAAAATTCCCTTTACCAAGTCAAATTAGCCCTTACTCTGCAACTCACATACTTAGTGAGTTGACTGGGGAGCACTGGGAAGTTAAGTACATTGTCCAAGCACTGGTATCCTCTTGTCACCCAGCCAGTATTTTTCAGAGGAAGGAGTCTTGTGAGATTCCTTTAAATGGCAGCTCCCAACTGACCTTCTTCCTTCTGGGCTTTGTACTCTTGTAAACTCACTTCCATTCTGTCTCAGTTCATTAATCTTTCTCTTCCTCTCACCCTTTGTCCATTCGCCTTCAACAAACACTGTTTTCTTCTTTGCATTCTCAATATTTCCTTGACTACTATTTTTTTGATGATCTGTAAAAAAGAAGGGAATTAGTTGATCCCTAAAGCCTATGAAACTATCAAGAGTAGTCTTAACAACACTCATATTGGGGGAAAAATTCTCATCATCAAATGCTTTTTGTCCTTTATCTCTTCTCTGCTTCCTCATAGCTTTGTCCATGTTATAATTCTTCCTTTTCTTTAAATGGCACATAGAATATTGCCATGTGCCAAGTAAGTGACCCTATTTTCTCTTGTATATAGGGTTATCAGGCTGGGAAAAAGGTATGAGACTTTACTTTCTGTCCTGGTGACTGGGAAAGAATCCCTTCCTCAATTTTTAAAATAAGAGCTTGATTCAGAATAGATGCTTAACCCTAGACATATCAAGGTTAGGACATGGTTGAGTCACTTATAGTACAACTGTGGATTTTGCCAGTTTGCATTATCATTGCTGGACAGCTCCATTGGGCAGCCTAAGAGGCTATGTTCAAAGAATAAGCCTCTACATAGGTTACTAGACCAGGATTGAAATTGTTCAAAATCCATGCTGCCATGAATGCTAAATAATTTTAACATGATGTAGTAGAAAGTCTAATCTCAGAATCAGAAGGTCTAGATTCAAGTGCCAATGCTGTCATTCAATAGCAAATCACATAAACTTTCTGAACTTCAATTTCTTTAACTTAAAATTATGAGAATCAAATGAGATGTTGGGGGAGGTTGCTCCAGGATTATGAAGGTGGAAGGAAAAGGCCCAAGAGTCAATTATCATTAAAAGGCCTATTTTCCTTGGTTTCTTCCACTTCAAAAAAAACAGGGGACTAACAAGGGGAAACTCTAAACATAGAATCATAGAATTTTAAAGATGGAGAGAACCTTAGAGTTCATCTAGCCTAACCTAATCATTTTAGCAACTAAAGTCTCACGCAGGGAGATTCCTGGAGAATTTAAGTGACTTGCCAAGGTTTAAGTGAATTTAATTGAATCCCTGAGGAATCCATAATTGAATCTTAGTAATCTCCAACAACTGTTAAATTGATGTTTTTCAATAAAGATAAATATGCGATTGGAGTTATAATTGCAATAGAGAAAGCAGCATGGCCGCATGAGATCAAGTTTAAAAACATATAATCATTATGTATGAATATCAAAGTGACCCTCAATACAATTTTATGGATCAAGGTAAATACTGTGATTAAAGCAGTTAAGGTGGAGTTTGTTATTTTTTTTAAGATAAAATAAATATCTCCAAATAACTGTATAAAAGGTTAAGATTTATTCATAACAAAAGTCTGAAGGAACAAGTGGTCCCAATTGAAGCAATGAAGAAATCAATTCCAGAAACATTTTCCTGCAGCAAGTCAATCAATAATAGAGAGTTCTAATTGCACCCTTCTCTATGATAGTTGGTCACTGTGAATATTATTTCTTCTTTCTATACTTCACTGTTTCTCTTCTCTGAGACTGTAGTAGAGAAGAAGCTCCAAAAATGACATCTATCATGGTAGCCAAAAAACTAATCATTTTGTGCTGCATTTGGAAAGACAGAGTCCAGAACTAGGGAGGTTATATTCCCACCATATTTTATTCTGCTCAGATCATACCTTGAGATGACACATTTTAGGGAGATTCTTCATATACTGGAACACAACAAGAGAAAGTCAACTAAGACAGTGAAGACTCTTGACCTTATTCTATGAGGATCAGTTAAAGGACATAGGCTTAAAGGACAGGAGATAGGGGTAGGGATGGTACCTGTCTTCCAGTTCATGCCCTTGATTTGGTCAAACATGGAGACTTCAAATGTTTGAAGGGCTATGATCAAAAGAGTGATTATGCTTAATTTTCTTTGCACTAGAGGCAGAACTATCAGCAATAGATGAAAATTACAGAGGAAATTTAGGTTTAAGGTAAGGAAATATTTCTTAGCAATTAATGCTACTTAAAAGTAGATTGGTCTGCCATTGGAGATAGTGGGTTTCCCATTATTTGAGAACTTTTCACCCTCTCAGTGCTTGATTTTACTTAATTTATTTTCCAAGTTGATGCCTTTTGTGTTTATATCATCATTTATAAATATACACCACACCTAGTGACCCTCACTTTGTAACTCAGTTAACAAAAACCAGTTAAGCAAGTAGGCAAAACCAACTTATACATTGACCATGTGTTACAATATATGCAATTCTTTTTTTCACTGATAGCCCCCCTATTAAAACAAAAGGGAGAAGGTACATTTCGAGCTTTTTTCCAAGCCAACATTGGTCATTATAATAATACAGAATTCATCTTCACTTCATTATTCTCTTCATTTCCATGATTGTAGTCATTACAAACACTGACTTCCTAATTATGCTCACTTCATTTTGCATCAATTCATACAAGTCTTCCATGTTTCTCTAAATTCCTCATCTCTTCAGTGGAAGTCTTCAACCAAAAAGTAGATAACTAGTTGTCAGTTGTTGTAGAGGGGATCTTTTTAATGGTATAGGTTGTTCAGACCTTTGAAAATTCTTTCCCACAGAAATTCTGTGATCTCATTGCTGGAGAGTGACTGAATGGTTATGAGACCACTGGATTAAGAGGATAAATTTTGGGGAGCAAAGACTGTTCCAAATCAGACCATAACAAAAATCCTCCAAATAGATAATAACGAAAATGTAGCAAACTAAATCCTGATGGGTAAATCCAAGAAAAAGTCACAGACAATCATTTGTCTAGCCCATGTGTGCATGGGGAGACAAAGGTCTGTGAACACTGGGGACAGTGCCTGATGGTGGGGAGCACTTTGACATATAGACAGAGGCTGTATACCAGGTCAAGAGAAGGTTCCAGGTCTCTTCCAGGTACCATATGCAACTTTAATGACTGGCAGATTTGTTTTAATTTATTATTTTTTGTGGGACAATGAGGGTTAAGTGACTTGTCCAGGGTCACATATCCAGTAAGTGTCAAGTTTCTGAAGCCAGATTTGAACTCAGGTCCTCCTGAATCCAAGGCCAGTGTTTTATCCACTGTGCCACCTAGCTGTCCGCAGATTTGTTTTATACTACTCAGTTCCAGGTCACAATTCCATGCTGGATTGAAAATAAGAATTGTACTCAAGGGTATCATTTTTTGGTGGTCATTGGTCATAGACTAATTCAGAAGCAAGAAGCAGTGGTCTGTCTAAGAACCAATGAGCAGGACAGCATACCAGTTTCAACTTCTAGCCCAGTCTGAGGCCTACAAATGGATAACAATGCCAGCAATTCCAAACCAAAGGGGACCCTTCGGTTCTATTACTCTGAACCAGCAGAATTCCCCAAGTAGCTGATAGTAGCTGATTCCAGAAACTGTTTCTTAGACCCAAAGCCCACAACAAAAAGCCCATGTCAAAAATTTGCAGAGCTTAGATCAAGGGGCAGCAATCAGACTTTGCCTCAGTGCAGATCACTGATATAATACCCAAAATTTCATGAAAATAGCAATATCAGCAGCCCATACCTTTTCTCCTGAAGTGTGCAGAGCTTAACCCTAACAAAACTAAAGTGAATAAGTAGAATGGGAAAATGAGCGAACAAACAAGCAAAAAGGAATCCTACAAGAGGTACAAAACCTTGGTCAATCATCTAACTTCCTGAAAATGAAAATGGATCAAATAGAAGTCAATGAATCTATGAGACAATGAGAAACAGAAAAAATAAAGTCAAAAGATGGAAAAATAGAAGAAAATGTAAGGTATCACTTGGCAAAATTAACTGACCTAGAAGCCTAATCAAGAAGAGATACTTTAAGAATTATTAGACCACTTGAAATCCATGATCAAAAAAATAATCTAAACATCATTTTTTCAAGTAATGCCAAAAGAAAATTGCTCAGACCTCTTAAAACCAGAGGAAAAGGAGAAATAGAATTCACTAATCACCTCCTGAAAAAGCTCCCAATGAAAACCCTCAAAAGCATCATAGCCAAAATCTAGAGCTTACAAGTCAAAGTAAAAAAATACTGTAAGCAGCCAGAAAGGAAGAATTTAAGTATCAAGGAGCCATAGTAAGAATTACACCTATTTTAGTAGCCACCATTATGAAGGATTGGAGAACCTGGACTACAGTATTCCAGAAGGCAAAGAATATAGGCTGATAGCCCCAAGTAACTTATACAAAATTACAGTAAACTTACAGCAAAATGGATTATAAGCTTATTGGGAGGGTGGAGAGGGGAAATGGATCTTTAATGAAATAGAGAATTTCTAAGCATACCTGATAAAAAAAGACCAGAGCTGAGTAGAAACTCTGACATTCAAACACAGGAGTAAATAGAAACATTAAAAAGTAAGCATGTAGGGGCAGTTAGGTGGCACAGTAGATAGAGCACTAGCCCTGGATTCAGGAGGACCTGAGTTCAAATCCGGTCCCAGAGACTTAACAATTACTAGCTGTGTGACCCTGGGCAAGTCACTTAACCCCAATTGCCTCACACAAAAAAAGTAAGCATGTACAAATAATCATAAGGACTAAATAAAGACAAACTGCTTAAAGTCAAATAGGGGAAATGGTACATGTCCTCCCTGACCTCTATCAGGGGTCAAAAAGGGCATATAATTAGAAAAATCTAGAAAGTACTTCAATTCTGTAAGGAAGAGGTTGTAGGTTGGTTGGAGGTGGGGGAGAGGGGACAGGGAGGGATAGGATGGTCAGGGAAAATTATCACACAAAATCAAGGCACAAAAGTAGACATCTATACAAATAAGGTAGAGAGGATAGAAAAGCAGCTGATACTTGAACCTCACTTTCATCTAAACTGGTCAAAAGAAGTGAGAATAAACACACAGAATTATATGTAGAAATACATTTTACTTAACAGGGAAATAAGGAAAGTGGATTAGAAGAAAGGGAGGATTAGAAGGAGAGTAGATCAAAGGAGAGATTACTCCTAAAGAAAATAATCTCTAAAGATGTACAAAAATATTTACAGCTCTTTTTGAAGTGACAAAAAATGGAATTTGTAAGAGTATTCATATATAGGGGGAATGGATAAAGTAGTTATGGTATGTGAATGTGATAGAATACTACTGTAGTGGAAGACATGATTAAGGGGATATTTTCAGAGAAACATAAGAAGACTTATATGAACTAATGCAGAGTGAAGTGAACCAAGATAATTTGTATAATGATAACAATATGGTAACAATGAACAACTATGAAAGAATTAGGAACTCTGATCAGAACAATGACCAAACACAATTCAGAGGACTAATGATGAAATAGGCTGTCTACCTCCTGAGAGAGAAGTGCAAAATGGAGACTGCAGAATGAGTCAGTTTTGGTTTTTATGGACATGGCCAATGTGAAAATTGGTTTTGTTTAAACATACACATTTGTTATAGAGGTTTTATCTTTCTTTTATTCTCATTTGTGGGGGGCAGGGTTTGGGGCGGGAGAGTGAGAAGGTGAATTTTTGCTGAGTAAAAAAAAATAAACTGGGACTTCTTGGGAGCAGAGCCAAGAAGAAGTACTCAGATGACCTCTCCCAAACATTCCCCTACAAATAACTTTGACTGTGTATTAGGGCATAAACATCTCACAACTAAATGCAGAAAAGCAGAAATATTAAAGGCAACCCTTTCCAGACCATAATGTGATAAAAAATTACATTCAATAAATGACCATAGAAACAAAGATTAAATATTAATTGGATGCTAAATAATCTAATCCTAAAGAATGAGTGTGTCAAAGAACAAATAGAAGCAACCAATAATTTCATTAAAGAAAATGACAGCAATGAGACAACATGTCAAAACTTGTTTGATATTGCTATAGCAGTAGTTAGGGAAAAAATTTTATCTCCATACTTGTACAGCAATAAAAGAAAGAGCAGAACAATGAATTAGGTATACAACTAAAAAACCTAGAAAAATATCAAATTAAAAATCCCCCACAAAACACCAAAATGGAAATTCTAAGAATCAAAAGAAAAATTAATAAAATTAGAAGTAAAAAAAATAATCATTAGACTAATATGTAAGACTAGAACCTGGATTTATGGGAAAAAATAAAATTGATAAAGCATTGGTTAATTTTATTTTTTAAAAAAGAAATAAGAAAACCAAGTTACCAAAACAAAAAATGAAAAGGTTGATTGCACTACCAATTAAGATGAAATTAAAGCAATAATTAGGTTATTTTGCCCAACTACATGCCAGCAAAACTGATAATCTGAGTGAAATGGATTAATATTTACAAAAATATAAACTTCCCAGATTAACTAACAGAAGAGGAACTAGAATACTTAATTAACCCTATTTTATAAAAAAAAAATTAACAACCTATAAACGAACGCCCTGAGAGAATCCACCACCACCAGGATCAGATGGATTTACAAGTGAATTCTACCAAAAACTTAAGGAACCATTAATACAAATACTATACAAATTATTTGAAAGAATTGGTTAAGAAAGTGTCCTGCCAAATTCCTTTTATGACACATTTTTGATACCTAAACCAGGGTGAACAAAAACAGAGAAAGAAAATTACAGGTCAATTTCCTTAATGAATTTTGATGTAAAAATTTCAAATACAAACCAGGAGATTACACCAATGAATTATCAAGATCATAGACTATGACCAGCTAGGATTTATACCAGGAATGTAGGTCTGGTTCAACATTAGGAAAACTATCAGTATTAATTGATCAAATAAATAACAAAATAACTAAAGTCATATGATTATATAAATAGATGTAGAAAAATGTTTTTGATAAAAATACAACACCCATTTCATTTTTACCCAGCTATTAAGTATCAGAGGTGGGATTTGAACCCAATTCTTCCTGACTCCAAATGTAATGCTCCATCTACAACATAACTTTGTGAATGATTTAAATGCAGGTGGTAGAAGAGAATGAAGAATCAGAAGTGTCAAAATAGAGGTCTTTGAAGCCCACAGTGGCCTCATCTGCTCATATCTCCTCTTCCTTGAAGTGCAAAGTTGGCTTGGTAGTAACTTTAGTTCCCAAGGTATTGCAATAAAAGACTATTGCTATATTCTTAAGGGACTTCTATGTCTGCCTTTTGTGCCACACTGCCTAAGGAACAGAAAGGTTTAAAAATAGTCATGCAGAGCCACAGTACATGGGCAAAAAGGCTGGAAGAAAGACATCTCTGTCTGCAAATGGGGAACTGTGCCATACCCAGCCTAGGAGTACATTTATGCCTAGAGCTTTTGCACCCCCTTAATTAGATAAATACTACATCTCAAGCAAAGCATGACAGGAAACAAGATCATTGAAATTTGGGGTAAAACATAAACAAATGTTTTGGCTGATGCACTAAACATTTTTAATCCCAAAGTGTGTTTTCAGAGCACACTGAGGTCTGCCTAGAATGGCTCAAATTAAGGATCAAAGGCAATGCCGTGCCGAGGCTGAGCTGTGTTCGGTGCCAATTCAACAGCTCCACTCTGGAAACATCCATGTGTGTATCCATTTGCTGAAGACGTGCTTCTCAGAATTAATGATCAGACAGAAGTACTGATCAAAAGGGTTGAGGATATTTTTTTTAAGATGGGGAGAGGAATTCTCAAAAGTGATTAAATAGCACAAATTATATAGTTTTAAAAAATCAATTGAAAGCCAAGCTAAAAGACCCATACTTAATATTTCGAAAGTAGAAGACATCATGAGATTCTATCCTCTTATATGAAACATTCTACCCTCTTGTATGAAATAGATCATATTAGGGAGAGAGGACACTCTAAATCATGGATTCTTAGCTTGGAGTTTGTGAATTTCTGTTTTTAAAAAATATATTTCAATAAACATTTCAATATCAATATAGTTTCCTTTTCAATCCTTTGTTTTATTTTATGCATTTAAAAGCCTGCTTCTAAGAAAGGTCCATAGCCCTCAGTAGACTTCCAAAGGAGTCTGTGACACACACAATAAGGTATTTAAAGAAAAAAAAATCTAAAATATTTATTTTTAAAATTTAATTTAAAAACTTTTCTCAATTACATGTAAAGATATTTTTGAGTTCCACATTTTTCTCCCACTCTCCCTTCCCTCCCAACTCCGGAGGCCAGCAAGCAATTTGATATAGGTTATACATTACTATCAAGTTAAACATTAAAATATGTATATAAATGATTCCCTTTAGGGATCAGCTTCCATTTTCAGAAAAAAAAATACTGGTAAGGCTTTTGTATTTTATTTTTTAACATCGATATGCCCCAGGATCTGTGGAAGAATTCCCTGAAGAGTTTTATGGTGGCAGTGGATTTAAAATAGTGAGTTTAGTTGGCCTAACATTTAACACAGTGGCTTGCACTTAGTAGGTACTAAATAAATACTATTTGACTAACTAGGCAGGATCAGCTCAGGTTCAAGGACGTAAAGTCTGATAATTTGTTTGAAAGTTTAAGAACATTTTTGAACATTGCTCTGTTGTCCCTAACACTTGCTCAGTAGGAGAAGTAGCTATTTGGACTGTGTCCTTAGGACTCAGAGGATTGGTTACCTGGGATTTGGGATAAACTAGAGAAGGTGGAAGGGAAACAGTAATATCTTAGAGTCACAAAGAACTGTTAGAGTCCTATCACAAACACCCAACCAGTTTGTGACCTTGGGTAAATCATTTAATCTCAGTTTCCTCATCTGTAAAATGAGGGGTATGGACTTGAAGACTTCTAAAATCCCTCTAAAATTTAAAATCTATGACTTTGTGGAACTATGTTTTACCTAAGGGCAGGAGTAATGATGATGATAATGATATGTATATGTATATGTGCCTGTGTGTGTGTGTGTGTGTATGTTTAGAATGAGGGTAAACAGCAATTAAGGCAGGTGATCCAGGATTGCTTCTTGAGCGACACATGGGAAAAAGTAGAAGAATGACACCTGCATATGTCATAGGGATGGGAGGAAGATGGAATATGACTTAATTCAGGGCTTCCTAAACTCTTTCTATTCACAACCCCTTTTCAACCAAGAAATTTTTGCATGGCCCCAGGTATGTAGATAAATAAAATAGGGATACATAACATTTAACTGCTGCCAAATTTTTCGTGACCCTGACATTCAGTTACGTGACCCCCATATGGAGTCTCAACCCACAGTTTAAAAAGCTGAGACTTAATGAATAGAATGTCCCATATTCTAGATTAGAATTGGGATGCACTAAGACTGTGAATGCCACTTATGGATCCTTGTCAATACCATGGTAAATTAATAAAGGCATAAAGATGCTCAGAGATGTTACATTTCTTGATGATTCTGCTTCTGTATGTGATAGAGTGGTCGCTATGAGGAAGGGTCCTAGAGCTGCAAACAGGTGCAGTACAGTAGAAAGAACACTGGCTCTGGAGTTAGGGGAATCTGAATTCAAATGCTGGCTCTGGTGCTTATGACCAGTGTGAATGAATTCATTTAACTTCCCTGGACTTCAGCTCCTCTTCAACAAAATAAGGGGATCAGATTAAGTAGCCTCTAAGGTATCTTCTCATGCTAGATCTATTATGATCCTAATTTATAGCAGAATTATGAAGGCACATCATAATTAATGCTTTTGCATAAAATGAGGTTTGAAATAAATTGATCTCACCAAATTGTACCTTAGGTTCATTTTATTTTAAACATTGCTCTAAATGTGCATATTCTCTAGAATATATTATTCTTTACTGCTATTTATGTGTGACAGAGTGGACAGAAGGTCAGCCTTGGAGTCAGGAAATTTCAGGCTTACATCTGACAGACCATCACTGTCATTCTGTCCCTTAACCTCACTTCCACTCAGGAAGTTCTCAATAATCATTCCTTCTTTTTTATATTTTTTTAAGACTGAGTTTCACTACCTTACACAGACAAAGTATAGGAGCTACTCATGAGCATCATAGGAATCTCTGTGCATGATAGGAAGCTGATTCATTTCCTAGGAAGCTGTTTAAAGAACTGGCAAATGCCTCAGAAGCACAAGTAGCAATGCAGCACCAAAAAGTGGCCTTCCAACTCTCTTCTTCCATTTGCATTTTGCATATCTGGAGGTCATTTGCCTCTGATCACCTAACTTCTTGAGCTCAGTTTTTTTGTTTTTTTGTTTTTGTGGGGGCAAGGAGGGTTAAGAGACTTGCCCAGGGTCACACAGCTAGTAAGTTTCAAGTGTCTGAGGCCAGATTTGAATCCTCTTGAATCCAGAGCTGGTGCTTTATCCACTGCACCACCCAGCTGCCCTCACCTAACTTCTTTAAGACCTTAGAGTTTTTTTAAAAAAAGAACTCAAATCACTTCTATCCTAGGGGAACTGGCCACTTGCAAAATATTTTCTCTTTGTATGCAGGCTATTTTGCAGCCCAATATTTATTTCCTTCTCAATTGTCCAAACAAAGATTTTGGGTCTTTGACAAAACTATGAAAATTCCCAATATTGCTTAGATGTTATTGATCAATATGGCCAACTCTTAGTGATCCTATTGGACTTTTCTTGGCAGAGATACTGGAGTGGTTTGTCATTTCCTTCACCAGTTCATTTTACAGATGAGAAAACTGCAGTAAACAGGGTTAAGTGACTTGCCCAGAGTCACACAGCTAGTAATTGTGTGGCCATATTTGTACTCATGTCTTCCTGACTCCAAGCTGCTCTATCCACTGTGCAACCTAGCTGCCCATTGCTTAGATAGAGTCTTTTTTATCTCCTGCAGTATCTGCAACTTAGTATATAATAGGCATTTCATTGATGTTTGTTAAATGAATGGATCAATGGATTCTTTTTGCCAAGAACTAAAATTAAGAGAGTTCACCTCTGGCATGGCAAGAAACTTGTTCCTCAGTGGAGGAACCATTGACTTGTCACTGCATTGAAGAGGTGACAATTCAGTCATCAGACACCAAACTGTTGATAAGAATACTAAGTCAAATATCAATTTGCAGGTCTGGAGGTAGCTGAGCTATATCAAGTTCTTTATTTCCAAAAATATGTGCTTCACAAACTCTCTGTGAATTAATAGATTCATAGAATCTCCAAGTAGAGAAGGACCTCAACAATCATTTAGTTTAACCTTCCACCTGTCAAAGCTATTTCTATAAGAGCCCAGACAGATGGATATTTAGCATCGTCTTCAAATGTTTTCTGTGACTAAGAGCTCATTATTTCATAGAGTGCCCCAATTCCATCATTGAACAGTTCTAATTATTAGAAAATTCTTCATAACAGTTGAACAGAAATCTATCACCCTGTAACTTCTATTCTTGGGTCACAATTTTGTCCTCCGGAGTTATAGAGAATTCTTTCAACATGACAGCCCTCCAAACATCTGAAGACAGTAATAGGGTCTCCCTTTGGTCTCGGGCTGTTGGTCTGTCTGTCTCCTCCCTCCCCCCTTTCTTTCTCTCTCTCTCTCTCTCCTCTGTCTCTGTCTATTTCTGTCTCTATCTCTGTCTCTGTGTCTCTCTGTTTCCCTCTGTCTCTGTGTCTCTGTCTCTGTGTCTCTGTCTCTCTGTGTCTCTGTCTCAGTGTGTGTCTCTCTCTGTCTCTCTCTCTGCACCTCCCCCCACCCCTGGATAAAATATCCTTCAACTTTTTTCTGGCTACACTCCAGTTTGTCATTACCCCTCTTTAAAATGTGACATCCAGTTCTTTTTTTCAGACAAGTTAATGTACATGTTGTCTGAGTTAACTTGCCAAGTTGTGTCACTTAAATCATCTGGGCTTTAATATTCTCATCTGTAAAATATAGGGATTCAATTTTATTCTATTTAAACATTTATTACTCCTCTAGTATTTACAAAGCTCTGTGTTAGCTGATGGAAATATGAGAACACACAGTAGTCTTTGCCCTCGAGGAGATTACATTCTAAATGGGGAGACAATAGTAACACAGATATGTAAATACAAAATGTATATGACATAATTCAAAGTAATTTTGGGGGGGGCAGGGCAATGAGGGTTAAGGGACTTGCCCAGGGTCACACAGCTAGTAAGTGTCAAGTGTCTAAGGCCAGATTTGAACTCAGGTCCTCCTGAATCCAGGGCCAATGCTTTATCCACCACACCATCTAGTTGCCCCTCAAAGTAATTTCTAAAAGGAGACAACATTAACAACCTGGGAGAAGGAAGGGCTTGAAGCAGGAAGTGGCCACTTGAGTTAAGGATTCCTAGCAGTAAACTTTCATGCTCTTTTTGGCTCTATCATTCTACAATTTTTGTTGTTGTTTATCTTCATTTGAATGCCCCATTTATTAACAATGTAACCCTGGCCAAGACATTTAAATGATCAGTCCTGATTTCTAAGCTATAAAATGCAGGTAATAATTTACATGGTACTTACCTCACAGGGTTGTGAAGACGAACTGAGGTAATGTATTAAAGCACACTGCAAAATGTCAAGTGCTAAATGAATGCCTCTTATTGCTGTAATAATTTCATGATAGAAGGTAGAATAAGGATTTATTAAAGCACTTACTATGTGCCAGGCATTGTGCCAAGTGCTTTACATGTATCTCATTTGAGCATCATAACCACCATAGGAGATGGATGCTATTAGTATGTCATTTTTCAAGTGATGAAACTGAGACAAGCAGAGGTTAAGTGACTTGTCCAGGGCCACACATTTAGGAAGTATCTGAGGCTGGATTTGATTTCAGGTCTTCCTGCCTGCAGGCCTGGTACTTTATCTACCAAGCCACCCAGCATAGTGTAGAAGTATCAAACACACTGCCTTTGTAACACTCCCTAGTGTGGATACAATCAGATTAAAATATAATTGGAAAATATCTAACAAATAAAAAGTAAAAAAGAACACAGAAAATGTTAATATGTGGACCAACAGAAGCTTGGGCACTATTTAGTGGCCCTTTTGTATTAGAATTTGATATTTTCTATGTTCTCATTTATTTGTTTGTTTGCCTATCTATCTACCTATCTATCTATCTATCTATCTATCTATCTATCTATCTATCTATCTATCTATCTATCTATCTATCTATCACCCAGCCTTGGAGTTAGGAAGACCTCTGGCATGTACAATGCTGGCTGTGTAACCACATGAAAGTCATAACCTTTTAGTGCTCCAGAGAACTGTCTCACATTTTACAGATGAGTTATCCATTGAAAGTTTTGGAGGGAGGATCCATAACAGGAGGTTTCTAACCCTGATAAAAGCACAAGCCTCCTGACACCACCACCACCACTTTTCCTTACCACTTAAAAAAAAGATTCACCATAATTCATAATAACTACTTTAGATAGGTATAAAGCTAAGTCTAGTGTGGATTCCAAGGAAGAAAGTGTAAGGATTGTTGAAATCCTTTCCATTGCTACTGAAGAGCAGGTTTCAGGGGCAAGATAGAAGTGATGCTCCCCCCCACCACCACCACTGGGGACTGTCACAAAATTCTTCATCAACATTGGACAGATGTCCTACTGCCCTTAAGGGCAAACCAACCTTGCCTCATAAGAAAAGCAGTAGAAACATATGATTGGGTCTTTTAATCCCATCTACTATTTTAAAATCTGATTTCTGATGAAACTGGAGGTAGATATTTTCTGTTTAAAGTTCATAATTTAAAGTCACTTCATTTTTATGACCAAGGCTGATAAATTGACCAACCTGAGGTATTTGCAAGACCGTTGATATTTAGGTTAACTGGGAAACTGTTCCTTTCCTTATTCTATTTTGGACATATTTAAGTGATAAAGTTCAAAGGTGATGCTATTTTTATACCTGTCCTGTTTCTGTGATGCATTATCAAGAGAGGCAGACATTCAGGACTGCTCCATTTATCCTTGTTTAGATGGAAATATGGCCTGAATTTCTTGTAAAGATTTAGTTGAGTGTTCTTTATGTCTGAGTGTAGTAGTACAGTTTGAGAGGATCTTGAAGGATAAGTAAAATTTGTATAGTGAAAAAAGAAAAGGAAGGACTTTTTAAAAAGCGGGGGGGGGAGTAAAAAAATTGATGGGGGGGGTGGAGCCAGACTATCAAGCAAGGGAGAAAAACCTATATTTGATGTGGTAGCATATGGGGAGCCACTGAACATTTCTAAGAAGGGCAATAACTTCCCCAGACCATCTCTGATGCTTACTATTCAGAGCTTCAGTCTTTCACAGACTAAGAAGGCTTAGTCTGGCAGTGACATTGATAGATTTGAGAAGGGAATACTTGGAGTTAGGGAAACAACTAGAACTATGTATATGAAAATAAAGTATAAGCGGTCAAGGATTTGGATTAAATTGAAGACAATGGGAAAGGAGACAATTTCAAAAGAAACTATGGATAAGATTTTTATGAGTCATGTGGAAAAAGAGAATAAAACTGTAATTGGGAGAATGGCAACTGAAATGGATGGGAACTTTGGAAGCAGGGACTAGCTTAAGGAAGACAATGAATTCAGTTTTGAAAATGCTAATTTTTATTCAAGTTGAAATGCTAATAGTTACCTGTTGATGAAACACAAACAGGTAAGAAGACAACTGGAAATAGAGATTTGAGAGTCATCATTACAGGGGTGAAAATGGAACCTATAAGAATGAAGGAACTCTAACAAAAAGCTAATGGGTTAATTATTGTTCATAGTTCCTCCAAATTCCTTAGTCTTTAAGACCCAATTTATAAGTTAAAATTTTTATATGAAGCTTGGTTTGAATAGACTATTAAAATCAGACAATATAAAGATGTTATTTCATTAAAGTACATCATTTCAAATTAAAACTACATGCTAAGATTTAATGTTATACAAATCAAACTTCTAAGGGAATACTTGATAGAGCTAGGCAAGATGATAAAACTTATTCAGAGGCACAAAAATTCTTGAATCTCAAGGAAAATGATTTTTAGAAATAATTAAGAGGGAAATGACAAAAAGGGAAGTGATACTTCTAGACCTCTGATTATAGTATAAAGCAACAATCATTAAAACATTTAGTACTCATTAAAATACAGAAAAGTAGACCAATGGAACTGACTAAATAGGAAAAATCAGAAACTCATTCAATCTACAAGCATGTTTTAAGTGCTCCCTGTGTCCTATGTAGCACTATACTAGGCACAGAGGATTTAAAGATTTAATAATACAATTTTCAATAAGTCAAAGAACAGCGGGCAGCTAGGTGGCTCAGTGGATAAAGCACCGGCCCTCGATTCAGGAGGACCTGAGTTCAAATCCGGCCTCAGACACTTGACACTTAACTAGCTGTGTGACCCTGGGCAAGTCACTTAATCCTCAATGCCCCATGCAAAACAAAACAAAACAAAACAAAAAGACTTAAAAAAATAAGTCAAAGAACATAAATTGCTTTGGGGAAGAATTCCCTATTTAACAAGAAGCTCTGGGGAGTTTGGCAGAAATTAGGTTTAGACCAACATGTTATACCATGTATTCAATAGGATCAAAATGGATATGCAAGGTGAATACAACAAATAATGTAAAAGATTAAATAAATAATAACAAGCAAATATATTAAATATCATAATGTAAAAGATATTAAAAGAAAATCAGGTTATCATAGCTATGTCTATAGGAGGAGTCTTAACCAAAGAAAAGTGTTTGTATAAACATAATCAATGCATGCTGTAAGAAAAAATGAGCAGGAGGATTTCAGAGAAACCTGGAAGGACTTACATGAACTGATGCTGAGTGAGAGGAGAAGAACCAGGAGAACTTTGTACACAGTAATAGCAACATTGTGTGATGATCAATTGTGATAGATTTGACTCTTCTCAGCAGTGCAATGATCCAAAACAATTTCCAAGAACTCATGATAGAAAATGTTCTCCACATCCAGAAAAAAAGAACTGTGGATTCTGAATGCAGATTGAATCATAAGGTTTCTACTTTGGGGATGGTTTTTTCCCTTCTTTTTTGAGGTTTTTCCCTTGTGCTCTGATTCTTCTGTCACAGTATGACTAATGCAGAAATATGTTTAATGTGATTGTACATATATAACCTATATCAGATTGCTTACTGTCTTGGGGATGGGGGAGGAAAGAGAGGGTGGGAGAAAAATTTGGAACTAAAAATCCTATGAAAACAAATGTTAAAAACTATCCTTACATGTAACTGGAAAATAATAAAATACTTTAAAAAGAAACATAATCAATGCAACCAGAATGAGGGAAATTCTTGGTTTTGAAGAAATCTTTATATCAAATATCTCAAATATTCAGGATATATGAAGGAAAGTAAATCAAATATATAATATGAACCATTCTCTCAGTGTAAAAGAAGTCAAGTGATATGAAGTTCTTAAAAGAATTATAAACTATTAACAATCATGTGAAATACTGCTCCAAATCACTAATTGTGAGAGATACACAAATTAAAAGAATTCTGAGGTTTGTCACCTTAAGCAAGCAAATTAGCAAAATTGACAAAATATGATAAGCTAATGTTGATGGAGTTGTGGAAAAAACAAATACACCAATACATTTTTGGTTTAGCTGAGACTTAGTCTAACCATGCCATATTGTTTCAAAATTATGCTAAAAAAATTACTAAAATGTCCCTTTGACTTAGAAATCACATTACTAGGCTTAGACCCTAAGGAGGTAAAAAATTGAAAGGTATCATATATAACATTTTTAGAAACAACAACACTTTTTATGGTTGTGAGGAACTGGATAAAGTAGATGCCCATTGATTAGGGAATAAACAAACGCAGTAGATACATAAAGTCATGAAATGTCGCCGTAATATATGAAATGATGAATGTGAAAATTTCAGAAAAGCATTAAAACACAAACTAATGCAAAGTGAAGTAAGCAGAACCAGAAAAGTGACATCCACATGTCTACAACAATGAAAATGGTAAGAATAACAACAAATCTTGGCCCTGAAGAAGTGTGCAGAAAAAGTATCTCCCTCCTACCTCTGACAGAGGTGGAGGTCTCTAGGTATGAAGGATTGTACATACCATCCTACTCTGTTGATGTTCTGGATTGTTGGGCTGAATTACTTTTCTTTTTCTTCTCTTTTTTTAATCTTTTGTTCCATAGGTAGCTTTTTGGGAAGGGCAAAGGAGAATGATATATTTGGAAATCAAGGTGATATAAAGCAAGAGAATGTTTTTTTTTTCCTAAAATGGAAGAGGAAAGAAAAAGAAAATTTCAAAAATACTTATGCTTATACATTTTAGGTAGGAGTTGAACACTGCTGAAAGTTCTTAAAGTGTTTACTCATTTTACCATAGAAGTATTTTTTGTTTTATTAATGCTTTTTGTTTTTCTGTTATATTCTTTTCTAGATATAACTTTAATACTATACAGAAAGTGTGTTCTTTCCCTTCTAAAAAAGAACAATGTTTAAGTAAAACAAACTGACATAGTCATTGCCATCTGGATGTAGATGCCCCATTCTGTACCTTTAGGCATCTAGATGGTGCCATAGATAGAGTGTTGGATCTGTGAGATTGAAATCTGGGTTGAAATCCAGGTCCTCTCACTCCTTTCCAGGAAGAAGTGAGTTTAAATTTGGCTTCAGACATTCACTGACTATGAAACATGAGAAAGTCATTTAACCTCTGGGAGACTTAGTTTTCTCATTTGTAAAATGGGGATAATAATAGCACATATCTCCCAGGGTTGTTATAAGGATCAAATGAATTAATATTTGAAAGGCCCTATATAAATGTTAGCTAAAATGCTGACTGTAGCAACTCCTCTGCCTTCCTTGTACCTCTTCAATGAAAAGAGGGAAATTCAATGCCTTAGTTATTTTTTAAAGCTGGCATCATTCATCACAATGACACAGGCTTCATTTAAGCTTAAATTTCTTTTTATTTAGGATCATAAGATAATTGAGCTAGGGCAGGAAGGGCTCTCATTCGCCATTTAGTGCAAAGCTCTGACTTTACAGATGAAGAAACTAAGGCCCAGGGAGGTTAAACAATTTGCTCAAGGTCACCCAGATAATTAGTGCCAGAGGTGAGATTGAAATCTGGGTTGAAACCCAAGCTTTTCATTCCAGAATCTCACCACTCAGAACTCTTTCCATTGCCCAATGTTATTTTTCTAATTCTGCTTACTTCACTCATTATCAGGATTAGTAAATGTAATAATTAGCTCTTCACTTCTCAGATTTGGAGCAAATACTATGTGAACATCTCTAGCTTAGAGGAGTCTGTATTCTCTATCATGTTGTTCAGTCATTTTAACTGTGTTTGATTCTCTGTGACCCCATTTAGGGTTTTCTTGGCAAAGATACTGGAGTGGTTTGTCATTTCCTTCTCTAGCTCATTTTACAGATGAGGGAACTGAGGCAAACAGGGTTAAGTGACTTGTCCAAGGTCACACTCTCTAACGTAAATCTTAGAGGCTGTTGTCCTTTGAATGCAGGTTCCTACTTGATGTCTAAGGAAGGTATTGTCTTTGCTCATTACAATTAGGTGCCATGCTTTCACATTAAAAGGAAGGTTATTATGAAATAATCTGTATTGGGTTTGTCAGCCTAATGTTTTGTACTATCTGCCAGCATAACTGTTTTTGTTCCCAAATGATCTAGCTCCTTCAAGAAGTCAGGCTGTAAAATGCTGAGTCATCATATAGGTTCACCTATAGAGAAGCCAGGTGATCTGAGAGTTAGAGTAACCATTTCCTTACATGTTATGTGTCACAGAGGGAAGATATAACAACTAAATTCTCCTTTACCATTCACTGTTTATTACTTTATGAGAAAGATATAATGAACAAAGTCTAGGTTATTTGTTGATGTTTAGTCATTTCAGTTCTGTCTGATGCTGTTAACTGCACCCCCTCTACCCCCCATTCAAAGATACTGGAGTGGCTTGCCATTTCCTTCTCCAGGTCATTTTATAGATGGGGAAACTGAGGCAAAAAGAATTAAGAGACTTACCCAGGTTTACACAGCTAGTAAGTGGCTGAGGTCAGATTTGAACACAGGCCCTCCTGACTCCAGGAACAGTGCTGTATACATAGTCTTATTCCTGACATAAGCATCAGCCTCTGTCTCTAATTCAGGATGGTTCTGAATGCCACAAAATCCAGTTAGAAATTTTTTCAGGGTTCAAAGTGGGTCCATGATTCACCAAGCTAACTCTATTCCTGAGGACTTTCTAGCAAAGAATATCTTGAACTTTAACCCAATAATTCTCAAGTACTCAATATTTTGGTAAGGTTTACACAAGGAAGATGATAAAAATAAAACAGGAATATCATAAAGCAAGAAAGAATCAAAAAATTCCACCCAAAAGTGAATCACACTATAAACTATGCATGAGACAGAATGTCGAGCTGTATGAGGTAATACACCATATGGAATGAGTTTAAAGAAGTCAACTGGCTTCCAGATTTGGGGGACTAATGCCACTGAGTTATTTTTACTAGTAGAGATTCCATTCCCTGAATAATTCCTGGGGCATGGTGTCAACAGTCAACAGTTCACAAACTCTTTAAGAGGTCTTCTAATTGAAAAGTTTAATCAAGTTGGACAGAAAATATCTCACAGCTTTCATAAGTAATTGCTATTACCCTAAAATAGGCCTAACTCATATATTGCACAATTCCTGAAATGATGAGTCAATAAGAATTTTTATAGAAACACAGTTTTGATTAATTCCTTCAGAATAACAAATTCATTGCACATGGCACACAGTGAAAATTCTACCATTAATTAAGGAAACTGAGAAATAAAACCCAGCCCTAAAACATAGCCTTTTGGGTAATTGGGCCCAGATCATGGTGGGGGCTGTGGGGATCCCTGGGTAACCAGTTCCACTGAGATCAACAGGAGTCCACCTTTCACTATCACTTCAGAAGCACAGTCAGATTTAAAGTCACAACCTCTTAGCAACTATAAAGGTCATAATGAAACTCACTTCAGGAACTAGTATCATTATTATTGAGACAGCTCAATAAATCTTTTTCCAATAATCAATTAGCAGAAGTCCATACTTGAAATAAGATTAGCTCTCGGTTATCTTTTTGTTGACAAGGCTAAAACTAATTTTTTCTCAATTACGGTGCAAAAAGTAATGTTAGGAAAATATCTGTACTTGGATGGGAAAGACTTGGGTTTGAGTGTTGACTCTGCCATTTACTACTTGTAATGTTTGGTAAACTAATTCAAATCAATACAATTCAATTCCTTAGGCACATATTAAGTCCCAGTTTTATGCAAGGCATTATGCTGGGTGCTGAAGTTACAAAGACAAAAATGAACAGTCCTCAACTCTCAAGGAGTTTACATTCTATTGTCATTTAACTCTTGGAGCCTCAGTTCCCCAATCTCTAAAATAGGCATCATGACACCTATTCTTTATATGACCTAGTATGTTATAGTGTTGGCATGAGTTACTGTAAATCAAACCACTTTATAAACTATTAACTGCTCCCCAAAACACCAAAAAAAATCATTAATTTTTTTCCCAGAATGTGGTATTCTCAATCTGAATTTAAATCCTCATAATCCTGGATTTGCCACCTACTGCATCGCCTTTGGTAAGACACTTACTGGCCCCTCATCAGTAAATGGAAACATGTTTGCACTGCCTATCTCACAGGAGCCCCATGAAGAAAGCACATTGTAAACCATAAAGCACTCTTTAAATGTCCGTTATCATCATAGAAAGCCAGACCTAGAGTTCTTCCTCATAACTGTCATCTATACATTCTATGCATAGTCATTCTGATAATAAGACTATTACATTGATATGAACATCCCATGTAAATGTCATTGTTCATATTGTTTATACTCAAATACAATTCATGTGCAAGACATCACTCTTGTGACATCATTAGTCCTCTTTGTGAATGAAAGACAAATAACTGTAACAATAACCTCTAAACCCAAAATATCCTTTCTTCAGTCTCTACATTTTGTTATCCTATCCATCCTCCAAGGCTCAGATCAAGTGTTACCTCTCTTCTTTTACAAAGGCTTTATATTGAGCCTCCTTTCTGTAAGCAATTGCGGACTCACATAATTGTATATTATCTTATACACATATTATTCCAATCTGTATTATGAATCCATACATCAGCTTCACCTTCCTCAACTAGATTAGAAGCTCCCTGGGGATAAGTACTATGTTTTCCTTATTGTCTCTTATTCTTTTTCTCCTCAGCACAAAGCAGAAACATAATAGATATCTGTTGAAAGAATAAATGTGTAGTACAAGGGTAGCCCAGCTGACCAAAAGTGTGAGTCAGAATTCTGTCATTGACAAATTACTGTAATAATTACCCTTCATTCTCTCCTTGTAACCCCAATTTTAATGCTTTGTGTGGAACACAGTTTATTTTCTTATTGCTCATTGTTTAGTACGCCCACATGTCTCCACCAATTATGAAAAGTGTTTAATGCATGTTTTATTCATATATCATTATTTTAGACCTCTAAAATGAATTTTAGTCATAGCATCAATATACTTCATAATGGAATTAACCCCACCCCACTTTACACCCATTTAATATTTGATTCAAGGACTGCTTGTGACGCTCTAAGATTCCCATGTGACCCTAGGGCTACTGGTTGACTAGCTTGATCCTGTCTTGCATCCTCACTAGCAATGTGATCATAAGTGAATCATTTAAACCCTTTGTGCCACAAAATGGGGACAAGAATACCTGTGGCATTATTGTAAGGGAATAAGAATATGTATAAGGGTGTTGTAAGGGATTATAATATCGACAAGAATCAAATGAGATATTTGTATTTTGCAAACATTACTACACTATGTAACTATTAGCAGTGATTATGACATATGCAGTAACTATTTCCTCAATGAAATGTAGCTGAAAATAGAGGAATTTTAAAAACTTACCCCCATGCTAGTTCCTACTACCTCCTCAGAATATCCAATCAAACAATAATTCATATATCTGCAAAGGCTTACTCTTTTTACAGTGGAGTAGACCTACATACCCTTGTAAATATTTCCAATTGTTAAGTAAGCTATTAGCTGAAATAGGAAATTAACCTTTTGGCTGTCCCATTAGATTAAAATCCAGTTTGCAGCTGAATATTACAAGAAAATGTAGAGGGAGAAAGGAAAATTCCAGAGTAGTGTGACCAAAAAGACTAGAGCCATGGAAATTTATGTTCTCGCCAAGGGTGAGAAAGGAAATTTATGCCAGGCAAGTAGAACAGGATGCTGATGTCATTCATTTTATGACAAGTACTTACACTGTTATAAGGGCAGGCTGGTCAAATAGAGTTGAAATGTTTTTATAACTGTCTTTCCCTTTCCCCTTCCCCTTTCCCTTTCTCTCAACCCCTCCCCTCTTTCTCTCTATTTCATCCTTTTCTTCTTTCTCATTATTTCTTTTCTTCCTTCCTCCTTTTTCTTTCATTCTTTCACTTTTTCTCTCTTTTCAGAAGTTAGAGAATACAACCAAAAGTAGAGTATTCAAGAATTTAGATTATTTAGCCCAGAAAGCAATGATATGAAAACAAATACTGGCCAAATATATAGAAGGATATATAGCATGTTAAAAAGACAGACCAGTAGACCTAGGTTCTAGCTCTTGCTCTGTCACTAATTTGTGATGAGACCTTGGACAAGTCAATATGCATAAATTGAGCATCTCCTAAGTGCCAGGCACTCCGCTAGACATTGTGTGCTAAATCTTGGGGGACACACAAAAAAGACAATTACAGTCTCTCCTCTCACACTCTTATGAGGAAACTATCATTCAAATGACTACATACAAAGAAGATATATCCAAGATATATTGGAGATACTTTTAGAGGGAAGACACTGATATTAAAGGGGAACAAGGATAGCTTCTTGTAGGAGATGGGAATTTAGCTGAGACTTTTAGGAAGTTAGGGAAGCCAACATGAAGTGAGAGAGAGGTGGGAAAACAGTCCAAGTATAGCAGACACCCAATAAAAGTTCATAGAGTTAAGAGATGAAGTGTCATGTGAGGGACAGTAAAGAGGCCAGTGTCACTGGATTATAGGGTGTATAAAAGGGTACAAGATGTAAGAGACTAGAAAAGTAGGAAAGGACTAGATTATGAAAAGTTTTAAAATCCAAAGGATTAAGGCATTTAAACCTCTCTGTACTTCAGTTTCCTAATCTATAAAGGGAACTGAAGGAATACCATGATCTATCTCATGGAGTTGTAAGATTCAAATGAGATACTGAATTGTTCATTTTATTCTTTGAATATAAAATGTATTGATTGAGGTGTTCCTGAAAACTAAATATTATTAAATTGAACAAAACTTTAGTAGAAGGTTTGGGTTAATGAAAGAAAAAAAGAATGACGAATCCCAAAGAGTAGTGGCAGCAGCCTGAACAGGCTCATGAGAGCCGATTGTTAAATTTTCAGTGTGAGCATTTACACATTCAGAAATCAGGAGATTCTACAAATCAGGACTTCATTTATTGTTTTGTTGATTGTCTAGTCTTGATAAAGTGATGTAGTAAATGTTAATAATGCAGGTTAAATTTAAAAGTGTGTTGTGTGTATATTTTTTCCCCAAGCTGATGATTAAACACTTCCCAGCACACCCCTGATCATGACTAAATG
Source organism: Dromiciops gliroides (assembly GCF_019393635.1). Taxonomy (NCBI): domain Eukaryota; kingdom Metazoa; phylum Chordata; class Mammalia; order Microbiotheria; family Microbiotheriidae; genus Dromiciops; species Dromiciops gliroides. The sequence continues at coordinate 157,295,405 of NC_057862.1, read as the reverse complement.
TTAGATGCTTAGTGTGAATAATCTCCATTATGGCAGGTTTTAGGAATTTGTGTTTGAAATAGTCCTGAAATTGTTCCACCAGGGAGGAGGGATGTGGGTAACTTGAAAGTACTTCCAGTTTTGTGATTTCTAGGAAAAGATAATTGCACTTAAATTGTATTTGAACTTAACAGCTAAGGTCATCTTGAGATTTAAAGTTGAAAGACACTTTTAAGATTATCTAGAGAACATTATATATGGTAACAGCAACATTGTTTTAAGAACAACTTTGAATGATTAAGTCATTTTGACTATTATAACTACCCAAATGAACTACAAAAAACACATGAAGGAAGAAAGATGCTGTCTACATCCAGAGAAAGAATTGATAAACAAAAGTATGTATAGAATGGTTTTACATATACACATAGCTGTGCCTAATGGTAGCCATATCTCTACAGTGGGGAAGTGACAAAAGAGAAGGAAAAGAGAAATTTACAAGATAATTTTATTAATCATCATATAATTAATTATTATTATATAATAAGTATTTTATTAATTAATTTACTTACATGATAATTTAATTTAAAAGAAATAGTAAGCTATACATAATAGATTTACAGTTTCATATGCAATCATCTTTTTTATTATACTATGTTATTGAAATCCTTATTTTATTTAATATATATATATTTTTTGGGGGGGGGGTTGCAGGGCAATGAGGGTTAAGTGACTTGCCCAGGGTCACACAGCTAGTAAGTGTAAAGTGTCTAAGGCCGGATTTTTGAACTCAGGTACTCCTGAATCCAAGGCCAATGCTTTATCCACTGTCCCACCTAGCTGCCCCCTTAATATATATATATATATATATATATACACACATAAATAAATATTATCTAGTGTAAAAACCTCTCATTTTACAGACAAGAAAATTGTTGGGGCATATAGGTAATAAAAAATATCAGACAGATTTGAATCTACTGACTTCAAATCCATGTTGTTTGCCACATCTTGCTATTTTCCATAAACCAGTATATCTGTTTCCATATCTTTAACTTCAACTGTATCCTCAAGACAGTCTAGTACAACGGGGAACCCATATTCAGAATTTAATGAACTATTTAGAAACTTAGTATAGTAGAAAGAGTACTAGGGGGCTTCTAGGTGGTGCGGTGGATAAAACACCAGCCCTGGATTTGGGAGGACCTGAGTTCAAATCTGGCCTCAGACACTTGATACTTACCAACTATGTGACCCTGGGCAAGCCACTTAACCCTCATTGTCCCACCCCCCCCCCAAAATATATATATATATATATATATATATATATAAAGACACAGTACTAGACTTAAATTGGGGAGAGATCTGGATGTGAACTCCACTGCTGATGTTTACCAGCCATGTTACCACTGGCAAAGAACAATTTCTCTGAGACTCAGTTCCATCATCTGCAAAATGGGAAAAATAATAGCTAAGATCACCACAATAATACTAATAACAATATTTATTAGGCCATGCTGCCTTAAGGAAGAAAGGATTCTAGACTTAAACGAGGAAAGAACTAGATGTGAAACCCATTGGTAAACCTTCTCATCTGGGTCACCATGGTCCAATAACCTCTCAGAGCCTTATTTCCTAATCTGTGAAATAGGAACAATAATATCTTTACTCACTATAATAGTAGCTATAGTTGCTACAGTAGAGAATAGGTAATAATTTCTAATATGTATCATATTACCAATTATCTTAGTAACTACAGTTGCCAATAATATAGTAATAAAAAACTATGGGGGCAGCTAGGTGGCGCAGTGGATAAAGCACCAGCCCTGAATTCAGGAGGACCTGAGTTCAAATCCAGCCTCAGACACTTGACACTTACTAGCTGTGTGACCCTGGGCAAGTCACTTAACCCCCATTACCCTGCAAAAACAAAACAAAACTATAGTTACTCTTATCACTACTACTAATACTATTAATATAACAATAAAACTAGAGTCTGTACCTATCTTCTAGGGTTATAATGAGGTTCATTCGATATAAGGTATGCAAAGGGTTCTATAAACCTGCAAAGTCGCATGCAGTAGTCAACTATCATTATCATTGTTATTGATAAATTGGTTGGCAAATTCATGGCAGGATCTACCTTCTCTAGTCTAGTTCTCTATATTCCTAACTCTACTAATTTAACCTGATTCTTTGTTCTTACAAGCCCCAGACTTGCAAAACCCTAGACCCTACCAATGGCACCATCTAAGTTGTCAACATATTCGAAGTTTCCTAACTTGGGTATATAAGTAGTCCTTGGTATTAAGTCTCCTGGTTGGTATTTATTATTTACTATGTGCTAGGTAATATCCTAAGTGATGGAGATACAAAATATAAGCAGCAGGACAGGACTGTTCATTTAGTCCCTAGTCACTTGTCCTACCTTTGATTTCCTATAGATTTTATTGTGCCTAATTGCCTTCTTAATTAGTTAAAAGCATTGAACATTCTATAAACATCAGCTATTATTTGACCAACATCTCTGGCCTGTACTTCAGGTACCTGTGTGCTTTTAGATTCCTGGCTGCCTGGCTGTTAATTTGAGCCCCCGCCTTCCCTTTAGTGATAACTCTAATATGCCCTGGTACTGCTCATTGCTTTCATGCCAGTCTCTTAACTATAACCTCTATTACTTCCTATTCCCTAGTTCTGCCTTCAGTTCTAGGTCATTGTTTTTGTTAATCATCCCTAGGTCAAGTCTATTTGATACCAGTCCCTTACCTTTACCTCTTGTCTCGACACAAATCTTTTATTTGGTGGCCAGGGAGCCTAGTGGATAGAGGGCTAGCCTTGGAGTTAGGATGACCTGAGCTCAAATCCTGCCTTTGGTACTTACTACTATGTGACCCTGGGGAAGCTTCTCTTTCTTTATCTATAAAATGGAGGTAACAATACTATCTACTTCACTGGGTTGTTGTGTATCTCAAACATGATAATGCATACAAAGCCATATGCAAACATACAATGTTATTATTGTTGTTATTGTTATTGTTATTGTTATTATTATTATTATTATCATTATATTCTCTCAATGACCAGGGGTCTGTGATCAATTGTCACTCAAGGATCCGGTGCAAAAAATGCCCTATCCCTGCTCCTGGTCATTTTGGCATATGTGCATATATACAGATATACATACATGCATAGATACACACACATGCATGCATATACACATACATATATATACATACATTTAGATTTACAAGACTGGTACTTTAGAAGATAGAGGCTTGGAGTCAGGAAGATGCAAGTTCAAATTTGCCTAAGACATTATTTAACCCTGAGTAAGTCAATTATCATCTCCTAGCCTCAGTTTCCTTATCAATGAAATGGAAGAAGTTTGTTGTAAGGATCAAATCAAATGACATATGAAAATAAAGGGCTTGGCAAACCTTAAAACACTAAATAAATACTAAGTGTTATTGTCATTATTATTTTTGGAAGTTGTTGGTCTATGTCTTCCTGATTATCATTCTTACTAGTTTTCCAGGCTAACAGAAAAGTCTACTTATGGCTGAGTACAGCAATTAGTTAGGGTTCTGTACAATACTGGGTAACTGAATTTCATGTTGCTGCATTCAGTTTTTTACTACTTTATGCATTTTTATGAAAAATAATGTCTGAGAGGCCCAAATTACTCATTATTCCACTCAAGTTTTCTATAGATTCACCACAAAGCATCGTCTCATATGCTGGAGGATTTCTTCTGGGTTTTTTGGTTTGTTTGTAGGTGGCAGTAGAATACCCCTGGCTGTTCATCTGTAATCTCTTTTCCCACACACTGTCCAAGTATGTTCTAGAGCCTGCCTTCTTATTCTGTAACCTCCTTCTAAAAGATTTTGGTTTTTTGGTTTTTTTGTGAGGCAATTGGGGTTAAGTGACTTGCCCAGGGTCACACAGCTAGTAAGTGTTAAGTGTCTGAGGTTAGATTTGAACTCAGGTCCTCCCGACTCCAGGGCCGGTGCTCTATCCACTGCACCACGTAGCTGCCCCCTTCTAAAAGATTTTGAAACCTAGTCAGCCAACTAACTACTCCTCAGTAAACTTTCATTTCTTTCTTCCTCTCAAGGTCTGGTCCATCAGAGACCAAGTCTCAAAATACACATTCCATCTGAAAAAAAAAAAAAAGTGTACTACAAAGCTATTCTGAGTCAATAACCCTACCACTAAAAAGATTGTGCCAGGATCATAGCATTTTGGGGACTGGAAGATCCAGGAAAGGATCCAGGAAGCAAACAATTGCTTACACAGAACTCTGCATCATCATTTTTTTTTTCTGAGCATGCAAAAAGTCATCCTGGAGGAACGAATGAACAGATTGCCATCCCCTATTTTTTAAACAAAATCATTCTGTCAATGGTCAATATCCTCTACATGAGGATGAGAGCCACATCCTGAACTCCCACTGGCCATTCCAACTGGAATTATGTGGTATCCGTAGAGTCAGGCTTGTATTTACACCATAAGCGACTCAAAGATCAGATATATAGCCTTCAGATCTTGAATTCCTAACCTGGGAATCCCCTTAGGAATCCATTTTTCAGATTTCCAACCAGACAGCTCATATTCCTGGAAAGTAGTCCTAGAGTTTTCATAGATATCTCCCTTTACTTCCTCCTAGAACAAAGGGTATGGTTTGTTGTCATCAACAGAACACTCCAAAAGCAGCTTAGAGATATGCCAGGCAGTCAGAACTTCTATATGATGATTGATTTCAAGAATTCCAGTCATATAACAGGATTTTCAAGAGGTGATATGTTGCAGTAGAAAGAACACCAAAATAGGGGTCAAAATATATTTGTATCCCAGTGTCACCATTTACTGTTGTGTGGCCTCAGGCAGGTACCTTAATCTCTCTGAGCTTCAGTTGACTCATATGTAAAACAGAGACAGGAATACTTATACTACTTAACTGAAATGAGACAGCTAGGTGGCACAGTGGATGAAGTGCTGGACTGGGAGTCAGGAAGACCCAAGTTCAAAACTTGTGACAGATACTTACTAGCTGTATGACCCTGGACAAGTATCTTAACCTTTTACTGCCTCAGTTTCCTCATCTGTAAAATGAGGTAATAACACCTACCTCCCAGGACTGTTGTGAGGATAAAATGAAGTAATATTTGTAAAGTGATTTGCAAACCTTGAAGTGCTATATGAATGCTAGATATTTTTATTATCACTACTGAAATAAGATAATTGATGCAAAGTGTTTTGTGACCATAAAGCCTTATATCAAAATTAACTGTTATTTATTATAACCCTCCAGTCCTTTATGATGAAGTGATGTGGTATGGCTGATGAATGATTTGGCTTTTAAATCTGTACTGTCCATTAAGAAAAAAATCATCTTCTATTAAGGTTCATCTGAACCTTCTATTGGCATATCTTAAGTTACACTTCCCTGTTTATGTGTTGCTGTTTTTGCATCAAACTAATTGGTGTCTCCGATTATTATTTTAAATTTTACTCCTCCTCATATAAGTGACAATCTTATTACATCTAATGAAGACCTAATCATGTTTTTAAAAAAATGAGAGCAAGAGTAGCTTTCAATGAAACTTAGCTAAGAAGAAAAAAAGAGAGTGTGTAGCTAGGTATGTGTATATATGTATGTATATGTATACATGTGTGTATTGATACACGTATACTTACATATTTACATATATGTATATACATATACACATACACATATCTTGATTTTCTTAAGAGCAAAAAAATAAAATCTACTTTGGATTTTCCTTTATTTTATTTTTTAAGGCTTCGATGATTGAGTGTGTTCCCTTCAGTTTTGGGCCAAAGCCAAGGAGAGAAAAGAAGGGTCCTTTTTGTTCAGAGGCATGCGCTGGATTGTTTGGGATCTGCAGCCACCAGCTCATGCCAGCTGCGCAGACACGCCATCAGGAACCAGTAAATGGCCCCTTTGAGGATGGAGATAAACAGAAATAAAGAAATACTACCATGAGTGGTTACCCGGGTTAACTGGAAAACTGTTTTTATAATTCAATTTTATTCTGTGTAACCTTGTTCCCCAAATGTTAGCAATTTAGCTAAAATGACTGTTGGCTTTATTAAATATTCACTAAATGTTGCACAAAGACAGCTCAGCAAAAACTCATATATCAGAGAAACTCATTTTATGACCATTGTCTCACCTCTGGGGGTAGCCCGCTGCATTTTTTCCCAAGTCCCTCATGCCCAGAGGTAATAACATCTGTATTTTAAAGACCAGCTTTGCACCACACCTGGGTATCAATGGGTGTTTTTTTTTTTTAGATTTACCCTCTAAACCAAAGCCAAATGTTTGGCTATAGAATTTGTTTCCAGGGTACAATAGGGTATTAAAAGCAACTAGCTACAAGACATTGTTGGTAGGAGTAGTAAATATATATTATATATGCATATTATATAGACATACATATATAATTGACCTAAGTTAATTGGATCCTAGGAGAAACTTTCAAATTAAAGTTTTAAAAAGAAAAGAGCAAGGGAAGGGAAGGGGTGGGAGAAAAGGAAAGAGGTAAAAGAATTTGGCTTCATTGATGGGTCCATAAATGAAATTAAGCCTTAAGGATCATGGAAAGATTTAAAATGAAAATTTAAGGAAAAATCTGAAAGTACAGGGCATTCCATTTCCATTCATTTTATTGGGAACAGAAGTGATTTTTAAAAAATTAACCAATAGAGAAAACCATGATTAAATATTCTAAATAAAAACAGAAGCCAATATTTCCAGAAAATTAATTTTAGAATTGGTTTAAAAAATCAACACATACTTTGATCTGTGCTATCACCACAAACCTTCTATTGGCAATGCAATTATATTACCCATTTTTTTTCATTATATGTTACAGTTCCCTAGTTTATACAGTATCTTTCATTGATTGTATTTTATCATTTTATGTGGTAGCTTCTTCCTAAGGATTTGTAGGAAAACATTATCTAAATCTTAGCAATAAACTATCTCCAAATAACACTGTGTGATGGATGTCTTGTGAATATGTAGTTTCATATAGATAGCTCACTTGATGGGCAGAGGGGAATTTATACATTATTTATTACAAGTAGAAGGGGTTTTCAAAGCAGAAACTCTTTCTCTTCTACTTATCTGACAGATGGTCAGTCAGACTTCCATGCCAGAAAGTTCAGTACAAACAGCTCAAATTACTATAGAGATGTCTTTTATTGAGTTAAAATCTGGCAGTCATAAACTTCCACTCATGGGAGGTAGTAGGGGAGGCTGGGAAAAAGGAAAGGGAATAAGCATTCAAGTGCCTACTATGTATCAGACACTGTGCCAAGCACTTTATAAACATCTCATTTGATCTTCACAACCCTGGGAGGCAGGTGCTATTATTATTATTTCCATTTTATAGTTGAGGAAACTGAGGCAGATAGAAATTATGAGACTTGCTCAGAGTTACACAGCCTGTATGTTCGAGGCTGGATCTGAACTTAGGTCTTTCTGACTCCACAGCTCTATCTGCTTTACTACCTACTTGCCTATACATCTGAATTCTGCTCCTTAGATGAAGAGAGAACAGTTTGTCTAAGGATCATTAGACGATATCTGAAGTGCCTTCCAAACAGCTGAAGATGATAGCTATTATTACTAAAAGCCCCTAATTCTCCAAGTGAAATATCCTTGGATCCTTCAACTGTTTGGAGAGTAATAACTAGCAACAATTGGTATTTCTATAGTGCTTTCAGTACTTTACAAATACAGATACTTCTTACTTTACACAAGTGAACCATTTTGCAGACCTTGAAGAAGAGCAATTTTTACAGAATGCAAATTTGCCCCTACCCAGACACTTCACTTAGCCTATATAACAAAGATATACTCAAAATAATACCTTTATGCAAGTCAGAAAATGCAGACATATTAAATACTGAACCATGATCCTAAACAGAATTATTAAAGATAAAGTTAATGATAATGTATGCACAGTACCATACAGTAAAGTTAACATAGGTGTGCAATGTATTGTCCCTTCCCCACCCACTGCACCTAGCCATTATCACTGCTAGATGACTGTGTAATGTTTTTGGGGTGTGTGTGTGTGTGTGTGTGTGTGTGTGTGTCTGTGTGTGTTTGCAGGACAATGAGGGTTAAGTGACTTGCCCAGGGTCACACAGCTAGTAAGTGTCAAGTGTCTGAGGCCGGATTTGAACTCAGGTCCTCCTGAATCCAGGACTGGTGTTTTATCCACTGCACCACCTAGCTGCCCCCATGTGTAATGTTTTTATGAAGTTACTGAGAAATGTTTGGATAATGACTTTCTCTTTTTACTCATATATCTATCGGATAGCAAGCAATATCATTCTCAGCTAGTCTTTGAACTTCTAAAAATCTTGAAGTACTTGGATCCATCTTTTTAAATACAAGAAAAAAAAAAGTCACTCAAATGATGAAATGCTTCTGCCAACTGTTTGATTGTGAACCCTTTTGGTTAGACCTTAGGCTCTGAAGTTTCCCTTTCTTCTTCTGTAATCTCTGCACCTAGCAGTTCAATCAGATCTTCATTCAGGATCCTCATTTGGATCACTTTCAGAATTCATTACATAAAGTAGAACTTGTGTAACGTGAATTTATGTAAAGCAGCAACTGTCTGGATCTCATTCTATCCTCATAACAGACCCTGAGAGGGAAGGGCTATTACAATTGTCATTTTACAGTTGAAGGAACTGAGGAAAACAGAGATTTGTGAATTGCTGGAGGTCATAAACCTATTTAAGTGTATGAGGCCACATTTGAACTCAGGTACTCCTTACTCTAGCCCCAGCTCTCTTTCCACTGTGCCACCAGTTTCCCAAGGCTATGCAAGTAAGCTAGTATGCATCTGAAGCTAAATTGAACTCCTGTTTTCCAGACTCCAGGTTCAGTGCTCTATGCACTACAACAGCTACATTAGGGAATCACAGAATTTAAGAGTTGGAAGGAATCTTACTCAACATGTGTGGATCAGATGGGATCTGACCAGATCAAAGTATAATTAGACTATTATTTCTTGTGATCAATACATTATATTTTTATTAATGAGGATTAAGACTGCTTTTTTAAAAAAATCACACTTTGGCTGTCACTTAACTTACAGTCTAATATAGCCCCTACAATCTTTAGGAAAAAAAAAAAGTTCTGATAACCCAAAGCTCTCCCATTCTATAACTTCACAATTGATTTTTTTTAAAAAAAACTAAGCATAGATGTTTGTTTTCATCTTGTAAATTTCATCTCGTTAGTTTGAGCCCAGCTTCCCAGTGTCTTGAGAGTATTTTATTAAATCCTCTTTCTTCTAAGGTTTTTTTGTTTTGTTTTTCAGCAGTCTAACTGATCATACTGAGTTTATGGTCCACTAAGATCATCATTTGTTCTGGGTTTTTTTTCCCTGTTAACTGTAGCCAAACCACATCTCATCCATCTGTACTTGTACAACTGATTTTTAAAACATGTAATAATGTGTTTACATTGCTGATTGGGATAAAAATTAAGATCATTGATCTGCAGCTTCCAGAATTCAACTTTTTTTCCCTTTTTGAAAACTAGGACATAATCAGATTTTACAGCAAGTCCACCATTATCTATGATTTCCCAAAGATTGGAGGCTCTAAGATCATATATTCAACTTACTTTATCACATTTGTATGTATTTTGTCTGGATCTAGGAACTGAAATAATTTTCGAAGACTAAGTATATCAACCATCTCCTTTCAACTTCAGTATATGAAGTTGAAATATTTACATTGTTTTTTACCCTTATACTTCCTGCTCACAGGATTCTTATGAAGAAAGTACCCTGTAAATCTTAGTGTTCTATTAATTTATTATTATTGCTACCACAGTGAATTTGGAGATCATCCTTGGATAATACAAATACAAAATGGGAGTTCAGCAGTTCAACCTAGCCTCTACGAAGTTGTGTTATCATCCTTAAGCAAAAAGTGAACTTTTTCTCTGTTCTAGTTCTTCCTCAGAAGACTGGTGTGCCTGTTGTCCTTCATTCTTATTTATTTTTAATTTTTTTAGTGAGGCAATTGGGGTTAAGTGACTTACCCAGGGTCACACAGCTAGTAAGTGTTAAGTGTCTGAGGCTGGATTTGAACCCAGGTACTTCTGACTCCAGGGCCAGTGCTCTATCCACTGCGCCACCTAGCTGCCCCTGTCCTTCATTTTTGAAGAGGACCATGACATCAGGATAATGTCATGACTTGCACTGAATCAGATTTAAGTGAGAGAGGGCTGTGCAAGATCAACAACCTCATTCTCTCCTCTAGAGCCATCTGGTGTAGTGGCAAGATATACATCAGTATGGACTGGAGATTGCCCCAGATGTTTAAGGCAGTTGAGATTAAGTGACTTGCCCAGGGTTACACAGCTAGCCTGAGGTGAGATTTGAACTTCATTCCTCCCAATTTTAGGACCAGTGGTCTATCTACTGTGCCACCTAGCTGCTCTTCCTCAGAAAATCATGAAAGACTCTTCCTTTTTCATCAATGGCACTTGGTGAAAGTCACAATTCACTTAAGGATTTAATTTTTCTGACATTATTGTAGTGTTTGAACTACATGTTGGTATTTTTCTGTGGTTACAAGTTATTCCTTCCTCATTTTGGATATCTTTTGAAACATGTCTGTACAGTTGCATTACTCTCTTTAGATGATTTTTTTCTTTGTAACTTAGATTATTCATGATTATATCATTAAAATTTTATTCCTCAGGATCTTCTACTACCTTGTGAAATTTATATTATATTTTAAAGGAAGGAAGGAAGATGAGGAGGGAAGGAAGGATGAGGAAGAAAGCAAGTGAATAAAATATTCTTTAATTTACCAGCTCTCTATAAAGATGTAGATTGCAAGGTTCATTATGAGTCCTTTGGATTTGTGGCTGTCCCCTGTGTTAATCAGGAACTAAGTCTTCCAAAGTTGATTATTTTAACAATATTGTTTTTATTGTATAAATTGTTCTCTTGGTCCTGCTCACTTCACTTTGCTTCAGTTCATACAAGTCTTCCCAGTTTTTCTGAAACTATCCCCTTTACCATTTCTTAAAATAAAATAATATTCCATTATAGTCATATTATAATTTATTTATTTATTCCTTAATTGACTGGCATCCTCTTATTTTCCTATTCTTTGCCACCATGAAAAAGCCAGTATAAATATTTTTGTATATATGGATCCTTTTCCTTTTCCTCTTTCTTTGATCTCTTTGGGGTATAGTCCTAATAACAGTATTGCTAGGTCAAAGGGTATGCACAGTTTAATAACCTTTTGGGCGTATTTCCAAATAATGCATTAATATTTAAAAGAGAATAGTTAACAAACCTATGGGGAGAAGTAAAAAACCATAAAATATGATGTCATTTTCCTTACTTCCAAGACCAAATTTAGTACAAATGAACTTAAGAAGGTCTAATTTCAGAGCAAAGCTGAATGCCATTCATTTCTCCAAAGAGTCTTACTGTTGAAAACCTTGATTTTTTCAGTATAGCATTCCCCTCAAACTTTAATCATTTTCTCTTCTTCTGTTCATAATATCTCTATACTTCTCTTCTTATTACCCATCAAAAGAATTTTCTATTTCCAGCATGGCTTTCTTCCAAAATCTGGAATAGTGGTTTCGTTCGGTTTTTGTGTTTTGTTTTTTAAAGTTTCTTCCTCTGCTTTTTTCTACTTTAAAGTTGAAGTAATTGTTTCTTAGATAGTCTTCTTGCTCCACAAATGCTTCCTATTCTTTAAGACCCATCTCAAATCCTACCTATTCTATAATTCTTCTCCAACTATTCTGACTTGCACAAATACATCTTGTCAGAACTTCGAGTTGTAGCACTTAATGCTATATTATTTTCTAGCATCTCTTGTTTCTTCCAAGAGTTTACATCTCATCTTCTCATCATGAAATAAGTAACATTCAGACATTACCACTACATAAGCTTATTAGAAGCAAAGATAACAATCATAATAGCAACAGCATCCAAAATGCATGTAGTATTTTAAAAATTGCATTTATTTTCATACTTTATCTCCTTTAATCTTTACAAACCCATTAAGGAATACTACAAGTATTATTATCCTCATTTTACAGATGGGAAAACAGAGATTCAAAAGCATTAAATAACTTGCCTACTGTTAGTGGGATTATGCTGTATACTTACTTCTCTGGCATCCACTGTAATATTTAGTACAATGATGGGTGTATAAGAATCATTCAACAAGTACTTGCTAGTTGGCTAAGACATTATGTTTTTACTTCAGTTATTTGGATGTTAGTAAATTTATATAAAGAAAATAATATGTAATTTATTTTAAATGGTTCTGTCATGTTTTAACTATGTTGTTCAGAAGGGGGGAAAAGTAGATACTAAGCAAAGAGACAGTCATGATTATAAGTAAAATCAGACTGTAAAACAGTAAGGCTTAGCAAAGAAGCCAAGTCAATTTTAACAAAATATCAGTGAAGAAAGGGGCAAAGGACTTACAGCAAGATGGTTGAATGAGAGATTGTGTTGAAGTCCAACATTTGTATATCACCTCAAAAGAGCATGAAATGATCCAAAAATAATCAAAGAATAACAAAAGAGATAGGAAAAAAACTACAGGAAAATACTAGAGAAATTGATTTTTAAAATGAATATACAAACAAAAGGAAGCTACTTTATAATTAAATACTTTGGAGTAAAGGATAAAGAAACAAATACTCCAAATGAGAGTGAAAGTACTGGTACAAGTATAAGGCAGCTGAAATGATAAATTGAATACAACCTCTCACAGAAGAGTTTACAATAAGAAAGAAATTAGAGTGCTTGAAAAATAATTTTTTAAAAAGCTAAGATGAAAATAGATAAATAATAAGAAAGAATCTTGCCAAAGAACAGTGTCTCTGAAAAAGGACAGATTTGCTAATCAAAAGTGCAAAGGGAAAAAAAGAATGTTAGAATAAGGAAGCTTAATAACACAAATTACTGAGGGGGGTAGGATTTTGTCATTTGAGAATAACTTCCAGGAAAATTACAATACAATTTGACAAAAATCAGATTTAGACCAAAAAAAGTTTACATTATATACCACCAAAAATTACAAATGGATAAATAAGCTAAATATGCAAAGTCATGTAATTATTTTTTAAAAGGAAAGAAGAATGGAAAGTTATATATTTCACAATTATGAAGAGAGCAGGGATTCTGCAACTAAGTTAAGTGAAAGAGACTTTGGTCCTGTAATCTCACTGCTATTCTTATGCCCCAAGAAGGTCGAATAACAGTACTTTATGAAATAGCCAAGAAACCTTGAAACTAATTTTGTACATCTCTTGTAGGGAAAAGTTGAAGGAAATTGTCACATAAATGAAATGGAATATCATTGCACTACAAGAAATAATAAATATGACAAATTGAGAAAAGCATGGAAAGACAGCAGGTGGCACAGTGGGTAGACTCCCTGGGCTTGGAGTTAGGAAGATTTAAGTTCAAATCTGATAAATTACCTTAGGCAAATTGATAAATCTTTGTCTCATTTTTCTCAAGTGTAAAGTGGGGATAATAACAACATCTACATTCAAGGGTTTTGTGAGGGTCAAATGAGATAATATTTGTAAAGCACTTAACTTTACTTAGCTTTACTTAGCACAATGCGTGCCACATTGTAGACATTATAAAAATGCTAGCTACCATCATCATCACTACCACCACCATCATTGTCGTCATGAAATGGATTACAAAAGAAAGCAAAAATATAAGGACAATGTAAACAATGACTATCACAATATAAATGAAGACAATACTAAAACATAAGAGAATTTAATTCAAAAACATCGATCAGATTTTATTCTAAATAATGAATAAAACCCATACTTCCTTTCAATTAAGAAATAGCAAATTCTAAGTATAGATTGTTAAATGTTCTCTCAATCACAATTACTATGTCAGACAATTTAGTTTCAGTTTTTTTATATTAGAAAAAGGGGACAGTTACCTGTTTCTTTTTTTAAAAAAATTAATACCTTTACTTCTTTCACACTGACCATTTAAATCTCATGGAATGATTGCTTGACATATAAAAGGTTCTATTTTGCATCCATCGTTCAGAAGGAGCTAGAGACCAAGCTACTAAGAAGCTAGCAAGAAGTAAGGCCATTGCATATGACTTGACTTAAGTAGAAATAGTAAGAAGGCTCATGGGACACTTAGATTTGTTCTTTTCCCATAGGAAGATTGTGGCTTCATCAAGCCTTTCTCTCCCACTGCATACTAGAGCCCATCTGTCCCTCTCTCTTGCTTTCTTCTTCTCTAACAGTTTTTTCGATTTCTCTCTGAATCCCTGCCATATTCTCGCTTACTCTAACCCTTGGTGCCAGGTCATCAGACAGAATAGGCCATGACTTTCTCTGGCTAATACAACAGCCACACCTCTACCTCTCACTTTTCTTCTCTCCTCTACTCCCTCATTCTTTCTCTTCTTTCATTTGGAGTTTGGAACTGGTGGCTTGCACAAAATCTTTCAAGACAAGCTCAAAAGGTTTCTGGGAGAGATCCCAATTTCTAGCATTTCATTCTCTTTCAGTAATACTTGGATTCCTGTCTTTTAGAATTGTTGTAGAGAATTGTATTTTAATGTATAGAAATCATTTTATGGACTTACTTGCTTATACAGCATTAAAATTTCCCTGAAATCCTATATGTTTGCTAGCCCTCATGAAATACTTATTTCACTTGAAGGAAGTCATCTGTTTTAATGATTGAGATTTAGCCAAAGACAATGAATCTGGCACTAGCTAAAAGATGTTGAGAATTTCTGGATGAGAAGCAAAGTCCTCCCTCGAATAATGTTCATAATGGACTAGTAGAACATGAGTAGTTGTGTTGCCAATAGAAATGAAAGGTGTGGGTGTTATAGAAAAGTCAACAGACTAGGAGTCAGGAGTCCTGGGCTAGATCTCTGGGTCTGTTCATCAAAGATCATTTCATGTTTTCTTTTGGATCACTTTCATCTCTTAGTTTCCCCAACTTTCTTTAAGATTCAGCTCAAAGTCTACCTGTAGCAGAACACTTTTCCTGGTCCTCTCTGTATTTTATGTTCTTCTACTCTGTACGTATTGTATATATGCCTAGTTATTTAAATGCCATCTCCTCCATTAGAATGTATGCTACTTGAGACAAGATGGTTTTTTCCATTCTTAACATTTAAAATGGCATCCGGCATATAGTAATTACTTGATAAATGCTTGCTGATTGATATTTCTCCAAATGTTTACAACCTATGTGACTTTGGGCAAGTTCAATGAAAATCTCTGGGTCTCAGTTTCCTTATCTATCAAATGAGAGTTTTGGAGAAGATGGTCTCTAAGGTTTCTTCTGGCTCTAGCTCTATGATCCCATGATTCTTTGAACATTGCTACAGTAACCACAGTGAGCTTTCTGGACTAAATATGCCTATTTACTTCACCAACTCTTCACATTACATTGACTCGAAGCCTATCACCATTCTGGTTGCCTTCCTCTTTCCATTCTATAGCTTGTCATTTTCCTTCCTAAAGAGGCACCTAGAACTAAAAATCATACTCAATTTGGGGTCTAATCAAAGCAATAGATATCATAATATATAACAGAATAATAAAAGCTACATCTTTATTCCTAGATGCCATGCCTTTCACTGGAGACCAAGACTGCATTAACTTTTTAATATGCCATATCACACTTGGGGCAGCTAGGTGGCACAGTGGATAAAGCACCAGCCCTGGATTCAGGAATACCTGAGTTCAAATCCGGCCTCAGACACTTGACACACTGACTAGCTGTGTGACCCTGGGCAAGTCACTTAACCCTAATTGCCCTGCAAAAAACAAAACAAAAAAAAAACCCAAAACAATATGTCATATCACTCTACTATCTCATACTGATCATACATTCCACTAAAAAAATGTTTTTGAGATAAACTTTTATCCAACCATTCTTCTCCAATAAAAATTTTAAGTGGTTTTTTAACTCAACAGTGACTATACACTCATTCCTACTAAATTAAATTTAATATATTGATTGCCTCCACCGTTTGATCCTATTGCCATTCTGACTCTAAATCTAGTGCTCTTTTGACTAAACATCTGGTATATAACAACACAATTAATGACTTTGATAATTGTTCTTCCAGGTATAGACATTAGTATTCCACCTTCAGCCACAACATATAAAACTGACTACCACCTACTGGGAATTCCAGGGGAACTGCTACACTCTTCACCATCAAACTTTGAGCTCATTGGAGCATTAATAGGCTGAGCTTTAGGAACCTGTCACATTCATTAACTCTTCACTAAGGAATCATTTCACAGCTGAAATCTGTTTTTCTGTGCTAACCTTTCAATTGTAAAACACGAAAGGAACTGCAGAGAAAGTTGACTCTGTTCCCATTGTATTCCCATAGCAATGTGTCAAAAGTTTAACAAACTGCAAGGATACCTCTTCTTTCCTTCTGTCAACAGCTGCAGCAAAGATCATACATCCCTTTTCTTGGATGTCAGCTGCCTATAAATGTATACTGAAATCAATGCCCAGGTAATAGAACTCCTTCTAAAGGTTTACAAATTAGCAGACTCAGAGCAGCCTCACATCTAGCCAGGGGACTTCATCTGACTTCCTGTGTTATCTCTTGAACTTTGGCTTTTCTATCTCTATGGAATTACAGTTTTTTTCTCTTAGTGCCAACCCTTTCCCATACCTTTAATTTGAGAGTATTTTTTAAATTCCTGAAAGAAAAAGGAGTTAGAGAGAAGTGGTATTTCCCTCACTCAGGCTAGTTAACTGAAATTGAATGCATTTAACCTTAGCCTCATTTACCTCTCTCATAAAAAGCCCATATTCTTTAGTGTTCCCAACGAAAAAAGCCTCTAAGATATTATCATTCCAGTCTCTTCTCTAAAGGTCTCTCAGCCCTAATTTCAGTGACCATACAATAATTCACTCCATTAGCATTTTTCTTTGTACCTCACCCCCCAAGTTATACTTTTCAATATAATTTAAAAAGCAATTTTTGAGCACCTACTATGTGCAAGACACCATGCTTGATGGACAAAAAAAGAGAAAAATCCCTGCTCTCAAGAGGTTTTCTTTATATTAATATAGTACTATTAAAAAGTAGGCACCTTCTCAATGAACATTTCAAAAACTAGTTTTTAATGGGATTCTACTGAGACATTTTCAATGCTACCAATATTTTCCCTCCTAAAATATTAAACATGGAATTATAGATGTATCATATATTTTCATTTGATATTTTTTCCAATGAAAATAAACTTTATCTTTCCCCTTTTTATTCTAAAATGTCCCTGTTGCTACTACTAGATTATTCTGAGAGTATCCCAGATCCCCAAGCCCATTTTTGTGGGTTCCATCCATCTATTTGAAACCTCAAAGCCTCCCAGGCTAAATTAATTTAGTAAGCCCTTCCCTACTGAGACATTTATTTCTAACAAGCTGGTCTTCAGCCCAACCACAAAGTCCTAGTAACAAAGTGTTCATTGGTAAAAGTCTCTACACTTTGGAGCCTTAGAGATGAAAGTCTTTTATCTAATAAATCAAAGAGCTTTGCTTAAGTTTCAAGTAACTAAGGCAATAACTAATGGATTATGTCCATTATGACAAGGAATGACTAGTCAATATAATATTTGTGGTAGAAATCAGTCTTTTAAAAAAAGTGATAGGGGGCAGGTAGGTGGCGCAGTGGATAGAGCACTGGCCCTGGATTCAGGAGTACCTGAGTTCAAATCCAGCCTCAGACAATTGACACTTACTAGCTGTGTGACCCTGGGCAAGTCACTTAACCCCCATTGCCCTGCAAAAAAACAAAACAAACAAACAAACAAAAAAAGTGATATATGAAAATTATTTATGTTAGAAAATGCTGAATGTCAGATACTATTTTCTTTTCCTTGTATGAATTTTTTCATATTAACAATAATAAAGTATAAGAGAAGGTCTAAAGTTATTGGATTGAAAATATAGGTAAAGAAGTCATCTGAGAAAGGAAGGAAAGTTAAGAGGAAAGGTAGAGAGGTAGAAACAATAGGTCACAGAATCATAGAATCTTAAAGTTGGAGCAACCTCAGAGATCATTTATATTAACCCTTTTGTTTTTACAGCTTGAGAAAGTGAGGCACAGAGAAGCTAAGTGATCTTCCCAAAGAAAGTAACAAAGGGAGCAAGTAAAAGGACAAGAATTCAAAAGGGAATGTTCTCACTCCAAATCCACTTCACTTCTAACAACGTGATAAGCACATGATCTATGGTCTTAGTCTTCTTTTTAAGAGTCATCTACTGAAGTTGGGGATAGAGTTTGAGAAAAGTTGGGGAGGCTTGCCCGTGCATGAAATTTGCTAGGAAATGATGAAAATTGAATAAAGTAATAATTAAGCAACAGGTACTGTCCACATAAAGTTGGATTGAATGAACCAGTAATAAACCACCTCTATGATGATCTTTGGCTATTCAGGAGTAGAGAGAGTACCTGATGGCATCTGTGATGATGATCATTACAACAGTTTATCGTTAGGAGGATAGGATGCTTTACTTGCAATATTGGATTTTATCTGCCAAATACCCTTATGAGGGAGAAAGCACAAACATTGTCCTCATTTTATAGATGAGAAAACAAGCTCAGAGACATTAAGTGTATCTAAAGTTACACAAGCTAGTCAAGTGGCAGAAACAAAGCCAGCCTTGTTTCCACAACAGCATGTTGGTGACAAGCCAGGATCTGGGAATGACATGGTCACCTTCTTTTGGTATGTTTACTGGGAAATGAGAATCCTCAAATTTTTTGATCTAGAATTAAAGATGCCTTTGTAGGCAATAGCAGCACAGAAGAGGGGGGAGAAAAAGGAAAGGAACAGAGTCTCACTTCATTAAGTGGAACTAGCTGCATTTAGTGATCAGACAGATACCAATTTTGGGGGATCCACTCTGGATATGGGATCTATTAGACAGTGACCAATATCTATATATCTAGATATATCTAGATGTGTGTATAGGTGTATATATGCATACATACACACATGTGCACATATACATAATATACACATGTACATAGGAATGTCTTTCTACACATATACATATACTATATATATATCTATATTGCTCTATCTCTATGTATATACACACACAAACATATACACATGAGATAGTTTCCTTTTCCTTCTCCCTTGATCTTGGAACTAGGACAGGGAGAGAGATATTTCTGGCATTATGTCCTGAGATTCATTATATATTTCCCCACCAAAGTAGTATTACAAATGGTGGCATGGGGGGACTGAAATAGTAGCATTAACTATACATTTTAGATACATTATGAGCTTAAATACGTTTCTTTAGTATGGCTTGGAAATGTAACCAACGTTCAGATGATTGATTCCATGGGACAACACATGGTAAATAACTGAATTTTCAAAACATCAGTCATTTAGAATACAATGCAATTCAGGTGACCTACACACTAACATTGCCCACTATAAGAGGCTATGTATCTAGAAATTATTGTACAGGTATCTGAAATTGAAAATAATAATAATTTTAGAAAAATGGAAAATTATCATCATCGCCATTTTTTACCATCACATTGAGCAGTTATTGAGAGCCAAAGTTATCAGGCACCACCCTGTTTCTAATGATACAACAAGAGATAAAACTTGGCCCTTGCCCTTAAGGGGCTTACAATCTCATTGGGAAAAAGAATTATTTATATATTTATTTTGAAGATACTTATATTACACAAGATACTTATATGTGTCTTTCCCAATAGAGTATAAGTTCCATGAGAGGAGAGATTATTTCAGTGTTTTATATATGTGTGTGTGTGTGTGTGTGTATATATATATATATACATATATATATATATATATAGTATATATATATATACTAGTTAAACATATATATATATGTTTAACTAGTGCCTAACATAGTACCTAGCACAGAGTACATGCTCAATAAATATATGAATGAATTAAATAACAACAACGACAAATGTCAAATAGGTAGATAAGAAGTGTTATAGGAATTGGTAGGAGAACTTCATTGTCTAACATTGAGAGGAGTCAGGAAAAACTTCCTTGGACTTAAACTGTGTTTTCAGGGACTGGTAGGACTTAGCTAAAGATAACAGAGTAAGGGAACCTCCAAACATAGGGCCAAAGAAACAAGCACATCTTATCAAAGGGGTTGAAGCTATATTTAGAGGATAGATCTGGCCCAACCTGCCTGGAATGAAAATTTGAGGAATGCAGATTTTTGCATTGTAGACAATATGATCATAGACAATTGAAGAATAAAGGGTGGATAAGCAACACAACTAAAATGATTTTAGGTGATAAAAGAATCTTTTTAAGGCACATAAGCATATGTACACATAACTCCCCTACCCAGACACCTTCACTGGGTCCCTATACTTTCTAGGATACAATATAAACTCTTTAGTTAGGCATTTAAAGTTCTCCTCATTCTGGCTCCAATCTACCTGTGCAGCCCCTCCATTATTTCATATTACTCCAACAAACTGGACCACTAGCTAGCCCCTGAACTCAAATTTCCCTTTTCTGATAATGTATATTTGCACATGTCACCAGCCATCACTGGAATGTATGATCTCCTAATCTCTGCTTCTTAGAATCATCTCCTTTTCAGGATCAACTCGGGTGCTATCTTCTAAGTGATGAATGAATGAATTTATTCTGATTTTTAGTGTATTTATTCATCTGAAATACTTTACTTTTGTGTAAATGTCCCATCATTCCCATCCACACAATGAATGTAAATTCTTAAATGCTAGGGATTAGTGAATTTCTGTTTTTGTATTACTAGACCTAGCAAAATACCACAAGCAATCTGTAGGATTATATTAATTGTGTAACTGTATTGATATGGAAAAGGAATAAGTTGGATTCAGAGACCCAGTGAAAGGATATTGATTTAGATATGTTGATTTAGGAATATTTTAAGGCAAATTAAACTTGTAAACAAGCTACTGAAATAACCTATGTATGAAGCAATGAAGACTGTAACTTAGGTGACTACAGTAACAATGGAAAGGAAATGATTAGGAATTGATGACTGATAGAATATAGATTGTCAAAAAGAGAGATGAATAGACAATGTCTCCTATTTTTTGAGCCTGAATAACTGGGAAAATTGCAATACTGAATAGAGAAATAGGGAAGCCAGAAAATGGATTGTTTTTCATGGGGTAAATAGTTTGATTTTGAACATGTAGGTTTCATGTCTAGGAATAAAAATAACTAATATTTTTATGGGTCTTTAGTGTCTTCAAAGTGTTTTGTAACATTACATTTGAGTGTCACAACAACCCTATAAGTACTATTAACCACATTCCACAGATGAGGAAATGGAGCTTCAGGGAAGAAAAGAGCTTAGCCAAACGTCACAAAATTAGTGAGGTGCACAGATAGGAAGTGAACCCAGTTGTTCTTCAAATTCAACCCTCCACTACTGTTTCAGTGGTGCTTTGGAGCTAGCTCATATTGCCTCAGACAAGCCATTGTAAGCATTTACACTTCAGAAATCAGAAAACAACACAAAGAGACAGACCTAGATTTATTGCTTTGTAGATTGTCTAGACTTAGAAAGTAATGGAGAAATTGTTAATAATGCAGATTTCACTTAAAAGTGTGTTGTACCTACATTTTCCCTCCAGAGAGCCAGTTGTTAAACTTTTCCCAGCATACTCATCATGATAAGCAAGTAGAGAAAGGGTTAGGAGTATAATTCAGTACAGAGGTCAATTCTAGAGATATAAATTTGGACCATACAGATCAAGCATGAGGTATTGACTCTTTAGCAACCCCAAGTTTTCCCCTGGCTTGGTCTCAATATCATGGTGGTATATGTCTGGAATAGAAAAATGAACTGTTCATCAAAAGCACACATGATATTCAATTTTCTCTTGTGGTTTGATGATAAATAATTAAGTACATGATAAAATCTTTAGAACATAATGCCAATTTATGTAAAAACAAGTAATTATAACAAAAGGAACACAGCATGTAAAAATGTAAGATACATTGTATGTCAATGAATTTAATAATTTTACTTTTTCCTAGTAATTTCTCTACCACCATATTATTAAGAAGCCTAAAAGACTGGATCCAATCTACTTGAGCCCAAAACTCTCATTTTGAGAGAGGGTTACCATATGGAAAAAGTTGATTGAAGAGGTTCTAAGTTTCCCATCACTGGATGTCATGAAGTAGAGACAAGATGATCAGTTTTGATGGAGTCTATAGTTGTTATTTGTGGTCTGGGTAGGGGTTTACCTAGATTACCTTTGAAATTCCTTCAAACTTTCTTTTTAGTTGTGATTAATAAGGACATGAGAATGAATGAATTCTCTAAGGCAAAGAGCTTAGTGATGGGGGTGGGGGATGCCTAGATTTAGGAGACAGGAAGGGAAGAAAGAACTTAGTGTCAACCCTTCTGTCACTTTGAATTTTAGCAATTTCATTGCGTGCAAATACTTAACCACCATCCTAACACAGAAAAAAAAGGCTTTGTAAGAAGGCAAAATTTCCATTAGTAGGAACAAGAATGGTCTGTTTCCATCACAAAATGAGCTTCAGGAAACAATCGGGAACAGAAAGCTGAGACCTCCCAAGTCTTCGCCATTATGGCTTCATTATTTGGTTGGAAGCGAGTTTCCAGATTAGACATGTTCATGTTCAAATATAAGCACAAAAAACATTCTATAGTCAGAAATGAATTATTTTACAAACATTCATGCTTCCTTCTGCTCTTTGTCATTAGTTAGAAAAATTGAGAGTGGCACTCTTTCCATATATGCACTATAAACATACCTATGCCTCAAACATTTCCTTTTTCAAATATCACTGCACACAAAATTTTGAAGGGGAAAATGTTATTTTCTTCTGTATTATTTCACCACTGGCAGTTCCCTCCCCTTGTTAACAACACAAGCTGCTTTCCTGGCACCAGTGCAGTATCTGAAGAAGTGTGAACGACCAGGATTTGTTCACATCACTGCTTTAACTAAGCCTGGAGAGGAAAATCTCACTTCTCACTGCAGCTGCTGATTCCCTAGAGCTCACCTTGGTCCAAGCAGTTGTCAGAGCATTTTTCCACATATCCTATTCCTCTTCCCACCCTGTAGCATATATCCCTTCTTGAAAATATCTTCTTTAAAGGAAGATGGAGCTTCTAGGAGTAAACATAGTAGGTATTTGAGTAAACACAGCAGGTATCCTACCTACCTACATACATACATACAGATGGGGATCTCACCCCTAGTGCTTGAGTCTTATAGTACCAAGCTCTAAAAAACTGAACTAATTACTCACATGCACACAACCAAACAGATGTTGATGAAGTCCAGCTTGGCAAAAGTGAGTGCCAGCCTTCACACACCAGTGGTGTATTTCCCATTTGTGAGAGAGGGATGTTTAAAAAAAGGATTATCTATGAAGTATAGGACTTAAGACAATTGTGCTAGGAAGCCTTGTCAATGCCAAAGGTGATTTAGTCTTTAGAGAACATGCATATAAGTGAGGTGTGTTAATTAACAGATCAAAGCAGAAAAGGGATAGAAGGGATATTATTAGGGATACTATTAAGGATAGAAGAATCATAGGATGCTAGAGCAGAATGGGATAGGATGGAATACTATTTATTCAAGTCGGTAATCATTCTTTAAGCACAATAGATATGCACTGTGCTAAGTGCTAGAAGTTAGAAAGTTGTGTTAACACAATCGTTGCCCTTATGAAGTTGACCATCTAATAGGAGGAAATAACATATGCAAAACTGTTAAGATCCCAAGATCAAGGAGCTCAAGCTGAAAGAGCAATCAGAAGTCATCTAATCCAACCTCCCTTATTTCACAGATGAAGAAACAGATCTCAAGAGGTTAAGTGACTTGTTCAATGTTACATAACTAGTAAACTCCAGAGGTTGACTTCCAGACCCAAAGACCTTTTGACCAAGAGAAGATAGAAGAGTTGAAGATAAAACCATAATTTCAAATAGAAGATAGTAGGTAAATAGGGCAGGTAGGTAGCACACAGTGGATAGAGTGCCTGGAGTCAGGAAGACCTGAGTTTAAATCCAGGCTAAGACATTCACTAGCTGTGTGACCCTGGGCAAGTCACTTAACTGTATGCCTCAGTTTCCTCATCTGTAAAATGAGGTAGAGAAGGAATTGCCAAACCACTCCAATATCTTTGTCAAGAAAATCCCAAAAGGGGCTAATGAAGAATTGGATACTACTGAAAATGACTCAACAACAACAAAGTATTTAATAGTCAATAAAATTTAAATGACTATCTACAAGGAATTATTTTAAGTTCTGGCAATGCAAATATGAAAAAAGAAAGACAGCCACTGCCCTCAGGGAATTTATAATCTAACAAGGGAAGACAAAGCACAAAAGGAAACTGGAAAGACAAAGGGTGAGGAAGAATGTACCCAGTGTAAGGGAAGTGAGTGAGAGAAGTCCACCAGTAGGGCAGCCAAGTGAGAAATGAAATGTTTGAGCTGAGCTCTTTTCTTAAAAAGCAGTTTGGAGTTCTTGGCTCCACCTCTAATCAGAAAGACAAAGGGTAGTAAGGAGGTGGCATAACAAGGCTTAGAGAGATCTTACAGCATGATGAGGTTATCCCAGATAGAAAGAGAGAAGACGGGGCAGCTAGGTGGCACAGTGGATAAAGCACTGGCCCTGGATTCAGGAGGAACTGAGTTCAAATTTGGCTTTAGACACTTGACACTTACTAGCTGTGTGAGACTGGGCAAGTTATTTAACCCTCATTGCCCTAAAAAAAAAAGAAAGAAAAGGGAAAAAAAGAAAAAGAAAAAAGAAAGAGAGTGAAGATAAAAGTAAAAAGATTGGGAAAAAAAGATAATATACTCAGTTTTGGAATTGTGTTTGAAGTGATGGTAGAATGTACATATAGAGATGTGGATCAGGGTCAGTGTTAGCTGCCCAATCTTTTCATTTTAGAAATGAAAAATCTAAGGCCTCAAGAGATGATGGTACATGTTCAAGGTCTTTGGGCTAGTTAGGGGTAGGGTCACGCCTAGAACTTAGATCTCTCAACTTTTTCCCCAAGTTTTTTTCAGACAATGCAGGCAAGGACAGATATATGAAATGAGAAAATATTTGAGAGGTTAACATTTCTCACATGGTTAGACAATACTCTATTGCCCAATATACTTGAGACTCATCAAGTAAATGTCTGACTTAAATTACAGTAAAATTGTGTTAATTCATAATTTATATCTAACCAATTTGGATTTCTTCCCAACTGGAATATGGCACATTTGAAATAAAAACAAGATTGCAAAAAGAGTTGTCATCTTCTTGTAAGTAATGACACAGTTGTTGAGAACTTTAAAACCACTTTAGCAGCATTAATTTGCATAAAATATGTTAATTAAAATTGATTCCAATTTCACTGAGAGGAAAATGGTATTACACTCTAAAGTAATAAATTTAAATTTCTTTTAAATAACTCAGATTTTTCACTAATTCCTGCAAGATCCCTATTACCCACCCTCCCTCCCTCCCTCTCTCGCTGTGTCTCTGTGCCTGCCTGCCTGCTGGTTTCTGTCTCCCTCTCTCCCTCCCCTGTCCCCATCCCCTCTCCTCTCCTCCCTCCCTTTCCCTTCCCTCCTTCCTCCCCCCCTCCCCTCTGGCAGCTCTCATTTTCTCTCTAGCAGGTGAATCACGGAATGGAAGAACTAGAATGCACTTTAAAGAGCACCTAGTGACTTAATTATTCTCAGCAAAACAATGATACAAGACAATCCCAAAGGACTAATGATGAAGCATACTATCCATCTCCAAAGAAAGAACTGATATTGATTGAACACAAACTGAAGCATGCTATTTTTCATTTTTTCTTTTATTTTAGTTCAAAATGACTAATATGGAAATGTTTTACATAATTGCACATGTATAACCTATATCTGATTGCTTACCAACTCAGGAAGAGGGGAGGGGAGGGAAGGAGGGATAGAATTTGGAAATCTAACTTTAAATAAAAATGTTTATTATTTTTTAAAAAATAAAGTGAAATGAGGATGATAATATGATATACCTCCCAAAGCTATTGTAAGGATAAAATGAGATAATATTTGTAAAACATCTGGCACATAGTAGACACTTAATAAGAGCTGGTTATAATTAAAAATTTTTAAATTTACTTTTCTGATACCTTTAAAAGGAATATACAATATATTGTCCCCCTACACTCATAGTTTATGATTTTTACTATGAACTGTCAAAACACTGGCGTGATGTTTACTAATAAAACAATCTTAAAATTATTTTTAAAAGAAAATCATCTAGAACAGGGCTCCTTAAACTTGTTCAACTCATGACCCCTTTTCTGCCTGAGAAATTTTTAAATTAAAAAAAAAAGTGCTCGCTCTCTCACTCTGTGTATGTATGTATATATGTATACACACACACACACACACACACACACACACACATATATATATATATATATATATATATGAGAAAAATGAGAATAACAACCCTGGGAAGTTTACTTAATTTTTTCTTTTTGTTATTCAATCATTCAATTGTATCTGACTCTTCATGACCCTGTGGAACCATGGGGTTTTCTTGGCAAAGAAACCTAAATGGTTTGCCATTTCCTTCTACATCTTATTTTATAGAAAAGGAAACTGAGGAAAACAGGGGAAGAGAATTGCCCAGAGTCACACAGCTAGTGTCTTAGGCTAGATTTGAACTCAGTTCTTTTTGACTCCAGACTCAGCACTCTATCCCCTGAAATACCTAGCTACCTCCTAGTTTACTCTTAGTTTCCTTCTAGTTTCATCACAGATCTCAGTCTAGGCAGCACAGTGAAAAGGAAATAGTATTGAGTCTGGAGTAAAACAACATAGATTCAAAGCCTAGTTCATTCACTAATACTGTCTGACCTCGGATAAGTTATTTAACATTTCTGTAGTGCAAATATGTGTCCTTCTGTAAGAAATGAGAGAATTGCACTAGATGACCTCTAAAGTCTCTTTGAATTGTTTATGGTCTTATGAACCTTCGTTGGGTTGCCACTAGACAAGACACTGTGATGTAGGTCTTAACAACTTTTCATTTTCTTTGATTTGAATATGCTTCTTCTCCTGGCTATATCCCCTCCCCCACAATCCCTCCACTTTTATTTAAGCCCTATACTGTCACCATGTTCTCATTTTGATAACTCCATGATAAAGCTGTTAACATGAAAGATATCTGGTTTCCTTTTTGTTTCCAAATCAGCTTGGGCAGGAAATCAAACAGAAAATAAACTATTTTGTCACATTTGGATAACAGATGTCAAACAACAAGGGTGGCAAGGCAGAAAGAGGGACTGGACAGCTGGGGACTACTTCCTGCTACATGGGAGCCAAGCCTGCAGGAGCAAGCATGAGAGGCCCATGTTTTGGGGGTACCTATTTAGAAAAACAAAAAATAAACTGAAGAGCCAATTCTGCATCTTTTGATTACAATGGGAAATGGAATGAAAACCTTATCCTGGTTCTAATGGGTGCAAGTGCCTCTTCACAGATGTGTCCATTTCTATGCACACATGTATACACACATATATGTGTCACACATTTTTCTCGCATCTGTCATATATATATATATGTATATGTATGTGTGTTTTGTAATTCATTTGGAATTACCAGTAAGAAGGCTGAAAGGTGTAAAATTCTGTTCTGTTAGAGAGTATTATGGGGCTTTGCTACTTCATCACTTAACAAGGGAACCCACATCTAGTTATTGCCTCTTCAATGAAGGGCAGGGTCCTTCATGGAACCAGAACAATGAAGGGCATGGAGTTGTAGATTTTGGCACATCTTAATGAGTTTTTTTTTTAGGACTCTGAATGATGAATGATAGTTCTCTTAAAAAGAAAGTAGTTATCAAAAACCAAGGCACCACTTAGCTGCCCATACTGTATTTAGTTTCAAAGAGACATAGGATTTTAGTAGACTATAAAATTAATATAAGCCAGCAAACCAAATACTGGCTCACTTTGTTTTCTCCACCTTATATTTATGAAGTTGATTCTCTGAACACATATGGCACCTTTGGTCCACCCTAAAATAGGAGTACCCTAGAAAAGAGACCAGAACATTCTGTGGATCAATACCCTTTCAAAAACAAGTATAGCAGCTTCTATTGATTTGCCTGTTTTTGTTAACCACCTAAGGGATACATTCATTCAAAGTGAAAGACATTTAATTAAACAGTTAATTTGTGTAACTAATGACAAGAAAAAATAGCCTTCATCCCCCTCCCATGCACACATAAGATATTAGGGTATGCTTTTCCACAGGTTACCACACAAACAATAGAAGCCTTAAATGCAGAGTATATGTTGGGAAAGAAAATATTCAATGAGGACACACACAGATGTGTGGTCAGCAAACATGTGAAAGGTTACATACCAGGAGCAAGTGTGACCAGACCTTCAGCACAGTGAAGGCAACTCAAATATTATGCTGAGTTGCCCATGTGGTAAAGTGACCGAAATGCTCTCTTTTGTTCCCAATAGTAGAATGACCCTAGCTAAGATTCAGTGTATTATTTAGACCACCTTTCTTTGTTATCAGCGCAAGGTTCCTGGTCCCAGGAAACTACCTTTTAGGGTTAGCAAATCTTTTTTGTGTCCTACAGGGTGGTATAATTGATAGAGAACTGATTTTATGGTTAGGAAGCCTAGATTCAAGTTTTGTCTCTGATGTATACTGTCTGTAAGATCATAGACCGTGACTTATCTTCTCAGTATCCCCAGACAATCCTTGAAATTGCAGAATAACCAATAGAGAGGAAAAGAGGAAACTACCATATCAGGAGCTCTCCACACGAACAGAATCATAAGTCTGGACAACAAAAAAGAATTCCTGATTGTGTGTCTTCCTCCTTAAGACCCTTTTTTGGGGAAATGTTCACTGAGTTCCCAGGAGAGATACATCAGAGGCCAGGTGGATAAACTGTCTCTAATTCCCAAATGCTCCATGACTAGCATGCAAGCTAGGGGAAAGAACAAAATGCTAAGTAAAGCACAATGGATCCACAACTCTGCCTTTATGAGATATCTACCTATGCCTTTCATGCTGTATTTATTTCAGGACAAATCTTGTTAGCTCCCTACACATGCTCTTTATACCTGTGAGTGCTGAAGAAGACACTGTCATATAGGCTTCTCAAAGGCAAACTGGTACTTTTTTTTGGGGGGGTGGGGTTATCACCAATCTAACCCAAATCAATAGACAGATGCTGAAAGACAGCCAAGTACAGTAGAAAGATAATTAGATTGGAATCAGAAGATCTATATTCAAGTTTGATTTCTGTCACTTAGTACTTGTTTCCCCTTGGTCAACCATAACTTCTATAAGTTTTAATTTCCGCATCCCTAAAATGTGGGGATTGGTTTCTAAGAACCCTGCCAGCTGAAATTTATGATTCCTTGAAAGATCTTGACTAGAATGCCCTAGATCCTTACTCTTCTCTTACTTTTGTGAACATTCCATATCAATATTAGAAATACTAGAAAAAATATGAAAAGATGAAAAAATAATGAACAGTAAAATGAGCAGAACCAAGAAAACATTGTATACAGTAACAGGAATATTGTTTTAAGAAAAACTTTGAGCAACTAAGTCTTTTTGACTGTTTTTACTGTGATGATTAAAAATATGAGAGACATAGTTTTTATTAATAGGCTGGCAGATCGTTAATAAAAGGATGATCCATGGCTCTTTCTCTCAAACCAAAGATGCCTAATGACATTGGGGTGGTGGATTATATGCTCTTTGAAGAGGAGGTGTTCCTGAGGCATCATCAACTTAATTTGGAAACAGGGTATATTAAAATGAAGGGATGACAGCAGACCACCCCCCTATATTGGGCTAACTATTACTCTTCACCCCAGACCAACATTTTATTGCCCTAACAAGAATGTACAAGGGTCATTCTTATCAAGATTCCTAGAATGGGGGCCAAGGAGAGTTGACTTATCAAGAAGGACTTTGGAATGGGGGAAGTCAGGATTGAATCTCTAAGATACTGGTTTCTCACAATAACTAGTTGGTTAGAAATAATCACTTCTTGGGGCAGCTAGGTGGCACAGTGGATAAAGCACCAGCTCTGGATTCAGGAGGACCTGAGTTCACATCTGGCCTCAGACACTTGACACTTACTAACTATGTGACCCTGGGAAAGTCACTTAACCCTCATTGCCCCAGAAAAAAATATTCATTTCTTACAATACCAAAATTAATTATTATTTTTTGAGGGGCAGGACAATGAGGGTTAAGTGAATTGCCCAGGGTTACACAGATAGTAAGTGTCAAGTGTCTGAGGCCAGATTTGAACTCAGGTCCTCCTTAATCCAGGACAGGCACTTTATCCACTACACAACCTAGCTGCCCCCTACTCAAATTAATTATAAAGGACATATGAAGAAAGATGATATCTGCATCCAAAGAAACAAACTGATAAATAGGTGTGTAGAATAATTTATAAACACACACACACACACACACACTTATTTGTGTCTAATGGTAGCCATTTCTAGGGGGAGGGGTGAGGAGGAAAGAAAAAAAGGAAACAATTAATTTACATGATAACTTTACTATATATTTAAAAGGAATAGTAAGTTGCACATAATAGATTTGCAGTTTCATGTGCAATTATCTTTTTGTTTTGTTTTGTTTTACATGGTGATGAGGGTTAAGTGACTTGCCCAGGGTCACACAGCTAGTAAGTATCAAGTGTCTGAGGCCACTTTTGAACTCAGGTCCTACTGAATCCAGGGCCGGTGCTTTATTCACTACACCACCTAGCTGTCCCGCAATTATCTTTTTTATTATATTATGTTGTGAAAATGCTTGTTTTATTCGATAAATTAAAAATAAAATAAACTTTTAAAAAGTACCTCAAGTTAGTTCAATCCTTCTATAGTGCAATCATCCCACTTTCATATTTGGGGCTTCTGGAAAGCAATACCCCTCTCATCCCACCCAATAGCACCACTCCAAAACACCACCAGTCCAAGTAGTGTCCTCCAGCACTTAACCTGTTCTTGAAATATTACCTCTTCCAGAAAACCTTCTCAGATCAATCAGAAAGAAACCAATTACTCACCCTGCTATGTGACTGGGTAAGTCACTTAACCTCTCTCTGTCTCAGTTTCCTCCTTTGTAATATACTAGCCCCTACCTCCTAAGGTTTTGAGGAAGATCAAATGAGATAATAACTTTAACATGCTTTGCAAACCTCAAAGCACTATACAAATCCTAGCTATTATTAATTTGTCCTTCTTTGAACTCAGCTATATTTACTCATTTCCATTCCAACTCTGCATTTATCTTACATTTCACCATCTGGCATATCAACCAGTTTAGTGATTATATACTACTATGGGTATGTACTATATAAAGGGCAGTATGTCAATATAGCCATCATAAACTGCAGGATTTAGCAGGTAGAGAATAGTTCTATGTGCAACCATTTAGCCCAACAGCACATACAATTAAATATTTAATGGAAGTACTTTGACATAAGTCATGTGTGATACCCAAATAATAGCAATTTCTGGAGAAAATAAAAGGTCACAGTAATGCCAATGTTTGGCATATAGAGAATGTGGACCTACCAGAAATGTCACATCTGGCTTCTCTAGCTGTTTCATCTTTTCATCAGTGAATCATGCTGCTCTTAAACAGTAAAAAAAAAAGCCAAAGTTATAGCTTCCTATTGCATCTCAAAAGAAAAAAATCCAGATGCAACCTCTAAGATGAAATTAATGAACACAAAACCAGATTCATCCAGTCATTCATTCAACAAGCATTTTTAGATGTCCACTATGTGTAGTACACTCTATTAGGTGCTAAGAAGGAAGGAAAGAAGGGAGAGAGGGAAGGAAGGAGGGAGGAACATTTATTGAGCATCTATGTATGTCAGACACTTAAGCACTTTACAGATATTATCTTTATTGTTAGGTTTCAAAATTCCTGATCATTCTCAAACTTCAAACTTCGAGAATACATGCCTTAAAAAAACCAAAAGCTTAACGTCTTTCCTAACTTGGCTTTCTCTAATTGAATTTCTCACATTTTGCTTTTCTCCATCTGTATGTCCAATATCCAATTTGCTAGCACACTGCATTATTCTCCTACTCCATATGCTAATATATAATAATTATAGCAATAACAATAACCTAATACATAATAATATTTACAGAGCACTATAAGATTGGTAAAGTACTCTACATGCATACATTAGTCCTCCTCTAGATACATTTGACTCCATGCCCAGCTTTCATTTAACCTATAGGAAAGACACATCAATATCCCAAGACTTACTAAATCTCAAAGACAGTTGCAATACCTTGTTTGTTTGTTTTGGAGGCAATTTGGGTTAAGTAATTTGGCCGAGATCACACAGCTATCTGAGGCCAGATTTGAACTATGATACCTTTTATGGAAAATCTAGTTTAACCTGTATGAGGCTGGGCTAGGATATTTTTAGGAGTAGAACACTATTCCCATCACACTAGTTAATAGCACTCTCTAATGAGTCCAATGAGTAAGCATCCAATCTCTGCTTGAAGATCTCTAGTGAGAGCTTCTAAACTAAGAGTTCTTTTTTATGGAATAAAACAAGCATTTGTATAACAGTATAATTTTTTAAAAGATGATTGCACATGAAATTGCAAATCTACTATATATAAATTGATATTCCTTTTACATATACAACAAAGTTATCATGTAAATTTCTTTTCTTTCCTTCCCCCCCCCATTCATCCCATAACCTGCCCTAGAGGTGGTCACCATTAAACTAAGGGTTTTTAATATTTTGTGTGTGTGTGTCACAGCCCCCTTTGGGAATCTGGGGAAATTTATGGACCCTATCTTAAAATAATATTTTAAAATACATAAAAGACAGGATTACTAAAGAAACAACTTATATTGAAATACAGTTTTATCTCTCTATATATATGTATGTATGTATGTACATTTGAAGTTCACAGACTCCAGGTTAAGAACCCCTGGATGTATGTATGATACTATGTCTCTGACTTCAATAAGTTCAATGGTGCCCTTGGTAACATCCAGAAGGTCTTGAACTTTAATATTTCACGAGATGACTCTGCAGTGTTAAATCCCTCATCCCCACCTCATGAACTCTTGGTAAATCAGATCTGACATTTCCATGACTGTTTATAGTAATGCTCTCCCCTATGCAACTCAGATCCCCAAGCTTGCCTTGACCATTTCAGAACATAGTAAATTTCCTCTACTGAAAACTTCTATCATTTATCATCCATATCAGTCACTTGGCACTTATACACACAGGCTTGGAGTGTTAGTAATCTGTTTATAAGGAAGTCTTATCTCCCCAACCAGATTTTAAGTTCTTTGCCCTATACATCTCTGGTGTCACCAACAGCATCTAGAGTACACACCAAGTCAATGCTTGATGTTTTATGGATAGAAGAAATCTGCAGAATATCTCCCTAGCTCCATTCCAGAAAAGCAGGATGATTAACAAGCAAAAACATGTCACAGATTTGATTTTTACTTCTTAATCTTCTCTATCCTCTATTTTTGTGCTTTTACTGATTATTTATTTGCAACAAGCCTAGATATTCCTCAAACAGGATAATAAGCATGGAACAACTGAGAGATGACAGTGTTTGAACATTAATTCCATGAGTCACTAGAACGATTTGTATCTGGAGAAGGATTTTGGGGAACATTTTTTATGTTTCCTAAAATTTATATTTCATGTTTTACGAATGACAAGGAAAGTAAAATCCCCACCCCATATCTCATCACTGTGCAAAGCATCTGCCCAGATGACAATGGGTACTGGACAGACAGCAAGGCAGATTCTGCAATCACATTGCAGAACTAGTCACTGAAATGTTTTAGAATAAATTTCTTGGGAGAACTTTCTCTGCCTTTTGCTTTGAGACAGCAACGAAGGAGTCCTTTCAGACAAGAGAAAGCAGAGGCAATTCACAAGAGACAGGCATTCAGTGGAAGAAACATAAACTTGAACCAGAAACAACTTTGCAAGAAAAAGGAGCAGAGCTCATTAGCATGCTGTCTGTGAATTCCAGAGAAGATTTCATCTCAAGACTTTAAAACAGCTCTTATTCTAAAGAAAGCCTGACAAAGGGGGCCTTACTCTTTGTCATTTTCCTTTAGAATAACCAAATATAAGCATAAATAGGTTTTACATAATTGCAAAGTTTTGCTTTCAGACAAAGAGTTGAAAAGTTTTGAGGGGTAATCTAGTCCAACCCTCTGTCCAATGTGGTATCCGTCAAGAAAATCCTTGACAAGTGGTCATCCAAGATTTTTTGAATACCCTCAGGGATGGAGAACTCCTTTCTGCCTTGTTAACTATATTAAACTCTTTAAAGTCATTTGTTTCTTGAGTTGCCTCAAATCCAGAGTCATTCATTTGGCTTTCCATCATGCCATAATGGAATATTGTTCCACTCTGTGAATCTGTCTCCTGGGCTATGTATTCAGCAGACAGGTTAGTTAATTAATTCAGGATCCCTACAAAGTTGGATCTCTACCAGATTTCACTGCCAACAAGACCCCATGCTGTGGATATGTCAAATTCTAAGCAGAGTGAGTGTTTTAAGAGGGACATAGAGAAACATAAATACCATGTTTCTCTCTTGCTTAGCCAAGCTCATGGAAGGTGTGAGAGGCACAAAAAAGAATGTTAACTTGCACAATCCTGTCCAAAGAATTCATAAATAAATCTCATGATGTGAATTAAGACACATTTAAAATAATATACACTAATTTTACACCTTTATTATTGGACTACACCCTTTAAATCAACTTAACAATTCTTTCATGGACATGTCTTTTAAAACATGAGTTAACACTCACCTTTAAGAGTACTGTACCATTTAATGATGATAGGTTGTTTTTTTTTTGTTACACATGACCCAGTATAAAATGTATTTTTTATGTAGCATGTCCTATTTTGAGAAATATTTTTTTTGGTGAAGCAATTGGGGTTAAGTAACTTGCCTAGGGTCACACAGCTAGTAATTGTTAAGTGTCTAAGCCACATTTGAATTCAGGTCCTCCTGAATCCAAGGCCAGTGCTCTATCCACTGTGCCCCACATGTCCTATTTTGAAACGTAATAACTAAATGCGAACTGGTTCTATGTAGATAAAAAAGAGGGTGATACAATTGTATTACAAACATCTATTTTGGGTAGAGCAATCATAATTATAATAATTCTAATAAATTAACTCGATTATCAGTAGTGACAAATTTATTAGATAATTTCACTACTACCTTCTTGCCTATAGATTTGTGAGCAGCACTTCTGAAAATGAAGGTTCCAAGTAAGGGTTTTCAAAGATTAACCGAATCACAGGCTAAAAGTTTAAGTACCTTTTCCTACATGCTGACATAGGGCTTACACTCTCAAGTCTATGAGAATGACACACAAATCTATGAAGAATAGATTCAAAGAATTATTTAGTTAGTAAGGATGTCAGAGCTAATCTAGTGCTATCCCCATCCAAAATATGAATCCCACTTACAATGTCCCCAACAAATTGTCATCAAAGCCTCCATTCCACATAAAGCTCAAGTTGGCCTCTTTGAAAGAAGTACCTGCACTGGCAGCTCATTCCATCTGGAAAGCTTTACCGTTTAGGAAATTTCTCCTTATACTGCATCAAAACTTGTCTCTTTTATAACCTTCACACACAGGTCATAGTTTTGGCCTTCAGGACCAAGCAAGCTGGCCCTCTTCCATATGCAAATCTTCAAGATACTTAAAAACTGCTATCATGTCTTCTTCTGTCATGTCTTCACTTTTATAAACTAATTATCTCCAGATCCTTCAACCAACCTGTATATACCTTGTTTTGAACCTTCCCAATAACCCAATCATCATTTTCTGGACACACTTGAATTTGTCACTGTCCCTTCTATAATGTGAGTCCCAGAAGTGGACACAATATACAGGATGTAGTCCGATGAGAGCAGAGGATAATAAAAGTATTACCTCTGCTTGGACATTATAGTTATATTAATGAAGCTAAGCTTCCATTATCTTTTTTGGCTGCTCAATCACATTATTGTCTCATGTTGATCTTGGAGTATGCTACAGTCTCAATGTTTGTTTCACATGAATTATTTTCTAATCATCTCTCCACCACTCCATACTTGTGGAGTTGATTATTTTGAACCCAAGTGGAAGACTTTACATGTATTCCAATTAAGTGTCATATTGTTTGTTTCAGCCTGTTGTTCCAGTCTATTGAGATCTTTCTGGATTCCAATCCTGGCATGTATTAGTTGTCTATTTTAGCTTCACAATTTGATGAGCATGCCATCTATGCTTTCATCCATGTCACTAATAAAAATGTTAAATGGATGAGATCATGTCTTACCTAAGCTTTTTATCTCTTGAAGTGACCTGCAACAAAATATCTGTATTTGTTTCTTGACACTCCCCAGCATAAATGAATTCTTGGCTTCAATCAGTTGAATTTCCTCACTGACTCTTCCACACAACATGCCTATTACTGTTGTTGCTACAGATCTTCCTTGTCTTCATGACCTTCTTTTCTCACTCTGCTCTCTCCACTTCTATTCATTCTGTCCATCCTTTAAGACCAAGTTTAAGTTCTCATTTCCACATGTAAAAACTTCTCCAAATCTAATGGTTTCACCATTGACATATAGTACACAATCCACCTTGGGGAGAGAAACAACATATACTATATGTCCCTATATATAGTGAAATACATATGTTCTGGCCATAGGACCTAGATCAATCTAAATTGAACTTACACTCAAGTTGGGTTTATTCAATGTTTCTTCTTGTAATACACACACACACACACACACACACACACACACACACACACAGCTGCTTTTCATAGTCAAGAAAAACTTCAAGCAATAAAGTGTTCTTGGGATACATTTCTAATCTTGAAACGTCAGTTTAGCCTACAAGAATATGTTGAAGAAATAAACAGTTACTCTTCAGTAGTTTCCTACAATGGCAGCTATATTTTTCCCCACTCACTTGTTATTCACAAACTAAGAACCATCAAAAGTTATGGCCTCTTCAGAATTTATGTGGTCTTGCTAACTGTCTCACTTAACTTGACATTTTTATTAGGCCAAAAGCCTCCAACTGAACACTGTTACAAATACAGTCATTATAAAAGTAGTCAACATGGAAAAAAGCTTGGCAGCCCAATGGCAAAGCCTAGATCAGTGTATGAATTCTTAGTCCCATTTTCTTTTTCATTCAATAAGAATTCTTTGTAAACATTGCAAAGACTGATTAACTCATTAAAGTCTCTCTCTAAAAAGTTACAGAACATCCTTTACTTCTTTAATAAATGGTTAGTACATTTATACACCTCATGGGGAAAGACAACACACCACATCACTTCTCAAATAGTAGACATCTTCAGAAAATGTTGCTTGAATAGAATACTCACTGGAGGCAATTTATTCCTCAAGTATTTAAACCTGTCATGTATGAGAGAATAGATTTGAATACATTACAGGTTCAGAGAAGGGAGGGGTAAGAAATAATTTATTATTGCCACTGCTGCCACTGCCACCATCATTCTGGTCCCAGAAGTCAAAACTAAGCTCAGTGGTTGTAAGCAATAGAGAGCCATACTTAAATTCATCTAGTATTGTCCACAAGTGAAATGGACTGCTTTAAGAGATGGTGGGCTTCCTCACCCTAAATAGTTTCAATCAGAATCTGCATTACTACTTGTGGATAATGTTGCAAAATGATTCTTGGTCATGTAGGCACAAGCTCAAATAGATACCTCTGAATTTCCTTCTGCCTCTGAGTTTTGGTGGTTTTACAGGGCCCAGATTATTCTAATTAGGTCTGGACAAATGCTTCAATGAACACCAGTTGAGAAGTCATTAAAAGCAATGGGCACATATTCCAAATTTATATGGTGGTTAAGGAGAGCAAAATGAAGTTTCTAGAGTGTTCACTGAGTGTAGAAGAATCTTGTACAAAGCACTAAATATATTGATTGTAGTTCAGTAACTTTTTCTAGCTAAAATTATCTAACATGATAAAATTGTTAGTTCATAACCATTCCTTCTCCCTATAGTCTATCCTCTTTGTTGTGATTGTGGTCATGGTGGTGATCTGTTTGTTGTTGCTGCTGTTGTTTTGCAATGTCCACATCATGCATATAGATGGATAGAAGTGAAATGAAATATTCTTTTGACCAAACAATCAAATCATAATTTGAAAATGACACCAAAACAGTCTGGAAGAATTTGGAAATGAGAAATAGTGACAAATAAAGGACAAAATGCCAAAATCCATTTCCAGGAAGGAGGGGGGAGAGGAAAAAAAAAGATGAAGGGAGGAAGAGAGGGAGAGGGAAGGAGAGAAAGGAGGGAAGGAGAAAGTGAGAGAAAGGAGAGAAAGAGAAAAGAGAGAAAGAGAAAGAGGGAAAGAAAGATATACAGGGGGAAAAGAATAGATAAAAAGGAAAGAGAGAAATTTGAGGTTCTGTAGCTAATAGAAACTTACCATAACATTTTTGCACTATAGCACCTTCAGTAGTGCATGGTCATTGAGACACAATGCTAGCCTTTTCTCACCTTGACAGGGAGCCAAAATTTGCCCTTGAATGCACACACATTCCTCAATGCCTCTAGCCAGATCTGTATGAAGTGATTAGAGACAAAGGATCTGAGTGATTCAAAAATATATATATAATAGCTACTCTATACCATTACTTCATCTCATCTTTTTTTTAACAGAAGAATGCATATTTTGCAGTGTAGACAGTAACATCCCTACTATGGACATAGATAAGATGGGGGGGGGGTATTCAGAGGAGGATTGGGATGAGGAATAGTTAAAGGAACAAGGAATGTTTAGCTTAGAAGAGAGAAGACTTGGGGCAATGTGATTTCTGTCTTCAAGAATCAGAAGGGCTCTCATGTAGAAGAGGGATTAGGTTTATTCTATTTATCCTTAAGGGAAGAACTAGAAGCAATGGGTGGAAGTTACAGAAAAGTAAATCTATACCTGAAGTCAGAAAAAAATCCCTAATGAACAAAGCTATCCCAAAGTGGAACAGGTTACTTGGAGAGGTAGTGGGGTTTTCTTCCTTGGATTTCTTCAGGTAAAGTCTGGATGGAGGTTTGTCTGTTACGTCTGCTATACCATAGTGGGGATTTCTTTCAGGTATGGGCTGCACTAGGTGGTTGCTGCACACCACCATCTCCTTTTCAGTTCTCAGATTCTGTGATTCTAACTTGGTCAAGACTCCTAGGTCTTTCCATCCCCTAAAGGTACCAGGGATTTTTAATGACTCAGAAAGTGATAAAGAAAGAGAAATAATCGACAAGCATTTATTAAAATACTTAAATAGATCAGAAGTTTGAATAAGTTTGATTGTAAAATTTAAGAGCTGAGAGAAAGCAGCATGATGTAAATGGACAGAATCATATTAGATGTATGATAATACTCCAGGGAATCTGGATTCAATTTGAATTAAATTTAACAAACATTTATTAGACATTTGTTATATGCAAGCAACTGGGGTGGGATCTCAGTGTGGGAGACAAGCATTTTGTTTACACTGGGTTTGATGAAAGTGCCACATCAACCAATAAAGCAAGTAATTTATTAAATGCCTTTCATGGGACTGAGTTCAGTGAATGATACCAAAAACAACAACAACAACAAAAAGAACAAAAAGAAAAAAACCCTGAAACACTTGGGCTTGCCTTCAGGGCTCTCATATCCCCAGGGAGCAGCATTTGTATGGCTATGAAGGTAGTATTCATAATGGTCAGAGCATCAGACATAGAGTCAGGAAGACCTGAGTCCCACCTCTGATGCTTACTAACTGATTGTAGACCATGAAATCATGGACTCAAGACTAGAAGGGGGACAGCTAGGTGCCACAGTCGATAATGCACCTGCCCTGGATTCAGGAGGACCTGAGTTCAAATCATGCCTCAGAAACTTGACACTAACCAGCTGTGTAACCCTGGGCAAGTCACGTAACTCTCATTGCCCTGCAAAAAAAAAAAAAAAAGAAGAGACCTCTGAGGTTGTCTAGTTCAACCCCTTCATTTTGGAATTGACAAAACTGTTGGTCACAGAGATTAACTGATTTGATCAATATCACAAAAGCATTCAGTGGTGATGTCAAGAATTGATCCCAGATCCTCGATCTAAATCTAGCTTTGTTTCTTTAAAATGTGGTAATAGTATTCCAGTACTTACCTTGTAGGAATGTCATGAGGTTCAAATGGGGTGATATATATAGATATATACACACACATATATGTATATATTATATACACACACACACATATATACATATATATATATAATTTGCTTTTTCACTCATGTCTGACTTTTCATGACCTTATTTAGGGTTTTCTTGGCAAAGATACTAGAGTGGTTTGCCATTTCCT
The DNA here is from genome assembly GCF_019393635.1 of Dromiciops gliroides. Classification (NCBI taxonomy): domain Eukaryota; kingdom Metazoa; phylum Chordata; class Mammalia; order Microbiotheria; family Microbiotheriidae; genus Dromiciops; species Dromiciops gliroides. The sequence goes on along the minus strand of NC_057862.1, from coordinate 157,254,859 downwards.
TTGCCAGCTCATTTTAGGATGAGAAAACTGAGGCAAACAGGGTCAAGTGACTTTTCCAGGGTCACACAGCTAGTTAAGTGTCTGAAGCTGGATTTGAATTCAGGTTCTCCTAATTCCAGGACTGGTGCTTTATCCACTACACCACCTAGCTGTCCCTAAAACATTCAGGAAAATGTAAAGTGCAATACAAATGGCTATTACCATCATTATTGGTGTGGCCTCTGCCAATGATTATACTTGATACCGTGGGTCTATCACTTTACCTTTCTTAGACTCAATTTCCTATGAAATGAGTTGGCTCAACTAGTTGATCTATAAGGTATCTTCCTGACATTTAGTGATTATATGATCCTAAGGAATAACTTTCTTAGGATAAGAATAAGCTGTAAATCTGACCATTGATACTGGAATAATTGGAGTCGGGATTCAGAGAAGGGAGAAATCAGTGTGCATTGGACTTGAGAAAACTTCACAGACATTGGATTTGAGAGATAATATAGGGTTGTGGATGGCATGATGATTGGATTCAGAAAGACTTGGGTTCAAGTTCCACCTCAGATACTTCACTATTGTGTGACCCTGGGCAAATCCTTAAACTTTTGCGAACTTCATCTGTAAAATGGGGATAATAATGATATTTCTTTATGAGGCTATTAGGATGATCAAAAGAGAGTATTAAAGTGTTATATTTATACATGTAGGTAAATAATTTGGGGGCAACTAGATGGCAGAGTGGATAGATAGAACACTTTGCTTGGAATCAGGAAGACTCATCTTCCTGAGTTCAAATCTGGCCTCACATACTTACTAGCTGTGTGACTCTGGGTGAGTCATTTAACCCTGTTTGCCTCAGTTTCCTCATCTGTAAAATGAGCTGGAGAAGTAAATAGCAAACCACTCCAATATCTTTCTCAAGGAAACACCAAATATGGTGACAAAAGAGTCAAACACAATTGAAATGACTCAATGACAACAAAATAATTACTACTGCTGATAACCTGAAACCTAAAACTAAAAGTACATAGAATCTAAGTTCATCTTTCTTTGATAATTCGGAAAGTATAGTAGAAATTTTCAGTGCTTCAGGACCTTCACTTTTACTATAGAGTATAATGGGAGGAAATCTGGTTAAGATTCTTAGTTGTTTGAGTCTGGGGTAAACAAATTACTTTACAAGTTATGGCAAAGAGGAGAAAACAGCTTATCCATCTTTTCACATAGGAGGTGTTAAATTAGTGGGTCATGGAAGAGATCCACTCTCTTCTTTGTGAAGTTAATTATAGAAATACTGTGCTTGGCAGGAGAAAACCTGAATGATTTCCCCCCTCAAAGTAAAACAGCAATTGAATTAGCAGTGACATGGATAACAAAGAAACCTGCATTCACTTAGTACAGGGTTCCTTGGGTATGCATTGGGAGAACATCTCAAAAGCAAACAAGCAGTGGAATGTTTGGTCCAGTCTCAAAAGTCAGTGTTTAATTACAATTAACATGACTAAGTCAATTGCTGGTGTGAACCATCTTGATAAAATATGATACCACTTAGTATACCATACCAAGGAATATTGGAGTATAAGCAAAGAAACAATGAAAAGTCTTTGGTGGTCCATCAGCCACATCCAAGATTTGGCACTAATTAACTCTTTGTAGCCCACACAGATAGACTTATTCCACAGAGTTTTGCTGCAGAATTCAGTGGTGCTACATACCAATGGAGTAGTGGTGAGGTGGTCCTTGGTATTAGTTGCCTCTGTACATGTGGATTAGTAATAATAATAAATAAAATAATAATAAAAACCTCACTCTAATACTCTTATTCAACTTCAAAAAAATATTTTATCTACCTGTATGACAATTCAGAGAATACTGACCATAAACGAATACTAGCAGGTTACATGCTTGTTCCAGGACTTTTTCTCCATGAAGTCCATCAAAAAAAAAAGAAGAGAACAAGATAATGACTAATATTTATAAACAGTAGTCCTTTAAAATCTTCAAGTCAATTTACATGCACTATTTCATTTAATCCTCATAATAACCATGTGAGGCAGGTGTTATTATTATACCCATTTTATAGATGAAAAAACCAATGCAGAAGGAGGTCCAGGACCACAAAGCTGGTGTATCAGAGGCAGAAACTAAACTCAGGTCTTTCTTACTCCAATCCACTATACCAAAGTACTTCATGAGGAAAGAGTTAGGTTTTTGAGAACTTTTCATACCAGGAAGATTAGTTGCCTGGCATTTTCACAGATCAAATGCAAGTTAGGTCACATTGACTCACTGTGTTATCTTTTTCACACATCCAGTGACTGAATAACCTGTTCTAAGTGAATGCAGGTTTTTCTTTGTAATACATGGCTCAGTTCATCAAGCTACATTTATATTGTGAGGGGATAGACAGGTTTAGGTTACTGAAAATCCAGTGCATTATGGTGGAAAGAACAATGGGATTCCAAATCATATCAGTATTCAACGTCTATCTCTGACATTGAGCTCAAAGACCATGGACAAGCTTTGGTTTCGTCACCTATGAGGCTGGTACAATAATGCAGTACTTTCCATCCCTATCCCTCACCAGGCTGTTATAAACAAGACAGTAAGCACTACACATGTGAAATATATTATTTTTACAGAAGAATGTCAGGGGACTAATTTCCTAGGTTAAAGAATCTCTTATCTATGTTGAAGATTTTTCCTTCAAGGCCCAAGTCTGATGCACCTCTCTGGCCATTCCCCTTCCTCCCACTCTAGGCACTGTAGGAGAAGCTGAAAAAAAGAAAAAAAATGAAACTGCTCCTATTCTCAAAGACACAAGGTGAAAATGTTCCCTCTGTTCTCAAATTTCTCATAGTTCTTTGCCTGACTTTCTTCTGTCCTTATGATATTTTCCTTTTAGGATCAATGATTGCATAGATAGAAAATTTCTCACTCATGGAAATCTATAAGTTCCTTGAGAGCAGGGACCATGACATTTGTCATTTTTGTTATCTCCAGCACCTAACTTCACAAACTGAAGACAATGAACACATGTTAAAATGAATTGAAATAAAAACTATAAATATTTTTCCATTTCAGTTCTTAAATTTATTACTACTTTTATGATAGTTTATGTTCTTATGTTGTTAACTATGTGTGTTTATTTTCTAGAAATATAAAAGTCTGGCATCAACATCCTGTGTTAAGTCAAAAAGAGTTGCATATACAACCATCTATTTAGCATCGCTCTGAAAATATACAGAATATGTACCAGATGCTAAAGAACTGAAGCATTTGCTGCTCCCAAGCTGGTTTGTTGCTTTTCAATAAATCCAAGAAAGGAGATTGAGGACAGTACCAAAAGAAAGTCCTACAATGCAAAGCCTACCAAAGGAATTTGAGAAATTCGATGCTATAATTAAGAAAGAATCTAAATATTCTGTTTTCCACCCCAAAGCAGGATTAATAAAACATTGGTGTTCCAAGAACAACAACAACAAAAATTTTCAAAGCTTAACTTTAAAATGCAAAGAATCTGGGCTTTTTGAAAAAAAGGGTGGGGGGAATCTAGTCAATTTTTTTGGTTTAGATACAATTCTTTGTCACCTCACTCTGCACACACACCCCCCCCCATTTCCAAAGCCTGTGGCTTCAGACCTCCTTGGCAGCTTTCCCCTCAGTCTCCCTAATTCTGGCCACAGCTTACAAACCTCAACATTCCTATCAAGGAGGGCCAGGATCACCAGGGCCCACCAGTCTCTGCCTCTCCTTCCCCACCCTTTATATCTGTATCATTTTGTTCTCTCCAGCAACAGAAACTTTTTTCCCCTGCCAAGAAACCTGCATAATCCCAACCACTACCATGCAAAAAATGTAAATAAGTAGCTAACAATTCCATGATAATGACTGACAAAAAGACTACTTAAAGAATCCTTCTGCAATCAAACAGGCTTCTTGGCCTTGTCAGGCCTTGAAGATTCAGTCATTGTTTTCTTAACAGAGGAAGAGTAGCTAGTTGGAACTACATATTTCTGTTTGTTATCACATGTTTCAATTCTCTAGTAAAGACAGTCTATCCAATTATAAAGCCTTCTCTGTGCCCTTCTCAAATTTGAAAAAAAGCCATGAGGAAACTGAGGCTCAGCTAGATTGACTTCATGAGGGTTGGCAGAGTGGAAAAGCCCTTTCTCCAATACTACTTCTCACCAATTTCCCATTATTTTATATCCTTGCTTTAACCACAGAGATGATCGATGAATGGGGGCATGAGGTCATCAATGCAGAGTGACTGAAGGGAAGGAGACTGAGAATAGGGCACAGGACCCAACTGGATTTGGTCATTCTCTTCTGTTTTCATCTCCATCATTTTGAAAGGGAGGGTGGGGTCCTTAAAAACCAAAATCTTGGCGTGGGCAAATTGTAATGTTTCCTATTTCCCTTGATTCCTCTTTTAAAATCTTTTTTTTTTTCAAATGTGGTACACACCATCATAGGATTATTTTTTTTTCAGGGCAATGAGGGTTAAGTGACTTGCCCAGGGTCACACAGCTAGTAAGTGTCAAGTGTCTCAGGCCTGTTTTAAACTCAGGTCCTCCTGAGTCCAAGGTTGGTGCTTTATCCACTGAACCCCCATCATAGGATTTTTAAATGGGATTAAGTAAAAATATTATACTAGAAACATATAGATGGTAGAAGCAAAGATTAAAGTAGGAAATGGTTTTACACCTTCAAAAGTCTGTAATGGTTTAATTCTTGTCTGAAGCCTTGGAGTGGGCCCATTCTTCTTCATTCCCATCTCTCTTCTGCCTGACTCCCTACCAGTCTGGATGTTGATGTTAGCTCAGTTCCAGCAATTTCTGTGGATTTAGCTGGCCAGGCTCCACCATCTCAGATTTCCTGATTTCCCCAACCTCCAATATGGAGGTAGAAGTATGGGGCCCCTGAACTAGTGCTTTCCTCCTAAGTTTTTGAGCTTAGTCATTTATTGGAATACCTCACCTTTAATCATGAGCTAGGAAATCCATCCTGTCCTGTCTGATTTCTGGATTAGAATTACTTTTCCTCATCAGCATCTCAAAGCTATCTCCCTTAAGGTTTCAGATTTTGCAACTTCCTTACCCTTACCTTAAAACATGATATATAAATGCTAGTTATTATCTGAAATATTATCTGAGCCCTCAGTAGTTGCATTCTCATGGGTACTTTCTTTCTTGGCTTGCCCTATTAGTCTCTATTTTCTCTGGCTCATCTAAGGCAAGTCCTATTAACTAGCCTTTTCTGGCTGGTTTGGCCTTTAATGGTGCAACCTTCCCTTCTGTTTAGGTTTTGTACAGGCCTTTGGCCCTATGGATGAGCTCAATAGGCCTCTCTGGGTCTGGGTTCCCATTATTTTCATAGTGTGGTCTTTCTTTCCTCTATATAAACTGCTATGTTTCTGTCATCTCACTCCAGGTTCCTCAATCATTGGCTGAACTGATAGAAGCACCCTGAAGCCAATGAACAATTACTATTCTAAGATTTCCTTATTCTCAGTCATGGATTCAAATCACTTTCATGTAATAGGACTATGTATCAATGTCTATGCTTAGGAATTCTCCTCTCTGGGAATGAATCTGCAAAACCAACTAATTTAAAAACTAAAATTCTAACATCTCTGTGTTGCATGAAAGTGAATCTGGGTCCTCAATGAATATACACTTTCCTTAACCTCTAAGTTGGCAGAGCTTCCTTCTCTCACCTCCTGAAAGTGCCTTTTATTTACTTGAAGTATATATCTTTATCTATATCTATGTGTGTGTGTATATATAATGTGTATATATACATATATGTATTTATATACATGTACATATACATACACACACATATATACATACACTCATTTATGTGTGTACATGCCATTTCTTCTGAGAGAATGTGAGGTCCTTGAAGGCAAGGGATGTCTTATTTTTATTGCTATGTCCTAACACCTAGAAGATTACCTACCTCAGTTCCTTGTTCACTGATATGTTGGCAAGTCATAAAAGCTTCAGGTATGGACTGGAGATGATCAGTCAATGGACCAGACTAACCAATTCTGAAGGAGCTCATCATAAAATCAGACTGTAATGATTTTTTTTTTCATCTATAGCACCCTCCAATTTATTTTCTTAAGTCATAGAGAGACTATAGTTTGCACTTTGGGGAATGTACCACATTTGATAAATTCAGAGGTCCCTGAACAATTGAGGTATAACCCTAAGGCCCAGTGCATAAAGTAAAATTAACATTCTTAGCTCCTTGATCCCTTTAGTGGTCAAGAAAATTCAATGCCCCATTGATGCTGTCATGCTTAAAATTGTGCAGACAAAGGTTTACAGCTTTAATAAGAGGGAAATCTATCAGGAATCCATCTCTCTTGAACACTGGTGAAGAGCTAAAGGTTCAGGAGTTCATTTCCCATAAAACACATGAATCTAATAGGATAGTGCAACTTATTCACCAGGTTATTGTACTACATGGTCAGCTGACACAATCAAAAAGGCTTTCAAGGTCTAATCACTTCTAAATAGGACACAGATCAGAAAATTTGGCTCCTTGGAAAAGGCCATAGCCAGCACAAACTGCTGTCTATGGAATAATGAGGATGTCACTACCATTATTCTAATATCTTGGAATACTTTTCCAACCAAGCTTTATGCACTTTCCAGATATTCTTTAATCTATCCTCAGATGGCAGCGGACAACAAAGAAAGAATCAAGAAGCATATGTATCCTGGGAATTCTCAATCTGGCCATCAAGCAAATAATTCCACAGTGACACAGCCAGAGCCCGAAAGTCAATGATTTCCATTATCACCATTGGACATACCATAATTGCAATGATCTAAACCATGTTAACGTTAGGGGAACTGAAGTAAAAAAGATTAGTGATTTGCCTCAGTCCAGTTAGGGATAAAAATTCAGGACTTTTTAAATTTCTAGTCATCTTTCTCTTCAAGGACATGATCTTTTTTAGAGCCATGATGTCCAAACCACTAGTACTAAATCAGTGATAAAATTAGAATCACTGACATTGACACAGAGCTTTAAGATTTCCAAAGTTTTTTTATGTATACTATCTCATTTGACCTTACAGCCGTAGGGTAAGATGGGTGCTACAAAGATTAAGCCTATTTTACAGACTGGTGAAACTGAGGTTCATGGAAGGTTAAATGAATTATAATCACTCACCAAAGCCATCTTTTCAGTCCAAATCCAGAAAACTCTCCATTATATCAGATTACCTCTTTAAGTATCTGAGTATACTATTTTGAAAAATCAGTTTTCCAACAGTAGAAACTCTTTTGTGTTCTTATTATAGAAAAACATCACATAATAATTCATTCATTGAGTTTTAACTTTTAAAATGATACTTCCAGAGGAAATTAAAGACATAAGTTAAATATTTCATGGCAAGGAACTATGACAAGAGGTGGGTCAACTATTTTTGAGGACTTCACTCAGTTAGGTTCAGTAGGGGTCTAAATATGAGTCTGACCTTTCCTCCAAATGTGGTTTATAAGAAACCAGGTTATAATCATTCCTTCAGTGCCACAAACCTTGACTGAGCCCTGCTGATTTTCTCAGCAGTAGAGGTGGCCAGTTTGAACTAGATGAGACTGTGCTAGACACCTCTGTAACTGTCGCTACTAGGCAACAGAGGCAGACATCTCCCATTTATAAGCTCAAAGCTATTGCTTGATTGCCACAAAGTCTTAAAGATAAGAGATGGGGGAGGAGCAAAGTATTATCAACTATAGGTATACCTCAGAGATATTGTGGGTTCAGTTCCAGATCACTGCAATAAAGTGAATATTGCAATAAAGTTAGTCACACGAATTTCTTGGTTTCCTAGTGCATATAAAAGTTAGGTTTACACTATACTGCAGTCTATTAAGTGTGGAATACTATTATATCTAAAAAAATGTACCTACCCTAATTAAAAATATTTTATTGCTAAACAAATGCTAATCATTATCTGAGCCTTCAGTGACCCAATCTTTTCACTAGTAGAGGGATTTGCCTTGATTTTGATGGCTGCTGACTGATAAGGGTGGTGGTTACTGGAAGCTGAGGTAGCTGTGGCAATTTCTTAAAATAAAACAACAATAAAATTTGTCAGTTTGACTCTTCCTTTCACTCTAACACTTAGAGGGTTGTTGTAGGGTTATTAATTGACCTAATTTCACAAAGATGATAATTAGATCTATAGGAGCTGTTAAGGTCATCCAGTGAGAGAATGTAGAGAGAAAAGAAAAGAGGATCCAGGCCAGATTCTTGGGTGACACCCACAGTTAATGGTTGTAATAAGGTGAACAACCTGGTTTAAGATTTGAGAGAAAATGTCCATTGACTTTTCCCCTAGTCTCTGAGACTGGAGAGCTCTATTAGGTATGAGAAGAGATTATTAAGTTTCCTTTCCCTCAAAGAACCTTCCCTAAGGTTAGATTCTATTTCTTGCTTAGAAATGGATCACCTTTAGGCTGCTATTTCACAGATGCTTGTGAATTAGAAAAGGAGGTAGGGAAGGGAGTCAGGTGGATTCCAGGGAATAGGGGTACCCAAGCTTTGCCAGTTAGCAGAGGCATGTCCTAGTAAATTAAGAGTAAGGGGACTAGGTTGAGAGAAAAATAGAAAGAGGGAAAAGAGGGTAAGAATGAAGATATAAATATTCATGTACTGGAAAGTGTACTGATTTTAGAAATATAAGGATCTGAGTTCAAATCCCACCTGTTCCAATCACTTAAGTTCTCTAGGCCTCTTTTTCTACATCTGTGAAATGAAGAGGTTGCACTAGATGACCTCTAAGGGACTCCTAAACTCTAACTCTATAATCCTAAGGGTTGGAAATTTTTTCTGTTACCTCAATTTCACTCAAACCATTCACCACCTGAGATGGAGGTATACTCCTAGAATAAATTTACTATTTGGGCCAGCTGTGTTTCCCATAGGAAAGGTAACTTCAAATTCTGATGAGATTCCCAGAAGGTACAGCATTTCAAAATACCTACAGCTCTTTCCCCATTGTTTGGCACAAAAGCATCTGGTTCTCTTACAATATAAATAAAGTTTTGCTTGTGGAATTTTACATGTCTTGTACATGTAAAGCAACAAGCTGGAGCTTTCAGAATTTTTTTTTAGAACCTGCAACTTAGAAGCTTGATCTTCTGGTTAATTCAATGATAATTTCAACATTTAGAAGCTGTTAATTTGCTTTTTCCTCCTTTGGAGGCATACAGTTTCTTTCAGAGAGTAGTATATTCCCAACTACTTACTGTACTGCTTTGTAAATTGCAAAGAATTATATGAATATGAATTATTAATATGATTAGTGGCAGTAGTAGTAATAATAATAATAGTAGTAATAGGGGCAGCTAGGTGGTGCAGTGGATAGAGCACTGGCCTCAGACACTTAACACTTACTAGCTATGTGACCCTGGGCAAGTCAATTAACCCCAATTGCCTCACAAAAAAAAACAAAAACCAAAAAAACAAAAAAATAATAGTAGTAATAGTAATTAGTAATAGTAGTAGTAGTAATGATGAAGCAGTTAGTATTATTGGTAGTAATAATGATGAATATGGTGATGATTATTCCCTAAGACCTTGATGGCACTTGGTTGTCAAGAGAAAGATATGGCCAGTGAAGTCTTTGAGGGGGGGAAGTTGTGAATCATCTTGATAAGATCCATCTACTTCTAGAAAACTGTAGCTGTAATAGTAACTATACAAATCAGGGATCCCTGATACAGGATATTATTCTCTTTCAGGGAATAAGTTTATCCTTCAAGAAAGAAAAGTCCCACACTGTTACTTACACAGTCCCATCCAGATACTGCCACCCTGCCCCCACCATGTTGTCAGTCACACACGCCTCTGATACTTCACATTAGCAGAGCAGCTAGAGAGAAAATTCCACTTCATTAGGCTACTTTGCCCTCATATTCACCCCTAACAAGCAGCCTTAGAAGTGACCGTGACTCTCTTGAAAGGAGACCCCTTAAGGGGAAGGGCTGCCAAGTAAAAAGGTCAGCTGATTCTAAGGATGGGTAATTTGAAGCAAGTGACTCCTCTGTGGGAAGCAAACCACAGCTTTGCCTGGCAGCTTCACCACTTGTGAGAAGACTGTGTTAATCACATTGAGAATGGCAGCTTTGGAAAAGACCACAGGGCAGAGAGGGGCCTTAAAAATAGTAACTTTTGACTTTTGTTTTTTAAAGAGCTCAAATTTATGGCTACATTTGCAGGGGATTGCCATTCTGTAAGGATTAGGTCAAGGCTGAAGTAAGTGTTCATTAAGCACCTACTATGTTTCAATTATTGTGCCTAGTGCTGGACCACTGAGCTAACTTCTAATAAGTGCAGCTGATTTGCAAAAAAAATGTGTTTAAAATTAGCTTTTCTTTCAGGTAGGTTGTCCTACCTTATAAAATAAACTAAAGAGAAAACAGGATCTCATTATATTTAATAAGGGATTAATGACACCAGCAATTTAAGAGACCATCTGTGGATCCTAAAGACCCTTCCCTTAGCTGGAACTAAAGCCCATTTCCCATTTTACCATGAGATTCCTAGACTGGGGTTATTTTGAAATACAGGGGTGGAGGGGCAAGTATTAACCTTACAGAGATGTTTCTTGTGTAGAGGTTGCTACAAATACATTCCAGAATTCCTTCCACCATGTATTTGAAACTGATTACAAGACAATCACAACATCAGTTGACTCTTATAGAGAACTTTAAATATGAGCTCATTTGAACCTCACAATCTTATGAAATAAGGACCACAAATGTCATTATCACTTTGCTGTTGTTGTTCAGTTGTTGTTAAGTCACATCCTATTCTTCATGAGCCCATTGGACTACCTGAAAACCATGACCAAAATAAGAGCTTAGACATCATCTTCCAAGAAATTGTAAGGGAAAATTTCCTTGACATTCTAGAAGCAGAAGGCAAAATAGAAATTGAAAGAATCCACTGATCACCTCCTGAAAGAGACCCCAAAAGGAAAACCTCCAGGAATACTATAGCCAAATTCCAGAGCTCTCAGATCAATGAGAAAATATTACAAAGCAGCTAGAAAAAAGGAATTCAAATACTGTGGAGCAACAGTAAGGATAAAACAAGATTTAGCAGCATCTACGTTAAAGGACTGGAGGGCATGGAATATGATATTCCAGAGGGCAAGGGAACTGGGATTGCAGCCATAAATCACCGACCCAGCAAAACTGTGTATAATTTTTCAGAGGAAAAAATGGGACTTCAATGAAAAAGAGGACTTTCAGTCATTTGTAATGAAAAGACCTGAACTGAATAGAAAATTTGACCTTCAAATACAAGACCCTAGAGAAGCATAAAAAGGTAAACTGGAAAAAGAAATAATGAGGGAAATTAAAATATTAAACTGTTTACATTCCTACATGGGAAAGTAATACTTCTAACTCATAAGAATTTTCTCAGTATTAGGGTAGCTGGAAGGAATACACTTAGACAGAAGACACAGGTCTGAACTGAATATGAAGGGATGATACATGTATAGCGTTTATTTTTTTGTTTACCCTTGTTTTTTGTGGGGCAGGCAGGGTGGGGTGGCTTATGTCTGGGGCCAGATTTGGGCTCAGGGCCTTCTGGGTCCAGGGCTGGTGCTTTGTCCACTGTGCCACCTAGCTAACCAATGATGACATCTTTAAAATAAGGTTGAGGGGTAGGAGGAATGCACTGGGGGAGGAGAAAGGGGAGAGGTGGACTGTGGAGAGGTAGCTCACATGAAGGAAATGAGAAAAAAGCTTATGGAGGGGAGGGGAAGAGAGGGAAGGAATGAGAGAGTGAGTGAACCTTACTATCATCAGAATTGGCTCAAAGAGGGAATAACATACATACTCAAGTGGGTGTATTAATATATTTTGCCTTGAGGGAAAGTGGGAGGGGAAAGAGATAAGTGGGGGAGAGGGGAAGGAAGGAAGGACAGATTAGAGGAGGGAGCAATAAAAACCAAGACACTTTTGAGGAAGGTAAAGATATTCTGCATAACTGCACATGTATTACTTATATTGAATTGCTTGATTTCATAGGGAGGGTTGAGGAGGGAGGGAGGAAGAAAAATTTAGAACACAGAATTGGCTCAAAGACCTTAATCTTATCAGAGTGGGCTCAAGGAGGGAATAACATACACACCCAATTGGGAGGAGTATTCTATTTAACTTTACAGGAAAGTAGGAGGGGAAGAGGATTATGAGGGAAGGGTGAAAGAAGACAGAGCAGAGTGGGGGAGGTAGCAGTCAGAAGCAAAACACTTTTGAGGAGGAATAGGGTAAAAGAAAATAGAAAATAGAGTAAATATCATGGGAAGGGAATAGGATGGAAGGAAATTGTTATGAGGATTGATTATAATGGCAAAACATATGGTACCTACTTTGCTGGGCTATTATGAAGAAAATTCTTCGTCAAGTTTAAGGTACTATGTAAAAGTCATTTTGAACAGGATGCTACCAGAAAAACCTGGAAAGACCTACATGAACTGAAGCAGAGTGAAATGTACTGTATACAAAAGAACAGTAATAGTGTAAGATGATCTGCTGTGAAGGATGTTATTTTCAGCAATGCAATGATCCAATATAACTCTGAAGGACTTATGAAAATTGCAATCCATCTACAGAGAAAGAACTGATGGTATCTGAAAACAGATTGAAGCATGCATACACACACACACACACACACACACACACACACACACACACTTTTTTTGACAGTTCCTTAATCTGGAGTTTTCTTTTTATCTATTTTTCTCTCACAACCTAGCTAATGTGGAGATCTTTGCCATGACTACTCATGTATAACTTATATTGAATTTCTCGAGTTCTTGGTAGTGGGGGGTGGGAAGGGAGGGAGGAAGAGAAGTTTGAACACAAAGCTTTAAAAAATTGATGTTTGGGCAGCTAGGCAGTGCAGTGGACAAAGCACCAGCCCTGGATTTAGGAGGACCTGAGTCCAAATCCAGCCTCAGACAGTTGAAACTTACTAGCTGTGTGACGCTGGGCAAATCACTTAACCCACATTGCCTCCCAAAAAAAATGATGTCAAAGAGGTGCCTTTCCCTCCTTCATAGCTTACCTCCTATTATCAAGGCCAAATGTTCTGAGAAATAGAATGGGTCTCTATACAGAACATTCTAAGAGTATTTAAAGTTGAGCTACTTGTGAATTCTAAGAATTGCATGGACAGTCTCCCCCATAAATGGGGCTAGTGGCTGCCTAAGAGGCTGCAGCAGATGGGGGAGGAAGAGGGAGAGATCATGTGAAGCTTTTTTTAAAAGCCCGGATGTTATAAAACATTAGACTCTGAAAAAGAAAGCAGTAATAGGAAGAAAATGTCATGAGATAGCATTTGGAAATGAGAGGGCCCTTAGAGATTGAGTCCAACCTCATCATTTTACAGAAGAGAAAATGGAGAATCAAAAGGGTTAAGTTAATTCCCCTAGGTCTTACAGTTTGCAAGAGTTGAAAGGGGGTTCAAATCTAGGTTTCCTGATTACAAGTATAAGGCTCTCTCCACTATATCATACTACTTATCTTCTATTAGGAAAAGTGGGAAAGTCTGCAGCATTTAAAGGCTGGGAGCAAACATTTGGATGAATAATATTGTGGAAAGTTGGAAAGAAAAGACTAAGCTTGTGTGGGGGTACAATATAGACCAGGTGGCAGTATTACAGTGAAGGACCTTGAACAAAAGGCAGCTGAGGAATATATGTTGACCAAACTATCTATGGTATATGAATGCAAATGAATAATACTAAGTTGTTAGAAATAACTTAAAAGATAATTTCAAAGACACCTGGGAAGATTTGGAGGGACTGATCCAGAGTGAAATGAGCAGAACCAGGAGAATAATTTTATAATAACAACATTGTAATGACCATTTGAAAGACTTAGGAACTCTGTCCAATGACAATTCCAGAGGATTCCTACAGGACTTCCTAGGCAATTGACCACATAGCACCTTGTGATATCTCCTGTAACTTTACCATGTATTGTTTTTCATCTTCTAGAGTGTGAGCATATTGTCTGTTAAAGTAGATTTTAAATTCTTAGGGGCAGCATGGTATAGTGAATTAAGAAATAGATTTGGGGGGAACCAAGATAGTGGAGTACAGGTCAGGACCCAGCTGAACTCTCCCAACCTTCCCCTCCAACCAACTTTTACAAATGCCTCAGATAAAAGTTTGGAGTGGCAGAGCCAACAAAAGGTCAGAGGGGCACTTTTTCCAGATTAAGATAATTTAGCAGTAAGGAAAAAGGAATGAGAGTGATGCAAGAAAATTATGAAAGGAGAATTAGCAGCTTTGTAAAAGAAGCACGAAAGAGTACCAAAAAAAAATCACCTTAAAAAACAGAATTGACTTAATGGTTTAAAAAAGCACAAAAATTCACTGAAGAAAAGAATTCCTTTAAAAGTAGAATAAGTTAAAAAAAAGAGGTATAAAAGCTCAGTGGAGAAAATAATTCCTTAAAATTAGAATTGGATAAGTGGAAGCTAATGACTTCATGAGACATCAAGAAACAATCAAAGTCAAAAGAATGAAAAAAATAAAACAAATATAAATATCTCATTAAAAAAACCAACTGACCTGGAAAAAAGATTGAGGAGAGATAGTTTAAGAATTACTGGACTAGTGGACACTAAGTGGCACAGTGGATAAAGCACTGGCCCTGAATTCAGGAGGACCTAAGTTCAAATCCAGCCTCAGACACTTGACACTAGCTGTGTGACCTTGGGCAAGTCACTTAACCCTCATTGCCCTGCCCCCCCCCAAAAAAAAAGAATTATTGGACTACCTGAAAACCATGTCCTGATATCTTAGATCCAGAAGATAAAATACAAATTGAAAGAATCCACTGATCACCTCCTGAAAGAGATCCCAAAATGAAAACTCCTAGAAATATTATAGTCAAATTCCAGAGCTCCCAAGTCAAGGAAAAAATACTTCAAGCAGCCAGAAAGAAATAATTTAAAAATTATAGAACCACACACAAGATTTAGCAGCTTCCATATAAAATGAATGAAAGGCTTGAAATTTGATATTCTGGAAGATCAAAGAGCTAGAATTATAACCAAGAATAACCTACTTATCAAAACTGAGTATATCTTTCTGGGGGGGGAAATGTAAATTAAATGAAACAGAGGACTTTCAAGCATTCTTGATGAAAAGACCAGAGCTGAATAGAAAATTTGACATTTAAACACAAGAGGCAAGAGAAGTATAAAAATGTAAATGTGAAAAAGTAATCATAAGGGACTCAATAAAGCTAAACTCTTTATATTTCTATCTGGGAAGATGATACACAGAATTCCTAAGAGCATGATCATTACTAAGGCATTTAGGAGTCTACATATCAGAAAGCATGGTATGAGTCAATTATATTGAGGTGATCTTCAAAAGAAGAATGTGGGGGTGAGAAAGAGGGATGCACTGGGAGAATGAGGAAATTTTTCAAGCATAAAGGAGGCATGGAAGGAAGAACTTTTAAAATGAGGGGGGAAAGTACAGGTGTGGCAGGCAATGCTTGACCTTCATTCTCATTTGGAGTTGGTTCAAAGAGGAAAGAATATATGTACACACACACACACACACACACACACACACACTCAGGTATAGAAATCTATCTTACCCAATAGGGACATAGGAGAGGAGGGGAATAAAAGATATGGAGAAGATAAAGGGATAATAAGGGGTAGGGCAGATTGAGGTAGGCAGTGGTCAGAATCAAGATAGACTTTTCAGGGGGTACAGGAAAAAAAGGAGAAAAAGGCAGTAGAAAAAGGGAGGAAGGGAAATGCGTAGTTAGTGATCATAACTGTGGATATGAATGGGATGAGCTAACTCATATGAAAGAAGCAAATGGCAGAATGGATTAGAAACCAGAGTACAGCAATATGCTGTGTACAAGAGACACACTTAGGACAGAAAGAGACACAAAGAGTTGAAATGAAGGACTAGACTAGTGTCTATTGTGTTTCAGCTAAAATGAAGAGGGTAGGGATGGAAATCATGGTCTTTGACCAAGCAAAAGCAAAACCAGACCTAATTGAAAGAGACAATCAGGGAAACTACATCTCAATTTTTTTGGTGATATGTTTAATATGGAAATACATTTTGCATTATTTCACATATTATAACTGATATGATATTGCCTTCTCAGGGGATGGGGGAGGTATGAGAGGAAAGGACAGAATCTGGAACTCAAAATCTAAAAAGAAAATAATGTTAAAAATAAGTCAATTTAAAAAAAAAGAAATAGATTTGGAGTCAGAGGGTCTCAGTTTAAATACTAGCTCTTCCATTTGTAGTCTATATAGCTTGGGCAAGTTGTGTTACCTATGTGGGCTTCAATGTCTTAATTTCTTAAATAGGTGGGTCAGACTAGATGATGTCTAGAGATGTTTCTACCCTTAAATCTACGATCTTATGATCCTTCATTATACTTTTTTTTTTGTTAACTCCTCAACATCTGGTAGAATGCACTGCATGCTACAGACCCACAATACATTTGTTGAATGTAAAATGAAGTCGAAGTCTTTGAAGCATTACTGATTGAATTAGAAGAGCTTGGTTAGCATGCTGATTAGACAAGAATGCCGTCAGTGCTTTTTCAGACTGGGAATACCTACCAGCTTGTCAAGCACATATTCATCTTTAAAAAGGAGAAACACTACAACATAAAAGGTAGTAGCTTACCTTGGCAATGCAACTAAAGATGGAAATAGAAGATTTCATGAAAAAGAGCTGCTCGCAAATGTCTTAAGTAGAACCTAATTAGTAGAATCCTATTCACCATGGCAGATTCACCTTTTAAAAGGGCACAGTGTTCATGTTGGTCTTTACACCTGCCCATATGCTTGCACTTTACAATTTGAAGAGCACTCTCTATAAATGCATATCTGGTTAATGTGCTTTTAATAACAGATATTTCTGGGTATAAGATCTATTTTAATGGCAAAAGTTAAAAACATTCTAACCCATATAATTATGGGTAAAATATGTATTTTGCCTACATAATTATATATAATTTTTACCCATATAATATGAACAATCAATCACCAAAAAATGTATTAAGTGGCTACTTTTTGCCAGTCCCTGATCTTGGAGGTACAGCTACTATTCCCCAAACTAAATAGCCCTTGCCTTCAATAAATTTATACTCCATTGAGGTGAATAGCATGTACGTATTTCCCAACATATGGAAGAATATTTTAAAGGTATATGGGCAGCTGGCAGTGAACCCTCATAAACCTAATGAGTTTGAACGCCTTTGAGTTCTAAGGAATGATACTACAAGAGAATCACCCATAGCTCCAGAGAGGCTTTGTAAGCCAGAGGAGTAGACACCCCTGGGAGTCCTTCCTCCCATATTTCTTGCCAGTGCTCCCTTCACTTTTCCCCTGGCTGGGTGAATGGTAACATTCTATTCCCATTTCTGAGTTCTGAAAGAATTTGGAAACCTCAGTCAACTTTGACCTTTGGGCTCTCCCCATATGTTATTGGATAAATATGGATGTTCACACCTCTTGGATGAACATGAAATCATCAACTACAATCTTTCCTGTAATAAGGATAACCACTACGCTTTGCCCTGTGGGCAAAGTCTGACCCTTTGGGCCATTAGGCCTTATCATCTGCTCTACTGGTATATCTGCCAGCATCTATTCATTACCATTTGACCTACTAATGCTCAATAAAGACTCCTAGGCCTTGCCATCTGCCTTTCAACTTTATCTTTAGAATCATCAAGTCAGGGCAGCTAGGTGGCACAGTGGATAAAGCACTGGCCCTGAATTCAGGAGGACCTGAGTTCAAATCCAGCCTCAGACACTTGAGACTTACTAGCTCTGTGACCCTGGGCAAATCACTTAACCCCCATTGCCCTGCAAAAAAAAAAAAAAATAAATCAACTCATTCTAGCCCCTGTGCAGTTGAAATCTCATGTATGTGTTGTCTCCGCTAATGAAAATATGAGCTCTTTAAGAGCAGAGACTATCAGTTTTCTATTCGTTTGCCCTGTGCCTAGTTCCTGGAACATAGTATAAACTCAACAAATGTTTTCATTCATTCATTCATGTTACTTCCTCCAGTTCAGCAGACTATAAACCACTAGAGTAGAAATTCGTTTTCACTTTATTTTTGTTTGCCAAGTACCTAGTACAGGGTAGATGACTAATAAATGCATGAACTACACTGAATTGCAAAGGATAAGAATGTTTCCCCTACACAAGAGTACATTCTCTCTTTACCTTGGCCACTTGGAATTCCTAGCTTCCCTCAAGTGTGTAGGTCAAGTGTCATCACCTGTCCTAGACTTTTCCTGATACTTTGTGGTACTGTCCCCTTCCCCTGAAATTACTTCGTATGTAATTTAGTTAAAATGTAAGCTCCATGAGAGTTCAGTTTTATTTATTTGCTTGTTTGTTTGTGCACTTATTTATTTATTTTGCTTTCATACCCCTTACTTGGAACATCACAGGTCCTTAATAAATGCTTACTGATTAATATACATTACTTAGTAGTATGCATACTTTATCTCCCCTCCCTCGACTTAAATGGAAACTCTTTGAATGTAGGAACTGTTAATGTTTTCCTGTCTTTCAATCTCAAGGGTCTGCCATAGTGTTTTGCATATATAGTAGGTGCTTAATAGATGTCTATGACTCAAATACAAATCTTTCCTTCAAGACCCAGACTTTTTTTCAAGGAAGCCTTACTTGACTATTTCAATAATCATTGATCTCTCTGTTAAATCAGTGAGCAGATTAGTGCCTACAAATGGTTATTAAAGATTTGTACAGTACTTGGCCAAGTAACTAGCCATTTGCCAAATTACAACAGGGTTAAGAAAACAGGAGTATCATGGAATCCTTTCACCTTAACAGATGTAGTTTTGCCATCTAGTGGTAAAATGGGTAACTACAAGCTCTTTAGCCACAAGAGTCAGTATAAAGGCATAACTAAAAAAAAAAAATCTGCTTTTTGTTTGTTTGTTTATTTTATTTTGTTTTGGTGATTTATCTTTCTGAAACGATTTTCTGAAATCGATTGTAATAAGTTTTGGAAACTTCCTGTGTCCCATCTACAATGCTCAGTATTGGGCACATTGTTGGTATTAAACGCTCATTGATGCATTATGAAAAGCATTTCGAGCTGAAAGGAAAACCAGAGAATATTTAGTCCCACCAACTATTTTACAGAAATGAAGACTAAGGCATAGGGGACCTAAGTGGCTTGCCCAAAATAGTACACATAGTAAGTAGTAAAGGAGGGGATCAGAACCAAGCTCCTTCAATTTTCAGAGCTAAAACTCTTTCCTCTAAATGACCAAATTGTTCAATTTGCTGACAATCAAAGGAAGAAGGGAAGCTGTTATAAATCATGGAATACAGTAACTGGGAGAGAGCTTAAGAGACGATTTAGTCCAAAGTAAACAGGAATGCCTCTAAAGGATTCCACTTAAACAACTTTAGAACTAAGAAGAGAATGAACACTATGGTTAGAAAGTTCTGTTTGTCAGTCATGTTTTATGCTAATCTTTTATCTTGTTACTAAGTTGCTTGAAATCCTTTTCAATGTCTTCCCAAGGCCTACAGAATAAAGTCTGAACTAAAGTACAATTAGATACCCTTTCCACATCATGGCTTTCCCAAGCACAGTTTTGATATATCTAGGGTGAGCATAAGAATTAAATGGGAATTTGGGGGGAGTTTTGTAGAAGCTTCAGATGAAATGTGAAGGCCACGAGATGACACAAAAAAGTTTAAAAACTGAAAAATGCATAAAATGTGTATCATATTGTATATCAACCCAAATTTTACAATAAGGTACTGTAAATACTCCATAAAAGAAAAAGACAAAATTCAGACTTCTCTGGTACAAAGGGAGGGCCAAAAAGTTTTATGCAGGTTTTCCAGATAAGGGGGGAGGAGGCACCATGCCCCTAATCCCCAAATGTGCAAGGGATAACTGTACTTGGAACTCTAAAATTCCATCACCTCTCACCCTAGAAATCAAGAGCCCCAACCTGATTTTCCTACTTTATTTTCTACTCCTCAGGAGTGCTCTAGCTGAGAGTCATAACTAGGGAGAGCCAACTAGAACTTTGCCCCAGGGCACGGAAATATAAAAAGATCTGAGCACATTTACACTACTTCTGGAGGGAGAAACCAATGAATTTAGCACTTAGCAATAATTAGTTAAAACTGGCAGCTACTAGAAAACATGTCCTTTACCCACTGACTGCACCCCTTGGGAGTTCCCCCTAGTCTTGTATTGCCCTGCTGCAAATCACCTAATGCCCTTTCACCCAATTCTACTTTGTAGTAACCCAAAGTGTATGCCCCCAGTCCCTCACCCCTAAGAGGTCCCTAGGACTCCTTCCACCTCCACCCCTTATAAACTGCTTTTTTCTTAGAAAGTTAAGATTTGATGATATATTTTATGCTGCCTGACATAGGCATGCTATCTGACGATTGTCTTGGGCACCCAACATTAACAGTTCCTACATTCAAAGAGTTTCCATTTAAGTCGAGGGAGGGGAGATAAAGTATGCATACTACTAAGTAATGTATATCAATCAGTAAGCATTTATTAAGGACCTGTGATGTTCCAAGTAAGGGGTATGAAAGCAAAATAAATAAATAAGTGCACAAACAAACAAGCAAATAAATAAATAAAACTGAACTCTCATGGAGCTTACATTTTAACTAAATTACATATGAAGTAATTTCAGGGGAAGGGGACAGTACCACAAAGTATCAGGAAAAGTCTAGGACAGGTGATGACACTTGACCTACACACTTGAGGGAAGCTAGGAATTCCAAGTGGCCAAGGTAAAGAGAGAATGTACTCTTGTGTAGGGGAAACATTCTTATCCTTTGCAATTCAGTGTAGTTCATGCATTTATTAGTCATCTACCCTGTACTAGGTACTTGGCAAACAAAAATAAAGTGAAAACGAATTTCTACTCTAGTGGTTTATAGTCTGCTGAACTGGAGGAAGTAACATGAATGAATGAATGAAAACATTTGTTGAGTTTATACTATGTTCCAGGAACTAGGCACAGGGCAAACGAATAGAAAACTGATAGTCTCTGCTCTTAAAGAGCTCATATTTTCATTAGCGGAGACAACACATACATGAGATTTCAACTGCACAGGGGCTAGAATGAGTTGATTTATTTTTTTTTTTTTGCAGGGCAATGGGGGTTAAGTGATTTGCCCAGGGTCACAGAGCTAGTAAGTCTCAAGTGTCTGAGGCTGGATTTGAACTCAGGTCCTCCTGAATTCAGGGCCAGTGCTTTATCCACTGTGCCACCTAGCTGCCCTGACTTGATGATTCTAAAGATAAAGTTGAAAGGCAGATGGCAAGGCCTAGGAGTCTTTATTGAGCATTAGTAGGTCAAATGGTAATGAATAGATGCTGGCAGATATACCAGTAGAGCAGATGATAAGGCCTAATGGCCCAAAGGGTCAGACTTTGCCCACAGGGCAAAGCGTAGTGGTTATCCTTATTACAGGAAAGATTGTAGTTGATGATTTCATGTTCATCCAAGAGGTGTGAAATATTTTTATGTCAAAAAATAACATTCTTAAGAGAGTGAGAAAAGTAGTTTTCCTGTAGTAGAGGTCTAAGAATATTATTTTTTCACTACCATGGTCTTATTTCATCCACTTAGAAGGGCCTCTCCCCTCCTTTTTACCCAAATTCTACCTACACTTCAAAATATAGATGAAGTTGTACTCCATAAAGTCTTTCTTAACCATCTATGACTGATGCATGGTCCCTCTTTTGAACTTAAGAGTTCATGTTATTTCTTTTATTGGCAATCAGGTACTGTCTTGTGACATTGATTCTATTATTATCTTGGACTGTTGGATATTGTAATAGGCTCTATTTTCTCACAAAATCTAAGCTGTGTTTAAACCTATGTTTAGTCTATAATTCATGTTATTTTTCAGTGTGTGTTAACTGGCATTGGCATCTTATATTAACATAGTAAAATCTTTTAACCATTTATCTCTGTCCATTTTGATTGGAGACCTCTTGAAGGTAGGGGCAGATATCTTATATGTCTTTGTATCCCCACAATAGGGATTAGAGCTGGACCTAGGTTGTCCTTAGCACACAAAACTCCTAGTGATGAAAGCTCCCTCTACCCCTACAGGTCATCACCTGCTCTGAAATGTATATCTTAGGGAGTTGTCTACATCATCAAGATGTTCAGTAACACAGCCTTTCATGTCAAAGGGGGCTATTTACCCAGGTCTTCTTCACTTGGAGACTGGCTCCTTATCCTCCACGCCATGCTGCCTTTTTTATTAATTATTATTATTATTATTAAGTCATTTAATAGTTGTCATTGCAAAGGGCTTAAAGACAAAATGGACAGAAATAAACAGGAATCTTATTTTGAATTCAAGGGAACACAATTTTCAGACCTAAAGCAAAAATTTTTAACCTGGGGTCTGTGAACTAATGCTCTCCCTCCCTCCACACCTCCCTCCCCCCCCCCCACACACAGTGCATGTATATGTATATATACATACATACATGTGTATATGTATATATTCATATATGACTGCATTTAAATATAAGTAGTTTGTTTTGCATTTTATTTTATGCATTTAAAAATATTGTCCCGAGGAAGGCTTCCACAGGCAAGGGATCCATGACACATACATGCACAAAAAGCTTAAGTACTTCTGGTCTACAGTACACAAATGCCTTGTCCTGATTTTGATGATATTTGTTGGGTGTGTCTTCATGAAATCTAGCCTCTTTTAACTTCTATCTATTGGTCCTTCTAGGGAAACACTTGAAAAGATCTGTGGTGTTTTAGAAACGCACATGTCTACTAATGAAGATTCTAATAAGAACATGGTTGCCTTGAGTCTCTGTAACCATTTAAGGAACCTTCTCCTGATGAGACTCTCCAGACTTACTTAGGATAGCTAATCTCAAAATGTAAATAGTCCATCACTGAACCTATTCTCAAAGACTTTTCAGCCTAGAACCTCAGAGGTCACCCACTCTGACCCAAACAGGCATCTCCAACATTGTCTACAAGTGGTCACTCAGTGCAATTTAACAAATGTTCACCTAGCTCCTGTTCAAAGACCTCCAGCAACGCAGATCACATTACCTCCTGGGGCAAACTCCCACTGTTATTTACCTAATGAATTTTTCCTTTTTGTCCCGGGATCTTCTTAAAGCCATGAAAGCCTAGTTTTGTCTCTTAAGGTCCCATCTTTCCCATCTCCTATTAATTTTAGTTTCTTCCCTCTCCTAATTACTTCCTATCTGTCCCCTATATAGTTTGTTTATTTGTCTGTTTGGTTGTTGTCTCCCCCATTAGATTGTGAATCCCTTAAGGGCAGGCTCTATCTTTTGCCTCTTTTTATATCTCTAGCATGTAGTACTGTGCCTAACACACAGTAGGTGTTTAATAAATGTTTATTGACTGGAAAGGGAAACAATGCCTGAGCTACTAGCACTCTCGGAGCTTCCTAAAAATTCCTTTGGAGGAGTTTCTGAAAAGGTCAGAAAGTCATCCTCTCATAATGAAAATCAAAGCTAATCAAAGTGGCACGGTTAGGATTAAATTACTTGATGAAGTCACTGCTTGGGAGCCTAAGAGAAATAAATCTGAAAACATAGTGACATTTATTAGAGTAGCTCATAATCCCTGAAACAGCTGATTCATAACATAGGCCAGGAGCAATGGAGAACATATGAATGAGGTATGCACAATAGAAGGGAAATCATATTATGAAATTCCCCAAAGGGAAATTAATTTATACATTGAACTTTAGGAAATATTTTTATGTCAAAAAGTATGATGTTTTACTGCTACATAGCTAATATTTAGTAGGGGAAAGGGATCCATTGAAAAAAACCACACTGTAATTCACCAAGTATAAAGATAAAAATTGTCAAACATCCTGAAACATTCTCCTGTTAGTTCCTTTGATCTAACTCAATTCAACAAGTTCTTTATTAATGTAATCAATTATACATGCCAAACTCTATAGGTGCTAAACCCTTACTCAGAGTCTAACCCTCAACTTTTAGGAATCAGAGACTTTTAGAGCTAGATATAAGGAACTTAAGAATAAATACAGTGACCACAGTTCCCTTACTGCCATTTTAGAGATGAAGTAAACTGAGGCACAGATGGCTTAATTAAAGTCATTTGCTGGGTTTGCAAACTGAAAAAGTTTGATTCCAAATTTAAAAAAATGACTTAACTGAATTAGTATTCTTAGTTTTGAATGCAACTACTACAACAACAAAAGATTAGATGCATGAAACCTGAAACAAGAGAGTGGCTTACCAATCTCCATAACTGCATAATATATTCTCTTAATAATAGCTATCATTTCAAAGGTGAATTAAAAATGAAAAATATTTATTAAGCATCTATATCTATATATATGTGTATATATATGTATATATAAATTATATATATATGTATATGTATATAAATTATCTGCCCTTTTCCCCTCTAAGGCTCCCTTTTATCTATTCTGTATCTTTCATGTGCCAATTTATACATAGTTTCTTCCCCCATTAGAATGAGGGCAATAATTTTTAAAAAATTATATCTCTAGCACTTATCATGGTGCCTTGGACAAAGCAATTATTTAATAAATGCTTGTTGATTTATTGATTGACCAAGGAACTGATGATCTGAAAGGGGATTGGCAAGAATATGAAATAATAAGATACAGAATTCTAAAAAGTTGAAAGAAAAGAAATATAACAATGGAATCAAAACAAATATT
Source organism: Dromiciops gliroides (assembly GCF_019393635.1). Classification (NCBI taxonomy): domain Eukaryota; kingdom Metazoa; phylum Chordata; class Mammalia; order Microbiotheria; family Microbiotheriidae; genus Dromiciops; species Dromiciops gliroides. The sequence goes on along the minus strand of NC_057862.1, from coordinate 157,230,037 downwards.
TTGGTTATCAGGCTTTCTGATAAGGTACGTCAGGAAAGGCCATTGTGGCCTTTGACTTGAATTAACACTGGCTGAGAACAGGATTCGTTTTGCTACAGCAAGTATTCAGAGCCAGGAATAACTAATGTGGACAAGGTAGGCAGTTATCAAGGATAGAAAATAGGTCCTATAAGAGGAGATACTTAATATTACTTTTTTGGGGGGGTGGGGAAGTGAGGGTTAAGTGACTTGCCCAGGGTCACACAGCTAGTAAGTGTCAAGTGTCTGAGACCAGATTTGAACTCAGGTCTTCCTGAATCCAGGGCAGGTGCTTTATCCACTGTGCCACCTAGCTGCCCCCATTAATATCACTTTTTAATATATGTACATGATTTTAATTCTGCTGTCCATGCCACTTAAGTGTATATTTTATGGTGTGTCAAGTTGTAAGAGCCTTTAAGGTCCTTTTCATATGAAGCTAAAATGTAATTTTTGCATAAAGAAAAAAACTAGTAAAGGATATATGATACTGCCTCTATCATAAATAAATATTTTGATTCCCGAATGGTATAAAAAACTGATTTAATAAAAACTGTTTAAATAATGTACATGAAGAAAAACAGTTTTAAAAAGAAATGAGTAATTTTGGACAGAATATGAATCATAGGATAAATATAAAGACTTAAACACCTTCTGAAACCAGGATGTTGGGGGCAGCTGGGTGGCACAGTGGATAGGGCATCAACCCTGGATTCAGGAGGAACTGAGTTCAAATCTGACCTCAGGCACTTGACACTTACTAGCTGTGTGACTCTGGGCAAGTCACAACCACTTCTCCCTGTTTCCTCATCTGTAAAAATTAAGGGCAATAATACCACCTACCTCCCAGTGTTGTTTTGAGTATAAAATGAGATAATTGCTTAAAATATTTTGCAGGGGGCAGCTAGGTGGTGCAATGGATAAAGCACCAGCCCTGGATTCAGGAGTACCTGAGTTCAAATCCGGCCTCAGACACTTAACACTTACTAGCTGTGTGACCCTGGGCAAGTCACTTAACCCCTATTGCCCCACCAAAAAAAAAAAATATTTTGCAAACCTTCAAGTGTTTCTATTATTATTTTTTTTACATCAAAGGTTTTTTTAAGACTTTGTGTTCCAAATTGTCTTCTTTCCTCCCTTCCTCCCCAAGAACTCAAGCAATTTAATATAAGCTATACATGAGCAGTCATGCAAAACATTTCCACATTAGCCAGGTTGTGAAAGAAAACAGACAAAAACAAAACTTCAGATAAAGGAACTAAGATAAAAATATGCTTCAATGTGTATTCAGACACTATCAGTTCTCTCTCTGTAGATGAACTGCATTTTTCATAAGCCCTTCAGAATTGTCTTGGATCACTGAATTGCTGAAAATAATCAAGTCATTCACAGCAGATCATCTTACAGTATTGCTATTATTTTGTATACAGTACATTTCACACTGCATCAGCTCATGTAAGTCTTTGTAGGTTTTTCTGATAGCATCCTGCTCATCATTCTTTTCATAGTACTTTAAAGAGAGATTTCCTTACAATAAATCCATGATGCTGATCCTTGCAACAACAATAACAGATAGCATTTATATAGTACCTTATACCTGACAAATGATTTTCTTCACAATAGCCCAGCAAAGTAAGTACCATATGTTTTAATATCATCATAATCATCAATCATCATTAATCAATTCTCATCATCATCAATACCCATCTTTTTTTTAGGATTTTTAAAAACTTATTTTTTTTTAATGCAACAAACATTTATTTTATTTTGTTCAGTTACATGTAAGGGTAGTTTTCAACTTTCATTTTCATAAGATTTAGAGTTCCAAATTTTTCTCCCTCCTTCCCTTTCCTCCCCCCTCCACAGGACAGCAACCAATTTGATATAGGTTATATTTGTACAATCTACAAGTGCTCTTTTTATCAGTTCTTTCTATGGGAGTGGATAGTATGCTTCATCATTAGTCCCTTGGGATTGTCTTGGATCACTGTATTGCTGAGAGTAGTTAAGTCATTTACAATTGCTCATTGAACAATACTGCTGTCACTATGCACAACGTCCTCCCAGTTCTGCTCACTTCACTATACATTGGTTCATATGAGTATTTTCTATTATTATTATTATTAATTATTATACTATGGGATTGAACCAACTTGAACAGCAGTAAAAAAAAAAAAGATTCTTCCTCTAGAAAGAATTTGTAACTATCAAGTGTAACAGATGATTTCTTAAACCTGAGAGTCAGGAGCCAAGTGCCCTCTCAAAACTGATTTGGGTGAGATTTTCCCTTGATCCAGAGGTTGCCATTTTTATTTTAATTTTTATTATCTCTAATTTTTTGCTAAAGATGATAATCTTTTTGGTCACTCAGGGTCTACATGGTTCTTTGTGTTCAGAGATCTTTAACCATTCTTTCTTCTTTCTTCTGCTATTTCCATAATGTCTTGGTCTTCAGTTCTAACAACCACTTCCTCCTTTCCCTTCCTTCAAACCACACAGTGGAAATGACAATGGTGTCATTTATCAGGTTCATTTACAATGGAACAATCTACAAAGCTATCCATAGGAGGGTTCTACATAATCCAATATTCTGACCATTAAGTAGCTCCACTTTTCGATCCATTGGTAAAGGCAATCTAGATTACTACCTATTCTTCTGATCCTGGATGATTCTTGTCTACATCTTCACATGAATCCTTCAGGGAGAACCTTCTCAACATACTGGAGGCTTCTCAATAGACTTTTAACGTTTTGTGTGCATCTATTCCCACAGTGCCTGTTGGCACCAATTCACCTCTCTTTATGATCACATTTTTTTGGCTAATGTCTTAGTCTTCTTTGATCACTGACATTGTGCATTGCACATAACAGGTTCTCAGCAGTTACTTGCTAATAGCAAAGTAATTTTTGCCACCATCATGATGAATGTTGGAGCCCTAAGGAAGAGGCCTTTTCCTGCTGCTATGGAAACTGCGTTTTCAAATAAATTAGGGATTAACTGAGATTTGCTTAACTTTTTTTGGTCTTCTACTATACATGAACTTTGTGATTAAGGGATGCCAAAAAACAAGTCTATGGGCTGAATGCTAAGCAAGAGTTTATTTACTTGGGCACAGGATCTGAAAACATGGCATAAGACAAACTTGGAGCATTCACTCCAACTTGTTTGTAAACAGTGCCTTCAATTAAATGAACATTTACTAAGCCTGTACTATGAAAAAGGCACCATGCTAAACTGGGCATACAAGAGGAGAACAAGCAGTCCTTGTCCTCAGGGAGTTTACATCACTCTAGCACAAATAATATGCACAGAGAGAAGAAAATACAAGGTAATTGGGAGAAGGAAGGAGTACCAGCAACTGAGCTATGTTGAAAAGCTTTACAGAGATCACACACAAGTTGAGCCTAGAATGAAGACAAGTATTCTGGGATGCAGAAATAGGTCTTCCAGGTCTAGGTGGATAGTCCGGGCACAGGTACATGATGATAAGACACAGAAAGAACATTTTTAATATAATGTTCCTCACTATGAAAAAAAGAAGTTCAATGTTTTCTATCTTGAAGAAACTGGGGTAAAAATTAACATAGTAAAATAGAATCATATGATTGTACTACTTTGGAACCAGACCAACTTGGATAATCTGCTTAACTTGAATCTCCCTCTTAAATTAAAAAAAATTAAAATAAGCAACCAGTCAGTAAAAGAAATGGTGTATCCAGTATGAGGGAGCTCTTATTCCACTGACCTTAGACTGTAATGAGAGGAGCAGGTTCAGTTGTAGGTGGCACATTGTATCAAGGATATTGAAAAACTGGACCTACTCTACAGAAAAGTAACTGGCATGGTTAGGAGATTGTTTAAGGGAAGCAGGAATAGTTAGCCTCAAGAAAAAAAAAAGACTTAACAAAGGTAAGGATAGGTATCTTCAAGCATCTAAAGGTATAACATGTAAGAGAAATATTAGACACATTACTTGGTTCCAACTGGTAGCACAGTGGACAGAGTACTAGGCCTGGAGCCAGAACATTGTTTAGTCATTTTCAGTCGTGTCCAACTCTTCATGACCCTGTTTGGCATTTCCTTGGCAAGAATACTGGAGTGGTTTGCCATTTCTTTCTCCAGTTCAAATTACAGATGAAGAAGCAAAAGCAAACAGGTTGGGGGCAGCGAGGTGGCACAGTGGATAAAGAACAGGCCCTGGATTCAGGAGAACCTGAGTTCAAATCTGGCCTCAGACAATTGACACTTACTAGCTGTGTGACCCTTGGCAAGTCACTTAACCCTCATTGCCCCACAAAACAAACAAACAAACAAAACAAAACAAAACAAAAAACAGGATTAGGTGACTTGCCCATAGTCACATAATTAGTAAGTATCTACGGTCAGATGTAAGCTCAAGAAGACATTTTTCTAACTCCAGGCCTGGAATTCTATTCTCTGCACAAACTAGCTGCCCATAGCACACAGGATAATGTGAGTTCAATTCTAGACTCAGTGTGACCCTCAGGAAGGCACTTAAAAACCTCTATCTTCCTTAGTTTCCTCAACTGTAAAATGGGAATAAAAATAGCACTTCCCTCCCAGGGTCATTGTGAGGTTCAACTGAGATAGTGTTTGTAAAATGCTTAGCACAGGACCTGATAGTAGATGCTTAATACATTTTTATTGTTACTCCATCTCTCAGAAATTGTAAATAGGTAGTGAGCAAAAACTGCAGGAAGGCAGGTTTCTGGTAGTGCATGGAAGAAAAAAGTTTATTAAAAAAGTAGATTTGTTTTTTTAATGGAAATGGTGTTTCAAAAAATAGATCTTTAAGAAGATGTTAGATGCCACTTGTCAGGGATATTGTGAAGGAGATTCCTGGTAAGGACAAAGTTAGACTAGATGACCTTTAAAGTCACTCACACTTCTGAGCTTTGGAGCTCTGCTCTACAAAGAAGCAGACCACATTGTCTCTCTGAGTGCCCAGAGAGTTTTGACTTCTCCAGCATTAAATGGTTAGTAGAGAGTGAATCATTCCTTGCACCTGAGCACTTGCTGAAAGCTGAAAGTCAGAATGATTAGATATATTGGGGATTGTAACTTAGTGATTTTCTGACTTCAAATGAGAGGGTATATATAGAACACTCTAGAAAGTCCTGGATATTGTAGAAATGAATGACTATTATTATTAGATGAATAATAATAATATTGAATAAAGTTTGTGTTACCAAACTGAATTGTCTTCAACCCTATCATCAGCCCTCCATATATTATTTCCATTTCCTCCATATGTGGAACCACCCTGGCCTCCAATAAGTGGTATTTTACCTCTTTTTGTCCAGTTACAAACCTCCACCTCACTATTACGTCATCTCAAAACACACACAAACACACACACACACACACACACACACACACACATTCATTTTCCCCTATTAGAATTTAAGTTCTCTGAGGGCAGAGAGTCCTGCTTGTATTTGTATCCCCAGGGATTATCCTAATGTACACAGTGGGCACTTGATTAATGCTTTGTCTGTCTTTCTATATATAGTATGATTTGCCAGATGTTTGAAGGAGATAAAAGATTAGTAGGACCCAGTTCCTGCTCTCAAGAAGCTTATAACTGAGTAAACTGTAGAAGGCCGAGATGATGCATATAAATAATTGTGATACTAAATAGAATGTAAAAGTGCATAAAAGGCCATCATGAGTAAAGATGAGGGAGGCATCATACCTTTCTGGGGAGTTAAGCATTAATATTCTACCCCTCTTGTTTTACATCAGCAACTGTAAATGGAAAGATAGATCACCTGAGGTAGTAGGGGTCATGCTGCAGAGAGGATGAGGGAATTTCTTACTTTTGAGACCTCCCCAAATTATGCCTACTCACAGACTTTTTGAGTTTAGTGTGATAGTTAGCCCAAGTATTATGGTCTCTGTTTTATAACTGGGGAAACTAAGGCTCAGAAAGTTTAAGTGACTTACCCAAGGTCACAAAGGTAGTAAGTAGCCAGGCTGAGGTTTGAAGACTCAATCTGTGACTCTTAAGACCAGTTTTCCTTTTCACTGTATCATGCTGTCATGGGGTTCCTAGTCCTGTGATCATGCACAGGAATGTGGTCATTTACCAAGTGTCTTCTATAAGCAAAGTACCCTATTAGACCCTGAGGGGATGTTAAGCCACATTCCCTGCTCTCATAGTACTTCTAGTCCAATAGGGGCATGTAAAATATACACAGATAAGTAAAATAATAATAAAAAAAAATAATCCACAAGTGAAAGCATTTATGTAGAGATGCAAAGCAAAGTGGTATGTTGGAAATTAATGCAGTCAATGTTATTGGCACTGAAGAATGGTGATCACAAAGAAAATGTGAACATTTTGGTGTTTTAGGGAGCTTTCTATGTATGTTTTCCATTTTTTAATGTTCTTTAACCTTATTGTGGCAGTCAAATGACTTTTCCACATGCCCTCTCCAACAGAACCCTTCTTTGTAACAAAGAAATGCAGTTAAGTATGATAAATCAACACGTTGGCACCAATAGTCCAACTCCTTTCTGCAGAGGAGACATGTTTTACTACCAGTCATTTGTCCATTTTTTAAACTGTAGTTTTTGGCACAATATTTGCTGGGAAAACTTAATACAGGTCTTGGACCTGCAATTATGTAAATAAAAGGGCAAAATCTTCATTGCTAAGTGCTGTAAAACATCCTGGAATGCAACCCAAACCTCCAAGCTCCAGAATTTCAGGTACATTTGACATTGGTTATTTCTAGGAAAATACCCAATTTTAGTAGAAGAAAGCAGGTATGGGGAATATAATGTGGCATAAAAACCTACATAGCAGTAATGTGATAAATCATTAGAGATCAGACCCCAAATTCTGAGTTTTAGATTTTGCTACTTCATTTGTTTTCCTTTTCTTATTAGACCCTGAGAGCAGTTGAAGCTGATTAGCTAAAACCAAAGATCATAGAATCCTAGAGGTGGAAGGGACCCTTTATGTTTGTCTTGACGAATCTCACACTCAAAGCAAGAAGCCCTCTCTAACATCTCTGATGACTCATTATCCAGCCAATATAATTTGGCATTCCCTATGCCAGTGGTCCACTTGGAAAAAGTCCTATACCAAATACCATAAATTTCCTTATGTGCCCGTTTTCCAGTGAATAATAGTATAACATACAGGCCAGAATTCCACATACTTTACACTTTGGGTCAAGAGTTTCATGTAGCAACTTGGCAACATGGCCAAACATTTTCTATCACAAATTATTTTTTAAAACATACGAGTGCCAGGAATTAAAAAAAAATAACAACACATTCTTGACTATCTGGAGACACAAGCCCTACCTAATTTAAGAAGTTTAATGATTTTTTAAAAAGATAACATTTCCCCTAGTTATAACTAGAACAGAGCACTAAGAGATTTGTTTTAGGGCTCCAATATTCAGAGGCAAAGATATCACTAAATAATTTAACTTCGAAAGAATTATTACTTATAGTAGGAAAATACCAGTTTCATGATGTGTTTTCTCCCTCCATCAGCCCACATCCCTAAAGGACTCCTCCCCAGACCAGCTTTCACTTGCTTTCTCCAATGCTAAAGTCCTCTGGGTTCCGGGTTCTTTCCCTAAACATGGCTTTCTGTTCCAGTCTTTTTCAACCCCTTAGGGAGCATATCTTATAAAACTGATTTGTGGATATTATTTATACTACTTTTCTTCTACTTCTAAAACTACTAGTTATATCTCTGGTTCTGAGTGTGATAGAATGTCCCAAATAAACCAAGCCAGGTTTATAGAAACAGCTTTAGGTAAGATCATAAAGTCCTCTGGAGACAGAAGAATCAGCATATGAGGGAAAACCAAGGAGATATGGATAGAAATAGGGAAGAGAAAATTATCAGATGAATGAAATTAAAACTAAGAGGTATCATAGCAGGAACATTGGTCTCCAGTTCCCAGTCTAACAATAAGAACCAGAAGGCTTTAGGTATATCATCCCCTCTTGAACCTCAATTTCACATCTGGAAAAGGAGGTCTATATACTCTTAGTAGCTTAGACTATTGCCCTGAGCAGGAGTCTAGCTGGGGATTCCCAGGGTTCATTCCTCTCCTTCAATATTGCCCTCCACAGCACCCTTGACCATTTATTTTTATCTTTTAAGTTTTAAAAAATTTTGTACACATATTATATTTTTCCAATTACATGTAAAGACAATTTTTAACATTCGTTAAAAAAATTAAGTTCCAAATTTTTTTCTATCCTTCTCTAAGATGTAAGCAATTTGATATAGGTTATATATAAGCAATCATATAAACATATGTCATATTAGTCATGTTGTGAAGAAACAGACCAAAAGAAAAAAAAACATTAAAAATAAAGTGAAAAACAGGATGCTTTGATCTCCATTCAGACTATATGTTCTTTCTCTGGAAGTGGATAGAATTTTTCATCATGAGACCATTACAATTGTCTTGAATCATCATATTGCTGAAAATAGCTAAATCATTCACAGTTGATCATCATACAATATTGCTATTACTGTGTACAATATTCTGGTTCTGCTGACATCACTTTGTATCACTTCATGTAAGTCCAGGTTTTTCTGAAATCTACCTGCATGTTGTAGCATAACAGTATTCCATTCATATACTACAACTTGTTCAGCTGTTCCCCAATTAATGGGCATCACCTCAATTTCCAATTCTTTGCCACCATGAAAAGAGCTGCTATAAATATTGTTGTACAACTAGGTCCTTACTCCCATCTCCCCCATTTTTCTTATTATCTCTTTCAGTTACAAACCTATTGTGGTATCACTGGGTCAAAGGGTATACACAGTTTGATTGTCCTTTGGGTATGCCCAAATTGTTCTCCAGAATGATTAGATCAATTAAAAATCCCACCAACAATGTATCAGTGTCCCAGTTTTCCCACATCCCTTTCAAGATTTATCATTTTCCATTTCTCTCATACTAGCCAATCTGATAAATTTGAGGCACTTCAGATTTGTTTTAATTTGCATTTTTCTAATCAATAGTGATTTAGAGTATTTTTTCATATAACTATAGATAGCTTTGATTTATTCATCTGAAAACCACCTCTTCATATTCTGACTTTTGATCAATTGGAGAATGACCTATATTCTTACAAATTTGATTCTATTCTCTATATATTTGAGAAATGGGGCCTTTATGAGTGATATTTGCTGTAAAAATGTTTCCTGACTTTCTTCTTTCCTTCTAATCTTGGTTGCATTTATTTTGTTTCTACAAAACCATTTTAATTTAATATAAACAAACTACCCATTTTATATCCCATAATGCTATCGATCTCTCATTTTATCATGTTTCATTTCTTCCCTGTATGTCAGAGAGAAGACAAATTTCTAGAACCCACTACACAATTTTTTTTTCAGAATGAAGAAATACTACAATTTACTACCTTGTCATCAGCAAATAAAACGTTAAAAGGAAATGCTAAGAGAAAGGGGCCATGATTGCTAGCTAAATTATCTTGGGCAAATGATTTGATTGGTCTATATCTCAATTTTTTCACCTCAAAAATGAATGAACTGGACTAGATGATCTGTAACACTATTCTTTGGCAACCCTAGAGATGGATATGGAAATAAGTACTTAAATCAGACACAAAACAGTTAACTTAGATGTTGTATTTTTTTCTTTTATTCTTATATACCATAAAAACCAGTTCAGAGAGTCTAAACTTTAATGACTCCTTTGCTTTCCTATACTTGTCAATAAATTGTAGGGTAGCATTTCTATCCCCCCCCCACCCTGTTCCAGTTCCCCTGTAATTTATAGCTTGTGGTCTCAGAGGTTAGCCCAAGGCTCATGGGAAATTTGCTTGCTATTTCTGGTTCAAGTTCAATGTTTGTTTAGAACCTAATTTATTACTATTTCCTAAGACTAGGATTGTTGTTCCTCTCCACCTAGCCTTTTTATATGCTATGTATTCTTCAAGGTCCTACTCAATTTCCACTCTGATTCACATTTGGTTCATACTTATTGTTTATGTCATGTAATTATCACCTTCTTATAGACTTTCCTATTCTCTAACTGTACCACATAAATTAATTCTTTCTTACAACAGTTAATACTTCCTCAGGCAATAGTTGTTTTCATCCGTTCATGATATATTTGTATTTTCAACTAAATTTCTGGCTTCTTGTGGGTAGGCCTATATGGTTTAAAGTCAAGAATATATAAGTTTCATCAAAGCTCACTGCTGTGAGAGCAGGACACTCTGACCTTTGTGACCATTCAATAGGGACATGGGGCATAAGAGAAAGGAATTCCAGGATCTTGTCTGGTCAGAAATAGGCTCCCCCTCTTCAAGAAGGAAAAAAAAGGAGCAAGGGTATTGGCTAAGTAGGAGTCCTTTGAGTCTAGATGAACTTAAACCTATGACTTTACAGAAAAATGACCAATATACCTCTGAAACATGGTGGGGAGGGGGGGTGGAGGGGAGGGAGAGTCTCTGAACATACTTTTCCATTTGTAGAAACCAAAGATGAAAACCACATGTCTGAAAGATAAGTTTTCTAAAGGGTTTTAGATTTCACACTCTTTTAAAACTCTTCAATCTATACCATTTCAGAGAGAGATAGAAAATTTGACTGTAGAGTATGTTATTTGGGGGCATACTTTTTATGACATTATATTTTTTAAATTTCTGACATCAGAATTGCCTTACTACACATTATAATTTTTGATTACATTTTTCTGTCCAACTCAAAGAACTTACTCAAAAGTCTTAGAAAATTCAAATAGTATTTGAATTTTCAAGTGGTTTTTTATGTTTCCTTATAGGGCACTGTAGGAATAATGCTTTAATGATAATTTCATCTTTGGAAAGGTAGAGGAATAAATGGTGAAATTATATTCTTGATACGATTTTCACCAGCAACGAAGGGGTGAAAATAATGGGGATCTGGGGGGAAGTGACCACTCTCTTTTGGATTTTGTGATAGAGTAAAGGAGGAAAGACAAACATGCACTCTTAGGTAGGACTCCATGACCTGACATCCCTTCATGGAAACAGCACAGGAAACAAGCATGAAAGAACAAAATTCTGAAGACAAAAAGAGGCATGATTCTGTTGAAGGGGAAAAAGCAGAAATTGTCATCAACTGTCATATTTTTAAAAGGCATGTTCACTGTTGAAAACGAGGGCAAATGGGGAAAAAACTACAAGAGCATGACATAGTCCTATAAGAATAATGTCAGCAGTGCTAAAGCTGTCAGTGACCTTAGACTGACAAGGAGAAATAAAGATAACAGAAGAGGTTTGGGTTTTTGTCATTGTTGTTTGTCTTATATATATTGGGAAAAGAGGATGTGTTAAGATTTCTTTTTAGGGTCAATGGGAGGATGATAATAGAGAGATGGTAACACTGTTGAACTCATTATTTTTTTTCCTGTTTTATCTTCCAAGGAGAAAGGTCCTAGAAACCACAATAACAACAATAAAAGGCTAATAAAAAGTCAATATCCATGTTAAGTAGGGAGATATTAAGAAAATACTTAGAAAACCTTGAGGAATTCAATTGGGAGGGAAGCTTTTCCTTATGTATTGGATGCCTGATCTGCTTTCACCTTTAGCCAGCATGAAGCTGAGAGCAGATGGTAAATATACCAGGGGAGTGGCCTGTTCTTCCAAGCACACGTGGAGTGCTCAGCTGAATCAGTTGAGGTATCTAGTAGGAAAGTAGATAGAGCACTGAGATTGAAGTCAAAAGAGCCAAGTTCAAATCCAGCCTCAGATGCTTTCTAGTCACACAGTCATGGACAAGTCACTTAACTTCTATTTGCCTCAGTTTGCTCATATACAAAATGAGGATAATAATGTTTCCTACCATCTAAGTTTGTTGTAGGGATTAAATGAAATTAATAGTTGTAAATCACTTAGCACAGTGCCTGGCACATAGTAAATGCTATTTAAATGTTAAATATTGCTGTCATTATTATTTCCCAGGCAGATTTTCAAGTATGTTTTGACATTTTGTTATTGGTCTGTCTGCCAACAATGTGGAATACAGGAGCTTTTTTAATTGGCTGGGGCTGTTTGCCCAAAAAACTAATTAACCTCATCCCTTCCCTTAATGTAATTTCTTTTAATTTCTTTTTGTTTTTTTGGCAGTAAGCATTTATTATTAATTAAGATCACATATTAATAAAGTATTGACCACGTGTCTTCCTGACTTCTCCATTAATTATAGGCCTAAGTAATTACATACCCAGCATGGAAAGTAAGAGTCCCAGGAAGGGGGCCAGAGAGAGAGAGAGAGAGAGAGAGAGAGAGAGAGAGAGAGAGAGAGAGAGAGAGAGAGAGAGAGAGAGAGAGAGAGAGAGAGAGAGAGAGAGAGCGCGAGAGTGAGCCCAGGGTAAGAGAGTAAGAGAGCCAGAGAACACATGGCCTCAAGCCCTACATTTATGTAATTTCTTTTTGTCTGATCACATTCTGCTTAAAAAGAGACAATCTTTTAAGAGGAGAGGCCTCAGTCCTTTTCTGCCCCCAAACTGACATGATACCTATGAATGTGGGTCTGGATTGTTTGCCTTAGCATTTTGTTCTTTCCTTTCCGGAAGCTATGACCTTCTGACTTTCAAAAGGGGAGGAGAGCAAGCCACTAGGAGATCTTGGGGAGGAGTCTGTGCCAGGACTTGCAGCCAGTGAGTCTGGCTCTGAAATCCCAAGGAATGATGACTATAGTAATCCTTGGGACCCAGTTCATCCAAGAGTAAGATAAGGGCTCTAGCAGTGATACCGAATTTGAATTTGATGAACTTGGTGAGATGAATGCTATGGAGTCTGACCCCATTCTCCCTAGGCAACATGGTGCTATCAAATAGAGTGTGCTTGTGAAGTGTTGGGGAGTTGAGGAAAAATGTTTGTACTTCTATTCTTACTATATCTTCAAAGTAGATATCCTTTTGTAAAGTTTAATTGATGTGAACTGGTTAAATAGAACTGGGGCCCTGGTCATTGTGGGAGTAAGAATAAAAGGAACACACCCAGAATTGGGGCATGAACTGACTGCTTTACATAAAAGATACCTCTACTTCTCTGGGATATACCCAGAATCCTGATGGGGAGATATAGCTGATCTGCCTCTGGGAAAGTAGGTTTTAACATACTTGCTATACTTATAGGAAGACAAAATTGGTTTCCTTTACACGTATACCCATTCTTCCTCTTTCTGCCCACTGGGGCCAAGGAAAGCAAGTCTAATCCCTCTGGGAGAGGTAGCAAAATGCATACATATATACACATATATGAATATATATGTGTATATATGCTATACAATAAGTATAAATATAAGTAAAATATAAAGTTATATACATATAATATACAGTAATATAAAGAGTGTCAGGATCTAGAGTCAAGAAAACTTGGATTCAAACACCACATTTGCCACTTATTCATTGTATTTCCCTGGAAAGTGAGAATCTCTCCAGCCCTAAGGCTCTTCATTTATAAAAGGGAAATAATATTTATAGTATGTATCTCACAGGGTTTTTTGAGGCTCAGATGAACTAATATAGACAAAGCATTTTGCAAACCTTAAAGTACTATATAAATGTCAACATGTTTGAATAATCATGAGCTTATTTTCAAATCATCTTTCATATCCTCACATATAGCCATCATGCCTTCCTAGAAGGTCTTCTCTCCATCAGATTAAACATAATAATAGCTAGCATCTATATATAAAACTTTAAGGCACACAATGTATTTTACAAATATCATCTCATTTCATCCTCATAACAAGCCTGAGAGGTAGGTGCTATTATTATTTTCACTTCAAAGATAAGGAAAATGAGAGTTTCTTAACCTCTCCAATGCTCATTTTGGTTTGCCAAGGGTCACACAATTAGTATATGAATGAGGCTAAATTTTAACACAGATCTTCTTGAATGTTCCTGGTCCAGCACTCTAGCCAATATATTACTTAGCTATCTTGAAGACACCCCAGTTCCTTAAATTGATGCTATTATATTTCATCTTATTTTATTTGGCTCATCATTCTAGCTTGACAAGATCTTCTTGCATCCTTTTCTAGTTTGAGTCTTTTGTAAATCAATAAGGATTACTTCTGTGTCTTCATCAAGTCATGGCTAAAAATGGTGAAGAAAACAGGGTCAAGCTGACCTCCAGGAGAAGTACTGTTTGCAGGCAAGAGAGAACAAAATACTTGTGGGGAGGTGGAGGGAGAAAGGCAACCAGAAGCCAGCTTTAATTAGTCAGCTGCCAGGGCAGACGGCTCAAACTAAACTTCTGTCCACTTTGAAACATTTCAGAGGGCATTAAGGAAGACATATGGATTCTGCTGTTTGTGTGTTTAAAGGAGATTGGTCAGGATATTCTCTGATCAAACCAATGCCCCAATCAGCCAAATAAGATTATATAGTGTGAAGATATTGAAGGGTCACTTCCAATGCCTTGCTGATGGGCCATGGGGAATTTCTAATAATTGGCTCAAGGGGAGAGATTCTTCATGGAGAAGTTTTACCTTTTTACAGTCTGGCAATTTGCAGCAGAAGTATGTGCCAGAGATTCACACAAATCTGCACTGGGCCAGAGAGGATAAATGACATACAATATTCAAGAACCCCAAAGTTGTTTATGGAGAAGGGTTGCATTCCATAGGCAGTCTGTTTCCAAAACCCAGCATTTTCTGGTCAAAGAAAGGAAATTTCAGGAAGTGACAGTGAGGAGTTGTTTAATGGGTAACCTTAAATTAAAAGTCTCTTCAAGTTCTCTCAGAAACTAGACATGAGGGGGCAGCTATATGGTGTAGTGGATAAAGCACTAGCCCTGCATTCAGGAGGACCTGAGTTTAAATCCGACCTCAGACACTGTGTGATCCTGGGCAAATCACTTAACCTGCATTGCCCCACAAAAACAAAAACAAAACAAACACAGAAATTAGACAGGAGAGAGAAGGACCTCCTAATGCAGTGAGCTCTCCAGAGAAAGCAGGGAATCTTCCATATAGGTTCTATCCAGCATTCTGCTAGGAGAGCAAAGCTTATGAATTACGCAAAGAGTAATTCTCTTAAGGGAAGAGAATTGCCTATTCAGAAACCCATTCTGTTTACCTCTTGGAGAGAACGGGAGGAGGAGGTGTTTTAAATCACAAAGTGGTACTTTGACTCCTGGGAGAACTGAGGAGTACTTTATGGAAAAGATGAACTGATAGTATCTGAAAAGAGATGGAAACACATTAAATTTTTTTTCCTTTCCTCTTTGACAATTCCTTAATCTGGGTGGCTAGGTGGCACAGTGGATAAAGTACCAGCCCTGGATTCAGGAGTACCTGAGTTCAAATCCGGCCTCAGACACTTGACACTTACTAGCTGTGTGACCTGGGGCAAGTCACTTAACCCCCATTGCCCCGCAAAAACAAAAAACAAAAAACAAAACCAACCAGACAATTCCTTAATCTGAAGTTTGGGGTTTTTTGACTGTTTTCTCTCACAACTAGCTAATATGGGAATTTTTCCATGACTACTCATGTATAACTTATTTTGAATTGCTTGAGCTCTTGTGGGTAGGCGGTGGGAATGGAGGGGGGGGAAGAGAAATTGGAACATAAAGTTTTTTAAAAATTGATGTTAAAATTTTGTTTTTACATATATTTTGGAAAATAAAATTCTATTCAGAAAGTAAAAACATAAAAAAATTTAAAAATTTAAAAAATAAGATGAATTGGTAAATCAAAGAGTTGTCCCAGTAGAAAGCTCAGGCTGGATTTCCTTATAGGAGGAGCTTGTGGGCTCTGGAAAACTATGTCTTTATGTGTTTATGGGATCCTGCAAGTTCTTTGTACCTTCTGGATTTTCTGGCAGGTGAAGCAAAGATCATTGCATACCTATATCTGTATTATTCCTTGAATGCTTGAACAAAAGTTGAGGGTTCGGTAGTCCATATTTGGGGAAACCTAGGAAAGAGTTTGCCACAATACATCAGGAAATTTTCCTGCAGCAACTTCAGATAGGACAGGTCAAAGAGAGATAATGGGACAGCCCTCTAGAATGAATCCAATTCATGGAAGCCTGTAGTCTTTTGGGAGTTCTATGACACAAGTTACATATAAATTCTGTACTCCTGACAGCTAGGTATCGCAATAGCTAGAATGCTGGGTGCAGAATCAAGAAAACTGGAATTCAAATCTAGCCTTAGACAGTTACTAGCTATGTGAGCAAGTCACTTAATCTTTGTCTGCCTGAGTTTCCTCAACTATAAAATAGATAAATAATAATATCTACCTCCCAGGGCTATAGTGAGAATAAAATGAGATAACATTTGTTTCACATCCAATTCACTGATCTCCTCTTTCTCTTTTTTATTCACGTAAGCCTTTAGAGATATAAAATTTTCCCTAAGCACTGCTTTGGCTGCATCCATAGGTTTTGATATGTTGTCTCATTGTCATTCTCTTGGATGAAGTTATTGATTGTTTCTATGATTTGTTGTTTGACCCATTCATTCTTTAGGATGAGATTATTTAGTTTCCAATTAATTTTCAGTCCACCTTTCCATGGCTCTTTATTACCTATAATTTTTATTGCATCATGATCTGAGAAAGATGCATTTACTATTTCTGCCTTTCTACATTTGACTATGAGGTTTTTGTGTGTGAGATAATATTTGTAAAGCCCTTTGTGAACTATAAAAAACTATATAAATTATATATAAACTATAAAAGCACTATATAAATGCTATTACAACTACCATCACCAACAACCACTTCAAAATTATTTTTGAGACTTGTTATACCTTTCAGCCTTAACTACATGCATTGACCCAATGTTCTCCAATGACATCAACTAACTTACACATACACAAGCCACGTCAACTAAGTATCACTTTTTTACCATGAGGGATTTGGTCTTGACCTTATAAGGTATCTTCCAATTCTAAATTTATGATCCTATGAACTCTAATTGAGGAGGTAGGGCAACATTATTCTCCTGCCCACTCACTTTCAAAACTCTGGTCTCTAAATGCATTTGTATTCTCTGAAACCCTACCTATCTGGACTCTAATTATTAGCCCATTAAACACTGCACCAAAAAGAAAGTTGGAAGCAAAATTAGACATCACACACCTCATTATGATCCCCTCCTTCTACCCCATATATCCTTCTTTCTATATTGGAACTTCTCAATAGCTAAGAGCATCCATACTTGGAACACTCCACATTAGAAACTTCCAGTTTCCTAGATTGTTATTTCCCCACTTGTGACCTCAGGGTTAGGAAACCAATCAGTTCCATCAATATAGGGTCCTTCTCCTCCCTAACCCAAATGACTCCTTGGAACTTCCTTTAAATAGATCAAATAAAAAGGCCTACTCCTTTCATCACTGACTGGTTCTTTTAATCCATGAAAGCAATTTAGTCCAAGCCGAGGACACATACTTACACACATACACACGCATACACTCTCTAAGAGAGAAAAGAGTGTTTTCCTTGTGGCTGATTCTTATTTCCCGGGAGGTCTTACTAGTGAGAAACTGATTAATTCTACAGAACATTAGTGTCAAAAGCTTAATGATTGCATTAATAATTATTGTAGGAATTGCAAAATCAGGATTAATTCTGATTTAATCCTATTGAAGCAATAAATTCACTATAGAAATAGTAAAGAGCTTTAAGAGTAGAAGACAGCACAAAAGGATGCTTAAAAACAGAAAAAAATCAGTAAACATTTATAGACAATAAGCAAATTACACACTGGATTTCAACAGTAGTGGGATTCAATTGTACATTCAGCCAACAAAATTAACTCCAATTATTAAATTGTTTATTCATTAAATTTATGTCATTTTTTCTCTTTTTCTTTTTTACTTTATTTTTTATAGAGGCAACTTTCTAGTTACCATGACCCCAATATTAAAGGCTAACTTCCCTTTTTTTTTGCTGTTTTAATTTTTTTAAAAATCATATTGATAATTTTAAAGTGTAATTTTGATTATGTAGAGAAAAAATAATTTCTGCCCACCAAGAGCTTCCATTTTATTGAGGAAGAAAACATATGTATGTATGTATGCATGCATGTGTGTATGTATGTATATGTATCCACAAAATAAATACAAGGTAATTTTTCTTTTTTGGGGGGGGCGGGCGGTGGGGAGTGACATTGTGTTCTCAGATGGTCCTGGGTGTGGCGATCTTGAATCTGATTTCTTTTTCTGAGCCTGGGTGGAGTGGTCACTTAACTTTGTATATGGTAGGTACTGTATATTTATAAGTCAAGTCAACAAAAAGTAGTATGCCTACTGGTAGATGCTGGATAAATGCTTGTTCACTTACTGATTGATGACTGGATCTTTCAGGACTAGAAATGCAATCATAGGCCATGTTTAGGGTGCTTGTCCTAGAATCAGTGGGGCAAGATGCTGGATTTTTAGAAATGTACAGTGTCCATACTTGTGGCTTCATGAGAGGATGTGTCTTTGTCAGAATTCTAGGGCCAAGAGGAGTGCTGGAGCTTGTGGCTACCAAGGAGTAAGGGCCCTTCCTGGGTAAAGACCAGGGCACATACCAGAAGAGCATACCATATACATACCATACCACTGGGAAGCACCAAAAAATGCAATTCCCCAAAACTAGTTCTGAAAGCAGTAGCCTAAAAGAGTCTAAAGCCTGGGACAGTTCCCCATTCACACCCACCCAACGATGTAAATAACCCAACTTTAACATAATGTTCAAAGGCAAGAAAGGGGCTAGAAATATGAGCAAGCAAACAAACAAAAGACCAGTGAGAATAAAAGTTTACTATGGTGGTAGGGAAGACCAAGACACAAACTCAGAAGGAAACAATGTGAAGACAGCTACAAACAAAGCCTGAAATAAAAATGCTAATTGGACGAAAGCCCAGCAAGAATTCCTGGAAGCATTAAAGAGATGAAAGTGGTAGAAGAAAAATTGAGAAAAGAAAAAAGAGTGATGCAAGAAAACAACGAAAAGATAATCAACAGTTTGGTAAAAGAGGACCAAAAATACTGAAGAAATTAACATCTTAAAAAAAAAAACAGAATTGTAACAGATCTCAAATTGTATTATAAAGTGTTAATCATCAAAACAATATGCATTCAGAGGGGTGGAGCCAAGATGGTGGAGGAAAGACATTAAACACACAGAGTTCCTTACACAATTACCTCCAAAACAGCAATAAAACAAGCCCGGGAGTGACAAAACCCACAAAAAGATGGCTGAGATTATTTTTCAGATTAAAGGAGGCCATACTTGGCTGTTAGCAGAATCCAACCCCATGATCATGCTGACACAGACCCCAAACACTCTGCACAAGGGGAACTTAGCCCCAGCCTCCAAATCAGGTACAGCATCAGCATCTTCTGGAACTAAGCTTACCATCAGGTGAGAGGGCTAAAAGGTTGGCCCCAGGGGTGGAAAATACAGGGGTGTCTGTGGGACCTGAGGAGGAATTCAGATATCTCACCCCAGCAGGGAACTAGGAAGAAATCTTGAGCAGTGGGAGTCACAGGTGGGGGAGGGGCACAGGCTCCTCTAAGCTAAAACCGACAACAGCACTCTGCTGGCTGGTTAACTAGCAAGTTGGCTTGAGGTTACCTTCAGACCAGAGAACAGGCCAGGCGAGAGAAAACCCTGTCCTGCCTCAAACCAAAACACCTGGGACCCTCTAAAGCTTAACACAGTATAGTTTGGAAGTAGGTCCCCACTGTAAGAGGGAGGTAAAATCAAGTAAAAAAATGACAAGATGAGCAAGCAAAGAAATTTGAGAAAAATAGAAAGTTTCTTTAGTGACAAGGAAGATCAAGGTGCACCCTCAGAAGAGGATAACAACCTCAGG
Organism: Dromiciops gliroides; assembly: GCF_019393635.1. Lineage (NCBI taxonomy): Eukaryota > Metazoa > Chordata > Mammalia > Microbiotheria > Microbiotheriidae > Dromiciops > Dromiciops gliroides. The sequence goes on along the minus strand of NC_057862.1, from coordinate 157,210,162 downwards.
ACCCCTACATCCAAAGCTTCCAAGGAAAATATGAATTGGTCTCAGGCCATGGAAGCACTCAAAAGGGACTTTGAAGAGAAAGTATAGAGATAGAAGGAAGATTTAGAGAAATGGAGGAAAGAATGGGAAGAGAAATGAGAGCAATGCCGGAGAGCTATGAGAAAAAAAGTCAACAGCTTGAAAAGCCAAATGAAAAAGGAGATAAAAAAGCTGTCTGATGAAAGTTATAGCCGAAGAACTAGGATTTAACAAATGGAAGCTACTGACTTTATGAGAAACCAAGACACAGTAAAGTAAATCCAAATGAATAAAAATAAGAGGGCAATATGAAAAATATCCTTGGAAAAACAATTGACCTGGAAAATAGATCCAGGAGAGATAATCTGTTTGTTGTTGTTGTTTTTGTTTTTTTAGTGAGGCAGTTGGGGTTAAGTGACTTGCCCAGGGTCACACAGCTAGTAAGTGTTAAGTGTCTGAGGCCGGATTTGAACTCAGGTACTCCTGACTCCAGGGCCGGTGCTCTATCCACTGCACCACCTAGCTGCCCCCAGGAGAGATAATCTGAAAATCATTGGACTACCTGAAAACCATGACCAAAATAAAAGTTTAGACAGTATCTTCCACAAGATTGTCAGGGAAAATTGCCCTAATATTATAGAAGCAGAAGGCAAGGGGCAGCTAGATGGCACAGTGGATAGAACACAGGCCCCAGAGTCAGGAGTACCTGAGTTCAAATCCGGCCTCAAACACTTAACACTTAGTAGCTGTGTGACCCTGGGCAAGTCACTTAACCCCAATTACCTCACTTAAAAAAAAAAGAAGCAGAAGGCAAAATAGAAATTGAAAGAATCCACTTATCACTTCCTGAAAGAGATCCCAAAAGGAAAACCTCCAGGAATATTATGGCCAAATTCCAAAGCTCCCAGGTCAAGGAGAAAATATTACAGGCAGCTAGAAAGAGGGAATTCAAATACTGTGGAGCTCCAATAAGGATAAAACAAGATCTAGTAGCATCTACAGTAAAGTATCTAAGGGCATGAAATATGATATTCCCAATAGCAAAGGAACTGGTACTACAGCCAAGAATCATGTACCCAGCAAAACTGATTATAATCTTCCAGAGGAAAGAATGAGATTTCAAAACAATATGGTACTGGCTAAGAAACACAGTGGTGGATTAGTGAAATAGATTAAGTACACAAGACACAGTATAATAATTTAGCATTTGAAAAACCCACAGACCCAAGCTTTTGAGAGAAGAACTCATTATTTGAATAAAACTGCTAGGAAAACTGGAAAACATTATGGCAGAAAATAGGTATGGACCAACATTTTAAACCATATACTAAGATGAAGTAAAAATTGGTGCATAATTTAGACATAAAGGGTTATACCATAAGCAAATAAGGAAACATGGAATAGTTTACCAATCAGATCTATGGAAAAAGGAAGAATTTAAGACCAAATGAGATAGAGAACATCACAATATATAAAATTGATTATTATGGTTATATTAAATTGGAAAGTTTTTACACAAGCACAATCACTTCAACCAAGATATAAAGGAAAGCAGAAGACTAGAAACCATTTTTTTACAGCAAGTATCTCTAATAAAGGTCCCATTTCTCAAATATATAAAAATGGAGTCAAATTTATAAGAATACAAGTCATTCTCCACTTTGATAAATAGTCAAAGAATATGAACAGGGAGTTTTCAGAAGACATCAAAACTATCTATAGTTATATGAAAAAATGCTTTCAATCACCATTAATTAGAGAAATGAAAATTAAAACAATTCTGAGGTACCATCTCCAACCTGACAGATTTGCTAATGTGAGAGAAAAGAAAAATAATAAATGGTCACAGTGATGTGGGAAAACAGGGGCAGTAATGTACTGTTTGTGGAGTTGTGAACTGACCCAACTATTCTGGAGAACAATTTAAAACTATGTTTAAAGGGCAAACTGTACATGCCCTTTGATCCAGCAATACTACTACTTGGTCTGTATGCCAAAGAATTTTTTTTAAGTGGGGGAAGGACCCATTTGTATAAAAAATATCTATAGCAGCTTTTTTGTGCTGGCAAAGAATTGTAAAATGAGAGGATGCCCATCAATTGGGTAATAGCTGAACAAGTTGTAGTATATGAATGTAATGGAATACTATTGTATTATGAGAAATGATGAGCAGGTAGATTTCAGAAAAACCTGGAAAGATTTACATGAATGGGTGCAAAGTGAAAGTGAGCAGAACCAGAAGATGATGATTAATTGTGAGCGACTTAGTTATTTTCATCCATTCAGTGATCTGAGATAATTCCAAAGGACCCATCATGAAAAATGCTATCTACCTACAGAGAAAGAACGGATGGAGTATGAATACAGATCAAAACATACTATTATTTGTGATTTTTTTTGGTCTGTATTTTCTTTTACAACATGACTAATATGCAAATATGTTTTACATAAGTTTACATGCATAACCTATATCAAATTGCTTATGATCTGGGAGTAGGGGGGAAGAGGAAGGGCAAGAATTTGGAACTCAAAATTTAAAAAAAATAAATGCTAAAAATAGTTTTTACTTGTAATTCAGGGAAAATAATAAATTGTTAACAACAAGAAAACAGAACTGGTATAAGGATTTAAAAAGGAAGAAAAATTCACTGAAGGAAAGAATTCCTTAAAAAGCAGAATTGGGACAAAAAATATTTCTTCAAAAATAGAATTGAGCAAGTGGAAGTTAATGACTCCATGAGACATCATGAAAAATAAAACAGTTAAAAGAATGAAAAAGTAGAAGAAAATATGAAATCTCATTGGAAAAACAACTGGTCTGGAAAATAAACTGAGGAGAGATAATGTGAGAATTATCAGACTACTTGAAATCCATGATAAAAAGTTTAGACATCATATATCAAAAATCAAAAAGAAAAGCTGTCTTAGGTAAAAATTAAAGAATCCATCAATCACCTCCTGAAAGAGACCCTCAAATAAAATCTCCAAAGAATATTATAGCCAAATTCCAGAGCTCCCAGCTCAAGGAGAAAATATTGTAAGCAGCCAGAAAGAAATAATTCAAATATCATGCAATCATGATGAGGATCACACAAGATTTAGCATCTTCCATGTTAAAGGAGCAAAGGACTTGGAATATGATATTCCAGAAAGCAAAAGAACTAGGATTACAACCAGGAATAATACATACAAGTAAAGTGAGTAAAAGAATTTAGAAGGAGAAATTGAATAGATAAGGAAATAAAGAATTGTCAAACATTCCTGATGAAAAGATAGGAGATGGATAGAAAATTGACTTTAAAACACAAGAGTCAAGAGAAGCATAAAAAGATAAGCATGTAAGAGTAATCATGAGGAAATCAGCAAGTTAAACTGTTTACATTCCTATAGGGGAAGAAGATACATGTAACTGCAAAGAATTTTATTATTGTTAGGGAAATTGGAAGGATTCAATATAGACAGAATGCATGTGTGTGAGTTGATTATGTCAAGATGATCTAAAAAAATTATGTGGTGATAAGGAGAGACAAGGGGGAAGGAAGAGGCAGAATGGGGAAAACTTTCTCACATAAAAGAGGCATGCAAGGAAGAGCTTTTACAGTTTAGGGTAAAATGGGGGCCAATGCTTGGGAGGGAAAATTTAGAACTCAAAATTTAAAAAGAAAACAATGCAACAAATAATAATATTTTTTAAAATGCAGTGACCATTTTTTCTCCCAAATAAGGGAACTCAACTCTTTTGACAATTCCATCACAGGTGTACACACACATACATATATCTCTCCAAAATTTCTAAGCACATTCTTTGCCTTTCTATGACGTCACCATCCTTGCCTGTCAGTGAATGGGATCTCAGTATATGTATATATAATGAACCTCTTCATTGATAGATTCTTGAGAGCTAATAGATCTTTGAATATCTCTTGCTTTGTCCTAACACTATATTCTTCTTTCTTGTGCTCTCATTGCAATAATTTCAGGTATTGTGACTTTGGTTATGAATTTTCTTTGAAATGTTCACTCACTCAGTGTCCCAAATAAAAGGGCAGTTGTGCATAATCTAGGAAGAAACCACACTGTCAAAAACAAGTGATAAAGGATAATGCCAACACAAAGCTAAAATTATGCTACAGTCTTCTCTTTGAAGGAATGTGAATTCCTTTAGTTAAATGATTCATGATACTCAGAATATATTTCCATGTTGCCCACATAATTAAGACTGCTCTATTCAAGGCTACCAGTAACACCTTATTTAAGAAATCCAGGGGCAGCTAGGTGGCGCAGTAGATAGAGCACCGGCCCTGGATTCAGGAGTACCTGAGTTCAAATCCGGCCTCAGACACTTAACACTTACTAGCTGTGTGACCCTGGGCAAGTCACTTAACCCCAATTGCCTCACTTAAAAAAAAAAAAGAGAGAGAGAGAGAAATCCAACGGCCCTATATCAGGCATCATACTTCTCAATCTCTTTGTGTATGACACTGTTGATCCCTTCCTTATTTCTCAGCCTCCCTTCTTCCTGGATCTTCTCTCTTCTCTGTGTTTTTGGGGCAGCACTCTTCTCTTCCATGAGGAGACTTCTTCAGTATTCTTTGCTGGCTTCCAAAACTCTGTATTTAGCACTTTTTCCTTTTTCTGATACAGGATTTCACCGGCTTCAAAGGGGTTCAGTTATCATTTCTATAATCCAGCTCCAATCTCATTTCCCTCTCTCCCTTCCCCACTTCTCTGTGTCTCTGTGTTTCTCTCTGTCTATCTCTCTCCTTTCCATCCTCCCTCCTTCATGAACTCTTCTCTGCAGTTTATGACGTTAAATGGTGGAAATGTTGCAACATGTTGCAAGCAAGAAACTTAGTTTCTTTTGTATACTTAGAAAGATATAGTTAGGAGGCTAGAATTTTCTATTTGAAGTATGTTATCCTTTATAACAGAGTAGATGACAAAACCCCATACTATAATTACAAACAAAACTCAGAACACTTTAAAGAATCCAACAAATAAACTATGCTGGAACTGAAATATCATTACAGATAGAATTGCTACCCACAACTACCCAGAAAATACCAACCCATTAAAAATTTAAAGAACATTAATACATGTTCCTATACTAACTACTCATAATTCCCAACTACATTTAACAAAAACTCCATATAGAGAGATCTAGCAGTGAAAATTAAAACAATATAGGAATTGGATGACAGATATCTCACTTCTGTTGCCTTGTCTTCAACTGGGATTATTCCAAAGCTATTTTTCAATGGATCTCCAAAAGATGTGTCCCCCCCCACCCCGCCCAAATACTTTCATTTACAAGAAGCAGTTATTTTACCCACTTGTATAATCATTCACAATTCATAAAATATAAAAGCAGAATGGGATAACAACTTGCCCTCTGAACATTTCTATCTGATCTCTATTTTAAAAAATGAGATCATAATGAATTAATCCATAAATATTTAATAATATTTTAAATAGATGTGTCCTTGCCAAATATTCATGACTCCAAATTATGTAGAATGAAACGCTTTCAAAATATAGATACCTAACAAAAGCAATCAAAGCCATGTGAGGACAAGTTGAAGTCCACCTGAGAATGAATGTGCCATGTGCTATTGGAGTTCTTGACAATATGCTTTCTGTGAGTCAACAGAATGTGCTTTTAGGTCCCAACACTTTTATTCAAATACAAAATGCAGTCATTTTACTCACCTGTGTAATATTTTGCAGAATATTGAATACAGAAGAATAACAAGAGGATAGCAACTTGCCCCAAGGATGGTTCCTATCTGAATTCCATCAGAAGGGGGAAGCTAGGTGGCACAGTGAATAAAGCACTGGCCCTGGATTCAGGAGGACCTGAATTCAAATCCGGCCTCAGACACTTGACACTTACTAGCTCTGTAACCCTGGGCAAATCACTTAAACCTCATTGCCCTGCCCCATACCCCCTCAAAAACAAGAAGTGATGAAAAGATGAAGAATGATGATGCTGCTGACAATTGACATTAGTTTGGCAATATGACATTTGAAAAGCACTTTGTATACATCATCTTGCTCCTTAGCAACTCTATGAAGCATATACTACTGTTACGATTATTCTCATTTTATAGTTGAGGAAATGAACTCAGACAGATTCTACTGGAGGCACCCACCCTCTCTCATTCTTGCTAAAACAACATTGAGGTCCTCTTTAGCTCTTCCCTTTTCCTTATCCAATCTCAATATATCCAATGAATTGACATCATAAATTTTACCTATAATATTTCCCCTTTCCTCCACTTACACAATAACCACCTATCTCTCATCTGGATTATTTTAATAGCCACCAAATTGGATTTTTGACTTATAGTGTGTCCCTTCTCTAATCCACTCTGCAAAAAGATTTTCCTAAAGAAAAATTCTGACATCACTCCCTTACTCAATGAACCTTTAAAGTCCTCATCCTTCAATGCCCATAGGATAAATGGTCAACTTGCCATATAAATGCCTTTGAAATCTGACTCCAGCCTAATTTTCCAGGTTTACTTCTTTGCATATTCTTTATTCTCACCAAAATCTCTGTTCTGCAAACCAAATATTCCATTTTCCACTTCCACATCTTTGAATAATCTGTCTTCTACATCTGGAATGCACTGCATCCTTATCTCTGGTTTTTAGAATCTCTAGCTTCTTCCCAAGCTAAAGTTCATATGCTATTTGCTAAAAGAAGCTTTCTTCATATTCTTAGTTGTTAGTGTTCACTTTCTCTTTAAATTATCCTTTATATATTTATTTATGAACGTGTCTGTCTGCACTGCCCCCAATGCCCAGCCTGTAAGTTCTTTGGGGTCACATCAGGGATGGGACAGTTTTTCATTTTGTCTAGATATCCCCCGTGTCTAGTGCAGTGCTTTGCATGCAGCAGGCACTGAATAAATTATTATTGAACTAGATAAAGTTGTAGAGAATTAATGGAGACAAAACACAGATATTCCTCAAAACAAAAAAAAAATAGGGAAAATAGAAGACATTCTTAATTAGGACAAAGAGCTGCTTGGTTAAAAAACAGGAATTGTTCTGCCTTCATGCTAGGTAGAAACAAACAAAAACAAATATTCAGGTAAGTAGTGTTTGCACATCTTTATACAATCTTTTCATATCCATTACTCCATTATCCCATTAAGGGTGTCTGGACTTGAAATTCTCAAGCATTCTTGGGATCTTTTCTTTCAATTCATATTAACCTCCAATGCCAAGGTAAATAAATACATTCACATTGTAATGAATCAGCAAAACAGAACTTTTAGAAAAAAAACAATGTTTTTAAAAAGTGAACATAAAGCAAAGCCTAAATGCAGCATCTATACCAACAAAGTAATACAAATGGGGGAAAACCAGACCATAGTAATTGGTTATTTGATCAAATATTTCTATTTGTAAAATTCATCGGGAATTCCACAGAATTTGACTTTTTAGCAAGCCATCAACAGGTTTTTTTGGAGAATAGCTTTCTGGGAAAGTGGTAAATAAAAGTTAATATGAGACTCAGACTCTGCCAACCAAAATTAACCACTTGCCTCTTCATATGTTTAGGCTAGCAATGTTTGGGGGTTTTTTTTGGGAGGGGGTGCAGGGGAATAAGGGTTAAGTGACTTGCCCAGGTTAACACAGCTAGTAAGTGTCAAGTGTCTGAGAACAGATTTGAACTCAGGTCCTCCTGAATACAGAGCTGGTTCTTTATCCACTGTGCTACCTAGCTGGCCTAGGCTAGCAATGTTAAAGAAGTCACTAACATCCTTTACTTCCCTTAGAATTGTAACTTCATTCTAGGCATCTTACAGAAATCTATTAAAAAGATGATGCAATTCTGAAATGTATGTGATAGTTACTACAGAAAAAGTAGCTTTTTTGTTAATTCAGAGAGCATTTCAAGAAATACCCTAAGACATCCACCCCCCCGAACCCCACGCCCCCACCCCCGAATCTCTCTCCTGCTAAAAAGGATTGTTTCCTTGACAAGCTTAGCTTTTTGATAAAGAATTCACCTAGGTGGCTCAGTGGATAGAGCATCAGCCCTAGAGTCAGGATCTGACCTTAGACATTTACTAGCTGTGTGACCTTGGGTAAGTCACTTAACAACACCATTTGCCTCCGTTCCCTCATTGACTATTTCCATCTTTTGTCATCTTTCTCTTACTTTCCTAGGTGAAACCAAGGGTTTAAAAGTTTTTTTATTTGCTCTTACTTATTTCCTCTTATTATTAGTGATTTGGAGCACTTTCATACAGTTATGAACAGTTTATAATTCTTTTAAGAATGATTTGTTCATATTTCTTGACCACTTATTTATGGGGGAATGGTTTTTTATTTCATTGTATCTATGTATGCATCTATCTGTTAAATATTAACATATTTTGGACAACACACTCTTGTCAGAGAAATTTGATGCTTTGGGTTTTTTTCCCCCATTCACCCACTTCCCTACATATTTTACTTGCATGAATTTTGTTTGTGTAGAAGTTTTTCTTTTTCATGTAATCAAAATGGCCTATTTCATCTTCTGTAATTGCTCTTATCTCTCATTTGGCTAAAAATACAACTCCTAATCACAGCTGTGAGAGGTATATGATCTAATTCTCTTCCAATATGCTTAAAGTATAATCTTTTTTTTTTTTTTTGCGGGGCAATGGGGGTTAAGTGACTTGCCCAGGGTCACACAGCTAGTAAGTGTTAAGTGTCTGAGGCCGGATTTGAACTCAGGTATTCCTGAATCTAGGGCCGGTGCTTTGGCCACTGTGCCATCTAGCTGCCCCACTAAAGTATAATCTTTAATAGTAAGGTCGTGTATTCATTTAGAATGTATTTTGGAATGTGTGAGGTATTGGTCTAAGTCTGATTTCTCCAAGACTGCTTTCCAGCTTTTCCAGTAGTTTTTATCAAATGTGGAGATTTTTCCTAAGTAATTTACCTTTTCTGGTTTACTGAACATGGTATTATTCAGTTACATTACTTCTGATTCTCCCCTGTGTGTTCTATTGATCTACATCTCTATTTTTAAACCAATACCAGATGGTTTTGGTGTCTGCTTTTTTACAACATAGTTTGAGGTCTGGAAGTGCTATTTGCCCTTCATCTCAATTCATTTTTGAAAAATTTCCCTTGATATTTTAGATTTTTTTCCAAAGATAATTGATTACTATTTTTATGTAGTTTAATAAGGTATCCCTGTGACACATTGACTGGTATGGCACTCACACTATAAATTAACTTTGCTAGTTTTGTCATTTTTCTTAATACTGACACAGCCTAACCATGAACACTGAATATTCCTAAAATTATTATTTATTTTTTAAGAAGGACTTTGTAGTTGCATTTATACATGTAGTTTGTGTCTTTTGGTAGACTGTTCTCTAGATATTTTATGCATTTTGTACTTATTTGGAATGGGAATTCCTTTTCTATTATCACTTTTTATATTGTTATTGTATGGAAATGCTACTGATTTTGAGTGGTTATTTTGTAGCTTACAACTCTGCTGAAACTATTGTTTTACTTAGCATTTCTAGTAAGATACTAGGATTTTCTAAGCAAATCATAATTTTGATATCATTTTGATGTATCCTTATGACTTTAATTTCTTTCTCAGATTTCCCTGCTACTGTTTGTATTTCCAGAACTATATCAAAGAATGGTGAGCAGAGTAGGAATAGGAATACTTGCTTTACTCCTATATTTATTAAGAAAAATTCTAGTGAATCCCTATAGTATGTGGTGCTTACTTTTGGTTATTGTTATATACTTTTTACAATATTAACAAAGGTCCCTCTATGTCTATGCCTTGTAGGATTTTTAGCATAAATGAATATTATACTTTGTCAAAGGATTTTCCCACACCTATCAATATAATCATGAGATCTGTGGTGGTTTTTTTTTCCCTAATATGACTAATTATCTTGATTGTTTTCCAAATGCTGAACTATTCTTGTACATATGGTATACCTCCAAGTTAGTCAAAATTAATGATTTCTTGGATGAATCACTGTAGTATGTTTGACAGGATTCAAATGTATATATTCAAAGTTTTTAAATCAATGTTAAATTTTTTATATGTAATTTGGGAAAAATAAAATCTAAATAAAGCTAAATAAAATAATTTTAAAAAATAATAGAGATCTAGATTTATCAAAACTCATTAAAAATCAGCATGTAAGGTTGTTAAATAAGACATTGGAGTAAAGCTATTTTTTTAAGTAAAAAATATATTCAATAATGATACTAACCTATAATTCTATTATTCTTTAAAAGATTAATAACTTTCTCCTGTGAATCCATCAGGACTAGGAGTTTGTTTCTTTTGATAGTTTCTTTGTATCTAATTCTATTTTCTTTTTCTGAGATTGGATTACTCAAGATTTGTATTTAGTATTCTCTTGAGTATGGGGAACAAGTAAGAAAATATTTGGAAATTGTGGTGATATAAAAGCAAAAGTCATCAATAATTTAAAAAATATAATTGACTAATCAATCTACCTTTTCCTATATTCAATATTATGTTAGCCTGAGTGCTTGCATGGGAACTGAAAATACTTTTCCCCCCTTTTTTACTATAAGCTAAAAAATTATTCAAAATCTGATGTTCCCAGGCAAGCGCAGGATTGGAAAACAAGTAAAATTCTGATGTTCCCAGGGGAAACCCTGAGTGTGGACATGAGCCAAAGAATAAGATAGAGACTCCCCAAGTTTGAAGCCAATCCAACTAAACCTAGAGAACTGGTTTCCTAGGGTTTGAGGGCATACGTGACATTAAAATAAAGTTACTTAAACAAGTAAAGTTTTAATGTATAGAAAATAAACCATTTAGGAACCATTTAATTTTGTTTTAACCATCTTGATGGGAAAGCAACAAAAGAACCTGCCATAATTGACTAGTTAAAAGTTGATAGCACATCTGTTATCAAATGATATTACATGTATAAGGTGCTACCTCAAAATGAGTGATGACAGTGCTAAGAATGGAGAAATAAAATTTTCTTGAAGTTTTGAAGTCATGAAACAAACATCATCATTATCACCACTACCAACACACACACACACACACACCTACACACACACACACACACACCCCTTTCATGTACTTTCCCTAACCTCTCTCTTTTTTTTTTTCTCTTGGCATGAAGTACAGAGAGGAAGGGAAAGAGAAATGTTCTGGGAGAAGGAAAGTGAAAGAGATGCAATGCTTATTTTTTTTTAAATAAAGCCTACTCTTTGGAGCTTTCAAATCTTTGTATCAGTTTAAATTAAAATAGAATATCTTATTTGTAACTAAGAATGCTAAAAATGTCTAGCATAATAAATTTTAAAGTATAATTTAATTCAGAGCATCAGGTTATGATATATTTAAATTTAGAAAGCATTTCAAAGATCACTGAGAAAGGGGAAGTGAATTCCCATACAGAGTATAGATACTAAATGACAGAATGTTACAATCAACATTTGAACCTAGTTTCTCTGTTGCTAAATCTACTTCATTCAGATGGCGTATTTAATGATTGACCTTATTGTCAACATTTTTGTTACTAATGAAACCACAGATTTCTGTGCTAAGTAACTACCGACTGCTGTCACTTAGAAATGACCATTTCCTCGAAGAGTTATGCTACTGAAGCTACTTGAAGTAAATTTGGAATAATTTTTTTTTGGCTAGGCCTGGCTAAAACAACAACCACAAGTCTCAAATGCCTACAAAGATATAACTGATGAATATTACAAGATGATGTGTAGAAATGCAACCTTTTTTGCTACCATCCTAGTAACCTTTGCACCTACTCACAGATCATGCTTCTCCATTCAGTTTTTTTATTTTTGTTTGTTTGTTTGTTTTTGAGGCAATTGGGGTTAAGTGACTTGCACAGGGTCACACAGCTAGTAAGTATTAAGTGTCTGAGGTCAGATTTGAACTTGGGTCCTCCTGAATCCAGGGCCGGTGCTCTATCCACTGTGCCACCTAGCTGACCCTCCATTCAGTTTTTAGACACTGTTTGCTGTCACTGACCCCAGCTTCTGCCTAGGCACAGACTTCTTGTCCTGGATACTCAGCTTCTAAACAGTGATGAGAGAATTCATTAATTCATCTATTTGTAAGAGAGTTAAATAAAGCATGCCCAAAGCTGAACTTCTTGGTTTTGGCCACACATGACTCAGTGCTGAAGGGCTTGGCAATTTTAGATGATGAAGCAGTACCCATACTTCTCACTAAGCAGGAAGAACTAATGAATCAATAGAAATTTTAAACTTAAAAGCCTTTTCCTTTATGGCAGTGAGTCACACCAGAACTATTGGGAGTTGTATCACAAAAGGAATGGGAGATGGACAGTAGTTATGAGCATACGGCATCTAAAGCACATGTTCTGAGTAGACAGGCTTGAACATGGGTTTGGGGTTGCCTCTTTTGTGAGTGAACAAGTATCTATCCTGAGGTGAATGTGTTCATCCCTAGAAGTAACACCGTGAACTTGAGAGGTCTATAGTTCTTAGATCCTTTTAGTGAGAGCTGACTGGTAGCAAGGAAAAGATTCCTAGCACTTATTCTTGGTGCCCTTGCAGATGATAACCACCAAGAAGAGGATGACCCTATTCTGGGCCCGTTGTATCAGATTCCAGGAATTGTTTGGACAGTGTAAAACTGGGGTGAAATTTGGAATCCTTCTTTGATAGCCTCATAGGCTGATTTATATTTTAATAAAGTTTAGTTATAAAATTCCTAAAGAAGAATGTGTGAATAAAATAAAAGTTACTGAATCTTGTTCTGTGAATCTTTTAGCAATTTTTTGTGCTTGGGGAAAAAACTGTTCCATAATTGATTTACATTATACACTGTAATTTTCTAGTCCCTTCCTATGGGAAGACCTAGACATGAGCCAAAATATAAGCCATAAACAATTTTCCTTGGGGGGGGGGGCATATAATGAGCTAAAGAGTATGAGAAAAGGGAGCATAGCCTTTCTCACTAAAAACTAACACACACCCCCACCCCAGGAATAAATCAGGTCCAGACTGCATGCCTAGATCCCAAGCAAAAGGCAGAGACAGTAAATGTAGTGCCCAGACTAAGACTCGGCAATCCAGTAGTGAATAATAGTAATACGCTCAACATACTTTCATTAAATAGCTACTACATATAAGACATTGCACTAGTCCCTAATGGGGAGGGGAGGGGAAAGATAGGAAAAGGAAGAAAATACAGTCTCTGCTCTCCAAAATGCCTGTCACTGATTCAGACCATCACTTAGAAGATAGAGTATTAAATACTTGGCATGAGGCAGACCTGTATGTAAATCTTGCCTCAGACAATAGTTTTCTGACCCAAGGAAAGTCACAATGTCTTTGAGCCTCAATTTCCTCAAAGCATCATCGTGAGGATAAAATGACTTGTTTTGTAAATCTTATTGTCTTCCAGACATTATCATTTCTGAAATACAATGAATCTTAGTAAGTATAAAGAGACAGAGGCAATGTTATGTTTCAATGGCTTTGCCACTATATTGCAAAAGGGATATACTTAGAAAATTCCCAGACTGTGTTCCTGGACCAAACACCTAGTTAATGAATGATTGAATTCTGAAACATTTAAAAGTTTCTATATCAATTAGTAGTTTACTGTTTATCAAACTTCTATCAGGATATTGAAGGATGGAAGCTAATGATGTAGAGGAGAAAGAGGAAAACAAAAGTCACTGAACACTTGGGGATGAAACAATACATGTGTGGCTCTTCCTGAAGAGGAAAATCCTGGACCATCTGAGGGTGAAGATGATGTTTGTACTCCAAGGCATGATCAACACATGCCCTCAAATGCGAGGTGCATTGATCATAAGGATCAGAGAAAGAAGAAACTGGTGGTGGTAGCAGGTGACTGTGAGTACTTTCTGAAGAGTATTCAAGTAACTATTATTTTTTGACTGGAAAACAACAATCAAAAGGTCTAGTGTCTTCATGGGAGCATGTAGTCATTGTATGGAAAATAAATTATAATAACAGTTAGCTTTTATTTAGTGCCTTAATGTTTGCAAAGTACTTAATATTTGTTATCTCATTGAATCCTCACAACCCTGGAAGATAGGTTCTACCTCCATTTTAAAGATGAAGAAACTAATGCTGAGAGATGTTAAGGGATCAGACTAGGATCACATATGTAGTGTCTAAGGAAGGAATTGATCTTAGGTATTCCTAATTCCAAGTCTAGCAGCATCAAATGGACCTCCCTGTGACTTGCCATATTAGATGATTACAGCCTACTTCCAGTGTGTAAGCACATATAAAACTGTCAGAATGAATCCAAAAGGTATCACTAAAAATTACAAAGTTTTGGTTAAAACAAACTAAAGGACTTAAAGGCACAGGTGGTATTTTCATCATTGTTGCCAATCAGAGACAAGGACTTCATGAGAGAAATGGAGATTTGGAAAGTGAACATCTGGTTAAGAAGGTAGTGTCTGAGAAAGGGATTAAGATTTCTATACTGTGGTTTAAATTATAAGAATGTAGGGATCCTGGCTGGGGTGCAATGAACCTAAAAGGTATACATGCCTAGAGTTTTAGAAATCTGATCATTTCCATTTAAATGAGAAAAAGAAAAGAAGATGGAGAAAACTAACTGTATAGGTACCATAGAGAATGGCTATATTGTAGGAAGAAAAATAATATCAAATGTTCCCAGATTTCCAGAAGAAGTCCAAGAAGTGAGCCAGGATATATGGGAATCGAACAAGGTGAACTAGAGATGTTAAGTGCCAGGAGCATTTAAGAGCAATGCCTGCTGGATCTGGCTCCTACTGGCTCAGAGTCAATTGTTAAAATTTTAGTGCAAGCATTGACACCTCAGAAATTGATATCAATCCTCCACTTACCACCTCAGTGAGTTTTTAATCATTTACCAGCACACCCTTGGCAAGGAAGCAAGTTTGACCTCATAGGTGATGACAAATGAAATGGTGAGGAGAGGAATGGTGGAATAGCAAAGATAGACGCAAGTGAAGAAATCCTGGAAGTAGAAGGATTAAAACATAGTGAACAACATTTGGGAAATCAACAGAGGAAAAAATCAGAATATTGTCATCAGAGTGTGCCACAGACCACCTGGACAGAAAGAAGTAGATCAAGCTTTTGTGAAATGTCTCTTGGTACCCTAGATTTGGAGGAATATATTTCAAAGTTTTCAGGGAAAAAAAAACAAACAAAAAACAAAGATAGCATTCATGGATTGAAATTCACCAGTTGGAATGGGAACCTTTCGAGATTTAGAGTATGAAAGTGGGAAAGGGAAAGAGAAAGAAAACAGAAAAAGAGAGACACAGAGCCCATCTCACAGCTTGACAGACAGACAAGATTTGGTGAGGGATCATTTCTAACTGGGAAGAACCAAAAGAAACCGTCTTCATTGAGTTGGTGATATTTTGCCCAGGTTACTTGAATGATGGGGAGAATTTTAAGAAGTAAAATTCATTGTAGATTCTAGGGCCTTTTTAGGAAAACTAATTTGATAAAAATGTGTCATGTATTGGAGATATGGAAACAAGTTAGGGAACTATTCCAGTAGTTCAGAGTTTGAACTAGGGTGGCGGCAATGAGATTCGATAAGAAAGAATTTAGGAATATAGCATTATAGACTTAGAATTGGAAGGGTCTTTAAAAATGACTGAGGCCAACTCCCTCATTTTACAAATCAGAAAACTGAATACAGAGAAGTGTTTCATCCCAAGTCACACAGA
This sequence comes from Dromiciops gliroides, assembly GCF_019393635.1. Classification (NCBI taxonomy): domain Eukaryota; kingdom Metazoa; phylum Chordata; class Mammalia; order Microbiotheria; family Microbiotheriidae; genus Dromiciops; species Dromiciops gliroides. The sequence goes on along the minus strand of NC_057862.1, from coordinate 157,194,398 downwards.
TAGCAAGTGGTGGAGTTCCAATTCAGACCCAGCTCCTCATCTTCCAAATCTATCGCTCTTTCCATTGAACAAGACTGCTTCCATCAAGGGAATATGAATGTAAAGAATATATACAAGAGATATTATGAATGAAGAACCAACAGGCTATAGTAATTGATTGGACCTTGCATTATCATGACAAAGAGTCATCAAAAGATGACTCTGAGATTATAAGCCTGGGCAATTGGGAAGATGGTGACACCATTAGCATAAAAATTCAAGTTAGACAGAGTATCTGGTTTGCTATCAGAAAATAGTGAGCTGTTACATTTAAAGTGCTGGAAAAACTTATAGGTGGTAACATATACAATCTAGTTAGGACATGAGCTCAATCACCTTTCACCATGTTCCTCTTCAAAAGTATTTTGCTTCTGACCAATGCCTGCCCCAATCTGATCTCCCTTCTACCAGCCTCCCTTCTTTTCTTTCCCTCCCTTTCTACTTTTCTGCAGGTAAACATGAATTTCTATACCCATCTATATTCCCTTTTTGGACCAATTCTTAGGAGAGTAAGGCTCAAGCATTGCCTGTCATGTCCCCTCCCTCATTCTCCCCTCCATTTGTAAAAGATTTCATACCTCCTTCATGTGAGATAATTTACTTCATTCTACCTCTCCCTTCTCTCTTCTCCCAGTGCACCCTTATTTTTCATCCCTTAATTTAATTTAATTTTACTTTTGGATATAGTCCCATCATAGTCAACCCACACTTGTGCCCTCTGTCTATGTATACTCCTAGCTGCCCTAACAATTAGAAAATTCTTAGGAGTTACAAGTATCATCTTCCCATGCAGGAATGTAGCACAGCTTAATTTATTGAATCTTGTAATTTCTTTATCCTGTTTACCTTTTTATGTTTCTCTTGAGTCTTGTATTTGAAAGTCAAATTTTCTATTGAGCTCTGATCTTTTCATCAGGAATGCTTGAAAGTCCTGTATTTCATTAAATAATCCATTTCCTCCCTGAAGGATTCTACTCAGTTTTGCTAGGTAGGGGATTCTTGATTATAATCCTAGCTCCTTTGTCTCCTGGAATATCATATTCTAAGCCCTCTGATTATTTAATGTAGAAGGTGCTGAATTGTGTGTTATCCTGATTGTGGTTCCATGATATTTGAATTGTTTCTTTTTGGCTGTTTGCAGTATTTTCTCCTTGATGTGGTAGTTCTGGAACATGACTATAATATCCCTGAGTGTATCTGTCTTGGGTTCTCTTTCAAGAGGTGATCAGTGTATTTTCTTGATTTCCATTTCACCTTCTGGTTCTAGGATATAAGGGCAGTTTTCCTTGATAATTAAAAATGTTATTTTTAATTTATAAAATAAAACAAGCATTTTCATAATATAGTATAATGAAAAAAATGATTGAAATTTTTAAAATTTACAATTTCTTGAAATATGATGTCTAGGCTCTTTTAAAAAATATCATAGCTTTCAGGCAGTCAAATAATTCTTAAATTATTTCTCCTCAATATACCAGGTCAGTTGTTTTTCCAATGAGACATTTTACATTTTTTCCATTTTTTCATTCTTTTGACTTTGTTTTATTGTTTCTTGATGTCTCAGGAGTCATTAGTTTTTGCTGACCTAATTCTAATTTTTAAGGAATTATTTTCATCAGCTAATTTTTGTACCTTTTTATATTTGTCCAATAATGCTCTTAAGGGTTTTTTCTCTTCAGTTAATTTTGTGCCTCTTTTTTATTATTTATCTTATTCTCTTTTTTTCAGGTGTTATTTTCTTTATTTTTTATCTCCTTAGCCAAGCTGTTGACTCTTTTTTCATGATTTTCTCGCACCATTCTCATTTCTTTTCCCATTTTTCCTCTACTCTTATTTGGATTTTTTAAATCCTTTTTTGAACTCTTCCAGGAATTATTTGGGATCAGCGGAGGGAAGTAAGACCAAATCACATCTTTCTTTGAGGCTTTTTATATAGCTGTTTTGATACTATTGTCTTTTTAGTTTGCATTTTGATGTTTCATGCCACCATAGTAACTCACTAAAATCAGGTTCTTTTGTTGTTGTTGTTTGCTCATGTTGGGAGTCTATTTCTTGACTTTCGGATTTATATTAATCTTGGACTCTGCTCCCAGAGTGGAGGGGGCACTATCCCAAACTTCAGGGGCTTGGTGTTGCTGTTTTCAGAGTTAGTTCTGGGGGTCTGTAAGTTTTCAGATCTTCCAAGGTGGTATGATATAAGAAGAGGTCTGGTCACTACTCTTCTAGCCTGTGCTTTGTTCTGGTAGTGACCACAAGCATTCTCTTCTGCCCTGGAACTATGTCAAGTTGCTAGTGCTCCTCCTTACCCTAGGAACAACCCAGAACTACAAATAGGCAATCCAACAGAGTCCTGATCCCAGTGCCTGCAAAGGATCCCCTATAATCTCCTTCTGACCAATTGTTGTGCCCCCTTATAATCTATGGGCTAAGAGCTCCAGAAGCTGCTGCTGATTCAGTCAGCTGGAAGGCCTGCTGCTGGCTTACCTGGGCATGGCCTGTACTGGTGTGGCCTACTCTGCTGTACTATACTCCCCTCTCAGCTCAGTGAGATTGACCTTTCCTGCTGACTTAAGTTATCTTGGGCCAGAAAATTGTTTCATTCCATTCTTTTGTTTGTTCTGCCACTTCAGAATTTGTTTTGAAATATTAGTTTAATGTTGTTTGGAGGGAAATTTGGAAGAGCTCAGGTGAGTCTGTGCCTTTACCATCCAATCTCTCTCTGAGTCTCAGATTCAAGTGTAAAGTAAGGAGTGTGAGCTAAATGACCTCAGATGTCCCTTTATGAATCTAAATCTGTGAGTATGATATTGAATCACTACACACTTCTACCACCTAGTGATAACATGCTAAACTTGCAGGGTTGCATATATCTTAGAAGTAAAGAAAAATAAAACTCAACCTCTGAAGTACTGATGCTTCGAAATAAAGATCAGACAGCAATATCAGATTTCTTTCAGATGATGATAGCCTAGTAGAAACCACCAGGGACATAGGTGTTCAGAGAAAGGAGAGGTCGATAAGGATCAGAAGAGTACAAAAATCCTTGGTGGAGGAGCTAAAACTTGAAACAGATCTCCAAGGATATATAGGACTTGAAAAAGCAGAGAAGACAACATTCTAAGAAGGGGGAACCAGCATGAATGAAGCCAGGAATAAGCATGGTGCAGTGAGGAAGCCTGCCTAGGCAGAGTAGACAGGGGGTAGAAAATAGAAGAATGTGCTTGACCTCTGCTTAGTTGACTATCCCATCATCCAGGCTTAATGAGGAACTGTCAGACCTCTGGAAGCTTGGAGGTGGTTGGCAGTGTCAGCAGGGGGCTCCATGGCAAAATTCACTTGTCAGTCTACTGAATTTTTCAAGACTTACAGAAGAGGTAAATTCCAATGAAAGAACAAGAATTATGGGGAATTGCTTTACCAGCAATATATCATATAAGTGGGTAAGATGGGGGCGGGGGGGAAATGGGACCTCTAGTCTAGAAACTCACATATAGAAAAACACCAACTTTTTTGCCCTTATAGGCCTGTCTTTTTTAAAACCACCATATTCAAGCAAAACTATTCCTTTTGGAAAGACAAGGTTTTTCACTTAACACTTTTGGTTTTTCATTTCTCAACACATCAGTCTCCACTTCACAAAAGCATCTGAGAGGGAGGGCAGATTACATACCAGCCAGAGGAAAGAATACTTCTATCCTCTTGCTGCTCCCCTGCAAAGAAAAAGTGGCTTCTGGCACTCTCCTGCCACAGACAACCTCAAATTCTCGGCATTGTTTTACTTCCTCTGGGATCCTCTGAGAGAAACTGAACTTTACAGGTCTTTGCTGCTATTACCCTCCTGCTAAGGGCAGCATTCTGAATGCTTTAAATCCTTGCCACATGACTTAGCCTCCTCTGAAACAGAGGTGAAGGGATGAAAGAATGAATGAATTCTTCATTGTAGATCTACCCAAGCCTTAGCAAATCAAAACCATGTTTCTGGAAAGCAGGCATTACAGTCACTGGTGCCCATTTATGCCAGAAAAGGGACTCCAAATACAGTTTCAGATTTATGATGTCTACTTCCTTTCTCTACACCCAGAGCTTACCCCTACCCACCCCATTCCTATTTCTCCTATGTAAGAGGACATCAAATGCTTAGAAAGTAACTCAAGAACAGCCATCAGTGGCATGCCATTCTATTCCCAATACCCTGCCATAATTTTAAGAAGCCAAATACCACAGGGAGGAAAAAAAAGAAAACTCTAAGACCGAAAGATAGAACTATCAGTTTGGGAAGCCTGTCCCCAATCCCCTCCTCTTCATTTGACTCATGTGTTTTTGTTAACATCCAAAGAAAAGATAATTAAAACCTACAAGAAAACCAGCTGGCAGTGGGGCAAGGGTTGGGGGGGGGGCAGTCTTGGTGACTTCAGGACTACGCCACATGTTTATGGGTGAATTTTGTAACTAACACAGCAATAAAAGGAGGGAGGGAGGTTCTTATAAATAAATGCCACATTCTTCAAAGCACCACATAAACTACATTCTTTTTCAAAGGGGGCCTCGCTCTTACTTTCCTTCCTCATCATTTTATTTCCACCAAAGGGGAAAGGATTCTAATTGTGTAATTTCCCAGCAAAACAGTATTCATGGAGTCAAAGTTTTGCAACAACTAGACATGTACACGTGGGCGCGCGTGCGCGCACACACACACACACACACACACACACACTCATGCAATACAATGATCTCTAGCAAAGAAGAAACAAAGAACCAGCCACCTTTTTTTTTTTTTTTTTACTTCCTGTTTTCTCTATCAGGTCTCATCATTAAGTATATATGATTTGATTTGAAAGACAGATCCTCTCACTTCCCTTTTAGAGTACAGTCTGTATATCATCAAAAATTGGAAGATCTACGTATAATCCCTCCTTTCAGTTTTCAGCTGCCTTGCTGATTATAAAGTTTAACAGATCAGCACTGGTTGAAGTATATGACATATGGCTTGCAGTTCACATAAAATGTCTATTCCAGTACGGAATTCCACTGCAGCCAGTTGTTTTCAGGTAAGTCCAGAGCCTGTCCCCATTCTCTCTGCTAATAAGAGTAATTGGCATACTGTTAGCATTGTTGCTGCTCTGTGATTTGCTCTTTATGGGGGTCTCCCTAGACCATATGTGCATGCAGCCGTGATAGAAATATTTTCCATATGAGTTCTCTAGCATGCTTAAGTGCTTCAGCCTGAGTTAGGGGAGCCCATTTGTCATTTGCTTTGCACAGTAAAAAAAAAAAAAATCAACAGGGAAGTTTAAAACTCTGGCTACAAGTAGAGGGCAATGAGCAGCTTTCAGCTACTCAGATCACTAACCCATTCAAACCCACCAAACCTCCATTCAGGACTTTAATTTCTTCAAAAGACACAGAAACTGTTGTCTGGAGAGCAGAGGGCTTCACGAACTAATAACCCCAAACAACCGCTGGTTAATATGAGAGGTTCCCTCTTTGGTGCCTAGGAGCCACATGGAGCTTGGGAACCTCACTAATGACACACCCTAAACCACAGCTGACTTGGAGGGATTTTCACTTCCACTTCTCTGTTAGCAGGGAAAGTAATTACACTGGGCTTCCCAAAGCTGCTCAGTCCTCTGACAAGTCTAACAAAAAGGGCTGGGAAGCCTCAGTCTCATCCTTCAAGAAGTGGACTTTTCACTTAGGTTTTTGAAACTCTCCTTATTACTGCACCACGGAAAAGCAATTCTGTATAACCATTGTTTCTCTTCCATTTCTTGAGAGAGAACTCTACCGGACTTCTGGGAATTAGAATTCAAAGAAGAATCCAAGGTGTCTTGGAGAATGCACTACATACTTATCCACAGGTGGGGGGCAGGGGACATATGGATGTGTCTTCCTGCCTGACCCTTTATGAATTTTCCCCTAAATTCTCTTTCCCAATGTTTTAAAATAATCTTTGGCACCCAGGTACAACAATGGACAAAACGCCTTCTTAGCAAACTCATTAGAATGTCCATTATGAAATCAAATTGCTTCCCCCCTCCCTTTATTTCTAGAGAGATCCCACAAACAAGCTACCATCCCATACTCATGCTGCTACACTCTTGTCTGGACCTCATGCACACTGCAGATCCTGACGCCTCGTCCTGTCAACTGCTGTCACTCTTCAAACTTAGGGCAGAAAGGTGACTAAATACATTTTATAAGAACAATGAAACCATGAAGATAAGAAGAAAAGGGGAGGTAAGGGGGAGGATGGAGAGCAATTTAAAGAAATGCAAAAGCAGAAGGTGAAAAAAAAATGGCTTCAGCATCCTACACATTTCTTTCTACATAACACATACATGGAAAACAATACTCAAACCCATCCTGGAATCAGGTATGCCCTATTTCTCTTACTATCACTAGGAGGAGAAATGTGCATGCCAGAGAAATCCCTCACATAGAACATGATGGGTGATCAGGATGGAAAATTAGGAAAAGTTTCTCTTCAGCTGTTAGATTGATTTTAGAAGCTATTGGTTTTTTTTTTCCATAAAGAAGAAGGGGAGGAAAGACTATATCTAGAAGAAAGCAAGGTGATTGTAAAACTTAAAGACAGAAAGTTACCCATCATCCAACAGAAAAACTGTTCCCTGATCCCTCTTGGTAGATAGAAGAGGAAACATAATACTGACAAGAATATAACTTTTGACAAGATATTTTGCTTGGCTTACCTCTCCCTCAGGTCTTGCTAACACTGCTGTTTGAACGTAGAGCAATGTTAATATCAGGTAGCTGACAAACATTATTACCCAAAGTTAGAGCTACCCTAGAGGAGAAATCCTTCTGCCAAGTACTAACAGCTAGCAGATGCACTTGTGTCTCAGGATCCCAGCCCTGGAGTTCTGCTACACAGGCACCATGCGCTTTCTCTCTCTCTCTCTCTCTCTCTCTCTCTCTCTCTCTCTCTCTCTCTCTCTCTCTCTCTCTCTCTCCCTCTCTCTCTCTCTCTCTCTCTCTCTCTCTCTCTCTCTCTCTCTCTCTCTCTCTCTCTCTCTCTCTCTCTCCTACAAGGAGCTCTGCTCTCAGTCTCAGCTCTAAAGACAACTGGTAAGCTGATCTCTTCATGTAATAACTTCTATCGAGTGGGGGAGGGGAAGGGAGCCAGCTGGGAGCTGGGGGGCCGCAGTTAAAATAAAGCAGAAAGGGGAGGGACAGAAAATGATCAGTGTGGAGTTATGCATCTGGCCTCATTCATGAAACAACCTCCGAAGGTAAGCACTCTATCCATCTGCAGGCGGGAGGGGAGGTTGGTGAGAAGGGGGAGGGGGGTGCTGTCAGTGCCTCATTGGTGCAGACAGGCAGGCTGGGCTGCAGAAAAGCTAAACTGTAAAGACTGCCTACTCATACCACACTCAAGCAGGGTACTTAAAACTATTTCACCAAACACAGTATTCCCCCTTCCCCTAAAACATCAAGGGTGGCTTTGAAGCAGGCAGTAAGTCACAAAAGAGCATACAGTCTGAGGATTGTGATGGGAAGAGCTAAAGGGGGTCTTGATAGTCCTTGGACCTACTGAATTATTTTTGGGGGGAAGAGGATAGAGGATGGTGGGTGTTTAATCGACTAACTGTGTTCCTGTGACCCTTGGGGCTTCCTTTTTTAATTCTTTACCCCAAAAGAGATTCACTTCTTTCTCCCTCTTGCCTATGACACTCCCCAGAGTCGCTAGCAATAGACCTTTTTTTTTTCTGAATGAGTAGGCAAACATAGCTAGGAGAAGAAAAACTAGACCTAGGTGGAAGAACCTGACATTTGAAATTTTCCATAGATGGTGCTGCCTCATAGAAATACAAAGAAACATCTATGTTTGATTACAGATCAACCAGAGAACAGCTTCAAGTGTAACTTCAATGAGAAGTACTCCCAAATTCCAAGTTTCCATCTCAGACCTGTCTCAAGCACCAGACTCCTATCAACAACTTCCCACCAAATATCTGTATCTGAATATCCCACCAACACCTCCCACTGAGTGTATACACACACACACACACACACACACACACACACACACACACACACACACACACACACACACAAAATCACATTTCCTCTAAACAGTTTTCCTCCTCACTTCCCTATTGCTTTCAATGGCACTGACACTCTCCCAATCATTCATACTGGTACATCTAAGGTAATTAATTTCTATTCAATACTGATTGTTCATTGGATCCCAGGAATAAAAAGGGGGGAGACTTTATATATAGTCCTCAACTCTAGGAACCTATAATCTAGTTAGAAGGGCTAACAATACTATATGATGTTAGAAAATGAGTCACTCACTCATCCAATAAGTCATTAAATCCTGTTGTTTATCTCCACAATTGCTTTAAAAATATTTATTTTGATCATTTACTTTTTAAAACATTCTGAGTCCCAAATTCTCTCCTACTTCTTTGGTATTTATTGATAAAAGCAAAAAGCAAAAGGCAAAAAAAAAAATCTACAACTGATTTCACATTCAATCTCACCTTAGCATTCCCATTGCCAACATGTTTGGGTCCTCATCACCTGTCACCTGCACTGATGCAGTGATTTCTCCCAGGTTTCCCTGCTCCTAATCCCATCCTACTGCAATCTATCCGCACACCCACCTTTTTAACCTTCCTGATACTCAGCTCTGATCATGCCATTTCCCAGCTCAGAAACCTTCTATGATTGATTCTCCATGGCTTATCAAAACTTTCAAATTCCAGGGACCTAGATTCACCAATTCACCAAAAAATAAAAGTAAATAATAAGTTTCTATGAACACGAATATATTAAGTGACAGAGAGAACTGAGTTTCTTAACATGCTGGCATTTGGAAACAACATTGTGAGACTTAGAAATAAGCTACTAAATATAATGAGAAGAGAAAAGAATAGATCAATTCCTCCTAAAGAAATATCAACATTATAGGCAGATTCACTCAAACATGTTGGCTTCCCTCATTAGTAGAATTCTAAATTTGAAGTTATGACCCATAAACACTAAATATTGTTATTTTAGTGTCCATGTATCACTTTCTTTTGTCCTTTTAAGAAGAGAATTGATTTCAACAGATACTACCATGTTGCAGAACAGTCCACTATCCTTAAGATTCCATGTTTATTCTTGAAAACTTCTGAATTTGTATTTACAAAGTTTCAAAATTATTTTCTTAGATCCTTTTCTTTCTAACTCAAAGGCCATTCTTTTGCTTTTAAAAAATCATTTATAGCTCCCCAATGTCACAAGATTTTTTAAAGAGGGAGGACAACAAAATCATTTTTAACAGGATACCATGATTGTTGTGAGAATAAAGTGCAATGATATTTGTGATGTTCTGTGCAAATCTAAAATGCTTTATTGTTGTTGAGTCATTTTTGGTCATGTCCAACTGTTTGTGACCCAGTTAGGGTTTTCTTGGCAAAGGTACTGAAGTGGTTTGCCATTTCATTCTCCAGATCATTTTGCAGATGAGGAAACTAAAGTAAACAGAGGTAAGTGACTTACCCAGAGTCGTACATCTAGTAAGTGTCTGAGGCCAGATTTGAAATCAGGAAGATGAGTCTTCCTGCCTACAAGCCTGGCACTGTGCCACCTAGCTGCCCAAAAGTGCTTTATTAATGAGGGTTATTAAGCACATTTACATTACTTTGTCTATGACATAGATTTCTTATGTATTTGGTAAGGGTCAGGTGATTTCACCTTAAGTGCCATGAATGATAGGGTTCAAATGTAATTAGACCATCACTGTTAATGAGAAGTCAGTCAATAGCAGAGAAGTCACTGTGGTTAGGACTGGGAATTCAAAGAGTTAAGGATTGTTCTATTCTTTGTACTTGTAATCCCCAACATCTTCTACAGTGCCAGGTACACTAAGGGTACTTAATATTGATTGACTGAAGGACCAAAATGAAACCCCACAGTGCCTCCTATTAAGGCATATATTCTAGCAAGAGACATGACATGTGAAATATCTAGGTACATATAAGATACATACAAAATTATTGCTGTTTGTCTTTCTCAAAGAGGACCATGACAGATGTCATGACTTGCAATGAATTGGATTTAAGTGAGGGAGGGCTGTGCAAAGTCACCAACCTCATTCTCTCTTCCGGAGCCATCTGGGTCCAGTGGCAAGATATATTATCAGGATGACTGGAGACGGCCCTTGATGTTTAAAGCAATTGGGGTTGTGACTCACCCAGAGTCACACAGTTAATAAGTGTCTGAGGTCAGATTTTAACTCAGATCCTCCCAACTTCAGGGCCACTGCTCTATCCACTCTGCCACCTAGCTTCCCCTATACAAAGTATATGAAGGGAAAGGCATTGGCAGGTGGGGAAAACAGGAAAGACCTCTTGCAAAAGGGGAGATTTGAACTGAATTTTGAAGACAGAAGGAATAAATTACCCAGTCAAGGAAAGGGATAGAGCATTCCAGGCATGGGGAACAGTCAGTGCCAAGGTACAGAGATGGGAGATAGAGTGGCATGTTCTAGGAACTACAAGTAGGAAAAGTGCCCTTAGAAAAATACCAGCAGATATATCCATTTCACGCATGTTCTTTAAACTCCTGGCTTAATCTACATATAATTTCAGAATAATCTGGTTCAGTTGAAATCCATGCCAAGCACCCTGCAGAACTATTTTCCCCTCAATTACCTTTCACAGAATCATGGAATCTGAAAGTTGGAAGAGAACTTAGAAGCTATTTAGTCCATTCTAGACATGCCAAAGAATCTATGTCATCCCTATCCCCTCCAACAAGGTTTCTACACCCATCATCTACCAAAGCATCCTCTTATTCTCTTATCGAGAGTTATATTTGTTAGAAACTTTCAAAGTCTAAGTCTATACCTATGTGATTTTGACCCACTGCCCTAATTCTGTCCATGGGGTCCAAATAGAATAAATGTCATCTCTCTTTCACATGGCAACCATCCAAATATTTCAAGATAGTTCCATTACCTTCAGTCAATGAATGAATGCCTTGTTTTCCAGTTCTCTTACCATTCTAGTAATTCTCTTCTGAATGTCTTCCAGGTCATCCTGCCTAAAATGTAGCATACCCAGAATCGAATACAGTACTCCAGATGTGGAATGGCCAGGGAAGAAGTTAGCCTCTCTTCTTCTGGATACTGTACTTCTCTCAAGGAAGCTCACAGAACATTAGCTCTATGACACTGTTTTTTTATATCAAGTTTTCAATATGCTGAAACTCCCAGATTTTCACAGGAATGGCATGCCTATGCATGCCTGACCACCTATATTTTTTTTTTGGTAGTTGAATTGTTCAAAAATCAAGTGGAGAACATTTCCTTATCTCTCTTCAACTGAATCTGAATAAGGTCATCCCATAGGACTAGCGTGTTGATCTATTTTTGGATCCTGATTCTGTCACCCAATACATTAAGTATCCCTTCCAGTTCTGTCATCTGCAAATTCGAAAAATATGTCTTCTATATCTTCATCCAGGACACAGATAAAAATATCACCATTTGTGAGCAAATAACACTCTTAGTTTTCTATCACAAGCTGCAATTATCTTCATGGTGGTCTATTTGCTTATACTCACTGTGAGCTCTGCGAGGCAAGATGGCCAACTGTGCCATGGAATAATATAGCTTGTTGTCTTTGGATACACGATGAAACCAATTCTGCCAATTTCTGTATTTGCTTCTCCAAGGAGAACCTGTGAACTGTCCTCTAATTGTGCTGCAACTTCTTTATTTTTTCTGCTTTCATTTGGGGTCTGGGGTTAGGGGAAGGAATCAGAAGGGATGTGACTTAGTTTCTCATTCTTTGTATTTGTATCTCCCCAGGGCTTATCACAGTGCCAGGTAGAGGAGGGGCTTACTAAATATCTGTTGACTATTTAGACCAAGGTTACATATTATGAGGATCAATAATTAAAGTAATGTATGTACTTAATTCTAAGAATTATATAATTCTTAGTATCTTCTGACCTCTTTTTCTGCCTTATCACCATGAAAATGGACATGTGTTAGGGGTTAACTAAGCCCCCCTTTTACTGTTCGAGCAAAGCTCACGGACAGAAAACCCTCCTTCCAGAAAATATGTGCTGATTCTTAGTTAGCCCTTGATAAGAGGGCTATAAACCACAATGATCCTTCCCGGATGCAGATGCATTTTCTGAGCACCAAGGATGATGCATTTGCATAGGTGCCAAGGAAACTTCAAAGGACAGAAACATGCTCCTTATCATAGATAAGGCCTACATGGCCAAGGTCTAGGAACCAATCCCCTCATCCTGCTCTTTTGGCACGAACAAAGACATTCTTTTTGCTCACCTCAGGTATAAAAATGTCATACTGTCCGAATAAACCTTGCCTTTTGCCTCCACCCGAGTGCATGAGGCCTTTCCAATCCCATCCTATGTCTCTGTGTCTTTTTTCCTTATCATCTTACCTGTAGCAGCACGGGAACCTGTTCCAGCAGACTACTGGATCCAAAGCTGTGAGACATGGAGGGAGGATATAAGCACTTATTAAGCACCTACTATGTGCCAAACATTGTGCTAAGCAATTGAAAAATATATCACATGATCTTCACAACAACCCTGAGAAGTAATTACTATTATTTCTCCATTTTACAATTCAGGAAACTGAGGCAAATGGTGGTTAAGTTACAGACATATTTGGGGTCTGAGACCAAATCTGAACTTGGGTCTTTCTTACTCCAGAATCAGAATTCTATCCACTGCATGACCTAGATGGCACACAGGACTAAAAGTCAGTTTGTGTGTGGATGTGTTGGGGTGTGTGTGTGTGTGTGTGTGTGTGTGTGTGTGAGTGCTCATGAGAAAAAAAATCATTCATATAGAAAAAATGAGGACTAAGAGATGGGTACTCTAGAGGTTATGTTAGTATCCCTGAACTTTGAAAGGACCAGAATGAGACCCATAAAAAGGTTATAAACAGAATCCTGGAAGAGGTTAGAGAAGCCAACCCTTTCATTTATAAATGAAGAAAATTAAGCTCAGAGAGGTTAAATCACTTGCCCAGAATCACATAGCACACAAGTATTTGAGGCAACATTAGAAACCAGTTCTTCTTGATTCCTACTCTAATGCCTTAACAACTACACATGTGTCAAACTAAAAATGAAATGATAGCCACTAAATCATATATGAAGATTCCTGCAGACCATATATTGACTCAGAAAAACACATGTTATCATCTATGCTCTTTTATATTTTCATTTAAAAAATATTTCCCAGTTACTTTTTCATCTGGTTGGGGGTGCTATTAGGAAGGTTGTGGGCTGGCCAGGCATGTGTTTGATACCTCTAGACCAGTATTTCTTAAACTTTTTCCACTCATGACCCCTTTTTGGCCAAGAAATTTTTGTGGGACCCCGGGGTATATAGGCATACAAATCAAACATTTTTCTACCAATTTTTGTGACCCCCCACATTAAGTTATGTGACCCCTAAATTGGGTCACAACCCACAGTTTAAGAACCTTAGCTCTAGACTATGTCATCTCACATATTAGAAGGAAGATCTTGAGAAAGACCTTGACAAGAAATAAGCAATATGAAAAGATATGAGGAGAAGGTGATCTGCCTTGGTGGAAAGAATATCCACATCTGGGAAATCACCAATTCACTTAAGTTTTGAAGTCTGTAAGTTGTAACAGTAAAAAACAAACAAACAAAAACCAAAACAAAACAAAATCAGCTTGGTAGAACCCAACAGACATTTCTTGCCCCTGGAATAGCCTTCCACAGTAACTTTGTGTTGTGTCATTCGAACACAAAATTTTTAGAGACATACCTTGCCTAGAATGGAAAAAATGCTTTCTCCCTGCTTTGGCAAGATTTCCACTTTGCATGCAGAACTTTACCCATTCATAAATCTGATGAGAAAGATTAAATTAGATATTTCAAATAGAACACCAATAAAAGTCTATAACTTTCCAGTAATGGAAAAAACTCAAAACACACACACACACACACACACACACACACACACACACACACACATAAAATAAGACCACTAAAAACACAGCAACAGCCAGAGTATTTGAGCAATGCTGCTGTTTTGCCCCTAGGCTTAAGTGAACAAATGTCCTAACAAACCCAAGCATCAGGAAAATGTTGTACTTGAGTCAGTGGTTTATGATTTAAGATATAAGAATGAAATTACTCAGACTTAATAAATCTTTGTAAAGAGCTTGAAAGTTAGCTATTTTAGGGTTTTTTTTGGGGGGGTGGGAAATAAAGTGACATTGCCTTGAATTTAGGTTCATTTCTCTTTGGGGACATCCAAAAGTCATATTCTCCATAAAGGCAGATTCAGATAGTCTGTGAATCTGGCCGTGTGTCTCAACAAAATAAATCTCTGTGTTTATAAGGAGGAAGTCATCATGTGGATATAATTTATTTCAATATATGCTGGCATAATTTATTATTCATTATTATTTACTTTCTAATTTTATTGTGATTATTTTATTATATGGCATATTCGGGGAAATTCTGAAATATATAACAAAACAGGCATGAGTAAAAGAATTTAAAATCTTATCCAAAAATAGGAAAGCAACAGAATGGGGCTGGCTCTAATTCCTTTGCTTTTCCAAACTGTGTATAAGTTGCTTTAGAGTAAGTTTGAAGCAACTTTATGAAAAGCCATCTTCACTGGAGAGGCAACATAACATAGGGGAGGAGAATGCTAGATTTGAAATCAGAAAGATTTGCCTTCAAATTCTATCTTAGGTACTAAGTATGTGATCCTTGAAAATTTGCTGGACAGCTTCAAGCCTCAGTTTTCTCATCTGTAAAATGGGAAGAACTATAGCATTTACTCAGAGGGATGTTAAAATCCATCAAACAGAATTAAGTACCTTATATGTATAAGGCAGGGTGGTGTAGCAGATAAAGAGCCTGCTTTGGAGGCAGGGAGACCTGGGTTCAAGTTCTTCCTCTGACACATGTTGCTTATGTGATTCTGGACAAATCACTTCTACTCTCAGAGTCCCAGGTAATACTTCGAGATTGTAAGTTTCAGATCAGATGTAGGTAGATTTTCCATGATCTGTATAGGGTAGAGGGTTTCTTCACTGAGATTTCTCAATACCAGTGAAAGCTCAGGTCTACCTAACAACAAACATTGTCCTAGATTCTGGAGATAGGAAGACAAAAGTGAAACAATCTCTGCCCTCAAGAAGCTTATATTCTAATGGGGGGGAGGGTTATAACACACATACATGTGTGTATGTAGATATGAAATAATGTGAAATGTTTTACAAATCTTAAAGCTGAATAAACATCTGAGTTTTTGCCTTCAGTATTATTATTAGTAGTATCATTATGAGTTAACTTTTAGTTCTACATTTCTCATGGTGCTACAGAAGAGGAATTGGATCACTCAGCTTCATAATATCACAGTTCCCTGTAAGTTTTCTGTTTGATATGGGGACATAGGATACTGTGTCTGGGTCCTATTTATGTCCCATTTTTTAAAACCTTGTCTATATACTGATGGGGGCAGCTAGGTGGTGCAATGGATAAAGCACTGGCCTTGGATTCAGGAGGACCTGAGTTCAAATCCAGCCTCAGACACTTGACACTTACTAGCTGTGTGACCCTGGGCAAGTCACTTAACCCTCATTGCCCACCCCCCCCAAAAAAAAACCAACAACAAAAACCTTGTCTATATACTGAAATAACTATAGTTGTTTTATTCTAACAAATAGAGAAAATATCTCCCTGAAATGAATCTTGCCCACCAAATGTATGAGCAATTAAGTGCCCATTGTATAAACTTATCCACTTTCATTATTTCAACTACTACCTTTATGTGAATGAATTCCAGCACCCTTACAAACCAAATCCTCTCTTCTCAGTTCCAAAGGTGTATTTCTAACAGTATCTATTGAGTATTTATTTTCCTCAATTCTATCCCCAGTGCTAAGTAAAATGACTGGAACTTAGAGGCACTTAATAAATGTTTATTTAATTGAATATTTCTACTATTACTTTGAACTGAGAACAACATGGTGGAGTAGTAAAATCCTAGCCTCAGTGATGCACTTGGACCAGAACTTAGATGACCACTATATAGGAATGATATTAAGTCTTAGCCCACTCTACCAGAAGTCTCAAGTGCCATAGAAGAGTGTGTGTCCTCCAGCTGTTGTGTGTAAATGTTTGGACCAATGTGTTCTTACTATATCTTTGAAGTAAATTTCCTTTTTGCAAATGCTACTTGTTTTTAAAGAAAAGAAAGTCACCAAACTTGGAATCAGAAGAGCTGGATTTGAATCCTCACCCTGTTACCAACTGGCTATGTGAACTTAGGGTAGTCTTTTTTCATCTCTCAGCATTCTCATCTATAAAAGAAGAACCTAGACTAAATGACTTTTCCCCTTCGAAATCTAGCATCCGGTATTGCAATGGAATCCAACTCAAAAAGAAATGGGAACCACTAATCCAGATCATTGCAAGCTGCACATTGACAATTCTTTTTTTGTTTTGTTTTGTTTTTTGTTTTTTGTTTGAAGTGACAAAGGCTTTATTTTCTTCTCATGAGAAGGAGGCACCCTAGTGTGCAGCTAGTGGGTGCCCAGAAAGGGGGCTCACAGGCCCTGTTTTATACCCTAGTCCCTAACGTGAATGGACCCTCCCCTTTTTCATAACTGGTGGGGTTACAATCTACATGCAAAAACTAGCTAATCAGAAGGCAGTATTCCCATCCCTTTTCCTTGTATGGGCATAACTCAGGAGTAGACCTTATACTTCCTTATATGGACACAATGCTGGAACGGACCTTATTGAGAACAGGGCTCCTTGAACCATGTGACCTTACTAACCTGAGGGGGAGGAGGGGATCTGAGACCTTTGTCCTACAAACAGGTCAGGGGGTATATGACTGACTGTTATATACACATTGAGAGGAGACAACTACCCATTTCTCACAATCCCTCCTCTTTATTTTTGACTATTTGGCTCCTCTCAGTCTACTTATTGACTATCTCCTCTGCCTTTTGGTCTAAATCTGTGAATCCTATGCTATCTAGACAGATTAGAGTGTCAGATGACCCTTTTTGCCCCTCTGGGCTGTGTTTCTTTCTTGATTTAGACTCAGATTTGGAGAAATGCTCAGATGCCATGGTAAAGGGGGTGGCCAGCCACACCAACCCACAAGTCCCAGCCCAGTTAGGGGGTAAGGTTGATCTTCCACCACAATACCACCATAGGTCAGCTTGGGGAAGTATCAGGGATGAAAAATCTACCTAGTTTTTCTCAGTTACTTCCCATGTTTGGATACAACTCATATTACCCAAGACCAGAAAATGTCTCACCCATCTGGAGAGACAGGCAGGATGATTTCCTGGGACTCCAACAAAAGTGGGTATGCACATTGACAATTCTAAAATGTAATACTGTCAATGATTCATTGTATTTTTATTTTTATAAATATTTCCCAATTATATCTTAATTTGGCTTGGGAAACACTTGAGAATGTTGTGAGCTGGGTGTTTGACACCTCAGGCTGTAATGAACAAAATTTAGGATGTAAGACTCCATTAGATTGTGAGCTCCTTGAAGGTAGAGGCCTTTTGCCTCTTTTTTGAATCCATAGGGTTTAACACAGTCCATGGTACAAAGAAAGCACTGAATAAATGTTTATCAACTCACTGGACTGAACTAATAATGATACTCTTTCCAAACTTACTCCTCCTAAGACTTTCCTATAGTTACTTAACTGTTTTTATACAGTCTAGCACCTTCTCAAGCAAATTGTAGTTATTACATTTCTTTTATTTAAATTTATTATATATTTATAAATATTATTTACATAATACATTGTATATTATAATAATATATAATGACATATATTTTGTATATAATTTATATTAGATATTATTATATATTAATAAATACTGTTTACATAATGTACAACATATTGTCATACAATACATACTTATACTATATTTTATATAGTATTTATATTATGTTATAATTATTATAGATTTAAAAGAATCTTGAAAACATAGAAGCAGTTTAATGAATACTTATTGAATAAAGAACTAGTTTCTGCCCTTAAAAACTTCACAATCTAGTTGACAGGACACATAGGAAATTAAATAGAGAACAATTAAGACATAACATTCATACTACTAGCCATTGTAAGTAAAGTATTGGAAAAAAGAGTTCCCTAAGATCTTTACAATGTTCTCCTGACCTTTCCTTTTTCTTTCAGGATGGAGATAACTGAACCTTCTCATTCTTCTGCTTTTGTACAAAATCATTTATTCTTGCCCTCTATAGTGCTTAAGAAAGATAGATTTGTGTGGGGCATTCTTGTATGAGTACCCAAAATATGGAGGAGTGGGGGAAGGAAGAGGAACACCAAAAAAGATGGAGAGGAGTTCTGAGAAGGAAGAACAAAATTCTCCTAGATCATACTGACAGGGTGCACCCTTGGGCCCTGATTGAAATTTTTACTGAATGGACTACAGTGGGGTTATTTGGAAACTTTGTAGTTTTCGTTATTGTTTTTGTCTTTATAGAGTTTGGGGTGGGGACTAGAACTGTTTTTACTTCAATGTAAAATGAAGGGATTGATCAAAATTCTAAGTTTCTCTTTAACTCACCCTTAGATCAGTGTCTCCTATATGTATAGAGAATCTCAGAGGTCTGAGATAGCAGGAAAAAACTAATTAATCTAACAAACATTATTAAATGCCTCCTATGGGAAAGGCATTGTGTTTAGCATGGGTAATTCCAAAATGAAATTAGCAACAGTCCCTGCTCTCAAGTAGCTTATTGTCTAATATTTATCTTCTTAAACCATGGGTCACAACTCCATATGGGTGTAACAATGTGGGGGTTGCAAAGAAAAATGGTGCCAGTAAAAGGTTATGCATACCTATTTTATATACCCATATACCAGGGGTCAAGTAAAAATTTCTCAGTCAAAAAGGGGTCATGAGTGGAAAAAGTTTAAGAAGCCCAGTTCTAATGCACAGGCATAACAGTGTGTGATGGGGAAAACATGCAAAATAATAGACATAAGGTAGAATGTACTAAGTACCAAGGCTGGGCAAAGGGCTATGAGAAATTCAAGGAAACTGGGATCATGTATGATCACACTATATAAATATAACCATTCATCGATCATTTCCATTGCTCCCTTTCCCCACTTCCAAAAAACCTGTCCAACAATGATCCAATGCAAAGCTCATTTGTATGTACAGTCAAACAAAACAAATTTCCCTGGCAAACTAATCTTGCATAATCTCCTATCTCTTTGCCTTTGCACCGACTGTTCCTTGTGCCTGAAGTACTTTCCCTCCTCACCTCTACCCCTTAGAATTCCATGTTTCCTTTAAAACGTTGTTCATAGTGTCATATTCTGTAGAATAATAAGAAGCCTGAAACCCATGCCTGATGAATAAATTATTCAAAAAGCCAGTAGGATGGCACTTGATATGGGAGTACCAAGCCAATTAAAAAATAAATTGATGATATCTTTCCTGACCAATAACCTGCTTAGAAATGTAGCAACAATGCTTTGAGAATCACTGCTTACATGTAGTGATTATTGACTGGTTAGAACAAGGTCAAGGTGAACACCAAAGCAGAAGAAAAGATGAAGAAGAGAAGATGTTATTGCATTTATGGCACTCCCATTTGAATTGTTTAAACAAGCTGTCAACTCTGAAAAATGCAAAATGGAAAACAGTGAAGTCATCATCACTGTTTTCTGGAGAAGCTTAACAAATGCAAAACAGTCACCACAGCATGAAGGCTAAAGGAGCTCACAAGTCACCTCAGTCAACAAACATTTAATGTCCTTGCCAAGAAGAGAGAGCCAAAGGCAACAATGGTGGAGATTACAAAGCCTTTTTTTTTTTCAAAACATTACAGAAAAAAAAAGAATGGAAGACTCCAACTTCTGAAGTTGTCACCTAACAAAATAATGAAAAGTAATTGAATAGAAAACAAGCCTACAGAAAATTTGGCATGAGATCCATCCAATTCAGCTTATCTGGAAAACAGTTGCAAATGCAATTAATTGGAAAGAGGATCAGAAGTAGATACAAAATACAACAGATATGCTGATGTTTTCAGGACTTGTTCTTATCAGTATAGCTAGTAGAATGAGCACAGTACTATCTCAGTACTAAGTGACTATGGGTGGAAGTAGCAATAATATTTAAGAACACAAATCTGAGAAGAATAATACAATCTGCCTCAATACATAAAGAAAAAAAAAGTAGGGGCAGCTAGGTGGGGCAGTGGATAGAGCACTGCTCCTGAAGTCAGGAGTACCTGAGTTCAAATCCAGCCTCAGACACTTAACACTTACTAGCTGTGTGACCCTGGGCAAGTCACTTAACCCCAATTGCCTCACTAAAAAAAAAAAAAGTGCTGGAGAAGGAGCAATTTTAAAGGCATTCAGGGATTGATTTTCAAAATATCTCAAGAAAGCAGAATGTGTCTGGGCAGTAGAGAAATAAAGATGAAGTCTTGTGTGAAAGACACTCCCTTCTTCCTATGGCAGGTTTCTTCCTGAAATACTGACATTGATTACCTGTCCCATTCTTTCTATTCTACTTCCACAACACTCTAGTTCAAACTTTACACTTCTTTTACATAGAGGCCATGGAAATAACCTTCTGTCCTGCCTCATTATTCTCTCTCCTCTCCAACTGAGCCTTCACACAGCTGCCAAATTCATTTTTCCTAATTAATGCTTCTGATCAAGTTAATTGCCTGATCAGAAGCTTTCAAAGCCTACTTACTGCCTATAAAATTAAAAACACACTCCCTTGTCTAGTATTTAAAATTCTCCACAATCTGATTCCAATCTACCTTTTCAGTTTTATTTGTGGTCCTTTCCTTCGTACTCACTACAAGGATACAAGATGTTCCCCAAACTCAACATGACATTTCTTATTTCCATGTATTAAAATAAACTGTCCTCTATGGATAAATTCATATCCTCTGCATCTGGAATGTAGTTGCAAAATCAAATGGCTGTCTTTCAGTTTTTCTCCTACTTGCTGTCTCTGCAGTTTTTGACATTGTTTACTCCTCCTTCCTTCTAGATAATCTCTCATGCCTGTCTCCTCTGTCTCCTCATTCTCATCCTACCTGTCTGACAACTTCTGCTCAGTCTGCTTTGAGGGATTCAACTCCTCCCTACTCAGCATAGGGATCCCTCTGGGCTCAATTCTGGGTCTTCTATTTTCTTTTTCTCTCCCTCCCTCTTTCTTACTGATTGTATAAAGCCCTACTGGCTTCAATCATCATCTTTACAGAAATGATTCCACAATGTATATGTGTATATAAGTGGTCCTAATCTTTCTTCTGGATCTTAGCCTCACATCCTCAACTGCCTGTTGGACATTTGTTTTTGACTTAGACATCCCATCATCATCAAACTCAAACCTACCCAGGATAATGCTAATTATCTTCCCTCCTACCCAGCTCCTATCCTTCAAATATTCCTTGCTTCTTTTGAGGTCTCTGTCACCCTTCTACTCACTCAAATTCACCACCTTGAAGTCAACCTCTACTTTTCCCTCTTTCTCCCTATTTCTAATCAGTTATCAAGTCTTATCAGTTCTACACCCACACTATCTCTTCTAATCACAACTTTTTTCCACTCATAGGCCGTTATTACCTCTGATTTATAATAATGCAATAATCCCCTAATTAATTCTCTTGCTTTTAATCAATCACAGCAATTAATCAGCAATAATTAAGTACTTATGTGCCAGGAAATATGGTAGTATTATGTATACAAAGTAAAAAATGAAACAGTTCCTGCCCTCAAAGAGCTTACATTCTATTGGAAGAGACAACATGTACATTAATAAGTATATTCGCACATACTTGTTTTACATAACATATAATATATATGTATATTAATATACATAGATAAATACAATCTAATTTGTATTTTGTAAGATAAATAGAATTTAATTTGTTCTTTAGAGAGGAGGGTGAGGTGATGGTCATAGAGGTTGGGACAAGCTTCATGGAGAAGATGACCCTTAAGCAAAGTTTTGAAGAAACATGGGAGTCTAAGATGTAGAAATAATGAATGCATTTCAGACACAGGCAATGTAAAGTTATGGAGATGGGCAATGGAGCAAGGTTAGTTTGCCAGGCCCATGGAGCACAAAGTATGGGAATAAGCTTTTAGATTTTTTAAATTAAAAATATGCATTTATTATTTATTTTTAATGTTATTTTCTTTTTACATTTTGGGTTCCAGATTCTCTCCCTCCCTTCCACCCCTCCCCCACCCACTGAGAAGACAAGCAAAAAGGACCTACATGTACAAAAATCTTTATAGTAGCTCTTTTTGTGGTAGCAAGTGATTGGAAATTGAGGAGATGCTAAGCAATTGGGGAATAGCTGAAATAGCTGAAAAAGTTGTGATATATGAATGTAATGGAATACTATTGTGCTATAAGAAATGATGAGAAAGTGGATTTCAGAAAAAACTGGAAAGACTTACATGAACAGATGCTGGGTGAAGTGAGCAGAATCAGGAGAAGAGTTTACATAGTAACAGCAATGTTGTATGATGATCAACTGTGATTCATTTAACTCTTCTCAGCAATACAAAGAGGCAAGACAATTCTAAAAGACTCATGATGGAAAATGCTATCCACATCCAAAGGGTTGGGGGAAAAACACTAAGAAGAGTCTGAAGGCAGAATGAAGTATACTATTTTCACTTTCTTTTTTTTTTTCATGTTTTCCCCTTTTGTTCTTTCATCTTTCACAACACAACTAATGTGGAAATATGTTTTACATGATTGTACATATACAACCTATATCAGACTGCTTGCCTTCTTGGGGAGGGGAGAAGAGAGGAAGAAAGGGAAGGAGGGAGAAAAATTTGAAAATCAAAAGTTTTTTAAAAAATGAATGTTGAAAATTGTCTTTACATGTAATTGGGAAAAATAAAAATTATTTACTTTTTATTTAAAAAAAGGAATCGTCTTGGATCATTGTATTACTCAAAGTAGCCAAGTCTTGCAGAAGTGATCACCATTACATAATTGATATTAATTGTGCACAATGAACTCCTAGTTCCTCTCATTTCACTTTGCATCAGTTCAAATAGGCCTTGCTATTTCCCTCCCTGAAAGCACCCCCATCATAATTTCTTATAGTACAAATAATACTCCATCATAATCATATGCAACAATTTGTTCAGCCATTCCCCAATTGATGGACATCCCCTCAATTTCTAATTCTTTGTCAACACAAAGAGAGAAGCTAAAATTATTTTTGTACACATTGGACCTTTTTCTTTTTCTTTGATCTCTTTGGGGTACAAACCAAATAGTGGTATTGCTGGATCAAATGGCATACACAGTTTTTAGCCATTTGGGCAGAGTTCTAGATTGTTCTCCAGAGTGGTTGGACCAGTTCACAATTGCACCAATGATTTATTACTCTACTTATTTTCCCTCTAGCATTTGTCATTTATGATAGGTGTGAGTGATACCTTGGAGTTATTTTAATTTGCCTTTCCTCATTCAAATGTGATTTAGAGCATTTTTTCTTCTGGCTATAGATAACTTTGATTTCTTCTGAAAACTTCCTGTTCATATCCTTTGACCATTATCAATTGGGGAATGGCTCTTATTTTTTCATAAATTTGACTCAGTTTCCTAAATATTTTCAAAATGAGGCCTTCATCAGAGAAGCTTGCTATATCCAATAAATATTTATTAAACTCCTACTATATACCAGCCACCTTCTTCAGTGGAGTTGAAGCCAGGCAGAGGAGCAGATGTAGAACAGAGTGAGCAAAAGTCTAGTTTCTGCTCTCTATAAAGGAAGGCGTTGGGAGGAGTTTGGTACTTCACACCTTCCAGCCCTACAATCAGAGAGGAGAGGAGGTTGAGGGAGGTAGTGTCAGGTAGTGTCAATCAAGCCTTGAGTTTGCAATCTAGTGGTAAGATTAGAGGTCATGAGCTTAACTAGGAAAGGGCATCTTGTTAAAGCCAGTTGAAACTAGGCAGAACAGCAGATACAAAGTGGACTGAAACTTCCTTTACTATGCTAACTCCTTGATTAGGAATGTGAATTCCTAGAGAACAGACTCTCTTACACTTCCACTTTTATCCCCAGAGTTTATTTCAGTGCTTGACTCATAGTAATTCCTTAATAAATGCTTTTTCCTTCATTGTGAGCCTCTATGATACTTCTGAGGTTATATTTGTTTCTTATAAAAATAAACTAGTAAGAAGCAAATATAACAAATTAATAAAACCAAACATAACTTTACTTTTCAACTTCTTAATACATGTTAATATTTTAAGTTTATTCAATTACCTATGTTCTATAATTTGATACACATGTCTAAGATCCTAAATATTATGCCTAATTAAGAAATTTTGAGTATTTCTTTCACTACTTTCTTCTGTTTATAATATAATAAAATATAATCCTCCATAGTATTCAAGCATATAAATTTTTTTTTAATTATTTTTCTCAATTACATGTAAAGATATTTTTTGAGTTCCAGATTTTTCTCCCACACTTCCTTCCCTCCCTCCTCCCAAAGCCTGCCAGCAATTTGATGTAGGTTATACATTATTATCATGTTAAACATATTTCCACATTAATCAGAACAAAAGAAAAAAAATGCAAGAAAGAATAAACAAGAAAATAACCAAAAAAGCAACAACAAAAGTGAAAATCGTATGCTTCAGTCTGTATTCAGACTCCATAGTTATTTTTCTGAGTGTGGAGAACATTTTCCACCATAAGTTTTTTGGCATTGTCTTGGATCATTGTAATGCTGAGAAGAGTTAAGTCTATCACAGTTGATCATCACACAATGTTGTTGATACTGTGTACAATGTTCTTTTAGTTCTGATCATTTCACTCAACATCAATTCGTGTAAGTCTTTCCAGGTTTTTCTGAAATCTACCTGCTTATCATTTCTTACAGCACAATAGTATTCTATTCCATTCATATACTACAACTTGTTTAGCCATTCCCCAATTGATGTGCATCCCCTCAGTTTCCAATTCCTTGCTACCACAAAAGGAGCAGCTAAGAATATTTTTGTACATATGGGTCCTTTTTCATTTTTTATGATCTCTTTGGGATATAGACATAGTAGCAGTATTGCTGGGTCAAAGGGTATCAGGCATATAAATTTGCTCTTTTTCTAACCTCCTCACATCATCAAGTCGGATCAATTTGGAAAGTCTGTACAAAAAATGTTGAGTCTTCATGAGATGTATGTCATCTTTTGCTTGCTTTATCTGTAAAATTCATGGGTTGGTTTAGATGATATCCAACATTCCTTATAGCTATAAACTCTATGATCCTATTATTTAAGTCCCTAAAGCTTTAGTCAAAGCAAGATCATTACATAGGGTGTCTACTGTGCCAATCAATATTGCCAGACTTGTTCCTCATTATTCTTCCTCATGAATGATAGATTCTTGGCTCAGCTAGGTAGTGCAGTGTATAAAGCACCAGGCCTGGAGTCAGGAGGATCTGAGTTCAAATATGGTCTTAGACACTTACTAGCTGTATGACCTTATGCAAGTCACCTGACCCTGTTTGCCTCAGTTTTCTCATCTGTAAAACGAGCTGGAAAAGAAAAGGGCAAACCACTCCAGTATCTCTGCCAAGAAAACCCCAAATGGGGTCATAGTCAGACATGATTGAAATAACCAAAAAATGATCTACTTTCCATTTCCCATATATGCTATTCTGTCTCCCATCTCTCCTTGTCTTTATCCACACTAGTCCTCATATCTGTAATGCTCCTCCTCCTCAATACTCTTAGAAAATCTAGGTCCTCATTGCTCAGCTCAAGTACTGTTTCCCATAGAAGGTCTTTCTTATTTCCTTTCCTTGTTAGGGCTTCCTCTTTACTGTGTGAAATTACATCATATTTATTTTGTATATATTTTGTATTTAATTGTCTATGTACTGTTGTTTCCTTTATTAGAATGTAAGCTCCATGAAGGCAGGGTTTTCATTTTTGATCTTAGTACCAGCATCTAGCAGAGTGCCTAGCACACAGTGGGCACTTAATAAATGCTTATTGAATTGAATCTGGTGAATTCAATTTACCAATTGTATACTGAATTGGTCTAATGATAGTCCTTCCCTCATCACTTAACTCTTGCTTCTTTTCCAGGATGTAACCTGCATTTAGGTGAATTTAATGCCACCTGATAAATAAGGATTGTTAAGTATTTTCAAGTTTCAGGATGTCATCTTTTTACCCTGAGAAGGAATCTCTCTTTGCTGTGCTGAGACCCAAAATACATGTACTTTACTATGACAAATTCTGCTTTTCTGAATAAGGATTCAATTTAGTCAATAAAACTGAATGTGTGTTGTCTTGAAATGAGAATAACTCCCAGGGCACTCTATCTGCTGAGTCTCCAAAAAGTATGCCAAGGATTTGCCAGAACATATCCTGAAAAACATCCAAAGCACAAATTAACACCCACTTTCTGGCTACTGGAATCTTTCCTGAGAAAGCCACTTCCACAAAGCATGAGGGAGCCTGGGTAAACCAGGAAGCCAGACCCAAATTTATTACTTTCCAAAAAAATACAAAATTTTCATCCAGATGCTAACTTGGTTGTGAGTTTTTCTTTTGCCCTTTCCCACACAAGTTGCCTTTCAAAGGCTGACACTCTCGATTTATAAGCTGAGCCTTTAATAGGAATGCTTTAAACAGTTGCAGGTTTGTAGATTCACAGGGTTTGAAAGCTAGAAGGAATTGTAAGGTTTATCTAGTTTAGTGCTCATTCCCTACTTAAAAAAAGGAAACTGAGGCCAGAGAGAAGTAAGTTGCCATGGTAACATAACCCATTAATGTCAGAATTAACCCTTTCACTCTTCTTCCCACTGCACCATAGGGCTTCTTGAAATCACCTCAGAAACAGGCTTTATTTCACTGGGGAAAACCTATAAGAAAATATGGATATTGCATCATTCTTTTTAAATGAAGTGTCTTTCCAGTTAGCAGGTTTCAAAATGGATATTAATTAGAAATTAAAATATGGCCAATGAATGAAAAAATAATTTATTTATTAAGGACTCACAGAGTTTGAGTTACTGTGCTATGTACCTATATACTTATACACATTAAACAGTAAAAAAAGTTATTGTTGTTTTCCTGCTACCCATGGTTCCTACTAACCATGGGTACAAACACATCATTAATAATAGAACTATAGGATCATAGATTAAGAATTGGAAGGAATTTTGAGACCACTAAGTCCAACCCCCTCATTTAACAGAATGAAGGCTAAAAGCAGCTTTTTGACCGGCCTAGGATCATTCATATAAAAAGCATTTCAAAAGCAGGATTTGAATTCTGCCTTTCCAAGGTCAACATTCTATTCAGTGCACCACCTAGCTTGCTATCTGCCCCCCAGCTGCTTGCATCTGCCCATTAGCCAGTTATCATAGAAGGAATCCTGTGGACACAAGATAGAGAGCCCTGACCCAATTCTGAAGATCCTTTCTTGTTGCTGGCATGTTGCATCTGCCCCACCCAACAGATTTACCTTGCTCCTTTAGTTCCTATAGGTATCTTGATTCATGGCTATCTGCCTGGCCTCTAGATCTCCAATGTTGCTATGCCTTCTCACATTTCATCCTCCTGATTTTTGTCTACTTTCTTAACAAGTTTTCTTACTCACCTCTTACTCTCAGTTTAAGTATTGGATGGGATTCAGAACCAGATAGAGAAGCCAAAGGTGCTTTGGTCCCAGGTACTTGGGCATGCCCTTGCTTTCTGCTCACATAGTTCCAAGCTCCTGACTGCCCTAACCAACAACTTCCAGGACTGCCCTGGGTCCAATCAAGTACCCTATGCCTTTCTTGTATCCCATGTTCCTAGCCTTGCCCTACCACTCTCCCAAATTTAGTTCCTTAACCTGAATCCACCACCTACTGCTGCTGATATTCTCAGTGAAGGCATCTGCTCAGAATAAATTACCCAGAGATTTGGGTATATGAAGTTGGTATTTTGATTTCCAGGCAAGGATTTTATCATTGGCCTTTTCCACTTAAGACTCTCTGTAGATTAAGTACACATTTGTAATGTTTTGTTATGTTAGAATCTCACCTTCCTGTAAAAATAATAATCTTCACATCATAGAACCATAGGATTTACAGATCATCTAATCTTACCCCCACATCTAATGTGGAAGGAAACTGAGGTACTAGAAAACTATAATTTGCGCAGATTCACACAGTACTAAAAAGTAGGGTCTTTTCCTTAGTTCATATGACAGAATAGAGCATTTGAAAAAATCTCTGAATGTGGAGACTAATATGGAATGAAGGTTCCATGTTATGGAGAAGTAAGAAACAAAGCTGGCTCTATTGGCTTATGTCATTGGCATGTAGTGATTTATCAAGTAGGCTAAACCTCATGAAATACTAGAAACTGTGATACCTTCTTTGCCCATAAAGTACCATATAAGAGCCAATTGATCAAAGTAATTCAGATGCATTGAAATAAAGCTGAGGGGCAGCTAGGTGGCACAGTGGATAGAGCACCAGCCCTGGAGTCGGGAGTACCTGAGTTCAAATCCGGCCTCAGACACTTAACACTTACTAGCTGTGTGACCCTGGGCAAGTCACTTAACCCCAATTGCCTCACTAAAAAAGAAAGAAAGAAAGAAAGAAAGAAAGAAAGAAAGAAAGAAAGAAAGAGAGAGAGAAAGAGAGAGAGAAAGAGAGAGAGAAAGAGAGAGAGAAAGAGAGAGAGAAAGAGAGAGAGAAAGAAAGAGAGAAAGAAAGAAAGAAAGAAAGAAAGAAAGAAAGAAAGAAAGAAAGAAAGAAAGAAAGAAAGAAAGAAAGAAAGAAAGAAATAGAGCTGAAAGGGAGTCTTGGAAAACAACCCCATACCAAGTAGCTTCTGGGTTTGGGCAAATTATATTATCAGATCATAGTTATTAGGCAAGTGAACTAAAGACTAATAGCAATATTATTCAGAGAATACCATGATAGAGAGACAGATAGATTGACAGAAGATGGACAGATTAAATACATATGCTGTGCTAGTTTAAATAGTCCCTGCCTTCAAGGAGCTTACATTCTGATGCTGGTTACATAAAGTGGGGAAGGGGACCAAGCTTTAGGTAAATGCCTGGTTCTCAGGCAAAAAAAAAAAAAAAGGAAGCTTGTCTTTCAATTCTGGCTATATATATATATATATATACACCCACATACATATTTTTTTTAAATCATTGGGAAGTTCCTCCAAGCTTTCTGATTTTGGACTTCTAATGAATGCCATTTAAATTTAGCAATATTATAATCTTATCTTTTCTTTTTCTGAATAGGTCTAATTTGAAAGTCTTAAAATAGCAATATCAGGGCTTACAGGAAAACAATTCTATTGTTCCCTTGATAAGACATGTTGCATTAATTGGGCTTTTAAAGGTTTTGTGGCTTCTTAAAAAAAATCAAAGCAGGTAATTTTCATGTTACATATTGTTGTTATGTTGTTGGTTGTTTTTTGTTTTGTTTTGTTTTGTGGGAGATGAGAATGGAGGGCTGTTTGTGGTGTAATAAAAGACAATTGGGCTAGGAATCCAGAAATGCAAGTTTTAGCCTCAGCTCCAGCATTGACTATGAGAGCTTTGTCAAATCTTTCAATCAAGTACCAGTGCCTTAATCTATAAAATGATGACAATATTTATGTTATCCATCTCATAGGGTTGTTGCTAGGAATGAACAAGAAAACATGTGAAAAGCTTTTTGAAAAAATATACAATGTTTTATCATTTAGAAGCAGCATGAAAATGGAGTTAGAGGACCTGGGTTCAAATCCTACCTGTGATTCTCTGAAATCTAATTCCAATGAACATTTATTAAGCACCTAGTATGTGTTAGGGACTGTGCTAAGCAGTATTGTGGATACAATTAATGAAAAGAAAGTCCCAGCCCTCAAAGAGCTTATAATCTAAAATGGGAGACAACAGAAAAGGAAGCAGGAAAGGGTTGGGGAAGGTGAAGGAGTATCTTGTTCCATGGAGTTGAAACAAGGGAGAAAAGAAGATGCGAAGTGAAGTAACCTAAGAGTCCAGTTTCTATCCTTTATAAAGAAAGGCATTGTGAGGAGTTTAATGTTCTCTCTACTAGACCTCCAAGGCCTGAGTTTCAATGCCCTGAGTTGTTAGTGAGGGGAGAGATTTTTTTTTTTGTTTAATAATTGTTGCCTTAAAAAAAATACTGGATTTGAATCCAGCTCTGACACTAAGTATGATCTTGGGCATCATATAATCTTTCTGGGCCTCAGTTTCTTCATCTGCAATAATAAGAGGTTGGACTAATTGAACTCTAAATCCTTCCTAGCCCTTAATTTATTATACCATGTAAAGATAAGTGAAAACAAATAAACAAGAATGGCAAGAAAAAAAGAATAGATTCCAGGTTAAAATATAATAAATGATAATTCAATGCTACATTATCTATTACAACTTTACATGTTCCTCTGACCCGTAAATAAGCTAAAATTAATCACAGCTATATTGATAGTCTACATTATGGGCGGGTAGGTGGCTCGGCAGATAAGTACTCTGCCCGAAGTCAGGAAGACCTGAGTTCAAATCAGGCCTCAGACCCTTGACCCTGAGCAAGTCACTTAATCTCTGTTTGCCTTAATCAACAACCAGAGAAGGAAATGGCAAACCACTCTAGTATCTTTGTCAAGAAGACCTCCTGGACAGTATTGGTGTGCTGTGGTCCATTGGGTCACAGAGTCAGATACAACTGAACAACTAAACAACAAGTGCTGACAGTCTACATGAGAAAGGCATGCTAGGAGTAAAAGAAGTCACCACCCCCCACCTCTACCCCACTCCCCATGCAATCTTCTTAGGGCATGACCCTACAAAATAATTTGAGGAATTTAGAAACCATCCTTGGCAACCTCCCTCCTTCCATAGTTAACTACTATTCAGCCATGAAGGTTATGAAGCCAACTGAAAGTAGAATGAACTTTACTTTTAAATTACTGGCCTTGGAATTCAAGGTTAAAATAACAACAATACTATAAACATAAGGCACCAAATACAATTTGGAATAGAACTTCAAATTTCTGTTCCAGGCTTATGGTAGACAAGAGTGGAACCTATTTCTTCAAATGATCCACATGTCCAGGCTGAACAAAAGCAATCTTCCATTCCATTTACCCAGCCAAGATTCTCAGCTGCATTGCTAAGCCTTGAAGGGAATAGGAGGGAAGATAAATCAATATTTACCAGTAGTCTTCCTTTTATAGTTAAATATTGGCTTAAACTTTAAAATCTAGTCTTTGTTGCTGCCTAACCTTAAGCCCACATTTCATTGTGTTTTTTTTTTTCCTCTTGTTGAGGCAATCATCTTGGAAGTAGCAGGAGACATTTGGGCCCATTCCATTATATATGTTAGACTGTCACTTTTAATGGTTACTGTAAACGTAGGAGCCACAGGAAAACAGTGTTTGACTAAAAGAGTTTGACCCTCTAACACAGACTATATAAATAACAATGGGAGTCCACTGGGGGGACTAATAGAGCAATAGCTACAAAAAAGGGAAAATTTCCAAGAGTTTGAAATTAAACCATGTGAACTAAACAAGGGGTTCATAGATTGGCAATAAACCTTCAGAATGACAGAAATTAACAATCACCACTAATAACAGTGCCTATGTGCCTCGGCCACCAAAATTAGTGAGGAAGGGCTCAGCCCTAGACCTCATCACTTACTGAGCTTGTACAAACACACCCATGATTTCTCAGCCTCTGGGCATGTGTACAGAAAAGAAATGGTATGTCAAACCCACTACAGAGTCCAGAAATGAACAAAAGCAAGATAGAGGATGATGAGCCAAAGAGAAAGAATTACACAAGAACAGAGGGATGGTCCAAATGGCAGATTTTTGGACCACCTATTAAATCATAATGTGTACTTGTTCCCCACAGGACCCCAAGACAAAATACTTTACCAAGACTAAATGAATGTCTCACAACTCCTTCTCAGTTGGGGATGTGTATTAAATATCATTGTTTTACTATCAACGGGAAAACTAAGCCTAGAGAGGTGAAATCACTTGCTTTAGATCATGGTGCCAGAGAAGAGAGCCCAGGTGTTCTGTCACATGGATTGCATGGTAAGGCCTCATTATGCTTGCAGAGAATATTAAAAGAAATACAATCATTATTGCTACAATTACCTAGAATTGTGGGGATTAAGCAATCATATAATCAATGTCATTTAAATTATTTATGGCAAGAAGCATCAAAGAATCAATGTTTGCAAAAGAAAGCTGAAGCCAAAAATCTTCAAGGATGAAAAAAACCCACTATTTCCTCAAACAATGTCTCTTCTCTGGTAATGAATTTGATCAACAATAAGTTATTTGTCATGACAGGGAATCTTTTAATTCTTTTTCTTGGAAAAGATTTGTGCCTTTTATTTGTGCAGGCACATTTTGGGTTTGGGCCATCCATATTTCCTTCTATACCACCTCCCTTTTGATATAGAATAGAAAAAAAAAAAGAGGTCTATCATTCCTTCCATAGTCCTTTAAGCCAGGAACTGATAGCATTATTTTCTATCACAGATCAGGGATACTAACCATTAAGTCACAGAGAGAATACTGGAATTGGAAACAGAGAAACCGGGTTCCAAACCTACCTATGTCACTGGTTGACTTCAGGCAAGCTGCTTCCCCTGGCTCTTCCCCTCAGTTTCCTCATATATAAAATGAAGGTTTGGGATTGATGGCCACTTTCCTTCTAGAAATAAAGCTACGATCTTATTCCTGTCTTCACCAATGCAGACCCATCCAGGCAATGACAAGTACAAAAAAATCTATTCAATTTTTAATCATTGATTTCAAATACAACTATTATCTGCCATACATATTACCTATCCATACATAGGGAACCTCCTAGAAAATCATTCTTCAATCAGTCAGTGACATAACTAATGTGGGTATTCCTTCTATCACTGCAGATAAAAACTCATCTATGCCTTCACATTTTTTTAGGATTCTTGTTTATGTTCTTCCATAGAGCCTCCACAGGGGAATGATAAACTTGCTGGAGGATTTTCCTTTGATGTATTTTAGATTTTGTGGGTACTAGTACATCATTCAAATTCAATTTATATGGATCCAATTTAACTCTAAGTGGCAGAAAGAATGATGGGCTCATAAAACTTTTTTTTAGAACACAGATCAACAAAAGGATTCTATATTTGAAGTGTGAAGAGACCTTAGAGGTGATTTAGTCTAACCCCTTCTTTTTATACATTAGGAAACTGAGGCCCAGGGAGAATAAGCCAAATTATTTGCTGAAACTCACACAGTAAATGTAATAGGGGGGAAATAAAATACTAAATAATTAAAATTTTTTTTAAAGGATCACATGGTAAGCAATAGAAGAGCAGGATTTGAACCAAGGTCTTCTGAGTCTAAATTCAAAACTTATTCCAGGGTATTATGCCAAATTTCATAGGATCATAGATTCAGACCCTGGAGGATCTTTAACCTTTAGTTCAGCACCTTCACTTCATAATTGAAGAAGCTAAGGACCAGGCAATGGAAAGTACTTGTCCAAAATTGAAAGGAACAAGGAGCAAACCTGTGTTTTGAACCCAGGTCCTCAGACTCCAAATTCAATGTTCAGAAACAACCTTCAGATTATCTAGGCCAACATATTTATTTCACATATGAGGAAACTGAAATTCAGAGAGAGAAAGATAGAGCAGGGATTAAACTCCAATTCTCTTAATATCCAATATGTTGACATTATTTTTTCTAGCACATTATAGCTATAGATGGGAGAAATGGAAGGAAGAAGCCAGAATCCAAAATCAGCCATGGAAAACTCCAATATATATAAGATACATCAATTTATCACTTCTGAATGTCTGAGTATTTGGGTCAATATGGTGAAGTGTTGAAATTTACCTCTCTCTCCACATACTGTTTCATCCATCCATTCTCCATTCCTTTTCTCTCTCAGAGGAAGTTTTTTTCTTCCTAAGATAACCCCATCCCAATTAACACAACAACTTTGTTCTGCTAATAATAGCCTTTCTCTTATATATCTAATATCTTGTCCTCCCCAAGTTTCTTTCCATCTATCTACAAATGTACTCAGATTTTTCTGAAAGTAAGGGAAAACGTCACACACACACTTTCCCTTGATGCTATTACCTTTTGAGTAACAACCTTCTCTTTTTTTTTCTATAACAAGGATCTATAAAAAGGATTTTCTGTCACTGTATTCACTTTTACCCATTAAAATATAGCTCTATCACCACCACCCCACTGTACCGAAATTATTGTCTTAATCAACAAATTTAATGGCCAGTCTTCGTTCTCCTTGAATTTCATGTAACATTTAGTACTGTGTACTATTTTGTCTTTTATCACACTTTTCCCTCATGCTGTCTTCTATGACAGTAGACTGCTTTGATTCTCAAAGGATTATGGATTTAGAGCTGGAAGAAACCTTAGAGGCTTCTGAGTCCTGACCTCTCATTTTGCAGATGAGGGAACTGAGGCACAGAGGGGTTGAGTCATTTTCCTAGGATCAACCAGCTTGTAAATATCCAAGGTGGGACTATAAGTCACGTGCCATATCCATCATACCACATTGCTTCCTTTTCCCAAGACAATGGCACCCCCTTTTCTTTCCTTTTCTTTGGCTCTCCTTTCTCTACTAATCTCTCCATCCCAAATGTGGGCATACCTCGGTATACAGTATTCAGCCTTACTCTCTTCTCAACCAGCACTTTCTTCCCCAGAGGAGAATTTTATCATGCTAACACCTTCAACTATCACCTCCACATGGATGATCCAAATCTCTACATCTCCAATTATCCCTGAGCTTTCAGTATTATATCTCTAACTACCTGCCAGGTGTCTCTACCTGAATCTTCTATCCCAACCTAAAATATAAGATATCTATCATTTCTCCCAAGAGTAGCTAATCTCTCCCCCTTTTCAAAATATCTTACTTATTGCTACCAGCACAGATGGTTCTTTTATACAAAACTCTTTGATAGCTCCTCTACTATTTGAACAAGAATAAACTCCTTAGCCTGGCATTCAAGGCCATCCACAATCTTGTCCCTTCCTCTCCAGTTTTCTATTGTTCTTCTACTCATTCTTTTCCAGAGAAACTGGGCCACAGGTAATTCCCTACATCATACACTATATCTATCTCTACCTATTTATCCACACACATACACACATATATACATACATACACATTCTGCCATCCCTGTCATTGTTTATAAAATTCCATTCTTGGGAATTCTTTTTTACTCTAATTATTTGAATTCTATCCTTTCTCCAAGGTCTATATCAAGACTTCTTTTCCTCCCTAAAAGTTGAAACCCTAAGTAATCACTCCCCATTTAGTAATTACTCCCCTCTTTGAAGTGCCATTCAACTACTATGGGTAAAACATTTTGCTCAGACTTTACTGATACATAAAAATAAGCAAGCCATGAGAGAACAATTGCATTACCATGCATAACTACAGGTTACTTTGCAATGTGATTTATCTTTTTATATCTATGTCCTGTCTTCCCTGGAGGATTTTAGTTATTATTAGGGCAGGTACTTGGGATTCCCACAATCCTTGCACCTTATTTAATGCCTGGTATATAATAAGTGCTTCATAAATGTTTGTTGATGAAGATGATAAAACATGATCCAGCCATTTCAATTTCCCATTTCAGTAATGTCAGCTTCTAACAACCACTCATCCTCATTCCACATCAAAAATTGTCATTAGTTAGTAGAGGGGCAGCTGGGTGGTACAGTGGATAAAGCACCAGCCCTGGATTCAGGAGGACCTGAGTTCAAATCTGACCTCAGACACTTGACACTTAGTAGCTGTGTGACCCTGGGCAAGTCACTTAACCCTCATTTCCCCCCCCCAAAAAAATTGATATTAGTTAACAGTGGAAATGACATTAAAGAGGATATATTACCATCTACTTTGCCACTGCATCATAAGGATGATACAACCTCTCTGCCTGACTTACTGCTGAAAACTTCCATAGGGAAGAACAAATTAATAGGATGATAATTGTTGAAGGGATGAGAGGGAATAAGGATGGAGATGGGAGGGAAGGGCCAAAGTAGTCTGGCTATACAAAAGTCTCAAGTCAATATAGAGGCCTTTGCATATCATCAACATTATGTGTTGATCAACTATGATAGACTAGATTCTTCTCACAAATCCAATGGCACAAGAAAGTTCCAAAGGACTCATGATGGAGAAGGCTCTCCAAATCCAGGGAAAAAAAAAAAAGGAACTGTGGAATATGGACGCTGATTGGACCATACTATTTCTTTTGTTTTTTGGTGCTGTTGTTTTTCTTTTTTGAGGTTTTTTCCTTTTTGCTCTGATTCTTCTCATATAACATGACTAATGCACAAATATGTTTAATGTTGAGATACATATAGATATAGATATAGATATAGATATAGATATAGATATAGATATAGATATAGATATAGATATAGATATAGATATAGATATAGATATAGATATAGATATATAACCTATATCAGATTACCTGCTGTTTAGGGGAGGGAGGGAGGGAGAGAGAAAAATTTGAAATTTTAAATCTTATCTAAACAAATGTTGAAAACTAAAATAAATAAATAAAATTTTAAAAATATATAGAGGCCTTTGCCAGAGTTTTCTCTGATAAAGTTCTCATTTCCAGAATATATAAGGAACATATTGAAATGCATAATAAGAAGAACCATTCCTCAATCCATATTAATGGCCTAATTATATCCTTTCAAAGGAAGAAGTCCAAGCTATCAATGACCATATAAAATATTAATAATCAGTAACAATTAGAAAAATGCATCAGGTGAGCAAAGTTGGCCAAAAAAGGAAAATGATGAATGTTAAAGGGGCTATAGTGAAACAAGCACATTGATACAGGGTTGGTAGAACTGTGAACTGGTCCACCCATTTTGTAAAGCAATTTGGAATTATATCGAAACAGTCATTAAAATCTGCATATCCTTTGATCCAGTGATACTACTATTAGGCCTACATCCCAAAGAGGTCAAAGAAAGAGGGGGAAAAGGACCAACATATACAAAAAAAAAAGTAATGAAAGCTTTTTTGTGTGGTAGCAAAAAACTTGAAAACTAAGAGATACCTATTAATTGGGGAATGGCTGAAGAAATTATGACATATGAGTATAATGGAATACTATTGAATCATGGACATAATGAAAGGGATGGTTTCAGAGAAATCTGGGAAAATTTATATCAACTGATACAAAGAGAAGTAAGCAGAACTATGGGAACAATCAATGCAATTTTTTCAATTACACCCGCATTGAAAACACAAACAAATCTAAAAGGACACTTATATCACATTTCTCTTTAAAAACAGAGATATAACTAAGATTACTTAGCATTCAGTTAGCAAGAAGGACTACATGAAACCAATATTCTACTTACACTCTTCTCCCACTTACTTACACCAAGTAACTATCTCTCTAGCTTGGCCCTGCCTTGTCTCCCTTGCATGTATCTCAAAATACCCTAGAATCCTAAGCCATGGAAGTTAGCATTGATATTCTTCTGATATTATACGCCTATGATTCATGTAACATCACAATAACAGATCACACACATAAACAAATGTATCAAAATGTCACCTACAGGGGCAGCTAGGTGGCACAGTGGATAAAGCACGGGCCCTGGATTCAGGAGTACCTGAGTTCAAATCCAGCCTCAGACACTTGACACTTACTAGCTGTGTGACCCTGGGCAAGTCACTTAACCCCCATTGCCCAGCAAAAAAAAAAATGTCACCTACAACATATTACCAATGGAGGACTGGGCAGGAAAAACAGTGTAAAGGTATTCTCAGCTAGACATGTAACCAAAAAAGATAGTGGGCCTGTCATGTAGTGAAAGAGTATGCCCATCTCACTGAAAAATCCCCACTTCCTCTTGGATTTTACATATTCCTCAACTCAACTCCATTTCAGGTTCAAAGTCAAACAAGTAGTTATATTTGATTCCTAGAAATGATAATAATTTAAGAATTATTAGACACATATACATTATACTTATTTCTTAGCTCTAACTTTGCCCTTCAAGTCAGTTAACTGTCATTCTCTTCAGTTTTCTAAGTTATAAGAGAAACAATCCAAAAGTATGATATCTTCTAATAATATTCCCCTTTTCCAGTAAAGTCGAAGCAGGACATGGTCAGTTAACTTAAGATATGCTGTCCACATCAATTACAGAGAATTGTAGTAACAAAAGTTGTGGGTGATAGTGTATGAGTTTATCTCATCTACCTATCTATTCTTGGAACTCTAGCACTAAAAATAGGCAATGTTTAAATATCCCAAAGGCTTACATTTATTCAAACAAACATCAAGGTGACAGGCATTACTGTTTTGACCCTGACAGCCATTTCTTTTCTCTATCTCTTCTAATTATCCCTCCCTGCCTTTGATTCCCTCCTATGGCCACACAAATCTATTGACATAACTTAAGTCCATATCCTCTGGAGCACTAAATATATCAGAAAAAAAGGAAAGCAAAAAAAAAATTAAAAATATCAAAGTACTAGAAAAATACCCAAATGCCCCTTTTATAGAAGCACCACCATTAAGAAAGAACTGCCATTGTTTATGCTATTTACAATTTAAAAACCACATCCATAATATGCAAGCACTGATTTCTGATGGAGAAAATTTTTTTGTTCAAGTCAACTTTAAAGGATAACCAGATATAAATACAGACAATTATTCTAAATAAATCAGTTGGATGGCATCTCATCAAAAATAGAATAAAGAGTTAATAGTTAAATTTTACATGGTAGGTGGCTTAAAATTTACCCATTCTGACTAAGCTATCAACTTTTAACTTTCTCCTGACTTTATTCCATGGGACTGGTGTTGCCTTCCATGGTTCCTAGACTTTTAAATCCTCCTTTGTGGAGCTAGATAAGTTCATCAATGAAGAGAAGTATTTTAGTAGCATCATAGAAAAGAAGGAAACAAGAATTTATTAAACACCTATTATATGTTAACCTGGAAATTAAGGAAACAATCAATATAGGAGAAATAAGGTCTTTAATCAGGGCAGAGGCACTGTAGCTCCTGGTATTGCAAAGCTCAGAAACTAGGAATACCCAAAGATGGGAACAGAGGACCAAGTTTTTAATGGGGTAACAGAGCAAAAAGGGAACCTAAAGATTGCTCCAGAGTGACATATAGCTAATTAATGTAAACGAACCTTTGACAAAAGAAACAATAGAACAGCTCCTAAGTTAAGTATAGGCTTTACTGACTCTGAATAGAAACTACTTAATGCAACTGGACCCTTTTTACATAATAACATAAAGTCCTGGGAGGAAGGTGGGGAACATTGGGTGGGGAACATTGGGTGGGGATAATTTGCTTGGGGGAAGGTCCATAAGTCCATCAGGAGTCTGGAAATGACAAAGACAGTCAGCCCCAAGCAATTCATTTGTCTGGGAAAGAGGGGAGTGGGTGGGGAATCAGTTCTCAGTAAATTTTGCAGTTCTCATATATGACAAGTATGATGCTAAGAGCTTTGCTGATCTTATCTCTGTTTATTCTGACAACAACTCCAGATGAAGGCCCTATTATTTCCCCCATTTTATTTACAGTTGAGAAGACTAAGGCAGAGAGGATAAGTGATTTACCCAGGGTCACTCAGCTAAAAGTGTCTGAGGCCAGATCTGAATTTGGGCCTTCTCTACTCTAGACCCAGCACTCCATTCATTGCATTACCTATCTCTCTCACAAATGGTTCCCCAACATTTTAAGTTGTAATTGCTTGAAACTGCAATATTGGGGGGGGGGCATCCTGTGTTAAAAGTGTGGAAAGTGAAAGTGACTCATTTCTCTTAAAGCATTATTACTCTAGGAAGTAGGATGTTAGAGCTAAACTAGAAAACAACTAGAGTCAGACCCTAGATCTCACCTAGTCTGACTCTTTCATTTGATGGATGAAGAAACTGGGGTCCACAGAGGTGAAATGACTTTCTTCAAGATTCCATAATTAGTTAATCACAGAAGTAGAACCAAATTCCTTTCCACAGCATCACATTACTTTATCTAGTGATAATAAAAACGATCCCAAGAGTCAAAAAGTTGAAATGAATGTATCTTAAATCCATACATATATATTGAATTAACCTCTTCTGTCTCCAAAATGGACTGGGGGGCAGACTTACTTGCTAGGGAAGAGTTAAAAAACTTTTTTGGCTTTCTCCAAAGGCATGTAAAACAAAAATAATAATGGGTGGAGTAGGAGGATGAGGAGTACTGGAGAGCGTGGGAGAGCTAACCAAACATCACTGAACATAAAAAAAAAAGAAGTTTACTTTATGTTTTGAATAAAAGTTGGCAACTGGAATAAGGTTTCTCCACCCATCCCTGCATTAGTGGAAAGGAAGAAAGATGAATACCCCCAGGGTTCAGTTTCTAATGGTAAGTCATTCATTGTTAATATTTGGCAAGGGAAATGAGACATAGTATAACCAATGGACTGAGCAAAATCTTCAGGCTCCAAAAACCAGACAGACAGTGGGGAGACCCTATAGCACATGCTGGCAGGGTTTGTGTCAGCCTGAACCAAATGAGTTACTGATCTACATGTTCCCCCCCCCCACTGGATCAATGAATCAAATAATCATAAAAAATCTAGATTAAAAGAGACCATAGGGGTCATCTAATCCTACCACCCACCTCATGTAGTAATTTCCTCTATGTGGCCTTTCTAACAGCCAACCAGCCTTGGCCTGATCATCTCCTGTGATGGTGAAATCACTACCAGTCAAAGTAGCCCTTTCATTTTTTAGATACTTCTAAGCCTTAGGAAGTTCTTCCTTATCAACAAGTATTGATTAAAACAATTACAATGGGCCAGACATTGTTTCCACACAATGGCACCTGTTCTGGCTTCCAGAACGACACAAAATTAGTCTAATTTCTCCCTTCCACATGATAGCCCTTACAATATTTGAAGACAAATCACATATTCTTCTAAATCTTTTCTAGTCCAGTGTTTGACATATAACAGCTGTTTATCAAGGATGGTTGAATGAATGAACTTCATGGTTTCATAACTCTAAATGCTAAAAGTATATGCTCTACTGATTTTTTTTTTTGGTAGGAGGCAGATGGAAAATAGGTTTCATTAGAGTATATAATTTTCCCAGATCAAGACTTCTCCAACCTTTCAAAAGGGCTATGACTTCTTTGGTGTGGATACTTCCTCAAGTGATGACCCCCTACTCCTTACTACAGTATTTCATGAATTACTATAGGTCACAAAAGAAATACACAAAACAAAATTGATTATATTGGTTCTTGGATGACAGTATGTCACCCAGTTCCTACTCTTGGGAGTGTATGAGAAACTGTGCTCTACTGTATAGCTTCTGAGAACCCAGGGTCACCTCTATTTCACAACAAGGCACTGGAGGAGAACTCTAATGGAGGATACTTGAACACAGAAGGCAATATTTTAAAGATTTGTCCTCATGCAGCCAAAAGTCTGACAGAGACAAATATAGAGGGAAACATAAAGTAGAGTAACAGTATATGATTGAGGAATACAATATACATGATATTTTGGTCATATACTAGAGACAATAACTAAATTGTTTTTCTTTAGAAAGTATTTTACATGCTTTATAATCTATTAAGGGAGTGAAAAACGTGTCAAACTCCATTTGTTGTATTTTCCTCATTACAAAAGAATAACTATTATCAATACTATTATTAATAACATTTATATACATTTTGCATTTTATAAAGTGATTTCCTCATTACAACTCTGTACAAATATGGAAACTCACTTTACCAACAGAGATTCAGATTGATGCCTGTTATTCAACTGATAGTTTTAGAGTTGCTTAGGGCTCCAAAAGAGTAAGTGACTCACACAGTCAATATTTAAGAAGCAGAACTTGCATTCAGATCCTTCTGGATTTGAAGCAGGTTGTCCAGGATGTCATGAATGCCTTTAGTATGAATATTATTGTACTCATTTTTTATAATTAAAGAAACTGAAGCTGATATTAAAAGACTAGTCTGAGATCAGAATTAGTAAATTTCAAATCTAAGACTCAAAACCAGGTCTTCTGGCTCCAAAGCCAGTGCTCTAAAATGAAGAATTGAATCTCCTGGCTTGAGTGGAGGCAGAGAGACATAGTTTCTAACTTCTTGGATTGACTTCCTTTGGATTCATCAATCCAAGCAACTTCCTTTGGACTATTCATTAATCCAAGCTGATTGTTATTAATAATTTAAGTTCTACCAAAAGTATAAACTACAGTCTTTTCCTTTTGCTAGATCATATATCTGTCTTATTTGGATTTTCGCTAAATTCTGCTTATCCCTTTCAAACTGATTTTTCCATCCAGACTTTTTCCCAATTTAAATTCAATCCACTTGAATTTCCTTTACTTTGCAAAAATTTACTTTGGAGTTTAAAAATATTTTGATTTTTACTTTTGCCTTTTTGCCATTAATTTAGTTTTCTTTCTAATTTGCTATTTTCAATCACACATTCTGCTTCTCTTTGGTATTTAGCTACTTCTGGCTGCTATTTGCCTGTGATCTTTTGCTGTGTCCCATTTTACAAGTCAGCTGAGTTTACACTCCAGGTCTCTGAGAGATCTCCTTAAGATGATTTTTTTGGCTTATCTGTGTCTTCAACAACATTCAAAAAATAGTTTTGTCTCCTACTTTATAAAG
Organism: Dromiciops gliroides; assembly: GCF_019393635.1. NCBI lineage: Eukaryota > Metazoa > Chordata > Mammalia > Microbiotheria > Microbiotheriidae > Dromiciops > Dromiciops gliroides. The sequence goes on along the minus strand of NC_057862.1, from coordinate 157,151,555 downwards.
ATTGAGACCATCTGTAATAAATGGCCTCATATCCCTTCTTTACTGCAACATGTTACTATTCTTACAACTGTCCTCTCAACTTCGAAGGAGATCTAGTCAGTCTCCTTCACCTGTATTTTAGACTCTGCCTTCTCCCCTCGATTATACCTTTTCTTTCTAACAAAATAACCCTTGATAATAGGTCTGGAATTAGAAAGGATCTCAGAGGACATTGTCCAACTTTCTCATTTTAAAGATGAAGAAACTGACACCCAGGAAAATCAAATGACATGTAAGCAACAGTCAGAAAAGGGATGTTTATTATCTGCTTCTTAAAAGGTTGTTTTTCCTCCTACTTTTAAATAAGATCCCATCATGCAAAAAACCAAACCAAACACAAAAAACTACTTTTTGACTTGGCAACCCTTTTTCAGCTGCCATTTAACCATTCTCCTTCCTTTTAATGCTAAAGCAAAACTTGAGTTCTCCACCATAAGTTTTGCTTCTTAGCCAACCTTTTGATTCTTTTTTTTTGGGGGGGGGGAGTAAGTGACTTGCCCAAGGTCATACAGCTAGTATGTTTCAAGTTTCTGAGACCAGATTTGAAACTTGAATCCAGGGCCGGTGCTTTATCCACTGTGCCACCCTTTTGATTCTTTTTTTTTCCCTTTCATTTAAATTAAAAAATAATAAATAAAATAACATTTAGGTTGTTTATTCAGTTTTCAACTCCTCTTCTTCTCTACAAGACATCCTGCAGGATCCATTACGAACATCAATACATTTCTTTTTTTTTTCCCTTCCCATCACCCACCCACAAGAACTCAATCAATTCAAAATAAGTTATATATGAGTAGTCATGGAAAACATTACCACAATAGATAGGTTGTGAGAGAAAAAGTTAAAAAGCAAAACTTCAGATTAAGGAATTGTCAATGAAAAAAAATTTTTTTTAAATATATTTCCATCTGTTTTCAGCTACCATCAGTTCTTTCTCTGTAGATGGGCTGCATAAGTCCTTCAGGGTTATATTGGGTCATTGCCTTGCTGAAAATACCCACATGCTTCCCAGCAGATCATCTTACACTATTGCTGTAATTTTGTATACAGTACATTTCACTCTGCTTCAGTTCATGTAGGTCTTTCCAGGTTTTTCTGATAGCATCCTATTCATCATAAACTTTATATAGTACCTTAAACGTGACAAAGACTTTTCTTCATAATAGTCCAGCAAAGTAGGTACCATGTATTTTGCCATTATAATCAATCATCATAATGATTTCCCTCTAACCTATTCCCTTCCCATGATATTTACTCTATTTTCTATGTTCTTTTACCCTATTCCTCCTCAAAAGTGTTTTACTTCTGACTGTCCCCTCCCCTGCTCTGCACTCCCTTTTTTCACCTTTCCCTCCTTATCTTCTTCCCCTCCTACTTTCCAGTAGGGGTAAATAGATTACTCCTCCCAATTAGGTGTGAATGTTATTCCCTCCTTGAGCCCAGTCTGATGATATTAAGGTCTTTGAGCTAATTCTGTGTTCTAAATTTTTCTTCCTACCTCCCTATGAAATCAAACAATTCAATATGTCATATTTGTGCAGTTATGCAGAACATCTTCACCTTCCTTAAAAGTGAGAGCTTTTGGAGCAGCTAGATGGTGCAGTGGATAGAGCACCGGCCCTGGAGTCAGGAGTAGCTGAGTTCAAATCCGGCCTCAGACACTTACACTTACTAGCTGTGTGACCCTGGGCAAGTCACTTAACCCCAATTGCCTCACTAAAAAAAAAAAAGTGAGAGCTTTTTACTTCTCTCTCCCCAATCTGCCCTTCCCTCCTTCCCCTCTTCTCCCTCCCTCCCCCACTTTCCCTCAGGGCAAAAACATATCACTAGCTCGCGCTCACTTGAGTATATATGTTATTCCCTCCTTGAGCCAATTCTGATGATATTAAGGTTCACTCACTCCCCCATTCCTTCCCCCTCTTCCGCTCTCCTTCATAAGCTTTTTTCTAATTTCCTTCATGTGAACTACCTCTACCCAGACCATCTCTTCCCTTCCCTCTACCCAAGTGCATTCCTCCTACCTCTCAACCCTATTTTTAAGATGTCATCGTGGGTTAGTTAGGTGGCACAGTGGACAAAGCACCAGCCCTAGACACAGGAGGCCCCAAGCCCAAATCCAGCCCCAAACATAAGACACCCCACCCTGTTTGCCCCATAAAGAACAAAACATAAATGCTTTACAGATATCATCCCTTCATATTCAGTTCAGACCTGTATCTTCTGTGAATTCCTTACTGAGAAAGTTCTTATTAGTTCAAAGTATTATCTTCCCATGTAGGAATGTAAACAGTTTGATCTTTTACTATCCCTCATGAAGTCTTTTTCCTGTTTATTTTTTTATGCTTCTTCAGGGTCTTGTATTCGAAAGTCAAATTTTCTATTCAGTTCAGGTCTTTTCATCACAAATGCCTGAAAGTCCTCTTTTTCATTGAAGTCCCATTTTTTCCTCTGAAAGATTATAATCAGTTTTGCTGGGTGGGTGATTCTTGGCTGTAGTCCCAGTTCCTTTGATATTGGGAATATCATATTTCATGCCCTTGAATGCTTTAATGTAGATACTGCTAGATCTTGTTTTATCCTTATTGGAGTTCCACAGTATTTGAATTCCTTTTTTCTAGCTGCTTGTGATATTTTCTCCTTGACCTGGTAACTCTGAAATTTGGCTTTAATATTCCTGGAGGTTTTCCTTTTGGGTCTCTTTCAGGAGGTGATCTGTAGATTCTTTCAATTTCTATTTTGCCTTCTGCTTCTAGAACATCAGGGCAATTTTCCCTGACAATCTCCTGGAAGATGATGTCTAAACTCTTATTTTAGTCATGGTTTTCAGGTAGTCCAATGATTTTCAAATTAACTCTCCTGGATCTATTTTCTAGGTCAGTTGTTTTTTCAAGGAGATATTTCATATTGCCCTCTATTTTTTAAATTCATCTGGATTTGTTTTACTGTGTCTTGGTTTCTCCTAAAGTCACTAGCTTCCATTTGTTAAATCCTAGTTCTTAGGCAATAACTTTCATCAGACAGTATTTTTATCTCCTTTTCCATTTGGCTTTTCAAGTTGTTGACTTTTTTCTCATGACTCTCCTTCATTGCTCTCATTTCTCTTTCCATTCTTTCCTCCACCTCTCTAAATCTTCCTTCTATCTCTCCTACTTTCTCTTCAAAGTCCCTTTTGAATGCTTCCATGGCCTGAGACCAATTCATATTTTCCTTGGAAACTTTGGATGTAGGGGCCTTGAGGTTGTTATCCTCTTCTGAGGGTGCACCTTGATCTTCCTTGTCACTAAAGAATCTTTCAATAGTTTGCAAATTTCTTTGCTTGCTCATCTTGCAGATTTTTACTTGATCTTACCTCCCACTGCTCAAGATTTCTTCCTGGTTCCCTGCTGAAGTGGGATATCTGAACTCCTCCTCAGGTCCTGCAGACACCCCTGTGTTTTCCACCCCTCCAGGGCCAGCTATTCAGCCCTCTCACCTAATGGTAAGCTTAGTTCCAGAAGACACAATACTGCAGCTGGTTCATAGGCAGGGGATAAATTCCCCTTGCACAATGCATTTGGGGTCTGTGTTGGCACACTTGGGGGCAGGGGGTGGGGAGGGTTGGATTCTGCTAGCAGCCAAGTATGGCCCCTTTAATCTGGAAAATAATCTCAGCATCTTTTTGTGGGTTTTGTCACTCCAGGGCTAGTTTTATTGCTGTTTTGGGGGTAATTGTGTCAGGAGCTCTGTGTGTTTAATGTCTTTCCCCTGCCATCTTGTCTCCACACACCCCCCCTTTTGATTCTTGATGCTGTGTAATCTATATAAAATACTTTAAAAATTTAATATCGATGACCTCTTTCTTGAAAAATCCAATCTTTCCTCAATTCCTATTTTTCTTGACATCAGAAGCCTTTGACAGTTATCTACCTGGTCCGTGAAACTTTCTCTTTTCTTGACTTCCAAGATGTTGTATTTTCCTGATTTGCCTTTCTTCCCATTCCTCCCCACCCAGCCACCCTGTTCCTGTGGCTATGCCATGTTCTTTGCTGGCTCTGTCTTTCTCCTACTTCAAATCATCAATGTTTCCCCTCCCCATCCAGGATATGACTCCATCAAGATCTATCCTTGACATTTTCAATTTTCTTTCAAAATTATTCTTTGGAGAATATACAAATTCTAATTACATAAGAGTTTCCAAGATGCCTCATAGCTTTGCCTCTGCTTTAATAAGGTAAGGACATCTCTTGGGGGTCTTAAACACTTTCCTGTAGGATCATAGATCTAGAGCTGGAAGGGACATTAAAGGCTATCAAGCCCAACATCTTTATTTAAGGGAAGAGGAAACCTAAGCTGATTAGCCCAGAGTCACTCAGATGATTAGTGTCCAAGGCAAGATTCAGACTCAGTTCCTCCTGACTGTAAGTTGACCCTTTGGCTATAAACATACATTTGCATGCTGGTCTGATCCATATGATAAGGGACATAAAAGATGCCAAGGAGCAAACAGATAGCTCCTACCATGGAATGAAAGCTTACCTCAGTGTATTTTACTTGGAGTTATAAGACCCAGACTAAAACTCATATTTTTTTTTCAAGTTTTTTTTTAAATTTTATTTTTTCCAAATTATATGTGAAAATCATTTTTAGCATTCTTTTTCTTTTCTTTTCTTTCCTTTTGAGTGAGGCAATTGGGGTCAAGTGACTTGCCCAGGGTCACACAGCTAGTAAGTGTCAAGTGTCCAAGGCCGGATTTGAACTCAGGTACTCCTGACTCCAGGGCCGGTGCTCTATCCACTGCACCATCTAGCTGCCCTTTTTAGCATTCTTTTAAAAAATTAAGTTTCAAATTCTCTCCCCACTCCTTGAGAAGGCAAGTAATTTGCTATCAATTATACATGTGCAGCCCTGGTCAGAAAATGAGTAGGTCAAAATTCCGAAGCTGATAGGTTGTGGGATCAGGGCCATGTACTTCTAGCTTGGGCAAATGGGGAGTCCCAGTTGGGAGTGGGGAGGTTAAAAGTGAGGGGGGAAAGAGAGCAAGGGAGGGAAAAGGGAAGAGACAGAGATCTTTCTACATATGCACACATGGAAAACAAAATTCAAATCCCTGGAACTGGGTATATCCTATTTCTCTTACTATCACACGGAGGAGAAATGTGCATGCCAGAGAGATCTTTCACAAAGAACATGATGGGTGTGCAGGATGGAAATATTAGATAAAGTATCTCTTCTGATGTTAGATTGATGTTAGAAGTTATTGGATTATTTTTTTTCCAAAAAAGAAGGTGAGTGGGGGAGACTATATTTAGAAGAAAGCATAGCCATTATCCAATGGAAAAACTATTCCCTTATCCCTCTCAGTATACTGACAGGAATATAACTTCTGACAAGATTTTTGCTTGGTTTACTTCTCCCTTAGAAATCATTTAATAGAGGGGGTTTTATTCTGTTATCCACAAACCCTTTAGAATCTGTGAATTTCTATGGTAAAAATATCTTCATTTCAACATAAATGGTTTTCTTGGTGATCCTACACATTTTATTTTATGCATTTTAAAACATTATTATGAAAAAGTGTCCAGACATGGTAGATAAAAAACAAAGAAATAAATAAAATAGTCTCTACTCTTATGGAGCTTATATTTTATCAGGGAAGAAAACATGTACTTAAAAAAAAAAAGGTTTTGTTCACTTTAAAGCACCACGTAGGTATAGTTTATCATTATTTTATCGTAGCCTTGATTGCTTGTTTTCATATACCTCTACCTTCTGGAAGTTTCACAAAATGTAATTTATGGTACACAAAACTGGGTACATAACTCTATCAGAAGCTGTCCAACATCTTAGGAAGATCACATTAAACTTGAAGTTTTCAAACTTGTTCTTTGATAGCAGGACAAAGCCACCAAATCCATTTGGTCTGTATGTAGTCCATTATGTAGCCCAACATATGTTTTAATATATAGGACAAAAATAATGACTTCTCATCTTAGAGGTAGAGGCTATTTCATCTATATTTTTGTATCCCTTGTGCCCAGCACCTAGTAGTTGCTTACTAATACATTTTGATTGATTTAAAGTATATTTCATTTCCCTCCTTAATTATGAGTTGTGTGCAAACATTAATTTTTAGGTAGCATAACATTTAATTAACAAGAAATAATTATCACCTATTTCTAAATAATGTACTTCTCTAATTTCATTCATTGTAACTTTTTCTGACATGATCGTTATTTAAACCTCTAGCCTCTACTCTTCCCAAATTACTACCATTCACCTTTTTCTCTGTAAAGCTACAAAGCAAAAATTTCTAAAATGACTGTTAAATTTAATTTCTTTCAGTAAATACATCAAATAAAACTATTGTTCAATATGTCCTTGTCTAATGGGGAGTTTAATTAAGGTGTACTTCCTACATAAATTCTGGAATTTTATGAAAAAATATTTCTGCATGAAATCTATATCTAGGACTAATTCTACTTTATTTCTAATAATCAATCAATGTCAAGGGCCTAATTCCATTTTATATTTCTTCATTCCTGGGCAGATCTTTAATGAAATTCAATAAGTACATACGCTACATGAGACTTTTCCCTTCAGAGTATGGAAATACACAAGCCATAGTAAATATAAGAGGAAAATCTGGGGGATGGACACTATACTTACATCAATGAAAATATATATATATATATATATATATATATATATATATATATATATATACCAAAGAAGCACATTAGGATTAACAAGGATCATTTGAGATATAATCTCCAGAATCACCTTACAAATGGAGAAACCGAGAGAAAGAGAAGTTAAACTGCCTTGTAAGAAGATAGAGACCTAGCAAGTGGTAGGGGTAAGGTCTACAGAAGCCCATGAGGGTCATTTAACATATGGTTCTTATATGTACAATGACCTTTCATAACAAAGGCAAAGTACCAGGTTCATAAGAATTAGTGAGAAACTTACTCCTTTAACTCCACTTTGTCCTGCTGATAGTAATCCTTCCATACCTGATTCATGCTAACATTTCAGCTTGGACATCATTAAGTCTGGCCTTGGTATTATGAGGATTCTTTGCTTTCACCTGTGTGGTATTCCCTCAATTCACACAGACAGGAACCATTCTTGCCCCTTGTTCTTCATGTTTCTTCCACACTTTCTTACCCCCATTTTTTACTTATGTTTTTGCATAAATTTCCTTTAAGACATTCCATCTAATCTGCTAAAGATCTTTTGTTCTTCAGAGGTAGCACAGCATGGTAGAGAGTTTGATTTGGAGTCTGGACAAAACTAGGTTCAAATCTCTTATTTGTCATTTACTATGTTATTACGGACAAGTCATTTAACCTCTATAATCCTTCTTTTCCTCATTTGCCAAAAAATGGATAATGATACCTATGGTATCCATTTCACAGGGTTGTTGTGAAACTCAAATGAGATGATGTGCCTATGTATGTGTGTATGTGTGTGTGTGTGTGTATGTATATGTATATATATATATGTGTGTGTGTGTATATATATATGTGTATATATATATGTGTATATATATGTGTATATATATGTATGTGTGTGTATATATATATATATATCAGTTTGCAATTTTTAACATGTTATATACAAATTCATTTGTTAATAAAGTTTTTCCAAGAGTCCCATTGTATCCAAGAGCAGTAATTTGGTGTTGTGAAAAGTGTTGGAGCTAGGAAGTCCTGAGTTTGAATCTTGGCTCAGGAACTTATTAGCCTAGTGGTTCTGGGAAAGTCATTTAAGCTCTTTCAATTTCAGTTTCCTTATTCAGTATCATATATTGGGGATAACAATAGCACCTACCCCACTGAATTTTGGGGGATTCAATGGGATAACATAGGTAAGACATTTTACGAACTTCAAAGCACTCTATAAATGGTATTTATCATTATTGTTATTATTAATTACTTAAGGTATGTATCTGCTATCTCTCATCTTCATTAAAGATCTGCCCCTATGGGGCAGCTAGGTGGTGCAGTGAATAAAGCACCTGCCTTGGATTCAGGAGGACCTGAGTTCAAATCCAGCCTTAGACACTTGACACTTACTAGCTGTGTGACCCTAGGCAAGTCACTTAACCCTCATTGCCCCCACCCCCAAAAAAAATCTGCTTGTGAAAAAAATAAAGTAAAAAGTATATAGTAGAAAATAAAAGAAAACCTTCACAGAAGTAAAGAAAAGTTGGGCAGCTTTGAAAACAATGTGTAATAACGTTATTGTTCTATATTGAATCCTCTCCTATGTTCTGCTGTATTCATGGCAGTGTCTTTTTTTTTCCTTTTCTCATTTTGTATTTAAGTTTAAAATAGATTTTAAAAATTACAACAACACAATATCTGCCCATGGTGGGTTCAGTTCTGGACGTAATACATTTAAAACAGCTCCTTGGAGAATACTATCCACCACCAGAACCACAAAATCAAAAAGAGACTAAACTTTTCCCACATCCTATCCCCTTTAATGCTAGTTCCTTCACTGTGTTGATTATCTCCATTTAACCCTAGAGAGATCTTGGTTTTTCAAAGTTGTATGCATGTTGTCTCTCCCATTAGATTGTGAGCTCCTAGAAGGCAGGGACTGACTGCTTTGTTTTTGTTTTTGTTTTTGTTTCTGTTTTTGTTTTTGCTTTTCTTTGAATTCTCAGTGCTTTGCAGTGCCTGGTGCATAATAAATGCTTATTGACTAAGTGCCCCACCATTGTATGAATCCATTGAAGAAATTCCTTCTAGGAGTACCTGATGATTGAAACCTATTGAGTTGGTTATATATTATAGAATAATATGATTGCAAGTTTTATACCACCTTATAGAGAAGAGTAGGGATTCAATTCAACAGAACTGTTATTGTCTTTTAGACACCTCTTGATATATTTTACTATCTATTGTGTGGGCACTAGTCCTCTTTTCCTGTCTTGCTATGTAATTAGTGTTGGATATAGTTTAAACAATCAGCATCCTAGTATTTAGAAAGGCTATCATGGATTTTTTTTTCCCAAAAAAAGAATAAAATAGGCAAAAAAACACCAACAAATGCAGAGCTCTGTTGTGTGGCATTAGTTTACTGCTGACATATAAGCACAACTAGTGTGAAAAAATGTAAAATATTCTAGAATATACATAAGGCACTTTTAAGCAGCAGGATAGTAATTATGAATCCCAAGTGGCTAAGGGTAATCAACATTTAGCATTTTAATTAGGTATGATATAATCAGCTTTCACTGCACAAAGAGTGAGGTTTTTCTTTCTCCCTCAAAGTATGATAGATTAAGATTGTTTATGGCTTATTCCCACAGGGCCTTGTGATTAGACAGTCTAACAAAACTGAATATTGTTTTGAACAAGGCAGTTCAAACAGTGGGGTTTCTATTTGTTTAAAAAAGTGAATTAGGCATTTCTATCAAGTGTTACATTTTCATCAGTGACCTATCCTTATGGTGGTGCCATTGACCATTATTGGGACCTGAATAAAAAGTGGATAGACTGCTATGAATGCAACACTTTTACAATATTGCAATCTAGGGGGGAAAATTTAAAGAACAAAACAAAAATATATTTCCTTGTCCCTTCACACCCCCCCCCCCAGCTAAATGCATTCTTTATTCCTCAATTTGTAAATTGCCTAGGCATGCAGCCGTTTTCCTGCAAAGTCTTCCCAAGTGGGGGGATCTGGAAGCAGAATGCCATCACTTATCTTACACTCAGCACTTACAGAACAACAATGAGCTCACCTACTTATTGTTCCCCTTTCCAACATTTGCTACCTTTAAAAAAAAAACCATCAGGGAATATATACAAAGACAGGGCATTTTGACAAATGTAGTAAAAAAAAAAATTGCAACACCATATATCAATGAAGACAAGTATAGCCACCTGAGTTAATTTTACATGTATAATGGCTTTTTCTATGGAGTATCTGTCTTGGGAGATTCAAATAAAGTTTTTTGATTATGGAAAGCATGTCTTGGACCAAAGAGCTAGTTGGTCAAATTTATAAAGATCTTTACAGGGGAAAAATAGTAAATACTAACCCTGCTCCCAGGTGCTAACAAAATATATTGAAGATGGTGTCCAATATATTACTTTTTAAAAAGTTCAGCCAAGTATGATTTACAAAAGAAGGGGTCACAGCTTTATAGAAAAAAAAAACATACACACACACACACACATATCTGTGCGTATACATATATACATATATATATAGTCTTCCAAAAGGTCAAAAAAAATCATTGTGGGAAAAGAAAAGAGAGAAAAGAAAAACCATTATGTAAAAGGGATGGATATATATATATATATATATATATATATATATATATATATATATATATATATATTTGACCTTTTGGAAGACAATTCTAGTGATGAACTCTTATTCATGTATTTGGGTGTGTCTGAAAAATACAGATAAAAAGTCAGCATTAATTTCCACACATTATACAGTATATCCACATATCCCATTTTCCCATTGTCCATTGTTAGAATGATATATTCTCCCACTCAAGTCAGATTTCACTGATACCTCTTACTCAGAGGAAAGGCTTATACCCCAGAGAGCAGAAGAAGGAATAGCCCAAGGTGTGAGTACAACAGATATCCCAAGGTCTCTCACATCCAATCAAATGTCAAGTCCCAAAGTTCTGTCTTGCCAATCCTCTTTCTCCATTCCAAGTGCTACTATTATAGTTCAGGCCTCATTGTCTCTTGCCTAGTCAGTTGTGATGGTCTTCCATTACCTCTTCCCTCCAAAGGATCCTTTGTACCAATTGATACTCATTAATCTTCTAAATCACACAGCTCTGCTTATGACCCTCTCCAGCTTAAAAACCTTCAATGGTTACCTATCCTCCACTGAATGAAGTACAAACTTCTCTGACATCCAATAACTCAGATTCTGTCCTGAACTTTCTTTTCCAGCTTCATTGCCTACTATTTCCTTTCACTCTATGCTACAGCCAAATGAGAATCTGTTCCTAGAACATGTCCAATGTTTGCTGGCCTATGTGTGTTTGCTGTGGATTTCCCTTGGAGAGACCATTTCCCATTGCCCCCACCCAATCTCTGACAAGGGAAATCCCATCCACCCATCCATCTCCTCAGGGAACAGCTCAAACATAATTTTCTTTGAGTGTTCATTTATCACTTCAGCCAAAAGTAATTTCACTCATCTCTGAATTACCTTAATATGTTTTGTCTTTCTAACTGTGGTGACTAAAAATTTATGAGGTGCCCTATCTATATCCCAAGTTTTAGGGAACTTAGCTAGGGTTTATGATATATTTGTTACTTAGAATTTAGAGGCTACTGCATCAGTTTGGGAAATTAAGCATTTATTAAAGCATATTAAATATTAGTAAAGAGAACACACGGATCCAAAAGATCAAGAGCCCTATATACCTAGGATAGAAGAGAGGGGGGTGGGGTGGAAGAAAGGGGGAGAGTGAGGGGAGAGAGAGAGAAAGAGAGAGAGAGAGAGAGAGAGAGAGAGAGAGAGAGAGAGAGAGAGAGAGAGAGAGAGAGAGAGAGAGAGCACATGAGCGAACAGTGTGGGAGAGGGAAGAGCTTGCCAAGAAAGCAAGAGACCCCTCTCCAGGGTTTTTAACCTGTCTCAGGTAGAGGTGGGTCACTCCATCTTGATCCAAGCTAATTGGCCACTAACATTTCAAGTCCATTGATTGACAGGACTTGAGGGTGGTCTTAGGTTAGTTAACTTCCTTTAGTTAGTCAGGAAGGTTGATCTACATTTCCTTTGAAATTCTCCTGACTCTGGGCTGACCCTACAAAACCAGCCCGATTTCCTGTGTGTGTGTGTGTGTGTGTGTGTGTGTGTGTGTGTGTGTGTGTGTGTGTGTGTGGAGGGGGAAGGGTCTCTGAGTCCCCAAAACACCCTATTATTAATAATTTTCTCACATTATAGCACTCAAGAAAAAGGAAATATTTTTTACTCATATACTTTTATTTCCCTTAATAAACTATAGGCTTCTTAAGAATGTTCTCTTGGGGCAGCCAGGTGTCGCAGCGGATAAAGCACTGGCCCTGGATTCAGGAGGACCTGAGTTCAAATCCAGCCTCAGACACTTGATACTTTCTAGCTGTGTGACCTTGGGCAAGTCATTTAACCCCCCCTTGCCCAAACAAAAAACAAAAAACAAACCAAAAAAAGAAAGTTCTCTTAATCTGTGTATTCCCCATAGTTTCTTATACATAAGCAGGAGCTTTATAAATGTTTTTGAACAAAAGAATCCATTTGAAAAATAAATACTTTATTTAAAAGAAATTTCTAGATATACTCTTTAAAATGTACTAAGAAGTTAGTAGATGTGACTGATTCTTGGGTCACCATGCACCTGGTAAGTAAATGACAAAACAATTCTAATTTACAAGTATTTCAAGGTAATGGAAAATGTCCCTATGTGACTGACCTATGAAACATCAACATGAAAGTCAAAATCACACAAGAAACCAAGAAAGAGGATTACTAAACTGCTATCCGCTGAATTCTCTTCTATGATGACATAGCCTTTGTCCCACAGCCTCCAGGCAGCTGGCACTCCTGGCTCACTATGTAGAGATTAGTTAAGACACCAGCTGTCCTTCCTGAGTACACAGAAGGGAGCCACCTAGCTTGCTCCCAATCAGCCCTGTGTCCTATTCTCAATCTCCCTTCTCTATGGACTTTTTACCATCCTTTCTAGAATATCATGCTATATTAACCTCTACCTTACCAAGGGCCTCATAAGGAAACCTAAAGACAAGTGGGACAGGGAGGCCCCTGAATAAGGGTAAATGAATACATTTGTGAAATACTGTTTACTTGGGGATTAAGCCTCAGCCCTCTATTCTAGTCAATAGCCCATATGGAGAATCTCCATACCAAAGTCCTTGTTATGATGATGATATTGACTTTCTTCTTAATCCCTACAGCCGCTATAATCTGTGCCAGTTTTCATGACCCAACAGAAGTAGAGCATGTTCTGTTTGGTTTGCTGAGAATTAAATCCACTAGACTCAGGGGAGTCACTTTATATGCTTTCATATCACATTTCTAACCAACAAAGAAGCACATATGGCTTCAGCATTTTCTTTTTTGTTCCATTTTATTTTAAGGGGAGGAAGAAGGAGGAGGCATCCTAGATTGATCAGAAGTAGATATTCAGATATCATTTAATCATGTTAGAATGGAAAGAAGGCTAATTTTTTGAGTCAGAGGCTCAGGGTTCAAATCCTGGGTCTGACATCAACTAGCTGTGTGACCTGAGACAATTCATTTGGCCTCTTGTTGCCTGAATTTCATCTCCTATAAAAGGAAGATTAAAATTAAATCCTATTAAAAGAAGTTAAATTAGATGACTTCAAGGGTTCCTTCCAGCACCAATTTTATGATCTTACTAGTCTGATATGTAGTTTCTACATATAGGCTGAAACTACTCTCAAAGAATAGTTTATATACACACTGAGAGAATTGGAATAAATCTCCATCTAAGTGGTTAATGAGATGGATACTGACATCTCACATCTGTACCTTTATGGTCAGGACTGGCATTTCTCCAAGCAGTAGGAGAGATTCTCTCACCTCCAGTGATCAAAAAATATGATGATTCAGGATTATGCCATGAAATAAAGTTGGATTATTATTGGCAATTCCTAAGTGGAACTGCTGCTGTTTCTGTCTTTCGAGGAAAATGTTACTCAGGTCACTGACACCCTCTATCCTGTCAACTTTCTGAAAAAGCAATAAATTGTCAACATTTCCTTGACCTACCTCTTTCTCACTAATGAATGGTCCTTAGCCAGCTCAGCTGTATCAATACTTTGGAAGGTGCCTGGACTATTAAGTAGTAGTTAGTTACTGGCCTTAATACCTAGCACTTCATCATACCACATAAATCACTTCTCAGACACTGAAAGAGAAACATAGGAAGAAAGCATGTTGATTTACAAGATGTTTTCATATCTTTAGGGTATTTATTCCTCCTACTTCTTGTGATATAAATAGCTTATAACCCTGCCCCACTACTTCCTAATAAACAGCTGTGAAATCTCACTTGTGCTGGCTTAAAATCAAGGACCTAAAATTAATTCATTTCAATGGTTGGAGTCTTACATTTAAATCTGATGGAGCTTAGATTCTGGTGAAGGTTTATAAACCTCTCCTTTCTTGAAATAAAACATGGCTTATAAAAGAAAAATATCAAGTTCACTAATGGGCATGGATTCAAATTATAATTGTTTTGTGTGTATAAGTGGGAAAGTACAAAATCAAGGAAAGTAATGGGGAAACTGTCTATAAAACAAATTGAATCCTTGGAGGATTTTTGTTGGTTTACTTGAAAATGGTTATATTCTTAGATTTAGAAAGTGACAGAAAATAGTGCCATAGTGAGAATAAAAAGGAAAAACATGTGCTGGATATCTGGTTGACAGGTAGAGCAGAGAAAGAAAAAGATAAAAATGATTGGAAGATAGATTTCACAGAATTGTAGAGTTGGAAGGAAATCTCAAAGGCCACTTAAGTCCAACTCAAAACTGAATACCCTCCATGACATTGTGATAAAATAATGGGATTTGGCAGATGCCCAGGGGCCCCACCTGAAGATTGATTTAGAATTGATTGAATTGGGTGAGACTGAGAAACTGACTGAGAACCTACTTAAGAATGATTAAATCCAGACCACACTTGGCTGTCCCTGAGTGGGGTGTTGTTCTCAGAAGTTGAACCTACTTAAGGTTGATTAAATTGAGACCACACCTGGCTGTCCCTGAGTGGCATGTTGTTCTTAGAGGCTGTGGACTATGACATCAACAGGAGACCACCGTCAACCAATCAGCTTGAAGGACCTCCCCTTTCAGGGAGGGATATAGGAAGTAGGAAGGTGAGGGGGCTCACTGGATCTTCCTTTTTTCATTCAAGACATTGGCTTGGTGGCAGAACTTCATGTGGGCTGCTAGGAAAGGAGGGTCCCTCTTTTAATTCGGGACTTTGGCTTGGTGGAAGACAGAGAAAAGGCAGACAGAAAAAGAGAAGAAAGTAGATAGACTTTTCTGGTGTTATGGATCCCGTGTGTTGTCTTTATTCTTTAATAAATCCTTAAAAGCCTAAACTCTTGCTGAATTTATCAGTAAATCTTAGCCAGTCCCCCCCCAAAAAAAACCCAAAACAAACAACTGGGGGGCCAGGTAAAGCCCCACATTAGATTTTAAACATCACAACATTCTTCCAAAATGGTCATCAAAATTTTATTTGAAGACTTGTAGTGAAAGAAAACCAGTATCATCCTAAGGTAACTCATCCCAATTTGGGATAGTCAAAATTGTTAGGAATCTCTTCTTTACTTTAAGTCTAAGTTCTTCTTTATATCTGCTTCTTTATAACTTACACCCAGAGTTACTGGAACTGCTCTCTGGATCCACTGAGGATAATTATGATTTCTTGTTTCAACCACTTGAAGGAAATTACTATGTCCCTCAATAAGTCCCTCCAAATAAACATCCTTAATTCCTTTAAATGATCTTGAGAGGCCATTATACCAGGACTCTGTATCATCCTCCTTGTCCATGTCTGGGTGTTCTCTACTTTGTCAATGTCCTTTCTAAAATGTAGCACCAAGGTCTGAACACAAGCCTACCCAAGTCAGAGTTTAGTGAGACTAAAATCTCTCTTGCTCCAGACATGATTCCTCTCTTTATACATCACAAAGTCATATAGTCTACAAAATACACAATTTTTTTTTCACATGGAATGCTATATAGCCATGAGTCTCATGTTGTATTTATGAAGTTGACTTCAAACCCCAGAATATCTTAACATTTAATGCCATTAATTTTCACATCATTAGATTTTCCCCAGTGTTTTCCCTTGTCAATATCTTTTCTAGAGCCCATCTGTCTTATACATTAAGTTAACTATTACTCTCAACTATGTCTCTTTGGCAAATTTGATAAGTATGCCAATTAGGCCTTCATCCAAGTTAGAGGTTCTCAAACTTTTCAATGTCAGTAACCCTTTGCACTCTTAAAAATGATTGAGGATCCTAGATATTTTATTTATGTGAGTTATGTTTATCAAAATTTACCATATTAGAAATCAAAACTGCTAAAACTTAAATATTTATTAATTTAAGATAATAAATAAAATGGTATACATCAATAAAATAACATTTTTATGAAAAGTAACCATATTTTCAGAAAAAACCTAGTGATTAGAGTAACATTGTTTTACATATTTTCACAAATCTCTTTAATGTCTGGCTTAATAGAAGACAGCTGGGTTTTTATATCAGCTCTGCATTCAATCTGTTGTGATATGTTGTTTTGGTTGAATTATATAAAGAAAATCTGGCCTCATACAAAAAATGTAGTTGGAAAAGGAGGACTACATTAATAGGCAAATAACTTTTAGTGTTATTATGAAAATAGACTTGACCCTGTGGATCCTCTGAAAGGGTCTCAGAGACACTCAGGAGTCCATGGCCCACACTTTGAGAAACATTAATCTAAGTCATTGATAAAAATGTTAAACAGCTCAGGGCCAAAGATTGCTCTCTAGGGTATTCCATAAGGACATGCCTTCAGCTTGACATGGAGACATTAATGACTTCTCATTGGAGCCCGCCATGCAATTGCCTCTGAATACAACAAACTGTGTATAACCTTCCCACATGTTTCCATATTTTCAACAAAGATGGCATGAGAAAGTCTCTTCAAGAGATCTTTCTCAATGAGAAGTACCAGCCAATCACATGTTGGTAAATAGTGTCAGGTGGTAGAATAAAAAACTAGAAATTCCACCATTCTAAGATGCCTTGGTAAAAACTGGGCCTGGGAACCCAGAAAGGTTTCCACAACAGTGAAGAGAAGTGACAAAAGAACTTAAGATTTCAAATTAACCAAGTGTGATGGGCATTTGGAATATTATAAATATAGGTAGAGATTGTTTATGGGTCTTCCATTTCCAATTGACAATAACATATGTACTAAATACAGGTTGGCCCCCCTGCTAGAGAAGAAAATCAAAGGGCAGAAGAAATGAATATCTACTCTCTGTTGTTTTTTTTTTTTTTTTAAGGAAAATGAAGCAATACTTGAAGGAAAGAAATAAATGTTTTAAGAGAAAAACAACAAAAAAAGAATATGAAAAGGCAGAGGAAAACACAAACCTTTTTTTAAAATAAAAGTAACCAAGATGACCAGTCCCATCAACCCAGTTACAGAAGGCAATTATCTATGGTTGGTAAATGTATTGCATTTGGTTCTTGGTGCTAGAAGTTCAATAAAAGCATTGATAAATTGAAAAGTTTGAAGAGGAAAATCAGGAAGACCATGATATTGCCCGCATATATATTATATGAGGAATGAAGCCATGGGGGTGTTTAGCCTCTAGAAGAAAAAACTCAGGGGAGAAAGGATAGCTGTCATGAAGTATTTTAAGAACTCTAAGCAGAAGAAGAAATAGAATTGTTTTGTTTGGACTCAGCAGATAAAACTGGGTGCAATGGGTAGAACCCCACTGTTCAGTATTTCCTATATAGCCTGTATATAGCTTGTGCTTTATTTGGATTTGTTTGTTTGTTATCTCCCCCATTATATTGTGAACTCCTTGAGTGTAGCACTTTTTTCTCTTTTTGCATCCCCAGTGCTTAGCAGAGTGCCTGGCACGTAGTGGGCATCTAATAAATGCTTATTGACTTAAAGTCTTCAAACAAGGACTAGATGACCATATTTGGTATGCTCTAAAGGGGATTCCCTTAGAATTTATGTTGGACCAGAGAGCTGCTGAAGTCTCCTGCAACTCTATATTCTATGATTGCCATTATGGGGGTGGGGTGGGGGGGTAGAAATTGAGAGGGACAAAAAAGAGGGAGGGATAGGCGAATTCTGAGGATTGATGTCTGAGTGAGGAGTGTAATGGGAGTCAGCTCATAATAACTTGCAAGAGCTAAATCCTGGATTTTTCAATATGAGCACTGATACCTCAGAAATTAGAAAACACTAGAAATCAAAACTTGATTTATTGTTTTGCTGACTAAAATTAAGGAAGTAAGGTGAAAATGATAATGTGGAATAAGTTTTAAAGTGTGTCATGAATAATTTTATTTTTAGAGAGCCAGTTGTTGAACATTTACCAGCACACACATCCCAGGTGACTCGAGTACAGATCTATGATATGTCAGCTTAGCATGAACAATCATGTAGTATAGTATATTCTTCCGAGGGTATCTAGGATGTGAAGAAAAGTTTCTTTAGACTTGTCCAAACTTAAATTCACTGTTTACTTTGGGTTATTCATGTAGGATAAATGATGCCACCAAAAATAAACACCCCCCCCCACACACACACAGATTTAGGTATTATAAAGTTTTCAGTAGGCAGCTAGGTTTTGCAGTGGATAAAGCACCAGCCCTGGATTCAGGAGGACCTGAGTTCAAATTCAGCCTCTGACACCTGACATTAACTGTGTGACCCTGGGCAATTCACTTAACCTTCATTGCCCTGCCAAAAAACAAAAACAAACAAACAAACAAAGTTTTCAGTAAGAAAATAAATATCTTGAGTGAGAAAATTCTATTTTTAATTTGCTCTACCAATAAAAAGTAGAGGTTTTAGAAAAGAAACAAAGAAATAAGAAATGGTTTCTCCAAAACCAAAAGAATCCTTTATACAGTAAGAACACTGTAAAAACAAATAACTTTGAAGGATGAAGGGAACTATGATCAATACAAATAGTTATTCATGATTCCAGTAGAAAGATGATGAAACATGCTATCCATAATAGAAAAGTGATTAATGTAGGGTGTAGAATTAGACACGTGTGTATGTGTATATATACACACATATATGTGTGTATATATACACATATACACACATACAGCCATATACTTATTTAAATACAACAATTGAGGGAATTTGTTTTGCTTGACTATGTATATGTTATAAGAATTTTTTTCTTTCCCTTTTGTTCAAATGGGGTGGGAGGTGAGAGAGAAAGAGAAAAATATATTTCTCTGTTTAATTAAAAAAAAAGAGGTGGGGAGGTGGTGCCACAGATGTGAAATGTTGCATGCACTTTCTGATGAGGTCATTATATTATTAGTTTTAGTTCATTGTTTTGCTTTATAACAGAAGATCTCTTATGAAGTGAGAGCAATCTGTAAATGCTTATAATGTAAAAATAAAACCCAGATAAAACAGTATAATCAAAAAAATAGTGCCTTTAAAGAAAAAGAAATAAACAATTTGTTAAGAAGACAGAACTAAACAAAGAAATTCAAATTTTTTGGATCATAACTCAAGATAAAGGAATGGACTCTTGACCAGGGATGGGAAAGCATTTAATAAGTACCAGAAAGAGTATAATTGCATGAAGCTTTCCAGATATGATAAAGGGGAATTTAAACTAAAAATAGAAGAGAGAAAAATGTTCACAAACATCTATTATTATGCCACAGAAAGCAAAAGGTATAAACAAGAAAGAAGACTATCAGTGAAGAGAATCACTAAGTCTTAAAAGACAATGAGCAGGAAGAAAGGCATTTTGCTTTCAAAAAGCATGACACATAGGTCTGCACACACATAGAATATAGGTGATATGTTAGATGAACTAAATATTTTAGTGTATGGAGGTAAATTCAGCTTCATAGGAATGGTATTATTGAGAATTGATGGGATACTACTCAATTGAAATAGGATTATATAAAGGCAAAGGAAGAGATAAAAGGAGTGGTGGAATAACATTGTGTAATAAGAACAGATGATGATATGAGAAAATGCATGGACCATGGGAGAGGGATGTTTTATAAACAGAGCACATGGATAGATTTCAGGGGGTCTGTGAACTGAGATGGGGGGAAAATTTACATCATTTATTTCACTAACCTCTAACTAAACCTTACCATTTCCTTCAATTATTTAAAAGCATTATTCTTAGAAGTCTTAGGATGTTACCAGACTGTCAAAGATATCCATGAGGGAAGGGAGAGGAATAAGTGTGTTTTACAAATTTTTTTTCATTTGATCCTCAACACAACTCTGTCAGGTAAGGTGCTTTTATTATCCCTATTTTAGTTGAGGAAACTGAGGCAAAGATAGACAGTGACTTCCCCAGGGTTGCACAGGTAATAAATGTCAGGGGCTGGATCTGAACTCAGGCCTTCCTGACTGTAGGCACTATGAACACCTGGTTTAGAGCATTGAAACATGTAGGCTAGGATTATAAACCATCAGTGAAAATCAAGAAATTTATCCCAAGGCTGAAGTGCAAAGTCAAATGTTTGAGCAAGGAGCTCACAATATTAAAATTATTGTCATTTATCCAATGGTCAGACTTCCAGGAATATGCCTTATGAACACATTCAAAAACCTGAGCAAAAATGAAACAAAACAAAGCACATCTAAATATTAGGGGAAAATGCATTCATAATGTCCATATGCTTTTCTTGAAATCTTTAAGTGAGATCCAACAGACATCATTATAGAGAAATTAAAGTTACTGACTTTATAAACTTAGTGATCTAGTTTATTCTTTAGTTCTTACTATACTGCAAAGTGGCTTTTAAGCAGGAGGCCAGAGTGTAGATTTGAAACAGCTAGTAAATGGGAGCACTATCAGAATAGGATGGCAAAGTGCAAGACATCTGTGATGGTCTCCAAGCAAGCAGAATTCAGTCAGCCCCTCTCCCTTCCTCTAATTCTATTTTCTACCCTCCATCTCTTCTTCCCTTCTCTTCACAGTTTCAACTTCCTTCTTTTTTTCCTATCAATTTCCCTCTCTTCTTTATGCCTTTCATGCTCTCATTTTTAAATTTTTTTCTCCTATACCTTAAATGGCCTTATATATTTTCTAATTAAATTTGATGTTCCCTGTTCCTAGTTTTAAATTATGAACACATGTTTTATATTTCCCCATCTCAAAAAAACCTCCTCAATTCAGTTGTAAGCTGTAAGTTATTTCTAAAACTAAACAAAGTCATTCATCTATCATAATTCAAGTTATGCACATTTAAACTGAAGAGACTGATTTTCTGAGACTGCATATTTTGGGGATGGAATGGGAAGCTCTTACTTTAAAGACACTGCATGACAGGGAAAGAATTGGGTCTAACAAAGAATGGTGCCTCAGCTATTCATATACTTTCAAAAGGTAAGCAGAACTCAAGTAGCTTACTTCAAGTCCAGAAGAATTCATTTCATCAATTGCCGGACAATAAATTATTATTTTTTGCCCATTTGCATTCTGTTTGGATTGGCTCTAGTCCAACCTTACTTTAAAAAAAAATCTGAAAACATCAAGGAACTCTAGTGACATAAGCTTCATTGAAAGAATACTAGGTTGGTTTCCAAATCTCAGGAGAGTCTGCTAAGGATCAAAGCCTTCCAAGATCTGGGCACTGAAGTAAACCACTGCCATACTGACCTTATGGAACTGAAAATTTCAGCGCTGAGCTTCAGATCTGAGGTTCTTCAATAATTTGTTTTTGTTTTTTTTTTTTTCCCAAATCAAGTTTGTATATGAGTAGCATAGCACAGGTGGACATATCACAGATGTTTGCTTTGGGAATGGGAAAATACAATAAAGATTCACCATGTCTTCTTGTTAATCACAAACTTGGCTGAAATTCAGAAAGTTTTCAATGGAAACTATGAGATAAATAGGAAAACACATACAACCATAGGAAACAAATCAAAAAATATAGTCAAAAGCTACTAGTGTCAAATTACCACCTTCCCCCTTTCCCTTTTCAACAGATGACAGCATCATCTCTGCAATGAGCATTCCATGGGGAGTAACAATTGTAAATGTGGTACATGGCAGAATTTACCACACACAAGCTCACTCACTCCTGCTACCAAACTCCACATGTGTGGAATCAATTAGGAGCTTATTGAAGAACAATGAAGAGCTTTTACACATTTAGAAGGGCATTGGACTTCAATCTAAACCTCAAGAAAGGAAGAAAGGAGTTTCCCTAGTTTCTTTTCTCCAGCCTTCTTGGTCCCATTAGGCCAATTACCTAATTATTTCTTTCTTCATAATATGCCTTCTACACAGGACTTTTAAAAATATGAAACTGGCTCTGATATGTAGTAACTCTATTCCATCTTGTATAAATCTCTTTAGCTTTATAAGCCTCAGTTTCCTCATCTGTAAAATGAGAGGATTAGACTAAAGATCGTAGATCCCTTCAAGTTCTTAGATCCTATGAACCTCCATACTGGGTCAAAATGAAAGTCTACCTGTCATATTTTGTTTTATTTTTCCTGAGATTGGTAAGACGAAAAAAAATGTAAGAGATTATATCAATTACCCCAAGAACAAGAACCTCAAAATAAGAGGTCTTAGCATGAAGGGAACTAATTTTGCCTTAATATCTTTCTATGGTTGTTATGACTACTCTATTTCTTACATTGGCAAAAAGAATCCTTGGTCTTGAGAACTGTGTTAGGGAAGCACAAATGACCACAACATTTACCAAACTAGAAATAGTATGATCTTGGTGACAGACTGCATTTGCTTTCCAAGGACCAGCCTAACTAAGTAAAGAAATGATTATCTCAATCCATTGGTAACTAGTTAATGATTATTTTGGCCATAGCTACACATGAAAGACAGAAAAGTACAAACTGTCCCTTGGTCCTATTTGATCACCTTTTAGTTCAACAAAGACTGTGGAAGAAGGGGACACAAGGGGGAAGTGGATGCTAAGAATCACAATTTTGAAACCCTATATGTGGGAGCCAAGATGGTGGAGGAAAGACATTAAACACACAGAGCTCCTGACACAAATACTCCCAAAACTGCAATAAAACAACCCCTGGAACAGCAAACCCCACAAAAAGATGGGCTGAGATTATTTTCCAGCCAAAGATGGATTAGAGAGGTCCTTGCTGGGCTGTTAGTAAAGTCCAACCCCACGATCATGCCAACAAAGACCCCAGGCACTCTGTGCCAGAGGAACTTACCCCTGAGCCTCCAAAATCAGCTGCAGCACCAGCATCTTCTGGAACTAAGCTTACAGTCAGGTGACAGAGCTGAACAGCTGGCTGGGGGGTGCAGGCAAATACAGGGGTGTCTGTAGGACCTAAGGAGGAATTTAAGTATCCCACCCCAGTGGGGAACCAGGAAGAAATCTTTAGAGGTGGGAGGCCCAGGTGGGGATGGGAAGCAGGCTCATTGGAGCTAAGAACCTCCACAACACACAAAGTTCTGCTGGCTGGTTAATTAGCAAGTAGGCTTGAGGTAATCTTCAGACCACAGAACAGGCCAGATGAGAGAAAAACCTGCCCACATGAAGGAAACAAGAAAAAACCTTATGGAGGGGAGGGGAAAAGGGGGAAGGAGTGGGAGAGTGAGTGAATCTTAATATCATCAGAATTGGCTCGAAGTCAATACTCAAGTGGGTATAGTAATATATTTTGCCTTGAGGGAAAGTGGGAGGGGAAAGAGATAATGGAGGGGAGAGAAGAGGGGAAGGAAAGAATGGCAGATTGGAGGAGGGAACAGTAAAAAGCAAACCACTTTTATTTATTTATTTTTTTGTGTGGGGCAGTTGGGGTTAAGTGACTTGCCCAGGGTCACACAGCTAGTAAGTGTCAAGTGTCTGAGACCAGATTTGAACTCAGGTACTCCTGAATCCAGGGCCGGTGCTTTATCCACTGCGCCACCTAGCCGCTCCAAAAGCAAAACACTTTTGAGTAAGGTGAAGATGTTCTGCATAACTGCACATGTATGACTTATATTGAATTGCTTGATTTCATAGGGAGGGTTGAGGAGGGAAAGTGGAAGAAAAATTTAGAACACAGAATTAGCTCAAAGACCTTAATCTCATCAGACTGGGATCAAAGAGGGAATAACATACACACCCAATTGGGAGGAGTAATCTATTTAACCCTACAGGAAAGTAGGAAGGGAAGAGGATTAGGTGAGAAAGGTGAAAGAATGGAGGGCAGAGCAGATGGGGGAGGGGCAGTCAGAAGCAAAACACTTTTGAGGAGGAATAGGGTAAAAGAAGATAGAAAATAGAGTAAATATCATGGGAAGGGCATAGGATGGAGGGAAATAGTTAGGATGATTGATTATAATGGCAAAATGTATGGTACCTACTTTGCTGGGCCATTGTGAAAAAAATTCTTTGTCCAATTTAAGGTACTATATGAAGGTTATTATGAATATGATGCTATCAGAAAAATCTGGAAAGACCTACATGAAATGAAGCAGAGTGAAACGTACTGTATACAAAAGAACAACAATAGTGTAAGATGATCTGCTGGGAAGGATGTTATTTTCAGCAATACAATGATCCAATATAACTCTGAAGGACTTATGAAAATTGCAATCCATCTACAGAGAAAGAACTGATGGTATCTGAAAACAGATTGAAGCATATTTTTTTGACACTTCCTTTATGTGAAGTTTTGTTTTTATCTGTTTTTTCTCACAACCTAGCTAATGTGGACATGTTTTCTATGACTACTCATGTATAACATGTTGAATTGCTTGAGTTCTTGGTGGCGGAGGGGGTCAGAAGGGAGAGAGGGATAGAGGAAGAGATGTTGGAGCACAAAATTTTTAAAAATTGATTTCAAAGTTTGTTTTTACATGTAATTTGGAAAATAAAATTCTAAACAGAAGAAAAAAAAAGAAACCCTATCTGTGAAATTCTTATCTAATGATTTTTTCATGGAAGAATTAGTAATATCAAGATTATCATTCCTTTCATAAATACAATTTTTTAGAAAGGAAAGTGAAGATGCATGGCAGAATGTCTCATAGTTTTTTTTTGGTTTGGGGTTTTTTTGCAAGATTTTAAGAGAGAGAGATATGACAGTTTCATCTTATACCCAAAGGCAATAAGAAACTATTTCATGAGAGCACTTATTATTTCCTTGAAGAACTCAAGAGGCACATAGACAAAATGATTGTAACTGTATAGTTTATGTCCCAATACCTATTGCAGAAGATGAAGTGAAGTTCTACAGAAGATTTGCCAAGTTCATCCAACCCAGTTCAATATATTCACTGATATTCAGTGATTTCAAAGTGAAGTGGAGCCCATAAGAGATCAGTGACAAAGATTTGTTGGAAAATATAGTTTATGGGTAAGAAAGAAAAGAGAACAACATTTTTTAGGTATGTAGGATCACAGAGAAATAGAAATGGGACCACAAAACTGTACATGAGGATCCCTGCTGACTGCATATTGACTTAGAAAACAAAACCTTAACATTACTTATGTGTCTTTGTATTTTTATTAATTTATTTTTTTGTTAAACACTTTTTCAAATACACTTTAATCTTATTTGGGCATGTGACTCATAGGCCCTGTGTTTGACACCTCTGTTGTAGATTTCTTATCTGCAAGTCCTTTGTAAAGACACTGAGATATTTAGGGTATGGTGGCAAAATATATGGGTATACCTGCCTGTTGGTGGCATTTGGTTGGCCACCCATGAAGGGACGAGCAGTCCCCTTCTCCACAGACACTGATCCCCTTAATAATAGTTATGGGGCATGATCTGGAAGCAAAGTCAGTGGGATGGGGTCATTGCTTCTATAGTTAATGAATTTGTCTTCAAGAAAAGAACAAGGTGAGGGGCAGCTAGATGGCGCAGTGGATAGAGCGCCAGCCCTGGAGTCAGGAATACCTGAGTTCAAATCCAGCCTCAGACACTTAACACTTACTAGCTGTGTGACCCTGGGCAAGTCACTTAGCCCCAATTGCCTCACTAAAAAAAAAAAACAACAACAACAACAAAAAAGAAAAGAACAAGGTGACAAAAGATAAACATGGTAAGTGCTGGAAGGGCTCTGAAGATTGACATGCTAATGTAGTTGATTAAGTTAGAATGGAAAACAGTTTAGAGTTATACTACAGTATGATACTAAATCAATTTGGCATTATACAAAAATTAGAAACTTACCTAACACAGTCAATTACTATTAAACTGAACTCCCTAAGCAATATATTACAAGGAAAAACCCCAAAAAGGTCCAAAAATGAGAGAAAGAGTTCTCACATTTGCACAAATATTTAGTGTGTCATCCTTTATAGGGGTAAAGACTTGGTAGAAAAGTGAGTTTTAATTGGAAATAACTGAATAAATGAGATTTATGAAAGAAAATTAAAAGAGAAATCTTCTTGAAAAAATGTATGAAGTCATGTAGAGCCAAGCAAGTAAAACTAGAAGAATTATTCTCATGACCACAGTAACAGAAAAAGAAAATTATGTTGAAAGGCTTTAGAACTCTAATCAATGCTTTGACCAACAATTAATTCAGAGAACTATCAGTGGAGCATACTTCCCATCTCTGAACAGAAAAGTGCTGAACTACAGGTGCAGTATTACACATACACTTTATGACATAGTCAATTTTATTTTTGCCTAATTGCATTATTTGTACTGATTATACAATTGTACTTGCCTAATTGTACTTATCTCTTATAAGGGAGAGTTACATGGGAAGAAGAGTGCAGTTTGGAAATTACTGAAAATTTAAAAGAGCTTCAACAAAACTATTTTTTTTTTTAATAGAAACCAGGGGGCAGCTGGGTGACAGTGGATAAAGCACTGGCCCTGGACTCAGGAGGACCTGAATTCAAATCTGGTCTCAGACACTTGACACTTACTAGCAGTGTGACCTTGGGCAAGTCATTTAACCCTCACTGCTCCACCAAAAAAAAAAGATTCATGTAAAAATAGAAATCAAAGAAACAAAAGTGATACAAAGAAAAGTGATAGACTTGGTAATCAGTGAGCAACATAAAAATTAAATTGATTATAAAATGTCTGGTTATCAATGTGAAATAATCTCTGAATCTCCTATAAGGCATAATCAGACCAACAAATGATTAGAAAAAAGAACATAATATACACCAAACTAAAAGACAAAAATAAGAAGACATTGTGTATTACTAAAATAACTGAATCATACACTGGAAAAATTGGAGGTGGTTAAAGGAATCTTTTTTTTTTTTTTTGCAGGGCAATTGGGGTTAAGTGACTTGTGCAGGGTCACACAGCTAGTAAGTGTTAAGTGTCTGAGGCCGGATTTGAACTCAGCTCCTCCTGAATCCAGGGCCAGTGCTCTATCCACTGTGCCACCTAGCTGCCCCCTGATTAAAGGAATATTAACTTTGGTTGTAAACACTTCTAGAGAAGTTTAACCAATACAAAACAATCACCACAAAGAGAAGACCATAAGGGCCAAGAAATTAAAGCTATTTTTGGACAGCAAAGACCTTACCTTCTTTCCAAGAAGAGAGAAATAGTAGCCAGGGCCACTGCCAATTTACAATATAAGTTCATTTTCAAAATGTTATATAGAAGAATGTTGAAAATCAGGATAACCTTAAAAAACAATGATGACCAATGAAGGAGAAACAAGTCTGAAGAAAATATAGTGGGTGACTCAACTAAGTCAAGAAGATTTACAGTGAAATTATAAGACAAAAATGGAATATATATGTGTGTGCATACATATATCCCATTTTAATCTATCAATATACACACATACATATGTACAAACACATATATAGCATTTTTATAACCACTTATTTATATCATCCATGTCTGTGGAACCAACACATTTATATTCTACCACCTTCAACTTAAGTGAAAATGGAACTGAAAAAGATAAAGCTACTAAGACCAGCTAAACCGAATTGTATACACAAAGAAGAAAGCTACATACAACTTTGAAAGAAATGATTTGTTTTCAGGATATTTCAAAATGGGAGATATATTAAGTACTTGGCATTATTCTATTATGTTATTAATCCCTTACAAATGGATTATTATGAAAAACAAAGAAAGAAAAGAAAACTAATTAAGAGCATATCACTATGTCTTTCTTTTCTGTAGCAATGCTCTGTGGTGGTGGTTTACATTCATACTAAAGATATCCTTGGATGAAAATATGACAAATAAGATAACCTTTTGCAAATGATATTGTTTGGTAGACCTCATCCGTACAGTCACATAACTATCTGAAAAGTACGCAGAATTCAGGATCCCACTTCAAAATATTGTGTGTGTATGTGTGTGTACAAACACACATACCTACAAAGATATAAATCCTAGAAGAGAATAAAAAATATTCTTTAAAGGCTCTCATCCAACAAGGTGTTTCTTGGAACATATTAAAATCATCCATCTTTCCATAAAATATGGGACTATGGAAAACATTTTTCCAACATCTTGTGATTATCGTTATCTAAAAAAGCACAAACAGGAAAATGTGTTACCATAGATGCTTGCCACTCCCATGGACCCAAATGGAAAAGCAATACCCTTGAGCTAATGAAATCCTCCATATGTGACATTGTGGTGACTGCACAATGTCCCAAGACAATAAGAGACTTTTTTGGGAGAACCTTATGAGACAAAAGAAATCCATTGATCAATCTATTCAAGAAAAACAAAATGAAATTTAAAATACCTATTGTTAAGATAATAAACATATGGTAAGAAGAGCAGTCCACTGAGTTAGTCACTACTAATAGTGTGTATATACATACAGACACACACACACACACACACACACACACACACACAGAGTGAGACAGAGATAGACAGAGAGACTGTCAGAGAGAGGCATGCCTATATACCCTGGGCAGTCACTTGAAATGGACAGCAATTGGAACCCATAAATGAATAGGAAAAAGAAAAAGAAAATGGGGGACATTTCATCTGGGAAAGTATACCACACTTTCGATTACCCTAAGTTGGTTCTTGACACAAAAATCCATCTTTTCTTCTTTTTTTAATCACTAATTCTAGTGATGCTAATTGGTTATGAATCCTAGAAGAAAATAATTTCCAAAGAATCAAAATTGTTAATGACCCAAGGGTAATGGAAAGAAAACATGGTGGACTGTATCCAATTACTAATGCTGACTTGCATGTAAGAAGAATCATAAAATACAATATTCAGGAAATTTGTGATTATAAAAGGAGACAGATGGTCATTTAACATGAATACAAATTATGCTTAGCATTTAAACCCTTCATAACCTGGCTTTAACCTATCATTCCAAATTTATTACACATAATTCCCTTCATGAACCCTTTGGTCCAGCCAAATTGGCTTTGTTGTTCTTCACACAACAATCGATCTTCCAGCTTTGTGCTTTTGCATAGACTCTTCCTAATTCCTAGAATGTACTCACTCCTTTCTGATAATTATGAGGTTTCTTTAAAGCTAAGCTCAACCACTCATGAGATTTTTTTTCTAATTTCCTCAACTCCACCCATAAAGTACTTTGGATATATTTTGTATAAATCAATATGTGTATATATTGTTTCTCCCAATAGAATTTAAGCTCTTTAAGGAGAGGAGACTTTATTGTTGTCTGTATTCTCAGTACTAAGCACAAAACCTCACATAAAAATGGTATTTAATAAATGTTTGTTGTTTCATGGAGAGATTACAGCTGGACACTGAGTACCATTCTCGTTTCCATAGGAAATTAGCAGTATCTTGTGCAAGGCTGCAGCATATTAAGCATATCTTCTATAGAAGACTTACGGAACAATGTTGATAAGCATAACACTGGATGAAATGATGTAGATGGATGGTTTGTGATTTGAATCACTGGAGGGAGAATCCTTACAGATGAAATATTGAATCTACTGAAGTGTGTATCCTACCTAGATTTCTTGAAATTGTCTTTTCTGTCTGTAGCACTCCTTAAAGCACTGAACTCAATGTTTACTTCCTACCACAAATTACTGCATTCTTTGTTTGCAAAATACCCTCTTCAAGGATTCAATATCTCATCTATAAGGATTCTCCCTCCAGGGATTCAAATCACAAACCATCCATCCACATCATTTCATCGAGATTTGTGTCTAATGGTAGCCATCCCTAGGGCAAGGGGAGAGGAGAGAAAAAACAAAGAAAAAAAGAAAAAAGAAATTTGCATGATAACTTTATTATATATTTAAAAGGAATAGCAAGTTGTACAAAACAGATTTACAGTTTCATGTGCAATCATTTTTTATTATACTATGTTATGCAAATTCTTGGATTTTTCCCATAAATAGAAAATTTTTAAAAATAACTCCTTCAAACTTCACAAAAGGGTCACTTACCCCACATATTCAATCTGTGGTCAAATCTTGTCATTTTTACTTATACATTCTCCTCTTTCCCTTCATAGGGCTACTACATTGGTTCAAGCCCTTATCATCTTGTACCTATACTTTTGCAATATTCTTCTTTTTGCTTTTCCTACATCATATTCTTTCCTACTCAAATTTCTTCTCTACTCAGATGCCAAAATGATTTTCCTAAAGTGTAGATCTCAGCATGCCCCCTTCCCTACTTAATAAAGTCCTGTGACTCTCTATTACTTCTAGAATCGAATACAAAATCCTCTTGTTGGCATGGAAAACCCTTCATAACCTGGTCCCTTTTCTCATTCTTATTCAAGCACGCCATGATCCAGATACATTGGTCTACTTACTGTTCTTCATATACAACACTCAGTCTCGATTCTGGGTCTTTTCAGTGGCTGTACCCTATTTTTGGAACACTTTCTTCCTTGTCTCTGAATCCTAACTTCCTGGCTTTCTTTTAGAGGCAGCTGAAATCCTATCTACTTTAGGAAGCCTTTCTAGCCTACCCTACCCCCATTTCCTTAATCAGTATCTTGTTTCTGAGATGAACTCTTCTGTTTACACTCTATAGATCTTATATGCACATAATTATTTTCTTGCTCTTTTCCAAATTAGAATGCAAACTCTTTGAGGACAAGAAGAGTGTTTTTGCCTCTCTCTGTATCTCCAGTGGTATCTAGCACATAATAGGCATTTAATAAATACTCATTGACTGACCAACTGACAAAGTGAGTCAGGTTGAGGAAGAAAGTAGTAGGAGACAGGAAGGTGATAAGCAGGAATTATTATCTATAAGCTATTCTCTCTTCTAATCTCACATATTCTTCTTCAATTACAGCTTAAAGGGGCAGCTAGGTGGCACAGTGGATAGAGCATTGTTCCTGGATTCAGGAGGACCTAAGTTCAAATCCAGATCCAGACACCTGACACTTACTAGCTTGTGTGACCCTGGGCAAGTCACTTAACCCCAATTGCCTTACCAAAAACAAACAAACAAACAAAAAAACCCTTCTCAATTACAAATTAAAGAATTGACTTGGCAATCCACAGTTCAATAATTCATAACAATATGTTAGTTTGTTATACACACCACACTTGCTCATTTCTAACAGATCACAAGTACAAAATAAGACTTCCAGTTAATAAAATGTTTCTATGGTGCTGTTGTGCTTACCTTATTGTGAAACCTGTACAGTATACTAGTGCCATTCCAGGAAACTGAATCACTTCCATTTGAATTGTTTTAGGAAGATTCTGAAGATCACCTGGTGGGATGAGGTACTGGACGCTGAGGGCCTTTCTTGAACTGAACTACCAAGAGAGCAGAACTCTGTTGCAGATAGTGCAACTCTGATGGACTGGTCATGTTGTTCTAATGCCAAATGTACATTTACCTAAAAGACTATATTATGGAGAACTCATGCAAGGCAGGTGCTCAAATAGTTGTCAGAAGAAGTGATACAAGGACACTCTCAAGGTCTCTCTGAAGAATTTGAAAACAACTGTGAGACATGGTAGACAACTAGTACAGGATTGTCCAGCATGGCTTGCCTTCATCAAAGACAACATTGTGCTCCATGAGCAAAGTAGAATTGCAGTAGCTTAAAATAACCATGAGATGCACAAATTTGGAGACATCTCCACTCCAAATGTTTATATGGATTATTTGTGTCTGACCCTTGGTAGAATCTTCTGAGCTTCTACTGTTCTGCTAAGCCACAGATAGGTACATTCATTGCACATCAACATAGTGGTCTCATTTTGTCCTCTTTGAGCACAAAGGACAATTAACTAACAAGTACAGAATAAGATTTCCAGGTAATAAAATGTTTCAAGTCACTAGAGTATTAGAAGAACAGTTAGACTCTCATAGAAAGACAGGCAAATTTGCCTAGCCAATTCTGAGGTACATTGACTCACTAAGAGACTAAATGTCTATGATAAAATCATCAGAATATAGACAAACCTGAAGTGATTCATCATTAGACTAGCCACAGAGTGATAACATTTTTGACCCCAACAAATCTTGAACACTCTGTACCAAGTAACAGGATGACTAGGATTTATAATAGCAGAGGCAGTATTCATATTCCCCAAATCCTAGATCTTTGGAGTAAATGCTGGAGTCCATATGAAGTTAAAAATGAGTAAATATGGAGTCCACGTGAGTAAATGAAGGAGTCCATAACTGAAAGCAGAGTGCTCAAATATTGCTTTTAGAAAGTAAATGGTGTTCTAAGAGTTAATATGCATGGGAACTGAATTCATTAGCTCAACAGGATAACTAGAGAGTTGTCTGTAAAAGACTGAAATAGAAGAAAATGAACTATTTCAAGGTAAAGACCAGTTTAGAGAGGTATGTATATATTCTATAGTATAAATAATATTCATATGAAAATATAGTATTAAATGTCAAAGATACCAATCAGTAAATGTCTCTTTTTTGTGTGTGTGGGACCATGGGGGTTAAGAGACTTGCCCAGAGTCACACAGCTAGTAAGTGTCAAGTGTCTGAGGCCCAATTTGAACTCAGGTACTCCTGAGTTCCATTCCAGGAAACTGATTTTGATCCAGGGCCGGTGTTTTATCTACTGCGCCACCTAGCTGCCCCTAGTATTTGGGGAATTTTAGATGATAAAAATATAGGACATTGATCCTGCCCTCAGGAAGTTTGGTGAGATAAGATGTACAAACCTAAAAAAAACAAAAACAAAAACAAATCTCCAGTCTAGTCCATGATTTCATAGAGATACAGGATCATACTCAGTTAATCTAACTATGGTGGCGTTTTTTGGTTTTTGGGTTGTTTTTTTTTGTGTGTGTGTGTGTGTACACATTGTGAGTCAACCAGCATTGAGTACCTACTGTATGCCAGGTACTGACTCTACAAAGACAAAAAAAAGTCCCTGCCCTGAAAAGGGTCACATTTCAATGGGGGCAGGTGACTGGGGTAAACAACATACATATAGCTAAATGAATACAAAATAAATTTTTAAATTTAAAACTGTAATAAGACTAAGTAAGTTCAGGGTTTAGGAAACATGCAAGCAAGCAGTGGAAGTGGGAAACAGGTTTTGTAGGAGGTGGTAAGCCTTGATGGGAGGTAAGGATTCCAAGAGAAATTAATTATTTCCCCCTATTATCATATAGCTAGTTTCAGATCGAATATTTTATTTTCCTTCTTTAATTAGATGATTCCACCTGAAAAGTCTTATTCAATACCTCATCATAGGTAGCAGTAATACTTGGTTCTTAAAGGTAATGAACATAGAAGGAAAACTTGAGTGTATCCCAACAAGTTGAAGAGGTTTTAAGTTGCAAGAGACAAACACAGAATGAGACTTGGAAAGGGACCTCCACAGCCATCAAGTTCAACCCATTCAAAACAAATACATACTATAAGGGAGCCAACAAGGGGTCATTCTGCCTCTGCTGGAAGACATCTCTGCAACATTTGACACATCTGATTTCCTGGATGCTCTTATCATTTGGGTTTTCATGACTCTGCTTTCTCTCTATTTGTCCTTATCTGTTTGATTGCTTCTAAGTCTTTTTTGCTTAATCTTCATTCACATTACACCCACTGAATATGGGTGGTCCCCAAAGGTTCTGTCCTGGGCTCTCTTTTTTTTCTCTCTATAATATCTCATTTGGTAATCTCATAAACATTCATGGGTTCAATTATTATTTCTATTCACATGATTCCTAGATTTGTTTATCCATCCCTAGCATCTTCTACCAAGTTCCAGTCCTCTACTACCAACTTTCTGTTGGAAATTTCCAACTAGATGCCTACAGGCATTTCAAATTCAACACGGCCAAAAATGAATTCAAAATACTCCCTTCTTTTGAACTTTTCTCTTTCTACTTTGAACAACACGATCATTCTACTCACTTAGGATCAAAATCTCCATGTGTAATCAATTGCTCTTTTTAATTCACTCCACATATCCAATCAGATGTAGAATCTTGCAATTTCTTTCTTTACAGAATTTCTCATTTCTCTTCACTCACATAGCAACCACCCTAGTTGATGCCCCTATCACCTATGGCCTAGACTATTGAAACAGATTTCTTCTTCTTTTTTTTTTTTTGCAGGGCAATGAGGGTTAAGTGACCTGCCCAGGGTCACACAGCTAGTAAGTGTCAAGTGTCTGAGGCTGGATTTGAACTCAGGTCCTCCTGAATCCAGGGCCAGTGCTTTATCCACTGTGCCATCTAGCTGCCCCTCCCTTTTTTGGTTTTGTTTTGTTTGTGGGCAATGAAGGTTAATTGCCCCCTTGCAATAGATTTCTAAATGGCCTCAGTGCTTCAGATTTTTCTCCACTCCAATCTGTTCTCCACTCAACTATTTAAGTCATTTTCCCAAAGTGTAAGTCTGACTACATCATCCCACTGGGCAATAAGCTACTAGGTTTCCCCAGTTCCTATAGGATAAAACACAAAGTCCTTTGCCTGTCATTTCAAGCTCTTCACAATCTGGCTCCTTCCTACCTTTCCAATCTTGTTTTCTATTCCCCTCCTCTGATTCTATGGTCTAGATATGTTGGTCAACATGCTGTACTCAAACAACTCATACTTTTGTTTCCTCCAAGTCTTTACATTCTCTGTTCCCCATGTCAGGAATCCCCTCCTTCCAAACCTCTAATTCTTTAAGACTTAACTCAAGTGCCATTTCCTCCAAGGAGATTTGCTCATTTCTCTTCTCCCTCCCTTCCCTCAGCTGCCAGTGACCTCCCCTGTAAGTGTTATGGGGGGAAATGGGGTATGGGTTGGTTAGGGGTTGGGGTTCTTAGGAATTCCTCTTTAAAGAATTAGACCCTCTTGCACACAAAAGCAGTTAGAATAAAGTGGTAGTTTATTTAGGGGCAAGGGAAGGGAAGGGGGGGAAGGGAAACCATGAAAGACATCCTTGGACTTCTTATGGGGAGATAGGCACAAAGCATGTGGCTCTGAGGTACCAATCTCCTTGAGCAGGAGAATGGAAGGTACTTTTATAGAGGACTGATGGGGGTGGACCATCCCCCTGTGGAAAGTTCCTTTAGTGAGGGAGGACCATCCCCCACTGGTGGTAACTAGAGGAATTGGGTGAGGGGTGGCTAAGATCTCTCTTCAGGACACAAAGGCCACAGCCACACCCAAATTTATCTCCCAAGGGGTAAGGGAGATCAGAATGAAGGGTGGAGATTCCTGAAGCTAGCTCAGTCTGATTTAGTTCCACTTATCTCTCTAGGCATATCTGTCCTCTGGTTTAGTTTCTCCAGGAGAAGATTCCTTCATGTGCCCCAGAGAACTTCTGGGGTTCTCTGCACCCCATGACATAAGGATAACTTCAAACTACTCGGTATTTATCTTATATGCCTGATTTACATATGTTGTTCCTCTAATGAGAATGTGAGTATATTGAGGAAAGGAGCCATTTTTCCTTTTTCATTGTGTTTTGGGGGAAAATTGATGGGGGTTTGGGGTAGGGATCCTTAGGAATCCCTTTTTAAAGAATTAAACCGTCTTGCACACAAATTCAATTAGAATAAAATCATATTTTATTTAGGTGCTAGGGAAAGGAAACCAAGAGAGAAGTCCTTGGATTTCTTGTCATGGGGAGAAGGCATGGCACAGAGGCGTGGATCTCTGCAATACCTTTCTCTTTGAGCAGGAGACAGGCAAATCCTTTTTTAGAGGACCATGGGGTTATCATCTGACTGTGAATCTTATCTCTCCAAGGGTGGGGGGGGGGAGACTGGAATAAAGGGTGGTGGTCCTGGAGTTATCTTAGTTCAGATCCAGTGCCTTTCATCTCTTTAGGTGTGTCTGTCTTTTGGTTTAGTTTCTCAAGGAGAAGGTTCCTTGATTTCCCCCAGAAAATTTCTGAGGCACCCAAGGCCCATAACATTTGTATCCCTAGTAAATATCACAGTACCTGACACATAGTATGAGCTTAATAAATGTTTGTTAATTGATTTTAAAAGGAAAACCAAAAGGTGCCACTTGTTATGATCTTCAATTTTCATGAGACACACAAATTGAATTTATTATATCTAAATAAACAGAAAATGGTTAGTGATTAACAAGGGAATCATTTCTGAATCAGCTATCTGTTTGTAGT
The DNA here is from genome assembly GCF_019393635.1 of Dromiciops gliroides. Taxonomy (NCBI): domain Eukaryota; kingdom Metazoa; phylum Chordata; class Mammalia; order Microbiotheria; family Microbiotheriidae; genus Dromiciops; species Dromiciops gliroides. The sequence goes on along the minus strand of NC_057862.1, from coordinate 157,115,294 downwards.
TGGTGAGCATTTATTAAGTGCTACTTTTAAGTTAACATTGGCCATTCAAAGAAAGGCAAAAACAGTCCCTGTCTTCAATGACTTCACAACATCAAAAAGCAGCTGAGAGGAAATCTTGATGTGAGATTTGGTTAATTTGATCTGATTTATGCTGGAGCATGTGTAAATTCAACCCTTCCTTCTTTTCTTCCTCCTCTTTTTCTTAATTTATTTTCTTATTTTTTTTCTCAATGAGCTGGGACAATTTACTTTTTTGTCCTGTGCAGTTTTCATTTTGATTTCTTGAAAAATAGCTCTGAAAAGACAGGCTTTTAAATGGAGCTAGTCCACAATGCCTTTAAACCTAAATCAGTCGTTTTATTGAATGGCCAATTGTACCCCAACTCAAGCCTCTGTGGCTCATTGTTTAGGTTTTTGAGGGCTTAGAATGAATATAAATAGAAATTGTTTTCTCTACTCCAGAAATTCAGAGGACCTTCCCCTCCTAGATTGATAGTTTGTGATGGTAAACTGAGCCATCTTTTGTCTCAAATTTTACCCATTCCTAAGTCATTGAATGGGCAGGCCTCAGAAGAACTGAGACCTGGGAAAGACCTTAATTTAAAAAGGCCAAGGTACCCCCCCTCACCCCCATCCTGGGCCATAGCTGGTAGTCTTGACCTTTGTTTTTCCACTAGACTTAGATAACTCTGGAGAAGAGAGTGAGGCAGATCTCTTTATCCAGCTCTACTTCACATATCCAATTCATGCACAAATCAAGATATCACCCTTATGATGTCATTAGTCCTTTTAAAGAACCAAGGATAAACAAGAAGTAAGGTGGCAAGTGGGGAGATACATACTTGTCAAAACTTTTCACCAATATCTTAGAGGTTTCCTAAATTTTCAGCTGTTGTTCAGTTGATTTTCACTTGTGACTCACTCTTTGTAACACCATTTGGGGTTTTCTTGGCAAAGATGCTGGAGTGATTTACCATTTCCTTCTCCAGCTTAAAGTGCGATAAACAGGGTGAAGTGACTCTCCCAGAATCACACAGCCAATAAGTGTCTGAGGCCGGATTTGAACTCATGAAGATGAGTCTTCCTGACTCCAGGCCCAACACTCTATCTATTGTGCAGCCTAGCTGCCCTGGTTTCCTAAATGCCATTTTGCTAAACTGTTCAATGGTTAGAACACTAGAGAGCATTATAAATAGGAGAGATAATCTCTCAAAAGAAAATGACATAGGAGAAACAAAATTGATAAAAATGTATTGTTCTCAGGGCAGCTAGGTGTCGAAGTGGATAAAGCACCGGCCCTGGAGTCAGGAGTACCTGAGTTCAAATCTGGCCTCAGATACTTAACACTTACTAGCTGTGTGACCCTGGGCAAGTCACTTAACTCCAATTGCCTCACTAAAAAAAAAAAAGTATTGTTCTCTATGTTATGATATGTATTTCCTACGCTCTAGAAACTTAAATTCCCTTGTGGACACTGGCCCATATATATACACACTTATTTGCACATATACAAATGTGCATATGTGTGTGTATATATATTTATATATATATATGTATATATGTATATATACACTGATTCACACATATATACATATACATATACTCACTCTTCATCTTAAAGTCCTTTGTTTTTTCACCTCTCAACTCAAGTCCCACTTTCTACATGAAGTTTTTGATTCCTCCAACTGCTAGTGCCCTTCCCTCCAAAAATAATTTGTATTTCTGTGCATATACAAATATATATGTACCCACACAGGTACACACATATAAATACATATACAAATGTGTGTATGGACATATATACATATGTATATATCACAAAGATACAAATTATTTTTGGAGAAAGGGCATGAGCATTTAGCCAATCAGGAACATGGGACATGGGACATGAGCTGAGATTTGAAGAAACCAGGAACTCTTAAGAGGCCCAGATGAGGAACAAGTGCATCTCAGCCATGAGACAAAGCCATTGCAAAGACACAGAAATGAGAGATGGAGTTTTCTGTGGGAGAAATAGCCAGTTTCAACTCAATCCAATTATTACTTTGTCTACATACTCAAGTTACCTCTGCTATTATATAGCTGTAAATGATGGAACAACATGGTGTTTAGAAATATCAAAATTCAAGTGACCCCAAAATGCAAATTGTGCCTAAAAGCAGCCTCTTGATATATTATCACCTTTGATTTGTGAATGAGAAATATATGAAAAAATCAGGGGCCCATCTATATGATCAGAAAAAGTTATCCAGTTAAGTCAGAGAAAACAATTAGATATTCAAAATGTTGACTGATATCCGGTAAATGTGAAATAAAGAAAGAAAATGTTTTGAGAACAGCCTCCATGGAGTGGTGTAGAAAGATATAGACAAGAATCATACAAAATGAGAACATGTGGACAGTTCCTGATCTGCAGAGGTAGACAACATTCTGACATCTAGGAGGTCACAAATCCAAGTAACAGCAAGAAAAGAATGATTGGGTATTAGCATAATTTATGCAAATTACTTTCCAGAGGTTATTTAAAAGTTCAAGATAACTGTCATTACTCCTAAACTGACTATATGGCTCCTGGCAATCCTGTTTATATTTTAAATATACCATGTTTCAATTAGTAAAAATTCCAAACTGGCAGGATTCAAATTTATATAAGCAATGAACAAGACAAGGTATTCATGTACCTTAGGCAGGGACTGAAAATTATAACTACCGTGTGCTACTGTCCTCTATAGATTTTATTTTGATCCTACATTTTAACAGAAATGATTTGTCTCATCACAAATCAAATGCCTCTGTGCCTCAGAGAAAAGAATATTTGGATGCTGGAAATATATGCAATTATAAATTTATAATAAAAAGTGTTCTTAACTGAGGCCCTTATGTACCAGGCCTAGGGGGTTACAAATGTGCCCAGTCCCTAGTCCCTACTCCATTAAGGATATGTTACTATAACTTATCAGGTATTTGTTTGATAATTCTGAAGCATACTGAGTATAAGTTCCACAAGAAGAAAATATTCATTTCTTAACTACTTCTGGCCTCAAACGTCTGTCATCTGAACACTGGAGTACAGAACAAAAGACTGAATTTCTAATCTTGGCTCTAATCCTATGTTCTTTGAGCAACTTCACTTTTTCTGACCTCCTCTCATTGAGAAAATGAGGGAGTCATATTAGATGGTCACCTTCAGCTCCAACATTCTAAGATCCTATCTTGTCAGAAATCCATGGGCAACTTTATGCATCAGACAGAAACTTTAGTATATGAAATATCTTTAAAATTAGCTTCCAAACAAGACTAGTGTAGGGGAAGAGATCTAGGTCTTTAGAGTAATGACATGGTTAAAACTGAACCAATGGATCCTTTACAACAAGAAGACAGTCACTGTCTTTTATTTTTGGAGTAGTCCATTAATAAAAAAAAAGATACATCACTGCCACTGGCACCATAAAGGTAAATTGTCTACTACAATTGACTCACTCAGTTCAATTGAAACAAAAATTACTTAAATATCTACTCAAGGCATTGTGGTACATATAAAGATGAATAAGACATAGTCCTCCCCTTTAATGATCCTATGATATGCTCAGGAATATTAGCCAATTGGACAAGAACTCATGATATGGAGAGGTGTTCTAAGGAGGCACTTCCAGTGGAGGAAAATATAATTTCATGGAAGAGGAGATGGCATCTGAGCTCAGCTTCCCTCAGATGGCTATATCCATATAAGCTATCAAGGGAAACTCTTGTCCACCTCAAAAATTAATTGGTACAACACTGAAGTACAGTTATTCCTTCCACATCATAATTTTGATATATCATGAGTTAGCATAATAAATTTAATTGGAAATTGCAGGAGTTTTATGGCAGCCACAGATGACACACAAAGGCCAACAGACCACAGAAAAACTTTAGAAACTCAGAAATGCATAAAATACATTTAGTATTGTATAATATCAACATATTTTATCTTCCGATACCATAATAATTCACACTACTTCTCTGGTGCAAAGGGAGGGCCAAAAAATGTTACATGGATTTTCCAGATAGCTGGGGTGCCATACCCCTAACCCACTGTGATATGAAAGATAATGATACTGAAGGCAACATGCATAGACATGTTCTCAATGGTCAGTTCAACTTCTCTTCTCTTACTTTCGGTTATTAAAGATCTGTCATAGGGGCAGCCAGGTGGCACAGTGGATAAAGCACCGGCCCTGGAGTCAGGAGAACCTGAGTTCTGACCTCAGACACTTAACACTTACTAGCTGTGTGACCCTGGGCAAGTCACTTAATCCTTGTTGCCCCAAAGGGGGGGAAAAATCTGTCATTTTATACAAGACCTTCCTACTAAAGTAACAAACCTGACAGCATGGATTTGGAAATGGGGTTGGAGGAGCTGTTATAAGGGTAAATCCAATGTTTTCAGGCTAAAAAGAAACTTTGATCTGATTAAGAGGAATGAGGTCTGTAATTTGGGATAGGACACTGGATTTCACTTCAGGATGACTCAGGACACTTAAGAGCTTTGTGACCATGCAGAAAGTCAATTCATCTCTCTGTGTCTCTGTTTCCTCATCTGTAAAATGAAATATTTGTACTTGATGGCTTCTAAGGTCCCTGTCAGGTTTAAGTATTTGATTCTATGAATCCTCGTTAAGAAAAACTACTTGAAAAGGCAGGACATCAGATACATACAAAGAGGTATACAGAATGTCATTCATTTAAAGTAACCAAGAATCTGGATTTGGCAATAACCCTTACTCTCATTTCATGATCAAATACAAGGAAGTCATCAGAAACAGACAAAGAAAAAAAAAAGAAACAGACACCAATAATGGGCTAACATTTACAAATCCCAGACACCATAAATCAAAAATGAAAAAAAAAATTAGTCTAATTTCCTTGCAGGTGTTTCTCTTCTTCCCCCAGACAATTGCAGCAATTCTAGGGGTGGTGGGAAAGGGAACGTAGCCCATGGTTCTTTACTGTTTTAAGGCTTGTGGGCTGCCTTAGTCACAGGACACTGAGCAGACTCCCAAGATATCAGGAAATGTTAAATAGCTGTTCCTTGTGCAGAAAAGGGTCAGAGCTGAGTCCTCAAGCAGCCACTTTCACTAAAGTCCTTTTCAAAAGGGGAGCAGGGAGAGAGGAACAGTGAGAAGAGCTCACAAAACTCTCCAGGGTAGTAGTTGGGCAGTTCCCCAGGTCCTTGGGATGACTCCATCTGCTGCCTGGAAATTCAGCATCAGCAAAACTCCTTCATGTTTAGGTTAGTTTGGTTTTGAATGAAGAACAAAGACATCATGGTAAATTCTGCTGTTGCTTCTGTTTTTGGTTAAGTCATAAGATCACATGTAGACTTAGAACAGCAAAGGTCACTGAGTCCAACTCTCTCATTTTACAGGTGGGGAAACTAAGGCACAGAGCACTTAAGTGACCTTCCCAGGGTGACAAAGTTAATCATTGTCTAAAACCGGGTATAAACCTAAATGTTCCTGACTCCAAGTCCAGGACTCCAACCATTACTGCACCTTTGACCAACTCAGGGATTTGGCAAGTCAGAGTCCAAATGTTCAAAGTTATGTAATTGATTACATGAAACCCTGCTAATAAAAACCAATTATGAATAGCATCCACATGATAAACTGGGATGAGTTCAGGTTCAAGTCTTGCTTTTACTATTTAGTAGCTCTATGGTCTTGGGCAATTCCCAACCTCTCAAGTATATTTTCAGCAAAATAAGAGTACTGATACTTCAAATTATTTTCCTCATGGTGTTTCCATGAGAAAAACACCTTTTAAACTCTAATAAGATATATAAATGTTAGCAACTAGGGGGCAACTAGGGGGCAACTAAGGGGCACAGTGAATAGAACACTAGGCCTAGAGTCAAGAGGATATTTTCTTGAGTTCAAATCCAGTCTCAGACACTAGCTGTGTAACCCATGACAAGTCAAGTCACCCTGTTTGCCTCAGTTTCCCCATCTGTAAAATGAGCTGAAGAAGGAAATGGCAAAGCACTCCAGTATCTTTGCCAAGAAAATCCCAAATGGGCTCACGAAGAGTCAAACATAAACAACTTAACGATAACAACTAGATATGTGTTATGTGTAGAGCATGCAACCTGTTGTTTGAATTAACAAGGAAAACCAAAAGCATATCTTTTCTCCCCTTTTCGTTAGGAATTTTGCCACCAAGATTAGAGGCCATGATCTGGAGGACTTAATACTTTAATTTCTAGAATTTTTCCATTCAGGCTCTGAGATCCTAAGTAGTAAGGAGGAGGATTTGAATCCACATCTTCTGACTTCAAATCTAGTATGCTTTCTGCTATATCACAGTCTCGAAGACCACTTAATTTTGCCTAGTTTTTCTTCTTTCTCAATGTGACATAGAGGTCAAGTACCTTTTTATCTAAATGATTCCAGTATATCCATGAATGTGAATTTCCACAGAAACCTTAACAGAAGATGTCTTGTCAGGGGAAGCCATTGGTGGTGATGAGAAGCCATCCAGCTGAAGCTCACACAGGGGAAGTGCTTGGCAAGGCCAACCTCACACAAGCAAGCATTAAAACAAAAAAACAAACAAAAAAACATACCCATGAGGCACCTGTGATAGCAAATTATCTTGAATTGTATGTTAAACTAAAACCTTCTTTGTTTTCCCATTGTCCACTGACTCATAATTTTTTTCTCAAACATTCTTTTCTGCTCCCAATTCACATTTTTAAAAATCTGCTTCCTACCTCCAACCTCCATGGCTCAAGAATCTATATCTTTAGATATGAACCATTGCCTATGCATGAGCAGGTCAGTGCTTCTGGCCCCTCTCAGAGCAACAATCTTCTCTATGGCTTTTCTCTGAATCTAGAGGCATGTGCTGTGTGTGACCCTCCTAACCTGTTTGTGGCAGATTCTGTCTTCAGCATTCTCCATCTCAGGCAGAAGCACATTAAACTCATACATAAGATGTTATAACCAACCTTTGTTTTGCTTTCCTTTAATCAAGTCTTCCTGACTCCAAGGCCAACCTTCTATCCACTAAGGCACATTGCCCCTTGGGACACATGAACTTAGTTGAATATGGCTGGATGCATTGTATTTCTGGTGTAAATTCAACATCTGACTTGTTTCCATGTCTGTGACATCCCCATGTATGGGGATAACATATCAGATAAGATCTTCTTAGTAATTGAACTGATTACCTAGAAATTAATGATGGTAATGGTAATAATATGATGATAAGAACAGCAGCAACTAGCATTTTATAATACGTTGAGGTTTGCAAAGGACTTTGCATGTTATCTTATCTGGTATTTACACCTGTACGAGGAAGGTGCTATTATTATTCCCATTTTTATAAATAAGGAAACTGAGGCAAGAGGTTGAGTAACTTACCCAAGGTCACACAGCTACTAAGTGTCTGAATCAGGATTTAAACTCAGGTCTTCTTGACTCCAAGTCTAGCACTCTATGCACTACCCAGTCCTGCTATTTACCAGGTATGTAACTTTAAACAAATCACTTGACTCATTTGGGACTTGGGACTCTCATTTGTCAAACTAAGAAGCAGATATGACTTCTAAGGTTTTGGTCAGCTCCAATACTCTATGATTCCACAAAAACTAAATAACCTCACCTTAAAATTAGACAACATGTGGGTAAAATCTGATGAAACTGGGAAAGGCAGAGTGGTAGAGTATGGGCTATAGAGTTATAGGACATGAATTAGAATTCTACCTCTGTTACTTAGTCACTGTGTAACCCAAGACAAGACATTTAACTTCTCTGTGCTTCAGTTTCCTCATCTGTTAAGTGGGGAGGGGAAAACTAGATGACTTCTGAGGCCTCTTTTAGCCCCATATCTATGATCTTCTCATAAGACATCATAAGCAGTTGTGGTTAGTTTGTCTGCACAGCAACCATAGCCTCCTCTCAAACACCAAATGATAAATGTAGCATTGCCTCCTACAATGAGTTTCAAAGGTTACATTCTCTCTAAGAGATTTTCTAAATTTAGAATGCCAAGTTTCCCCTTTGCACACTTTGGATGAGAATGACACATTGCTTTCTGAGCGTAACACATAGCCAGTCTCTTGTGAAACCTTAAAACCCAGATTTTGTGTCTACCTTAGTTCAGCAAATGGAACTCTGTGTTTAGACAAGAAAAGTTCTGCAGATGCACTAAATGAAGGGGTCATTTCTAGAACACTCATCTTCTGAGCCACACAAAATTCCTGACTGAGAGTAATCCATGGAGGTCTGCTATGGAACAGTGCCTGTTGGGGCAGCCAATACTCAGCCTCACTGAAAAGTAAAATGAAAACAAACAACGACTAGTAAGCAGAGACTAGGGGGAACAGCAGGATGAAAGGCACCATGGAAATACAGGGAAATCTACAATAGCTGTTTGAGCCTTAAAAGAAATCCCAGGCTGCCTGACCCTTCCAAGGAGACCATAGTACACCCGCACAGCTTGATTGGAAATGGAGGTTCAACCTTTCAAAAAAAAAAAATGTCTCAAGAAGCAAATTATTCATACATGAAGTTGTTGTTGCTTCTGATCTCGAACCTAGTTAATGATTAGTCTTTTTGTCCCAAAACAGAGTCAAAACCACATACAAAGAAGAAACTACCAGAGAAGCACAAGACACATTCTAAGATTTTCAAACGATGTATAAGAATTTGTTGTTTTCTGCTCTTTTTGTTGCTTGAGTTGACAAATATTATTATTGGATTGCTGAAAGGAAGCATTCATGTTTCTTCTAGGCAAAAGGTGGGAAGGATACTTTCCTGCAAATATAGTAAAACACAAAACTCTGAAGGACAATGAAGTTAACCAGGTCTCAATCCATCACCTTCAACTCATGCCAGATTTTAAGGCAAAACTCCCATCCAGAACATTTTGTCTATGTTTTTACTTCTCAAAAATAAGTTACCATTAGTTTGATTCCGATACCTCATTATGGTATGAAGGTAACTCCTTGACCATAATTTTTAGAGGGTGTTCCTTTCTAAGTGTGCCACAAATTATGTTCAATCACATCATCAGGAACCAGCATGTGGTGGGAGAAGCAGGCAGGATAGACAGATCTACTAACTTTCAGAACCTCACGTGTTCTCTTTAGAAGCGTGGATTGCTAGGTTAAGGTGGCTTTCTCTCTCTCGGCTAACCCTAATATACTTTAATAATGCTTAGAAGCCTAAATTGTTGCCGAATTTATCATTTATCAGTAAACTTAGCTAGTTCTATCCCTCTACACTGGGGGGTGGGGGGGGGAGGAAGGGAGGCGGGGCAGATAAGGCGACCACACATTAGATTTTTTTTTTTTGCGGGGCAATGGGGGTTAAGTGACTTGCCCAGGGTCACACAGCTAGTAAGTGTCAAGTGTCTGAGGCTGGATTTGAAACTCAGGGTACTCCTGACTCCAGGGCCAGTACTTTATCCACTGCGCTACCTAGCTGCCCCACACTTAGATTTTTTTTTTATTTTATTTTATTTTTTAGTGAGGCAATTGGGGTTAAGTGACTTGCCCAGGGTCACACAGCTAGTAAGTGTTAAGTGTCTGAGGCCGGATTTGAACTCAGGTACTCCTGACTCCAGGGCCGGTGCTCTATCCACTGCGCCACCTAGCTGCCCCCCCCCCCATACATTAGATTTTAAACATCACACTGACAAGCCTCTAACTTTACTTTAGGATTTCTCATGGCAAAGAACAGTAATGTATTATGAGCAAAAGAAGATCCTTGAGGGCTCTCTCTGCCAAGTACAAATTATAAAGAGCATGGGCCTAACGATGGACTGAAAGCCACTGGTCTGAGGACTTGGGCTAGAATCAGTCATTGGTCACCAGAAAGTTGGCAAACAAGGGATGGCTTCTGGGGGTCATAACATCTCATGAAAACCTTCTACCAGGGGTAAAGTGAGTTGCAATCTGTGACTGCAAGGAATACCCACAGTGATGAAATCATAACTCTTTGGAAGCTGAAAGACTAATTAAAAAAACCAAATATAATAAACTCTATATGTAAATGCATTCGAAAGGAAATATAAGGTCTTAGAGGGGAAAGGTAATTATTTATTCAAAGTGGGGGTGGCAAGGGAAATGAGGGAAGAAGACTTAATTGAAGAGATGATATTTGAGTTGAATTTAAAGAATTAAGAGAATTGAACAGGCAAGCACAACAAGAGAAAGAGGACATTCCGGTTATTAAGAACATCAACAAATGCTCAGAGAGAGAGAGAGAAAAAAAAAAACAGTCTTGAAATGTCGATTTGGTAGTACTGGTGGAACATGTAAGTAGAGATAACCTTCATGTTACTTGGACCTCCCCCTCCTCCTCCTCCTCTTTCTCCTCATTTTCCTTCTCTTCCTCCTCCTCCCCCCAATTCTACCAGTAACATCATTCCATTATCATCACCCCATTATCTTAACTACAACTGCAATTATAACTACCATCACCATCACCACCACCACCATACCTACTACTACTAGACTGGTAGAACATGTAGTACTGGTGGAATACATAGGTAGAAATAATCTTAAATTAGCCAGAGATGATATTAATACTACTCCCACCACCACCACTATTACTAGCACTACCATCATTCCATTACTACCACCCTACTACCATTACAAATATAACTGCATCTACAACTACAATGACAACTGCAATCAAAACTACCACCACCATCATTACCACTATGACCACTATAACTATTATCACTACTGCTACTACTACCACCACAACCACCCCAAATAATAACAATAATACTCATAATAATAACAACCAGCTTGAGCTCAAAGAAGAAGGGAGATCTGGAGAGCTAGCAGTGCATGTTATCTCCATAGCAAGAACTATTAAAGCCTTGGAACTCAAGAAAATCAATTAGAGGGGGAGCAGAGAGAAAAGAAAGGAGAGCCAAGGATAAAAGCTCACTTTGGGGAATGCCATTTTAAACAGCTGGGAAGAGGCTGAAATCAAAGGACCCAGACAAAGAATGATGGGAGGTGCTGGTGGAACATCTAAGTGGTTATTTTCTAGTATAGTTTTAGATTCAAATCTAGAGCACAGAGATCTAGATCAGGAGAAGGTGGTGATTCTGAAACCAAAGGAAGAGAGAACATTCAGGAAGCCAGAGGGGCAGAGGAGGGGAACAATGTCAAATGCTATTAGGAGCCCAAGAAGGTTAAGAACTGAACAAAGCCAATGAGATGTGTCTATCACATGATCAATCACTGGCAATGGTTGAAGAGAACATTTTCTATACACTGGTAGGACAATACCCTGCCTGTAAGGATAGCCCCTTACAAAGGCAGTGTGTGTCTTAACGGCTCCACATAAGGCACTAAGCTTCATACTACTTTTGTATCCCCCACAGAGGTGGAAACATGAAATCACTGCCTCCTAAGGGCCAAAAGAAAAACAATTTTATTTTGTCCAAGGACCTAGTGATTCCCTGAGATTCATCTCTCTGGGTAGTGTTTCCACACTTGTGCATAGCTATATCTATCGGTGTTTCAGGGAAGATGTTAGGACATGTTTAGAAGGTGACAAACCTCAGCCTAGATTCCCCACTACAGGTCTGCCTTGCCTACTGTGAACAAGCCTCTCCCATTCATTCCTGGATCTCCCCCTCTAGAGAAGGAGAAGAAAGGAGATGAAGATGAGAGGAGGCACTTACCAACTGCTGAGGAAAAAGTTGCTCAAATTTCTTTTCGTGGGTGATTCTCCTACTCTTGGCCCCTACTCTCAATCTCTTTATTTTAAATAATGAATAGCTGAAGATTTCCCCAACCGAGGATACTCCCTCTAGAACCTTTTATTGTCCTATAAACCCCAAGACCTACCATCTCACAAATGCCATGAGTAGAAGGAACTCACTTTTTCCATTTGGATTCAAATTGATTTACAGGGATTCAATTTTTCCCCCCTTTTCCCCACCCAATTGACAGTAGCTGGCTAACAGAATATAGGAAAAAGAAGTGAATGGAGAAATGGCTCATTTCATTAAGCTTCTTCCAGTAGCAGATAAAAAAAAGAATGTCCAAAAAACTCTTGAAGCATCTTCCCTCTTGCAAGTGCAATTCAGTTTTTGAGGGAGAATAAAGCAGGGCAAATAAAAATTTAAAATTTAAATATATGTCACCCTGTTTTAAATAACGAGCACAACTCTCATTAAATCTCAAGTCAAAGAAAACAGGCTAGCAGGAAAACAAAGCATAAATCTATCATTTAGCTTTCTAACATGGAAAGAGGCTTTAAATCTTGAAAAAAAGGTAACAGTCACATCTTTTAAACCCTTCCTTTTCTCCACTCCCATCTCCATCTCACAGTCATCCTAATTAACTACAGAAACAAGTGTCAGGCTCCAGAATGAGAGCCAAGATAAAGTAGGAAACCAAAACGCTAAGTTCAAAGGGGATTCGTTTGCTTATTGCCATCATGTAACAATGGAGTCATTCACGCTCAACAGCCTGTGTGGGAATTGCTTCAATTAATAACAGCCTTGTTTTCCTCAAAATGAAACGCAAGGAGTGAGAAATTTATTGGGAAATGAATAGAAAGAAGTCAACATGCAAAATATTTCAGTGACTCGAAGGACAAGCACAGGGAACTGTATGACTAGTTAAGGCCACTAATGGAATTGGCAGGGGGAGGTCCGGGAGATGGAGAATAATACACTGAGGTTCACACACAAGGTAAAAAGAAACTTTTACTTTTTTATTTAGAAAGAAAGGGATGAAACAGGAGCATGGTGTTGGGTAAAGAACACTATATTTAGAGTCAAAAGAGCTGAGTTTGAATCCTAGCTCTTTTTCCTTAACTGCGTGACCCAGGGAAAGTTGTGTTTTGTTTTGTTTTGTTCTATTTTGGGGCCTCTGTTTCCTCATCTGTAAAATGAGAGCATTGTATTACATGATCTCTAAGGTTCCTTCCCCACACAAATCACATGCTTCCAAATGTAAAATTTAAGTCAAATTCTCTAGGTTTTTTTCAGAAACCCTAAATACCCAAATCCCAGAGTTAGAAGAATAACAACAACAAAAAAGCTGAAGAATTTGGTACAAAGTGTTAGTTCTGTATATTTTTCTAGTTGAAGGCCATGACCATACAAATGAGAAAAGGATTAGGAGAAGCAAATATGTAGCTGAAAAGAGGGTAGCAGAGAAGAGGGTTTGGTTTTCTAGATGATAAGTAATAAAACCAGAATGATAAGACCCAAAAAGGGATGAAGTTATCTATCATTAAGAAAAGAGGAATCCTACTAGAAGGGATGCTTGCTTAACTAATCAAGGAGGCTTTTACATTGGAAGGAAGGAAGGAAGGAAGAAAGGAAGGAAGGCAGGAAAGAAGGAAGAAAGAAAGAGAAAGAAGGAAAGAAAGAAAGAAAGAAAGAAAGAAAAAGAAAGAAAGAAAGAAAGAAAGAAAGAAAGAAAGAAAGAAAGAAAGAAGGGATTTATTAAGGGCCTGCTATGTGCCATATGATAAGTATTTTGCTAAAATTATTTCTTTGATCCTCCCCAAAACCCTGAGAGGTAGGTGCTATTATTACCCCAATTTTACAATTGAGAAAACTGAGGCAGACAGAGGTTAAATAACTTTCCCAGAGTCACACAAATAGGAAGTGTTTAAGGCCAGATTTTTAATTCACATCTTCCTGATTCCAGGTCCAGCACCAATCTATTGTGTCTTCCAGCTGCCTGAAGGAGAAAAAAAATTCCCAGATTTTTCTTAATAGGTAAAATCCAATAATGGATATTACTGGAGGTGGGGAGCAGGAGTAGCATAAGGGATATGAGCCTTAATAAGTCATAGTCAAAATAAGGTATATATTTGACATAGAATGAGGAAATATCTTCTAATTCCCATAGGGAGATATGGAAATCTATGGAATTTTAGGGTAAAAGTAAGAATGATTTGAGAAACAAAATAAGACAGAGAAGGATGTGATGTAATTATGAGAGCATACTAAAGACCATTAAGAATACAAAGAACAGGGGCAGCTAGGTGGCACAGTGGATGGAGCACCGGCCCTGGATTCAGGAGAACCTGAGTTCAAATCCAGCCTCAGACACTTGACACTTACTAGCAGTGTGACCCTGGGCAAGTCACTTAACCCCAATTGCCTCACCAAAAACCAAACAAACAAACAAAAAACCAAAACAAAACAAAAAAAGAATACAAAGAATATAGATGATGCTTTCCCAATACAATAACCATCTGGCACAGAATCAAGCTATAGAGGGGATGGGGGGGGGCGTCATTTACCTGGAAAGCTTCTCTAAATCATTTTCTTCTAGCATTTTTTATAGTGCCTTAAAATTTGAAAAGAATGCTTTACATGTTTTATGTCATTTGATCCTTATAACAACCTTACAAGGTAAGTATTATCCTCATTTGACAGAGGTGGCTAAGAGAGTTTAAGTAGCTTGACCAACTCACATAGCAAGTGTCTTAGGCAGGAACTGAACTCAAGTCCTCCTGACTCTAAGCTCAACAACATCCTATCCACTGTGCCACCTAAGGCAGGGCATCTAAAATAGTCTTACCCTGAACTATTTGACTTCATTAATTATAAAGAATGAACACGGGCAGCTAGGTGGTGCAGTGGATAGAGCACTGGCCCTGGATTCAGGAGGACCTGAGTTCAAATTCAGCCTCAGACATTTAACACTTACTAGCTGTGTGACCCTGGGCAAGTCACTTAATCCTCATTGCCCCACCAAAAAAAAAAAAAGTATAAAGAATGAGCAGCACTATCTATGTCTAGGTAGAGGTAGATATAAATAAGAAGTCAAATGGAAGACTTGACCCAAGTCTTGTATTGTGTGAAAATGAATGCACAATCCTAAGGGACAAAAAAGATAGGCAATTCAAAAGTCCCAAATCTAGAAAAGTAAATACTCTTTTGATAATACCTTTCTATTAATGATCATCTTTCCTCTGTACCTAGGCCTACAGATATTCCAGACACCGCGGAAAAAAGAATCAGCACTCTTGATTGCTTGGAGTTGGAAGATTAGAGGAGTCAAAGATGAATCACCAAATTTAGAGCCTAAGTGTTTGACAGAATGGTGGTACCATGAAGAGATAGATGGAAGTTCTCAGGAGGACCTCATTTTAGTTATTGAGGTTCTGAATTTGAGGTACCATTGAAATCATCTCAGTGGAAATATCTAGCAAGAAGTTGGAACTGTGAAAACAAACTCAAAAACTGTCAGTATTGAAAATAGACATTTAGGATTCATAGCACAGGTTTCATAATTGAATGCCATGGGAATAGATATAATCTGGAAAGCATCTAGAAGGAAGATGGTGATATGACTTTCCATGATGTGGAAAGTCTATGCGGTTGGAAACTCAAGGGAAATGAGTTCTAAATCAACCTATACTTAGCCTCATCAAGTATATATATATATATAAAAAAGAATTTATTAAGCACCTGCTATGTGCTATGTACTGAGTTAAACACTGAGGTTAAAGAAACTAAAGAAGAAGAAAACTCAATGGTGTCAAAAGATGACAAATGAGAAAAACTCACAGAGTTTAAGAAAGAGAGGAAGGTAACCATTGATGGCCTCTGAAAGAAAAATTTCAGTGAAGTGAGCTCAAATTTTCTTTGAGAAATATGTCTGTAAGCAGAAAGGGAGAAAGGGATAGACATAAAGGCAGAGGAAAGTTTTGGGAGGTTTTTTGTTTTCTATTTTTGTTTTCTTTTGTTGTTTAGTCCTAGGGAAGAGACATTCATATTTGTGGACAGATGGGGAATGAGTCAGTGTAAGGGGTGAGGGTAATAGAGATTCGAGAGAGAAGGAGTAACTAATGGAACATGGTATTATCAAATAAAGAGGGAAAAGATGGGATAAAGAGCACAGCTGGAGCAATTAGCTTTGGAAAGGAGAGACGATACTTCCCATGAGACAGTCAGAGACAGAAGATGGGTGAAGAGATAGAAATATGTAGTGGAAAATCAAAACGGTGATTTTGACAAAAAAAAAAAAGAGAGAGAGAGAGAAAATATGAGAGAGTTCTTGTTGGGTAGCCTAAATTTTTCCCAGTAAAGTATAAGGTACTTCTGTTATCTGCTAAGAGGGAGGAAAATGGGAACTTAGAATAAAAAAGGTTTGAAATACTTTCTAGGAGAAATGTGTTGGATAATCAATGGGGCAACTTAAAGGATTACTGAGTAGAACTAAGAGATCAGTTGAAATGCGATAGCAAAATTTGTTGAAAACCTAATCAGATTGGTTTTATGATTTGTTTTCCCTGGAAATAGCTGGCAGCCAAGAAGAAAGGGCATAGCTGACTGTATAAGTGTACTAAAGAATAACAATCAATGGACTGGCATTTATTAGTGGAGGGCAATCTCTAATAGTATAAAACAAGCCTTTATCTTTGGCTGTGTCCTAGTTAACATTTTAATCAACTCAGAGGAAGGCATAGAAGACATGCTAATGAAACTTGCAAAAGACACCAAGCTGCTATTTAGAATGACTAATATCATAGATGACAGAATGGATTGGAATGATTTTAATGAATTTATTTATTGGAGAGAACCACAAAATATCATGTTAAAAGCTTGAAGTTCTATATTTAGTTTAATGATTTAGAAAAATCAAACACCAATAACAGAATAAAGTAGGCCTGGTTTCTTTAGCAGTGCAAAGGAAAGTAAAACCCCAGGCAGAGAATGTTAATGCAGTTGCAAAAACAAATAGCAACAACAACAAAAACCACTGGCACCATCTTAGGCTGAATTAGTTCAAAGTATAGTTATATGAATATTGGGAAGGAGAGATTCTACTACTCAGTGCTAATTAGGCTATATGTTTAATTCATTATATTGCACCAGAAAAAGGATAAACCAGAGCACCCAGAGAAGAGTGATGTGCCATAAGGGATAAAGTACAAAGTAGTGAACTCTCCATTACAAGAAATTATCAAAAGAGCACTGAATGATGACCTAACAAGGATCTATGGAATGGTACCCTGTGTCAGATAGAAGAATGGACTTCATCTCTTCCAACATGGTTTAACAATTCCACTAAAATGCTTTTCCTGGAACCCCCCCAATCCCCATTTCCCCCAACTCTTTATCTACTACTCAGAGATTCTTCACTTAGAGTCCATGAACTTAAAAAAAAATTACATTCCAATATAATTGGTTTCCTTTGAAATTGTATGTATCTTATTTTATGCCTTTAAAAATGTTCTTCTGAAAAGATGGCCATAGGTTTCAGCAGTCATCCAAAGGGGTTTGTGGCATAAGGTTCAGAACCCGGTTCCATGCTGGGTTTAAGTCTTGCCTCTGAGGAACACTAGCAAATAAATCACTTAATTCCTCAGTGCCCCAGATAGTTGTTGGATCTGCAATAATAGAGAGAGTTTGCTCACTAGTAGCTCCTTCCAACAACAGAATTAGACAAAAACCCAAAACAATAGCAACAATGCTAAGAGGGTATTGCTAATGCTGTCTCCACCTGGAGAGGTTTCCACTTTGTCACAAGGCTCTGTCCTTGGCCGTGTGCTGTTCAATATTTTTAATCACACATTTGGAAGGCATAGATGTCATGCTTATCACATTGGCACATGATACCAGGCTGGAAGGAATGACTAATGTGGCAGGCTGATGACCACATTAAGATTCAAAGCAGTCCTGACAGCTGAAACATTGGACTAAGATCAGCAGGATGAAATTCAAATGCTATTGAAATGTGCTGAACAAAGACCTATGAACTCACTGCTTTGTTTTTAATATCAGTGAAATTTTGCATAGCAAAACAATTGAATCAGAAGAATCTGCCTACAACCAAAGCCAGGTGGAATAAATTATGAAAGGTTAGAATGTAAAAGAAATCATCCCAGATCAAAATGTCTTTAACCCAAAGTGTAAGACTCATTCTTGGACGTATTTTTTTAATTGACAAAAGAAAACTAATGGCACAAAGCTAGAACCTTGAAAAGTGAGCTATCCTTTGTTATCTTTATAGGATGAAGATGGTGATATGACTTTCCACAATGTGAAAAGTCTATGGGGCTAGAAGCTCAGGGGAAATGAGTTCTAAGAACCATAATGAGCCCCATCAAGTTAAAAAAAAAGAATTTATTAAGCACCACATACTGTGCTAAGCACTTATCATGTGCTATGTACTGTGCTAAGCACTAAGGATACAAAGAAAGGCAAAAAACAAAACAAACAAACAAACCAAAAAAATAAAATCCAGTCCCTGTTCTCAAGGAGTTTGTAATCTAACAGGGGAGACAATATGCAAACAACTATATACAAACAAGATATTCACAGGAAAATTTGAAGAAAATACTGGAAGGTTAAGCTCTAAATAAGCTCTAAGGTACTTTTCAATATTTTCATTCTATTAGTCACAAATATCTTTTGTTCTCTTCAACAAAAAAACAAAACAATCCTGCTTTCAAGGAGTTCAATATGCAAACAGTTATTCACAAACAAGATCTATACAGGATAGAGTAAAGCTACACATGCACAATCATATGTATTTCATGGCCAGAATCTCATATATAAGGTTGAAGAGGACTAGGGAAGTCTTCTAATTAAAGATAAGAGTTTAGCTGAGACTTTAAGAAAGTCAGGAGGATGTGAAAGAGAATAAGGTGTGTGAAGACTCGAGAGGTAAGGAAGGGATCTAGTCATGAAGGGCTTTCAAAGCCAAATAGGCAAAGAAATAGAAATTGTGGGGAAACCCATCAATTGGGGAATGACTGATCAAGCCGTGGGAATGATTGTGACAGAATACTACTGTGCTATAAGAAAGGATGAGCGCAATCATTTTAGTAAAACATAGATAGAATTATGCAATAATGATGAACAAAATGAGCAGAACCATGAAAAGAGTGTATACAGTAACAGCAACATTTTGTTAAGACAACTTTGAGCAACTAAGTCATTTTGACTATTACACATACTCAAATTAACTACAAAAGACATATGAAGGAATATGCTATGTGCATCCAAAGAAGTGATAAATAGAACTATATATAGAATGATTGTGTGTGTGTGTGTGTGTGTGTGTGTGTGTGTGTGTGATGGTAGTCATCTCTAGGGATGGAAGGGGAAAAAGGGGAAAAAAGAAAAAATTGCATTAATATTATACATTTAAAAGGAATAGAAAGTTGTATGTAATAGACTGTAATTTCATGTGCAATTATCTTTTTTATTATACTATGTTATGGAAATGCTTATTTTATTCCATAAATTATAAATAAAATGAACAAAAAATTTAAAAATAAAAGCCAAAGAGAGGATTTTATATTTGATCCTAGAGTTTATAGGGAATCATTGGTGTTTTTTTAATGGTAGAGATTGGGAGTGACTTGGTCAGACCTCTCCTTTAGGAAGATCAGTCTGACAGATGGGTGGAGGACCCACTGGAGTGGAGAGAGACTTGAGTCAGAGAAAACAACCAGAGGACTATTGAAATAGTCCAAGCATGAAGTGATGAGAGTTAGCACCAGGGTGATGGCAACATCAGAAGGAAACAGGGGGTGTATACAAGAGATGGTGGGAAAGTAGAATGGACAGGTTTTGGCAAGTGATTGGATCTAGGCAGTGAGAGAAGTGAGGTCACAATGTGATCTTGGGACTTAGTCTCAATGACCTCATCTATAAAATGAGGGGACTGGTCTAGATAAGCTCTCAGGTCCTTTCTAGCATTTTCATTCCATGAGACGAATCCCTTTGTCATTCTCTTTCATACATATTGTTACTTATTTCATGGCTAGAATCTCATATAAAGCAACATGCTTTGTTTTGTCATTTTAACACAAATGTCCTAAGTTGACATGGAAAGCAGCATGGTATGGTTGGAGAGCCAACCCTGATGACAGGAAGACCTGGGTTCAAGTTCTGCTTCTGACACACACTAACCACATGGACCTGGTCAGGTTACAAACTCTCAGTGCTCTGGGCAACTCACTGTGACTCTAAGTTGCAGGAAAGGGTCTGATCTACATTAATAGAATGAGTTTCCTCACCTGGGAGTTCCCTATGCCAACGAAATAACAGCACTATTTCCTATCCTGATTTAAAAGGGTTTTTTTTTGTTTGTTTGTTTTTTGAGGGGGAGAGGAGAGGTATTAAAAAAAAAAAGTAGGCTTTGTGATGACCTTGGGCTCAAAGTGCTGCTTAGTTTCATAAGTATGAGCTAGGCTGTTCTCTTCTTATTATTCATTTGTGGATCCAACTCGCTGTCCATCTATAGTACCTATGCATGACATATGAACCAATGGACCAACTCAAAGAATCACACATCTTAGAGAAGAGAAGAGAGGGGGAAGGGGGAGAGAAGAGAGAAGAGGGAGAAGAAAGAGGTAAGCCAGGGAGAGGGAAGCAGGAAAGAGGAGAGGGGAAGAGAAGTAGGGGAAGAAGCAAAGGCAAAGGAACAGGCAGAAGAGAGAGGGAGAGGGAGAGAAGAAGAAATTTGGGATAGAGGAAACCAAAGAAGACAAGGCAGCTTTATTTATATCAGGCTGGTGCTTTCAGGCCCAAAGAGTGATGATATGGATAATTCTGACACACTGACCTTCCTTATATTCTAATCCTACCTTAATTATGATAATGTCTCCACACCAGCAGAAGACAGTGACTCTGTTCAAAACCTGTCAGCAATAAATATGAAAGTTGGCTCCTTGCGCTCACTGAGGAAAAGCATGTCATTGTCAGAAGGAAACTCTTTTTTGATGTTCAGTTTTTATAAAGAGGTCCTATTTGCCAATCTGCCTGGCAGAGAGGCTAGGACTCAGAATCCGGGGTCAAGAGGGAAATGAGTTTTCTGACTTTAAGTGGGGGGTGATAAATCACAAAACCACAAGAACCTTCAGCACTAGTGTCAGCTCCTGGCACAAGCTTGGCTTCAGGATCCAATAAACTAGCCTCCTTCTACTGTTCTTCATGGGTGGTTGGTTCTTCAGTTGTATCAGACTCTTTGTGACCCTATTTGGGGTCTTCTTGGCAAAGATATTGGACTGGTTTGCCATTTCCTTGTTCAGCTCATTTTATAGATGAGGAAACTGAGGCCAATAGGGTTAAGTGACTTGCCCAGAGTCACACAGCTAGTGAGTGTATCAGGCCAGATTTGAACTCAGGAAGATGAATCTTCCTGACTCCAGGCCCAGTACTCTATCTACTGTGCCATGTAGCTGCCTTGCTTTCTCCATGGGAATACCTCTTAACTCCATGCTTTCATGCTGTCATTCTCCTCCTAAGCACACTCATCTTTACATAAGAATGAATAAATGAATGAACAATAACTTATTAGGTGCTAATTACTGGATACAAATAGAGCCAGAGAGCTCCTGATTTCAAGGATCTCATATCCTAATAGGAAGAAACAGCCCATATAAAATGTTTCAGCTGCAAATTAGATGGAAAAGCCCAGTAGTCTTTAAGGTGCCAAAACAAAGCAGATGGCAATGGGTATCATTTAATTTTTTTTCCATTAAAAATATTGCTTTCTGATGTTGAGCCATGTGACAATGCCAAGAACTTCAGAGGCACAAGCTTCCTTTGCTGAGTCTTCAGTGGCTCAGGCTGCTGTGGAGAATAATGGATCAAGAAGGCCTAGATTGTAGGCTGTATGAAGGCAAACAGTACATCATCAGACTGCAGAGATAGAAAGGGGCCAGGTTGTGAAGAACTTTCCTCAAGGTAACAGGTAGTTACCAGAGTTTATTGAATATGAGGGTTAAGGAGGGGGCAGAGCGACATAGTGCTGAAGGAAAAGCATATGGGTTGATATGTTGAAGTCTGATCAGAAAGGGGAGATACTTATGTCAGAAAGAACAATTAGAAAGCTATTATAATAGTCTATGCAAAAGGTGATAAGGACTTGATCTAAGATAGTGGCTATATGAGTGAAGAGATAGGAATGTATATGAGAAGTGTGAGATTAAAATTGGATATTAGATCATAAATCTCCCCTACTTAACCTTTCCCTTAATTTATCTCCCAGACTAGTAAATGGAAGAAGCTTCTGGTTTTCTAGATAGAGCCTTTATTGTATGGTAGTCACAAGGTGATGTTGATTAGAAGGATAGGAAAGTAGAAATACAATACAAATTGTCTTAAGTCTAGGCTTAGTCTATATTCTGTATAAAACTCACCAAAACCCAAGGCCACTTTTGGGGAGAGAGACCGAGTCAAGCGTGTGCTGTTACCGAGAGCCGGGCCCAAATCAAACTCCAGTCCGCGTCTGTCTGTGCAGCGCAGCCAGGAGAACCAGCAGAGCAGGAAAAAAGCCCCCACTTCCGTTCTCTCCTTGCCTTTTAAGCTCGCACCCCGGAAGTCAGAGTCGAGTGCTCAGCAGGCAATGCTGTTGGTCTCCTTCCCAAAAGGGTGGGGTCCTAAAAAAAACCCAAAAACTGGCGTCTCTCCATTATCTAACTGACTGTTAAAACTTTTTACCACAGAAGGTAGAGGTAGCAACAATAATATTTGGCAACTGAGAGGATATGTGGGGTATCAAAGTGAGAAGTTAAGTTCAATTTAAAAAGCTGAATGACTAGGGAGCAGCTAGGTGACTCAGTGGATAAAGCACCGGCCCTGGATTCAGAAGGACCTGAGTTCAAATCCGACCTCAGATACTTAACACTTACTAGCTGTGTGACCCTGGGCAACTTACTTAACCCTCATTGCCCCACCAGAAAAAAAAAAATCTGAATGATGTTGCCCTTGTTAATTAGGAATTCAGAAGGGAGATGCTTTTGAAGAGTAAAGAAAATAATAAGGTTTGTTTGGGCATGCCAAGTTTGAGATGTCTACAAAATATCCCATTTGAAATGACTAATCGCATTTGGTAATTTGGGGGCTAGCAATCAGATCAGGAGAGACATGAGCTAGATTTATAGATACTGGAGTAATCAGCATGAAGATAACAAAATCTGGCCAGTAAATCTCAATAGAACAATGCATAGGACATGGATTAAATGGAGTATTAAGACAAAATTTCAGGTTATATGAAAATTAAAAGGGAAGAAAAAGCCAAGAAATTTAGAGGAAACAAATACACATTTAATAACAATACCTCCCCATTAATTGCAATCTTCCCATTGTACCTAATTTTTCTTAAGTATACACACATATAAATCTTTAACTGAGGCTGCATTAGGAAGGAACATCTCTGAAATATGTCTATGTTGCACTTAATTAACCCTGTTCTGTTGTTGGTGTGTATGCTAAGCTGTAGCCCCACAATATGATATCCTATATCTAAAAGTAAAGTTAAGTTGATCATTTAAACTGTATTTTAAAAACATTTATACACAGAAATAGCTGCATTTGTCAGAACACTGATGGATCAGTACAATATTGATTCTTTTGCAACATATGATATAAGGTTCAAAGAGGACAATGGGTCAAATTCTTTTCATATTCCAAGTCAGCTAAATCTACTCAACATAACCCTGCTTACTCAATTAGCCTGCCAAAATTCTTTACATGACTTTTTTGAGTGGGTCTGAGGGGGAAAAAAAAAACAACAGAAAATATATCATCTCTTTCAGGTCACATTCTAGACCGTAAATAGGAAGGACAGGAGGGAGGGAGGGAGGGAGGAAGAGATAGAGGGAGAAAGGAAGGAAGGGCAGAAAGGAAGGAGGGAAGAAAGAAGAGAGGGAAGGAGAGAGGGAGGGAGAAAGGAAGGCAGGAAGGACGAAGGTTCTATTATATGCCAGGCACTGTACTAAGCATTTTTTACAAGCATTATCAATTTTACAAATATATTATATTAATATTTTGATTCTCCCAACAATCCTAGAAGGTATGTGCTATTATTCTTTCTTCTTCTTTTTTTTTTTTTTTTGGTGGGGCAATGAGGGTTAAGTGACTTGCCCAGGGTCACACAGCTAGTAAGTGTCAAGTGTCTGAGTCCAGATTTGAACTCAGGTCCTCCTGAATCCAGGGCCAGTGCTTTATCCACTGCACCACCTAGGTGCCCGGTATGTGCTATTATTAAACTAATTTTACAGTTGAGGAAACAAAAGCAAATGGAGGTTAAGTGACTTGCCCAGAGTCATATAGTTATCCAGGTCTGAGACCAAATTTGAACTCAGAACGTCTTGATTCAAGGCCCTGATCTTTTATCCACTCCTCCTCCTAGCTACCAGTTTCACAATGCTGATTAAATTAGTATGTTATCAAATTTTACCCTTTCAGAGGCAGTGAATCAAGTGGTATCCTTCCAACCCTGGTTGATTGGCTTTATACGTACTGCTGCTGGGATATCCCTTCAAATAAAAAACCTTTGGAGTTGGAAAAGTTTCATTGTACTAGAACCTAGGGTCCATGAACTTGGATTTTAAATATATTTATATATATATATATATATATATGTATATATATATATATATATTGATAAATCTATTTCAACATAACTCATTCCTGTTGTAATCCTACATATTTTATTTTGTGCACTGATAATTCATCATATTGAAAAGGGGTTCATCAATTTTACCAGACTGCCAAAGAGCTTTGTCACCCATCCTAGAGTTTTGAAAACTGTAGGATACATACATTTAGCTTGGAGAATTTAAGTTAGTAAAATGATATAACCCTCCCTCCTGCTATCCCGAGAGAGAGAGAGAGAGAGAGAGAGAGAGAGAGAGAGAGAGAGAGAGAGAGAGAGAGAGAGAGGCTGGTTATATCTTCTTTGTGAAATGAAAGACCATGTAAAAATTACAAGCTTACTAGAGCATAGCAAAGAGAGTCTACTGTTAGACAATTAAAAAGCTCGCCCTGAACAACAAAGACCAGTGTCTGGGAATATTTTTTTACCATCTTCCTGTCTGCCAATGTTATCTTACTGCCTTACTCTATAGATCAGAATATGAAATGTCATTACAGAAGAGATTCCAGGAGAAAATTGAGCCATCATGCAGGCACGATACAGGACTTTCAATTTTATCACATTAAAGATGCAAATTTTATTGTAGATGTGTGAAGAAAAGTGTGGCCGGGCATTTCATTTGCATAAATGTCATCACCTTTCAATGATGAAATATTTATGAGCTTTGGAATAAGTTGTCCCTAAAACAGCCTAGCACAAATTCTTGAACTGGCAAAGGACATAGCTCCTTCATAGCCCATAAGCGAATAATAAATATGAAACAGAAGAATGAATTAAGGCTGACATAGAGGAGGCTGCTATGGTCCCACAGTGTAACAGAAATGGAATTATTAATATTTTGAATGGTACTTCTAAGTCAAAAAACATTACTAGCAATGGGAAAGAAGTTTCTTTTTTTTTTTTTTTGGAGGGAAAGAAAACTACTTAGAAAAAGGATGCTTAGACCTTTGATTCGAAATTGTTTTGAAGAAAGGCAGCCATGTTATAAAGAGGAAAATGACCAAATAGCAAGCTACTGTCATGGGGTGCAGAGAACCCCAGAAGTTCTCTGGGGCACACCAAGGAATCATCTCCTTGAGAAACTAAACCAGAGGACAGATAACGCCTAGAGAGATAAGCTGAACCAAATCGGACTGAGCTAGCTTTGGATTCCTACCCTTCATTCTGGTCTCCCTTACCCTGGGGAGATAAATTTGGGTGTGGCTGCAGCCTTTGTGTTCTGAAGAGGGATCTGTAGCCACCCCTCATCCTATTCCTCTAGTCACTACCAGTGGGGTATGGTCCTCCACTCCTCACCCAATTCCCCCGGCTACCACCAGTGGGGGATGATCCTCTCTCACTAAATGAACTTTTCACGGGCAGATGGTCCACCCCCATCAGTCCTCTATAAAAGTACCTTCCAGTCTCCTGTTTGAGGAGATTTGGTACCTCTGAGCCATGTGCTTTATGCCAATCTCCCATGAAAGTCCAAGGATTTCTTTCATGGTTTCCCTCCCCACCCTTCCCTTCCCTTCCCTTGCTCCTAAATAAACTACCACCTTATTCTAACTAAGTTTTGTGTGCAAGAGGGTGTAATTCTTTAAAGAGGAATTCCCAAGAACCTCAACTCCTACCCCAACCCGTACCCCATTTCCCCCATATCATCACCATTTTAAGGAAGTGATTTCCAGTTCAACTTTTGAAGTCAATACCCATCAGTACAAGGTCCAACATCTTTTTGCATTTCTATCTCTACATATAAGGCACAACACAATAATGCATTACCTCTTCTAAGATATGTGCATCTGAATAAGGGGATAGTAACATACTGCACAGGATACATTTCTAATGGTAGAAACTGAAGCATCAGTAATAGGTGAGTAAGATAGCAATTTTTGGCTTGGGACCCACCTCTCAAACTGAATAGGTTTCAGATTGGAAAAAAAAGAAAAACAAATCTTTTAAGGTTAAAGAAACACCAAACTAAACAGTTGCCTATTGTTGGATACTTGGTATGTAGTCACCAAACACTCTTTTGAAGGAGTTTTCTCTCGATCTTGATCCCTTCACTCTAAATTTTTAATGTTTTATGTCTACGTTTTAATAACTAATTTCTGGTTATTTTGTTCTTCTTTGCTGACTTTACCTTAGGTGACAGATAGGGACTGGGAAGGGAAGAGGGAGTGGGGTGGAAATGGCTTGCCAAACATCTACAGTAACTGCAGGACCTTTCTCTTTCAATTGCCTTTCTGTCTACTTAGAATACATTTTAACTGGCTGTGCTTTCCTTGGGACATTTTTTCTTTGAACTCCTCGACTTCCCTTCATTGCAAGTCACCATAATATGAAACAGATTCTTTTCTCCCTCTTGTTTGCTTAAAAGGCGTTAACTATAAATTAGAGTGTCTTGAGTTTGAGGTGTCACGTGGGGGGCCTCTGTTTCCTCAGCCCTAGTGCCCCACAGCTGGGAGAGGGGCCAGAATCTGGTTTTTTTTTTCTTTCAGCCAAACTCAAAGACCCAACCCAGGGATGATCTCCCTCTCCTTTTCAAAGCTATCCAGTTTCGTTAATATACAGAAACTGCCTTGTTTTACTTAAGCATTGTTACTACTTGGTCTTTAAACAAACAACAAAAAAATCCTTCCTGGAGGAAGGGAAGAAAGAGAATAATGGTTTTGAATTCACATTCCTCCTTAATTATTTTACATGCATTTCTTGGACTCTTCAGATTGATCACCTCTTGGGGAGGGCCCAGGCTTAACTGCCTGGATGAAAGAACCCAGAAAGAATATTTGGTAGTGGCAAAAAGGCAGAGAATCTTTTAGTGTAGTAAATGTTAAATCAGCATTAACATTCTATACCCACATACTCAGAATAAATACTCAAGAAAAGTGACATAACAGAAAGAGCACTTCTTC
Organism: Dromiciops gliroides; assembly: GCF_019393635.1. Classification (NCBI taxonomy): domain Eukaryota; kingdom Metazoa; phylum Chordata; class Mammalia; order Microbiotheria; family Microbiotheriidae; genus Dromiciops; species Dromiciops gliroides. Next base: position 157,088,012 of record NC_057862.1, on the reverse strand, counting down.
CTATAGTGGACCAAATGGGGAACCTGAGGTTGGAAAGACCTGGATCGAAATTGCACCATTTATTTAATTTCATAACTCTGAATCATAGTCTCATCATCTGTAATTCTCATAATACCTGTAGAACCCATCTTGCAGGATTATTGTGAGTCTCAAATAAACCAAAATATATAAGGCTTTTTGCTAACTTTAACATGCTATATGAATATCAGTCTTTGTTAGGATGAATAGTGCTGATGACTAGGGAACATAAGACATGGGTTCAAATTCCACTTGCCACTTACTAGCTGTGTGACTTTAGAAAAGTCCCTTTACTTCACCAAGTCTGTTTTCCCATAAGTAAAATGAGGGAATTATCCGAGATTATTGGCAACTTCTCTTTGAGTTAAACATTCGATTATCTTACCACAGGCAATCACTACACATTCAAACATGATGTTTTGTGCAATAGAACACTGGCCATAGGGTTGTTAACAAATTTCTAAATGGACCCCTTGATTTAAGATTCTAGCACTTCTGAGGACAAAATTATCACCTGGTGAGTTAGGCCCAAAGAAGGTAAGCTGAGTGGAATGTATAGTAGGATGCATGTATAACATGGGCACAGTTGTTTGGCATCATTGAACTTTTTTGATTTTTATGTGTTTAGACTAGAGATGGCAAATTCAAAAATGAGTTAGATGTATAAACTCTAGTGGATGATGGATTCTATGTTTTGACCAAAAATGGTACTGTCTGATAGAATCAAAAGGGTGTCAAATTAACTGAATTAATGTTTTGAATTAGGAGATACTTATACACAAACACAAAATCAATTTCAAGGGGCAGCTAGGTGGTGCAGTGGATAGAGCACCGGCCCTGGAGTCAGGAGTACCTGAGTTCAAATCCGACCTCAGACACTTAACACTTACCAGCTGTGTGACCCTGGGCAAGTCACTTAACCCCAATTGCCTCACTTTAAAAAAAAATTAATTTCAAGCTCATAATTAGTTTAGTAATAACAATCATCATCGTCATCAATAAACATTTATTAAGGGCCATGCACTATGCTAAGCACTTTACAAATATTTTCTCATTTGATCCTCTCAACAATTTCAGGAGGTTTGAGCTATTACCATCTCTATTTTACCGTGGAGGAAATTGAGGCAAACAGAGGATAAGTTACTTGCTCTAGATCACCACATATAGTAAGTTTCTGATGACAAATTTGAACTCAGGTCTTCCTAATGAATAGAGCCCATTGTGCCCCCTTGTCACAGTAATAGTAAAATTCCCTCTAAATAGTGATTGAACCTTTGTCATTTATGCTGGACAAATCGTGCTCCTATTCTCTTCCTGAAAGGTTTTCCCAATCACTTGAATCTAAATAGTTTTATGTAGTATTTCTGAAGCACTTATCTGCTTGTTATCTGAAAACACAAAGCTAACACAAATAAGTTCACTCTGATTCTGCAGTGGTATTGTGGCATACCTTCAGGGCAAGTACACCCACATAGAACCAACCAGTAGACCTAAATTGGGCCGAGCCCAAAAGAAATAACTGAAACTATCTGCCTTAAGAAGAAAAGAACAGGGTATGAGAGGATTTTTATACATTTATAATCATTCAAAATATTAGCATTAAGTTTCTGCTTTTCTCTACCTTGATTTTCACTGATGCACTCAAACAATGATGTCTAAAACAACTCTATTTCATTTTGTGCCACCTTTCATGAATTTGCCAATTTCCCCAACCATATGTAAAACTGTTTCCTTTAAACAAACATCGGTGCCATCTAGTGGTGAAAGATGATAATCTTTTTAAGGCAAAGCAATTCACAGACTATTTTAGATTATAGGTGTATAAATTTAAAGCTGGAAGGAACCTTTTATCAGGTTTAACTTCTTCATTTTACAGATCAAGAAACCAAGGCTCATATATGCTAAGTGACTCCCTAAGGGTCATTCGATAATATGTATAAGCAGGATTTGAATCTAGGTCTTCCTGACTCCAAGTCCAGTTCTTCATCTACTACACTAGGCTGAACCTGTAGTTTTGCAATGCAGTGTGTCATAGACATACACAAAATGGAATCTGGAAGGAAATTTAGAAGTCATGCCATCTAACCACTTGAAAAATGAGAAAACTGAATCAAAGATGGGTTAAAAGACTCATGCAAGGTCATATGGGTACCAAGTACCAGAAGGAAGATTTGAACTCTAGTTTCTCTAACTCCAAAAACAATGGTCCCTTACATTTCAGCTGCTTCCAAAGGTCATATTGCAGTCATGGAATGTTATAGCTAGGAGGGAGAAGAATAGTGCAATAAAGTATTTGATTACATGTCTTAATCAGTGTGACCTGGACTACAGAGCAAATTAGATAGACGTGATCCCTTCCCTTGAGGACATTATTATCTAGGACTGAGAATTTTAATTTTTAAAATATTTATTATAAATAAATTAGCACAGAGAACTATGGAAAACGAAATCATGGCTATGGGCTCCTTTCCTCCTACTCAGTAAAATCATGTAACCTGTTGCTTAGTAGACTATATTTGATGTAAAAAGAAAAAACCCACTGTATTGGGATGTGATTTCTAATCCTGGATCTGATACTAGTTACCATGTCACTTTTAATAAATAACTGCATTTCCTTTGTACTCTGAAGTCATTTATTCTGACTCTCTCAAGAGGAGGCTCAATTCCTTTCCAGCAGTAACATTCTAATACTCATGAACTAAATTTTCCTGAAAAAAATACTAACAAAAGATATCTTGCTAACTGAAGATATAGGTCACCACTTCAATATGACATCTTGAAACACAAACCAAATGTAAGGTGTGTTCTGATGCTCCTTTTTGTTTATTTGTTGTTGGTGAGTTTTTTTGACAAAGCCCACTCTGTGACTCAAGCAACAACATGGACCAGTAATAGAGCTCACTAAGTGTGAACAACTCCAAGCTATTTTTTAAAAGCATTTTAAACCTGAAAGAAAAAAAAAGAAAACTACCATTAATCTTCATTTACCTAATCCTCAAATCCATGTGTATTGTTTAGTAGTTGTACTTCCCCCTCTATAGATCTGTATCCCGCATTATTGCTCAGTGTGTGTCTACTTGTCTTCTGTGTGACCTGTGTCCCTCATAGCACAACTCTTTCCCTCCTTCCTTTATTTTCCCTTCAGTCTTCCTGGTCTATTAACTTTTGCTGTTCTTTAAGAAACAAGGTTCCCATCCTGCTTTCTTTCCAATCATCTCTAACATGTTGCTACACAATGTTGGCAAAAATCCATTTTATTCTAAAACCGTTTTTCTCTTTTTTTTGCCTCCATCTCCATTTGCCAGTATCCCATTGGATGCCTCACTATCTCATATCCTTTCTTCTAGTCCTTTCTTCCACTAATATTCTCTCAACTTAGAGTAGGAACAAAATAGAGAAGAAATAACAAGGCAGTCTTCTTTTTTTTGCTTATTGGCATTATTTTCAGATCCTTGAATGACTAGTTTTCTTCTGGTGCCCTTGATTTGGAGTTCACCATCCACATAATCCACTCTTTCAAAATCATGGTCCTCCAAGCTTCTTCCTTACTACTCTCACAATCTTTTTTTGTTTTGTTTTGTTTTGTTTTTGTTGTTGTTGTTGTTGTTGTTGTTGTTGTTGTTGTTGTTGTTGTTGTTCCTACTGACTTGTGGTCTTTTATCTTCCTAGACCCTGCTGATCTTACCAATGTGGTCACAATTTAACGTCATCATTACCAAAGACTGTTCCATCCTCACTGGAACCCTTAAGCTTTAACCTCCTATCTTCTCTCCTATCATCATTAGCTCTTCCTGGCCATACTGGATTTCTGCTCTAGAAAGAGCCTAGTCAATACAGTCATGGGAGACTGGGTGTGCAATAGTTCTGACATGTATTTATTAGTCCTGTGACTATTAGCAATTAATTTAACCCTTCAGTACCTCAGTCTCAATCTATTAAATGAAAGCAACCATATTTACAATACCTTACTCAGAGGATCGTTTGGAAGAAATCATTTTACAAACCTTAAGCAGCTACGTAAATTTATGTTTTCAGTCTTTGCAGAGTTCCTCTGTTACAACTTACAACTCAACTTTTCACCATCATGATCTTTCCTGCCCATTATATTAAATCAGTAAGCTTAGAACTTGAAATCAGGTGTTCTAAATTCTGTGTTTGCCAATGCACTATGCTTACAATTGATTTCATTTTACCTTAGTCTTTGACTGATTAAAAACCCTATTTCTTGGGGGCAGATAGGTAGCGCAGTGGATAAAGCACCAGCCCTGGATTCAGGAGGACCTGAGTTCAAATCCGACCTCAGATGTTTGACATTTACTAGCTGTGTGACCCTGGGCAAGTCACTTAACCCTTATTACCCTGCAACCCCCCCCCCCCAAAAGAAAAGTAAGAAAAAAAAACTATTTCTACCACTTTGATTCCTTAATTCCTTGGCTTTTATTAGTTACCATATTTTATAATCATTGAGATTTTTTTCCTTCCCCCAAAACAAATAACATGAAATGATAAAAGAAGACAATTGCAGATAATTAATACTTAGGATTCATTTTTTAAAACTGTTTCAGAGACAATGCAATATTTCTATAGCAAAATCCAACACTTACTTATATTAAACTCTTACCTACACCTGATCCTCTATAATACAGTATTTGCAACATCATGGCATATGTATCAAAAATAGAAACCAATAAGTATTTATTAAGCCTTTAATATGTGCCAGTCTCTCTGCTAGGTACTGAGGATATAAAGATAAAAGATGAAAATCCCAGCTTTCAATAGACTTTCTATATTCTATTGTAATATGTTTGTGCATATACACATGTGTAAACTTAAACACATATGTATATAAGATACATTTATAATACCCATATATTTGTTGACATATTTATGAAGACTCACTATGGTATAGCAGCTTGATAGCTGGGGGGAAGGGGAGAGAGGAGGGGACATCCAAGTTGAGACTTAAAAGAATGAGGATTTCAACAGATGATGATGAAGAGTGAGAGCATTCCAGGCTTAGGGAGTGACTGCAGCTATGCAGAGAAGTGAGAGGCAGGAGAGATTATCTGATTTTTTTTCCTATGGGGAAGAATTGTCAATAACAAATACTTTCTGTGGCCTCTGTTCATGTAACAGTAAATTCTCTGCAGTGAAAACATCTGCTTATCTTTTTGGTTTCTAATAGACAAGAAAAATAGGGAAAAAAGCAGCATAAATGAATTCTATCTCCAAACCACAGTCCTTAGTTCTGTCATTAAGTATTGATTCCCCAGATTTTCACCTCATTATTTTGCCTCAAGTCAGGAGCTTCATTTTTTTACCCCTTTTCATACTTTATGGATGTTTTATAGTGAAAATTCATTTTCATCCGAGAACACTAGGGGTCACTACCTACTAACTAAACTGTATAATATGCTAGTCTTCAAAACGTTTCCCATTTCACCTTTTATTCATAATATGTACCAGGGATAAAAACAACAATGACCATCAAAATATATTTGTGAAAAGCACGTATGCAGGAGACACTGTTCTAAAGAATGGATTGAAATACTATATTTCAATATTCTGATTCAACACATATTTATTGAATACCTATTATGTGCACACAGTTTTATTGTATCTTCTTTTCCCTCCTGCCCCATCAACCCTCTCTTCCCTTCATAAACACCAACACGTCTTCTTTACTATTTTTCCTCTGATATTATTCTTTACATTGAATCTGTTGGTTCATACGCTCATCAGGAAAAACATTTTTTTTTATGATGTATGAAATCGGGATATAAAATTTTCCCTAAATATGAAAAGACCCAACCCAAGAGAGTGTGGTGAAATGGAAAGAAAGTTGGATTGGGAGTCAGAAGATCTTGGTTTAAATCCCAGCTTCACTGCTTATTATAGATGTAACCTTTGGGCAAGTAACTGAATTTGTTTGAATATTTGATCCCTTATCAATAAGTAGTTAGTGGATGGGGAAAATGGACTAGATGACTTCTAAAGTCCTCTACTAATCTAAGGATATGAACTCAGATGGAGCTACTATTTAAAGAACATTTACCTTGTCCGGGTGACATGCAATTAATAAAATGACATATGTATAATAACTCGGCTTTCTTCCTTAACCTTTCCTTCTATAACCCTAGCTCTGCAAACAAACAAAAAAGGATTTTTTGGCTGGGCAATGAGGGTTAAGTGACTTGCCCAGGATCACACAGCTAGTAAGTGTCAAGTATCTGCTGTGGTCGGATATGAACTCAGGTCCTCCTGAATCCAGGGCCAGTGCTTTATACACTGTGCCACCTACCGGCCCCCACAAAAAGGATTTTTTTAAATTAAAAAAAACCTTGAAAACCTTTACAAAAGGAACACAAAGCTTTATACTGAGCCATTTGGCGGGGTGGTGGTAGAAAAACATAGAACCCCATTAAGGAGAAAGTGCAAAAAGTATCCTCATTTCACAAATGAGGAAACAGACTGAGAAGTTCAGTGGCTTAAGATCACAAAGGTAGAAAGTAGGCAAGACCTGAAGCCAGACCTTCTGACTGAAATCAGTGTTTTCCATGGCAGTAGTATTTGAATCTGACTGCCTCAAGATACTATAGATTTTTTTAAGATCCTATAGATTTGATCTTAGATGGTCTCAAGCCTGACATTCATTCCTAATAGTACAACTTCTGAAGAAAGTTATTCCAAGGATGGAATGACAGAAGGAGTAAATGCATTTCCTGTTTGTTGAATATATAAATTGACATTTTATGATTTTTAAAATTCTCTTCCATGTGGGAAAAAATTTTTATATTTAGGATGTCAATAGTTTATCTCACTAACTTTATTTTTCTCTACTGATCTGATTAATAAATAGCAAGGCATGGAGATACCCACATAGGCACTACTATGTAAATAATAAATTCTAGTAAAGATATTCATTCAATTCAACAAAAATTCAAAATGAGTCCAAGGCATTCTGCCATACGTTTAAGAAGTTGGCCTTTTTCTAAAAGATGATGATTGCTTTCTGGCATGATTAAGCAATACAAAGCACAGTTCAGGTGACATTTGTGGCAGAAGGAATTCCCAGTAATAGGGGATTTAAAACACTAAGTGGAATGTAAGCTCCTTAAGGACTGGGGCTTTTTCATTTTTGTATCTCACATTAAGCCTGTCACATATTAGCACTTAATAAACACATATTGAATTGAAGCAGGTACCATAAATATGAGAACTTTGTCTAGGGACAAAGCTTCCATTATTGTCCAGTTGATACAACAATGGAAGAATTTGACAATATCCATAGGAATGTGACTTATTTCCAAAACTCATTGGTATGAGACTTTCTCTTTATTGGTAGATTTGAAGGTCCTGCCCTCTATGAGGGATGGGGTGGAGTTGGCAAAAGATAGAAAACTTTAGTTCTAAAGAGTGCCTCTTAGGTACTTTTTTGGGGGGGGAGGCAATTGGGGTTAAGTGACTTGCCCAGGGTTACACAGCTAGTAAATGTTAAGTTTCTGAGGCCAGATTTGAACTCAGGTCCTGTGGCTCCAGGTGCTCTATCCACTGTACCACCTAGCTGGCCCCTCTTCAGTACTTTCTAAGGCAGACTCTTCTTTGAGCATAATGTTGAATTGACTTTCAGCTTCAAGGGAGAACATGGAAGAGGCTAACCTGACTTGAGATTGCTGAAGGAAAAAAAAAATGCTGGGAAGACACAAGAGGAATGGGCAGTGTCCAGCATATCTCTATTATCAACTCACTACTCTCGACACTGGGGAATTTCCTCCTGGATGGGAGAGAGTCCTCCAGGACTCTCTCAGTTGAGCATTTATCTTGCTTCTAATGGGAGAGCTCTTTCACTCTGTTATTTGGTATATATTCCATGCATGCTCTCTCTGATTTCTGTTTTGCTACAATTTGCATAAGTGGGTTTCTTTTATATATATATATATATATATATATATATATGTATGTATGTATGTATATATATGTATATGTATGTATATGTATATATATACATACATACACACATATTATTATATAGAGTTATGTGTGTTCTTTGTGCAACTGGTGTCAGGTAGGAAAGGGGTTAAAACTTTATACATAAAGCTTGGTGCTCACTTCCCCCCAAAACTGACAAAATGATCAAAAGTTAGTTTGAACCCAATCATATCCCCTATACAAACAACATTTAAGAGAACAGATGGATATTCTTCTAGCCAGGTACCCCACCCTCCCTCTCAGAGGAGAGCAGAGTCATAGCCTCCAGCCCCAACATCCTGCTTCTCCTGCTGGCAGGAATGAAAGTCTCCCTTGGAAAAGGATGAGGGGAGAAGAGGCTAGAGATGTCTATTCAGCCTTCCTTTGGGGCACAGGAGGACAGTAGCCCCACCACATGTGGGCACACACACAAGGTGCCCATCACACTTCCATTCTGTACACTAGCATTATCTCTCTTTTTAAAGTTTTGGATTTATACACCATATAAAATAGGGATTTCTATATACAAAGAAGAACAGAGTTTTGCACATGAAATCATGGGATATAAGCTATCGTCTTGGTCTGAGTTTCTTTCTGACCTTCCTTTTGTTGACTTTAGTGTATTTTTAAAAAATGGCTTTATGATCCTCTTTTCTTTTTCTTTTATTTAGGGCTGGGGATCAACTCTATCACTGGTCCCACTCCTGAGAGTCTCATCATAAGTGAAAGAATTTGCTGATTAGTGGAATAGTAGTCACTCATAGGATTTTCTTGCATAGATAGAGTTAGTGGAATTGATTTCATTGTATGTTAAACATTATTTCATGGGATGCTTTGTCACTTTGCCTTACAGTGATCATGATGATCACAGGCAAAGGGAAATATGTGCAAGTAATATATCAACATTTATTACAAAGAATGAAAGGAGAGTGAAATTCTACTACAAAACTGACAACTTCTTCTAAGTCAAGTCTCTGCATACATTTGTCTTGATACGCTCATTTGTAAACCATTGCAGAGGATGGAAGACTATATAAACATGTATCTTAATAAATCATTTGCAAAATATTATGAATGAGTGGTGGGAAAACACAAACCATTCCATCTTACTGGATAGCAAAAGGCAACAGAAGAATAAAGGAAACTGCAGAAAGCTTGGTGTGAGACTCAATTAAGTCTAATTATCTCAAGGTCATTAACAGATAGGCAGAATTGTAAGGAGGATAACATGTTGATGTGAAATGGAACAGAAATGTCAGGATTTCTCTAGTTCTCTATCTTCATCATTGATGAAAACTAAATAATTATATTTGTGTTCTATCATCTCAGTAAACTATATATGTATATAAACAAGAAGAATTGCAACTTAAGAAAATGAAATTTGAAAAAGTGCCTGGAACTGAAATATACAGAAGAAACATATTGGATAGAATATACTTTTAAAGGCCCATAGGGATCAATTTTCAAGATCTCAAAGAGGGGAATATTTTAAAAGGACAAGACAGATCATGGATAATATTAGTATTTCAAAAAAAAAACCTGTAAAGACACCAGTGATTACTGACTCATATACTTACTTTCTCATTGTTATAAAATATTTATGAGATTTTTTTACATATACACAGTACAGCCTTCTCTGGCTGAACCCATGTACAGCATACAGGTAATAGAAGCCAAATAAAGTTTCAATTGAACCTATTTCTACAGAAGTCTACATCTCTGCTGAAATAGTTAAGCTTGATCAAGAGAAACTGGGCACTATCAAAGAGGCATATTAGGGTTATTGATGAAAAATATAAATTCCCAGGTTATAGATAGGGCAATTAGGTGGTACAGCGGACAGAACAGTGAGCTTGGAATCAGGAAGACTCATCTTGCTGAGTTCAAATCTGGCCTTAGACACTTACTAGCTGTGTGACCCTGGGCAAGTCACTTTAACCCTGTTTACTGTCATTTCCTCATCTGAAAAAGATGCTGGAGAAGGAAATGGCAAACCACTCCAGTGCTTTTGAAGAAAATTTCAAATAGGGTCACAAACAGTTGGGCATGGATGAAATGACTGAATAACAACAAGACATAGGGTTATCTGATTTTGCTGAGTTGACATCTAGAAGGTTATTTCCTGAACTGAAATGATTAGTTCCTCAATCCTACCTTTCTTGGTGAAACGGAAATGTAAATCTCAGCAAAAAGCAGCCAAATGAGATATGATTGTTGAGAATGATGCATTAAAGAGAAAAGATGATAGGGCTTTACTAGCAGAATTTCTGTCCTAGAGTTATTTCTAAACTAGAGCACCACTCTCCTAATTGATGATGGTCTCTCCCAAATCAAAATTATTTCAGAAAAAAAGGCAATTATGCTTCATTTCCCTCCCAGTTCTCCAGCCATTCCATCTTCTACCTTACAGATGCCTTGTACCTGCATGAGTATCCTTATCTCCTCTCCTTCCCCTCTCCTGCTCTTCAGTTATGAAACCACAAACCATGATGAAGTCAACTCTGCATTGTTCCTAAATGGCTTATATCATTCTACTATACTATGGTACCAATTAACATCCCAGTTATTTTGGGAACCAAATTGCCTTTCCCATGGCTACTACTCCACATTGTATGTCATCTCTCCAATTAGACTACAACCAACTTGAATTCAGGGATGGCATTTGTTTTTATGTTTATGTCGCTATTGTTTAGCACAGTCCATTGTACACAGTAAGCACATTATAAATGCTTTTTATTCATTTATCCAAGAGAATTCTCAGTGAAAATGTGGGCACATACAATTTTTCACTGAAAATTTCCTACACAAAAATGCTTGAAAAGTAAAATGAATATGAGATCCTGATATTTTAAATTTTTACTGATAAATGACTCAGAGCAAAATCCAATTTTAAAGGTTCTCCTCCAATAAAGTTAGCATGTAGATATTAATGTCATACAAAAGTTGTTGATATATATATATCCATAAAATATAACATAGTTCAATGATGTTCTGGTTATAATTTAAATCAAGGCATAAAACATGGAAACATATGTTCACCAAAAGGTATTCACCACTCTCATAGAACATACCCTATGGAAAACTGAAATGAAAGAGGGATTATTCTATAAATGAGGTTCTTCACATCTTGGTGTGGATGACACTGCTGATTGCACCGAGTACTGGAACAGTACAGAGTCCTTTCGATGATATCTACAACCACTCAAAAGAGATTAACATAGTAATATATAAAGAAAAAAATCCAAGAATGCTAAAAATAATAGAATATAGAGAGTTTCAAGGTTTTTAAAGAACTTTTCATATACTCTCTCAGATTGCCCAAATTATGACATACAGCTGGATGGGAAACTCATGGGGTTAACTCAGTACATATACATCTCAAAATTAAATAGGAAGAAGAGATCAAATCTCATTTGAAAAACATTCTATTTATTTCTTTTTCTTTTTTATTTAATAGAATTCTATTTTCCAAAATATATGTAAAAACAAATTTTAACATCAATTTTTTAAAAAAATTGTGTTCCAACTTCTCTTCCTCCTCCATTCCCACCCCCCATGAACTAGACATTCTATTTATTTCAATGATTTCAAATAGCTACCAATCAATACCAGCTATTCTAAATACCCAACTTTTTCAAATCAATTTTCCCCTAATAATCTATTCACAAGTTATGGAATACTATGATCTTAGAAGAACCAAGACTGAAGGTGGCTCAAAAGACAATGTAGTATATAATCAAAGATGGTTTTTGTATAAAATATGGTGTACATCAAGGGCATGCAAGACCAGAAAATAAGGGGGGGCAGTCATGTAGGGATAACAAGGGATAATAGTTTTGAATTGAAATATACGAGATATTAAAAAAACCCATAAAAAGACTACTAGTGTTTAAGAGGTAGATTCTTTATGTAAGATCCATGGCATGACACAGTTGAGAATCATAAAGGGCTAGGAGGCCATGAAATCCAGATACATTAAAGTTAATATTTGGATCCATTCATCCATAGAAATTTATTTGAAGTCGTTTCATAATGTATGTTTCTTTAAGGCTAGAACAGCCTCAGAAACTAGGAGTATTCCTGGCTATCAAGGAAAACATCAGGAAAAAGAAATGTCCTCATCTGTAGGAAGGCAAGTTGTCAAAATTCTTAATAAGGATCTGATGTGAGCCTGTTTTAATCTCAATCAATCTTCAAAACTTACTTCATATACTAAGCACTTGTACCTGTGTGGAAGTAAAACTTTTTTTTCATAATCTTCTCTAGTTTACAAGAAACTCTCATATGTTTGTCTCAAAAATATCTCCAGATTTTTTCATTATTTTCACTTTAGATCTTGAGAATCTTTTCTCATCAAACCACTTCAGTGCTTATTTTAAAAAAATAAAATAAGAGCATGTATTCCCATGGAATTTGAAAAATGTTGTACCATGATTGTGTTGTCCGCCAAGTTTTTTTTTTTTTGCAGTTTTATTCTGCAATATGGATTCTTAGCATTAAAAGAAATTTTAAAGACTATTTACTTAATCTAATCAGTAAACATAAATATCATAAAGCACTTTCTTGTTGAGTCATTTTTCATTCGTGTCCAACTCTTTGTGACCCTGTTTGAGTTTTTTGTTTTGTTTTGTTTTGTTTTTTGGCAAAGATAATGGATTTACCATTTCCTTCTCCAGTTCATTTTACAGATGAGGAACTGAAGCAAACAGGGTTGAGTGACTTGCCCAGGGTCACACAGCTAGTAAGTGTCTGAAGCAAGATTTGAACTCAGGAAGAGGAATCTTCCTGACTCCAAGCCCTGTGCTCTATCCACTGAGCCACATAGCTGCCTTACTGTGCTAGGCACTGGAGACACTCAGACATAAATGAAATAATCTCTTCCCTCAAGGAGTTTACATTCTATCCTGAGAGACTACCATACACACACACACACACACACACATACGCACATATGTGCGTGTGTGTGTGTGTGTGTTTATATATATTTATATATATATATATGTATCACTATATAAAAATATATATAAAGTAAGCAAATACAAGGCAACAGGGAGAGGGTAGCACTTAGCATGCCAAGAAAAACCTCATGTAGGAAATAGCACTTGAGCTGAGTTCGAAGGCAGAAGTCCCCTTCTACAACATCTATGACACTGGCTCATTCAGCCTCTACTGGAAGACCACTAAGACTCAGGAAATTTACTGCCCCACAAGGCAGCCCATTCTACTTTGGGAAAACTACATTTTTAGGAACTTTTTCCTTATTGTGAGCCAATACTTGACTGCACTTTCAACCCACTGCTCTTAGTTCTCCCTTACAGGGTCAAGCAGAATAATCCTTCTTCCAACATGACGGCCCTTCAAAATCTTGAATATACCTATTATGTCTCCCCTAAGATTTTTCTTTGTTAACCTAAGCATTTCAAACTCATTTGAACTATGAGACGGCCCCCAAAAGGGGAGAAATACCATAGCGACCTGGCCAAGGGAAAAATCAACAAGAATTTAATCTCTTTCTGGACATTATTTTTCTATTAATTTAGCTTCTTAGCTCTTACTACTTGGCCTCTTTAGATTCCTCTAAATCCAAACTAAAATGCCACCTAAGCGTTCTTACTACCAGTACTTTCCCCTATTGTAATTATTTCCATTTTATCTGACCTCAGACACTATGACCCTGGGCAAGTCACTTCACTCTGTTTGCCTCAGTTTCCTCAACTATAAAATGAGCTGGAGAAGGAAATGGAAACTAATATTTTGGCCAAGAAACCCCCAAAAGGGGGTCAAAGAAAGTTAGAAAAGACTGAAATGACTCAACAACATTTACCCTGTATATGACTTATTTTGTATATATTTGTTTACACATTGTCTCCCCCATTAGACTATAAACTCCTTGAGAACATTGACCTCTTTTTGTATGCCCAACATTTAGCACAGTGCCTGGAAAGTAGTAGGTGCTTAAAAATGTTGATTGATTGATTAGTACTATTCTTCCATGAATTCAGCTTTACATATCCAGAGCTCAGAAGAAAAGGAAATTCCAACTGGCTCCAGACTAAAGTCCCCATTTGCACTATTTTTTTATTTTTTATTTTTTTAGTGAGGCAATTGGGGTCAAGTGACTTGCCCAGGGTCACACAGCTAGTAAGTGTTAAGTGTCTGAGGCTGGATTTGAACTCAGGTCCTCCTGACTCCAGGGCCGCTGCTCTATCCACTGTGCCACCTAGCTGCCCCCCCCATTTGCACTTTTGTTGGTTTTTTTGTTTTGTTTTGTTTTGTTTTGTGGAGCAATGAGGGTTAAGTGACTTGCCCAGGGTCACACAGCTAGTAAGTGTCAAGTGTCTGAGGCCACATTTGAACTCAGGTCCTCCTGAATCCAGAACTGGTGCTCTATCCACTGCACTGCCTAGCTGCCCTCTCCCCCCGCCCCCAGCCATTTGCACTTTAACCTTAAAATGTATCTTTCTTTATTCGTCATTCTATCTACATTCTCAGAAAGCATTTGACAAAGTCTCCCATACAAACTCTGTATATAAGATGGAGAGATGGGCATATAAGATGGAGGTAAAGCATTTCTTAAGCCTTAAAGTTCTGGGAATTATATATAATGTTAGTTATTATTATTGTTGCCATGCTGTGGTCTAGATGGCAGTGCCATTAGGTAGATTTGGAGTTTGTTCAATGACTAGACCTAGAAAGTTGATTTCCACTTGGAGAGAGATCTCTAAACAAATGCCTTAGGCTTAGGGAATGTGTCTTTGGCTCTGTGCTGTTTAAAATGTTTGTCAAGGACTTGGACAACAACATAGATAGAATACTCATCAAATTTATGGATGAAACAAAACTAGGAGAAATGACTAACAGAGCTGGAATCTAAAAAGACCTAGGCAGGCTGAAACCATGTGCCAAATCTCGATGAGTCAACAGTGTGATGTGGCAGAGAAGGAGGATTATGCATTAAGAGAGGTAGAATATTTAGGAAACAGGTCTGCTGGTCTCTGCTCTACCAAGGTCACATCTGGGATCACAATACCTTGCACTTCACTCTGGGAAGGACACTGACAAGTCTCAGTGTCCAGAGAAGAGAGACTAAGATAGTTAGGGGGCTCAAAGGCCGTGCTATATAAAGATCAACTCAAAGAAATAAAGTTTGTCTGCTCCTTTTTGTTTGTTTGGTTTTGCCTGGAGAAAAGATTTCAAGGAGCTGCTTCCTAAGACTTGAAGATTTCTCATCTGGAAAAGGGATGTGACTCGCTGTGCTTGGCCCCAGAGAACAGAACTAGGATCAATATGTAGAAGTTACAGATTTTCTTTTATGTATGAAAAAAAATCTCCTGACAACTGAATGAAGCAAAAGTGAAATGGGCTACCTTGGTGGTTCAAACTTTTCTTCCCCCACCCCACCCCCACTAGAAATCTTCAAATGTAGGACAGATGACCACTTGTCAGAGATATTTTATAAAGGATGTTCAAAGGATATCATCTTTCTAAAGTTCTTAGCACAGTGTCTGGCATAGAAAAGAAACTTAATTAAAAGCTTGTTCCCTTCCTTTTCCCAACTCTCCTCTACAGTGGGAGATGTTAGAAAAAGTGGCCTTTGATACTTCTCCCAATTCTAAGATGCTGTGATTCTATGGCCAAATTTTTTTAATTTAATTTTTTTTTGTAGATGGTATTTTATGTTTTTTTCCCAATTATATATGAAGATAGTTTGCAACATTCATTTTTTATAAGATTTTGAGTTCTAAATTTTTCTCCCTCCCTCCCTCCTCTCTTACCCCCTCCCCAATACATTAGTTTATTGCTCTCACTATCTAAAACTTCTGGCCAGTATCTCTGTCAATGGCACCCCCTTTTGGAAACTATATTTTTTCTGACTCATCCTTCACCTTCATATCCATTCTGTCATCAAGGTCCATTGATTTCTCTTTCCAATTTTGAATTTCTTCTTTCTAATTTGAGATCTCTTGAATCCCTTCCACTATTTACCATTCTCACTGCCAGTATTGAAGTATACCCCCTAACTCTGTGTATTACAGTGATTTCCCAATAGATCCTCCCCCCTCTTCATATAATTTATTCTCTAAATTACTCCTTTTATTGCTAGGCTAGTCTACCCTATGCTTGAATCTAGTAACTAAATTCCTTCTCAAAAATCTTCAAAGGCTCCCTGTTGCTGTTGTTCAGTCATTTCAGTCATGTCTGACTCTTCATGACCCCATTTGAGGTTTTCTTGGCAAAGAGACTGCAGTAGTTTGCCATTTCCTTCTCCAGCTCACTTTACACATGAGGAAACTAAGGCAAACAGGGTTAAGTGACTTGCTGATGGTCACACAACTAGTAAATATCTGAGGCTGAATCTGAACCCATGTCCTCACTCCAGGCCTGGCACTGTATTCACTACAACACCCAACTGCCTCTAGGTGGCTCAGTGGATAGAGTTGGGAGGACCTGAATTTAAATCTCACCTCAAACACTTACTAGCTGTGTGACCCTGGACAAGTCACTTAACCTCAATTGCCTTAAACATCCGGGGCCATCTCCAGTTGTCCTGGTAACATATCTTGTCACTGGACCTAGGTGGCTCTGGAAGAGAGAGTGAGGTTGGTGACCTTGCACAGTCCTCCCTCACTTAAATCCAATTCAGTGAAAGTCATGACATCTGTCACAATCCTCTTCAAGAATAAAGGACAAACAGCAACAACAGCCTCTAGCCAGCTCCCTACAACCTAACCTAACCTACAACCTCCTAATCTACAAAGGCTCCCTACTATGTATTAGCAAAATTCATATTCCTTTGCCTGGTGGTCAATGATTTCATAATTTGACACCGTGCTGCCTTTTAAATCTTCTCTCCTATTACTCTCTCTTTCTTCCCTTCATCCTTCCTACCTTCTTTCCTTACATTTCCCATATCCCAGCCTCACCTTTCTCCTCTTTCTCTTTGCACATTTCTATGCTGTCAATTCCTAAGCTCTACTCCCAGTACCAGACCACTTTCAGTGTCCATACTTTTTACCTGCATTAAGTGACCTGAAATATGATCTTTTTACTCTAGGAATGTCCATGAGACTCACCATTCTGGCCCACATTACTCTGAAACTGTAAACCTTTATCTCCCATATTTAAACCTAGGAATCAGTTTGTAGCTTTAAAAACAAATAGGCAGCAAGCTGACATAAATTAAATTTTTCTCCTCCCTTTTCCTTTGAGATTTTGGCACTCATGAGATATTTGTTTATAGAGAGGAGTAAAAGTATTCTTTTAATCTTCTGGAATAGATATGGAGGAGAAGGTAGGAGATGAGACATAACACATTTGGAGGCCAAGGGACGATTTCACTATTTCTGAAACTCATGGGTTATAGGATTTGGAAACTATCTGTGAGATGAACTTGACTCAAATTCTAAGAGGAGTCAGCGGATAGGGTTTGGGACATGGAGTTGGGAAGATGTGGTTTCAAATCCTGATTTCTAAGACATTTAATGTAACCCAGGGATGAGTTATCAAATGACAATGTTGGACTGTGCCCCGATAACGTCCCTCCCAGCTCCATATTGATGATGCTGTGACAAGGGCAACTCTATGGTCATTAGAAAACATTAGGGAAAGTCAGCAGAAGAGAAACATATAAATGCTCATGCAAATTTGTATGACTATCCATGTGTTTGTTTCCGTGGGAGACAAAATAGTATAGTGGAAAGGAGAT
Organism: Dromiciops gliroides; assembly: GCF_019393635.1. Taxonomy (NCBI): domain Eukaryota; kingdom Metazoa; phylum Chordata; class Mammalia; order Microbiotheria; family Microbiotheriidae; genus Dromiciops; species Dromiciops gliroides. The sequence continues at coordinate 157,070,320 of NC_057862.1, read as the reverse complement.
GAAGCATCTCTTGACTCCTTTAACTGCTAGAGTTTCCATCTCTCATTACCATGGAGATATTTTTTTCACATTTATAGCCTGTATTCACCTAATGTTCCTTGAGGGCAAGGACTCAGTATAGTGCTATCTTCATATCCTCAGCACCTTGCATATAATTGTTGTTGTTGATCAGTCATTTCAGTCATCTTTGTGAGTCATTTGGGGTTTTCTTAGCGAAGATACTGAAGTGATTTGTCATTTCCTTCTCCAGCTCATTTTACAGATGAGGAAATTGAGGTAAACAGGGTTAATCGACTTCTCCAGGGTCACCCAGAAATATCAAGTGGACAAAGATGAGCCTTCCTGACTCCAGGCCTGGCACTCTATTTCCTGCACCACCTAACCACCAGGAGTCAGGAAGACCTCAGTTAAAATCTGACCTCAGACACTTACTAGCTATCTGACCCTGGGAAAGTCACTTAACCATGCTTGCTTCAGTTCCCCATCTGTCAAATGAGCTGGAGAAGGAAATGGCAAACCACTCCAGTATCTTTGCCAAGAAAACCCAAATAAGGTCATGAAGAGTTGGACACACCTCAAACAACTAAACAACAAAATGCTTGTTACACAGGGTTAGCTGAGAAAATCTTATTTCAAATCTGGCTCTGGAATTATTTGCTGGCTACGTGACCTTGAGCAAATCATAATCTTTTGGATCTTCCATTTCTCCCATCTAGAACATGGGGCTGGTATTTAAACTACCTATACCACAATGTTATTACAAAGATAAAGTGATGGCAATGTATACAAAACACATTGTAAGTCTCAGGGCACTATAAAAATATAAGGCATTATCAGATCACCCCAATGAGTCTTTCCATTCTACCATATCAGTGCATGGCTCTAAATTATACTGATTATTAACTGAAACATACTGACATCCAATCCAGACCACAATTTAAGAGAAAACTAGAACTGTGCTTTGCAGCTCATGAAGAATGAAGTCACTGTCACAGATCTATTTTTTGATGTTGTTTAGCCCAGAGAAGAGCAGCTGATCTCGTTATTCCAAAGAGGTGACAGTAATAGAAAAGAGAAAAGAGGCAAACACCACAAAGGCATGTATTAATGGACATGTGCTCTCAGAATCATCAATACAGTTGCATCTTTCAGACTAATCTCAGAGTTCAGGTAGGGTTCTTTGAAATAGAACTGAATCACTTATATAACATTGCTTTATCTTTTTTTATTCTTCCTTCCTCAAAGCTGGTATTCAGTTTCATCATCAGTGTACCCCTTCCAGTACACACACACACACACACACACACACACACACACACACACACACACACACACACACACACATCAGCTACCTCAGGTTAAGATTCTACAATTTACTGGCTAAAAGGATCCTTGAAATATTGTTTCATCTATCTTTGTGACAGGAGATAAAACTAAACTAAATCATCCTAGAGTGGACGTGGGTGGGGGTAGGAGGTATCAGTGTTAGTCTTAAAAATTAGTTTTAGAAATTTCTATTATGATACAAAATGTTAATTAGACTCATCCACATTTCCAAATGGATGTGTTGTGTTTTTGTCCTCTGTGTGCCCCACTTCTGTATCTCTTGTCCCAGAATTGAAGGCTGTAAGCTTCTATCTATAGCAAACACAAACCTATCTGAGTTTTCCCTCCCAGTCATGCTTCTGACTTTTTGGACTTCGACATTATGCCTCAAGTGAAGTCTTAACCTGGAACTTCCCTCAGCACCTGGGGCCTTCTCACACCAGAATGTCCTTCCAACTTTGTGAACATCTCATGGTGGAATATTCTTCTGAAATGCTAACCCCCTCCTCTCATTGATGAGTGCCACAACAGTGGGGAGTCACGATTTTGGGGAAGTGTACAGGCCTGCCATGGGTAGATAGGTACATTAGTGGATAGAGTACTGGGCCTGGAGTCAAGAAGACTCATCTTCCTGAGTTAAAATCTTGCCTCAGACACTTACTAGCTGTGTGACCCTGGGCAAGTCACTTAACCCTGTTTGCCTCATTTTCCTCAACTGTAAAATGAGCTGAAGAAGGAAATGGCAAACCACTCCAGTATCTTTGCCAAGAAAACCCCAAATGGGATGATGGAGAATCATATATGACTGGAAAACACCCTAGCAACAACAACAAAGACCTGCCAACCATTATTCCAGTCTTTGCTATGATTCTGTCTTTCTACACGTGAATGCCACATCTCTACAAGGTACGTTTATCTTACCCCATTCCTCCCCCTCTTTTTAGATCCCTTTTGAGTTTGTTTTTTTCCCTTAGAATGTAAGCCTCTTGGGGGCAGGGAATTTCTTTTTGCTCATGTTTTTATTTCCAGCACTTAGCACAGTACCTAGAACATACTAAGTGCTTAGTAAATGTTTGTTTGTTATATTCCCCTCCTCTGTTGAGTTCCTTGGGTAGGTATAGGTGTCCTTGAAGAATTTTTTCTTAATTAAATGAAAATAATAAAAAGGATATGCAAGCAATAATAAATTCCTTACTTTATCTAGCTTCTGAAGAAGATTAATGTCTGATTCTCATTTGGCCGGCAGATTATACTGTGGTGTTTATTTTTATGGTTGGTTTATGTTGTGTTTAATGATTTTCAGGAAAGGAGAATCTACAACTGTTGATAACATCCTTCCACGGCCTAACAATCCTTGCTTCAAGATTAAGAGTCACATGAAGTGACAGAAATAAAGCGTCTACTCAGGACAGCTGGGTGGCACAGTGGATAGAGCACCGGCCCTGGAGTCAGGAGTACCTGAGTTCAAATCCAGCCTCAGACACTTAACACTTACTTGCTGTGTGACCCTGGGCAAGTCACTTAACCCCAATTGCCTCACTAAAAAGAAAAAATAATAATAAAAATAAAGCACCTACTCTATCATTTTTCTTCTGTTTCTGTGATGAGTTTATTTCCTGCTTCTTCCAGTGACCTGAAGCATATTCATAAATAAAGGGAAGATTCTCAGCATTTTCAGGCAACATCCACCAAAATGGTTAATGGAATTTAGAATCATTTAGCCAGAGGAAGGAGGTGGTCCTACTCCTTTGGTTCTGGAAGGTACATTTGCACATTCAAGGAAAATGATACTTCTGACAGAGAGGATTACAGTACAGTGATCCCTTCAATTACACGCCTGAACACAAAACCTTTATTAAGTAATTCTTACTGAGATAGGGGAACACAGATGGAAGGACCAACCTCCTCTCTGGACATTTGGAAACAGTTAAATGATTTTAATTACTGGACAAATATGAAACGAGCTGGAGACATTTTCCAAATGCAACTAAATAATGTCCAACCGGAGGCTGGGGGTAGAGGAGAGGGAAAGAAGGAATATGAGGGAATTCTAAAATATGTAAAATTGAACTCTGTAGGCACTGCAAAGGTATTTGTCTAAATGGGTACATGTGCGCAATGAGGAAGGGTATTTCCTTATAAGGAAGGATTTCTTTCTCTTTAAAATAAGAAAGCCACAGGAAGATTCTTTCTCATACTTTCTTCAATTCTATCCACAGCAGTGATCATGAAATTCAGAAAAGGCACAAAAAGAAAAACAAGGCGAGCAATACAGATGGGAAAACATTAAGACAGAAGGTTCAAGATTTAGAGCTGGTAGGAACCTTAATGGTCATGTAATCTAATCTTATTTTACAGATGAGGAAACTGAGGCTGAGAAATTAAATGAATTCCCCAAAGTCACCTAGGTAGGAAATGGAAGAGCTCTGATTCAATCCAAGTACTATGACACAGTTGCCTTTGAAAAGTTATATCTAGGGACACCTAGGTGGCGTGGTGAATAAAGCACTGGCCCTGGATTCAGGAGGACCTGAGTTCAAATCTGGACTCAGACACTTGACACTCACTAGCCGTGTTACCCTGGGCAAGTCATTTAACCCTCATCGTCCCACAAAAAAAAGAAACAAACAAAAGTTATATCTATCTTATTTTATCTGAGCTCCTCTATTCATCTCAACACCAAAAATCAGAATATATCAGAATACATGTGCTTGGATTTAAACTAGAATGTATGTACTTGGCAATATCCTTCCTCAAACACTCCCTTAGCTGTGTGGCTCTGGGCAAGTCATTTTAACCACCACCTACCTCAGTTTCCTCATCTGTAAAATGGAGATAACATAGGTAATGAGATAACATAGGTAAATGAGATAACATAGGTAAAGCACTTTGCAAACCATAAAGTATAATACAAATGCTAGTTACTATCATTATTACATCAGACAAATTCAACCACAAAGGAACTTAGTGTTATGTATGATGCGAGCTGGTTGTCTCCAAATTTGAATCCAACACTCAAATCCAACACTTTCCATTATATCACACTGATATTTTGATACATTGATGGGGGTGGGGGTGGTAAGGGTTATGAATTTGAACAAATAATCCAAACATCACTACGAATGGAGTGAAGCTGCTAAGACCTAGGACTACATCTAAGCCACAATCAAAATTGTGCTAACACCTGCATGAATTTCATTTGTTCCACAACAAATATGACCCACAAAAACTCAGAGCAAAAGGGCTATTTGTACAAGAATGAGGGTAATTCAATTAAAAATAAAAATAGAAACATGACTTGTCATTGTCCTGATCGCATTATTGAAGGCACAAACAATGGTTAGAACCAGTCAGGAAAGTTTTCTTTCTGCAGTCATATGAACCTGATATTTAAAGTCCTTTAGGGGGCAGCTAGGTGGCGCAGTGGATAAAGCAATGACCTTGGATTCAGGCGGACCCGGGTTCAAATCCTACTTCAGATACTTGACTAGCTGTGTGACCCTGGGAAAGTCACTTAACCCCCATTGCCCTGAAATCAATTACTCAATAAAATAAATAAAGTCCTTTAAAATATGACTCCACTCTGCTTTTCCAGATTCATTACACATTTCTCTCCTTGGTGCATTCTACAGTTTGGCCAGACTGGTAAATCTGTTGTTTTCCTTACCTGTCATTCCATTTCTTATCTCCTTGCCTTTTCCTAGGCTGTACTACATACCTGGACATCCCCCATGCTTAGAATAAACTCCTTCCTCACCCAAACCTCACAGAATAATAATAGAAACTGCAATTTGTATATGTCTATAACATTTATAACACACATATGATTTCATTTGAATCTTACAACAACCCTATAAAATAAATATCACAAGTATTATTAGCTTCATTTTACAGAAGAGATTGAGGCCTAGAAGGGTTAGATGACTTGTCCAAGGTCACAAAGCTAGTGTTAAAAATGGGATTTGACGCCAGGGCTTTCTGACTCAGCATTCAGTCACACTGTCCTCCCACTGAGGAAACAAAAATAGCTTGAACCTTGACAAAATAAGTACATACATGTGACTTGATAGCTGTGTGACCCTGGGAAAGTCATTTAACTGAAAGTCTATTTCCTCATTTATGTTATTTAGTCCTTTCTTGAATCTGGAAACTGGGAAAGACTGGGATTTCTTCTCTCCCAAGATTTTACCAACTCTGCTTCTCTGACAGGTTACTGTTGGTTTGTACTTCATTCTTTTTTTTTTTTTTGGTGGGGCAATGAGGGTTAAGTGACTTGCCCAGGGCAACACAGCTAATAAGTGTTAAGTGTCTGAGACTAGATTTGAACTCAGGTCCTCCTGAATATAGGGCCCACTGCACCAGCTAGCTGCCCCTGGTTTGTACTTCATTCTTGAAGAGGAACATAATATCCAAGTGATGTTATGACTTGCACTGGATTGAATTTAAGTGAGGGAGGGCAGCGTAAGGTCACCAACCTCATTCTCTCCTCCAGATTCAACTGGGTTCGGTGACAAGATATAAATCTGGATGACTGGAGATGGCCCCACATGTTTAAGGCAACTGGGATTAAGTGACTTTCCGAGGGTCACATTTCTAGTGTCTGAGGTGACATTTGAACTCAGGTTCTCCCAACTTCAGGACCAATGCTCTATCCATTCTGCCACCTAGTGGGAATTATTAATTAATCATTCTCCAATGAAAAGAGTTTTATGGAAATGGATTTTAGTCCTGGGTTAAGTTTAAAAATTGGAAATAGCATCACCTAGAGTACCTAGTTCATAGAATTATTGTTAAGACACAAATCAAATAATACATTGTAAAGCATTTTACAAACTTTAAAATACTACATCAGTTATTATAACTCTTTTCATTTTTATTAGAGATTAGCATTTTTATTTTATCCATTCCTGGTTCATCATTAATCCTATTCAGATAAATGGATCTTTGAATAGACGTTATGCATTTTACTTCTCTAGAATGTCTAGAGGGAAAATGACTATCTCTGCCATATACAATGTCTAGCAACCGCATTTACAGAGTAGAAATAAGGAATAAGGCTCCAGATTCAGCATTTGATAGAACAAGTTGGACTAATAAAGGCCCCTAGGGCTAAACAAATTAAAATTTAATTTAACTCAGTGGAATGAAGTTTGAATTCTATTTGAAAGGACCTTAGAGATTGCTTAGCCCAATCGGCCCTACTACATTTTACAAAATGAAGTCACGTAGGCCTTGAGGGCTGACTTATTCAAGGCCACAAAGCTAATTAGTCAAAGAGCCAAGATCAGAAGCCAAAGCTCATGTTTTCTTGTGCTGTCTGCTTTCTCTTATACCAAACTGTCTTTCATTTGACGTTCTCCAATGTCTCCACTGCTTTAAATACCCAAAGACACAGCAAACATGGTCAAATGACAAATGCTAATTATTGGCAGGTATTCTCTTTAATTCTTTTTTAATTTTAACAATTTTATCCAAAAAATGGAGGGAAAATGAGAGTATCCATTTATTGTATTGTCCAACAGCCAATCAGTTTTCTCCATATTTAAATTTTTGTTGTTTTTTTTTTTTTTAATTAAACTGTGATTCATTCTGCCTTCCTCCATCCATGACACATCCATAACCTCCTACTCAGGAAGTTAAAGCATTGACACAGAGATGTCTTTTAGTATAAGCCATAGGGGTTCTAGGGGATTGTTAATCTAATGTACCCCAATTTAAAAGCCAACAGGGAAGCCCAGTTCACTAAGTGAAACAATACAAATTGTTTGAACTCAGACTCCTTCCTTCCTTCCTTCCTTTCTTTCTTTCTTTTTTGTGGGGCAATGAGGGTTAAATTACTTGCCCAGAGTCACATAGCTAGTAAGTGTCAAGTGTTTGAGCCTGCATTTGAACTTAGGTCCTCCTGAATCCAGGGCTGGTGCTTTATCCACTGTACCACCTAGCTGCCCCAGACTTCTCCTTTCACCTAACACATACCACCCTTGTGGGCTCTTTTTTTTAAGTGCTGTTCTGTTACCATCTCAGTTCTCATGTAACTCAGGGCCTAAGGCTGGGCATTTCCTTAAGATGGTTATCACTGATGGACAGAATAATTATTCCATGATGTGTGCCTGTATATGGGGCTGAGTTGGCCAGAGCTTGAGAGAGAAGGGTTCCTTCTTTTGGCTTCCAGCTTTGGGGGTGGATAGATGTGATTCCAGCTTTTCTTCAGGAAAAGATCCCCAAAGGAAAAGAAAGACTTTGGAAAAAGTCAACATGTAGAGAAGCCAGTCCTTTGAGCATGTCCTTATTTCTAGCTTGCTACACAGAGATTAAAGGGAATTTCTCCTTGGGTGAGATCAGGGTCTGTCTCTATCTCTGCCTCTGACTCTCTGCCTCTGTCTCTCTGTCTCTCTGCCTCTGTCTCATCTCTCTCTGTCTCCGTCTCTCTCTGTCTCTCTCTGTCTCATCCGTCTCTCTCTCTGTCTCATCTCTCTGTGTCTCTCACTGTGTCTCTCTTTCTCTCTCTCTCTGTCTCTGTCTCATCTGTCTCTCTCTCTGTCTCATCTCTGTGTCTCTCACTGTGTCTCTCTTTCTCTCTCTCTCTCTCTCTCTGTCTCATCTCTCTCTCTGTCTCTGTCTCATCTGTCTCTCTCTCTGTCTCATCTCTGTGTCTCTCGCTGTGTCTCTCTTTCTGTCTCTCTCTCTGTCTCTCTCTCTGTCTCTCTCTATCTCTCTGTGTTGTCTCTTAGTCTCTCTGTCTCTGTCTCTCTCTATGTGTGTATCTCTCTGTGTCTGTCTCTGTCACTTTGTCTGTCTGTCTCTCTTGGTCTCTGTCTCTCTCATATTTTCCTCTCAATGGGAAAGTACATTTTGCGCATTATCTAGTCTATTCTAATCTGTACAACTTCTCTGATTTGTTTTTATGAGCTTAGATAAATCTGTTTATTTGCCATTCACTTGTTGTGGTAGCCTTTATGTAACTCATCTGGTGAAAAGAGAATGAAACCTCTGGATATACTACTTTAGGGTACTCCTTCCCAATGAAAGGATGATGCTCAGGAAAGTGCTGTGAACCTAAAAACAATTTCCTCTTTACTAGCAATATTTGTGGTTGGGGGGTAGATAGAAAAAATTCTAGTTTATACCCTTTATTTGAAGAAAACAGAGCAGGCCAGTCCTGTGGCCATAATATCATGCTCCCTTCTTGGTCAGAATAATAGTCTCCCTGCGATATCTATTCATATCTCCCTGTGAGCCACATTTGGACAAATGCATATAGACATGCATATAACCTACTAGGCAACACACACACACACACACACACAAATCTATACACGAATCTAATTCATTGCTCAATACCAAACCTTTGGCTACATTTTGAATACCCTTAGTTGTTCTTGGACTCTGTTTCACCATTCTTATATCTAAGCACCTTAAGCAATTGTAGTCCCATGGTATCTTACTCTCACCAGACCTTAGAGGACACCAGGGAAGGCTGCTAGCCACCCTAGATCCTATACCTGGTATAAGCTTTAACAGGACTCATTCTTTGGCAAATAAATCAAACTCTTTACCTATATCGATATAAAACTCTGTGATACTCTTTATAACAAATAAAGCATTCCATACCAGCTGTGGTATATTAAGCTAGAATCTTAGTTTATTCCAAAATGGTAATTTAGCTATTCTCAGTAATAAAATGATCCAAGACAAACCCAAAGAACTAATGATGAAGCACACTATCTGCCTCCCCCTGCCCCGAAAAAAGAACTGATATTGTTTGAATACAGACAGAAGCATGCTACTTTTTACTTTCTTTAATTCTTTGTTTTTGTTTACTTGAGTCTTCTTGTACATAAGACCTAATACAGAAATCATTTACATGATTGCAAAAAATAGCCATTTAACTTGTTAACTCTTAGATTTCCAGACCCCAATTAATGCAACTCTGGAGTGAATATCATCTCAATCAAAAGCCATATTTTAAAGAAAATAGTCATTTCTATGAAAGTGAAATATAGTACAAGATGAACTTAGAGAAATTGCCATTACTTTTTATTTTCCTTCTCCAGCTTAGAATATACATATGATGATATTCCTATGGTACACTTCAACAACAAAAAAGATGCTTGAAATACATTTCCCTTTCAAATTATATATTCTACGATTTGAGGCATGAGAGAGTAGGCAACTTTCACTCTGGAGTCCATGAGAGGCTAGGTGTAATAATCGATCTCAAGCCTTTCCTTTAGAATGACAATGCTAGCTAACCAAAACCTATTTACTAAGCCATTAAGTACTCTCACCCATCAGTCATCCTCAAAGAGAGTATGTCTTCTATGTATTAACAGCTTCAATGAAAGAAGTGAATGACTGCTCAGTAGACATTTAGTCCATCTCCACTGGGCTCAGGAAACACGAATATCAGCATTAGAAAGAAGAGAAACTCTGGAGAAGCTTGGGCCACTCCTAAGCCAAAGTCTTGAAATAAATGAGAGGCACAGATGTAGGCACTTCCTCCTTCCCCCTCTCTCTACAATGTCTCACAGCACAAAGAGAATCCACTTGGTATGAGAGGTTAGAGATGCAACTTGTAGCAACCTAAAACCATCAGCAGCCACAGAGCAGACAGAACCCAAGATGATTTCCTCCTCCTCTTCCAATCAGGCAGTGTGGGCACTTACCTTGCATTGCCCTGATACACAGATGGATGTACCATTCTGGTCACAAGGAGTGCCATCGATGACCTTCTCAGCTTGCCTCACATAGAAGCGATAGCCCATTGCTTGGCAGTTCAGCTCACACTTCTGATTTCCTCGTACTATGGAAAAATGATGGAAAAAAATCCACAAATGGTCAGTTCTTACAGCAGAATCAGTAGGCAGAAGCATAGATTAAGTTGCCCTTTTCTCATTTTTCCTGGGCACAATTCATCATGTTCTTATTTTCTTAAAAGCCCAATAGATTAAATGTGTATGTGTGTATGTGTGTGTGTTAGGGAAACACAAAACTACAGTTATCCTTTCCACATCATGACTTTCTCTTTCATGGTTTTGATATATCATGGGTCAGCATAAGAAATTAGATGGGAATTTAGAGGGAGCTGTGTGCAAGCTGTAGTTGACATGCAAAGGCCAGTGAATGACACAGAACTGATGACCAAATACTTAACCCAAATTTTAAAAGAAGTTGCTGTAAACACTCCATAAAAGAAAAAGTAAAAATTCAGACTTCTCTGGTATGAAGGGAAGGCCAAAAAATTTTATGCGGATTTTCTAGATGTGGGGGTAGCATGCCCCTTCCATAACACTCCCAACAATCCCCTCCTAACCAGCCAAGTGAAGAGGAAAACTGGAATGCTATGGTCTCTTCTAAGCAACATGTTCCAAGGTCATACAAAAGTCTACATATGTAATTGTTGTTAACAATCTCAAATTTTCCCCCAATACAGTGTTGGGACATCATATTTTCCCTAATATACACCCCCCCCCCCCCCGCTTTTCCTACTGTTTCCATTGTTTCACATTCACATGCTCATTATCTGACACTCAAAAGTAATCTGAGCAAACTAACAAAAAACAGCACAAAGTTTTATGGGTCCTACAGAGATAAGAGAAAAGTAGCTATGCAAGTCCCTGTATCTCTGTTCTTATAAAGATCAGAAAGATGTAGCCACAAAAGTCTCCAAATCGCAAATCTAAGGGGCTTCAGGGGTCATCTAGTACAAACCTTTTCTTGGTTCTGTTAAGGGTTAAAATTCTAGCTAGTCTGTCTAAAATATTTAATGAGTGGTCGCCAATAAATTATAAGCTTTAGCAAGAGTTAGACTTTTAAGCATTTATTAAGGAGAATAAGAATTTGGTAAAGAGAGAGAGAAAGGTCTAGATTCCTATCTATTAAAGGGAGAGCGCATTTCTAGCTCCCTTCTCCGCCAGAGTCCAGAGGAAAGAGAGCCAGACCGAGCGCCAGTCTCTTCCTTCCTCCTCCCACTAGTCTGCGTCACTTCCTCCCCGCCAAAGAAAAGACTCCTGGTCTTGCCCTCAAAGACCTTCGCTTCATGGGCAGAACTCTGCTACAGTAAGTATCCAGCAGGTGGCGTCATTCCAATCGTTACAGTTCATAAAATTTCCCTACCATATCTAGCTAAGTTAGTTAGAAGACAGGAGGCCCGCCAAGTTAGATGACATGGTAAATGATCTTGGGCAAGTTCTAACACCTAAGGGCTTCAACACTTTTGCCTCTATCCCTATTTTTTATGAGATATAATCCAGGTATGACTCAGCTTGTTCTCACTCTAGTTCTCGTTCTCTCTCTCTCTCTCTCTCTCTCTCTCTCTCTCTCTCTTTCCCCCCCCCCCCCGCTCTCCCTCTCCCTCTCTCACTCTGTGTGTCTGTCCCTCTCTCTGTCTATATAGATGTGTGTGCATTTATATATGTATATGCATATATATACAGACATATATATGTGTGTGGGGGTATATAAAACCTACTTATAGGAATACTATATTTTATACAAATTACATGAATATCCCCGATAATGTTGCATTCCTTCTGAGTTCAGGAACCTGGGTAGCATACTCTCCTTTTTTCTCTATCTCTTGGGATACTACTGATATATACTAATGGATGAGTTTCTCACATTATGTCAAAACATAACTGCCAAAGAAAGAATTTAAGGAGATACTCATCCATGAAAAGTTAGTGACTGAATCCCCAAATACACCAATATATCAAATTTGGAAGGCATTACAAAGACAGCTCAACCCATGCAGCTTTGACAACTGTTCTGACAAGCAACCAACCAACTTCTGCTTGACAAGTTGCAATAGGGAATCCACTACCTCCGAAGTCAGTCTATTCTATTTGGGAACAGCTACAATTTTTAAATAAGCATTTTCTTAGATAAAAAACAAATATGCCTCTCTGTACTTTCCACCATTTTCTGACCTCTAGGGCCAAGTAGAACAAGTCCATTCTCTTTTCCACCTGAAAATTCTTCAACTACTTGAAGACAACTATCATCCACTCTGTCTTTTCTTTTCCAGGCTAAGAATTGGGATCCAGTTCCTTGAAAAAGTCATTGAATGCAGAGTCTCCAGTCCTCCTATTTCCCTAGTCCCCTTCCTCTGGATAAACCCCAGCTGGTATATATTCTTCCTAAACTATTGCTCCTTGAACTGAACACAGCACTCCAGACATGGAATCTGAGTAAGGGAGTGTTCAGTAACTATATCAGCAAACTTGCACAGAAATTAACCCCCTCTTAATATAGCCCAGGTTAATATTAACCCTGCAGGCTCTCACTTACCTGTGCCTCATTTTGAATTTTCATTTCAATAGATCTTTCTGTACAAACAGCTATATATGATCATTCCTCTTCAAACATATACTCATGAAACTAGTTGCTATTTTAATCCAATCTATTAACTTTCATTTTGCAACAACCAGCCCATTTTCTAACTTGCCACAGATCTATTTCCATCTTGACTATCAGCACATGAGCAAGTCCCCTTTAAGTGGAATACTTTAATGACTATGATTTCATTGATGCAGGTACCCTAACTGTGCTGTTTGCAAACCATGCCTCCCTTCAATCCAAAGATGTTGTGGGCTTTGTCTAAATCTCATAACATTTGATGGCTCCAATGAAGCATAGGGGTTCTACATCAGTTATGTTTTACCTCTCTCTGTGACAATACACCTCACTGACAAATTAATATATGACACTTCTATAAAGTTTTCCATTATGAATATGCTTCAGCTTACTCATTTCTACTACCTTCTGGGTGACCAACAACTTTAATTTTTCAGAAAAGTTGTTTTCATGACTTGAATTTACACAGAACCATTAAAAATATGGATGCTGGAAAGGTATTATTTGTTTTAGTGAAAGAGTGGAGGCAAAGAGGGAGGGCATTCCTGGCCTAGCTGATAGCCAATGTAAAGGCATGGAAATAGGAGATAGGTCATCTACAAAGAAGAGCAGTAGTCCAGCATAGGTGAATTGTACAATTCAGAGAAGGGATCAAAGTATAAGACTGAAAAAGGATGAAGGAACTAAAAACTAGCTCCAAACTTAAAAAAAGGAAATCTCAATTACTTAAAATGACTTGACCCTCTTCACTATGAACACAAACAAGTCAAATTGTCTTTTTAGAGACTCATCAATAATTGCAAAGCTGCACTTTCAGGGAAGGAAAGCAAATAATTACTCAAGGAACAAATTTTAGCAGATCCAGATATCAAATAAACTTTACCATCAATTAGTGTTCTCATTTTCCCTTAGTGAATGGAGGTTAAAGTAAGTGGTTGATCAAGGAAGTTCTCTAATTAACTTCATGTGCTTCTGGGATCCTACGGAGGATACAGACACTCCTATTGACTAGCTTGAAAGGAATTAAAGATATCAAGTATAGTATCCCCAATAATGTCTCACTGAAGATGAAGCTACCACTTTATGTCTCATTTACTAGAGATTAAATGATTGACTAAGGTAGCTACGGCTCAACCAACAATGAATTGGTTGACTGACTGTTGTGGGTCATGCCTCTCTGTGTTGGCACTAAAGGGGAGTCCAGCTGTAGAGTTGGGATAATAAGAGACCCCAGAGCCACACAACTAAGAGCAGGATTGGGTCCTGGAGCAGGGGAAACATGGTGGAGACTAAACCTGTACAGATGTACAACCTTCCCTAGTACCTAGTACCAAGGAGTCATAACTCCTTGGGGCAAAGGTTTATGGTTATTGTGAATGTTCTTAACCATGGATCTGAAAGGATAGTTCCTGAACCACAGTTTTCTAGATAGAAGAAGGATAATTCCCTGGCAGTTTGAAAGTTTGATAGCCTAAAGGTTTGCCCTCTAAGAAAACCCAAGAAGAAAGTTTTAAGATCCAGTCTGTAGATAAACAAGCAAATTCTTGGACAACTCCAGCCTCTTAGAAAGAAAACTGTAGGCAGCTGTGTGGTTCAGAGGATAAAACACTGACCCTGGATTCAGGAGGATCTGAGTTCAAATCCAGCCTCAGACACTTGACACTTACTAGCTGTGTGACCCTGGGCAAGTCACTTAACCCTCATTTTCCTGCAAAAAAACCAAAACAAAACAAAACAGAAAGAAAACTGTCACATATATGTACCCCAAAGTTGAAGGAGAAGTAAAAGACTGAGCCATAATACAGGGGAGCAAACCCCCCTAGATTTTGCCATCTGCTTTTTTAGTAAGATATTCAGGCAGCATAGATTCTATGGGAAGAAATTAGCACTTCAAAACACGTTTCTTTTCCTTCTAATATTAAACCAAACTTTTAGGGTGGTGTCATAAGGCTGTATAAGTCCCTGTATGAAAGTAGAATTCACCTGAATGGTAATAGGTTACCTCTTTAGCAACCTCAAATTTATTTAACTTTTGATGGGATATGAAGCAGAGTGGCAGTGGAAATGTGGGGAAGATGTAGGACTCACTGAAGAGAAAGAAGTGTATCTATTGTTTGTTAATTACTTTGTCATTTCTACATTTTCTATGGAATAAAGCCAAGGTTGTCTTGTAAACAATATTCAGTGTAATCGTGGGTAGTTGAATCAGAACTGGAAACCCTTATAACCATATCTATGGAAATTTAGACAAGAGCTACATTTTGGAATTTCCCAGAAGTAATCTTGGTAGGGGCAAAATGAGCCAAAGAGAATCATCTGGGAGAAAATTAAAAGATTAGACTAAGTCTATGAAAGCTCATCACATGGGGTGCTGGGCCACGGGCTACATAATAATCTCAAAGATTAGACTCATAAATGTTGCCAAAGGTTACAGTGGACCAAACTCTGATACTCTAAAAGTATTACCTCTCTTTTCTCTCTGACCCTACTTCAATTTTACTAAGAAAATATCAGGTAAAAGAGGAAAAATGGTGTGAGTAAATATTGGAGGCTCTTCCCCAAGGAAAGAACAACATCTGTGCTAAGTTTAGAATCCATTCGAATTTCACAAATCCATTCCAAGTTTAGCACCAAAATCCAAACTTCCAGGCTCGAGTTCCCTTTTTCGTTAGCAATATAGGACATTCACATTCAAAGGAAGCAGGATCGTAAAAGCAGCTCATAAAACTTGGATGTGGCAGAGTGCTTACCAGAAACATTCTGATGAGTTAAGTGTAAATGAATAAGAAACATGTGCACTTAATTTCTTGGGAATACATACAGGGGTTAAACGAAGGGGTAGTGAGGGGAAAGGTGCTTGGGGAAAACACATTTTAGATTTCACTGAAACCAAAGCACAGGACAAATAGTACGAGGCACTTAGCTAAACTTAGCACCAGCCAGAGCAAACTCTGCTGAGCTCCACCTCCATTTTCTTGTATTATCTATTTGGTTTTCCTGCCAGTTTGTAACAGATGATCAGCTTATCCCCAGATTCCAAATATTACACTAAACTCAGACTAATGCCATTTAACCTGGTTTCCACCAGATTACATTTTCCAGGGCAAAGTTATGGGAAATGAAGTACAGAACACACTTCTAATAACTCAAGCTCTCTTTAGAGCTTTTATGCCTTTAAATAAGAGAGAGAGAGAGAGAGAGAGAGAGAGAGAGAGAGAGAGAGAGAGAGAGAGAGAGAGAGAGAGAGAGAGAGAGAGAGAGAGAGCATACTTCTAAGACTCAATTTGTTCCTTTTCTGAAAAGGAAACTTCTCAAGTGCAGAGACCAAAACGTCAGTCTGGCAACACATCATTTGTCAAGAGGTCAATCTCCTAGCAGTTTCCAAAAGCATGGACCCGAAAGTAAGCCAAAAAGGCTTCTGGACTCTTGAAATAACTGTAACAAATTCTCGGCACTAAAACCATGTACTTTACTCCATTACCCCTCACTTGTTGCCTTTCTGACCCCTAGTCACAATACAGACCTTTAACTTGGCTCTCACTTTCCTTACACAGAAAAATATTAGAACTAATAAACTAAAAGGGGGAATGTTGGGCTGTTAGAAATAGACACAATTACAGCAGGAGGAATGAGCATTCGCTAGTCTGACAAGGAGGAGGTAAACTGAAAAAAAAATTAAGTAAATCTTAAACTATATAAATAGTCTTTATTGTGTTGTATAGCAAGACTGATGAGCCTGAATCTTCAAGAAGAGACCATACAGAACAGTACTAATTAGATTCAATGTCCTCTGTTCAAGAAAACAAGAAACATATCCAAAGGTTAAGAAATGGTTGAATTAATTGTGATATACGAATGTAATAGAATATTGTTGTGCTATAAGGAATACCGAAAATATTAAAAGACTTAAATGAAGTAACCCATAATAAAATAGAATGTCTGTGTGTGCATATATTTATATATATATGCATGCACATATATGTATACATACAAGTCAATGCACATATATACACATATATGTGCATATGCAATGTACACATATGCAATAATATATACATATATATGTGCATTGACTTTTGTTGTTCAGTTATGTCTTACTCTTTATGACCTCATTTGGGGTTCTCTTGCTAAAGATACTGGTCATTTCCTTCTCCAGCTCATTTTACAGATGAGGAAATGGAGGCAGCAAACAGGGTTATGTGATTTGACCAGGGTCACACCCCTATTGAGTGTCTGAGGCTAGATTTGAACTTACTTCCTCCTGACTCCAGGACTAGTGCTCTAACCATTGTGTTACCTAGCTTCCTGCATACATTGACTAGAGCAATATAAAAATAATAATAATAGTAAGAAAATCCAAAAGAAATAAAAGAGATCAGAAAGGGACATGGGAACAAACAGGTTAGTCTTATTTTGTATAACCTGCCATCTAAGTAGCTTTAGACATTCTCCAAATTTGGTTCAATTTCATGTCTAACTCAACAGTAAATCACCTGACTAGCTCACTTTGCCATTATTCGGTTAGAAAAGTGAGAACTTCTAAAGTTATCTTGTGTCTAACTGTTCAACTGTGTACTATGCTAACATACCCAGGCAAAGAAAAATATGACAGCAAAACATTTAATCAAGAAAGAAATGAACATTCAAGCAGCTAGCTGCTTGATCAGCTGTTTGTAATTTTCATGAATTTTCATCATGGCACTCTACCTTTCATAAACCAGTCCTGTGGTAAATGCCATTAAATTTCCAGTTTATAACTATCTTCCTTTAATCCCCCAATACATCCAACCAACATTATAGGCATATAGACCTCACAAAGGATAAAGAACTTATTCTGCCAATGGTAATTTAACTTTGGGTAGAAACATACTGGGAATTTTTTTTTTCTGTGCCTCAACCCTGCCTATTATATCCAGGTCCAGGCATCTTTGAAAATGTAGTCCTTTCCCTTCTCACCCACATGCCTTACATTTTTTGAAGTTAATATATACATTTAAAAAATAATTTTTTAAAAATGGAGTTTGCAGTTTAATATGTAAACATTTGCATCTGTGTATTTAAATGTCTAGGTTTTTATGGCTGTTAATAAGTTGTTTTCATTATCATGTAGATTGATTCTGTTTTTTGTTTTTGTTTTTTTTTGGTGAGGCAATTGGGGTTAAGTGACTTGCCCAGGGTCACACAGCTAGTAAGTGTCAAGTGTCTGAAGTCAAATTTGAACTCAGGGCCTCCTGTATCCAAAGCCAGTGCTTTAGCCAGTGCTTTAGCCACTGCACCACCTAGCTGCCCCGACTGATCCTGTTTTGATATGTGACACCTCAACCCCCTCAGCTATCTCTCCCCTCTGACTGGAAGTATGCAGAGTAAAGCAATAAACTCCTCCCAAAGCCTTCTTTTATAGAGGTCTCAACTTTCCAATTAACCTCTTCATTTCCCATAAGATCCTTTGTGTGGTTTGAATTCCTAGAACATCATGTCACAGAGCAAGGCAGCCTCTACCCCAACTCCCCACCCCATGTTTTTCAACTTCCTTTTGTGTGTTGTCTCCTCCACTAAATTATAAGCTCCTTGAGGGCAGGAACTATTTTTCTTTTTCTTAGTTGTATTCCCTACCACAGTACCTGGAACAGAGTAGGTACTTAATAAATGTTTGGGCAGCTAGGTGGCATAGTGGATAAAGTGCCAGTCCTAGAGTCAGAGAAGACCTGAGTTCAAATACAGCTTCAGACACTTACTAGTGGTGTGACCCTGGACAAGTCATTTAATTCCATGTGCCTCAGTTTCCCCATCTGTAAAATGAGCTGGAGAAGGAAATGTCAAATCACTCAAGTACCTTTGCCACAAAACCCTCAAATGAGGTCATGAAAAGCCAGATATGACTAAAAACGACTAAAATAAATGTTTATTGAATACTAACTTTTGACTTGGAACAATAAGAGGTTAAGCAACTTTATCATGGTCACCCAGGTAGGATGTGTCAGAGGCTAAATCTGAACACAATTCTTGACTACAAGGCAAGTTAACAGAGCAACTTAGAAGTTACAGATGAATTGCTGATCTGCATTGTGAGAGGAAGTTTCCACACTTCGAATTTGCTATATCAATGAAGTCACAGATTAAGACCTCTGCTCCTAACCCAAAATGTATGAAAGAAGTACAACCCATAAATAACGTAAAAAAGATCGTGAAAATGTGTGTGTGTGTGTGTGTGTGTGTGTGTTTGGTACTCAAAAAGGTAAGCTTCAGTTATCTAGAAGAGTAACTGATGGAGATCACTTCAGTCACTAACAATATAAGATAAATGAAAATTTACTGTATAGTGGTTCTAAGTTAAGCTACTGTAACTGGCCAGAGAAAGAAGATCAACAAAATGATGAAACCCCAAAACAACCTTACTGTGAGTAGAAATATATAGATTTGAGGCTGGCTACCTAGAGTGAATCAATTCATCAACAAGCATTTATTAAGCACTAATATAATAATCAGCATTTTTATAGTATTTTTAAAGTCTGCAAGTCATTTGACACATGTTATCTCATTAGATTTCATATGAGATGACTTTGAGTGGTACTTCTGCTGCTAGTCAATAAATATTTGCTGAACTGAATTAACATCATGAAAAAATACAGCAACATATGCTCAGATGAGTTGGGCCCAGAAGTCATATTCTCTGCATGTCCTGAAACTAGACTTTACAGTCAAAGAAATTCAATAAGCAACAGGCTATGAGTATTGTTCAGGACTTGGGTTTATATCCATATGGGAAGAGATAAAAAAGGAAAGGAGACAATATTTTCTTCCTCTTTTCTTCATCATTTTCTCCTGAAATCAATGCCCCTAAACTTACCTTGATTTTTACAATTACACCCTACAGCTAGTTAGTGCAGTGGAGAAAGCACTGGACCTGAATTCAAATCCTACCTCAGACATTTACTATCTTTATAACCCTGGACAAGCCACTTAGCTTCTGTCTGCCTCATTTTCTTCATTTGTAAAATGGGAATAAGAATAACACCTCCTAGATTTGTTGTAAGGGTAAAAGAAGGTAATACTTATAAAGTACTTATCAACCCTTAAAATACTATATAAGTACAAGTAATTACTATTATTACCAACTTTAGAAACTATAAGTTACCTATAACTTTTTCAACTATGAAAAGCAAATCTTGAGGGAAAAGAGAAAACAGAAGTCACATAAGTATTTTCCAGAATTCATTGTATTCTATGGACAAACACCAATGTACTTACAAGAAAAGTACCATTTTATTTAAAAGGATCATATATTTACACCTTAGAGTCCATCTAATCTAAGCCTCTCATTTTTTAAAATTATGAGAGTATTTTATTATTTTCCAGTTACATGTAAAGACAGTTTTCAACATTTGTTTTCATAGGATTTTTGGCTCCAAATTTTTCTCCCACCCTCCCACCTCCCCAAGACCGAAAGCAATCTGATATAGGTTATATAGGTACAATCACATTAAACCTATTTCTGCATTAGTCATCTTGTGAAAGAAGCAGGACACAAGGGAAAAACCTCAAAAAAGAAAAAAAACTCAGCCAAAACATAGAAACATCATGGTTCAATCTGCATTCAGAATCCACAGTTCTTTTTTCTGGATGTGGAGAACATTTTCTATCATGAGTTCTTTGAAATTGTTTTGGATCATAGCACTGCTGAGAAGAGCCAACTCTATCACAGCTGATCATCACACAATGTTGCTGTTGCTGTGTACAATGTTCTCCTGGTTCTGCTCATCTCTCTCAGCATCAGTTCTTATAAGTCCTTCCACGTTTCTCTGAAATCCTCCTGCTCATCGTTTCTTACAGCACAATAGTATTCCATTACATTCATATACCACAACTTGTTTAGCTATTCCTCAATTGATGAGCATTCCCTCAATTTCCAATTCTTTGCCACCACAAAGAGAGCTGCTATAAATATTTTTGTACATGTGGATCCTTCCTTTCTATGATCTCTTTGGGATACAGACCTAGTATTACTATCTCAAAGGGTATGCACAGTCCCATAGCCCTTTGGGCATAGTTCTAAATTGCTCTCCAGAATGGTTGGATCAGTTCACAGCTCCACCAACAATGCATTAGTGTTCCAATTTTCCCACAGCTTCTCCAACATTTATTAGTTTCCTTTTTTTTGGTCATATTACCAGTCTGATAGGTATGAGGTGGTACCTACCTCAGAGTTGTTTTAATTTGCATTTCTCTAATCAATAGTGATTAGAGCATTTTCTCATATGGGCAATAGCTTTGATTTCTTCATCTGAAGACTGCCTGTTTATATCCTCTGACCATTTTCCAATTGGGGAATCACTTGCATTCTTATAAATTTGATTTAGTTCCCTATATATTTTAGAAATGAGTCTAAGCCTCTCATTTTACAGATTTATTAAGGGATTGTGGCCCAGATAGGTTAAGTGATTTGTTCCAATTCATACAGATTATCACATGGAATATCCCAATTCACAATAACTTTGGGGAAGGACAGATGATTACTGGTTACTAAAGAGGAAATTTATTAGAACATATAATAAACTAAGCACTTTGGTAGGAATACAAAAAGTTAATGGGGGAAAGCATGGAATAAACATTTGTTAAACTCCTACTATGTGCCAGGCACTGTGATGAGCAAGCACTTTTACAAATATTATCTCATTTGTTCTGTGCTACAACTCTGCAAAGTAAAAGCTGCTATTATTCCCATTTCACAATTGGGGAAACTGAGGCAAACAAAAGTTAAGTGACTTAACCAGAATCACATAGATAGTAAGTTCATGGGGGTATATTTGAGCTCAGATTTTTCCTGACTCCAGGCCGAGTGCTTTATCCACTGAGCCATCCAGCTAACAATGCCAATATACATTTTTGGTTTTGTTTTTGCAAGGAAATGAGGGTTAAGTGATTTGCCCAAGGTCACACAGCTAGTAAGTGTGAGGAGTCTGAGGCCAGATTTGAATTCAGGTCCTCCTGAATCCAGACCTAGTGCTTTATGCCAATAGAAACATTTTAGCGAACATTCCAATTTTCTGAAGGAAAGATGGCATGACTACTAATGGCATTACTGTTTTTCTAGGCTCCCTTCTATATCCTTGCTATTACTAAGCTGTCACCTACCTTCCTTTGAAATGCATCTCTCATTCATTCCAGGTTGTGAAAAAGCAAACTAAGCCATCTTTTGCCTCACTTTTTACTTAGCCTTTAATTAGTGCCTCAAAGAAAAGAAATGATGAGCAGGTGGATTTCAGGAAAACCTGGAAAGTCTTACATAAACTGATGCTGAGTGAAGTAAGCAGAACCAGGAAACCACTGTACACAGTAACAATGACACTGTGTAATGATAAACTATGACTGACTTAGTTCTTCTCGGTGATGCAGTGATGCAAGTTAATTCCAAAGAAGCATGATGGAAAATGCTATCCACATCCAGAGAAAGAATGGATGTAGTCTGAATGCAGATCAAAGCATACAACTTTTACTTTTTTGTTTTGTGTTTTTTTCCCTTTTGGTATGTTTCTTCTCTCAAAATATGACTAATTTGGAAAAAATGTTTTACATGAATGCACATCTATAACCTATTTCAAATTGCTTACCATTTTGGAATAGGGGAGGTAAGGATGTGAGAAAAACTTGGAACTCAAAATTTTGTAAAAATGAGTGTTGGAAAAACAATTCTATTTAAAAAAGGGTGAGTGTGTCAAAGAACAAACCATAGAAACAATCAATAATTTCATTAAAGTGAATAACAGTGAGATAGCATTGCAAAATTTGTGGGATGCAGCCAAAGCAGTCTTTAAGGGAAATTTTATATCTTTAAATGCATACGTTAATATATGAGAGAAAGAGCAGATCAATTAATTAGGTATGCAACTGAAACAAAACTAGAAAAGGAATAAATATAAAATCTCCAATTAAACACAAACATGGAAATCCTAAAAATCAAAGGAGAGATTAATAAAATTGAAAGTAAAAAATTAATAAATAAAACCAAAAGCTGATTTTATTTAAAAAATAAAAAATAGATAAACCATGAAATTGCTAGTATCAAAAAAGGGTGAATGTACCACCAATTATGATGAAATCAAAGCATTTAGAAGTATTTTGTCCAATTATATGACAGTAAATCTAAGTGAAATGGATGAATACTTACAAAAATATAAACTGTCCAGACTAGCAGAAGAGGAAATAGAATACTTAAGTAATGTTACTTTAAAAAGAAAAATTGAACAAGCCATCACTGAACTCTCTAAGACAAAACCCTCAGGACTAGATGGATTTACAAGTGAATTCTGCTAAACATTTAAGAAACAACTAATTTCAATATTACATAAATTGTCTGAAAAAAATGGTAAAGAAGGAATTCTACCAAATTCCTTTTATGACACAAATATGGTTTTGATACCTAAACCAGAAAGAGCAAAAACAGAGAAAGAAAACTATACACCAATTTACTTAATGTATATTGATGTAAAAATTTTAAATAAAATACTAGCAATGAGATTATAGCAATATATCACAAGGACCATACACTATGACCAGGTGGGATTTATACCAGGGATTCAGGGATTTTTAATATTATGAAAACTCTCATCATAACTGACCATGTCAATAACAAAAACAACAAAAATCATATTATATTAAGAGATGCAGAAAAAGCCTTTGACAAATTATAACATCCATTCCTATTAAAATGCCAGAAAGACAAATCCGGCCTCAGACAATTAACACACACACTTACTAGCTGTGTGACCCTGGGCAAGTCACTTAACCCCAATTGCCTCGCCAAAAAAAAAAAAAATGCCAGAAAGATAAAAATCAATAGACCCTTTCTTAAAATTACAAGTAGTATCTATTTAAAAGTAAGAGCAATTATTATCTATTAATAGTGATAAACTTGAAGTCTTCCCAATAAAAACAAGGATAAAACAAGGATTCTCATTATTGCCATTGTTATTCAATATTGTGACAATAGTGTAGCTGCTATCAATGCTGGCTATATCAATAAGACAAAAAATAAATTTAAGGATTAAAAAAGGCAATGAGGAAATAAAACAATTTTTTGCACATGATATAAAGGTATGCCTAGATAACTGTAGAGAATCAACCAAAAAACTAATTGAAAAAAATAAATAATTTCAGCAAAGTTGCAAGATATAAAATAAACCCACATCAGGATTTCTATATACTACCAATAAAACCCAGCAGCAAGAGCTAGAAAGAAAAAATCCATTCAAAATAACTGTATACAATAAAAAATACTTGGGAGTTCATGTACCAAGACAATCCCAGAATTATATGAACACAATTATAAAACACTTTTCACACCAAGTTAGACCTAAACAATTAGAGAAGTATTCATTTTTCATGGGTAGATCAAATCAATATAATGAAAATGATGATTCTATCTAATTTATTCAATGCCATTCCAATCAAACTACCAAAGAATTATTTTATAGAAACAGATAAAATAATAAAAAATATTTGTGGAAGAACAAAAGGTCAAGAATATCAAGGGAATCAATGAAAAAAATGTGAAGATGGCATAGTAGCACCACATTTCAAACTATATTACAAAGTGGTCATCATCAAAAGAACCTGGTACTGATTAAGAATAGAGTTCATAAGATACAGGAGTATATGACCACAGAAATGTAGTGTCTGATAAAGCCAAAGATCCAAGCTTTTAAGAATTCTCTATTTGACATAAATTGATGGGAAAACTGGAAGGCAGTTTAGCAGAAATTAAATATAGACCAACACCTCACACCGTATACCAAGATAAGTGGATAAAGGATTTAGACATAAGGATAATATCATAAGTAAATTAGGGGAACACGAATAAAAGTACCTGCCAGACCTATAGAGAAGGTAAGAATTCATGACTAAACAAAAGATAGAGAGGATCATAGGAAATAAAATGTGTAATTTTGATTACAATTTTTTTTTTTTTGGTGAGGCAATGGGGGTTAAGTGACTTGCCCAGAGTCACACAGCTAGTAAGTGTTAAGTGTCTGTGGCCAGACTTGAACTCAGGTCCTCCTGACTCCAGGGCCGGTGCTCTATCCACTGCGCCACCTAGCTGCCCCATGATTACAAAAATTTTAAAGCTTCTGCATAAACAATACTAACAGTCAAAATTGGACTGAAAACAAGAAACTGAGGAAAATATAGCAAGTTTCTCTAAGGACCTAATTTTTCAAGTATGTTTGGAATTGAGCCAATTTTATAAAAATAAGAGTCATTTCCCAGATGGTCAAAAGATATGAACAAGTAGTTTTCAGAAGAAGAAATCAAAACTATCAACAATCACATGAAAAAATCTTCTAAATCATGATTAATGAAAACAACTCTGATGTACCACCTAGCACCTATCAGACTATCTAACATGAGAGAAAAGGAAAATGACAAATGTTGGAGGATTTGTGGAAAAATTGGGAGACTAATGCATTGTTGGTGGAGTTGTGACAGTCCAATCTTTCTGGAGAAGAATTTGGAACTATTCCCAAATGGCTATAAAACTGTGCATATCCTTTGATACAGAAATATCTCTACTAGGCCTGTATCCCCAAAAAATCAGAGGAAGAGGAAAAGGAACTATTTGTACAAAAATATCAATAGTATATTTTTGTGATGGCAAAGAACTGAAAATTGAGGGGGTGCCCATCAACTGGGGAATGGCTGAACAAGTCTTCACATATGATTATGTTGGAATACTATTGAGCTATAAGAAATGACAAGTGGTTTTGTTTCAGAAAAAACTGGGAAGACATATATGAATACCCTCAGAGTGAAATGAGCAGAAATGGGAGAACATTATAGATGGCAAAAGCAATATTGTATGATGATATTGCATAATGAATTAGCCATTCTCAACCGTACAATGATCCATAACAATTCCAAAGGACATAGTATGAAAAATGCTATACATCAGAGAAAGAACTGGAGTCTCAATGCAAATTAAGACATGCTTTGTTTTTTACTTTCTTTATTATTTTTGGTTTTTTGGTCTGTGAGTTCTTTTGCAACATGGCTAATATAGAAATATGTTTTACATTACTACACATGTATAATCTACATTGAATTTTTTGCCTTCTCAAGGAGGGGGGAAGTGAGACTGGGAAGGAGAGAATTTAGAACTCGAAATTTTTAAAAATAATATAAGAAATCTTGGTTTACATGTAACCAAGAAAAACAAAAATTAAATGTTAATGAATATGCATATGTGACCTATAGAGATATTACCAAAAAAATGAAGAACATGGAACATGTTATTTATCAGACTTATGGATAGATGAACCATTTATGAATAAACAAGAGATAGGGAGCAAAGTGACATGTAAAAATGGATAATTTAAATTACATTAAATTTAAAAGGTTTTGTACAAAGAAAACAAATACATCCAAGAACAGAAGGAAAGAAGAAAACTGGGAGGAAATCATAAACAGTATCTCAGATAAGTCTTATATCAAAGTACTCTGTGTACAGTAACAGCAATATTGCTTTAGGAACAACTTTGAGCAATTAAGTCATTGTGACTATTTTAAATACCTAAATTAACTACAAAGGACATATGAAGGAAGATGCTATCTGCATCCAGAGAAGGAAGCGATAAATAGATATATATAACACACGTGTGTGTGTGTGTGTGTGTGTGTGTGTGTGTGTGTATCTAATGGTAGCCATCTCTAGGGTAGAGGCAGAGGAGGGAATAAAAAGGAACAAAGAAATTTCCATGATAAATGTGTTATATATTTAAAAAGGAATAGCAAATTATACATAATAGATTTGCAGTTTCTTGTGTAGTCATCTCTTTATTATTCTGCTATATCGTGGAAAGGCTCGTTTTATTCCATAAATTCAAAAATTTTAATTAAAATGATAATTTTCAGATAATACTTCAAACCCAACAAATTAGTAAAGATAATTAAAATCAAATAAACTCAATGTTGGCAGGGATGTGGAGGGACACATACATTCATTCATTTCCAGTAAAATTACAAGTGTAGAAAGAGTTATGAAATAATCATGCATTATCATATAATAACTTCATTATTATATTTAAAATAGATTCCAAAAGTATTATTGGAAAGTTTTTTTAAGCTACCTGTCCAAAGATTTTTACAGGAACATTATATATGATTAGTGTGAAAAAACACTAAATAATAGCTATCTGGTCAAACATTTTCATAGGAATATTATATATACGATTGATTGTTTTTAAATGGAAGTAATCTAAATGTCCAGAAAATAGGGGAATGGTTAAAATAATTGTGATACATTAGTGAAATACATGAGATATAAAATGAAATACTATAATGCAAATAAATCAGATAAGTAAGAAAAATGCAAAGAAATTTTCAAAGCTGTTTATTAAATAGATTATTCAAAAAGAAAATGGGGTGAGAAACAGAAAAATGCAGCACATTTATGAACATAAAATTGTAAAAGAGATGAGAATAATTAAGGCTACTGATGAAAGTTTAGAAGTTATGACTGAAAATTGTTATGATACTTTTATTTATTTTTTTATTGAGCCTGCATCTTCCTATTTTGCCCATGTTGAAGGTACAACATCTATTAATGAGCCAGATCTCTCTACTAATCAGCCAAAAAGTTTTGACCTACTCTATTCCCACTTTGGATCAGGTGACCTCTTCTTAGGCAGTCTGGTGGCCTCTCTTCCCAGGAGTTCACCATAATGGTGCCAGACTTAATGTGGACACTCAATCACTTTCACCCTGCTACAGCTTAAAACTCTTGAGCTCAATCAATCCACTAGCCTCAGCCTCCTTGGTAGCAGGGATTAGAGATATGTGCTATCTTTCTCTCTTCTTTTTTTTTTTTGCGGGGGAGTGGGGAGTGGGGCAATGAGGGTTAAGTGACTTGCCCAGGGTCACACAGCTAGTAAGTGTCAAGTGTTTGAGGCTGGATTTGAACCCAGGTCCTCCTGAATCCAAGGCTGGGCCACGCAGCTGCCCCCTATTTTTCTCAATGGTTATATTGACATTCAATGTTGATATTTTATAAAATACTTAATTTTAAAATGGGGGCTGGGTGGGGCAATAGAGGGTTAAGTGACTTGCCCAAGGTCGCACAGCTAGTAAGTGTCAAGTGTCTGAGGCCAGATTTGAATTCAGGTCCTCCTGAATCCACGGCTGGTGCTTTATCCACTTCACCACCTAGCTGCCCCCAAATTTAAAAAAAAATTTTAAAAGAAATCCTACCTTCAGTATCTACCTCAGATCTTACCTCTTCCCTGAAATATTTAATCCGATGTGAATTTTCTCTTCTCTAAATTTTTTATGCAATAATTAGCTCTGCCACCCATCTTTGGATTCAATCACCATGCCCTTTGTTATTCATAAATAATTACTTCTTCTGTATAGTCATATATTGCCATATGTGTATAGTCAGTCTCCCTATTTAGACCTAAAGAATGGGCACATGATTTGTGGTTATTTTGCATCTCCCACAGTGCTAGGCACAAAAGGGACCACTCCAACACTTGTTGGGTTGAATTAATTACATTCTAATTTACATGTTTCTGTACAAAGTAAGACTAAATACACATAGTCCTAGACACTAAAGCAACTAAAAAAACCAAGATGTCCCTGCAAGAGGCACAGAGAAAGCAAGTTATTTACACGTGCATAAATCGGAATTCATTAATGAATGCAAAAATAGACTCATGAGAGGCTGTTTTCTATAGGCAAAGATTAAGAGCCTTATCTGGTTGGCATACTTCTGAGATCTCTAAAGGGCCCACTAGCCAAAGCTTTGCTGCCTAGGTCATTTTCTCAACTGGAAGGAGACCCCCTTTAGGCTTCCTGTAGCCCAATCTGAAAAGGGATGTTTTTACTTTAAAATGGAAATCATGACCCCTATACAGGACCAGGATTGGAAATCAGAATTACCAGCTAAAAGGTCACCTTCACTAGGCAGTCCAGTTACTGCTGTCCCAGACTTCAGCATTCTAAGGCCCCCAAAAGCCTCTCATACATGAACTTTAAGCCTTCTCAGCAGTCCATTCACGTTATCCCACAAATGTGCCTGAATGTTATGGGGAGTCAGGAGTGGATTCCTCAGCTGCTATTTACCAAACGAATGCAGCCATCCTTATTCAACTGGGGCTCAATGGGAGAAAGGAGGGGGAGGGAGAAATCATTAACTCAAACTTTCCTTTTCTCTCTCTCAAAGGGGTTTTAAAAAATAAATCCATCCATCCAAATCACAATCACATACAAGCATTTCCCTTCCCCAAAGAAAAAAACACAAGCTTGGACCAATGACAAATGGAGGGTCACTTGTGGAGGCATGAAAAGCAAATTCAGCCGCTTGGGCTCCTTCTCAAAGAAAGTGTAGGGATACTCTTGTTATAGTAATACAAAGAAGAGCATGAGCTCATCATGCCAGGATTTAATTGAAACCTCAGCCTGAAACTGTTGTTGTTGTTGTTGTTGTTGTTGCTGTTGCTGTTGCTGTTGGGTTTTTTTTTTGGGGGGGTGTCCTTTGGTAAAAGACTGGGTAAGGCCCCAAAAGAAGAATACATACAGCCCATAAAAAGCAGCTCACTTCTTGACTACAGTGTCCTTGGGAAGCTAACCCCTAAGTTACTTTGAATGCTGCTTGTCAGGCAAATTCACCTATACTGAGTCCTTTGGGGGCAGGGGCCCTTTTGTTGAAAGTTGGACATTCAGATTTCACTGTCGATACTTTCTTTTCCAATGATCACCACAACCTCTAAAATCTTTCTGGTTTTTTTTTTTTCATGACTCCACAAAATTGAAGCAGAACAGATAAATCCTAGACATTTGGAAGAACTGCCTCACAACTGTGAAGACATAGGACCATGAACTCAAAGGAAGATAGTGACAGTTGAACTTGGACATTTTTTGTTAGTTTGTGTGTTTTGAGCAGGGCAATGAGGGTTAAGTGACTTGCCCAAGGTCACACAGCTAGTAAGTGTCAAGTGTCTGAGGCCAGATTTGAACTCAGGTCTTCCTGAATCCAGGGCCAGTGCTTTATCCTCTGCACCACCTAGCTACCCCCCTGACTCGGAAAATTTTAAGATGCTGGTTCACCTTCATGTTAAAAGTTGGTTGAAAGGCAGCGAGGTGGCACAGTGGATAAAGAACAGGCCCTGGATTCAGGAGAACCTGAGTTCAAATCTGGCCTCAGACACTTGACATTTACTAGCTGTGTGACCCTGGGCAAGTCATTTAACCCCAATTGCCTCACCAAAAGTAAAATAAAATAAAATCAAAGTTGGTTGAGTGGGAGTTTCTCATTCATTCTACAGTATTATGTCTAGGTGGACTGAATGACTAATCTTTGAAGTGTTCTATTCTTAAAGGTCTTCTGTAGACCTTTGGGGTATATGATATACTAGAGACCACCTGGACAGAAGATTTAGCAATAATTCTGATATAAGGGGGAAAAACATCTTGGGGAAAAAAAAAGGTCCTATCCTGTTAAGTTTTTAATCAATCAGTTGACTAGTTGATTCAACTTTTAAAGATAAATTCATTTGGGATGTGTGTGGGTGGATGGGTGTTGGAGAAAGGGGTAAACCTTAGAGAGAGACCTCAGGATAGAAAGTCCTACTAAGGGAGAGAGTGTGGAACATGATACACTCAAGGTTTCCTTGAAAGCACAGCTTCCCATGAATGTAAAACAAATAGAGATTGTCTAGATAGGCAAGAAAAGTATAATAAATTTATATGAACCCTTTTCCTAAATTCTATTAGGCTCATCCTAATTTGTTTCTAACACCAGGCATAAGGGGACATAGTTCCCTAACTACTTTAACAGCCCCACTGATTTGAGTATGTTTAAATATCTGAATGTAGAGTGTTTGCCTTAGGGCATCATTTTATTCTCTTTTATTATTCTACCCTTAAAATGTAGCTCCAATTGCCAGCATCCATAAATGACATCTGAAAGATGGCTCATGCCCATAAAGAATTTGTATTTCAGACAATCAAATCAACAAACTAATGAAAAAGGCACTTTAAATTGGTGGCCAGGCAGCAGTGGTTAAAAGAAGCTCTGTGCAGACCACGTTTCCTAATGGAGATGCTTCACAATTTCTTTTCTCCTTTTTCATCTGAGGTTGGGGATACAGAAAGGGTGAAGGAACTTTAATGTTTTCTAGAGGAAGGAATATGTTCTGGTATATTAAATGGGCATGTCGTCTCCCTTGGAAAGTCTTCTGCCTTTACTTTGCTAGGCTATCTGGTAGAGTGGAAGGAACATTGAATTTGGAATAAGAAGCTCTGTCAGCTGCTACCTGTGTGACCTTGAATATGTCTCTTAGCTGTAAAATGACAGGGTTGGACTAAGTGATTTCTAAGGTCTTAAAAAAAAGGCCAAGGTCTTGAAAGATTTAAAATCTACAAACCTATGACTTTCTATTTACTTATTTGTACAGAAGTAGTTCCCAGTGGATTCAGCTCACTGAGGATAGAATCTACCACATCTTCTGCAGGAGGCCCTTCTTGTCCATCTCAACCCAGCTGCCAGTGCTTCTCCCCTCCTCAGATGTCCTTTCTTCTACCCTGTATATATCTTGTAAGTACCTAGTTATTTACATCTTTTCCACCCCATTAGAATGTAAGCTCCTCGAGGACAGGGACTATTTTAGCCTTTCTTTGCATCCCTATTACTTAGCACAAAGCTTGGTACCTAATAAACATTTAATAAATCTTAGTTGATTAACTACATAAGAAATTTTGAATGCTAGAAACAAGTTATTCTACCCTCACTTTGATGGTAAAATCAGGGCAATGCACATTTCCTGGAAGTGAGTCTGAGACTTCCTCATACAATTACTTTGTAGCAACAAGAATCTAATTCTTAGATCAAGGTGAGAGGAGTGGGGGAAGGGAGAAGATTTGAGAAGATAGCAAGACAGGATCCAAAGGCAGGATAGTTGACCCAATCCTTCTTGCCCTAAGGGGTACAGTCCAGGAGCTTTTGTACCTGGGGGTGGGGGAAAATCCCTGGCAAACTTCCACCACAAATGGGACAAAAACAGTTCAGCAGTGACCCAATATGCTTAATGTACCCAAGCTTTGTAGCTGATAGTTCCCTTGAAAGGTATATAAAAAGGCATAGCCTCATCTCCAGGAAAAGGAAGGAGAATGAGAGGACACAGAAGGGCAACAAAGTCAATAGAATAAGGAAAGTAAAAATAGGGAATGCGGGGGAGGGAGCGGGCACTAAGGGCCCCTTTTAGGGATTGTTCAGGAATGTTTCTCTTGGGCTGGGACTGCCAGAAAGAACTGGATTGAGGTGATGCAATCAGTCCCCAGCTTTTCTGCTAAAGGCTATAAGTAGTATAATTAGGCTAGTGTGGGAGAGGGAACAGAACCCTAGAGAATCAATTTAAAAATTAGTTGAAATAATTAATGACTTGAGCAAAGTTGCAGGATATAAAATAAATCCACATAAATCATCAGCACTTATAATACTGCCAACAAAACCCACTTGTAAGAGATAGAATCAAAAGGGAATCAATAAAAAAATGTGAAAGAAGGTGGCCTAGCAATTCCAGATTTCAAACTATATTTGATAATCATCAAAACAATATAGTAGGGGCAGCTAGGTGGCGCAGTGGATAGAGCACCTGCCCTGGATTCAGGAGGACCTGAGTTCAAATTTGATCTCAGACACTTAACACTTACAAGCTGTGTGACCCTGGTCAATTCACTTAACCCCAATTGTCTCACAAAAAACAACCAAAACAAAACAATATAGTGCCGACTAAGAAACAGAGTGGTGGTTGAGTAGAACAGAGAGGTAAGGAGTAGATTAGAATGGCATTTGTAAGAACTTCCTCCAAAACAGTAAGAGTCATTTCTGTTTTTTCCAAATGGAATCATAGGAGTGTGGAGGGAAAAATGATGCTAGCAGAAGAAAGCTCTATGGAACTCCTACGAACGAAGACATTCCATTCAAGAAGTTGAAGACTTTCACTGAAAATTTTAGGTAGAAATTTCATACAAGAAGAGTCAGATTTTGGAAGCAAATAGATGATTAACAAGATAGTGCCTGAGAATAAAATGTGGATTTCTTTATAATAGCTTAAAACATAAAGACAACAGATTCATGATCAGAGATGGAGTGTACTGAACAGACTTTTTTTTTTAAACTACAGGATGGAGAAGTGCTTAGATAATAACACTCCCCTCACCCCCATTCAAGAAGCTCCTTATTTCTTTTAAGATAAAACACAGGTTCCTCAGCTTGATATATGAAGCCCTTCACAGACTGGTTCCAAACTTCTTTCCCAAGTTTATTTTGCATTATATTCTCTCTGCATTCTACAAATCACTCAAACTAGCCAACCTGCTTTTCCTTTAACATGACCTTTCATCTCTTATTCCCATGTCTTTTCACAAGCTGTCTCATCTCTAGAACAAATTCTCTTACCTCTTCTTCAATTTCTGACTTCTTTCAGATCAATTAAGGTTCCAACTCTTTAGGGAAACCAGTCCTGTTCCACCAGAGTATTATTACTTTTTCCTTCCTGAAACTATCATACTGTATTCACTGCCTAGAACGTAAATGTCTTGAGGTTAGGGACATTTTTAAAATGTCTTTGTTTTCCCTAACATAGTCCCATGCACTTATGCTTGCCAAATGAATGGAGGAGAATACAAGAATTGGTCTTAAATAGAAGCTTTCTCCAATTTCAATGGGCCATGTTATAAAAGGAGTAGCCCTACACTGTGAAGAGTTCCCCACACCCTCTCATATGTATCTGATTTTGTACCATTATGAAATTAAGATGGAAAATGTCTTAAACCCATTACATTGGTTTCTTCAAATATCAAAGCCTAGTTGTCTCCAACTATTTAAATGGTTATCACATGAAAGAGGGATTAGACTTATTTTGCTTGGCCCCAGAGGAAAAATCTATGACCAATGAATTGAAGTTGTAGAAAAGCATATTTCTTCTACATACAAAAAATAACTTCCCAACAATTACCACTGTCCAGCATTAAAATGGTCTGCCTTGGTGGTGAGTTCCCCATTTCTGGAGATCATCATATAAAAGATGAATGACTAATAATCACGAATATTGTAGAAGGCATAAACTGTTTCTAAATTAGATTCAACAGCTCCCTGTGTAAGACACTTCACACAGGCTCATTCTCCCTCTTAATTTACACAATCCAGTATTATGGGAACTTTTCCAGTTCCTCACAGTTTTGTTTAAACAATTCAATAGTTTTGTTTTAAAAACTGACTGTGTTTTCTTTGTAAATATCTTTGTAATTTTACTGAAACCACTGCACACTAGAAGCTCCAGAGGCAAAGCCAAACTAGAAATAGCTGCTTTCCTATTTGTTTTTCAGTGTTTAAACTAGGTTTGTGGAGACTTGTTTTAT
This sequence comes from Dromiciops gliroides, assembly GCF_019393635.1. Taxonomy (NCBI): domain Eukaryota; kingdom Metazoa; phylum Chordata; class Mammalia; order Microbiotheria; family Microbiotheriidae; genus Dromiciops; species Dromiciops gliroides. The sequence goes on along the minus strand of NC_057862.1, from coordinate 157,036,228 downwards.
TTCCAGCACCTGGGTTATTAACATTTTTGCTTTCTTGTCTCTTCAAATTGTCCAATTTTATCTGATTAACTGTAATATGAGGCCAGTACACAAAAAATCTAGTAAAAATAAAAGTTTAAAAATAAGACTATAAATAGACATCAATCATTTTCCATAGTCTGTAAAGATAGACCAACAACTGTGCAACATACCTGATAGGGTGCATCTAATGATGAACTCTAGACCATTAAAAAGTCAATTTTCTAGTCACATGAGCAATTTTAACCAAACTCTGATGGCTCTCTACATCAGCTAAATGTATATATTGTGCAAGCTAAACAGACAGCAAAGCAGATGGATTTCCTCTGCATGACTATAAACTTCTACAACATCTTTTTATTCAGTGTTCTGTAAAACACAACTGTAGAAATGCTATTTGACAGTGTTGCCTTTTACCATATAAAGCATTTGCACATGAATTTACAAGAAGGGCTCATATAAATTTACAACTTTCCACCCAAAATAAGTGAGAATTTCCCTGCACGAATAACAATAATTCCCTCCCATACCAGTTTCTTTGTGAGCACTTTATTTAATCACACATATCTAATAATTTATTTCTGAATAATTTTTTTGCATCTGCATATTTTTTCCATTCATTAAAAGAGGGAGGGGAAATAAAGCTTTGAGATACATACATATACGGGGCAGCTAGATGGAGCAGTGGATAAAGCACTGGCCCTGGATTCAGGAGGACCTGAGTTCAAATCCAGCCTTAGACACTTGACACTTAACTAGTTGTGTGACCTCAGACAAGTCATTTAACCCTTATTGCAAAGCAAAAAACACCCCAAATACAAAGCAAAACAAAAAACCCCAAACAAACCAAAAATATACATATGTGTGTGAGTAGACATACACACATATACATATATAATTGTTGTGTTTTTTAACTAATGAGCAAAAGCACCTACAAACTGCTATAGGGAATGATACATTTTGTGGGTAACCCTAAAAAAATAGCTTCCACAAAGTTAAACCAAGAACTTGCTTCCCCTAAAGCCTGAGATCACCATAGATCAGCACTTTGACAAAACTTTTTCTATAGTGAATCGACAATTTCTTCCAAATATTAAGGAGTGTTACCCAAGAGCTGCTTGAAATTCACAGCTATGCAAAGAGGTAATTACAGCAATCTGCCTGAGAGACACCAACTAGAAGCAAGGTGAGAAAATAACTAGACCATGTATTCCCTTGCTGAAACTCTCATTCTAATGTCTAAGGAAGAAAAAGAAAACTAAATCTTTAGGTAAGATTTGCTATAATGCAAATCAACTATTTAACACAACCAAAAAACAACCTGACAGATTGGGGAAAAGGAAGCACTGAACTTGGAGTCAGGAAGACTTGGGTTTAAATCCTGCCTCAGACATTTACTAGCTGTGTGACCCATAATGTTTAACCTCTCACGGTCTCAGTCTACTAATTTGTAAATGGGAACAATAATAACACACTACAGGTTTTGTTGTTTTTTTTATTTTGGGGGGTAATGAAGGTTAAGTGACTTGTACTGGGGCACACAGATAGTAAATGTCAAGTGTCTGAGGCGAGATTTGAACTCTGGTCCTCCTAAATCCAGGGCCGATGCTTTATCCACTGTGCCACCTACTTGCCCCACCAGAGGGTTTTTATGATGCTCAAATGAGATAAACCAAGTAAAGTTTGCAAACTTTAAAATGATGTATAATTTAAAAAATATGTTGTAAGCAATGGTTTTGTTATTTATAAAAAGCTTAACCAAGTTAAAATTGATGGGGATGAGGGAAGTGGAAGAGGGGAGAACAGTAACTCTCCATAGGTTTCTTATTAAATGAAAATGAGCCTGACATCCTATGCAATATGTTTAAGAGCCAGAGTTCTCATTCATGTAGTAACATCACCATCTGCTGGAATTTAAAGTTTTTGCATTAAAGACAGGTGGTGTTTTGTTATGATTTCTTACATTGCCTGAATATAAGATTTATGTGCATACAGACCTATTCTCTCTTTTTATTCTTTCAGTATCTCATTGTATATTTTGACCTTCTGACTGGATTATTTTTACAACCTAGTATATTTTGGTATTACTCTTTACCTTTATCCCTATGGTATCTATTACCTACTCTATAATCCTTTCCCCTTACATTTTAACAACGTTCCATTCATAATTTTTTCCTATTTTAAAAATTCTTTCATCTTCATTCACTCTATCAACAGCCTCTTAAACCTCCTCTCCAAGGCTTTTCTTGAGTTGGGCATTTATTTTCTCAATTTCCTTTGATCCGTGTGATCTGAAGCTTTGGGGTGGGGGGGGGGGGAAGGAAGGGCAGGTCACATGATATTTTCAGATTCCCTAACTTTCCTCATTCAATTTTTTAAACATTTCTTTATCACCATCGGCAAACATTTAGTGAATACTTGCAGTGTATAAGTCATCGTGTCAGCATTGGGAATCCAAAGGAGGTGAGACAAGATCCCTGCCCTTAAGAGGTTTATAATCTAGCTTTACATAAACATTACCGAAATAAATCCTCCATTCATTCCCACATCAGGGAGCTAATGTAACCATTGACTGATTGAAATATAATGTCTTCTTTTAAGTAACTTTTCTGTTTTTCAGTTTAAAACCTTATGGATTAAAATTGTATTCTGTCCTCCTTATAGGAAAACTTCTTAGAGGAACTGTATCTTCAAAAGTTTAGAAGGTAGATATGGAAACGATACCAATTGCCTGTTAAATTTCAGTTACCTTTTTCAGAAGACAGATAAATGAACCATTAGAAATAATACCTAAATTCAGTAGGAAAGTCACAAGCTTCAGACATGAACACATCTTGGCCATGACATTATGTCCTCATTCTCATCTCCACTCAGCACAAGGACAGAAAGAAGTAGAAATTAGGTACTTATAATTTCAAATATGGACATACTTGGAAGAGTTGCAATCAAGAAGTTAAAAGTCTATTCTAATAAAAGGCTAAATGGAAGATTCACAGGAGGGCTTTTTTTCCCATTTTTCTTTTAAACCAAAGGTACTTGAAGCTTTAAAGTCAAAATACTCTGTGGAACATAAGCCCCAGAAGGTTCACAACTCTAAGAAATGGTTTATGATGGGTTTTTACAAAATCACACAATTTCAAAATTAAAAGAGACCTCAGTACTTTGTGAAGACCATCTTCAAGGGCAGCTCATTCTATTTATAGACATTTCTAATTGTCAAAACATTTCTTCCAGACAACGTCTAAATTTGTTCCTTTGTGACTTCTATCCAATGTTTCTGATCCCTCCTTCTGAAGTCAAACAGAGTAAATCTAATCTCTCTTCCACAATATAACCAATCAAATAACTACAGCTTATCATCACCACACCACCCCCACTCCCATCCCAGGTTTTCTTTTTTCCAGCCCAAGTATTCCTATTTCTTCGAACGATCCTCATAAAATATGCACCATCTTAGTTGTTCTTCTCTAAATCTTTTCCCACTTATCACTTGTCCTTCCTAAATTCTTATGCCCAAAACTGACCATAGTTGCCCAGATTTAATCTGACGGGAAGATTACAGAAGGATTTTCACTTCTTTATTCCTGGAATTTAAACTTCTCTTTTTTAACGTAAAAATATTTTATTATTTTCCACTTACATGTAAAGATAATTTTCAACATTTGTTTTCATTAGATTCTTAGTTCTGTGGTGAAGTAATGGGATTTAGCAGATACTCAAATACCCACCTGGAGATTAATCTATACTGATTGAACCAAGTGAGAGTGATTGACTGCTGATTAAGCCTACTTCAAGTTAACTGGATTGTAATCACACCTGGCTAGCCCTTAAGAAGGTATTGTTCTCAGAAACTAGACTGTGAACTCAATTTGAGAACACCTTCAAAGCCAATGGATTTAGATGACACTAACCAATCACCTTGAAGCACTGTGTAAGGACTGCCTCTGTTCCAGACCTATAAAAAAGCTTCCACAAACAGCTTGTTAGGGTGTTCCTGATTAAAGCAGGCTCATGGAGGAGGACTTCAGGAAGAACCCAACCAGGCTGGAACTCTAGGCTAGACTGGTGCTGAAGCTTCTGATTTAAGGTGACCACAATTTAGATTTTAAACATCACAGATCCAAATTTTTCTCCCTTCCCTCCCCCCTCCCCAAGACAGAAAGCAGTCTGATAGAGGTGTTTTACACACACACACACACACACACACACACACACACACACACACACACACACACACATATATATATACACATACATACATACATACATACATATATATATATACACACACACAATCACATTAAACATATTTCTGCATTAGTCATGTTGTGAAAGAAGAATCAAAACACAAGGGAAAAAGCCTCAATTTTTTTTTAAACAATGAAAAAGTAGAAACAGTATGGTTCAATCTGCATTCAGAATCCACAGTTCTTTTTTTCTGGATGTGGAGAACATTTTCCATCATGAGTTCTTTGGAATTGTCCTGGATCATTGTACTGCTGAGCAGAGCCAAGTCTATTGCAGTTGATCATAATACAATGTTGCTGTTACTGTGTACAGTGTTCTCCTGGTTCTGCTGACTTCACTCAGCATCCATTCTTGTAAGTCCTTCCACGTTTCTCTGAAATCCTCCTGCTCATCGTTTCTTACAACACAATAGTATTCCATTACATTGATATACTACGACTTGTTCAGCCATTCCCCAATTGATGGGCATTCCCTCGATTTCCAGTTCTTTGCTACCACAAAGAGAGTTGCTATAAATATTTTTGTACATGTGGGTCCTTTTCCCTCTTCTATGATCTCTTTGGGATACAGACCTAGTAGTAGAATTACACTATGCACAGTCCCATAGCCCTTTGGGCATAGTTCCAAATTGCTCTCCAGAATGGTTGGATCATAAGCTTCTTCTCTTTATATAAGATCACATAAGCATTTATGCTACTTCATTTAAAATACTGATTCACTGAGCTTCTTGTTCACTACAATCCCCAGATCCTTTCTCAAATTGTGGCCTAACCATGTTTCTCCCCAGATTTTGGACTTTAAATGGCTTTTTAAAACTGAAATGCAATCCTTTTCATTTATTCTTATTGAATTTCATTTCATTAGATTCAGCCCAATTCTCTAGCCTATCAACATATTTTTGGATTCTCTGTCATGCAGTATGTTAGATATTCCTTCTAGCTCTCTGTCATTTACAGATTTAATAAGCATGATATCAATGTCTTTTTCTATTCTTCTTATTTTGTAGTACTTCTTTTCTATTTAGGCCTGAATGATAATACCAAAGTGAAATAAATAAATGAAGCGGTACTGAAAATCATAAAATGATGCTTAAATATACACATGCATTTATGTTTCTTTAAATATTTCTCCAAATTACAGTTTCCTTTAAACATGCCTAAAAACATTAGTGTAAATAAAGTAGGTAAGTTTTATACTCATACATTTTTTTTTTTTTAGTGAGGCAATTGGGGTTAAGTGATTTGCCCAGGGTCGCACAGCTAGTAAGTGTTAAGTGTCTGAGGCCGGATTTGAACTCAGGTACTCCTGACTCCAGGGCCAGTGCTCTATCCACTGTGCCACCTAGCTGCCCCTACTCATACATTTTCAAAGAGAAAAAGAGGAGGTTAGGTTCATTTGCTACTGTGAGCTACTACTGCCATACTGCCAGCATAGTATTTAGAAGGAGAAAGTCATCTAAAGTATTGGCTTTTCAAGTCAATCAGAATTCTGGGTCATGTGAGAAACAATATCAGAGACTAGACATTTTCTCTGATCCCCAAAACCTTTCAAACCTCTCCAAAACATCAAAGGTAAAACAACTTTGGCTTCGAGAATTCAAAAGAAAGCTAAAAAAACCCCAGGAATCGATGACGTTCAGTGACCCTGAGCTCATTCATTAACCCTCCCCTATTTCCCCATAGTACTGGAAGTGAGGCTGCACTAGCAGACCCAAGCACATGATGTAGGCTTACACCAAAACCCACTTCTACACCCTGGGCTCCCCTTCCTTTTTCCAGTACCATGGAGATTCCAAATCCAGGTTGAAGTTTGCTTGGACTTCAACAGCCAGCTTGGCCATAGCCCTTCAACAGCAAAAGGCTGCCAGGGACTATAACCCAAAGGAACCAGGATTGCAAAGCTCTGAATTGCCAGTGCTAGGAGAAGTAGGCTCTGAATTGCTGGTGTCAGTCTAGAGAACTGAGGAATAGAGGGAGTGGGACAGGTCAACGAGACAGAACACTGTGTGTCTTGGGTGTGGTATTACTATGCAGCATTCCACCAAGCCTAAGGGAAATAGCATGGCACCCAGCTGGGCCAGTCCTGACCACCATCAGCTGGGGCAGAAACCTATGTTAGTGAACTGTGAATTGTGTCATGTGGGTGGAGGCCAAGAAGCTTTGAGATCCAGCCCTCAAGGAAACCACAATTAGAAAGGAGGGAGAAAGGAAGTAAGTGAAGAGGAAAAGAAGGGAGGAGGGGACTGAAAGTACCAAAGATTTCTAGAAGAAATGACAAAGACGTTGAACATGAAAAGATAAATCAATAGGGAAAACATTAGCAACAGAAGGAAAAACAGGCTCCAGATCTAGTATACAAGTTCAGGCATCTATGGATATATACTGCACAATGAAGGAAAAGGATCCAACACTTCATGATACAGAGGACCCTGTGAAATTTGAGGATAATCAAATAGTCTGTTCCTAAGTGGTTTAAAAGAGAAATGAGAATTAGGAAAGTATAATCTATTTCCTGTCCAGCAAAAATAATTAGCAGAATAGGAAAAAAACTCAAGTCAATAAGCAAGCAGTAATTCATGTGTATTTCTTAAGTGTATCATATTATGTGTTGGGTACTATGCTAGGTATTAGGTATATAAATACTAAAAAAAAAAATGAAATATTTCCTACTCAGACCTACAGTCAAACACATTTTAGAAGGCATTCAAATCCCTACCCTTCTCATTTTCTGTTGTTTTCATACAACTTGAACATTTGAAATTGAAGTAGGAAAAAGAGGGAAAGAAAGAAAATGGAATGAATGATAAAGGGGGCATCAAAGGGAAAAAAAGAAACTATCCATTCACTCCTTAAGCACCTGCAAGTTGGCTTCCATCTCATTCCAACTTCCAATACTCTCCACTTTCAAGTTTATAGTTTATCTACAGAGACTTTCTCAGTCCTGCTTCCTTTTGACTTCTCTGCACTGGATATTGTTGATTGGTTGCTTCTACTTGAATGTCTCTGTTTCTTTGATTTCTTTGACACCAGAGTCTCAGTTTTCCGGCAACTTCTCTAGCAGCTCTTCCCATTGGCTCTACTTCAGTTCTTCTCAGAGTATGATACAGCTCACTAGTGTGTCACACATTTTGCTTAGTCTGCTGCAAAATCTTGATCCCCACATATCCATTTTAAAACTTATGAAATTAATAAACCACCCACTTTTGTCTCTGCCATAAATTTAGCTCCTTTTGTCCTTACAATAAATGTTACGAAACATCAGAGCCAAAACGAAAGACAGTGTAACTGCCTCCTCCTCACAGATTGGTATCACACCATCTCTATGCAAGGAAGCACAAATTCACCATCTTAGGTGCAAGTCCTGAAGAAGTAAGAGTATGTGGGAAAGAAGAAGCAGAGGAATCTGAAGGCTTGAGTAACGTATCTGGAAACCCAATGGCCCAGGAATCCTTCTTTATTGGCTACCTAAATGCTCACAGTACCAAAATTCCTCATAAAAAATAATACTGTGCCTCAGAAAAAAAAAAAGTTGGAAAATCACTGATCTTACTTTTCCTCCTAGCAGTAAAACAAGCCATTCCCCAAGTATTAATCCTCAAGGTTCTTTCTTAACTGTCTAGCAGGAGGGGAGGTGGCATATCATTCAGCTGGCATGGCTTAGAAATAGTAAATTGACACAAGAATACATCTGTTGTCAATTTCACCCTGAAGGAAACAGGAAAATAGGCTTTATAATGAAGACCCAGCAGCAGGAAACTTGGTGATTATGAAACTAGTTAGTCATTCTATAAGAGTGCCGATTCCAAGTGTTATGAGCACAAAAAAGAAAGGCGAGAAGGCTTTCCCCAAAAATGCTGATGTAATTGATGTGGTCTTAGAAATCCCTGGATACCAGGGATGCCTCCCATCCCAGCTATGACTCCATAGTTCAACTGGAGACTGAAAATATATTTGTTTTCCAACTGGAAAAATATATATATATATATATATATGTATATATATATATATATATAGTAGGGAAGGGTGTCATTGCTTGTCTACTTAAGGTTGCACAGAAAGTTGGCATACAGCCTTGGAGCACAGATATCACACCAATGAGAAAACATTGCCTCCTAACTCATTCAAAGCACAAATTAGATGATGCTGGAGAATGGAAGCAGGAGAAAAAGCACAAAGGGGAAAAATGATTTCCACAGGTATTAAAGAAAAAGAAACAAAATAAGAAATAATCCATTCACTCCTTAAGCCCTGTTCTTTGGCTTGCACTCCACCCCAATCCTCCATATTCTAACTTAAAAGTTCCTTTTTCAGGGGGCAGCTAGAGAGCTCAGTGGATAAAGCACCGGCCCTGGATTCAGGAGGACCTGAGTTCAAATTTGACCTCAGACACTTGACACTTACTAGCTGTGTGACCCTGGGCAAGTCACTTAACTCTCATTGCCCCACCAAAAAAACCCCAACAACAAAAAGTTCTTTTTTTTCATTAATCACACAAGCCCCTTCTTAAGCCTACCAACTGCTCCCCCAACAAAATTTGCTTCTATTAATGGGTTCATATATTATATATTAATGGGTGTTTAAAAGGGAGCAATGGGAATCAAGGAGGTGCTAAGAATAAAAGACCCACAGGACACAATAACAGAATGACTTAAACAGGATTCAATGACAATTTAAAACTATTGTTAACAAGTTCTAGGGGAGCTGATATCTAAAGCTCCCCTGAACATAAAGTAGTTTATAGGAGTATTACTTAGGGATTTACTATTTCACTTTGGTTCCACATTGTCTTGACATGGTAAAATAGCCAGGTTTGAGCCAACTCTTGCCAGTGGCCATACTCTCTAAGAACCACAGTCTCAGCATTTGGGAATTAGAAGCAACCTGAGTGTTTTGGTTCAACCTATACAGGAAAAGAATCCCTATAACATACACGAATAGTCGTCCAGCCTCTGCTTGGGTGTAGGGGGTGCTCAGGAAGAACTAGCACTTCTGACATGAGGGCTTGCCAAGCCCTTTTCAGGGCTGCTTATCCACCTTTCGTGTCTACCTGGCAATCAGCTCTCACCTGTGGCTCCAAGAATCTGTAGCATGTGTAGCAACTACACCCTTGTAAACTATCTCCACAGACAGGCTAAACCAGGTTCAGGACAAATGATGGGCCTCAAACTCATTGGTGAGAGGGAGATGTCTATCCCAATCATGTGAAGACTTCCGCTAGTGGAACGGGCAGATGAGAACAATTTATTCCAGTGTCCATGAAGATGGATAAAGCAGGTGCTATGGAGTGCTTAGAGCTTAGTCAGGCATTGACTATGCCAAGGACACCCACTGCATCCTGAGCCATGATGAGTCATCCTGACTTTTGTCCTGCCATTGAACTTCTATGATTCTGGAAGATAGAGTGAGGCTGAAGACTTCTTGGAACTCTACCTCACTTAAATCCAATTTATGTGTGAGTCAAGACATCTCCCCCTGATGCTATTGGTCCTCTTTGAAGATAAAGGACAAATGAGAAAAAAAGATATCCACTAATAGACTCTAAGCTTCTTACTGGTGAGGATTGTTTCATTTTTATCTTTATGTCACTAATACTTGATATATTATAGGTATATAACCCTGGGCAAGTTATATAAACTCTCTTGGCCTCAGACTTTCTAACTCCAAGTACAATGTTACAGCTATTCCATAACTCCGCTGTCTCTACATCTCTCACATCTGACCTTCTCTCTATCACACAGTCACCACCTTAGTTCAAGCCCTCACCAAGTCTCTAATTTTTTCCATACCTCAAGTCCAATCCATCTATCAAAATAATTTTCACCAAGTACAGTTCCCACGATGTCACTTCTTTTGTCAAACTCTAATGACTATGTAGTCTATGATCAAATATAAATTCATTTATTTGGCTTTAAAAGCCTTTCACAACATGGTCTGAATTTATATTTCTGAACTCATTATCTATCATTTCCCCTTCGTTCACTCTACAGTCCTATACAGGCTTTCTCTCTTTTCCTCACATATGGTACTCTATCTTCAGTCTCTGTGCCAATATGACAACCATATCCCATACCTGAAATGCATTCCTTCCTTACCTCTACCTTATAGAACATATTACTTCTTTCAGAGTACATCTAAAGTACCATCATTTCAATGAAACGTTTCATGACCTCCCAACTACTGCTGCCTCCCTCTTTAACTACCTTGCATTTATTTTGTATTTATTCAGGATATAGAATTGGGGGAGGGTTGTCTCCCCCAATATATTGTAAGCTAGAGAGTAGAGAGAGTTTTATTCTATATGTCATATATGCATGTTTCTAATACAATGCTTGGCAAATTTTAAGTGCTTAATACATAATAATTATTGATTGATATATCAATCTATTGATAGATACAGAGTATGAGCAACATCTTTACATAATCACAGAAATTGCTTAATCTCAGAGCTGGAAGGGACCTGTGAGATCATATATCCCAAATTATACCTATGTGATATATCCCATATTATATCTATACCTCTACAATATCCCTGATAAGTCTTATCCCGCCTTTGCATAAAGACCTCAAGTCAGGGGAGACCCAGTAGCTCCCAAGCCAACTCATTCCACAGCTGGCTAGCACTAATTGTTAGAAAGTTCTTCCAGGGGCAGCTAGATGGCGCAGTAGATAGAGGAGGACCTGAATTCAAATCTGGCCTCAGATACTTAACACTTACCAGCTGTGCGACCCTGAGCAAGTCACTTAACCCCAATTGCCTCACAAAAAAAAAAAAATGTTCTTCCTTAAAACCAAGTCAACAATGAGCATTTATTAAGCACTATGAGCCAGGCAATGTCCTAAAAGTTTGGGGATACAAAAAAAAGGCAAAAACAGACCCTGACATCAAGGAGCTCAATATATGACATACAGATAAGAATTATTCCATAGTTCTATAGGACCAAGTTGAACAACTCTGATCTCTTTTCTTCATGACATCACCTCAAATACTTAAACAAAGCTCTCTAACTCCACTGTATCCTCCCCATACAGCCCAATCAACTCTTCTCTTTCCAGGCTAAAAATCTCAATCTCCTTCAACTAATTCTCATGTAGCCTGACCTAAAAGGTCTTCACCACCATGGAGAAATTCCCCAACTTATCAGTGTCCTCCCTGAAATATAATACCCCCAAATTAATATAATATTCCAGATGTGCTCTGACCAGAAAGGAATCCAATCCTTTTATATACTTCTTTCATTCTCTGTGAACTTTTATAAACTGAAGGATGAATAGCTCAACAATACCATCTGCCAGTTCTTTTAGTACCCTAAAATGTTGTTCATCTGGACTTGGTAACAAATTTATCAAGGTCACCTAGATACTATTTTACTAATATTTTATAATAACTCTATTAATAGTTTTGTTCCACCCTTTCTAATTATAAGATCATTTTTGTTGGGGGGGAAGTAAAATATAAGTTAATCATTAATCAGCTCTGCCTTCTCTCTCACCTTGATTAGGATCATATCATTTACCTAAAGAGTAGTCTTAGCCCTTTTTGATCCTCCTCTTCCCCAACATACATTTCAAAATGTTGTTTTTTTTTTTTAATTTATCAGCATTCCTTACTACCCTGAGCTCATTCTGATTTGTGGTACTTTTGAAACTATTCTTTTTTTAAACTATTCTTAACAGGATTGTGACATGTCTTCATGCTATCTGTCCTTGCTTCCATTTTTTTCTCTACATATATTTTTTAACAATAAAGTTTGTGGGTGGTTCCTAGAACATCTATATTGGTCTTCCTAGTCTGTGTAGATAAGTTCTTTTTTTTTCTCCTCATCAAAAATTTTTCTCGTTGCATTTTCAGCATTTCATTTTTGAGAACAAGATAAGAGGTAAAAAGCTTGGCCTTCTCTCTGAAGTATATCAGGTCATGGGGTCCTACCTGTCCTTTTTCTAACCCTTTTGAAATTTGCTTTCATCAAAATATAAAATCTATTTCATATCATTCTCTGCTTTTCTCTCTTATATTACAAATTCTAAGATGGAATAGCCATTTCCCAACTAGGTCATAATTGCCAATCCAGCCACCAGCTCCTGCTTTTTAATTACTCAGGTCCAGAATAGGAATTCACTTCACTGACTCCTGCTCCTTTGGAAGTATGAAATTATCAACAAAGCAAATTGAGAAATTATCAGTTGCTCTATTTTTGGCAGTCTCCACAAATGCCTGAAGAATTAAAGCCCTCCCACTACTTTATTACACCTGCTCTTAGCTTGTGATTTCTTCCCTGAATTCTTCTATTTCTTCCTTCTGTCCAGATGTCTCTAGTATATATCAGTAACAATATCACTTCTGTTTCTGCCTCCCTATTTTGTGAGAATGGTCTCATTTGTGATGGATGAATTTAGATGGAATTGCTTTGCTTAACGTAACCTACCTAGAGCAAGATTGGAGTCTGTTTCCATTACTCTCACAGATCATGATACCCAATAGCTTAAAAGTGTCAACTTTCCACTGACCATTTCCAGAACACTGGAATCTCCCACCCTCAAAAGAATGATTGCTGCCCAGTGTGAATCTAAGCAAAAGATGAGTAGAAAGGGAGACACATCTATCTAATTCTGTTTGCCAACCACAATGATCACAAATTCAAACATTAGTATGTGAAGGAACATCAAGATAAAAGAACCCAACCTCCTCATTTTACCATTCCACAGGATGAAAGATGTTAAGTGACTTGCTCAAGATCACACAACTGATCAGTGAGATAGTCAGAATTAGAATACCTGATTCCTCAATTTCTCCTCCCATATGCTTTCCATTGTTCTATTCTATCTTGCTTAAAGAAACAGTGAAAACCATTGGATGCACAAGAATATATGAAAACTTATGTATGAGAAAAAAAGATCAGAAATCTTATCCCCCAACTACCCTATTTTAAATGGAAAAAAGTCACTTAAATTAATAATTCAAATGAATTTTAAATAAAGTCCATATAGGGAGAATGACTGTACAACATTGTGCAGGCCAGTAAGTAGCAGAATGGCTTGGGAATTTAGGTCCTCTGATTCCAAACAGCCCCCTCATTTTGGCAATAAGGAAACAGCCTCAGGGAGATGAAGTAAAGTTGCCCAGCTTTCTACAATGGAACACTAGCTTTAGAGTCAGAGGAACTGAGTTCTAATCCTATGTCTGATGTGTATAACCTTATTCAATTTACTTATCTTTCCTGAGCCCCAGTTTCCTCAACTGGGAAATTAAGGCGCTGAACAAGATGGTCTCTGAAGTCACTAGTTTTAGATCTCTGCCAAGGCAGAGTCAGAAATCAGTGAGAAGAGCACGAACTAGCTAAGATTCCCACATCTGAAAGTAGGTGTTAAGAGTGCCTCTGAAATGATTATCATTACACCTGTTTCCAATATACCAGGGTAAGGTGAAGGCAGAAGCTGGTCTGGTATTTGCTTCCTGAGCAGAAAAAAATATGGTTCAAGTTTGGATAGTGTTTATAGGGTGATTCAGCGGAGCATTTGAAATGAACAAATAGGTTTTTTTTCCCCTTACTGTAGGGAACTCCACATTTCCCTTTGCTTCTAGAATATGAGAGCTTCAAGTACCTTTGGAGCCAATGAGGTTTGAGCATGGGGGATTTTGTAGCATGGAGCATTGGAAACATATGTTTTCATCACCTTTGCTGAGCAGATGCAGCACCCAGCCCATCTGCAGCTGTTTTAAGCAAGGAACTGCAAGCTCACATTTTGGTTATTATCTCGGGGTATACTCTTTGACCTTTCTTGAAACTGGATTCTATCCAGTGTTCATGTAATGTTCTGAAAAGAGCTGGTACCCCAGTGATTTTGCAACTGATTATCATTGAACAGAAGTTCCAGCAGATTTCAAATAATTATTTTAATTCCCAGTGACTAATATGCAGCATTTTCCCCTCTAAGTGTTCTCTCCAGGAAATGGAGTAAACTGTTGATGTGAGCACTACTACCCCCCTTCATGAACTGCCCATGACCTCAAATCCTCTGGCATTCAGAGGAAGAACAGGGACCCAAAGTATATACCACATCAGGCACTATCAGTGTTTTTAAACCTCCCAGGTTTCCATATGCTAATAGTCATTTTCATTTATTCAATCCTGTGCATGCCTAACATATGCAAGGCACTGTGTACATGCTAGGTCCTGTGCAAAGTACTAAGATGAAGAAGACATGGTCCCTACCCTCAGACTGCCTTCTAATCTCATTTACACATTGGTCAGAGCAGAGTTTGTTGATTTATTTCATACCAATAACAAAACAAACAGGACCCCTGACATTTCCAAATCACTGTCAGCCAAAATTTTCATTCTGTTCCTATTTGTCATTTTCCCCACAGACTCAGCTCTGATTAATCCTTAAATGATCCATGAGAGTAATGGAAACAGACTCCAATCATGCTCTAGGTAGGTCATTAAACAGAAAATTTCCATCTAGATAAGTCGACTTAGATCATATTCATAGACTTTTAGGGTTTGAAAAGATTTAAGCAGTCAGCTAGTGCAACCCACACATGATCAAGAATTCCCCATGATGACATGCCCAAGGAGTGGTCATCCATCCAATGTCTGAAGATCTCCAATGAGAGGTAAACCTGCTTCCTCATGAGACAATCCATTCTGATTTTTGATAGTTTACATTGTTAGGTTTGAAAGGGACATGAATACTATGTCTCTGAGCAATATCATAGTAATAGCATTTCCCCTATCAATCAATAATCAACAAATGTTTATTATTTACTTACTAGCTGAGTGACCCTGGGCAAGTCAATTGACCTTTGTCTCTGTTTCCTCATCTGTAAAATGGGGATAATAATAGAGCCTAACCTCTCCAGGTTGCTGTGAAGATAAGATATGATAATATTGGTAAAGGGCTTTGCAAACTTTAACCTACTATATAAATGTTATTGTTATTATTATTATTATTATTTTGCAGGGCAATGAGGGTCAAGTGACTTGCCCAGGGTCACACAGCTAGTAAGTGTCAAGTGTCTGAGGTCGGATTTGAATTCAGGTCCTCCTGAATCTGGAATCAGGCTGGTGCTTTATCCACTGAACCACATAGCTGCTCCCTATGCTAGCTATTATTTAGAGCTTCCTTTGAGCCCTAAAGATTGAACACTTGTTATAATATAAGAAACTCCAATTTGTCCACCACATGACAATTGAGAGAGTGATAGGGTTATGACAATAGCTTTCATTTAGAGAATACTTTACAATTTGCATATTGTCTTCTCTGCAATAAGACTGTAAACCAATGAAAGTATTACTATGTCCATTTCACAGATGAGAAAATTTAGGCTTAGAGAGGTTAAAGAATTTAACCTCAATTTTCCGACTGAGCCCAGAGTTCTTTCTATCCCACTGCAGTCTTTTTCCCCCAATAACCTTGCCCAACTAAATTGGAGTGTGTCTCATGAGGTCACTCTAAAAGCAAAAATAATCAATTAGTCAAAAAGCATTTAATAAGTGCCTCCTTTCTTCCTCCAAATTCTTTCCTCTGAGATCTTTGAAGGAAAAAAAAAAAGGAACAGATGTTTGACTGAGTGGATCACAGAATCTCAGAGGTTCCTGTGAGTTTCACTGGGACCTTAGAAATCAACTGGCCCTCATTTTATAGATAAAGAAATAGAGGCTCAACCAGGTTAATTGTCTTGCCCCAAGTCACCCAGTTAGTAAGTGGTAGAGCCCAGGCTGTTGGATTTCCAATCTAGCACTCTTCCCTTGTCATTACCCTGCAATACCTGAAGAGGAATTTTGTCACTAACATCAATGACAGGTGTGCATTCCACCTTCACTTGATGGCAATCAATGGAGAACTCACTCCATGACCAAGGCAGCCCATTCTAATCCCGACCAATCAGGCAGCGGCAGCTCCAGGCAAGAAGACATACAGAGGAAGCAAAGGGGAGTCAGGACAACAAATCACCTAAGTCCTAGCCCGGCTCAGGAAACAGTGACTAACCAGAAGCCAATGCAGAGCATACTAAGTGTGAAAGAGGCCTTTAAATCATCCACCAGCCATCTTGGCTCCTTTGTTATCCAGATGGAAAGGAGATCAGCAAAGATAATATGAAGGACAATGACCATACACTAGGGAGAGAGAGCTAAGAAAAGCAGGAGCTAAAAAATCTTCTGTAGGCTCCACCTGGAACTCTTTAAACAAATTCCTTAAGGTGTCAGCCAGAAACATTTAAATACATTATGGGCCTGTTCACAAAACAGACGAGGAAATTTAAACAACTCTGAAGCACTGAGGTTTTAAATGATCATCATTTTACAAGAATAATGTGTTTCTTTTTATAAATACTCTCCCTCCCCCACCCCCACCCCTAGTCAGCTTTAAACTATTTTCTAAAACCGCATCCTATGTGCAGCTGGCACAACACACATGCCTCATGATCTCCTAAGGTAGCAGAAAGTGAGAAGATAGTGTGGGGACGTGGAAAGAGCGATGGATTTGAATTCAGAGAACCATGGCCGAAATCCTGGCCCTGCAATTTATTATCTGTGAGACTTCTCTTAGAGTGGGAATTCCTTTTCAAGCATAGGTTCAAATAAATGGCCGCTGAAGTCCCTCGAGCAAATCATTAACCTTTCTGGGCCTTTGTTTTCTCATCTGTAAAACGAAGGGGGTTGGACTACATCACTTCTGAGGTCCCTTCAAACTCCAGATGGATGACCTCATTAGAATTTCAAAATTGGGTTCTCTTTTTCCTGGTATAACATGCAGGAGAGGCAGCTTGGTAAAGTGAATAGAAAGCTTGCTTGGGAGACAGGAGGGACAAGGATTTGAATTCCACTTTGGACATTTAGGAGCATTACAAGTCTAGATGAGTCACATGACCTCCTTAGGCCCCCTTTCATCATCTGCAAAATGGGGATTGTTATAGCGGATGTATCACATTCACATGCCAATCACGTGATTGTCCTGGGACTTGAATTTGATAATGGATGCAAAATGTTTGCAAACCTTCAAGCACCATATACATGTTTGTTATGGTGCTGGTGGTACTAGTTGTTGGCTGTTCTTCTATTGGCTTGTGAGTTCCCCAAAGACAATTTCAATTTAACCCTTCTGTGACCCAGACAACTTTCTAATATCATAAATTGCCAAATAGTTGCAGATCTGCGTTGGTAGAGGGACTTTTCTTACAGGGAGTTCCCTACACCAATGAAGTCAGAGGTCCAAATGAGAACAAGATAACATTTATATTGTAGAAACTCATGGCAAAGATCCCTTTTCCCCAAACCATGATTCATCGAGGAAAAATCAAAATGTAATCAGGCTGGAGCTAAAGTGGTAAAGTAAATATGTGACTTCCTGAGGGACACAAAATCATTGCATATAGCATTTCTGAATCAGATACAAACAGAGAGAGAGAGATACAAAGGGAAGGAGGGGAGGGGGGAGAGAGGGGGAAGGAGGAAGGAAAAGAGGGAGAAGAGAAGAGAGAAGATAAATAATAAGTTTGAAGGAGCAAGGAATATATTTATTTGAGAAACAAAATTAAAGCACAAAGAAGCTGGAAAACAGGAGAAAAGAAAGGAATAGGGAAGGGCCAAGAAGCCTCACTGATTTTCAGTGGTTGAGTTGAGGAAAGAGAAACTAATTGTGGGAAATTTCTCTAATAAATCAGGCATGGGGGCAGATAGGTGGCACAGTGGAGAAAGCACCAGCCCTGGTTTCAGGAGGACCTGAGTTCAAATCCAGATTCAGACACTTGACACTAGCAGTGTGACCCTGGGCAAGTCACTTAACCCTCATTGCCCCCCCCCCAAAAAAAAGGGAAAATAAATAAATCAGGCATAGGAAGTTTTGCCTAGGTTTCAGAATTATACAGAAAATAAATAGTTTAAATCTTGAAATGAGGTAGAGACCTGGAAAACACACACACACACACACACACACACACACACACACACACATCCCTTATTTCAACATTGATTAACACAGTCTTTCCCATCTTAGAGACTGGGGTGGCAGGGGCTGCTATGAATTATGTAGGCATATATGCATGTATAGATCCATACATCCATATATACATGTGTGTAGTGTATATTATATGTGTGTGTATGTATGTATTTGAATATATTTACCAAAATTCAGGGTTGTCATACATACACTCATAGGCAATCTTTAATTTATTCTGCTACTCTGGTATATGGTAAAAAAACAACAAAAAAAAGACTGAGCTTGGAGTCAAGCAGACCTAGATTAAAAACCTGCCTTTGACACATATTAGCTGTGTGACCATGAAGAAATCCCCTAATGTCTCTGTGTGCCAAGCAATTTTCTGAGACTGCAAATAACAGGCATTGGTAGAGATATAGTCTCCTCAATCAATACAATTTCAGATCTGGTTTCCTCCTAACATGCCTGCCCCCCTCCCCCCCCAAAAAAACCCCACCTTGTGTAGCTACCTTCCAATTTGTTTCTTTCTTTTTTTCTTCCTTTCACTAAGAACCAGATGAAACTTGATCTTCACGTTATCTTCAAATCCTATCAACCAAATACTTGTTGAGAAGCTATAAGCCAGGCACTGCAGAAGCATCTAATGAGATGGTTACTCATAATCTTATTGGAAAGATACAACAAATACATGAAAATTAATAACATGAGACTGTTTATGGTTAGACTCAGAGTGGCACTGATTAAATACCACAAGAGTTCAAAAGAGAAAATGGGTATCTACACATTCCATTCTTAGCTCCCTGCAATCCAGCTTTCACTGTTAATATTATATTGAAACTTCTTTTGTGTCATACTCAAAGGTATTTCTCAAGCCTCCTGCTTGACTTCTCTGTGAACCTTCTACTCTTCCTTGAAAAGGTCTCCTGCTTTCCTTAGGCATAGATACAGTTCTACCTGACTTCTCCTTCTGTCTCTTTCACCAGATTCTCATGATCTGTATTTGCCAAAATTTTTTATCACAAAAGACTCTGCTCTTAGGCCCAATGAATTTCTCTTCCAATATTCATTTTCTTTTTTCTACAACCACAGATGATTCCCAAATCTGTGTCTAGCCTTTGCCTTTCTACCTGAATAGCTGTACCACAAATCTAGCTGCTTATAGAGTACTTTCTCTTGCAAGCACCAATATAATCCTGAAATTCAAAATCATAATGACCATCATCATTCATATTTCTTTTTAAAAATTATCTCTTCGTTTTCCAAACATGTGTAAACTTTTTTTTTTAAGTGAGGCAATTGGGGTTAAGTGACTTGCCCAGGGTCACACAGCTAGTAAGTGTTAAGTGTCTGAGGCCGGATTTGAACTCAGGTACTCCTCAATCCAGGGCCGGTGCTTTATCCATTGCACCACCTAGCCACCCCATGTGTAAACTTTTTAACGATAATTTAAAAAAAAATTTTGAGTTCCAAATTCTCTCCCTCCCTCACAACCCATTCCCTCACCTTGAAAAGGCAAGCAACTTGATATCAATTATACACATGTTCATGCAAACTATATTTTCATATTAGCCATGATGTAAAAGAAAACACAAACAAAATAATAAAAATAGTTAAAGAGGTATGCTTCAATCTGCATCCAGAATTAATCAGTTCTCTGAAGGTGGATAGTATTTTTCATCATGGGTCGGTCTTTTGGAATTATCTTGGGTCATTGTTTTGATCAGAACAGCTAAGCCTTTCCCATTTGGTCATTATTAAAGTATTGCTCTTACTGTGTACAAAGTTCTCCTGGTTCTGCTCACTTCGATTTGCATTCATTCCTATGAGTCTTCCCATTTTTTTTTCCTGAAACCATCCTGCTTGTCTTTTCTTATAGTGCAAGAGGATTCAATCATAGTATACCACAATTTGTTCAACCATTCCCCAATTGATGGGCATCCCCTCAATTTCCAATTCCACAAAAAGAGTGGTTATAAGGAATTTTTTTAAACAAACAGGTTCTTCTTCCTTTTCTTTGATCTCTTTGGGATGCGGACCAAGTAGTGGTATTGCTGGGACAAAGGATATGCAGTTTTATAGACCTCTGGAAGTATCTCCAAATTGTTATCAAGAATGGTTGGACTAGAATAACTGGTATTTCTATAGCACTTCAGGTTTACAAAGGGCCTTTCTCACAACTTTGTTGCCTGCTCGTGAATCTTCCTGCTTCATATCTCCCCACTCCAATCCATTCTCCATTCAGTCACTAAAGAGATTTTCCTAAAAGCCAGGTTTGGTCATGTCATGCACACACACTCCACTTAATAAGTGGCTCCCCTGGCTTCTTATTGCCTCCAAGAGCAAATAAGAAATGCTTCTTGGCATCCAAAGCCCTTCAAAACCTAGGCCCTTCTTACTGTTCTGTTCTTCTTTTACCCTACCCCTCAACATGTATTCTTCCAAACAGGGAAACTCCATCCTGTAGCTGAAGGCACTTTCTCTGTCTACCCACCATACCCGCAATGGTCTCCATCCTCTCTTCTGAATAATTAACTTTCTGGCTTCAGATCCCAACTAAAAGTCCACCTTAAACTGCAAGTCTTCCCTAACTCCTTTAATTTCAGTGACTTCCTCTTTTAATCATTTCCGATCTACCATGTTTATAGCTTGCTTTGTATTTGTTTCTTTTCATGTTGTCTCCCCACTTTAGATTGTAAGCTCTTTGAGGATAGGGACTATTTTTTGCCCCTTTTTGTATCCCCAGTGCTTAGCACAGTGCCTGACACATAGTAGGTGCTTACTAAATGTTTATAGAATTGAACTGGATTTATTTCATTGGTATAGGAAACTAGGTGGCACAGCAGATGGAGTACCAGACCTAGAGTGAGGAAGACTCAGGCTCTTGAGTTCAAATCTAGACTCAGACACTTACTTGCTATATTATGCTCGGCAAATCACTTAACCCTGTTTGCCTCAGTTTCCCCATCTGTAAAATGAGCTGGAGAAGGAAATGACAAACCACTTCAGTACTTCTGCTGAGAAAACCCCAAAAAAGGATTATAAAAGTCAGACATAACTGAAAAACAACTGAACGACAAATAGAAAACTACCAGTGAGAAAAGTCTCTCCACCAATGCAAATCGCATCCTCTACAAATAGAAACCAGAAATGGTTTTGCAACTCACCCACTTTAGGAGAATTATCTGGGAACACTTAATATAAGTGATTTCTGCAGGTTATACCACCAGAATCAGGGACTTAATTCCAGGTCTTTCTGACTACCAAGGCTGGTCCTCAATCCACTACCCTAACACTGTCTCTCATGAGGTTAGAAGGATAGTTATTACTATTACTTTACCAATGAAGAAATGGGCCTATGGCCACTAAGGAGAAAGTGAGACATTCAACCTGAAAATATATCCCTTGGGTAATTCCCATTCACAAATATCCCATTTCTATTTCTTTCTTTCTTTCTTTCTTTCTTTCTTTCTTTCTTTCTTTCTTTCTTTCTTTCTTTCTTTCTTCTTTCTTCTTTCTTTCTTTCTTTCTTTCTTTCTTTTTGTGGGGCAATGAGGGTTGTGACTTGCCCAAGGTCACACAGCTAGTGTGAAGTGTATAAGGCCGGATTTGAACTCAGGTCCTTCTGAATCCAGGGCCGGTGCTTTATCCACTGCACCACCTAGCTGCCCCGCAATTATTCTATTTCTGTCAGTCTCCCAAACTGAAAACCTTTGAATGTTTTTTCACTCTTCCTTCTGCAAATCAGAGACATTCAGAGGATTAGAATGGAGATTGTCTAATCCAGCTCCTACAGAATATACCAATTCTCTTTACAACATCACTTACAAATAGACAAAGTAAACATTATAGGACACTCTTCTACAAAATAAATTGGTCTTTATTGCTGAGGATCCTAAAGTTCTAATGAACCAGGAGCCCCAGGTGAATGAGAATATACATTGTCCACAAATCCCTTTGAAATGTGTCTTGGTTAAAAAAAAAAAGAGAGAGAGAGAAATGTGTCTTGGGTTTGAGAGCTCCTCTTTTCCTGGAACTACAAGGGCAGGACCGTGTCACCTCATGCTCATATTATTTTTCCAAGACAAATCACTCTAAATCATTTTTTTTTTCATGTCACACAATGGCTGATGAAGAGAGGGCTCTGGCTTTAATTAGAACATAGAAAGGAAAAGGAAAGGAAAAGGACTTCCTTTCAATGCAAATGAAAGATTAATCCATCTCCCCATAATCAATAACATTAAGTTGGGGTTTCTGGGGGTGCATTTCCATGTCTAAGCAGGTAATGAGACCATATTTATAATATAGCTATGGTAAGGGATATGGACCTGTGATTTGTTGATATAGGATATTCCCAGATAAGGAAACTACCTGTACCAATGCAAGTTAGCACCTTCTCTGTAACTTAGCTTCTTAGAGAGTCTTAAAATGGCTTATTCAGACTCAAGCCAGGATGTCAGTGGTATGACTTGAACCTAGAATCTCCTGACTCACAGGCTAGTGCTCTACCATGCACCACGATGTCTCTCTAAATAACTATGGTAAAGTTGTTTTTGTACTTGAAATATGCTGGAGGAGACATTATGAAAGAGAACATCTCCTGGTCAAGTTTAAAGGGAAAGATATGGATCCCCAACCACTGTATTCAGTCCAGATTCTTCCATCAGAATAACAACAAACATTGATCCAGGCAGTGAAAATACTTTGGGGGCTCCTGGGTGGGGAGGAAGCTTCCACTTGAGTGTTTTCCTGGGTTTTCTTTCACCATAATCTTCCATTAGAATTCCAAATCGTTAAATATTCCCCACAGAATCAACTTTGATAACAAAAAGACTCCAAGTTAGCAGTAAAATGGAAACTCCTTAGTTAACTTCAGCAAAGTGGGACCAGAGACAGAATCCAGAGAGCTACTAGCTAGGAGCAAGGAGAGGGGAAACTATGACAACATCACACCACGCCAAGCTAAGGAGGGCTGGGCACGTCGCTCGGCCAAGCAGACACCTTGGAGAGACTCCAGCCAAATGTGGCTAAATCCATCAAAATAAAGAATATGGGGAATGGAAGAGCCAGCTAATGGGCACCTGCCTGACCTGCTGGGGAAAGAAGCCGCCAGCTTCCACTAACACTGGTCCTGAAATCCATCCCCACCTTAGGAAGTCAGTGGCCATCTTTCTTCTCCTTTCCAAAGCCGAGTCCCTAAACTAGTCTTCTAAAAAGATCTTTATGTCAGACAGACAGGAGTGCCATCTCTTGTGAGAAATCTTTGGGTTATTCAGTAGAAGAGTCAGGATAAATGCCTTTTTCTTTAAAAAATAAAAGGAGAAGAAGAAGGCAAGGGGTAATGAGAAGTTAAAGCCTCAGAATAGATTACTTTCTAGAATAACATAAGTCAATTATTTTCAGAAGGCAGAAAGGGAAAATCCATTTCTCCCTACATTTAATTTTCTCACTCTCTTTTCTTTATCCTTCCCAAATCTCTGTCCCTGTATCTGGAATGTGATCCTGACGTGCACTCCCCATGCACTGCCAAAAAGGACTCCATTCACTGAATCCTGCCAAGACACTTAATCCAACCCCCACCCTTATTAAAAACTTGAGCAGTATGAGAGAGAGAAAGAGAGACAGGGAACGGAGTAGGAGGGGTGGGGAGGGACTCCTGCTGATGCCTCAAATACTTTAGACAAAATTTGGCCAAGCGCACAAATTGCTCTTTGCTGCTACAACCCGCACCCTCTAGGAAAAGCCCGGCTGCATGGAATCCCACTGGACCCAACACGCTGAAACACAAACTGAAGTCCGTGTCAGTTCCCCACCCCGGGTCAGGGACGAGAGCCAAGGAAATACACTCAGGCTGCCAACAGAGCAAACAGAGCTCACTCAGACTGAAGCATCTCCAGATTTGGGGATGACAATAACTTCTTCACATGCTTTAAAATCAGCCACAGATCAGATGTCCTACAATAAAATGTCTGTCTGTGTAGCTTTAAAACCAATCTAGTAAATGTTAGCAATATGCAGTGTGTGTGAGTGAGTGAGTGTGTGTGTGTGTGTGTGTGTGTGTGTGTGTGTGTGTGTGTTTTAAGGCCATCTGTTTACATTTAGGGTCTCCACATGACTAGCTGAAAAGGCAAGGCAAGGGAGGGGGACTGCTGGAGGGGAAGGATAGCATTCTTTTCCCCTCCCTTTTCTCTCTCCCCACCTGCTTCTCTGTTAGGATAGAGAACACATCACACCAGGCAGAGGGAGGAAGTGATAGCCCTTGGACAAAAGCCAGAAGTAGAAGGGCAGGTGTTTCAGAAGCTGCCTGGGATATGCAACATTCCTCATTGATACACTCCCTGGGCCTCACCTGCATAGGAGCTGCCAACTTTTGTAATGTACAGTGATACCTTGGTTAACAAATCTTCAGAGAACAAAGCTCTCTTTAAAACTTTACACTTTTTATTTCTTCCCTCTCCAGCCCCACTGCCCTAGAGATGCCTACCATTAGATACAAATAGGTATATTTATGTAAAATTATTTTATACATATTTTATTCCATAAATTAAAAATAATTTTTAAAAAACTGTATGCTTTAAGGGACATTCAGGAAGGAGTATGGGAAAAGTTCCTTTTTAAAAAATAAACATTTTTATTTAAACTTTCTAGTTCCAAATTCCATCCCTCCTAACCCCTCCCTGAGGTGGTAAGCAATAAGATATAGGTTGTACATGTGCAATTATGTAAAGCTTTACCATATTAGTGGGAGGAGTTTTATTCTCTCTTCTTGTTATCACTCTGTCTAGTCTAAGGAAGACACTGTGGCAGTGCTCCTGAGGGCAGCAACAAGACCCATTCATCAGAGGTAGAGAAAATGCCACCTAGGTTTCATTGACAAGACCATGGCCCAGAAGATGGAAGCCTTTGGCCCACAGAAGGCCAAAAAAAGAACCTCCCCTGGAAAGGAGGAAAGGTGCCCATGCTGAAGCAAAGCAGTGACAGCATCCACACTGTAGACCAAATCCCTGTTATTTTTGCCTATTGTAATGATAACCTTTCCCTAAGGGAGAATGCCACCAGGATGCATTCTCTTCATTACATGGATTCCTACTATATCTTCATGGGGGATTCACTTTTCTGCTTCTTCTAATAAGACAAAGGGATAGTTCATAAAGACCAGGATCCTATGTAGTGACTGAAAATATTTTAGTACAATTTCCTTGCAGAACATCCTCTCCAGATTCAGCTCAAGCAAAGGGTAAGTACTGAAGCCAGGGAAACACTATTAAAACAGAAGAGGGCACAAGGCCTACATAAAGTAGGAAGAGTGACAACTCCGAACACCAGCAAAAGTTAGATGGGCAGCAAAAGAACTCGTCTGAAATACCTTTCAGCCCAGGAATTTCAGTTTGGCCAAAGGAATCCACTGCCAGGACCAGAGGCTGATATGCTCTGGCAACAGCACACACCCTGAGGAGTACCAGGTACTCTCTTGGTTCACAGAAGAAGCTAATAAAGCAAAGAGTATGAATTGGCAAGCTTGAGGATGCCTGGTCTGAGAGGGTTTACTGGGTTCAGTGAAAAAGGAGTTACTCTGAGGCTAAGATTCTGAAAACACTAACACCTCCCCCCACCTCCACCTCCAAACACACATGCACTTTATCCTTCAGGTCAGAAAGCAGGTAATTCCCATGATTTTACAACTTCTGCTAAAGCTCAGTTAGACAAGAAAAACGTTCTTCATAACCACATCTTAATCCCCTTCACACCCGCAAATGTAAAGCACAGACAAGGAGGTGTCTGAAGTAGGCATCTCTTCAGCTCTTTCCTCCTACCAGCCATACTCCAAGCCACTGACTTCACACCACATAAACCAGTAACACCTAGAGGCCCCAGAACTACAAGTCAACAATGGCCACACCCTGCAAATAGCCCCGGGCACAGATAATAGTGATGGATTAAACAGGTGGACATTCTAATAAAGTTCTTATTTTTAGAAATTTTTTTTAAAGCCAGTTCTCAAAGATTTTTTTCCCCTCCATTTCACTCAGTCATTGGGGAATGAAATCCTGTTCCAAGTATGGTAGAATGCCTTTACAAGGCTGGTAAAAGGATCCAGGATTAACACTCATCCACCCTTATAAGCAGGCTAGATGTGTCCTATCGCGCTTTTGATGCCTGGGGTTAGACTTTGGGAAACATTATTTGACCTGAGGCATATACCCAAATTAGTGTAACACTGAGCAGCATTGTAACAACAGGTTTCAGTTGTACAAATACTGAGTAGCAGACCAGTATGGTATAGGTAGTATAAAAGATGCTTAGATTTGGAAAATGTCTTGATGCTGGGTTCATTTTCATATCAACTTGATGATCATATAAAATCACAATACCAGCATTGCTATTTTGTTTAGGGCTGTTTGGAATCTTAGAGATCATCTGGGAGAATAGCATCAGAGATGTAGAACTAGGAGGAATCTTAGAAATGATCCATTCCAACCCCCTCATTTTACAGATGGGGAAACTGAGACCCAGAGAGGAACAAGCGACTCATTCCAATGCACACCAGTCATAAGTGGCAGAGCTCAAATTCAGGACTAGTCCACCTTCTTTTTCTCATTTTACAGGTGAAGTCAAATCCCAGGAAAGGCAAGTAACTTGCTTATGCTCACACAGCTAACACATGCCATCTATCATGGATCTTCTGCGTTCATGGTCAAAGCCAAAAGGTAATTAACTAGATATTACAGACCACAATGGCATCAAAAATCTTTTGGGCAGATTCTTTTTTTTTTTCAGTAATTTTGTTTCTACCATCTTTTTTAATGCAGAGTCTATTTTTCTCTCACTGAAGCATTCTTTTTCTCTATTTTCATGCTGTCTTGGATCTTTTTGTGTTAAGGTGTGAAAGGGAAATAAAGGGAAAAATCAAATAATGTTAGAGCTATAAGGGATTTTGGAAGAGTAGTCCCAACCCTCATTTCCCTGGATGAAGAAACCCAGAGCTAGAGTAATTGAGTGATCTGTTTGAGATTTCTGAGCCAAGTCTGGGAGACTTGAACCTGGGTCTCCTAACTCTCAGGCTTGTGTTCTTTACTGTATATTCCAATAATGGGAACGCATAATGGAGTGACAGGACAAAGGGCTCCCCACCAGGGCCGCACTGCTTAGAAGTGGAATTTCCAACAAGAAATATTAAGCAGACACCAACGTCACCCTGTGTCAGATGCTGGACAGCCTAACTCTGGGATATTTTTAGGAATGAGTAATTACAGCCAAAATTAGGGTGAGGATGGAACTCAGCTTAAACTAATGAAGCTCAAGTTAATGTACCCCTTCAATTCTGGCACCAACTCACATATTTTTCCAGTTTGTGAAATTATAATGCTAGAAATACATCACTCCAGCTGTACTGTGCAAGGATACACTATAAATGTGTTAGAATTAAATAGAGATTTAATTATCATGCTGCTCATGCTTCTTAAATAACAGGATGTCAGCACTTCCATAAACCTATTTGCATTAGGTTAAATTAATGGACTGTAAACTTTTGCTCCTGCTTTATATGCACCATACAAAGCCCTGTCTCTCCTTCCTTCTCATACTCTTCCCAGGGAGCAGCTACATAGGAATTCTCACCTTCCTCTTCCCATACAACATCGCAAACCCTCTACTTCTTCAGCCAGTGCTGCCATCCTACTCCCACACAGAACTTGAAGTCTCACTGAAATACAAATTTTTTAAAGAAGCCATTGGTGAATATTTTCTCCCTCTCTGAGATCTATTTACCTAAATCACTTGCCTGTGGCTTAGGGTGTGCATGGATCCCTATCATGTACCTTGACTGGTCCGTGCTAGGAGGGGACAAAATGGGTACCATGTTTGAAGATGTTATTATAATAGTCTCCTAATTGTTCTCTATGCCTAACAGTCTCTCACCACTTCAAACCAACTTTTTTGTAGCAGGCAAACAAATCCTCCTAAGGCAGAAGTCTGATCACATCTCTTCATTGCTCAAAAACCTGTAGTTGCTCCCTATTGCCCTTAAAATAAAATACAAAGTCTTTAGCCTGGTATTTAAAACCTCCAACAATGTGACTCTAATTTACCTTTTCAAGTGGCTAGGTGGTATAGTGAAGAGAATGCTGCGCCTGAAGAAAAAACCTGAGTTCAAACCCTGACTTGGACACTGACTTAGCTGTGTGACTTTGGGCAAGTCACTTAACCTTTACATATAAAATGGGGATAATTAGGGGCAGCTAGGTGGCGCAGTGGATAGAGCACTGGCCCTGGAGTCAGGGGGACCTGAGTTCAAATCCAACCTCAGACACTTGACACTTACTAGCTGTGTGGCCGTGGGCAAGTCACTTAACCCCAAGTGCTTCACCAAAAATAAAATGGGGATAATTAATAGCACCTACCTCGCAGGGTTGTTTTTTATGTAGATAAAATGAGATAATTATAAAGCAAACCTTAAAGCGCTACATAAATGCAAGTGATTAGAATAATCATCATCATCATCATCATCATCATCACTATTTCATATTACCCTCCTTAGGGTAGTCTACATTCTAATTAAAATGAGGAATTGGTCTAGATGACATCGGAGGCCCCATTCAGCTGGTTTGTTTTTGGGTTTTTTTGGTGAGTCAATTGGGGTTACATGACTTGCCCAGGGTCACACAGCTAGTAAGTGTCAAGTGCCCAAGGCCGGATTTGAACTCAGGTCCTCCTGAATCCAGGGCCAGTGCTTTATCCACTGTGCCACCTAGCTGCCCCTCCCATTCAGCTTTAAATCTGGACTACTAGCAGTTTCCCAATTTCATCCTTTATTCTCTCCCCTCCCCTCATGCTGGCCTCGATTCCAGGGACATATTCCCTTTTTGTCTCTCCCTGTTGAAATCATCCTTCAAGGCACAGCTACAGTGTCGTATCCTCAATGAAGACTTCTCTGATCACTCAGCTTAGAATGATCACCTCCTCCTCAAACATTCCTAGGATATTTTTTTCAACTCTTTTCTTTACTCTTCTCACATTCTAGCACATATCACAATATTTGCATATTTCATCCCTTCTCGATGTCTTTGCCTTCCTTATAGTACGAAGTATTTGTACTTTGATCACTAAGGGAGAGAAAAAATGTGCACAGAGAAAATATTGAGAGAACAAGGCAGCCAGAGAAAGTTCTCAGTGGAAAGGTTAAGGATGTAGAAACTAAAAGAAGGGGCATATCTTTTGGCCATTGGAAATATGAACCGAAGGCTTCATGGTTACAGACAGAAAAGGGAGAAAGGATGTAAGGAAATCAGGGTGGAGGATCTCTCTATACAATGGCCTGGCCCTTGTCTATAGCTTTTCTCTATAAAAAATGAGCTAGTCACACTGAGAATTAGAGGTCTCTGCTGATAAAAAACATATCAAATAGAAACTGACTAGGCCTAAGTTTTATTCTGTACAAGGTCCTGATTCCATGCTGAGGATGAAAAATATGAAGTAGACAAGTCCTGTTTCCAGATTCCCTGAGTCTTCACCTAGTAATGAATGCAGGACACTATGAATTACACATCAGCTGGACTTTGTACTACTCCTCTTTGCTGAATCATCAGACTATCAGATTTGAAGACCTAAGCAAGCCAAACGATGCCTTTCCTATAATTCCTGCATTAGAAGCAACCTCCTTAGTGTCTGGGGGCTGCCTCAGTCTAAAAGCTGCAATCCCATAGCTGCAAGGTGGATATTTTATTACACATTGTTTATTGCTTTTACTGTTGCTATACTGAGAGTAAGACACTGTATAGAGTTTAATATATTCTGCCTGTTTCTGTTGGGAGGGATTCATTACACTGTGGTCATGTGAGTAGGGTTCAGTTACATATTGCAAGTTCAATAAAGAGGTGGCATTTGGCCAGTGAGATGAGGGCTCAGAGCCTCATTCTGAATGGGCAAGTTCACATTAAGCATACCCCAAGCCTGACAAATCCTCGAGGCTGCTCAGAGGGAAGAAGAGGTCATTAATTCTGTGAGAACCATAGCAAACTTGGCACTTCGCCAAGATTTATGCTCAGCAGTTCTGTGGAAAATACAACCTCTGGGATGAGTGTGGGACTCCGGGGTCCTAATCCTTTCTGTTGAATAGGATCTGGCTAGCGGCTAGCTGAGCCACTTGGTGGTTCAGTGCTTACTCTCTCTGCATCCTCACATCGCTTGTGTCCCCACACAGCTAAGCAAATATTTAACATGAGTTGGTAGAATTGAGTACATCAGATTATGAGAATTCTGAATGATTCTTAATGACAGAGAATCTGGTTCTGGATGTGTTTGAAGTATCAATAGGAAAACTGTCTGTCCTCCCAAAGGGAAGACTTTTGCAAGACCACACTTGTTTGGATCTATACATTCTTGTATGTTAGGGACAAAACAAATACTCATATTTATACCACATGTAAATGTGTGTTTGTGTAGACAGAGATATACAAACTTTGTCTTTCTATCTTTCCTAGGCTATAAGTAAAACAGCCACTATATGAATCAATCCCACTATTGGTCAGCCCAGGAGTTTTAATATATTTAACTTCTTTTTTTTATGATTTTGGTGAGATTTTTAATGTATTTTATTTTTAATTTATGCTTCTTATTTGAGTCAGTTTGGCCCTCCTTTGGCAGCTTAATGCTTCCTTCCTTCCCTCTTTCCCCCTTCCCCCAGAGTTCAACACATTAGTAATGAATTTAGTTTAGACACTCAATCAGCTTAGCCCAGTACAGCTCAGAATTCCCCTGCTTACGTGATCCACCAACCTCGAACTTCCTCATAACAGATTCAGACATCTACCATCATACTCAGCTTTTCACCTTATATTTTGAGGTATAAAAGGGAGGTAAGAAAGTGCTAATTATATTGAGCTATCCATTAGCCAATGGGGGAGAGGAGGGCTGGTGAACATAGGAAATGCCCAGAATATTGAAAAAACTGACAAATAAAATCAATAAACCACTATCAGTAGTCCTAGAGAGATCAGAGAGAATGGTTGAGTAACACAGGCCTCAAAGGGTCAGGACTGTTTCTTACAGTAGAATTGTAGGAATAAGATGCATAAGAATAAATAACATTGGAGAATGTATTAAGTGCTTTGATAGTGTAATAAATGTTCAAGAATCATCATATTTAGTAGGCAATTGATTGATCAAGTAATAGTATCAAGAACTGCTGAGTTTCACACCCCTTATGAAATTTGGACTTTGAGGAAGGGAAAAAACAATGCAGGTGATTTCTGGACATCATACAGTTTCAGACTAGACTAAGAATAACTTATAAGTCCAAAAAAAGAGAAGAGATTGTAAGTATGCTTATTTTAAACTGTATCATGACATGAATGCCTATTCAAATTCCTTGGCCTTTGTATGTATTTCACCATCTCCATTTATTTGTTGAATACCACCTCTGGAGCATGTTATAGTGGGAATTCCTTTCATGTGGACAATGGACTAGATGGTCACAGAAGTTCCTTCTAAATTTCAATTTCTATGTCAATTTCTATATACTATATGCCAGATAACTCTCTGAGACCAGATATTACAGATGCATTCCCAATGTGCACTGGTAGATGGAGTTTACATACTGAGAGATCCCCATGCTGAAGAAATCATAGATCCACACTAACTTCCCCCTGTGGGGAAAAAAAAAGTGTAAGGAAGTATGCTACAACCTACTTAGAGACTTCACACCATTCTTATTTCACCCATTGCTCTTTGATATTTGTGAAATCATAGCATTTTATGATTTACATCAATTACTCAATAGACATTTATTTAGTACCTACTATGTGCTGGGCATTGTGCTAAGGTTTAGGGATACACAAAGGGGCAAAAGATAGTCCTTGTCCTCAAGGAGTTTATAATATAAAGGGGGATTCACATATGGCAAATGGACAGAAGGAGATCATCAAGGACTATACATGCAGAAATGGTGATGGGCTCGTGATGGACCAAAGGCAAGGTATAACAAATGGACAGCTCAAATGATGCAATGGGATATTCAAAATATTAAAAGAATCAGGGGACAGCCTCCAGGACACTAGGTAGCTCCCCCATGGAGGATTTATATAAAGAAATTATTAAGAAGGAAGAGAGGATGAGTGTTATCCGTATTGTTGGAGGGAAGGACAATCATTGATGAGACCATGGAACCATCAAGATAAACAGGCATGAAACATTGTACCAGAGGCTGCAGCATCTTCAATATAAATACCGCGCAAAGTTCAAAATTTTCTTGTTGTTTTTCAGTAGTTTCATTCATGTTTGACTCTTTGTTACCCTATTTGGGGTTTTCTTGTCAAAGATATTGGATTGGTTTGCTATTTCCTTCTCTAGTTCATTTTACAAATGAGGAAACTAAGGCAAGCAGGGTTAAGTGACTTGCCCAGGGTCACAGAGCTAGTAAATGTCTGAAGCCAGATTTGAACTCGGGAAGATGTGTTCCCTGACTTCAGGTCTTGGCACTCTATCTACTGTACCACCTAGGTACTCTGAATACCTGGTATTTTTTTTGGGGGGGTGTTTTTTTTTAACAGGGAAATGAGGGGTAAGTGACTTGCCCAGGGTCACACAGCTAGTAAGTGTCAAGTGTTTGAGGCCCGATTTGAACTCAGGTCCTCCTGAAGCCAGGGCCGGTGCTTTATCCACTGCGCCACCTAGCTGCCCCACCTGATATATTTTTGCCACCAAGATGCTTGAAGGACATCCTCTGACTCATGACTTCATGAAACCTGGGCAGGAAAAATGGTTAGAATTTGGTGTATTTGACATATTTTCTAGATGTTCTATTTTAAATCTAAAAACAGGTAAATTCTTGTTGAGCAGGTACCATATCTGTTTTATTTAAATTGCCCAGATGAGCACAATCCTATGAAGGTACACATACATACACATACACACATATATCCAAATTGGGTTACAGCTTGGATCAGCCACATAATTCACCATGGATACCAAAATAAGCTCACAAGTCCAAGGCACCTTTCAAATATTTCAGCATTCTTTCTAGCTTACCACACATAGAGCAAAAAGCATGGTGGCAAGAGTTTAAAGCAGAATGATGAATCCCTTAAGGAGCTTATAATCTTGTTGGGAAAATCATGACTAACATAGATAGAATTAAAGAAATGAGAATTTAGTGACAAGAGTCACTAAATGCAACAGGACATGAAAAAATGGAGTTCTGTCAATTCATTTATAGATCATCCCCTGACAAAATTTGCTACTTGCCTATTTCCCCTTTTGGACTGTTTTATTTGCCATTTTTTCTGATATCAAGACTAAATTTGCCTCTTTACAACTTCTACCCACTATTCCTAATTCTGCCCTTTGGGAATAAGCCAAGAATTCTACTCCCCCTTCCATGTGACATCCCTTTAAATATTTAAAAATAGCTCTTCTGTCCTCCTGCCTAATTTTCTCTTCTGCAATTTTTTCAGTTGATCCTTTACATGACATGACCTCAAAGACCTTGATCAACCTGGTATCCCTCTACTGCATGCTCTACTGTTTATTCATTCCAAAATAAATATGACATGCTAGTCATGGGCTCTTAACTTTTTTTGTGTCATGGATACTTTTAGCAGTCTGGTGAAACCAGTGGATTTTTCCCCAGAATTCAATCCATCATTTTTCAGTTGTGTCTGACTCTTCATGACCCCATGTGGGGTTTTCTTGGCAAAGATACTAGAGTGGTTTGTCATTTCCTTCTCCAGCTCACTTTATAGATGAGTAAACTGAGGCAAACAGTATTAAGTGACTAGCCGTGGGTAACACAGCAAGAAAGTGTCTAAGGACAAATTTGAACTCAGATACTTCCTTCCCAGAATAATGCTTTTTAAATGTATAAAATAAAATCCATATGATCACAAAAGAAAATAATTGCATAGAAACATAACTATCAAAATATTTTTCAAAACCATCAAGTCCACAAATCTCAGATTAGGAACTCATGATCTAGTCTAACTACCTCATTTTATGAATAAAGAATTAGGCCCAGAGGGGGTAAGTAATTTTCCCAAGGTCCCACAGGCAGTTACATAGTTAAGCTGAATTTCCAAACCAGTATTCTTGCCATGAGACCTCAGGGAAACATATCATATGATCACAATTTCTCCTAAGAGCTTAAGGTTATTTCACCTCTTTCATGGTGGTCTCTGGTAAGGAAATTTAAAGCTTTCTTATACTTCCTAACAATGGATGCATGAAGTCCTAGTACCAGAAGAATCCCAGTGCATCCAGAAAAACAACAACAGCAGCAGCAGCAACAGCAACAACAACAAAATCCCTTACTTTTGTAGGCAAAAAACATGGCCCAGTGGAGGGGGGTGGTTGGGTCATGGCCCAGGAGGAGGGACGTGGCCCAGAGGGGGAAGCACAGGCAGGGCTGTGTGGTAGAGGATGCCAGAGAATTATGATGATTCTGTTTTCCTGCCATGATGTATCTCACATTTATCAAAAGCAAAGTTCCCTAATGCATTGTTGGTGGAATTGTGAACCGATCCAACCATTCTGGAGAGCAATTTGGAACTATACCCAAAGGGCTATGGGGCTGTGCATACCGTTTGACTCAGTAATACCACTCCTAGGTCTGTATCCCAAAGAGATAATAGAAAAGGGAAAAGGAGCCACATGTACGAAAATATTTTTAGCAGCTCTCTTTGTGGTGGCAAAGAATTGGAAATTGAGGGTATGCCCATCAACTGAGGAATGGCTGAACAAATTGTGGTATAGGAATGTAATGGAATACTATTGTGCTATAAGAAATGATGAGGAGGCATATTTCAGAAAAACCTGGAAAGACTTAAGTGGACTGATGCTGAGTGAAGTGAGCAGAACCAGGAGAACATTGTACACAGTAACAGCAACATTGTGTGATGATCAACTGTGATAGACTTGGTTCTTCTCAGCAGTACAGTGATCCAAGACAATCCCAAAGAATTCCTGATGGAAAATGTTCTCCATATCCAGAAGAACTGTGGATTCTGAATGCAGATTGAACCATACTGTTTCTACTTTTTGGTTTATTTTTTCTTTTTTGAGGTTTTCCCTTGTGTTCTGATTCTTCTTTCACAACATGAGTAATGCAGAAATATGTTTTAAGTAATTGTACATATATAACCTATATCAGATTGCTTTCCATTGTGGGGAGGAGGGAGAGAAGGAAGGGAGGGAGAAAAATTTGGAACTAAAAATCTTATGAAAACAAATATTGAAAACTATCTTTATATGTAACTGGAAAATAATAAAATACTTTTATGACTAAAAAAAGAAGAAAAGCAAAGTTCCTCCCCTGCCATTCCCATCCAGACACTGCCCTAGAGAGAAGGTTAAAACAAAATGTCTCCCATTCATTGGTTAGAAGGGGGGAAAAATATGACTATCCTCTTGCTTATACTCTCAGCTCCCTTATCTTCTTCCTTTATATAGAAACAGACTTCAAATTTGGAGATGGATGGCACCCTCAGTTCCCTCATCTATGAAACAAAACCTTCAAAGTCACTTTCTCCTCTAAAATATGTACTCATTCCAGCAAAGAGGAGGTGATTTACTTGTCCACAGAGCTTTTTAGTGACATGTAGGGATAAAGAATGGGGACTGGATACCTGTAAATTGTTATAGAGAGCTTTCAGGTGAGGAAAGTCCCTTTACCCTACAAGTTGGTGCCTTCTCTAAAACATCATTTTAGAGCAGGGGTTCATCATTTTTGTGTCATGGATCTGAAAGAAATGATTAGTAATAAGCAATGATTGGGGAGATTCAGGGTTGCTTTTTTTTCTATCCCCATTTCAAAACCTCAGTGTCTGAAGGTTGAGTTAATCTCTTCTATCCCTCCCCACCCAACCTTACATGGAATCTCTAGTCTAAGGTGAATTCCATTCAATTAAGCTTGGGTACAGTTAGATTCATTTCTCTAGGATGCCCAAGGCTGGAGGTGGTCTGGGTATAAGAATAGTCTCTGTCCAAGAGTGAGAAGATGTCGCTCTCAGCCCCTCATGGGAGTAAGCTCACTTTTCTTTGTAAAGTCTGCCTCTCATTAATTGTTAGCCAATTAGAGTTGATTGCTGTCTGGTGGAACACTTCTTATACAAAGACATATAAAAACCTGAAAAAGTGGCCATGTGGTTTCTTTGATGGAAAGAGAGGAAATAGAGAGCCTTTTTGTCCATTACATGTTGGCTGTAATTGATGAAAATTATTATCATTTTTCCCAAAACTTTGTCTCTTGAAATCATTTTATTTGCCACTGATCCTTTAAGAGGCTGAAAAAGCCTATTGACCCCTTATCAGAATAATATTTTTAAACATGTAAAATACATAGAATTATAAAGGAAACCAATTATATTAAAATAAAGATGCATTTTCCCATCCAAGTTCAAAGCCCCCCAAAAATACACCCACAGTCAGTCATAAAGAATTTATTAAGGACCTACTCTATGTCAGGCACTGTGCTGAGCACTGGGGATATGAAGAAATGGAAATGACAGTCAATCCCTGCTTTCAAAGGGCTCACAGTCAAGTGGGATCCAGGTTAAGAACTTAGGTTCTAAAGAATTGTCTAAACACTCAGAGGTTTAGTTCACTCACCCTATGTTACACAACCAGTATATGTCAAAGGTGGGACCTGAACCCAGAACTTTCTGACTTAGAGGCTAGCTGTTTACCCATTATGACACACTGCTTCTGTGAAGAAGCCCAACCTCAACACGTGGTCTCCAGATTCAGCCCAGAGCCCTATTCTCTCTCTCTCTTTTTTTTTTTTAGTGAGGCAATTGGGGTTAAGTGACTTGCCCATGGTCACACAGCTAGTAAGTGTTAAGTGTCTGAGGCCGGATTTGAACTCAGGTACTCCTGACTCCAGGGCTGGTGCTCTATCCACTGCGCCACCTAGCTGCCCTGAGCCCTATTCTCTTAATGGGGCTGGCTCCCATTCTTCAGTCCCAAATTAGAAATATCATTCTCTTCCATTTCCCATATGAACTGTTGCAGCTACTGAGGTTTTTTCCAAGGTTTCTCTGTTCTCTCAGCTTCATATTTCTCATGTTATTTCAAAAAACTGTACATCTGTGCTCTTTTTTCAACATTTGGTCACAGATTAACACAATCCAAAAAATGTAAGTTTCTCAAAAGTAAGAGTTGCATTGTAGCCTCTGACATTGGTGTGTTCAATGCAGTTTGTCTTGCCCTCTGTTAACTGCATCTTAACCTCCCTACTTTCCCCTCTTCTCCAAAGATACCATAAAAGGAGAAATCAGAGCAACAGAGAAATTCACCATGGGGCAGATCAGCATATTAATTTGTAAGGACTCGCATACTCTTAGCATTACTTCACAGGCAGAAATCTAGGACTCTGGACTGAGGAATTGCATTCATCTGATGGGTTGTTATAGCTGGAAAGGGTCTCAGAGTATAGTCCAACATCCTAATTTTTAAAATGAAGAAATTTAAGCAGCACTGTGATTTAATGGATAGGGCAATGGATTTAGAGTCTGTAAGACCTTACCTTCATATCCCATCTCAGAAACTTATAGGGCTGTGTGACCCTGCACTTGACCTCTCTGCACCTCAGTTTCCACATTAGAAAAATGAGAGAGTTGTCCTTCATGGCCTCTTCCCAGCTGTAAATCTATGATTTTAGGATCTGCCTCCCCGA
Organism: Dromiciops gliroides; assembly: GCF_019393635.1. Classification (NCBI taxonomy): domain Eukaryota; kingdom Metazoa; phylum Chordata; class Mammalia; order Microbiotheria; family Microbiotheriidae; genus Dromiciops; species Dromiciops gliroides. The sequence goes on along the minus strand of NC_057862.1, from coordinate 156,998,362 downwards.
GAAGAGGGTATAAGTTGCTCAGTGTCACAGAGGAAAATCATCACAGATGGAAGACAGGAAGGTCTTCATCTGAGACTATTAACAGTTCAACATTAAACTCACTGTCTGATACATGAACATGATTTTATCTACAGTTCCACTGGAAAAAAATCTTAATATGCTTAGTTATATGACCCCCCACCAGTTCATGTCAGAAATGATCTCCCTCTTTTCCTCTATCTAGTGTCCTTCAAAGCATAGATCAGGCTCCACCTCCAATATAAAGAAAGATTTTCCTGATCCCCCAAATTGTTAGTAAACTTTCCTTCTTGACATTATATTGCATTATTTCGTATGTGGTGTGTACTTATGTAGCACTTAGCTTGTCCCTACTAATGGGAGTTTCCCAGAAAAGTTCCCTCGGGGTCAAAGCTTTCTATGGGTCACTAACTCACTTAAAACCACAGCTTATGAGTGCCCATCAATGTATCTATGTTTTACCAGCCAGCAAGAGGACACACTAGTTCAAAGCAAAATACAAATTTTCATAAAACAGAATGGCAACAAGAAGTGACCAGAAGAGTTCCCCCAGAGATACATGAAACATAGACCACCAAGCCACCAATAGGGAAGAAGCACATGCAGAGAAGACATGTAACCAGAGAATATACATGGCATTTACACATAATAACAACAGTTAGCATTTATGCAAGTCTATAGGGTTTGCAAAGAGCTTTACATATGTTATATTATTGTATCTTCACCTTGGAGATAGGTGCTCCTATTATCCCCATTTTACAGATGAGAAAACTGAGGCTGAGAAAGGAGAAGTGACTTGCCTGGAGTCACACATCTAGTAAGTTTCTGAGATCAAATTTGAACTCAGTCTTCCTGACCACCATTCCACTGTTCTATCAGTGTCATTTAGCAGGGAAAAGATGTGGCCAGAAAACATTTTGAAGAGGTACATACCTGCAATCTATGTAGTCATTTCATAATTATAAAAGACACATACGGAAAGCAAAGATATTAAGATACATGTGGGGGCGGCTAGGTGGCACAGTGGATAAAGCACCGGCCCTGGATTCAGGAATACCTGAGTTCAAATCCGGCCTAAGACACTTGACACTAGCTGCGTGACCCTGGGCAAGTCACTTAACCCCCATTGCCCCGCAAAAAAAAAAAAAAAAAAGATACATGTGGGGAAACTCATCCTCTGCTGCTGAAGAGCTGTCAATCTGTTGATACCACTAGGCTCTCTTCTGTAAGGCCTGTCTGTCACACTACAGGGTCTCTGAAAGGCATCTCTACTGGTCTTATTTTCATACTAAATGCATTGGCTAGAAAACTTCTCTCTAATGGGGCAGGGAGGAGGGGGTTTGATGTTTTTAGTGCATAGCTAAGGCTACAAGACTCCACAGCCAATCCAAAAGCCAAGAAAAGCCAATAGAGTGCCCTAGACTAAGATTACATCTATTCTTTTGACTCCTTTACCCTGTGTGGACTCAAGTCCCTTGCTACCATTCAATTATCTCACTTGGAGTTAGAAAACTTCTCTTACCATTAAATCCTTGATCATGAACCTATGGGCTCAAAACCCATTTCAAGGGACTCTACCTAAAATCTATCACTGCCTCTGTGTGGGAGTTTGGGGACCTGAGTTTCAATCTCAAATTCCTCCAATTTGTGAACAAATTCAACTAAATTAATAAAAACTAGGTGACAATTGTCATGGGTCCAATTCCTCTTTTTGTTATGTATATTTATCAGGAGCATAATTGCTGATCCTTTGGGATTATACTCTGGCTAACTCAAATCTCCTTAAATGTCTTGGTATTATTACAAAAATAGTTTTGGTCTCATGAACCTTCTGAAAAAGTCTCGGAGACCCCCAAGGGCTCCCGGACCCCATTTTGAGAGCCTCTAGTCTAGTACATCCACTTGTCTATGAATATGCTAATTACACAAAAGAATGTAAGATTCTTGAGGGCTGCACACAGAACAGAAACTTTTATTTTGGGTTCAGTTAGATGAACATCAGATAACGAAAGGAAAGTCAACTGGTTTATATTATATTTCAACAAAAGACATGTTAATTTGTCCTACAAATACAAATTATTGACTAGTAATTGCTAAAGAATTCTGTAAAAATACCTGAAGTGATTAATAATCATCATAATCATCTCCTCAATTAGAATTTAAGATGACTGGTTCATTTTTTTCATATCCTCCATAGCTACATATTATAGAATGTTAAATATGGAAGGGGCTTCAGAGAGCATTTAATCTAACCCCTTCTATGCCCTGAGGAAATTGCCTATAAGGTAATGAAGTAACATTCCCAAGGTTTTACAATTAATTTCAATTCAAGTAGACTTGATTTGAAAATCTCTTATTGAGAGTCAACTATGTGGCAGACCCTGGGAAACAACAATCATAACCACAAAATCAATAATAATAATTGACTTTATCTAGTGTTTTCCTCATAAAAACCCTTGGAGGTAGGCACTATTATTATCCCCATTTTACAAATGAGGAAACTGAACTTTAGAGAGGTTACATGAAGTTGCCTGTGGTCATATTACTAGAAAGTGTTTGAAGTGAAATTTGAAGCCATCTTCTCAACTCAGTGCCAGGCTCTACCAACTTTAACCAAATACCAAAAACCAAAATAGTCCCTGCCTTCAAGGAACTGCTATTTGGAGGGGAGGAGAAAGGACTATTTGAAGCTATCAACAAACCTGGAACTAGAACACAGATATCCTGATTCTCCATTCAGTTCCACTAAACTGTCATTTCAGTCACGTGTGATTCTTCATGACCCTTTTTGGGTTTTTCTTGGCCCTTTCCTTCTCCATCTCATTTTACATATGAGGAAAGTGAGGCAAACAGGGTGAAGTAACTTACCCAGGGTCACACAGCTAGGAAGTGTCTGAGGCCATTTTTGAACTCAAGAAGATGAGCCCAGCTAAGTGTCCACTATGACACTTAGCTGCCCTAGTGGTTCCCAAACAATAGGCTGAGAGGCCCTTGGAGAGGAGGGAGGTTCTTATAAAAATCCAAGAATCCATGTGTTCACCAAACATTATCATTTCCATTTTTCTTTTGCACAAACAAAATATGTGGTGTCAATAATGGGCCCCTGAATCATGGTAGGCCTGTATTAAACAGCCTTTTATGAAAGTCAGTGATGACCAACTCCAAGATCTGACATCAAAAGAGTAAGACAGCAAATCATGCTTTGAAATGATAATTCTTTAAAATGAACCTTCATACAAAAGCACCTGGCTGACTTCTGCTCACAGACTGCTTCTGAGCCCCTCCTGGGAATCCTATAAAACTGAGAGCAACCTCAAGCTTTCTCTCTTAACAGATATTTGTGAAAATGGATTTTTATTTATTAATTTTGTCTTTATTGCATTGAAATACAAATACTGAAGGTGGATGTGGAATCAGATCTAATGTTGACACCTTCAGCACTTCAAACAAATTTCCAGTTTCTGATATCCACAAAACAGCATCAGGCATCTCACATATAACAACAACAACAACAACAACAACAAAAAGCAGGCATACCATCTATAGACTGAAAATACATATACACACATGTGCTCATGCACACACACACACACACACACACACACACACACACACACACACACACACACCCCTTTGCATTGCTATGTTTCAGATGCACATGGAGGTTGTTCCAATGAATACAAATTCAGTGTCTCTGAACTCATAGTAGCTTTTTGTCATCATGGTTTCTTACTCTGTGGTTTCTCATTGGGTAAGTACTGTGAAGTGAGGGAGGGATGAGTGGTCCAAGAGATTTATGGTAAAAAGAGGGTTATCTTTTTTTGCAAAAGTTGGAGAACCACTGTCGTTCTTCTTGAACAGCCAGGTTACCCATTACCATAGATTTAAGCTACCTTTTCTTCCCCTTCTCTGCTGTGAAATCTATTTCCTTTCTATAAGCCTCTATTTAGTCACAGGATGGTCATAGATTTAGAGCTAAAAGGGACTTTAGAAACCATGGAGTGCAACTTCCTCATTTTACATAGAAAGATACTGAAATACAGCTAGATTAAATGTTTTGCCCAGGGTCATAATAACTAGTAAGTAGTTAGCATTTAATGCTATTTGAACTCAGATCTTCCTAACTATAAGTTGTCTATACACTACACCAAGCATCCCATTTTATAGAAATACTCCTTAGTATAAATAATTTAATCACTGTAGGATTTATAAAGCGAGGCTTGCCTATCTTAATAATAGAGTAAAATTTATTGGATTTTTTTAAAAAGTGGCTTCAAATTTGCTAATGGATAAGTAGGAAGAATTTGCTCCTGAACATTGGATGCATCCTGCTTCAAGTACTACACTCTCATTTTGACCCCCCCAACCCCACTTTGGTTAATGTCAAAGATCTTAGAAGGTTATTTAACTCCCATAAGTAATTAGGGTGCTACTGAATTCTCTAAAGTGGAATTCTTTCAATTTCTCAGTGAAACAAGTTCCAGAGGTATTGGGCTAGAGTTCTGGGAGACTCTACCAGTTAAATAAAACTGTAGGTGTTTCTAAGAAATTACTGGATTTTTTTTTTTTTGCACAGTGATAGCCATATCAGGACATTATTCTGGTTCTGAATCCTTTTTCTCTCTTCTAGCATTTGGATTTTCAACCGATGGTGGTATATTTGCTCTCAAGAACATTCAAAGACCACAACAGAGCCTATAATAACGTCGCTGTCTATCAACAAAAGACTTATTACAATGGCTACACCGTGATTTGGAGAAGGAATGAGAAGCTACATGTAATTGAACTGTTTCAATCCCATTCTGGGGAACTCACTTTTTCAATCTTGTGTCTAATGACACAACTTAACAGACACACAGACAATGAGGAATTTCTATGAAAAAAATCATAGGTTTAGAATTGCAGATCCTGCCTCAGACACTTACTATGTGACCCTGGGTAAATCACTTAAGCTCAATTTGGCCGTTTCCTCATCTGTAAAAACAGATAATACTATTACCTACCTCCCAATGTTGTGCTGAGGATCAAATGAGATAATTATTGTCAAGTACTTAGCACAGTGTCTGGCACATATTAAATGATATATACATGTTATCTATTATTATTATTATTATCTAGTACACTCATTTTTAAAAATGAGGAAATTAAAACCCAAGTATGTAAAACAACTTCCCCAAGGCCAAACTGATAGTAAATGGCATTACTGGGATTCAAATTCACACCCTCCGACTCCAAATCTAGAGCCCTTTCTAATACACCATTTGTTGTTATTCGGTCATTTCAGTCACATCCAACTCTTCTTGACCCAATTTGGGGTTTCTTAGTAGAGATATTGGAGTGGTTTGCCATTTCCTTCTCCAACTCAATTTACAGATAAAGAAGCTGAGGTAAACAGAGCTGAGTGCCTCATCCGGGGTCACAGAGCTAATAAGTTTCTAAGGTCAGATTTGAACTTAGGAAGATGAGCCTTCCTGATTCCAGGCCCAGGGTTCTATCACTGTGCCAGCTTCTAATATATGGTGCTGTTTCTTAAACATCTTTTACTTTTTTAAATCAATAGAGATTCTATTCATTAAAGTGTGAAAATCTTAGGGACACACTGTATCTGATTTGGACAGTTTCCCACCTCTCATAAGATTGATAAACAGGGTTGAAAATCATCTTCATTCTCTTGGAAATGTTGATGAAACACCATTAAGAGAGGAAGAACAAATTATAGAAAAAAAGAATCTTCAAAGACTGTAAATTATGAATCACTAGACTTAGCTTTTGATAGAATATTGTGCAATGATCCAGTTTTGGAATAATTTATGTTTCTTTTGTTACATAACTCTAAGAAGGATCTCTCTTTGGACACAGAGCACCAGAAAAAAGGAAATTCATTTGGGAAAGTGATCTGGGATCACAGGTAATAACAAGCCAACAGGCATCTATTATGTCTTTTTTTTTTTTTCAAAACTGAGCACTGCAGATACAGAGGTGAAAAACAACTCAGTTTCTCCCCTACTAACAGATCTAGTAAGGAGATCATACATTTGCACAATTAACAATGCAAAGTATCTTTCGTTTTGGTTTGTTTTTTGCAGGGCAATGAGGGTTAAGTGACTTGCCCAGGGTCACACAGCTAATAAATGTCAAGTGTCTGAGGCCAAATTTGAACTCAGGTGCTCCTGAATCCAGGGCTGGTGCTTTATCCACTGCGCCACCTAGCTGTCCCCTAGCAATACAAAGTATTAATAAAAGGGCTTAGGAGACATTAGAGTAGCAAGAGGGATTTCAAGAAGAATCAGGGAAAAGCTTCATGGAAGAAGACTTAAGCTGGCCTTTGGAGGAAGTGAAAGATTTCAAAACTTTGGAATGGTGCTGAGAGAGAGTACATTACAGACATGAACGAGTGAATGAAACAAATGCATGAATGCAGTTAAGGATAAGATGAAAAGGGGAGGTCCCAAATACCAAACATCTGTCTAAGGAAAAACAACTATATGTCTCAATTCATATATGATTGATTATTAAATCACAAGACCAGGCCAAATATTAAAATCATGTGTCATCCCTCAAGTAAGTGTAAAATCCCTCACTTTTAATATTTACACATCCAAATACTTATTTTAAAATGCATTGGGAAATTTTCAATGTTTTCGATAACCCTGAGTTCTACTCATCTTTACCCCAAAGGCCATATTCCTCCAAATCGTAAAAACCCCATGATCTCCAAAGAATCAAAACTGAGGATGACTGAAAGAGCAATGGAGAGGCACCAGAATCTAATTATTCTTGATTGCAATGTGTTACAAACAATAGTGTGCATTCCCAAAGTAGGTTACAAGAGGTCAAGGGTGTGCATGACTGGCAAAGAAGTTAAATTTTATCATTTTAATCAAGTTTTCCCAGGTTTCTCTTAAACCTTTCCTTTCATCGTTGCTTATGGGTGGAAACTTGGTGTGCTTGACTCAGTATATTTGCCACAGGAGTTTTGCCTTTGCTTCTCTTTTCTTTTTTTTCTTTATTGGGGAGAGGGATATGGAAAGGAGACAAAATAAATACTTGTTGATTTTTTAAAAAACAAAATTAAAGGCTGGTTAGGGATGCAAGTGACAATGAAGGATAACAGATGGATAGCCTAAGTTTTACATTCATGAAATAAGGCATCTGAGGGCCAGTCTGACCAATACCTAATCAGGAATTCCCCTCAATAATAAAGCCAAGTGGAGACCTCCAGTAAGTGGAAGGACATCATTCAGTCATATACATAAGCATGTGCACTCAGATCTCAGATGTACATACATACACAGAGACTGTCCATTCTATTGTCGATAGTTTTCATTATTAGAAAAACTTTTATTACATCAGGGCTAAATCTGGTTTTCTGCAACTCTACTCTCCTTCCTGGTTTTTACCTCTGAACCCAAGAGAAAGAGTCCAAACCCTCAGGATCTATGGATGGAAGGAAGAATGAAACTCCAATTCTACTTTTTTTTCTATTGAATGTCTAAATTGTATGAAATTCAAATAATTTGTACGTGAATTTATAGAAACCATTCATAATGGGAATTTCAAAGGATTATGTCAGAGGACCCAATTTCCAAGACCAGCTCTGTAACTCTATCAATGTGACCTTTGACAAGTCACCTCATCTCTTTAGGTCTCAATTTCCTCATATATAAAATGGTTGAATGAGGAAGGTGTAAACTAGTTAGTCTTTGAGCGTGCTCTCTCTCTCATTCTCTCTCTCTCTCACTCTCTCTCCCTTTCTTGCTCTCACTCACTCTCTTCTCTCTTTTCTCTCTTGTCTTTTTCTCTTCTGTTTCCTCTCTCTCTTATTTCAAAACTTAGAAGCTTTGCTTTATTAATATGTGAATCATTCAATGTTACAGCTGGGAGTAAGGTTCTGCAATTCAAATAAATGATCTATGACCACAAAATTTTAAAAACTATTACCCTAAAACCTTAGCTTATTAAACCAACTGTGGCAGTTTCAGTGTGGAGTATAGCAATTTTCACTTTATTTCCCGCATCTAGTGGACTGAAATGTGAAACTTCAAACCATGATAATTTGGATTCTCCATGGTTAGGTTTGAGGATTTTGTATGAAATGTGTTTCTTAAAAGCCAGCCCACTACAGCTCAGCCCCCTGGGAAGAGGCAATCAACTCAAATGGGAAGCAACAGTTTCCAGCATCTGCTTTTGTGCTTGGTTTACTTTACAAATCCCTGGTCTTCAGGAAACCCCCTCCAGATGTTTGAGGAGCTTTCAAATCAATGACTTGTTGCTTAATGACAAACAGCCAGAAACTATAAAGACTACCTGGAGGCTACACACCAATTTAGAGGCCGCTGGTGTCAGCTGCCTGCCATGAGGCTATCATCAGAAATTAGCTTGTCACAATCTAATGCAATTGATGCTGATTCTTTGTTCCTGCTTTTCATGTCTGTTTAATGAATTAGGAAGGATCTCAGGGTTAAGCATTGCATACAAAGCCTGTCTTGAGGAAATACTGGGTGTAAAAGCATACATTATTCTGTTCTAGTTATGAGTAAGCCACCTTGAGTAGAGGGAACAAGGGGTAGGCAGATGTGGAGGGAACAACCCAAAGAATGGGGGAAAACATTTTGATGTTACTCCACTGGATCTGTGATTTAATCAGTGTGGACATTCCCTCCAACCAACAAGTCAACCCATCCATACTTGTTGCAACTGTGTGACTCTTGTCCAAGTACTCTTATACATTCACCACAGTGGATCCACCCAACAAAGAAAGAAAATTTCCTTTCTCTTGGCACCCCTTCCTCCACATACCAATGGGACAGTCCAATAATTATGCCTCACTCTTACCACATACTCAACTTATGGTCTTTTTAGATCATACATTTCCACAATTGCACCCTTTATTCTAGTCATTCTTCTAAATTTGTTACAGAATGTAGCCTGTTCACCATAAGTTATGTGGCAGTGACTCAGAGTTCCTCAAACCTATGCCAGTGGAACCCAAGCTCTTACAGGTGCTACCATTCTGGAAAGGCTTTGAATTCAGTTGCAGCTATAGAATGAGTCTATTTTCTGAGGACCAGCCTAGCTCATCAGAAAATAGCTTATGACAAAGGGAATCACCAGAAGGCTGGCCACTTGCTGATCAATTCTTGAGCCATGGAAACCCATGGAACAGAGAAAAGAACATAGCAGCTTTTAGTCCTATCTAGCATCCTTCCACTTCTTCAGTAATGAGGGCAGAGAAGCAAAAATAGGGCAGAAAATGCTAAAGTTCATTGTTGTTGTTTTTTTGTTGAGTCATTGTTCAGTTGTGTCCAACTCTCCATGACCCCATTTGGAGTTTTCTTGACAAACATACTAGAATGGTTTGCCATTTTTTTCTCCTGCTCATTTTACAGATGAGGAAATGGAGGCAAATAGGATTTTTACTTACCCAGGATCACACAGCTAGTAAGAGTTTGAAATTGGATTTAAACTCAGCTCTTCCTCACCCCAGACCCAGTGCTCTATGCCCTGAACCTCATAGCTGCCCCTCACAGTTTTTACACAATCTATAAACTATAATTAAGTATTAATATTCAAAACATAAGGTCTTTGTCCAAGAGAAAGGTAAGTAAAAGGGTATAAGCATTTATTGAGTATTTAATCAGTGGAGTAGTGAATAGAGTGTTGGACCTGAAGTCAGGAAGACTCATCTTCCTGAGTTCAAATCTGGCTTAGGCACTTACTAGTGACACTGGGAAAAGTCATATAACCCTGTTTGCCTCAGTTTCCTCATTTGTAAAATGAGCTGAAGGAAATAGCAAACCACTTCCGTATCTTTGCCAAGAAAATCCCAAATGGGGTCACAAAGAGTTGGACATGACTGAAATGACTTAATAACAAGTAGTATTAATTGTGCTAAGTGTTTTTAGAAATATTATCTTGGGGCAGCTATGTGGCCCAGTGGATAAAGCACCGGCCCTGGATTCAGGAGTACCTGAGTTCAAATCCGGCCTCATACACTTGACACTTACTAGCTGTGTGACCCTGGGCAAGTCACTTAACTCCCACTGCCTCACAAAAAAAAAAGTCTCGTTTGATCTTCACAACAACACTGAGGTAGGTCCTATTATTATTCCCATTTTACAGCTGAGGAAACTGAGGCAGACAGAGGTTAAGTGACTTGTCTGGATCACAGATATTGTGAAGTCACATCTGAACTCTGGCTCAATGCTTTATCCATTGTGTCCATTCTGTCTCCTAGATGCCCAGATCTAAGGACCAAGCAAATGACCATACTATTAGAAGAACTGAGTCACATCAATCTTGACATTTTAATGTTCTTTAGAAAAAATATACGCGCATTTTTAATGTGGAAAAGTTTTATTTTCTATGGCATATAGGTAGACTAGAATTGATAGTAACAGAAAGGAAACACAATTTTCTAATCATCTCTAGAATAAACAAATATTTTTTTTACCCCCCCAGGTTTGATCCTAAATAATTATTTTTTAATATAAGAGCTGACCATTACCTACCTCCCATTCATCAAGTACTCAAAAGTTTCTCAAAAGTTTCACAAGAGAGGTACATAGATCTTGCTTCCCTAATGTAACCCTAAAGGGAGAACACAGAATAAAACCTCCCTCATCAATTCAAATGTCTTTGCCAGATGGGTAGGCAGTAACAGAAAAACTGGCTTGGTAAAACTCAACAGGACCATTGCAGCAGTGGCATGGTACAAACAAGGGATAGAAAGGCTAACAGGAATTAAAATGTATAATTTTGGCTTCATAAAATTAATTTTTTTGTACAAACAAAACCCACACAGCTAAAATGAGAAGAACAGGAAATTGAGGAGAGACCTTTATGACAAGTTTCTCTAATATATGTCTCATTTCTAAGATATATAGTGAACTGAGTCAAATTACAAGAATAAGAGCCGATTACCAATTGAAAAATGGTCAAGGGATATTAATATATATGCACATATGTATTATATATATATATGTGTAAATATATAATAATAGGCAATGGAAGAAATCAAAGCTATAAAGTCACATAAAATACTCTGATTCACTAATAATTAGAAATATACAAATTAAAAACTCTGAGATGCCACATCATACCCATTAGATTCGATGAGATAAAAAAAGGGACAGTAACAAATGGTGGAGGGATTATGGAGAAAATGGGCACACTAATACACTGTTGGTGGCACTGTGAATTAGTTCAACTATTCTGGAAAGCAATTTGGAACTATGCCCAAAGAATATTAAACTGTGCATACCCTTTGACTCAGCAAGAAAGAGAAAAAGGACCCACGTGTACAAAAGTATCTATAGTGGCTCTTTTTGTGGTAGCAAAGGAATTGACATTGAGGGGATGGATACCCATAAGCTGGGAAATGATTAAACAAATTATGCAATATGAATGTGATAGAATACTATCATGCTGTAAGAAATGATGGTAATGGTTTCAGAAAAGCCTAGGAAGACTTGCAGGAAATGATGCAAAACGAAGTGAGCAGAACCAGGAGAACATTCTTTTTATTAACAGCAATATTGTAAATATATAATGAACTTTGAAAGGCTTAATAAATCTGATCAATGCAATGATCAACCACAGCTTCAAAGAATAATGAAATATGCTCTCCACCTCAAGATAGAGAAGTGATTAACTTAGAATACAAATTGATATGTATTTCCTTCCTTCCTTCCTTTCGATAAGACTAATATGAGATTTTGTTTTGCATGACTTTACATACATAGATACATGCACACATACATACATACAAACATACATGCAAACATACATATGTAATGGGTTTTGTTTTTCTTTCCTTCTCAATAAGTAGTAGAAGAGGAGGAGAGACAGAGAATTCAGAACTGAAAATATAATTGAAATTTAAAAAAAACCTGACAGAGTGAAATATGCAGAACTGGGAGAACAATTTATATGGTAACAAAAACAGTGTAAGAAAAAGAAATTTGGGGCAGCCAGGCGGTGCAGTGGATAAAGCACCAGCCCTGGATTCAGGAGGACCAGAGTTCAAATCTGGCCTCAGACACTTAACACTGGCTGTGTGGCCCTGGGAAAGTCACTTAACCCTCACTGCCCTGCTCCCCTCCCCCCCCAAAATTTGAAAGACTTAAAAACTCTAGTCAATCTAATGATAAACCCCAACTTGAAAATCATCGAAGCATTTAAATTAAAATATACAGAAGAAAACAAAAAAGTTTAAAAGGAAGCTGAGAAAAGCAGAATTTTGAAAGTAACATTTAGAATTTAATACATACCTTTAAGAAATGAAACTATGTATAATAAAGATTCACAGATTTACATAAAATCACCTTTTTCTGATCTAATGTATATGTGGGAAATCAAGTTTTTCTTAAGTGTAGAATAAAAAAAAATCTATCCTAAAAATAAAAAAAAATAATAGAGTATCAGAGAGAGAATTGTAGCAAAAAGGGAGAACCTCTGGACTGAGAATAAGGAAACCTAGGTTCTGGTCCAAGTTCTGACACTGGAAATTCAGAAGATAAAGGTAGTTTGGGGAAGTGGACAGCTGGCTAAAATGATTGTGTCTGACAATGGGATTTGAATTTCTGGAATACAGCTCAAAACGTAGGAACGATGGGCTCTTGGCCAGGGTTAGAGTGCACTAAAGGCTGATAAAAACATATTTGCCTGGAGTTGTGTGAATCTAATCAAGGGGGCTTTAAACTGAAAAGGGAAAGGGGAGGGAGGAAATTCCCCACATAGACCTGCCAAGCTTGATAGCATAAACAATGGCAGGTATAACATAGGATGAGGGGTGTCAGGAGAAGGAATGGGTAATTTGTAAGAGATAAGAGTCAAGGAGACAGTCATGAATAAAATATTAGGACTCAGATTTTTATATACAAATGTACAAAGCATGGTTAATAAACACTGTGACTTAAATATCCAAATGCAAGGGGACAAATAAAATCCCAGACATCAAAAGCTGAGACTTGTGATAAATGCTGAGGACAATCAAGATACTTGTTTATGTTTAGCAATGTTGGTAGCAAGAGGAAGATCAAAAAAGGGACAAAAGACTGGAAAAAGTGGATGGGATAGGGGTAACACAGATGATGGCAAAAAGCACAACTATTCAACTTTTATTTTGCTTCTGTTTTGTCCTCCAAGGAGAATGACCTTTAGACTGCAAACTATGGAATAAAAATCATCAAGGAGGGAGTGGAAACCCAAGACAAATGAGGAAATGGTAAGACAGCATCAAGCAGCCCTTAAAGAGCTGAAGTCATCAGGCTCAGACAACTACACCCTAGAGTACTGAAAAAACTGTTAGATGAGACAACTGAGCAACATGATGCAGAGGAAAGAACACCAGACTTGGATTCAGAATATCTGGGTTTGAATCCTTCCTCTGCTTATTTATACTGATGTGACTTTTGTTAAGTCATTTACCTCTTCTGGGCCTTGGTTTCCCCAAATATAAAATAAGACAGTAGGATTGGATGACCTCTGAGGGCCTTTCCTCTTCAAAATCTATTATCCTAAAAATGAGAGGTGCCACAGTACTGGAAAGGAAACAAATGTTCCAATTTCCAAAAAAAGGAAGAGGGTAGAATCTACAAACTATGGATCAGTGAGATCCTTTCTAAGAGAATACAACATATTATTAATGGGGTGGTTGTGAACATTTAGAAAATGAAGCTGTGATCATTAAGCAGTAGCTTGTCTTCAGTAAGAACAGGTCATGGTGTACACATGTATAACCTATATTAAATTGTTTGTCTTCTCAATGGGGACAGAGGGAGGGAGAGAATTGGAAACTCACTTTAAAAATGAATGTTAAAAACTATTGTTAACATGTAACTTGGGAAAATATTTCAATTTTTGTTTTTACACATAATTCAAAAAAATAAAATATTTTAAAAACGAAAGAATAGGTCATGGTATGCTAACCTTTAAAATTATTTTTACAAAGTAACTAATCTAGTACAAAGGTGTCAAATGCTCAGCAAATGGATCACAGGCATCTCATAACACTGCCAAATTTGGCTAAACCAAATGAAAATGAAATTGGGAGATAGCTAACAAAACAAATTTAAATATAATAAAACATAGATTATATTACATTTTAAAACTAAGTCAATATGTGATCCATAGGAACCTTTATGTATATGTAAGATTTACCTGAATTTGAAATAAGTGGTCTAGTAGATCAATGGAAAGCTGTAGACATAGTTCATTTAGATTTTGGTAAAGAAATTGACAAAATCTCTCATGTTGCATTTTTAGATAAAACAAAGATGTGGACTAGTTAGGTGAATTTGGAAGGTGCTAAATAACTGGATCCCCAAAATAATCATTAATAAATTTATATCAACTTGCCTGGAAGATTCTAGTAGAGCATCTATCTCAGTGACTTTTACTTGTTCTTATGCTATTCAAAATTTTTATCAATGAATTGAATGGAGCCATGGAAGCCACGCTTGCAAATTTGTAAATGATACCAAGGTGGAAGGGATAGCTCAGATACTGTCAGTATCTAAGAACATCTTAGTGAAATGGAATAAGATGACATTTAGTATTGTCAAATACAAAGTTCTAAACTTAGTTTGAAAAACTTCAGATTCACTCAAGAACAATGATATTATCCATTTGAGACAACATGAAAGGGCAGCATGACAGTGGATATAGAGCCGGCCTTAGAATCAGAAGACAAAGATTCAGATCCTGTCTCTGATACATATGTACCCTACACCTTGGTCAAGTTCATTATCTTCTCACTGATGTACTAGGCAAGACTCTAACACTGCCTAGAGCAGGGCTTCTTAAACTTTTTTCCACTTGTGACCCCTTTTTGCCAAAGAAAATTTTATGTGAGCCCAGGTAGATAGATATATAAAATAAGTATACATAACCTTTTACTGCTGCCAAATTTTTCAGACCCCCACATTCAGTTATTATTCATTTTTATGATCTACAGTTTAAGAAGCTTTGGCCTAGAGGGAATTTTTATATTGAAAATTCCCTATACCAATAGATTCATGAATCTAGACCAAACAGAAAAAAGAAAATAATAATAAATTAATATAGTAATTATATAATAATGAATTATAATATAATAGTATAATATCATCAAGAATAATAATAAAGAAAAAGAAAATAATAAACTAGAGAATGCCCATATGCAAGGGACCAAGATGATGAAAGGATATAGAATGGAGATTTAACATTTTTTGTTCGGCCATAAAAAATCAAGAGAGGCAGAATTAGGCTAAATATAAGAAAAACAAACTCATAACTATCAGTGTTCTACTACAACAGAATAGGTTTCCCTCAGAAGTAATGGGTTCCCCCTTAATGGTAGTCTTCCCAAAGAGGTTGAATAAACACTCATCTGCAGCCTTACAGAGGATATTCTTGGCCAGGTACAGATTAGAATAGATAGTGTTTGAAGTCCTTTCCAACTTTTATTTTCTATGACTCCAAATGTAGTAGACTCTTTTGAGGATACCACAGAACTATCTTGAAAAAAAATATTTAAAAATTAATGGAAGAAGTTTCCTAAATGAGTAAGTACCTGCTTAATATTTACTTATCCACAGTGAAAGTCACTAGCATTTGGGCTTGCTCATTCTGTCACTACATACCACTTAAAAATATTTAGGGGGGCAGCTAGGTGGTGCAGTGGATAGAGCACCGGCCCTGGAGTCAGGAGTAACTGAGTTCAAATCCAGCCTCAGACACTTGACACTTAAACCTGTGTGATCCTGGGCAAGTCACTTAACCCCAATTGCCTCACACATACACACAAAAAAAATTAGAAATATTTGGGGGAATTTAAATCTTCAGACCAGTCCTATGATTTCACTGCTGTTGTTCTTGTTTTTTGTTTTCTTGGGGGGGGGGTGTTTTTGCGTGGCAATGAGGGTTAAGTGACCCGCCCAGGGTCACACAGCTGGTAAGTGTCAAGTGTCTGAGGCTGGGTTTGAACTCAGGTCCTCCTGAGGCCAGGGACATTGCTTTATCCACTGCCTCCCTGTGATTTTATTGTTACAGAGAACTATAGGTGAGGAAGCTCTCTTTCTACTGATGAATAGGGACAACTACTTTGCAATTTACAGTCTTCAAGGGTTGTCTAGGCCCTAAGAGTCAGTAGCTTGCTCAGGGTCATACAATCATCATGAGTCAGAGGGAAAGCTTGAACTCAGCTCTTCCTTGACTCAAGGATTATCCCTATACTCTACTATTATACCACAGATATAACAATGTATTCATTAGAATCATGGTGCTAGAATTAACAGCTAGAAGAGATTTGTTGTTGTTGTTGTTGTAATTATTGTTTAGATATATCAGTTGTATCAGACTCTTCCTGACCCTATTTGAGGTTTTCTTGGCAAAGATACTGAAGTAGTTTGGCATTTCCTTCTTCAACTCATTTTAAAGATGGGGAAACTGAGGGAAACAGTGTTTAAGTGACTTACCCAGGGTCACATAGCTAGGAAGTATTTTAATCTGGATTTGAATTTAGGAACATGAGTAAGTCTTCCTGATTCCAAGACCAGTGCTCCATCTACTTTGCCATCAAGATTCCCCAGAAGGTACCTCCGTGATCGCTTAATCCAATTCTCTTCTTTTTATATTTCAGAAAGGTGAAGAGATTTATCTAAAGTTATGAAATTAGGGGTTGATTTAGGAATAGAAGCGAGGTCTCCTGATTGCCAAATCAAGCATACTTTTCAAGGCAACAGAGAGCCCTATGGGGAGTGATCTCCCATTGACATGCAAGCTCTACACCATCCCAAAT